>NC_139383.1:179655000-184455000 GCF_054392235.1 Sus scrofa | reverse complement strand
AGGTACGAACTACTAAGTAAATAAGTCAGGAGGATAAATGTACTGTGTGGGGAAAAGAGTCAATACTAATGCGATATTTTTGTTTGGTAACCGATGGTATCTAGTCACATCATGATGATCATTTTGTAACAGAGAAATATGGAATCACAATGTCATGCACCAAGAGCCTATAGGTCAATTATACTCCACAAGAAAACTATTTATAGAAAAAGAAATTTGATTTGTACTAATCAGAGGTGGGGGTGAGGGGATGCAGAATTTCATGAAGGTGGGTAGTCAAAAGATTCACATTTCCAATTATAAGATAAATAATATTAAGGATGTAATATACAGCATTAATAACATAATTAACACAGCTGCATGTTACATACAAAAATTGTTAAGAAAGTAAATCATAAGAGTTCTCATCACAAGGAAAAACACTTTTTAACTCTCTTTTACTTTATATGTAAATGTTCACTAACCACACTGTGGTAGTCATTTCATGATGTGTCTAATTCAAATCATGCTGTACACCTCAGAGGTATACAGAGTTGTATGATAATTATATCTCAATAAAACTGGAAGCAAAATAATTTCACCATCTCAAGATCAGCTGATTGGCACCCTTAATGGCATCCACATCCTAAATGTTCTTTTTCATTTGATTTTTACATAAGTGGCAGAAATTAGGGCATGGTGTATTTGGAGTCTATTATTTTGTTTACCGCAGATCATGTTGGAACTAAATAAAGATAGCATTGGTGGATGTTTTGGGGGAAAAGAGATTTCTTTTTTACAACTTTATTTATCATCTTTCCGTGGTGTTTCAATTCATTTATCACCCACACATATTTTTATATAAAAGAAGATTTAAAATGTAATATTTTTGCTTAGATTGATTTCAAATGACCAAGCATTTATATAAAAATAATTTTATTTCTGTATAGTAACTCCCCATCTCCAAGCAGAAAATAAGTGTCAAGACATAGTTGATTGAAGTTTTCTTTGGACTCTCCCTAAATGAGTGAACACTATGTTTAGGAATCTAGCTAACAGTGGCAAACCTAATGAGGTATTGGCATAGAAAAAGGGACAACATCAACTATACCTTAGCATTTGCCCATTCTAAGTGGTCATGAATAAATGTGAAATGATAATGTAAAAAGGCATTAAAGTTTATGTTAACTTTAGAACAGGATTTTTTAACAATATAGACTTATGAGAAGTGATCTGCTTATAAAATGATATTTTATAAGAAAAGAAATCAAGGTTTGAATGAATTGTGCAGAAATTTTATTAGGAAGTGATATATGAAAATTTATCTGAAGCTCAATCAATTTACTTTGGTAATAACTTAAGGGACATACATTCTACTACGGAATCCAGTTAAAAAATGGGGTTTTTTGTAATTTTATGTGAAATCTTGCTGAGTAAAATAGATATCTGCATGTTTGTTTTATATAAATATTGGTAATAAATGCAAATACCTATTAGGGTAAGTGAACTGGTATAAAAATTAAGTTAGCTGTGCTGAAGAAGAACTATTCTATGATACTTGTTTACATATTGATAGTCCACCTGTACTTAGATGCCCCCTTTTCTTTTCTTCCCAATTTTTTGAAATAGCGCTGATGATTTTTTGTTCTTAATTTTCATGTAATATTATACCTCATCCAACTTTTCAAACATATATATGTAACTTTGTTTTATAAATGCTATATATGTATCATAATTAATTACATATATTTTATCTATGCAAAACATTTTATGAAAATTTAACTGAAATTTAACATTATATATGCAAAAGTTCACAACACATAAAACATAAGGAAATATATTTATGAATTATAAGAATGAATAAATCAGAAAATGATTTACAAGGTCATGGAAGAGCATATTAGCAGAAAACTCTAAAATTTCCTTCCCAGGCACCACTCCCACCCCATTCCTCAGGTTAACTATTGCTTAAATTTCTAATACAAAGATTAATGTTTCCTATTCTTGGGATTTCTAGTGAATGAAATTAAAAAGCATGCATGTTGTATTTGATGTATTTCACTAGTTATTTTGTTGTGAGATTTGTCGATAATTTTTATGTATCAGAAATTTGTTTTCATTTAATTAAAATTTTACATTTTGAGAATATACAATTATTGATTTTTTACTTCTGTTGATTATTATTGGGTTGCTTATAGTTTGGGGTTATTATAAAGAATGCCACTGTAAATGTTTTACAACTATTTTTTATATATCTATATTAATTATGCTGTTAATATACCTATAAGTTAAAGTTCTAGATCATAGAGTATACACATGCTCAACAATTTTACTGTCTAAAAGATATACAAAAAAGTTACATCTATTTGTACTCTCACAAACAATATATAATTGCTATTGTTCCATATCCTTGCCAGTGCTTACCCATGTCATTTTCTGCTTCTTGAATTTTCAGTTTTGTTCTAAACTCATTGTGTTTTTTTAATTTGTTTTGTTTCTGATGACTAATGATGTTGAGCCCATTTTGTAAGTGTTTTGGCTATTTAGACAGAATCTTTGAGGAAGTGACTGTTCAAGTCATTTCATGGTATTTAATTAGTTTACTTCTTTTATTGTCTATAATTAGTGTTTTTGTGTTTTGTTTACATACTCTGCCTACTATAAATTATGAAGATATTCTCCTGACATTGTTTTCTTCTCACATTTAAATGTATAATACACCTGAAATTTTCTTGTATATGATGTGACTTATGGATGAAGATTCTTCTGTTTTTATAAAACTATGTATATATTTAAATGATCCAGGGTCATTTTGTCTAAATCATGTTTACACACACACACACACACACATAAATATATATATGTAGATCAGTTTCTTGACCCTTTATTTTGCAATATTAATCTATTTATTTATTCAAACAATATCAGATTGTCTTACCATGGTTGTACCATTAGTACTAACAATGCATAGTTAAAATCTTTCAACTATTTCAGTAATTTCTTGGATATTCTTGGATCTTTGTATTTACATATAAAGTTTAGATTCAGTTTAAATACACACGTACACTCTACTGGATTTTTGGTTGAAAGGGAATTAATAATTATTTGGAAAACAGTGACATTATCACAATAGTGTTATTTTCAATCCATGAGTATGGCATAGCCCTTTTAGGTTTTTATCTTTTTTTTTTATCTCAGAAAGTATTACAAATTTTTTAAATGTAGTTGTCTTTGTGTAACTGAAGTCACTTTTTGTCACAAGACATGTTTCTTTGAAAACTCCATCTTGTCCTTTACTTTATCCCATCCTCTTACCTTACTTTATCCCATCTTCCTGCTTGGAAAAACAGTCACAGTGCTGCTAAATGACTTAAGCTTAAGAACAAAGACCTAAAGGCATAAGTGATTTAAGCTTAAGAACTGTTATGTGCCTAGAGGTCAGAGTAAGAGCTTAACTTTTTACCACCTAAGTGGCTTTTAAAATAGTAAAAAAACTTATATAATAGTAAACAAACCCTGTATCATCCACCCATAGCCACTCCTCACTTGATCTCATCTAAAGAGCACAATAAAAGCAGTGTGGTTTCTTGAGGCAGGACTCTTGGTCCCTGAGACCTTCAGTCCCCTGGTTCCCACCTTTACTTAAGGTAAATGTCTCTGTGTCTTGCGTTATGTTAACTTTTTTTTTACTTAAGCTCCATAGCACCCGTTCCTCAGCCCCATTCTGCTGAGCTGGTCTTGGCAACTTTTCTTTTTCATGAAGTAATACCTTTATAATTTTCTTTAATAATAGCCTGCTAGAGGTAATTTCTTTCAGAATTTTTTCTTTTTTTTTAATTACTCAAATGAATTTATCACATCTGTAGTTGTATAATGACCATAACAATCTGATTTCACAGGGTTTCCATCGCACAGCCCAAGCACATCCCCCCAAACCCCAAACTGTCTCCTCTGGAGACCATAAGTTTTTTCAATGTCTCTGAGTCAGCATCTGTTCTGCAAAGACGTTCCATCTGTCCTTTTTTTCAGATTCCACATGTCAGTGAAAGCATTGGATGTTGGTGTCTCATGGTACAGCTGACTTCACTTAGCATGATAGTTTCTAGGTCCATCCATGTTGCTAAAAATGCCACTATTTTGTTCTTTTTAATGGCTGAGTAATATTCCATTGTGTATATGTACCACTTCTTCTGGATCCACTCCTTTGTCGATGGACATTTAAGTTGTTTCCATGTCTTGGCTGTTGAAAATAGTGCTGCAGTGAACATTGGAGTACATGTGTCTTTGCGAGTCATGGCTTTCTCTGGATAGATGCCCAGGTGTGGGATTGCTGGATCAAATGGGAGTTCTATGTTTAGTTTTCTGAGGAATCTCCATACTGCTTTCCACGGTGGTTGCAACAACTTACAATCCCACCAGCAGTGTACTAGGGTTCCTTTTTCTCCACACTCTCTCCAGCACTTATTTTTTGTAGACTTTTGGATGATGGGCATTCTGGCTGGTGTAAGGTGGTACCTCATAGTGGTTTTGATTTGCATCTCTCATTATGAGTTGCATCATAATGAGTGACGTTGATCATCTTTTCATGTGTTTCTTGGCCATCTGTATGTCTTCTTTGGAGAATTGTCTTTTTGGGTCTTCTGCCCATTTTTTGATAGGCTTGTTTGTTTTTTTGGTATGGAGCTGCAGAAAGTGTTTATAAATTTTGGAGATTAATCCCTTGTCAGTCGATTCACTTGCAAAGATTTTCTCCCATTCTGTGGGTTGTCTCTTCGTGTTGTTTAGGGTTTCCATTGCTGTGCAGAAACTTTGAAGTTTGATTAGGTCCCATTTGTTTATTTTTGTTTTTGTTGTCAATACTCTGATAGGTGGATCTGAGAAGATGTTGCCGTTGTTTATGTCAGAGAGTGTTTGGCCTATGTTTTTCTCTAGGAGTTTGATAGTGTCTGGTCTTATATCTAGGTCTTTAATCCATTTGGAGTTTCTTTTTGTGTATGGTGTTAGGGAGTGTTCTCATTTCATTCTTTTCCATGTGGCTATCCAGTTTTCCCAGCACCACTTATTGAACAATCTGTCTTTTCTCCATTGTATATCCTTGCCTCCTTTGTCATAGATGAGTTGGCTGTACATGCGTGGGTTTAAATCTGGGCTTTCTATCCTGATCCACTGATCTATATTTCTGTCTTTGTGCTAGTACCATATGGTTTTGATGAATGTTGCTTTGTAGTATAGTCTGAAGTCCGGGAGCCTGATTCCTCCAGCTCCATTTTTCTTTTTCAGGATGTCTTTGGCTATTCTGGGTCTTTTGTGCTTCCAAGCAAACTTTAAAATATTTTGTTTGAGTTCTGTGAAAAATGTCCTTGGTACTTTGATGGGGATTGCATTGAATCTGTAGATTGCCTTAGGTAGTATAGTCATCTTGATAAATTTAACTCTTCCAATCCAAGAGCATGGTATGTCTTTCCATCTATTTGTGTCATCTTTGATTTCTTTCTTCAGCTGCTTATAGTTTTCAGAGTACAGCTTTTTGTCTCTTTAGGTAGGTTTATTCCTAAGTATTTTATTCTTTTTGATGTGATGGTAAATGGGATTGCTTCCCTAATTTCTCTTTCTCATCTTTCGTTGTTAGTATATAGAAATGCCATAGATTTCTGTGTATTTATTTTGTATCCTGCGACTTTGCCAAATTCGTGGATGAGCTCTAACAGTTTTCTGGTAGTCTTTAGGATTCTCTAGGTATAGTATCATGTCATCTGCAAATAGTGATAGTTTTACTTCTTCCTTTCCAGTTTGGATTATTTTATCTCTTTTACTTCTCTGATTGCCATGACTAGGACTTCCAAATCTATGTTGAAGAGTAGTGGTGAGAGAGGACATCCTTGTCTTGTTCCTGATCTCAGCAGGAATTCTTTCAGCTTTTCACCTTTGAGAATGATGTTCACTATGGGTTTGTCTTATATGGCCTTTATCATGTTGAGGTAGGTTCCCGTTATGCCCACTTTCTGAAGGGTTTTTATCAGAAATGGGTGTTGGATTTTGTCAAAGGCTTTTTCTGTGTCTATTGAGAGGATCATATGGTTTTTATTCGTTAGTTTGTTAATGTGGTATATTACAACTCATGGATTTGCAAATATTGAAGAACCCTCACATCCCTGGGATAATTCCCTTTTCAACTTCATTTGTAAAATGTGTTTTGGTACATACAGAAATCTATGTTAGTTTCTTTCTTAAGAGATGTCATTCCAAATTTTTCTGTCATCACCTGTTGATTTTAAGAAGTCAACTTCCAACTCATTGCTGCTCCTTCAAAGGTAATCTTTTGGCTATTATTAAGATTCTACCTTGCCTTTAGTTTGCAATCATTTTCTTAGTTCGTGTTTACATGTGGTATTATTTGTTTCTGTCCTGTTTCTAGAATTTCAATTAAAATATATATTGTAGGGTTTTTTTTTTTTTACTGTAATTCTTGAATTATTCTTGATTTCTTTTTCATATTTTTTATCATATTCTTTTTCCATGTTTCACTTTGTACATATTTAGATGTTTTCCAGTAACTGATTATATCTTCAGCAATCTCTAACAAGCCATTAATCATATTCTTTAAAATTTTTGCTTCAAATAATATGTAATCATTGCATGAAGGGGAAATCAATGATTATCTTGGTTAACAAAAAGCACCAATACATACTTATTGTGGAAGCTCTAGAAACAAGAAAGAAATAAAGGTGGAAAGATGGAAGGATGGATAGAAGGAAGGACAGAAAGGAGGAAGAAAAAGACTTTATGCACATAAAAATTAAAAAATAAATGTCATCTAAGATCAAATAGCACATATGTAATCACTATGAAAATATACCAGCCTTAAGTCTATACACACACACACGGTCATTTAATATTTCACATCCAGTACCAAATTAGTAAAATATGCAGCATTGCTGATTGAGTCCTGACCTATTAACTTTAAATTAGGCCAATCTAATTGAAATTTATCCTCTGCTTCCAAAATCAGGCAATGAAAAAGTAAGTGTTTCCATAATTTATATGTAGGGGAAAAAAACTATGTCTATATTACTATTGATTAAGTAGTAGAATTCATATAAATCTCTATCATCTTCTACCCACATTACTCATTAAAATCACTGAGATTGGTCTTGTTTATCCACCCTCCTTCAACCAAGTCTAAAAGGAGTACAGTTTCATCTTTGTGCATTTTATGATGATAAAATAAATAAATGAATAATACATATCCTGGTCACTTTATTCCCCTAAATAGTCTTAGGCCATTTATTAATAAGTGAAGTCTTGTGAAATATTAATAACTCTAAATTATTTAAAGACTCACTTTCCCTTAGCTTTATCTTGGTATAGACTATGTACATTTTTGTTGCTTTATTTTTTTTTTCTTGGACTAGCACTTTTACTATTCAATAAGCTACTTCTAGTTTCTTTAAAGCTTAAGTGAGAAAAGAGAAACATATAAAATAGTAAATATCTTTCTGAACTAGCACCAGTAAAAAGTGTATTTGGTTCTTTCATCCTATAAAGATAATTTTAAAATGATTCTCTTTTGGTATGCTCAGTGAGTTTTCCAAAATTAACTCCTATGGTTGATTTTCTAAACTATATGACTTGCTGATCACTTATGAATCCGACCTTGCCCATTGTTCCCCAAAGCTTATTACCATAATCTTTGTGAAATTCTAGTACTTTATAGGAGACTCTGACTCTTGAATCAACTTTTGGACAATCATCTGTTCTTTGGTAGACATTTCTTACCCACCATCCATTTGTATGCAGGCTCCTAATACTCCAGGTTTGCTGCTATTATAGGTTAACTTAGCTAGGTATTCTTTCCCTCTTTATTTTTTTTTCCCTCAGGTGTAAGGCAGATTCCAATCCACTGTATTTCTCCATATTTAGGAAGAAATTATTCCACACACCAATGATCTCTTTCTAAATATCTAGAATCATTTCTGCTCCTCTTCTCTGGGGATTGGGTTTTTTAGTACAATATTTCAAAGAAAGCATGCATCCTCATGTAATACTGGCTAAGCAATAAACCATGGGTCAAAACACATTCTTGGACCTCTTAGAATACAGTATCTAGATACTCAATTTGGAATGTGGAAACATTTGGAATTTACTGGAAAAAGTGATAACAATCTCTATTTTAACAAAGTCATGTGTATGTTGTATATATCTTCTACCATTATGCCTTTTGTCATATATATTTATTAAGAAATAAAGTTAACTTATAATATATTCAAATGTACAGCATAGTGATTCAGAATTTTGTATTTTATAGCACATTAAAAGTCATTATAAGATAATGGCTATAATTACCTGTGCTACATAATATATCCTAGTGCTTATCTATTCTATACATAGTAATTTGTATCTCCTAATCCCATATGCCTAATTTTCACCTCTCTCCTTCCCTATCCCCATTAGTAACTGCATTTTTTTGTTTTGTGCATTTGTGAGTCTGTTTCTTTTCTGTTATACACATTCATTTGCATTAATTTTTAGATTCCACATGATATCATATAGCATTCTCTCTCTACCTGACTTATTTCACTAAATATCTTATCTCTAGTTCTACACACATTGCAGCAAATGATAGAATTTCATTTTTTATGGTTAATATTGCAATGCGTGTGCATATATATATATAAAAACACACATTTATATATACATACCTATGTATATGTGATATATCTTTTTTATCCATTCATCTATTAATGGAGACCTGAGTTGCTTCCATAAATTTGATATTGTGAATAGTGCTTCTATGAACATTGGAATACATGTATTTTTTTTCAAATTAGTGTTTTCATTTTTCCAAGATATATACCCAAAAGTGGCTAGAGTTGGTGCTGGGTGTGAGACACTCTTCTTGAGGAAGGCTTGCATCTCTATAAATTTTCCAGTTAGAATTGCTTTTTCTGTAACCACAGGTTTTGAAAAGTTTTGTTTTCATTTTCCATTGTCTCTGGGCACTTTCTAGCTTCATCCTTAATTTCTTCATTGATCCCCTGTTTTCTAGTAGCATGTTGTTTAGTATCCACATGTTTGTTCTTTTCTCATTCTTCTTTCTGTAATTGATTTCTAGTTTTAAAGAGTGTGGTTGGGAAAAAAAAGTTTGATGTTATTTCTATCCTCTTAAGTTTGAGACTTGTTTTGTTGCCTATTATGTAATCTATCCTGAAGGATATTCCATGTGCACTTGAAATGAGTATATATTCTGTTCTTTAAGGATGTAATGACCTTAGATATATATATTAAATCCATAGGTCTGCTGTCTCATTTAATCCACTGTTGTCTTATTGATTTTCCATCTGGATGATCTGTGGATATCAGTGAAGTGATATAATGTCTTTCTCTTTTCTAGACATTGTTTTAAATCTATTTTTTGCTGATATGAAGATTGCTATGCCTGCTTTCTTGATTCCATTTGAATGAAATATATTTTTCCATCCACTCACTTTCAGTCTGTGTGTGAATTTAGCTCTGAAGTGAGGCTTTTGTACACAGCACATACACAAATCTTGGTTTTGATCCAATCTGCTATATGATATTGTTTTATTGAAGCATTTTTCATTAATATTTAAAGTAATTTTGATAGGTAGACAATAATTTTCATTTTAATACTTGTTTCCTAGTTGCTTTTGTAGTTCCTCCCATTTATTTCTTATTGCTTCTTTCGTTATGGTTTGATGTTTTCTCTTATCAGTATGCTTTTGTTCCTTTCTTATCTTTGTGTATCTACTGTAGATTGTTAGTTTGTGGTCACCATGGGGTTCATATATGTTGACCTATATCTACTTATTTTAAACTTATAGTCATTATTTTCAAAAGCACTCAAAATGATCTACTCCCTTCCCTCACATTTTGTGTTTTTATGTTATATTTTCTATTTTCATGCATATCTCTTAATTGTTCATTGCAGTTATAGTTGCTTTTGTGGGTTTTTTTGGCTTTTAATCTTTGTGATGCCTTATTTAAGTGGTTTCTCTTCAGTCCTTACTATATATTTCCTTTTCCTGCTGGTATTTTTCATTTCCCATCAATTCTTACTTCTTTCCCTCTTAGAGAAACAGTTCAGTTTATCTCTACTATTCTATATGATAAATTACTGGGTAAATTTACCTAAGCTGCAGGTTTTTATCATTTGAGCACTTCATATCATGCCATTTCCTTCTGTCCTGCAAAGTTTCTTCAGAAAAATCAGCCGACAGCATTATGAGAATTTCCTTACACATGACTCTTTTTCTTTTGCTGCATTTAGATTTCTTTCTTTCCCTTAATTATGATATGTCTCACTATGAATATATTTGAGTTAATCTTATTTGGTATCATATGTGCTTCCTGTACCTGGATATCTCTTTCATTCTTCAGGAAAAATCTGAGAAGTTTTCAACCATAATTTATTCCAGTATATTTTTGATCCTCTTCTTTCTCTCTTCTCCTTCTGGGATGCCTATAATATGAATGTTAGTATGCTTGATAGTTTCATAGAGATCTCTTAAATTGTTTTCTTTTCTTTTTTTTTGGTTTTTAGTGCCACACCCGTGAAATATGGTGGTTCCCAGGCTAGGGGTCAAATTGGAGCTACAGCTGCTGGCCTATGCTACAGCCACAGCCACACCAGATAATTAACCAGAGTGAGGCCAGGGATAGAACCCTGCAACCTCATGGTTCCTAGTTGGATTCATTAACCACTGTGCCATGACGGGAACTCCAAATCATTTTCAGTTTTAAAATTGTTTTTCATTTTACTCTTTTTTGTTGGGCAATTTTCTTTATTTATCTTTCAGAGCACATAAGTGTTTTTCTATATCACTTAGTGTACCATTTATTCTTTCTTTTATTTTTCTTTTTCTCTTTTTTGCTTTTAGGGCCACACCTGTGGCATATGGAGGTTGCCAAGCTAGGGGTAGAATCAGAGCTATAGTCACCAGCCCATTACACAGTCACTGCAATGCCAGATCTGAGCCGCATCTGCACCCTACGCCACAGCTCACAGCAATGCCAGATCCTTAAACTCCTGAGCAAGGCCAGGAATCAAACTCACATACTAATGGATACTAGTCAGGTTCATTACCACTGAGCCATGATGGAAACTCCTCTTTTTTTTTAATTTCAGTTATTGAATTATTCCTTTCTGATTGTTCTTTTTATATATATTTTCTAGTTCCTCATTGAAAATGTTTACATTGAAAATGTTTACATTGAAAGTGAATTAGTTAACATTTTTATTACCAATGCTTTGAGAACTTTATTTTACAGAATATTTATCTTATTACTTATTTTTTCAGGGTTTCTCTTGCTCTTTCAACTGAGAGTAGTTCCTTTGCATTTCCACCTTGCTTATGCTTCTTTGCCTCTATGAATTTCAATGATACTGTTCCCTATTTCAGTTTTGAAGGAGTGCTGTTATGTGGGAGCATCCCTGTTTGACTGCATGTGCCCAGTGCCTTTGTTGGGAGGTCTGGAGTTGACATGGACATATGCCACATCTTTTGCTAGGGTTTGCTGGCAGCTCTCACTTTGGCAAATGGTGGAGCTGGAGAAGGAACAGATAGAGTTGGTGCTGGGTGTGAGACAGGACTTCTCCTCTGACCAGTGGAAGCTGATGACTAATTAGGAGTGGAATCTAATCCTTGGTTGCTGGAGCAGAAGCCCTAAGTTTTATGCCCAAGCTGGTTCTGTTCCCTTTAAGTGTGTGATTTTTCCCTATTTCCACTATTGCAATGAATATAGGGGTGAATATATATTTTCAAATTATTAAAATATAATTTTGTTTGATTTGAAAAAAAATATCTAGAAATAGAACTGGCAGATCGTATGGTAGTTCTATTTTTAATTTTTTGAGGAGATTTCATTTTTTTCACATACTGGCTACACCAATATCAATTTACACTAACGTTGTACAAAGAAAGTTCTCTTCTCTCCATATCATTATCAACACTAGTTATTTATTTTTTTGATAATAACTATTATGACAGGTGTGAGGTGATATCTCATTCTAGTTTTGAGTTCCAATTCCCTGATGATTAGTGAGGTTTAACATCTTTTCATGTGTCTTTAGTCTGTCTGTCTTCTTTGGAAAAAAAATTCTATTTTCAGGCCTCCAGTCTATTTTTTATCTTGTTGATTGTTTTTTTGATGTTGCGTTTCATTATTTATTTGTATATTTTGGACATGAAGTTCTTATCAGACATACTGTTTTTAAATATCACCTACCATTCCATAGGCAGCACTTTTGTTTGGTTGATAGTTTCTTTGGCTGTGCAAAACCTTTTTAGTCTGATATTGTCCCAATTGCTTATTTTTGCTTGTGTTTTTCTTGCTTGAGGGAATGTAGCCAAAAAAGCATTGCTAAGGTAAGTGTCAAAAGGTATACTTCCTATGTTTTCTTCTAGGAATTATAGTTTCAGGTCTATAATTTAAGTGTTTAACCTGTTATAATTTATTTTTGTATATGGTGTGCAAATTAGTCCATTTTGATTCTCTTTCATAAGCTGTCCAGCTTTCACAACACCACTATTTGAAGAGGCTATTTTTTCTCCACTGTATATGCTTGCCTCCCATGTTGTAGATTAGTTGACCATATAAGTGTGTGGTTTCATTTCTGGGCTTTCTATTCTATTGCAATGATCGATGTGCTACTTCTGTGATAGTACCATACTATTTTGATTACTATAGCATTGTAGCTTTGTAGTATAGTAGAAATCAAGGACTATAATATTTCAAGATTTATTCTTCTCCCTATTCTTCTTTGTAAAAAAAATGTCTTTCTGATCTTGAGCTTTTATATTTTTATAAAACTTTAATTTTCCAAGTTACATTATAATTTTTATGTTTTATTATTCTTATTTTAAAATGTATGTGTGGAAAACTCACTTCTTTATGATATTGTTTTAATGTCCACTAACATGGTATGCTATTGCAATTATACAAATCTTCCATTATGTAATATAATTTTCCAAGATGTCATTATAAAGGGTTTATTAAATGTATCCCTAAGAGCTTTAAAATATTTGTTGCCATTGAGTATTTTATTTTATAATGTTTAGAAATCACAGTAAAATAGTGTCTGCCATCTAGTTTCTCCTTTTACCAATGGGGAAAATATAGTTACATCAAGTAAATGTAGTAACATAAGGGTTAGAGGTAAAAAAATTAGGTAAGGCTAATGTGCTAACTTTTAATTGTTATTCTGTTGGCTACAAATCTATGGAGATGTGAGCTTTTTTGTAGCAGCCTTTAATTCATATTTTCCATGTTTATTGGTGTCAAGAGGCAGTTGGATGTCAGATGGGTATTACTCCATGTTCCAGTGTCCATGCTCCAATTTTATGTGTTTCAATATTGCTTGTGAAAATGTCAGGAAGTCTCAATCTACCTGTTCATGAGTATCAAGAAGCAGTCACAACAGCAGCAATAGTAGCATTAGAGGTATGCCTTTTTCTCACTAGCTCCAGTACAGGCTCCAAATCTGAGAAATGCAATGCTAATTTTGGGGGAATTGCTAGAGGCCTGGCCTAGAAACCACTCCTCCAACCCATTAAACATTTCTGTATATTTTCTATGTTGACTTGACTTGGTTTTGTTAAAATACCCAGATGATTTTCAGTCTTATACACTAAATAATAACTGATTCAGTATTTGATATTAGAAGTATTTTCAGAATATTCCAATGTTGGGAATCTGAGTTAAATTGTTGGTCTGGAAGGTGGCCAAAGGAATATGGGACCCTAGAAATCTATGTCACAGTGAGACAATATAGTTACTAAATGAGTGTGTAAATTCACCTGAATGCATTACCTGAAGGGAAGATTCTAGGAATGTTGACAATTGCTTTGATTGACTATTATGAAGGGAATGAGGAAATCAAGATATGTTAGGGTAGACTAGCTAATTCTATCTATTCATTAGTATAAAAATACATCAAATATATCATTTGTTGAAAAGGACAAAATAGGCTTCATAAGTAGAGTAAAATGTTATCTATTTTATTTAGATTCTGAGATCAATTAAGATGATTTTTTTCAGGTATTTTTCACTTGAGCTGAGACAGGAAAAGTGAGAAGAAATTAACTACCTGAGCTCTAAAGAGAAGAACACTCTAGACATCAGAATTGAATTAAATAGAATTAAGTTACATTATATAAAATCCTGGTAGATGTTCAACAAATATGCATTAAATTGTCCCCTTCCATTTTCTGGACTAACTTACTTTATACACATTTATATAGCATAAATTTACCTCTGAGAAATACGGGGGATATTCCCTATTGTATTATACCTTTCTGAAAATTTTTGGTATTTTATATATATTTAAAGATAAAGGGAGGAACAAAATTATAACCATGGTTTACAAAAATGAGAAGACAATATGATTAGTTTGTCTTCAATTGTGCAGATATAATTTATAAGCTTCTGTTTAATGAAAATTTTCTAGAATATATGATGTTCTTATAATTATCTCAAAGTTTGGAGAAGGAAAATATAATTGAATAATTGCCTAGATGCGCTTTTATCAAGAAGAAATTGCCTACTGAAATGAAATTGAAAGCATAAGCCATATGGAAAGTTACATTATGTTGGAATTTGCAATAACTGTATAAAAGGAAAATCAATTTTTCTATATTTAAGAAAAAGTATAGGTATTACCCAAGGATCTAAAGTTGATAATTTCAGAGAGATTCAGTTGTCTTCAAAGCAAAACTCAGACTATCAGTTTTGCTAAGGGAATGAGTATGTTTCCTTAGTGTCAATAATGGTCCTCAGTATGTGTTTGAAGTGAAAAAATAATTTTATTAATTAATATCCTAATTAGAGAATGAATAAACATATAAAGAAGTCAATGTGACTTCTGGAGTGGCTTCATCAAATAATCATAATTTAGCAAATATTTACTGAATATAGAAGTAAACATGACAGAGTTATGTGAATAAATTTAAGAAGTTTATAACCAATAATATGATATCCATTAAGATTTAAAACAATAAAGAATGTTCTTAATATGACAGAGAAAAGGGAAGGGATTGTGTGAGTAGAGACCAAAGTAAGACAAATCTCAGTGGTAATAATAGTGTACTTAACATTATAAACTATAGGAAAACATGATTGAATAAACTGAGGCAATAATAAAACATTATCAACTGAATTAACACAATATTTTCAAATATAATTTATATTATACTGTGATAAGTAGACATTATATTACAAAGCCAAGGCAGAACTACTCATACTGCAGCTAAAATGTAAGGACAGTGAAAGGACAATGTTTTCAGGTGCTATTTTCAGTAAAATCGAGATATCCAAGAACAAAATAAAACACATTTTTTAACAAAATGAAAAGAAAGGACACAATTTTGAATATTACAATGGAAATTTTATGCAAATTAAAGCCACAGAAAAACTAACCATGCAGATGTTGGAAGAAGGCATAGAAAAGCAGAAGCTTTCCAATACATTAATTACAAAATAACATTAATTACATAACTTCACCTGAGGTGTCACATAATGAATTAGTCACAGAATATAAAGGATATTTTCAGATAAGCACACCTTTAAAATAGTGGTAACTTCAAAGATAGGACCAACTATAAAAAGGTCACCAAGAGAAAAACAATATGAATCTTACCAACAAAGAATATTCTAAGAAAAGAAGATTTTGTTTCCTTTTAACGGAAATATTCTCAGAAGGATTTATACTTGGGTTGTCAAAACTCAAACTGTAAAGTCAGCAAATATTTATCTACATATAAGCAGAGGTCATTGCAAAGAAATAGAAGAATAAAAATCTTTAGATTTCAGAGGAATATAATTAGCACAGTTGGTTTACATCTTTAAGAAAAAATGTTGGAAATCTAAGTATGCAAGTAGAAAAGAAATGTAGGATGAAAAAAAAATAAACAAGCCTATGGATAAAATAGAAAATATGTTAATAATCTCAAGTCAAGGAAAAGAGATATTTAATTTCATATCAAGTATACATGTGCTAAAAATAAGAATTTCTAATCTATTTCAACATAAGCGTATTTAAACTCAGAGGATTCTATTTTCCTCATTTTTATAATAATTTTATCCCATAAAATATATATTCTAGTGGTAGTGTTAAATAAAATGTAAGACGTAACTGAAAAATATTTCAAAAATGCATATAAATTACACTTTAGAGGAAAACATCAAATTTTTTCTTTTCAATCTTAAATCTTAGTACAAAAATTTTGATGTCAATAAATTCCTTATAGGACATATTTACTGAGTGTTCCTATTAAAAACAAAACTGCATCATTATAATTCTTTAAGTAGCATAGTGTCATTGCATATATTCAAATAAGTTGCTTTTAGTAGTTGACTTAGAGAAAGTAATCCATAATTTTACTTACCATTTTTACAATGTTACATTCTTGATAATTCATCATAGCTCTCACTGTGCTATTTTTAACCTGATTTTGATTAAAATCCTAAGATATATATTGCAAAATTTGACACAGCTCCAGAGTCTAGGAGTAATGCTATCTTAGTTAGAATATACATATAATTTATATTCATCTGTAAGACATACATAGACTAAGAAAAGAAAAATTTTAAAAAGATATTTCACACTCACAAAGTAGTCCAGGGCAGATATGGCAGCTAGGCTGTGCCTTTGATCCAAAATACTTCTAGCTTTCTTCTCCCACATTGAAGGTATGCTCTTTATTGTCATAATACAAGATGCAGCTCAGTCCATTATATCTAAATGTAAAAATAATCACATTAAGTTAATTCTCAAAATATAATTAAAAAGCAGAGATTATCAAGAAAGAAAAAAGAACAAATTCCAACTTTATGATGTCTATCAGATACTTCATTTTAATATAAAAGCACAATACATTATAATTTAAAGATTATAAATGATATAATAATCCAAAGAAAACTGGATTAGTTGAACTGATAGCAGTCGAAGTGGATTTAATAATTAGAAATATTATCAGGGAAAAGAGGATCATAAATAGATTAATAAATTGACAAATGTTTCACCTTATCAAGAAGGAATACACCTAATACCAGAGCTTCAAACTATATGAATCAAAAATTAATATGAATGTCAAGAAAAATAGATAAATTCACAATTATGCTCATGGAATTAAATTCCTCTCTGTCAATAACTGATAAAAAAAGGTAGAGAAAAGTCTGTAAAGATATAGAAGATTTGGACAATGTTATCAACAAAATTAATATAATTTACATCTGTAGAAAACCCCACCTGATCTATATTTTGGCAGTTTGTGTGTGTGGGTGTGTGTATATATGTATATATATATATATGTATATATAGTTCTCTAGTGCATATGAACTTTGATCAAGACAAATAATATGCTGAACCATAGGAAAAAAGTCTCACTATATTTAAAGTATTTACAGATATTAAAATAACATGTTAATATTACAGTAATTTAAAGTCAAAAAATTCAACCATTCGGATAAAATAGATAAATTTTTTGAAAGATACACTTACCAAAATTCACTGAAAAAGAAAAAAATAAGTGTTCCCAGAATAATTAAAGTAATCAAATTTGTAATTAGAACTCTTTCCACAAAGAAATCTTCAGGTCTAGATACATTTATTGAGGGCAAGGAAATATATCAATTCCATTGATACTTTTTCAATAAAATTGAAGCATGAATAGTATCTAACTCATGAGTCCACTGTTGTTCTGAAATAAGAACCAGGAAAACAAATGACAATCCAGTAATATATAAATCGATTAAATATCGAAACCAAGTGGGGTATCATAGGAATCAAAGACTGACTTTACATTTCAAAACCAATTAATGTAATTCACCATATTAAAACACTAAAAATTTAAAAATATATTGTGCAAATTCCAATAACCATTTCCTACAAGTTTCACTAAACTAAGACTAGCAGGGAAATGCTGAAATATGATGAGGGGCATGATCAAAAGAGCTCACTGGATCCTGACTAGTATGGCTTCTATTAAGAGCCATGGGGAAAATTTACTTGCAAAAGTAAATGTTGCATTTAATTTTTGAAGCATAACTTGTAGAATTTTCTGAATCATAGTATAAAACTGAATGATATCTGGTACTTAATTTTTTAATTACTCAATGAAATTTATTACATTTATAGGTGTACAACAATCATCACAACTAAATTTTATAGCATTTCCATCCCAAACCCTTCATGCATCCTCCCACCCCCCAACCTGTCTCATTTGGAAACCATAAGTTTTGCAAAGTCTGTGAGTCACTATCTGTTCTGCAAAGTTCATTGTGTCTTTTTTTTAGATTCCACATGTAAGTTATAGCATTTGATGTTGGTGCCTCATTGTCTGACTGACTTCACATGATAACTTCTAGGTCCATCCATGTTGCTAAAAATGCCATTATTTCATTTCTTTTAATGGCTAAGTAATATTCCTTTGTGCATATGTACCAAGCTTCTTGACCCACTCCTCTGTCAAAGGACATTTATGTTGTTTCCATGTCTTGACTATTGTATATAGTGCTGAAATGAATATTGGAGTACATGTGTCTTTTCAAGTTGTGACTTCCTCTGGATAGATGTGCAGGAGTGGGATTGCTGGATCAAATGGTAATTCTATTTTCAGTTTTCTGAGGAATCTCCATACTGTCTTCCACAGTGGCTGCACCAACTTACAATCCCACCAACAGTATAATAGGGTTCCTTTTTCTCCACACCCTCTCCAGCACTTATTGTTTGTAGAGTTTTTGATGATGGCCATTCTGGCCAGTGTAAGGTGGTATCTTATAGTTGATTTGATTTGCAATTATCTAATAAATAGTGATGTTTAACATCTTTTCATGGGTTTTTTGGCCATCCTGTATGTCTTCTATGGAGAATTGCCCGATTAGATCTTCTGCCCATTTTTTGATGGGGTTGTTCATTTTTTTGATATTGAGCTGTAGGTGTTTATAAATTTTGGAGAATAATCCCTTGTAAGTCAATTCATTTGCAAAGATTTTCTCCCATTCTATGGGTTCTCTTTTCGTTTTGTTTAGGATTTCCTTTGCTGTGCAGAAACTCTTAAGTTTAAGTCTTATTTGTTTATTTTTGTTTTTATTGTCATTACTCTAAGAGGTGGATCTGAGAAGATTTTTTTTTTTGTCTTTTTGCCATTTCTTGGGCCGCTCCCGTGGCATGTGGAGGTTCCCAGGCTAGGGGTCAAATCGGAGCTGTAGCTGCCAGCCTATGCCAGAGCCACAGCAATGCAGTGTCCGAGCCATGTCTGCAAACTACACCACAGCTCACGGCAATGCCAGATTGTTAACCCACTGGGCAAGGGCAGGGATCGAACCCGCAACCTCATGGTTCCTAGTCAGATTCATTAACAATGCACCATGACGGGACCTCCAAGATGTTATGTTATGTTGGAGAGGGTTTGGCCTATGTTTTCCCCTAAGAGTTTTATATATTCTGGTCTTTAATCTATTTTGAGTTTATTTTTCTGTATGGTGTTAGGAAGTGTTAGTATATAGAAATGCAGTTGATTTCTATGTATTAATTTTCTATCCTGTGACTGCCAAATTCATTGATGAGCTCTAACAATTTTCTGGTAGAGTCCTTAGGATTCTCTAGGTATAGTATCATGGCATCTGCAAATAGTGATAAATTTATTTCCTCATTTCTAATTTGGATTCCTTTTATTTCTTTTACTTCTCTGATTGCTGTGCCTAGGACTCCAAAACTATGTTGAATAATAGTGGCAAGAGCGGACATACTTGTCATGTCCCTGATCTCAGCAGGAATTCTTTCTTTCACCATTGAGAATGATGTTAGCTCTGAGTTCATTATATATTTGGTTGAGGTAGGTTCCCTCTGTGCTCACTTTCTGAAGGGTTTTTTATCAGAAATGGGTGTTGGATTTTGTCAAAGGCTTTTTC
Source organism: Sus scrofa (assembly GCF_054392235.1). Lineage (NCBI taxonomy): Eukaryota > Metazoa > Chordata > Mammalia > Artiodactyla > Suidae > Sus > Sus scrofa. The sequence continues at coordinate 184,435,092 of NC_139383.1, read as the reverse complement.
TGCATCTATTGAGAGGATCATATGATTTTTATTCTGCAGTTTGTTAATGTGGTGTATCACAGTGATTGATTTGCTGATATTGAAGTATCCTTGCCTCCCTGGGATAAATACCACTTGATCATAGTGTACAATCCTATTAATGCATTGTCGGAATCCGTTTGCTAGTATTTTTGTTGAAGATTTTTGCATCAATGTTCATCAGTGAAATTGGCCTATAATTTTCTTTTTTTGTGATTATCTTTTCTGATTTTGATATCAGGGGAATGGTGGCCTCACAGAATGAGTTTGGGAGTGTTCCTTCTGCAATTTTTGGAGGAGTTTCAGAAGGATAGATATTAGCTCTTCTCTAAATGTTTGATAGAATTCGCTTGTGAAGCCATCTGGTCCTGGACTTTCGTTTGTTGGAAGTTTTTTAATCACAGTTTTAACTTCAGTATTTGTGATTGGTCCATTCATCTTTTCTATTTCATCTTGGTTTAGTCTTGGAAGACTGTACTTTTCTAAGAATTTGTCCATTTCTTCTAGGTTTTCCATTTTATTGGCATATAGTTGCATATAGTAGTCTCTTGTGATCTTTTGTATTTCTGTGATATCCATTGCTACTTCTTTTTCATTTCCAGTTTTATTGATGTGAGTCCTCTCTCTCTTTTTGTTGATAAGTCTGGCTAAGCGTTTATCAATTTTATTGATCTTTGCAAAGAACAAGCTTTAATTTCAATGATTTTTTCTTTGGTTTTCTTTGTTTCAATTTCATTGATTTCTTCTCTGATCTTTATGATTTCTTTCCTTCTATTGACTTTAGGTCTTGTCTGTTCTCTTTCTAGTGCTTTGGATGTAAAGTTAGGTTGTTTATTTGAGCTTCCTGAGGTAGGCTTGTATGGCTATAAACTTTCCTCTTAGAATGGCTTTTGCTGCATCCCATAGGTTTTGGAGTGTTGTATCTTTGTTGTCATTTGCTTCTAGGTATTTTTTAATCTCCTCTTTGATTTCTTCAGTGATGTATTGGTTGTTTAGTAGCATGTTATTTAGTCTCCACATGTTTGTTTTTTGCAAGTTTTTTCTTGTTGTTGATTTCCAGTCATATAGTGTTGTGGTCAGACAAGATGCTTGATGTTATTTCAATTTTCTAAAAGTTACTGAGGTTGGATTTGTTGCCCAGGATGTGATCAATCTTAGAGAATGCTCAGTGTGCACTTTAGAAGAATGTGTATTTGGTTGTGTTTGGGTGGAATGTCCTACAAATATCTATTAAGTCCATCTTCTAATGCTTCATTCAGGGCCTGTGTTTCCTTATTGATTTTCTGTCTGGATGATCTGTCCATTGCTGTAAGTGCAGTCAGAGAAGTAAAAGAAATAAAAGTCCCCACTATGATTGTGCTATTGTTGATTTGTCCTTTTAAGGTTGTTAGCAGTTGCCTTATATATTGTGGTGAACCTATGTTGGGTGCATAGATATTTAAATTTGTTATCTTCTTCTTGGATTGATCCTTTGTTCATTATGTAGTGACCTTCCTTGTCCCTTAAAATATTCTTCATTTTAAAGTCTATTTTGTCTGTTAGGAGTATTGCTACTCCAGCTTTCTTTTGATTTCTGTTTGCATGGAATATTCCATCCTCTCACTTTCCATTTGTATGTGTCCCTATAGAAAAAGTGGGTCTCTTGAGGATAGCTTATATATGGATCTTGTGTTTGTATCCATTCAGCCAGTCTATGTCTTTTAGTTGGGGCATTTAGTCCATTAACATTTAAGGCAATTATTGATATGTATGTTCTTATTACAATTTCATCAATTGTTTTGGATTTGTTTTTGTTGCTATTTTTTCATCCCTTTTTCTCTTGTTCTCTCCTCTTCTGGTTTGATGACTATCTTTAGTGTTGTATTTGAGTTGATTTTTCTTATTTGTGTATCAATTGTAGATGTTTGGTTTGTATGTATTCTGAAGTTTTGATATGAGAGTCTATATATATATATATATATATATATATATATATATATATATATATATATATATGAGATTGTATTAAGTTGTTGGCCTCTTAATTGCAAGTGCATCTCCAGTGCCCTTCATTTGTACTCATCTCTTCTCATGATTTCTGATTTTGGTGGGATAATTGTGCATGGATAATTTCATATTTTAACTGTGTATATACCTTTACTGGTGAGCCTCGTCACTTGTTGTTTTTTTGTTTTGAGTTGTGGCCTTTTTTTTTTCTGCCTAGAGAAGTTGCTTTAGTATTTGTTTTAAAGCTGGTTTAGTTTTGCTGATTTCTCTTAGCTTTTGCTTAGCTGTAAAGCTTTTGATTTCTCCTTCAAATCTGATTGAGAGCCCTGCTGGGTAATGTAATCTTGGTTGGACATTCCCTTCTGACTTGCAGAGTTTCTGCTGAAAAATCTGCCAATAGCCTTATCGGGGTTTCCTTGCATGTTATTTGTTTCTTTTCCCTGTCTGCTTTCAAGATTTTCTCTTTGTCTTTAATTTTGGTCAGTTTGATTAATATGTGTCTTGGGGTGTTCCTCCTTGGTTTTATTTTATATGGTTCTCGTAGTGCTTCCTGGATTTGAGTGAGTGGTTCCTTTCCCATGTTAGGGAAGTTTTTGGCTATTATCTCTTCAAATAATTTTCCTGTCCCCTTCTCTCTCTCTTCTCCTTCTGGCACCACTATGATATGGATGTTAGTGTGTTTAACATTGTCCCAGAATTCTCTGAGACTCTCTTCATTTGTTTTCAATCTTTTTTCTCTTTTCTGTTCTGCATCCATAATTTCCACTAGTCTGTCTTCCACCTCACTTATTCAGTTTTCTGCCTCCTGTATTCTGCTGTTAGCTGCTTCTAGTGAATTTTTTATTTCAGTTACTGTATTTTGCATCTCTTTTTAAGTTTTACATCTTGTTATCTCTTTGCTCAGTGTTTCCTGTAAGTTATCCATCTTTGCCTCCAGTTTATTTCCAATGTCTTGCATCATCTTCAGCATCAACAGTCTAAAGTTTGTTCCTGGAGACTCAGAATCTCCTGATCACTTAGCTGATTTTCTAGGGTTTTTTTCTTTCTCCCTCATCTATGTTATAGTTCTATGTCTTTTCATTTTTATAGGTTTTTGGTGTGGTGACCTTTTTACAGATAATAGAGTTGTAGCCTCTCTTACTTCTGGTGTCTGCCCCCCTTGTGGCTGAATTAGGTAGGGGGGGTTGCTGTAGGCCTCTCATGGGAGGGACTAATGCCTGCCCACTGATAGGTGGAGCTGATTCCTAACCCTCTTGTGGGTGGGGCTTTGTCTCTGGATGGGATTAGAGGCAGCTGAGTGCCTGAGGGCTCTTTAGGCAGCCTGTTTACTGAGGGGTGGGGCTGTGATCCCACCTGGATTGTTGTTTGGCGTATGGCTTCTCAGAGCTAATAGGTGGGGCCAGATTTTCCTAAAATGGCCACATCCAGAGAAAGGCACTGCTGAGTATTCAGAGTTTTGCTTCCAATGTCATCCCCCTGCAACAAGCCACATTCACCCCTATTTTCTCAGGAGGTCCTCCAAGGACTGCAATCAGGTTTGACCCAGATTCCTATGGACACTTTGCTTTGCTCTGGGACCCAGTGCACGTGAAATTCTGTGTGAGCCTTTTAAGAATAGGGTCTCCATTTCCCCCAGTCCCTCAGAGCTCCTGCACACAAGCCCCACTGGCCTTCAATGCCAGATGCTCCAGGGGCTCTTTCTCCCAGTGCCAGATCCCCATACGTGGGAGTTTGATGTCGGCTCAGAACTCTTACTCCTGTAGGGGAGTCTCTACAAATCAATTACTTTCCAGTCTGTGAGGCTTCCCATCCAGGAGGTATGGGGTTTGTTTCTTATATCACATAATTGCCCCTCCTACCTCTTGATGTGGCTTCCTTTTTGTCTTCTGGAGTAGGTTATCTTTTTGAAGGTTTCTGGTCCATTTGGTTGAAGATTGCTCAGCATTTAGTTGTAGATTTTGTTGTTTTTAGGAAAGAAGCTGAGCTCCAGTCCTTCTATTCTGCCATCTTAATCCCATCTCCCTCTTAAGTTATTAGTTTTTAAAATTGGTACTTTTAATGGAAACGCCTTGACCAAAAATCTGTCACAGAATTTTGAGGGAGTTCCCATTCTGGCTCAGTGGCAATGAACCCAACTAGGATCCATGAGGATGTGGATTTGATCCCTGGCCTCACTCAGTGGAAGGATCTAATGTTGCCATGAGCTAAGTTGTTGTTCTCTTAATTGCCAAGTATATCTCCAGTATCCTGCATTTGTAGCCTCATCTTCTCATGGATTCTGATTTTGGTACCATGATTATGCATGGCTGATTTAGTATCTCTACTGTATATATGTCTTTACTGGTGAGCCTTGTCACTTATATTTTCATTTCTGGTTGTGAGCTTTTCTTTCTGCCTAGAGAAATTCCTTTAGTATTTGTTTTAAAGCTGGTTTAGTGTTGCTGATTTCTCTTAGTTTTTGCTTATCTGTAAAGCTTTTGATTTCTCCTTCAAGTCTGAATGAGCACCTTACTGGGTAATGTAATCTTGGTTGGAGGTTTTTTTTTCCCCTTTCATCACGTTAAGTGTATCATGACACTCCCTTCTGACCTGCAGAGTTTCTGCTGAAAAATCTGCCAATAACCTTATTGAGGTTCCCTTGTATGTGACTTGTTTCTTTTCCCTAACTTCTTTCAATACTTTCTCAATTTTAATTCTGGTCAGTTTGAATAATATGTGTCCCAGGATATTCCTCCTTGCTTTTATTTTCTATGGTACTCGTGTTTCCTGGATTTGAGTGAGTGGTTCCGTTCCCATGTTAGGGAAATTTTTGGCTAATATCTCTTCAAATAGTTTTTCTGTCTCCTTCTCTTTTATCCTTCTAGCACCCCTATAATATGGATGTTGGTGCATTTAATGTTTACCCAGATTTCTCTGAGACTCTTCATTTCTTTTTGATCTTTTTTCTCTTTTCTGTTCTGCATCTATAATTTCTGCTAGTCTGTCCTCCACCTCACTCATTCATTTTTCTGCCTCCTGTATTCTGCTGTTGGTTGCTTCTAATGAATTTTTTATTTCAGTTACTGTATTTTGCATCTCTGCTTGCTAAACTTTATATCCTGTATTTCTTTGCTCAGTGTTTGCTGTAAGTTATCCATCTTTGCCTCCAGTTTACTTCCAAGGTCTTGCATCATCTTCAGCATCAACTGTCTAAAGTCTTTTTCCTGGAGGCTGAGAATCTCCTGATTACTTACCTGTTTTTCTGGGGTTTTTTTCTTTCTCCCTTATTTGAGTTATAGTTTCATGTCTTTTCCTTTTTATAGGTTTTTGGTGTGGTGACCTTTTTACAGATAATAGAGTTGTAGCTTCTCTTACTTCTGGTGTCTGCCCCTCTTGTTGCTAAACTTGGTATGTGGGCTTGCTGTATGCTTCCTGATGGGAGGATCTGGTGCCTGCTGTCTTGTAGGTGGGGCTGATTCTTATCCCTCTGGTGGGTGGGGTTTTGTCTCTGGATGGGATTAGAGGTGGCTGTGTGCCTGGGGAATCTTTAGGCAGCCTGTTTACTGAGGGGTGTGGCTGTGGTCCCACCTGGATTATTTTTGGCCTGGGGCTTCTCAGTGCTGATGGGTGGGGCCAAATTTTCTGAAAATGGCCACCTCCAGAGAAATGCACCACTGATGAATATTCCTAAGAGTTTTGCCTCCAATGTCTTTCCCCCACAACAAACCACAGTCACCTCTCGTGCTTCTTTAAGTCACTTCAAATTTCTCACCTTCTGAGAAAAAAAAATCACTTAAAATTTTAAATAGATATATTTGATTTTTTACAATCCTTTACATTTTTAATATTTTCACAAATGTATATGTTAGAGCATTTTAATGCTACTTATAACCAGCAACATATTTTCCCTTTGCTTAAATATAAAAGAAGATGCACTCGAGTATTCATAAATGTAATTATGATCTTACATGGCAATATATACTATTTCTTTCAATATCCGTCAGCAGGAAATTATAAATTTGACATTTATTTGACTGATTCTGAGCCAGTTGTCTGAATTCTCTATGAGAATAATATGACAATAAGAATCAAAGGAATTATGAGAAAATAAGCCAGGGTATTTGGTAGCAACATTTTTTATGGTCCTATTAAATTCAAAGTAAGATGTACTATTTATTTAAGGATTAGTCTTCCACACTGGGAAGATATTCCTAACTAAAATTAATAGGACGAGCATATGAATAGACTGCATTTATTCTGTTACTTGCACATATTTTTGGCTCAATATACTCAATAAAATACTAGTATACAAAGCTTGAAATAAAACAAAATGACTGAATTCTGTGTGGGAAATATTTAGGTTGGCCCATAGAACTATCTCAAAGATGTCTCAAATTAACAATATTTTTAAGGAACTATGAGAGTATAAAATATTTTTCTTTAGAGTTTATTTGTGATAATCTAAATTTGTATTTGGGGAAAGAAAAGGTGTTAAAGCTTCTTATACCAGTCTGCATATGGCAATTTTCCTTTACAGATGGGTTTCTTGCTAAGAGAAGAGCTAAGGTCATTTTAGTCTTTAGCATTCTTACTGCAAGAATATTTTGGCTCATTATTTGCCATGAATCAAAAATAATCTTGGAGTTCCCGTCGTGGTGCAGTGGTTAATGGATCCGACTAGGAACCATGAGGTTGCAGGTTGGATTCCCTGGCCTTGCTCAGTGAGTTAAGGATCTGGCATTGCCGTGAGCTGTGGTGTAGTTTGCAGACATGGCTCGGACACTGCATTGCTGTGGCTCTGGTGTAGGCCAGTGGCTGCAGCTCCGATTCAACCCCTAGCCTGGGAACCTCCATATGCTTCAAGAAGTGGCCCTAGAAAAGGCAAAAAGACCAAAAAAGAAAATAATAATAATAATAATAATCTTATTGGTCAAGATGACCCAGACAGATATTTATTTTTTTAATTAAATAGATTTCTTCAAGTGGAACAAAATAGTTGAGTTAAACTTAGATGGTCAGTCATACATACTCTGATTCCTGAAAGCAAATCGGGCAAGGAGAGAAACTCTTCCTCTGACTCACATTTTCTCAGAAGCGCTGTGAATATTATGAAAAATGTGTAAACACAGAAATACAGACACAATGGAGTTTAAGCAAATGTCTATATCTACTCTCAAAATAGGATTGCTGCAGTAGCATCAAATCTGCTCTATTAATCTGATATTCTGAGTCCTAACTTTGTTTCCACAGCTCTCCTAGGATTGGAGAGATAAAGCCATGTGTACTCATGGTTTAGGAGAAAAATTAAACCCAAAGAGCCCAAAGCCTTCCATTCTAAAGGTGTATATACTGTGAGTCTTCTATCCACAGGGCGGAATGAGAATTGCTGTGCTGGGTCTTCCCACGATCAGAGAGTCCTCACTTCTTTGCCAAGTGCCTTGTGTTAAAGATGCTTAACAATTTATCCACAGGACAACTGCAAAAATCTGGCTAAAAAGGAATGAAGTTAACACAAAGAAATTATTCTGAAATACTTAAGGATTTCTATGTTTCAGTTTAATCTGTTAACTGGGAATAGATGCATGAGATTGAATTTAATTTTAGGTTGTTCTTGAGAGTCCATCTCTGAGATTTAACTATATTCTTCAAATATTCTCTGAGCTTTGTTATACTCTCTTCTGGAAAAAAAAAATAATGCCTTAAATGAACCAGAGGGATTTGACAAACACTATCTTACAGCCCTTTAATGACAATTCTATAACTCAATATTTAACAAATTTTGTTGAATTTCCACTATAAGAAATATGCATCCTTGTTTCCGAGAATTCAGAGATAACCATGGTATTTTGGTCCAATATTATAAATAGTTTCAATTTGCTCAGGGTAAACATCTCTCAGTTGCTGACCTAAGATTTAAATATAGGAATATCTGATTTCAGAAAGCCATGTGCTTATATACTTTAACTTCCAAATATAATCCCCAAATAAAGACGCTTAAAGTCACATGCATACTGGAAGGAATTGCATAAGGGAGGAAAAAAATTATGCAAGGCAGAATAAAATAAAATGAAACTAAAGGCAAAAACATGATTTGACAAATTACAGAAAAATATGTTCTCTGGTTTACTGGAAAGATTTAAGGTAATGCTGTATAACAGAAATATCTCAGTATCTCATATGTTAAAAAATTGGTTATATTTTGTGTCAAAGATTTTTTTTTCTTACAGAAGATCATGTTCCTGATTATAATTAATGAATTCTGACAAGGATCAGGTGAAAATTTGCTAGTTATTTATTAGTGATCATATGTTTTTAACATTTTTTGTGTGTGTGTGTGAAGAATGAATAGGGATTCAGGTCAAAATACACCAGAATAAAAATAAAATTTTGTGTTATTAAAATTCCATAGCAATGTTAATGTGCTATGGAATTTGGAAAGAATTATTCCAATTTCAATATTTTGATACTTTTTATAAACACTCAGAATTCTATACAATGTCTGCTAATACATTCAAATTTATATGATCCTATTTTAAGGAATTAGAAAGCTACAGCTTAGGAAATGCATTTATTTTGAAACAATAACAAAGGAAAAATAGAATAAAAATTTCAGAAAAGGACTCACAAATGAAAGAATACTAATTTTCAGGAAACTTTGCACTGCAGAACACTGAGAAATACATTTTCAATAAAAGATGCTGGATCCATTAGATGTCCAATTAGACAAAGTATAACATCTGTGACATAAATTTCAACTCTAGGTGGACTGCCAATATAACTGAATAAATAAAACATAAAATTTTATTGATTGGGGGTTAAGGAGTAATTTTTAAAATCAGTACGTCCATTCCAAAGAGGAGAACCTAGAAAGTACCATAATCATTAAGAAAAAGTCTGCAAATTTAGGCTACATTAAAGCTAGAAAGTTTCATTAGTTACAAAAAATAATAAAAAATATTTTAACAATGTGAAAAAAGGCAATTTAGAATGCGAATATAAGCAATAATATAGTAGCAAGTTCTTGTATCCAGAATACAATGATAACAAAAATTGCTAAGCTTCAGGAATATGTGCTTCTCTAAGGAATCTTAGGTCTGCTGGCTCTTAAGCAACTCATATTACACCTGCTTGAAACAGATTTCCCAGCATCTGTGATGTGAAAACTGAGTATGTCCCATCAATTAGAAAGAATTCACAGTCTACCTTGTAAGCCAAGACTTGCATGTAGAATCCTGCCTCATTTGGAATATATGCCCTTTTCGATATAGCCCTTTCAAACTTCTGCTTGGAGAAGCCTCTTGAACTTGCACTTGAGGGCACTGTACTACCTTACCAGATAATAATTAAGTCCCACTTAATTTTAGAACCTTACTGGAGAATCTTTTTCTTAAATATTAACAATAGAAATTAAACCAAAATAAATATGAAAGAAGTCAACTCAAAACATACAAAAAAGCATATGTAATTAGCTGGTAAAAAACTGAAAATGTGGTTAACCTTCCATAATGATCCAGGAAACGCATATTGAAACAATACATTATGGGAAAAATTTATTTCTACCCTCTCAGGGATTTCTGACTGGGCCTAATATTTAAATTGACTAAAGAAAAATCAACAGAAGAAAAAGCATAGAAATTTATTTAATATGAGTTTTATGTGACATGGGAATCTCTAAAAGGAATGCAGACCAAAAGAAGTGGCAAAACCAAAATGTTTTTATACTAGGTTGACTAAAAAGAAGTGAAAAAGTAACTCAACTATTAGAAGAGGCTGAAGGCATATAAAATTATTTTATTAAGATCTGCTTGTACGGAAATTCCTGCTGTGCAGCAACAAGATCAGAGTTATCTCTGGAGTTCTGGGATGCAGGTCTGATCTCCTTTACATTGGGTTAAATATTCAGTGCTGCTGCAGCTGCAGCACAGACTGCAACTGTGGCTCAGATCTGATCCCTGGCCCAGGAACTCCATATGCCATAGGGTGGCCAAAAAAAAAAAAAAAAAAAAATCTGCACAGGATTCTCTCCATCATAACTTCCCAGTGGGGTATAAGATAGTTACTTTCCTTCCAGTATACCCTTCAGATTGGAATTTCACCTCCGGGTTGTAGAAAGAAAGAAATAAAAAAAGGAAAGTCAGAGTGTTCTTCTTGTATCCGCTGTTTTTCAACTGTCTTTAACTGAAAATAGTTAATATGGCAGAGTGGCATATTTTAGGATCACATGTTCTGAACTCCTTTAACAATAATGTGAGGTAAATACACACCCACTGCCATAAATTTCATGATAAAGAATAAACTTACTGAGATTTGACGAGGATGTACAAAAGTGGAAATGCTTGCATATTGCTGTGAGACAGGGGAAGTAAAACTGGTACTTTGCAAAAATTATGACATCCACAATAGTTGAATACATGCATGCTCTATCACGAAACAACTTGCTTCTTGAGATATAACCAACAGAAATAAGCATATATTTGCTCCAAAGTGAAGGAGGAGTATGTTTATCGCAATATAATCTATACTTCCTTATACTGAGATTTGACAAGAAAATTGACATGTATATTGTGGCATATTCATAAAAAATAATAGGGTACAGAAGTAGAAATGAAAAAATATATAGATATACAAAACAATGTGATGATAAAGAATGCTGCCATCAAAATGGTAAAAACAACAAATATAGTAAAAAATATATGTACTGATTTCACTTATTTAAAGATAAAAACCATAAAATATCTGGATGTAGAAGTGAGTACAGTGGTAATGTTTGAGGAGGTCTAACAACTAGGGAGGTTGAGGGCAACTTTTGTGGTGATGGTAATATTCTGTTCCTTTTTAAGTAGTTACTGTTCAGTTGTGCTGACCTTGTGAGAGTTCATTAACATATATGCTTAGATATATACACTGTTCCTCATATATGAAATATTTAAATTAAAAATTCTTAAAAATGAGGCTGATTCCTCCAGCTCCATTTTTCTTTCTCAGGACTGGTTTGTCTATTGAGGGTCTTCTGGATTTCCAAACAAATTAAAAAAAATATTTTGCTCTAGTTCCATGATAAATTCCGCTGGTCACTGGTAATTTTTTTAGGGATTACTTGAATCTGTATATTGCCTTGAATAGTATAGTAACGTTGACAATATTGATTCTTCCAATCCATATATGGTATATCCGTCCACAGAAAGCCACTTGGAGGCCCACTGGCTCTGGGCACACCCATCCATGGGAAAACATTCACTGGCCTGCCGCACTCAGAGAACCCCCACGCACGGAAAGCTGCTTGCTGGCCCTCTTGGGACTGTGCCAAACTACAGTTTGGCTTCCCCAATTCACAGAAAAAGAAAACACAAGCAAGATGAAGACGCTCAGAAAGCATTCCCAGTTAAAGCAACAGGAGAATTCACCTAAAATAGTCAACAATAAAACAGACCCCTGCAGTCTGACAGACTTTGACTTCAAATGAGGACAGTGAATATACTGAAGGAATTAAGAAAGGATATGAAAAATAATGCAGACTCCCTCAGAAAGGAACTAGAAAATATAAGGAGGAGCCAAGAAAAATGAGATAATTCATTTGCATAGATATAAGGCAGGAAAGCAGGAGTTACAATACTCATATCAGACAAAATAGACTAAAATGAAGGCCATAGGTAGGTTTACTTCTAGGTATTTTATTCTTTTGGATGGGATGATGCGATGGTAAACAGGATTGCTTCCCTAATTTCTTTTTCTGCTTTTTCATTGTTAGTGTATAGAAATGCTGTAGATTTCTGTGTATTAATTTGTAACATGCGACTTTGCCAAATTCATGAATGAGCTCCAACAGTTTTCTGATAGTGCCTTTAGGATTCTCTAGGTATAGTGTCATGTCATCTGAAAATAGTGATAGTTTTACTTCTTCCTTTCCTCTTTGGATTCCTTTTATTTCTTTTACTTCTCTGATTGCTGTGGCTAGGACTTCCAGAACTATGCTGAAAAGTAGTGGCAAGAGTGGATATCCTTGTCTTGTTCTTGATCTCAGTGGGAATTCTTTCAGCTTTTCACCATTGAGAATGATGTTAGCTCTGGGTTTGTCATATATGGCCTTTATCATGTTGAGGTATGCCCACTTTCTGAAGGGTTTTTATCAGAAATGGGTGTTGGATTTTGTCAAAGGCTTTTTGTGTGTCTATTGAGAGGATCATATGGTTTTTATTCTTCTGTTCATAAATGTGGTGTAACACACTGATGGATTTGTAGGTATTGAAGAACCCTTGCATCCCTGGGATAAATCCCACTTGATCATGATGTACAATCCTTGTAATGTATTGTTGGATGCAGTTTGTGAGTATTTTGTTGAGGATTTTTGCATCGATGTTCATCAGTGAAATTGGCCTGTAGTTTTCTTTTTTTGTAGAGTCTTTGTCTGGTTTTGGAATCAGGGTGATGGTGGCCTCACAGAATGAGTTTGGGAGTGCTCCTTCTTCTGCATTTTCTTGAAATGGTTTCAGAAGGAGAGGTGTTAACTCTTCTTTAAATGTTTGATAGATTTCGCCTGTGAAGCCATCTGGTCCTGGACTTTTGTTTGTTGGAAGTTTTTTAATCACACTTTCAATTTCAGTTCTTGTGATTGGTCTGTTCATCTTTTCTATTTTATCTTGGTTTAGTCTTGGAAGATTATACCTTTCTAAGAATTTGTCCATTTCTTCTAGGTTTTCCATTTTATTGGCATATAGTTGCATATAGTAGTCTCTTATGATCCTTTGTATTTCTGTGATGTCCGTTGTTACTTCTCCTTTTTCATTTCTAATTTTATTGATTTGAGTCCTTTCTCTTTTTTGCTTGATAAAGTGTGGCTAGGGGTTTATCAATTTTGTTGATCTTTTCAAAGAACCAGCTTTTCATTTCATTGATCTTTTCTATGGATTTCTTTGTTTCTATTTCATTGACTTCTGCTCTGGTCTCTATGATTTCTTTCCTTCTACTAACTTTAGGTCTTGTCTGTTCTTCTCTCTCTAGCTGCTGTAGATGTAAAGTTAGCTTGTTTATTTGAGCTTTCTCTTGTTTCCTGAGGTGGGCTTGTATTGCTATAAACTTTCCTCTTAGAATGGCTTTTGCTGCATCCCATAGGTTTTGCAGTGTTGTATCTTTATTGTCATTTGCTTCTAGGTATTTTTTAATTTCCTCTTTGATTTCTTCAGTGATGCATTGGTTGTTGAGTAGCATGTTGTTTAGTCTCCACGTGTTTGTGTTTCTTGCAGTTTTTTTCTTGTTTTTGATTTCCAGTCATAGAGCATTGTGGTCAGAAAAGATGTTTGATATGATTTCAACTTTCTTAAAGTTACCGAGTTTGTATTTGAAGCCCAGGATGTGATCAATCTTAGAGAATGTTACATGTTCACTTGAGAAGAATGTGTATTCTGTTGCTTTTGGATGGAATGTCCTATAAATATCTATTACATCCATCTGGTTTAATGCATCATTTGGGGCCTGTGTTTCCTTATTGATTTTCTGTCTGGTTGATCTGTCAATTGTTATAAGTGAGGTGTCAAAGTAACCCATTATTATTTTATGTCCACAAAAGACCTGCACTCTGAAACTATAAGACACTGATGAAAGAAATCAAAGGTGACACAAATAGATGGAAAGACATACCATGCTCTTGGATTGGAAGAGTTAAATTTATCAAGATGACTATACTACCTAAGGCAATCTACAGATTCAATGCAATCCCCATCAAAGTACCAAGGACATTTTTCACAGAACTCAAACAAAATATTTTAAAGTTTGCTTGGAAGCACAAAAGACCCAGAATAGCCAAAGACATCCTGAAAAAGAAAAATGGAGCTGGAGGAATCAGGCTCCCGGACTTCAGACTATACTACAAAGCAACATTCATCAAAACCATATGGTACTAGCACAAAGACAGAAATATAGATCAGTGGAACAGGATAGAAAGCCCAGATTTAAACCCACGCATGTACAGCCAACTCATCTATGACAAAGGAGGCAAGGATATACAATGGAGAAAAGACAGATTGTTCAATAAGTGGTGCTGGGAAAACTGGATAGCCACATGGAAAAGAATGAAATGAGAACACTCCCTAATACCATACACAAAAAGAAACTCCAAATGGATTAAAGACCTAGATATAATACCAGACACTATCAACCTCTTAGAGGAAAACATAGGCCAAACACTCTCTGACATAAACAACAGCAACATCTTCTCAGATCCACTTCTCAGAGTATTGACAACAAAAACAAAAATAAACAAATGGGACCTAATCAAACTTAGAAGTTTCTGCACAGCAAAGAAAAACCGAAACAACACAAAGAGACAACCCACAGAATGGGAGAAAATCTTTGCAAGTGAATCGACTGACGAGGGATTAATCTCCAAAATTTATGAACACCTTCTGCAGCTCCATACCAAAAAAACAAACAAGCCTATCAAAAAATGGGCAGAAGATTGTAACAGACAGTTCTCCAAAGAAGACATGCAGATGGCCAAAAAACACATGAAAGGATGTTCAACATCACTCATTATTAGAGAGATGCAAATCAAAACTACTATGAGGTACCAGCCAGAATGGCCTTCATTAAAATGTCTACAAACAATAAGTGCTGGAGAGAGTGTGGAGAAAAAGGAACCCTAGTACACTGTTGGTGGGATTGTAAATTGTTGCAACCACTGTGGAAAGCAGTATGGAGATTCCTCAGAAAACTAAACATAGAACTCCCATTTGATCCAGCAATCCCACTCCTGGGCATCCACCCAGAGAAAACCATGACTTGCAAAGACACATGTACCCCAATGTTCATTGCAGCAATATTTGCCTTAGCCAAGACATGGAAACAACCTAAATGTCCATTGACAGAGGAGTGGATCCAGAAGAAGTGGTACATATACACAATGGAATATTACTCAGCCATTAAAAAGAACGAAATACCAGCATTTTTAGCAAAATGGGTGGACCTATAAACTATCATGCTAAGTGAAGTCAGCCATACAATGAGACACCAACATCCAATGGTTTCACTGACATGTGGAATCTGAAAAAAGGACAGACTGAACGTCTTTGCAGAACAGATGCTGACTCAGAGATATTGAAAAACTTATGGTCTCCAGAGGAGACAGTTTGGGGTAGTGGGTGGGCTGTGGGATGGAAATCCTGTGAAATCAGATTGTGATGATAATTATACATAAATTCATTTGAGCAATAAAAAAATAATAATTAAAAAATGAAGGCCATAAAGAGAGACAAAGAAGGTCACTATTTAATGGATAAAGGAGCTATTCAAGAAGAGGATATTACAGTCGTCAATATATATGCCCCTAATATAGGAGCACCCAGATACCCACAACAAATACTAACTGTCATAAAAGAGAAACTGATGGGAATACAATCCTAGCAGGAGACTTTTACACCACACTGACATCAATGGACAGATCCTCTAGACAGAAAATTAATAAAGCAACAGTGATCCTAAAGGAAATAATAGAAAAGTTAGACTTAACATTTTCAGGACATTACATCCAAAAAAATCAGAATACACATTCTTCTCAAGTGCACATGGAACATTCTCAGGAATTGATCACATATTGGGTCACAAAGCTATCCTCACAAATTGAAGAGTATAGAAATTATTTCCAGTATATTCTCTGACCACAATGGCATGAAACTAGAAATCAACCATGGGAAAAGGAAAGAGAAAAATCCTACTACATGGAGACTAAACAACATGCTAATAAAAAAACCAACAGGTCAATGAGGATATAAAGAAGGAAATTAAAAAAATACCTTGAGAGAAATGATAATGAAGACACAACCAGTCAAAATCTATGGGTTTCTGCAAAAGCAGTGCTCAGAAGGAAGTTCATAGCAATACAGGTCTTCCTCACAAAAGAAGAAAGATCTCAAATTGATAACTTAACCCACCACCTAAACGAATTAGAAAAAGAAGGACAGAAAAACCCCTAAAGTTAGCAAGGAAATCATAAAGATCAAAGAGAAATCAATAAAATAGTTATTCAAAAAACAATAAAACCAAGAGCTGGTTCTTCAAAAAGGTAAATAAAATTGACAAACTTCTGGCTAGACTCACCAAGAAGAGGAGAGAAAAAACCTAAATAAACAAAATAAGAAATGAAAAAGGAGAAGTCACAAGGATACTACAGAAATACAAAAAATCTTGAGCGAATACTATGAAAAATTATTTGACAACCTAGAAGAAATGGACAGTTTTCTAGAATCTTACAGCCTGCCAAAACTGAATCAAGAAGAAACAGATCAACAGAACAGACCAATCACTAGATATGAAATTGAATATGTCACAAAAACACTCCTTACACATAAAAGTCCAGGACAAGATGGCTTCACAGGCGAATTCTATCAAACATACAAAGAGGAACTTATACCCATCTTCCTTAAACCTTTTCAAAAGGTTGAAGAAGGAACATGCCCAAAGACATTCTATGTTGCCACCATCAACCTAATTCCAAAACCAAGCCAAAATAAAAAACTATAGGCCAATATTTTGATGAATATAGACACAAAAATACTAAACAAAATTTTAGCCATCCAAATCCAACAACATATCAAAAAGATCATACACCACAAACAGGTGAGATTTATCCCAGGTTCACAAGGATGGTTCAACATATGCAAATCAACCAATGTCATATACCTCATTACCAAAAGAAAAGTCAAAAACCACATGATCACCTCAAAAGATGCAGAAAAAACATTTGATAAAGTCCAATTTCCATTCATGATAAAAACTCTTAACAAAGTGGGAGAAAAGCTGAAAGCTTTCCCACTAAAATCTGGAACAAGACAAGGATGCCCACTCTCACCACTGTTATTCAACATAGTTTTGGAAGTCCTGGCCACAGCAGTCAGACAAAGAAAAGAAATAAAAGGCATCCAAATAGGAAGAGAAGAGGTAAAACTGTCACCATATGCAGATGACATGATACTATATATATAGAAAACCCTAAGGACTCAACCCAAAAACTACTTGAACTGATCAACAAATTCAGCAGAGGAGCAGGATGTAAGATTAACATTCAGAAATCAATCACATTTCTGTACTAACAACAAAATATTAGAAAAGGAATACCAAAATACAATACCTTTTAAAATTGCACCCCCAAAAATCAAATACCTGGGTATAAACCTGACAAAGGAGGTAACGGACTTACATGCCGAGAACTATAAAACATTAATCAAGGAAATTAAAGAAGATGTAAAGAAATGGAAAAATATTCCATGCTCCTGGGTGGGAAAAATTAATATTGTAAAATGGCCATACTACCCACAGCAATCTACAGATTCAGTGCAATCTCTATCAAATTACCCATGACGTTTTTCACAGAACTAGAACAAACAATCCAAAAATTTATATGGAACCACAAAAGACCCAGAATTGCCAAAGCAATCCTGAAAAACAAAAACCAAGCAGGAGGCATCACTCTCCCAGACTTCAGGCAATATTACGGAGCCACAGTCATCAAGACAGTGTTGTACTGGTACCAAAACAGACAGACAGACCAGTGGAACAGAATAGAGAACCCAGAAATAAACCCTGACACCTATGGTCAATTAATCTTTGACAAAGGGGGCAAGAACAAAAAATGGGAAAAAGACAGTCTTTTCAGCAAGCATTGCTGGGAAACCTGGACAGCTGCATGCAAAGCAATGAAACTAGAACATACTGTCACACCATGCATGAAAATATACTCAAAATGCCTGAAAGGCTAAATATAAGACAAGACACCATCAAACTCCTGAAAGAGAACATAGGCAAATATACTCTTATCTTTGATACAGCAATGAATTCATTGTTATTTTCTATAAGAGATCACGGCTTAGGTGCATATTATAACCTCTCATGGATGTTAAAAGCAACTTTACCCCTAATTACCTAAGCTTGGGAGCAACTAAGATGTTCTTCAGTAGGTGAACAGTTAAGTAAATTGTTCCTTGCGATGGGATATTATTCAGTGCTGTAAAGATAAGTGCTATCAATCCCAGGATGTACATGAAAAAAAGTGCATGTATATTACTAAATGGAAAAAAAGCAAACCTGAAAATGCTATATACAGCATTATTCCAATTATACAACATTCTGGAAAGGGGAATACTATGGAGACAGTAAAAAAGATCGGTGGATTACAGGGACTAAATGATAAATGGCAAGAACATGGAAAATTTTGAGGGCAGTGAAACTGTTCTGTATAGTACATGTCCATTATAAAAATTGTTTAAACTTATAGAAATGAACAGTAACAAAATGGAATGCAAGGGAATAATGTTATCTCTGGACTTTGGGTGATAATGTTGTATCAATGTCAGTACATCAATTAGAATAAATCTATCACTCTGGTGGGGAGTTTTGTTAGTGGGAGATTCTATACAGGTGTGGATCATTAAGTACATGGGAAATATTTTACCCTTCCACTCAATTATTTTGTGAACCTAAAAATACTTAAAAAAATAAATGTGTAGATAGATAAAGTCTTGATTTGTTTCTAAAACAGCTCATTATAAAACAAATAGTCAAAATAACATTAGACCAAACTTAGTTCTACTTCATAGTGACTATTTTCTGGGAGAAAGCAGCATTTCATGTTTAGAATAACATGTTCCCTAGAGTCAGAAAGATTCAAGACATACATTTTGATTTTGTGGCCTATGGCATGTCTCTTTTCCTGGCATCTGCTTCCTTATAAGCAAGGAAAATAATATCTAAGAGATTATAAGAATATAAATTACTTTGTATGGGGCCTGCCACATAGAAACCTCTGGAAAGCATTAACATTTTTGTCTATTCTGAATCAGCAGATAATTTGTCTTGTCTGCTGGAACTATTAGCCAACAGATTGCAAATATGAAAGTCTCTTCTGACTTAACTATAGTTATTATAATTAGATCATTATATAGCTGCGGCTAATTCCACAGCACTGAGAAAAGCAAGTATTTTTCATGGTTTTCAAATCTAAATTTTTTAAAGTGTTAAAAAGTATTTTATTAAAGAAGCATGAAGTTTTGTTGCCAAGAGGTTATGTTCTCTTGGAGTTTAAAATATAATAGATAGCCATGATATTATGTTTGTATGTTTTGAATTAATGTCTGTGAATTGTCCCCTCTCTTCATTTTTCTGAAGTTCACTGTCAGTTTGGGTTGCTAGTTGTAATGAAATAGGCTCCATACAGCTGAACTAGGTATATAATTTTAGACCAGTCCCATGGCCTCTCTTGGCCTCATCAATATTAAATATAAAAATGAAAGGTGAGAGTCTAAATAATATACACCTGGATTAGTTATTCTATGTGTATTAACTATTATCAGCTTTGTTTTTTTTTTAATTTACAGATTTAATAACAATGTCTCAGTGTAATCAATTGTGAACATACTCTGACAGAATGGAAGTAAATATAAACTTCAAGGATGTGGCAGGAGCTAGCTCACTTGGAAGCAAAATTGAGGGCATGTTGAAAGTGAGACAGAGAAAGGGGAGTTCCCACTGAGGCTCAGTGGTAACGAACCCGATTAGTATCCATGAGAATGCAGGTTCGATCCATGGTCTCTCTCAGTGGGTTAAAGATCCAGCATTGCCCTGAGCTGTGATGTAGGTTGCAGATGCAGCTCCAATCGCGTGTTGCTGTGGTGTAGGCTGGCAGCTGCAGCTCTTATTTCATCCCTAGTCTGAGAACTTCCAAATTCCATTAAGTGTGGCTCTAAAAACAAAAACAAAAACAAATTAGAGAAAGGATAAAAGTAAATAAAAATATATTGTATATATAGTTAACCTGGTCATAACTACGGAAAAGTATGCTTATCTTTTCTGTGGATCATTTGGTTAACTGTCACATGCAATTTAGAATTGTTATATATAAATTCTCCAGGAACAACAAGCCTAGAGAATTTATCTATCACTATAGGTAAAGTTCCATATGTTAATGGTTCTTTCTGGAGTTAAATCTCCCATGCTTTTGGAGCGTTCCACTGTTGAGCAAAGGAGTTTTTCACAACTTTGAAGAAAGCAGCAAGAGACCAGAGTGCATATCTTATGTGGGGCTTTGGTGCAAATGTAGGGGACTATTGCAGCAGTGCTGTGTAGCAAAGATTGTGTACTTGGGAGGCAATAGTGATTTTACCTCACTCACCCAAAGAGAAACATACAAATATCACAAATATTATACAGATGAAGAAACTAAGACACACACACACCAACAAAAATCCAAATCACGTAGCTAGTAAAGGACTGAATCATAATTTAACTTTTAGCTGTCTGACTTTTGCATTATTAGTAACTTGGCAATACTGGCCTTAACTACTTTTCAAAAAATGTTTAATACCATTAGTTCTAAGCAGTTTTTACCAATATACCACTGACAGATTGTTGAATCTCAGACAATCTGCTATGCATAGTCCAAGACTTCTCATAATACTGTCAATTTCTGTTCCATATGTGATTCACAAAACTTCATAGGCCACTGATTAAGAATATAATTTATTATAGTGTTTTGCCAATAAGAGACAACATTGCCCATTAAAATCAATAGCAGAAAACCACTCCCCCAAACTCTTCATTTCAGTTGTTTTCTTACTGCTATTATCTCTTTATTTTAGCTTGCTTAGTTAAGTTTCTCTGGTGTTTTCCCTAGATCATTCTGTCCCCTTATTTTGATGTTCTGTATGTTTTAATTCCACTGATGGTAAGTATCTTGTCCATCACAAACAAAAAAAAAAATGTATTTTTTAACATTTTATAAACTTTTCCAGTTTTACTGAGATATAATATGTAACATTAGTTTAAAATGTACAACATAATGATTTCATATATGTATATATTAAGAAATGATTATTGGGAGTTCCTATTGTGACTCAGTGGAAACGAATCTGACTAGCATCCATGAGGACGCAGTTTAGTCCCTGGCCTCACTCAGTGGGTTAAGGATCTGACCTTGCCATGAGCTATGGTGTAGGTCGCAGATGTGGCTCAGATCTAACATTGCTGTGGCTGTGGCCTAGGCCAGCACCTACATCTCTGATTCATCCCCTAGCCTGGGAACCTCTATATGCCGTGAGAGGGCCCTAAAAAAGACACACACAAAAAATATTATCACATTAAATTTAACCATCATAATATTTTCTATATTATAATATGTTAAGCAATTACTCACACAAAATTAAATTCTTACACGAAATTCAATATGTACAGAAAATCATCAGAAGAAAATAGAATGCTTTTACTTCAAGTTTTCTTCCACCAAGTTGAGTAATCATGCGTTAGAGTATTAACATCATTAGTATCATTATAATTGTACCTTTTATTTCAATAACCCTTATACAATAACTTCACACAAACTTCAAGGCACATCATATTTCATTTCAACTTTAACAAAAATGCCAGAAAATCAATGTTCCTTTTCTTTCTATTATTTTAATATTTTCTGTGCCTATTTTGAAATCCTCTTCTGATTAAATTGCCATTTGATCCATCACGTTGTAAATTTGTAGCAGTTTTTGTTTGTCCATTACTGTCCTTCAGATATTGTTCATAGATATAATCTAGTGTCTTATAAAGTAGCAAAAAATATTATAATTTTTCCCTTTAAAAAAAAGTACAAACTCTTAACATGGTTGGTCAGAGGGTTCTTAATAAACTCTTTTCTCAGATAGCTGCTCTTCAGTGCACTGATTTCCTATTGCACATGAAATGCCTGAAGATGATATAATTTTCTTTGCCCTATAAGTAAACTATACTTTCTCTCTGGAAACTTGTAATGTTTTCTCTTTATCCTTGAAAGTCAGAGATTTTCACCAAAATATATATATTTTAAATTTTGATAAGGTAGGATTGATATATGAAAAATTATACATACTTAAGGTATATATTTTTAAGTGTTTGTACATATGCATATCCCTGTGATACCATCACTGCAATCAAGATGCTGGATAAGCATATCTGTTATCTCCCAGAATTTTCATATATTCTTCTGTGTATGTATGTGTGTATTTTTTTATTGTATTAAGGACAAATAACAAGTGATCTATCCTCTTTGCATATTTTATAATGCACAGCACCATATTATTAAATATAGGTACTCTGTTGTACATCAAATCTCTAGAATTTATTCATATAGTATAACTGAAACTGTATGCCTTTGAGCAACAATTCCCTGTTTCCCATTCCCTCTGTTCTCAGGTAACACCATCCTATTCTCTACTTCTATGAGTTTGACTTTTTTAGATAGCTCATATTGGTAGATTCATGCAGTATTTGTATTACTGTGACTGGCTTATATCATTTAATATAGTGTCCTCTAGTTTCATCCACGTCACAAATTATAGATTCCTTAAGGCTGAGTAGTATTTCATTGTATGTATGTACTACATTTTCTTTATCCCTTTATTTGTTAATGGGCTCCTAGCTTGTTGCCATATCTTAGTTATTATGAATAATACTGTAATGAACATAAGGAGTATAGACTTCTCTTCAAGATCCAATTTTATTCTTTTGGATATATGCACAAAAATGATATTTCTGTATCACATGTTAGTTCTAGTTCTAATTTTTTGAGGAATCTTCATACTGTATTGCATAGTGCCAATATCATTGTACATGCATTACTCACAACAACAAAATTTCTAGTTAAAAATGTGCAGAAGGAATATCCATCGTGGCTCAGCTATTAGTAAACCTGACTAGCATCCATGAGGTTGCAGGTTTGATCCCTGGCCTCGCTCAGTGGGTTAAGGCTCCAATGTTGCCGAGAGCTATGGTGTAGTTCGAGATGTGGCTCGGATCCCACGTTGCTGTGTCTCTGGTGTAGGGCGGTGGCTATAGCTCCAGTTGAACCCCTAGCCTGGGAACCTCCATATGTGAAGGTTGTGGCCCTAAAAAAAAAAGACTAAAAGACTAAAAAATGTGCAGAGAAACTGAATATATGTCTTGTTTTGTTTTGTTTTTTACAAAGAAGGCTTAAAAAACTTCAATAAGCACATGAAAATATGTTCAACATCACTAATCATCAGGAAATTGTAAATCAAAACCACAACAAGATAGCACCTCATACCTGTTAGAATAGCTATTACAAAAAAGTCAAGCGATGACAAATGCTAGCAAGGGTATGGAGAAAAGGGAACACTTGTGCACAGTTGGAGGTAATATATATTGGTACTGCCAGTAGAGAAGTTTGTCAAAAAACTTTAAATGTCTGCACTACCATGTATATTGCACCATCATTGACAATATCCAAGTTGTGGAAATAGCTTGTGTCTGAATGACTGAATAGAAAAAAAATCTACGATATATCTACATCCATTTGCACTCATACACACACACACACACACACACACACACACACACACACAAATGTTATTCATCCCTGAGAAAGATGGAAATCTTGCCTTCTGTGGGAACATGAATGGATGGATGTTGAGGGCATTATGCTAAGTGAAATTAAGTCAGTAAAAGACAAATACTGCCTCTTGCCAATTATTTGTGAAATCTAAAATAAACCCCTAAACCTCTAGAGACAGAGAATAGAATAGTAGTTACCAGAGGCTGGGGAATAGAATGGGGAGATGTTTGCTGAAGAGTACACACTTCCAGTTATACTATGTCTAAGTTCTAATGATCTAATGTACAACATAGTGATTTTAGTTATACTATATTATGTACTTAAAAGTTGCTAAGATTGATTAAATGTTTTCACTACAAAAAAGAAATGGTAATTATGACATGACAGAGGCATTGGCCAAGACAATAGTGGCAGTAATTTTGCAATAAATATATCAAATCAACATGTTGTACACCTTAAATTTACTCAGTATTGCATTTCACTGTATCTCAATAAAGCTGGAAAAATATTTCTGGAAAGATAACCAAGAATAGTCAATGAGGTTGTTGTCGGTATTATTATGGAAGTCTGGTCTATTAGAGTTTAAATTTAACTAGATACATACATTAACTTGTAAAGTAATAGAAACAACAAATATATTCCACATAAAACTTTCCAATAACTTATAAAGTAAAATATTTTAATTAAACTGGCTTAAAATTTAAAACTAAGTTTTTTTGTTAACAAAAAACGCTCAATTTAATTAAAATATTTGCTTTTAAGAAACAAATTTTCTTCAGTTTTGTAATATTTAGTTATATTATTGGTTTTCATTTACTAATTTTGGCTTCTTTTTTTTAGGTTCCCCCTCCATTCTGAAATAATACATTTTTTTGTGTGATAGGTGACAAAACTCTTTGATCCAAACTTGAATGTTACTCCCCTGATTCTTCTTCTGAGTTAGGTCTAGACCTTAGCCCCCTTCCTTGCTGGGCTTGCATTCCCAGTTGTAGCAAAAATCCTGCTAAGTCATATTAGTGAAAATCTCCCCATCCTTAATGTCTAATAAGCCTGGCCTGCCTTCAGCAAGAATTGTGTTAAGTTAGTTTGGCAAGAATCACCCTACCCTTGATATCTCCTCTTGGTGATCTCCTTTCTACTGACCCCTCATTTTCTTTTGACAGTAAATTCCTACTTGTCCTTGCTATGTTAAGAGTGGAATCTGATTTCTCTCCCCTAATGTGACAGTCTTGACACCTGCATTACAGTCTTCCTTACGTTTTAACAAGCATGATAATATTTTATTTATTTAATATAGGGCTCCTTTATTTGTCTTCCAAGTCTCTTACACTGTCAGTCATATTTCCCCTCAATTTTTGTTATAAACTTACTATATCATGCATTCCACTTGGTCTTCTAGAACTTAAATGTTGATCATACTCTTTCCTATTAATCTGTTGTCACTTTCAATTATGAAGATTATGTTTTTATGGCACTACATAGTTCAGAAAATTTTTCTATTCTACTCATGATGCCTCCAGGAAAGTTGTTACTTTTGTCAAATTTTGTCAAATTTCCTTTTGGCACATCCAAATTTTCATTATAAAAATAATCTACCTTAAATTAATTGTAAGTTTTCTTTCATATTTAATAGTATGATCAACTCCTTGCATATAGCAGAATATTAGTACTTGCATATAGCAGAATATTGGTTTCTTTGGATTACAGGAAGATGGAAACCAGCTGAGTCTTACATTTCCTTGCTTGTGAGTCAGTGATCAAAATCTTGTTGAAAAATGATATTGTTTTAAATTGCTGAAATATCTGGAGCAGAGAGGAGGTGAGATTTTCCAACTCCCAGACCCCTCCAGCTGCAAGGAGAAATTTTATACATATTTGCAATAACTAGGAGAAATACACCTTGCCACTGCAAACACCTTGTACTAGAAAAATTTGGAAATGCTACCAAAGCTCAGTTGCAATAAGCAATGGGTGCATCATTGCTCATTTTCAATGAGAAAATATATAAAAATATATTAGAACTATGTCTGACACTCAACATGTTAGCTATTACATTTGTTATTAAGAGAATCCACAGACTTGTTTCAGTCAGGCTTCCTCTGAGAGTTGCATGATCAACTCTCTTCAACACAACTTGATTGGAAGTTCATTCTCTCCACAGTATTTCAGAATTTACATTTTAAGGACACCCTTCAGGCAGAATCAGCATGTTATTTTTATTGGTGTATTATTTTAGACAAGAGGTAGTTAAGAAAGGGCATGTACAAATCTATCTATCTTTTTCCTAGAATTTTCCTTTTTAAGAATATTTTTTTAATTTTACTGAAATATAGTTGATATACAGTGTTGTGGTAATTCCTACTGTACAACAAAGTTATTCATTTAGATATATACACACAACCATTTGTTCAGATTATTTTCCCATATAGATTATTACAGAATATTGGGTAGAGTTCCCTGTGCTATATAGCAGTTCCCATTGGCCAGTCATTCCATATACCACAGTGCACATATTCAAATCGCATACCCCCAAACCATCCCCCTTTACCTGTCCCCTTTAGTAACCATAAATTTATTTTCAAAGTTTACAAGTCTGTTTCTAGTCTGCAAATAAGTTCATTTGTATCCATTCTTTTTAAAGATTCCACATGTAAGAAATATATGATGTTTGTTTTTCTCTAACTTCACTTAGTATGATAATGTTTAGGCCTATCCAGGTTGTTGAAAATGGCATTAATTCATTATTTTTATGGCTGAGTAACATTCCATTAAATGTATATACTACATTTATCTTCTTTATCCATTTCCCTGTGGACATTTAGGTGGCTTCTTGGATATTGTAAATAATGCTAAAATGAACATTGGGGTGCAAGTATCTTTTCAAATTATGATTTTATCTGGATAGATGCCAAGGTGTGGTATTCTCAGATATCATCATAGTTCTATATTTAGTTTTCTAAGAAACATCCATACCGTTTTTCATAGTTGTTGTACAAATTTACATTCCCACCAACAGTGTAGCAGAGTCATTTCCTTTTCTCCATATCCTCTCCAGCATTTATTGCTTATGGATATTTTTGATGACGACCATTCTGCATGGTATAAGATGATACCTTCTTGTAGTTTATAAATAATTAGTGACATTGAGCATATTTTCATGTGTTTCTTTGGTTGTTTGTCTTCTTTGGAGACATGTCTATTTAGATTGTCCATTTTTTGTTTGGGTTGTTTGTTTTTTTGATATTGAGCTTCAGGAAGTATTTATATATTTTGGAGATCAATCCCTTGTCACTTGCTGCATTTGCAAATATTACATTTTGTGGGTTGTCTTTTATTTGGCTCATGGTTTCCTTTACTATGCAAAAACTTTAATTTGTTCCCATTTGTTTATTTTTGTTATTTTTATGACTCTAGTAGGTAGATCTGAAAAGATATTGCTGCATTTTATGTCAGGGAGTGTTTTATTTATGTTTTCTTCTAAGAGTTTCATAATATCCAATCTTATATTTAGGTCTTTAATCCATTTTGAGTTTATTTTTTTGTTTATAGTGTTAGATAATGTTCTAATTTCATGCTTTTACCTGTAGCTATCCAGTTTTCACAGCACCACTTATGAAAAGACTCTCTTGTCCTCATTGTATATTCTTGCATCCTTTGTCATAGATTAGTTGGCCATCAGTGTGTGGGTTTATTTCTATGCTTTCTACTATTTTCCACTGATCTATATTTCTGTTTTTGTGCTAATACCATACTGTTTGATGACTTTAGCTTTGTAGTATAGCTTGATTACATGATACTATACATAGAAAATCCTAAAGGTACTATCAGAAAATTACTAGAGGTCATCAATGAATTCAGTAGTGTTACAGGATAGAAAATTAATACACAGAAATCTCTCACATATCAATACACTAACAGTGAAAGATGAGAAAGAAAAATTAAGGAAATGATCCCATTTACCATTGTAACGAAAGCAATGAAATATCTAGGAATAAACCTACTTAGGGAGGCAAAAGACCTATATTCTCAAAACTATAAGATGCTAATGAAAGAAATAAAAGTTGACCCATATGGAAAGATATACCATATTTTTTCACAAGAAGTTAATAATTTATAATTTTTATTTATTTTATTGTTATTTCTCCAATACAATATTTTTTCTATTGTACAGCATGGTGGCCCCATTATACATACATGTATACATTATTTTTTCTCCCATTATCATGCTCCATTATAAGTGACTAGACATAGTTCTCAGTGCTACACAGCAGCAGCTCATTGCTAATCCATTCCAAAACAATAGTTTGCATCTATTAAAGCCAAGTTTCCAATCCATCTCACACCCTCCCCCTCCCCCTTGGTGACCACAAGTCTGTTCTCCAAGTCCATGATTTTCTTATCTGCAAAAAGGTTACTTTGTGGCCTGTATTAGATTCCAGATATAAGTGATCTCATATGGTATTTGTCTTTCTCTTTCTGGCTTACTTCACTCAGGATGACAGTCTCTAGTTCCATCCATGTGGCTGCAAATGGCATTATTTTCTTTTTATGGGTGAGTAGTATTGTATTGTGTGTATATATATATATATACCACACCTCCCTAATCCAATCATCTGTCAAATGGCATTATTTTCTTTTTATGGGTGAGTAGTATTGTATTGTGTGTGTGTGTGTATATATATATATATATATATATATATATACCACACCTCCCTAATCCAATCATCTGTCAAATGGCATTATTTTCTTTTTATGGGTGAGTAGTATTGTATTGTGTGTGTGTGTGTGTGTATATATATATATATATATATATATATACCACACCTCCCTAATCCAATCATCTGTCAATAGACATTTATGTTGTTTCTATGTATTGGCTAATGTGGATAACTCTACAATGAACATGCGGGTACATGTGTCTTTTTTAAGAAAAGTTTTTTCTGGATATATGCCCAAGAGTGGGACTGCGGATTGCTGGGTCATATTGTAGTTCTATGTATAAATTACTAAGGTACCTCCATACAGATCTCCATAGTGGTTGTACCAGCTTACATTCCCACCAACAGTACAGGAGGGTTCCCTTTTCTCCACACACCCTCTAGCGTTTGTTGTCTGTGGACTTATTAATGATGGCCATTCTGACTGGTGCAAGGTGGTATCTCATGGTAGTTTTGATTTGCATTTCTCTAATAATCGGGGATGTTGGGCATGTTTTCATGTGCTTGTTTGCCATCTGCATATTTTCCTTGGAGAAATGTCTATTCAGGTCTTTTGACTATTTTTCCATTGGGTTGTTGGCTTTTTACTGTTGAATTGTGTAAATTTCTTGTATATTCTCGGGATTAAACCCTTGTCAGTTGCATCATTTGAAACTATTTTCTCCCATTCTGAAGGCTGTCCTTTTGTTTTCTTTTTGGTTTCCATTGCTGTGCAAAAGCTTGTCAATTTGAATGTGTCTAATTGGTTTGTTTTTGCTTTTATTTGTGTTGCTTTTGGAGACTGACCTAAGAAAACATTTTTAAGGTTGACATCAGAGAATGATTTGCCTATGTTCTCTTCCACGAGTTTGATGGTGCATTGTCTTATATTTAGCCTTTCAGGCATTTTGAGTATATTTTCATGCATGGTGTGACAGTGTGTTCTAGTTTCATTGATTTGCATGCAGCTGTCCAGGTTTCCCAGCAATGCTTGCTGAAAAGACTGTCTTTTTCCCATTTTTTGTTCTTGCCCCCTTTGTCAAAAATTAATTGACCATAGGTGTCTGGGTTTACTTCTGGGTTCTCTATTCTGTTCCACTGGTCTGTCTGTCTGTTTTGGTACCAGTACCACACTGTCTTGAACTGTGGCTCCGTAATATTGCCTGAAGTCTGGGAGAGTGATGCCTCCTGCTTGGTTTTTGTTCCTCAGGGTTGCTTTGGCAATTTTTGGATTGTTTGTTCTAGTTCTGTGAAAAACGTCATGGGTAATTTGATAGAGATTGCACTGAATCTGTAGATTGCTGTGGGTAGTATGGCCATTTTACAATATTAATTTTTCCCACCCAGGAGCATGGAATATTTTTCCATTTCTTTACATCTTCCTTAATTTCCTTGATTAATGTTTTATAGTTCTCAGCATATAAGTCCTTTACCTCCTTGGTCAGGTTTATACCCAGGTATTTGATTTTTGGGGGTGCAATTTTAAAAGGTATTGTATTTTGGTATTCCTTTTCTAATATTTTGTTGTTAGTACAGAAATGTGATTGATTTCTGAATGTTAATCTTACATCCTGCTCCTCTGCTGAATTTGTTGATCAGTTCAAGTAGTTTTTGGGTTGAGTCCTTAGGGTTTTCTATATATATAGTATCATGTCATCTGCATATGGTGACAGTTTTACCTCTTCTCTTCCTATTTGGATGCCTTTTATTTCTTTTCTTTGTCTGACTGCTGTGGCCAGGACTTCCAAAACTATGTTGAATAACAGTGGTGAGAGTGGGCATCCTTGTCTTGTTCCAAGTTTTATATTAACCTTAAAAATGTTTTCTCAGTTCAGTCTCCCAAAGCAAGAGAAATAAGAGCAGAAATAAACCAATGAGACATATTTGAACTGATAAGCTTTTGCACAGCAAAGGAGACCAAAAGGTAAACAAAAAGACAACTTTCAGAATGGGAGAAAGTAGTTTCAAATGATGCACCTGACAAGGGCCTAATCTCTAAAATATATAAACAACTTATACAACTCAACAGCAAAAAATCCAACAACCCAATTGAAAGGTGGGCTAAATACCCGAATAGACATTTCTCCAAGGAAAATATGCAGATGGCCAACAAGCACATGAAAAAATGCTCAACATCACTGATGATTAGAGAAATGCAAATCAAAACTACCATGAGGTACCACCTCACAACTGTCAGGATTGCCATCATCAGTAAGTCCACAAATTACAAATGCTTGAGGGTGTGTGGAGAAAAGGGAACCCTCCTGCACTGTTGGCGGGAATGTAAGCTGATACAACCACTATGGAGAACAGTATGGAGGTACCTTAAGAAACTATACATACAACTATCATATGACCCAGCAATCCCACTCTTAAGCATATATCTGGACAAAACTCTAAAAAGACACATGCTCCCATATGTTAATTGCAGCACTATTCACAATAGCCAAGGCATGAAATCAACCCAAATGTGCACTGATAGATGAATGGATCAGGAAGATGTGTTATATATACACAATGGAATACTACATGGCCATAAACAAGAACAAAATAATGCCACTTGCAGCAACATGGATGAAACGAGAGACTCTCACACTGAGTGAAGTAAGTCAGACAGAGAAAGGCAAATACCCTATGATATCACTTATATCTGGAATCTAATACATAGCACAAAGGATCTTTTCCACAGAAAAGAAAATCATGGACTTGGAGAATAGTCTTGTGGTTGCCAAGGGGCAAGGGGAGGGAGTGGGAGGGACTAGGAGCTTTGGGTAAATAGATGCAGAATGTTGCCTTCAGGATGGTTTAGCAATGGGATACTGCTGTGTAGCACTGGGAACTCTATCTAGTCACTTATGGTGGAACATGTAATGTGAGAAAAAAAGAATGTATACATTTATGTGTAACTGGTTCACCATGCTGTACAGTAGAAAAAATATATGAAGAAATAAAAAAAATTAAAACAAAACAAAAAACAGATGTAAGAGTATATTTAGTTTTGTACCAAGCTGAGGAACTGTCTTCCCAAGTAGCTGTACCATTTTAAATTCCTTCGGTAATGAATTAGAGTCCCGTTGCACCCTTATCTTCAAAAGTAATAAGTGTTGTCAGTGTAACAGATTTTGGCTATTCTAATAAATTTGTAGTGGTATTTAATTTTTATTTTAACATATATTACCCTAATGAATATTATGTGAAGCTTCTTTTCATTTGCTTAATATAATCAACTGTAAATCTTTGTAAAGTTATTTGTTAGTTTGTCTATTTTTAATCATTTTTTTTTGTAGTTAACTTTTAAGAATTCTTTTTAAATTTTGGGTCACTGGTCTTTTGCAAAATTTGTGGCTGTCCTTTGCAAATATTTTCTCCAAGCCTGTGCCTTGCCTTTTCCTTCTCTTTACAGTGAGTTTCTTAGAAGTTTTTTTCTTTTTTTAATTTTCACGAAGCCCAGATTTTCAATTAATTTTTTCATAGATTGTGCCTTTGATATTGTAACTAAAAGTCATTGCCAACTCGAAACTTATCTAAATTTGTTCTTACCATCTTCTAGCATTTTCAAATTTTTTCATTTTACATTTTGGTCCTTGATCAATTTTGCTAAGTTTTCAAAGGATGTAATGTCTGTGGCTACATTAATTTTTCTACATAGAGGTCTAGTTGTTCCAGGATGATTTGTTTAAAAGATTATCTTTTTTTTCATTCTATTCCCTTTGTACTGTCAAATATCAGGTGCATTTGAAAGGGTATAATACTGGGCTCTTTTTTATGTCCCACTGTTACACACATCTATCATTTTGACAAACCATACTGTCTTGATTACTATAGCATTATAAGAAGTCAACAAGTTGGATAATGTCACTCCTCTGATTTGTTTCTTTTCCTAATGCTATATTGGCTGTTCAAGGTCTTTTGATTCTCCTAATTAATTATATAATCTGAATCTGATGTTTAGACTTTTTGATTGCCAGAGCATTGAATTTATAGATCAAAGTGTAAATTATTGACACCTAACAATATTGAGGCTTTTTATCTCTGGAACATGAATTATTTCCCTATTAGTTTTTTTATCTCATAAAGTTTTTAAGTTTTCTTCATACAGATATTGTATATATTTTAGAAAGTTTTCACACAATTATTTCATTTTTATTTTACTTACATAAATGGTTTTGTGTTTTTAATTTCAATTTTCCCTTGTTCATTGCTAGTATATAGAAGGGGAATTGAATTTTTTATCTCAACATTGTATACTTCAAAATTACTATAATCATTTATTAGTTCCAAGAGGTATGTATGTGTGTATGTTATTTTGGATTTTTCTACATAGACAATCATAACACCTGTTAATAGTGAGTTTATTTCTGTTTTATTTCATATATATTTATAAAACATACAAAACCAAAATAAAGGTTTGCTGTTACTATTTTGGTCAAACTGTTATCCATTAGATTAAGAAAAATAATAGGAAAAGTTTTTATCTTCTCTTATTTATTTTCCAATGCTCTTTCTTTAGATGTGATTTTCTGATCTATGTAATTATCCTCTTCTCTAAAGAACTTCTTTTAACATTTCTTGAAGGGTAGATCTCTTGGCAACAAGTTTCCTGTTTTTGTTTGTCTTAAAAAGTCTTTATTTCACCTTTCCTTTTGAAGGATAGTGTCATAGCACTATCCTTCAAATATAGAATTATTGGTTGGTGGATTTTTTTCTTTTGACAGTTTCAATATTTCACTCCACTCTCTTCATGGTTGCATGAAAGATTAATCATTTATAATTCTTATATTTGCTCTTTTATATGTAAGATGTTTTTCCCCCACTGGTTTTTTTGTCTTTAATATTTCATAGTTTGAAAATAACATGTAGTATTATTCTATTTATCCTGATGCTATTCTTGAGCTTTCTGGATCTATAGTTAATGTCTACCATTAATGTCAGTAATTCTTATAATTATTGCTTCAAATATTTATTCTGTAATTTCCTTTCTTCCTTCTACTTTGGTATTTTCATTACACATGTAATGCTACACACTTCACAGTTTTCTCACTATTCTTGATGTACAGTTATGGTTCCTTTACCTCTTTACTTTTCACTTTTGACAGTTTATACCTAGATACCCTCAAGTAAAACGAACCATTCCTCAGCCATCCAATTGACTTTACTCTTAAGTCCATCAAAGACATTCTTTCTTTTTGTTACAAGTGCTTTTGATCTCTAGTAGTTTTTGACTCTGTCTTAGAACTTAACATCTATTTAGACTTACCACATATTCTTTCATGTCATGTACTTTCTGCAACAGAATTCTTAGTATATAAATAACAGTTGTTTCAAATTCCTGGTCTTATAATACCAACATTTCTGGCAGACTATTTATAGTTCTGATACTTGTTTTATATCTTAAAACTGATTATTTGTTTTCCATCTAGAATACCTTATAATTTGTTCTTGATAATTGGAAATGATATAGTAGGAAAAAGGAACTACTATAAATATGCCTTTAATAATGTAGTGGTAACTTGGAGGGAGAGATGAAGTGTTCTATAGTCCTACAAATAGGTCTCCATCTTTTAATGAGACTGTGCCTCTGTACTGTGCACTTAGCAAGTGCTTCTCAGTCTCTGCCTCCTTAGATGGGACGTGACAGACAGAATGGACTAGAGTTGGGTATTTATTTCCTCCATCTGGAAGGCTAAATACATCTAGAATGTGTCTTTCCTTTTCCCAGTTTGGTTAGACTTTTACTAAACTCCACCAGGTCAGATTCTGGAAAAACTGTTTCTCCTGTGATCAGACCTTATCAAGAACAGAGTTCTCTGACATATTCAAAATGGTCACCACTAAAATCTGGAACAAGACAAGGATGCCTACTCTCACCACTTTTATTCAACATACTATTGAAGCCCTAGCCACAGCAATTAGACAAACAAAAGAAATAAAAGGCATCCAAGTTGGAAAAGAGGGAAAATGGTCACTCTATGCAGATGGCATTATGGTATATATATAAAACCCTGAGGACACCACAAAAAAACTACTTGAACTTATCAACAAATTCAGCAAAGTAGCAGGATACAAGATTAATATTCAGAAATCGGTTGCATTTCTGTACACTAACAATGAAATACTGGAAAAGGAAATTACCATAGCCACAGCAATGATGTAGGCCGGCAGCTACAGCTCCGATTAGACCCCTAACCTGGGAACTTCTATATGCCATGGGAGTGGCCCTAGAAAAGGCAAAAGAAATAAATGAATAAAATAAAAATTAAAAAATAAATAAATAAATAGAAAAGGTAAACAAAAAATACAATACCTTGTAAAATTTAACCCCCAAAAATTAAATGCCTGGGAATAAACCTGACCAAAGAGGTGAAAGACTTATATGCTAAGAACTATAAAACATTAAAAAAGGAAATTAAAGAGGATTCAAAGAAATGGAAATATATTCCATGCTCCTGAGTTGTAAAAATTAATATCGTAAAAATGGCCATATTACCCCAAGCAAATTCAATGCAACCCCTATCAAATTACCATGACATTTTTCACAGAACTACAACAAAAAATCCAAAAATTTATATGCAACCATAAAATTGCCAAAGCAATCCTGAGGAATAAAAACCAAGCAGGAGGCATAACCCTCCCAGACTTCAGGCAATATTACAAAACCACAGTTATCAAGACAGTGTGGTACTGGTACCAAAACAGACATATGGACAAGTGGAACAGAATAGAGAACCCAGAAATAAACCCAGATGCCTACAGTCAATTAATTTTCAACAAAAGAGACAAGAATATAAAATGAGAAAAAGTCTTTTTGGCAAGAGGAGCTTGGAAAACTAGACATGGAGAGCCACATGTAAATCAATGAAACTGGAACACACCCTCACACCATGCACAAAAATAAACTCAAAATGGCTTAAAAAACTTAAATATAAGACAAGATACCATTAAACTCCTAGAAGAGAACATGGGAAAAACATTCTCTGACATCTACCTTACAAATGTTTTCTCAGGTCAGTCTTCCAAGGCAACAGAGATAAAAGCAAGTATACACCAATGGGACCTAATCAAACTGACAAGCTTTTGCACAGGAAAGGAAACCAAAAAGAAAACAAAAAGACAATTTACAGAATGGGGGAAAATAGTGTCAAATGATGTCACTGACAAGGGCCTAATCTCTAAAATATACAAACAATGTATACAACTCAACAATACCTCAACAGTAAAAAAAAAACAAAAACAAAAACAAACAAACAAAAAAAAAACAACCACCCAATTGAAAGATGGGCAAAAGATCTGAATAGACATTTCTCCAAAGATACACAGATGGCCAACAAGCACATGAAAAAGTGCTCAACATCAGCGATTATTAGAGAAATGCAAATCAAAACTTCCATGAGATATGACCTCATACCATTAATAAATCCACAAATAACAAATGCGGGAGAGGGTGTAGAGAAAAGGGAGCTCTCCTACACTATTGGTGTGAATGTAAATTGGTACAACCACTATGGAAATCAGTAAGGAGGTACCTCAGAAAATCAAATATAGAATGACCATATGACCCAGCAATCCCACTCTTGGGAATATATCCAGACAAAACTTTCCTTGCAAAAGACACATGCACGTGCATGTTCATTGCAGCACTACTCACAATAGTCAAGACATGGAAACAACACAAATGTCTATTGACAGATGATTAGATTAGGAAGAAGTGGTATATATACACAATGGAATACTACTCAGCCATAAAAAAGAACAAAATAATGCCATTTGCAGCAACATGGATGGAACTAGACTCTCATCCTGAGTGAAGTAAGTCAGAAAGAGAAAGACAAATACCATGTGATATCACTTATACCTGGAATCTAATATATAGCACAAATAAACCTTTCCATAGAAAAGAAACTCATGGACTTGGATAATAGACTTATGGTTGCCAAGTGGGAGGGAGTGGGGTAGACTGGGAATCTGGGGTTGATAGATGTATACTGTTGCCTTTGGAATGGATAAGCAATAAGATCCTGCTGTATAACACTGGGAACTATATCTAGTCACGCATGATGGAGCATGATGGAGGATAATGTGAGAAAAAAAATGTATATATGTATGTGTCTGGTTCACTTTGCTGTACAGTAGAAATTACCAGAACACTGTAAAGCAACTATAATGGAAAAAATAAATATCATTTCAAAAAATGGTTCCTTTCCCCTCCTCATAGAAGCACAAAAAAATTTTTCTCTGATAGTCAATCTGTAACCTGGTTAAACTCCTAGTGTTAAAATTTAAAAGAACAAATCATCCTCCTGTGACTGGGTCTCCCAGAATTTTCTGATTCCCAGGCTTTTGCAACTGAGATTCTAGCAATTCATTAATTAAAGACTACATTTTCTACCCCAGGAGTATTTCCTGCGGAGGTTTCTTTTAGTGAGTTTTTGCTCCAGTAAGTTGTTATTCTGTTTATCTCTCCAGATTTGAAGGCAATTTGTCCTATGATCTAACTTTAATTCCAGATCTAAGAAGAGTTGATTTTTCAGTTTGTAAAAGTTTTTACTTGTTGTTAAAACAAAAGTGGCAACTTTCAAGTTTGTGATGTAATCAGACTGGAAAGTTTCTGCATTTATTTAAAATATTTTTCTTCCTACTTTTATGGAGATATAGTTGACATATGAGATTGTCCAAGTTTAAGGTATACAACATGATTTTACTCACATATATCATGAAATGATTATTATAATAAGTTTAGTGAACACCCATCATCTCAATAGATACAAAATTAAAGAAATCAAAAAAATTTTTTCTCTGTGATGAGAACTCTTAGAATTTATTCTCCTGAAGTTCCCATCATGGTGCAGTGAAAACAAATCTGACTAGGAACAATGAAGTTTCAGGTTCAATCCCTGGCCTAACTCAGTGGGTTAAGGATCCTGCGTTGCCATGAGCTGTGGTGTAGATCACAGACGCGGCTTGGATCTGGTGTTGCTGTGGTTCTGGCCTAGGCCAGCAGCTACAGCTCTGATTAGACCCCTAGCCTGGGAACCTCCATCTGCTGCAAGTGTGGCCCTAAAAAGACAAAACAAAAAAAAAAGAATTTACTCTCTTAACAAATTTCATATATAACACATAGCTGTATTAATTATATTAACCATGTTGTACATTACATCCTTAGTACTTATTTATCTTATAAATGGACACTTGTACCTTTGACTACCTTCATCTAATTCCTTTTGCTTTTGCCTTTTGTAATCACAAATTTTATCTCTTTTCTATGAGTTTATTTGTTCAGTATTACTGGCCTACAACACTTTATTAGTTCCTATTACACAACATACTGATTCAATATTTCTATACACTTCACAATTATCAAGTTATTATACATGCATTTATTTTTAAGAGACTATTATGCCAGAAAAACTTGACTGAAAGTAACAAGGTTTTATTTGCTTTGTTTTATTTTATGCAGATGTATATA
Source organism: Sus scrofa (assembly GCF_054392235.1). Classification (NCBI taxonomy): domain Eukaryota; kingdom Metazoa; phylum Chordata; class Mammalia; order Artiodactyla; family Suidae; genus Sus; species Sus scrofa. The sequence continues at coordinate 184,397,591 of NC_139383.1, read as the reverse complement.
AAAATATGACTTTTGACTAGTTCAAATATTTCTAAATTACTAGGCATGAAGAATATTAATTTTATCAACAATATTTTCCTATTTAACTTATAAAATGTTACCTTCAACTTCATATTTTTAAATAAAAATCTATGATTTTTCTATCAATATTTAATTCATTATAATTTTATATGCACATTGTTTCTACTGGTAGTTTTGTATTTCTGTCTGAGATTTTAAAATAGAGTGATGGTAGACACTGCATACATCCAGATGAAAACCAAGGAAATCTCAGATGTCACATAGCTCTAATTTGTTTTCATGCTTCTTTTTTGAGAATGAATTTCTCTGAGAATATCTTGATAATTGTTCATGTCATGTTCGATTTCCTTTTTGAGCTTAAAGATAAACAATGATTTACTAGGAGTATGTGTTTCAGGACTAAGAAAATGAATATACTGAAACATGTTGACACAAAAGATGAATTCTCCTCTGCCAGCATTTCTGTCCAGTCTCTAATCTTGCTTTATAATTAATTAGCTGTCAGATCTGCTAAACTGCCATGAAGAGACTACACAGATGTCATGGCAAATTGTTCCTGAAATTAAGATCTGAACTAGGAATGTTCTTCATCCTGACCTTACAATTCTCTTTATTGATTTTGCTGTCATTTTCACCTTTTCAGAACAGAAAGAAATAGAAATGGTGTTTTATTTGTTTCTAAGAATGATTTGTCATGTAATAATTGAATAGTTTAGTGTTTATCTCAAATTTATATATATGTGTGTGTGTATGTCTATATCTTTAAGTAACTATTGAACACTGAAATGAAGTTACAAATGAATGTAAGACAATAAATTATGCAGTTTAGATGACATTTATTTAAAATGGATTTGTAAAATAAAATCATCAAAAATCTGACTGGAATAAAATCTTGAAACCAAGTTTGTCAGCTTTCTGACTCTCTATATTACTTTAACATATTTTACTTCATTTATTATTGGACAACAATTTATTGATTTTATTTGTTTGGAAATCAATGTAAATATTAACATTCCTTATGCAAGTTCCAAAGCACATTTTGGAATCACCTGGAAAATAAAATGTTCTAAGTGAACTGGAATATCATAAATTGATAAGAACTTATTAACTTTATGATAATTTAATACTGATTGGAAAATATGTAATATATTTGAACATATATTTGTCTAAACATGTGCCAGATTTTTAATATCTAACTGTAATTACCAATTCTCAATTTTCCTAAAGAACACTAAATACTTAGAATATTCTGATGGCATTAACATTTCCATGTAAATACAGAGTTCCTATTGAGGCTAAGCAAAAAGAAATCCGACTAGAAACCATGAAGTTGTGGGTTCAATCCCTGGCCTCGCTCAGTGGGTTAAGAATCCAGAGTTGCCTGTGCGCTGTAGTGTAGGTCGCAGACCTAGCTGGATCCCACGTTGTGGTGTAGGCTGGCAGCTGTAGCTATGATTAGACCTAGCCTGGGAACCTTCATATGGGCGGGTGCAGCCCTGAAAAAAATAAAAAGTTCCATGTAAATACATTTGATTGCGTATAATTCCACTGCATTAATTACAGTACACAGGTGTGATGTTAAGGTAATTATGACACAATATTTAAATATTCAATATTTATAGGACCATTCCAAAGTTAAGCACAATGTTCGCCAATGCCTTCTTACAAAAATATTTGTGCACCTAAAAAACACATTTTTAAAATAGTTTTCAGAAATTCAGTGGCTGGGCATAAATCTTGAAAAATGTAAAACCCTTTTTCCCCAGAATTGCATAAAGTTACCTGAATAAGTGTAAAAGCAGACCCTCAGCAGTTCCACCTAACCTCTGAGCGGCTTCGGTTTCAGAATCGCGCCTGCCTCTCTTTGGGAGACTGAGACGCTGGCCACAGTTCTCGCGAGCTTACATCGCACCTCCCAATAGCGATTGTGGATCCCTCACCCTGAACCAGGTGCATGAATTAGAGGCTTGTGCAGCGCTGGTGGGCACGCGCATGCGCGGGAGATCTAGGCTCTGCCGTGGTCAGCTTTGCAGAATTGTGTGCAGAAGATGGCCCTAAGAATGCCATGTCAGCACAAGCTACCACAGCAGGCCAAGCTGTGCTGTCCATGGCTTCCGTTCCTTCTGAGAGCCTCTGTGCCAAGTGAAGGCCCCGGAAATGTCACTGGCCAGGCGGACCTGTTGGAGCTTCACCTGCAGTGTTAAGTCCAGTCACCAAGCACAGTACCAGACTTGAGTTCACTCTCTTTATTTTCTGTGTCTCCTGACGTCTTTCAGTGCTCGCCTTACATGTAAGTATTTCCTTCAACCTCTGGAGTAAGGTTCTCATTCAAAACCAGGTGGGAATATACTTTTCTTTGCTCATTTATCAGCAGTAAGATTTTTTTTAAATATTTGAGTGTATTTTACATCAGATATTTTAATATACAGTGTGAATTCTAAAGTGTCATTCTATTGCTCTATGTGTTATGTTAATGATGGAGATTGACGTTTAACTCCTAGCAGTTTGGGCCCTTTTTTTTCCTCCTTTAATTACTCCTAGGATAAGAGATAACTGGGAAATATGAAGAATGTTTAAAAATAAAATCTGGGAAGTTCCTCTTGTTGCTCCGCAGGTTAAGAACCAGGCTAGTATCCATGTGGATGTAGGTTCAATCCCTGGCCTCCTCAGTGGGTTAAGGATCTAGCATTGACGCAAACTGTGGTGTAGGTTAAGACGCAGCTCAGATCTGGCATTGCTGTGGCTGTGGTGTAGGCCGGGAGTTGCAGCTCTAATTCAGCACCTAGCCTAGGAACTTTCATATGCTACAGGTGTGGCCAGAAAAAGGAAGGAAGGAAGGCATTTGTAGAAGAGTATCTTTTCATGTATTTTTCCCATTTAAATTAGATCATTTGGTTTTTCCTGTTTGTATGAGTTTCTTATATGTTTTGGATATTAACACTTTATCAGATATATGCATTGCAAATATTTTCTCCCAGTTCATACCTTGACTGATGATTTTGCTGTTTCCTTTGTTTTGTAGTTTTTTAGTCTAAGTCCAACTTGTTTATTTTTGCTTTTGTTGCTTGATATTTTGGTATCATAGCCAAAAGTCTTTGACCTGAAATAACATTTTTCTAAAGCAGACGTACAAATGGCCAAAAGGTTTATGAAGATATTCTTAACATAATTAATCCTAAGGGAAATGCAGTTCAAACTGCTTGTATTCAGAGTTGCTGTGAGTCTTACGAAGGGTGGCAGCTGCAGCATGGATTAGACCCCCAGCGTGGGAAATTCCATATACCTCAGTTGTGGAAAAATAAAAATCTGTAGGAAGATACCAGAAGACCATCAAAGCAGAGTGGATATGGTGTGGCAAGATCCTGAGTGAAGAGGAGTTCTTTGGGCTAAGCACTACCTAATATGTAGTTTTTCTCCTTGTATTATTTGCCATCTTGGGTTCAGGGCTTTGCAAGTCTGAGTAGGATTGACAATCATCACTGAGGTTTGGAGAATAAAAATTAGAGTCTAGGATCTGCTGAAAAAAGCTACAGCACAAAATTAATAGTAAACCAAAAAATAGCCTAACCATCACAAACACTGAACTTGAGCTTTAAATAAATTTGATTGAGTAAATTTATCTGGCCCTACATACCTGCTGGCCAATATAAAACATAATTCCTATTAGGAAGCATATAACATCATCCAGTCTCAAACTAAAACTACACATTTAAACAAAGTGTTCAAAAACTAATAAAAATAACCAGGTACAGAAATGGCTAAAGTGTAAAAAGATACAAGAGATAGAGACCTATATAAGACCAGATATTTGGGTTTATTTAGGTGGACTTTATTTTTTTTTTATTTTTTCTTTTCTATGGCCGCACCTGCGGCATATGGAGATTCCCAGGCTACGGGTGTAATTGGAGCTGTAGCCGCTGGCCTATACCACAGCCACAGCAATGTGAGATCTGAGCCGCATCTGTGTCCTACACCACAACTCATGGCAATGCTGGATCCTTAACCAACTGAGCAAGGCCAGGGATTGAACCTGTAACCTCATCGTTCCTAGTCAGATTTGCTAACCACTGAGCCATGACGGGAACTCCTAGGTAGACTTTAAAACACATGTTTTATTGTTCAAAGAATGAGCAATTAGAGAATTTAAGCTGAGAACTGGAAACTATATAAATAGACTTATGAAAAAGAAAAAAATGTGATACTAGAAATAAGAACTCAGTAGAGAGATTTAATAATATGTTGGACAGTTGAAAAGAGCACTGAAAGACTACAAAAATACTCAGATTAGAACAGTGCAAAACAAAAAGAGAAAACTTATCAACAATTGAAAAAAAGGGCTTGGAGGAAAGATTTAATACTGAGACCACGAGAAGAACAGGACAAAGTAAATGGACAGAAACAAGATTTTAAGTGATTATGTCTGGAGAAAGTTAAAAAGATATGCTACTTGGCTGATATTCAAAAAGAACTCACACTTAAAGCAGAATAAGTATAGAGAAAGCCACATGTAGACACATAATAGTGAAATAACTACAATTTAAATTTTAAAATCTTAAAAGTAATTAGAACAAAAAAGACAACCTTTTATGTGTTTGTAAAATTCATATTAAATATACTTATGTTTAAATTAGTAATCACATTGTGTCAAATCATTTATAAATATTCAGAGCTGATATCACTTCTTTGTGTCACACTGATTACTGTGAGAGAGCAGTCAAGGATAGAATGTCCCACCTCTAATCACGCAAGCCTGACATATAGAAGCACCTGCATCTCTTTCACTAAACTCCTTAGATTATATGTGCCAGCGATTTACTATTTCTTAGGGACTGTTCACAATGGAGGACTGACCCAAAACACCAATTCCCTGGCCCCTTGAGTTGGACAAATGTGAATGCTCTATCCTGTAGTGACTCCTGGAATTCTCCTGAAGTATTAAGTCGAGTCACCCAGCATGTTACCTAACTGATTCTGCACCCTTTATTGACTGTCCCCTGACTTCTTTCAGTATTATCCTTTCCTTTCTCTAAGTATTAAACTACTCGCTCAAAACCAGTGAGAGTATACATCTAATTTATGAAATAAACTAAGACACAGATACTTTTCTTTATTGAATCAATAAGATAATGTAAAGGACATACATTTAACATTTTTGCTATTCTGATATCAAATTCTAGTCTAGTGTTAATTAATGATACATTATTAAAAATTTAGCAGTGGTTGGACTTTCAGTTTGAATAGATCTTAATTCCAGTTGTAATTTATCAAAATGATATTGATACCTTGGAAGCATAAGTATCTCTTGAAGATTCTGATTTGAATTCCTTTGGATATATACCCAGAAGTGGGATTGCTAGATCATATGGTGCTTCTATCTATAATTTTTTGAGAAAGCTCAATACAGTTTTCATAGTGATTGAACAATTTATATCCCCACTGACAGTACTCAAGTGTTCCAATTCCTCTGAATCCTGGTTAACACTTATTTTTTAAATTTTATCTTTTTATATAATAGCCATCCTAACAGACTGAATGTGATTGTTTAAAGTCATCATGGTTATGATTTGTATTTCTCTGATAATTATTGATGTAGAGCATCTTATGTTCTTGTTGGCTGTCTATATGTCTTCTTTGGTAAAATATCTTTTCAGAACTTCTGCCTATTGATTATTTATTTGCTGTTGAGTTGTGTGTATATATTTTGGATTTTGGCCCCTTGTCAGGTATATGACTGGCAAATATATTCTCCCATCCTGTAGGTTGCCTTTATGTTTTGTTGATCATCTCCTTTGCTGTGCAGAAACTTTTTAGTTGATGTAGTCCCAATTTGACTATTTTTATTTGTGTTACCTGTGCCTTTGGTATCATGTCTATGAAATCAATACCAAAGACAGTCTTGTGAAGCTTTTCCCCTATGTTTTCTTGTAAGAGCTTTCATATTTTGGTATTAAAGAATATTATTAAATAGTGGGAAATCTGGAAAACTACTGAAGGTTGAAATAGTAAAACCAATGAGTAACATTTTATATTTCTTATTAGTTTATTTTTATTTCATTTAGCAGTTATTTCTTAGGTAACTTCATTTTATTACTGTATTTAGTTCAGTCATCATTAAGACTTTGTGCCATTATAGAATTCCTTAAGTCATTTAGAACATCAAAGTCAAAATAGCTTGAATTCCCTTCTGCAATTATAAAGATGGTAAAACAACAACTTGAACCAAACAAAAATTCTTGTGGAGTCATGCATGCTAGAACTTTTTCAAGGACATCTCATCCCTCAATTTTTCTTCCTAGCCAGCCTCTTATTTGCCCCAATTGGTAGTAGTTTCTCAGTCAGCTGCAGTGATAAATACCTACTGCAGTGATTGTATTTGATAAAGCTCCGAGGATAGGTCGTTTCCATCAGAGGTAATGGAGATCAAATAATGATAAGCCCAGTGAATGGGCCCTTCCAGGGAGCTTCAAGACAGGTCAAAGAATGACAGTGTTCTGGAGACGGCATTCTGGGGAAGCTTCTAATCATCATCCACCCTCCAGTGTGAGTTAAGCTATTGGTGTATAGGCTACTGTGTACCTAAAGATAAGAAAGATAGGAGGAAGTGAATGTTACAGTGAAACCAAGCTCATTGTTCTGATAATCAGCAGGTTTTCATAGTTATATCATTCTTGGATTGTATCAAGCCTTTGGTAAATTTATGGAGTTATGAATAGGTCAGTAGGACAGATTTTCCCAGTGTTCTTGCTTTTGTGGAGGAGCATATTTTCAGTGTTTACTCTAACATTCCAAAATGTTAGAGTAAACAAAATGCTTCTCTGTGCCTATATTAAAATATATATAAATTGTTAATGTTTCACACCTTAAATTTTCAGTTGTTGTTTTAGCAGAAAGAAAGCAGTAAGGGTTAATTTACCCATTTATTTTTTTTCTTTTTCATGAAATAAATTATAAACATACATTCCTGAGAGCCCAGATAAATAGGTATTAATACATTTGAATAGCAAACTTGAGAAATCTCATATTAGTATCATAATTAATATCAATTAATTTTATGGGTGAAGATAATTTTTAAAAATTGTGTTCTTAACTTATAGAATAAAAAAGAACCCACATATCCACTTATTTATTCATTTCATTTGAAAATTCTGTGACAGTTTTATTAGACTCTAAAAATTCCTGAAGGAAAACAATAGATATATAATGAACACATAAATATTCGAACAACCCCTTGTAAGCACATGAAATATTAGTATAATTTAAATATCCAAAGCACACACATTCTGTATATAGTATAGTGATTACAAAGAAATCATATATATAGTATAGTGATTACAAAGAATAACATTTATCCTTTTGTGATTATTTTAATTTTCTTCCTTGTAACTTAGATTGAGTAAGAATATAGATAGGGAGAATCTGGAATATCAAATCATCAATGAATTAGCAGCTCTTGAAAGAATAATGCAGACGTTCTAGATTATTACTCTATAAAGGTCTATGAGAGCAATTTATAATTTTTAAGCTATTTTTTTCTAGTCCTAGAAACTGTCAATAGTTAGCTAACCTATGGACGGTTGGTTTGTTCTGCTATGCCACATCAGATATGATTATGGCTTTATATATCCCCTATTCTCAAACACCTTTCTCTCTACCTGCATATACTTTTCAAGAAACTTTCAGAGCTTTCCAAGTTGCTGAATCTCATGGATAATTTTCACTAAGGCAATGTAGTAAAATCTTAAAACTTCATTATAAATGCTGCAAACATATACTAGGACAATATGTAGCATTAGATGTTTAATTCTTTATTATCAGCCCTATTTCACAATTATTATTAGCAATATCTACATGCTTAAAAATTGACTAGTTATCCTTTTCCATTTGAGCATTCATTTTTAAACTAAATTCAATGATCCAGGATTTATTTCTTTTTCTTTTTCTAAGTGGAAAATTCTTCAGCAAATTAAGAGGAATATGTAACATAGTACGAATTAACATTGCTCTATTTTGAAATCTGCCTTATACTTTTAAGGTATTTATTTTAAATTTTGAAAAATATTTTACATTTTATTGGAGTTATTGGTATAGCTTTGAATATATATTTCTGTTTTGTTTTATGCATTTAAACCATAAACACAGAAACATAGACACATGTAGTTGAATTGCTATTTTATATTCATATTTATATGTAAATTTCCTTGCTGTTCTTACATCAAAGCAAGTATTTAGTATTTCCTTTTAATGTATTTTAAAGAAATAATATAAAGTAATATATTAAAGATGCTTTGTGACCTTTGAAACAATATATTCTGATTAATGGGTTCCCTTGTGTTTACACTAGCATTCAGGGCGTGAAATGAATGGCTACTCAGTCAAGACACAGAAGATTTGAAAAGATCACTGTTGTATGATGGTGAAAATCACCTTGTAAAGCTTTTTATCTTAGAGATATTTTCTTCATGAAATAACTTGTAAAGGCAGAGCAGGAAAGTACAAAGCAGATGTTTTCCCACAGTAAATAGTGAAAAAACAAAGCAATATAAGAAAAATATTATAATGAAGAATTGAACATATATAATGTCCTTATTATGGCCATACAATCTCAAACTTATTTTCTACTTGGAATGTGTTTTCTGATTTACCCATAAAATTTCAATCGCATCACTTAATCATGAAATCACTTTACATACAGTTCATGATAATTCAACCTAATTTAAAGTAAAATATCCTGTTACCTGCTTGGATTACAGATAAATTTGGCTTCCTCTGTTCCACAGTGCCTTGTTGAAACTTCAAAAATACAAAATGCTCTAAAAATTACATATTTAATTTTCAAAATTCATTCAGTGACTAAATCTAATCTCAGATGAGATGAGACCACTTATACTCTTTACTTATTCACTCGGTGCACATTCCTAAACTTCGCTGCAGAAAGAACCATGGCTATTTAGGAGTAGCTATTTAGGAGTAGCTCTCCCAGATCCTGCTGGGAGGGGATTCCATAATAGATGATATGTGTAAATGCTAAATTTCTCAAATCAAAACATTCTAAACTCCAAAATACTATTGACCCCAATGTTTTAGATTAACTTCTTAATAATCTTTGCAAATGGGTTATACATTGAAAATGTTTATTGCAAGATTTTTAACAGTTAAAAATTAAATATAATCAAGACTTCAGGTGTTCCTTCATGGTTCATCCGGTTGTAGATCTGACGTTGTCCCTGCTGCGCCTCTGGTTTCAGCTATGTCATGGCTTTGATCCCTGGCCTGGGAACTTTCACATGCTGTGTGCATGACCAAAAAAAAAAAAAAAATCTTTACAGGCACAACGCTTTTAGAAGTGACATACATCAATTTGACAACAAAGTCATAAAAATGATTGATATTATTACACAATATAATTTAAAATATACTCTTTAAATCAGATATTTGATTCAGAAAGCATCAGAATATTCATATCCATTGTTAAATGCTGCCTTTACGTGAAGATGTTAGTTTTTTCCTGTCAAATATAAACACATACATATACATACACATTCTTCATGATGTAATATAAACAGGCAATATCTTCAAAAAAAAGGCAGCAACACTAGAACACACTTTTACAAAGATCAATGCATAATCTATATATTTTATGGTCACTAGGGATTAAATTTTATCATTTTGATTAAAAAATATAAAAATACACTTTATGGTATTTTATAATGAATATTATAAATTGACTTTTTAAGTGGTATCTTTTTGCTCTTTGTGGATTATTGTTTTAACATTTCATACAATAACTTGTCTTTGAATGATTTAAGGATCATGTTTTCTATAGGTATTATTTTTATAACCTTATCGAAATTATTTTATTATCCCAGAGTATTAATTCCTTAGGATTATGTTTACATTTCTTTTTCTTAAAAGTTTTTTTATTAACCATGTGAATTAATGCTATATATTTTGATATATCAATACTATATATTTTCTAGTACATCCTGCCTTTAATGATTCTTCCAAATCTTCACTTTTTTGTTTTAATCAAAAATATTATGTATACAATTTGATGAGTTTTGACAAAAGTATTAAGTCTTAACCACAACATAATCATTATATAGCTCATTTCAATTATCCTTTTTTTCTTTTAATTTATATATCCACTTTCATAAGTATGAATATTTCAATACTTGTTGGTTGCTTCTTAATGATTCTTGAAACCAGGTAGTGTGAGTCATCCAGCTTTATTCTTTATTTTCATATTTATTTTTGTGATTATTGGTCTTTTGCATTTTTACATAAATTTTTCAATTAGCTTGCCAATTAGAAAAAACATTTTTTTCAGTACATTAGATTTTTAGTACATTATATAATTTTTTTTTCTCCATTATAACTACAATTACCTAAGGTCTATTACATACTCTACTGTCTCTATCTAATACTCTCTCTCAATGATATTTTACTGTTCAAAGCCTTTGTTCATATATCTAAAGTTTATCTGTCCTGCCACTTCCATAAACTAGATTCATATATCTAGTTTTTTAAATCATATGTTATATGCCATATATCAAAATCTTAACTTTGTTTTATCTTTAGAATCCATCTTTAACATGTTGAAAATGAATACTATTTCTTTGTGCTTCATTTTATTACATTTCTTGTCCATCTCATTAGAATTAATGACATTTCTATCTATCTATCCATCCAGATGCTCCTGCCAAATAATTAAGGGTCTTTCTTGATTCTCTCTTTTGGCTGATGCTGATAATTATCTTGTTCAACACTAACTCTAAATTCATTCATGGTCATCAGAGGCTAAAAAACTATTACAGCTAAGTTTCTAAATGTGATTTGTCAGACTTGGAAACCACTAGTTTAGACAAAGTGCCTATATAACTCTTGTGTGAAGAAACTGAAATAGACTCATGGGAATGGAAATTAAAGATCTTATATTTGGATCATGTTTTTTGGTACTGATCATGCATTGTTCTCTAGAGTTTCTGTAATTTCCTGATATTGGCCATATTCCTTTACATATCCCTTTTTCTCCTCAGTCACATCCTCTCATAAGTAGCTGACTTGTTTAAATGCTCTGAAGGAGAGTAGATAAGAAGTTAAGTGTTTGTGTAGAATTTTGTTTACCTTTTATCTAAGTATTTATCTTTTCAGAAATCAGTGAAGTCAGTAAACTTATTATACTAGAATAACAGTTCTGAAACAGAGCATCAGAATATCTAGACAACTTCTTTCATTGTGAAAATCAATAAACATAACAAAAAAGAAACAGTCATATAGCTACAGACAATAACCAGGTTGTTGCCATGAGGACGGGTAGAGAAGAAGAGGTGAAAGAGGGGAGGCAAGTTAAGAGGTATGAACTTTGAATTTTAAAATAAATTAGGGAGATGAAATATATGTATGAGAATATATCAGTGATATTATAATAACTGTATGGTGACAAGTCACAATCAGACACATTGCATTGATCATTTTGTAATATACAGTAATATCTAATCACCGTGTTGTGCATTTGGATCTAACATAGTATTGTAGTCACTTACATTTCAATTAAAAAAATAACAGAAAAATTTATTGTTTCTCAACAAAAATTATGAATGTTACTGAGCAATAAAATAATACCTAAAGTACTGAACATAAGTATTATTATAGAATTCTATTTAAAAAAACCCAGTATTCTTCATGCTAAAAGTATGATGAAAAGGTTTTCCATGAATCCTAAAATATTTGTGCTCAAAAACTTGCTCAAATACAAATCTTAAGAAGCATTTTTATAAATAAACTAAATAACTCCTGATAGGAACATAAAACTGATATTAGACAGAAACAGAAAATCATGTAAGAATAAATATGTATAAAAGAAATGAAGATGAAAGCTTGTTTCCTCCTCAAAAACAATAGGAGAAATGTCTGATGGTGTTTACAATATATTAGAAATAAAATTCATAAAATTATTTAGGAGGCTCGATAAGTTGCTAGATTAGGTATGCTTGAGATGGTGAAAAATGTAATAATTTGCTCATCAACTGTCATAAATTAAGTACAATGTTTAAATCTTTAAAAAACTGTTAAATGATTATAAAAATTGTATAACTCAAAAATTACCACAGTGAAAGGGAGTAATAATTTAAAGTTATTAATTAAAATGGATGGAAGATGGAGTGTTAAAAAATTTGGTAAGTCACACAGATAATATTTCAAAAATTATGATTTTCAAAAAAAATGAAATGCAAAATATAACTGCAGTCTTCTGTATGTTCTAAATAAGGACATGGGAAAGTTAAAAAGGAAAAAAAATCATGTAAACATGAAACAAAGCAAATATATTGTAACTATACTGATAGTAGACAAAGTAAATTTCAAGGAAAAAATACATCACTAAATGACAGAGGAATATTTTGTAATTAAAGAAAGAAACCTAACAGTATATTATATTTCAAAAGTAGTATGCCGGAGTTCCCATCGTGGCTCAGTGGTTAATAAATCCAACTAGGAACCATGAGGTTGCGGGGTTCGATCCCTGGCTTCACTCAGTGGGTTAAGGATCCAGTGTTGCCGTGAGCTGAGGTGTAGGTTGCAGAGGCAGCTTGGATCTAGTGTTGCTGTGGCTGTGGTGTAGGCCAGCAGCTATAGCTCCGATTAGACATCTAGCCTGGGAACCTCCATATGCCATGGGTTGTGGCCCTAGAAAAGGCAAAAATACAAAAAAAAATAATAATAAAGTAGTATGCAGAAAATAATATAGATTTTAAATGTGTAATACACAGGTAGAAAGAAATACATTAATATATACATATATAAGCACATTTTAATCATATATTATGTACATATATGTATTTAAAATTGTAGCAGGAGATAGTCGCATGTCACATATTCATTATATTATAGCTAACCTAATAAAGAGAAAGAACATAAATAATACTATAGTAGATCTGAAAGAACTAGTAGCAAAAGTGACCTAGTTTTAAAGAAGAAAAATCTGCATCCAACCAAGAATATGCACGTTATTTTCAAGTGCAAGTGAAAAAGTTATCAAAATTGAATGAAAATACTGTAAACAGAATGTTAACTAGTTTTAAAGGCTACATATCACTTTTTTTTCTGTTCATAATGTTAAGATAGTAACATTATGTTACTAACATTGTTAGTAAATAACATAAACTAGAAAATTCTTAAGTACATGTAACAGGATAGTTTACTTTCAATTAATGTCTCAAAAAGGAATCTTAATACAAATTATAAAATATATTTACAAATACATGGACCTATGATATAAAATATTAAAAATTATAAGTGCAGATGAAACAAATTTTAGAAGAAATTTCATAATTCTCAATGCATATATTAAAGAAAAAGTAAAATAATAGTAAATGATAGATTGATAATTCAGTAACATCAATCCAAGGCAAAAAGAAGAGAGGAAATAATAAAGAGCAGAAATGAATGGGGAGTTCCTGTCCTGGCTTAGCGGTTAATGAACTCAACTAGTATCCATGAAGACCCAGGTTGGATCCCTGGCCTTACTCAGTGGGTTAGGATCTGGTGTTGCCAGTGAGCTGTGGTGTAGGTCACAGACATGGCTCAGATCCTACATTGCTGTGGCTGTAGCATAGGCTGGTGGCTGCAGCGCTGATTGGACCCCTAGCCTGGGAACCTCCATATGCCATGGATGCAGCTCTAAAGAGACCAAAAAAAGAAAAAAAAAAAAGAATGCAATCAGAAACAGAGGATTGATACTGAAAATCAGCAGAGTTAAAAGTGTGTTCTTTGAAAACATGAATAAACTTTATGACTCCTTGTAAGACTGAAAAGGAGTGGGAGAAAATTGAATGAGGTAAAGTTACTCCAGATCCAATAGATAATTTAGAAAAAAAAAATAAAAAAGAAAGAAATAAAAGAGGACATAAGGGATTCCATTTATGTATATAAATGAGCAACAGGAAAATACTTAAGTTCCCATATAAATTACTGGAAAGTTTGCAAAAACAAACAAACAAACAAAAAAACTACTTTCTGACACTGGAAAAAACTATAGGACCAACAACATTGAAAGAAGAAAAGAAAATGAGGTGTATTCTATAATACCTTCAGAATTTTCCCTGGAATTACTTTAGGAAATACGGTACAGGAAAAGGAATCCCAAGAAGAGCACAGTGTTGTTGCTGAGTTAGGATGAAGCTGGATTAGTCGTGCAAGTTAAATCTAACGTAAATAGAAGAAACAAAATAAGTATGCCCAAGTTTATCTATAGCTTTTGTACAGTCAGCTAAAGTTCCAGCAGGCTATTTTTTAGAAATAGACACAGTGGTTCTAAACTTAATGTGAAGGAGTGGCAAAATATATATATATAAAATATGTTTTGAAAAAAAAATACCAAGCTTATACTCATTTATTTCAGAACATCCTAAAAATCTATGCTTGATATAATATGATAAAAGTAAATAGAACAAAATAGTCCAAAAATAAACCTACCCATGTATGGTTCAAGATTTTTACTTAAGTTTCTGGTGTTATTAAGTATGGAAAATACAGTTTTTCTTAAAACTGTATTTTTGGTTTAATATGAATCTAATTCTGGTCTAAGATGAATTAGGAAATGTTTCCTTTTAATTTCCTAAAGGGATCATATATAATTATTATTTCTTCATTTTATCAAATTATACACCTAAAGCTAAAGACTTAAAATATATACCTTATTAAAAATAGGAAAAATATTTGCAATTATTATCAGGCAAAGATTTCTAGGTAAGGCACGTAAAGCATAAATTAAAAAATAAACAGGCTTAGCCACAGCAATTAGACAAAAAAAAGAAATAAAAGGCGTCCATATAGGAAGAGAAGAGATCAAACTGTCACTGTATGCAGATGATATGATACTATACCTAGAAAACCCTAAGGACTCAACCCCAAAACTCCTTGAACTGATTAATAAATTCAGCAAAGTGGCAGGATATAAGATTAACATTCAGAAGTCAGTTGCATTTCTGTATACCAGCAATGAAACATTAGAAAAGGAATACAAAAAAATGATACCTTTTAAAATTGTACCTCACAAAATCAAATACCTCGGAATACACCTGACCAAAGAGGTAAAGGACCTATATGCTGAGAACTATAAAACTTTAATCAAAGAAATCAAAGAAGATGTAAAGAAATGGAAAGATATTCCATGTTCCTGGATTGGAAAAATCAATATTGTGAAAATGGCAATCCTACCCAAAGCAATCTACAGATTCAATGCAATCCCTATCAAATTACCCATGACATTGTTCACAGAACTAGAACAAACAATCCAAACATTTATATGGAACCACAAAAGACCCAGAATCGCCAAAGCAATCCTGAGAAACAAAAACCAAGCAGGAGGCATCACTCTCCCAGACTTCAAGAAATACTACAAAGCCACAGTCATCAAAACAGTGTGGTACTGGTATCAAAACAGACAGACAGACCAATGGAACAGAATAGAGAATCCGGAAATAAACCCTGACACCTATGGTCAATTAATCTTTGACAAGGGAGGCAGGAACATAAAATGGGAACAAGAAAGTCTATTCAGCAAGCATTGCTGGGAAACCTGGACAGCTGTATGCAAAGCAATGAAACTAGAACACACCCTCACACCATGCACAAAAAGAAACTCAAAATGGCTGAAAGACTTAAATATACGACAGGACACCATCAAACTCCTAGAAGAAAACATAGGCAAAACACTCTCTGACATCAACCTCATGAATATTTTCTCAGGTCAGTCTCCCAAAGCAATAGAAATAAGAGCAAAAATAAACCCATGGGACCTCATCAAACTGAAAAGCTTTTGCACAGCAAAGGAAACCCAAAAGAAAACAAAAAGACCACTTACAGAATGGGAGAAAATAGTTTCAAATGATGCAACTGACAAGGGCCTAATCTCTAGAATATACAAGCAACTTATACAACTCAACTGCAAAAAAGCCAATCAATCAATGGAAAAATGGGCAAAAGACCTGAATAGACATGTCTCCAAGCAAGATATACAGATGGCCAACAAACACATGAAAAAATGCTCAACATCGCTGATTATAAGAGAAATGCAAATCAAAACTGCCATGAGATACCACCTCACACCAGTCAGAATGGCCATCATTAATAAATCCACAAACAACAAGTGCTGGAGGGGCTGTGGAGAAAAGGGAACCCTCCTGCACTGCTGGTGGGAATGTAAACTGGTACAGCCACTATGGAGAACAGTTTGGAGATACCTTAGAAATCTATACATAGAACTTCCATATGACCCCACAATCCCACTCTTGGGCATCTATCCGGACAAAGCTCTACTTAAAAGAGACACATGCAGCCGCATGTTCATTGCAGCCCTATTCACAATAGCCAGGACGTGGAAACAACCCAAATGTCCATCGACAGAGGATTGGATTCGGAAGAGGTGGTATATATACACAATGGAATACTACTCAGCCATCAAAAAGAATGACATCATGCCATTTGCAGCAACATGGATGGAACTAGAGAATCTCATACTGAGTGAAATGAGCCAGAAAGACAAAGACAAATACCATATGATATCACTTATAACTGGAATCTAATATCCAGCACAAATGAACATCTCCTCAGAAAAGAAAATCATGGACTTGGAGAAGAGACTTGTGGTTGCCTGATGGGAGGGGGAGGGAGTGGGAGGGATCGGGAGCTTGGGCTTATCAGACACAACCTAGAATAGATTTATAAAGAGATCCTGCTGAATAGCATTGAGAACTATGTCTAGATACTCATGTCGCAACAGAAGAAAGGGTGGGGGAAAAAACTGTAACTGCAATGTATACATCTAAGGATGACCTGACCTCCTTGCTGTACAGTGGGAAAATAAAAAAAAAAAAAAAATTACTTAAACAAACAAAAAAAAAAAATAAAAAATAAACAGGGAAAACAATTGGACTCCATCAAAATGAAAAATTCCACTCTTAGAAAGTCTCTGTTAAGAAAATGAAAATGTGAAGTCAGTCTAGGGGAAATTGCTTGCAGTGAATATACATAACAGAAGATATACATCCCAAGTATACAGACAACTCCTACAGCTCTAAAATAAGAAAACCAGTCACCCAATCTATATTGCCAATTACTCGAACAGACACTTCAGGGAAGAAAAAGTAACATAGATGACCAATAATACATGAACATGTGCCAAACTTGATTAGTCATCAGATAAAGTGACAGAGATATTACTACAAAGACACTGGACTTGCTAAAAATAAAGACAATATCAAATGAGAGAGGAGGTTGTGGAACTTGAACTCTCATAATTTGCTTGTGGAAATGTAAAATTGTGTAATCACTTTGGGCAATGCTTTTGCAGTTTTAATATAACTAAGTGTAAAATTGCTGTATGTCCCTGGAACTTAATTCCTATGTATTTTCACAAGATAAATGAAAGAAGCATACTCATAATTTTTTTGCATGAATATATATATATATATAACAGTTTATATACAGCCCAAAACTATAAACAATCCAAATGGTAAAAACCACATGAATGGATAAACATATTGTAGCATATCCATTCAAGGGGATTTTGTAAACTACTGGACAAATGTAAAGCAACCCAGATAGATCTCAAGATCTTACTAAGCAGAATCAGATTGATTTTAAAGGTAATATTGTTCGATAGAAGAGTTTTATATGCTAATGGTGGTTAAAAGAATGTAGACATTTGTCAAAAATCATGTTACAGTTACACATTACTATACATATAACAAATAAACAAGGACCTACTTATACCACAGGGAACTATGTTCAATATTATGTAATAACCTATAATGGAAAGAATCTGAAAAATAATATATATATACATACACATATATAGTTATATGTACACATATGTGTGTATATGTGTGTGTATATATATATATATGAATCACTTTGCTGTACACCTGAAACATTGTAAAGCAAGTATACTTAAAAAATGAGATATGCAAAAATAATCTGCTAATTAATATAATTAGCATTTATACTATTAGCTCTTATACATCAAGAAACTTATTAAAGGTATATGGGCAAGGCAAATGAGTAATTTTGAGGCATTCTGACATCTTATTTTTTGAAAATATGTGTTTGAAATGAAAGAGAAACCTATGTAATAAAAATTAAAAGCTCTATAGTTAAGAATTTAGAAATATCAATATGGAATATAGCATATCTTGTTATATCAGAAAGAAAGAATAATATAAAACATTTCTAGAGTCATTACAAAATATTAAGAAATCACCTTAAAAGGTATACCTTATCCAAGGCCTTAGGCATTATATTTACAGAGGCTTAAAACCCACCAAATACATTTAAATCCATAAATTAATAATTGTGCTCTCTCTCTCTCTCTCTCTCTCTCTCTCTCTCTCTCTCACACACACACACACAGAGCCTGGAAATAAATCCTTATGAGCATGATAGGAAACAAAACAATTATCTTAAGTGATAAAAGGAAATAATCAAGTGTTAATTCCACCTTTCTCATTTAAATTGAGAATCTGAAAAGATAAAACATTCCTTATGCTTTTATATTCTATACAAAAAATATATGAAATACTTTTGCATTGCAGTACATAAATGAAAAAGAAATGAAGAAGGAAGTAGATAATTTCCATTTTGCAACCATCAGCGAATTGATATATCTAGACATTGAGAATGAAAAACTGCTCATAGGGCAAAAAAGAAAAACAAATTTTGCTTCTTTTTGAAAGAGTGAGATAGCTCGTATATGGTCAGTCAGCAGAGTAAAGCCTGTGTAGATCATAGGAACCTCTGAATATGTTACCTTATATGGCAGAGAGGATTTGCAGGCATGATGACTATGAGATTGGAAAATTATCCTGTATTATCCAGATGGAGTGTATATCTAATATAATTTTTTTTTAAAAGCAGAGAACCTTCCCTGAGGGAGAAGAGACTAAGGGAAAATGGTCAGAGAGTGTCAGCACTGCCGAGGTAGAAGATGGTGTAATGCAGCTATGAGAGGTGAGGAAGGAGTGCAGACTCTTGAAACTAGAAAAGGCTTGGAAATTGATTTACTACCCCTAGAATGGAATTTAATACTGCCAATTATTTGATTTTAGCCTCATGTAACCCATTTATGACATCTGCCCTCCCAAAACTAAAACTGTAAGACATTTGTAGTGTTTAAACCACCAAGTTTGTGGTGATGTATTCTAACATGAATAGAAACTAAACTGACCTATAGTTCTATCAATTAGATTAAAACTACATTTAACCAAGGCAATGTATCTAGTTGATAATTGTTCAAGACTGAGGAATATATATGTGTGTATGTATATATGTATGTATGAATATATATACACACACATATATATATATTTATTTATTTAGTGCCTGAATAGGAAATTCACAACCCCCCCCCCAAAATATTCTGTAGGCCCATGGCTCTTTGTTTTAGCAATAGATAAATGGCAAAAAAAAAAAAAAATAAAAGGAATGATAAACTGTAAAAGAAAAGCAAAATCTGTGGATTAAAAATATTTAAAAGAAATAAAAGAAATACCCAAAAATGGACAGATTAAACTGTAGAGATTAATAATCTAACTTGAGTGCCAATATTTATAAATACAAAGAATAGATTACTATAAAAGGCAAGAGAGTGGTTAATTACAGGTAAAGATAGGAAGTGAGGTCAGAACATGGCATGTGGAGGGACATCAGAAGTGTCTGGCAAAGTTCAGTTTTTTTTTATCTGGATGGTGGTTATAAGCATCTTTGCCTCTTAACCATACACTATATTTACATTTAGTTTATGTGGTTGTATTTATCTTTGCTTATAATGACTGATTGAAAATCATTCTTAGGTTGTTTATCTGAGATTTTTCTTGTCTCCTGAGGTACGATTGAAGAAATTAAGTAGGAAATAAAAAATACCTAGAGAAAAATGACAGTGAAAACAGAATGATCCAAAATCTATGGGACCCAGCAAAAGCAGTTTATAGCAATTTATTCTTACTTCAGAAAACATGAAAAATCTCAAATAAACAGTATCACCCATACATACACACACACTTTAAAAGTTACTATTTCTATGATAATTTTAATAATTCATTTACTTTATAATCTTTAAAAACTTTTAGAATCATAAAACACATTAAAATTTGTGCCGTGACACAGATGAGCATTAACATTAAGCGGGATGTGTAAAAAACATATATAGCTCAGGACCCCCACTTCAAGGTCACCACAAAAGATGTTCAGGTCAATCTGCTTTGTTTCCAAATAAGTTCCAGAAAAAGCTTGCATTTTTTAGTATTTTCTGGGTTTCAGACTATATATTAGGGATTATACACCTATGAACCATTAGAGTTCTAGATTTATGGGAGTTCCCCTTATGGCTCAGTACTAAGTAACCCGACTAGTATCCATGAGGATGCGGGTTCAATCTTTGGCCTTTGCTCAGTGGGTTAAGGATCCAGCATTGCCTTGAGTTGCGATGTAGGTTGCAAATGTGGCCTGCATCTGGCATTGCTGTGGCTATGGCATAGGCTGGCAGCTACAGCTCCGATTTGACCACTAGTCTGGGAACTTCCATATGCCGTGGGTGTGACCCTAAAAAGACAAAAACAAACAAATAGTTCTAGGTCTATTTGCATAGCTAGGAAACATCTAAGATTAGTTACATCTATAATTTTTTTGTGGGGGGGGGCTAAGGGTACCTTTATTTAATTGATTATGGTGGTAGTTTCAAGGGTATATATGTACTTTAAAACTTGTACACTTTAAACATGTGCTTTTACTGCATGTCAATCATACAACATATACAATTACTTAAGATGGATGCAAAAACCCTGAATAAAAGTTAGCCAATGGAATTATCAATAAAAAATTATACATCATTATCTGTTGGATTTATCTCAAGACTGTTAGGATGTTTCAACATCTGAAAACTCTAGAAACTTAATATATTATAATAACAGGTTAAAAGGGAAAACAATATAAATTTTAAAGGGTACAGAATCTGATGAAAATCAATACTCAGTAATGATTTTTTGCCAAAATTAGGAACAATGATTGTATTTTTCCCCTGAATTTTTTTTTAGTCTAAGATAAGCAAAACAATCATTCTTTTAATTTTTTTCTAGTTGTATTGAGATATAATTGGCATATAAAAACATTTTATTAGTTTTAGAAGTATAATGTAATGATTTATATATTATATATTGAAAAACAATTACCAGAGTAATTTTTGTTAATATCCAACAGCTCTTAGAGTTATAATTTTTTCTTGTAATAATAAATTTTATGATATACTCTCTTAGTAACTTCCAAACATGTGATACATTTCACCACCATACAGTAAATCACATCCCCAGAACTTATATATGTTATAATTGGAAGTGCGTACCTTTTGATCACCTTAACCCATTTCACCCAACCCCCTACCCCACCAATGCTGCCTCTGGAAACTACTGATCTGTTCTCTATACCTATGAACTCAGTTTTCTTGAGAGTACACAAGTAAGTGCAATCATAGAATATTTAGCTTTCTCTGTCTAACGTATCTCACTTTGCATAATGCCCTCAAGTTCCATCCATGTGGTTGCAATAGGAATTACTTTTTTTTTTTTTTTTTTTTTTTTTTTGCTGAATATCAGTCCTGTGTTTGTTTGTATTTGTGTGTGTATGTGTGTGTGACATTTTATCCTTTCACCTCTTGATGGACAGGTAGGTTGTTTCCACGTCTTGGCTACGGTATAGAATGCTGCAATAAACATGGGAGTACAGGTGTCTATTGGAGAGTGTGATTCTGTTTCCTTCTGATACATACACAAAAGTGGAATTTCTGGATATATGGTGATTCTATTTTAATATTTGAGAAAAAAGTTCATTTTTAGCTATTTTCCATAGTGTCTGCATCAGCTCACATTGCCACCAACACTGAATAAAGTTTCCCTTTTTTCCACATTCTTGACAACACTTTTTTTCTTTTGTTTTTATTATATTAACCATTCTAACATGTGTCAGGTGATATCTCACTGTGCTTTTGATTTGTGTTTTCCTGATGATTAATGATTTTGAGCCCCTTTCATGTACCTCTGATCCTTTTTTATATTTCTTTGGAAAAATATCTTCTTGATTTCTGTCAATTTTTTAATCAGATTATTTGTTTGGTTTTTTGCTATTGAGTTATATGAGTGCGTTATAGACCTCATATCAGATATATAAATTATAAGTATTTTCTTCCATTCTGTAGGTTGATTTTTTAGTTTTGTTGGTAGTTTCCTCTGCTATGAGGAAACTTTTTAGCTTTATATGGTCTCACTTTTTTATTTTTGTTTTTACTGTTTTTGCCTTCGGTGTCAAATCCAAAATATCATAACCAAGACCAATGTAAATGAGCTTACTGCCTATATTTTCTTATAGAGATATTATAATTTCAGATCTTAACTCTCAAATCTATGTTCATTTTGGAGTTTCCACTGGCATGGTGGGTAATGATCTGGCTTGTCAATGTAGAGGTGCCAGTTCAATCCCTAGACCCAGCACAGTGGGTTAAGAATTCAGCATTGCTGAAGCTGTGAAGTAGGTTGCACCTCTGGTTCCAATTAATCCCTGGTCTGGGAAATTACATATTCATCAAGGGCAGCCAAGAAAAAAAAATGGTTTTTCTTTTTTTTAATTTATTTTCACTTTGAGTTGATTTTTTGTGTACAATGTAAGATAGGGATCCAGTTTCTTTCTTTCGCATCCACTGTCCAGTTTTCCCAGTACCATTTATTGATGACACTCTTCTTTTTTTTTTTTTTCCTGTCTTTTTGCCATTTCTTGAGCCGCTCCCGCAGCATATGGAGGTTCCCAGGCTAGGGGTCGAATCCAAGCTGTAGCTGCCAGCCTATGCCAGAGCCAAGCAAAGCAGGATCCGAGCCGCGTCTGCGACCTACACCACAGCTCACGGCAATGCCGGATCCTTAACCCACTGAGCAAGGGCAGGGATCGAACCTGCAACCTTATGGTTCCTAGTCAGATTCGTTAACCACTGCGCCACGACGGGAACTCCGACACTATCTTTTTACAATTGTATATTTTTGGCTCCTTTGTCACAAAGTAGTTGACCATAGATATATAGGTCTCTCTCTTCTGTTCCATTGTACTATGTCTGCTTTTGAGCTGACACCATATTTTTTTGATTACTATATCCTCATAACATAGTTTGAAACCAAGAATTGTTATGCCTTCAGCTTTTCTT
This sequence comes from Sus scrofa, assembly GCF_054392235.1. Classification (NCBI taxonomy): domain Eukaryota; kingdom Metazoa; phylum Chordata; class Mammalia; order Artiodactyla; family Suidae; genus Sus; species Sus scrofa. Next base: position 184,374,337 of record NC_139383.1, on the reverse strand, counting down.
TTTTCTCAAGATTGCTTTGGCTTTTCAGTGTCTTCAGGGGTTCCAAACAAACTTTAGGAGTTTTTCCTTCTATTTCCATGAAAAATACCATTGGAATTTTGATAGAGATTGCACCCAAACTGTAGATTGATTCGGATAGTATAACTGTTTTAACAATATTAGTTCTTCCAGCCTTTGAGCAGTAACTTTTCATTCATTTGTGTCCTCTTCAACTGCTTTATTTTATTTTTTTTATTAAGCAATAGTTTATTTACAGTGTTCCTTCAATTTCTGCTGTACAGCTACATGAATCAGTCAATAATCATTCTTAGTTTTTAATACTATCTTCCATCATGTTCTAACCTTAGAGATTGGAAATAGTTCCCTGTGCTATATAATAGGGCCCTAATATTTGTACATTCTAAATATAATAGCTTGCGTCAACCAACCCAACTCCCCATCCACTCCACTGCCTTCCCCCTCCCTCTGGCAACAATAAGTCTGCTCTCCATGTCTGTAATCTGTTTCTCTTTTGTAAATAGGGTGATTTGTGCCATACTTAGATACATATAAGTGATATCATATGGTATTTGCCTTTCTCTTTCTGACTTCACTTAGTATGAGACTCTCTAGTTGCGTGCATGTTGCTGCAAATGGCATTATTTTGTCCTTTTTATGGTTGAGTAGTATTCTATTGTATATGTGTATTGCATCTTCTCAGTCCATTCATCTGTCGATGGAAATTTAGGTTGTTTCCATGTTTTGGCTATTGTGAATAGTGCTGAGATGAACACAGGGGTGCAGATATCTTTTTGAATGAATGTTTTCTGCCTTTTTCAATTTATTTCATCAATATCTTATTATTTTCAGTATGCAGATCTTTTATAATCTTGGTTAAATTTATTCCTAGGCATTTTATTTTTGAAGCAATTATAAATGGGGTTGTTTTCTTAATTTTTCTCTCTGATAGTTTGTAATTGGTGTATCATGTCTTCTTTTAAGCTCTTAACTACAGATTTTATTTTCTTGTTTCCAAAAATCTTAGTGGCATTTTCCCCTATCCTCACATAAATTTTGGCATGTTTTTAATACAGAAAATTCATCAGCTTATGCTTTTCTCTTACCTTAGCTTTGATACTTGGCAATTCAGCTAGCATAGTAATTCATTTTGAAAAATTCATATACTTTGTTTTCATTTACTGATTACTTGGGTTTTTTGGTTTTTAAGTAAACTTACTTGCTCTCCATTGTTTAGGCATCAGTGGGACTAGGAAATAATATTTGACTCTGTACATAAGGAAAACAGATATATTTTAACGAAATTTCACAAAATTAAAAATTTTGGTAATAGAAAAAAGTGGACTGTGCCATTGTGCCTCCTTAAAATATTTTATCAAAATTTAAAAGTTCAATTACAAAAATAATAAAATATTTTAAATGTTATATTTCTGCTTTAGACTCTCTTGACTCTATCTATTTAAGGATTGGAACTGACTGACAAATGCAAGGAATCCTCAACCAGAGAATAACAATTTAAAAATCTCGGGAGGATAACATATTTTTTTGTTTTAATGTCACCCTGGAGTTGGTTCTTTCTAATGGGTAAATATCCTGCAAAGAAAGCTACATTGCTAGAGATCGTATCTCAACAATGTGCCTTCTAACTATAGAGCCTTCCGTCCTTGTACTAGGCATTTTGAGAGTCAGGAAAACATACTTGTTTACTTCCTTGAAATAGATTTTTTTGGCTTATCTCAGTATAATTATTTTGGGGGAAGATAAATACTTGAAAGAAAAAAAAATAACCTCAATAAGTGAACAGATAAAATTAGATAATTTTAAGTAGCAGATACTTCTGACTATTATAACAACTGTATTAATGACCATCACATGTTCTCTAGAAATTTCTAAAAGTTTATAGAAAAGTAATTTTTACAAGAATCATGTTAGTAATTATGTTTTACTAATGTCTGCAGAAGATAAAGGATATGTTAAAAAACAATAAAACTCAAGAAGCATACATCCTACTAATTTTGGTGAAGTGTTACCTCCGACTATGCTGTTGCTTCTGTTTTCTCCTTCAACATCCTTGAGGGAAGATGCATCTGAAGTCCTGATTATAATATGTGAAATTCATAGAATGAAATTTTCCAGATCACTGATTCAAAATCTGATAAAAAAATAGAGGTATGCATGAAAATGTGGTTAGAACATTAAAAACTCGTCTGTGATATTATATATTAATGTTCTGAAATCTGAAGTTTTGTTTAGTGTTTGGCATTTAAAATATTTAAAAAGATCATTTGTCTTCAAAGTTCAGAAGATAACGGTTTTGAGTATTTCCTTACTTTTGTAAAAGATGAAAGTGAAATGAAAAATATTCATTTGAGGTCCTATAATAATTTAAACTCTGAAGGCTGTTTACAAACTTCCTTCAGATAAATATGACTAATATTTCCTAGATGGTGTGCAACAATGTGTGTGCATGGATAGTTTGTTCCTAGAATTTCTAATTGTAGTTATAACTAATTTGAAGTTTTCCATTAGTTGATAAAAAATAGAATATATTAAATTTTAATACTAGTTTTCAGAACAGAGGTTTTTGGTTTTTTATTTTACATTTCATATTTATATTGTAATTATTATTAACTGAAATAGGAGACTGAATAACTGAAAAGGATAAATTGTATACTTGTGAGTTATTGCTACATTCTTGTATTTGTGTTAACATTCTGAGCCACATCCTCAAAGATAATCACTAAATACCAATCAATTCTGTGTTCTTTCCTTCACTCTGCTTCCTGAACACAGTCTCCCTTTCTTCTTCTTTAGGCTAGAGTTTACTTGAGCTTCTTGGTTTTTGCTGCAACTCTTTCTAATAACTAAAGAATTATTTCACCAAAAATTTGACTCTCTGAGAACAGTTTTTAACATTCGGTGCAATGCCATATCCTCAGAAAAATTACTCTCTGTAAAATAGTCTGTTTTACCTCCTTCATTCAACATATCACTACCTGAAATATTATTTATTATTTTGCTGCCACGTTTACTACACTCTTCTGCTAGAGTATGAGGCAGATGAGCCAAACACCTTAACAACTGGAAACCATATATCTCTGGTAAATATTATTACAGATATTGACAGAAAGAAATGGAATGACTGTAATAACTTCTAATGCAATAAAATTTTAAATATTAAAAAGTAAAAAAAAGTTTTACTAACATGATTTCAGATATATTCTGTGTTACAGAATGAGAAATAAACCTCAGAACTTACCTTTAATGAGTAACTACTCATACTTTTTGGTGATAAGCATGTTAATTTATGCATATATATGAGTAAACATAGTAGTAAAACTATGACATGCTCTATAATTACTTTATTCAAATTTCCTATATACCTAGTAACTCTTTGAAGGAATTATGGGCTATTGGTACATACTTTGAGTATCTAGAGTTCTAGAAATATTGGGAAAGAAACTCTTTTTTATATCTTAGAATATAATTTAATTGTTTTTACTGGAATAGTCTAAGATTTTTAAAATTTTATGTTCATTGTATATGTACATACTGTTTGTAAATTTTCCTCTTATAATTTAGTAATCTTATATTGGATATCTGTTTTGTAATACTCACCTTCTCTCACTAATTTTGCTTTTGTGTTCCCATCAACGTTATAATGATACTATGTATTTGATCTCCACACCACTTACACAGTTTTGTGTAAATTATTTACACACAATAGTGTTTATTTACTACTTGTCCAACCTTTTTGATAACATTGGACTAGTGTCTAAACATCAATAATTGATGAAATGTCATCTACTACCAATAATTCAGAAATTGGGAATTCATTCAGATTTTGATAAATAGTATTTATTTCATTTTTCCTTGATTTTTTGGATAATTATTAGTATTTCTGTGTTTTTTTGAGTAATCAAATAATGAATTTCAATGAGACATATTAATATCAAAGCTACTGATGTCTTTAAGAAGAAACTTATATAAAATTAACTTTATCTGTGTATTATTTTACTAACCACTAAAAATCTTATGGCTTACAATTTCCCAGTCATGTTTTCTGTGATTGTGCTTAGCACATAATAAGAATTCAACAATTTTTGTAGTGAATGCATACATACATAAAATATTTACATATACAATATTTTGTCATTTTTAGTTTTATAACTGATACTGAATTTACTAGAGACTGGGATGGGGATGTGTTAATTGTACAAAAGTAATAACATTAAAGAAATTTTTCCTTTGGTTTATGTAATATAAGCAAATAAATATGAAAAATACATTATTTAAGTTAATTGTTAAGATTAAATGTAGAAAATACATGCATTTATTTTCGTAATAATATCATTATGATATTAATGATATTACTATGATGGAAATTGGTATAGATAGATATAATTGCTTTCATGTTTTCTTATATTATTATTTTTTAATAGTTATTTCCCCAATACAATTTTTTTTCTACTGTACAGCCTGGGGACCCAGTTCCATATACATGTACGCATTCTATTTTCACACATTATCATGCTCCATCATAAGAGACTAGACATAGTTCCCAGTGCTACACAGCAGGATCTCATTGCTAGTCCATTCCAAAGGCAATCATTTATATCTATTAACCCCAAGCTCCACAGCCACCCCACTCCCTCCCCCTTGACAACTGCAGTCTCTTCTGTAAGTCCATGATTTTCTTTTATGTGGAAAATTTAATTTATGCCTTATATTAGATTCCAGATATAAATAATATTATATGGTATTTGTCTTTCTCTTTATGACTTTCTTCACTCAGTATGAGAGTCTATAGTTCCATCCATGTTGGCGCAAATGGCATTATTTTGTTCTTTTTTTATGGCTGAGTAGTATTACATCGTGTATATACACCACTTCTTCCTAATCCAGTCATCTGTCGATGGACATTTGGGTTGTTTCCATGTCTGTCTATTGTGAATAGTACTGCAATGAACATGCACTGCATGTATCTTTAACAAGGAAAGTTTGGTCCAGATATATGCCCAAGAGTGGGTAATATGGTAGTTCTATGTATAGATTTCTAAGGTATCTCCATACAGATCTCCATAGTGGTTTTACCAGCTTACATTCCCTTTTCTCCACACACCCTCTAGCATTTGTTATTTGTGGACTTATTAATGATGGCCATTCTGACTGGGGTGTGGTGATATCTCATAGTAGTTTTGATTTGCATTTCTCTAATCATCAGTGATGTTGAGCATTTTTTCATGTGTTTGTTGGCCATCTGTACATCTTCCTTAGAAAAATGTCTATTCAGGTCTTTTGCCCATTTTTCCATTGGGTTGTTGGCTTTTTTGCTATTGAGTTGTATAAGTTGTTTATATATTTTACAGATTAAGCCCTTGTCAGGTACATCATTTGAGACTATTTTCTCCCATTCTGAAGGCTGTCCTTTTGTTTTCTTTTTGGTTTCCTTTGCTGTGCAAAAGCTTGTCAGTTTGATTAGGTCCCATTGGTTTATTTTTGCTTTTATTTCTGTTGCTTTTAGAGACTTACCTGAGAAAACATTTGTCAGGTTGATGCCAGAGAATATTTTGCCTATGTTCTCTTCCAGGAGTTTGATGGTATCTTGTCTTACATTTACGTCTTTCAGCCATTTTGAGTTTATTTTCATGCATGGTATGAGAATGTGTTCTAGTTTCATTGATTTGCATGCAGCTGTCCAGGTTTCCCAGCAATGCTTGGTGAAAAGACTGTCTTTTTCCCATTTTTTGATCTTGCCCCCTTTGTCAAAGATTAATTGACCATAGGTGTCTGGGTTTATTTCTGGGTTCTCTATTCTGTTCCATTGGTCTGTCTGTCTGTTTTGGTACCAGTAACACACTGTCTTGATGACTGTGGCTCTGTAATATTGCCTGAAGTCTGGGAGAAAGATGCCTCCTGCTTGGTTTTTGTTCTTCAGGATTGCTTTGGCAATTCTGGGTCTTTTGTGTTTCCATATAAATGTTTGGATTGTTTGTTCTAGTTCTGTGAAAAATGTCCTGGGTAATTTGATAGGGATTGCACTGAATCTGTAGATTGCTGTGGTTAGTATGGCCATTTTACAATATTAATTTTTCCCACCCAGGAACATGGAATATCTTTCCATTTCTTTACATCTTCTTTAATTTCCTTGATTAATGTTTTATAGTTCTCGGCATGTAAGTCCTTTACCTCTTTGGTCAGGTGTATTCCCAGGTATTTGATTTTTGGGGGTGCAATTTTAAAAGGTATTGTATTTTGGTATTCCTTTTCTAATATTTAGTTGTTAGTATATAGAAATGTGATTGATTTCTGAATGTTAATCTTACATCCTGCTCTTTGCTGAATTTGTTGTTCAGTTCAAGTAGTTTTTGGGTTGAGTCCTTAGGGTTTTCTATATATATACAGTATCATGTCATCTACATGATACTATTTGTAAGCATTTTATTTCTTTTGTTTGCATTTTATTTGTGAGCATTTTATTCCTATTTGTAAGCATTTTATTTCTTTTGTTTGTCTGATTGATGTGGGTAGGACTTCCAGTACTATGTTGAATAACAGTGCTGAGAGTGGACATCCTCGTCTTTTTCCTCAGTTTAGTGGAAAGGCTTTCAGCTTTTCTCCATTGAGTATTATGTTTGCTGTGGGTTTGTCATAAATGGCCTTGATTATGTTAAGGTATGTTCCCTCTATACACACTTAGGTAAGAGTTTTGATTATGAGTGGATATGGGACTTTGTCAAATGCTTTTTATGCATCTTTTGAGATGATCATGTGGTTTTTGACTTTTCTTTTGTTAACATGGTGTAAGATGTTAATTGATTTGCATGTGCTGAACCATCCTTGTGTACCTGAGTTGAAACCCACCTGGTTGTGGTGTAAGACCTTTTTTATATGTTGTTGGATTTGGTTGGCTAATATTTTGTGGAGAATTTTTGTGTCTATATTCATCAAAGATATGGGCCTATAATTTTCTTTTTTGATTATATCTTTGTCTGGTTTTAGAATTACGGTGATAGTGGCATCATAGAATGTCTTTGGGAGTATTCCTTCTTCTTCAACCTTTTGAAAAAGTTTAATGGGGGTGGGTATAAGTTCCTCTATGTATGTTTGATAGAATTCACCTGTGAAGCCATCTGCCTGGATTTTTATTTGTAAGGAGTGTTTTTATGACATATTCAATTCATTTCTAGTGATTGGTGTGTTCCTTTGGTCTGTTTCTTCTTGATGCAGTTTTGGCGGTCTGTAAGTCTCTAGAAAGTTGTCCATTTCTTCCAGGTTGTCAAATTTGTTGGCATATAATTGTTCATAGTATTCTCTCAAGGTGTTTTGTATTTCTGTAGTATCCTTGTGACTTCTCCTTTTTCATTTCTGATTTTGCTTATTTGGGTTTTTTCTTCTTATCAATAATATTGCTTTGATGGAAATTGGTATAGATAGATAGAATTGCTTTCCTGTTTTGAAGATTCTAGTTGTATTAGGTTACAGTTTTCTATGCAGAGATATAGAATGCTTTTAAAAATCTTTAAACCTTAATATTTAAAAGTACCTATATACTCAGTGCTCAATATATTCCTTAATTAACGCCTGTATTTCATTTAAGAATATAGTAACCTAGCTAAAATTTATTTTTCTATTAAAATATGAATGAGATATAATAATAAAGTTTAGAAATACACTGGTAGTGTAGTTTCTGTTGTGCCTCAGTGGATTAAGAACCCAACTAGTATCCATGAGGAGGCTGGTTTGATCCCTGGCTTCTCTCAGAGTGTTAAGGACCCAGTATTGCCACAAGCTGCAGCGTGGGTCACAAATGCATCTCATATCTGGAGTTGCTGTGATGTGGCAGTAGCAGGCAGTGGCAGCTCTGTTTCCACCCCTAGCCTGAGAACTACAGGCTGTGGCCAGAAAAAGGGGAAAAAATAGAAAAAAAGAAACAAAGGAATACACTGGTAGAAAAGTGTCTAATCACATTTTTTTGCCCCTTTTTAATTAAATCATTTGGTTTTTGCTCTCTAGTTGTATGAGTTTCTTATATATTTTGGATATTAACACTTTATCAGATATATGGTTGACAAATATTTTCTCCCAATCCATAGGTTGACTTATTTTGCTGTTTCCTTTGTTTCATAGAAATTTTTAAGCCTAACTCCCATTTGTTTATTTATGCTTTTGTTGCCTGAGCTTTTGGTATCATATCCAAAAAAGTCTTTTCCCTAAAGAAATTTTTTCCAAAGCAGACTACAAATGACCAAAAAGTATATGAAGAAGTTCTTAATGTAATTACTCTTCAGGGAAATGCAAATCCAACCCCAAATGAGATATCACCTCACATCTTTTAGAACAGATTTTTTTTTTTTTTTTCTTTTTAGAGCTGCACCTGAGGCATATGGAAGTTCCCAGGCTCAGGGTTGAATCAGAACTGCCACTGCCAGCCTACATCACAGCCAGAGCAATGCAGGATACAAGCCACATCTGCAACCTACACAGCAGCTTGTGGCCATGCTGGATCCTAACCCACTGAGTGAGGCCAGGGATTGAACCTGCATCTTCATGGATACTACTCAGGTTTTTAACGTGCTGAACCACAACTGGGACTCCAGGATGGCTATTTTTATAAAAATAAAAGAAAGCAAGTGTTGGCAGGAATGCGAAGGAGAAGGAATGCTTGTACACTATTGGTGGGAATGTAATCTGGTATAGCCATTATGGAAAACAATACGTAGTTTCCTCAATCAAACACACTAAACGTAGAACTACCTTTTGATTCCAGAACCCCTCTTTAGGGTATATACCCACAAGAAATGAACTGAACACCTCAAAAAAATCTGTACTCGCATGTTCACTGCAGCATTATTCATAATAGCAAATATATATGAATAAGCAGAGCATCCGTTGATAGATGAAGAAATCAATAAATTATGGTATATATTTGCAATGGAATACACTATGTGAAATAAGTCAAACAGAGAAAGTAAAAGTGTGTGATTGAACTTATATATGGGGTCTAATAAAAGTTAAATGCATAGAAGCACAGGGTATAAATGTGGTTGCCAGGGGCTGGAACATGAGGAAAGCACAGCAAGGTTGTTCAAAGGGTACAAAAGAGCACTTTTGTAGGATGAATAGGTCTAAAGGTCTAAAGCACAGTATGATGACTATAGTCACTAATACTGTGTTGAATACTAGAAATTTGCTGTGATTTCAAGTGCTCTAATAAAAATGCACCTGGATAAGATATTTAATTTAACTTGACTCTAGTAATCATTTCCAATATATATGTATATGAGTTCATCATGTTGTACACCTTAAATCTATATTTTTATTAAGAAAGAAACACGTTGGTAGAGATAAATATTTATGTTGACTGTAAGTATTTTTGATAGACTTTTTGAAACAGTGTAAATCAAAGTAAGATGTTATAAAGCACACACACATTTGAGTCAATGAGTTGGACTCTATTTTATTTGAAGGATACTCTAAATTATGAGTACGCATATTTTTATCATCTCATAAGAGGTTTGCCTTAACAAGGTGCAGATGTTTTATTTGACAGATAATGTTAAAACAAAAATTGCTGCTCTAGGATGCCATATTGATTTGTTATTTAGTATTTTTAACTTTTAAGGGATGAATGATGAAGACGTTTACTCTGATTTTGACTCAAGACAGTGGCAGACATCAGGTGACTCTTATGTGAATATTTACATATGTTGATCAAATGAATGTCAGTCATATTAATATGAGAAATAAGCAGCTCTTTGGTTCTCGTGAGTGTGTCACTTCTGTTAATATATTACACGTAGTAGTTCAACAGGCTTAATTATTTTGATTTTTTTCTATATGAGTTATCTGTTGCATCAGAACAAAATTGACTTGCACTGTGAAAATGGGTATTCATTATGTTAGTAAAAACAAGAAAGACCAGGGTATGTCTCAGTTTCAGTTCTTAAGCCAGGGGGATGGTTTTGATCTTATCTCTGCTTCTGATGTGTGAGAGAAGCCAGTTCAGCTTTCCACTCTTGTGTTCTCTCAATTCCTGAAGTAATTTCCTCTTGTTGAAAGGAATTACTGACATGGAGTTGCTTCACTCTGGAACTTTCCAGTATTTGGAATTATGAGGTCTGGGCCTACAGTAATGCAACCTAGTTACAACTTAAAGAAAACAACAAAAATTCAACAATTTAAATACCTATTTGACCTTCCTATGATATCTCTTCCTCAATTGATATAAAAGTTACTGGGTTACTCCCCATAATTTGTTTTTCTGAGGCTTTCTTCTCTGCCTTTTCCCATCTCAGCAGTTATTTAAAATCCCATCTCCCAAACCTCATGCTGGATTAAAATGCTGCTTTTATTCCATTCTCCCATGTCATCAGAAGTATCTTGAGTCCCATAGGCAATATTTTCAGCCTATTCACAAATATGGGATAAAGAAGGTTATTTTGTCTCTAGAGAAATAGAAATTGTATTAATGAGATGATCTCTTTAACCTCTCTATCCTTTCATCCACTAATGTTCTTAGAAAGAAATGTATGATTTCTAGATATATTACTTTTTCCATGGGGGGGGCAAAAAGGAACATTGTTTGAGCTGAAACAGGGGGTTTGGACATGCAAATTTTACTAAGACTCAAATCTCATTATAATTCTACACTTTTGTCAAAGCTATCATGCTGTTTTTTGTTTTGTTTTGTTTTGTTTTAATATCCTTGAGCTTATTCCTATGTCCTACCTGTTTCTATGCAATTTTGCTATAACACAAAAGCACTTGGAGAACAAGTGTTGTGATAAACTTGGTAACATAATATTATATAATAAGGGTTTTTGGTAAAAGAATGAAGCAGTAGAAAAACAAACAAACAAACAAACAAAAACAAAACAAAAAAAACAGCGAGAAGGTGAAATCTTCTGAGAACTTCCATATGCTGCAAGTGAGGCCCTAAAGAGGAAAAAAAAAATTGGTGGGGGAGGGAAGAATTGGGATGGTGGGAATAACGCATATACACCACTGTGTTCTTTTTTTTTTTTGCTTTTTAGGGCCATACCCGTGGCATATGGAGGTTCCCAGGCTAGGGGTCCAATAGGAGCTATAGCTGCCGGCCTACAACACAGCAACAGCAATGCAGGATCCAAGCCAAGTCTGCAACCCACACCACAGTTCATGGTAATGCAATGCCAGATCTGAGCCGCGTCTGTGACCACCTACACCACAGCTCATGGCATTCCTAGATCCTTAACCCTCTGAGTGAGCCCTGGGATCGAACCCACAACCTCATGGTTCCTAGTTGGATTTGTTTCTGCTGCACCATGATGGGAACTCCAATACAAACCACTATTAAAATAGCTATATAGCACAGGTAGTTTTTAATAACCTATATGGGAAAAAATGTATATAAATATGATCAATTCATTCTGCTAGACACCTGAAACTAATATAATATTGCAAATCAACTATACTCCAGTAAAATTAAATTCTTATAAATGCAGTTAAATCACAAAACAAAACAAAAAATGGCTCCTAGCTTATTTAGAGGCCAGTGAGTTAGCAATAGGGGATCCTTCCTTCTTGTTCTACCAAAATCTCAAATTGAAGTCTTCTTGGATACCAGTATTGGGAAACAAGAATTGTATAATGAAAATTTAGTTTTATCTAGATGATATGTGTTGTCTCTCTTCAAAGCCCATTGGTGAAACTAGTCAAATGGCTTTTTCTAAATGAAATGACTCTGGGAAGTGGAGTCCACCATGTGCCACAGACGTATGGTTGCTGGAAAAATAGATAGGATATCCAGTTAAATTTAATTTCACACACAGATAGTAATTTTTACTATAAAACGGGACATAATTATACAAAAATATATCTTCTTTATCTGAAATTCAAATTTAACAGTTTGCTAAGCTTGGCTGCCCTATCTAGAAGTCAAAAAATACTGAATATTTATAAGCACCATTTAATAACTACCATTGTCCATTTTTTAAATCACAAACTATTTGGTTCACATTCTTTCCACGTACTGAACACACTTCCTCCCTCCCCATGACAGACATCCCAGATTGTATCCAGTGACAGTGCAAAACTCTCAGATACTGCAAGAGATGCAACTATCAGGTACATTTTCTTCAGATATATGCATTTAAAAAAATGTTATCTGACCTACACACACCCTGTATGCAGTGATGGAACATAGATACACCAACTGCAAGGAACATTCTCAGGTAGAAGGAGAAGAATAGGTGATGTGGTGACAATTTCTGACATCCCGCTAGACAGTTAGTAGTAGACTGCCAATCTTGGGATGAGGATATTCATTAATTAATCCCTAATATTGCTCTCTGAAAAGGGTTGGAAATTTCAGTGTGCACTGGCTTGTTATTGTTTGTTTTCATTCTTTCAGTCTTCTTAGAGTTTTCCTCTTTCACCATTATAAAATAAGTCTGCCCTTTTGCAGGCTTCGTAATATTTACAGCTATATTCAAATACATTCAAGTATTAAGGTAAGGCTTATTTTAAAGCTCAGCATTTTATTTGTATCATATATTCTCTATATATACAAACTATATAAATGTGTGTGTATTGTTTAATTAATACTATAATAGTATCAAATTTTAGCAAACAATTTTTCATGTATTTGTTGCCAGTAGCTATAGGACTCATACCTTTTTTTTTCCTTTCATGATTCATGACTCTAAAGTTTAATCATGATCACGGGAAGGCCATCTGAAACATTTAGTTTCAATGGCAAAGTTATTCCCAAAGGCTTAAATTAATAAAAAGTAACAAAGAGTAATACTGTACTAAAAAGAGCCAAGAATGAACAAAATGCACTAACATTCTGACTTTATCCCATCAGTTCCCTGACAGCTACATGCTGAGTAAGCACATGGTATGCTTTCTGATTTCTTGTGGATGGAAATTTTTTTTGTTTTTTGTCTTTGTCTTCAACTTTTCTTCCTTCAATTTTATAATACATTATGGAGGAAATTACTTTGTAAATATAATTATGATATACCACTTTGTAATATGTATGGTTTCATATTCAGATATTACCAAAGAAGATATATAAGATTGAATATATAAAAGTATAAAAATGATAGAAAACTGAAAGTTCCTGTTGAGACATTAATTTTTTTATTTATGAATTGAGAAATTAACCAATATTTTAAAAGTTGTGCAGAAGTTGAAAACCCCCAAATTTCATACACATAGTGACATTTTCAGCCAAAAAAAAAAATCTAAAAAGACAAAGGAATCACAGGACATTCCTTTTTTAAAGTAGGTAGCAATAACAAATATTTATTTTTCTTTTTGTTTTTGTGTAATTGAGTAATAGCATAGAAAATTACCCTGCCCACCTGAGAAGAATGAAATTCTTTAGATTTGACTCATTAAGATCATCATGGTTTTTTGATGGAAATTATATTGCAGAGCTTAAATTGAGTTCTTATGGGAAGAGCAAGTTTTACTGAATAATTTACTAATAACTGTTAGGCTCCTATTGCATGTATTCCCTCTGCAATTTAATTGTTCTTGTTTGAATGTATTTTCTCAGTTGTATACCAAATGATATCACCTCACATGTTAGTGAAAGAGACATTAAATATGAACGAGTCAATAAAAATAAAATGAGAAACATTTGGAATAATTCAGATGAATATTTATTGTATTACTTTTTGGGTTTTTTTTGTTGTTTTATATGTGTGTGTGTGTGTATAAAGAAAACCACAGAATAAGAGTTTTACAAATGATGAAGGTGCTTATAGGGTTATTTTTATAGTTGCTTTCAAATTGTGAAAATGATATACTTCATAATGTATAAAAGCCTTTTTGAAAAGTGCTGGTCTCATTAGTTTTTTGAAGATAATCTTCCAGCAAAATATGTCTCTATTAAATTAAAAAATTAATTAACATTTCCAGGATGTAGAAAGTTTACCTGGCTACCAATGAACTCTAATCTAGAAAATGACAATTACCAAAAGTCTCATATTTCCTTACAAATTTCTGTTTTAAAGTATGCTTGCAGAAATATTTTCCAGTTAATATTTAACTTTCAGCATTTGAACTGTTGTAATCATTTAAAATCACTATACTTTATAAAACAGATTGTTATAAATTGCTAAAATCAGGCTATCACTTTATTACTCATATTGATTTGGAGCTTTAATAAGTTTGATTCTGAGCTGAGATTATGAAAGGAAGATTCTTTATATCTTTGACAATTTTGTCAAGTTATGCCTGATTGTGAAGACTTACTGAATATTGCCTCCCATATCTGAGTCTATTCTTAAGTCTTTCATTCTATAACATTGATTTTTCTTCCATATTGTGTCAGCAGCTTCACATTGTGTAAATTATGATGGACTTCTGATATCTGAAAAAGCTAGCATCCCCTCGTCTTTTTTTGAGAACTGCTTGTTAAGTATTTCGTATATATTTTCCACCCTGCTTGACTGTTTACACAAACAACATTACTAAGAATATATCATTCTTTAAAGTTTTTACATGCATGTTCATATTTTAAAATTCATTTCCATGCATTTGTTATTTTATTCTTTTAAGTGAAATTTTATTTTTTTCTAAAAGGGAAAACAATTTTCATAAATTATCTCTAGCCTAATTGGTAATTTTTTCGTAATATTTCCAATGTCCTCCTAGATTTTCTAATTATACAACTCTACCCTTAGTAAAAACTATCTCTAGATAACAAAACATTTACAACCACCTGTTAAACTTTTTTTGCTGCTTTAATAAATTTTCACACTTTCAGTGGCTTAAACAAGTAAAAGAAATTTATTATCTCACAGTTCTGAAGGTTAGATATTTAAAATGTTCACTGGGCTAAAATAAGGTGTTGACAGGTACGCATTCCTTTCTGGAGGCTCTAGGAATGAATCCATCTTCTTGTTTTTTCCATCTCCTATACCCTGCCCAAATTCCTTGGTCCATTGTCCCTTTCCATTCTCAAAGGCAGCAGTGGCCAGTGAAGCATTTATCAAGCTGCATCATTCTTCTTCTTCTTCTTTTTTTTTTTAGAGCTGCAGGTGGTATGTTGAGGTTCCCAAGCTAGGGTTTGAATCCGAGCTGTAGCTCCAGCGTACTCCACAGCCACAGCAATGCAGGATCTGAACCATGTCTGCGACTTACACCACAGCTCATGGCAACACAGGATCCCCAACCCATTGAGCAAGGCCAGGGATGAAACCTGCATCTTCATAGATACTAGGGATACTAGTTGGATTTGTTTCCACTGAGCCACAACAGGAACTCCCTCAAGCTGCATCATTGTGATACTCTTTTCCCTCCAGCTTTCACATTTAAAGGGCCTTTGTGATTTCACATGTAAAGGACCCTCACTCAGATATTCCAGAATAATTTCCTTATTTTAAAATGGAGTAACAGAGTTCCCATTCTGGCTCAGTGGTAACAAACCCGACTAGTATCCATGAGGATGTGAGTTAGGCCCCTGACCTCGCTCAGTGGGTTAAGGATCTGTCATTACCATGAGTTGGTTTAGGTCACAGACAGGACTCAGAGTTGCTTTCGCTATGGTGTAAGTGAGCATTTGCAGCTCTGATTTGACCCCTAGCTTGGAGGTTTCCTTATGCCATGGGTGTGACCCCAAAAAGAAAAAATAAAATGGAACACCAACCTTACTTCCATTTTCAAATTTAATTCTCCTTTTTCGGTAACATAACATAGTCACAATTTCCAGACCAAAGATTAGGACACGGACATCTTTGGAAACTCATTATTTTGCCTACCCCAAACAATTATTATTTTTTCTGGTCTATTTATGCTGATATATGAATCCATCAGATGTTAAAATATGGTATGAAAGTGCACTATTATATTTTTTTCACATATATCCATATTAAAATATAAAGTCATAGCCTATAATTTTGTATTATGAATTGTATATAAATAAAAATTGAATGTTGTGTTTTAACAAATATAATTTCAGTATCTATGCAGATAGTCCTTTGATTTTTTTGCTTTGAATTTCCTTTTTTTTTTTTTTTTTTTGTCTTTTGCCCTTTTAGGGCTAAGCCTACAGCATATGGAGTTCCCAGACTAGGGGTGTACTCAGAGCTGCCAGCCTATAGAGCCACAGCAATGCCAGATGAGTTGCATCTGCGACCTACACCACAGCTCACAGCAACGCTGGATCCACTGAGCTGCAATCTCATGGTCCTAGTCAGATTTGTTTCCACTGTGCTATGATGGGAACTTCTGCTTTGAATTTCTTAATGTGAAAGTTATATGTTAAGTTTCCTAATATAGATCTATACTTTGTTCTTTGGAAGAAAATCATATTTGATCTTGTAATACTATTTCGAAGATCTGACTTATGTTTCGTTAATTTTATTTGCGATTTTTGAATCAGTATTTACAGGTAAGACTAACCATTTTTTTTTCTTTTTTAGAAATACCTCTGTTGCTTTTGATAAAAAAACTTACTTAATTCTCCTTATTTTAAAAATAGAACATATAAACAAACATTTCATATCTATTCTCCATGTTAGTGTAGTTATTGCTACTATTGTGATATTATAGACTTTGATTAACTCAAGAATTCTCCATGGAATTGAGGTTATCACTGTGAC
Organism: Sus scrofa; assembly: GCF_054392235.1. Lineage (NCBI taxonomy): Eukaryota > Metazoa > Chordata > Mammalia > Artiodactyla > Suidae > Sus > Sus scrofa. The sequence continues at coordinate 184,357,739 of NC_139383.1, read as the reverse complement.
TGTGGTGTAATGTATTTGTGACTACTATTTTTAGACCAAAATTTTGAAGGGCAATCTGAATTTTATGAACATGCAATTCATTTTTGACATATATATGCAAGTATCACTTAATCATTTCTTTAGGATCCATTATTTTCTTTTTAAACTAATTTTAATTATTTTTATTAATTTATCATGTTTTTTTCTGAATGACAGTTTCATATCTGTGTTGAAATATGAAAAATTTTCTTACATTTTATGTAATTGAAGTTCATCTAACAGATGAATATATCCCAATGATTCTATGTCCTTGTTTTTTTATATTAAAAGGAAATTCAGTCTTTGGAAAAGTGGACATATCATTTACTGGCTTCAGAATTTACCATTTAAAAAAACTGATAAATTCTGTCAGTTTCAGAATGTATTTCTCTCTGTCACTTTCTATAATTGTTACCATGTTTCATAATGTAAGACTCATTTGCTTGAAATCTCCCACCTCTGGCCACTCATTATACCACTTAGAGGTATCTAATCTGCTGTATATTTTGATAACTGTAATACATTGTGAAATGGAAAGATAAATAAATTCAATATGAACAACAGAACTTGTCACTTTGAAAGTTATCCATTGAAAACAATTTTCTCAAAACTACATTATAACAAAAGATTATTAGAAATTCTCTAATATCTTCCTGGTTATCCCTGTATTCTTTAGATTCAGTCCATTTCTGGTTAACTTAGTTTTCCTTCATGATCTTAATGCCTGTTTTTGTTCTTGTTGAACTTCACACCTACCTATTTGTATTATTTTAGTAGAAAGTTAGCAGTTGGGCAAATTTTTGACCACTAACAGCAGAAGCCCCTTATTCTCCTTATTATAAACTTACAGCTAGTATTCCATAATATACTGATTCTCTTCCCACTTCTCTAGTTATTTCAGATTCTGATATTTCTAGTGTTCTGTTTTTCCTTAGTATCTTTCCTAAAATTTTCACATTATCTAAACTTAGATCTTTTATATTATTATCATACTACATATCCCCTCTTTAGTTAGTTTTATCTACTAGTGAGTTTAATACTACATATTTGCTATTGACTTTTATATCTTTATATGCATATACATATTAAACTCTCTTATAAATTGCAAATACTTATATATAACTATCTGATAGACATTTGCCAATATTTAAATTTTCATTTGCTTACTAACTATACCATTTAAATATAGTTGGATCTTTGGACCATATGGAAAAGAATATATATGTGTGAACATTTTGTACATAAAATAGGATTTATGTTTAAAAGTTCTATAACATATTTGAAGCATTTCCACATGCATAATAACAGCATAAAATCATTTTTTACAGTGTCATTTATTTGGGTAATGTATTTATTTAATATGTATCTTATTATATATATTCATTAAATATGACAAATCTTCATTTTAAAAATTGATTGCTACTTACATACTTATTCTATTTGAGGGCAGATTTTGGAAGAATTGGTGTATTCCCAAATAAGGTTGGTCAAGCTCAGACAAATTTTCTACACATGAGTTTTTCAGGAATTGTTGATGTGTAATTGTTTAATGCAACTTAAAATTTGTTGGAATTGGAATACAGTTAAAGTGATTTTCTTTTTTTTTTTTTTTTAAGGTCATACCTGCGGCATATGGAGGTCCCCAGGCTAGGGGAGGTCACCTGGAGCTGTAGCTGCCAGCCTGCACCACAGCCACAGCAACACCAGATCCATAACCCACTGAGTGAGGCCAGGGATTGAATCTGCATCCTCATGGATACTAGTCAGATTCATTTGCGCTGAGCCATGAGGGGAACTCCGATTTTCTTTCTTCATTTGACTTCATAACTGTGACGCACATTAATATGGAAAGATATATAAATTCAATATTAAGAACCCAGATTGCCATTTTGGAAGTTCGCAATCTCCCGACTGTGCTAAAAAAAATATATCTACATCAATAAAAAGGCAATATGTCAATTATATGACTAGAATTATGATTCAAACAGTGTGGGTTGCAGCTTCTGAAACAGGTATATGAAAAGGAAGATAGTTCAGAGTATTTACCTGAGAAAATGAATGATTCTGTCAGAAAAAAATTACTGAAATATAAAAATGAAAATTGGCATCAAGAGAAAATACAAATGGATAAACAACTCTCTTTAAGGCAACAAATATATTTAGTTACAGTGAATTTTTAGTAGCAAACATATTTAGATATTTTTATTATCATTACTTAATAAAATATGAGCATCTGTCATATACACTATCCTAGAAAAAGATTCTAGAATTCCATATACTATATTAAGTCATATTTAATTTAAAGTCAGTGACAAGATAGATAAGTTTCCATTTTTTATAATAAGTTTCAAGGAAAGGATCACTTCCTAATTACTCGTTCAAATAACAATCTTGAGGAGAGGGCTCACTTACATAACCTTTAATAAGTTTTCTCCAGCTAAATATAACATTATTTCTTGTTCTTTCATATTTAAGTTATATTATGATTTTTACAATTTTCAGTATAGCCAAATATAGCAAAAAAAAATAAAAAGAAAAATTAAACTGGATAACAATAATCTCTTCAGAGTTTTCATACAAAATAAGACCTTCCATATTATTATTATATGTTAATTTACCTTGTTTTTTTTTTCAAAACTATCAACTGCATTCTGAAAAGTTGGCCTTTTGAAATGCTGTGCAAAAAAATGCCTACTTATTAAATAAAGGACAAAAGTATATCGTGTAATTGTAGGATGAAGAAAAGGGTAATACATATGACTAAATTTGGATAAGACTTATAGAAGGCTGAGATATATAGTACTATTGAGAAAGATGATATTGAGTGATCACAGACTTAAGATAATACATTTTAAGTAAATCTTATCTGGACAATCCTGGATGATGAGTATTATATATTTCTGGTTGAGCGAATATATTCAAATTTAGAAAACAGATTAATGTATTCAGTGGTTTGTTCATGATATTTGAAAAGTCTAAAATTTTCTTTTACTACACATTAGTTTTCAAATATAACTTTTCTTAGCACCTACATCATTACTTATTGTGATTAATTTCATCATAATGGAAGCAGTGGCTAACATTTTTAATCAAAACAAATTTCATATTTAAATTAGTTTTGAAAAGTCTAAAATTCTTATCAAGGTTAAAATATCCATTAATTCTATATCAGATTTGACTTACAAAGTATAATCATGACTTTTTAAAGCTAATTAGGATATTGATCCTGCAATAAAAATAGAGGTAGTATTAAGAATAAAGTTCAGGAGTTCCCGTCGTGGCGCAGTGGTTAACTAATCCGACTAGGAACCATGAGGTTGCGGGTTCGGTCCCTGCCCTTGCTCAGTGGGTTAACGATCGGTGCTGCTGTGAACTGTGGTGTAGGTTGCAGACGCGGCTCGGATCCCGCGTTGCTGTGGCTCTGGCGTAGGCCGGTGGCTACAGCTCCGATTCAACCCCTAGCCTGGAACCTCCATATGCCACGGGAGCGGCCCAAGAAATAGCAAAAAACAAAACAAAAAAAAGAATAAAATTCAAAACAAAAACTTAATTGATAAAAAGTATAGCTATAACCAACTCTCATTAGGAAAATGAAGAAGTGCTTTATTATGAGAAGGGTGGAAGCCTGAACCTATCCTCAAATTAGACCCCTCAAAGATAATATAAGTAAATATCTCTGAGATAAGATACTGAGAAAATCTAGATGAATGGAAAACCCATACCTCTCCCTATCCTCCCATAAATATAGCATCAATAAAAACCAAAAGTGTTTTATCAGTAATTGATAGCTACTTTCATGACTATTTGTTAAAAATAATAAAATAATACTTTTATTGTTATAATTTGAGGAAACTATTATTTTTATACAAGTAAGCTACATTTTACTTTCTAAATTTAACTTCTTTCTGGGGTTAATAGATGCAAATACTACGTTTGGAGTGGATAAGCAATGAGAACCTGTTGCATAGCATAAGGAACTATGTCTAGTCACTGTGATGGAACATGATGGAAGATAATGTGAGAAATGGAATGTGTATATATGTATGCCCAGGTCACTTTCCTGTGCAGTAGAAATTCACAGAACACTGTAAACCAACTATAATAGAAAAAATTAAAATCATAAAAAATTAAAAATTAAAAGGTAAAATAAAATAAAATTTCAGATATAGTGTTGAAACTAACTAAATAAATAATAAATTTAATTTCCATAATTTAAAATAAATGATGTTATAGTGACACCAATAATTATTGAAATTCATTTCCTCACAATGGAGATAAATTATAATTTAATTATTTACATATAATTGTTAGATTGACCAACTTTAGTTATACAACTTGATGAAATCAAATATATGCAGTCATGTAGCTGCTTCCATAATAATGATACAGATATAGAAAACTTGCATCAGAGCTCACATTTCTCTCATAATCTTGGCAATCAATGTCCTTCCATGAGCTTGGAGGCAAAATAATCTCTTTTATTGCCTTTAATGTGTGATATCTGTCTTCCTCATGGTATGTGATAAATGATATCCATGTTCAGTTCATTTTATATATATTTTTTTAAATTTTGACTTTAAGTAGGTCATGCTGAGTCTACCAAGCTTGAGTGTCAGTCACTGATTGCTCAAAGTTTGTGATTAAACTCCTTGAGCCAGTAAATCTTCCACCTTTTACTAACAGATCAGTGTATATAGATCAGGTTTTGCAATCAAATTTCAGGCAATTTTCACTTCTGCCATGAATTTTATATTTTATTGAATCCTCCCAAGTCTTCCTTGTGCATGCTTCCAATTCAGCTAGAAATTTGTGTAAAACTTGGCCATTTCATGCCTCTCTTGCTCCTGAATACACCCTCCCAGTCCAGTCAGCTGTGATTGTGTGGCCCAGGTCCTATCCAGTGGTTTCCCACGTATATGTATAGCCTCTTTATTAGTTAAGGACATGTCATAGTTATCCACCTCTCTGAATGGCTCTTTCATTTCCAGGATCTGCTTGTTACATTGCTGGCCAATTCTGCCACGGCCCTACTGGGATTACAATCTCTGGTTAAGGGAGCTGCAGACTTCCTTTGTTAACTAATTTTGCAAGTGTTTTGTGCCTTCTGGTTCAAATCACATCACTTCCCTCCAGCAGCTTGGTTTCTGTTTTTATGGCCAAAACTGCCTTGGCAGAGTGACTAGCATACAGACCAAGCTGGGATGGAGCATGAAAAAATTACTAGGCCAGAACATCATAGATTACCTTAGTTCATACTACAATTCAGCAGGATTTCATTAATTATCATTTTGCAACTTGTGCAATTGAAGGAAGCAACTGTATTGGTATCAGATAATTCTACTTGCAATATTTTGAGAGTAAATTATTTTTAAACTAGAATTCTATATTCTGCCTTAATGTTTTAAAAAAGTAGGCAAAATAAACCACAGCAATATCTTCTCAGATATATTTCCTAGAGAAATGACAATAAAAACAAAAATAAACAAATGCGACCTAATTAAATTGAAAAGTTTTTGTGCAGTGAAGGAAACCCTAAACAAACTGAGAAGACAACCCACAAAATGGGAGAAAATATTTACAAAGCATTACTCTCGAAAATATAGAAACATTCTGCAGCTCAATGCCCCCCCCCAAAAAAATGAAAAAATGAGCAGAAGATCTAAATAAACAGGAAAATGAGTATCTCTTCTAAGATAAAGATATGCAAAATTAAAAGAATTATGATGAAAAGAAATACTAGAATTCAGTGTTTATCCAAACAAAATTGATAATTGTAACACAAATTTTAATCATAATTTCTGTTTGTTTTGTCACCTAATGTGTTTTCAATATGGTTGGGCCAGGTATGGAAAGGAAGAGGATATTGAGGGTGGTATGAATTTCATGTCTTATTCAGATGGGAATATCATAATACAGGTTAACTCAAGAAACAGGTCAAAATATAAATAACACTAAAAATTAAATGAATAAATGTGTGTTAAAATAGAACACATTCACCCGAAAAAAGCCACTTAAACATAGATTTAAAATATATGTATATTATCTCTTTGAGGAAGACTAGAAAATAAAATCAAAGAAAAACTAAAGAAATGGTGAGATATCCCATGTTCAGTATGTTCAGACTTAATATTGTCAAATGTTCTTTCTTTGCAACTTGTTGTATAGATAAAAACAAATCATAGTTAAAAGCACAGGAAGTTTTTTTGTGGATACAAGAATACACCCTATGGAGTTCCTGTCATGACTCAGTGGTTAACAAACCTGACTAGCATCCATGAGGACAAGGGTTCGATCCCTGGCCTCACTCAGTGAGTTAAGGATCTGGCAATCCCATGAGCTGTGGTATAGGTCACAGATGCAGCTCAGATCCCATGTTGCTGTGATTCTGGCGTAGGCCGGCAGCTACAGCTCCAATTGGACCCCTGGCCTGGTAACCTCCACATGCTGCAGGTGCTGCCCTAAAAAGACAAAACAAAACAGACAACAACAAAAAAAGAATACACACCACAATATTGAAGGAAAAAAAATGAAGGTGAAGGACTCATCTGACTTCAAGACTTATTATAAAACTAGAGAAATCAAAATAGTATATCACTGAAAGAATAGATCAACAGAACAGAATAGACAGCCCCAAAACAGCTTCACACAAATGTATTCATCTGCTTTTTGACAAAGAGCAAAGGGAATACAATGGAGGGAGTCTGGTTTTCTCAACAAATTTTACTAGAACGACGATATGCATGGGCAAAAAATAAAATAAAAAATAAATCACTCCAGACCCTGGCCTTACCCATTTTGCTGAAATTAACTAAAATAAATTCTAGACCTAAATGTAAAATGAAAAACCTGAAAAAATCCTAGAATGCAAGATAAAATCCAGATGAAGTGGAAATAATAATTTTGGGGGGATATAACATCAAAGTCATAGTCTGTAAAAGAAATAATTGATAAGCTGGACTTCATTAAAATTTTAAAATTCTGCTCTTCCAAGGCAATATAAAAAGAAAATCCACAAAACTTATTTGTAGATACAAAATAATCAGTACGGATAGTGGGAGTTTTAAAATACTGAGGACTTTTAGTGGATCCTTTTTTGTTTGTTATTTATCTATATCTACCTCTATACCAACATCTATTCCATATTAGCGTTATTTACAGAAAATTCAATTTAGGAATCCTGCTGTTTGGTACAACTACATAAGTGTTAGCAATTATATAGCCAAAAGAACCAAAACATAAAATAATACAGAATATATCCTTTACATCAGGAAATTCTTTTCTGCCCCTTTTCAGTTGATCCCTGTTCTCAATGTAGTTAAACATTTTCTCACTTCAAACACCGTGAACTAGTTTTATACTTCATAGGAAGGTTTCATGCAGAAACTTTTTTGCATCTGTTTTTTATCATTTCCTTGTTTATAGTTTCCATTTATTTAAATTATACATCTATTGACACATATATTTTATTCAGTTTTATTGAATTATAATCAAAATATGGCACTATATAAAGTTAGGGTGTATAGCCTAATGATTTGACTTACATACATCATGAAATAATTACTACAGTAATTTTAGTAAACGCCATTCACACAGTTTTAATATTTCCCCTTAGATCATTTAATGCATTTTCCCTAATAATGTGTTTGTCTAACAGTTCCAATAATTTTGTCACTTATGGGTTTATTTCTATTGACTATTTTCCCCCCATTTGATGTGGTCAACATTTTCCTGCTTCTACACATTTCTCATTACTTTTTATTATATTCCAGATATCACACACAAAAGAACAATGGAGAATTCATTAAAATTAATTGTACTCAGAAAAGGACATGCGCCTAACCTTATCAAGATGTTTATATGAAAGGGAGCATGGTGAGGCAGTCAAATCTGTAGTGAAATCTAGTTTTGTTGCAGCTTGATCTATATTCAGTTCAACACTGGCATTAGAAAGTATGAGGACAGGATCATTACTTCCCTTTAAGCAGGGAACTGAGTCTTTGTGGTGGTGAGATTCTATCAAACTCTGTGCTTTACATCCAAGCTACTGTATACCTTACAACGAAGCTATTCTGGAGTCTAGATTATCTCTATTAGCATTACAACTGTACTTTGGAGTTCCTGAAATTAATTCTCTTTATACAGAGACACACCTTGAACTTGCTGGTCCTTTGGTGATTTGTCTTGCTACCATCCACCCTCACCCTACTTGGGTTTGTTCCTGGCAGTGTACTTTATGAAAATCTAATGTACCTTGGAGGAATGTCTTTCATTTTTCCTCATTTTCATCCTTCAGATGAGATAAAGGCTCCAGGTGCCTCACGGACAATTTTGGTCAACTTTCCACCCAGCCACTATCCTTTGCATGTCCATAACCTTGTATTCAGTGAAAGCACTGTGATCCTTATAGGGGAATTCTCTCTTCTACATAGTTTCCAGCCTACACAGGTTACACCATATGTTCTGAAAAAGCCTATGGAAAAAGTTATCAGATGCTGGCTCATTGTATAATTATAGCTCCTTGGGATTCAAAAATCATCTCTCCAGCCTGCTTAAAAGTTGGGATGAGTTTTCCTTACCTGTATTAATGTTGCATTCACTCCTCTTACTGCTCATCTTCCAGACTTGAAAACACCTATATGTTGCTTATATAAAGGAAAAGTATATCTTTAAAAACTTAATCAATGATTTGTTTTTCTTTGAGTCCTTGTCACCGTGTTTGTTTTTAGACACTGAAAATTTCTAATTTATCTAACTTGTTTTCATTGGTAAATGAAATAATAGTCATCTGTGCAATTCTACATTCTAATTTGGAAATGGAAAATGATGACTCTATTCTTAATTATTTATTTAGGAAGTAGAATAAGAAAGAATGCTCTTTCTGAGTTACAGAGGAGAGAAAAAACTTCACTGCCATCTATTTAATGATACTAGACACGATCACTTCACTCTCATGTATATCAAGTGTAATAACATAAAGTTATATTGGGTAATGCACAGATTATCTCTCTTTAGATGAGTGATTTCCAATTTAATAATGTGCAAAATCAACTTTCCTCATAATGAGCATATAAAATACCCTTTAAATTATTGCCATATAACAAGGGATTGCCTAAGAGACTGTATCAAAGAAAATTTTACACATAGAGATTTAAGAAAGAAAACAATAATTATCACCACATATACACAGTATTTAGTCCATTCTGTTTAGAGATATTTAAAAAGCTAAAATACTTTGAAGGACTCCTTTGCTCTTTAGCCATAATCAATTGAATCTTACATTTTTGAGAGAATGTTGAAAATTTATTTTTCCATTGGTATTACGTATACCATTTAGGCTTTTTGTTCTAGTTAGCCAGACAGTGCAGTGGCTAGGACAGAAACAGTATTCCCATAAGAAAATAGAGCTTTTGATTCCCTTTCAAATAGATCAGTAGTAAAATTCTATCTAAAGGAATGAGGAACCTACCAAAGACACTTCTCTAGTGCTTAATACATGGTAGTTACTCTTAGTATTAATTGCATCCTGAAATAGGGCTATATGTCTTCATTTTTTAATTGGTAAAAATGTTTCATTTAGTATCTATGATAATAGCAATGCTTACTTTACTATTTGAATAATTTGTTTTGTCTTGTAGTATCATTAGAGTTATGTATGTAAAATATTATAGCTAGTGTCACAATTAAATTATTTTACGTTATTTAAAAAAAAACTAATCAGGGAGGTTAGCTCAGTTGGTTAGAGCATGGTGGTAATAAGAAACCTAACCAGCAGAATATTTATAAATGTCTTCTAAATGTATTCTAAAAATAAATTACATATATCCTTGTTGTGTCAAAATATTATTCTTCCTGGAATTATATATTCCTATTAAATGGCTGAAATCCAGGATGAGGAGTTTACAAAAAAATATATTTACAGTTTATTCAACAAGTAATATATTTTATATACATACATAATACATATAAATAATATTATCTCTAAGTATACATAAAACTTAATAAGCATTTTCCCATTAAATGATATAATGACATTTCTATAAATTGGAGGGGAAATAAAACTATTTGATATAGCAAAATACAGGATGATATTTTCTAAGACATCTGATTGAAACATTTGCATGAGTCATAATTAAAGTCCACACAAAATATTTTGCATTTTACCACAAGGGATCACTTTGTTCAAATAAGGAACTCTAGAATACAGTGAGGCTTGACCCAATATATCAATGCAACGCAAATTTCCTGAGGGGTTAGTACTCTTCAGTGAAATCAGGAGACAGCATATATATTTTAAGGAAGACTTTTGCGCTATAATTTTTTCATGTTCCCTTGGATGTTTGCTCTTTTTTTTGCTTTTTAGGGCTGCACCTTTGGCATATAGAGGTTCTCAGGATAGGAGTTTAATCAGAGCTGCAGCTGCTGGTCTGGCAATAGCCACAGCAATGCCAGATCTGAGCCATGTCTGTGACCTATACCACAGCTCATGGCAATGCTTGATTCTTAACCCAGTGAGTGAGGCCAGGGATCAAACTCATATTCTCATAGATACCGGTCAGGTTTGTTTCTGCTGCACCACAGGGGGAATTCTCTTTTGTCTTTTGATTTTTGTCATTTTTAATTTAAATCTCATAATTAACAGAATTATTTATGAGATTAAATCACTATGAGACAAATAAGTATCCATTTGGATTCCAAAAGAATATGAGTCCTTATTTTAGAAATGTTGAATGAGAATGGCTAACTTGACTTCCGTATCATAATTTTTAAATATCTGGTTATCATTTCAGAATTATGAAAGGACAACGTCCTAGCCAATTCAGACATAGTTCCATGTCTGGCAAGCATTGTACAAACTAAGATACATATAAAATCATACATTATCTATTTCTTTAATATATCAGTACTTATATTTTAGAGCTATTTTCTTCCCTCTCACACTTCACACTTACCAATAATTAGCTTGATTATAATTGTGTTTGTTAAAGTTTATGAAATCCATCTAGTGTGAGAAAAAGAAATAAGTTGGAGTGAAAAATAAGGTAACACCCATAATTAAAAGGAAATAAAATTATTTAGTCTATAACTAGAAATATATAATGTAATATATTAATTTTGGATTGCATGCTAAGTATTCTTAAGGAGTCAAATAAATTTGATTAATATTGACATAATTTGAAAACATACATTTAACAGAAATTTCTCCTTCAAGTTTTCATATTGAAAAAGTTTAACTATAATTTCTATTTTATTGTCCACAATTTAGTATTAAAGGAACTATTCTACTATTTATAATCCCCAAATAATAAATCTGAGATTTCATTATATGAAAGGACTACATTTGTTTTTAAAATCTACCTAATAAAGGAATGTGGGTTTGAATATTTATATATTACCTTCAATGAAAAAATACATTTCCTAAAATTAGAGATCCAGCATATTTTAAACTTTGTATTATTAAAATTAAGTGATCAAAATAGAAGTAAACAATCTTAGTTAAGTAATAAAATAATGAAAACATTATTGTTCTCAAATGCCAAAAATAATTTCTTCCCATTATGTTTCATGGGAATTTTTAAAATCACTTCATTAGCTAAACATTTACAGATGATTTAAACAGAAACAATTTGAGGTAAAATATTCAACAAGAAATTATGAACAATATTCAAACTTACTGTGCTGACAAAAATAAGTAGGAAAAACATTCTGTGACCTTGGGCAAGTCACCTTTTCTCAAGTACATATGTTCCTTCATGTGTAAAAAAATATGAGCCAAGAGGTCTGGTTGCATAATCTATAATTAGTAGATTTTAGAAATGAATAGTGAATTCACTGTCACTGACTTATTTAAGCAGACAGATGGTAATCACATGCAACATCACATGATAATTTAAATGGGAAAATTTAGACTTTTGATGAATCAAACCTCTTTTAACTTTAAAAGTGTGTGTATGTAGTCAAGATATTCTATAAAATATCTTTAGTTATTGAATTTTAAACAAAATTAATGCCATGATTTTTCCTTTCTTATATTTCCTATTATAGAATATTGCTACATAGTTCATAACATAATTAAACAAAAAAGAAGCATTTAGCCAAAATAGTTGACTTATAAGTAAGGGTTTATTTAAACCAGCAAAAAACAGTAAACAAATGAACAAACAAAAACACTCTGGAGTTCCCATCTTGGTGCAGTGGAAACGAATCCGACTAGGAACCATGAGGTTGTGGGTTCGATCCCTGGCCTCACTCAGTGTGTTAAGGATCTGGCATTGCTATGAGCTGCATAGGCCAGCAGCAACAGCTCTGATTAGACCCCTAGTCTGAGAACCTTGTTATGCCATGGGTATGACCCTAAAAAGACAAAAGACAAGAAAAAAAAAAAGCGCTCATCACTTTCAGTGGTAATCAACAGTAAAAGACAAATTTTCTATGGTTTTTAAAAGTTTCATTGTCCTACCTTAATTGATTTATTTGAACAAACATTGTAATCATGTAAGTGAAATTAGGGCAAATATAACAAACTACATGTTGAAAGATTACATTTATACATATATGTGTACACACACACACATATATATTTATGATGTTAGTAATGAGGTCAAAATATTTTTTTAGAATCACTGAAGATTCATACTAACGAGGGTCTAACTCCAGAGACTTCTACTTTTCTTCTTCCTATTAGAATAAAAATACAGTCTTTTTGAATAACAAATCAGTGTGAAGTTCTTTTTAATATATTCTGAGAGGAAATGGAAAACACATAAATCCTTTCTTTTTGTCTGGAGGGAAAACACTTTTGTAATTGTTAGAGCAGTGAGCTGAATTAGCACTATTTTTGTTATATTTTGCATAGAATACTATTTTTACTAAAATGAATAATAATGTGTGCTTATTCAGATTTGGATTTTGGCAGATATTTCCTAGCAAGATAGACCAATAGGTTATAATTTAATAGGCTATAAAAACATAATCAGTATGGTTCCATAGTCTATAGCTCAATAACCTTTAATAAATGACCATTTGTCACGTTTTATGTATTGTCTCAGTATATTCACAATTATCTGGAAAAGCTACTAATGTATTTTGTGTTTTTTCAAGTACATAATTATTTTCCCTTTTTATTGATGTATGATCATCAAATACATATTGTATATTTAAGTTGTATAATCTGCTGTTTTTATATTCATCTACATTTTGAAATGGCCAATATTGAAAATATTCTTAGCCTTTAATTTTTTTTTTAATGGCTTCTCTCATGGCATATGGAAGTTCTTGGCCCAGGGGTTGAATCTGAGCCAGAGCTGTGACCTATATCACAGCTGCAGAAATGCCAGATCGTTTAACCCACTGCACCGGGGCAGGGATCAGACCCATGCCTATGCAGTGACCCAAGTTTCTGCAGTCGGATTCTTAACCCACTGTGTGACAGCAGGAACTCTGATACTTAACCTTTAATTTTGATCAAAAGTCTAACTCTTGGAAATCTGTTTCAGAATTATACTGGCAAAAAATAGATAGATATGCAAGTCCATTTATTGTATCGTTATTTGTAACATGATCATGTGATTATAATGTAAATGTAACATATTATGAGAAAGCAAATGGATAAATATGTTACTTATTTTGGCTTGGAGTTTAAATTTTGGTGTGGGGGGGGAGAGAAAAATATATAAATTTAAGAATAAAATCTCGTAGTCTTAAATTTGAATTGGATATGACTTTGTAAACTCGAAAAATTGATTATTTAAAAATTAAGGTTTTCCATGTCTTGGCTATTTTGAATAGTGCTGCGTTGAACATAGAGGTGCATGTATCTTTTTCAAGGAAAGTTTTGTCTGGACATACTCCCAAGAGTGGTAGTTCTATATATATAGTTTCCTGAGGTACCTCTATAATATTTTCCATAATGATTGTACCAATTTACATTCCCACCAACAGTGCAGGTGGGTTCCCTTAGATGTACATCGACAGATGAATGGGTTAAGAAGAAGTGGTATATATACACAATGGGAGACTACTCAACCATGAAAAAGAATAATGCCATTTGCAGCAACATGGATAGAAATAGTGACTCTCATACTAAGTGAAATAAATCAGAAAGAGAAAGACAAATACCATATGATATCACTTATATCTGGAATCTAATATGTAGCACAAATGAACCTTTCCGCAGAAAAGAAAATCATGAACATGGAAAACAGAGGGGAGGGAGTGGGATGGACTGGGAATTTGGGATTAATAGATGCAAACTATTGCCTTTGGAATAGATAAGCAATGAGATCCTGCTGTATAACACTACGAACTATATCTAGTCACTTATGATGAAGCATGATAATGTGAGAAAAAAGAATGTATACATATATGTTGACTCGGTCACCTTGTAGAAAATTGACAGAACACTGTAAACCAGCTATAATGGGAAAAAAATAAAAATAAATATAAAATAAAGTGAGTTCAAGGACTGAAAACAAAAATCAAGGTTTTGTTTTTTAAAGAAATACTGCAGAACCAGCCTTGTCTTTGGGGTGTACATCTGTCTCAAAGGTCGGTAACTCCGAATACCACTGCCTATTTGTGAATTAGTTGGTTCTAAGGCTGGAGCTGCAAACAACCAGGATGAGCTTGAAATATTTTTTAATTATCAAATGCAAAGGTGCTATTAAAAACTGTTAAGCTTTTATCAAGGTGTCTCAGAAAACAAAGTGGTCCCTGGCCAAAAAATGGGCAATTTTAACAGTGAAAAGATTAACTGCAATGAGATGAACACTTTAAATATGTAAAATCCATTATCCATATGGAAAATGTATTACTTTTTTTTTTTTTGTCTCTTTAGAGCTGCACCCACAGCATATGGAGGTTCCCAGGCTAGTGGTCCAGTCAGAGCCATGACTGCTGGCCTACGCCACAGCCATAGCAACGCGGGATCCGAGCTGCATCTGTGACCTACACCACAACTCATTGTAATGCCGGATCCTTAACCTACTGAGTGAGCCCAGGGATCAAACTGGCATCCTCATGGATGCTTGTTGGGTTTGTTAACCACTGAGCCACGACAGGAACTTCTGGAAAATGTATTTTTATAAAGAAACAAGGAGCTCATTTTCACCTCTGGATGATGCTAAGAAACCAAATCGATATTTTCAAAAGTGGCGATGAAGGAAAAGAATAATCAAGTATCTATCCTTATATTTATATAGGAATTTTATCAAATTATTAATAAGGGAAAATGTCTGTTGAAGAAAAACCTGAGTAAGAGATAAAGGAAGAATGAATAAAGGATATAAGAGTTAGGACATTACCATTTTTATTCTGCTAAGAATGAAATCCAGGCAGTAGGCATCAGTGATTGGTAATGTTTCTGAACATTGCTCAGGCATTATGTGCTTCCTGACAGAAGCACAGAAAACACCAATGTACATTTTGAAACTGAGTCACAGTAAGTCTCTAGATCTTGTTGAAAGGATTACTCTTTCTCCATTGAATTGTCTTTGCTCTTTTTTCAAATATCAGAAGACTACACTAGTGTGGATTTATTTGTGGGCTCTATTCCATTCCATCAATCTGAATGGCTCCTCTTTCATTATCATGTTGTTTTGATTTGATTTCTGTGACTGTAATAAGCCTTGAAATCAGGCAGTGTGAGTCCTCCAATTTTTTTTTTTTACCTCTTCACTGTTATATTGGCTATTCTATTTTGAATTTTTCATGGAAATTTTAGAATTAGGTTGTCAGTATTTATTTATAATTTGGGGGGTGATTTTAATAGGATTTCACGGATTTTATAAAGCATGTTTGAGAGGATTGACATATGAAAGATAATGAATTTTCAGATTCATGAACATGAGATTTCTCTTATTTAGGTCTTTATTTCTTCAGAGTTTTATATATAAAATAATTATATTTATATATAAAATATTTGTATATAAAATGCAGATTTTATATATATATAGTTTGTGCATAAGTCTTTAACTTTGGAGGAGCCATTTGTATTGTATTTAGTTTGTAGTCTTCATATGCTAATTTCTAACATGTAGAATACAGTTTATTTGTGAATGTTTATTTTTTTGTCCTATAACCTTCCTAAATTTACTTATATCTGTAGATTATTTTTGATTGATTCTTTAGGATTTTACATAACGTCATATAATATGAGTTTTATTTTATTTCCTTTTGAATATGTTTGCCACCTTTTTCCTTTCCTTGCTTCATTTTACTAGCTAGAACTACCACCCATTTGTTGAATAAATGGTGAAGGCAGACATCATTGTCATGTCCCTAGCAGTAGTAAAAAGAGTCTTTTAGCATCAATTATAATGTCATCTGTGGTACTTGTATAGATGATTTTTTAAAAATTAAGTTGAGTAAGTTTCCCTCTATTCTCTTTTTTTTTCCTGAGAAATTTAATCCTGAGTGGGTCTTCCTGTTTGATGTCATATTGAACACATTTAATATGTTTTGTTTTATGATAATTTATTATATTTTTAGTATAATTTAAATATAATACTTACATTTTAAAACCACATGATGGAATAATGTAAAAGTATGCTTCCTTGGACTTTTCTTAAAGTGATTTAGGTTTGGGGAAAGATGGGCAAGCAGATGATTACCCATCATTGATTTTTTTTTTTCATTTGAGTAATGAGCATATTGTGGCTCATCATGTCTGTCTCTCTATTTTTAACATATTTGTAAAGTTTTATTATCCAACTTCTCCTATAGTTACCTTAGATTTTTTTTTTCCTTTTTAAGGCCACACCTGCAGCATATGGAAGTTCCCAGGCTAGGGGTCAAATCAGAACTACAATGGCCAGGCTATGCCAATCCTTAACCCACTGAGAGAGGCCAGGGATCAAACATGCATTCTCATGGATACTAGTTGGGTTCTTAATCCACTGAGCCAAAAAGAGAATTCCCATAGAGCTAGTTTATAATTTGTTGCTTCAGTCACTGAATGTGAAAATATATTTGTTGCATATTTGTTAGAAATGTAGGGACATTCTGAAATAATTTTTCACTTTATTCCTTTAAAAATTATTCTCTATATACACTCAACACAGGTATGGGGCGGGGGAAAGCCATATGGCATCTGTCATGTATTTTATTTTTTTTAAAAAAGGGCACTGAGTTTCTTCTCATCTGCTGCCACCCTCTTTGAACAAGAATAAACATGACAGGTTCATTGGAGGGCACACAAAAAAACAACTTATCAGCCATTCTCAAGATTCCCTTTATGTATCAACACAGAAGAGGATGAATGATTGTGAGGATTGTTTTTTAACACTATTACTAACTATTATATGCTGATTTTTTTATATAATGATTTTTATTGTTTACATTACAGCTGGTTTACAGAGTTCTGTCAATTTTCTCCTGTACAGCATGGTGATCAGTTACATATACATATGTAGATTCATCACAAGTTATCAGACATAGTTCCTAGTGCTATACAGCAGGATCTCATTGCCTATCCATTCCAAAGGGAATAGTCTGCATCTATGAACCCCAGACTCCCAGACTAGCCCATTTCCTCCCCCTTGATAACCACAAGTTTATTCTCCAAGTCCATGATTTTCTTTTCTGTGGATAGATTCATTTGAGCAGGATATTATATTCTAGATATAAATGATATCATAAGGTATTTGTCTTTTTCATTCTGACTTACTTCACTCAATATGAGAGTCTCTAGTTCCATGTTGCTGCAAATGGCATTATTTAATTCTTTTATTTTCTAAAGTAATGATTTTTATTTTTTTCCCATTATACTGGTTTACAGTCTTCTTTCAATTTTCTACTGTACAGCATGGTGACCCAGTTACACATACAAAGTATACAATCTTTTTTTTCTCACATTACCATGCTCTGTCATAAGTGACTAAACATAGTTCCCAGTGCTATACAGCAGATCTTATTGCCTATCCATTCCAAAGGCAATAGTCTGTATCTGTTAACCCCAAGTTCCCCTCCCCTTTGGCAACCAACAGTCTGTTCTCCAAGTTCATGATTTTCCTTTCTGTGGAAAAGTTCATTTGTGCCATATATTAGATTCCAGATATAAGTGATATCATATGGTATTTGTCTTTCTCTTTATGACTTACTTCACTCAGTATGAGAGTCTCTAGTTCCATCCATGTTGGCACAAATGGCATTATTTTGTTCTTTTCTGTGGCTGAGTAGCATTCCATGTGTATAAGTACCACACCTTCCTAATCCAATGATCTGTTGATGGACCTTTGTGTTGTTTCCATGTCTTGGCTATTGTGAATAGTACTGCAATGAACATATGGGTGCATGTGTCTTTTTCAAGGAATGTTTTGTCTGGATATATCCCAAGAGTGGGATTTCTGGGTCATATGGTAGTTCTAGGTATAGTTTTCTAAGGTACCTCCATACAGATCTCCATAGTAGTTTTACCAGCTTACATTCCCACTAACAGTGCAGGAGTGTTCCCTTTTCTCCACACCCCTCCAGCATTTGTTATTTGTGGACTTATTCATGATGGCCATTCTGACTGGTGTGAAGTGATATCTCATAGTAGTTTTGATTTGCATTTCTCTTATAATCATGGATGTTGAGCATTTTTTCATGTGTTTGTTGGCCATCTGTATATCTTCTTTGGAGAAATGTCTATTCAGGTCTTTTGCCTATTTTTCCATTGGGTTATTGGCTTATTTGCTGTTGAGTTGTATAAGTTGTTTATATATTCTAGAGATTAAGCCTTTGTCAGGTGCATCATTTGAAACTATTTTCTCCCATTCTGAAAGTTGTCTTTTTGTTTTCTTTTTGGTTTCCTTTGCAGTGCAAATGCTTGTAAGTTTGATTAGGTCCCATTGGTTTATTTTTGCTTTTATTTCTGTTGCTTTTAGAGACTGACCTGAGAAAACATTTTTAAGGTTGATGACAGAGAATGTATTTCCTATGTTCTCTTCCATGAGTTTGATGGTGTCCTATCTTATATTTAAGCCTTTCATCCACTTTGAGTATATTTTCATTCATGGTGTGATGGTGTGTTCTAGTTTCATTGCTTTGCATGCAGCTGTCCAGGTTTCCCAGCAATGCTTGCTGAAAATACTGTCCTCTTCCCATTTTTTGTTCTTGCCCCCTTTGTCAAAGATTAATTGACCATAGGTGTCAGGGTTTATTTCTGGGTTCTCTATTCTGTTCCATTGGTCTGTCGGTCTGTTTTGGTACCAGTAACACACTGTCTTGATGACTGTGGCTCTGTAATATTGCCTAAAGTCTGGGAGAGAGATGCCTCCTGCTTGGTTTTTGTTCTTCAGGATTGCTTTGGCAATTCTGGGTCTTTTGTGTTTCCATATAAATGTTTGGGTTGTTTGTTCTAGTTCTGTGAAAAATGTCCTGGGTAATTTGATAGGGATTACATTGAATCTGTACATTGCTTTGGGGAATGTTGCCATTTTGCAAATTAATTTTTCCAATGCAGGAGCATTGGATATTTTCCATTTTGTTTCTTCTTTAATTTCCTTGATTAATGTTTTATATTTCTCAGCATATAAGTCTTTCACCTCCGTGGTCAGGTGTATTCCTTGGTATTTGATTTTTGGGGGTGCAATTTTAAAAGGTATTATATTTTGGTATTCCTTTTCTAATATTTCATTGTTATTATTCAGAAATGTGATTTATTTCTGAATGTTAATCTTATATCCTGCTACTTTGTTGAATTTGTTGATCAGTTCAAGTTATTTTTGAGTCCTTTCTGTTTGTAGTATCATGTCATCTGCATGCAGTGACAGTTTTACCTCTTCTCTTCCTATTTGGATGCCTTTTATTTCTTTTGTTTGTGTAATTGATGTGGCTGGGAATTCTAGTACTATGTTGAATAACAGTGGTGAGAGTGGGCATCCTTGTCTTATTCTAGATTTTAGTAGGAAGGCTTTTAGCTTTTTTCCATTGAGTATTATATTGGTTGTGGGTTTGTCATAAGTGGCTTTTATGTGAAGGTATATACCATCTTTACCCACTTTGGTAAGAGTTTTGGTCATGAACAGATGTTATACTTTGTCAAATGCTTTTTATGCATCTATTGAGATGATCATGTGGTTTTTGACTTTTCTTTAGTTAATGCAGTTTATGATGTTGATTGATTTGCATATGATGAACCATCCTTGTGCATCTGGGATGAATCCCACTGGTCATGGTGTAAGACCTTTTTGATATGTTGTTGGATTTGGTTAGCTAAAATTTTGTTTAGAATTTTTGCATCTTTATCATCAAAGATATTGGCATATATTTTTCATTTTTGGTGGTACCTTTTTCTAGTTTTGGAATTAGGGTGATGGTGGCATCATAGAATGTCTTTAGCAGTGTCCTTCTTCCACTTTTTGAAAAAGTTTAAGGGGGATGGGTATAATTTCCTCTTTTTATATTTGATAGAATTCGCCTGTGAAGCCATCTGGTCTTGGAGTTTTATTTGTAGGGAGTATTATGACATACTCAATTTCATTTCTAGTGATCGGTCTGTTCAGTTGCTCTGTTTCTTCTTGATTCAATTTTGGCAGTCTGTAAGTTTCTAGAAAGTTGTCCATTTCTTCTAGGTTGTCGAATTCTTTGGCATACAATTGTTCCTAGTATTCTCTCCTGTTTTATTTTTTTTTTATTTCTGTGATATCTGTTGTAATTTTTCCTTTTTATTTATTTTTTTATTTATTTGGGGTTTTTCCTCACTTCTTGGTGAGTCTGGCCAGTGGTTTTTCAATTTTGTTTACCTTTTCAAAGAACTAGCTCTTGGTTTTATTGATTTTTTCTATTGTTGTTTGAATCTCTAGTTTGTTGATTTCCTCTTTGCTCTTTAAGCTTTCCTTCCTTCTGCTGACTTTAGGTTTTGTTTGTTCTTTTTTTTCTAATTCATTTAGGTGATGGATTAAGTTCTCAAATTGAGATTTTTCTCCTTTTTTGAGTAATTTATTGCTGTATTGCTATGAATTTCCCTCTGAGCACTGCTTTTGCCGCATCCCATAGATTTGGAGTGGTTGTGTCTTCATTATCATTTGTCTTGAGGCATTTTTTAATTTCCTTCTTGATTTCCTCATTGCCCCATTCATTTTTTAGTAGCATGTTGTTTACTCTCTATGTAGTGTGGTTTTTTTCTCATTTTTTTCCTGTTTTTGATTTCTAATTTCATGCCATTGTGGTCAGATAAGATACTTGAAATAATTTCTATACTCTTAAATTTGTTGAGGTTAGCTTTGTGCCGCATTATGTGATCAATTCTTGAGAATTTTCCATGTGAACTTGAGAAGAATGTATATTCTGATTTTTTTGGATTTAATGTCCTAAAAATGTCTATTAGGTCTACCTTTTCTATTGGGTCATTTAGGATCAATGTTTCCTTATTGATTTTCTATCTAGAGGATCTGTCCATTGATGTGAGTGGGATGTTAAAGTCTCCTACTATTATTGTATTCCCATCAATTTCTCTTCTTAGTAATTGTTGTAGATAATTGGCTGTTCCTATATTAAAGACATATATATTGACAGTTGTAATATCCTCTTCTTGAATGGATCCTTTAGCCATTAAATAGTGTCCTTCTTTGTCTTTTTTATGTCCTTCATTTTAAAGTCTATTTTTGTCTGATATGGGCATTGCCACTCCTGCTTTCCTGTCTTATATATTGGCATGAAATATCTTTTCCTATCCCCTCACTTTCATTCTATATGTGTCCTTTGCCCTAAGGTGAGTCTCTTGTAGACAGCAGATTGTAGTTTTTGCTCTTTTATCCAATCTTCCACCCTGTGTCTTTTGATTGGAGCATTCAGTCCATTGACATTTAAGGTAATTATGGATAGATATGTATTTATTGCCATTTTAAACCTTGTTTTCCAGTTGATTCTATGTTTCTCTTTTCTTCCTTTCTTTTTTTGGTCAGATGGTTTCCATTTATTTCATGCTTGAGTGCTATTCTTTTCAGTATTTGGAAGGTGATGTTTCATTTTGATTTGTGGTTGCCCAGTTTCTTAGGTATGTTAACATAGCATCTTATGTCTGCTTGCTTTAGCCTGGTAGACATATAGCCTCAAACATATCATTAAATTTTTTTTAATTAAAAAAGTATATTTTCATATTTTCCCTCCCTATTGTATGATTTTGTTGCCTTTTAAAAATTTTTTTTTCTTAAACATCTTCATATTTAAATCTGTATGCTGGCCTATTTGAGTGATTGCTTTCCAATTGTGGTTTCCTCCATTCTATTTCTTCCTACTTTTTTTATTTATTTAGAGGAGCCCATTCAGTATTTCTTTTAGAAAGGGTTTAGTATTGCTGTACTCTTTTAGCTTTTGTTTGTTTTAGAAATTCTTTATTTCCCCTTCTATTTAAAATGCTATTATTGCTTGGTAGAGTATTCTAGGTTGCAATTTTTTTCTTTTCAGCACTTTAAATATATCTTTCCACTTCCTTCTGGCCTGTAGTTTCCGTAGAGGGATCAGCTGATAGCCTTATGGGGGCTCCTAATAATTAACGTTTTGCTTTTCTTAGCTCCTCCTTATATTTTGTAATACCTTTCTAAGTGAATCTGCTTTACTGTTCATGTCTTCTCTTAATTCCTGATATTCTGCCTTAACTCTTTCAGTATTTTCACGATCTCCCTTTTGAACTCAATGTCTGTCAGAATGCAGAGGTCGGTTTCATTGTTGATTGTCTTAGATGAATTTTCCTATTCCTTTAACTGGGAATGGGTTCTAAGCTTCCTCATCTTGCTTATGTTTTTCTTTTTGGTTTCTAAGCTTCCTCATCTTGCTTATGTTTTTCTTTTTCTGTGAGTTTGCGGAAGCCAACTGTAGTCTTGTAAGGCTACTTCTAGGCAAGAGCACCCTTTGTATTTTTTTTTGTTTTTAGCGTGGGAGTTTGAATATTTGCTGTCTCTTTCTTTGGTATGAGTAGGCTGTTATCTCCTGGGTGCTCAGTGTGTTTTGGGGAGAAGGAGGCAATGGGTAGGGCTAGCAGTCAGTGCCTGGTCACTGGGCTCTCAACAGTAGCAAGGGCCTGCAGGAAGGTGGAACTGGCTACTCCTAGTTACAGGGCCATGGGAAGTGGTAATGTGTTCTAGGCAGATCTAAAGGTGTCCAGAGCATTTGGCAGTAGCAACAGCAGAGTGCATGAATTTCGAGGGGAATGAGAGCCAGAATGGCTAGTGTTCAGTTGCAATGCCCTCCTCCTCGGTGATTGGAACTGCAGATGGTGCCTGTTTAGGGACTCGTAGTGGGAGTGGGCCATGAACATCTCTAGAATCAGTGATAACTGCAGTGATTTGTCCCCTGCTAACTGCAGAACTTGCATGAAGTGATCCATCTCAGCCCACATAGGAAGTGCTGCACAGACTGTTCCTACTTGCAGGATCCTGGGAAGTGACAGAGATCAGGCATATGAATATGGCCCAGAACATTCAGAAGTGGCAGCAGCAGGGCCAATGTGTTCCCAGGGGTGCAAGAGCATCAATAGGTGGTGTTCAGTCACAATGCCCTCCTCTGTGGTGCCCTTGAGGTGATAGGGGATGCAAGTGGTACCTATTCACAGACCCCTAGTGGTGGCGGGCCACTCCCTGCCCAGAGCCAGAGATAACTACGGTGGTTTGCCTCTGTCTCCTGTAGACCATACAAGAAGCACCTTGTCCTGCTTAGTCCACACAGGATGTGCTGCACAAAGTGCTCTCAGTTGCAGGTTCCTGGGAAGGGACAGTGATCAAACATCTGGGAACTGCTGAGAACATTTGGCAGTGGCAGCAGCAGGGTGGGTGTTCTCCCAGGGGAACGAGAGCAACAGCAGGTGCTGTTCCATCATAGTGTCCTCCTCTGTGGTGTCCTCTGAGGTGGTTGGGGCTGCAAGTGATTTTTGTTCAGGTATCCTCAGTGGCAGTGGGCCACACCCAACTCTGGACTTGGATAACTGCAATGGTTTGCTGTGACCACACAAGAAGCACTCTGCCCACCAGCTCCTCCTAGTTGTATGGTCTTGGAAGGGACAGTGACCAAGTGTCTGGGCACCACCCAGAGCATTTGGCAGTGGTGGCTGCAGGGAGGGTGCGTTCCCAGGGGAGTGAGAGCAACAGCATATTGTGCTTGGTAGGCACTGTGTTGCACTTAGCCCCCTGATCCCTTAGCTCACACTAGAGGTGCCTGGCCACTGGTAGCCTGCACAGGAAGTGCCCAACCTCCCATATACAAGTAAGAGGCTTCTCATTGCGGGTGGCCTGTGCCAGAGCCGCCCAGTCCACTGCAGGCTAGCAAGCGGCTTTTGGCCTAGCAAGTGGCTTGCTGGTCTGCCATGGGCCTAGCAAGTGGCTTCCTTTTTTTTAATTACTTAATGAATTTTATTACATTTATAGGTGTACAAAAATCATTGGAACCAAATTTTTACAGCATTTCCATCCCAAACCCTCAGTGTATCCGCACAACCCCCAAGCTGTCTCATTTGGAAACCATAAGTTTTGCTAAGTCTGTGAGTCAGTATCTGTTCTGCAAAGAAGTTCATAGTATCTTTGTTTTAGATTCCACATGTAAGTGATAGCATTTGATGTTGGTGTTTCATTGTCTCACTGACTTCACTTCGCATGATAATTTCTAGATACATCCATGTTGCTGCAAATGCCATTATTTATTTCGTTTTAATGGCTGAGTATTATTCCATTGTGTATATAGCAAGCGGCTTCCTATATGCTGATTTTTGTATTTATATATTTAAAATGTTTAATTAGAATTCAAATTATTCTATTATGATTGGAAAAATTAATCTAAATTATATTACAATACATTTAAATTATTGTTTCTCTTTTTCAAAATAGTGATTAAAGGAATAAAAATTGAAGAAAAAAATGAGTAAAGGGAGTTTGATCTAGTCTGAACTAAAAATTGTGTTTTTACAAAAAATCAATTTTTTTATTTAGTTCTTTTCTCCATTCTAACCACATACCCTATGGAGTTAAAAATAAATAAATAAATATATAATATTGAAGAACAGGACAAAAGAATTTACTCTAAATGAGAAGAAATATTGATGTAAGGATATAAAATAAGAAAGATATATTGAATTATAATACAGGATTAGGTTAATAAGAAATGCTTGTCAATTCGCCATTATTTTTGAATGTTGAAGCCACTTTGATCTACCTGGTTCAATATAGTTTACATACAATTTCCCTTCAGTGTAACCATACACAAATGAGTCAAAATCATAAGGCCATTGTAATGGCAAATAGTCATAATTTACAAAACAATGAATAAATTATCTGTATTTCAGGAGAAAAAAATCAAGTTAAATTCCTACAAATAGATCAGGCACTGAAATTAAGTATCAGGTTTCTTTTATTCCTCTTCAGATAATTATTATGTACATCTAATAGCTATGATTTGTTTTGTGGAATACATATAATAGAAAATTATAAATAGAATATAAAGTGAAAAGAACACTGGTGACTTTATTTTAACAGGCTTGTCACTGTGCCTTAGGAAATTTTTTTTTTAAATCTGTTTGGTTTTAACTGTGGTAAATATTTTTTAAAAATATTTATAAATTATAAATTTTTTAAAATATATAAATTTAAATTAAATTATTTTAAAAATATATCAACAATAGTGCAGGTTTCACCAAGTATATAAAATAATAATAATTATCATGAGCAATTTACATTATTTTGTGCACATATCTAGGAAACTTAATATGATTTTACTGAGGGAATATGAGTAAACATATAATTTTATAAATTTATATAGCATTATATTAGAGTTTAAAGATATAATTGTTCTGTTATCTCCATTATTATTAATGATAAAAGGTTCTAAGATTGGAATTCCTGTTGTCACACAGCAAAATGAATCTGACTAGGAACTGAGAGGTTGTGTGTTCAATCCTTGGCCTCACTCAGTGGGTTAAGGATCTGGTGTTGTGGTGAGCTGTGGTGTGGGTCTCATATGAGGCTCGGATCCCTCCTTCCTGTGGCTGTGGTGTAGGCCGGTGGCTACAGCTCCAATTAGACCCCTAGCCTGGGAACCTCCATATGCTGCGAGTGCAGGCCTAAAAAGGTCAGAAAAAAGAAAAGTTCTAAGATCTATGTGGGATATAGATATATACACACTCACATGTGTGTATGCATATATATATATATATATTATATTATATTTTTAAAAAGTATATATATATTAGTTGGTGTGCATAATTAAGTATATAATTGATCATAATGTCCTGAAAGTTAATATAGTACCAAATATATAGTAATTATAGTTCTACAGATGGAATGATATAGAATTATAAATACTGTTTTTTAATTATTTGAAACCCCATAAATCACTTTTGAAACAAAGTTATGTGTATGTTTGATAGAGAAAGAGTGTGTATTTCTATGTGTCTGTGTATGGTATCATCACTCTTCTATACGTTTGTAAAAGTAAGTTTACTAACTGCTTTTGCTTTCGATTTGACAATATAGAAACCAAGTGACTTTCAAAATACAAGTCATACTGAATTACTCTTGTCCTTCATCACTTTGGTGCCAGCTGTAGCAGCCAGCACATTCTTACATGACTTGACACCTTTTTATCTTTGTTATCAATTCAAAATAGATCAACTCTTTTGGAAATCAGTTTGCCAGTTTCTTAGAAAGCTAACCATACAACTACCAAATTAACAGTAGTTCTGTGCCTCCTAGGTTATCTGCCCATGTGAAATGAAAACATATGTATATATGAAGACAATGACATGATTGTTTATATCTCTATTCCTTAAACATTAAAAACTGGGAAAAATGCAGATGTCCTTTAATTAGTTAGTGGATAAACAGCTGCATTACATCTATATAATAAAATATTAATTTGCAATATCAAAAGAACAAACTGTTGATTCATACAGCAACATGGAAGAACCTTAGAAACACTTTTCTTCAGGAATTCAGACTTCATACATTATTTACTGTAGAATGTCACTTCTGTGACATTTTGGAAAGGCAAATACTATGAAAAATAGTTTGGAAAATAAAGATCAGTGATTGTTAAAATTTGAGAATGGGGCAGGGATTGACTACGAAAGATCAGTACAAAAAGTCTTATTATGAATCAGCTATTCTGTACAGTTCTTTAACTGTTGCGATGGATACAGGTAGTCCTAGTTGCATGGCTTTATGCATTTTTCCAACCTCATAGATCTTTTCACCACAAAGATTAAATTTTAATGGATATAAGTTTTAAAACAAATCAATATGTGAGAGTAACCAAATTTCAGTGGAACTTGTGACAAATTAATATATGTGTATAACAAATAAATCATTACCTTTAGGTATCTTAGGAAGAAAGGTGGTGAAGTCACTTTGGAAAACAATGTTTTTACAGAATGTTGAAGGGTGAAGTCAAGAACTGTATCCACACATTGTGCTTTGGGTGGTAAATCTGTTTTTCAGAATGTATGGGTTATCGGTTTTAAAACTAATTTATATGTATAATAGTATTGAACAAATTCATTTGCATTTTATTTTAGGGAATAAGACCCACATTTCTCTCTGTAACAGAAGGAAATTACAAAGTTATAAATAAGGAAAGGGGAAAGGCTAGAACAAATCATGTGGTACAGGACTGGAGTTGAAGATATTGAAATAAATTCATTTTATCAGTGTAAACTCATGTTTGTATGAGTTTATATTGTTATTGACATAAACTCAGCCCTATCTTTTTTTTTTTTTTGTCTTTTTGCCTTTTCTATGGCCACTCCTGTAGCATATGGAGGTTTCCAGGCTTGGGATCTAATTAGAGCTGTAGCTGCTGGCCTACACCACAGACACAGCAATGCCAGATCCGAGCCACATCTGCGACCCACACCACAGCTCACAGCAATGCCAGATCCTTAACCCACTGAGTGAGGCCAGGGATCGAACCCACAACCTCATGGTTCCTAGTTGGATTCGTTAACCACTGAGCCACTATAGAAACTCCAGCCCTATCTTTTGAGAGATCTAAAAAAGTGACATCACAGTAGTGATGTGTGCACCTAGTGCCAGATCTTGGATAAAATAAGAGGTCAGAAGTAGGTAACAATAAAATATTGTATAGTACAGGGAAATGTATTCAGTAATGTATATAACCAATATGGGAAAATAATCTGAAAAGGAATGGATAAATCTCATTTACTTTGCTGTACACCTGAAACTGACAAAACTTTATAAGTCAGCTATACTACATTTTTTTTTCTTTAAAGTTGGTTTCTAAATATCATTCTCCATTAAAAGAATGTTTGGGATTTCCTGAGAAAGTGATTGATTCTAAGAATGGGGTAGGTGTGGTTCAAGATGATCCTAAATCACCTTGTATTTCCAGAAAACAAGGAACTTCAAAACCAAACCAAACCAAACCAAACCAAAACAAAACAAAGGAGGAGGACATGTCAAAAAAGCACAGGAGCCTATCTGAAGTTCAAAGTGGCAAAGCTAAAATAATTTGTGTAACAAAATAAATAACCACTGTATTGAATTATACCTTAATTAGTTAAATAAATACTTTAAATACTTTCTGATATATTCTGAATGTGGAAGAAAGGACGGCACTTGTTGAAGGATAATTCTAATTAGAGGATGCAAAAGAAATGAGTAAAATAGAAAGACAATATCTAAATGAAGTATAAAAAATAATAACTTCAAATACAGAAAATATATCTAGAAGCCTGTGTGACAAAGTAAAAATGCCTACCACACATGTAACTGGAGTCCAGAAGAAAGGAGAGATTGAATCACAGCTGTTCCCCTCAATGCAGACTAAGAACACAGTTTAAGAGCTGGTTATCAGTCCAGGTAGGGTGAATCTACATTGGCTTCAAATGCTGATAAATCTGTTGTCCAGAGAACTTTTTGATTAAATATTTGGTGCCTAACTTCCACCACCTCCTGAGGTAAAAATGAAGATATACTTGAGACATCCATGATCCCTGTCAAAATTTCTGCTGGTTTATTTGTCACAAGCAACAGCCCCTGTGGCACAGTCTGAATTTTCAACCTCTTGCTTGTGCAATGTGTTAGCTTTCAGTCATAGCCATAGCAAATTATCACAAATAGTTTTAAAACAAAAGAAATGTACTGTATTACAATTCTGTAGAATAGAAATTTGTCAGGGGTCACACTGAGCTAAAATCAAGGAGCTGGTGGGACTATGTTCTTTTCTAGAAGTCACAGGGGAAAATCTGTTTCCTAGAGTTTTCTAGCTTCTAGAAGCTGCATTTTTAACTTTTTGCATCCTTACTTTATCTTCAGAACCTTGACCCTTCTTCCATTTTCACTTCCCCTTCGAGATATCCAGGAATGGTTCTCCACCTTTAAAGACTTAATCAATTTGGATCTACCTGGATAATCCAGGCTACTTTATCTCAAGGTTAGCTGATTATAAGCCTTAAGTGCATCTGCAACCTTATTTCCCTTTTAGGTTCTAAGGGCTAATATTCTGCTGTGCTTGAGGTTGGGCCTATGTGGTAGAAACATATCTTTTAGGCAGAAAACTCAATTGTCCCTCTGTGTTCTAAAAGTATTTCTCAGTGTTCCCATTATGGATCGGTGGGTTAAGAACCTGACATGGTGTTGGTGAGAATGTGTGTTTGCTCCCTTGCCATGCTCAGTGGTTTAAGGATATGAACATCAAGCTGCATTGTAGGTCTCAATTGTGGCTTGGATCAGGCTTTGCTGTAATTGTAGTTTTAGTTCAGAAGCTGCAGTTCAGATTAGACCCCTAGCCTGGGATCTTCCATATGGCACAGGTGCAGCCCTAAACAGAAAATAAATAAATAAATAAATAAATAATTTCTCAATTTTAGACCTAAACAGAAAATAAATAAATAAATAAATAAAATAATTTCTCAATTTTAGACCCTTGAATGCTATTTTGAAAGGGAAAGTGAAGAGTGGATCATCACATTTCTTTAACTGTATTTACTAATACATGCCCAGAATTGCCACATGCCCCCAGGTCTATAGAAAATCAGTCCACCTCACTGAGGTCTCCCTTCTCTGAAGTCTTAGTTCCACAAGGTCTCTGCTTCTGCAGGACTCTTTTCAACTAGTTTATTTCTCTGTTTTAAATACATTTTTTTCTAGTGGTTTTGGTGCGAGTGCTAACTCTACACTAGCTAATAATCCCTTATGGAAGTTGAAATCTTACTTTGTGATTTTATTTTTCGACCTAAAATTTTGTAAGACAATCTTTTTATTTGCAGGTTAAAAACAATAGCATACCTGATACTCTAGAATTTAAGTGATAAAACAATAGCATACCTGATACTCTAGAATTTAAGTGATAAAACAAGTTATTATTTGACTAACTTCAAATTGGACATGCATAACATACATAACATAAATCAGTCTTTGCTTATTGAAAATGTTCAGAAAATTAGAAAGTACTTTATAAGCTATGAAAATTCCATAAGTTCAGAACATAAATTACTGGTCAAATGATAGTTTTTCTTGTGACACATGCCTTAAAATACTTTCTATTTTCATTATTCTGTAAGTGAATAATACTAAGTAGAAATTAGTTTAGCAATATAACTATATTTTTAGACTATATTATTAATAACTCAGTTAACTACAGCACTGTAGAAAGATTTTTAAAAAATCTAAAGTCCCTTAAAATTTAAAATTTTTGTGTAATATGTATAATAATGAAAATAACATTAGCTTAATAGTCGATTTTCTTGAAATGTCAGTAGCTAAAGAACGAGAGTCATGAAAAGTTTAGATCAATAATTTAGTTTTTCACAAAAGTACAAACAATCCTAAAGTGCCCGAGTGATGACCTCAGCTTGGGTTTATCCTCATATTTTAAGATTTTGGCATCCCT
Source organism: Sus scrofa (assembly GCF_054392235.1). NCBI lineage: Eukaryota > Metazoa > Chordata > Mammalia > Artiodactyla > Suidae > Sus > Sus scrofa. The sequence continues at coordinate 184,326,911 of NC_139383.1, read as the reverse complement.
GTAGGAGTTTTCTAATCATTTCTGTGAGACCTTCATATGATGAAAGTTATTTAAAAGGTACTGGTTTATCCTTAATATTAATTTATTTTCCATTGCTCGAAGTTGGGCCAGTGTGGTAGAGACCAGGCTTTTAGGCAGCTATGATTGAAAATTCAATCATCCCTCTTTATATCCTGAAATTATTGCTCAGTTGTAGATCCCTGAATGCTTTTTTGAAAGGGAAAATGAAGAATGGCTGGACACAACATTTCTTTAACTATATTTACTAATTATTTTCAAATACACTATCTTGGAAATGCACAATCTTCAGTCTTTATCTGCCACTTTGTGAAAAGAATTCCAATAATAATCTCATTTGCTGAAAACTAAAGAGACGGAGAGTGCTTCTGATTCCTTCTGATATTGTAATTCTCAAGGGTTAAAAATTCACATTGTATCCTGAAATTATTGCTCAATTGTAGATCCCTGAATGCTTTTTTGAAAGCAATAGAGAATAATGAATGCGTAAGAATAAAGACGCTGGAAACCACATAGCATATACTGCAATCCCTGCACTCCACCTATTGATTGTGTGACTTGGACACATTCCTTAACTGCTCTTGTCAGGTTCTCCATTTGTGAACAGAGATAATAATAGTAGCTTATTTCATTAGTGGGAGAATTAAATAATTTAAGATATTAAATCTCTCAGACCATTCCTTAACACACCACAAGTGCTCAATAAGTGATAGTTGTTTTCTGGTGTATGTGATGTATACTTATAAAGATGCTGGCTACATACCAGCAAGGGCTTCTTCACTTTAGTAAAAGCACTGTGTAACACTACCTAATAAAAGAAGAAGACTTTCTTGATGCCATATAACAAATATTTAATTATTATACACATACATATATATTTACACTTTAATGTTGTATAGCTGTTATGCTAAATATGTATGTATACAATATGTGTGAATCATAATCATCATCACCACATTTATCCTTGCTGACAAATACTGAATATTTACCATGCTTACCCCTTTCCAGGCACTCTGCTAAGTTTTCTGCATTAATATCACTTTTTATTTTTAGAATAACTGTGTGACATGGGCATTATTATTATGACTGTATTGGTGAGGCATAGAAAGCGCAAGTAACTATTTGTTATATATCTAGAAATAATAAAGCAAGGACTCAAAATGAGTCCCTACCCGACACTAAAGTGCATTCTCAAAACCACTTTACAGCTAGGCAAGAGAAAGGTCAATTTATATAGAAAAACAATTGGAATGATTAAGTGGAAAAAGTTGTTAAATAAAAGTCTTATAAGAAATTTTATTCTTCTGCTGCTAATGAAAAAAATACCAAAATACAGTTTCCCAAAGAGCAAGGGCATTTTTTCCACTTTCCTCTAATTCAGAGAAAAAAAATATTTGATTAACTGATCCCTACTCTGGCAAGCTAAGTTTGGTTTATTGCATTTGCCTTTTTATCCATATTTTTGCAAGTTTTGGACAAAGGTCTTATTTTTTAATACCATTTATTCTGTAAAAATCTGTTTCCTTGGTAAAATAAATTGCTCTTCCCTCTCACCCACATTCTCTTCAGCTTTTTACAAGTACTGTCTTTTTCAACTAGTTTTTCAACTCTGAACAGCATACTTGACATATATTGGAAAATCATTTTTTTTTCTCTTAAGCAAAGAGACTTACTGGCAGTAGCATTAAAACCTGCAAATCACCAAAGCATTTTGAAATTTTACATTCTAAAGAGACAGACTTTATTTACCTAATTATAACATGTGATACCATACTTCATGGCTCCAAACCTCCAGAAAAAAGTTTGGTTGGGCTGGACTATAGTTTATTGATACTGACACAGGTAAAAAGAAAAAAAAAATGGATGGTATCATAGTCTATCTTATAAGATATTATTTACAGAAAATATGATAATTACATATTTTTCTCCACAAATTCAATTTTGTTAAAATTCATTTTAATTATTTTAGAAAAGCTTGTTTTAACACTGTATACTGATATAATGTGATAAAATGACAGAGATATATATTTATTAAATATTTGAGAAGGAACTGATTTGGGATTTATTTATTCATTGACTTTTTCACTTACTAATTTATTGTCTAATATTTAAAGTAACTTTGGGAAATTATATAGTTATCCTGGACTCCATTTTTTTCTCTTAAAATAGACTGCCTAGAATATGTTCTGTACATTCCTGACTGTTCTGATTCCTTTCCTTTTGTGTGTAACAGAACCCAGGGTCAGTTGCTCTCTGCACATAAGCCAATAATTTGAGATGCAATTGTCAGTAAAATGGAAAGATGCTTTAATCAGAAAAACGGCAATCTGGTGAGATGGTAGATACCTGTCCAGAGACCAATTCCAAAAATTCTGCTCAGCCATGACAGTTTTTGAAGGGAAGAATGGTGGGGGTGGGGAGAATCTTGATAAATCATCCAGGCAGGAGATTTCATTCTGCATCATTATCCATTGAGTACAGACTGAATGACTTTTCAGATGTTATCTTGCCTTGGTGATCTGCCTTCAGGATTGCTAAGGAGGCTGCTGAGGGTAGAAAGCTAGTCATTTTTTAAACCGCTTAATTCTTCATTCTTCTTTTAATATAGGGAAAAAATCAGCAGGTTAGACAAGGCATGGTGTGCATTTAGGAGAACATAAGTCAGGAATTACTTTCAATTGCTTAGTGATCTCATACCTATAATTAGGTTCTTTTAAGGTTAGAGGGGAACAGAAATGGGCAAAAGAGCTACTTTCATGTGTGAGAAACATAAATGTCATAGCAGTGTGGTTAAGAAAGTACTGTAAGGGGCCAGAAGCCCTTTGCTTATGCAATAGGGAAAAGTGGAAAACTGACTGTACAACAGACATTTTAAAATATGTTATGACAATCCCAATATAGCAGAAGAAGGAATCCTCAGAACATGGAGTAAAAATCAGCATTTGTGAGTACAGCAAGCAGGAATCAAGGAATAAAGATAGCATTAATCATCTGTCTGAGAAACCCATTCCAAGAAAAAGCTGGAGAATGTGTGGCTAGTGAAGATTTTGCAATTATTCATGACAGTCTGCTAAGGTACAGGTTTAAGAATGAACTGCAATAGAAGACCTGGATGCAGAGTTTAAGAAGGATGGACTTCAGCATCAGATTCAAAACTTAGCACATTTACCTCACAGCTTCATGGAAGGTTCAATTTGTCCTGTGGAGCTTTCTCTGTAGTTGATTTATGTGTTTGTTTTTATTCAGATTTGTGTATCAGTTCGTCATAAGTTTCATCCCTCACTGTTGCCATGTGTCTTGCCTAGAACACTTAACACTTTCACTTAACTGTATTGTATGATCCATGCAGTGTCACTGCCTCACCTCTTCTTCATTTTCTGGTTACTAGTCTGAATGAAATTAAGAACACTAGAAAACTAACTGAAATAAATATGTTGATTCATATTTTGTCCACTTTAACCTGAAAGAGGTAAATAGATTGGAAAATATACTGTCTGTTCATATCTATAAAATTTTAATACACCATTTTTAATATGTTAGAGGAGGAGATTCAGTCTTCTCAGAAATTAGTATCTTGTTTGAACTCTTTGTGATTGTGGGAGAATTGTAACACCCTCTGAAATAGAAATATCATTCATTTATTTCAGAATCTTTAGTAAGAGATGGCAAAATGTCATATACTATTAGGTACTCAAAAAATAAAACTTAAATAAATAGTAATCTGATTAAATCATTACCTAATTTGTCTATTTCTAATATGTAACCACATCCTAAAATACTATTTCAGGGATTAAAATAGAAACAGAAAATACTGTTTCTATAAAATTCATAGAATAGAATTAAATATATAAGTAAATTAGAGGAAACAACTACAGCCTAGAGGAGTCATATCTGGATGGAAACAATGAATTTGTTAAACAGTTAAGCTGCATTTCTAGGTACAGCACCTGACCAGGTAGCAAGTGGCAACAGAGATAGGATCTTTGAAATGAGTTATCATCTCTGGGGATTGCCTGAGAAAATAAACAAAGAAGCCCTAGTAAAATGCTTTACTTCCTAGAGCCAGTCAATAAAATATTTGATAAGTAAATGCAAGTATTGCATTGCTAGATGAAAAGTTAGGAACTGGTATGTTATAAATATGTATCTATTTGAAAATTATTTTACTATCATTTGTTAGGAGATACCATGTCATTATTTTCCTGAGTAGGTCATTATACATCTGTGATGTCTTATATAAAGAATAATAGAATAATCTTATAGAAAATGATAATAGTACTGCCTAATTGCAATTGAAAATCTCCAGACATTGATCTTAATCCTTTACAAGTATTGTCTTATTGAATTCTTATATATACTTCATAAAGTAAGTACTGTTACCCTCATTATGCAGATGTTGAAACAGAGACACAAAGAAAAATATGTTCAAGTTCAGAAATTTAGATTATGGTGGTACCAGTATCTACTGAAGCTTTATCCACTAATGGCAATCTTTCCTAAAGCTATTTCACTCTGAGGTAGATATCAAAAAATAAATGAGTGCTTGTGTTCACCAGATTTTAATAGTAAAAATGGTAAAAATGATAGCTATATATGATATACCAAAACAAAATGCCACAAGCAATGAAGAACAAACTTTTTTGTGTGTAATAACATAGATTTGTTAAAGCCATGAGTGGGTTTAAGAATTGTTCTACCAAAATCATCTATATTTTTCTGTGTTTTATTTTATTTTCTGAAAAGTGATACTAAGTATTAATTAAATTACTGTGAATTGGCAGATTAAGTATTAACATCTTTTTGTTATCTTTGTTCTTAAAAGTTCCCATCAACTAATTCTCTATTTATGAAGTTCTTCTTTCATGTACTTAGATCCTCAAAAATATATTTGAAAGTACTTGGTATAAGTAACTAAAGTGTGTGTGTAATCTCTAATATCAAGAAATATTTCTGGAGAGGAGGCAAGATGGCAGAAGAGTAGGGGGACACGCTTGCCCTCTCCCACAAACACAACAAAAAAAACACCTCCTTGGGATAAACGACTCACACAGAACAGCAACCAATCGCTGGCAGAAGAACCTAAGCTCCAATAACGGCAAGAATTTCATGACATTACTGGGTAAAACAAGAGAAAAGAGGAGAGTGAGAGAAGGGGAATCCAAGCTGAATGGACACTCCTGAAAGGGAACTGCAGAGGAGAAAGGGATCCTGCGCCCTGGAAAGTCACCTAGATCAACGGAAAGATCAACCAAACCAGAGGAATCTCCAGGTGCAGAGAAGAGTGTAGCAGTAAGTCAGAGTTCTGAAAAGCAGAGTGAGAACCGAACAGATCATCTGAACTACGGACACAGTCACCAAAAATTGAGACGCCTAGGTGGGGGCTGGGCACCGATACCTCGGCTCTGGAGGTTAGTCCCTGGGAAAGGGCTGGGGGTGGTGTGGAGCGGAGACTGCTTGGGAGGTCTAGAAACCAATCTGTCAAGTCTGTCAAGTTTGACAGAGCAGACTAGAAAGCAGAGTCTCGCAGGGGAAGGGAGCAGTACTCTAAGGGCGGGGAAGTGGAAAGCCACATCAGAGGGAACCTGGGAGAAGAGCCAGGTCTGCACCAGTGTTGGGGAGGGGAGAGAAGAAGGGGTGGGCCCCCATAGGATACTCTCCATGCCACAGCAAGCTTACCGGCCTGCTATCAGAAAGTTGTGCTTCTCAGTGCATTGCCCCACCACCCATTATGTACACGCCGGACCTGGGACTGCCTGCCATCCGGGAGGGCTGGCATCAAAAATTGCCAGAAGCCTAACACCACAGGGGCTATCCCTGCCCTGGCCTGCTTGCCCTTTGGAGGGGCTACACCCCCGTGGAGCAGCACCAGACACTGCCAGCCCCTGGGAAAAGACCTGCAGCCGAAAAAAACTAGAACAAGCTTGGCCGGGCTATGAAAAAATCTGCCTAATTCTCAGACAGTCCTTCCGAGTCAGGCTGCCCTCGGGAAGAGCCTCTTGTGTTTGCAGCTGCCCAGCTAGCTGCTCCATCCCTTGGGGGATGCTGCACTCCCTCAGAACAACTCCCCAGGACTGACAGCACACTGCAGGAAGCCCTGCACCCCAGAAAAGCTAGAAAAAGCTTGGCCAGGCCATGAAAAGATCTGCCTAATTCTTGGATAGTCCTTCTGAGTCAGGCTGCTCTGGGGAAGAGCCTCTTGGGTTAGCAGTGGCACAGCTAGCTGCTCCATCCCTCAGTGGGTGCTGCACTCCCACGGAGCAACTCCCCAGGACTGCCAGCACCCTGCAGGAAGCCCTGCACCCCAGAAAAGCTAGAACAAGCTTGGCCGGGCTGTGGAAAGATCTGCTTAATTTTCGGACAGTCCTTCTGAGTTGGGTTGCTCTGGGGAAGAGCTTCTTGGGTTTGCAGCAACCCAGCTAGCCGCTCCAGCTCTCAGGGGGTCTGCATTCCCATGGAATAGCCGCACAGCACCCCCAGCCCACTGGAGGAGCCCCTGCAGCCCAGAAAAAGCTAGAACAAGCTTTGCCACACCGTGAAAAGATCTGCCTACATTCTCAGACAGTCCTTCCAAGTCGGGCTGCTCTGGGGAAGAGCCTCTTGGGTTTGCAGCTGCCCAGCTATCTGCTCCATCCCTCAGGGGGTGCTGCACCCCGCAGAAAAGTTGCCCAGAACGGCCAGCCCCCTGCAAGAGCGCCTGAAGCCCAGAAAAGCTAGAACAAGATTGGCCAGGCCGTGTAAAGATCTGCCTACATTCTCAGACAGTCCTTCTGAGACAGGCTGCCCTGGGGAAGAGCCTCTTAGGTTCTCAGTGACCCAGATAGCTGCTCCAGCCCTGGGAGGGGGGGCACTGCACTCCTGCAGAACAGCTGCCCAGCACTGCCATCCCACTAGAAGAGCCCCACAGCCCTAAAACACCAGAGCAAGCACTTCCTGGCCGAGTGAAATCTTCTCCCATCGTGGTGTGGACCTCCCAGTCCTGTCTTCCCTCAGGAAGTACTACTTTGCTTCAATGAGACCCTGTTAGCTCTGCCAACACTCCAGAAAAGCCACACTGCCTCAAAAAAGACTGACCAACAACGCCAGCCCTCAGGAAATATTCCACGGCAGTGACAAGGCAAACACTGCCTAGCCATGGAGAGTAGAACTCCACCAGGAAAAAGAAAACAACAAGCAAGATGAAGAAGCTGAGAAACCACCCCCAGTTAAGCCAACAGGAGAACTCACCTGAAGCAGTCAACGATGAAACAGATCTCTGCAGTCTGACAGACCTGGAGTTCAGAAGAGAAATAGTGAGGATACTGAAGGAATTAAGAGAAGATATGAACAGTAATGCAGACACCCTCAGAAAGGAACTAGAAAATATAAGGAGGAGCCAAGAAAAACTAGAACATTCATTTGCAGAGATGCAAACTGAACTAGGGGCAGTAAAAACCAGAATGAATAATGCAGAAGAACAAATCAGTGATGTGGAAGATAGAATAATGGAAATCACTCAATCAGGTCAGCAGACAGAAAACCAAATCAAAAAACAGGAAAGCAATATAAGAGACCTATGGGATACTGTAAAGCAGGCCAATCTACACATAATAGGAATTCCAGAAGGAATAGAAAAAGATAAGGGAATGGAAAATATATTTGAAGAAATTATCACTGGAAACTTCCCAAATCTAAAGGATACTGAGTTCAAGATACAGGAAGCACAGAGGACCCCAAACAAGTCGTACCCAAATAGACCCACACCAAGACATATAATAATAAAAATGGCAAAAGTTAGTGATAAAGAGGATCCTAAAGGCAGCAAGAGAAAAGCAGAGTGTTACCTACAAGGGAACCCCCATAAGATTATCAGCTGATTTCTCTACAGAAACACTACAGGCCAGGAGGGAATGGCAAGAGATATTTAAAGTGCTCAAAGGAAAAAAATATGCAACCTAGAATACTCTCTCCAGCAAGAATATCATTTCAAATAGAAGGAGAAATAAAAATGTTTTCCAACAAACAAAAGCTCAAATAATACAGCAACACAAAACCCAGGCTAAAAGAAATACTGAAAGGGCTTCTCTAAACCAAAAAGAAAGGAAGGAAAGAAAGGGAGGAAAAAGGAAAAAAAAAAAAAAGAAGAGGAAGAACTAGGATTGAGGAAACCACAATCAGAGAGCAGTCACTCAAATAAGCCAGCATCAGATTTAATCATGAACATGTTTCAAACGAAATAAAATTAAAAAGAAAAAAAAGAGTCATCAAAACCATAAAATGTGGGCAAGGGATGTTAGGAAATAAATAGACCCTTTTTTTGTTTGTTTGTTTCTCTTCTTAATTTTAATATAGTAATGAAGTGTTTGAACTTACAGGACCATCAGGCTAAAACACACAATTATAGGAAGGGGTTAGCATACTTAAAAAACTGGGCAACCACAAGCCAAAACCAAATTTTGCATTCGCAAAAAATGAAAAAAAAAAAAAAACAAACAGAACAAAACACCCAAACAGATAATAACTGGAGACCATCCAACCAAAAAAAGAAAGGAAGAATGGAGAACCATAGAATCAACTGGAACACGAGGTTCAAAATGGCAATAAATAATCAATTATCACCTTAAATGTCAATGGACTGAATGCTCCAATCAGAAGACACAGAGTGGCTGAGTGGATAACAAGGCAAAAACCTTCAATATGCTGCCTACAAGAAACTCACCTCAGGAGGAAGGATACGTCTAGATTGAATGTGAAGGGGTGGGAAAAATATTTCATGCCAATAGACATGACAGGAAAGCAGGAGTTGCAACACTCATATCAGATAAAATAGACTTTAAAACAAAAGACATAAAGAAGGACACTATTTAATGATTAAGGGATCCATTCAAGAAGAGGATATTACTATCGTCAACATATATGCGCCAAATACAGGAGCACCCAGATACATAACAACAAATATTAACAGACATAAAGGGAGAAATTGATGGGAATACAATCATAGTAGGAGACTTTAATACCGCCCTCACATCAATGGACAGATCCTCTAGACAGAAAACCAATAAATCAACAGAGATCTTGAAGGAAACAATAGAAAAGTTAGACTTAATTGATATCTTCAGGACACTACATCCAAAAAAAGCAGAATACACATTCTTCTCAAATGCTCATGGAACATTCTCAAGAATCAACCACATATTGGGACACAAAGCTAATCTCAATAAATTTAGGAGCATAGAAATTATCTCAAGTATCTTCTCTGACCACAATGCCATGAAAGTAGAAATCAACCACGGGAAAAGGAAAGAGAAAAAACCTACTACATGGAGACTAAACAACATGCTACTAAAAAACCAATGGGTCAATGAGGAAATCAAGAAGGAAATTAAAAAATACCTTGAAACAAATGATAAGACACAAGCTCTCAAAATCTATGGGATGTTGTGAAAGCAGTGCTCAGAGGGAAATTTAAAGCAATACAGGCCTTTCTCAAAAAAGACGAAAGATCCCAAATGGACAACTTAACCCTCCACCTAAACGAATTAAAAAAGAAGAACAAAAAAGACCTAAAGTCAGCAGAAGGAAGGAAATTATAAAGATCAAAGAAGAAATCAATAAAATAGAGGCTCAAAAAACAATAGAGAAAATGAATAAAACCAAGGGATGGTTCATTGAAAAGGTAAACAAAATTGACAAACCCATGGCCAGACTCACTAAAAAGAAAGGAGAAAGAACTCAAATAACCAAAATTATAAGTGAAAAAGGAGAAATCACAACAGATACTGCAGAAATACAAAAACCATAAGAGAATACTATGAACAACTATATGCCCACAAATTTAACAATCTGGAAGAAATGGACAGTTTTCTAGAATCTTAGAGCCTGCCAAAACTGAATCAAGAAGAAACAGACCAACTGAACAGACCGATCACTAGAAATGAATTTGAAGAGGTCATAAAATCACTCCCGACAAATAAAATTACAAGACCAGATGGCTTCACAGGTGAATTCTACCAAACGTATAAAGAGGAACTGGTGCCCATCCTCCTTAAACTCTTTCAAAAGGTTGAAGAAGGAATACTCCCAAAGACATTCTAGATGCCACCATCACCCTAATTCCAAAACCAGACAGAGATACCACCAAAAAAGAAAACTATCACCCAATATCTTTGATGAATATTGATGAAAAATTCTCAACAAAATCTTTGCCAACCGAATCCAACAACCTATCAAAAAGATCATACACCATGACCAGGTAGGGTTCATCCCAGGTTCACAAGGATGGTTCAATGTACGCAAATCAACGTCATACACCACATTAACAAAAAAAAAAGTGAAAAATCATATCATCATCTCAATAGATGCAGAAAAAGCATTTGACAATGTCCAACATCCATTAATGATCAAGACCCTCGCCAAAGTGGGTATAGAGGGAACATTCCTGAACATAATCAAAGCCATTTATGACAAACCCACAGCAAATATAATACTCAATGGGGAAAAACCGAAAGCCTTCTCACTCAAATCTGGAACAAGACAGGGATGCCCACTCTCACCACTGCTCTTCAACATAGTTTTGGAAGTCCTAGCCACAGCAATTAGACAAACCAAAGAAATAAAAGGCATCCATATAGGAAGAGAAGAGATAAAACTGTCACTGTATGCAGACGAAATGACACTGTACATAGAAAACCTTAAGGACTCAACCCAAAAATTACTTAAAATGATTAGTAAATTCAGCAAAGTAGCAGGATATAAGATTAACATTCAGAAGTCAGTTGCACTTCTGTATACCAGCAATGAAATATTAGAAAAGGAATACAAAAATACGATACCTTTTAAAATTGCACCTCACAAAATCAAATACCTCAGAATACACCTGACCAAAGAGGTAAAGGACCTATATGCCAAGAACTATAAAACTTTAGTCAAAGAAATCAAAGAAGATGTAAAGAAATTGATAGATACTCCATGTTCCTGGATTGGAAAAATCAATATTGTAAAAATGGCCATACTACCCAAAGCAATCTACAGATTCACTGCAATCCCTATCAAATAACCCATGACATTTTTCACAGAACTAGAACAAACAATCCAAACATTTATATGGAACCACAAAAGACCCAGAATCGCCAAAGCAATCCTGAGAAACAAAAACCAAGCAGGAGGCATAACTCCCCCAGACTTCAAGAAATCCTACAAAGCCACAGTCATCAAAACAGCGTGGTACTGGTATCAAAACAGACAGACAGACCAATGGAACAGAATAGAGAATCCGGAAATAAACCCTGACACCTATGGTCAAGTAATCTTTGACAAGGGAGGCAAGAACATAAAATGGGAACAAGAAAGTCTATTCAGTAAGCATTGCTGGGAAACCTGGACAGCTGCATGCAAAGCAATGAAACTAGAACACACCCTCACACCATGCACAAAAATAAACTCCAAATGGCTGAAAGACTTAAACATACGACAGGACACCATCAAACTCCTAGAAGAAAACATAGGCAAAACACTCTCTGACATCAACATCATGAATATTTTCTCAGGTCAGTCTCCCAAAGCAATAGAAATAAGAGCAAAAATAAACCCATGGGACCTCATCAAACTGAAAAGCTTTTGCACAGCAAAGGAAACCAAAAAGAAAACAAAAAGACAATTTACAGAATGGGAGAAAACAGTTTCAAATGATGCAACTGACAAGGGCTTAATCTCTAGAATATATAAACAACTGATACAACCCAACAGCAAAAAAGCCAATCAGTCAATGGAAAAATGGGCAAAAGACCTGAATAGACCGTTCTCCAAGGAGGATATACAGATGGCCAGCAAACACATGAAAAAATGCTCAACATCGCTGATTATAAGAGAAATGCAAATCAAAACTACCATGAGATAGCACCTCACACCAGTCAGAATGGCCATCATTAATAAGTCCACAAATAACAAGTGCTGGAGGGGCTGTGGAGAAAAGGGAACCCTCCTGCACTGTTGGTGGGAATGTGAACTGGTACAGCCACTATGGAGAACCGTTTGGAGATACCTTAGAAATCTATATATAGAACTTCCATATGACCCCGCAATCCCACTCTTGGGCATCTATCTGGACAAATCTCTACTTAAAAGAGACACATGCACCTGCATGTTCATTGCAGCACTATTCACAATAGCCAGGACATGGAAACAACCCAAATGTCCATCCACAGATGATTGGATTCAGAAGAAGTGGTATATATACACAATGGAATACTACTCAGCCTTAAATAAAGAATGACATCATGCCATTTGCAGCAACATGGATGGAACTAGAGAATCTCATACTGAGTGAAATGAGCCAGAAAGACAAAGACAAATACCATATGATATCACTTATAATTGGAATCTAATATCCAGCACAAATGAACATCTCCACAGAAAAGAAACTCATGGACTTGGAGAAGAGACTTGTGGCTGCCTGATGGGAAGGGGAGGAAGTGGGAGGTATCGGGAGCTTGGGGTTATCAGACACAACTTGGAATAGATTTACAAGGAGATCCTGCTGAGTAGCATTGAGAACTATGTCTAGATACTCATATTGCAACAGTACAAAGGGTGGGGGAAAAAATGTATACATGTAAGAATAACTTGATTCCCTTGCTGTACTGTGGGAACAAAAATAAATTATAAAAAAAATAAAACTTAAGAAATAGCGTAATAAATGGTATGAATAAATTTAAAAAAAAGAAATCTTTCTGGGTCAAATGATATAATTTATCTTTTCATAAATTTTACCATGTTACTTTCATAGATGTTGTACTATGAAACAGTTCAATATATTGTGCCTAGCACAGCAACATACAAGTTAACCTAATTTCCAACTTAATATAATTACCATAAAATTAGACCATGGTTGGTATAAATGGCTGAAAATCTATTTCAGTTTAATTTAAATATTAATTTCTCTTTCTTAAATGAAATTGTATATTATCATATTTAAGTACCCTCTTTGTCTCTTGGTAAATTTACTGTTTAAAACCAATTTCAATTTGATATTCACCCATTAATCTTTTTCATCTTGATTTCAAATATTTATCTTTTAGTGAAATAATACTTTTTAGTGTAATTTGCAGATATTTTTCTGGTTTGGTTCTGTCTCTTACTTCAAAAGTTGTGGTGTCTTTTTTCCCCATATGCAATTTTTTTAAATTAAATATTAAATTTTTATATCTTAGAATTTGTGGAATTTTTATTAATTTTTGTCTAGTGAGAAAAGCATTTCAAATTCTGCAATTAAAAATTTCACTGTGATTTCTTCCATATTTTAATTTTTTATCTCAGCTCTCCTCTTTCTTTCCTTTCCCTCTTCTATAGCTCCTCATCCTCTTGTGTTTCTTTGCTTTAGCAAAAGTATGCTTTAATACAATTAGATTTTTTCTTAGTTTTGGGTTGTGATAGGTATTCATAATGACCTTTTTGTTAAATTAATACCAAAAAGGACTTATATCATTTTTTAAAATGTTTCATCACCTTCCATTGATCACAAGCATCAGCTTCACCATATATTAAATGACTCTATACATTCGGAGATACTTAAAAACTTTATTCTTTAGTTTAATAACCTATCTTTTTATGAATCAGTATCACATGGTTTAATTATCATTATTTTGTAATATATTTTGTTGTCAGTTATGACTAGCATCATTTTATTAGTCATACTTTTCAGAATTTCCCCATATATTTTGACATGGTTTTACTTCTCCTACAAAATTTAGAATCAGTTTTTCTAGTCAAAAACTCTTTTGTAAGTTTTATTGAGAGTACAATAGATATATTAGTTATCATAGGGAGAATGGACATTTTTTGTTATTTTGAATCTTCCTGTCTCTAAGCCCTACATATATGTCTGTGTTCTAGTTAAACAAAGGTGATATTAAAGAGATTTAATTATTTATAGATATATTAAAATAATTTTATATAGACATATAATTCTATTTTATTCTTATATACTTTATCATTTTGTTGTCTTATTGTTAAAATTAAAAATGTATTTACCTTTTTATTGGTGGTTGTTTCTACATAAGAAGGTTATTGATTCCTGAACAGTATTACTTTTTAATCAGCTTGTTTCCTCGAGTCTTGTAATCTTTTTAACTTTTGAATTGTTTCAGTTAATCCTCTTGGATTTTCCAATTATCAAAAATATTGTAGACAAATAATAATCATTAAAACTCTCCCTTTCCTTTGTTACATCTCTTGTTACACTGTTTTGCCAAAGAATATTGTCTTGGACTTCCAGGAATTGTTGAAAAATAAAAATAATGGCTACAAAACATATCTAGATTCTAAGTTTACTAACACTACTTCTAGTATTCTAATTAAGCATGACACTCATTTTCGTTGTTGGTAAACTAAATATGTTTTCCATTTTTTCAAAATGTTATTTTACATATATTTTCTTTTTTATTAATAACCTAATAAATCTTTTAAAATACCTCTTCAAAATGCATATGGTCCTTTTTAACTTCTTTGAATATTTATCATTTCCCATTTTCTGTCTCCTTAGAATATGAGTCATGTCCCATTTTCTGACTCTTTAGTATCTTTTGATGCTCTTGTTTGGGAGATTTCTCAGTCTTTATGATAACTGTTCCCTACTACATTAGAATCTAAAAGCCTTGTTCACTGAAGACCCATTATAGGTCTAGAACCAAGAATTCGTCAATATACCTACTCCCAGAAACTTTTCAGAAGTCAGTAACTTGAGCATGAAGAATATCTGTACAATTAATTTTGCTGCCAAAAGTAACTAAGTTTCAGTATCAATAGTAGTAGAAGAGAAGGAAGTCATTTTATCAAGCCAAATCTATGGCATTGTTTTGGGTATTATACCTGGTAGCTAAATTCAATCCTTCTTCAAACTGCCAGTGATTTAGCAAGCTGCTCAATATCCTTTTCTATTTAATTGACCATCACAAATGATATATATCTATTGAAATTAATTACACTGAATGAAATTTTGTGGCAGGTATGAATAGAAAACAAATCACTTCATGATTGTTTTGGGGTTGTCTGCTTGGTATTCTGTCACTTAAAAATATATTAAGATATATGTAACCCATAATATCCAAAGCCATCCTGAGAAAGAAAAATGGAGCTGGAGGAATCAGGCTCCCTGACTTCAGACTATACTACAAAGTTGCAGTGATCAAAACCATATGCTACTAGTACAAAGACAGAAATATAGATCAGTGGAAAAGGATAGAAAACCCAGAATTAAACCTGCACACCTACAGTCAACTAATCTATGACAAAGCAGGCAAGGATATATAATGGAGAAAAGGATATACAATATTCAATAAGTGGTGCTAGGAAAACTGGACAGACACATGTTAAAGAATGAAATTAAAACACTTCCTAATACCATATACAAAAATAAACTCAAAATGGATTAAAGACCTAAATATAAGATCAGATACTATAAAACTCTTAAAGGAAAACATAGACCACTTTCTGATATAAACCACAGCAATGTCTTCTCAAATCCACCTCCTAGAGTAATGACAGTAAAAACAAAACATAAACAAATGGGACTTAATTAAACTTAAAAGTTTCTGCACAGTAAAGGAAACTCTAAACAAAACAAAAGACAACCCACAGAATTGGAGAAAATATTTATAAATAAAATAACTGACAAGAGATTAATCTACAAAATTTATAAACACCTCCTGCAACTCAATACCAGAAAAACAAACAAACCCATCAAAAAAGGGCAGAAAAACTAAACAGGCAATTCTCCAGAGAATACATACAAGATGGCCAAAAAACACATGAAGAGATGTTCAACATCACTTCACAATTATTAGAAAAATGCAAGTCAAAACCACTATGAGGAACCATCTTACACTGGTCAGAATGGCCATCATCAAACAGTCTACAAACATTAAATCCTGGAGAGGGTGTGGGAAAAGAGAATCATATTACACTGTTGTTGGGAATGTAAGTTGGTGCAACCACTGTGGAAAACAGTATGGAGATTCCTCAGAAAACTAAAAATAGAATTTCCATTTGATCCAGGAATCCCACTCCTGGGCATCTATCCAGAGAAAACCATGACTCAAAAAGACACAGGTACTCCACTGTTCATTGCAGCACTATATGCAATAGGCAACACATGGAGACAACCTAAATGTCCTTTGACAGAGAAGTGGATGAAGAAGATGTGGTACATATACACAATGGAATATTACTCAGCCATTAAAAGGAAAGAAATAATAGGAGTTCCTGTCATGGCTAAGTGATTAACAAACCCGACTAGCATACACAAGAACTCGGGTTTGATCCCTGGCATCACTCAGTGGGTTAAGCATCTGGCATTGCTCTGAGCTGTGGTGCCAATCACAGACGTGGCTCAGATCCAGCATTTCTGTGACTCTGGTATACGCCAGTGGGGCTACAGCTCCCATTTGACCCCTGGCCTGGAAACCTCCATATGCTGCCAGTGTGGACCTAAAAGACAAAAAAAAAAAAAGAGAGAGAGAGAGAGAAAGAAATAATGGCAGTTGCAGAAACATGGATGGACCTAGAAATTATCATGCTAAGTGAAGTCAGTTAGACAGTGAGACGCCAACATCATATGTTATCACTTACATGTGGAATCTAAAAGAAGGACACAATGAACTTTGCAGAACAGATACTGACTCACAGACTAAAAAACTGATGGTTTCCAAAGGAGACAGGTTGGGGGATGGGGCGATGTGCTGGGCTTTGGGGTAGAAATGCTATAAAATT
This sequence comes from Sus scrofa, assembly GCF_054392235.1. Lineage (NCBI taxonomy): Eukaryota > Metazoa > Chordata > Mammalia > Artiodactyla > Suidae > Sus > Sus scrofa. The sequence continues at coordinate 184,310,153 of NC_139383.1, read as the reverse complement.
GGGTTGTGATGATCTTTGTACCACAATAAATGTAATAAAATTCATTGAGTCATAAAAAATAAATAAAATAAAAAAATATATGTAACTCATGGCAGTCCATGGCGTGTACTGGCTAAGTAACTAAATTGCCACCTACTGATAACTGCAATAAAGTCCAAGTGAAGCCACGTACATAGAAAACTAAAAGACAGTAGGAATTCAAGGAATGTATGTGATGAAAGGGTTCATTTATCTATACTGGATCTTAGGGAATGGATAGATCTAAGTCTCATTCTCTGCTCAGGTAAAAGACAATATGCCACAGCATTTCTGTGATCACATTTAAAGATTTTCTCATAAATTACGCCTTCTGGGATAATATACTTGAAAGCTTAAGTTAAAATATGACCCTGTGCATTTATGAATTGTAATGCATGCTGAATCCTGAGCCTTAGTATACTAGTTAAATATTAAGGGCTAGGCTATTTTAATTTATGTTTCTTCTGTTTTCTAGTTTTGTAATTTGGGAATCTTCACGTCCCTGTGCTTCAGTTTTCTCATTTGAAATAATAATGTCTTCTTTATAAGGTGTTGTGAAGGGTAAATACACAGAACATGCTTAAAATAGTATATTAATAAAATAACTGAAAGAATATGAACATGAAAACAAAAATGGATGCATACAGGGATAATTAGATTGCTGCAATACTCCAAAATCCCACTAACCCCACCTCCCTTGTCAGCAGAAGATTCCTTACCTCCCCAGAGTCTCATGAAACTGTTCTTGCCTTTCTTGAAGACTAAAACAACCCCTGGAGCAATCAAACCTTCTCACGCACACCCCCACTAACTCTAATTTTATCATTTTATCCAGATATATAATGAGACTGAGATTCTAGCATTCCTCAGGGGGCCAATTATAAAGTTAAACTGGGAGTAAAATGTAAAAGTGTTGCAAAGCTTTGTTATTTCATATTGGATAAAATCCATGAGTGATATTTGTGAGTATGGATTCTGAGAGCGTTTAACCACAGAGAAAGAAACATTATTTTAGTAAAGCTGATTTTTTTAAAGAGTACATTGATTGAGAACTTCATATTCCAACTAGAAAATAGTAGAATGTTTCTCCTTGTTTGTTGATTATACTTTGAACTCAAAGTTATCTCTCAATAAATGAGGTGAGCTTCTGGAAATTCCTTGGTCCAATGTAGTGGGATGAATAGAGAAACTGATATTTATTAATTTTAAAATAGATTGAAGATGTGCAATCTAGTCCTACCTAGTCCCTAACTGATGTCCCCAGAGATGGTTCATCAGAGCACCAAGAACTGTATTTTTTATGAGAATGAAATGTTGAAATATTTTGTGGTGGTGTTTCTATGAAAGTCAGAGATGTTGCTAGAATATTCTGCTATTTAAATAAGTAACCTGATCTTATTTGTCATGATGCACCACAGGGTAATAGAGGCCAGACAATTTCATTTAAATACAAAAACTAATATGTGATTATGGAGTTCGTGGTACTGAAAGAGATAGGAAATACATTGAAGTCCAATTGGATTGTAAAAAGGGTAAAGAGTTATATAAAACTAAACAAAATAAAGCATCTAGATCTAGCAGCCAGAACTTTATCCTGATTCAAAATAATAGGAACTAAAAGCATCTTACCCAGTTCCCAAAAATGTGTCATTTCACAATCCCAGGTCCTCTTTAATTAAGTTGTATCTAGGTAACAAAAAGGGACCTATGGTAACATATAATATATGTATATAATAGGTGTATATAATAGGTGTATATCACTTTTGTCTTTGCCAAAGAGATCTGTCAGTTGCGCACCATGGTAATTGTTAGAGATTTCAAGGATTGTTAGACGTACGTCTTAGTGAATGCAAATTTCCTTGGAACACATTGTATTCGAGAGATGAATACAGAGGATTAGCATGATATAGTGAGTTTTTCTCATAATTGATACATAGTTGGTCCACAGGGCCTCGAACACATTCTTTTATTTCTTTTTCAATGTCTGAATATATAATTTTAACAAATTCGCTTGGCAGTTGGTATATTATCCATATTAGCTGCTGACTTATGGATCAAGGGCTCTTACATTATAAAGCATTTTATACTATGTAAGTTAATTGATCCCTCAAATATCCCCATTTACTTTATTTTTGAATTGTGCCAAATATGATTAGAATTTAGGAAATGACTTTGGATTATAGTATGTTAATCGTATGATAATCCTAGTTTAAGCTTCTATTTGGATGGGTTCTATAATATAGTAAATTAACATAGCCATTGTTATTTACTTCATTGATCTGGAAGTTGCCTTTTTTTTGTTTTAGTTTTCCTACTAAAATAAGCTAAATTCCATTGGTGGATTTACATTCCTAAAGCTACTATAAATTAGACATTTTTCTTAGAAAAATTACATATATATTTGCATATTAATTTAAAGTTGATAAGGCCTCTCTTTAGGGATATATAGGGAGCTATACAATTGAGGAGTCTTGAAATTTAAACTTTGTGAGCTTCATGAAAAATCTGTCTCCTAGCATGCCATCACGGTTAGGCTTCAAGACTTCATGAACTCTCCTGCTCTTTCACACATTTCATCTGAAGGGGCCTTCCTAATATTCATATTCTACAAAACATAATGGTCATCCAGTAAACGATGATCTGATGACATTTGAGGGTGGATCCTGAAGGGAAGGAAGTTGATGTTTTGATGAGAGACAAGTATGCATGAGTTAGAAGGTAATTCCCAAGGAAATACTCTATATAGGCTTGTCATCTCAGTCATTTTCTGGAATTCTATGGGTTAGGACATGTTAGATGACCCCCTCTAAAGAACTTTCACAGCAGTTATGAATGCAGTCAGTATGCATGGTAGGTATAAGACAACAACAAGCCTTTCTCCTATTCTCTCCCAGTGTGAATAGCCCTTAGTTTTACCTTTTTCCAGTTACAAGAAACATGACAAAAGTCTAATTTCAGCTGTGTCACCCTGTAATAGTGTTTAGGACCAAAAAAAAAGGGGGGCTAATTATTAAATCACATCTTAACTAGGGGACTACTAAAAAACAAACTAGGAGTGCCCTTCATGGCTTAGCAGTTAACAAACCTGACTAGTATCCATGAAGATGTGGGTTTGATCCCTAGCCTTGCTCAGTGGGTTAAGGATCTGGTGTTGCTGTGAGCTGTGGTGTAGGTCTCAGATACAACTCAGATCCTGTGTTGCTGTGGCTTTGGTGTAAGCTGGCAGCTACAGCTTGATTCATCCCCTAGCCTGGGCACTTCCATATGCCACAGACACCACCCCTAAAAAAGGCAAAAACAAAACAAACAAAAAAAAAAACTAATACAAATTTCAGTGAAATCATAACTTTGGCTTTTCCTCAATTTGGTAAATTGGAAGCTAAGCTTATGAACCTGTTAAAGAAGATAATGATTCCTATATTGAACCCATAACTTCTGAGTCAATGTGAACCCCTACACCATTTCATGGTCTCATTCCCTCCCTCACATTGAGCTGCCAGTGTTTAAGGCTAACAACTCCTGGGCATTTACAAGGACTGTCATAGAATCATTGCTCTTGGTGGTGGCATGCTGGATTTTCTGTTCTGTGATTTCTATAAATCTGATAAAACTAGTACTGGATGTGGCCTATTTCAATCTCATGAGTCTGAAAATTCCAGTTGAACCTAAAATTGTTAAAATTGGTTGTTGGAGTTGACATTTCAGGAATTTGAGAGTGATGTATACCACATCTGGGCATATTGTTCAAAACAGTGCATTAAATAAGCATCAAGACTGCCAGATTTGAATGTGGTCCAGAGGACAGAAGGCTCCTCACTGAATAGACACTATGGTGCATCTATAACCTGCTACTCCATCCTTCTGTTTCAGCTGATCAAATGTTGATATGTGTGTGGTAAAGGAAGGGCCTAAATGAAAACATGCTATACACTAATTCACAGTAGTACGGAGGAGACCTCTAAGGTATAGGAGTGATGCCTCCTTTGGTCATTTTCAAAAATATCTGTGTTTGCTCTTGGATTAGGTAACTGGATAATCATGGTTTATAAGGTGATGGCGTTACCTGAGCTACCAGTTATAAACTGTGCTAAATAATCCACTGACATCTACTTTTATTATTGATGAATTCCCTTATGCTGATTTTGTTATGCTTTTCTAATATATTTAATGTTACGTTGTTTAACATAACTATCTTATTGGATTTATTACTATTAATGCATGAGGCCTTAAGTTATGTTCTAAACACTAATTTAACTGTGTCAAGATTCTGATACTTAGGTTTTTATATTATTCTAGCTCTTATATTTTTAAAAATTATTCAAAATTTGACCAAAACATGTTGAGGAGGGAATTTAATCTGTTTAATGTAACTTCCTTGAAAGAGGGCCTTTCTAACTTCTGGTTTTTATCTAATTTTATTGTATCATGAAAAGTTAATATCATTTATACCCGTAACTTTTCCTTTTTAATTTTAATTTACTTTGCAGCCTAATATATGATCAATTCGCATGAATGTTCCATTGTCACTAAAAAGTTTTATTCTCTTTACTTGTGTTCTTGGTATCTCTATATTTATTTTGTGATTTAGCCTCTATATATCGTTACTTAAATATCTTTAATTTTTTACATCTGTCATTGAGAGGAAGTTAAAGTCTTCTACTACTAAAGTCTTTCTTTCTACTCTATCTCATGCATATTTAACTTTATAATATTTATGTTGTTATTAAGCTACAAGTATATTAATTAATTACATATATTTTTATAAATTATATTCCTAAACATCATAATGTCCTAAGTGCCTTTCTGATTCAGAAACTTTCAGGGTATGGCCGAATAGTCTGTGCTTTAATACTCTTCTGGCAATTTCAATGTAAAATAAAGTTTGAAAGTCATAGCCTTGGGATATTGCTGTTGTCAGCATGGTTAAAATTGGGCTCCTGCCTTATCCAAATTCAAGCTTAGAGTTAGTGGCAAATAATCAGTATACAGCAAAAGTATATATTGTCTTCAATTTGGAGCATATCCCCAAAGAGTACACATCATATACTGTTTATAATCCAGTGATTCAAACTTATATGGCCATGTCTAGTTAACTAAAGGGAACTTTACTGGTATGGACTGATTGTTTATGCCACCCAAATTCTTATATGAAGCCCTAACTCCCAATGTATGGTATTTGGAGATAGGTCTTTGGAGAGTTAATTAGAGTTAGATGATATTCTAAGAATGTGACCCTGGCCCCGTAGATTAATGGCTTTAAAGAAGAGATGCCAGAGGGCTTGCTCTTTTTCTGCTCACACAAAGAACATCTCGTGTGACAAAATAGTGAGAATATGGCTATGTGCAAGCCAGGAAGAGGTTCCTTACCAGGAACTGATTCAGCCTACACTTTACTCTTATACTTTGCAGCCTCAAGAATTGTGAGAAAAACTTTGTGTTACTTAAATCATCCAGCTTGTGATATTTTGTTATGGCAACCTGAGTTGACCAGCATACGTGGAAATGTAGAATCTAACTAATCAGACATGTGGCTGGGCAGAGTCACTGTGTGTGATTACACACTTGACCAACATTCATATATTCTATAGTCCGAATTAACACTATTCAAGTTATATAGCATGGTTGCCCTGTGGTAGGAATATGATGCTAATCGCTTTGAGGAAATAACTAGTAGTCCATAACAGTTAATTACTTTGAATTTTATTGCCTTTTTTCTTTTATTTTTTTTCATTTTTTTATTACTCAAATGAATTTATCACATCTGTAGTTGTATCATGATCATAACAATCTGATTTCACAGGATTTCCATCCCACAGCCCAAGCACATCCCCCCAAACCCCAAACTGTCTCCTCCAGAGACCATAAGTTTTTCATTGTCTGTGAGTCAGCATCTGTTCTGCAAAGAAGTTCCGCCTGTCCTTTTTTCAGATTCCACATGTCAGTGGAAGCATTTGATTAGGGCTTCATATAAGAATTTGGGTGGCATAAACAATCAGTCCATACCAGTAAAGTTCCCTTTAGTTAACTAGACATGGCCATATAAGTTTGAATCACTGGATTATAAACAGTATATGATGTGTATTCTTTGGGGATATGCTCCAAATTGAAGACAATATATACTTTTGCTGTCTGCCTTTTTTCTTTTAAATATGCAAACATATTCATATATGTATGTGTGTGTGTATATATATTCAAGCAGAGGAATGAACTCCATGAACACACACACACACACACACACACGTGATTCAAACTCACAGGGCCATATCTAGTTAACCAAAGGGAAATTTACTGGTATGGACTAAATGTTTATGCCACCCCAAATTCATATCCACATACACACACATACATATGTTCTTGACTTTATAGATTTAAATAATACCATTCAAACTAAAGAGTAAGTGTGAGGAAATCAATTATGGCCAGTTTTGTGACATCATTCCCCATCAATCTCCAGCTTATTCAGTCAGCTCCAGTCCTTTCTGGCTCCACAAGAAGCTCAAAGATACACCTACCTTAGGATTTTTCTTTTTCCTTAGATTCATTGCCAGAATGCCACTCTTGCAGTTTTTTGCTTGGCAAAAATCACTCACTTCCTTGATGTCTATTTTCCAATTTCACCCAACAATGCTTTAGTCACACTGTAAGACACCCTTATCCCAATATATTGGCCTTGTTTTTCATCTTACTTCTTGCTTTCTTACATACCACATCATTTATGTATTTATTATGGTGTATATTTGTCTGTTTTATTTCCTGATATATATCACTTTTTTTTTTTTGCTTTTTAGGGTTGCACAGATGACATATGGCTTAAGTTTCCCAAACATTTTTGTCAAGGTGTAACAAAGTATTTGTAGTAACTATGTTTTGTCTATATTCTTAAAAGTTATATATCCTTGTAAAATCTTGTACTGCCTGTATGAACACTTATTGTTGAAGGAAGGGAACATTCCTTAGATGTATTTGTAGGAGTTTCAAGTAGGGGAATGATCAGTGTCATATGCAAGGTTAACTTGTAATTTATTTACTTATTTTTGCCTCAGAATTTCGATAAATTTGTTTATCCTTTCCTCTTACCAATCAAAGAGTATAGCAACCCCTCTGTCCCTCTCACCTGGAATCAAGCTTCAGCCCAAATACATGGCCTGCCTGTGTGATTCCTTTGCTTCCTGTTTCTAAGAAACAGACTGGTACTGTTTCCAGAAAGATGTTACTGGAATTAGGGTTCTTGTTCACCAAGCAGAAGAATGAACTCCATTAACACACAGGCAGCAAGCAAACAAAGTCTTTATAATAGGTAAGCAACCAGCTCCCAGGACAGGTGGGAGGGGGAAGAAGAGTCCCCCTCTCTATGTCCCTTAGGGGTTTTTATCCCTTAAAGATGGGGGTTACCAACGTGGGGTCCAGACAAATGTGGTTTTCTCCCATTGGCCTTGCCCAATTACCTATACCTGTCCTTGTCCAATAGGGGTCTTGTGGTGAAAATGTCCTGTTAAGTCTCATGGTTTCTTTGCCCTTCTCTTCCTGAAGACTGAGTCACAGGGGTTTAGAGATTAATGTCCATCTGGGCATAGGAGCACTCCCTATAGTAAACAGTGCCTTTGGGGAGGTTATTCCCTGGAGACCTTAAGCCACAAATGTTAATCAGTAGCCATATCAAAGAATGCATAGAAGCCCATACTTCTGCACTGACTACCTGAGTTATTATTCAGCCTCAGTTCCGTAAAAGTTCCTGATGCTATATCCATTGTCTTTCCTTGATAAGCAAAAGGAAATCACTGCAGATATGGCCATTGCCTTCAAAAAGCCTGTTTTTCTGATGACTTTTGAGATTGGTTGCCATAATCCTTTGTGTTTCCTAAAACACCTGCTACTGTTTGAAGCTTATTGCATTTGGCTGCATTTCTACTTACTTTTTAATATGTTTTTCAGGGTTTTAGCTCTGTCCTAATTTTTCTAAAAAATGAAATTTACATTTCTATTTCTCAGCTTGTCTGCTGCTTTTATATGATTTCCAAAGAAAAGAAGAAAATCTGCTTTCTTAACCTTCCTGAGTTGAAAAATATGATTGACCTAATCTTCACCTTTGTTATTCTTTTTTCTAAGCACTTGTATTTGTTTTTATCTAAGTACTGCTTTAGAAGCATCCTATGTCTATATAAAACAAATCAATTTAAAATCAGTTCTAAATAGTGTGTAAGTTTTCTATTTGCTATGGTAACAAGTTACCACACACTGAATGGCTTAAAACAATATACATTTATCATATTATAAGTCTGAATGTCATAATCCCCACACCTTCTCACTAGGTTAAGACCAAGATGTCTGGAAAATTTTATTCCTTTTTAAAGACTATAGGAGAAAATTCCTTTCCTTGCTTTTCTAGCTTCTAGAAGTTCCATTTTTCCCTTTCAAAGCTAGAAAATAACATCTCTCTGACAGCCTTTTCATTGTCACATCTCTTTCACTGACTCTTATTCCCTTTCTCCTACCTTCTTCCATTTTTAAGGACCCTTGTGATTGTATTGGGGCCATCTAGATTATCCAAGAAAATCTCCATATTTTAAGTTTAGCTGTTTAGCAAAGTTAATTTTATCTGCAACATTAATTCTCCTTAACAATTTAAAGTAGTCACAAGTTCTGAGCCTTAGAAATTAGGCATTGTGGGAGGATGGGTGGCATTATTCTGTCTAGAACAATAATTTCTTGTTTTGGTTGGAATTTACATATTGTGTCTGTTTTTAGGCATGTACTTGCAGGTTTAAAGCATATGGAGTTTCCTTTTAATTATTTCTATTCTTAGTTAAATATTCAACTGAAAATTGTCAATATATCTATTTTAAATTAAAATGTGGTTAATATCTGTGGTACTTCTTTGACAGTTGGAAGTAGCATTCATTCTCTATATAAGTGGTATGTAATTTTCTACATATCTATGAAATAAATCCATTCATTTTGTTGCTTAAAGCCTCTTTTTCTGTTAAATATTTAGTTTATCTCACAGATACTTTTTTAATTTATTTTTTTCTTAATGAATTGTATTACATTTATAGGTGTACAACAATCATCACAACCAAATTTTATAGCATTTCCATCCCAAACCCTCAGTACATCCCCTCACCCCCCAACTTGTCTTATTTGGAAACCATAAGTTTTTCAAAGTCTGCAAGTCAGTATCTGTTCTACAAAGTTCATTGTATCCTTTTTTTAGATTCCACATGTAAGTGACAGCATTTGATGTTGGTGTCTCATTGTCTGACTGACTTGACTTCACATGATAATTTCTGGATTCACCCATGTTGCTGCAAATGCTGTTATTCCTTTCCTTTTAATGGCTAAGTAATATTCCTTTGTGTATATGTACCACATCTTCTTTACCCACTCCTCTGTAGATGGACATTTAGGTTCACAGATACTTTAAATATCTCTGAGTATACCATTTTCCATCCTTTAAATTATATCTACTTTTATTTTAATTTTCTGTAGACAAACTTTTATATTTAATATTTAATTCAATGTATTTAATAGTAAATGCATATTTATCAATTATTTGCTCAAAACTAGTGGCAGAAATTGCTGATTGCTTCAAAGATCCAATTTCTTTTTTCCTGCCGTAGTGGTGAAACTGATAGGACTAACATCCTGAACCCAGTCAGAACACCAACTGGGACTTGAACCCATATGCGGGGACTCAAACTCAGGCAAAACACAGATTGGGACTTAAACCCATGGTTTTAAATTGAATCACTCACCCTGTGTCTGGACTCACTGAGGTTTAGGTTTGTTCATGTCTCCACACAGGAAAAAATTCAGCGGAGCCAAAGTGATAGGCAAGAAATAGATTTATTAAGATAGGACATTTGTGAGAGGTGCAAGCAGGCAGGCACAGAAGCTCTGTCTTCTTCTGATGACTTTTTTGAGCAATTTATTAACTTACAGCGATCTCCCAAAGTCCCCTAGACTTCCCTCTCTATCTATGATCCTTTATTTGGACTTCTACAACTACCTGTGCCTACTGCATCCCTATCAATAACACACCTGAATTATAGCTGTTACATATGGTCAGCTGTGATATAGACTATATACCATAGCTGTGATCTTATGAGTATGCTCTAGCTAATAGGACAATAGGAGCATGTCTTGAAAGGGAAGGGGAAGGGGAAATGCCCCTACCTTCTTTTCTTAGTCTTCTTGGAAAATGTATGCTATGTCTGAGGAACTATTTTTTATGGTAAGAATTATAACCATATAATAATCTAAGAGATTGAAAACACTAGAGATACCCTGGTTCCCCTGGTATTGAGATTTTAGAAGTGGCTCTATAATACTGATTCCTAGTTATCCATTTTGTGTGTCCAAGTGTCTTGCAGGAGCTTGAATTGACATTGGTTCCTCCCATGAGCACATGCCCTAAATAACAGCCTGCAGTCACAAGTAAATATAAGTTCCCGACATAACTTCCCCAACTTCCCTTTTGGTAAGTGTCTCCCTCACCTCCAAGGCCTTATCCTCCTACACCTCTTATATAACATCCCCTAGAAGCGTACTAAACTCCCTTACTAATCTGGCCTTCACCTACAATTCTAAAGCACTTAACCTGTGGACTCTGGTAAAGAGGCAGGTTCCTCATGTCCTGTCCAGATCTCTTTGCCTGCACCTTGACTTTAACCTACCTATGTGGTCCCTTGAGGTGTGTCTCTTTCCCTCTAGGACTTCTGAATAATAAGCTTCTGCATTTAACTTTTCTGTGTTGTTTTGTTGAACCCTGGTTATTTCTCTGAATCCATGGGCCATACATAGCAAATGTTAGTTTAACAAAGTCACCACACCCAGCACCAATCTACGCAGGACTGGTAATGCTAAACTTGATCTGCCTGATGTTGTACTACGAAGATTCATAAAGTCATGTAAGATTATTTTAAGCTCTTAAAATCGGTACAAGAGATAATACAGAGTCCAATAGGAGAGAGCTCTATTTACTTAAAGGTTACAGAATTGTGTCTATATCCCACTATAGGGTCACAGTTAAGACCAAGAAAGGATATCGAGGTACTCTCCTTGGATGCAAGATTTAAGGAGGTGCTAGAAAACTCTGTAGTCAAAATAAATTATGTTAAATGCAAAATATAAACACTCAGAATTTTTGTTTTATTACCTTAAATTGTTGTGCATTAGGAACAGTCTTTCCAAAAATCTCATACTTCTGGATTTATGAGAGTTGACAATGACTAGAGAATGAATTGGGCAGAATGGAGCTAAGTATATTATAATGTTTTCTGATTAGTCAGCATTAATTCACTTTTTTCTCTTGGTCAAAATGTAGAAGGATATTCCTATAAGGGTATATCAGGACACTTTTTTCTTTTTGCCTCAGGCTAAATATGGCTTGGCATTGTTCTCTTCCACTGTCCCACACCCAGTCCTAAGGTGAGGCCATGCTTTGCAATGTCTGCTTACTTTTTAGCCCTCTTCCACAAGTGAGAATAACCTTCTCTTAATCTCTTTTATCTCACCCTCCCTCCCTTGGTTGCAAAAAATGCGACTAGATATTATTTCTTATCCTCACTAAATTCTTCCATGCTTCTGCCTACTTCTGGAATGAAAGCAAAGCAGAAATGGCTTCAGCACTGATCACTGTGATATTTTCTGATTCCATACGTTGTCTAGAAATGTTTATCTTGTTTTGGATCCCATTTCTATCATTTGATTTTCTATTTTTGTAAACTTAATGAATCACCTCTATATGTTTGGAAGAGAGGAGTTACATAAAGAGTGAGAACTTAGGCTGAATTACTTTGACCAATAGCCCATATTTTTAACACACAATCAAACTAGTCTAGAGAGATGATCATTTTCGAAATGATGAAATGCCATGTCACATCTTTTACTTCTCATATATGTTTTTATTTAAGGCTTAAAATACTCAAAACTAATTAGAAATTACATAGAAATAACATTTGTAACTAGGGCATTTTGCTATGTCTCTGGTTATCCTTCTATTATCAACAATTGAATACTTTTGCAAGGTTATTTTTCCCCTTGTGGTAGTTGATCTAATTACACTAATCTATAAAGGAAAAGGCTATTTATTAGGTATATATTTATTTCTACCTTCCTCCTGCAGTGTGATTCCTTCATTACAACAATACTGGTATAACATTTATATTATAAGAAACTACTTATATCTTTAGTGCTTTAATCATTTCATTCCATTTCAAATATTTTCCTTAATTGCAAAAGCTTAAAATTTCAGTGGTTTTCTTACAGATGTTTTAAATCAATGTTTGGTAGCTATTAGCAAAATAGTCTTCTTTTTTTCTTTGTCTTTTTGCTATTTCTTGGGCCGCTCCCGCGGCATGTGGAGGTTCTCAGGCTAGGGGTCGAATCAGAGCTGCAGCCACCGGCCTACGCAAGAGCCACAGCAACGTGGGATCCGAGCCGTGTCTGCAACCTACACCACAGCTCACGGCAACGCCGGATCGTTAACCCACTGAGCAAGGGCAGGGACCGAACCCGCAACCTCATGGTTCCTAGTCGGGTTCGTTAACCACTGCGCCACGACGGGAACTCCAAAATAGTTTTAAAATATAAATATTTTTGTAAATGTTTTACTGTAAGTTCATGGAAAATATATTTACTTTCATTGTTTTTAAGTTTGGAAAAAAATGATAGTCTGAGGAAACAAGGCAATTTCTGTGATATATAGTCTAGAATCATTTTAGCTATTTTGGTAAGTATAGCTTATTGCTGTTTAATTTTTTTATTTTTTTAAGATAAGAAGGACTGTCTAATCTAACTGATAAGTGCAAAATCTTTACACAATGCTCTGCATTTAATGAACATTTAGATATATTGTATGAATCACATTAAAAAACGAATATTGATCCCATTATAAAATTTTAACTTTTTTCTGCAAAAATTTAGGAACATTCTTAGACCATATTCCTATTTGTTCCTACTACTGTTTTTCATATTGTTAAGAAAATTTTTTAAATTTATTTAAGGACATGTTCTAAATAATTCATTTATGAATTTCAATAGAAACTGGCAGAACAAGTCTTCAGTAGTTAGGTATTTTCAGAAAAAAGAGTTTATGAGCCCAATTCTTACATCTCCTCATACCTAGAAAAGCACTAAAATCCTTCATGGTGACATGTGTTCCTTGTGACTAGCAGTGACCTGTAAAAATGTGTGCTAGGTTGCATGTACCTCCCCTTCACCAAAATCACACATATACTGACATTACCCCCTGCCTCTTTGGAGCATTTTTTTTTTCAGAGCTATCTGAAATGTTGCCTCTATGGCAATAGTCCTCACTTTTCACCAAATAAAAATTAACTCTCAACTTTAATATTGTGCTTATTTTTTAAGTTGACATACTGAAAATAGGAGATAAAAATAAGACTGGAAACATGGATGGAATTAGTCCTTGCCTTCCCAAACTCTGTTTGTTGAATATGTGAAGTTAATTTAACCTATTTAAGATATCCATTATCTGGAAAGTGGTTTAGTTATAAGTTGTAATTGATACAATGCATGTGAGGCACTAAGGATAGTGTATGGCATTAGAATAGAGCCCTCATTATCCATTATCTGTCTCCTATAGTCCTACTACAGTTATTTCAAAACCTCTTCCTCTGTTATGTATTTATTCGTATTTATTCCTAGTGAAAGAGCTTAGGAGGATACACTATAAGCATACCAATTTTGATAATACTCAAATTATTATTTTACCAAAGCACACACACTTTTTTTTTCTTCATAGGGCCACACACATGACATATGGAAGTTCCCAGGCTAGAAGTCAAACAACATCTGCAGCTGCAGGCCTAAACCACAGCCACAGCAAAGCCAGATCCGAGCCATATCTGCAATTTACACTGCAGTTCACAGCAATGCCAGATTGTTAACCCACTGAGTGAGGCCAGGGATTGAATCACATCCTCATGGATACTAGTCAAGTTTGTTACCTGAGCCACAGGGGCAACTTCCCACAGTATAATTTATATATCTGCAATTTACTTAGTGGTGTGCAATTTTGAGTTTTGACATATTTGCATGTTTATATAACTGTCACATACCTCCAAAATTCTTCATGCCCGTTTGTAATCAATACACCCCATCAAATTACAGTCCCTAAAACACTATTCCATTTTCTGCCCCTATAGTTTTGACATTGCCAGGTCACATAAATAAAATGTAGTGTGTAAGGTTTTGAATCTTCTTTCATTTAGCAAAATCAATTTTATATTAATCTGCGTTGTGCATAGCAGTAGTTGTTACTTTTTATTACTGAATAGTATTTTCCTGTGTGGTTAAAAACAGTTTTTGTCCACTCACCAGTTGGTTTAGATTGTTTCCTATCATTAATGATAAAGAGTAAACCTGCTATACACATTTAATTGGATGGAACTGAGTTTGAATAGCCATGATAGCAGTTTGGGAAAAATCAAGGAAAAATGAATGATTCATTCTGCTATATAATATGTAGCATTTAATAATTCCGAGAAATTTCCAACTGGGGAGTTCCATTTTGGCTCAGTGGTAACAAACCCAGCTAGTATCCATGAGGCCTTGCTCAGTGGGTTAAGGATCCAGCATTGCCGTGAGTTGTGGTGTAGGTTGCACATGGATTGGATCTGGTTTTGCTGTGGCTGTGGTATAGGCCTGCATCTGTAGCTCTGATCTGACCCCTAGCCTAGGAACATCTATATGCCTCAGGTGTGTCCCTAAAAAAGCAAAAAAAAAAAAAAAAAAAAAAATTCCAATTAGTTATTTACATATTAAAGAAGAAAATAGGCTCAAAGATTAAGGCATTACAACCAATACATTCACTTATTTTGATACAAATATTTAAGAATAAAGAGTGAAAAATAGTTGAACATTTGACAAGTTGTGAATTAAATAGAATAAAGAAAGGACTGAATTATCTTTCTGCACATTTTAATGAAGTAATTCATAACTACTGATTTTGTTAAGAGACATATGTTGATGAACGTATCATCAAACCATCACTTTCGAAGATCATTACCTACCATCTTTCACAAGAAGTTTCTGCCTTATAGATCAAGTTTTTACATATAACAGACAAAACTGACATTACTGCAATATATATCAATATTTATAGTCACAATATGGACATAAATGTCAATATTTATCATATAATAACAATTAGATGTCTATATGAATGCCATTTTGTATTTCCTTCTATTATTAGATATTCTAAATAATCAGCTAATTATAAAAGAATAAATGGGACAGGCAAAATGCAAGAAAAAAATTAGAGGTTTAAATTAAGGAAAATACAATCATGATAATGCTATACACTAACAGAAAAGAAACAGCTGTTCTTGAATAGTACCATATTCAGCCACTGGGTTTGGAAGGTAATGGGATTATAATATTAGATAGCTAGGACTTCCACTCTGATGAAAGGCATTTCAAAATTATTACCTCTGGTATAAAATTTCAAATTCTATTAGATTTCTGATGGTTCAAGTTTTATGATAGGAAAAAATAATATGAGCCGTAATATATTTTTGACTTTAGGAAAAGAAAAAGGTAGAATATGGCACAGAATAAAAGTGACTTTCATATTTCTTTAGAGAAGCTGAACTCTATATGAAACTTTGTGATATAAAAGACCTGATGATAAAGAACCCAGCTTTTATTAAAAGGAAGTAAAACTGTTTCAAAGGTTTAGAACAATCCAAAAAATATTAAATTTGATTTGAGATTTTTTTCATTTCCTTCCTGTGGTACACTTTACCACTTTTGAATAACTGTAAGAGGTGAATTAAGGAGTCATTTTCTTTTCTTTTTTCCATGGATGAGGTTATTGTCTACAGCTTGGCAAACTTTGCCACTGTCAGAAGGGCAAAAAATTAAGCACTAACAGAGCTCCTCCTCTTCTCAACAAGGAGATGGATTTGGTAAGCAAGGGATCTCCCAAAAGCCTAGAGTGGTTGACATTATGCTTTTATTTTTTCCCACAAAATTGGTGATTGAAATACAAATTGAAAAAAAAAGTCCTAAAAAGACAATATCAACTTAAAAGCAGTTTTAAATATCCTTTTCAAATTCTATGAAATACCATCATAAAGAACTAACTCTCACTTGGGATTCCACAGAATACCACTGCCTCCTTTTACTAAATTCTGTCTTTCCTATTTTTTTGCTTTCATTTGTGTCATTTTTAAACTTGCAGCTAAAAGATCCTTGATTAAACCCTCAGCCTGTCACCCACACAAATTCTAGCAGAGGCCGTTGTTTCTGGGATGGCCATGTGCTAAACAGTCTTAGAAAATGAATCAACCAGGAAGTTTAGTCTTCAGCTTTGAGGAAGGAAAACTGAATGCTGTGACCAATAACCAAAGGTAGGGCTATGAATCAGGGAGAAAAAAATCAGGTCAGAGTCCAAAGAGAAGAACTGTAGAATTCTAGAGGATTTCTTTATTTTGCTTAATTTTGTTTTTTGTTTTTTGGGTTTATTTTTTGATTGTTTGTTTTACAGCTGTACCTGTGGCGTATGGAGGTTCCCAGGCTGGGGGTTCGAATCAGAGCTATAACTGCCAGCCTACGCCACAGCCACAGCAACGCAGAATCCGAGCCGCATCTGCAGTCTACACCACAGCTCATGGCAACACTGGATCCTTAATCCACTGAGTGAGGCCGGGTATGAAACCCACGTCCTCATGGATACTAGTAAGGTTTGTTAACTGCTGAGTCACAACAAAAACTCCCTCATCTTTTTTTTTTTTTTTTTTTTTTTTTGTCTTTTTGTCTTCTAGGGCCACACCTGCGGCATATGGAAGTTCCCAGGCTAGGGGTCTAATTGGAGCTGCAGCCTCCAGCCTACACCACAGTCACAACAACCCCAGATCCAAGCCATGTCTGTGTCCTCCACCACAGCTCAAGACAACACCAGGTCCTTAACCCACTGAGGGAGGCCAGGGATAGAACCCACATCCTCATGGATGTCAGTTGGGTTGGTTAACTGCTGAGCCACAACAGGAACTCCTGGGAACTCCTTCTAAGAGATTTCTGAAGTGGGTTATTTTGCACAGTTACTATGAAATCCATGAAACAATATACATAAAAGTACTCTCTCCAGATTAAAAGTTGAGCTAGTTTAGTGGCACAGATTCTAAAATCAAACTCCCTAAGTTTAAATCTTGGTTCTCCTGCTTTCTGGCAATGTGACCTATAATAAGTTAAATTCTCTTTGTATCACTTGCTTTAATCTGCAAATTAGAAATGGGAAAGATATTTCCTACTTCATAGGGTTACTTTGTTGATTAAATGAGTTAGTACATGTAAAGTCCTTAGAACAGCTCCTGGAACTTAATAAGTGCTATTAAGTCTGTGTAAGTGTTTATTATTATTTGTGTTTATAGAACTACATTTTTGGCCATTGCTGTCACACAGACATTGTGATACTTGTTTTATAAATAACTATGACATACACTAATCCACAGGGCACAACATATGTGACATAAATTTCCCTTGAGTTAAGTGTTTGCAGTATTAAAAAATAATAAAATAAAGAAAAAAGCAAGAAATATAAAACTAGGAAAGAGATCACTATTATAATGGCACATTGGTTGACATTTTTGTTAAAAAATGTATTTTATAAGAAAGAAATGACATGCTGAAAAGAAATGAAATGTAATCAGATATAAAGTCATAAAATATGAAAAAAACATAGTGCAAATCAAACCTAATGTCATTTATAATGATAAATTAAAAATGTATTTATTTTAATGCAAATTAAGTTGAACTACCAACCTCACACAAACATAATAAATATGAATTAATAAATGTAATAGAATTAGTAATAGAGGCTTTAGGTGCTTGACTTGACACAGAGTTAGTTACTCCTTAAAAGAATAATACCAGCAAATATAAACTGTTTAAAATAAAATAGCCAGTTATAATTTCTTTCCTGAATGTGGTTTATGTGACTACTGTTTGTTAAAGATAATTGACACATTAAAGAATATAACAGCAGAAAATATAATGATTATTATAAAAATAGCTTTAGCAAAAGATGCTCCCAGTTGTTCCCAGCAGAGCGTTATGTGGTGTGTAAGTTTAAACTTAATAAAGAGCTTGAATCTCTTTGAATTTACCTTTTACTTCCGACCTTCATATTGTATTAGATAATTGTCCAAGATAAGTAAAGAATATCTTGAACCTTTCTATGGCAGTTATATAGCCATTCTTCTCTAACACTGCCTTTTTGTAACTAATGACACAAAAATATGAACTTAATATACTTATATTAATTGAGAAATCCCAACATAAAATGAACAGTTTATTTTAAAGCAATATCAAGGTAACATTTTATATATAAATAATAGATGTTTTCTTTATTTTACCAGTATGTGAGAAAAGCACACACCTACCATCCTTCTGTCACTATGATGGAACAAGATATATTGCTTCCTTTTCTCAGTAGATTTGGTAATAATACCTCAAGATAGTGTTGATGCTCACTATTAATGGTAGCTATGTTCTATATAGTCACTGTGAACACCAAATTAGCAAATACTGAACTACTCTTCTTAGGAAAAATACAAGGTTAATTTCTTGTAAGCCTCTGGTCACAACTTTTTCCTCAACCAAAATGTCACATGTGTTACACAGGTTCACTTACCAAGGTCTGAATAAAAGAAGCTAGTCTCATCAGCATTGAAAATCTGATCTTGGAGTTCCCTTCATGGCTCAGCAGAAACAAATCTAACTGGTATCCATGAGGATTCAGGTTTGATCCCTGGCCTCGCTCAGTGGGTTAAGATTCTGGCATTGCTGTGAGCTGTGGTGTAGGTTGCAGATGCAGCTTGGATCTGGCATTGCTGTGGCTGTGGTGTGGGCCAGCAGTTACAGCTCCAATTTGACCCCTAGCCTGGGAACCTCCATATACCATTTGTACTTAATAAAAAAAAAAAAAAGAAAAAAGAAAAAAAGAAAATCTGGTCTTCCATATAACCCTTCTCCTGTATAACATTTAGCAGGTATTTAAGGATATATATATTTATAATCCCCAGATGTGCAGAATCTGCCTAGCCTGCAGGTTTAGTTTTGCACCATGTCACCTTTTGAAATACATAAACCAGGCAAATTTGACCAAGAAGGGTCTATCATTTTCAGACCTTTGGTATTATAATAATTTATTTTTTGGCTTTTAATCTCATAAAAATTCCATTCATTATATTCTTTTACATTTGCCTTATTTGAATTCAAAAATTTAGTAGCTTTTATATCTTTTCCATAACTTCATCATATACTATAGATGTAGCTTTAGCGATTTACAAACTGGGTTTTTGTACAGATTGGTGAATTTCCTCTTCCTTTTTCTGGCCTGCATATTATTGGTTCATTAACATCAAAGTTACTGCCAAAAGCACTATAACTCATGCCTGAATAAAGCTTGTCTAACACAGGCATTTCTCCATAGGGCACACTTGTGTTTAGGAACATTAGATAACAGTTTTGCACCATGTTTGGGAGCCATTGTAAACAGCAAAATCACCAAGAAAAAATACAAAATGTGGGACTAATTACATTTGAAAAGGACAGTATTTTACAGAATGAGAAGAATTAAGAAGACAGTGTTATTTTGTTAGATTTTAGCCTGGAATTTTGGACTTTAAGTTTTAGAGGTTCTGTGCATTTTTTTTTTTTCTTTTAATGGCCACACCTGCAGCATATGGTAATTCCTAGGCTAGGGGTCAAATTGGAGCTACAGCTGTCAGCCTACACCACACCCACAGCAGTTCAGGGTCCAAGTCACATCTGTGAACTACACTACAGCTCATGGTAATGCTGGATCCCTGACCCACTGAGCAAGGCCAAGGATTGAACCCACATCCTCGTGGATACTAGTTGTATTCCTTTCCAGTGCGCCAGTATGTGAACTCCCATTTTTTTTTTAAATATTTGTGAATGACCATGAAAGTGTCATGAATATAGATTTTGGAAGTATAAATAAATGAGTTCACAAATACAGAATCCATGAGCAATGAAGATTGGGTATATATAGGTGAGACAATATCTGTTAACTGAGGAGTATGTGATATTATAGATTTGAATTACCTTTGAAGTATTTATAATTAAAATGAATACTAACATTTATGTGATAATTGCCTCTATGTTAAATATTTTAAATCGATTATATAATTTAATCTTTATAACAACTCTATATGAAAACACTATTATATCCATACTTTTTGGTGAAAGAGGAAAGTTAAATTTCTTAACATTTTATGGTTTATAAGTTATAGAGCTGCTATTCAGACACATGAAGTATGACTGTACCTTACAATATTCATCATACCAGTACACAGTTTGTTAGGAGTACTTTAAGGTATTAAGGCTGATAGTTTTTTTTAATTACTTAATGAATTTTATTATATTTATAGGTGTATAGCAATCATCACAACTAGCTTTTATAGTATTTCCATCCCAAACTCTCAGTGCATCTCCCCACCTGACTTCCTGTCTCATTTGGAAACCATAAGTTTTTCAAAGTCTGTGAGTCAGTATCTGTTCTGCAAATAAGTTCACTGTGTCCTTTTTTTTAGATTCCATGTAAGTGATAGCATATGATGTTGGTGTCGCATTGTCTGACTGACTTCACAAATATATGCATTTTTCATTGCCCATAACAAAGAAATAACTCAGTTTTGCTACCATCAAAAATGCCAATAAACCATAACCTGACATCTGCAGAAGCAGATGGCCCTTGATATTAGGATATCAAGTTAAGAAGAATGTCGTCATAAATATTAAACAAAAGATACCCGTGTGGTAACTGCTATGCTTTAATTATGTTTGTAGCCATTCTTAAGAGTTCACAAATTTGTACATATTTTAAAAATATGACAGTGATTATATATGAGCATGTCCCCCTACTCCTCTGCCATCTTGTCCTATTTTCTCTTATCTTTCTTTAACAATGCAGTGGGGTGTCCAAGGATGAAACTCACACATGGACAACAGAAACTACTATATATACCTTCCTTTTTTTCTCATTTTATGAAACCATAAATATATAGATATGTTTATTCATATTTATTTATCTATTAAGACTCGACAGGAATTCTTATAATTTATACCTGTTAATCAAAATATATATAATTAATAATCCACAATTGTTCACAGAATTAATTGAGGAAAAAAAAACCCTAAAAGAATTAACTCATGGGGCAACTGGTTTTTTTGTTTGTTTTTCTTTTTTTTTTTTCTTTCTAGGGCTACACCTGTGGCATATGAAAGTTCCTGAATTAAGGGTCGAATCAGAGCTGCAGCTTCCATCGTACACCACAACCACAACAGCACTGGATCCAAGCTGCATCAAGCCTGACCTATGCTGCAGGCTGTGGCAGTGCCAGATCTTTAACCCACTGAGTGAGGCCAGGGGTCAAACCTGCATCTTCATGGACACTGTATAGAGTTTTTAACCTGCTGAAGCAGAGTGGGAACTCCTGAGCAATTGTTGAGAGAGTTTAGCATCTTGAACATTCTAAACAGAACATAGTTTTCAGTGGACTGAAGATAAACAAGAATAAGGATTGTTAAACTACTAAATCAATTTGATAAAAACAGCAGCTATGATAGTAAAAGTGAAATATTGAAAACTTAATTAAACAATGTTTTAATGTATTATGATACATTCAATATACAAAAGCATAAGAAGTGAGCTATTATATTCAATAAATCTATTCTTATTTAATATAGTGACTATTATCTATTCTAAATCTGAAGAAAAATTTCCAGATAGTAATGAAAAATTAACCTTCAGTAAACAAGTTATCAGAAAAGAATCCCTTGCTATTTTCATTGCTGTTCAGAAGATTCTCATATATAATCACTGTCACTGTCCCACAAACACACCAAAAAAACACGTCTACAGAATAAATGACTCACACAGAACAGCAACCAATAGCTGGCAGAGGAACCTAAACTCCAATAATGGCAAGAAGTTCGTGACATTACTGGGCAGAACGGGAGAAAAGAGGAGAGTGAGAGAAGGTGAATCCGAGAAGGACGGGCGCTCCCAAAAGGGAACTGCAGAGGAGAAAGGGATCCCGCACCCTGGAAAGTCACCTACTTGGGGGAAAGATCAAACGAACCGTAGGAATCTCCAGATGGAGAGAAAAGTGTAGCAGTAAGTTGGAGTACAGAAAAGCCGATCAAGAACCGAACGGACCATCTGAACTACGGGCACAGTCACCAAAAATTGAGATGCCTCGGTGGGGTCTGGGCACCGAATCCTTGGCTCCAGGGGTTAGTCCCCGGGAAAGGGACAGGGGACGCCTGGGTGGGGGCTGGGCACCGAGACCTCGGCTCCAGAGGTTAGTCCGCGAGAACGGGCTGGGGGGGCAGGGCGGAGCGGAAACTGCTTGGGAGGTCTAGAAACCATTTGATGGGGCAGAGACTGCCTGGAAGACTAGAAAACAAAGCTGTCCCAGAGAAAGGGAGAAATACTCTAGGGGTGGGGAAGTGGAAAGCCGCATCAGAGGGAACCTGGGAGAAGAGCCTGGTCTGCGCCTGTGCTGGGGAGGGGAGAGAAGAAGGGGTGGGTCCCCATAGAATACCCTCCACGCCACAGCAAGCTTACAGGCCCGCTAGCTAGCAGAAAGCTGTGCTTCCCAGTGCATCCCCTCCCCCCACCCCACCACCCCTATGCTCTCACCGAACCTGGAGCTGCCTGCCATCCAGGAGGGCTGGCCTCAACAATTGCCTGAAGCCTACCACCACAGGGGCTGTCCCTGCACAGGCCTGCTTGCCCTTTGGAGGGGCTACACTTCCGCAGAGCAGCACCAAAAACCACCAGCCCCCGAGAAAAGGCCTGCAGCCCAGAAAAGCTAGAACAAGCCTAGCCAGGCCGTGAATAGATCTGCCTAATTCTTGGACGGTTTTTCCGAGTCAGGCTGCCCCAGGGAGGAGCCTCTTAGGTTTCCAATGGCCCTGCTACCCGCCCAAGCCCCCAGGGGGTGCCCCACTCCCACGGAATAGCTGCTCAGCACCACCAGCCCCCTGGAGGACCCCCTGCAGCCCAGAAAAGCTGCAACAAGCTTGGCCAGACTGTGAAAAAATCCGTCTACATTCTCAGGCCATCCTTCGGAGTTGGGCTGCCCTAGGGAAGAGCCTCTTAGGTTCTCAGTGACCCAGATAGCTGCTCCAGCCCCCAGGGGGTGCTGCACTCCTGAGGAACAGCTGCCCAACCCTGCCAACCCCCTGCAAGAACCCCACAGACTAAAAACACCAGAGCAAGCTCTGCATGACCAAGTGAAATCTGCTACCATCTTGGTGTGGACTGCCCAGTCCTGTCTGCCCTCAGGAAGTCCTACTTTGCTTCAAAGAAACACTATTAGCTCCATCAACACTCCATAAAAGCCACACTGCCTCAAAAAAGATTGACCAACAACGCCAGCCCTCAGGAAATATTCCACGGCAGTGACAAGGCAAACACTGCCCAATAACGGAGAGTACAACTCCCTCAGGAAAAAGAAAACAACAAGCAAGATGAAGAAGCTGAGAAACCACCCCCAGTCAAACCAACAGGAGAACTCACCTAAAACAGTCAACAGTGAAACAGATCTCTGCAGTCTGACAGACCTGGAGTTCAAAAGAGAAATACTGAAAATACTGAAGGAATTAAGAGAAGATATGAACAGTAATGCAGATACCCTCAGAAAGGAACTAGAACATATAAGGAGGAGCCAAGAGAAACTAGAACATTCATTTGCAGAGATGCAAACTGAACTAGGGGCAGTAAAAACCAGAATGAATAATGCAGAAGAACGGATCAGTGATATGGAAGATAGAATAATGGAAATCACTCAATCCGGTCAACAGACAGAAAACCGAATCAAAAAACAGGAAAGCAATATAAGAGACCTATGGGATAATATGAAGCAGGCCAATCTATGCATAATAGGAATTCCAGAAGGAGTAGAAAAAGATAAGGGGATGGAAAATATATTTGAAGAAATTATCGATGGAAACTTCCCAAATCTAAAGGATACTGAGTTCAGGATACAAGAAGCACAGAGGGCCCCAAACAAACTGAACCCAAATAGACCCACACCAAGACACATCATAATAAAAATGGTAAAAGTGATAAAGAGAGGATCCTAAAGGCAGCAAGAGAAAAACAGAGTGTTACCTACAAGGGAACCCCCATAAGATTATCAGCTGATTTCTCTACAGAAACACTACAGGCCAGGAGGGAATGGCAAGAGATATTTAAAGTGCTCAAAGGAAAAAATATGCAACCTAGAATACTCTCTCCAGCAAGAATATCATTTCAAATAGAAGGAGAAATAAAAATGTTTTCCAACAAACAAAAGCTGAAATAATACAGCAATACAAAACCTAGGCTAAAAGAAATACTGAAAGGGCTTCTCTAAACCAAAAAGAAAGGAAGGAAAGAAAGGGAGGAAAAAGAAAAGAAAAAAAAAAAAGAAGAGGAAGAACTAGGATTGAGGAAACCACAATCAGAGAGCAGTCACTCAAATAAGCCAGCATCAGATTTAATCATGAACATGTTTCAAACGAAATAAAATTAAAAAGAAAAAAAAGAGTCATCAAAACCATAAAATGTGGGCAAGGGATGTTAGGAAATAAATAGACCATTTTTTTGTTTGTTTGTTTCTCTTCTTAATTTTAATATAGTAATGAAGTGTTTGAACTTACAGGACCATCAGGCTAAAACACACAATTATAGGAAGGGGTTAGCATACTTAAAAAACAGGGCAACCACAAGCCAAAAGCAAATATTGCATTTGCAAAAAATGAAAAAAAGAATACACTCAAGCAGATAATAACAGGAGACCATCCAACCAAAAAAAAGAAAAAAAAAAAAAAAAGAAAGGAAGAATGGAGAACCATAGAATCGACTGGAACACGAGGTTCAAATGGCAATAAATAATCATCTATCAATTATCACCTTAAATGTCAATGGACTGAATGCCCCAATCAAAAGACACAGAGTGGATAAAAAGGCAAAAACTTTCAATATGCTGCCTATAAGAAACTCACCTTAGGACAAAAGATACATATAGATTGAAAGTGAATGGGTGGGGAAAAATATTTCACGCCAATAGACATGACAGAAAAGCAGGAGTCGCAACGCTCATATCAGACAAAATAGACTTTAAAATAAAAGACATAAAGAAAGACAAAGAAGGACACTATTTAATGATTAAGGGATCCATCCAAGGAGAGGATGTTACTATCATCAACATATATGCCCCAAACATAGGAGCACCCAGATACATACAACAAATATTAACAGACATAAAGGGAGATATTGATGAGAATACAATCATAGTAGGAGACCTAAATACCCCCCTCACATCAATGGACAGATCCTCTAGACAGAAAACCAATAAAGCAACAGAGATCCTAAAGGAAACAATAGAAAAGTTAGACTTAATTGATATCTTCAGGACACTACATCCAAAAAAAGCAGAATACACATTCTTCTCAAATGCTCATGGAACATTCTCAAGAATCGACCACATATTGGGACACAAAGAGAATCTCAATAAATTTAGGAGCATAGAAATTATCTCAAGTATCTTCTCTGACCACAATGCCATGAAAGTAGAAATCAACCATGGGAAAAGGAAAGAGAAAAAACATACTACATGGAGACTAAATAACATGCTACTAAAAAACCAATGGAACAATGAGGAAATCAAGAGGAAATTAAAAACTACCTTGAAACAAATGATAATGAAAACACAACCTC
The DNA here is from genome assembly GCF_054392235.1 of Sus scrofa. Taxonomy (NCBI): domain Eukaryota; kingdom Metazoa; phylum Chordata; class Mammalia; order Artiodactyla; family Suidae; genus Sus; species Sus scrofa. Next base: position 184,284,370 of record NC_139383.1, on the reverse strand, counting down.
TCAAAATCTATGGGATGCTGCGAAAGCAGTGCTCAGAGGGAAATTTATAGCAATACAGGCCTTTCTCAAAAAAGAAGAAAGATCCCAAATGGACAACTTAACCCTCCACCTAAATGAATTAGAAAAAGAAGAACAAAAAAGTCCTAAAGTCAGCAGAAGGAAGGAAATTATAAAGACCAAAGAAGAAATCAATAAAATATAGACTCAAAAAACAATACAGAAAATGAATAAAACAAAGAGCTGGTTCTTTGAAAAGGTGAACAAAATTGACAAACCCCTGGCCAGACTCACTAAAAAGAGGAGAGAAAGAACCCAAATAACCAAAATTATAAATGAAAAAGGAGAAATCACAACGGATACAGCAGAAATACAAAAAACCATAAGAGAATACTATGAACAACTATACGGCAACAAGTTTGACAATCTGGAAGAAATGGACAATTTTCTAGAATCTTACAGCCTGCCAAAACTGAATCAAGAAGAAACAGACTAACTGAACAGACTGATCACTAGAAATGAAATTGAAGAGGTCATAAAATCACTCCCTACAAATAGAAGTCCAGGACCAGATGGCTTCACAGGTGAATTCTATCAAACGTATAAAGAGGAATTGGTGCCCATCCTCCTTAAACTCTTTCAAAAGGTTGAAGAAGAAGGAATACTCCCAAAGACATTCTATGAGGCCACCATCACCCTCATTCCAAAACCAGACGGAGATACCACCAAAAAAGAAAACTATCGGCCAATATCATTGATGAATATAGATGCAAAAATTCTCAACAAAACCTTAGCCAACTGAATCCAACAACATACCAAAAAAATTATACACCATGACCAGGTTGGATTCATCCCAGGTTCACAAGGATGGTTCAACATACGCAAATCAATCAATGCCATACACCACATTAACAAAAGAAAAGTCAAAAATCATATGATCATCTCAACAGATGCAGAAAAAGCATTTGACAAAGTCCAACATCCATTCATGATCAAGACCCTCGCCAAAGTGGGTATAGAGGGAACATTCCTGAACATAATCAAAGCCATTTATGATAAACCCACAGCAAATATAATACTCAATGGGGAAAAACTGAAAGCCTTCTCACTCAAATCTGGAACAAGACAGGGATGCCCACTCTCACCACTGCTCTTCAACATAGTTTTGGAAGTCCTAGCCACAGCAATTAGACAAGCCAAAGAAATAAAAGGCATCCATATAGGAAGAGAAGAGATCAACCTGTCACTGTATGTAGATGACATGATACTATATATAGACAACCCTAAGAACTCAACCCAAAAAATACTTGAACTGATTAATAAATTCAGCAAAGTAGCAGGATATAAGATTAACATGCAGAAGTCAGTCGCATTTCTGTATACCAGCAATGAAATATTAGAAAAGGAATACAAAAACACGATTACCTTTTAAAATTGCACCTCAGAAAATCAAATACCTCGGAATACACCTGACCAAAGAGGTAAAGGACCTAAATGCCGAGAACTATAAAACTTTAGTCAAAGAAATCAAAGAAGATGTAATGAAATGGAAAGATATTCCATGTTCCTGGATTGGAAAAATCAATATTGTAAAAATGGCCATACTACCCAAAGCAATCTACAGATTCACTGCAATCCCTATCAAATTACCCATGACATTTTTCACAGAACTAGAACAAACAATCCAAACATTTATATGGAACCACAAAAGACCCAGAATCGCCAAAGCAATCCTGAGAAACAAAAACCAAGCAGGAGGCATCACTCTCCCAGACTTCAAGAAATACTACAAAGCCACAGTCATCAAAAGAGTGTGGTACTGGTATCAAAACAGACAGACAGACCAATGGAACAGAATAGAGAACCCAGAAATAAACCCTGAGACCTATGGTCAATTAATCTTTGACAAGGGAGGCAAGAACATAAAATGGGAAAAGGAAAGTCTATTCAGCAAGCATTGCTGGGAAACCTGGACAGCTGTATGCAAAGCAATGAAACTAGAACGCACCCTCACACCATGCACAGAAATAAACTCCAAATGGCTGAAAGACTTAAATATACGACAGGACACCTTCAAACTCCTACAAGAAAACATAGGCAAAACACTCTCTGACATCAACCTCATGAATATTTTCTCAGGTCAGTCTCCCAAAGCAATAGAAATTAGAGCAAAAAATAAACTCATGGGACCTCATCAAACTGAAAAGCTTTTGCACAGCAAAGGAAACCCAAAAGAAAATAAAAAGACAACTTACAGAATGGGAGAAAACAGTTTCAAATGATGCAACTGACAAGGGCTTAATCTCTAGAATATATAAACAACTTATACAACCCAACAGCAAAAAAGCCAGTCAATCAATGGAAAAATGGGCAAAAGACCTGAATAGACATTTCTCCAAAGAAGATATACAGATGGCCAGCAAACACATGAAAAAATGCTCAACATTGCTGATCATAAGAGAAATGCAAATCAAAACTACCATGAGATACCACCTCACACCAGTCAGAATGGCCATCATTAGTAAGTCCACAAATAACAAGTGCTGGAGGGGGTGTGGAGAAAAGGGAACCCTCCTGCACTGTTGGTGGGAATGTGAACTGGTACAGCCACTATGGAGAACAGTTTGGAGATACCTTAGAAATCCATACATAGAACTTCTATATGACCCCGCAATCCCACTCTTGGTCATATATCCGGACAAAACTCTACTTAAAAGAGACACATGCACCCGCATGTTCATTGCAGCCCTATTCACAATAGCCAGGACATGGAAACAACCCAAATGTCCATCGACAGATGATTGGATTCAGAAGAAGTGGTATATATACACAATGGAATACTACTCAGCCATAAAAAAGAATGCCATAATGCCATTTGCAGCAACATGGATGGAACTAGAGAATCTCATCCTGAGTGAAATGAGCCAGAAAGACAAAGACAAATACCATATGATATCACTTATAACTGGAATCTAATATCCAGCACAAATGAACATCTCCTCAGAAAAGAAACTCATGGACTTGGAGAAGAGACTTGTGGCTGCCTGATGGGAGGGGGAGGGAGTGGGAGGGATCGGGAGCTTGGGCTTATCAGACACAAGTTGAAATAGATTTCCAAGGAGATCCTGCTGAATAGCATTGAGAACTTTGTCTAGATACTCATGTTGCAACAGAAGAAAGGGTGGGGGAAAAAATGTAATTGTAATGTATACATGTAAGGATAACCTGACCCCCTTGCTGTACAGTGTGAAAATAAAAAAAATTATAAAAATAAATAAATAAATAAAATAAATAAAAAATAAAGACTCAAAGGTGAAAAAAAAAAGAAAGATAAGAAAAGACTATCAGTGTTTGGGATGAGATTATGAAAAGATATAAATTACTTCTGGCCTCTCTGTTGAGCACATACAATTACTGTCTTTTTGTGGTAGAGGGTTAATAATTGGCAGAGATGCAAAATTTTGTCTTTCCCTATAGACATGTTGAGACTGACATGTATGGGCTTAAACTGATGGATGCTGATTTTTTAAACCTCTAGGAGATATATTCCAACCTGAACTATAAAAAGTGTTTTCCTAGTCATTAATCATTATCAAATCAGAAAGAGGATTTGAAAGATACTGAAGTGAACAAAATAAAAGTCACCAGTATTAGGCAATGAGCCTAGTCTGCATGTAATAAACCGTGAAATGTAGCGAAAATTTACACTTAACCTTATTTTATTTAAGCCCATGGTGTCATTTGGTATACAGATTATACCCCTGATATATTATATCTATATTTTTTTTAAAAAATGAAATCAATTTTTAAAGGTTCATGCTAACACCAAAAATAGAATATTTTAGATAAATCAACTTAAGCATAAAAATAATGGCACACTACAGTTTCCATGACCCTGTTTTCATTGTAAATAAAGTCAGATATGGCACATTCTAAAAGAATGGAATTCAAATTTTAACTTCAGAAAAGTGTAATTCTAAACATGACCATCTAATCTTTGGATGGTATACATATATTTTTAAGGATTTCTAAAATATAGATGAAACAGCTTTAGAGAAAACAAATTTTGACCCCACAAACTTTTCTTATAACCTTTTTGAAGTTTCAAATATCTTAGTGTGTTACTTTTGTGATATTCTTTTTGCTGTGTTTTAAAGAAAAGCAGTGTTTGGGGTTGCATTTAATGCAGTTTTGACCAAGTCAATCTACAGAGTTCTCCAAAAATTTTGAGATAATTATAAAACCTTCTCTAATTTTATGTAGTGCCCACTTTATGGAAACTAATAAGATGATAATGAATAAATAGATTTGTCAATAATCTATGTGCTTGATTTTTTCCCTGGAATATGTTATCTTTGAAAAAAGGCATCTAATGATATTTTTCAGATTTTTACTTCAATTCCATGGTCTGAGCTGGAACCTATGCACCAGCTGCAATAGCACCAGATCCTTTAACCCACTTCACTAGGCCAGGGATTGATCTTGTACCTCTGCTATAAACTGAGCCACTGAAGTTGGATTCTTAACCCACTGCACCATAGCAGGAAGTCTACCAAAGAAATCTTAAAAAAAGAAAAATGGAGCTGGAGGAATCAAGCCCCCGACTTCAGATTTTATTACAAAGCTACAGTCATCAAAACAGTATGGTACTGGCACAAAAATAGAAATATAGATCATATTCTGAACATGAAAACCCAGAAATAAATCCAGGAATCTTTGATCAGTTAATCATTGACAAAGAAGGCAAGAATATAACAATAGAGAAAAGGCAGTCTCTTCAGTAAGTGGTGCTGGGTAAACTGGACAATTACATGTAAAAGAATGAAATTATAGGAGTTCCCGTCATGGTGCAGTGGTTAACGAATCCGACTAGGAACCATGAGCTTACGGGTTCGATCCCTGCCCTTACTCATTGGGTTAATGATCTGGCGTTGCTGTGAGCTGTGGTGTAGGTCGCAGACGTGGCTCAGATCCTGTGTTGCTGTGGCTCTGGCATAGGCTGGTAGCTACAGCTCCGATTAGACCCCTAGCCTGGGAACCTCTATACGCCGCGGGAGCAGCCCAAGAAATGGCAAAAAGACAAAAAGACCCCCCCCAAAAAAAAGCAAAACAAAACAAAAAAGAATGAAATTATAACCATTTCTGACACCATACACAAATATAAATTCAAAATGGGAGTTCCTTTTGTCACTCAGAGGATTAAAGACCCAACGTTGTCTCTGTGAGGATGCAGGTTTGATCCATGGCCTCACTTTAAGATTAAGGTTCTGTTGATGCTGTAGGCTGTGGTGTAGGGCACAGATGTAGCTCAGATCTGGTGTTATTGTGCTGTGGCATAGGCATCAGCTGGAGCTCTGATTCAACCCATAGCCCAGGAACTTCTATATGCCACTGGTGAATCCATAAACAAGAAAATAGAAAAACTCAAAATGAATTAAAGACCTAAATATAAGACATATAATCTATGAAGCTCTTAGAGGAAAATAAAGGCAAAACACTCTGTGACTTAAATTGCAGCAGTGTTTCTTTTAACCCACCTCAGAAAGTAATGAAAATAAAAACAAAGCAACAGAAATAAGAGCAAAAATTAACCAATGGGACCTAATCAAAGCTTTTGCACTGCAAAGGAAACCAAAAAGAAAACCAAAAGACAACTTACAGAATGGGAGAAAATAATAGTTTCCAACAATGCAACTGACAAAGGCTTAACCTCTAGAATATACAAGCAACTTATGCACCTCAACAGCACAAAAGCCAACAACCCAGTGAAAAAATTGGCAAAAGACCTGAATAGACATTTTTCCAAGGAAGATGTACAGATGGCCAACAAGCACTTGAAAAAATGCTCAACATCCCTGATTATTAGAGAAATGCAAATCAAAACTACCATGAGATACCACCTCACACCAGTCAGAATGGCCATCATTAATAAGTCCACAAATAACAAATTCTGGAGGGGTTGTGGAGGAAAGGGAACACTCTTGCACTGTTGGTGGGAATGTAAGCTGGTAAAACCACTATGGAGATCTGTATGGAGATACCTTAGAAATCTATACATAGAAGTACCATATGACCCAGCAATCCCATTCTTGAGCACATATCCCGAAAAAACTTTCCTTGCAAAAGATGCATACACCCACATGTTCCTTGCAGCACTATTCACAATAGCCAAGATATGGAAACAACCCAAATGTCCATCGACAGATGACTGGATTAGGAAGAAGTGGTGTATATATACGCAATGGAATACTACTCAGCCATAAAAAGAACAAAATAATGCCATTTGCAGCCACATGGATGGAACTATAGACTCATACTGAGTGAAGAAAGTCATAAAGAGAAAGACAAATACCATATGATATTATTTATATATGGAATCTAATATAAGGCACAAATGAAACTTTCCATAGAAAAGAAAATCATGGACTTGGAGAATAGACTTGTGGTTGTAAAGGGGGAGGGGGAGGGAGTGGGGTGGCTGTGGAGCTTGTGGTTAATTTATACAAATTGTTGCCTTTGGGATGGATTAGGAATGAAATCCTGCTGTGTAGCACTGGGAACTATGTCTAGTCACTTATGATGGAGCATGGTAATGGGAGAAATAGAATGTGTATATGTATGTGGAACTGGGTCACCATGCTGTATAGTAGAAAAAAAATTGTATTGTGGAAATAACTATTAAAAATAATTTTTAAAGTAAATAATTAAAAAAACAAAAAAAAATAAACAAATAGAACCCAATTAAGCTTAAAAGCTTTTTCACAACAAAGGTAACAATATATAAAACAAAAAGACTACCCACAGAATGAGAAAGCCTTTACAAAGGAAGCTACCAATAGTGGATCAATATCCAAAGTGTCTGAACATCTCATATACCTTTACAGCAAAAAACAAACAACAAAAACAATTAGAAAATGACCAGATAATCTAAATAGACATTTCACCAAAGACAAACAGATGGCCCAAAAACACATAAAAAGATGAACAATGTTACTAATTAGAGAAGTGCTAACCAAAACTACAATGAGATATCACCTCCCACCAGTCAGAATAGCTGTCATCAGAATGTCTACAAACAAGAAATGCTGGAGGGTGTGGAAAAAGGGAACCTTCCTACACTGTTGATGGGAATGTAAATTGCTTGAACCACTGTGGAAACAGCATGGAGGTAACTCAGAAAACTAAATATAGAATTACCATATGATTCAGCAGTCCCGCTCATGGGCATATATCTGGACAAACCTTTCATTCAAAAAGATTCACTCACCCCTATGTTTACTGCAGTACTATTTACAATAGCCTGGACAAGGAAGTATCTTAAATGTCCATCCAGAGAGGAATGGATAAAGAAGGTGTAGTACTATATACAATGGAATGCTATTCGACCTTGAAAAAGAATGACATAATATCATTTGCAGCAACGTGGATGGACCTAGAAATTGTTATACCAAGTGAAGTAAACCAAAGACAAATATTTGAGATCACTAACATGTGGAATCTAAAAAAAATGATACAAAATTTCTATTCTTACAAAATATAATGAGATTCAAAGATTTTTTTAAGCCAAACTTATGGTTACTAAAGGGGAAATGTGGGTGTGGAAGTGATATATTGGAGGGTTGAGCTTGACATATGCACTCTACTATATATAGGATGGATGAGCAACAAGGACCTAGTGTATAGTATAGGGTAATCTGCTCAATAGTGTATAATGACATATATGGGAAAAGCATCTGAAAAAGAATGGATGCATGTAAATGTTTTATTGATATACTTGGCTATATACCTGAAACTAACTATCTTTGTAAGCCAACTATACTCTGATAAAATTTACATGAAATAAAGAAATAGAGATGATAGGAATGAGAAAAATGAAGAAATAAGGTTAAGTAAGCAGTTTTTCATAGTGTATTGAAAAGGACATTAACACACAAAAATTTATCTTATATATAGTTGGTTTGGTACAGGTACAACAGCAAACAGATAAATCAATGAAATACATTAGAAAGTCCAGAAAGACCAACAAATACATAGCCCCCTTATTTTGTTTTGTTTTTGTTCATGTTTATCAAATTACGATCTACCTTTAGATTAAAAGCAATAAAACTCACTCTTTTTAGTGTACACTCTGGGTTTTGACAAGCATATGACATCTAATAAACAACATAGAAATCAAGATATATTTCATCACCCATAAAAAAAACCATATATATCTATAGTCAATTCTCTATCCAATCCCCAGTCTCTAGAAAACAATAAACTATTTTTAATCCTTGTAATTTTGACAGTTTTAGAATTTATTATAACTCTTTGTGAGTTTGAATTCTTTCACTTATCATATTTCTTTGAGATTCATTCATGCTGTAGCATGTATTGGTATTTTATTACTTTTTTATTGCTAACTGAAGATTCCTTGTAAGAATGTACCACTGTTTACCAATTCACTAGGTGAATAAAATTTGGATTATTTTTACTTTTATAAATTATATACAAGACTCTATCATGATTAGTATACATGTTTTTATGTGAACTTAAGTTTTGATATATCTTCAATAAATATCTAGGATTAAGATCAGTGATTATGTTTAAGCAAACTGATAAGAAAGGATGAAATAAAACCAAAATGAAACCAGCTAGCCAGAAAATGTAAACCAATGTGAGTGAGAAATCCATAAACCAATGTGAGTGAGAAATCCATAAACCAATGTGAGTGAGAAATCCAATTTTCAAAACAAAGACAAGCGATTTACATATAATCTCCAAAAAATATATATGAATGAGTTCTTGCTGTGGTGCAGTGGGTGCACTGTTGTATTAGCAGTGGCTCAAATTTGATCCCTGGCTCAGGGACTTCTGTCTGCTGTAGGTGTGTGGGTGTGGCCATTAAAATATATATATATATATTTTAAATAAGCACATGTATAAGTGATCAGCATCATTAATCATTAGAGAAAAACAAAGTAAAATAATAAAATATCACTAATAAAATCTGTCAAAATATGCAAAATCCATGTTTGATTAATAAGGACATACAGCCAGGCAATTTATTGCTAGAAATTCAAAATTCTAAAGTTGTAAAATTCTTCTCAAGTTAATCAATAGTTTTAGCACAGTTTTATCAGTATACCTACAATTTGTTCTAAGTACTAGAATATAGATATTAAATATGATTCAAGATAAGGTAAAATGCATGTGACAGAGAACAGCAATTTGGAGGAATTGCCCTACTACATGTGAAGACATTAAAATATTGTAGATTCACAGACATTGTAGATTCTCACAGAGAACACAGATTTACCATTTTAATAGAGCAGAAAACAAACCAAAGAGAAATTAATATTTATCAAAACTTCATTTATGACAAATTATTACAGTTCACTCAATAAAGTGTTGAACACATAATAAATAATATTGGGATAATTAGTTTATCATATAGAGAAACTTGCCTGTAAAGTAAGCAAAAAAATCTTAGATTAATTAAAGAATTAAAATTAAATATCAAAATCTTAAAGCTTTCAATAGACTATAAGGATGAATGTGCATATAATTGCAGGTGGAGACAGTTATTTAAGAAGTTAAATATATTTTCTATAAAATAAGATAAATTTGAATTAATAGGCATCAAAACAATAATTTCTGCTCACCAATGATTGCCTATAAAGAGCAAATTACAAATTAAAAAAATATGTTTTCAAGATATAAACATAAACTTTCTTAATTCAAAAAGGTCTTCTACAAATCACTAAGGAAACAGTTAAAATGGGGAAAATTAATGAATAAATTGTGGTATTCAATTTTTATATAACATTGAGGAAAAAATGGACTCTATTCATATGAGTCAACAGAAATATTCTTTACAATTAGAATTTAATACCAGGAGTTCAGTTTTCAAAGAGAGAAATACTTATAGGAAAACTAGCTTACCTGAAGATGTGGGGTAGGGGACTTTGATGTCACCATTGCATAGAGTTAGAATTTTGGCAATCATGACTATTCAGTGAAGTAATAGTTCATAACTGTTTCTTGTTGTCCCATGCAGTTGCAACCCATCTTGATGCTTTCTATAGCATTAGAACACATTCTATTACCTAAAAGACATTCAGGGTATGAATTTCCTCTGACCTTCAGTATTTTCTTGTATGAGTGAGTTAAGAGGTAGGCCTGAATAAAATCAGAAAATGAGGCAAATACATTTAAATCAATTAGTAGAAGAGTCATCCCCCTGATAACAGTGGTTTGAATGGATTGAATATTCTTCTCAGTTTCATTAATGTTGGATGCAATTTGTGTGATCCTCCTTATTTATTACTGGGTTGTTTAGAACATCTTTCCCCTAAAGTCAATATGCCAGAAGAAATGGGAAGGGATGAGACACACAAATATTACTTCAACTTAGAGGTCATTCTGATCATAACTGTGCCTGTGACCCCAAATCATGGATAACATTGAAATATACAGGAAAGTATATGAAAATTTGACTTGGTCACTGACACATACAGTTTAATCAAATTATACAGAATTTTTATAAATTAGCTGATTTAAAATTGGTTGTTACAATAACTCAAAATGTTATTGTTTTAGAGAAAAGAGACAGTGATTTGTTTCCCATGTGTATATCTTTATGTAGGTAATCCAAGGCTAGTACAGGTGCCACTCCTCAACCTTCTCGGGGATTCAGGTTTCTTTCAGCTTTCTTCAGTTACTCTTAGCATATGACCAAAGTCACCAAGACTTAAGATAAGTTTCAGGCCCTAGAAGAGAGAATGGAATAAAGCAATAGAGAGAAAACTATGCCAACTAGTCCTTAAGAAAGTCTGTGGAATCTGATCAAGCTATTTCTCTTTCATACTGTTGTCCACCATCTTGTCACATAACCAAATCTAGCTACAAAAGGGTTTGATAGTCATGCTCTCAATTAAAGACTAGCATTATATAGAGGTCAAAATAGAAACAGAAGGAAATCCAGTAATTTCTATCGTCATTACCATAAATTAGTGGAAAATGTTAGACTGAAAGATAAAAGGAAAGAAAAGCAAGATATAGTGTTTTAAATTTTGAAAAACATAATGAATTATTTTAACTGTTTATTAACAAATGGAATTTTTAAATATATCATTTTATATATTTTACACTGACAACCAGTGATTTTTTCTTTTTTTAAAAAATTATTATAGTTGATTTACAATATCTGTCAATTAATGCTGTACAATACAGTGACCCAGTTATACATATATATATTTTTTTCATAATCATGTTCTAGCACAAGAGATTGGATATGGTTCCCTGTGTTATACAGCAGGATCTCATTGCTTATCCATTCTAAATGAAATAATTTGCATCTACTAACCCCAAATTCCCAGTCCATCCACTCCTTTCTCCTCCCCCTTGGCAATCACACGTCTGTTCTTCATGTCTGTGTATGTCCCGTAGTTGTGTTTTTTTTTTTTTTTATATCCACTTTGCCTAATGGTTTCTTTGTTCTTTGCTTCTAAGAAGTGAATACGCGTATAGATAATTATAATTATTATTCTCAATATCTTGAATTTATCAAATTTAATACTATGTCCATATTTTAATTTATTTCTCTATTTTACTTTCAGTATTTATTCTTTAAAACAGGCAAATACCTATGTAAATGCAGTCTTTCATTTTTTTGAGTAAAGGCATCATTTTGAATATGCCATTCTCAGAATAATATCACTGTGAAAAACCAGTTAAATGTCAAATTATTCTTTTAAACATTGAATGAAAGTATTATGAGTTCTCAATATGTCACATTTCTGCCATAAAATACATTATGTTAATTAGTGTTATTGTATGTTTAACAAATATTGTATAGGTTGATTGTAGAAAATTCACACTAAAGAGCTGCACTTCTATTATCATAGTTGACATTAAGACAGCAGCCCTATTTTATTGCCTTATTTTCAAAAAACTATTATACTAGAAGGTCATATAAACTGTCAGAGTTTTAGAGTGACACATGACTGTAAAAATTATCTTATTATGATTTAGTAATCTGAACCAAGAAATATTTCTAAGCATAAAAATAATGAAGAAAATGTAAATTATGATGGTAGCAAATACATGACACTTACTCCCAGGCAATGTGCTAAGTAGTTTATTATGTATCAGCTCATTTAACACCCTTCACATGGTAAGAAAATTAAGATATCCTATTTATGATAAATTGAAGCATAGATAATATAAGTAATTTTTCCCACTTCTACAGCCAATAATAAAGGAAAGGATCAATAAGTTTGTAGCATAGTAGTATCATCTTTCAGATAAAATATCAGAAAAAATGTGAAATAGACATAAATTGGGAAAATGTTCCCAAAATTACACAGTAAAACAAAGGTGTGTGTGTGTGTCTGTCTGTGTATGTGTACCTGCAATAAAACTTCCCTTCTGAACATCAACATATTAAGAATGTGAGAAGGAGGCAGTGGTTGGGAAAACAATTGAAAACTATGGTAAAAACAAGTATTATGTAAACAATTCTAACACAAACTGTTAAAGTTGGAAAAAGATGTGAAAGTCAATTCTCTAAGAAATAAATATAAAATCAAGTAAAAAAGTGAACATTTTAATATTACTATTAATGAAGGAAATATAATTGAAAATGTTGAGATTTATGTTAAATCTTAAGTTGAGAATTAGAGAAATATAAAAACAGGAGTTCCTGCTGTGGCTCAGCAGGTTAAGGATCCAACATTGCCACGGTGTGGCACAGGTCACAGCTGAGGCTCACATTTGATCCCTGGCCCAAGAATTTACATATGCAGTGGGTGCAGCCAAAAATATAAAAATTAGCAAAAAAGAAAACATACAATATGAGCAGGAATTATTGAAGATTTACAACTTTACATAGTGCTAGAATAAAATTTTATTACAAACATCTTGGATATATCTATCTTGTATTGACACCTTCAGCTTCTTGGAACCTAATGTGGATATACACTACATGAAAAGAAAAGATTTATAAATTTGAAATTACAATATTAATTTAGATAATTATATAAAATCTAAATATTCAAAAATAAGGTAATGAGTAAAGAAATTAAGCCCCATCCAAACAATAGTTTTTAAAGTATTTTACTTTACCTTTAATAATTTGTGAAAATTTTTAAAGCATATTAATATAAAAACAGGCAAATGGACTGGTAATTAAATAGCAAAATAAGTAGAAATGACTCATCATTTTCTGATTCATAAATAAATGATAGGTGAACATATGGATAAATACAGATAGAAAAATATATAGGTCATGATGGCAATAGATTGGTCGATCGATAGATCAGTAGACAGATTTAGTTCCAATATTTTTCTTGAAATTTTGAACTTCCACAGTTGCTATTGAAAACAAAATATGGCTTAACTATCAGAGGCACTGTGAAGATTCTAGAACTAAAATGCAAAGTATGTGCAAAAGAAAAGGCGGATTGTACAAATATAAAACATACTCTTGGAATTTCCCTTTGTGGCTCAGTGGAAACAAATCTGACTAGCATACATGAGGACACAAGTTCAATCCCTGGCCTTGCTCAGTGGGTTAAGGATCCAGTGTTTCAGCGAGGGCTTGGATCCTGTGTTGCTGGACTGTGGTATATCTCCGATTCAACTCCTAGCCTGGGAACTTCCATATGCTGCAGGTGTGGTCCTAAAAACATAAATAAATAAATAAATAAATTTAAAATAAATGACCGGGAGGTGTAGGAAATCAATAAATCAATTAATTAAAAAAACATAATCTCCAAGGAAAATGCAAATGTCCTAGAAAATAACTGAAGGAGACACATACTATTAAATGTCTGATCCTGAAATTTAAAGATAGAAAACTCTCTAATATCAGTCCTTAGTAATTTTCTATAAATCCTTTCATGCATTTCTAGAGATGGCCTCTTACATATCCTCTCATGCAGTTCATTGTACATGTCATTAACATATATATATTAATACATGTAAATATGTGGGTGTGTGTATGTCCCTGTAATGCATATGTCCTATGTTGGCTCATTCTTTCTAAATTCACAGCCCCCATATTATAAATCTCATTAAGAGTTTTTGATACTATTTTTCAAGTTATAGTTAACATATATATCATGATATCTTGTATATTTCAATGTCTTTTATCTCTATTTATGAAATTCCTCTTGATTTGTAGCCAGCTTTACTAATGATTACAAGTATCTAGATTTCCTTTTCTTCTGGTGCAGAAGGGAAACTTCCCAGCCACCTTACAATTAGGTGGGGCCAATTGATTCCAAGGAAATATATTGGAAATAATGTGTGTCTTTATCAGGCTAAAACTTTGAAAAATATCTGTGGGATACTCTAGTTTTGTCATCGCTCTTCTGCTATAAACATAGAGGCCTTATGATTGAACATAGGTGGCTGAACCATTATCAACATGAAATGCACAATAAATAATGGTATGGGGTTGATTATTTTCTTTGCCATCTCTCCTAGAACAGCATGGTCATTTTAAATTACTTTTTTTATGACCTTCATAATAGTAGGTAAAGCTCTGTCAAAATTGTTTTACGAAGCGCTGTCAAAATTGTTTCAAGAATTTCCTTTACATTTCCCTTCATTTTCTCCTCCAGAGTTATCTGTCTTATTGAAATGATTATTCACTTTCCAGTGGTGTCCTTACCATTCAATCCTTCCTATATACCACTGACAAAACAAACTTTGTAGACAATGATGTTAAAGTGTCCCATACTCTAAATTGTTTATGGTTCCTTATTAACTAGTATATAATCTAAATCCACAAGTGTTCATGATCTTCTCAATATGACCTGAGCTTACATTTTCATTCTTATACCGTTAGCCTACTCCCTCCATGCTTGGCCAAGAAACGTTTCATATTCTTCAAGATTGCTTACACTAATAAAATTTCAAAACTTGTTATTATTTTACCCAAGATGCTCATCACTGCTTTACCTGTTATAATTTTCATAATCAATTAAATGTCACCACATTTGTTAACTTTCTGAGGCCCCTTTCACTACAAAAATCAGTTTAAAGAATGTTCCTGGTAGTCCATATATTTAAGAAGTGTACATAATTAAAAGAGGAGCAAAAAATAAGATTCCATTTTTAGTTTATGTTTAAAGATAAAAATTCTGAATTATTTTAAATAACGTAATATAACAGAGTACTGAGACAAAGATTAATTTTGTGTATAAATTAATATGTAGAAAAATATGAAGTAAAGAAACGGTAACAAAAATAAAGACTGAACAGGCCCTCTGTAGTAGGATAAGATAAACTGGTATTTTATACAAGGGGAAGTGTTATAACTTCATCTATTTTATCAAAAAAAATAAACATTGAATATTTAAAAATACAATCAATTTCCTCTCAGGGACATTTTTAAAAATAGAATCTTCTTGGCACAAAATGCATGGCAGACTTCAGTCTATTTTTTTTTTTTTTTTTGTGATGGCTGCACCTTCAACATTATGGAAGTTCCTGGAGCCAAGGATTGAACTTGCACCTCCTCAGTGATCTGAGCAGCTGCAGTTGGATTCTTAACCCACTGTGCTATGGCAGGAACTCCAGGAACATATATTTAATGAAAAATACTTGATATAATATAAGCCTCTTTAATGGGAGGGATAAGTTTTCATCCTTAAAAGCATCCTTACTACACTAAAAGCTGATAGATTAAGGGAGTATAAATATTACACTTGTCTTAAGAGTCATTTCAGTTGATGTGTTCCTGGGATATCATTTTTCATAATATGGGGGTTGACATGAAATATAAAAGAATTTGGCTATAAGAACAAATCAAATTTGATATAATTCCCAGTTTAGAAGCTTTTTTACTTAGTAACTATACCAATTTGTTTTCTAAGAACTGCTTTTAATATCTGGTTGCCCCATAACACTGTAAGGGAGCCTGAGTAGCTACTTCAAGTAGCTTTACTTTTACAACTCTAATTCAAAAGTCCTTTTTGGCTATTTTATTAGCCCTTATAGGCTTTGTAATATTTTCAAAGAAAACAACAACAAAAACAACTTTGGTTTCAGTTTAAGGAAACCACCTATTCTCAAAAGAATGCAGACTTTTGTATCTGTGCTATAAAAAAAGAGACAAATATTTTTGATACAATAAGCTGCCTACTAAATTGAATGTAGTCTTATATTGTTGCAAGAAAAAAAATATACTTCTGGGCATTTCATCCAAGAGAGTAAAAAGAAAGTTCATGGAAAAGTTTTCCAAAAAAGAAAACACATTAACAGCTTGTCTTGCTCACAGGCATACTCAATGACACTCTATAGAGTATTGCCTTATACTCTTCATCATAATGTTTGGATACTGGTGATAATAGTTCAGTTGTTTGGGGGAAAACTTGTTTCAATTGAACAAGTTTACTTCAGTGAAATAGGTGAAGATAATTGTAATGTAGCATAAGAATATTACTTTTTTATTCCAATTTATTGATCCAAGGTAATTACATAATTAATGCATATTTTTAACTTAAAATTTTAAAGAGGGGGTAAGTGAATAGAAATGCTAAGTTTTAATTTTTTTTGAAGACGCAAGAGTGACTTTATTATTTTTTTATCACATCTGTAGTTGTATAATGATCATAACAATCTGATTTCACAGGATTTCCATCCCACAGCCCAGGCACATCCCCCCACCCCCCAAACTGTCTCCTTCGGAGACCATAGGTTTTTCATTGTCTGTGAGTCAGCATCTGTTCTGCAGAGAAGTTCAGTCTGTCCTTTTTTCAGATTCCACATGTCAGTGAAAGCATTGGATGTTGGAGTCTCATTGTATGGCTGACTTCACTTAGCATGATAGTTTCTAGGTCCATCCATGTTGCTAAAAATGCCAGTATTTTGTTCTTTTTAATGGCTGAGTAATATTCCATTGTGTATATGTACCACACCTTCTGGATCCACTCCTCTGTCGATGGACATTTAGGTTGTTTCCATGTCTTGGCTGTTGAAAATAGTGCTGCAGTGAACATTGGAGTACATGTGTCTTTGCGAGTCATGGTTTTCTCTGGATAGATGCCCAGGTGTGGGATTACTGGATCAAATGGTAGTTCTATGTTTAGTTTTCTGAGGAATCTCCCTACTGTTTTCCACAGTGGTTGCACCAATTTACAATCCCACCAAGAGTACTAGGGTTCTTTTTTCTCCACACCCTCTCCAGCACTTATTGTTTGTAGACTTTTTGATGATGGCCATTCTTGCTGGTGCAAGGTGGTACCTCAGAGTGGTTTTGATTTGCATTTCTCTAATAATGAGTGATGTTGAATATCTTTTCATGTGTTTTGTGGCCATCTGTATATCTTCTTTGGAGAATTGTCTTTTTGGGTCTTCTGCCCATTTTTTGATAGGCTTGTTTGTTTTTTTGATATGGAGCTGCAGAAGGTGTTTATAAATTTTGGAGATTAATCCCTTGTCAGTCAATTCATTTGCAAAGATTTTCTCCCATTCTGTGGGTTGTCTTTTTGTGTTGTTTAGGGTTTCCATTGCTGTGCAGAAACTTTGAAGTTTGATTAGGTCCCATTAGTTTATTTTTGTTTTTGTTGTCAATACTCTGATAGGTAGATTTGAGAAGATGTTGCTGTTGTTTATGTCAGAGAGTGTTTGGCCTATGTTTTCCTCTAGGAGTTTGATAATGTCTTATATCTAGGTCTTTAATCCATTTTGAGTTTATTTTTGTGTATGGTGTTAGGGAGTGTTCTAATTTCATTCTTTTCCATGTGGCTGTCCAGTTTTCCCTTTTTTTTTTTTTTTTTTTTGCTTTTTAGGGCCTTTCCTGTGAAATATAGAAGTTCCCAGCCTTCAAATCAGATATAGCTGCCAGCCTCAGCCTCAGCCTATGCCACAGCTCACTGCAACACCAGATCCCCAACCTGCTAAGCAAGGCCAGGGATCAAACCTGCATCCACATAGATACTTGTCAGATCCGTTTCTGTTGAGCCACAAAAGGAACTCCCAAAATGCTAACATTTTGAAGGCCATTCCCTCTATTTATTTCACATACCTAAATTTATATAAAAACATATCCTGGATTTACAACTAATTTCAGTCACAAGCACCCGTGTGTCATAGTTTGAAGTAATAAGAAGAAAGCATACATGCCATTAAATTGGTATGTGGAAATGAGATATTAGAAGAAATTTGATCTGTTTTAATACTACATTGATATTTAATTTCTCTGTAAGAAATTAAAAGTTAGAAATGTCATGCATATTTTATTTTCAACACAGATATTTCTATGTACTTTTTTCCCACTATTGCCAACTATAAATGCTCATTTCCACTAGAAAAATAATGGTGTTTATTATTTCCATGGGCAAAACCATATCCTGAATAGTATCTAGGGAACAAAGAAATAAAGGCGGTACTTTCACAGTAGTCTAGGCCTGTACTCTCCTTTCTGAATTAACATGACTCTACTCTCCTTTCTGGAATAATGTGATTACACGCTGCTTTCTTTAGTTTCAAGATCTTTGGTACATTACTAAAAACCTTCAACAGTAAACCACCACTTTATCTTCCATTCTCATGGCCTTCATTCACTCCATACAACATATATTCAACCATAGTGTTTGAAATAAATTATTTACTTAGAGCAATATGTGTTGAGCATCTACTATATGTAGCATGGCTGGGAGTACAAAGTAAATAAGACATCCATTTCCATTTCAGAGACTTATATCCAATATGCAGATATCCACTCCAATTCAAATTGATTGTAATAAAATTATGTGTTATAATGAAATTATATTTTAGAACTCAGTAGGATTATTACAAAAAAACAAAACAAAAAACAGTGCCCTTAAACTAATTGTGGGAGTTTATGCAATACTTTACAGAAGATAGGGAATTTAAATTGAGACTCAAAGTAGAAGTGGAAATTAATGAGGCATATGAACAGCTAGTATATTGAGGAAGGATTCACATGAAGAGCAGATGCTTATAAAATGACTTGATATTATCAAAAAATCCCATATTTCTCAAATTGCTGGAGCATGCCCTGCCTTTGAGGGTATATATAGGGGTTATTTTGGATATGAAGATTAAAACAAATACATCTATCATTCATGCATTAAACTGTATATTAATAAAGACTAATATCATTGAATTCTACTTTTATCTGACCAACTCATTCATATCTCAAGGATGTTGCATATATATTCTGCATCTGAATTGTTCTTATATCAGATTGTCACATCTGGCTGCTTGTCAGCAGCATTCAGGTTTCTCACACCACATGTCCTCTAGCTTCCTACTAACAAGCATTTTATATGACATTAATCTTTTACACTTTCTTAAGTCTCTTAAACAATAGATATTGTTCATTTATTTGTGTATTGTTCATTTATTTGTGGTTATGTCCTTCTTTTCTCTCTAAAATATATGCTTAGTGTCAGTAGGTGACTATTTCACCTCATTGTCTCCAGTATTTGTCGTACATATTAGGCATTTAAAAGTTACCATCGAAGATATCTTGAACAAAATTTAATCAGTATTTTCAGTTGAATATTTAGGCCAATATAAGGACAAATATACTATTCTTTATTCTAATTATAATACATTTAAAACATTAGTACATGCCATTTTTAATCATTTTAAAAGTAATTTTAGTTCCTAAAGTAGCATAAAAGGGCTTAAACTAGTGAGTTGCTCTGCTCAAATTAATGACATATTATTAAAATGTAATAAAATTATATGAACTGATAGATTTGTGTCCTGTTTTAAAACATTTTAGCTAATTTTCAGTGCAAAATTAAAACACAACTCTAACAAGCTTTTAAATTTCACATATATTTTGATATTTTTATTTTATCATATATGAGTAGTCATGTTTGACACTATTTTATTTGTAAATCATAATCAGGCCACTAAAATTCAGAACAAAAACATATTATCTTCTTTATGCTGCTTTTAATAATAGAAGAATACATTTATTCCACGTATATTCATTTATATCCAAATGTCAGATAAAATTGTAAGAATAAATTTTAACATATGCTTTGAAATATCAAAGAAAACTGATAATTAAAAAAAATCTGTGAGGTTACAAATTCAAAACAGAAAGAAACAAGGTGAATATGATGGTGGTGATAAGTGAGTAATGTATACCCAACATTGTCCTGAAGGCTGCTTTTTTACAGTAAACTTTTTATGAAACAATTTTTCTGTCCGGATGCAATGAGATAATTAAACAATTAAAAAAATAAGAATTCTGAATATTCCTACTGAAAAACTCAATAGAGTCCAAATGATTTTACATGGTTATCAGTGGAAAACTTGTAACAGAAAGATAAGTGTTTTTTTAATCATAAACCCCTGTTTTATCCGGCATGTACTAATATGTACAATCTAATATGATAGACATGTGTTATAAACAAATCTGCTTTTCCTTTCATATATCTCACTACAGGGCTTTCTTTGAATTTATAAAATCTGGTTTCTAGGCAGGATCATGAAATGGTCTTATTCATTCCTCTGCCTTGGAACAATGTTCACTTAAGTTGATTCCAAGAAAGGAGACAACTCAAGTTGTCACTACCATTTTTCACAAATATAATAACAACTATAATCATCATGATTCAACATTACTGTCCTATTGTGCTAGTTATAAAACTGTCCATAAAGGAAATTGTAGATTATTAGGATCATAGGTAGTGTTTAGAAATGTAGAATAGTGTATCATTTTTCTCCAAATTGATTGAAGAGGCACTTTGCAATTAAATTAGTGAAAATAGTCACATTATTACTTTATAGATAAGTCATTTTGTTTAGATGATTTTTAAAGGTTTTTATAATTAAAAGTAGACAAAACAGCAAAGTATGCCTATTATTCTTACAAGTCCTAGAAGAAAATATTGCTTAGCTTATAATAAGTCAATTAAATGACTTTTCTTTATAAAGTGTATATGATTTCCCAATATTTATTATAATTATAATAAAACATAACTGTATTATTAATAACATAATCAGATAATATAAAATGATTAAACTAATAAGAATTGTTTTCTCTTAAAATCTGTAGAACCCTGGGATTCAGGTTTGGTCCCCAGCCAGGCACAGTGGGTTAAGGATCTGGTCTTAACACAGCTGCAGTGTAGGTCACAACTATGGTTCAAATTTGATCTCTTGCTTAGGAACTGTATGCTGTGGGGTGGCCAAAAAAGAAAACAACAACAGCAAAAGCAATGAGAACATAAAATGGAAGGAGAGGGAGTTCCCATTGTGGCTCAGCAGAAACGAACCCAACTAGAATCCATGAGGATGTGGGTTCAATTCCTGGCCTTACTCAGTGGGTTAAGAATCCATCATTGCCTTGATCTGTGGTGTAGGTTGCAGTTGTGGCTTGGATCTGGTGTCACTGTGGCTGTGGTTTAGCCCAGAAGCTGTAGCTCCAATTCAACTCCTAGCCCAGGAACCTCCATATGCCCTGGGCTTGGCCCTAAAAAGAAAAAAAAAATGGGAGAATATAAAAATATAGCAGTAACAAACAAATTATAATTTTGAGTTCATTGTCTTTGGTTGTTTTCTGATTGAGAAAATTATCTAATGTAAAATAATGTGTAAATGTATAACAAAATATGAGAATTTTCATCAAATTATATCTGATTTGAAATAAAGCAATAGTGGTGTCTAGGGAGTTCCCTTGTGGCACAGCAGGGTAAGGATCAGGTGTTTTGACTTCTGTGGCTCAGGTCACTGGTATGGTATGGGTTTAACCTCTAGTCTGGGAACTTCCACATGCTGCAGGCGAGGCCAATTTTTTTTTTTTTTAATTGTGTTTGGTCCGATTTGTTTTGAGTCCATCTGTGAAATGATCATGTGAATTCATGTGGATTCATGTGGATTTTGTTTCTGGGAAACTTTTAGCTAATTTAATTATGGAATGGAAACTTGTTCATAGAGTCAAAAG
The DNA here is from genome assembly GCF_054392235.1 of Sus scrofa. Lineage (NCBI taxonomy): Eukaryota > Metazoa > Chordata > Mammalia > Artiodactyla > Suidae > Sus > Sus scrofa. The sequence continues at coordinate 184,262,448 of NC_139383.1, read as the reverse complement.
AAAACTAAGACAACTCTTTTATTTTGACCCTGGGGAAGAAAGAAATTTAGTCTAGTAAAGAATTTTAAGGCAGACTGTGGACACATTGCATTTTATTTTATTTTTTTCAATATTGAAAGCATAGAAAATTAACTTTAAAGTATTAAAAACTGTGTTAAGCAGTAAGCAGGTAATGAAGGGCACATAGATAATTGCACCTTTAAAATTATGTCTATCATTAGCTTGATATACATAAAAAAAAAGTTATAGACTGGCTATGGAATCCTTGGTTAAATATTTTCCTTAACTTTTACTAATGGAAAGACATTTTTTCTCTGGCATGTGTTTTGTCTGGATTCATTGATGTTTATAAAAGAGAAACTGAGTGAATGCAACTGAAGTATAAAACATGCACACATAGCTAAATCTAGAAATGTCAAATAAACTTCCTAGATGCCGTATCTGAGCTGTATCTCAATTTACAAGTATCTATAGTAGTTAGCTAAGTAAAGATGAATATTGAAGCTAAGTTTGCTCCAAAATGGGGGAAAGAAAAAGGACTAATGTTCTTTGATAGGCATTGATAGTAATTACAAGTAACTTATTTTTTCCCAGCTCTATGGAAATGTAATTGATAAAAAAATAGGTATATTTAAAGTTGTAATACAATAATTTGATACACATATACATTATGGAATAATTACCACAGTCAAGTTAATGAATTTATCTCTGTTCATGTGTGTTGTGATAATGCTTATCAACATACAATAACATACATATTATATATAACATATATATTATATATATTACATAACATGCATATTATATATAGCATATATTAATATGTAACAGATATAATTACATCTTATTTATATATTCATTCCTTCAAGAACATCATTTAGGTTGTTTGATTATTGTGAATAATGCTACAATGAACATAGGAGTGCACATATCTCTTTGAGAAACTGAAATTAATTCATTTGGATAAATACCTAGAAGTGGGATTGATGGATGGCATGGTAGTTCTAGTTTAAATTTTTTGAGGGTCTTTTCCATAATGGCTGTAGCAATTTACATTCCCAAAAGTGTTCGAGTTGTCTTTTTTCATACCCTCACTAACACTTACTTCTTGTCTTTTAGATAATAGACATCCTAATGTGTGAATATATCATTGAGGTTTTGATTTGCATTTCCCTGATGATTAGTGGTATTGAGCTCTTTATCATGTACCTATTTGCTATTTGAATGCTATTTAGAGAACTGGCTGTTGGTCCTTCGTGCATTTTTAAATTGAATTATTTGTGGGTTTCTTTCTTTGCTATTGAGTTTATACATTTTATATATTTTAATATGTAATATGAATTGTGTAAGTGCCCATATATCTTAAAAATCAGAATATATATGATTTGCAAATATTTTCCCATTCTGTAGGTTGCCTTTTCATTTTATTGATTGTTTCCTTTGCTCTGCAGAGGCATTTCAGTTTGATAAACTCCTATTTATTTTTGCTTTGGTTGCTTATATTTTCAGAGTGATATCCAAAAAATAAATTTGCAAGATCAATTTTAAGGGGCTTTTTCATTATTTTTTCTCTAGGATTTTTAAGGTTTTGGGTCTTATGTACAAGTCTTTAATCCATTTCATGTTAACTTTTGTGAGTGATATAAGATAAGGATCCATTTTTGTTCTTCTGCATGTGGATACCCTGTTTTCTCATCACATTTATTGAAGAGACTGTCCTTTCCTCATTATATATTCCTGACACTTTCATCAAAGATTAGTTGACTGTATATGTGTGGGGTTATTTCTGGGTTCTCTATTCTGTTCTATTGGTCTCTGTGTCTGTTCTTATGTAAGCATCATATTGTTTTGATTATTATAGCTTTATAATATCATTTGAGATCAGTAAGTGTGATGTTTCCAGCTTTTTTCCTTCTTTCATAAGATTACTTTGGCATTCAGGGGCTTTTGTGTTTTGAAATGAATTTTAGAATTTCTTTTTCCCCCTATTTCTGTGAAAAATGCCATTGACTTATTGATAGGAATTGCACTGAACTGAATCTATAGGTTGCTTTGGGTAGTATGGACATTTTAGGAATATTTTTTCTTCCAATCCAATATTGTGGTATACCTTTGCATTTATGAGTGACTTCTTCAATACCTTTCATTAATATCTCGTAGTTTTTCAGTATACAGATCTTTCATCTCCTTGTTTAAATTTATATGTGTTGTATTTTTTTGATATTATTGTAAATAGGTTTGCAATTTAGACTTACGAGTCAGTAGTATAAGAGAGGAGGTAAGAAATTATATAGTAGATGTAGGTATCTGTCAGAGAGGTACTTAGGTTCATTACCAAATAGATTCCTTCGATACTGAATGAAGCAGAAACATTGAAGAGTTTTAACAGTTTAATGATAATTATGTTTGTATTGTATTCCAAATTGGAAGTAGTATGGAATGAAATCATCTGAGATGGTGCTAAAAAGGATTATTCAGGAGCTTGGATGATCAATTAAAAGGCTCACATGCTAATGCTAGTAAGAGAGGATTTAAAGCAGCTAATTTGGAAATGTATTGGAAAAGTTTAGTTGGGTTACAGTGTCATGAGGTGTAAAAATAATTAAGAAAAAGATGTCATCGTCAATTACCTGTGTTTATTAAGGGGGATTCAGTGGTTATTTTTAACTACCAGGTTTCTAGATTGGCAAAAGTATAAATTGTGTTTTCCCTATTCCCTCTTCTCAATGCTAAGTGAGTCTTAATTTAGTTCATTCATTTCTCCAAAGAAGATATACAGATGGCCAACAAACACATGAAAAAATGCTCAACATCGCTGATCATAAGAGAAATGCAAATCAAAACTACCATGAGATACCACCTCACACCAGTCAGAATGGCCATCATTAATAAATCCACAAATAACAAGTGCTGGAGGGGCTGTGGAGAAAAGGGAACCCTCCTGCACTGTTGGTGGGAATGTAAACTGGTACAGCCACTATGGAGAACAGTTTGGAGATACCTTAGAAATCCATACATAGAACTTCCATATGACCCCGCAATCCCACTCTTGGGCATCTATCCGGACAAAACTCTACTTAAAAGAGACATATGCACCCGCATGTTCATTGCAGCCCTATTCACAATAGCTAGGACATGGAAACAACCCAAATGTCCATCCACAGATGATTGGATTCAGAAGAAGTGGTATATATACACAATGGAATACTACTCAGCCTTAAATAAAGAATGACATAATGCCATTTGCAGCAACATGGATGGAACTAGAGAATCTCATCCTGAGTGAAATGAGCCAGAAAGACAAAGACAAATACCATATGATATCACTTATAACTGGAATCTAATATCCATCACAAATGAACATCTCCTCAGAAAAGAAACTCATGGACTTGGAGAAGAGACTTGTGCCTGCCTGATGGGAGGGGGGGGGGGAGTGGGCTGGATAGGGAGCTTGGGCTTATCAGACATAACCTAGAATAGATTTACAAGAAGATCCTGCTGAACAGCATTGAGAACTATGTCTAGATACTCATGTTGCAACAGAAGAAAGGGTGGGGGAAAAAATGTAATTGTAATGTATACATGTAAGGATAACCTGACCCCCTTGCTGTACAGTGGGAAAAAAAAAAGTAAAGTTATAATGAGAAATAAGGAATTGGCAGAATAAGTTGGAAGTCAAAGAAATAATAACTGCAAAGCTATTTATTTAATAGAGAGAAGAGTGTTAATCATTTTGGAAAAACTAAGTTCTTTAGTTATATGGAACATTTACTATAGTAGACAAAGAAATACACGCAAATAACAGAAATGGAGACAGGTACTTTGGACTATTTTTGCATAGGGAATGTCTGAAAGTAGTACTTGAAGAACATAAGTTATTGGAATTTGATAATAAGTTGAATGTAAATACTAACATACAGGGGCGGGAAGCAGGAATTCATAATGTGGCTTCTAGTACATTGTCAAACTATATACTGAAAGTGATGGGAAATCTAAATAGTAATCATGGTAATCTAAATAGAAAGCTCAAAATTTCAAATAATTATTATGTAAAATTATAGATGATGATAGATGGGGCAATATAAAGTTTTCCTAGGCAGCCCTAAGGCTCAGCTTGAAGGAAAAAATATGCATGTAGGAGAAAAATGGAACTAATATGCAAGGATGAATTTATTTACTTAATTTTTTTATTCCATGATTAATTGTTATCCTGCATGCACATTCTGAAAAGTCATAGAGAAACAGTAATTTAGTAATGGAAGTATGTTGTGTATACATGTAGGCAGGAGATGGAATAAAATAATCTGCTCCTCATAACATCAGTCAACTAAAACATGAGATTTTTCTCTGAACCTCAAGTTACTGTTATTAAAATACCAAATACAGGTCTAGGAGTCTGTCTTATTTTTAGTCATGAAAGGGAAAATCATAAGTTCAGATAACTTTGGTAATGAAAACATGCAGCCACTCCAACAATCCCATTTTCTCACAAGAGAATACAAGTAAATGCAGTAAACTTTTTAATCCTTTCAGATAATTTTGACAAAAATTTCCCATATTCTTTAAAAGCCCCACATCTCTTCTAAGTCCTGACCATAAAAAACAATGGAGAGTGAATAGAATGTAAAAGCAATGCAGCAATGGAGACTAACTGGAATTTATGAAGACTGATTGGAATTTATACATTTTTGAAAAATATTCCACATGTAACAGATTATGATGAGTACTTTCACCTTCTCAGAAATAGCCAATTTTTTCACATACCAAGTAGTCATTTTTTGAATTAAGAAAATTCTTTGGCCAGGAAAAGATACACACACACATAACGTGGATACACACAAACACACAGATGCAATGTGTTTTGCTAACAACATGTTATTTTTTGTGGTAGTTATGTATTTCTTTAAAATGGTCAAATTAAAAAATATAAAAATAATCACTGTGTGCGATTTAGTGGCATTCAGTATATTCAAAATATTATAACACCATCACATTTATCTGTGTTCAAAACATTTTCAACATCACCAAAGTAAACATGTAGATTAAACAGTAAATTGTTCTCCTCTCCACCCAGCACTTAGCAACCACAAAATCTACTTTTTGTCTCTATGAATCTGCCTTCTTGGATATCTCATATGCATGGAATCATGCGTTATGTAACTCCTATGTCAAGGTACTTTCACTTAGTGTACTGTTTTTGAGGTTCATCCATGTTCTAGCATATGTAATATATTCAATTGTATAGTTGAATAAAATTCTGTTGAATAGATAAACCTAATTTTGTTGTTGTTTTCGCTTTTTGCTGGCCCAAATAATACAGCTATAATTATTCAAGACAAGGATTTGTTTGAACATCAATTTTCAATTCTTTTGAGTATATACCAAGGAGTGGAATGGAATTCTGTGATTAACTCTTCAAGAAACTGCCTCACCAGTCCCCTATTTTACATTCCTATCAGCAGTGGATGAGGGTTCCAGTTTCTCCACATCCTCACAAGCATTTGTTATTTTTGACTTTCTGATTATTGCAGTTATAATGGTTGTGAATTTGTACCCCATTGAACTTTAGATTTGCATTTCCCTAATGACTAATTATGTAGAGCAACTTTTCATATATTTGTCATTTTTATACCTTTATTGGAGCATTTACCCATTGGGTGGCTTGTTTTTTGTTGATGAGTTTTAGGAGTTCTTTGTATGTCTTGGATACTAGGCCACTCCATTATATTATTTGTAATATACATGTTACATATAATATATGTTCTTCCATTCTGTGGCTTATTTTTTTTCATTTTCCTGACTGTGTTTTTATGCAAAACCTTTTTAATTTTGAGGAAACCCATTTTTAATTTTGTTGCTTGTGCTTCTGGTGTAACTTTTAAGAATCCATTACAAAGTCCAAGGTTATAAAGATTTACCCTATGTTTTCTCCCAAGTCTAGATGTTGTTGTGGATGTTTTTTAAAATGTGACTAACAGATAAGTACGTAGACTCTAGATAAAGCAGAATGGGAATCTCAATCAGGTGTTGGCCTATAAAGAAAAGACTGAAGCTCCCCAAGAAAGAAGGAATTTTCTCCAGACTTCCTTAGACTCATGAAGGAGACATCCATTCTTCTCTGGGTTTTTAACCTGAAAGATTTTATATATATATATATATATATATATATATATATATATATATATATATATATGGAGAGAGAGAGAGAAAGAAGGAAAAGGAGGGTGGGATAAGAAAGAGATCCTTCCTATTGGTTATATTTTCTTTGAGAAAAGCTGATAAATTTAATTAGATGTTTATCTTTAACTACAGTGAGACTGATTTCTGTTAAAAGAAAATGCCCTTAAGAACCTGAATCATAAAAGGAGGTAGCATTAGAAAATGATTTGATATAAATTATATGAGGATTTATATGTATTTATAAATTTATTACTAATGTTTGTTAGTTTTATTAGCATTCTGATTTAAAAGTTCTAAAAGTTTTGAGTGGTGTATTCTAACCTTATTTTTTCCAAAGGCTGTTAATTTTGGTTATGTGACTATACAGAATATAAGATTTTTTAGAAAAGTGTCTATGGTGTTAGAGCAGAAATGTGTGCATGGGTGTGTGTGTGTGCACAGGTATACATATACACCTATGAATATTTACGCAAAATATTTATCTATTTGAATTAACCGTGCCTATAGATGTGCAGATATACATGACATCAACATAGAAAATATACCAGTACAGTTAACAGAAGTGAGTTAATTTATATTTCCTGAAACTTCTGAAGAAGAAATACATCACAAATATCCTGAAGACTTCCATAAATTCAAAGCTTTATTCATTACTTCTGTACTTCTCCAGGGAAGAAAATGGACTGGTACTCATTTTGCAGATTATATGTAGAGATATGTTGTCAGTGATCCATTATGATGCTTTATTTGCTCCTGTTGATTTTACACAACAGTTATTCTAAATCTTCTGCCATACAAAAAGTATTTCCAGCTTCCTAGTGCTCAGTATGTGGCTACAGCTCTGACTTCAAGAGAATTACAATCATCAACACGAAAGTTGTTTTCTCCATTTCTCCATGTAACTGCATGCATCTCAATTTTCTGTTTGTTTCAGAGAATAAACTTTCCTTTCTGAATTTTCTAATTGAACTTTCAAAGTATGCCCTTTTTGGTATTTAGTCTGTCAGCTATAGTGATAATCTTTTTTGTTTGTTTTGCATGTTCAATCATTCTCTATTACCTCATTTTATTTTAAAACAAACCTAATCAAAGGTAATGAATAGTTTCATGTTTAACTCATAATAATGTAGTCCTTTCATTCATCTTATAATTACTTTCTTCCTTTTTTCTATTATTTAGTGTCTATTTCTCCTCTAATAATCCTGACTATGCTATGGAAAAAGTATGTAAAATCTTATCTATTTTGTTTTTCTCAATAATGAATGTACTTTTTCCATTAGATACTGCCCACTTTTATTTTTAATTTATTACTAGCCTTCCTCTCTTCCTTATTTCTGTCCTTCTTTCTTCCTTCCTTTTTCCTTCTTTTATTCCCTTCCTTTCTTACTTCCTCCATTTCTTTCCTTTCTCTTCCTTCAGGAGAAATGTATACTAAATATATGCCAGACACTGGGTATATTGCCAAAATATTTTTAATCTCCTTGTAGGTATTTTAAAATACATAGTTCAGGGTATTTATCAGAGTGGAACAAAAGGAAGCTCTTAGATTTCTTTTCAAAGGTCATATGTCATTTGATATTTTAGTTTTTGTGGTAATTTTCTAATCTAAAGAGACAGTTCCCTCTATCAATTATACTCTCATCCAAGCTTACCAGGTATCTTAAAGTGAGAGCTTGAGAAACCTAGAATAGCAAGCTTTTTTTATTATTTATTGTTTTGATCACCATGCTGTCACTATTTTTTCCTCTCTTTACTTTTTACATGTCTTCCTGCTTAAATGTGGGACTTTATAGCACTATGGAGATTAAATACAAATAAAAGTAATACCAATATATTTTGCCTATGAAGACAACTCCAATTTTATGTATTTTTAAATAAACCATGAACATTGACAAAACATGTTATTTGTTCTGTGTAAAACATGCTTATAGTTGTAAGCTTTATTCAGATAATGTCATAATTCTTGTTGTCTGTTTTCTCCCCATTTCACATATGTCACGGTACTCTTTTGTACTTCTCGTTTACCACATCTTACATTATGTTGTATTCTGTAATTAGTTGTGAATACATAGTTGACAGTGTTGTAGACTACACAAAATCTTTGCAAACATGAAAATTTTGAAGTGAGGTCTATTTGGGGTTTAAAAATTTCAAATAATAGATAATGAGTCAAACCAAAACATGCAAAATAACTGTAGAGATGAATACAATCCAACAGGTTGGAGATTCTACAGTAAACAAACCATGTAACAACAACAAAAAAAAACTAATTTTAAGAATTGCATTAATCAGAGTAGGAATGTTGATTAGAAGTAGAAACACAAATTTAAAAAATCAAAGTATTGAGGCAGAGTCTATATTGGTAGAAACATTTCTTAAGAAATAGGAATCGCTAGTTGAAAATTTTACCTTTTTGGACATATGTTTATTCAGTTGATATAGCCAGATATTGGTAAGATATAAATTATAGAGTAAAATCTTTGTGTTTTGATTTTATGTTTAGTAAGTAATCTTCTACCGATAACTTATTTTTTCCACACACTGTAAGATTTCATAGAGAAAATATTTAAAAGAGAAATTTAATTTCTGCTTCTTTGCAATTGTATTTTACAATTAAATTAGTAAATTATTTGTATTTATTATCCTTGTAAATGTGGGTCATATAATCCTATCCCTGATGACATTAAGAGCAGCATTCTGACAAACTATATCTTTTATGACTGCAAAACCAAGGCAAATGCCCTGTAGGATATTTTGAGAGACAATCATTTGGTCTTTTCCAAGAAACTATTCTGATATTGTGGGCCACACATTTACTTCCATATCTGTCTCTCTGAATTTGTTTCATCTCTTGTAATACATTTCCAACTATTTCAAGGTATAGCTAGTGTCTTGTTCACTTTAGATTCATTCATCCCCTTATTCAGTAAATATCAGTTGAAATATTACTATATCCCAGGCATTCTTCTGGGTGTTAGAGACTAAGTTGTAACTCAAAACAAAATAAAACAAAAATCTTTGCCCTCAAGTATGTGTGTTATAGTAAATATCATAGACATTATTTATAAAAGACATACTTAATATGTAAGTGGTTCACTATATTGAGAGTTGAAAGCGGGAGAGGAAAGATAATAACAATTCCATTTTATAAAGTAGAAAAATCAGTAGATATTTCCTATAACTGGTAAGTCATAGAGCAAGAAATTGAGGTTCAAGTATGTTATTTTAAATTACAAAGGCACAGAAGATCAGTGCAGCTGAAACACAGGAACAGATTAAAACTGAGTAAAGAGAGTGTTGAGGACAGACCAGCCAGTTTTCCTGGATCCTATTAATGATGTTGCTCTTTATTGAAAGATCAATAAATGTATTTTAAGTCACATCATTACATTTGAATTTGAAATAAACACTTTCGTTTCTTAGAGGATAAGAGGTTGCAGGAGAACCCACAGGGGTAGCTTTGGAAAAATCACGAAATGTGTGATGAGAACTGTAAACTACAGAAGACAAACAAACTTCACTTTCTTGACTTGCCTTCCTATAGGGTAAAGGCAGGCAACCTAAATACTATGTCTCCATCTTCACTTGCATCTAGGATTCTTATGATCAAATTTTCATGGAGCATATGTAATTGTGAGAGATTTGAATGGATGATAGAAAAATAATTTGTTTTCAGCAGTGTATTATTCCATAGAGTCTGACCCTGGGAGGGAAAAAAAAAAAATGTTATCTATAATCTGACTCCTTGAACTGCAATAAGGCCGCTTTGTGAGGATTAGAGGAAATAACTGAGCATTTTCAACTGGCTGAATTCTCAGGAGTAGCATTTTCATGTTAATTCTTTGGCAACAGTGAATCTTATTGCTGTTTTTGCACTGATATATCTTAGGGCCATCAACCAACTATGGATCTTAGGTTCATTAGAATTTAAGGTTTGATGTTATCCCCTTACTGAGAGCGCAGCTACACTTTATTCTCTTAATTTTGACCCATTACTGATCACTATGCCTCATGTGGATTAATATGTTTATCCAAATTTAGTACATTGAGGAGTTCCTTTGTGGCACATCAGGATAAGGATCTGGCTCTGTCACTGTAGCGGTTCCGGTCACTGCTGTTTGTATGGGTCCTATTCCTAGCTTAAGAACTTCCACATACACAAATTTAGTACATTGATTAGAAATTTCACGCACTGATTTAGAGAAAATTGTTTGAAATATATTACTGACTTCTTTTTGTATCATAAGTTCATAGTTCTTCTTGATCTTTGCTATTTAACAGGTTCCTCAAAATGAAAATCAAAGCTGTCCTCTTAGATATCACAAGCATTCTATTAAATGTTCACAGTTAACAATACTGAGGACTCCACAGCATTGTTAGAGTATTTTTGAATAACTTAATGTTTACTTAAGTATAAGTGACTTACACATTATATACTAGTTTTTTGTATTAGTCCTTTTTGATCTTTTAAGCATATACATCTGTTTCAGTATTATAGAGTGCTGTTTATATAAAAACATGAGGTTTTATCATATTTTATAATTTTTCTATTTTATAAAATTCCTAAGCAAAGTTTTTCAAATTCTATAATATACACTGTACACACAAATAAGATTAAATTTTATTATGTATACCTCGTTCATTTCAATGAATGGGTGAATTTCATTTCCTTCATTTCAAACACATTTCAACATGTTGTTTTTCATAATGGTCACTTAAAACAAAAATTAAAATAAATTGCTATTAAGTTTTATTGTAAATAGTAAGGAAACTATTTAGTTAAGCACCTTATCTGAGCATGTAGCAATGGCCACAGTTCATATTACAACTAAGAAAAGAATCATCACATGATCTATAATGTTTAGTAACACTCTGTGGCAGACCCCACTTTGATGACTTCAAATATGTTTTAAAAGACCTCATCATTTAAACCCAGCATAAGTTTTACAAATTTTTTTGTTTTGCTTCTTTCTTTGTTTCCTTTAACTAGTTTCTCAGATACTGGGGGCTATATAATTAAGAACGTTAAAACTGCTTAAGTAGGAATTGCTGATGTTTAAAAAAAAATCCCAAGAAAAATTTTAGTGCCCTTGTATCGCTTTTAGTTTTTCTAACTCAGGTTTCAGTGTCCTTGGGCTGCTGCCTTAGCCCTTCAGGATACCCAAATGCAGACACACTTAAGCTTTCCATCCCAAAAATTATTTTCCCCCAGCTAAATTTATACAAACTATATCTATGACATGGCCTATTACTTTGCATTTCTGTTTCCTATTAGTGAGAGATATATTCTTTAAGCCACAAATATTTCTTAGTTCTCTAATAACTGCTTCTCTGATAGCTCATATGTATGGCCATTATAAATATAAATGCATGACAAATAAATAAAGAAAACTAATGTTTACTTGGCATTACTTGGCATTTATTTGGCATTTTGTTTTTTTTTGTTTGTTTGTTTTCTGTTTGCTTTTTAGGGCCACATCCATGGCATGTGGAAGTTCCCATGCTAGGGGTTGAATCGGAGCTACAGCTACTGGCCTATATCACAACCACAAAGAGGGATCTGAGCTACATCTGTGACCTACATCACAGCTCACGGTAATGCTGAATCCTGAACCCACTAAGCAAGGCCAGGGATTGAACCTGCAGCCTCATGGATACTAGTTAGATTTGTTTCCAATGTGCCACAATGAGTAATCCCAGGCTCAACTTTTAAAATGCTTTGGGTATACATATACAGAAAGAATGAAATATTTTTAGTCAAATATATTCTTGTAGATCAGATATTACTTTATCAGATCAGATTAGGTTTACATTTCTTCTGCTTTTTATTTTTATAAAAATTCTATAAATTGAGGATATATTTAAATTAAAAAGTGATACATTAAAATTCTTTAGATAATTGGAGTATTAGAGTAATAGTAATAAGTCACTTTATATATGTGTAAGTCACCCAGGAATGAAATCTTATGTTTATCCTGTAGGCTTCAGTTGAACTTTTTCTGCATCTCTTATATTTCTCAACAATTCTGGTGAATATATTCAAAATCAAGGTATTTTGTCCCAAGTAAATTTGCAATTAAACTCTCCTTTGCTTGATACAAATTTGAGTCACTGCAAAAATGTAAAGTAAAATTTCACCTCGCTTAAGCATTAAAACTTTAGATTAATAAATTGTTAGCATATTTTAAAAGTTAGAGGTTTTTTCTAGTTCACTTTGACTACGGATTTTTTTAGTAATCAAAGTTTCTTCAGCTTTAGCTGAGAGCTTTATATGACAAATCAAATCTTACTGAATTTTGAGCTGTCTTTCTTAGGAAGGTAAATTATTTGGTAGTTTGAAATTTAAGGATTATATCTATACATTTTAAATGATTATTATGATGTTCTCTGAAATCTATGATCTCAAATAAATTTATTACTATTTGGAAGTTTAAAAAAAAAGAAATCATATTTTTATCATGAGGTTCCAAGGAAACATGCCACAAGTAAAACCTGCTACAAGTAATATTCCTATCTCTAAAGCCTTTGAATAGCAAGTTCATACCAATGGTTCAGGTTCACATGAATTACTTTTCACCTGAAAATGTGGCTTCCAAGTGGAAAAAAATTAATGACTTTTTTTTCCAAATACTTTCTTACATATTAATATATTAGTGTAATTTATGTACAGTTTTCTTCCTTAGATAACCTTTATTTTTGAATTATATTTCTTCAGTATTAAGGATAAGGAAAATATCTGGATTTGTACCCCTAAATTTTCACAGTAAATGTCTATTCTCAGTGTAATATGGCTTGGCAAAATTGAATACAGAAAATATATAAGTGAAGCAGTAGTTTGCCACCAAATGCACCTATTATTCAAGACAAGAGCACTAAGAAAAATAGTTTATTCTTTCCTTCATGGCTGTAAAAAACAGTTTTTATTTCATATTATATTGAAGGGATTGACTTTAAAAGATACTTTGTTGTTTTCCCATACAAAAGAAAGATAAAGTGGCATATAGCTCATTTCTAGGACATTATCTAGTTCTTATAAAGATATTGCTGTATATTCCTTAAGTAAGCATCATCTCACATACCTTTCTCAAAATATTACGATCATAAACTTTTTTTGTGGCCAAGTGCCCGCACATGGTACAATACAGAAGAAAACTGCAAACTTTTATTAAACAATAATAAAAATAAAATTATATATAAATTGATTCAGGTACCAGCAAAGGGGAATTTCTGTGAGGGAAATGTTAAGGGAAAGAAGCTCTTGCCAGAGATCAGAAAGACCTTTAGTTAGGGCAGAGCAACTACCTGACATCAGCTATGACCTTCATTTGAAAAATGCTGACAGTGGCAAATAGTGCTAGTCAAAGAAGCATAAAGACAAACAAATAATACTTTGACTTCATTTTCTCAACTTGTCATCCAAGCTAATGAAAATGGACATGGAGGTCATACTGATTTAGTGCATGAAGGGCAAGATCCAAAACTAAGTACTGCAGAAATGAGACATATGGATCTAGAATAGCAAAAGGAGGAAATACAGCACAACGCTTTATATGCTATTGCAATTTTAAACGCAATTAACTGTTCCTTACAAGTTGGGGACAGAATATATAAGGTGCTTCTCTTTCTAATTATAAAGGAATAACTAGAACGGAAACTGCCTGTCTATAAGTAGACAGTTCTATGAAATACATATTCATCTAGTTTTAGGCATTGGATATCAGAAAGTGAATGCCTGTGATCTGTGAGAGAAAACAACTGAATGAGGTCAGGCATATTACTACTACTTGACATTTTGCTTTGAGTCACTAAGTCACTATGTGTACCACAGTACAGGGAGTGAGATTCATTGCAGAGAACAGCAATCTCATCAGATTGAGGCAACTGAAATTTGTTGACAGAGGTAATAGATGAAGTAGTGACAAATGCATTAAAGAACCCAAAACAATGAATTAATGACCCATAAGACACTATCAAGCAATCAAAAATATATGCAGATGGGGGAGAAAAAAATTTAATGAATAATGATCAAACATTTTCAAAAGTTTATGAAAAATAAACCCATAGATACAAGATACCCCCCCAAAAAAATCTAAGAAGTCCAAATAAAATCATAGCAAATCATATTAAATTCAAATTGCTAGACATCTAATTACAGATTCTACATGTGAAAATTTTGAAAGCTGTCATGCCTGTCCTTACAAAAAGGAAATGCTAAACAAATTTAAATAAATGATTTTTCTCTCATCTATCAGGGAATCCTGGTTTCAGGGCAAAGTACCACCCCGAAATCTGGAATGTCAGATTACTTAACAGGTGAATCCAAAGTCACAGCCCAGATCTGCTTACCTAAAACAGAAGCAGCTTAAGGAATAAAGTGGTAGGAATACTTAGATATAATTTTGATAAATCGCCAAAACCAGAGTATAGATTAGAATGAGAACAACAGATCCGTGGGGGTGTCCAAACCTTTGTAGATTTATTTCTAGGAAGCATATCAGGTCTCACAGTGAGAGATGAAAATGTCCTGCAATGTTATGCCAGAAAGAGGGGAAGAAGAAGAATTGTAAAATATTTCAGAATGTTTTGTATAAAATCACCTATTTTCCACAAAAAAAACAACCAGGATCTTACCCCATCTGGGGAAAGGACATTTCTCCCACTCTGCTTCCTCTAGACTTTGTTTCACACTTAAAGTGGGGAAAAACTAAGAAACCCTTTAGAGGTCACACCCAAGAAACACAGGCACATTGAAAGACAGATTTAATCCTAAAATTTTAGAGCACATGCCCATTCTCAATCACCACCATATCAGCAAGGGTCCACAATGAACTATAGCTGAAAGATCCAAAAGACACCAGGACTCTTTGTGATAAGGGAATATTGCATTATAAAGATTAAAGTATAAAATAAACATCTATATTGTTTTCCTCACTCTGAAGAAACTTGCACACCCTTAAGAAATATTCAAATACTAAAGTTATTCTGCATGTTGCAGCTGATAATACAGACCAAAAGCATATGTAACAGTTTGTTACCTACGTGGTAGAGACTGTCTGATGAGAGCTAGGTAGACCATGAAAGCAGATCCAAAATAACTTGAGATAGCAAGAAAAGAAGACTGACTCTGGGCTTTTATTGTGATTAGGGGATGGGGACATGTGAGGGTGAGTGTTTGAGGTTGTGAACTGAGGCTTGCATGATTTGAGGTTTCTACCTGAGCCTCTAGAAAGAGCATCTTTGCTTTCTTACTGGCTTTCACATGTTTGAGGCACAAGGGGAAAAGGGAGAGATGTGACTTTAAAGCTATCAGCAGTCAATATCAAAAAATTAAATCAGATTCCTTATTGCTCTTGAATCCTTACTGATATGTAGAAATGACGAATGAATAATTAAATAAAGAAAAGGCAAATCAATTGTGTACAAAAATTCTAAATACTTTTTAAAGATACTTTACCTTCAAGAAAGTAGGACATAATTCCCCACTCCTTAAGTGTAGAAGAAAGTGTGGAATATATTCCAAAGATTATAGTATGGAAATGGAGAAAGAAGAGAACGCTTACTATAGAGAAATTTAACATTGCTTTAGCCTTGTTATTAAGCTTTTTTCCCACTGTAAAACATGGGGACCCAGTTACACATACATGTAGATACAAGGAGAACTATGTCTGGATAAATACATACATATTTACAGTAACTCTTTTAAGATCTTTGTATGTGCAAACTCCATACATTTAACATAATGTTTTATGTTAACTTGTTTTTTTCCATCCCCTAGAGGCTTCTTCTCTTCCTTGGCTGTTGCCTTTTCCTCACATCACTGTAACATCTTGCTTCAACTGTTTCATTTACAACTCAATTGGATCCTTTTCTATTTCTCTAATAAGAACTCTTGTGATTAAATTGTGTCCATCATATACAGTATACTTTTCCAATCTCAAGAGTACTTTACTTTGTAATGTAACATATTCACCTTAGAACATGAACATCTTTGGGGGGTAATTATTAAGCCTATCATAGGATCTATATGGAGACCACAAAATTGAAACAAATTGATGTGTTTTGGGATTTAATAATGAGTCTTAGATGAGTCTTAAACACAACACCGCAAGCACAATGCATGAAAGAAAAATGAATAATTTAGCCTTTAAATTAAAAACTTACCCTGTGGAAGACATTGTAATATAATCGAAATACAAGTCACAGGGTGGGAAAAATTGTTGTAAAACATATTATCTGATTTAAAAAAAACACAAGTATTAAAAATCAGCAAAAATTGGACAGAAATTCTAAATAGCCGAGAATATATGTAAATAGCAAATAAGTATATGAAAAGATGCTCAAGAAGTTTTGTCCTTATCCATCGCTTCATTTGCAAGTATTTTCTCCCATTCTATGGGTTGTCTTTTTGTTTTGTTTAGGGTTTCCTTTGCTGTGCAGAAACTTTTAAGTGTAACTAAGTCCCATTTGTTTATTTATTTTTTTATTGTCATTACTGTAAGAGGTGGATCTGAGAAGATATTGCTGTGGTTTATGTTGGAGAGTGTTTGCCCTATGTTTTCCTCTAAGAGTTTTATAGTATCTGGTTTTATATTTAGGTCTTTAAACTATTTTGAGTTTATTTTTGTGTATGGTGTTAGGGAGTGTTCTAATTATGTTATTTTACATGTCACTATCCAGTTTTCCCAGCACCACTTATTGAACAGGCTGTCCATTCTCCATTGTATATTCTTGCCTCCTTTGTGATAAATTAGTTGACTGTAGGTGCATGGGTTTAATTCAGGGCTTTCTATCCTGTTCCACTGATCTGTATTTCTGTCTTTGTGCCAGTACCATATGGTTTTGATGACTTTTGCTTTGTAGTATAGCTTGAAGTCAGGCAGCCTGATTCTTCCAGCTCCTGATTCTTCCAGCTCCATCTTTCTTTCTCAGGGTGGCTTAGGCTATTCTGGATCTTTTGTGCTTCCAAACAAACTTTAAAATATTTTGATTGAGTTCTGTGAAAAATGTCCTTGGTAATTTGCTAGGGATTGTATTGAATCTGTAGATTGCCTTGGGTAGTATAGTCATTTTATTGATTCTTCCAACTGAAGAGCATGGTGTCTTCCCATCTGTTTGTGTTATCTTTGATTTCTTTCATCAGCATCTTATAGTTTTCAGAATACAAGTATTTTGTTTCTTAAGTAGCTTTATTCCTAAGTATTTTATTCTTTTTTGATGTGATGGTAAATAGGATTGATTCCCTAATTTCTCTTTCTGATCTTTCATTGTTACTATATAGAAATGCTGTTGATTTCTGTGTATTAATTTTGTATCCTATGGCTTTGCAAAATTCATCGATGAGCTCTAACAGTTTTCTGGTAGTGCTTTTAGGATTTTCTAGGTATAGTATCATGAAAATATTTGCAAATGAAGTGACTGACAAGGGATTAATCTCTAAAATTTATAAACACCTTCTGCAACTCAATACAAAAAAAAAAAAAACACAACCCCATCAAGAAAAATGGGCAGAAGATATAAACAGACAATTCTCCAGAGAAGACATACAGATGGCCAAAAAACACGAGAAGACATTCAACATCACAAATTATTAGAAAAATGTAAATCAAAACCACTGTGAGGGACCACCTTACACTGGCCAGAATGCCATCACCAAATAGTCTATAAACATTAAATTCTGGAGAGGGTGTGGGGAAAAGGGAACCCTATTACACTGTTTTTCAGAATGTAAGTTGGTGCAACCACTGTGGAAAACAGTATGGAGATTCCTCAGAAAACTAAAAATAGAATTTCCATTTGATCCAGGAATCCCACTCCTGGGCATCTATCCAGAGAAAACCATGACTCAAAAAGATACACGCACTCCAATATTCATTGTAGCACTGTATACAATAGCCAAGATGTGTAAACAACCTAAATGTCCATTGACAGAGGAGTACATAAAGAAGAAGTGGAATATATACACAATGGAATATTACTCAGCCATTAAAAGGAAAGAAATAATTGCATTTGCAGCCACATGGGTGGACCTAGAAATTGTCATTCTAAGTAAGGTCATTCAGACAGTGAGACACCAACATCAAATGCTATTACTTACATGTGGAATCTAAAATAGGACACAATGAACTTTGCAGAATAGATACTGACTCACAGACTTTGAAAAACTTATGGCTTCCAAATGAGACAGGTTTGGGGGGGAGGGGTGATGTTCTGGCAGTTTTGGGTGGAAATGCTACAAAATTGGGTTGTGATGATCATTGTACAACTATAAATGTAATGGAGTAATATGAATGCTATAAAAATGTTTTCTCATTAGAAAAATACAAATTTAAAATATAGAGATATTAAAATGGCAACAATACAAAAACTGTCACCTTTTGGCAAGGTTCTGATACAGTGGGAGCTCTCATCATGACTGGTGAGAAAGCATAATGTGAAGTCACTTTAGTAATCTGTTTGGTAGTTTTTAACACAAACATAATCTTACCATATAGTCAGTCACACTCCTAGATATTAACTCAACATATTTAAAAAGACATATCTATACAAATCCTATAAACCAAATATCTATAGCAACTTTACTCATAATTGTCAATAACTAGGACTAACAAGAATATCCTTCACTAGTTGAGTGGATTAAGTGTCATACATTTATATAATAAAATACTATTCTGTGATTCAAAGGAATGATTTATCACATGATGCAAAAACTATGGATGGATTTTACATGTATATTACTAAATTCAATAGGCTAGTGTAAAAGGGCTACATATGGAATTATTTCATTTATATGATACTTTAGGAAGGGTATAGTAAAGTGTCACTAAACAAACCAGCAGTTTCCAGGGATTTTGGAGAAAGGTAGGGTTGAATATGTGAAGCACAGGCAACTGAGTGGGAGGAAGGCTTAAAATTAATTTGTATGGTATTTAGTGGGATACATGTCAACTGTACTACACAGTTAACATTACTATATGTAAACAAATCATTTAGGAGATCAGCTAATCTCATTATGGAATTCAGAATATGACAAAATAATCTCTGTTACAAATATAGGACAAGGCTTGGGGAAAAGAATTTTGACTTAAAATAACTTTGGTAATGAGTGGAGGCTTTAAGACTTTATTGAAAAGAAACTCTGGTTGATATTGTTTATCACAGAAGTGTGGATCAAACAATTACGAAACCACCATACCTGCATACTGAAATTGAATTATTGAGTAAATGGATGACTGATAGAGGAAGATTGTTTCTCACTGTTGGATTGGAATGTTAGAGACAATCAAGGAAAGTATAAATGATCCATGTAGCACTGGATTAAAGTTGGAGACTTGTAGGAATTTATGGTTAGCTTAAGATAGATAACACATTGATATATATATATATATATATAATTATATGTATATATACAAGGTGTGTACACACATATATTTCCTTGCTCTGCCAGATGAAAGTATATAGAAGCACTGGTACCACAGTAGCAGGTACCCAGTTCTTAGATCCAAATTCAATTGTCCAATAAAAAAAAAATCAGGGCCTTTTGAAAATGGCTGATTCTAGCACTTGGTTAGGGAATATACATGATGAGTCTAGAGTACCATGTAGTTCCAAAAAGTAAGATAGTATTAAAATAAATGAACAAGCAAAAAAATAAAAGACAAACAATGTTTGAAATGATAATGAATAGCATTAAAAAAGACAAAGGAATCAAATGAAATAGTTGCATATAGTCAAAACTGTAATAATTTTAGCAGCACAATAAAGTATTACTGGATTATAATTCAACATTTAAAGTAAATACAGTTGACCATTGAACAACTCAGGTTTTTGAACTGTGGGAGTCCACTTTTACACATGTATTTTTATCAGTAGTAAACACTGCAGGACTATATGATCCTTGGTTGAATATGAGGAAGCAGAGGAACCACATATAAAAAGAGCCAACTAAAAGTTTATATTAGGAGTTTTCAGCTACACAGTGTCAGTGCCCCTAACCATCGCATTATTCGAGTGTCAGTTGTATCAGTGAGTCCACGTGATATTAATAATTGACTAAATTAATAAATAAATAATGGAGAATATATACATCTCCTACAGAGAAAGTGCCAGAGAGTCTATTCAGATATATTCCACTCAAGAAAGTAGCATGTAACTCTCCTCTCCTTACGAATGAGCTATGCAAGTGACTTCCTTCCAAGAGGGAAGCATAGGGAAAATGAGTAACTTCACAGGGGAGAAGTCTAAAAGTATTTCAGCTAGGCGATCAAGCTCAACATCAAGAATGACAAGTCATTTAAATAGTAGTATCCTAGATATGATGTGATAAGAATGACATGACACTGTACCTCTGTGTCTCCTTTACAAATTCATTAACCCAGTTGAATCATGTGAGAAACATAGATATATAAACTACTTAGGAGTGGTTAGTGCTTGATACACTGATTAGAAAACCAATATATGCTCCTGAACTTGAGCAATAAAACATCTCAGAGTTTTGATCTGGATTCTAAAGCATATACATTTCCCTTCAATCAGTAACACATAGTAGAATAATATTTGACTTGATTATTTAGTCTTCCAGATCTATAATGTTGTACTGAAAAGAAATGTCATTTGAAGAAAATTGATAATCCAGGTACCTATGAATGAATATTTCACGAAAAATCCCAAATATATACTTGCATTCAGGATTGATTGCTAGAATCCTACTTAACTGTTTCACTTTAGAATCAATACCCATATAATAAACTTTATTTTAAATTTATTTGACTCTGTTTTCTTCTTTCCATAGTCAAATGCCTAAAAAGCCATTGAGGCAGACTACAAAAATTATCTTACAAGTTTATTAATAGTCAGCTTTAAGAAACTGGGTATTTTATGGAGAGAGAAGAAAAAAAGAATAAATTTGAGCTGCAGTTATAGAAAGGTTCCCAAATAAACCATGTAATTTATAAGCTATTTTGTAAATAAACTGCATAGCAGTATGTATTAAAGCCATCAGGTATTAATTTGAACTTAACATTAATAAAATATTTCTAAAAGCTTATGAAAAATATTGGAAGATATATATCTTTTTTTACTTTTATAGAAATAAAGGTGAAAATATATTTACAGAAGTTAATGTCTAGAAATATTACATAAAAGGAAAATCTGGATCTTTCTCACAATTGTATCTCTAGTGTTTAGTGTAAAGTGTGTGTTTTATTAAACATTGAGTAAATAAACATTCTTCAGATGAGAAATTATTCCAAACACTGTGTTCTATAGTCTTACTACATTTAATATAGCTTTATGTATTTAATTTATTTATTTTTGCCTTTTGTCTTTTTAGAGCTGCACCCACGGCATATGGAGGTTCCCAGGCTAGGGGTCTAATCGGAGCTGTTGCCACCAGCCTACACCAGAGCCACAGCAAGGTGGGATCTGAGCTGCGTCTGCAACCTACACCACAGTTCATGGCAACACGGGATCCTTAACCCACTGAGCAAGGCCAGGGATTGAACCCACACCCTCATGTTTCCTAGTCAGATTCATTTCTGCTGCACCATGATGGGAACTCCAATATAGCTTTAAATATAATATATTTTATTCTTAGTTCAGTTATATCTGCTAGTTTGTTCTTTAGGCTTTTAAAATAGATAACAAAATCAGAAAGGTATCTTGAAGAATACAAGTATTTATAAAATATTGCGCTTTATTTGCTTTTAAATTATAATAAGGTATTTACAATGACTATTAATACATGAGTACATGTAGAAAAGAAATAGCAAGTGTGATAATGATTTGAAGCAACCTTTGCAATTAATTTTTCTTAGACATTTTAGAATGCCTCTGTATACTAATAATTTTTCTTCTATGCATTAGCCACAAGGTAATTGGTACCATTAGACTTCCCTTGATATTTGCTACCTCTGATGAATTTAGACTTTTATTTGAAAACCAGCCTGTTTGCTTCTTTTCAATTGAATGTGTTTACCTATTTCAAAATATGATTTGGTTTTCAATTTTACATAATTAAGTTAACTAAGAGGGTAATTTTAATGTTCTCATTTTTTTTTAAGTTGTGGTATATCTAGAATTTAGCATAAATAAGAATAAGCATGTTTGTGAACAACAAACTTCCTCAAAAGCACTATTTTATTTTATTTAGATTCTTTAAAGGGTTCATGTTTTTGCATATAGTATTATACATTTTTGTAATTCTTTATGCATGTACATTTATAGTATTATCTTAAAACACAGTAACAAGCTTTTAATTGACAGTGTGAAATTTCCAAAAGAAAATCATCCACAGTATTTCCTTTAGGTAGATATTAGCTTTTCTTTGCCAATTTCCAGATGAAATAAACACATTGCTTGATAATGTAGTAGAGTATGAATCATACAATTTGAAAAACATTAGAGGTTTTATTGGTTCATATTTTATTTATGTATGTAACATCTTATAAATGTTATTTTTACCTGACCACTTTTTATTTAGATTCATACAATGGGAATTTAAATGGAAAGGGAATAGAATATACTTCTCAAAAAAGTCAAATAGGTAAATTTCTATTATATTGTAATATGTAATATAAATAGAAAATGAAATCCAAAATGGAATCAGAAACTAAATTATCATATATTATGTTTTAATATGAATAAAATCTGATTTTGAATCAATTCTTCAAGGCAGAACACCAAATAAAACAGATTTTAATGAGATTGCTATGATTTATATCTCCCATATTAATTTAGGTTATGTTTTAAATATAATTAGCAGTATAATGAGTGTAGAATTTTAATTACTCATCAATTCCTGTCTCTGTCTCTGAAATTATGGTATAAAATGCCTAGTAAGGAAAATAAAATTTCCCACAAATATTAAAATGAGGGCTTCAAAATGCAATGTATTCTCTTCAGTAAGTCCCACTACATTATGCTATTGCTTGAGTTTTAATAATATCTAACTTTTCTTTTATAAACTGATGACAGATGATTTTTAAATTCCTTCTGGAAAAGTATAATTTTTAATAAATATATCAAGATATGCTTATACCAGCAAAGCTATTGATATACAATTTAAAATGTTCAATTGTTCACTGAATATTTAACTGTTTTTCAATGTAGGACAATCTTCAAATTGTATAAACTGGGTGAATTTTGAATTTCTAATGTAATTCAAGTTAGTATTTTCTTGCCAATGCATATTGTTTAGTGATTTAAATCTTACTGGCAAAAATTACAATCTACAATACAATATCTGTTCTTTCCAACTTTATATCCTCCTTATCAGACTCACACTCCAAAGAACCAGGAGTTTGCTTGTAATCAAGACTTAACAACCCAGACATAGAGGTTTTACCTGAAAAATATCACCATATTATGCTGTATTCATTTCACCAAAATGTTTCCTTTCTTTAATGACCACTGCCAAAAATTTCACCTAGTTTCTCGAGTCTTAATCGTGTAACTTTCAAACCATTTTCCACACAGCAGTTTGGATTCTGTTCAAATTACAAACCAATTCATATACGTTTTTGATTAATCTTTTATTGGTTCTCATCATGCTTATAATAAAAGTCAAACTCTTCACTATGATATGTGATATCGTAGATGATCCGAAGCACTCAAGCAGCATAATATTTAAATATTATTTTTCACTGTTATTGCCAGGAGAGAACAGTGAAAGAATAGAGTGGTTAAATATACTGACAAGTGAATGGTTATACTACTGACCTAGGTAGGTAATATGAACTGGAATAAGTACTTCATTACATGTACCTGAAGTCTATGCAGAGATGGAGAAGGAATAGGTGTTTGAAATGGAGATTTTGAAGGTATTACAGATACTGTTGATTATGAGGTCTAGGGTGACAAGATGCAAATGGTTTTAGCGGTAGAATAGAGGAAGAGATGATTGGATCTGAGGAAGCTGAAGTACTACGAGACTAAGATACTAAATGAATCATATATGTGGAAGTGAAATAACTCAAGAGTAATGATATGAACACTGATGGAGAAAGGACATATCCAGGTAGATAAACATCTGGATGGTCAAAAATAATAAGAACAAGCAGAGGTTATTGGTCGTGTTTTCAAAAGAGCAGTTTTGTTTGTTCTTTTTCTTTTTTTTTTTTTTTTTTTGCTCCTGAATTTATTTATTTATTTATTTATTTTTATTTTTTATTTTTTTTATTTTCCCACTGTACAGCAAAGGGACCAAGTTATCCTTACATGTATACATTACATTTGCATTTTTTCCCACCCTTTGTTCTGTTGCAACATGAGTGTCTAGACAAGGTTCTCAATGCTATTCAGCAGGATCTCCTTGTAAATCTATTCTAAGTTGTGTCTGATAAGCCCAAGCTCCTGATCCATCCCACTCCCTCCCCCTCCCATCAGGCAGCCACAAGTCTCTTCTCCAAGTCCATGAGTTTCTTTTCTGAGGAGATGTTCATTTGTGCTGGATATTAGATGCCAGTTATAAGTGATATCATATGGTATTTGTCTTTGTCTTTCTGGCTCATTTCACTCAGTATGCGATTCTCTAGTTCCATCCATGTTGCTACAAATGGCATTATGTCATTCTTTATTTAAGGCTGAGTAGTATTCCATTGTGTATATATACCACTTCTTCCGAATCCAATCATCTGTGGATGGACATTTGGGTTGTTTCCATGTCCTGGCTATTGTGAATAGTGCTGCAATGAACATGCGGGTGCATGTGTCGCTTTTAAGTAGAGTTTTGTCCGGATAGATGCCCAAGAGTGGGATTGCAGGGTCATATGGAAGTTCTATGTATAGATTTCTAAGGTATCTCCAAACTGTTCTCCATAGTGGCTGTACCAGCTTACATTCCCACCAGCAGTGCAGGAGGGTTCCCTTTTCTCCACAGCCCCTCCAGCACTTGTTATTTGTGGACTTATTAATGATGGCCATTCTGACTGGTGTGAGGTGGTATCTCATGGTAGTTTTGATTTGCATATTTCTTATAATCAGTGATGTTGAGCATTTTTTCATGTGTTTGCTGGCCATCTGTATATCTTCTTTGGAGAAATGTCTATTCAGGTCTTTTGCCCATTTTTCCATTGATTGATTGGCTTTTTTGCTGTTGGGTTGTATAAGTTGTTTATATATTCTAGAGATTAAGCCCTTGTCATATGCATAAAGAAGGGTAATAGAAATGCTTTTTAAAGTAGAACAAGGAACAATACATTTATATCCAGACCCCTGGCATATGATTTTTGAACAAAAGAAAATCTCTTCTTGAGAGGACAGATAGCACAATAGTTTCCTCATATAAACATTGAGTTTCCATTAAAACATGAAGGGAATATTCAGAGAAGTTAAAAATATAAGCATTTTTCTGATTAAATCTTAAATTTCTGGAAGCTTGGTGGAAGAATATTGTACTCAGTAACAAAGTATGGTTGAGGTAATTATCTGATGAAAATAATACTGTAAGGATAAAGATATATGTTAACTGACTGATATGAAAGCCTTGCAATTCTGGTGAAGATTGAAGTAAAGAAGGGATGCATGCATAATGGCATTAATCTACATGACTCTTAAAGGAATAAAAGAGTCTATGCAATGACAGATCTGAGCCACATCTGTGACCTACACCGCAGCTTGTGGCAATGCTGGATCCTTAACCCACTGAGCTAGAGCAGAGCTCGAACCTGTATCCTCACAGAGACAATGTTGGGTCCTAAGCCCACTGAGCCACAATGAGAACTCCTAAAAAAATCTTAAAAATTAATATTGCTTTGTAATTAACTGGGCTAATTTGGCAGCTCTCCAATCCTGTGTACAGGTATATTGGTCAGGAGAAGGCATGTAGTTTTTCTCTGTATTTGCTCTGTCCTACTTCTGCCCTCTATGAAACTATGGTTACATGATGGCAAAAAAAATTGCTTTCACTTACTTTCATTTTGGAGCCCCAGTTATTGTTGAATACAGCTGAGGAAAGGATATGTGTAAGGTGAACCCCCTTCTGAATCACTCACATTAAATAAAACCCCTTATCTCAAAAAAAAAAAATGAGAGTGTGCCTTTTGTCCCAACAATGTTAAGAGATTGTTCATGAAATAGTTTAGTAACTCTTGAGAGTTATTCAATTTTAATTCTATAGATATAGTGAGGAGAAATATGTTCTTCCTTTTTCTCTTTAATTTTTGTTTGATAACTTTAAGAGATTATATATTAATTCAATGGTTCTAAAACTGTTTCGAGTAGTATTTATGAGTAGGTAACTTGAAGTCATGCTCAGTTTGATTTTCTATATTTGAAAACCCAACAACTGTATAAATGGAGGCATCTGAATTAGAAAGCATCTCCACTAATAATGTGATGTGAGATAAGGAATAGTTAAGAAATGTATAGTCCTACTTAGCAATATAAAACCAGGTGCATGCTATGGACAAAACGCCTGTTTCCCCCAGAAGACATGTGTTGAAGTACTATTCTCCAAGCTGGCTGTGTTTTTAGTAAGAAAATAATTAATGGTAAATCAGTTCATAAGGATGGGGCTCTTACCTGATAGAATTTGTGTTATTATGAGAAGAAACACTATGCTTTACAGCAGAAATTGGCACAGCACTGAAAATCAACTAAAAATTTAA
Organism: Sus scrofa; assembly: GCF_054392235.1. Lineage (NCBI taxonomy): Eukaryota > Metazoa > Chordata > Mammalia > Artiodactyla > Suidae > Sus > Sus scrofa. The sequence continues at coordinate 184,235,665 of NC_139383.1, read as the reverse complement.
AAAAAGAAGAAGCATCAGTGAGTTCTCTCTCTCTGTACCATTGAAAAATAAAAGGTGCATGTCAACATGGCTAGAGAGCAGCTTTCTGCAAGCTAGGAAAAGAGCTCTGACAAGAAACCAACTTGTTGGACCTTGATCTGGGATTTGCAGCTTCTAGAACTGTTAGAAAATATTTTTTGTTGTTATTTAAGCCGTGCATTTTACTATGGTACCCCAAAGAGACTAATATGATATATTATATAACTTTACATATATTAACTCACACATGTTTATGTTTAGTAAATGATGTAACTATTTTAAAACATTAAACAATATAAATCTCATAATAATATACCATCAGAAAAAAAACACTGATATTTATGAATCAGAACAAATACCAACAAACTACTACCTTTTTAGATGATCTAATATATTCATATTGATATTACCCACTAAACATTTTTAAATACATGAGCTATTTCATGGTTTCTCTTGGCAGAAATTTAAGTTAAGGGAAATGCTATCAAAATGGAAATCATGTAAAATGTAAACAGTAGTTTCACAAAGAAACATGTGTTGAAGGAATAAGAGAACAATTACAAATACTAGAACTTATTTTTATGGATACACTGATGGATTTCTCATAACCAGTTGTTGAGTTTAACATGATAATATACATTGTTAATTTTTAAATTTTATTTTATACATGTTGCAAGATAGAAACCTAAAGATAGGATTCAATGTGCTGATAAGGAAAAGATGAGAAGGCTATTGTCAGATAACTTTGCAAGAAAATCAACTAGGGCTGAGATAAAGAGTTTCTTCTTAAAGAAGATGGGGAGATTCATTTTTATCTTCAGAGAAGGACAGTAACCACATAAAAGTAACCACAATTTTACTTCATGAATAACAGAATCATTAGATGATACTTGGTAAAATAGCACCTAAAAAGCTGTATATACAAACATTCCTTTTGATAGTAGATATGAAAGTACCTCACATAAACACTGATTTAAAACTTTTCTTAGTAGAAAATAGCTGTGTAATTCCAGAGCCCAAATAATAATTAATGGAAAGATACAAGTATACAGTCTACCATAAGTCTCAATACATCGAGGTTCTGAAGGTGACACAGTTCACATAGGCAATATCTGAAAAATTAAGACTGCCTTATCCCTATTTAAAATTACCTGCATAGACAACCCAAGTGAAACAAGAGTGAAATAAACTAGTAAAAAATCTAGTTAAGTTGGTTTAAAATTAATGTATTTCTAAAAGCAGTATTAACTAGTTTGAAACTTAAATTTAAAACTATATTCCATAGGTTATTAAAAATATAAAATAGAATACCAAATAAATATGATGGAGTTTGAGGAGAAAACTATTACATTGTTTCATACCATAAAAGAACAGAAAACAGAAATGTACCATGTTTCTGAAAAGAGAAAATACTATTAATTATAGACATACACACACTCCTGAGAAATTTTAAGCATTAATTGTTGTTTCTGAATTCTGGAGAAGTAAATAAAGATTTTGGATGAAACAAAGTGACTGGCTCTACCACATTGTTTTTATTTCTTTTTTTTTACTTTTATGATTTTTATTTTTTCCATTATACTTGATTTACAGTAGTCTGTCAATTTCTACCCTATAGCGAAGTGACCCAGTCATACGTACACATATATATTTTTTCTCACATTATCCTCCATCATATTCCATCACAAGCGACTGGATATAGTTCCCTGTGCTATACAGCAGGATCTCATTGCTTATCCATGCCAAATGCAATAGTTTGCATCTATTAACCCCAGACTCCTGGTCCATCTCACTCCCTCCCCTTCCTTCTCCCCCTTGGCAACCACGTGTCTGTTCTTCAAGTCCATGAGCTTCTTTTCTGTGGAAAGTTTCATTTGTTCCATATATTAGATTTCAGATATAAATGATATCATATGGTATTTGTCTTCCTCTTTCTGACTTTATACTTTTCTCATACTTCACTGAATATGAGAGTCTAGTTCCATCCATGTTGCAGCAAATAGCATTATTTTGTTCTTTTTATGGCTTAGTAGTATTCTATCCTGTATTTATGCCACATCTTCTTAATCCATTCATCTGTCAATAAAAATTTATGTTTCCATGTCTTGGCTACTGTGAATAGCACTGCAGTGAACATACAGGTGCATGTATTTTTTTCAAGGAAAGTTTGACAGGATATATACCCAAGAGTGGGATTGCTGGGTCATGTGGTACCTCCATACTGTTTTACATAATTTTTGTACCAGTTTACATTTCCACCTTATTTCTGCTGTCCTGAATTTTTCTTAGAGAATAAAGAAACAATTATAGTTTGGGTAGAGGGACTATTCCCACCACATACTAATACATGTTTGGTAGCTCACTAAAATAAGCATTATACCAGAAAATACGAAGAAAAATAGGAGAAAATATTTATAAACATGCACTGTGCAAATGTGTTTTGTTTTGTTTATCAACTTTTTTGTAGTTGATTTAAAATATTAAGTATAGGGACTCAAAATGTTTATAGACTATACTCCATTTTAAAGTTATTATAAAAATTGGATATATTCATTTTGCTAATAATATATCCTAATAGCGTTTTAAAAAATTTAAATTTAGTAGTTTGGACCTTTTAATGCACTATCCTCATCTTGTTCCTTCAACCTTCCCTCTCTGCATTGATAACTACAAATTTATGCCTGTATCTCTGAGACTATTTTTGTTTTGTTATATTTATTCTTTTGTTTTATTTTTAGATTTCACATATAAATTATACATGGACTGTTTTTCTTGATATGAGTTATTTCACTAAGCATAATACACTCCAGGTGCATTCATGTTGTTTCAAATGACAAATTTCATTTTTTTTTTATGCCTGAGTGATCTTCTTTATCCATTCATCTATTGATGGACACCTGAGTTTCTTCAGTACCGTTTCTGTTGTAAACAATGCTGCTCTGAACACTGGGGTACATGTACTTTTTCAAATTAGTTTTTCCATTTTCTTTAGATATGTACCCAGGTGTACAATTCTCATTCATATGGTACTTCTGGTTTTATTTTTTTGAGGAACTTCTATACTGTTTGACATAGTGGCTGTGACAATTTAGATTCCCACCAACAATGTTCTAGGATTGCTTTTTATCCCCATCCTTGCTCACATTTATTATTTGCAGTCATTTTGATGAAAGTCATTCTGACAGGTGTGAGGCAATAGCATTGTCATTTTTATTTGCCTTTCCCTGATGATTAGTGATGTTTACCCTCTTTACATGTGTCTGTTGGCCATATATGTCTTCTTTGCAAAAGTATCTACTGAAATTATCTACCCATTTTTAAACCAGCTTTTTGTTTGTTTTTTTTTTTTTTTGCTTTCGTTTTGTTTGTTTTTGTCATTGAATGGTATTAACTGTTTATATATTTGGGATATTAAACCCTTATCAGTCATATCATTTGTAAATATTTTCTGTTTGGTCATTTAACAAAATTAATTCTTCCAATCCATGAGCATGCTATTTCTTTTAATCTGTTTGTGACAACTCTAACTTATTGCATCAGTGTCTTACCTCCTTAGATTTATTACTAGGTATTTTATCCTTTTTGAAAAAAATTGTAAATAGGATCATTTTCTTTATTTCTCTGTCTGGCAGTTTCTTGTTAGTGATTAAAAGTGCACCCTATTTATGTGTAGTAATTTTATACCCTTCAGCTTTACCAAATGCATTGATGCTTTCTAGTAGTTTTTTGATTGCATCTTTAAGATTGTCTATGGATAATATCATGTCATGTGCAAAAACTGACAGTTTTACTTTTTCCTTTCCAAACTCGTTTCCTTTTATTTCTTTTTTCTTGTATGATTTCTGTGTCTACAATTTACAGTACTTTGTTGAATAAAAGCAAAGAGAATGAACATCCTTGTCTTTTTTCCTGATCTTACAGAAAATGCTTTCAGCTTTTCACTTTGAATGTGTCATTAATTATGGGCTTGTAATATATAATCTTTATTATGTTGAGGTATGTTACCTTTATACTCACTTTGTGGAGAGTATTTATTATAAATAGAGACTGAGTTTTTTAAAAAGCTTTTTCTACATTTATTGAGATGACTGCATGATTTTTTTCAAATTGTCAATGAATTGTATCATAGTGATTGATTTGCACATATTGAACCATTCTTGCATCCATGAGATAAATCTCACTTGATCATGGTGTATGATCCTTTCAATATATTATTTCAACCAGTTTATTAATGCTTTATTAGGAATTTTTGTGTCTATATTCATCAGCAATATTGGCTTATAATTCTCTTTTTTGAGATATCTTTGTCTGATTATGATATCAGGGTGATGCTGGCCTCGTAGCATGTGTTTAGAAGTAGTTCTTTCTCACAGACTTTTGGGAATTATTTGAGAAAGATATTAACTCTTCTTTAAATTTTTGGTAGAATTCACTTATGAAATTATCAAGTCCTGACTTTTTTGTTTGTTGGGTGTTTTTTAAATTACTGATTCCATTTTGCTACTGGTTATTGGTCTGTTCATGTTTTCTATTTCTTTCTGGTTCAATCTTGGATGATTATATATTTCTAGGATTTTGTCAATTTCTTCTAGATTATCCATTTTATTGGTGTATAGTTGTTCATAGTAATCTAATATAAGGCTTTGTATTTCTGTGGTGTTGATTGTAACTTCTCATTGTTCATGCCTGATTTTATTGATTTGGGCCCTCTCTCTTCTTCCTTCATAAATTGGGCTAATAGTTTATCAATTTTGTTTAACTTTCCAGGCTCTTTAGTTTCATTTATATTTTCTTTTTCTTTTTTTTTTTAGTTTGTATTTATTTTTGCTCTGATCTTAGTGATTTATTTCCTTCTACTAACTTTGGATTTAATTATTTAGATTCATATTTAAAATATACATTATATTATATATATATATGCCATTGGGCAAAAATAATACTATTAAAATTGTCTTTAGATATAAGATATTTATTCACAAATCAAATATATGTGTATTATTATTTCAAAGATAAATAAGGATATAGAACATTGTTAGACAAAAATTCATATCACATTAAAAATCAAATAAGCATGCAAATGTATAAAAATTAAATATAAAACAAAATATGGAATTAAAGTAAAAAGTTAAAGTTGGAGTTCCATCGTGGTGCAGTGATTAACAAATCCGACTAGGAACCATGAGGGTGTGGGTTCAATATCTGGCCTTGCTCAGTGGGTTAAGTATCCGGCGTTGCCATGAGCTTTGGTGTAGGTCACAGATGTGGCTTGGATCCTGTGTTGCTGTGGCTCTGGCATAGCCCTTTGGCTACAGCTCCGATTAGACCCCTAGCCCGGGAACCTCCATATGCCACAGGAAGCGGCCCTAGAAAAGGCAAAAAAAAGACAAAAAAAAAAAAAGTTAAAGTTGAGTGTATGTCCTATCTTGTAAATTAACAATCTTATCAATTTTATACAAAGAAGGAAATCACAATTATGATATGTCTCACATTACTATATGTATATAAACTATGTACATTTACATATATGTATTTAGGCACATTATTTGTGTTACTTTTCTGGTAAGTTTATAAATAAATGTGATTTTATGTATAAATATAGTATGCCAATATACAAGATATATATGCACAAGTAAACACAAACACACCAATATTTAAAAAACTCAAAAAATTCAACTAATATTACAACAGTTACTGCAATGTATGTTATTTATAATTTTATATCTTCTATTTCAGTGTATTAATAGTTTAAGTGAATATGGGTTTCATAGAAAAAAAACAAATAACGATATACATGTGAAAATAGTCATAATATTGTTAAATACAAAATGCGAGCAAAACATTTTAAATAAAATACTAAATATTTAGCATTCAACATAGAGAATAAGTGAAATCTGAGTAATAAATGTACTTTTACAAATTTAAACTTCTGGTCGAATCTAAGAAGTCAGTGAAGTGGTAAACAAAAAAATAAGTAGAGAACATAGTGAAAGCAAGAGCTAGATCTTTGAGAACTGTGAAAAACTACCTATATACATATATGTGTACATATATGTGTTTAAGAATTTATAGACATAACACATGCACAAACATGTTACATGTACATTTGTGTGTGAAATTTATACATAAGTGCTTGATAAATCCTTTTTCCATAAATAAATGAAGTTTAAAAATACTTTGTCTAAAACTGATTCAGAATTCACCAGCTTATTGTCTTTCAGTATATTATGAGATTTTCTTACTTGTTCCTTCATTTTTTTCTGCCATTAGAGAATCAGCCCTCCTGTTCACTGTCACTGATCTTGCATCGTTCCACTGTCTATTCAGCCCATATTAGTTCCATGTTTTACTTAGGTGCTGCTTCCATGACTATCTCAGAAATATAAATTGTGGGTATTCTTGCTATTGCCATATTAATTCATTATTTCAGACTTTTTGCCTAGTGCCATCCTTCTCAATAGAATGCTTTTTCTCTGTATATATTCTTGCTATACTCTTAGTTAATATCATGATTTTTATAATTGTTCTTTAAAGCACCAATTCCTGAAAACATAAGGCCCAACATTTAATGAGTTGTATTGGATTTGATAACAGCAGTAGTAACAACAGTAGTAATACTCATCTTACACTCTTTCCTCCCAGAATTAAGGACATAAACATTGCAGTATTCTTAAAATCTGAGATAAACCATTGTCATCTATATCTTAAACTTTTGTAAAATGGAGGGAAAATGAGTAACCTGAATTTTTATAAATATATGCTGAAGAAGAAATATGAGGTAATATCAGTGATAAGATCTGCAATACAAACACAGCATAACAGGTGAAAAGAAGAAAAAAATTCCCATAAGATAGGTTATGAACAGGGAAGTGATAAAATTCTATTATTTTCTTTGTTTCAGCTGTGGAATAAATACTCTTTAAGAATTAAATCTGAATTCATTTAAGAGAAAGTTAAATTTTCCAACATTGATATGTATTTTTATTTCTAATTATGTATATCTATCTTCTGCTTACCTAAAATGTATTGACTGATTGTCATTGTTGGTGTTGGAAAAAACAAAACAAAACAAGGGTAAGGCAAGGTTTGAGGAGCTGAGTTTTCCATGCAAAAGAGAGTCAAATTTTATAATAATTTTGTGGAATTTCACTACTGAGCAAGAAGTACACACAGTGTGGATTTCAGTGGGAAAATAAGCCAAAGCAAAATGTCAACAGAATGTAGTGCAAAAAATATTGATGCCACATACTTTGGCAAAGAAGATATAAAAGACATCAATTAAGCATATGAAAAGATGGTCTATCATATATGTCATCAGTGGAATGCAAATTTCACATTTATTAGAATGACCAAAATCAAGAACATGACTATCAAATGCTGGGGAGGATGTAGAACAATAGCAGTTCCCATTCATTGTTGATGGAAATGTAGGACGGTATAGCCACTTTGGAAAATTATATAAGAATACTAAATACATGAGGCTAGGGTTAAGCAAAAGTAGTGCAAGTCTAATTCTTAAAATATGTGTATTTCACACATTATTTCTATAGCTATTATTATTACTCTACCTTTCTGTGTTGAAGCTACTTGCCTGCCATTATAGAGGAACTTGAGACCAGGGAGAATGACAGATTCACAGAGGAATGTGGTAGAGATGGGAGTTTGGAGCAGCTGATGGAAACTGAATTTTTAAGGTATGTTGTCAGAGAAGAGTCAGTCCTACACAAATAAGTTTTAGATACCTCTTTGGTGATTTGTCATAGGACTTCAGCCAATACTGACTATATCAATGAAAGATTGGTGTCTACAAGGCATAGAAGACATTCTTGCCATGGTGTGAGGGCTGAGCAGTAATATCAGAGTCATGCAGGATGACACTGAGTGACTGATGTTCCCCCTTTTCCTGAGTATCAAGAATTCACTGAGAATTCCAGGTATTCAGGTGAAATCCTAGTAAAGGTAACCCTTAGATCATTATACTGAATTCAAAACAGGAATAGAATTGCATTGACAAAATCATACAGAATGTAAAAGATCCATTTTACATTCTGTGAGTAACTTGGAAAATACAACAACTTTTAAAGAGATATTAGAAAATACATCATCCCTACCAAGCATATGAACAAGTTAATATAAGATCAGAAATCACTAGATATGCTAAGAAGTGAGAAAATGCAACCCATGCCAAAGGAAAAAAAGGAAAAAAAGTCTTAAATATAAATTTCCCTCGATAGTCCAGTTATTATAATTAGCAGAAAAATATTCATGCATATATTGCAAATATATTCAAGAACAAGGGAAACAGGCATGGTGAGTAAAATGATGAAATATTTCAGGAGAAAAGGAAATTCTTAAAAATAAATTCCAGAACTGACAAGTCTAATATCTGAAATAGTTTTCTGGATGGGCTTAAAAGCAGATTAGAAATCCTGAGGGTAAAATTCATTAATTAACTTGTAGAGAGATCAATGGAAATGATTAAATCTTAAGAATAAAGGGAAAAAAGGATTGAAAATGTGAATAGATTGCATTGAACTCTAGTGACCTGTGGAGCAACAGTAAGTGAATTAAATATAATCTGTTATGTTTCAAAATGTAATAGAATTAAAATGTGTGATTGATTTCTAGATAACTATGAAAGAACAGTGGTTCACTTATAATAATTAGGTAGAATAACATCAACTTGTAAATTCAAAATTTTCACTGAAACCCAAGCAGGATAAAAATAAAAAGTCACACACAGGCATATCATATACAACTGAAAGAATTCAAATATAAAGAAAAACATTTAAAGAACCAAAAGCAAAATAGATGCAGTACAAAATGAATGACTTTTGGATAGAAACAATGGAAAGAAATACATAACGTAAGGGGGAAATAAAATTTGTCACTATAGAAAAATTTTCCCAGTGTGCGAGAAAAAAAAACAATTTTAGACAGAAATTAAGCTGAGAGATTTTATGCTTCACAGACTTGTATTATATTAATTAAAGGAAGCTGTTTAGACTAAAAATAATTGACCGGGAAAAACAAAACAAAACAAAACAAAACCCAGATGCTTGTTTCTATAGAACAGAAAGAAGAGCAATAATAATGGTTGATATTTGAGAAGAGGTTAAATCCATCTTTTTTTTCAATTACTTTATTTGAAAGAAAACTGACTTTGAAACAATATTAACAGCATTTGGGGTGACATAAAATTAGATATGAAATAATAGACAACATTGTCTTATCATCTCAGGTATGGATTTATTTTTAATGCCAGCCTAACCTTCCTTAGCTCTGCTACTCATGGTCAGAGTTTCTGATACAGAGGTAGGGAATCTCATATACCATAAAATTCATCCAGAATACTAACGTCAGAGGAGAGAAGTTCTATAGTGAACTCATTACTATGGCATCTATTGGTCATCCAAAGTAAGCCTTTCTGACATAGCAATAGAAATTCTTATAGAAAGCAGTTTTGAAATGGCATCTAAGTAAGGAAGAAATTCTGAAAAGATGGATTTCATTTTTCATTATGTACTATGTGCAATATATGTACATCATGCTATGTAAATACACCTGTGTCTGGGAAACAAGGTGAGGAATTCTCATTGGCCTGCTGGAATTACAAGGTTAAAAGTTCTGACCAAAGTTGGCACATGCCTGCCAGTGGATACAAAAAACAGCCAGTTGAAATGCAAGCTATGCCTGCCATCTGGGCTCATTTGACTTCCATCTAGGAATGAATAGTTGCAAGAGGAGTCATCATTTTGTTGGAGATAATTGGCCATGATCAGCAGGAGGTTGCAGGCCATTTTATACAAATTGAGATGAAGGAATATGTATGGAACCAGTCAGTTTTACTTGGGCTCCTCTTGTTCCTCTTTTGTCTACTTTTAACCATGATTGTACAGGTATTGAAACCATGGTTTAAGAATTCTGAATGATATCAAAGTCTTAGACTCTCTAGGAAAAAGAGTTTTCGTCACGGAGTTCCTATCATGGCTCAGTGGTTAACGAATCCAACTACGAACCATGAGGTTGAGGGTTCAATCCCTGGCCTTGCTCAGAGGGTTAAGGATCCGGCATAGCCCTGAGCTGTGGTGTAGGTCGCAGACACGGCTCGGATCCTGCGTTGCTGTGGCTGTGGTGTAGGCCAGCGGCTACAGCTCCGATTGGACCCCTAGCCTTGGAATCTCCATATGCCTCAGGAGTGGCCCTAGAAAAGGCAAAAAGACAAAAAAAAAAAAAAAAAAGAAAGAAAAAGAAAAAGAGTTTTGATCACATCAACAGCCGATATTTTCTATGGTGATAACTTACAGGGAGGGAAATTTAAAATGGGTGATGCATGATGCGGTCATAAATACCAAATGCTGAGACCAGTTGCAGCAAGGAGGGCTATAATTATTCTCATTTATTTCCCTCTTCTAAATTTCTCCTTAGAGAGAAAGCGGGTAGACTTTATGGGTCATTCAGTATGCCCTACTCAGTTTTTTTTCCAAAGAATCTACCTCAAACAATTTTGTTAGTTTTTGAGCCCACTGATATCTAACTGATTATTTTCTATTGAATTGATTGAAAAGTTGACCACATATATTATTTTGAATATACCTAGAAAAGAAAGTTTAGAGAAATAATAGTTAATCAGGATGCTTGGAATTATTGAGGGAAAAGAAGGAAAATAACAGTTTATTTAGCTATAAATCTCCCATAACCCATGTAGTCAGAAATTGATTAATATCCACTACAGGTTGATGGGAATAATAATGAAGAATAAAGTGCAAGTCTAGTTTATCAATGACCGAAAAACAAATTAAACGTGAGTTAATTGAAGTTCTTATTGTAAAATTTTAAATACTACTACATTTTTCAAATTCTATAATATTATAAAAACATGGAAACGTGACACAGGATCCATATCTGAGAAAAAAAAAAGATGTGGAGTAATTTTAAGGAACAAAATTTGGACGATATAAATGAGAGTGTGAGTGCAAGGAAAATAAAAAATGCTTATCAATATACAAAGTTTTATTAAAAGATAACATAATGGAAAATTATATTAAAGTTTCCTAAACCTAATCATCCCTAATAATGACAGGACTGTGATGTGTTTGGTGTGCAACAGAGTAAGATGGGGGTAGAAAGAAAAGCACATAAAATGATGTGGTGATTTATCTTTATCAACACCTAGGAAGACAGAAGGTTGCAAATAGCTAGCTCATATTGCAAGCAATTTAAACAATTCCCTAAATATATTAGCAGCAAGATGAGTTTGTTTGAAACCTCAATTCAGATCAAATATGTAGACAATCTATCATAATTATTTATGTCACCATCATCTTTTATGTTGACATATGCTGAAAACCTGTTCCCTAAAGTGATCATTCTGAACAGAATACTTCATATCAACCAAAAATAAATATACCTGCATTGAGAGTTATGTAATATACTCTTCAAAAATGACTTTTGAATTGTGAAATATGGGAGCAAGAGAATTAGCTAGTAGTTTGGCCTCTTGGGTTTGAAATTTTCTTTGAAGCTTATGTAATTTAACCACTTAACCTCTGAGCTTGTCTTTCCTCATTTGTAAAATGGAAATAATAACCCTGCCCTGAAAGCATCTGAAAATTAAAGGCTTCATAATAATTAATGTTATCCATTTTAGTATCTTGAATTAATGCAGCATGGCCACTTAAAATAAGAAACCACAAATAACATTATATTGAATTTTACCTAATTAAATTTGGCTAGGAAAATAACACTATTTAGTATATGAAATTATCCTTTAAAACTGGCAGGAGAGCATGTCCATTAAAAGTGTCTCATGCTGAATCTGACATATGCATAAAATATGTTATATTCCTAATATATGTGCATATATAGTATGTATTGTACATATATGTTGAATTTAAATGTCATGAATTAAAAATTTACACAGATATACAAGAATGCTATTAATATAAATATTTAAAAGCCTGGCAAATCAAAATAAAACAATGAAAAGTACATTTAAATACTTTATTATGCCATTAGTGAGAATTGCTAGATAGAATTGCATTTAAGTAAGAAGTTTAAAAAAAAAGTAGGGTGTTTGGGACTGAATTTTTTATCAGTTTCCTCACAAGAGTAATTAAAGCATGAATATTTGCTTCAGGAACAAGGGAATGACATAACATTTGAAAGTTTCAAAGACTGACAATCTTTGAATGTAATTGGCAATAAAAAATGTTAGATTATTTTACCTCATGTTAAATTAAGGGGAAAAAAAGATGGAATTTTTTTAAAGGTTAAAATAGATTTCACTAAGAAGATGAATTACCTTGTATTGTCTTTCAGGAATAAGGATCTATAAGTCCTTAAGAAAGAAAAGTATTCATTGGAGGAGGAAGCCTTTAGAGTAGTAATTATCAATGCTTTTAGAGTTTATAAAACCACGTGGGAGGATGGGGACCTGGACTTTTTCAACATGTACCACACCTCTCCTTTCCTGCCTTTCTTTTACTATCTCACTCATCCAACCTACCTACCATCATTGCTTTATCAAGAACCATATTTTGATCAGTCATGGTGTTGCATGGTTTATTTTACTGCTTTGGAACAAACATCAACTCCTCACCCAAAACTTAAAGACTGTTCACCTTCCAATTGATAAGGTCTACAGGCATTTCTCTGAAGAAGGTGTTTCCTTCCTCCCTCTCTCTCCACCCCACCTTTTCCTCTAAGCCTTGCATCGCTTATTCTCTACAAATATTTTTACTATTGAGTAGGTTTATGTCTCGATAATATTAGAGTTCCCACCACCTCATGAGTTTGGGGCTATTACTTGGCAAGTTGGAGTAATGGGGACACTTTATAAATATTACAGCTTCTCTTGAATGTAAAGATAAAATCTAAGAAGATGCTTCTTTTGTTTTGTTTTCTTTACTATATTAAAAATAATGAAGTCTAAAGAAATTATGCTTTATCATTCTGGTGCCTCAAATCAATCTGGATTTGGAAGTAAATGTTTTGATACTTATTGTACATTTAAATAATGCTTTTTTCACACAGTAATTTTAATCTACATTAACTTGAAAAGATTTAAATTGGAAGGTCAACTTTAATTTATAGATCACTAAGTGGATTTGACAACTCTGATTACGACATTTAACCTGCAAATGGATAACAGAATCAGGGACTAAGAAGATAAATGGTTCAGTATAAACAAATTACAAATATTTTCACAACAGTTGCATTATAGTGGTATTCCTTGTCTCTTTTGTCAAATTGGAAAACCTTTTTAATTACTTCTGACTTTCTATTATGCTCAATTGTAAACACATATCAAGAAAGCTCTGATTAAGTTTATTTTGAAATATGGTATAAAGATATAGAATGACAAAGTGGTTTTTTTGTGGTTTTTTTTTTTTTTTTTGGTTGTTGTTTTTTCTGGCCAACTCAGTAGCATGTGAAAAATCTTGGGTCAGGGATCCAACCCACACCACATCAGCAACTCAGGCCTCTACAGTGACAATGCTGGATCCTTCACCCACTGCATCACAAGAGAACCGCAACAAAATTTTTTTTACATTTAGACTCGTTTTAATAGGCATATTTTCCTCAGTTTTGATGGGTTTATCAGGACATAACTGATAAAACCATTATACACTGAAAATATCAGTTGAAAATGCATTTACTACACCTAACATAATGAACATTATAGCTTAGCTTAGCCTATGTTAAATGTACTCAGAACATATAGTAGCCTCTTAGTTGAGCAAAATCATCTAACACAAAGGCTTTTTCATAATAAAGTGTTGACTATCTCATATAACTTATTGAATACTCTACTGAAAATGAAAAACATGATAGGTATATGGGTACAGAATGGGTACATGTATCAGTCATTTACCCTTGTGATTACATGGCTGGCAGGGCTGTGACTCACTTTTACATTGATGAAAGCATCATGAGAAAGTATTATATGGCATATCACTGGGCCAGAAAAAAATCAACATTCAAAATTCAAAGTAGAGTTTCTGCATAGCACAGAGAACTCTACCAATATTCTGTGCTAATCTATGTGGGAAAAGAATTTGAAAGAGAATAGATGTCTGTGCATTATAAATAAATAAATTTATTTTATAGTAGAAATTATCACGGCATGTAAATTAACTATATTTCAATAAAAAAGTAGAGTTTATATTGAGTGCATATTGCTTTTAGATCATTGTAAAAATGTAAATTCATAAGACAAAGCATTGTGAGTCACGGACTGTCTGTATATGCCAGAAAAATGAGACCTTGTCATGGAAGAAAACCATGTATAAAACAAATAATAACTTGTAACAGAAAAGAATCCACGTAGAGTAACTTATTTCCTCCATTACTGGAAAGCACTTCAATAAACATATTCTTCAAAAATATTTGTGATGCAAAGAGCACAGAAATAAGAAAGTTATGGATTTCTTTTATAAAACAATTTAAAACAATATTTTAACCACCCAAAGAAAAAATTTTTGCATATGGAGATTTGATAGCTAAATGTTAAACCTGTTAAAATTTATTCTGACAATCATAAAGTCTAGCATAAAAAAGCATCTGTTGAACTATTAGTTTGAGAAATTCCAAAATGCGTGTCTGTGTCCACAAGCAATATTATTTGCTGAAAGAATAATATATGGATATAATTTATTGGACCTAAATTTTCCACTATGAAAATAAATAATGTATAATATTTTCTAGTAATCATTGATATATATGTCTATAATATTTTCTCCTAAATAACAATAACTTTTTTATTTTAGAACCTGTCAAAATATGATGTTTCTTTATACAGGTAAACCAAATTTAGCCTCTAAATTCACTTCAGTGGAGTATTATGTGATATTTGTATTTAAGTTAATTCACAATGATTGCCTTTTGTAATATACAGTTTCTAATACTCAAATTTTAATTGAAATTGTCTTTTGTAACCAAGTCCAAGCTCAGACTGCTTGCTATAGGACAAGCCAGTAAGTCAAGAGACAAAGTACTGGGGCAAGGAAAAGTGACTTTATTTGGAAAGCTAGCAAATCAAAAATATGGCTGACTAATGTCCTAAAGAACCATCTTTGAGTAGAATTCAAGTTTATTTTATGCTAAGAAAGGGGGAAACAGGTGAGGGTTAAAATTGGGAAGTGATAGACAACTGCAGATATCTGGCTATCAGTAAGGCTCTGGTAAGTTGTATAAAAAGTTTTTGTTCTTGGTCAATTGACTTTAGTTGACTTGATTCTGGTCATGATAATCCTATGAATCTTGACCAGATGGTTGTTATTTTTGTTCATAATTCCTTATTTCTCTATGGGAGGCAGATTTCCAGTAAGGGGCTCTTTTCTTAAATCTTAAGCTGTAAACAAAATCCTTTTACTAACTACCATATCTATGTTTAGGGTTAAACAGAGGCTTATGACTCAGAAATTAAAGCAGCAGAAGAGATAAATACAGTATGGTTTCAGAGATGTTAAACTTCTTTGATGAACAAGAGGTAGGCAGGAGATATAGGGGAGGGGGAAGTTAAGGGTCTGCCCTTGGGAAAGCCCATTAAGATCCTGCTTGTTTCACTTTGTCTACAATATCAGCAAGCCCAGATGTTATCTGACACTTGCATGCAATATATTTATACTAAATATTTAAAAGTAGATATGATTTTTAAATCACTTTTGAGCAATTCTATTCCAAAATGGAGACATAGGAGCCTCATGAACTACTACCACAGATATATCAAAGTTACATCTACACACAGAACAATTACCCCTGAAAGAAATCCAGAAACCGACTGAGTGATTTCTACATATTGGACTAAGGAGAAAATCCCTATATCATCCATATTGAAATGGGGGCTGACTGCAATCCTTAAAAATAATAGTGAACTATCAGAGAAATTGAGAAGAAAATTCATGTACAATGGCAGTAAAAGGAATAAAATATTTAGGAGTACATTTAAACTAATAAAGTTAGATCTATACACCAGAAACTATAAAACATTGATGATAGCCACAGGCAAAAGAATAAAACTGGATCCCTATTTTACACCATACACAAAAGTTTACTTAATATGGATTAAAGAATCAAATTTGAGTCTTGAAACAGTAAATTTCTAGAAGAAAATATACGGAATCTTAGTAACTTTTTTTGTGTGTGTGAGGTGTTACAGAAAAAGAAAAAAAAAGTAAAAATAAACAAGTGGGGCTGCATCAAATTAAAATGCTTCTGCATAGCAAAGGAAACCATCAGCTAAATTAAAATGCAAACTACAGAGTGGGATAAAATATTTGCTAATCATATAACTGATAAGGGTTTAATATCCAGATTATATAAGAACTCATACAACTCAATAGCCAAAAAAAAAAAAAAAAAAAGAAAGAAATTCCAATTAAAACATGAGCAGAGAAACAATAAGTATTCTTCCAAAGAAAACATACAAATGGCTAACAGGTACATGGAAAGATACTTGACATCACTAATCCTCAGAGAAATGGAAATCTAAACCACAATGACATTTCACCTCACACCTGCTAGAATAGCTATCATCAAAATGCAAGAGATAATTGGTGTTGGTGAGAATGTGGAGAAAGATAACACTTGTGTACTTATTGGTGGGATTGTAAATTGGCCCAGCCACTACAGAAAACAGTGTAGAGGCTCTTTAAAAAATTAAAAATAGAGCTACCACATGACCCAGCATTTTCACTTCTGTGTTTATACCCAAAAGGAACTAAAACAGAATATAGGAGAGATATGGAGTTTTTGTCATGGCACAGTGGAAATGAATCCCACTAGGAACCATGAGGTTGCAGTTCTATCCCTGGCCTCACTCAGTGGCTTAAGGATCTGGCGTTGCCATGAGCTGTTGTGCAGGTTGCAGACACTGCTCAGATCCCACGTTTCTGTAGCTGTGGTGTAGGCTGGCAGCTGTAGCTCCAATTAAACCCCTAGTCTGGGGACCTCCATATGCCGTGGGTACAGCCCTAAAAAGCAAAAAAAAAAAAAGGAGTTCCCACCAGGTGCAGCGCAAACAAATTCTACTAGGAACCATGAGGTTGCAGGTTGGAATCCTGGCTTTGCTCAGTGGGTTAAGGATCTGGCGTTGCCTGAGCTGTGGTATAGGTTGCAGACGCTGCTTGGATCTGGCATTGATGTGGCTCTGGCATAGGCCAGCAGCAACAGCTCTGATTAGAGCCCTAGCCTGGGAACCTATATATGCCATGGGTGCGACCCTATAGAGACAAAAAGACCAAAAAAAAAAAAAATATATATATATATATAGGAGAGATAAATGCACTTCCATATTCATTGCAGCATTTTGCACTGTACTTATGTTTATCCATAGTGGAACGTTAGTCGTTGGAAAGAAGCAAATCCCGCAATTTCCTACAGCATGGATGAACTTTGAGGGCTAGTATGCTAAGCAAAATGATCCAGACAAAGAAAGATACTACATGATATTAGTTATATGTGACATTTTGTTTTAAAGGTCAAACTCTTAGAAAAGTCATTGCCAGAGGCAAGTGGGTGGGGGAAATACAAAGATTTTGATAAAAAACTATAAATTTGTAGAGTAAGGCCAAATAACTTATCGATGGTGTATTTGAAATTTGCTAAGGGAGTAGAAATTAAATGCTCATATCTATTAATATTTATAAATGTATGAGATAATATATAATTAGATGAGATATCGTTTCACATGTATATGTTTATTAAAATATTATACTGTGCACTAAAATTACAATTTACAATTTTGTTTCTAAATTGTACCTCAATAAAACCAAAAAAAATTCTTTTGTACTTCAAAAAAAGTAAACCTTAGTTAAATGTCTTAGTGTGCCTGTTCCTACGAAAAACGTTTTAAAATAACAAAAAGCATTTTTTTCTTAATGACAGAAAATATTCCCAAACTAAAAAAAATTTATTTTATGGATACATTGTTTGATTTTTTTACGTGATTAATTATTGATGTTTTAAAATGCGCTATTTGTATTTATAATGCTAAATATTATGAGTAAAGGATTTTATAAAATTAAGTATAACAATTAATGGATTTGAGCTTCATTATTAATTATTTATGAAGATCTGGATAAAGTTTTAAATATCCATATTTGTATATGGATTTTTTTTTTGTCTTTTTGGTTTTTTTTTGCTATTTCTTGGGCTGCTCTCGCGGCATATAGAGGTTCCCAGGCTAGGGGTCGAATCGGAGCTGTAGCCACCAGCCTATACCAGAGCCACAGGAACGCGCGATCTGAGCCGCATCTGCAACCTACACCACAGCTCACGGCAACGCGGGATTGTTAACCCACTGAGCAAGGGCAGGGACCGAACCCGCAACCTCATGGTTCTTAGTCGGATTCGTTAACCACTGCGCCACGACAGGAACTCCCATATTTGTATATGGATTTTAACATTTCGCTACCTAGTAATTGTCAAATAACTCTCAAATTAAAAATGAAATTCAATTAAACACTAAGAAATGTGAAAAAGAATCCATTATACTATTGATCAATATAGTAATAAATTTTCTTGGGTGATATGAATTTTCAAGTTCATATGTAAAGAAACAAAAGTACAATAATGTTAAAAATTGGGAAAGATAATAATGCAAGATAAATTGAAGTTGCAGAATAAATGCTTTAATAACAGAGAAATGTGTAATATAAGAATTAACAATAAGTGAATTAAACTGAAAAATTATGGAGAATTTTGAGGTTAGTTTTGATAAAGATGACATTTAAGATAATGAGATAGCCCCTGATTTTGAAGGAAACAATGTTATATACTTATATAAATATAATATAAAAATGGATATATTCAAAACATTTATGTAGACTATATATACATGAATATATATAGACTGTTTTTCTAGCTTATACTATGAGTATATAAGATCTTCCTAAATTATTAATACATATTTGAACAGCAATAAATCAGTGGGTTTTTTTTTAACTAAATATGTTTAAGAATCTGCAAAACCTCATATGTCACTTGACCAGACCACGATCTTATAGGGCTAAGAATCCAGAGATTTTACATATTTTACAAATATCTCAGAAGAAGAAAGAATGGGTGTAGATGCCATTTTGAAAATTTAAAAAATTGAAACAATTTATTAAAAATGAAATGGAGAATAATGAGTGTTATATGTGTTTTGTGTGGGTATGTTATTAACATGTATATTTGTAAACACATGGTAAAGACGTTCAAGATAACACATCAATATTACCAATAGTTAATATTTGAATGCGGGCTGTCATAGTTTACTTCCTATATAAATTAAATTACTTTACTCTTTCATGTAAAAATATATTTAAGAAATTGTACATATTTTCATTACTTGTATTTCAATTTGATATATTTATTTTGTAGCTATTCTTTCTTAGTTTAAAATATCTAGTTGCATGCTCCTCTTAAATCTCACAGTTTAGGTACATAACAAAACCTTATTTTTATAAGATAATTTTTGTAGCATGAAATAGCAGGTGCTACATAAAGTTCACAATTAATTTGAAAGGGCCATTATTTCACAATCTTCTAGGTACTGGAGTAAGATCTAGGGCTTAGGATGTTATACCTTAGCGTGGATTTATTAATACTCTGTGCCTCTAAAGAAAATAATATGAAATAACATTTCACATTTTTGCTATCATTTTTCATAAATGATGAAAATTTTATTAGCATTGTTTGTGATCTAAACAGTGAGGTAACAAATAGGCCTGAATTTGATTTCACTGGTATACTATGTCAGCCAATGTAGGCATTTTTGAATGTGCACAAGCAGAAAGTAGGTAGATTGTTTGCTCAAGTGACATTTATGTTTGTATAATGAGGCAGTGAAAGCTAAATAAATGATCTTCCCATGACATTTTAATAATCCAAGGTAGAAGGTGTAAATGCAGCACACAGAAAAGGAAATCCCTATTGTTCCTGAAAAATTTAAAGATACATGGAAATAATGGAAGTTTAAGTGCAGAAACTGGCTATTTATTTTTTTTAAATGCTGTGTTCAGAATTAAATATGCTCAGTTATAATATGCTTCATGTCCTATTAAAATTAGTTATAGCAGCCTTAGATCACAGAATATAAAATTTTATAGTGCATAGTTTGTTATAAATTTAAATATTTGGCATTATTGTTAAATTTACTTAAATGAAAACTACCAACAGTAACTTATTAATTTTTACCTAATATGCATTATCATAACTTACATAGAATTCTTTTATTTGACAACAAGAGAAAAGTACCATTAGAGTCTTAATTACCGTTTCAAAACACTTGAAGACATTGACACTCTCAAGTTCATATCTTGATCTGGTATATATCTCCTATGATGATGTGGATGGAAACATTAAAACTGTATAATTCCTTGAGATTTCAATTTATTTCACTTAAATTATGAATATAACAAATGCATATGATACTGAAAAAATCACTCTGAAATGTTAAAATAAGCAATTGAAATCTCTATTCTTCTACACCTAACTATGAGTCAACACAAATAGGAGCACGTTTTTATCTCTGTTTTTACAATCATCTATTTTTTTTTTTCTGTCTTTTTGCTATTTCTTTGGGCCGCTTCTGCGGCTTATGGAGGTTCCCAGGCTAGGGGTCTAATTGGAGCTGTAGCCACCGGCCTACGCCAGAGCCACAGCAACACAGGATCCGAGCTGCGTCTGCAACCTACACCACAGCTCACGGCAACGCCGGATCGTTAACCCACTGAGCAAGGGCAGGGATTGAACCCGCAACCTCATGGTTCCTAGTCGGATTCGTTAACCACTGCGCCACGACGGGAACCCGTTTTTACAATCATCTAAACAGAAAAGACCTAAGTAGATTCTCATGCACTTAACATTTTGCACTTAATGATGTATCTGTTACACATAAGAGTACAGTTGACCCTTGAACAACCCAGGTTTGAAGTGCATAGGTGTATGTACAGATTTTTTAAATAAATATGAGCTACAGTACTACAGGAGCTTGCTTCCATTGGTCCCATCTTTGGATGAGGAACTGTTGATACAGAGGGCTAACTGTAAAGTTACATGTGGATTTTGACCGCTTAGAAGGTTGGCACCACTAGCCCTGAGTCGACTTTAAATGTATTTTGGACTTTATCAGGCTTTAAACATTTAAGTTATTACCTTTAAACTCGTATAGCAATTGATTGTATACATATATCATGTTTTACCTATTCTACCATTGATTTAAATTGTTTCCAGATTTGTTTTAGCTATACAGACTATATTGTAAGAAACATATTTCAAAGTACTTCATTGTGGACAGTGCATATATATCATTAAATTAAATTGCTACCAGTAGAGTAGATGACCCAGCGGTTTTGAGTAATGTTGTTAAACTGCCCTTTGAAAATAATTTTTCTACTACTTTAATATTTTATAGGAGATTCTGTCCCCTTCCCTCCAATCCTAAATTTTAAAATCTAATTAGACTGCCTCAATTTAGTGTCCTAGTTCCTGGTGTCATTATAAATTGCCACACTCAGATCCCTCATAACTCTATAAATATCAACTCAGCTTGATATAACAGAAAGGAACTCCTAAGTTATAATTGAGTTTTTAACTGTTCATTATTTCTGGAACATAGGGCTACGAAAGCGGTCATAGCAGAGGGAATTACAGCCTAGAAAACATGGACAGATATGGAGGTGAATATGAGATTAAAGAAGTCATCATTTGAATGTTTTGAAATAATATTTAACTGAAAATCTACTGCTGTTATAAGAAGAGTAATAATTGAGAAAGTCACAGGAAACAGGTTAGCATGTGCCAGAATTTAGAGGACATAGAAGATGTATATTTTCACACACAATTCTTTAAAATCTGGTACTCTTAAGTTTTACCACCTTCCTCATCAGACTGTTTTTTTTTTTATTTTGCATAGTCTTTCTCAATTAAAAATGTAAATGATATCAATAGAGTGGCACAGGCATTAATGTACAATAAAAATTTTGGTAAGGTTTCATTGCACTGAGTCTCTGCTTGGGGACTACTTCAAGAGAGAGGCTGACTGAATACTGTATTATGCATACAAAAGATCTCCAGTTAATAACTAGAGGGGATACTCTAAGTGACCTTTCCAAATTCCCTTGGTTCTGACTATATCCTGCATGTCGGCCCAAAGAGTTTCAATTTGAAATACTTGAAATTCTTTCCTTGATGTTATCTTATTTTCCCATTGTACTTCCAAGGGCAGTTAATACTCTTCAGGAGCAGGTCTCAACCAATAACTGATAATACTTGGTATATAAATATTTTGGTTCCTTTTGGTGGGATAACTGAATGTCCAAATTCCCTCTCAAAGTTCCTCATTAGGTGTGGGCTTTTTCAACCATGTGCTGTCTTTGGGTTGTTTTTCTTCCCTTTTGGACTTGCGGACTCTAAAAAATTAAGAATTCAGTTTCCCTTTTCCATATACATTTCTTGGGGTAAGTCAAGTGAAGAGAGACACTTTACAGACATTTCTCATATTTATTATCATATCATAGCCATACCCAAGTAACAAGCAGGCTTAAATATGCTTTGTAGCATTAAAACTGAGTTTCAATCCCATTCTGCCTCCATCAAAAATAGTACAAACTTCACTCTTCCTTAATCCTAAACAGTCATTCATATACATAAAGCAAACTTCACTGCAGTCTAAAATAAAGAAATAGGATAATATGGCACAACAACAGCAGTTAAGAAAAAAAAAAAAAAAAAACCCTCTCTGGTTGGGTGTGTTAAATTAAAATGTAGGTAGCATTATTTAAAAATCTACACCTCAGTTTTATTAGGCAATAAAATTAGTAGCCTACTTTGTTGGGTAATCACATTTTATTTCACCTATAATGTATCATCTAATGGAGGAAGTAATTAAATTTGATAGATTTCTTGTTCATTTAGAAACTACTCTTTAATACTTTGCGGCAGAGAAAAATCATTACATTTAATTGAAGCTATAGCTTCTAATCAGAGATATATGGTGCACCTATTTATGTTTAAAGTGCTAAGAGAATATTTCAAGTCAATGATAATAGAAATACAATATTATAAAATGAAAGCAAAACATTTTGTCTAGGTTCATTTCAGAATTTTGAAATTCTGACATAAATTTCTATATTCTGAAATAAGCTTGAAGCCAAGGAGTTTAAAGTCAGTGTTCAAAATCATGATCAATTATAGTACAAAAAATAATATACTAAGTAAAACATTTCATTAAAACAGTTCAACCATCCCTGGGCAACTAAATGCTTCATAAAATAAACATAAAATAGAAATAATTTCAGTCTAATATTTAAATATATTTTCCTTATAATTCAAAGTGCTATTGTAGAGTATGGTATCAATAGTAAGTATTTCTATGGACACACAGCTTACATAGAGTAAATTTTTTTGCTTGTTTAAAGGTTGAGTTACATTTTTGTTTAAGCCCTTTGTCTCCCTTACTGTATTGAAAATATGCTTTAAATATCCACAATGGGGATTTAATAAATAGTGTTTTCCGCAGGTTACATACTGATCATATATACAACTATTAACGCTATAATAGTTAATGTTATAAATGGTATCAATTAAAATTTTCTGAAAGTAATGTTTTCTGAACAGCTTAGGAAATGATCATCTAATTTTGCCAAAATATCTTATATTCAGTTTATACCCAATAAAAACTGTGCTTTTAACATGATTGTTCTGCTTATTTCAATGGACTTTACATGAAGTGAACATGTTTTACTTTGAATTAAATTTCTATTTTCGAAGATATCCAAGGGCTCCCCTGAGAGAATAATGTTTGAATATATGTAGACAACAAAAAGGACGTAATATTTTTCAAATTTTATTTTAATTGTTTTTTACATAAGAATGCCTATTAGAACCAGAGGATAAAATTTTCTAAATACATTGTTCTTGCTTCCTTCTCTGTGACTCTAGAAGTTTGTGTGCTCATGCACCTGGTTAGGCACGTGTTAACACTTAACACTAAAACAACAGAAACCAATTGACTTGGTTAGGTGCTTGCACAAACTATGTAGAAGAAGGGGCCTCAGGAAGGACTGGAGCAAAAACTCAAATTCTGTCGCTATTCTCTTCATTTATTTTTTTATTAATTTATGTAACACATTTCTATTGTGGCTCTTCCCTGCTCCAGGGACTGTGGTGGGATACTGAACCTATAATGGTCAATAAGTAGGCCTCTTGTTTTTGTTTCTTTCTATGTTGGCCCTAGTTTTTATTTTCTTCTATTCTTTCTTCTATCATCTCTTTCTACTCCCTGTTTGATTCCTCCTTTTTTTTTTTTTTTTGTCTTTGGTATTTCTTCCTCCTTTACTTCTGTTTTCTATTTTCTTTTTGTCTTTTTGCCTTTTTCTAGAGCCGCACCTGCGGCATATGGAGGTTCCCAGGCTAGGGGTCGAATCGGAGCTGTAGCCCCTGGCCTACGCCAGAGCCACAACAACGCTGGATCCGAGCCGCGTCTGCAACCTACACCACAGCTCACGGCCACGCCGGATCGTTAACCCACTGAGCAAGGCCAGAGATCAAACCCACAACCTCATGGCTCCTAGTCGCATTCGTTAACCACTGAGCCAGGACGGGAACTCCTGTTTTCTATTTTCTTCTTATCCTCTTAAGTAGAAAATAGGATCATTGCTAGGCCTGAAGAAATTACAGATTTGGCCACTTGAGGGAGAATATTGTGAATTTCCTCCTTGGTAAATCAACATAATGTTTGAGGAAGAGAGTGTGTGGTCCAGCTTGTGTTGCCTTATCTGTACAATTAGTCTGGTGTTTGCTGTTGAGAGTTAAGGACAACTAAAGTTTGCAATGTCATAAATAATACTCTTGAAGTAAATACTTAGATGATTAAAGTACTAGGTATAATCACTTGAAAATATTCAGTACACTTCCTGTTAGGGTCTACTTTGTGAATATCAGACTAGAAAACCTTTAACAACGTTTATGTTTTTGTTATTTCAATTCATTCACTGATGTACCCACCAGGGAAAATTGGGAAATTGTAAAGGTTATAGATTTATCTCAAGTATCACACTCCTCCAACATGCACTTCCTGTGTATTACATAGTAGTATAGGATCTTCATTGCATCTACTACAGAAAGGTATTTCTTGTTAATATAACACTATGCTGTCAACTAAGAAAATATAAGTTTCTATTGTTCCGAATCCCTCTTATAGAGGTGTGGAAAAATGTCTTCTAGCACATTCTCAATTAGAACATAGAAGTAACTAAGATGTAAATAAAATCATTTTCCCTCACAAATGATTCATTCAATAATATTAATGTAGGAAGTTGGAATTGCTAGTAAAATTTTAGAATATCTCCAATTATTTTCTAGAACAGATACCAAGATTGTGAAAAGGATTTAATCAACAATATTAAGTTTATTGGAATACTTCTCTTTGGAAATGTGTCTAAAAATTTTTTTTTTGTGCTTTTTAGGGCCACATTTACAGCACATGGAGGTTCCCAGGCTAGGGGTCAAATCGGAGCTACAGCCGCCGGCCTACACCATAGCCACAGCAACAGGAAATCTAAACCTCATCTGCGACCTACACTACAGCTCATGGCAAGGCTGGATACTTAACCCACTGAGCGAGGCCAGGGATCAAGCCTGCAACCTCAAGGTTCCTAGTTGGATTCATTTCCACTGTGCCATGACAGGAATTCCCAAAAATTTTGCTTTACAAATGACTCCAAAAAAATCTTTGTGCATTCTACACCTCCTAGCTCAAAATTAAATTTGTTGCTAAATTAATGCTTATTGAATGCAATATTTTATAAAAGGAAGTGGCAAGATAATAATTTTCCAGAAAAAACAAAATTCTATTTTGAAAAAAGAATATAAACATATATACTATATGATAGTAATATAATATATATTATATGATATATAATATATACTACTACATAATATATATTATATATAATCATTTTGTGATGTTACGGGCCCTTCCAGGTTGGTCCCCAACAAGGGTCCTTCTTTTGCAAGGTGTCACTGGTGCTAATAGAGCAAGACCAAGTTTGGATCAGAAGCAAAGGAAAGCTTTAATCAGAGAATGGAGAGGCAGGGCTAACCCACTAGAATCCTTCCTTTCCTCCATAGGCCATGGGTGGGGCTGTTCTTTAGGGATCTATCATTGGGAAGGGGGTGGAGTTCTTGCCAGTTGGGCGTAGGCGTGCTGCTCAGTGCTCTAGATCACAGGGTGGGTGCAGTGTCTCTGCCCAGGGTCCTCTGAGCTGAGGTGGTGGGCAGCCGTTTCACAGGAGGAACTTTGAAGTGCTGAGTGCAAGGTTTCTGCACACAACCTATGAGCAAGTGAAATTATAGTGAAAAGGAAAAGATAAAGGTGAGATTTTATTTTATTACCAAAATTCTGTTTTTATTCCCTTGGAATTGTTAGTGGACCTTTCCGGTGACAGTGACTCTTGTGTTAAAAAATATCTCCCTGAAATTCTTCCTAAATGTGGCATACAGTACAGATTCCTAGGCTCTGTGGAGAATTTAAGGGATGTTAGTTCATATTGATTGGAAAGGAATGGTAGCCCTAGTTAACCTAATCAGCTTCAGCTGCTGTGATGTTTCCTTAGAAAAACGTACTCAATTATCAGCCATGCCACACATGGCTTCCTCCTTAAAACTATTATATAACACCAATTTGGATCTACTCTATTAATTCTGCTCTGAGAATCTCACACAGAGGTATAGCAACAAAAAAAACTCATGCTTACCTTGGGAAAGGGCATTCTCAGGGTTAAATATTAACAACCTTTAGCTGTATTGCAAAATATTACCTCTATTCAGATAGTCATCAATCACTAGAAAATATACTTTGGGGAGTTCCCGTCGTGGCGCAGTGGTTAACGAATCCGACTAGGAGCCATGAGGTTGCGGGTTCAATCCCTGCCCTTGCTCAGTGGGTTAACGATCCGGCGTTGCCGTGAGCTGTGGTGTAGGTTGCAGACGCAGCTCGGATCCTGTGTTGCTGTGGCTCTGGCGTAGGCCGGTGGCTACAGCTCTGATTCAACCCCTAGCCTGGGAACCTCCATATGCCGCAAGATCGGCCCAAGAAATAGCAACAACAACAACAAAAAGACAAAAAAAAAAAAAAAAAAAAAAAAGAAAATATACTTTGAACCTAGATTATTATAATTGAAGATGTAAAAATTTAAAAAAAAGCTTTAAACTGGGTTATGCCTTTTCCCAGGTAGTTGTAAAGTTGAAAAATATTTTTGAATATAACAAGTAAAATTCTGAAGACCACTATATTGTAAACACTTAGGTCATTATTTATTGTGGATGAATGTAGCTACATTAGATCACTGTCTTCTAGGTAAATATATGCTTAAATACTTTTTGAGAATTAACCTTAAGTTCATGTTTGCCTGCAAATTAGTATAAAAAGTGTAACTTGATATCATAAAAATTCATTTTATTTTAAATAATTTTTTACAGTATTTTTTTTTTTATAGGACAGTAGTTTCAAAAAGTCCATGTGAAAAATCGTCACCTGGGATCTACTTCATTGATTCTGATCAAATAATTTAAAGGTGAGGTAAATTCAATCTTCTGAATAGTATGAATATCTACAGCATGTAATGAATTTGTAACAGATTTTAGAAACATACTGCTTTAAATTTCCATGTAAATGACTTGTTTTTTAAAATATTTTTGTTATGCAAAGAATTTTATAGTCCTTAATGATTATTGAAGACTTTTTGTTTCAGGTTTATGCAGTGTATATATATATATATACCACTAAAATCTATAAAAACTTGAAATTTTAGGGCATAATATAATTAATCCAAATTAATTCCATTGAGTAGAGCAGTTGTCACAAGTAGGATTACAGACATGACTGAATATTTAACACTGTAATGACATTAGCAATAAGTCCTAATACTTCTTAAAAACCACATGATACCATTGTTTTAAAATTATTCTAAACATAAAAAGATGAAATATTTCAAAATTATTTATAAAAGTAGCATAACACTAATATCACAGGTGAATATTGATAGTAGAGTATGGAGTTATATAGGACAAACTCCATAAAAATTTTATAGGTTATTCTAAATAAAATGTAAAAATTGGGTAACTAATAATACTAAACTTTGACAACCTAGGATTCATCCCTGAATTTTAATAGTAATCTAATAGCAAAAAAATGAACTGGTTTATTCTCCCTAAAATAAAAAAGGCAAATAGTCATACCTGTGAATGCCATAAAGAAAAAATAAAATAGAATTAGAAGGAAATAATTTATAAAAAGTACATTAATAAATCAAAATAAAATTTCATTTCACATAAAAACACTAAATTTATTTTAATAACCTTAGATAATGGAGAGTAGTTCTCACTATTAAAATGATTATTTATGATTGGCTTAAAAGTATAATTTCATAAAATAAAATAATGCACATGGAGAAAAATATAATTTCATTTTATCCCTAATAGGCTTTATATTTGCTATAAAACTTTACTCAAATATTCTAAGAGTAATATAACAGTATAGATCTGTAAAATTTATATTCTATATTGAAATATATTCTATATTGAGATAAATGTGTAAATATCAATTGCTAGTGTTCCTCTATAGTAATAATAACATGGAAATAAAAGGTGAAAAAACTCTCAAGATAGTAACAAAACTATGAAATAGCCAGATATAAGATGCAAAAAACTGTAACACTGTATTTAAGAATATAAGACAAGATCTGAAAATGAAAGCAAAACTGCAGTATTCTTGGCAATGAAGATTTATTTTTGAAAACTGCTAATTATCTTCATAAAACTATTTAAAAATAAGTAATCATAACCAAAATCATGTAATATTTTATTTTTAATTGTATATAATAATTTTAAGTTCATAAGAATAACAAAAGTTTTTTAAAGTTCAGGAAAGTATAAATGAGGTAGTGGAGAGATAATCTCTGTGATATAGCAAAAATGGTATTGGCATGCCATTATTAGCTAATCAAGAATTAGATCCAAGTATATATATGAAATATTAATATTGACAACAATTGTGAAGGAGACCTTCTTAGTTGATAGATGCATTTAATTATATGAAAATCTTTTATATGGTTAGAAATTAATGTATGCCATTTATAAAATCAACGTGCCAGTTACAGAGTTGGAAAAAATATGTTTGTAATGCATATAACAAGTAGCTTTTATAAATTTATAAGAAAAAATAAATATATTAAGTATCCAATAGGATATGTGAAAAGTATATGAATAGGAAAATTTCAGAATAGTAAATAAGAATTCTGACAACATGAAAATTTGCTCAAGCACACAGGCGATAGGGAAAAGTGATTTAGACAAAAATAGGTAGCTTTTATGATTATGTAAAAATTAAACTTCCTATGCAATCTCTCAGTATATATGTAAAGGAAAGTGTGGAAGGCTACACTATGGTTTAAATATGATTAGCTCAGGGAGGGGGAATGAGGGAGTCAGAGTTTCAGCTGTGATTATTAGGACTGTTATATATTTTGTACTGTACTCATTCAATAAGGGCTTATTGATTCCTGTTATAATGTGGTCCTCTTCTAGTTACTAAGAATGCAGTAGTGACAAAAAAAGATGTCACCAGTGTGAATATAACACAATAAATCATAAAATATATAATTTTAAGTATTCATGCATTATACAGTATAATATGAGAAGAAAATTAAACAAAATGTTATCACTAAAGTTAAGTAGCAAAATACCTGTCAATTTAAAATGTTTTCATTATTGTCTTTTCCACTGCCGGATATGCAGTAAAACTTTGTAAAAATAACCGGTGTTCATTGATTCTCAACATTGATTGTGAATGATATTTTCCCATCATGTTATAAGCTACCCAAAAAAATTTTAAGGTTTTAGTTGCCTATGCAAATCCAAAGCTGTGTCCTATAACTAATTTTTCTGAATCTCGATTCCTTTAAACTATTGCTTCACATTGGCATTTGAAAACGAAAGTGAAAAGTTAGCAGGAACTGTTTTGAATTTGAGCTATTATCTTAAGGATATAAAAAGCAAATGAGGATCTGCTTTGCTTTTGGTATTCAAAGTTGAAATAAACAAAGGAAAAGAGATCACATGTGTATATTTTAATTTATTTAATAGTGTAAAATATCTTTATAAAGATGTTTTTTAAAAGATGATAGACCTATGCTTATAGAGCTACAGAAAAAAATGTAAGTTTTTATTAAAAAAAAAATACAAAACATGTGTCAAGTGTATTCTTACATAAAAGATGCATGCCTTTGCTCTTTACTAATTGGTAAAATAATACAATTTACAGCATTGCATAAGACTGCAACAACATGCAATGACACTATTTTTAGGTGTTTCTTTTATAGTGTCTTCTCTTTCTTCATGAAATACAAAGTTGTTTGGAGATTCCAAACCTAGAAGTTTCCTCGTCATGTGTTCTCATTCATTTCTCTTACTACAGTTCAAAGTATATATTTGTCTGACATAGTAAAGATAATAGTGGTCTCAAACATTATTCTTTGTCTCATAAGGGCAAGTTCCTTTTTTTGTGTTCTAATCAGTATACCCCTAGCAGCCTGCAGTGTCTTGTTTATAGACACTATTTTTCCCTGCTATAAAAGAATAATACAAAGCCTGGGATAGAAATGATTTTGGAGAAACAACTTCTTTTCATTTGCTCTCTCATTTTGCTATTCCTAATTCTAAGCCCCTACACCAAAGTGAACTTCGTAAGAAAAAGAATATTGTGCTGTTAAAACCAGGTATTTCAGAGGGATTTATTCATATGTCTTTTTGTGCTATATTTGGAAACTTCTTTCTGTTGAAGAGAGCAAGTTTCTTTTAAGTGTGAGATTATGTTTCTAATTCAAAATATATTCACATCAGTAGAAATTTAATGAAGGGTAATATATTAATACAAATTTAATTATGGTAATTGAATGTCATTGTCTTTTTGCTTTCTAAATAATGTCAGAAAAGAAAAGATATTAATATTTATTTCTAATGTTCAATTAGTGAATCTATTTATGTGGCTTGCCAAGATTCACTGTAGGTTTTGAGATTAAATTAGTCTTGAATTAGCAATACAAATTTACTATAGATGTTTTATGTATCCTAGTGGAAGGAACTATAAAAAGATAGTTTATAAATTTTAATACCATTAAGAATTTGCAGGTTTTAACTTAATTGCATTTATATGCTTAATGTCAATCATAGAATGACTTTATATTCGTGTTTTATTATACTTTGAAACCCATTTTAAATTAGAAAAACTGAAAAAGATGGGCAGGTCATGGCTAAAACTTAGTAATGGAGATAAGTGACTGGAAAATTAATTGATATAAATCCATGTATACCCATTGTGAAGGTTAATTTTTTTAAAGTTGAGCATTCTGCTCTCTCAATGTAATTATTGTATGTTAATGACACGTTTCTGCTTTCACAGCAGGAAGTCATACTTACTCATCATTTTCAAATATCTGCAACTTGAAATCAAAGGCTAGAATTTCACAGAGAGAAACAAAAGTGTTTGCAAGCAAAATAACTTCTCACATCTTCGTTATTGTTTCTTTTAACATTTTTGCTACTTATGCATAAGTTATTTCATAGAGAAGCAGAACAAGACTGAAAATATACATAGCTTTCTGTACATATTGAGTAGATATTACGTTGCATAATTATATTATATATACTAAAAATTATTCAGGTTTTAAGTCAATTATAGCATTGACAAAAATGAAAACATCCCTAAAGTATCCCTTTGGACAATTCTGGAAACTACCGAAAACTGTTAATAGGAGGATATTTAGATAATGCTATGAGTTTGATGGTAAACCATAACAAGGCAAAAAAATAATGATTTCTTTTGTATTTGTATTGCAGTGCTTATATTTTTAGTTTGAAAATAAAACCCTCTGGCATCAAATTGAAATTAACACAGATATTATTATTATTTTAATAAATCAATAACTTTCAGCTATTAATATTTGTAAAATGGGTATTTAATATGCTTTTAAAAGTTACTTTTGGCTGATAGACATATTCTGCAATAAGTTAGAGATTTCTGCTCAGTATTTTTATGTAATAGAAACTACTTTGTGAAAAGCATCTCAATAAATGGTAATTTTTTTATCAAACAGATTAAACAGTGGTAATTAAACACCTAAAAACTCGCCTATAAACACAACTGGATCAGATAAACCAACCAGCAGACATATGTGAACTCCATGTATAATTTTGACATTTCTAGGAGCCACATTTATCAACGTAAAAATAAATAGGTTGGATTAATTACAAAAGTCTATTTATTTGACAGTATATTAATATGTTTTATTTTCAACATTTAATCAGTGTAACAATTATTAATTTGCTTTATATCTTTTTGTACTCAGTCTTTAAAATCTGGTTTGCATTTTATATTTAGTATACGTCTTATAGTAGAGCCTAAATTTCTATCAGGTGTAATTTATCTGTATATAAAGTAAATTCACATATGAAATTTTTTCAAACTCAAAATTTTTGAAATAATCTTGTTTTAAGATTTAAGTTTAAATTAATTAAAGTTGAATGAAATTTTTAAATGAATGAAGTCCTTAGTCACATTAGTCATATTTGAAGCCTCAAGAGCTATGTGTCACTGGTGCCTGATATCTAGAACAGTACAGATCTCTAGGGTGTAAATCTTTTATTATATAAATGGGATTATTTTTTCTTCCAAGGTAAATTGAAATGCAATTGAAGGTTATTTGTTTTTTGGAGGTTTTGTTTTTTTATGGTTTCCTTTGTTGTGCAAAAGCTTGCAAGTCTGATTAGGTCCATTGGTTTATTTTTGGTTTTATTTCTATTTCCTTGGAAGACTGACCCAAGAAAATATTTGTACAGTTGATGTCAAAGAATGTTTTGCCTCTCTTCTCTTCTAGGAGTTTAGTGGTGTCATGTCTTATGTTTAAGCTGTTTTGAATTTATATTTGTGCATGGTGTGAGGTGTTCTAGTTTCATTTACATGCAGCTATCCATTTTTGCCAATACTACTTGCTGAAGAGACTGTCTCTTTTCCATTTTATATTCTTACCTCCTTTGTCAAAGATTAATTGACCATAGGTGTCCGGGTTTATTTCTGGGCCCTTTATTCTGTTCCAGTGATCCATATGTCTATTTTTGTACCAGTACAGCATAGGTTTGATTGCTGTTGCTTTGTTACATTGTCTGAAGTCTGGGCGAGTTATGCCTTGAATTTTGCAGTTGTTGTTGTTATTTATCCCTTAGGATTACATGGGCAATTCTAGGTCTTTTATGGTTCCAAATAAATTTTTGGGTTATTTGTTAATGTAGTTAAAAATGTCACGGGTGATTTGATAGGGGTTACATTAAATTTGTAGATTACTTTAAGTGGTATGGCCATTTAAAAAATATTCTTCCAATCCAGAAACATGGGATATCTTTCCGTTTCTTTAAATCTTCTTTAATTACCTTTATTAACATTTATACTTCTTAGCATATAAGTTTTTCACCTCCTTGGTCAGGTTTATTCCTAGGTATTTTATTCTTTTGGTGTGATTTTAAAAGGCATTGTTTTTTTGTTTGTTTGTTTTGTTTTTGTCTTTTTTGCTATTTCTTGAGCCGCTCCCGTGGCATATGGAGGTTCCCAGGCTAGGGGTCGAATCGGAGCTGCAGCCCCCAGCCTACACCAGAGCCACAGCAACGCGGGATCCGAGCCGCATCTGCAACCTACACCACAGCTCACGGCAACGCCGGATCGTTAACCCACTGAGCAAGGGCAGGGACCGAACCCGCGACCTCATGGTTCCTAGTCGGATTCGTTAACCACTGTGCCACTACGGGAACTCCGGCATTGTGTTTTTGTATTTCTTTTCTAATACTTTATTACTGATATAGAAAAATGCAACCAATTTCTGAGTATTAATCTTGTATCCTGCTACTTTTTTTAATTAGTTTATCAGAACAAATAGTTTTTGTATGAAATCCTTAAGGTTTTCTATACATAGTATCATGATATCAGCATGTAGTTTTATTGATTTACATGCATGATACAATTTTATCACTTCTCTTCCAATTTGAATACCTTTTATTTCTTTTGTTTGTCTGATTGCTCTGGCTAGGAATAAAAGTAATGAGAGTGGGTATTCTTGTTTTGATTTTAGTGAGAAACTTTCAGCTTCTCTTCATTGAGTATTATATTGGCCGTCGGTTTGTCATAAACAGCTTTTATTATGTTGATATGTCCCCTCTATACCCACTTTGGTAAAATTTTTATCATGAATGGAAGTTGGATTTTGTCAAATGCTTTTTCTGTATCTATTGAATGATCATGTTATATTTTTACTTTTCTTATGTTAATGTGGTGTGTTATACTGATAGACTTGTATATATTGAACCATCCTTGTGAAATTGGGATGAATCCCACTTGGTTTCAGCGTATGATCTTTTTCTGTGTTATTGGATAACACCTTAAATTGGCTAAAATTTTGAGAATTTTTGCACATATATTCATCAAAGATTTTGGCCTATAATTTTCTTTCCTGGTGGTATCTTTGGTTTTGGTATGAAAGCTTCATAGAATGACTTTGGGAATGTCCCTTCTTCAGTCTTTTGGAAGTTTAAGAAGGATGTTTTAAGAAGGATGTGTGTAAGTTGTTTTTTGTATGTTTGGCAGAACTATCCTGTGAAGCTATCTTGTCCTGGACTTTTGTTTGTAGGGAGTGTTTTTATTACATATTCAATTTCATTTCTATTGATTGATTTGTTCAAATTATCTATTCCTTCCTGATTCAGGTTTAGTGGAATGTGTGTTGCTAGAAAGTTGTCCATTTCTTCTAGGTTTCCAAATTTGTTGGTATAAAATTGTTCATAGCATTCTTTTTTTTTTTTTTTTTTGTATTTCTGTAGTATCAGTTGAGTTTTCTCCTTATTCATTTGTTTGCTTTTTTGTTTATTTGAGTTCTCTCACTTTTTTTCTTGGTGAGCCTGGCCAGAGGTTTGTCAACTTTGTTTATCTTTCAGAGAAACAGCTCTTGGTTTTATTGATTTGTTTGTTTAGGTTTTTTTTTTTTGATATTTATATTGTATATTTCCTCTCTGAACATTATTATCTCCTTCCTTCTGATGACTTTAGGTTTTGTTTGTTCTTCTTTTTCTAACTATTTTAAGTGGTGTGTTATGTTCTTTGAGATTTTCGTTTTTGTGAGGAAGGCCTGTATCACTATGAACTTCCCTCTAGGAACTGATTTTGAGGCATCCCATAGATTTTGTATGGTTGTGTTTTCATTGTTGTTTGTCTCAAGGTATTTTTTAATTTCCCTTTTTTTTTTTTTTTTTTTACTTGTTAGGGCCACACCCACAGCATATGGAAGTTCCCAGGCTAGGGCTGAATCAGAATCAGAGCTGCAGCTGCGGGTCTATGCCATAGCCACAGCAATGCGGGATCCAAACCAATTCTGTGACCTACACTGCAGCTCACGGCACTGCTGGGTCCTTAACCCACTGAGTAAGGCCAGGGATGAAACCTGAGTCCTCATGGATCCTGGTCTGGTTTGTTACTGCTGAGCCTTGGTGGGAACTCCTAATTTTCTTTTTGATCTCGTCATTTATCCTTTGTTTTTTAAAAGGATGTTGTTTAGTCAGTAGTTTCTTTGTTTTTTGTTTTTCCTTTTATTTTTTTTCCTGTGGTTGATTTCTAGTTTCATATCAGAGAAGATACTTGAAATCATTTCCATATTGTTAAATTGGGTGAGGGTAGTTTTTTGCCCCAGAATGTGGTCAATACTAGAGAATGTTCCACGTGCACTTGAAAAGAATGTATAATCTGCTTTTTTTTTTTTTTTTGATGTAATGTCCTGAAAGTATAAAATACATCTAACTGTTCTATTGTGTCATTTAGGATTTCTGTTATCTTACTGATTTTATGTCTATAATTTCTCTATCTAGAAGATCTGTCCATTGATGTAGGTTAAAATCTCCTACTATTGATGTATTCCCATCAACATATGAAGTTTTGTCTGTTAGTATTTGTTTTATGTATTGGCTGCTCCTATATTAGGTGTTATATTTTGATGAGTATAAAATCCTCTTATTGAATTGACCCTTTTAACATTGAATAGTGCCCTTCTTTATCTGTGTTGTCTTTCTTTTAAACTATTTTCATCTGATATAAGCATTGCAACTCCCACTTTTTTGTCATTTCCATTTGCATGAAATATCTTTTTTCCACCCCCTGGCTTTCAATCTATGTGTGTTCTTCACCCTAAGGTGGGTCTCTTGTAGGCTGCATATTGTAGGCTCTTGGTTTTGTTTTTGTTTTATTCTAATATGCCACTTGGGAACTTCCATATGCTGCATGTGCGCTGTTTTTTTTTTTTAAATAACTCTATATTCACAGATAACATTATTTTTAAAGTTTCATTAGGAATCTTTAAAAACAATACTTACTTGTCTTGTTTTTTTGTTGTTGTTGTTTTTTTAACTTGCTTTTCAGGGCTGCACCTTCAGTATGTGGAAGTTCCCAGGCTAAGGGTCAAATAGGAGCTGCAGCTGCCAGCCTGCATTACAGCCATAGCAATGCAAGATCCAAGTCACCTCTGTGACCTACTACACAGCTCACAGCAACACCAGATTCTTAACTCACTGAGCAAGGTCAATGATCAAACCCTCATCTTTATGGATCCTAGTCAGGTTCATTACTGCTGAGCCATGACAGGAACTCCTACTTGTCCTTATTTTTAAGCCACTTTATTGTGATTTGATTAAAGTACAAAAAGTTGTACTTATTTTATGTGTTCATATATATATAATATGTATAACCTGGACTAAGGTTGGCAAATTATGATATAATTGAAAGGGCCTTTTATTAGACAGGGCAGAGAGTTAAAGTTATTCAATGTAAGATTAGGCCAGAAATTATATAGATTAATTAGTAATACAAATATTTTATATCACTGACTCTGTATCTTTTAAATTCAATAACTATCATATTTATTCTTTAGATATAAAATATAAATATATAAATATCATTGTATTTAAAATAATCATTTAAGTATACTTTTAAATACCTGTTACTCAAAATTATGTTTGAAAAAATTATATTAATGTAATTATGCATGTAGTATATATTGTTATATTTGTAACATTGTATTTCATAATATTTAGGAAATAATTTTATTATGAAATAGTTTTATTATGTAAATATAAAATATTGTAAACTTATTATAGCTTGATGTTAATATAAATATATACCAGGAATAAAAATAATCATAAATATTCATAATTGAATTTCATTAATTTAATATTATTTGTTTAGAGAAACACATTTTATTTTATAAATAATCTGATTCTGATAAAGACTATATATTTTCAAGAGAAATGTGACATAAAGAAACCTATGGTTATTTTAAAAAATATTATAATGAAGACTAACAGATTTAAATAGTAGAATTTATAAAAGCTATTGAAAAATCAAGATGCCAAAAAAGACTAAATATAACTAGAATCTATATTAGGCATTTAGTTATTTTATATTATCTAAAAAGCAAGTGTCAAAGTAGGATGCTTTGATATTTCTCATTCACTGAAATCATTTCATGAATCCAATAGCATGATAGTGATATGAAAGAGGAATATCACAATTGCCATAGGAAATGAGAGAGCTAAATATTTTTATCTTTGTAGCACACTGGGGTATAAAACTATCAGAGGCAACTAAAAATTCAGTGTCATCAAGCTGCAGCATATTTACAGGGAATCTGAGACAACATAAAAAAGTGACTAGGCAATAGCAGATGTTTTCCCCTAGGGACAATTATAGAGCAATAATTAAAAATCAAGACAGTATCTAAAAAAGAGTGTAGTGATACTAACAGGAGGAAGAAATTAAAAGAACAAGAACGATAAAACCATTTACAGCAGTTATACCACTATTTTCCATGAGTTAATATCCCTAATTAAAAACAAAGACACATAAACAAACCAAAGCTAAAGGAAAAAATACTTGAGAAGTCTAACAAATTTATTTCTGAAGAGAATATCCATTACTTATTTCAGCACTTATTTTAAGATCAAAGAATAATTTACACAAAGCAGCTCTTTATACTTATAGCATTTATATATTTCTCTTTGTCCAATTAATCGTGCTCAGGATATGAAACAGAAGATTGATTTAGTTTCTAGTCTTTCCTTTGTCACTAAGCTGCATTGCTTCTGGATATACTCCCTGGTATTCTTTGAGATTCAATTTTTAAATTATGGAAAAAATTTTATACAACATGATCTGTAACTGCCTCTGTGTAACATTCCATGATACATCTTGTCATTAAACACAGGTGTTTAATTTTGAAATATATTCATTGAAAGCTCTTATAATAATAGATATTTCCAAGGCAGGTAGATGATTCTCAAAAAAAATTCACAAATACTAAATCTACTTTTATCAGTATTTATCATAATGACAGAAACCTAAAGATATCTGGCAACTTAAAAATTATAATTCAGGTAACTATTTTTTTTAAATATGGGCCTTTAGAGTCTATGTTATGTTTTTATTGTTATTTCCCCAATACAGTTTTTTTTCTACTGTACAGCATAGTGACCCAGTTAAATATACATGCTTACATTATTTTTTCTCTCATTACCATGTTCCGTAATAAGTGACTAGACATAGTTCTCAATGCTGAACATTGCTAATCCACTCAAAAAGGAATAGTTTACCTCCATTAACCCCAAGCTCCCAGTCCATCCCACTCCCTCTCCCTCCCCCTAGGCACCCACAAGTCTATTCTCCAAATCCATGATTTTCTTTTCTGTGGAAAGGTTCATTTGTGCTGTATATTAGATTCCAGATATCAGTGATAACATATGGTATTTGTGTTTCTCTTTCTGACTTACGTCACTCAGTATGAGAGTCTCTAGTTCCATCCATGTTGCTGCAAATGGCATTACTTCATTCTTTTTATGGCTGAGTAGTATTCCATTGTGTACATATATTACATCTTCCTAATCCAATCATCTGTCAATGGACATTTGGGCTGTTTTCATGTCTTGGTTATTGTGAATAATGCTGCAGTGAACATGCAGGTGCATGTGTCTTTTTTAAGGAAAGTTTTGTCTGTGTATATGCCCAAGAGTGGAACTGCTGGGTCATATGGAAGTTCTATGTATAGTTTTCTAAGGTACCTCCATACTGTTCTCCATAGTGGTTGTACCAGCTTTCATTCCCACCAACAGTGCAGGAGGGTTCCCTTTCCTCCACATCCCCTCCAGCATTTGTTATTTGTGGACTTATTAATGATGGCCAATCTGACTGGTGTGAGGTGGTATCTCATGGAAGTTTAGGTTTGCATTCCTCTAATAATCAGGGATGTTGAACATTTTTTCATGTGCTTCTTGGCCATCTGTATATCTTCCTTGGAGAATTGCCTATTCAGATCTTTTGCTCATTTTTCCATTGTGTTGTTGTTACATTATTTAGTTAAGGTAGTTTAGAATTATTTATATCCTGCCAAGTTATTAAATATTTAGTTTGACAAAATCAAGTCTAAAATTTAATTGTATCAGTTTCAGATATATGAACTAATTTAAAATATAATAATTAGTTGTCTCATCACTTCAGTTATAAAGCTCATTACTTTGTGTAAAATACTAAGTTTTTGAGGACAGACTTTAAAATTTTCGTGTAGCATAATATATAAACACTTGGTCTAAGAAAGAAGGAAAGAGGGAGGAGAGGAATGAAGAGACGGAGGAAAGGGTTACTGGCCAGAGCTAGAACAAAACTGAGTTTCTACTGTGCATTTCTCAAAAGTCAATGTTCCAGAGAAAATGTTTTTGGAAAAAGAATGATGCTTTATTCAGGAAGCCAGTAATCTGGGAAGATGGCAGACTAGGATCCCCCAAAACATTTCTGAGTTGCCAGTTGGAAGAAAAGAGTTTTTTAAGGAGTTTCAGATGTGTATGAGTGAGGCTG
The DNA here is from genome assembly GCF_054392235.1 of Sus scrofa. Classification (NCBI taxonomy): domain Eukaryota; kingdom Metazoa; phylum Chordata; class Mammalia; order Artiodactyla; family Suidae; genus Sus; species Sus scrofa. Next base: position 184,195,674 of record NC_139383.1, on the reverse strand, counting down.
TGTGTAATGCAACATAGTCAGCTCCAGTATTCTTGAAACTGATGGTAGGGTGGTCTGGTCCACCTCAACTTGATTAAGAAGAACAGTAAATCTACAGCTGGAAGTTTGAAATGTCCTGTATATCCTGGAATTTCTCAAGCATGTAAGAGGATATTCTTTAAGTGTTTAATCATATTATTCAGGCAAAGGCTATATTTTTTCTCGAAATGGAAGTGGGGTTTGCAGTTTGGATTCACCCTCACTGTGGTAGAAGCTTAGGTTCTTTTACCTAATTTTCTGAGCAAGTGTTTCAGACCCTTCTTGCAAAACAAGGAGGGAAAATTGGATTACTTAAACACAACTTCAATTGCTTACATAAAGGTAAACTATATACCCATAACTCTTCTTTGGAAGAAAACATAATTAAAGTCATAAAATTCTCATGTGCTTTGTATTGAAGATTAGTTGATCACTTCTAATTTTTCTGATTATTCTATTCTGGTGAGGTACACACGTATATGATTGACTTCAAGTCTAAAATTTAATAGTATTATTTATTTATTGAAGTACAAATGAGATGTAGTATTATATAAGTTATAGGAATACAAAATAGTGATTCATAATTTTTAAAGGTTGTATTCCACTTTTAGCTATTTTTAAATATTATATTCCATGTGTTATATAGTATAGTCTTGTAGCTAAATTTATATGTAATAGTTTTTTGCTCTTAATCCCCTACCCGTAAATTGCTCCTCCTCACTTCTTTCTCCTCACTAGTAACTGTTAGCTTGTTCTTTCTGTCTGTGAATTCGCTTCTTTTTATGTTTGTATATTGCCGAGACCAGCTCAGCAGGTGAGGGCTGAAGAACGGGCACTGTGAAACTTAAGGAAAAAGTTAACATAAAACAAGACACAGAGACATTTACCTTAATAAAAGGTGTGAACTGGGGGACTCAAGGTCTCAGGGACAAAGAGCATGGCCTCAAGAAACCACAATACTTTAATTGTGCACTTTAGGGTTACGTCAAGTGAGGAGGGGGCTATAGGTGCAGGATGTTTTTTTTTTATTTTTTTATTTAATCTTTCTTTGTTACTCAATGAGTTTTTTACATTTATAGTTGTACAATGATCATCACAATCCAATTTTGTAGGATTTCATTCCCATGACCTCAGTGCATCCCCTCACCCCCCAAACTGTCTCCTTTGGAGAACATGTTTTTCAAAGTCTGTGAGTCACCATCTGTTCTGCAAAAAAGTTCATTCTGTCCTTTTTTCAGATTCCACATGTCAGTGAAAGCATTTGATGTTGGTGTCTCATTGGATGGCTGACTTCACTTAGCTTGATAATTTCTAGGTCCATCCATATTGCTAAAAATGCCAGTATTTCATTCATTTTAATGGCTGAGTAATATTCCATTGTGTATATGTACCACTTCTTCTTCATCCACCTCTCTGTCGATGGACGTTTAGGTTGTTTCCATGTCTTGGCTATTGCATATAGTGCTGTAATGAACATTGGAATGTATGTGTCTTTGCGAGTCATGGTTTTCTCTGGATAGATGCCCAAGAGTGGGATTGCTGGATCAAATGGGAGTTCTATGTTTAGTTTTCTGAGGAATCTCCATACTGCTTTCCACAGTGGTTGCACTAATTTACAATCCCACCAACAGTGTACTAGGGTTCCTTTTTCTCCACACCCTCTCCATCACTTATTGTTTGTAGACTTTTGGATGATGGCCATTCTGGCTGGTGTAAGGTGGTACCTCATAGTGGTTTTGATTTGCATTTCTCTAATAATGAGTGATGTTGAACATATGTTCATGTGTGTTTTGGCCATCTGCATGTCTTCTTTGGAGAATTGTCTTTAGATCTTCTGCCCATTTTTGGATGGGGTTGTTTGTTTTTTTGGTATGGAGCTGCAGAAGGTGTTTATAAATTTTGGAGATTAATCCTTTGTCAGTCAATTCATTTGCAAAGATTTTCTCCCATTCTGTGGGTTGTCTTTTTGTTTTTTTCTGGAGTTTCCATTGCTGTGCAGAAAGTTTTAAGTTTAGTTAGGTACCATTTGTTTATTTTTGTTTTTACTGTCATTAAGAGTTAGATCTGAGAAGATGTTGCTGTCATTTATGTCAGAGGGTGTCTTGTCTATGTTTTCCTCTAAGAGTTTTATAGCGTCTGGTCTTATACCTAGGTCTTTAATCCATTTGGAGTTTATTTTTGTGTATGGTATTAGGGAGTGTTCTAATTTCATTCTTTTCCATGTGGCTGTCCAGTTTTCCCAGCACCACTTATTGAACAAGCTGTCTTTTCTCCATTGTATATTCTTGCCTCCTTTATCATAGATTACTTGGCTGTAGGTACTTGAGTTTAATTCTGTTACTGTTTTTCAAGCAGGAATATGGGGTAAAGTAAGGCAGAACAAGATGGAGTTTTCAGCATAGAAAATAGAAGCAAAGAGGCTAAGAAAATATTGTAGAAACATGTCTTGTGACCATATATATACATATATATATATATATTAGGTTTCATATATCATACAGTATTTGTCTTTACCTGTCTGAATTATTTCACTTAGGATAAATCCATCCAAGCCCATCTGTGTTGCTGCATATGGCAAAATTTCATTTTTTTTTTTATGGTTGAGTAGTGTTCCATACTTTGTTTTGTGGATTATTCTTTGTTTTTCAAAGCTTTTGAGTTTAATTAGGTCCAATTTGTTTACTTTTACTTTTGTGGATTATTCTTTGTTTTTCAAAACTTTTGAGTTTAATTAGGTCCAATTTGTTTACTTTTACTTTTGTTTCCATTACTCTGGAAGTCAGATCCAAAATAAATGTTGCTATGATTTATGTCAAAAAATGTTCTGCCCATATTTTCCTCTAGGAGTTTCATGGTGCCATGTTTTACATTTAGTTTTTTACTCTATTTTAGTTGATTTTTCTATATGATATTAGAGAATGTTAATTTCATTCTTCTACATGTAGTTGCCCAGATTTCCTAACACCGCTTATTGAAGAGACTATCTTTTTACAGTGTATATTCTTGCCTCCTTTATTGTAGATTAATTGACTGTAAATACATGGGTTATTTCTGGGCTTTCTGGTCTTTTCTATTGATCTGTTAGGTTTTCTGCCAAGGTCATCTGTAGTGATTACTATAGCTTTGTAGTATAATTTGAAGTCAGTGATTTCGATTTCTCTAGCTGTAATTATTTTTCTTAAGATAAGTTTGGCTATTTGGAGTCTTTTGTATTTCCATAAAAATTTTAAAAATATTTGTCCTAGTTCTGTGAAAAATGATATTGTCACATTGTTAGGGATTGCACTGAATCTATAGATTGCCTTGGATTGTATGGTCATTTTAACAATATTGTTTCTTCCAGTCCAAGAGCATGTTATATCTTTCTATTTGTTTGGGTCATCTCCAATTTTTTTCATCAGCGTCTTAGAGTTTTCCTAGTACAGGTGTTAGGACCTGGCATACCTAGGAATAAAACTCCTTAGGTAGTTTAGATTTCACAAAAGTAGTTTTGTTCCTAGGTACATCATTATTTCTGATGTGATAATAAATGGGATGGTTTCCTTAATTCCTCTTTCTGAAAGTTGTTTTTAGTATATAGAAGTGAAATTTGTTTCTGGGTATTAATTTTGTATCCTATAGCTGTACAGATTTCATTGATAAGCAATAGGAGTTTTGTGATAGCATCTTTAGGATTTTCTATGTATAGTATTATATAGTCTGCAGACAGTAATGTTTACATATCTTTTTCCCCCATTTGGATTCATTTTCTTTTTCTTATGTGATAGCAGTGGTGAGGGCTTCCATGCTATATTGAATAATAGCAATAAGTGTTGAAACACTAGTCTTGTTCCTTATTTTCAAGGAAATGCTTTCAGATTACCATCATAAGTATGATGTTAGCTGTAAATGTTTATTTGTTTGTTTGTTTTTAGGGCCCCACCCATGGCATATGGAAGTTCCCAGGCCAGGAGTTGAATTGGAGCTGTAGCCGCCAGCCTATGCCACAGACACAGCAATGCAAAATCCAAGCTTTGTCTTTGACCTATACCACAGCTAAATGCAATGCTGGTTCCTTAAGCCACTGAGAGAGGCCAGGGATCAAACTTGTGACTTCATAGATCTTAGGTTTATTACTGCTGAGCCATGATGAGAACTCCTATAAATGTTTATTTGTTGTAATGGCCTTTATTATGTTAAGTAATATTCTTTCTGTGCTTATTTTCTGAAGAACTCTTATCATAAACAAATATTCCACTTCATCAGAATCTTTTTCTCCATCTGTTGAGGCAATCATATAGTTTTTATTCTTCAGTTTGTTATTACAGCATATCATATTGACTTGGAGATATTGAAAAAAATCCTTACATCCCTGGGATAAATCCCACCTGATCATGGTGTACAATTCCTTTACTGTAATGCTGGATTTGGTTTGCTAATATTTTATTGAGAATTTTTGCGTGTATGTTTATTATGGATGTTGAACTGTACTTTTCCTATGATATCTCTGTTTTTGGTATTTGGGGGTGATGCTGGCTTCATAAAATGAGATTGGCAGTGTTCCTTCCTCCATGTATTTTTTTTTCAAGAGTAGGTTCATCTCTAAATAGAATTCGCCAGTGAAGTTTTGTGGTCCTGAACTTTTTTGTTTTGTTTTGTTTGTTGTTCTTAATTACTGAGTCCCTTTTATTAACAGTAATTGGTCTGTCAATATTTTATAGTTCTTCCAGATTCAGTTTTGGGAAATTTTAGATATCTATGTATTTGACCAATACATATAGGTTGTTTAGTTGAGAAATTGTTGTTTATAGTATTGTCTTATGATTCTTTATATTTCTGTGGTATTGATTATAACTTCTGCTGTTTCATTTCTAATGTATTGATTTTGGCCTTCTCCCGTTATTCATTAATGTGTCTAGCTAAAAGCTTATCAATTATTTTTTTTATCTTTCCAAAGTAACTGGTTTTAGTTTCATTGATATTTTCTAATATTTCTAGTCACTATTTTTTTTATTTCTGCTCTGATCAATATGATTCCATTTTGTCTACTACTTTAGCTTTTATTTATTCTTCTTTCTCTAGTTCTCAAGGTCAATTTATTTATTAGAAATTTTTCTTGTTTCCTAAGGTAAATTTCCTGAGGTAAACTTGTATTGCTATAAATGTCACTCTTTGAACTGGTCTTGCTGTATCCCATAGATTTTTTTTTTTCCATCATTTTTCTTTTTTTTTAAATTTGTCTCCAGGTATTTTTGGATTTTTTTTTTTGCAGTAATTCATTGGTTGTTTAGTAGTATATTATTTAGCTTCCATGTAACTTTTAATAGTTATTTTCTTACAGGTGTTTTCTAACCTAATAGCATTATGGTAAGAAAAAAAATTATTTATATATTGTTTGGTTTTCTTAAATTCATTAAAGCTTGTGACCTATCATGTCATCTATCCTGGAGAATGTTCCATGTGCACTTGAAAAGAATGCTATCTATCTATCTATCTATCCATCTATCTATCTATTTATTTATAAGTGTCAATTATGTTCCTCTGATCTAATTAAAGACTGTGTTTCCTTACTGATTTTCTGTAAGGATGATGTGTCCATTAATGTAAATGGGGTCCTAAAGTCCCCTATTATTACTGTGTTAATGTGTAGATTTCTCCCTTTATGTCCGTTAATATTTGCCCTACATAATTATGTGCTCCTATGTTGGGTGCATATATATTTACAATTTTAAATAGTTTTCTTAGATTGGTGCCTTGATCATTATGTAGTATCCTCTGTCTCTTGTAATAGTGCTTATCATAAGGTCTATTTTGTTTCATGTAAGTATTGCTACTCTGAATTTCTTTTGATTTCAGTTTGCATGGAGTACATTTGTTCCATCCCTTCGTTTTCAGTTGTTGTGTGTTTTCAGATCTGAAGTGAGTCTCTTGTAGGCAACATATATGTGGTTCTTGCTTTTGTGTCAATTCAGCCACTCTTTGTCTTTTGATTGGATAATTTCATCCATATATGTTTAAAGTAATTATTGATAGATATATACTTGTTAACAATTTGTTAGCTGTTTTAGAATTATTTTTGTAGTTCTTTCTTGTTCCTTATTTTTGTTCCTTATTTTTGTATTTTCTTATTATTTGGTGATTATCTTTAGTGTTATATTTGGACTTCTTTTTATTTTTTGTGTTTATGTTTATTATAGATTCTTGTTTTGTGGTTACTATGAGATTTCTATATTGTAGTGTGTATGTGTGTATGTGAGTATGTTTGAGTGTTTTAAGTTTCTGATCTCTTAATTTCAAATATGTTTTGAAAATCTTGCATTTGTACTCTCTTCCTCGGATGATTACTATCTTTAATCATCTGAGGAAGAGAGTATTTAATTTTATATCATATTTTCAGTCTAATCATTTTGTATATCTTTTAACTGCTTAATTTTACTACTTTTGTCTTTCAACTTCCTACTGACTTTTACATAGATGATTTCTTACCTTTCATGTAAGATTGCATTTACCAATGATTTTTTTTTTTCATTTTGTAATTGTCTTGTTTCTAGTTTTGTCCTTCTCTTTTTTGCCTAGAGAATTCCTTTAATGTATGTTAAAGTGTTGCTGAAGTCGTTCAGTTTTTTATCTGTAAAGTTTTTGATGTCTCCATCATATCTCAAGAAGAGCCTTGCTGGGTAAAGCATTCTTGGTTGTAGGTTTTTCCTTTTCATCACTTTAAATATGTTGTGCCACTCTCCTCTGACATCAGATTTTCTGCTGAAAAATCAGCTGTTAGCCATATGGGATTTTCCCTTGTATGTTATTTGTTGCTTTTCCTTTGCTGCTTGTGATAGTCTCTCTTTATCTTTAATTATTGTCATTTTAATCACAGTGTGTCTTAATGTATTCTTCTTTGAATGAATACTTTACAAGACTTTCAGTAATTTCTGGACCTGGGTGTTGGAGGCATGAATATGTGAATGATAAAGAATGGAAAGAAAAGACTGGCGCCATAGAGTAGCTGTAGAGGTCAGTCTATAATTTACAAAGTCTTGTGACTCTCTCATGACCCTTGAGGCAAAATGAATGAGAATAACAACAAAGAATGGCATCTTGAAAACAAGATTGCTGAAGCACTGATGTTGCTGATGGAAAACCATCAGCTCTGCCATTCTCAGGACTGGAGCCTTGGGGGATTTATGGGAGAGGCCATAGAAGGCTTGAAGCAAACAACAAATTATGGCCTGGGAGGGCTAAAACATTTATGATTACTTTAGGTGCTTAGGAATGCTTGTCCTAGCATATCTTGCTTCCAATCTGTTTGAAGTAAAATACCGATGTATTCTCTGCATGTACAAGGAAGTAGCAAATAGTAAAATAAAAACTTTGAGCTGGCTCAGAAGGTTGCTATTGCCTCTTGAATGCGGTAGCCCCCTGATCCCCACTCTATTTCTGTGTCTCTTCTTATTTCTGTGGCACCACTGACTTTGGCACCTGGGTAATGATTGTCTTTCCCATATGAGGGAAATTTTCATCCATTGTATCCTCAAATATGTTCTCATCCCCTTTTTTACTCTTTTCTCTTTCTGAGACCCCCTGTAATTTGAATATTAATGTGCTTGATGTTGCCCAAAAGTCTCAAACTGTCCTAATTTCTTTTTACCATTTTTTTCTGTTCAGCAGCTGTGATTTCCACTATTCTCTTACAACTCACTGATACATCCCTCTGTATCTGTTAGTATATTGTTGATTCTTTCTAGTGCATTTTTCATTTCAGTTATTAAATTCATCTCTACTTGGTTGTAACTTGTATTTTATAACTCTGTGTTAAAACTTTTAACTTTTTGTTGTTCGTATTCATTCATGCACTCTTTAATCATTTTTATGACTGTTACCCTGAACTCTTTCTCAGGTATGCCTATCTCTGCTTCACTTATTTTTTCTTATAGGGTTTTATCTTACTCCTTCATTTGGAACATTTTTCTGTGATGCCTCATTTTGCCTAAGTTGCTGTTTATACTATATGTTTATATATTTATGTTTCCCAGCCTTGAAGATGTGGGCTTCAGTAGGAGATGTCTTGTATGTTACTCCCTTCTCATCACCCAAACTAAATGCTCTTGGGGTTCCCCCATGATGGCTGTATAGACCTTTCTGTTGTGGTGGTCTGACTATATGGGTAGTCTGGTAGGCTTTGTTTGCCCCTGGTTTGGTTCATTGCCAGCCCTTCTCTTGAGCAAAATCTGCTGGTTCCTTTGATGGGGGCCTGGTTACAAGGCATCTGGCTGCAGAACCCCAGGGGCCCTGAGCTTAGGGCAAGCTTACAGATGGGTGAAATCAGTTCCTGAAGACTCCTAAGCTATTACTTGCCTACTAGTCAGTGAAGCCAGGTCCTTGGATTAGTGATAGACTGTTGGAAGGCAGAACCATGTCTTGGAGTCTTACTGTAGGCCTAGGCATCCCAGAGCTTGTGTGAAATAACTGGGTGGTTGGACAGGATGATTCCTGACACAGTTGAATGTGGTGTCTAGAGTGTTCTGAAGCTTGTGTTGGCCTGCTAGTGGAAGATCCTGGACCCAATTGGTCCCAATACAGGGTCTGGTCTGCTCTGGGAAGGCTTTGTCAAAAGATTTGGGAAGCATGGTTTTCTTGTATCTTACATGGTAGTTAATCCTGGTCCAGAGGCTAGAGAAGGCTTCCTGAAGGGCAAGGCCAGTGCCTGCCCACTGGTGAGTGGAGCTGTGTCCTGGTCCTGTGGTTGACAGAGCTGTATCTAGAGGCAAGTCTTTAAGCATCCTGTCTACTTTTGTGTGAGACAAGATCTTTGTGATAATGAGCTAGAACTTGGATTACACAATGGTTCCCACCAGCACCAGTGTCCACATGGTAGAAGGAGATCCCAAGAATGATCTCTGCTTATATCTATGACCCCATGGTGACCCATAGCTGTCCTTTTCCTTTATGGGGAACTCTACAAGACCAGCAGGTAAATCTGGCCCAAGCTTTATAAAGTCACTGATTTTGCCTTGGGTCCCAAAGCATGTGAGATTTTGTGTGCACCCTTTATGACTGAAATCTTTATTTCTGCCATTCCCATGAGACTTTAGAAATTAAGCCCCACTGGACTTAAGTGCCAAGCACCGGTAGCTTGTCTTCCTGGTGGAGGACACCTGGGAGCCCAATGTGGGGCCCATAACTTTTACTCCTATGAGAGAACCTTTGCAATATAATTATTCTCCAGTTTGTGGATTGCTTACTCCAGGGAAATGGTACTTGATTATACTGAAATTCTGCCCCTCCTCCCTATCTCCTTGTGGTTCCTTCTTTGTATCTTTACTTGTAGATTATTTTTTAGGTATGCTCCAGTCTTTTTAATCAATGTTTGTTCTGAAACTAGTTGTGATTTTGGTGTGCTTGTGAGAGGAAGTGAGCTAAGGACTTTTCTAGTCTGTCATCTTATATGGACTACTTCAGAAAATAATAATGAGTTTTCTTATTATAATTTCAGTTATAATGCTCATCACTTTGTATAAAATAGGGAGTGTTTGATGACAAACTTCTAAATTTTTGTATGGCATAGTATTTAGTAAAAGGTGAACACACACACACATTCATGAAATTAATTTTATTACATACTTAAAAAGTGGCTCTACATAGACTTTCACAAACCAGCTATTAGATGTGTTTTGTATGCTCAATTTTAGTATACAGAAGACCATGGTTTTCTTATTAATATAATAATGGACTCTAATAAATGACCTTTGCTGTGAATTTTTTTATCTAAGTGTAGAACTTATCCATACATGCTGTAGTTAATTAAAATATGTGAAGGCCATATATTTGTGTTTACAGTATTAGATGTGCTTTTGCCATGTTTATTCCTCATGAATAAAGGAATTGTGTTTGAATTCTATCAGACTTTGGCATCTTCAGTGACATAAGTTGAAAAACCCAATATCAGACTATGATAATTGACCCAATGATGAAAGGAGGCTAAATAAAATTTTGTTCTTCAAAGGAGGGGGTTAAGTAGATTTATTATAAGTGGCTTATATTATTGCAGTAGACAAATATATATGTATATAATGCATTTGAATACAAAGTTTTAAGGATAATTTTAGAAAAGGAGTAATGAGTCCAAAGAAATATTTATGAAAGAAATAAGAAATATAAATAAATACTATTTACTCATAGTGTTATTTTTCAATCCTGTAATGATAAATGTATTTCCATTTGAGAGGGTAATGCTGCAAAGATAACAATATGAGTACCTAGTTGATGAAATGTGTTTGGTCTTTTTGCATGATGAAAACATATTTCTGAAGAATTTTATTCAAATTTATATTAGGTTTTATTCATGAAATCAAACATGAAATTAAAATATATATGCAATAATTAGATTAACCTAGTAAAACAGAAGGTTTAGGTGGATGATTCTGAGGGGATTTCACTTGTATTCAGCTTAATTTATGTAGCTAAGGATAATCTAATTTAAAAGAACTTGCAGTGTAAATTTCCAACTACTTTTTATCAACTCACAAATTCCAAACTGTTGTTATCACTGAGTTTTATATTGAGAAATGAAATAGCCCTGTATCATTTGGAAGATAGTTTGAAACCAATAAGCTTTCACATCAACTTCTCTGGGTAAGAAGTTAATTCTAGCCAATATTTATTGCAGCAGTGGAAGAAATAGTAAAAGGAGGAGAAATGCGGTTTTATTGCCAGCATTTCACTGTCAACACCTGGGGAGATAGTTACATCAGTATCAGGAAAGCTCATCAAAACTGAAGAATAACTGAAATTTCAAGTCAAATAGCTTTGTATATTAGAAAGCAATAATGAATATAGGAAAAAAATGTTAAGTTCTTCAGACACTGAACAGTTTAAATGTGATGAAACATATTTAAATGTTTTATCTCATTAATAAAATTAATGATTAAAATAATTACCACGATTTTTTTGTTGTATTTTTTATCTTTTGGGGGCCACACTCAAGGCATATGGAGGTTCCCAGGGTAGGCATGGAGACAGAGATGTAGCTGTCTGCCTATGCCATAGCCACAGCAACATGGGATCCAAGCTGTGTTTATGATTACAGATCGTGGCACTGACAGGTTCTTAACCCACTGAGTGAGGCCAGGGATTGAACCTACATTCTCATTGATACTAGTTGAGTTCATTAACCACTGAGGTATAATGGGAATGCCTCACAAATTTTTTTTTCTCCTAAAAATCTCAGAGATGATTACTTACTAGGATACTAATTTATTAAGGTACTTCAGAATGGATTTGAAAAGCTATAAAAGAGTCTGTGGACTATTAGGGGAAAATTGAATGAGATTAAGTAGTTGGCTGTGTTTTCTCTTGACCCTTTGGCATTTCTTGATGCATTAGGACAAAGATTTCCTTTGCAGAAAGATTTGAGTTACATGATGCCCTCCTTTACAGATGTAAACTTTAATTTCCAGATAGATGCTATTTTTTTTGCAAACTATATATTACTTGCTTCAAATTAGTAATAAAAAGAAGAATATTTAAAATTTATCATTATGCAAATTAATATTTTCCAGATGCAATGAATATCAATTAAATCATTATTAATGACTATATTTATGTTCGAAGACATTTTTTTGGCTGCTCTTGTTGGAAAGCAATATTTTGACCTCTTTTTAGTTTTGCCACATTTATTTATCAAATCTGTGTGTGTGGTATTTATCCAAACAATATGGGGTTAAATTTAAGAATGCTCAGTTTCATATAGTTATAATATAGATATGATACTAAATTCCAGTGGATTCATTTAAATAAATAATACCCCTGTACTTCATGCAGCATGGTTTTCCAAGGGAATATCTACACGATTAGTATTTCTAGCTATACAATTCATTCCCTAACATTCATATTCATATTAGTAAGTTAATTTCTCTATAAATACTTTTTAAAAGCCTTATTATTTTTTGTCTCATTTCAAGAACAGTGTATGTAAATGAGCTGATAATTTTACTGATAGCCATATAACTATTCCTAAAGTCTAGTATAGTAATAATTACCCACAGTACTATATTTCAGGGAATTATTTGTTGTGGAAGCCTTTATGTCTTAAATATAAAAGAACAATTTTGATTTAACAGATAGTAGCAGCTAATGAAGAGCTGGCAGAATTAGGGCTCCAAATTATAGCAGCTATGTGAATATAATTATAATTAAGTCTTTTATGAATATGTAGCTTTTAAATTATAATCCAGAAAATAATATGTTCTGCAAGGAAATGACAGCTATACAAGGTAGGATAATTTAATACATTAATCCTTTCTGACCCAAATATCCACTATTTATAACCTATACCAAGTCTTGTTCTATCTAATATGACTTTACTGGTTTATATAATAATAGCTATTTATATCATAAGACTATCTTTGTGAAAACCATGTTACATTTGCCTTTTGTTTGTTGGTTTTGTTTTACCCTTTTTATAGTCCTGTGCTTTATCAGGGATTTCATCCAGCAATCCAACATGAAAATAATCACACATCTGGTTATCCATTCTTTAGACATAGGTTTTTTTTTTGGCAAAGTTCAATTGTAAAGGGCACACAGAGATAAAGAAAAATAATTTTATAATAATTTTGCTCTTCACTGAAACACAAAAATAACTTGTTGTGGACTATATCACAATACACTGCCTGCTAACCATCATAGTATGTAGAATCCACTTCATTTCCTTCAGAATATCCTTATATTTGATCCTTTGATCAAGTGTAGAAAAGTTATTACATTGACAAAGAGCTGTGAGCCATTCCTAATCAATGGAAATGCTTATGTTAAGAAGTATGTACTTTGGAGATGAGATAGAGAGAGAGTGAGGGAGAGCAAGCAGTTATCTCAGGTAATAGCATGGCAGCAGAAACAATCTACAACTTGGATAACAAATTTTATTTATTATTTTAATTTAGTTGTCCTGTTTCTGCCAAGTGTAACATCTAAGAATCATAATTTCTTAAACTGTCAGGATATGTATATAATTTTGGAAAAATAAAATTAGTCTTAGTTTATGATAATCTGTTATACCTTCCTGTCTTCATCTTTGTAGACAAAATGTGAATCAAGATATAACAGAGAGTCTAAATGCAGTTAAAATATAATGACCAGTAATGGTCTTTAGTCCATGACAGCATTTCTGGAGGAGCAATCAGGATCTACCAATAGGACTGCTTTGATGATAGACCATGTTATATTCAGATAAAAAAACTTTCCTGATCAAGGGGTTCTCTTAGTATTTTGGGGCTATGTGGTACAGATTTGTAAACTGGTTCAACAAAAAATCCTGAAGATATTAAGTCTGACAAATAGAAGAAATTTGGGGGAAGTCCCAGAGAGCATATTTTAGCTATTCTTAAATCTTATTTTTTAATAAAGTGTATTGATTTTCTCTTATAATTTTTAATAAAAATATAGCAATCGCTTACTTAAACAATATGTGGTTTTAATTTCTTTCTTAGTTCAGAACATACATAACTAGAAAAATGTCAATCAGTAGAGTTTGCAGGACTTGGAAAGCTCAGGAAAATAAGCCTAAGGCTTAATTGCTTATAGCCTTGCATAGTGTAACATCATTGTTTTTTAACAGAAATGGAAATATGTGCCTCAAAATGAATACTGAAAACAAGGCAATTTTGATTCCTAAAATGTTTTTGAAATATGGTGTTATTTTGACCAAAAATTTCCCTATTATCAATAAGTTTCTCCTTAAAATTTGGGTGTGTTCCCTGGTAATTAGAATGTTCGATTCTTGTTTGGCAAGAATTTCCACATTATTTATTTGAGGATATCCTGGGAATCAAGTACTTTTTTATCTAGTGTTTTACCCTATTTGGCTATGAAAAGTGATGTGGTATTGTGAATATGGATAATGATTTCCTCCCGAGAAATTAAAACAAAGACTATTGATTTTTTCTTTTATTTCTTTCTAGTTCTTAAAAATAAATATTTCATAATTCCACTGATAGTCAATTGGCTGTCAGCCACTAAAATGTTAAAAGAACAGTATTATGAGCTGTGAAATTCCAATTTAAGAAAACTACTTTTTGGCCAATTTTCTTATACTAGGGAAGGAAAAAAAAGTATTAACTGCTGAAATTGTTTGATCTATCGGCCATTTTCAATGAAAACTGAGACTATCTTCACACCCAAAAGTTAAAAGAAAATTCGATATTCTTCTAAAGAAGGGTATATATACTTAATTAATGATACTTTACTAAATATGTATTACATATTCATGAGGAAATATTAACTAATTGTCATCATTTCCCTGTGTTCTGAGGATACAGTAATGACATGTAATTCAATACCCCTTCCATCATGAGGTAGACGTTTTAACAAAGGAAGCCTAAAAATGAACAAATAAGCAAATCTAAGTAATATTAAAGAAGATAAGTGAATAAGTTAATAGAGAATGATAAGAGAAAATGGAGTACATGAACAGAGTTCAATTTTACATAAGGGCTTCAAGGAAGACCTCTCGAATTAATAGACATTTGAGCTAGATGGAATTCAGATGAAGTAAGGGAATAGCGAGGAAAAGGTAAGTGTGATAATAGTGATAAAATAAATAGGAGATGATAAGAACAGAGTTAGGAGTCAGCTTCTTTGGAAGAAATTGGGGTTAGAGATTTAGTTTGATGCCAAATATTTGATAAGTTTAAGATATCAAAACAGTTTAATGGCTCTATAATTTTATCAAGGTGGTAATTTTATAATCCTGTTTATATGGGTCGCATAGTTACCAATATGTAAGCATTGATAGTATATCCCTCTCCTTTGGGGGCATCCCTACATTTGTATCCACAGCTTCTACTTGAGGCCCTGACACAGAATAGATGCTATGTACACATTTGACCTATGGAAGTGAAATTGCTAGCTATAAAATAAGTGTCTGATGAGTTTACAGGGAAACCAATAAATTACTTACAGGCTGTAGTTTAATCTTCACTTTTCCAACTAAAAGGAGAAATACAGAAGTGATTTTCTTCACTTGAGAGTATGGTTTAATGGAAACATAATTATAGAATTTTATAGAATTTTGCCCACAAACGTTGAAAAATTAGCTCAATGCATGAAAGATCCTATGGTTAAAATGATACTTGTTCAATCAAGATTATTTTTATTAGGTAAATAAAGCCTAAATATCCTCCCAAATTTTCAAAAGCTAGTACTAGCCACATTGTCCAAAAAGTCATATGAGTGACATAGCTAGATTATTATGTGGATGAAGATTTTATTATGCAATCAGAATTTCTAATAAAGCCTAAAAACAATGGTTCGCAAACATGGCTGTGTAACATAGTCATGCCTTTACATATAATCATATGTCAATTCTTAGGGCCCATCTAAGACCTACTGAATTAGAACATCCAGGACTAAAGCCTGAAAAATGTATTTTGTGGAGGTTTGTGATTTTCATGCCTCTGTGATTTAAATTGGGATATAGAAACTATATGCAAGCACAGAATTCATTCTTATACATATATTCTATTAAGTTTCTATTATGTGAAATTCGCCTTGCTAAGCACTGGTATATCCACATAAAACCTTGAAGAAGACATGTATCATGTGTTTGTTAGCTAAGGTTGTCTAGACTTCACTAACAAGGTCTCAAAATTGTAGTAGTTCAGTCAATTAAATTGTTAATTAATTGCAAAGGTAATCTTTCTTTCTCATATATTTCAGACAACTCTTCAGATCAGAGGTGCATATCTCCTTTCCATTGTTATCCAGGGACCCATAACTGGGTTTTCCATCACAGTAATCTGGAAAAGGGGAAGGGACATGAAAGAGTATGTATTTGGAGATATTAATAAGCCAAGTGTAAAAGCAGTAAACACCACTTTTGTTCATTTCCCAGTAAAGGCAATTTAGTTACATAGTCACACCTAATTATAAGAAAGACTGGAAGAAGTGTTCTATATATATGCTCAGGAAAGGGAAGAATAGGTTTAATTGGACATTTGGCCAATTAAAGTTTTAACTTCAGTGTTAACATTATAGTTTAGAAATGAGTACTGGTCAGTAATGCACAGAGAACAAATTTTAAAATCCTTTCAAAATTAGTATCTACGTCTGTACTGTAAGGTGACTACAGATGGAAACATGTATTTGGTTTTAATATCAAATTTTTGGACCACTGTCCTTGCCTGAGAAAGCTGGGTTTAGGCAAGCTGGGATATAATAATTTTAAAACAGATGGTGAGGTACTTTTGCTCAAATTTTTTCTCGAGCTATTTAAAGGTAGAGAAATTTCCTCAGATATATCACTTGAAAAATGGGGGAACACAATCACTCAAGAAGATTATCCCCCTAACAAAATGGTTGTAGTCTGGAGCTTAAACTGTAACTTGCGGTGTCTGTGTATGTATGGTATATATGATAAATATATATATGAAATATTCTACATACATATAGAATATATTCTGTATACACACATATGTATTGGGGGAAAGACTGAGATTCTGGAAAGGTGATTTTTTAAAATTAATAACATTTAATGATCATCTTTTTAATACACTCTTTTTATCTTTTCCATCATGGTTTAACATAGGACATTGATTTGTGCTATACAGTAGGACTTTTTTTTAGCCCCCCCACGTACAATAGGTTCAATTTGCTAACACCAACCTCACACTCCTTCCTTCCCCTACCCCCAAGGAAAGGTGATTTTGATATCAAGTTTTAGCTTTTTTATTGTGTCCTATTAGGATAATTCTAAAATTTATATCCATTATGTTTCACAGGATATTGTTTGTTTCTGGTCCCTTATTTAATGAAGGGGGGGATGTACTAGCTTGAATATGGGGGAAAGATAGACAATGGGGAAATGGAACAGCATGGATGGTAGTTGATAAAATGAGGTTATCATATCATGGATGGATAATTAGTATCAATAAATACTGGGGAAAGCATAGAATTTTCAGTAATCATGGGGGATTAAAATATTGTTATTTTCCTTAGTATTAAAGAAGAAGGTTTGCCTCCTAGTTGGAACCTCCTGGCTGGAATCTTATAACTTATACAAATATGTATTTAAGTACATAATTCTTTGGGATAGTGAAATTAACATGGGGTTCTAAGGAAGGCAAATAAGAGGCACATTTCATCCAGAAAAAGACATGCAAGTCTATTTAAAGGAAGTAGCATCTTAGAAGAGATAGGAAAGATGAGTGGGAACAAACCACATAAGAAAATGGGAGTATTTCAGGAAAATGGACTAGCACGCAGAAAGCACTCAGGTCTAAAAAAAAGCATGTGGTATGACACAAATTAATTTCATATCTATAAAATGGAAAGTGCAGGTGAATGTGGTTATGGGGAAAGAAATAGAACAGAGAAAGAAGCAATAGGAAATGAGAACTAGGAAGGAGCCAAATAGAAGTAGGTTGTAGGGGCTAAACTTTATATTTTGGACTTTAAACACAACAGTTATTGAGTGCCCACTATATTAGAAGTAGGAAAAGTTTTGTAGGGATATTTTGAAAATCCAATTATAGCATATGTGCTTAAAAGCAAGATTGGTAAAAAGACAAATGATTGCTAAAAATAAAAGCACATGCAAACGTTAGGAAGTATAGACTTGAGAGAGTGATTATTGTGTAGGAGGTGAAGATGAGATCATCATGGATGAGATGAACTTCTAATAAATATAATACACAGAGGTAATATAGAAGATAAATTTCTTCCTTCCTTTTTCTAGCCATTGTTCTTTCCTTCTCTCACTTAATTGCTCTCTTTCCTTTTTCTAGCTATTGTTCTCGCCTTCTCTCTTTCCTACTATAGGAAAGCCATTTTTTTTTTTTTAAAGGAAAATGTTACTCATATACTAAGAAAGAATGAAGTCTGGGTGATAAAAGTGAGAGAGAATATTAACATTAGAGTGATGAATATAGTCAAAAACCCATAAATGCAACAGAACCTGATATAACCCTTAATTTCTGGGAGTTAGGCTTAGGGTCTTTAATAGAAAGTATATTATGAAAATAGTTTCTTCCTTGTAGAGAACCTGACTAAACTAGATAAATGAAGCCAGGAGTCATGAAATTGTCTACTGTCTGAGATATAGAAACCCGTAAAACTTTACCTCTTTTACAAAAAGGCAACAACCAGATTGGCTACATATCCTTGTTTATAAATAGCACAGTAATAATTATCATAAATCATAATAAGATTACATGATAAACCAGTGCAAAGTGGCGCCTCAATTATGTGGTTGGCAATAACTGGAAAATCAATATTAAAACTTATTTGGTCTGAGTAAATGATGAGGCCTGCTCGTCAACCCAGGTCCCAAAGTCTGCGGTGCCACAGAAATAAGAAAGAGACACAGAAATAGAGTGGGGATCAGGGGGCTACCGCATTCAAGAGGTAATAGCATCCCTCTGAGCCAATTCATGGTTTTTATTTACTATTTTCTACTTCCTTGTATGTGCAGGGGATACATCAGTATTTTACTTCAAACAGATTGGAAGCAAGATATGCTAGGACAAGCATTCCTAAGCACCTAAAGTAATCATAAATGTTTTAGCCCTCCCAGGCCATAATTTGTTGTTTGCTTCAAGCCTTCTATGGCCTCTCCCATAAATCCCCCAAGGCTCCAGTCCTGAGAATGGCAGAGCTGATGGTTTTCCATCAGCAACATCAGTGCTTCAGCAATCTTGTTTTCAAGATGCCATTCTTTGTTGTTATTCTCATTCATTTTGCCTCAAGGGTCATGAGAGAGTCACAAGACTTTGTAAATTATAGACTGACCTCTACAGCTACTCTATGGCGCCAGTCTTTTCTTTCCATTCTTTGTCATTCACATACTCATGCCTCCAACAAGTAAAACCATAAGGCTCCAAAAGAGAGAAGCTCAAAAATTGTATTATAACAACACATTCAGGTTCCAAGGTACATGGTTTCTCACAGATAGCATCCACTGACAATATGCTCAACATAAGAATCATTGTAAATCATATATATAAATATATCATCTTGAAAGACAGTCAGCAAGACAAAACAAATAGAAAAACATGCAGGTCAATGAACAGAGATAGGGTGATAATAATGAAAATGGTATTTCATAGCAAGAATGAATGAAATGATTATAGATACTGGAAAGAAATGCAAAATATGAGACAAGACCAGGATGTCATGGAAAATGTATATGAACATATGAAAAATTATGAAAATTGAAATTCTGTAAAAAAATGCCTATATTATGATCTCAGGTATGTATAGGAGAGAAAAATAGACCATTGTTAAAAGATAACTGATAGTTTTAAAAATATATTTGAAAAGATAAATAGAGTAGACACAGAGATATAAATGCACCGAAAATATATTAGAGAAGATTTTAAAAACGACAGATAGTATGAAGGAATCTGGGTACAGTGATCTTTCAGCAAATATCTAGAAGCAGAGTGAGAACTCTTATGCATGTCCTATATCTAGCTTGAAAAATGGAAGCATAGGACAGGTGTGGTATCTGAATATGAACACAGTGCTCCAGGTTTAAGACATTTACATATAAAATACCTTAAAAATGAGTCAGACAACTTCATGTAACAAATTTGAAGAACCTTCTAGACATCCAGTATAGTTAAAGGTGGCAGAAAATAGTATTGTTTTATTTGTAATTTCACCTTCTATTAGTAACAGTAATGAACCTAAGATCTTATTTTCGGAAGTTAAATATGGATCCTAATCTAATAAATATTTTCTGTCACATAAAGTTTCTTTGAATGCTTCATAGATTTAAATTATCCATAGCCATCTTTTAACTTATTTTTATTCCAGATTTTTTACTTTTGTTTTACCAATAGTCTTACTATGAAGTAGGCATGTATATTTAAAATAAAAAGTATGATGAATTAATGTAAATTTCTTTACATGTAGGTAAAAGATTTATAAATCATCAATAAGTATTAAAACTTTATAAATGCATTAGTATTGATTATGGACTCAAAATTTTGAAATAATGTTCACAAGTGATGAGAAAACAGTATTTTGTGTATTTAGGTACTTATTTTTTATTTATTTTGGCTGTACCCATGCCCTGAGGAAGTTCCCAGACCAGGGATTGAAGCCACGCCAAAACAGGAACATGAACTGCTGAGGTGACAAAGCCCAATCCTTAAACTATTGCATCACGTGGAATTTCTATTTGATTATATTTATGATAAATAATGATGACTATCCCTCAAATGATAGAATATGTATTTTTTTTAATTATATATAAACTACCAATGGGAATAGAATTTGAAAAATGACCCAAATTAAAATTTGCTAATCTATTCAATTCTTTGAATACCTCTTTAATACCTCAAAACCTGTTGTGGTATTGTCGACAACTGAGTTAATAGAAATACTATCAAGGACTGAGAATTATTTAGCTAGGAATTTTCAGATATAACAGGATATACCTAGAATCTCATTCCATGTTGGAGAATGAGAATCTTAGTTGCTGGCAAATGAAATTCTTATATGGAATAATTTCATATTTTTCCAATCATGTGTTTTTTAGAAAAGTAAAATATCCTAAGGACTTAAAAGTCAATTGGCTGATGACCTAAGAATTCCCAGGAAATTTGAGGGAAGATTTGGTGGAAAATTGATTAGAAACAGGAATAAAAGAAAAAAAATTATTGACATGAATCAAAATTGTGAGGTAGAATATGTTGTCCCTCTCTATAGCCACAGAAAGCATCAGCAATGTTTCTCAAACTCACACACAGATTAAAAAAACAAATTGGGACTTAGGTGAGAAGAGGCTTTATGCAAATGCATTTTTTTTTTTTTTTTTTGGCAAGAGAGGGTAAAAGGAACTGTTAGGAAAAGGGAATAGGGACTGTTGGGATAAAGATAATACTCTTACTATGAAATCTGCAAGCATCTCAAAAATTAGGTATGAAGCTGCTTTTAATTTACCAATATTTAGTGAGAGTAATTATTTTTTTAAATTTTGGAAATGATATTGTAGCTTAGTCCCTCAGTCAGATTAATTTGGTATAAGATATAAATGAAAAGCTACAAGACTTTAGTATTAAGTGGAAGTAAGAATGTAACTTAAGAAATTTTCAGAAATCTCGGATAGAATTGTAGGATTTCCATGGTCTATGTAATTTGTACAGATGCATTAAAATTAAACTCTGTGTACAACCAATAACCATTTATTTGTTACTCTTTCATAATATCCTCTTTGATCAACACTCTATCCTGTGATGTCTTTATTTCACCTGGAATGTATAGAAGTAAACTTGAGATCTAAGCTATTCATTTTATAAGAATATGTTCATATCAGGAGCTTAATATAAAATAGCTAAATCTTAATCTTCTATTAGAGTTAAATTTATATATAGAAGTCCACAATTTAAAAATAAATACAAAACATGGTGCTGTGCTCTTTAAAACATGAAGTCAAACACTGAAAGGAAAGTAAACAAACATCATAAAGCTGATGAGATTCAAAATGGCTTGACTTAGAAAAGCAGGAAGCATGATCAGGAGTGGTATGAAAGTGGCTGCCACTTTGGTTTATTTTAGTTTATTTTTAAAAATATATGAAGAGTTCTCTTGTGGACCAGTGAGTTAAGGATCTGGCATTGTCACAGTAGCAGATTGTGTCACCGATGTGGTGCAGGTTAGATCGCTGGCCTGGAAACTTCCACATGCCTCAGGTGTGGCCTAAATAAATAAAATAGTAAAAGAAAGAAAAAGAAAAATATATAAGCATATATTACATTCAAATAATATACATTAAATGAATTTAAGTGTACCAAATTAATAAAACTCTTTCCCTAGAAGTTCCTAAGCATCAATTGATTTTTTTTTCCTTTGTGCCCTTTTAACCATGTTTCTTAGTTGTCCTTTGATGAGTAATGGATAGAGAGTGTAAAGAATGAGGGCATGGAAGAAGGAGGTGTTAAATTTAAAACAAAATTCTTGAGTTTTATTTTGGTTGAAATATTCCTTACTTAGAAGTCTAGAAAAGTCAATAGGTTTATAGATTTTTTTTAACCTTCAAAATGGAAATAACAGTGTAAGTGTATTTTGCAAGGGTGTTAAGAGAATAAATTATTAGCAATAAACCTGGCACTCAATATTTTTACACATTTGTACTTCCCTTGGTACTCTTCATACTTCGATTCTTAATTTTTAAGAGCTTCCAATTTCGCAAAAGTGACATCCAAGGGAAGGGAGTTAAAAAGAAGTGAGATATTTATGTCAAAAGCAGTGTAATCTTAAACCAAGAAGATATTTAGGTCTTCCCAGTGGCTGCTTTGCTTGTGATAAGATCCTCTCCATTTAAGTCAGCTCAAGCAATTCTTAGATGGGTTCTCTGCAGTAAGAAATGCTTTCTCCTTTTACCAACTGTGGCTACCCACTGGCTTCTGCTTTATAAAGATGGATTAAGTCTGAAATAAAACACAATTAAAAGTTCATATACATACAGTACTTTTCTTCACTACATGGACTTTCTGTAGCATTATACAGTAAGTGGCATCTTTTCTGGGTTAAAGAAAATGTAAACATGTGGGGACTGGTTAATTACTAACTGGTATTTATGTAGCTGTTATAAACTACTTTCTTTGCAGATTTTCATGTAACATTTGAAAATTCAAACCCACATCTCTATTAAACTTAAGAGGATTATAAGTACTGTTGATCCCCCCACCCCAATTATTCCATTCCAAAGAATAGGCAATACACAACAAAAACATATTTCAGTTTATTTTTATCAGAACCTCAACTTTAACTTTTACAGTTGTTTTACTTTATGTAAAGATTCCCATTATAGAATACTTTCTAAAGTTTTTGCTATTTGGTCATAAGATTCATTTGGAGGAAAAAAATGGTTTTAAATTAAATGTGCTTCATAAAACAGATTAGTTTCAATGATTCTTCTGTTATTTGTACTGACAACTATCAAGAACTTAGAATAAAACTATCATTATAAGAAAAAGCTATGACATTTAACAAAAGTTACCTCTTGTGCTGTCACTGCTCTGAAAGGAATGGATAAGCAATATCCTGCTGTATAGCACAGGGAACATATCTAATCACTTGTGATTGAACACGATGGAGGATAATGTGAAAAAAAAAGAATGTATGTAAATGTATACCTGAGTCACTTTGCTGTACAGCAGAAATTGACAGAATATTGTAAATCAACTATTTTAAAAAAATGAGATAAAAATATCCTAAGTATTTTCTATAAATGAAGTTATGATGAATACTCCCAGCCCTTTTGAACTCATAGAACACTAGAAAATTTGAAATAGAGTAAAATAAATGTTAAGATATTCTTCAAAGTGCAGGTTATAGGCAGGTAGCAGTGACTTTTGGAAACTCAAACATCCATGTTTTTATGGCCCTTATTCAGACATATCACTGGTGTCAATAAAATAAAAATAGCGATTTTTTTCAAATCCCATTCACCCTTCCCATACTGGTAGGGGAGATTTCCCTGTTTAAGAGAATATTTTGAATATTCCTTCCATGGAAGAAATTATCCCAGTTTGAGCTCAGGCCTGAGGGAACATTGCACAGAACCAGGCCTCTCTTCCTGAAAAGCTTTGAAATGCAGTAAGCTTGGTTTTTTTTGTCTGTTAACTGTGAAAATGATCCCCCAAACCTAGACTTGCATTGTCTACTTACACATGGCTGGCGGTGATAACACTAATGTTTGTTGAACTCCACTGAACATGGTTACTTCATCCAAATTAGCATAACTGGTTTGCGCAACTTTTGGATTTATCCATATCCACTGTAAAGCCAAGTAAAACTGAAACATGTATGTGCCCACTCACTCACATGTAATATTAAGTTGAAGATTTTTTAAAGGTAAATGTGCTATGTAATGAACCTTAATTTTAACAAATTAATTTATGACTGTACATTCTAATAGATGAATCACTTATTACTCAAATACTCCCCTCTGCCAAGCTTAAGCTTATTGTATCCTTTTCTACCACTCAGCAAAAGAGACTCCCACCCTCCACTTTGGCATTTATCATATTCTATCTTATGACATTTATTGTTTGCCACATTTTATTGTCTAAATGATGTTTTATTACACTTTGCATTCAGCTCTGTCTTTCCAGCTAGGTTGCTGTGTAACCCAGAATCAACAATAAAAGGCTTAAGATCTTTTCTGCAAATACCCCCACAAGCAAGAAAAAGGATACCTTTGAAACATTCTTTTGTTATGACTGACAGGGGAATTTTAATAAAAGAAAAAAAGGGAAGGTAATAAAGCCAAAATCTCTTTGTCTTCTTTCATGTTTGCCTTCCTGTCTTTTCTTACAACTCATCCTAGTTCAGGCTCCTCATAGTAGCTCTCACTCTAAAACACAAATTGCAACATGCCTCTTCTTTGCTTGAAACCCTTTAGAAGTTTCCCTTCGACCTAAAATAAAGTTTAATTTATGAGTGGCTAAACTCTCACCACACCAAATGTTATAATTAAAGCAACTTCCAGCCCAGATTCTGTCACACCTACAAATGTGTATTGGAAAAGCATTCATTGGAAAACAGGCACTAACAGTTGATGAACCCATGCAATTACACCCTGTCCTTTTTTTGGGCACTCTTGCCTCTTGTATGTATATTTCTGTCAGGGCGTATGGGACAACAGTTTGTGGTTTGGGTTGCCTTGTAGCTGGCGTGAGGCAAAAGCATTTGCCTCAAACTAATAGCAAGATGCAATGCAGATTAATAAGCTATAATTTCACTGGTAAAAATTCACATCTTATACTTACCATACCAACTAGAAAAGCCTCATATACTGACAAAATATGGTCCACTAGGCACATTATAGTAATGTGCGATCTTTCTGAAATAATATCAGTTGACTATCCCTCGGTTGTAGATTTTCTCTATGCATAACTTACTACCTTGATTTGAAGCTTGAATTAACTAGGACAATACAACATTATACTTTCTATATTGAAGTATGGACAATTATAGGAGTCTTACAATGATGTATTTGTGCGTCATTAAATTTGTTCATGAAAGTATTACATACTTCTCGTTAAAACTCAAAAAGTAATGAGTATAAAATTAAAACAAAAGTTTTCCTTTTTCAAAAATGAATCTGTTAGTTCATAGAAATGAAAGGCTAGTGTCAAAGCCTATCCAATATACAGTTGGAGGCAAAGGGAAGTGTCAACAACAAGAATATTATATGATACATGCGAATTTAGAAGGTTCAGGAGGCGGAAGAACACAGAAAAGAAGGAAATTGCTACTCAAATTTTTGAAGTCAAGAGTTAAAAAGAAACTGGCATCTGGATTTAATAGAAAATAAAAACTAGCCATCACCCTTAGATTTAATTTCAGTTTCTTTTTCAATCACATGGATATGTTTTGGTATCATGATCACAGTCAAATTGGCCGTGGTTGGGCATGGTAAAACTAAAATTTATGAGATAATATTCTTGATAATAATTTGGACAAGTTTTGGAGTTCCCATCATGGCGCTGCGGCAACGAATCTGACTAGGAGACATGAGGTGGTGGGTTCAATCCCTGGCCTCGCTCAGTGGGTTAAGGATCTGGCATTGCAGTGAGCTGCAGTGTATGTTGCAGACGCAGCTTGGATCCTGCATTGATGTGGCTCTGGTGTAGGCCAGAGGCTATAGCTCCAATTCGACCCCTAGCCTGGGAACCTCCATATGCCATGGGTGTAGCCCTAAAAAAGCCAAAATAATAATAATAATAATAATAATGATAATAATAATAATAATAATTTGGACAATTTTTAGTGCTATGAATATGAGCAAGTATTAATAATTTCTTATTTATTAGCAAAATATTAGAGACAATTTGAAAAATTCCATAGTATTTTAAATTCTAAATTCTTAGAATTCTAATAATAGTATTCTAAATTCTTATTATTTTAAGTTCTCAAAGAATAATACTATTCTAAATTCTTAGAGATCATTTAGGTAGAGGTATATGGAAATTGAATTGTTCTTTGCTTATAATGGTTCAAAAGTTATGGTTTTATCATATTTCACAAGAAGTATTATTGTGAGAGATACAATACTCAGAGCAATAAAGTGCTCTTATTATGTCTATATTGACCATCTTTATCCATGTATTGGTTCATTGAACTTTTGATTACAAGTGGACATGGCAGGTGATTTTATGCACATATGCTTAGTAGGGAAAATTCTTCATTAATACGATTTAGTGAAAACCAACTTCAAGGGATTATGTTGCCATGATCTTAGTTAATTTGCAGTGTAAATTGTAAAAGTCAAAGGATATTAACAATGCAATCAAATTACCATATCTCTGAATAAATAGGATGAAAATTATATCTATTCATTAACCCACATTATCTGAAATGAGGAGTAGCGAGGTGAGATCAGTGATTATAAAAATATCACCACCTAAAACCAGTTGTCCCTTTAATAAATTATAAGCCTTTTTTACTTGCTTATATTTCAAAAACTGTTTTTATTTTGAAAAGCCTACTGAGCAGTGCACAAGTCCTTGTCCCTGGAGTGGTTAACCAATCAGGCTCAATTCCTTATCCTTTCTCTTCTATTCTATCAAAGCTGAAAAGCAGTACAAACCCCCAAGAGAATAGCCCCAGTTATGAAAGCCAATCTTGTTGTATAGCCAAGAGGAATCTCATAAAGTCTCCTGCAAAATATTTCATACAGAATACATTTCAATCCACAGATAGCTTATTTTTTAAGGACATTTTTGTGGCTTGGCTTCTTGCTGCTCTGAACATCATTACTGTGAGGTGAATCATTAACACTGCTTTAGAGAAAACTGCATACTATAGGAACTGAAGTCCTGAGTATGTATTATCTTTCTAGCATTTTTAGTTATTGTTTTATAATTCCAGAGTTTCAGTGCTAATGATTAATTTTCATACAATTTCAATTTTTGGAAAAAAATCACGATTTTTCTGTGTTTTAAAGGTGGAAATTACACAATATCACATTTTAAAATGATAAGGCATTATCACATCCAGAAATGTTTGCTATTTAATCCATAGATATATTTTTTAAACAGAAAAGCTATTCTATTGTGCTCTTTTTGGATAAAATTTTGATTATTAAAGAAGGGCATTTAGGTAAGATCAAAATTCAGGTTTCTTCTCTACAAGAATGTCCAATAATTATGGAAAAATAAATTAAGCTATCTATGTTATAATTTCCCTGTTCACAGTGCTGAGAGATGTAACTACCTGTACTTTCTTTCACCATAGACTTAAGATAAAATGAGATGTGGGTTCAATTACAACAAAAACTTAAAACTTTGTCCCAATAAAGTGTTGTATTCATTTTCCAACTACCATATCTTCTACCAATAGATTTCCACCTCAAGATCACAAACAATACTATTATTCACTTGGGAAATACAGAATTTCACATTCATCTTTACCTCTTTCTCAACAAAGTAAATAATGTAAAACTACATTTTTTAAAAATATACTGAAATAATATGTAAATGTTACTTATATGAAAGGAAGAATGAAAATTGAATATATAATACCTGACATAGAGTAAATAAATATTCTAGGGTAAGTTTTCAAATGGAAATTTGATCAAAATTTCATGTAATTGAAAAGAGAGCTTTAAGAAATCAATGTTCTGTAGTAACACTGTCATCCCAAAGAGAGTAACTAATGCATTGGGACTCAAAAAGTGGATTATTATTTTACATATGCTGACAGGTATTTTATTTGTTTTGTTTTAATGTGTATGTAGGCGGGTTTTTTCTATAAGGAATATTTTTCAGTGTCAATTTGCTTCTTCTTGCAATTTGTGATTTATGAGAAATTAATATAGCTTCAAGTAATTTTTAAGCTTCTGTTAAAGTACACATATGGAAAAGTACACGTATCATAAGCATCAAGAATAGTAGTTTACATTTTATTTAAAAATATGCAATAATAACTGTATCAGTTTAATGGTTATTTTATTGTCAAGAAACATGAAGAATCAGAGGTTTCATCTGATCTTCAAGCTACCAAGTTGTCATTGCCACCTTTTCATGGATGCTGGCATAAGTCATGAGACTGAGGAAAAAAAAACAAAGGGCAGTTTATCGCAGGCAGCAATAGTAGTAGCTAAAATATGGTTGTTTATGATGTTTCCTGAGCCACAGTCCCCATAAGGTTATACAACAAGGCTAAGTGGCATCTGCACTTGCAGTGTGTTTTGTTAGAGGAGAGGAACTCTGAACTTAGAGAAACTCAATTTTTATAAAGTGCTTTAAATATGTATATAGCCATATATATATATATACATATATATATATGCAAACCAACTAAAATTATGTCTTAGTGAGAAGCATTATCTTTTCTATACTACAGAAAACAAATCTTCTCTACCCCTTGAAGGGAACTATTTCTGTATCTTCCAAGCCCATTTCATTATTAATATCTCTGAAAAGATAGTCCAGAATAAAAGGCAACCAATGTCTCCTCACACAACATACAGCAATGCAAGGGACCCATAAAGTACTGTCTCACAACTACAAATTATAGTTCAATAAAAGTTTTGCATAATGAGTGCACCCATGTAACTGACAGATCAAGGAAAGAATGTTGCCAGGATTCCTGAAATCCCTCTTATTTCCCTATCCATCCATCTCTACCTCAACAACATAACCACTATACTAAAATGTAAAGAATGAATTAATTTTAAATATTTTTCTTAATTTACAATAAATGACTTTATACACACACATACTTTATCATCTCTGGCTTCATCCATTCAAATTATATTCATGAGATTAATTCCTATTGCTGTGTATGGGTTTAGATGCTTATTAAATTTTACTGTCATTTAATTGACAATCAACATTATATTTGTTTCAGGTATATAGCAAAATGATTTTATATTTATATATATTGCAAAATGACCACTAGAGTAGGGCTACTTAATATCTGTCAAATACTTAGTTTATAGATTTTTCTTTGTAATAACTTTTAAGATTTACTCTCTTAGCAACTTTCAAATATGCAGTACAGAATTATCAACTATAATCACCATGCTGTACATTGTACCCCCATGACATTAATTTTATAACTGGAAGTTTGTACCTTTATAATTCCCTTCAACCATTTCACCATACCCCATGCCCTACCTCAGGCAAACTCCAGTCTGTTCTCTGTGCACAGATGTTGATTTTCATTGTTCTATGAATATTTAAATTTCATTGTGCATTAGATACTTATAAATAATTTTGTAGCATTTATAAATCACTTGACTATCAAGTGTTAATTCTCTTATCACCACACACCTAGACAGTATTTCTTATTGCAAGAAAAAATAACATATATTAAAAATCTGAATTTAATTTCAATAAAAAACAGCAAATAATGTAAAATTAACATTATGCTTGAAATTTATCAGATCTTGGGATCCAAATGACTATTTTGACATATAGCTAAGAGATGCTAACCAAACACATCCTATTCTGAGATGATTTCTATTCTCTTGAAGCAAATATATAAAACAGAGAGCAGAGATAGAATGTTCTCTGCCTACTGTGCGTGTAAGACTGTAACCCAAGTAATTGCCACAAAACAATATAGTGAATGCCTATACTGTACCCTAAATAAGGATATATAATAAAGATATAAGTTATTGATATTTGTTTATCATCAAGACCATTAATATAAAAAATTCCTAGATTTAAAGTCAAGACCAGATTCAAAACACTTATGAAAACATCATGGTATATACCACAGAGATCGTGGTATATGTAAAATGTGCAATTTTCAGGACTTATTGAAAGATCTTTTGTGAAATCCTAATGTCTTAAAGTTTGTTTATTTGTTTTGTTGTTTTATGAATAGAAGCAAATATCATTTATATAGTAAAAGTTAGAATGGGTAAGGCCATATGAAAAGATTCTACTATAAATTACAACATCAAAATATAGACATTGCAAAATAGATATTAACTTAAAATAAGCAGTATTAAGAAAACATTATTCAGATGCTATTCTTTATTTTCACATTTTAATCAATTTTAGATACCAGAATATGGATAATAAACAAGTTAGTATGGATTTTTTAAGATGGCTTCCTTTCAAAATATCTAAAATGTTACTTTTATTTTTATAATGATAAAGAATTATGTATTTATTACTCAATTAATTTTATTACATTTATAGTTGTACAACAATCATCACAACCAAATTTTATAGCATTTCCATCCCAAAACCTCAGTGCATCCCACTACCACCTAACCTGTCTAATTTGAAAACCATAAGTTTTGCAAAGTCTGTAAGTCAGTATCTGTTCTGTAAAGTTCATTGTGTCCTTTTTTTGTAAGTGATAGCATTTTATGTTGGTGTCTCACTGTCTGAATGACTTCACGTAGAATAATTCCTAGGTCCATCCATGTTGCTGTAAATGCTGTTATTTCTTTCCTTTTAATGGCTGAGTATATGTGTTATGTACCACATCTTCTTCATCCACTCCTCTTTCCATGGACATTTAGGTTGTTTCCATGTCTTACCTATTGTATATAGTGCTGCAATGAATACTGGAGTACATATATCTTTTCGAGTTGTGGTTTTCTCTGGAGAGATGCCCAGGAGTGGTACTGCTAGATGAAATGATAATTCTATTTTTAGTTTTCTGAGGAATCTCCATACTGTTGTGCACAGTGGTTGCACCAGTTTTCATCCCCACCAATGGTGTAGTAGGGTTGCTTTTTCCCAGCACTTATTGTTTGTAGACTTTTTGATGGTGACCATTCACGCTGGTGTAAGGTAGTGCCTCACAGTGGTTTTGATTTGCATTTCTCTGATAATCAGTGATGCTGAGTATCTTTTCATGGATTTTTTTGGTGATCTGTCTGTCTTTGGAGAGTTGTCTGTTTAGTTCTAATGCCCATTTTTTGATGGGCTTGTTTGTTTTCTTGTTATGGAGCTGCAGATGGTGTTGATAAATATTGGAGATTAATCCCCTCTCAGTTGATTCATTTGCAAATAGTTTCTCCCATTCTGTGGGTTGTCTTTCTGTTTTGTTTAGGGTTTCCTTTGTTGTGCAGAAACTTTTAAGGGTAATTAAGTCCCATTTGTTTATTTTTGTTTTTATTGTCATTACTCTAGGAGGTGGAACTGAGAAGATGTTGCTGTGGTTTATGTTGGAGAGTGAATGGCGTATGTTTTCCTCTAAGAGTTTTATAGTGTCTTGTCTTATATCTAGGTCTTAAATCCATTTTGAGTTAATTTTTGTGTTTGATGTTAGGAAGTGTTTTAATTTCATTCTTTTCCATGTGGCTGTCCAGTTTTTCCAGTACCACTTATTGAACAGGCTGTATTTTCCCCATTATATATTCTTGCCTACTTTGTCATAGATTAGTTGGCTGTAGGAGTGTGGGTTTAATTCTGGGCTGTCTTTCCTGTCCCACTGATCTTTGTGTCTTTGTGTGACTACCATACAGTTTTGATGACTGTTGCTTTGTAGTATAGTCTGAAGTCAGGGAACTTGATTCTTCCAGCTCCATTTTTCTTTTCTAGGATGTCTTTGGCTATTCTGGGTCTTTTGTGCTTCCAAACAAACTTTAAAATATTTTGTTTGAGTTCTGTGAAAAATGTCTTTGGTACTTTGATGGGGATTGCAATGATATGTAGATTGCCTTGGATAGTATACTCATTTTGATAATATTGATTTTTCCAATCCAAGAGCATGGTGTGTCTTTCCATATGTGTATGTCATCTTTTATTTCTTTCATCAGTGTCTTATAGTTTTCAGAGTACAGGTTTTTTGTCTCTGTAGGTAGGTGTATTCATAAGTATTTTATTTTTTTTGAGGCAATGGTAAACGGGATTGCTTCCCTAATTTCTCTTTCTGATCTTTTGTTGTTAGTATATAGAAAAACAGTCTATTTCTGTGTATTAATTTTGCATCCAGTGACCTTTGCCAAATTCATTGAAGAGCTCTAACAGTTTTCTGGTAGTGTCTTTAGGATTTTCTAGATATAGTATCATGTC
Source organism: Sus scrofa (assembly GCF_054392235.1). Classification (NCBI taxonomy): domain Eukaryota; kingdom Metazoa; phylum Chordata; class Mammalia; order Artiodactyla; family Suidae; genus Sus; species Sus scrofa. Next base: position 184,163,683 of record NC_139383.1, on the reverse strand, counting down.
ATCTGCAAATAGTGATAGTTTTACTTCTTCCTTTCCAATTTGGATTCCTTTTATTTCTTTTGCTTCTTGATTGCTGTGGCTAGGACTTCCAAAACTATGTTGAAGAGTATTGGAGAGAGCTGATATCCTCATCTTGTTCCTAATCTCAGCAGGCATTCTTCCAGCTTTTCACTATTGAGAATGATGTTCGCTGTGGGTTTGTCATATATGGCCTTTATTATGTTGAGATAGATTCCCTCTATGCCCACTTTCTGAAAGATTTTTATCAGAAATGGGTGTTTGATTTTGTCAAAGGCTTTTTCTGCATCTATTGAGAGGATCATATGTTTTTTATTCTTCAGTTTGATAACTCAAAGTATCACACTGATTGATTTGAAGATATAGAGGAATCTTTGCATCCCTGGGATAAATCCCACTTCATCATGATGTACAGTTCTTTTAATGTATTGTTGGATTTTGTTTGCTAGTATTTTGTTGAGGATTTTTGCATTGATGTTCATCAGTGAAATTGGCCTGTATTGGCCTGTATTTTTCTTTCTTTTTTTTTTTGTGGTATCTTTGTCTGGTTTTATTATCAGGGTGATGGTGGCCTCATAGAATGAGTTTGGGAGTGTTCATTCCTCCACAATTTTTTTGAATAGTTTCAGAAGTATAGGTGTTAACAATTCTCTGAATGTTCGATAGAATTCACCTGTGAAGCCATCTGGCCCTGGACTTTTTTTTGTTGGGAGTCTTTTAATCAGAGTTTCAATTCCAGTACTCCTGATTCGTCCATTCATCTTTTCTATTTCATCTTGGTTTAGTCTTGGAAGATTGTACTTTTCTAAGAATTTGTCCATTTCTTCCAGGTTTTCCATTTTACTGGCATACAGTTGCATATAGTATTCTCTTTTGACCCTTGTTATTTGTGTGACATCTGTTGTTATTTCTCTGTTTCACTTCTAATTTTATTGATTTGAGTCCTCTCTCTTTTTTTTCTTGATAAGTCTGGCTAAGGGGTTAATCAATTTTGTTGATCTTATCAAACAACCAGCTTTTATTTCATGTTCTGTGGGTTTTTTGGTTTCTATTTTATTGATTTCTGCTCTGATCTTTATGATTTCTTTCTTCCTGCTAACTTTAGGTCTTGTCCGATCTTCTCTTTCTAGTGCTTTATATGTAAAGTTATGTTGTTTATTTGAGCTTTTTCTTTTTTCCTGAGGTAGGCTTGTGTTTCTATAAACTTTCCTCTTAGACCTGCTTTTGCTGCATCACATATGTTTTGCAGTGTTTTATCTTTTTTGTCTTTTGCTTCTAGGTATTTTCTACTTTCCTTTTTGATTTCTTCAGTGATCCATTGGTTGTTTAGTAGCATGTCATTTTAGTCTCCACATGTTTATGTTTTTTGCAGTTTTTTTTCTTGTTATTGACTTACAGTCATATAGCATTGTGGTCAGACAAGATGCTTGGTGTGATTTCAGTTTTCTTAATGTTACCAAAACTTGATCTGTAGCCCAGGATGTGATTAGTCTTAGAGAATGTACTGTGTGCATGTGAGAAGAATGTGTATTCTCTTGCTTTTGGATGGAATGTCCTTTAGATATCTATTAAGTCCATCTTGTCTAATTCTTCATTCAGGGCCTGTGTTTCCTTATTGATTTTCTGTCTGGATGATCTGTCCATTGCTGTAAGTGGGGTGTTAATGTCCCCCAATATTATTGTGTTATTGTCAATTTCTCCTTTTAAGGTTGTTAGTAGTTAGTTGCCTTATAAATTGAAGTCGTGCTGTGTTGGATGCATGGGTGCATAAATATTTAAAATTGCTATATATTCATCTTAGATTGATCCTTTGATCATTATGTAATTTCCTTCTTTGCCTCTTAAAATATTCTTCATTTTAAGGTCTATTTTTCCTTATATGAGTATTGCTACTCCAGCTTTCTTTTGATTCCCATTAGCATGGAACATTTTCTTCCATCCTCTCACTTTTAATTTGTATGTGTCCTTAGAAGTGAAGTGGGTCTCTTGAAGACAGCATATGTATGGATCTTGTATTCATATCCATTCAGCCAGTCTATGTCTTTTGGTTGTGGCATTTAATCCATTAACATTTAAGTTAATTATTGATGTGTATGTTCTTATTGCCATTTTATTAACTGTTTTGGATTTGTTTTTGCTGCTCATTTTTCTTCCCTTCTTCTCTTGTTCTCTCTTTTGGTTTGATGACTATCTTTATTGTTTTATGTGAATTGATTTTTCTTATTTGCATGTGTATCAAATGTAGATTTTTGCTTTGCAACTGCCCTGAAGCTTTGATATAGGAGTCTATATATATATATATATATATATATATATATATATATATATATATATATACACATGAGATAGTTTTAAATTGTTGGCCTCTTAATTGCAAGTGCATCTCTAGTGTCCTGCATGTGTACTCTCCTCTTCTCATAATTTCTGATTGTGGTGGCATATTTGTGTGTGGATGATTTCCTATATTTAGTGTATATGTGCATTTGCTGGTGAGCTTTGTCATTTGTGGTATTTTTGTTTCTGGTTGTGGCCTTTTCTTTCTTCCTAGAGAAGTTCCTTTAGTATTTGTTGTAAAGCTGGCCTAATATTGCTGAATTCTCTTTAGATTTTGCTTATCTGTAAAGCTTTTGATTTCTCCTTCAAATCTGAATGAGATCCTTGCTGGGTAAAGTAATCTTAGTTGGAGGTTTTTTTCCTTTATCATGTTAAGTATATTGTGCCACTCCCTTCTGGCCTGCAGAGTTTCTGTTGAAAAATCTGCTGATAACCTTATTGGGGTTCCCTTGTCTTGTTTTGTTTCTTTTCCCTAGCTGCTGTCAATATTTTCTCTTTGTCTTTAATTTTGGTCAGTTTGATTAATATGTGTCTCGGGGTATTCCTTCTTGGGTTTATTTTATATGGTCTTCATTGCACTTCTTGGACTTGAGTGAGTGGTCCCTTTGCCATGTTAGGGACATTTTTGGCTATTATCTCTTCAAATATTTTTTCTGTCCCTTTCTCTCTCTATTCTCCTTCTGGTACCCCTATAATATAGATTGTTTTGCATTTCATGTTTTCCCAGAGTTCTTAGAGACTGTCTTCATTTCTTTTTTATCTTTTTTCTCTTTTCTGTTCTGAATCAGTGATTTCCACTAGTGTGTCCTCCACCTTGCTTATTTGTTCTTCTGCCACCTGTATTCTGCTGTTGGTTTCTTCTAATGAGGTTTTTTTTTTTTTTTTTTTTTTTTTTCCAGAAATTGTATTTGGCATCTCTGCTTGCTTAAGTTTTAAACATTGTATTTCTTTCCTCAAAGTGTCCTATAAATTATCAATCTTTGCCTCCAGTTTATTTACAGTATCTTGCATCATCTTCAATAACAGTCTAAAGTCTTTTTCCTGAAGTCTGAGAATCTCTAGATCACTTAGCTGTTTTTCTGGGATTTTTTCTTTCTCTCTTTTCTGAGTTATATTTCTCTTCCTTTTCATTTTTATGGGTTTTTGGTGTGGTGTCCTTTTTGCAGACAATAGAGTTATACCCTCTCTTACTTCTGGTGTCTGCCCCTCTTGTGGCTGAATTTGGTAGGGGGGTTTGCTGTAGTCTTCCTCATGTGAGAAACTGAGGCCTACCCACTGGTATGTGGGGATGATTCCTATCCCTCTGGTGGGTGGGGCTTTGTCTCTGGGTGAGATTAGAGGTGGCTGTGTGCCACCTCTGGGGGTCTTTAGGCAGCCTGTTTACTGATGGGTGTGGCTGTGATCCTACCTGGATTATTGTTTGGTCTGGGGCTTCTAAGCACTGATAGGTGGGGCCAGATTTTCGCAAAATGGCCACCTCTAGAGAAAAGCATACTGATGAATATTCCCAAGAGCTTTGCCTCCAATGTCCTTCTCCCACAGTGAGCCACAGTCACCCCGTTTTCCAAGGAGATCCTCCAAGAATTGCATTCAGGTTCAACCCATATTCCTATGGAGCCTTTGCTTTACCCTGGGACCCAGTGCACATGAAAATCTGTGTATGCTTTTCAAGAATGGGGTCTTCATTTCCCCCAATCCCGTGGAGCACCTGCACACAAGTCCCACTGGTCTTCAATGTCAGATGCTCCAGGAGCTTTTTCTCCCAGTGCCAGATCCCCATGCATGGGGATTTGACGTGAGACTCAGAACTCTCACTCCTGTAGGTGAGTCTCTGTTATACAGTTACTTTCCAGTCTGTGTGCTTCCCCACTCAGGCAGTATAGGGTTGCTTATATCATGTAATCACCCCTCCTGCCTCTTGATGTGGCCTCCTCTTTGTCTTCTGGAGTAGGAATTCTTTTTGAAAGTTTCCAGTCCATTTGGTTGAAGGTTGCTCAGCATTTGGTTGTAATTTTGTTGTTTTTATGAGAGAAGGTGAGCTCCAGTCCTTCTAGTCTACCATCTAAGTCCCATCTCCAAGAATTTTAAAAATTGAAGTATAATTGACTTACGGTGTTGTTTCAGGTATGCAGCATATTGATTCAGTTATATATATATATCAGATTCTTTTCCCTTACAGGTTGTTAAAAAATATTCAGTATAGGTCCTTGTGCTATACAGTAGGATCTTCTTGGTTATCTATCTTCTCCCTCCCCCATTTTCCCCTTTGGTAAGTTTATTTTTTATGTCTGTGGGTCTATTTTTGTTTTGTAAGTTCATTTGTATCTTTTTTTATATTCCACATATAAGAAACATCATATGGTAATTGACCTGTCTGGCTTACTTCACTTAGTATGATAATTTCTAGGCCCATCTATGTTGCTGCAAATGACTGTCATTATTTATGGCTGAGTAATACTCTATTGTGTGTGTGTGTGTGTGTGTGTGTGTGTGTGTATACACACATCACATCTTCTTCTGAGTAATACTTCTTCTGAGTAATACTCTAGTGTGTGTGTGTGTGTGTGTGTGTGTGTGTGTTTATATATATATACACACACATCACATCTTCTTTCTCATTCCTCTGTTGAAGGACATTTATGTTGCTTCCATGTCTCAGCTCTCATAAGTATTGTTGCGATGAACATTGGAGTGCACATATCTTTTTGAATTATAGTTTTCTCTGAATATATGCCCAGGAGGGGGGTTGCTGGATCATATGTTAGTTCTTTACTTAGTTTTTTTAAGGAAGCTCTATATTTCTCTACATAGTGGTTGTACCAATTTACATTCCCACCAATAAAGTAGGATGGTTCCTTTTTCTTCATATCCTCTCCAGAATTTATTTGTAGATTTTTTTTGTCATTTTGTAGATTTTTTGATAACAACTGTTTTGACCTTAGTGAGATGATGCCTCTTTGTAGTTTTGATTTCCATTTCTCTAATAATTTTTAGTGTTGAGCATTTTTTTATGTGCCCATTGGCATCTGTATGTCTTCTTCAGAGAAATACCGATTTTTTGATTGGATTGTTTTTTTCTTTTCTGCAAAGCTGGATGATCTGTTTGTATATTTTGGAAATTAATCCCTTGTCTGTCAAATCATTTGCAAAGATTTCTTTCCTACTCCTTCCTTCTCATATATGGCTTTCCTTTGCTAACCAAAAGGTTTTAAGTTTAATTTGATCCCATTTGTTTATTTTTGCCTATATTTCCATTATTCTAGATGGATCCAAAAAGATACTACTGAATTTATGTTAGTGTTCTGCCTCTGGGAGTTTTATAGTATGTGTTCTTACATTTAGGTCTTTAATGTATTGTGAGTTTATTATGTATACTGGGTTAGAGTATGGTCTATTTTTCGTTCTTTTACATGTAACTCTACAGTTTTCCCAGAACCTCATTTTGAAAAACTGACTTTTCTCCATTGTATATTCTTGCCTTCATTGTTGTAGATTAATTAACTATAAGTATATGAGTTCATTTCTGGGCTTCCTATCCTGGTCCATTTATCTACTTGTCTGTTTTTGTGCCACTACCACATTGTTTTAGTGACTGTTTCTTTGCAGTATAGTCTGAAATCAGAGAGCCTGATTCCTCCTACTCTGTTTTTCTTTTTCAAGATTGCTTTGGCATATTTGGGGACTTCTGTGCTTCCATACAACCTTTTTTTTAAATTTTTTTTCCAATTCTGTGAAAAATGACATTGCTAATTTGATAGAGATATCTTTGTATCTGTAGATTGAGTAGTGTAGTCATTTTAACAAAATTGATTCTTCCAACCAAGAACATGGTATATCTTTCCATCTGTTTGTGTCATCTTCAATTTCTTTCATCATTATCTTATAGTTTTCAGAATACAGATCTTTTGCCTCCATAGGTAGTACTTATTCCTAGGTATTTTATTCTTTTTGATGCAATGATTAATGAGATTGTTTCCTTAATTCCTCTTTCTGATAAATTGTCTTTATAGAAATACAACACACTTCTGTGTATTAATTTTGTCTCCTATGTCTTTACAGATTTCATTGATGATCTCTAATAGTTTTCTGGTAGCATTTTTTAGGATCTTCTATGTATAATAGTATCATGTCATGTGCAAACAGTGACATGTTTACTTCCTTTCCGAGTTGAATTCCTTTTATTTCTTTTGTCTTATCTGATTTTTGTGACTATGACTTCCAATACTATGTTTCATAAAAGTGGCAAGAGGTAAGGCACCCTTATTTGTTCCTGATCTTAGAGGAAATATGCTCAGCTTTTTACCACTGAGTATGATGTTAGCTGTGGGTTTGCTATAAATGACCTTTATGAAATTGTGGTATGTTCCCTTTATGCCCATTTTATGAAGATCTTTTATCATAAATGAAACTTAAACTTTATCAAAATCTTCTTTGGCCCCTATAGAGATGATTATATGGATAAGAAAACATATTCTGCTTTCTAGTGGAATGCTGTACTCATCAATTAAATCCATCTGATCTAATATATTATTTAAGGCCTATATTTCCTTTATTCAGATTGTATTTTTTTGTTTTTTTTTTTTTTTTTGTCTTTTTGCCTTTTCTAGGAGGTTCCCAGGCTAGGGGTCAAATCGGAGCTGTAGCAACCGGCCTACACCAGAGCCACAGCAATGCAGGATTCGAGCCATGTCTGTGACCTACACCACAGCTCATGGCAACGCCAGATCCTTAACCCACTGAGCAAGGCCAGGGTCCTAACCTGCAACCCCATGGTTCCTAGTCAGATCTGTTAACCACTGCACCAAAATGGGAACTCCTGTTTTCATTTTTTAAATCTATTTTAGATACCAGAATCTTGATAATAAACTGATTGAATTAGGACAGACTAGTTCAGATGCTTTCCTTTCAAAATATATATAGTGGTTCTTTAAATTAAGGATTCATTAAATAATAAAAGTAATTAACTTCAATTTTATCTTAAATTTCTAAAGTGTTTTGTCTTATAGCATATGCTCTATTTCAGATCCTGTTGATAGATCCTCCAGATAAGTACTAATGCACATCTTTTTAAAATTTATTTAGAGGTAGTGGCTAATCTTAGACTTATTATTGCCATGTCTTATGTATCAACAATGGGGAAATCTTTTATCACTTTGTACTTATTATTGGCCTGACCTTTTGTGTTTATCTTAATTTCAGTATACTCTTTTCCCTTTCTTTTTTTTTTCTTTTTTTTTTTTGTCTTTTTGCCATTTCTTGGGCCGCTCCCACGGCATATGGAGGTTCCCAGGCTAGGGGTCAAATTGGAGCTATAGCTGCCAGCCTACGCCAGAGCCACAGCAATGCGGGATCCGAGCCGCGTCTGCGACCTACGCCACAGCTCACAGCAACGCTGGATCATTAACCCACTGAGCAAGGGCAGGGATCGAACCCGCAACTTCATGGTTCCTACTCGGATTCGTTAACCACTGCGCCACGACGGGAACTCCTCTTTTCCCTTTCTTGACCTCAGTTAGTTCAATATACATTGCAATCTTCTCCATAGTATTGTGTATTTTTATTACTTTCTATTATATTTTTAACCATGTAAGAATATACAGTAGTATTTTTTCAAGGGAAGTGGATAAGAAAAGAAACATTAGTAGTGTGAAACATATTATCTAAAATATTCTAGTGTTGAATTTGCATACAAAATTTGTGAAGGAAATATTTATTCTCTTAATATCATTAGGTAGAAACATATAAACCCATTTACCTAAAAGAAATGGTTTAGAAATTTAAGCCAAGGGTCTTATTTTTAATCAGTTATTCTACACAGAATTAAGCCACTCTTCTATTTAACAGTCATTGTGATATGTGGTGGGAATAAAGATAAATTTGTTATTGTACATAAATCCAAAAGCCTCACAGACTAGAGGAAGAGGAGCAAACATTCTTATGGTGCCTTGCCTGGTCCTCACACTTTCTTGTAATTAAAAAATCAATACCAATAGAAAACTGGGAGGAATTGTTTTTCTTTTCATTTCATTTATGAGGAAGTGTCTAAAAATACTAGCTCCTAGGAGTTCCCATTGTGTTTAAGAACCTGACATAGTGTCTGAGGGTGAGGGTTCAATCCCTGGCCTAACTCAGTGGGTTAAAAATCTGTTGTTGCCACAAGCTGTGCTGTAGATCACAGATGTAGCTCAGATCTGGTGTTGCCATGGCTGTGAATTTGACTCCTAGCCCATGAACTTCCATATGCTGCAAGTGCAGCTGTTAAAAAAAAAATAATAATCCACATAGTTAGTAAAAGACTCAGTTACAACTTGAATTTCCTTCCTCTGACTCATAATTCTTTCATTTTTCCTCTAAGTGAACAAACAACCATATTGGAGGTCTTTTCCTATCCTCAGAGAGTTTGGTATATACTGCTATTTTTTCTTACTGTTTTTGTTGATATTTTGTTTTGTTTTGTTTCTTTATGTATTACTCTTGGCTACTGGCTACAGTGGCAAGAAATGTACAGGATATACCCTAAGCTCGTCCATAAGAAAAAGATGCCTGGTGTCCAGTCATTTCTTTTTGTCTGACTTTAAAATGATACCCTAAGTAGAAAATATAGCATTGAGGGCGGAACTGTGAATAATTTTTTTTTAAATCTTCAAGTCATTTAAATTATGTGAAATTGACTAAAGAACACTTTAACACTGGACTGCTTCTAAACAGTCACATTATTACTAATGTCAGATTGCAGGAACTGATCAAATCAAAAGCAGAAAAGGCTTAAATTCATAAATACTAAATCCTAGTCCAGAGGTGACTCAGGTTTCTTAACATTAATGAGAGTTAATAGTTAGAGGGGCCATTTGAAAGACTTATTTGAAGAAATATTTTTGAGAGAACTATTATCTCACATGTAAGTAACTTAAGAAAAAAAGGTTAATTTAAAATGATTGCCCCAGGAGAAATGTGATTTATACAAGAATTATTAAAACACAGGTTTTTTGCACATTAGCCAGTTTTCCTTAGCATGTATGCTAAATTTGATTTGAGTTTCATTTATTAGAAACAAATGTTTGCCTCTGACACTTTCTGCTTTCATTCTATGCATTTAATAGAACCAGTTATCTTATATTTCTTTTTTTATATAAGTGATATATCTTTTTCATCCTGCTGATCTCAAGAAGGGCCATATATTGTTAGACTTATTTATATGTTAAACACATCATTTTATTTGATAGTCTAGTAACCTGCTTAGAGAAGTTAAATGGCTGATGTAAATCTCAGTTTTCATGTTACTCCTTTGATGAAAACTTCCCTAATTTTCCCAGGTAAAATATCTTGCCAACAGCTCTATTTTCCTACCCTGTTTACATTTTTCTAGATGGCAACCTATCACATTGGATTGTATCTAGTGTTTTATTTATATTCTTTTATACAATTAACTCTTAAGTGAGAGTTTGTACATTATTTATTATGTATTGAAGGCTTCCTCTGCTTATTATTTTTAAAGGATATGACCAACATTCACAATCTCCACTTAATTATTGTTGCATAACAAATTACTCTAAAGCATAGTAGATTAACACAAATAAAATAATTATCTCATCATAGTTTTCTTTGAGTAAGTAATTCAGGATTTGTGTAGCTGAATGCGTATGTTCTGGGTCTCTAAGAATGTTGTAGTCAGCAGATCAGATATAATCATCAGAAGTTTCTGAGTTGGCACATTTACATGCCAGTCAATAGGAAACATCAAGTTTTGTTATATGGCTCTGCCAGTAGGCTGCAAGAGTATCCTTATAACATGGAAGCTGGCTTTCCTCAAAGTGAGTGATCTAAAAGGAAGAGCAATGAGGAAGTCACAGTGACTTTTATTACCTAGTGTCAGAAACACAATCTTACTTTCATTAGAAGTCAGTCATTTAGTCCAACTCGCACATGTAAAGGAGGTAGAGTGGGATAGATTTGGCTCTAAATTTGTAAGGAATTTTTAGTTAGGATTTTCCAAAGAAACAGTACCAATAGGATATGTGTAGGTGTCTATCTGTCTGTCTGTCTATCTATCTATCTATCTTTCTATCCATGGAGAGAGAGACACACACAGACAGAGACACAGAGATAGAGAGGTTGATTTTTATTGTCAGAATTGATTCATAATTATAGAGGCTCAAAAATTCCATGATCTGCTGTCTTCGAGCTGAAAAATTAAGGAGGCTGGTGGTATAATTCAGTACAGGGTCCCTTGAAGGCCCAAGAACTGGGTGTGCCAATATCCAAGGGCAGAAAATGGATGTCCCATGTCCCGGCTCAAGCAGAGGACAAATTCATCCTCCACATTTTGTTCTGTTCAGCCTCTCATCAAAGGGGATGATGTGCATAAGTAAGTCTACAGGTTTAAATGCTAATCTCCTCCAGAAACATCTTTACCAGCATACCAGAAATGCTTTACCAGCTTTCTGGTATCCCTTAATCCAATCAAGTTTACACATAAAATTAGCTATCACAGGAGTGTCAAAGAACTAGTGGACAGATTTTATTTGTTTTTTGTTGTTTTTTTTTTTGTCTTTTTGCCTTTTCTAGGGCCACTCCCACAGAATATGGAGGTTCCCAGCCTAGGGGTCTAATCAGAGCTGTAGCCGCTGGCCTGCACCAGAGCCCCAGCAACACGGGAGATGAGCCGAGTCTGCAACCTACACCACAGCTCACAGCAATGCCGGATCCTTAACCCAATGAGCAAGGCCAGGGATCAAACCGGCAACCTCAAGGTTCCTAGTTGGATTCGTTAACCACTGAGCCACGAAGGGAACTCCAGTGGACAGATTTTAAACTACCACACCCACCAACCTCCTATTATAGATAAAATCTTTCTTCCATAGATCATTTCAGGGCCTTCAGCTGTGTGTTTGTAACTGGTCTTCTTTATAGGTAATAATAAGTTAAGCAAGTACAAATGCATGGATATCTTTTATTTACACTTAAGTTTAAAAGTGTTTGAATCTTTCATTTCACTGAGCCTGTTTCTCTTTTTTTGTGATCTGTAACTGTTGTTATGTGAAGGATTTTATGATTAAGGAAAATTTCATGATTAATGAAAATTTTATCAAGGAATTAAATGAAATAATGCACATAAAATGCTAAATACTATGACTGCTACATGTAAGAAATTAATAGAAAATGTTAAGATCACTGGTATTATTGTCATCATTATGGTCATAAGCAGACATGAAGTGCTTCCACCATGTGTTTTCTTTGCTGAGATCCTGCCTGAGTTGTACTTTGACTGATAACAAAGTCAAAAGGAACATCCAGTATCGTGTACAGCCCCAGTTTCCTTGCACATTGAATGAATGAAAAATGAAAAATAAGAGAACGCCACATGGAAGAATTTAAATTTTGCCAGTTAACTTATCCCACTGGAAAATGGGTCCTTTATTTTTAAGTTTTCATGTTTTTCTTGCTACAGATCTAAACATTCCCTCTTGGTAAATAGGAACAAGGGGAAGGTGCACACCCCATAAAGATTAGAAGTTTTGCAGGATAGTTAACATAGTGCCTGATACTGTAAAATCTCAAGTAAAATGTGTTCGCTTTATTCAGATAAGAATGAATATATTTAGGAATATCGTAAAGCCCCATATTAACACATAGTATTTTACTCCTTTTACTTGAATATATGGTCACAAATATGTTTTTACCTCAACACATTCTTTGATGTCTGAATAAAAAAAGAAAACATGGATTTCAGGGTTAAAAGTTCCCTGAATTTATTAAGTGGGCAGTCAGATTGTTTATATCCTGAATAGTTGCTTTAGTCTAAGTTCTCGGAATAATCACTCATTCTGTTCAATTTTGCCAGTTTAGAGCTATTTCTAAGATACAGTAAAAAATACAGATGAAGTTTATTGCCATTATTTTCCTACTCTTACTATAAATTAAAATATGTAGAAAATTCTGTTTTTTTTCCAAAGGAAAATTATCCGCATTTATTCTCATTTCCAAAAATAGCCTGAACACAGTTTTTAAAACTTCTTTCTTAGAATCCTATATTATCAACTAATGAATGGTTAATGCATGTGATGTACCCTCTAGGTGTAGCAACACTCAACCCAAGGAGCCAAGGTTATTTCCATTTCCCTTCTCTTCCTTTTCAACTGACTTGACATAGTTGGTGATATTTCTAACATTAGTGTCAGCCTTTTCACTTAGCTATTTTATTCAGATTTTACATGAAGAAATGGTGAAATCACAGCAAAAGTGGTACCTGAAATTATATCTCTCTTTCCAGATGTTTCTCCAATTTGCATCAGTAAAATATCACATGTTTCTCTAAGAATGACAGTGTAGATATGGGTATTACAGCATGAACAGGTTAAAATTTAAATTAGGAAGAGAATGGGCAAAATTGCACAGAAACTCAGAAAATGACATTTTCCAGCCAATTACAGAAAATAAGTTTTTATTTTTATTATATACATTTTCAGGAACTCAAGGTTTTAATTCAGAGTGGAGATTTGACACTGGTCCAGGTTTGTTTCCTGCAAGATAATTACATAAGGAAGAAAAGGGGACTGATAAAAATGCATTTATTTGAAAATTAAGTATGAATTTTCATGGGAAAAGCTAGGTTTATTGTAACCCACTCTTCGCTCTCTGCCCCATCTGAATTTCAGTCCACTTCCCTAACCTACCATGTCAAAGCAAGAGAAGTAGACATTCAAAATCCATGTGCCAATATCTCCAAAAAAAAAAAAAGGATTTTTTATAGAAATTTCAGAAAGTTCTAGGTATTCTCCAAGATCCAAACTTAAAACTTTGGTTTCTCTTTAGACTCATAACTGTGGGTTCCTAGTAAAAATCTGTTCAAGAATTTTTCCTGAGTACATTTTTTTCCCATTCATTTCACATCATGGCATTCATAAGCCTATTGAGCTTTGATTTTTAAAGAACCCTGTTTTTAGGATAGTAGAATGAGAGGTAAAAGCAAAGTTTTGGCCATTTTTCATTTTTTGAATGAATTTTCTCAATTGACTTTCTTTTAAACTGCTTGATTGTCAAGGCTATTTTTGTTGTAATTCATGCGTCCTGGTTATAAATAGTAGTTGAAATAACCGTTACAACTAAAAAAGAGAATGAACCTGAGAAAATAAGGTAAAGAAAACAAGTTCGTTTTAAGAAGACGAAGGATCATCAAATACAAAGAGCGTAGTTGAAGAATATCATGCACATTTGAAGGATGTATTTGGAAGTATTAAACTAGACATTAGTCACATAAAGAGATGAAATGGGGTAGAGAGAAAAAATATGCATCAGAATTGTGCCTAGACCTATCCTAGGATGAGTTATTGTTTTATTAATATTGTGTATAGGTTCTGTGATTATAATTCCATCTGACTGAATCATTATTTAAATAAATTTAATGTTGATTTGTTTTTCAAAGATACAATACAATAAAGTAGATTTATTATGAATGCAGCTGTTTGGAGACATTGACTTAGAAAGTTTTTAGTATATTTAAAACTTTGCATCAAAAATAAGTTAGAAACTTGTTATATTACAAAACCAGTCAGGTAGCTACATATTTGGAGTGAATATTTTGATATTATTAAGAATTCCCACAGGCCAGATAGTTGATAGATATAAAATTACACAGTGGTAAATTATCTGGGAAAGCAATCTCTGACAAACTTCAAAATACCTGATTTGATGAGTAATGCAAAATAAATAACTTTAATTTGCATAAATGTGGTACACGCAAATTTTACTGCTTCTTCAGGTCTCCTCATTGGGAAAGCTATTGTAAATTTGCTGTGGTTTGAAACATATTAATAAATTCTAACTCCATTACTTTCTTTCCATTTGTTTATTAAATCTTTAAATAACAAAATAATTTATTGAATTTCAAACCATTAATATGTTCCTATGAAAACGATTTCCCCCCTTTATGTTAACATTTAGGATATAGAAAACCAAAAGTAGTTTATCTCTCAACCTAACAAGAAAAATCAAACAGCATCCAAACTAATAATTCTTCTTAAAAGCATCAGAAAGTTAAGTTTGCAGTGTAACCAACTGGGCTGAAATTCAAGAAAAGAAAGATGCCACCAGAGATGTGAGTTTCAAACATTAGATAATCAAGGACACCTCACAGCATTAATAAAAAGATTTCAGCTAAGATTTTTAAGTAATTGCTAATATAATGTGAGTTAATATGATAGTATAGAATCTCTAGGGATTTCAGAAACAAGGCAAATATGTTCCCACTTTCAGGTCTTTCCCACAGATGTCATTACAGGCATTTGAGAAGGATTATGGGCAAAGAAAGTGTTAGGACTGGGTAGTAGAACAGTCATCAAGATAGAAACAAGAAAAATTCTTGCCCAGAACTTGACATCCTAGGGAAAAAGTTTTAATCCCCTGATAAAAGGGCAGGAAACTGAGATCCCAATGACAGCTAAAGAGCCATGCAACTGGAGAACAGAGAAAAACAAAACAAACAAAACCCACTGTATCTGGGAAATGACAGGAAAATGTACTGGGCCCAGACAATGGGACAGCTAATGCTGGGGAAGGAGTAGGATCACTGATAGAGTCCCACAACCAATCCAGGAATATAGGCAATGCTTACATCAGTACAGGAGACAAGGCATTCTCATATCCCAATCACAAACTAGAAAATGTGAGTGTTTATAGAGCTGCTATATCAAAATTGTCATAGACCGAGTGGCTTAAAAAGCAGAAATGTGTTTTCTTACTGTTCTGGAGGCTGCAAGTCTAACATCAAGGTGTCGGTAGCTCTATTCTTGGCTTAGATGGATGCTTTTTTGCTTTGTTCACACATGGTCTTTCTTCTGTTTGTGCAAAATTCTGGTGTCTCATACCCAAATTTTCTCTTCTTATAAGGTCATATGTCATATTGGATTAGGGCCTACCTTGAGGGGCTCCTTTGAATTTAATCACTTCTTCAAAGGCCCTGTCTCCAACAAGGTCACATTGTGAAGCACTGAAGGTTAAGGCTTCAACATGAATTTTGGGGGCTACACACATTTTAGCCATATCATTGAGGAACAGCTAAAGTAGCAATCTACTATTGCTGGAGAGGCAAGAGGCTAGAGAGAGACCTTCTGTGAGTCTCAGGCACATAGAAAAAGTCCGAAGCTGAAATTGAACAGGAACATCGAGATAATTAATCCAGGAATATAGCCCCACACTAAGCAAAAGGTAACACTAGAGAAATTTGAAGCCAAAGTTAAGTGCATGGAAGAGAATCATGTACACAGCTACCCAAACCCAAAGAACCTCTTAACTCATCCCCTAAGATTCACATACACTATAATTCTAACAGAGAAAAGACATGCCCATTTTCTAGTATAAATATAATTTACCTTAGTCTTTCCTACACAAGTTTTACAAAACCAAAGAACACCTAACCAAAAGCACGAGGACATAAGCACATATACAGAAACATGTACACATATAAACACTGCAAAAAAGAAAAAATAATCAAAAGCTCTAGAATTGGAAATGACCCAGATATTGCAAATCTCAGAAAGAGAATGTAAAGTAACTATAATTAATAAGTTAAGAGCTTTATTGTCTGTAATGGATAACATGAATGATCACTTGAAGATTTCAGTGGAAATATGGAGACTATAAGAAAGATTCAAATGGAAATGCTAGAAATAAAAACAAATAACAAAGATAATGTATTTTATAAAGTTATCAGTTAATTCAACACAACTGAGGAAAGAATATGTGAACTTGCTACATGTCAAAATAAATTACTGAAATAAAATAGTGAAGTGATAAAGACATGAACAAACAAAAAAATCAGCTATGAGCTGTTAAAATAAAAAATAAATGGAGACCAACTCTGAAAATTCACTGAACAGTTTAGTCTTATATGCAAAGCTTAATTTCGATAATTTTGTAGGACTAATTTGACCCTGGGTCATTTCTCATTTCTGTTTCTGGAATTCGTAAGTGAAATTTAAAGTGTTTCCCAACAATTGACATGAAATGACCACTAACCAACTCCTTATCATTTAAGAAAATTATAACATTATAACCAACTATTGAGAAGAATAAACTGTCATTGCTTTCTCACTATTTTAGGCTTTAAAACAAGAGCCTAAAACCCATTCCTTATTTTGGTTTGAAATATTCCCAGTTCATGAACTGTCTTTTTGATGTGTATAAAGTAAACTTTTGCAATACTACTCTGGTTTTTCATTGACAAAACTTTAGGCAGAGCTATGAGATAATATCAGATCATTTGACAGCTGTGTAATTGAAATCTCAGAATAAGAATAAAGAATAACTAATCAAGAAAAATTCAAAATTATTTTGAGACTGTAAGACATGTTCAACATCAAAAATTGATTAAAATGCATCATATTAAAACACTAAATAAAATTCATATGTTAATGTTTAATAGACTTATAAAGCATTTGACAGTGTTCAATAACTTCTGGATTTCTTTTTAAGCTGAAATTTAGGGAGTTCCCGTCATGGCTCAGCAGTTAATGAAACTGACTAGCATCCATGAGGATGCAGGTTCAATACCTAGCCTCTATCAGTGGTTTGAGGATCCGGCATTGCCATGAGCTGTGGTGTAGGTCACAAACCTGGCTTGGATCCTGCATTGATGTGGCTCTGGTGTAGGCCAGAGGCTCTAGCTACGATTGGACCCATAGCCTGGCAACCTACATATGCCAGGGGTGCAGCCCTAAAAAGAAAAAAAGCCAAAAAAAAAAAAAAAAAGGAAAAAAGAAATTTAGGGGAGTTCCCTTCATGGCTAGGCAGAAACAAATCTGACTAGGCAGTCCCTGGCCTTGATCAATGGGTTTGCTGTGAGCTGTGGTGTAGGTCACAGACAGCTCAGATCTGGCATTCTGTGGCTGTAGCATAAGCTGGCAGTTACAGCTCCATTCGACCCCTAGACTGGGAACCTCTATATGCTGTGAGCACGACCCTAAAAAAAGCAAAAAAAAAAGAAAAAGAAAAAAAATAAAAAGAGAGAAATTTAGGAATATAAAGGGAATACTTCATCCTGATAATGATCATTTATAACAATAATCTATAATTACAAACATTTATTGGTGGAAAATAATAAAAATTATAAACTACATTTATCAAAATTAAAAAATTCTTTCTGCAAAAGAATGTTAAGAAAGTAAAAGAAAAAGTCACAGACTAGGATCTATTAACCCCAAACTCCCCATCTATCCCACTCCCCCACTCCCCACCTCTGCCTTGTCAACCACAAGTCTCTTCTCTATGTGCACAATTTTATGTATGTTCTGTGGAAAGATTCATTTGTGCCATATTTTAAATTCCACAGAATAGTGATATAATGGTATCTGGCTTTCTCTTTCTGACTTACGTCACTTGGTATGCGAATCTCTAGTTACATCCATGTTCCTGCAAATGGCATTATTTTGTTTCTTTTTATGGTTGAGTAGTATTCCATTGTATATATGTACTGCAACTTTTTAAGCCATTCATATGTTGATGTACATTTAGTTTGTTTCCATATCTTGGCAGTAGTGAATACTGCTGCCATGAGCAGAGGGGTGTATATATCTTTTTGAATGAAAGTGTTTTCTGGATATCCAGGAGTCGGATTGCTGGATCATACGGTACTTCTATATTTAGTCTCCTGAGGTACTTTGATGCTTCTTTCCATAGTGGTTGTATAATTTACATCTCCACCAACACTGTAGGAGAGTTCCCTTTTCTCCACACCCTCTCTAGCATTTGTTATTTGTAGACTTATTAATGACATTCATTTTGACCAGTGTGACGTGGTATCTCATTGTAGTTTTGATTTGCATTTCTCTAATAATAAGGGATGTTGAGCATTTTTTCATGTGCCTGTTGACCATATGTATGTCTTCATTGGAGAATTGTCTTTTTAGGTCTTTTCACATGGACTGTTTATTTTTTGCTCTTGAGTTGTATGAGTTGTTTGTATATTTTGGAGATTAAGTCCTTGTTGGTTGCATCCTTTGAAAAGATTTTCTCCCATTCTTTAGCCTGTCTTTTTGCTTGTTTGTTTGTGGTTTCCTTTGCTATATAAAAACCTAACCCAGAAAATTATGGTCAATTAATCTTTGACAAAGGAGGCAAGAATATAAAATGGGAAAAAGGCAATCTCTTTAGCCAGTGGTGCTGGCAAAACTGGAGAGCTGCACATAGCTGCATTTTTTTTTTTAATGGTTTTCTTTGCTGTGCAAAACCTTATAAGTTTGATTAGCTCCCATTGGTTTGTTTTTATTTTTATTGTCGTGGGAGACCGATGTAAGAAAATGTTTATACGGTTGATGTCAGAGAATGTTTTGCCTATGTTCTCTTCTAGGAGTTTTATCTTATCTTAATGTTTAAGTCTTAAAGCCATTTTGAGTTTATTTTTGTGCATGGTGTGAGTGTTTGCTCTAGTATCATTGATTTACATGTAGTTGTCCAGTTTTTCTGGACTACTTGCTTTTTTCCCCCATTTTATAGTCTTGCCGCCTTTGTCAAAGATTAATTGACCACAGTTGTCTGGGTTTATTTCCATGATCTCTATTCAGTTCCCTTGGTCTTTATGTCTGTTTTTGTACTGGTACCACACTGTCTGGACTATTGTGGCTTTGTAATATTGTCTGAAGTCTGGGAGAGTTATACCTCCTGGTTGGTTTTTGATTTGTTTTATATTTTTCTTTTTTTTCCCTTCAGGATCACTTTGGAAATTCTGTGTCCTTTATGGTTCTATATAAATTTTTGGATCATTCATTCTAGTTCTGTGAAAAATATCATGGGTAATTTAATAGGGATTGCATAAAATCTGTAGATTGCTTTGGGTAGTATGGCCATATTAATAATATTAATTCTTCCTGTCAGGAGCATGGAATGTCTTCCCATTTCTTTGAATCCTCTTTACTTTCCTTGATTAATATTTTATAATTCTCAGCATATAAGTCTTTCACCTCCTTGGTCAGGTTTATTCATAGCTATTTAATTTTGGGGGGTGCAATTTTAAATAGTAGTATATTTTTACAGTCCTTTTAAATATTTCATTGTTAGTATACAAAAACACAACTTATTTCTGAATGTTAATCTTATATCCTGCTACTTTTTGAATTCATTGATCACTTTGAGTAGTTTTTGTGTGGAGTCCTTAGGATTTTCTATGTATAGTATCACGCTGTCTGCGTTGAGTGACAATTTTGCCTCTTCTCTTCCAGTTTAGATACCTTTTATTTCTTTTGTTTGTCTGATTGCTGTGGCTAGGACTTCCAATACTGTGTTGAATAAAAGTGATGAGCATGGGCATCCTTGTCTTGTCCCAGATATCAGTGGGAAGGCTTTCATCTTTTTCTTTGTTGAGTATTATACCAGGTGTGTCATTAATGGCTTTTAATATGTTAAGATATTTTCCTTCTATATTCAATTTTGAAAGAGTTTTGATCATGAATGGATGTTGGATTTTGTCAAATGCTTTTTCTGAATCTATTGAGGTAATCATATGGATTTTGATTTTTCTTAATGTGCTGTATGACTTTGATTGATTTGTGTGTGTTGAACTATCCTTATGTACTTGAAATGAATCCTACTTGGTTGTGGTGTGTGATCTTTTTTATGTGTTGTTGCATTCAGTTGGCTAAACTTTTTTTGAGAATGTTTGCTTCTATTTTCATCAAAGATATTGGCCTATGATTTTCCTTTTTTGGTAGTATCTTTGTATGGTTTTGGTATTAGGTTCTGTTGTATAGCACAGGGGACTATATCTAATCTCTTCTGATGGTGCATGATAGAAGAAGTAATGAGAAAGCAATGTTTGTGTATATGTGTGTGTGTATATATATATGTATATATATATACATATATATATATATATATATATATATATATATAAAACTGTGTCACTATGCTGTACAGAAGAAATTGATAGAACATTGTAAATCAACTATAATAAATATATATATAAATAAAAAGACAATCAACCAAAAAAAAAAGACACAGACTAGGAGAAAATACTTAAAAAAATATACCTGTTTTAAAACAAGAGGTCAGCATTTAAGTCTGACCTTTTATAACTGGTGAAACTGATGGGAGTTTAAATATTTACACTGATATGAATTTGTATGCTTATGTATAAAAATATGTAATTTTACAAGGACTGGTAGAGTTATGGATACCAGAAACCGAAAGTCTTTTCACATCTTAAGTTACAACTCCCTCCACCTAAGATCTGTGAGCCCATTTTGACCATTAATATTTCTTTTTTTTGTTCGTTTTTTGTTTAAATTACTCAGTGAATTTTATTACATTTATAGTTATACAACAATCATAACAACCCAATTTTATAGCATTTCCATCCCAAACCCCCAACCCGTCCCCCCATACCCTGACCTATCTCCTTTGGAAACCATAAGTTTTTTAAAGTCTCTGAGTCAGTATCTGTTCTGCAAAGAAGTTCACTGTGTACATTTTTTTGGAGTGGGGGTGGTGCGCACCAAATGGCAAATGGAAGTTCCCAGGCCAGGAATCAAGTCAGAGCTATAGCTGCTGGCCTATGCCACAGCCACAGCAATGTGGGATCTGAGCCACATTTGTGACCAACACCACAGCCTATGGCAATGCTGAGTCCTTAACCCACAGCAAGGCTAGGGATCGAACCTGTGTCCTCATGGATGCTAGTCAGATTAATTTCCACTGAGCCATGATGGGAAATCCTACTGTGTCATTTTTTTAGATTCCACATGTAAGTGATAGCATATGATTTCGGTGTTTTACTATCTGGCTGACTTCACTTCACATGATAATTTCTAGGTCCATCCATGTTGCTAAAAATGCCAGTATTTCATTCCTTTTAATGGTTGAATAATATTCCATTGTGTATATGTACCACATCTTCTTTATCCATTCCTCTGACAAAGGACATTTAGGTTGTTTCCATTTCTTGGGTATTGTATATAGTGCTGCAATGAACATTGCAGTCCATGTATCTTTTTCAGTCATGGTTTTCTCAGAATGGATGCCCAGGGGTGGGGTTGCTGGATTAAATGGGAGTTCTATGTTTAGTTTTCAGAGGAATCTCCATACTGTTTTCCACAGTGGTTGTACCAATTACATTCCCACCAACAGTGTAATAGGGTCATCTTTCCTCTACACCCACTCCACCATTTATTATTTGTAGACTTTTTGATGATGGCAATTCTGGCCAGTGTAAGGTGGTACCTCATAGTTGTTTTGATTTGCATTTCTCTAATCATGAGTGATATTGAACACCTTTTCATGTATTTTTTGGCCATCCATATGTCTTCTTTGAATTATCTGTTTAGATCTTCTGCCCATTTTTTTGATTTTTTTTTTTTTTTTTTTTGGTATTGAGCTGCAGAAGGTGTTTATAAATTTTGGAGATTGATCCCTTGTCAGTCACTTCATTTGCAAATATTTTCTCCCACTCCATGGGTTGTCTTTTCATTTTGTTTAGGGTTTCCTTTGCTGTGCAGAAACTTTTAAGTTTGATTAGGTCCCATTTGTTTATATTTGTTTTTATTGCCATTACTCTTTAAGGTAGATCTGAGAAGATGTTGCTATGGTATATGTCAGAGAGTATTTGTGTTTTTTGCAGTTTTTTCCTTGTTGTTAATTTCCAGTCATATAGTGTTGTTGTCAGAAAAGATGCTTGATATGATTTCAATTTTCTAAGTTACTGAGGCTTCATTCGTGGCACAGAATGGGATCAATCGTACAGAATGTTCCATGTGTACTTGAGAAGGTAGCATATTTTGCTGCTTTTGGATAGAATGTACTATAAATACCTATTAAGTCCATCTGGTCTAATGCTTCAATTAGGCCCTGTGTTTCCTTTTGATTTTCTGTCTGGATGATCTTTCCATTGCTGTAGGTGGGGTGTTGAAGTCCCCCCAATTATTGTGTTATTGTCAGTTTCTCCTTTTACAGTTGTTAGCAGTTTCCTTATAAATTGAGGTGATCCTATGTTGGGTGCATGTATATTTAAATTTGTTATGTCTTCTTCTTGGATTGATCCTTTGATCATTATGTAATGTTCTTCTTTGTTTCTTACAATATTCTTTATTTTACAGTCTATTTTGTCTGATATGAATATCGTTACTCCACCTTTCTTTTGATTCTGGTTTGCATGGAATATTTGTTTCCATCCTCTCACTTTCAATTTGTATGTGTTCCTGGAAGTGGAGTGGGTCTCTGGAAGACAGACTATATAGAGATCTTGTTTTTGTATCCATTCAGTCAGTCTATCAATTGTAGATTTTTGGTTTTGCAGTTACCCTGAAGTTTTGATATAGGAGTGTATACACACACACACACACACACACACACACACACACACACACACACACACAAGAGATAGTTTGAAGTTGTTGGTCTCTTAATTGCAGGTGCATCTCCAGTTCTTGCAACTGTACCCTCTTCTTCTCATGTTTTCTCATTTTGGTAGCATATTTTTGTATGGATCATTTCCTACCTTTACTGTATATATGCATTTACAGGTGAGCCTTGTTCTGTGTGGTATTTTTGTTTCTATTTGTGGCCTTTTCTTTTCTGCCTAGAGAAGTTCCTTTAGTATTTGTTATAAAGCTGGCCTAATGTTTCTGAATTCTCTTAGATTTTGCTTATCTTTAAACTTTTGATTTCTCCTTCAAATCTGAGTGAGCACCTTGCTGGGTAAAGTAATCTTGGTTGGAAGTTTTTTCCTTTCATCATGTCAAATATATCATGCCACTCTCTTCTGGCAGAGTTTCTGCTGAAAAATCTGCTGCTAACCTTATTGGGGTTCCCTTATATGTTATTTGTTTCTTTTTCCTAGCTGTTTTTCATATTTTCTCTTTGTCTTTAATTTTGGTCAGTTTGATTAATATGTATCTCAGGGTGTCCCTCCTTGGTTTTATTTTATATGGTTCTCGTAGTGCTTCCTGGATTTGAGTGAGTGGTTCCTTTCCCATGTTAGGGACATCTTTGGCTATTATCTCTTCAAATTCTTTTTCTGTCCTTTTCTCTCTCTCTTCTCCTTCTGGCATAATGTGGAAGTTGGTGCATTTAACATTGTCCCAGAGTTCTTAGAGACTGTCTTCATTTCTTTTTTATCTTTTTCCTCTTTTCTGTTCTGAATCCGTGATTTCCACTAGTCTGTCCTCCACCTCAGTCATTCTTCTGCCTCCTGTATTCTGCTTTTGGTTGCTTCTAATGAAGTTTTATAACAGTGACTGTATTTTGTGTTTCTACTTGCTTAAGTTTTAAATCTTGTGTTTCTTTCCTCAGTGTTTGCTATAAATGATCAATCTTTGCTCCAGTTTATTTCCAATGTTTTGCATCATCTTCATCATCAACAGTCTAAAGTCTTTTTCCTGGAAGCTGCTAATTTCCAGATCACTTAGCTGTTTTTCTGGAGTTTTTTCTTTCTCCCTTATCTGAGTTATATTTCTCTGCCTTTTCATTTTTATGAGTTTTTGGTGTGGTGTCCTTTTTGCAGACAATAGAGTTGTAGCCTCTCTTACTTCTGATGTCTTCTGCCCTTGTGGCTGAAGTTGGTAAGAGGACTTGCTGTAGGCTTCTTGATGGGAGAAATGGGAGAGACTTGATGGGAGGACCTGTCCACTGGTATGTGGGGCTGATTCCTATCCCTGTGGTGGAAGGGGCTTTGTTTCTGGGTGAAATTAGAGGTGACTCTGTGCCATTTACTGATGGGTGAGGCTCTGATCCTACCTGGATTATCGTTTTGCCTGGGGCTTCTCAGTGCTGATGAATGGGGCCAGATTTTCCCAAAATGGCCACCTCTAGAGGAATACACACTGGTGAATATTCCTGACACTTTTGCCTCCAGTGTCCTCCCCCCACAATGAGCCACAGTCACCACCTGTTTTCCCAGGAAATCCCCCAAGAACTGCAGTCAGGTCCAACCCAGATTACTGTGGAGACTTTGCTTTTCCCTAGGACCCAATGCATGTGAAAGCCTGCATGTGCATTTCAGGAATGGGGTCTCCATTTCCCCCAGTTCCATGGAGCTCCTGCACACAAGCTCCACTGCCCTTCAATGCCAGATCCTCTGGTGGCTCTTTCTCCCAATGCCAAATCCCCAGGGCTGGAGACCTGATGTGAGTCTCAGAACTCTCTCTCCTATAGGTCAGTCTCTGTGATATAGTTACTTTCCAGTCTATGGGCTGCCCACCCAGTGGGTATGGGGTTGCTTATATCCCATAATTACCCCTCCAACCATCCTGATATGGCCTCCTCTTTGTCTTCTGGAATTGGAATTCTTTTTGAAAGTTTCCAGTCCATTTGATTGAAGGTTGTAATTTTGTTGTTTTCCTGAGAGAAGATGACCTCAAGTCTTTCTATTCTGCTGTCTTAATCCCTTCTCTCACACAATACTTTAAAAAAGATTGGTAAATGGCCATCCAGTTCCCGGCCTTCTTGATCTGCTTGGACTCCTTTTCCATCTCCATGACTGGCCAGGTCAGCTGCTGAACCTCGTCCTGGGCCCAATGTGCCATCTGTTTCTCTCAGCCACTTTGCACTTTCCCCCTGGAGTCCTGCTGCAAACCTCAACTCTGGCTGCTACTGCCCTGGTATTTCTAAATATGAGCAATTCTAGAAACCTAGAAGGAGGATCTCAAGCAAAAAAAAAAAAAAGAGAGTGGGAGAGGATGAAATGATGCATTAAATCTAAGTTATGTTATGTAGCAATAATGTTTGATAAACTATTTTTAAGATAATCAGAATTATCTTAATTACACAGTAAACTCAAATATATGCTATTATCATTCTTTGCTTTAGGACCTAAATTTGTAGGACATGAACCTTCATCTCCTATCTGCCAATAATTCTGTGTTCTCAAGTAGTTGCTATACAGAAGAAATTGACATATATATGTGTATATATATATGTAGATAACTTTGTGATTTCTGTCTTCTCTTGAATTATCATTCTCTGTTATATCTCATATTTGTTTATTTTCCTGTATGTTAGCATCTACCCATTTAGGAGAAGCCTACCCATATCCTGATAAGACTGGTCATAGATGTTAGGTATATGGAATTCAGGTTTAATAATGACATAGCATGTGGAGCTGTATCGTCATTATAGAAGGTTATTTATAATTTAAAATTAGTTTTTTCTTTTCTTAACAGTCCTTACATTCATCTGCATTTCCAGTTTTAGTTTTATTTCTTTCATTTTTCTTTTTTTTTCCTCTCCCCTTTCTCTTCTTTCACCACATTTCTGCTTATTGGCCATTTCTTTTCTTTACTTTCTTAGCAGATGATGGCTTTCACTACCTCTTTTTCCTATTCTTTAAATACCCAAATTACACACATTCATATTTAGCTCTGTACCCGTTTTTCCCTCTGCTTGAGTCTTGTTAATTTCATGGTTCATTCTGTCATAGCATTTCGGTCATTACTGAGACCAGTTTTTTATTTAGCAATTCATCCTCACCATCATTTTAAATTGTACCTATCCATTTCAATTGCATTATACTTATTACCTAACATATATGTATTTTATTCATGTTGGCTATTGTCTCTAATTCCCTTATGCTAAATTATAAGCTCTAAGTAGGTATTGAGTTCTGCATTTGATTAGGTGCTTTTCTACTCTAATTGAGGGCAGAAATGGAATATTGTTCGTGACAATCAAAAATTTTGTATTTTAGTAGTTCTTGTCGTGGCTCAGTGGTTAACAAATCTGATGAGGGACGATGAGGTTGTGGGTTTGATCCCTGGCTTTCCTCAGTGGGTTAAGGATCTGGCGTTGCTATGAGCTGTGGTGTAGATTGCAGATGCAGCTCGGATCCCAGGTTGCTGTGGCTATGCTGTAGGGTGGCAGCTGTAGATCTGATTAGACCCCTAGCCTGGGAACCTCCATGTGCCGTGGGTGTGGTGCTAGAAAAAACAAAAAGACAAAAAAAATTTGTGTTTTAAGTGTAACAAATGTCCATTACTTATTTTTCCCCATATTAACACTCTAAAACAAAGCTTAGTGTTGGAGAATAATAAACATGAAATGGTTTAAATGTCTACATCTTCAGTAGATTTAGGATCTAGTGGAAGTGGTTCTTTATTGTTTTTATGTGTTTGCATCTTCCTCAATTTGTGGATGTGATGGTGTAAGGCCACTGCTGCATTATAAAATCATAAAAGTGTAAAGATTCAGAAATGAATGGGAACAGCAAATATGTAATCCATACATGAGAGAATAACTGAGTAATCAAACCAAAGACTAGCCAAAAATATCAAAAGTATAACCTGCTGAAATACTGGAATACTATTCTCTTCACTTAAAATGTGCCTTGCACATTATAAGTACTAATAATGTGTTTGTTGCATTTACAAATATATTAGTTTACATCTAGAGATAGGAGGACTAATTGTGAACAAGAATCAGTGCAGTTTAGAGACTATATCTTTGGAACAGATTTAGATTAAGACTCATAGTTATTCTCATAATATATAATGCATAGAAACAAAGACAAAATTAATATTGTATATGTTTGAATGACTTAGTCAAAATGATTTTTTAAGAGTTCCTGTCATGGCTTAGTGGTTAACAAACCCAACTGGTATCCATGAGGATGCAGGTTCAGTCTCTGTCCCTGCTCAGTGGGTTAAGATTCCAGCATATCTGTGAGCTCTGGTGTAGGTCACCAACACATCTCAGGTCCTGTGTTGCTGTGGCTGTTGTGTAGGCTGGCAGCTATAGCTCCACTTCAACCCCTAGCCTAGGAACTTCCATATGCCATGGGTGCAGCCCTAAAAAGAAAAAAAGACAAAAAAAATTTTTTTAGAATCATTAAGATCTCCTGGACTGTTTACATTCCTAATGTTTGGTATTGATAATGTTTTAAAGGAATTTGAAAGGAAGCAGAAAACATGTTAAATGTTTATATATTGATATAATCTTATATAGTCTTTTGAATAAACAATGCATATAAACTGCATAATTCAGTCTATAATTATTCAGAATTTCCCCATTAAAATTTCCTTAATTTCTCACTGTAGTTCTTAGAAAAAGTGAACAGACAGTAATTTATTGCTTTAAGAATGTACTTAATTTAGTATGACTTACAGGTTAGGTGTTTTTCCGTAAATTGTCTTCCCAATTCTCATTACATAATCTGGCTAATGGGGCTGAAATGATGGTCAATTTGGTCTTGGTTCAGTGAAACACAATAGCAAGATTTAAGTAAGTTTTTAACAAATTTTTCTATAATTGAACTGGATTGTTTTATTTAAAAAACTGCATATTATTTGCAGTACCTATTATTTCTAGGAATGTTCTTAAACAAATACCATATGATTTCACATATCTGGAATCTAATGCATGGAACAAATGAACCTTTCCACAGAAAAGAAAACCCTGGATTTGGAGAAGAGACTTGTGATTACCAAGTAGGAGGCGGAGGGGGTGGGATGGACTAGGAATCTGATTTTAATAGATGAAAACTATTGCCTTTGGAATGGATAAGCAATGAGATCCTGCTGTATTGCACTGGGAACTGTATCTAGTCACTTGTGTTGGAGCATGGCAGAGGATAATGTGAGTAAAATAATGTATATATATGTGTATGTGTGACTGGGTCAATTTGCTATAGGGTAGAAAATTGACAACACTAAACAAAACTATAATGGAAAGAATAAATATCATTAAACTAATTCACATAAATAATTTCTGAATGCTTATAATCTACTAGATGGTTCCCATTCAAAATGGTTGGGAGTAGACTAGTTTATAAGACACAGTTTATCCTCTCATGGTACCTATAGCTTTCAGGGGAAGAGATCAATTATTCAATGTATTAAATAACTGATTAAAAATAATATTTGTCAAACATTAAACTATATTTGACTTGTCATTCCTTATCCACAGTGAATTACTCTCATTTAAAGACTTTTGAATGCCATATTAATTCTTTGAGAAAAAGATCCGGAATAGAAACTAAAAGCAATAAAGGAGTAACCTCTGACTAAATTAATAGACTTAACCTTTATAATTTATTTTCCAGCTATTGTGGCATAATTGATAAAAAATTATATATATTTAGAGTGTACATATGATTATATGTATATACTTATAATCATAAACACACTGTGAAATGATTACTACAGTCTAGATAATTAATTAACCTATTTATCACTCCTTATAGCTACCTTTGTTTAGTCAAAAGAAAAATTAAGATCTACTCTTTTAATGAATTTCAAGTATACCAAACAGTATTATTAACCACAGCACTGTCAGATAATTAGATCATTCATCTTATACCTAAAAGTTTATATCCCTTGACAAACATCTCTTCATTCCCCCACTCCATAGCGCATTGCAACTGCCAATCTGTTCTCTGGTTCTATAAGATCAACGTTTTTACATTCATTATGTAAGTGACATCATACAGTATTAATTTTTTCTTTAAAGATTAAAGTTTGGGAATGGAGTGGGGAGGCATACCTTAGAGGTGTGAGTTCAGTTCCAGACCACTGAAATAAAGTGAATATTCCAATAAAGGGAGTCACATAAATTTTGGGGTTTCCCAGTGCATATGAAAGTTACATTTACACCATACTGTAGTCCATTAACATTATGTCTAAAAAATGTACATACCTTAATTAAATTATGCTTTTGGAAAAATGGTACTGATGGCTTGCTACATGCAGGGTTGCCACAAATCTTAATCTGATAAACAAACAGATGAAAAACAAACAAAAAACCCCATATCTATGAAGTGCAGTAAATCAAAGTGCAGTGCAACGAGGTATACCTGTGTTCCCATAAATCATTTAGTATTCATTTAAAAATAGCATGCAAAAGATAGAGTTAAAATAACTCCATATATGTCTCTATGTATTTTATGTATATATATATGTGTGTGTGTGTGTATTATATATGTTCATGTATGTATATACATATACACACAGCTGACAGGGAGGATTTGTAATTTAAGTGCAAATGCAATCTGCTGTAAGGATTCCTTTCTGCTCAGGAGAGGTCATCCTTTGTTTTATTATGGCCTACATCATCTGGGATACTGGTTCCAAGCCACTTCTGACCTACACCACAGCTTACAGCAACACCAGAAGCTAAACCCACTGAGCAAGGCAAGGAATCGAACCCGTGTCCTCATGGATACTAGTTGGGTTCTTTACCACTGAGCAACAACATTAATGTAACCAAGTAGTATTATGAACAGTGGTGCAATGAATCTTGGGGTGCATGTATCTTTTCAAATCACAGTTTTCTCTGGATATATGCCCAGGATTGGGATTGCTGGGTCATAAAATAATTCCATATTTAGTTTTTATAAGAAACCTCCACACTGTTCTCCATAGTGTTTGTAGCAATTTGATACCCACAATGTAGCATTTCCTTTTCTCCACCCCCTCTCCAGCATTTATTTATGTTCAAATGAACATTACACTGGCACAGATTGTAATGTTGTTGTAAGAGTCAGATAAATAATTGCATTTGAAAAGGTAATATCTGTGTGTGCTATACATTTAAGGACTCAATAAACATGAGATAATATTCCTGACAATAAATATACTGTTATTTGAGAATTCAGAATGTACCATAAAACAGAATTTGTGAGAACAGACACATATGATTTATCCCAATCTTGGGGGAAAGGCTCAGTTCAGTGTCTGTGATTCACCATTAAGTATGATATAAATTTTTTCTAGATGCATTTTTTATCAGGCTGAGTAATTTGCCTTCTATTCATATTACTGGGAAATTTTGTCATGAATAAATGTATTTTACATGTTGTTTTTCTGTCTCAACTGAAATGATCATGTGATTTTTCTTCCTCCTTTAAGCACTGATTTATTTCTGGTTCACAATGTGTTCATATCAACCTTGTAATTTTTTCTTTGACTAACATGTTATTTAGAAGTATGCTGCTGTTAAATTTCACCTTTCAGATACTATTGTAATTACCAAATTCCAATTCAATACTTTTTTTTGAAAATCATATTTTGTATATTTTCAATATTTATAAATTTACTGAGACTTGTTTTATGGATCATCATAAGGCCTATTTTTGTGTATGTTCCATATACTTTTTAAAATCATAAGTATTATTTTAGAATATTTTATTCTGAAAGTATTCTGAGTACTTTATAAATATCAAAACTTAAGTTTGTGATAGTATGAATTTACCATCTATCAATTCCATATAACGGAATGTTGAAATTTACAACTCTTAGTTGTAGATTTTTCTCTCTCTTCTTTTTTTTTGTTTTTGTTTTTGTCATTTGTCTTTTAGGGCTGCACCCCAGCATATGGAGGTTCCCATGCTAAGGGTATATGCCAGAGCCACAGCAACACCAGATCCGAGCCACATCTGTGACCCACACCACAGCTCACCACAATGCCAGATCTTAACCCACTAGGTGAGGCCAGGGTTTGAACCTGTAACCTCATGATTCCTAGTCAGATTCGTTCCCACTGCGCCAAGACATTAACTCCTATTTCTTCCTTTAGTTCTAACAGTTTTGACTTCATGTATTTTGAAACTGTTATTAGCTACACACATGTCTTTTCATTGAATTGATTATATATAATAAAGAAATGTCATTCCTTTCAGGGATAATATTCTTTGTTCAGAAGTTTGCTTTGATATTTATTATGTAGTCTTCCCAGGTTTTTTTTTTTTTTTCTTCAGAATTTTCATTGTATATATGTTTTCCATTACTTAGTTTTTACTTATATAAGATCTTTTACGTAGTTCTTACTTATACAGATCTATATATTTAAAGGAAGCTTATTGTAGATAGCCATTGGTATAGATAGCCATTGGAAAGTTGGTGTTTTTAAAATCTAATTTGACAACTTCTACTTTTTTCTTTAGACCATCTAATTTAATACTATTATTGGCATGGTGTTATTCTTGTAATTATCTTTCTATTTGGTTTTCTTTTGTTGTTTTTGGGTTATTTTTTGTTTGTTTGTTTCATCTTTTGTCTTTTTGAGCGCCTAACTCGCGACATATGAAGGTTCCCAGGCTAGTGGTCTAATTGGAGCTGTAGCCGCCGGCCTGTGCCACAACCACAGCAACACTAGATCTCAGCCACGTCTGTGCCCTAGACCACAGCTTGTGGCAATGCTGGATCCTTAACCCACTGAGCGAGGCCAGGGATCGAACCCGCAACCTCATGGTTACTAGTAGGATTTGTTTTAGCTGCACCATGACAGGAACTCCTCTATTTGTTATCTATTTTCTCCATTTGTTCTTTTATCCTCTTCTAGCTCTTTTATATATGTTATTTCTTCTAATTCCATGTTATCATATATATATATACATATATATATGTATACACACACACACACACACACACATGTGTTGTGTGTATTTGCTCAGATATATCAATTTGACATTTTAATGACCTTGCATGTAGTTTTAAATAGATACCACTGTAAGAAGCTTAGAGCACAGCCCCCTGAATCAGGATTAGAATGGAGTGATATAAGACCTCATCCCTCTAAGAACACTCGAGCCAAACTTTGTTTTGTTACTAAGCATAGTTTGTCAAACTCTGGAAAAACATTACAGAATCAGTAAGTCACTTGATGAAAATGTAAGATCGACCATGGAAGAGTGACTAGACTTTTCTGGTTCTTTTTTCACAAGGCATTAAATATACATATTAGATCTCTTAGGATGGAACCCTCTTCTAATCTGTTCCCCAAATGCATCACAAATCTGACCAAAAAAAAAAAAAAAAAGAAAGCAAAGTACATGATCTGCAGGGCCCTTGCATAATTTGTCCCTAATTTATTTGCCTGAATTATCATGAATAGATTTCCCTCTGACTTTTATAAGTGACATTTCTTTCTTTCAGTTAGGTGCATGGATCATGCTTTCTCCTACATAGGTTTGCTGCTCTGCCTTTGAACCTCTCATCTCCCTTTTTTTTTTTCCCCCTGTCTTTTTGCTATTTCTTTGGGCCGCTCCTGTGGCACATGGAGGTTCCCAGGCTAGGGGTCGAATCGGAGCTGTAGCTACCGGCCTATGCCAGAGCCATAAGCAACGCGGTTTCTGAGCCGCGTCTGCAACCTACACCACAGTTCACAGCAGCACCGGATCGTTAACCCACTGAGCAGGGACCGAACCCGCAACCTCATGGTTCCTAGTCGGATTAGTTAACCACTGCACTACGAAGGGAACTCCTCATCTCCCTATCTTTACTTCATAATTTCCTATTTATATTTAAATTTCAACTCTTATTTCCTTCAACTAGGCAAAACCCTTTATTACATTATTTTATATTCCTCTCATTTGCAGCATTATTTAAAATTGTAGTTTTACATTAATTTGTCTGATTACTTGAAAAATATCTGTTTATTCCAGTAAGTAGACTATAAATTTCATTAGGGAGCTGCTTCTATTTTCTAAGCCCCGAAGTCAATGTGATAGCCCAGTTAACCAAAACAATGCCTGGAAAATTGTTAGTATTCTGAGATTATTTATCAGTAGCAAAATAAACACATTCGTGGGAAATTTCAAGTGGAGAAAGGCCTCCAGGATAAGAGAACGAACAAATTTATTTATTTATTTCTAACATATCAAGTATATACTTAGATGTTCAAAAAATAAAGATATATGAAAATATCTATACTCCCAAATGTTTAGAGTGTATGGTAGGTTATACATGCTTGTATATAAGTATTCTGCTGTGTTTATATGTACATATAAAGTATATGTGATATATGCATCTTTAAGTTAATAATCTATCATCTAGCACAATGTAAAATTATATGTAATGAAATATTTCAGTCTCAAGTATTCATGTTGAGATTTTTATATAAACTTAGGTTAAAATTATTTCCGCAATTGTACAATACTACTTGAACTGAAGGGACCCAATTTAAGGTCTAGCCAAGATTCTGGTGTTTAGAAACTTTAGATAAAATTAATTCCACCACATACTGATGATTTCAAAGAGTCAATTTTCTTTTGGATGTACTGTAAGTACCACTTAATATAATGTTAAAATCCTCTTTTCTTTTCTCTCTTTGATAGTATAAAGTCCATCCTTCTCAACATGTAGTTGCTTTTTATTCTCAAAGAACCATTTTGGAGAAAATATAATTTTCTCATTTCAAAATTCCCTGTAGTGAAATTCCACTGGCATTATTACCATTGCCTAGCTTCTGACTCATGTGTTTTTTTAAAATGTTTTTATTAAAGTATAGTTGATTTACAGTGTTCTATCAATTTCTGCTCTACAGCAAAGTGACCCAATCATACATATATATATACACATATGTTCTTTTTCTCATATCTAACTCATGTTTTGTTTTATTTTGGTTTTGGGTTTTTCAGAATGCATATCACATTTAAAAAAAATCTTTGTCAAAGAGATATACATTATTTCTACTTGTTTTCTTTATTTCTTTCTAGTTATAAATCATATGTAACTAAATTAGATTTCTGCTGCTATTATATCAAATTACAAAAAAAATCCATCTTACAACAATATCCATTTATTATCATACTGTTAATATATGTGAAATCTGGCACAGTGTAACTGGATTCTTCCAATATGATTCAGGGCTGTGGTTCTTACCTGGCACTCAAATCTTCTTTTAAGCTTGTTGTTGTCAGAATGCAGCTCTTTATAGTTGTTGGATCTAGAATACCTGTTTCTTTAACAGAAGCTCAGATTATTTCAAGTCAACAATAGAGGGTTGAGTCTTTTTCATGCTTTAAATCTCTTACCTCTTCTCTCTTCCCATTCTCTGGTTTAAGAGATCATATGATTATACTGGGCCAACCATATGATTCAAGATTATGCTACAAATTGCATTATTTCATTCTTTTTTTGTCTGAGTAGTACTCCATTTTATGTATATATGTACCACATATTCTTAATCCATTCATCTGCCTGTGGACACTTAAGTTGTTTCTATGTCTTGGCTATGATGACGTGATGAACATAGGGGCACATGGATCTTTTTCAAAGAAAGTTTTGTCCAGATATATGACCAGAAGTTGGATTGCTGGATCATATGGTAGTTCTATATTTAGTTTGTTGAGGTACCCCCATATTCTTTTCCATAGTGGTTGTACAAATTTACATTTCCACCAACAGTGAAGGAGGGTAACCTTTTCTCCACATCCTCTTCAGCAATTGTTATCTTTTACCTTGTTAATGATGGCCATTCTGACCAGTGTGAGGTGGTACCTCATTGTAGTTTTGATTTGCATTTCTCTAATAATTATTGATGTTAAGCATTTTTTCATGTACCAGATGGCCATCTGTATGCCTTCTTTGGAGGATTGTCTATTTAGGTCTTCTGTCCATTTTTAATTTGTTTGTTTTTTTGTTGTTGTATGAGTTGTTTGTATATTTTGGATATTAGGCGCTTGTCTGTTGCATTGTTTCCAGTTTTCCAAGCACTCTTTATCAAACAGGCTATCTTTTTCTTCCCTCTATGTTCTTACCTCCCTTGTCATAGATTAGTTGACCATAGGTGCTTGGGTTTATTTCTGGACTTTGTACCCTGTTCTGTTGAATTATATTTCTCTTTTTGTGCCCATACCATATTGTTTTGATAAATGTAACTTAGACAATACTACAAAACCTTATACCCTACTTCAGAGAAGATTTCTCTGGATACTTTTGCTACTTTTGTAAATACTTGATAGTTTACTATAAATACCAAAGAGCAAAAAGATTTGGCTAATGTCTGCTGAACACATAACTGAAATCTCTTATGCAACTAATGTAGACCCTGCACAAGAAGATGTATAATAAACACAAATAAGAGCTTTATCTAATTTCAAAAGTATTTAAAATATCCAAAATATGTTTTTGTAATTTTTACTTTGAAAGTCTTTTATTTAACATTATTGTTAATACTTAAATGTAGTGATTGTTTTTTAGTGTATCCCCTCAGTGCATGCTTTGTAAACATTTGTAGTATGTTCTATGGATATTACTGTATCTTTGATCTATGGGAGTTTGCAGTTAGTAGATGCAAACTATTGCATTTGGAGTGGATAATCAGTGAAGTCCTGCTTTATAGCACAGGGAGTTATATCCAATCACTTGTGATTGAATATGTTGGAAGATAATGTGAGAAAAAGAATGTAAATGTATGTATAACTGGGTCACTTTGCTGTATAGCAGAAATTGACAGAACATTGTAAATCAACTATAATGAAAATTTAAAAAAGATCCATATTACCATTGCCAAATATATATATGTGTTATACATACACACACACATATATATATATATATATATATATATATATATATATGAGTTTTAAATGGAGCTAAAGCATATCTATAGTAACAGCTTAAAAGAAAGAATTTCAAAATAAATTTAAGTTCTGGACTAGTGACAATTTCATAAATACTGCCATCACAGTGAAAAAAATATGAAATAGCTCTAGGTTATTCACCAAATATAGCTTATATTTCATAAAATTTATTTCTTCACCCTCCGGCTTGCTAAACATTAGTTTGATTTCTATCTAATAAAAGTAAGTATCAAGGAAATATATTTTTGCAATTTAATTGCATTTTTCTCTATGTGGAAATACAAGATTAAGTATCAGGTATTTTCAATCAGAAGGGTTTGGGTTATGTATATTATTTGTTTTGATTGGAAAAAAGACTTCAAAAATATTTCAAGTATTTTAAAATTTTTCCAATTCACACAGGTTCCCTATTTTCCAAGCTTCAGTAGACTCTTGAAGTAGAAGTAGTGTGGAAATAATAGTAATTCAAAATAGCATGATATATTAGCCTCTGCATTCCCATATTCATCTGAATGGTTGTTAAAGCTGAAAACTGCGGCCATAGTCTAACAGTCAAAGAGTATTTGCTTTGTTACAATAAGACAATTCTATTAAATCATATAAATATAATAATATAATTTTAATGGAAGGTAAAGTTGTTACAAAATTTGAGCTGTCAGTATTATTCATTACTTTTATTTATCTTAAAAATAATCCCTCTGGCAAACCATATGCAGGATACAGTAAGGACATTTATTTATTGAATTTCTGAAATATTTCTGTGCCTTTTCAGTTTTTTGTAAACAATAACTTTAGCATTTAAGATAAATAAAAACAAAAAAGAAAAGGTAACTTGAAACTGTCACAAAAAGGACATAATAATTTGTATTTCCTTAAGACATTAAGAGAATTCCTTAAAATGTGTCTTAACAAAATATGCTAAGATAAAGTAAAGAAACAGTGTGTGATGTGGAGTAAATATATCTAACTATGATTAAACTATTTAGAGCCTGTTGTACTTCTAAATCTAATTACTTTGTGATTTTAGCCTAGAAAAGTATATTTAAGATTCAGTTGCTTTTATAAATAAGAATATTTTATAAAATAGCATCACATACTTTAAAATTTATTTTAATTCCATTAAGATTAATACATTCCCAATGTGTATTGAAAAATATGAATAGGAAATAAATTTTTGGTTTAATAATCATCATTTGGCCATTTAAATATGAAAACCACTATACTTTGAGCTTAAAGTGCCCTAAGAGATAAAACCATGAATTTTTCAGTGTTAATGAAGGAGAAACATAAAATAACACTGAGTATGGAGTTCCCGTCGTGGCGCAGTGGTTAACGAATCCGACTAGGAACCATGAGGTTGTGGGTTCGGTCCCTGCCCTTGCTCAGTGGGTTAACAATCCGGCGTTGCCGTGACCTGTGGTGTAGGTTGCAGACGCGGCTCGGATCCTGCGTTGCTGTGGCTCTGGTGTAGGCCGGGGGCTGCAGCTCTGATTCGACCCCTAGCCTGGGAACCTCCATATGCCGCGGGAGCGGCCCAAAGAAATAGCAAAAAGACAAAAAAAATAAATAAATAAAAATAAATAAATAAAATAACACTGAGTAAAGCAAATAGCAGCAACTCTCATTGATTAAGTACTTATTGTATTCCAGGCATTATACAAAGGAAGATAGATAGAAGATAGATAGATAGATAGATAGATAGATAGATAGATAGATAGATAGGTAGATAGACAGCTGATAGAAAATTTTTCTTTATGTGATGGATATTATAACCCATTTATACCAAAGGTCTAACATATTTGAAAATTTTAAACATCTTACTTAAGAATAAATGAGTCATTGAAACTTTAATTTAGCTTTTTTTTTCTTGGTCATTATATATAACCTATGCTTTACATCATTATGCAAAGTACTCCTGTTTACCTGTATTCTCTCTAGGCATGCCAAACCTTGCCTCTATGACTTTCTTTCTAAAATTCCAGTTCTCATAACCAATATACATTAACATTTACTTTGGGCTAAATTTGATTATGTAATTCTGTTACTTTAGCCTTAAGAAGTAAATTTATTTCCATTATTTATAAAAGTAATGATTACCTTTAAGTATTTCTATACTTTTAAAATGAATTTGTCTAGAAGTAACAGAAAATCATATATATGTAACAGTGCTGTAAAATGTATAGAAGTTTATTTTAGTACTTTTTTATCACCTAAAAATCAACCTGGAGACAAGCAATCCAAACTTAGAATAGTTTCTTGCTCCAGGAAATTCTCAAGGACCTACAGCTAACTATCCCACCAATCTTAAGATATGGTTCTAAGCCGTATGATATTGTATCAGCTTTATAGATAGCTGATTGGAGAGCCAAAGTAGAAAGAACAACTATCTCAAAGTAGGTAACTGATAGAAGTCTCTTTAATTTACTTTACTTTGGCCAGAATTTAGTTATGTGTCCACTCTTTATCTTCAACGAGTTTTTGATAATTCGTTATTTAGTCTAGTAAGTCGTACATCTTGCTAAGAGTATTTAATATGAAAGAATGTGCACTATCTCTATCTCGTCTTGTAACATACCAAAAATAAGGATTTTAAAAAGAGAAGATTTCAAAAAATTTTATTTTGCTTTTTTTTTAAGTGCAGAGATTTGGGTAGAGTTGATGTGTGACAAGAGTTCTGCAGTTTTCACATAGGAATGCAAAATGGAACATCCATTTTGAATGGTAGTTTGACCAAAAAACCAGAATGCATTAATCACCTCCTCTGAGGTCAAATAGATACCCAAGCATATTAATGAGCAAAGGAAGAATGATTTTGTTAGAAGCTATTTCATGCTGTGAAAATCTCATGAATTTTCAGAAACAAAGGTCATTACTACTGAGCAGGAGTTGCTCAGATGTGATGTTAGAAAGAGAAATTTGAAATAGAAAAAGGATAGGAAGAACAATTACATGACACTGTCAGATCTTTTCTAAAGCACAATAGCAGGATGATAATCCTATCTTTGAATTTGTAAGGCTGATTCTAAAACAGATGTGATTCATAGTAATTTTCCTGCATCTTTATCTGCAGGAAAAATGAGTAGGATTTTCAAGAAAATGAGTAGGATTTCAGTATCATTGATCTGTCTTTGTGGTTATTTTACAGGAAATGATGAAATTTTAGTTTTCAGTGTAAATAGTTGATTTTTTAATTCTATATTCTGTTTTTATGAGCTAGCCAATGCCAATAAACCTGTCACTTATCAATCTTAGGCAGAATAATGAGATTAGAACAATCCTACTTTCGAGGAAGAGAAAAACTTTATGAGTGTTTGTGGAGAGTACTACAAAGACTGAAGTGTAGTAAATAAGGAGCTAAACAGCAGTTTTTTCGCTATTAAGTTATGATCCTATTTACAAGCATTGCCAACTTTGCTAATGTTAAAAAAACACAAAAAGCAGAGAATATTTCAATTTAGGTTCATCAGTGGAAGATCAGTGAATAAGAAATTCTTGGTGTTGGTACTGTTTTCTTTTCACTCCATGTCTTCTCCAAATTGTTATTTAAATGGAGTGAAACTGTCAGTTTTGTCAGAGTATGTGTAGGCTAGAAAGGACTTAGATAAATTATTGCAATTTTTGAGCAATTAACCTTTCTAGCTTAATCCAGAAAAAAGAGTCTTCTCCAAAAATAAATTCCTAGAGGATAGGTAACGTGTCTGTTCTATTTAGTACTCCATATCCAGGGATGGTATTGTGCTGGTACACAGTAGTCAATGATTATTGAATAAACTGATACATGAATGAAATGAAAAAGGCATCACATTTTGGGGTATGTGGTAGGTTTCAGAAGTACTACAGACTTTGCCATCAAATGTGTTGGTAATAAGAAGATAGAGTGATACAGAAGGTCAGAGTAGGACAAGAGATAAGTAGCAGAACAATAAATAAATATAATTCAGAAAAATATTGTTTGTGAGCTCTAGGAGATAATTACAATTTAGATATCCCCCAAGAGTAAAGTAACTCATCAAAAATGTCACCCTTATTATAACAGTTTTAATATACAAGTTATGGAATGTAATAAATATATATCATAATTCAAACATTTCAGTGTACAGTTATATGATAATTTTTAATAATTTTACTGAGTGAAATGACTGTCACCACAAATCATCTCAATAGCGTTTTCTTTTCTCCAGTAGTTTCCCACATGCCTCCTTACAGCTAATTCCCACCCTTATCCCTGTCCCCCAGCCACCACTAATCTATTTTTGTTCTCAATAAATCTATCTTTTATGGGCATTTCATATAAATAAAATCATAGACTAGTCTCTTATGCCTGGACTTTTTCATTTAGTGTAATGTATTGGAGCCTGTGTCAACAGTGTATACTTTTTTTTTTTTTTTTTTTTTTTTGGCCACCTGAATAGTGTTCTGAATGGATATAACATTCTGTCAGTGTAAACCTCTAAACACCCACATATATACGCACACATATATATGATATCTCTATGATATATATACATTGTATGTATGTATGAAATATACAATTACATATTTTATGAACACACCCACACAAACATACATGTATATACACAATTTTCATTATTCATGTTTGTTGTGGTCTATAAGGTCTCCATAAACATAAAATTAGTAGATACTGGGCACTGTTCCTAGGGGAAGATATCTTACATACCTTGTAGTTTTAAATCCTTAAAAAGAACTCGTATTTTCTGTATGTTACAAAAGAGAAAATAATATTCAAAACTGTTAAGTTACTTGCCTGAGGCTATTCCATTAACAGGTGTCCAAGTTCAAATTGTCCAAGGGCCAGAAATTTTTACAATAGATTGCACTGCTGCTTGTCATCACTGTTCCCTGATCACCTGTATCAGACTGAAACAAGATAGCCAAGCATCACCTTTTTTTACTTCAACTGAGAATGTTCACATCAAACAACTCTAATTGTTCAGT
Organism: Sus scrofa; assembly: GCF_054392235.1. NCBI lineage: Eukaryota > Metazoa > Chordata > Mammalia > Artiodactyla > Suidae > Sus > Sus scrofa. The sequence continues at coordinate 184,123,101 of NC_139383.1, read as the reverse complement.
ATCTTCAAAATATTTTTATTTGGGAAGGTCCACATATATAATTCACATGCATTCGGTCTTCATTATTCATGCACTCTATATTTGAGATTTTGACCACTTAGCTAAAATTTATTTATAAGCCATAAATCAATATTTCAGACACACTTGTCATTTTTAGATGTGTACAGAACTATGAAATTTTTGAGTACCCAGGCATTCATCTTCCCAGATAAGGTTGAACAAGGCTGCATGGTCTTCTTGTTTCAGTGATCATACTGGAAAAACTATCCTTTTCACAGCCTATCTGTTGCTGCAGTTTTCACACATTTATGGTTTTTGTTGGTGATTAACTGTAGAAATGGCAACCAATCTTAATGTTGAAGTACTGTGAGACATTCTTGAGCAGAAGAAAGCTGTGATTTGCCTCATGAGGAAAGTACTTGTGTTAACCAAGCTTCTTTCAGTAATGGTTATAGTGCTGGTGGCTGTAAATTCAGTGTTAGCAAATCAATAATATGGCATATCCAGAAAGAATAAGAGGATATTCATTAATCTCTGTATGAGACCATTTTGGAAAGTGCTAAAGGAATATCTATAATGAGTGAGGAATCTATGAGAAAGATGTAAAAGTGTAAGATGTAAATTTTTGATTTAGTAGATGATCACTGATTTTAAAAATGTATAGTACACAGCTTTGTTATAAGGCTGAAAACTCACTTCTGACTATATTCACCTGGTGGATGGGCTAAGCAGGAATGCCTAAAGTCACTCCTGCTGAATGCTTCAATCTTTGGTCATAGGACCTATCATCCTCAAGTACATTAGACTAGACTTCACCCACAGTGTTCTTAGGTTTCCAAGAGGTGCAAGTCCTCCTTTGTCCTAGGTTTCAGAATTTATACATCTCTACTGTCATATCATAGTGGTCAATACAAGGCTCAACCTGTCCAGATTTAAGAATATGAAAATCATTTCCTCATAAGAGGACCTGTAACTATTATATTGCAAACAAGCATTTGCAAAACATGCGATAACAAAAAGAGATGTTTTTCACTGGGATGCATTATGATAATTACTGCATTAGGTATCCTTTTCCTCTACAAGATGAAAAAAGGGCAAAATCTTTCTCATCCTATCTGTAAGCATGCTAAACACAATACAAGGTGAACTTTTGTAGACCAATATGCATTTCACATACCCTTGTGAAATTGAGGCAACCGAGGTTCTTATCTATAATTTGCATTATAAAGTGGCATCTGACTTAAGTATTATTCTATGCAGCAGGCATAAAAATATATTTATACAATATAAATACTGAAAAGAATCCTAAAGATCAAAGAAATTAAATCAATGGATAAAAATCTGACAATAAATAGTCATAGAATAATTCCTATACTTGATCTTTTAAATAAGAATAAGATAAGGATAATCCCCAATGAATTATATGAGGGAAGAATATTTGTGGTAAAAAATAATTAAAATACAATAATAGAAAATTGAACATCACATAGATGAATATAGGTGAAAATATCATATGCAAGATATTCCCACCCAATATGAATGAAGTCGTGGAAGAAAACATAATCCTTTAGAGATGTTGAAGTTTAGTCTCATCACTTGTAGAAAAAATAGCTAGAGAAAGAAATGTTGTCCTACAAGATGGTAGCAATAACCTAGAATGGCCCTTGCACCTTTAACAGAAATTGACACAAAATGGCTCATAGATCCAAATGTAAAATGTGAAACTATAAAACTTCTAGTTAGAGGAGTTCCCATTGTGGCTCAGCAGATTAAGAACCCAACTAGTGGAGTTCCCATCATGGCACAGCGGAAACAGATCAGACTAGGAACCATGAGGTTGGTTTTTGATCCGTGGCCTTGCTCAGTGGGTTAACGACCAGGCATTGCTGTGAGATGTGGTATAGGTTACAGATGCAGCTCAGATCCTGCTTTGTTGTGGCTGTGGCATAGGCCTGTAGCTGTAGCTCCGATGTGACTCCTAGCCTGGGAACATCCCATCCATGTGCTGCAGGTGCGGCTCTAAAAAGCAAAAAAAAAAAACAAACGAGTAGGATCTAGGAGGCTGTGGTTTCAATCCTTGGCCTTGCTCAGTGGGTTAAGGATCCCATATTGCTGTGAGCTGTGGTATAGGTCATGGATGCACTTCAGATCCTGTGTTGCTATGGCTATAGCATAGGCCAGCAGCTGTAGCTCCAGTTCAGCCTCTAGCCTTGGAACTTCCATATGCCAAAGGTGCATCCCCAAAAAGCAAAAGCCAAGAAAAAAGAAGAATATATGTAGGATTTTATTAATATTAAAACTTCTGCTTTCCTGAAGTCACAGTTAAAAAATATAGATGACCGCTGACTGGGAAAAAATAGTTTAAAAAACACACATATAATAATGCTTCTGATATTCAAATTAGAAAGGACTCATAAAACTAAGCAATGAGAAAAAGAACCAAAAAAGTGTTCAAACAAAACAGATGCTCTCACCAAAGCAGATAATACAAATGGTAAATAAATAAAGATTATTAACATCAAATATAATTAAGGAAATGCAAATTAAAGCATCAAGATACAATTAAACACCTATTAGAATGACCCAAATACAACAATCTGGGTAAGGATGTAGAGCACTAGAACTCTCACTCATTGCTTTTTGGAATGCATAATGGTACAGTGACTTTGAAAGAGTTTGGCTGTTTCTTACCAGGCTAAATATAGATTATCATCCAGTAATCTCATGCTTAGATATCTGTCAAACATTTGAAAACTTATGTCCATATGAAAGTTGCACATAAATGTTCACAGCAATCTTTTTGTAACTAACCAAAAATAAAAGCAGCATTATGTCCTCCAATAAGTAAAGTTTTTTTAAAAAAAATCTGTGTGATATCCATACAATGGAATTTTATTCAGTAATAAAAATAATGACCCATCAAGCCATCAAAATCACGATGAATGTTAACTACATCAGGTAAAAGATGTCAGTATGAAAAGAATATATACCGTATGCTTCCAATTATAAAGCATTCTGGAAGAGGCAAAATTTAAAACAGCCAAAAGATCAGTGTGTTAAGGTGTAGAGGGAGAAGAGGAGATTTGAAAAGGGAGAGCATATGGGAGTTTTCCTAGGTTAATCTGTTCTCTACAATACGTAATTGCAGTTACATGACATTGTGCCTTTGCCAAAACCCAATAAAATTTAATTCATTAAAATTTTAAAAATACGTTATTTTAGAGGTTGAAGATTTTGCAGAATGACAAAATAAACCAACTTCATTTCAAATGTATTTAACACCTTACTCACTGTCTTAGTCCTTTCTGGATGTTAAAATATTACAAATTTGATGGCTTATGAAGAGCAGAAGTATAGTGTCCATATTTTGGAGACTGGAAGTCCAAGAGCAGCCAACATGAAAAAGAGAGGACTCCATTCTGGGTTGCAGACTTCTTGTATCTTCACACAGTGGAAGGGAAGCTCTCTGGGTTGTCTTTTATAAGGTCACTGATCCCATTCATGAAAGCTTCTTCCTCATGACCTAATCACTTTCCAAAATCCCCATATATAAATATTCTTATGCTGTGGGTGAAGATTTCAATATATGAATTTGGAGAGACCCAAATAGTTAGACCATAGCACTAACTAAATGGGGTGGAGAGGAAAAAGTGCTGACCTAAACTACTGTGTCATGAAATCTTTCAAAGTGAAGACAAAAGACATTATACATAAACAATCTAGTTTTCTAGTTGATAAAGTTTTTCCCACAGGGATATAGGTTCATAACTCTGATTGTCCTGTACATGTGTATGGCAATTGAACCACTAAATAAATGGAGAGCAGAAAGTTAAAGTCATTTTTTTTTTCATTTTTGGAGTGGTCATTTACACACAATCATGTGGGTGAGACCATAATGACCCATGGGATAATGAATTAAAATTGGAGAAAATCAGTATGAATATGTGCATATGGACGGATATATAGATATTTATAGAGATATGCATACATGTGGGTTAGCCACATATATTTTGTTCTGTGTGTTGAAAGAAGGTGGAAGCGATGAAACTTAGTAGCGATGATCACATTTGGCACCTAGATCATGATTTTTAATAACATATTCCAAAAATAATTGAGGGCTCTTGATTCTAGGACTGGCAAAGGAAATGCACAAGATGAGCCTAGAGAATCTTGTAGTGCCAAAGGATAACATAGAGTTTAGTACACATACTCATGCACATACACACATACACACACACACGCCCATGCAAATGCAGTGGTGGTATGTCAAAGGGACATCGATGTCAAATGAAAGGATTTCTGATGGCCAAAACTGTAGCAAGTTGAACAAAATAAATACGTTTGCCCTAGCTTATAATTCAAAATAAAAAATAAATATTGTTGAGCCCAGACTGATATAAATGTCATCTTCTGGTTGCAGAAGACGGTTTAGAATGTCGGGCCCCTCTGCATTATTTCTTGATCCTTAACTACACACAATAAAGATTTGGAGGTGCAGGTGGTCTGGTGTTTTACGAATTTATGAAAGCAAGAGTACATTTTCAGAGAATGAGAGAGAGAGAGTGAGAGTATGTGCTCACTTGCTTGAAGTTTAAAATAGAGCCCAACTCATTTTACAATTGCTTTTATACCCCCATGAGGCAAACCTGAGTGGAGACCCAGTTTCTCCTGCTCCAGCCCCCTATACCATTCATAAGGGCTGAGTGTTGTTTGATCTATGTATGGGGCATATTTGATCTTCTGACTGGTTTCAGTCAAGATAAATTATTTGCATGGGGAATAGGTTATATAGAGGTGGGGTGAGGAATGGGCGACATTCCTTCTCTACCAGGTTATTCAAGATGGGGAAAGGGGCATCACAATGAGACAGGTCCAGAGGCTTTTGGATTTAATCTCCTTGAAGGGGACTTGAAGCCTGTAACATAAATAAGTGGTTTAATAAATAAATAAATGGGAGAGAAAAGATAAATCTTCTATATAGGTACATTCCAAATAATACATACAGATGCTCCACCCTGGAGGAGATGGATCATAAGTCCTCACTACTTAAGTGTATGTAGATCATGCTAATTGACTTGATGTCAAAAATGCAATATGAAAAGGGAGATGGTGAGTATCTTTACAGTGAAGAACCTCACAAACACTACCTCATCCAAGTGATCAAGCTCAGTATCAACAGTGATAAGCCTGGATGATGGTGTATACCCTTGATACAGTGTGATAAAATTGATGCATTATTTATGTGTTCTTTTTCTCAAAAGCCTATAACTCCAGTTTAATTATGATAAAAACATCTGACAGATCCCAGTAGAGGGAAATGCCACAAAACATCTGTTAAATTAATCAAATAAGGAGCCCATTAGGCTGAAGTTCTAATGCTTTGGTGCCCTATGTAAGCAAACCAAAATATTAGCCTGTAAATTCCTCAAGGTTAAGAAATCACATCTGGAGTTCCTGTCATGGCACAGTGGTTAACGAATCTGACTAGGAACCATGAGGTTATGGGTTCGGTCCTAGGCCTTGCTCAGTGGGTTAAGGATCCTGTGTTGCCATGAGCTGTGGTGTAGGTCGCAGACACGGCTCGGATCCCGCATTGCTGTGGCTATGGTGTAGGCCAGCGGCTACAGCTCCGATTAGACCCCTAGCCTGGAAACCTCCATATGCCACAGGAAGCAGCCCTAGAAAAGGCAAAAAGACAAAAAAAAAAAAAAAAAAGAAAAGAAAAGAAAAAGAAATCAAACCTAAGTATAACCAATCAAAGACAGCCAGCTGAGCTTTATAATCTCTCAATCAAATAATGTCCTTTCTTTGCTTTTGCAAATTCTCTGTATAAATAAGTCTTTTTCTTACCTCTCCTCAGTGGAGTGCTCCTAACCACTTCAGTTTTGATACTGCTCAAATCTAATACATTTTTGCTCAAACAATCTCTTAAAATGTTTAATTTGCCTCAATTTATATTTTAACATACCTTACCATCATCTCTCAAAACATTCATTAGAATCAGGAAGATCAGATTTCCTGTTATGGCTCAGCATTGGTGAACCCAACTAGGATCCATGTGGACACAAGTTTGATCCTTGGCTTCCTGAGTGGGTTAAGGATCTGGCATTGCCGTGAGCTACAGTGTAGGTCACAGACGTGGCTCAGATCCTAGATTCCTGTTGATGTGGTGTAGGCCAGCAGCTACAGCTCTGTTTCGACACCTAGCCTGGAAACTTCCGTATGCCACAGGTACAGCACTAAAAAGACAAAACAAACAAAAAATTAAACAAGGAAAATCTAGGAAACTGGCACAGATGAGAAAAGCCCAAAGAAATATGACAGCTAAACGCAATGTGGTATCCTGGATGGGTCTTTGGAGCAGGAAAAAAAAAAAAAGGCAATAGCTAAAAACTAAGGAAATCCAAATATAGTATGGACTTTAGATAATAAAAATATATTAACCTTGGTTCATAATTCTAATAAATTTATCATAGTAATATAAAATGTTTTTGGTAAGTGAAAGGTGCAGGGTATTTAGGAAATATCTGCACTAAATTTGTGATTCTTTTCTAAACCTAAAACTGTTCTAAAAGTGTGTACTTAAAATTATAGTAAGTATTATTTCAGGTAGGGAAATATTTGAATCACTTATTTACAATGAGTAATAAAACATTTCCTGTGATTAATACTTCTGTCATTATTCAGAGGATCTAGGTAGCACAATTAGACATACAAGCAAGTGAAAATATAACATTTTCAGTGTGAAAAACAGCACTCTCTTTATATGCACATGCCCACATCACTAAATTTTTTTTTCATTTTTTTTATTACTCAAATGAATTTGTTACATCTGTAGTTGTATAATGGTCATAACAATCTGATTTCACAGGATTTCCATCTCACAGTCCAAGCACATCACCCCACCCCCAAAACTGTCTACTCCAGAGACGATAAGTTTTTCAATGTCTGAATTAGCATCTGTTCTGCAAAGAAGTTCAGTCTGTCCTTTTTTCAGATTCCACATGTCAGTGAAAGCATTGGATGTTGGTGTCTCATTGTATGGCTGACTTCACTTAGCATGATAGTTTCTAGGTCCATCCATGTTGCTAAAAATGCTGGTATATCGTTCTTTTTGATGGCTGAGTAATATTCCATTGTGTATATGTACCACACCTTCTGGATCCACTCCTCTGTCGATGGACATTTAGGTTTTTTCCATGTCTTGGCTATTGAAAAGAGTGCTGCAATGAACATTGGAGTACATGTGTCTTTGCGAGTCATGGTTTTCTCTGGATAGATGCCCAGGTGTGGGATTACTGGATCAAATGGGAGTTCTATGTTTAGTTTTCTGAGGAATCTCCATACTGCTTTCCACAGTGGTTGCACCAATTTACAATCCCACCAACAGTGTACTAGGGTTCCTTTTTCTCCACACCCTCTCTAGCACTTATTGTTTGTAGACTTTTGGATGATGGCCATTCTTGCTGGTGTAAGGTAGTACCTCAGAGTGGTTTTGATTTGCATTTCTCTAATAATGAGTGACACTGAACATCTTTTCATCTGTATGTCTTTGGAGAATTGTCTGTTTAGATCTTCTGCCCATTTTTGGATGGGGTTGTTTGTTTTTTTGGTATGGAGCTGCAGAAGGTGTTTAAATTTTGGAGATGAATCCCTTGTCCGTTGATTCACTTGCAAAGATTTTTCTCCCATTCTGTGGGTTGTCTTTTTGTGTTGTTTAGGGTTTCCTTTGCTGTGCAGAAACTTTGAAGTTTGATTAGGTCTCATTTGTTTATTTTTGTTTTTGTTGTCAATACTCTGATAGGTGGATCTGTGAAGATGTTGCTGTCGTTTATGTCAGAGAGTGTTTGGCCTATGTTTTCCTCTAGGAGTTTGATAGTGTCTTGTCTTATATCTATATCTTTAATGCATTTGGAGTTTTGGAGTATGGTGTTAGGGAGTGTTTTCATTTCATTCTTTTCCATGTGGCTGTCCAGTTTTCCCAGCATCACTTATTGAACAAGCTGTCCTTTCTCCATTGTATAGTCTTGCTTCCTTTGTCATAGATTAGTTGACTGTAAGTTCATGGGTTTAATTCTGGGCTTTCTATCCTGTTCCACTGATCTATATTTCTGTCTTTGTGCCAGTACCGTGCATTTTGATGACTGTTGCTTTGTAGTGTAGTCTGAAGTCCAGGAGCCTGATTCCTCCAGGTCCATTTTTCTTTTTCAGGATGTCTTTGGCTATTCTGGGTCTTTTGTACTTCCAAACAAACTTCAAGTTCTGTGAAAAATGTCCTTGGTAATTTGATATGGATTGCATTGAATCTGTAGATTGCCTTGGGTAGTACAATCATTTTGGTAATATTAACTCTTCCAATCCATGAGCATGGCATATCTTTCCATCTATTTGTGTCATCTTTGATTTCTTTTATCAGTGGCTTGTAGTTTTCAGAGTACAGGTGTTTTGTTTCTTTAGGTAGGTTTACTCCTAGGTATCTTATTCTTTTGGATGTGATGGTAAACGGGATTGCTTCCCTTATTTCCTTTTCTGCTTTTTCATTGTTAGTATATAGAAACGCTATCAATTTCTGTGTATTTATTTTGTATCCTGCGACTTTGCCAAATTTGTAGATAAGCTCTAACAGTTTTCTGGTAGAGTCTTTAGGATTCTCTACATATAATATCATGTCATCTGCAAATAGGGATAGTTTTACTTCTTCCTTTCCAATTTGGATTCCTTTTATTTCTTTTACTTCTCTGATTGCTGTGGCTAGGACTTCCAAAACTATGTTGAAGAGCAGTGGTGAGAGTGGGCATCCTTGTCTTGTTCCTGATCTCAGCGGGAATTCTTTCAGCTTTTCACCATTGAGAATGATGTTTGCTCTGGGTTTGTAGTGTATGGCCTTTATCATGTTGAGGTAGGTTCCCATTATGCCCACTTTCTGAAGGGTTTTTATCAGAAATGGGTGTTGGATTTTGTCAAAGGCTTTTTCTGCGTCTATTGAGAGGATCATATGTTTTTTATTCTTCAGTTTGTTAATGTGGTGTATCATACTGATGGATTTGCAGATATTGAAGAACCCTTGCATCCCTGGGATAAATCCCACTTGATTGTCATGTACAATCCTTTTAATGTATTGTTGGATGTGGTTTGCTAGTATTTTGTTGAGGATTTTTGCATCGATGTTCATCAGTGATATTGGCCTGTAGTTTTCTTTTTTTGTGGAGTCTTTGTCTGGTTTTCGTACCAGGGTGACAGTGGCCTCATAGAATGAGTTTGGGAGTATCCCTTCTGCAATTTTTTGAAATAGTTTCAGAAGGAGAGGTGTTAGCTAGTCACTAAATGTTTGATAGAATTCGCCTGTGCCACATCACTAAATTTTAAAACAAATTTACAGAACAATGACTAAATATTTTTAAGTGAATATAAAAAATAGTTGTCAGCCAATAGAATGAAGAGGCAACCTATGAAATGGGAGACAGTATTTGCAGATCATATTTATGTTTAGGAGTTAATAACCAGAATACATGAATAACACCTACAGCTCTCAATAACAAACAACACAATGAACAAATAACACAATGTAAAAATTGACATAGGCATTTCACCAAGAATGAAGTACAAACTGACAAGCATATGAAAAGGTGCTCAAGATCATTAATCATTAGAGTAATGTAATCAAAACCAGAATGGCATACTATGTCACATTCATTAGAATGGCAACTATTAAAAAAAAAAAAAAAAGCAATTTTTACTGGCAAGAGTATGGCAAAATTGAAATGTGTGTACTGCTGGGGGAATTGTACAATGTTTTAGTTGCTATGGAGAATAATATGGCAGTTTGTGAAAAAAAATTGAAAATAGAATAACTGTATAATCCAGCAATTCTACTTCTTAGCATATACTCAAAATAGTTGTAAGCAGGGTCTGGGCGAAATATTTGTTTACAGCATCATTTTTCACATTAGCTAAAGTTTGGAAGCAACTAAGTGTTCATTGACAGTTAAATAGGTAAATCAAATGAGGTACATAGATACACTGGGATATTATTTAGCATTTCAGAGGAAGAAGGTTCTGCCAGTGCTGCAGTATGAATGAATATTGAGGCCAGTATGCTAAATGAAATAAGCTAGTTGCAAAAAGATGAATTCTGTAAATTTTGCTTTTAATGTCAGGTTTCTCAGCATTATTTCTCTTGATTCTTGCCCAAACACACCAAGGATTTGGAGGTGCAGGAGGCTGAGAAGTGTTGGAGCAGCACAGGGATAGGTATAGAACAAGCAGAGGCAGGTGGTCTGGTGTTTTACAAATTTATTAAAGCGAAAGTACATATTTTGGGGGGAGAGATAGAGATTGAGTGTTCATGCATGTGTGTTAAAAGAGGGCCTAACTCCTTATACCCCATGCCATGGACCTTATTTGTATGGGGAGGAGGTTACACAGAGCTAGTGTGAGGAATGACCAATGTTCCTTCCACAGTAGGGAGGGAGCAGCTCAGGCTCTTCAAGGTGGGGGAAAGGGGCATTACAATGAGACAATTACATTACAATGAGTGATCAGGGGCGTTTAGGTCTATTTGCCTTGAAGGGGATTTGAAGCCTATAACAATAAGAAGTATATAGAGCAGTCAAATTCATAGAACAGAGGTAAAATGGTGGTTGCCAGGAGCTGTGAGGGGTGAGGGCAACAGAGAGTCATTGTTTAATGTGTATAGGGTTTCAATTTTTCAAGATGAAAATATTCCTGGAGGTTTATTTTACAGCAATGTGAATGTACTTAAGAACTCTACACTTAAAAATGGTAAGATGGTAAATTTTGTCACATACATTTTACCATGATTAAAATTTTAACATTTTGAAAAACTGATAATTGGGTAAAAAATCAAATAAAATTAATAATATTTTTTACATTAATAAAATATTTAGAACTTAATTTTAAACAAGAATAATGCTATTTATAATTACCACACACTTTTAGGTAAACTAGAAATGCATGTAACCAAACTTATACAGTGTTTCTACATGAAAAATATTGAACTATATTAAAAGATACCCAGCCATTAATACAGATGAATTTTTGAAATTTAATTTTCAATGAAAAATAAAACTTCTAAAGTTACTAAATTATCAAATTACATATGGTGAAATCCTTTATCTAGAATTTGTAAACAAACGAACATGATGATGATGATGATTAATATATTATTAAAAGTGTCCATAGTAAAACTGTTCCTCAAAAGAAATAGTATTTGCACAGTTTAGTCTGGTATTTGCCTCTAGGTTAGAGGTGGAAAGGGGACCAAATGGAGGAGAATATGAGCAAGTACAATGTACACGTAATGTTCTACTTTTTATGTTGGATGATGGTTTTGCAGCTATATATTTTATTGTATTTTTATTTTTTAATTGTCCTCTCATGCCTTTAGAGTGAGCTCTATTCTTAGGATGGCCCTCCTAAACTGAGAGGGAGATTGCTGTATAGCTATAGATTTTAAAGTTAAGAAAAAATGGAAAAATTAAATAAAAGAAAACCCAACCAATTTGTTAGCCATGTATATGTTTATAGCAGCAACTTTTAAAATTTCAATTGAAAAACTGAATATGGGTATTTAAATAGTGTGCTTGAAAGAATAAACCCTACATATAATATTTTCTTAAAAGAAAAGCTGAAACATCAATGAACTATGTGCTCAGCAGGGGAAGAAAGTGACAGCATTACTTCTCTCTGTAATTCTTTGGATGCATTGTTATGTGTCTCCAAGCACATAATGCATGCAGATTCTACTATTGCTCCATTTTACCAGTTACCACAAAGTAGAATCAGTCTGTCTGAGGACCTGCTTCAGCTGACTTTGTTATCAGTTACTTAATTGTCATCTTTCTTGGCACATGACCAACCAAAAGGGGAATGCCTCAAATTTCACTATTACTGTAGTTGCATTCTGAGTTTTTATACTGCTATATATCATACTGAGCATGATTTTCTTATGCAAATTTGATCTAGAAGTAAGTTAAGAATAATGGTCTTTAAGATGATATAGTAGAATATATAGATAGAGAACACCTTAAAACATGAGCCAGCTAATGCAGTCAAGTATTCTAAAATCGTTTTAAAATTGACATTTGAGTTTTTAAAATGGCAGTTAAGTTAAATAACAAATTTATTCAGGTCTAATGAATATTTGATTGGTTTTCAGAGATAATTGCCCTCTATCAGGGTCATAGCATTAACATGAAAATTAGTCATTATCTTCTTTATGAGAATTGGAAAGAAATCCCTATTAAAATTTTTGAAGGAGCTTTTCAATGAAATCACTTTGCATACTAGCATTGTATAATGATTTGAAAATGTCTTTTCAAACATGCTTTATATATTGATTCTAAGTCACATTTTTATGTTCATGGATAATGGCTTCAAAAATAAGATATGGTATATATCTTTACATATTTTTCATGCAATGATAATATAGGAAAAGTAGAAATATAGATTTATATCCTTTCTGTTGATATATCTGTTATACATTATTATTTGTTCATTTTTAGCAGTTACTAAATGAAGTTTAGTAAAATATTTTTGGAAAACTAATTTTAAAAATTAAGCCATATATCTTTAAAACATTAATTTTTATTGAAAATAAGCTAATAGCTTTCGATATAATATAGCTGAAAAGATATAGATAACATAAGAAATTAGCTCTTCCCCTTGAATTTGATTGTGATTAATGAAAACTACATGAAATACTTATATCTCACCAGTAAAACTAATATGCTGGAGTTCCACATCAAACTATAGTAGAAAATCTCCAACTGTGACACAGATGATGGAAGAGTTGGGAGGAATCATACTTTTAAGATACATTGTGTAAAATGGCTGTACTTTACAGCAATAGAATGCCTGGAAACTTTCAAAGGATCCCTGGCATTTCTACATGGAATTTGCTAGAGAAATACTTCAATATAATAACAACAACAACAAAAACAAAAGCCTGAAATATTGCCTTTGGAAGGTAGCTGCTTGATGGTAGTTTTCAAACTGTTACAAAACAGATAAAAAAGACATGAAATTATCCCATTCAGGCTAAAAACTATAATTTGAAGAGATAAAAGTTATAACTATTAAAATCTTGACAGAGTAACAGTAACATCAAGTTTATGAGGGCAAATCAAAATTATGGTAACATGTTTTTGTGCTATATCACTGTAGAATTATAGAATTTAGGCACAGAAGAAGGATATTATTTTCTTTACTTAAATGCATTACCATTAAACTTCCTACCTATTCTTTATGACTCATCTTTAGCATTACTTATTATTTATGACATATTTTAAATATCCTCTCTAAATGTTCTCCAAGAAAAATCAGCTTTAGCTACTTATATATTCACTTTACCTCTCTCTACTGCTTGATAGAACATTTATCACATTGATGCTAGTTCATATTGCAAGTATTCTGTTTATTTTTCTGCACTATAATACCTTTAAAATCTCAGTGTGTTATAATTGATATGAGATGATTAGTTCAGTTCTAATTGACATCTTTTTTTCATTCTTAATAGTATATAAAATAATCATGTTACAATCAATGGCAACTGATATGCAGTAATAAATATAAAGGGAGTCCTTGAGGGTGAGATCCACATCTTAATCCTTTATGTTTCTTAGAGCCATGAAGAGTGCCTGTCACATAGATTAACAATATATGGTTGAGTGATGTAGGTTATTATTATCAGATAACTATTGCTTCATTAAAAACAGAAAGACTTCGGAGTTCCCGTCGTGGCGCAGTGGTTAACGAATCCGACTAGGAACCATGAGGTTGCGGGTTCGGTCCCTGCCCTTGCTCAGTGGGTTAAGGATCCGGCGTTGCCGTGGGCTGTGGTGTAGGTTGCAGACCTGGCTCAGATCCCATGTTGCTGTGGCTCTGGTGTAGGCCGGAGGCTACAGCTCCGATTCAACCCCTAGCCTGGGAACCTCCATATGCCGTGGGAGCGGCCCAAGAAATAGCAAAAAAAGACCAAAAAAAACCCCAAAAAAACAGAAAGACTTCAAAACTTTTTCTATAAGGACATATAGCGAAAAATGGTGAAATAAAGACACTAAAATGCCCTTCAGGTATTATTTACACAGCCTGCCTTGGGAAGAAAATTTATAAAAATACATACAGAAAGAGAAAGAGAGAACAGGTTCATGTAAAATAGGGAGAAACAGTACATAGAACCAATATAAATAATCAGATAGCAAGGTCTAGGATAATTTAAGAGAGGTATACCTGAGGTGGAGTGCAGCCCAATTACTTCTTAATTGATCACCCTGAGAATTTAACTTTGCACTGTATCATGACCACATGATTCATTGTCCAACACAATATACTTTTGAGAATAAAAAAATGATACCATTGACTGTTATATTAGAAAAAATAATAAACTAGAATTGACTCAAGCGGGTGGTGATAACTTACACTAACTCAAGATAACTCAGAGAGCGAGGGAGTGTAAATAGAAAAATATCTGTATATGCAAGTAACTTATTCCATTTCTATATTGATCATTTTTCTTAAGAATCTTATCAGTCATTGGACTTTAAAAAACAGCTTTATAGAAGAATAAAAAACTGAATTTATTTAAAGGGTACAAATGAGTTTCTACCACAGATGTATTTACCTGTGGAATTAGTGCCACGAACAAGATGTGAAAATCTTTTACATCATTTGCAGTGTATCTTTCCATTTACACCAGTGTCATGTAATCACTGAGGTATTTTATCTTTATATAGCTTAGTTGCAATTGAATGGTTATATAAATGGTAATATATATATATAGTATATATAACTCTTTAGCTGGTTTCTTTCAGCATAATAGTTTTGAAGATCATCTATATCATTTCATATACCAACAATTCTTTTTTTTTTTTTGTCTTTTGTTGTTGTTGTTGTTGCTATTTCTTGGACGGCTCCCGCGGCATGTGGAGGTTCCCAGGCTAGGGGTTGAATCGGAGCTGTAGCCTCCGGCCTACGCCAGAGCCACAGCAACGCGGGATCCGAGCCGCGCCTGCAACCTACACCACAGCTCATGGCAACGCCGGATCCTTAACCCACTGAGCAAGGGCAGGGACCGAACCCACAACCTCATGGTTCCTAGTCGGATTCGTTAACCACTGCGCCACGACGGGAACTCCAAATTCTTTTTTTTTAATTAAGTGCTATGTCGTATAGATACACAGTTTTGTTTTTGCTGTTCACTTGTCGATGGGAATTTAAATATTTTTTAACAGTTTTTATTTATGGTAAATAATTATTTTATTTTTTTCCATTAGAGCTGGTTTACAGTGTTCTGTCAATTTTCTATTGCACAGCAAGTTGACCCAGTCACACATACATGTATACATTCTTTTTTCTCAAATTATCATGCTGCATCACAATTGATCATAGTTCCCAGTGCAGTAGAGCAGGATCTCATTGCTTCATTCCAAGGCAATAGTTTGCATCTATTACCCCAAATTCCCAGTCCATCCCACTCCCTCCTCCTCCCCCTTGGCAATCACAAGTCTGTTCTCCATGTCCATGGTTTTCTTAATTTTCTGGTAAATAAAACTGTATAAATTTTTTGTTTTAAAAGGGTCTGAGTAGACATATGTTTTCCCTTCTATTGGAGTAGAATGTCTAGGTCATATAATAGCTGTATGTTAACTTTATAAAAACTTCTGATAGTTCTCCAAAGTAGTTGTCCTATTTTCCAGACCAACTAGCATTATGTTTTCCACATTTTTTCTAACAATTAATTTTTATCTCTTTATTTACTTCTCCTTTAAAAATTTAGTTTAAACCATTCCAATATGTGCGTGTGTGTGTGTGTGTGTGTTTGTGTGTGGTATTATCACTGTATAGCTTTAATGATCATTCCCATGAGGAGTAGTGACTTAAAGCAATTTTTGTATCTTCTTTTGTGAATTTTTCACTTACACTCTTATTATCTTAATTGGATTATTTATCTAATTAATATTGAGTTGTAAGTTTTTCTTAAGTGTATTATGGATATAGTTACAAAAGCCTTGTTATGTTAGATCTATGTATTTCAAGTATTTTCTTTTCTGTCTTGCCTTATTTGTTTTTGTAAGAATGACTTTTGAAGAGCTAAAGTTTTAATACTGATAAAGTCTGATATCATGTGTAACAAAAATAGCTATTTTATAAAGCAGTGCTATAGAGTGGGAACATTGCAATTTCTATGATTTCACCAGGAATGGTGCTGTTTTTGATATTCTAGATACCTTTTTTGAGAAAAATCAATAAGAGGATAATATCTTGAAAGTCAGCTGTAAATTTTCATAATGTATACTATTAATGCATAGAGATGAAAATATTCTGTGTCAGTGAAAATTTACTGCTCACATGTGTAAACCTGTAGAGCTATCTCATTTTTAATTAGTGAAAATTGTTTAACCTAAGTTTTGAAAATAATTATTTTAGATTAATTTTAATTTTATTTTGGGTATTCCACTAGTAATTTGATACTCTTTCCAGTGATTTTTTATACTTTATCCTGTATTTTGATATCAAAATCTGACCTTGAACATTTTTAAATGCATTGGTGTATTTTATGTACCTTGGTGGTATTGAAATACAAAATAAATATTCTGCTATAATTTACATGACTTTGTTTTGACAACATACAGTATTGGGCAATATCATCTATGAGACTATTAATGTCTCCTTATTTTTTAACTAGGCAGTCTATAATATATCTTGATATATGATATCTACTCAATTTAGGTTATTCCCTTTCTTTTGTCATTTATAAATAGATCAAGTAAGATATCTTAAAACCAAATTTTATTCTTATATTTTTTAAATTTATGTATGGTGTTACCACTTCTGATTTTATTTCTTTTCCAATCAAATATGTAAATTATAGGTAAGTATAAATATCTGGATTTTTTCTAATGTTATCATACTTTAGCGTATCTCTAGCCCTCTGTCCTGTGAAAGTGTTCAGTTAGCCCCAGGAGTCAACTTGGAATTCAGTGATCAGTCCTCAATCAAAAATGAACAGCTTGGAAAGCAGACCACTCCTGCTAGCCTATAATAATTTATTTGATGAAATCATTTGAGATTGAATGACCAGAGGGCTGCTGGTACACTGATTTTGAGTGACACTCAGAATCAGACAATCTAATGTCCTCCACCAATACTTTGATTTGAGTCTGTATACACCCATGTGTCAGCTCTTTCTAGTCACTGTTCACATGGTGGCACTAAGAATGTCACATTTGACATAGGAACAGAAAAAGATGACTGCTGGCACTAAACACCAAGAGATGGTGCCAGAGTTCTATGAAGGTTTACATGTGTTGGTTGAACAATAAATATTTAAATACTCTTCTATATCATTTGTTCACCCTAACTTATATAGATACACCAATTCTATTTTTTAATCATTTATGCCCACAGTATATATTTTCAATTTGGTTATGCTTGCTGTTGTAGCATGAAAATTTTCCCTTGCTATCAAGGCACTAAAAATCTATTTTTTTCTTAAATGGCTCAGTATATATAACCCATATATATATATATATATATATATGTTTATAAATGTATATATGCATATGTATGTATATGTGCATATAACACAAGTGTGTAAACACAAATGACTGTTGAATCTGTATTTTTATTTTTCTTTAATTTGATAAAATTGGAATAGAAGTATATTTGGTATACTTATATATATAATATGTGGATTTCTCTACTACCCTACACTTGAGATATTAAATTTGAGGTGATTGAAAAATTACCCCTAAAATATTATATACAAATGAAACAATCTAATAATAGGTATTGTTTATCAGATAAATAAAAATAATATCACAGAAATATATAAGTTGCTATTAATTTGTTTAACATTAGCTTTAAAGGGATATATTTCTATTTTTTTTGTTACTCCCTGATTATTAGCAGTGATGCCAATGTATATTGGCCAGGGTTACAAAAATTTGTATAAAAATAGCTAAGAAATTTAGCATAGACCATAGGCTAATGAAACTGAATTTTTTTTTTCTTCAAGTGCAAATTAAAATTGAGACAATGCAAATTATTGTTAGCGCTCAGTTGTTCTTACAATTGCATCAACCTAAACTGAATATTTTTCTCTTAAAAATTTATGTCTATAAAATATAAAGATGATATGCAACATAAGCAAATTACTTTGTAATATGCAGTTATTGATTTTCTGCAAAAGAGTCTTTTGAAGGAAATATTGGTGATAAGGTTAAAAATGAGCTTCACTTTCAAAATTATTGCTCATTTTTTATGCCCACATCATTGACAATGTATATTAATTTTTTTCTCAATTTTGTTGTGAATTGCATTCAATTTCAGTCAATTCAACTTATAGCCACTGTACTCTTTGTGCATTACTTACAGTAGCTTTATAATCCTGAACCCCATATGATGTATTTTTCAGCACAGGGAAGTGACAGGAAAGTTGAATTCTATGTTGATAAGTAAAATGAAATATTTATTTTCACATCTAGTATAAAAACCTCCCTTATTCAATCCTAGAGCAAATGGGGCTCAATGACCTTTATGATAATTCATCCTTAAGCAAATAAAAGAATTGTTCTCACCACTAATGTTTAACAGGAGTGTGAAACTATGAAGCAGAATAAGTAACTGCAATAATTTTCACCTAACAAGATTGAAAATGTGGCTCAGACAGTGATTAGGACATTTCTCATAGAAATTATTATAATTTTATTGTCTTTCAGTTATATAGAAATGCCATTATTCTGTTACATGTTGTAAATTCTGCCCATCAAATTTAAACTCAGTGTGTTAAATACTGGGTTATGCCTAATTTTACTAAATTTATACTTAATAGATGCTGATTTAAAATAAGTATTTATGCCTTGACATTCTAGAATCTGACTATTAATTACAGTGCACTATAATTGGCAGAGATTGGTTATTGTTACTTTTTCCTCCACACACCGCTGGACTCCATTTCCCAGTTTCTCTTGCAGTTAGGAGAAGCCATGTGACTATGTTAACAAGTGCATTGTGAGAGGAGGTAGAGTACATAACTTTCAGGTCTAGCCCCTAGAAATCTCTCACAGATGATATCCTTGCTCTTTTCCCTTATAGCTGGGTGGAATAGAGAAAGCTTCTAGAATAAACTCAGTAGCTGTGGTGAAAATGCGAAGACTCCAAATGGTAAGGGCCTGGGTCACTGTACAACAACTAGGAGGAATGTTGGCCATTCCGCAACATCAACGCTGGATTGTGAGGTAAGGGAAAAATAATGTGTATTTTAGGTGCTTTTAAAGTTTCTAAAATTCAGATATTTATTAATTTCAATAGTTGTTAACTTTATCTTCAAGGTAATGTAGTAGGTGAAAAATGTACTGAACTGACAAGGAGGAAACTTGATTATTATTAATAGTGCTGGTCTTCAGCCAATAACACTATGGACTCAAGAAAGTTCTAGACCTCAATGTATTTATCATTATGGTGCTAGAGGTTTTTTAGGTATATATTCACTCAATCAGTCAATTTTTCACTTTATTCTCTTATATTCCATCTACTTGCTGTAGGATAAGACATACTCAGTGCTTGCCATCATGGATCTCACAGTCTTCATGTCACTATAAATATGGATGTTATGTAACAGAAATCTAAATTACACTATGAGATAATGCACAAACAAATCTCAACCTAAAGTTTAAGGAAAGCTTTATTCCTAAAATCTTTTTGAAACTGAAACATTTATAATTAATATTCCAGCAAAAAGTGACAATTAGTGTTTCAGTAGAAGGAAACATACATATAAAACTACAAAGAGTATAATCTATTTTTTAAAAGAAACAAGTTCAGTGCATTGCTGAAATGGAGTCATAAGGTAGATGGGGGATGCAGTAGCTGGAGATGAGTATGCAGAGGCAGGTAAACTTTATTAAATAACTTAAATAATATTCCTGGCATGGGGAAGCAATGTTAAAAATGTTACTATAAAAGACTCCAGGAAAATTTGGAGAATGTTTCTATGTCTAGGAAGGGAATTAAGGTTGGGTCATAAAAATTCAGATGATAGAGGCAGAGAATAAAGAAATTTAAGAAATAAAATAAGCAACATTGAGTCATTATTGGGTAAGAGAACTGGGCTGTAGAGAAAAGGGAGAAAAAAATTATAACATTCTTCCAGTTTGTGCAACTGAGTAAACCACACAAAATGCCACTTAATTAACAAAACATGAAGTACAATAATTGCAGATAGAGGGAGTTAGAGATTAGTTTGAGAAATATTAAATTAGAGATGACTGCAAGATAGTCAAATTGAAATATTTTGATCCTGAAATATACTTGTCCATTTATTTAGAAGTTCTGTATTACTAAGTACATATCATATGATATATATATGTGTTATATATGCATGTGTAGATACAGATTGTTTTGAAAAATATTTTTCATTAGATGTTATGTGTTTAATCTAGAATATGAGAACATTACTGATTTTGCTATTTTAAATATATTATTTTCTTGAAGTATTTGATTTGTTAGGGTTAGTTATGTTTATGTATAGCTGTGAAACCATTAAGACAGTCCAATTAATGAAAATATCTATCACACCAAATGTTTCCATTTGCTCTTCTATAATCCTAAACTTCCATAATCCTAAACTTCCTTACCACCACCTTCATCTGCTTTTCATTACTGTAGATCAATTTCCATTTTCTAGAATTTGTTTTACAAAAGGAAACATATAAGTATCTGTAGTTCTGGCTCCTGTCACTCAGTACACTTATTTTGAGATTTATCCATGCAGTCATGTATATCAGTAGTTCATTTCTTCTTCACATGATTAGAATTTCATTATATGGATATTTGTTTATTCATTTACCTCCTGGTGGATATTTGAGCTTTTACTAGTTTGGGGGTAGTTGAAATAAAGCCTCCATAAACATTTGTACACAAGTTTTTGTGTGGGCATATGTGTTCATTTATTGTGGGCAAATTTCTAATGAAATGTCTATGTTATATGGTAGACATCAGTCTAATTTATTAAGGAACTGCCTAGCCAATTTATGTTTCCACCAGCATTGTATGATGATTCCAGCTGCTCTAGGTCTTTTTTTCTTTTTTTTTTTTGCCATTTCTTGGGCCGCTTCCCTCGGCATATGGAGGTTCCCAGGCTAGGGGTCCAAATGGAGCTGTAGCCACCGGCCTATACCAGAGCCACAGCAATGCGGGATCCGAGCTGCGTCTGCGACCTACACCACAGCTCATGGCAACACCAGATCCTTAACCCACTGAGCAAGGCCAGGGATCGAACCCACAACCTCATGGTTCCTAGTCGGATTCGCTAACCACAGAGCCATGACGGGAACTCCCCTGTCTTTGTTAACGCTGAATATAGTTAGGCTATTTATACGTTAATCATTCTTCCTATAATGCAGTACTATCTCATGGTTTTAATTTCCTTTTCCCTATTAGGTAATGATTTTGAAGACTCTTCTAAGTGCTTATTTTCCATTCATTTTACCTTCTTTGATAAAATATCTATTCAAAGCTTTACCTATGTAATGAGTTTTTGTGCTGTTATCATGTTCTAAGTATCTCTTCTGTTTTCCAGATCTGAGTTAACAGATACGTGATATGCAATTATTTTCTTTCAAACCTGGTTAGTTTTTTTATTTTCACAACTGCGTTTTGAAGAACAGATATTTTTATTTTTATTAAGTCTTTTTTTTTTTCTTTTTTAATCTTTTAATAGTTTCTGGTTTGGGGTCATTAAAAAAAAAAAGAAAAAACTTAGCTAGACAAAGTTTACTAAGATTTTCTCCTGGATTTTCTTAGGAAAAAATTTGTAGATACATTCCACACTATTATCAATTTTGAGTTAGCAATGATATTGGAGTAATCCTATAGTATAATGACTGAAGGTCATTATTTCTACAAATGGCTCTCCACTTGTAATAGAACTATTTGTTGAAAGGATTATCTTTTTGCCACTGGATTTATTGACAACTCTGTCAAAAAGCCATCTGACCACCTGAAAATGAAAATACTTCTATATTCTATTCTAGTCCATTTATCTGAATCTCTATCTTTATGTCAGGGCCACATTCTTAATGCCTGTGACTTTGTAAGTCATTTTAAGGTTGAGTAGTGTTTGTTCTTACTAAAAAAAAAAGTTTTGTTATTTTGCTTTTATTCTTGTTATTGATTATTTTTGCTCTTTTTTCGCCTGATAAATTTGAAAAGATTTATCTATTATTGATCAAATCAATGAGCAAGAATTTGGTATTACACCTTTATAATAGATTTTGCTTGCTATTTCATTCTCTTTATACAATTTTATTCTGCTTATTTGTATTTCATTTTAAATCTTACTTTTTAAAGGGGAAACAAGTCGATGCAGTGAGATTTTTCTCTTTTCCAAGATAGTCATATAGCACTTAATGCTTCATTATGTTTGTATTCCGCAAATATTGAAATGCTTTGTTTTAATTTTCATCCATTTCAGAATGTTTTCTTACTTCTCTTGGGATTTATCCATTAGCCCATTTAATATTTAGATGTAGATATTTTGGTATCAAAGTGTTTAGAGGATATTTCATTTACCTTTTTTATTGATTTCTTATTTAATTTTATAGTGGTCAGAGAATATACTCTGCTTTTTGTTTTTGCCTTTCTTTTTTTATTTGATTACTCAAATGAATTTTTCACATCTGTAGTTGTATAATGATCATAACAATCCAATTTCAAAGGATTACCATCCCACAGTCCAAGCACATCCCCCCAGCCCCCAAACTATCTCCTCAGGAGACCATAAGTTTTTCAATGTCTCTGAATCAGCATCTGTTCTGCAAAGTTCGGTCTGTCCTTTTTTCAGATTCCACATGGCAGTGAAAGCATTTGATGTTGGTGTCTCATTGTATGGCTGACTTCACTTAGCATGATAGTTTCTATGTCCATCCATATTGCAAAAAATGCCGGTATTTCCTACCTTTTAATGGCTGAGTAATATTCCACTGTGTATATGTACCACATCTTGTTGATCCTCTCCTCTGACAAAGGACATTTAGGTTGTTTCCATGTCTTGGCTATTGAAAAGAGTGCTGCAATGAACATCAGAGTACATGTGTCTTTGTGAGTCGTGGTTTTCTCTGGATAGATGCCCAGGAGTAGGATTGCTGGATCAAATGGGAGTTCTATGTTTAGTTTTCTGAGGAATCTCCATACTGCTTTCCACAGTGGTTGCACCAATTTACAATCCCACCAACAGTGTACTAGGGTTCCTTTTTCTCCACACCCTCTCTAGCACTTATTGTTTGTAGACTTTTGGATGATGGCCATTCTTGCTGGTGTAAGGTGGTACCTCATAGTGGTTTTGATTTGCATTTCTCTAATAATGAGTGATGTTGAACATCTTTTCATGTGTTTTTTGGCCATCTGTATGTCTTTGGAGAATTGTCTGTTTAGATCTTCTGCCCATTTTTGGATGGGGTTGTTTGTTTTTTTGGTATGGAGCTGCAGAAGGTGTTTATAAATTTTGGAGATTAATCCTTTGTCACTCAATTCACTTGCAAAGATTTTCTCCCATTTTGTGGGTTGTCTTTTCGTTTTGTATGGGGTTTCCATTGCTGTGCAGAAACTTTGAAGTTTGATTAGGTCCCATTTGTTTATTTTTGTTTTTGTTGTCAATACTCTGATAGGTGGATCTGAGAAGACGTTGCTGTCGTTTATGTCAGAAAATTCTTTTAAATTTCCTACAAACTAGCGTATGTGGTTTGTTGATGAATACTTTCTATGCACTTTATAGAAAGTATATTCTACTATTTCTATTGAAATGTTATATATAAAGTAATGATTTCAAGTTTATTTTAAGTATGTCTTAAGACCTTTAAAAGTTACTAATATTCTATTATCTTACTTTATCAATATGTGAAAATTTGTTGAAAATTGTGATTATTAATATATATAGTTGTCTTTTCAATTAATCACATATTTTGAATGTTTGCTATTAAGTGCAGGAGCATTGATTTTTTAACTAGTCCATTGATAAAATGCTAGAAGTAGTAGAAAAAACTAAGGTTCATTTTAAATGCTGATTAATAATAATGAAGGGCATTTAAAAAGCTAGCCTGTGGAAGAAGATTTTGTTTAGGTTTTAAAGTACTGGAAGATGGTGAGAACAACATAGTCATGTTAATGAAGTCATTTTAAATACAAATTAGTTAAGATATGAATCTAGGCCAAAGTAGTAGAAACAAGATTTGTGTCAGATCCAGGAAAATGTCTTTGAAATACTTGTAATGTAGATTAATATTTGAGCATATAATGATAGAGGAAGTTCAAATCATCCATCTGGCAGACTGAAATGCTGTCTCAGTAGTAGATGAGTCTTTCAAAGATAGTTGGTATTTGAATGGAATATTATATTTCAATGAATATCATGGCTGGTATTGTTCACTTGGAATTTTTCAGGAAGAAAAGAGAGGAAAAGTAAGGAAAGAAAAGTAAGGAAAGGAAAAGAAAAGAGAGGAAAAGATACAAAGCTACACATTGGGACCTTAACTGAGAGGGAAATTTTACAGTCTGAAAATGAAATATGAAGGAGAATATTATTGTAAGCCTGGGGAAGTCATAAGGTGTGCTGCACTAAATTTCAGTATTTTCATGAATTTACAAAGTTATTTATTTATCTGAAAGACATACCTATTTTTTAAAACCTAAAACCCTTTTTTTATTGTAATATTGGCCATATCAGACTTCATAAAAGATGATTCTTCACAAATGTTAGAGGATTATTTCAAATATACCCAAACAGAGTTACTTAATACACATATATCCTTTTAGCTGATTACTTAATTATATTTAGGAGAAGCAAATTTTTCTCAATGGCTTTCTCTGAAACAGGATGTTGTTTTGGTTTGATATTTTTAGATCTCTATACTATGAGTATTTAAGGTGGTAGTTTCATAATATGTAATATTTTAATAATAAATACCTGACTCTAAAAGGTAAATATATGAGCTAGAACAATAATAAAACATTCTACCAAGTTTTAAAATAGTTAAAACAATTAATTATGATTTTTTACATTGTTAATAGTGAAATAGATCTATAAAATAGACCTATAAAAATGCTATTTAACAGCATGTCATAGTAAGATATCCACAACCTTGTACAATTTGTAAAATATTTCATATTCTTGTTATTTAAATTTATAATTAATGTCTTAGCTTAAAACATTTACGTATGAAAACACAAACAGTATTTATAAAGCTTATTAGGCACCTCACCAAAGAAGAAAAACAGATGGCAAATAAGCATCTAAAAAGGTGTTCCACATCATATGTCATCAAGGTAATTCAAGTTAACCAGGAAATTCCATTAAACACCTAGTCGAGTGGCCAAAATCCCGGAACACCAACAAAACCAAGCACTGACAAAGATGTCGAGCAGCTCTCATTCCCTGTTGGTGGAAATGCAAAATTGTACAGTCAATTTGGAAGACAGTTTAGTGGTTTCTTACTAAACTCAGCATACTCTTACCATGCAGTCTTGCAGTTGTGCTCCTTAGTATTTACCCAAAGGAGATGAAAACTTATATCTGCACAAGACCCTGCACATGGATGTTTATAACAACTTCCTTCATAATATCCAAAACTTTTAGGTAAACAAGATGTCCTTCAGTAGGTGAATGTATAAATAAACTGTGGTATATCCAGGCATTCTTTTAAACACTGAAAAGAGCATTCAAGCTGTGAAAAGACATTGAGAAACCTTAATTGAATATTACTAAGTGGAAAAAAAAAAAAGCCAACCTGAAAAGGCTATGTAATATATGGTTCAACCATATGACATTAAGGAAAAGTTAAAAATATGGAGACAGTAAAAATATCAGTGGTTTCTAGGGGTTTGTGGAGGAGGAATGAACAGGCAGAGCACAGAAAATTTTTCATGCAGTAAAAATATTCTTGTGTTATATTATAATGTTGGATACATGTCATTATATGTTTTTTTTTTCCAAATAAAATTTACAACATCAAGAGTAAACGCTAATGTAAACCATAGACTTTGGATAATTATGATGTGTTAATGTAGATTCATCAGTTGTTAACAATTGTACAATTGTAGTGGAAGATGTTGAAAATGAAGGAAGCTATGAATTTGTAAAGGCAGGAGGCATGTAAGAAATCTCTATCTTTCAATTTTATTGCAACCAAACACTAATATAAAAAAATAAAAAACTTTATTTCAGTAATTTAGTATCTTGTTTATTCATCACAAATGGTAAATAAAGTCTGTGATATGTAAAAGCTACTGACCATGCTATTTTAAGAAGAGTAGGTTTGCCATTACTTTTTAGGAGAGCTTATTGTAGGTTATCTTACCACGTAAAGTTTAGTAAGAATGTGCAATAATGATTATATGTACAATTTCATATAGACTACCAGAGCTTTTTAAAACATAAGACCATCTGATAAATCTGATAAGTTTTTTGGAAGACAGTCTTCCCAAATACATATATATGTGTATGTGTATATATACACATATATCTTTTTAATTTTAATTTTTTTCACCATTATACCTCCTCACTACCTCTGCCTAATACAATTTCTTTTAATCCTAATTCTAGTATTCCATTCTGTTACTGCATTTATCCAACAGTAGACAAATCTGCTCATTTGGAAGTATCAAATTTCTCCAGTTACCCTTGACAAGAGTTTTGCTTACTTCTAGGTTTCTTCTTCTACATTCCTTGGTTTCCACTTTTCATGGTGATTAGTCATTTAATTCTCACCTATGTTTTCCAGCTTCCCATACTTATTTTACATCTTACAACTCCTTTTGTCTCTTTTCCTTGAGGATTTATCTCTTGTATGAAGTAAGGAGCATGAGAAGAAGATAGAAATCCCCATGTGGTAAAATAGTAATATACAAGAAGCATTTCCCAATAAAATTAAAAAGTGTAATTACCGGTATTTGAAATTTAAAAAATGCTCTGCTACTTCCAGTGACTCCAGTTCATAATAATGCTAAGTAATAACAAAAAATACAATTCCATAGGGAAGTTTGGCCACAATGGGAACTCCAATAATTCAGTTTTAACTAAGTCAACTGTTTCTTTTTTTTTTCTTTAATTTTTAAATTGAAGTATAGCTAGTTTACTATGTTGTATTAGTTTCAGGTGTACAGCAAAGTGATGTATATAATTGTTGTCCTTATTGTTCATCTATTTTATGTGTAGATGTATAGTACTGTATCTCTGTTAATCCCAAACTCCTAATTCATCTCTCTCCCTTTCTCCTTGGTAACCATAAATTTGCTTTCTATGTCTGTAAGTTTATTTTTGTTTTGTAAATAAGTTCATTCATATAATTTTCAGATTTTTCATATAAGTAATATCATACTATTTGTATTTCTCCATCTGATTTACCTAGTATTATAATATCTAGGGTCATCCATGTTGCTGCTGGTGGCATTTCATTCTTTTTTATGGCTGAATAGTATTGCATTGTACATATACTTCATTTTCTTTATCCATTCATCTATCAGTGGACACTTAGATTACTTCTTTGTTTTGCTATTGTAAATGGTGCTGCTATGAACATTATGATACATGTATATTTTCAAATGAGTTTTTTTCTTTTCTGGATATATGACCAGGAGTAGTATTGCAGGATCATATGTTAACTCTATTTTTAGATTTTTAAGGAATGTCCATTCTGTTCTCCATAGTGGCCGTATCAATTCACATTCCCACCAATGATGTGGGAAGCTTCCTTTTTTCCCAAACCCTCTCCAGCATTTATTTATAGGCTTTTTGATGATGGCCTTTCTGATTAGTGTGTGGTGACACCCCATTGTAGTTTTGATTTGCAACAAAAGCATAAATAAACAAGTGGGACTGTATCAGAGTAAAAGCTTCTACACAACACAGGAAATAATCAACAAAATGAAAAAGCATCTATAAAATGAGAGAAAATATTTGTGAAGCTCATATCTGATAAGGAGTTGATATTTAAAATATATAAGGAACTCCTATAAATGTAATATCAAAATCTATATATAAATAAAAAATTTTAAATGGGCAAAATTTTGGGATAGACACTTCTTCACAGAAGACACACAAATAGCTAATAAGCATAAGAAAAGGTGCTAATATCACTAGGTATCAGGGAAATGAAAATCAAAACCACAGTGAAATAACATCTCATACCTGTTGGACTGCTATTAATTAAAAAATGAAAAACAACAAAGGTAGTGAGAATATGGGGAAATTGGAATCCTTCTACAGTGTTGGTGGGAATGTAAAATGGTATAGCCTCTATGGAGAACAATATGATGATTCCTCAAAAAATTAAAAATAGAAATACTACATGATCCAGCAATCCCACTTCTGCAGATATACCCAACATAATTACAACGAGAACCTTAAAGAGATACTTCTACTCCCATTTTTCATTGCAGCATTATTTACAGTACCTAAACTATGGAAGCAACTTAAATATCCACAGATGGATGAATGGATTAAGAAAATATGGTATATACACATAATAGAATTTATTCAGTCTTAAAAAGAATGAAATCTTGTTGTATGCAAAGGCATGGATGACCTGAGGGATATTATGCTAAGTGAAGTAGGCAGTCATGGAAGGGCAAGTAATTCATGACACTACTTACACAAAGTATCTAAAATAGTCAAAGGCATAGAAGGCATAGAGAGAAATGAGTTGTTGCCCAGTGAATATAAAGTTTCATTTATACAAAATGAAGAAGTTCTAGAGATCTGCTGTACAACAGCAGATGTATAGTTTTATCAATATTAATGTTGAACTATTACTTGTTCTATGACAAGCATCCTGAAAGAGGAGCAAAGTCATTTTCTAGCTTTCAGTATTTTTCACGTGGAGTGTCTTAGGAGAATATTTACCAAAAGTTCACTCTCTTGAAAAACAGATTAATAAAAGGGCATAAAATAAATGACGATGGTGAGGATAAGTTAAATAGGAATATACTGACTACTTTGTTGATGATCAATAATCCTTTACTGGATAAATAGAAGCATAAAAGCCCACACAGATTAATTTTCAAAAGAAGCTGTTGAAATTTTAAAAGTGAAATTTATATATAAATGTGAATGTTAAATATATGAAAAC
Organism: Sus scrofa; assembly: GCF_054392235.1. Taxonomy (NCBI): domain Eukaryota; kingdom Metazoa; phylum Chordata; class Mammalia; order Artiodactyla; family Suidae; genus Sus; species Sus scrofa. Next base: position 184,093,960 of record NC_139383.1, on the reverse strand, counting down.
TCTCCTATTTGATTTAATCAAATTTTTAAAACTGAGCTGCTTTATACCATATCAAAGAACAAAATATGTCATAAACTGAAAAGTGTCACCATTATTAAACAGTCATCAATTACAATTTTGAAAAATTAAATTACCTTAGGAATGGGTATTTCACATGTTTCAATGGAATTTGCAAGGTACAAATTTAAACCATAAAAGTAAACTAACTAAAAAGTAAGAATAATAAATATCACAATTCTATTATGGAATCTAAGTGCTCTTTTTAATATATTTTGTAAGATAGAAATAAAATAAATAGCAAAAGCCAAAATTATAAAATTTCCAGTTTATTAGTTAAAAGAATGTGAGGAGTGGAGTTCCTGTTGTGGCTCAGTGGTTAATGAACCCGGCTGGGATCCATGAGGTTGCGGGTTCGATCCCTGGCCTTGCTTAGTGGGTTAAGGGTCCAGCTTTGCAGCGAGCTGTGGTGTAGGTCTCAGACATGGCTCTGATCCCGCGTTGCTGTGTTTGTGGTGTAGGCTAGCAGCTACAGTTCCGATTCAACCCCTAGCTAGCTTGGGAAACTCCATATGCTGTTAGTGCGGCCCTAAAAAGACAAAAGACCAAAAAAAAAAAAAAAAAAAAAAAAAAAAAGAATGTGAGGAGTTTCTGCTGTGGCTAAGTGATAACAAATCTGACTAGTAACCATGAGGATATGGGTTCAGTCCCTGGCCTTGCTCAAAGGGTTAAGGAGGACCTGAGCTGTGGCAGAGGTTTCAGAAGAGGCTCATATCTGGCAATGCTGTGGCTGTGTTGTAGGCAGGCAGCTGCAACTCTAATTCAACCCACAACCTGGGAACTTCCATATGGCTCAGGTGTGAGCCTAAAAAGATTCCCCCACCAAAAAAAGAAAAAGAACATTAGTATTGGGAGTTTCAGTTTAAATTGTAATCTGTGATAAACAATGATGTACCCACAATCACAGTCCAGTTTATATTACAAAAACATGCATGTTTCATTTTAATTTTGGAAATAGAATATTATTTCTAAATGTTATCTCATAAATAGTGCATTTTTTGTTTTTTAAGTTTTTTATCTAATTTTATATTAAAACATATTTTCATGATACCAAATGAACAGGATCTAAATAAAATGTACATGCTATTTAGTAGCAATATTTTAACAATTAGGATAGGCACAAATTCATTATTATCTCTTTGGTTTCCTCACATTAAAACATAAATTAAAGTGCTCTCCTCCAAGGTCAGAACATTTTTGATGATGATGTGACATGCTGTTATCAATAGGAGGTATAGCATTTCATTTTGAAACTTAGAAAAATAATGTTTTCATTATTAATGGTCTCATGTCTGTGTATCATAATTTATTTCATTAATCATCTATCTTTATTTTCTGTTTTTAATCCTGTAAACAACACTACAACATTCTGAAGACCTTTTTTTATTTTCGTATATCACTTTGTACCATAATAAACTTCTCCTGTACTACAGATTTAACATCATTCTGTCAGAACAGAAGAATTCTATACATATGCAAAAAGGAAATGAACCAATTTCTGTATTTTTACCCTTAAAGAAATGCAGTCATTATCACAAGCACTAACTGAAGAGAATGGTTAATATAGCTTTACCCATTAATTGGCCCAGATCTCATTTAATGTACCAATTAAACTTCTCTCTCTCTCTTGCTTTTGTTTTATTTGTTTACAAAATTCTTACATCAATAATAATGAATAAATAATATATTAGCAATAAAATAAGATTCAGAGTAAGTGTTTGCAATGTTTTACTTAAAAAGTAGTAGTGGGATATTGATATTTCTTTGTCTCTTATTTTAAAATAGAAGCTAGGCTAATTTCAAATGTGTCATCTATAAAATTATGTAACAATGCATGTTACCATTGACATAAAACTGCAGAAATGTATTCATAAAAATAAATTAAATAGAATTTGTTTTCAGAGTAGGGGTAGAAGGTAGTAGCAGGGCATAGGGAGTATTAGGGTTAGAGCTAGTAGGATTGGGGTTAGGTTTAAGTTTAGGTTTAGGCTTAGGTAAAAAAGAAAGACACCAGGCTTGAGAAGGGAAAATTTTCAGACCCATGATACTGATGTGACCTCATTAAGTTAGAGGGAAAATGAAGGTGGGATGTGTAGGAATATCCTCACACTGTGATTGTAGATCTCAGAAAGTCTCAGTCAGACCAGTGTGTCAGTGTACCCAGATCAAAGATTGACACAGTGAACACTGGTACTCTGCAATGCTCAGTCTTCGTGGGGGAGCTTCCTGTGGAGAATTTAGTTTTTGTTGAAATGCCCTGGCAGTTCCTGAAGGTGTTTCTGCTGGTGACATGAAGCCTGTATTTCTCATAGAATATTCCCTTATGAAGAAAGAGCTAAGCAATGGCTATGTCTGATAGTTATTGCTAAACTTACTATATACATATCCATTGCCATTTCTAGGCATTACCCAAGAAAATTAAAAGTTATGTAACAAAAAGTTTTCAACAGGAGGGCTAATGAGAAATAATCAAAGTGCCTGCTATCAAAAGAGAAAATAAGTAATATAATGATACAATGGAATGCATTCATCTAAACAAATGTTTCCATGTATATTAATACAAATATAAATAAATAAACTAAATAAGACAGAAAGCCAAACACATGCATATAAATTTACAAAGAGCTAAAAATTAGTGTTTAGTATAACATGGATGTTTAACTCTTACGTTGCATTAGTTATATTGCATTATTATTGAGTGCAGGAAGCCAGGCACAACAGTAATGTGTGATGATCAGAATTCAAGTAGTGACTCTCAATAGGGGTGGAGGATAGGGATTGATGATTGTCCAGTGTCATGAGGGATAAAATATCTCAGCGTTCTTAAAGATTGCATGAATATAATGAAGAAATATATGTAAAACAAGAAAAATGAAGGTGAGTGCTTATTTTATTGGATATTAGAAAATAAGAATTATGCCAAAATCAGTATACATGTGTGATTATGAGTGTGTGCATTTGCGTATGCCAGACAAAGCAAACTAGAAGCATGTATAGTTGATAATGAAATGGGTGTGTGGTTGGGTATATACTTACAGAAATATGCAAATAAAATATATCACTGCCTAGTAGTAAAATTATGAACTCCAGACCCAAACTATGTCACTTTGAAACCTAAGTCTTTTATTTCTTGAATATGAAACATTAAGCAAAAGTTTAAACTCTCTATGGCTCAGTTTTCTCATTCATATAATGGGAATAACAATTTTTGAGTTGAGTAATTAAATAATTGAAAACTAGAAGAGAGTATAGAAACTAGTAAGTTCATAAGAAATATTGGTTAGTATTATTACTATCTTTTTTCTTGTTATTACAATTATGTGATATAAATGGTGTTTCAAGAAGTAGAGAAAATTATTGTTTAATATATGACTCTAGAATAATCATTCATTCATTTGAGCTTTATTATAATACATGTAAATAAACACTTTAAATGGTTAAGTATTTAACACATGAAGAAACAAAATGTAATAATTAAAATCTCTTGATAGAATCTGGGAAACTACATGTAGAAATTCTTAAGAACACAAGTATCAGAAATTATACAAGTAAAACTAGATATACATAAATATCTAGCTTTAAAAATTTTTCAAGACAAAGATAATGTAAACAAATAATCCAACACTAAGACTAAGGGTTAAATAAATAACAAATAATACAAGAAGATCTCCTCCTCTTCCTATTTAAGAAAAAATATCCACTAAGAAAGAGAGTAAAATACGTAAAAAGTTGTAGAGGATGAAATACATGAATATATGAAGTTTTGAGCAATTGACCAGTATTCATAAACATGCAAATAAAGTAAAATAATTTTAATGCAAAATATATTGCAAGAAAAATAATAAAGCATTTATTTCTGATAGGTGTACAAGACATGATATATACTTCTATATCACTTGGGAAAATGTGAACTGTTATATTGCCTTTCTGGAATGGAAAGCAATGTGATAATATCTCTTCAACTTAAAAATACATATGCTATTTAATTCAACTACCCTACTACATATAATTTACTTCATGGAAAGCAAAAGTGTATTAACTAAAGTGTATTAACTAAAATTGTCTTAACAACAAAACTTTAAGCAACTTGTCTGCTTATCACTAAAGAATGTTTGCATATATTGTGATTGAACAAGTTATGCAGCTGTATAAAAGAAAGTACTAAAGCTATACCAGTAAACTTGAAATAATTTGCATAAGGTATTGAATTAAAAAAAGTAAGAATCAGAAAAATGTATATGGTATAGGTCATTTTTCTCAAAACGTAGCAAATTTTTGTAAAGTTTCTAAAGTCTTCTTTATAGAAAATGTTTCTTTCATGTACATTATTGTATAAATGTTAAATTACATGATTATAAAGTAGTTGTCTTTTTGCCTTTTCTAGGGCCGCTTCTATGACATAGGGAAATTCCCAGGCTAGGGGTCTAATCGGAGCTGTAGCCGCCGGCCTATGCCAGAGCCACAGCAACGCAGGATCCGAGCCGCGTCTGCAACCTACACCACAGCTCAGGGCAACGCTGGATCCTTAACCCACTGAGCAAGGCCAGGGATTGAACCCTCAACCTCATGGTTCCTAGTTGGACTCGTTAACCACTGCACCACGATGGGAACTCCAGGAAAATATATTTAATACTTTTTAACACATTACTTAGGTTGGCAAACAAGCCAACTAACAAGCAAGTTGAGGGAAGGGTTGATATGGTGTTGTGACGAGGAAGATAGGCAAAAAGGGAAAAATATATATAATTTGTGTATGTAAAAACTCTTGTCCTATTTGTCGTATGTTATATGCATGTATATGTATATCACAATAAAATATTTTACATTTTTGAAAAAATTTAAAGAAATATTTATGGTACATAAATTCTATTGTTCCATATAAAACCATGATTTCTGAATTCTCAATCTAATAATAAATTGCCAACCCTCAGTTCTCAATGTACAATGTAATGATGTTATTAAACGATATGTCCAAGATGTTAATTTCACTCATTAGTACACTGTAATAACTGATTTTAACATTTGAGGGCATAAAATATAAAACTTATCTCCATGCATGTTTTTGTGTGTGTATGTGAATAAAGAGATAGGTGGGTAGATGAAAAGACTACATATTTTATTTATTTTTCCTTAATTACTCAGTGGATTTTATTACATTCATAGTTGCACAACAATCATCACAACCAACTTTTATAGCATTACCATCTCCAACCCTCAGTGCATTCCCCCACGCCCCAACCTAACTCATTTGGAAACCATAAGTTTTTCAAAGTCTGTGAATCAGTGTCTGTTCTGCAAAGAAGTTAATTGTGTCCTTTTTTTAGATTCCACATGTAAGTGATAGCATTTGATGTTGGTGTTTCATGGTCTGTCTGACTTGACTTCGCATGATAATTTCTTGGTCCATCCATGTTGCTACAAATGCTGTTATTTCTTTCCTTTTAATGGCTGAGTAATGTTCCATGTGTATATGTACCACATCTTTCTTGATACACTCCTCTGTCAATGGACATTTAGGTGGTTTCTATGTCTTGGCTGTTGCATATAGTGCTGCAATGAAGATTGGAGTACATGTGTCTTTGCAAATTATGGATTTCTCTGGATAGATGCCCAGGAGTGGGATTGCTGGATCAAATGGTAATTCTATTTTTAGTTTTCTGAGGAATCTCCATATTGTTTTCCATAGTGGTTGCACCAAGTTACATTCCCACCAAAGGTCTAATAGGGTTCCTTTTTCTCCGCACCCTCTCCAGCATTTATTGTTTGTAGACTTTTTGATGATGGCTGTTGTGTCCAGTGTATCTCATGGAGGTTTTTATTTGCATTTCTCTAATAGTGAGTGTTGTTGAACATATTTTCATGTGTTTTTTTGCCATCTGTATGTCTTTTTTGGAGAATTGTCTGTTTAGATCTTCTGCCCATTTTCTACTATTCAGTGGGTTGTCTTTTGTTTTGTTTAGGGTTTACTTTGCTGTGCAGAAACTTATAAGTAAAATTAAGTCCCATTTATTTTATTTTATTATTTTTTTCAATTGTTATTTCCCCGAAACAATTTTTTTTTCTACTGTAAAGCATGGTGACCCAGTTACACATACATGTACACATTCTATTTTCTCACATTATCATGCTCCATCATAAGTGACTAGATATAGTTCCCAGCACTACACAGCAGGATCTCATTGCTAATCCATTCCAAAGGCAATAGTTTGCATCTGTTAACCCCAAGCTCCCCATCCACCCCACTCCTTCCCCCTAACCCATGGCAACCACAAGTCTATCCTGCAAGTCCATGATTTTTTCTGTGGAAAGGTTCATTTGTGCCGTATATTAGATTCCAGATATAAGTGATATCATATGGTATCTGTCTTTCTCTTTCTGACTTACTTCACTCAGTATGAGAGTCTCTAGTTCCATCCATGTTGCTGCAAATGGTATTATTTCATTCTTTTTTGTGGCCGAGTAGCATTCCATTGTGTATATATACCATATCTTCCGAATCCAGTCTTCTGTCAATGGACATTTGGGTTGTTTCCATGTCTTGGATATTGTGAACAGTCCTGAAATGAATATACAGGCGCATGTGTCATTTTTAAGAAAAGTTTTGTCTGTATATATGCCTAAGAGTGGGATTGCTGGGTCATATGGTAGTTCTATGTATAGATTTCTAAGGTATCTCCAAACTGTTCTCCATAGTGGTTGTATCAGGTTACATTCTCACCAACAGTTCAAGAGGGTTCCCTTTTCTCCACACCCCCTCCAGCATTTGGTATTTGTGGACTTATTAAGGATGGCCATTCTGACTGGTTGTGAGGTGGTATCTCATGGTAGTTTTGATTTGCATTTCTCTTATAATCAGCAATGTTGAGCATTTTTTCATGTGTTTACTGGCCATCTGCATATCTTCCTTGGATAAATGTCTATTCAGGTCTTTTGCCCATTTTTCATTTGGGTCATTGGCTTTTTTGCTGTTGATTTGTATAAGTTGCTTGTATATTCTAGAGGTTAAGCCCTTGTCAGTTGCTACCTTTGCAACTATTTTCTCCCATTCTGTAAGTTGTTGTTTTGTTTTCTTTTTGGTTTCCTTTGCTGTGCAAAATGTTGTTGATTAGGTCCCATTGGTTTATTTTTGCCTTTTTTTCTGTTGCTCTGGGAGACTGATCTGAGAAAATATTCATAAGGTTGATGTCAGAGAATGTTTTGCCTGTGTTTTCTTCTAGGAGTTTGATGGTGTCTAGTCTTATATTTAAGTCTTTAAGCCATTTGTTTATTTTTGTTTTTATTGTCATTACTCTAGGAGGTGCATCTGAGAAGATGTTGCTGTCATTTATGTCAGATTGTTTGGCCTATGTTTTCCTCTAATAGTTTTATACTATCTGGTCTTATATCTAAGCGTTTAATCCATTTTGAGTTTATTTTTTTGAATGGTATTAAGAGGTGTTCTAATTTCATTCTTTTACATGTGGCTGTCAAGTTTTCACAGCACCATTTGTTGAATGGCATGTCTTGCCTCCATTGTACATTCTTGCCTCCTTTGTCATAGATGAGTTGACTATAAGTGTGTGGGTTTAATTCTCCGCTTTTTATCCTGTTCCACTGATCTATACTTCTGAAAAAGGCTATATATTTTAAATTATCATGATAAAATGAAAAATCAAGTACTCTGAGTGTTTTTCCACTTGTATTAAAACATTGTGATAATACTAATATTCTTGAAAAATTGTCACTATCAAATGAAACAGTATCTGAAAAATGCACATTAAGCCATAACATTCACATAAATATTTGATATACTGTTTTGAAAACAATGATATTTTACATTGTCCAAAAAATATATATAGATTAAGTTATGATTGTACATCTTTAAGATATTTCTTGCCAACAATTCAGTCATATTTACCTACAACTTAAATCAGATGTATAAATTATTTGTTTTCTTAACATTTACCCCACATTTGATTAACCTGTAATAGTGTGATACAAATATAAATTAACTGCATAAAATCTAGTAAAGTCTAAATATGATTATCTTCCTTGGCAGTAATTTGCTTTAATTAGCTTATTCTCTCATATTACATTTTACTGCCTTTGACATGGGGCTCTTTAAAACAAACTTAGTAAATAGTATCAGTCAACCATGCAAATAGATGAAAAATATTTACCAGCCCATAAAATGTTTTTCCAGCCCTTCTGCTTTTGTGACATCCCAAATGTAGTAAAATTAATGTAATTAGCATCCTTTATGACTCACTTAGCAAAAGTTCTTTTTCTCTGAATCTGTAACAAATGGCTAATTTCCAATTGTTAATCATTATTTCTTAATTATTTCCAACTTGAAATTGTTGAATATAAAGTCATGATCTAATATCTTGAATATCACTAAATAAATAATTCTTCTATAACCAATGTTGAAATATGTTCATGTAAATTTTAAAATCTGAGTATTTAACATAATAGAGGAGAAGAATGAGAATATAGTTAGGGCAGTAAATCATTGAACAAATGTTTACCTTATGATGCCTCTACCCAGATAATTACCTAACCACTTTCCACAAAAATTAAAGTCATTTGTTTGAGAGGAAAGCTGTAAGATTTTTGCTGCAGCTACAGTGCTCAACAGTTCCTTTTGCATTATTCACAGAGAGATCAGTGACTGAGAACTGACAACAGGAAAGAACTGATGATAAAAGATAATTCCTGTGTAGACCCCTGTGACCATCTTAGACTTTTAATGTTGTGCCATTTTCCCTGGCAGCTAGTTGCTGAGTGACAGTTGGGATCTAACTCTAGAAACATGATTCTTCTCTGTCCTCTAACAGTATTGTTTGATGTAGGGGCCTAAACTTTGTCATTTAAACTTCTTGGACTTGAGTATCCTTTAATATTAGAATAGGTTAGATAATTTCTAAGACCCTTCTGGGTAATTAGAATGCTGTATCATTGCCTGGCTTGTTTGGCAGAGTGTGACATGACATAGCTACTAAAAAGTGCATCCTCAATGCCACTTTGCCTAATGCATGTGTCATTTTTAAGTTTGGGAAAATGAATCATTGGTGACTCTACACATAAGTTGATCAACAAAAGATGAGCTTCGTCTATCTTAGTAATCCAAGTAAAAGAAGTAAAAATAATATATAACACTGAAAAAGTTTATAAAACATGAAGAAATAAGTGAGGACAGGAAAGTATACTTATAATCTCGTAGTTGTTCATGTAGAAGGATTTTCACAAAAATTGGAGTTCAAAAGATATAGACATGATAAGGCTTGAAACTTTAAGGAAATTTTTACATTTACAATTCAGATGGGAAACCAAGGCACCAAAAGAAAGAGGGGAGTTACAGCATTGGTCAAAATTGTGCGAGAAGGGGTTTCCCATCGTGGCTCAGTGGAAACGAATCTGACTAGTATCCATGAAGATGCAGGTTCAATCCCTGGCCTCACTCACTGGGTTAAGGATCTGGCATTGCCATGAGCTATGGTGTAGGTCACAGATGAGGCTCAGATCTGAAGTTGCTGTGGCATAGGCCAACAACTACAGCTCCAATTGGACCCCTAGCCTGGGAACCTCCATATGCCCTGGGTGTGGCCCTAAGAAAAATTGTGAGAATTTATCATAGATAAAGGAGAGAGTGTTCTCCGTTTAAAGGAATCAGCAAAAATGTCAGAATCTTGCAGAAGCTCAAGTGCTCATTAGATTTGTCAACAAAGGTGGCATTGGTGATACTGTAATGACAGGTTAAGAATACCGAAAGTTCTTCCTTATAGTCAGTTGCCTTCTTCTTCAACTGCTTGTAAAATTCCTATTGGCTTCTAGACTCATGGGCAGAAAGAAAGCTCCCTACGGCACAGTAAAATTTGTATAGGTACACAGAAACATCAAGTGGAGGGTTGCAATACCCCTTTTATATTTGTGTTTGCTCTTTTACTTTTGTATTTGATCTTTTTGTTTCCACCCTTTAACAATGTGGCTGTCATTGGTAGGTTTGATCAATGTGAAATGAGGTATATCCCTTTATATCTATAAATAGACTATTTACTCTATAGTGCTTTCTATTTTATGAACTTATAGAATCTGTTTCAGTTTCTGGAGAGATTCAAAGAAATATATGATGCAAATAAAATGATCTAGGAAATAGAATAGTTTGGGGCTAGATACGATTATATTGTTGTTGTTTTTTTTAATTTTTTAAAAGTACATTTACCAGCAAATTCACACATGTTGAAGTGATGTAATCCTCACCCACACTGCATATGCTTATTCACAAAATTGGACTTGAAACTTTTCTAAGACTTTTCTTATTCTGTTTTGTGCTCAGTATCCATTTGCTCTGCATTTTTCTCAGTACAGACTTATGAAATGGGATTTTGATTGCTTTGATGCCCTTAGTTACATGAAGCTGTGAACTGGACAGTCATTTCCAGCAGGTTCATTATTTATAGAATAGTTCTCTGTGTAAGGCAAAAGGCTTCAATATTCCTCATCAATAAAGCCAAAAAAAGAGAGCTCCTGGAATTCAGCTCCAACATATGAATTTTCTACTTTTATCTAGCCATACGTATGAGAAGTCTTATGGGAAAGTTATGGTCCTACTGGCTCAATTGAAATGATCTCTTCTTGAACTTGATGAGACAGTATCTCAGAGATTTCCATCACAATTGTCTCTATTGTTAAATAGACTATACATGGCAGTCTGTATTCAAAGTCTGTGCTTTCATATTTCACACATTTTCCAGACACTCAGGGCTTTTTGTCTAACTACTGAGGCCTTCTACCTCTTACCTCTTCATAGTTTATATGGTTCAGTTATGCAATGATTTGTTAACAGACAAAGTGATACTAATGAATCACTGATGTTACTCTTTTACTTAAATTTGATCTTAAATAGGGAAAAATATGACCCATAGAGGAATTAAGGATCCTAAAAATACAGTTGAGGAACATAAGGAAAGGGGAACATTCTGAACCAAACTAATGACTTTTCTTTCAACCCTCCTTCATGCCAGAGAATTGTCCATTCAACCAAAGGATTCTAGTAATGTTGATTACTTTTGTGTGTAGGTGTGTATGTGTGTATGTTTGTGTGTGTGTGTGTGTGTGTGTGTGTGTGTGTGTGAATGACTTTCATTTTTTAAAGTTTTATTGAAATATACTTGATTTACAAGATTGTGATAATTTCTTCTGTGCAACAAAGTGATTCAGTTATATGTATGCATACATCCATTCCTTCAGATTTTTTTCCCATACAGATTTATCACAGAGTATCAGATAAAGTTCTCTGTGCTATACAGAAGGTTGGCCAGTCATTTCATATACCATGTGTGTGTATGTCAGTCGCAAACCCCAGTCCATCCCTCCTCTCCCACCTGTCCCCACTTTGGTAGCCGTAAATTTGTTTTCAAGTCTATAAGTCTGTTTCTGTTGTGCAAAGAATTTTATTTGTATCCTTTTTTTTAAGATTCACATATAAGTAGTATATGATGTTTGTCTTTCACTGTCCGACTAACTTTACTTAGTATGAAAATGTCTTAAGTCCATCATGTTGCTGGAAATGGCATTATTTCATTATTTTTATGGCTGAGTAATTCTCTATTGTATATATGTACTGCTTTTTATTTAACCATTCCTCTGTTGATGGACATTTAGATTGCTTCCATGTCTTGACTATTGTAAATAGTGCTGCAATGAATATTGGGGTCCATATGTCTTTTTTAAATTATGGTTTTCTCTGAATAGATGCCCCAGGAGTAGAATTGCTAGATCATATGGTAGTTCTGATTTTAGTTTTTGAGGAATCTCCATACTGTTTTCCATAGTTCTTGTACCAAATTGTATTCCTACTAAGAGTATAAGAGGGTTCCCTTTTCTTCACACCCACTTTGGCATTTATTGTTTTCAGACTTTTTTGCTCTTTAGGGCTTCACTTGCAGCATATGGAGGTTCCCAGGCTATAGGTCAAATCAGAGCTGTAGCTGCTGGCCTACACCACAGCCACAGCAACACCAGATCCGAGCCACATCTGCAACCAACATCACAGCTCATGGCAATGCCAGATCCTTAACCCACTGAATGAGGCCAGGGAACCAACCCGCGTCCTCCTGGATACTAGTCAGATTCATTTCCGCTGCGCCATGACAGGAATTCTGAGTTTATAGACTTTTTGATGATGGCCATTCTGGCTGGTTTAAGGTGGTACCTCATACTAGATTTGATTTGTATTTCTCCACTTTTGATTGAATTAGTTTGCAAATATTTTCTCCCATTCTGTGGTTTGTCTTTATGTTTTGTTTATGGTTTCCTTTGCTGTGCAAAAGCTTTTAAGTTGGATTAGGTCCCATTTGTTTCTTTTTGTTTTTACTTTCATAGTAATGTTGATTACTTTTTAAAAAATTTTTCCGGAGTTCCTGTCGTGGCTCAGTGATAATGAACCTGACTAGTATCCATGATGCAGGTTCAGTCCCTGGCCTCACTCAGTGGGTTGCGGGTCTGGTGTTGCCATAAGCTGTGGTGTAGTTTGCAGAAGTAGATCAGATCTGGCATTGCAGTGACTGTGGCATTGGCTGGAAGTTTGCAGCACAGATTCAACCCCTAGCCTGGGAACTTTCATTTGCTGCAGGTACGGGCCTAAAAAGACCAAAAACAAATTTTTTAAAATTCATTCTTATTGACTACCAGTTAACATCCAAGCTAGTGAGCATATCATGTATGTGTTTCCAAGATTTGGTCACATTTTATTTTAACTGATGCCGTATACTCTAGTGCAATACTATAAAGAGTGAGGCTATCTCTTGAATGTTTTAATAAAAATAAATGGCAAATTAGTTTAACAGATATTCATCATATTGATGCTTACAGGAAAATAATTACTCCATATGATAGATTTTACCTGCACACAATGAGAATAGAAGTCCCAATACAGCGGGTGTTAGTATTCTCTCCCTGTTTTATTGTTTTTTAGTTTATATGTTCTAGGTATGTGAATTCATGGAAATGAAATATCTAATTTTAACCCTTTTTCCATCAAGAATGGAAAAAACAAAAAGCTCCACAAAGAATATAATACATATAATACAAGTAAGAATAGTAAGTAAATGCAATAACACAAATAGACCAGCAGCTATGTTATAGGTTTGAAATTGCACTTTGACTCAAATTTGACAAGAAATTGCCAAAAAATATGTAATTTATTTTTAAAAAAGGACAATTTGAAATAGATATTTGTGTCTATCACTATTAAAAGTTTCTCATTGTGCTAATGTTTTTATCAAGACACAACTGCAGAAATTTACAAACTAAAACCTAGAATACAGCTTAAATTTTTATAGTAGAGTGCAAATTACAAAATATCATTTATTTTGTATTTACTTTGCCTTTAAAAATATTCCGTAATGTATCACTAGAAATACAATGGTATATATACAGTATTTATAAATATAAAAATATATCTATATGAGGTTTCATGGTTTTTTGTCCTTCTTTTTGTTTATGTTAATGAATTCAGAGCATTATGCATCCAGAGACTAATGATGGAAAATGATTCCTTTCACCACAAGTAAAGAGAATCATTCCAGCATTGATTATAATGTAAGCATGATCCTTCACATTGTGGAACACGTAGACTTTGGATGCATTACAAAAAGAAGGAAAATTCTTACATTTAGGAACTGTATCTGGTCACATGTCTCATTTCTTTAGGCTATGAATTCTCCAAAGGAAAAAAAGTAGCATCTATTTTTTGTTATATGTTTTTGTATTACACTGCATCAAGTGCATCTGCTGATCACCCCAGGGTTCTGAAAATCCGATTGCCTCATAGTTTTTAGTAACTATAACATAGCCTATCCTCATGAAACTTATTTAAAATTTGAAGATCATGGTGCTGATAAATCACAGGTGAAAATAGTTTTGTGGGACTTTTTCAGTTTAATTTTTTTTTATAATGATAACGAGCAAAATCTGTTCACAGAAGTAAAAATGCTTAGAGTGACCTTGGCATGTGGTCAATGGGAGAAATATTCCGCACACATTATTAAACACTCATTTTAACTATAACTAAAACTTGTGGTAAAGAGAATCATTTTCCATCATTAGTCTCTATTGTACAATATCAAAAGAATAGAACTGAAGATGAAAATTTCCAATGACTTTCTTCAAATGTACATAGAAAAACTTCTTACAGTTTATATTTTCAAATTTCTGTAATACATAATATATTTCACTGAATATCTAAAATTCTAGAAAGTGTCATGCATGTTTAATATCTAAATGAGAAATTATTGAAAAGATGAGAAAAATTTCAAGCACACTTATCTGCAGAGCATTACTACAAAAATGAGCAAATTTATTTTTCTTTTTCTACCTTATGTATATATTGAGAGACTAATAATTTAACAGAGACTATTTAATATTAAAAACTAAAAAGGGATTAAGCATGTTTTAGGGTATTAATTTCATAGATCAATAATTTCTTTTAATTTTTTTCATCTAATGTAACTCAGGGCTCCAGAAATTAAATAATAAGGGTTATTAGTTCATGGATCCTCCCTTTCTTCTCTAAAAAATATATTTATTTTAATAAGGCAATAAGTAACTTTGAAATCACCATCTAACATAGCATATGACTTTGACAGTAAATTTTATCTAATTATGTAAAGCGCCAGTGTTCTGCTCCTATTTATTATATAACCTTCCTGTATCCTATTGTTACCAATTCATTGCATTTCTGTTTATATAGCTTTACTTCATCAGTATGTATTCCTAAAAGCTTTATTTTTTTGGTGTGCTTATTTTTAACCTCAAAAGAGTGCAATTCAACTTTTACCACATATGTTAAATTTATCAACTTCCTTGATTTATTAATTTAAAATTTATATGGCCAGGTATCTCCTCTAAGATAATTTAAATTTTTCTATGAATGAGGTTTATTCATACAGAATTAAAATATTTTTTATCTTCAAAGTATCATATATTCATATTAAATCCTTCAAATAGTGTAAAAAAATCCATACATTGAAAAATAACAGTTCATCCAATCTCACTTTCAAAAAGACCATAGCTGGAAATTTGCTATAAATCTGCCAAAACATAAATGTCACATCCAGTTTTGAAGACATAATTCCCAATTGATATACATAGAGCAATATCCATTTTTGTAGATATAATATAGAATGTAAATGTAATTTAGGGTCATTACACCAAGTCTGATTTAAAATCATTTAATTTCTGTGTATATAATTATTATTGCACACCTATGCAGATATTTCTAGAAGAGACAGATTTAAAAGTGAAAAATATTAAAATTCTGAGTTACAGAGAGATTGTCTCACATGAAAAATGTTCTAATTCATACTCTCACAAACATTATCTGAGAGTCTATTTTATCCTATTTGATAGTAGTTAATTATTAATCTTTTTTACTCTGTTATACCATATTTAATGTAAAAGCAATAATCAAAGTGCCATACAGAGAAGAAATAAATTTCTGAATCTGAGCATCTTCTTTATCTTTAAGTAAAATGCACTTTGGATCCACATTCAAAACAGCACGGGAAAACCAAAACAAATTTCACTCTTTGGGAAAGGTATATAGCTTAGTTTCTGAGTGTTAGCACAAGAAAGTATCCAGAAAAGAGGGGTTAATGGTTGTTGGCTCAATTAGTGCAACTTGAATGAACAACTATTTTTTTTTTTTTTGAGAGCTTGAGGGTAAATTAAGACAACATTTAGCTCTGCTTCTTATTAGCTGTGCATAAATTCTCCCAAGAGCCTAATTAGCTCTGTCACAGTAAGTGTCTCATCCATTTACACAAGAGAACATTTTCCTTCCCCTTACATTTTGTCATGTAATAAAGTCTGCATTTCTGAATTTAAACTTGCTTTTAACATAGTGATATGAAATTTCCTGAAGGGTGCAACATTCCCTGCAATTAAATGGACATTTCTGAATTTTGTTTTTTATTGTTACCTTTGGGATTTTGACGTGATTTTAATATCAGCAAAGTCCTCTCCTACTGTTTTATTTTTTTTCCCATGTTGTCATTATATTCCACATTTGATAAAAATTTGCTTTGATATTTTAAATGTATCTGCTCTCCTTTTAATAGTTGGTTATTGGAAAGTAAAAAATAAAAAAGGTGAGGGAATAAATTAAAAAAATCAGGGGGAAAGAGAGAAAAGGAAGAAACATTCATTTAATATTCATAAAGTGACATTGTGTGACTGTGTGAAAATACATTATGATTTATATCAAATAATTAAACAAAACGACTTAACATTTTAAAATTTTAATCAAGATAATGATTAAGTATAAGTCATAGAGGAAGACATCCCTAACAGTTTGTTATTTTCCCATACTGTTCTTGATCTCCTACAGGAGGTCTCTTGCTACGGCTAGGAGCTAGAGTAAGTCTGACTCTCCTCTGCATGTACCTTGTATCCCCAGCGCCACAGGGACATGTTCACCAAGAAGCCAAGCACTGTCTTCCAGAACTAGGTCCCTTACTTGTGATCCTCAGAATTAACTGTCAAATAAGCCCTGAGCAACTTATTGTTTGTGCATCCTTAGGCTTAAGATGTGGCTAAAGGGCAGCAGTTTATGAAGTTGGGAGCTTACATTTGAGACTGGAGTGTACACAAATAAGTTTTTGCCCACAGAAGTGTGTACATATAAGCACACACTTGTGTGGAGCTCTTTCCCTTGGAGGCCATGGGAAAAGAGCAGGTGTTGCTTGGGAAGCCCTCTGCCTGAAGCCACATTCAGATCTAAACCTAAGCTCCAAGCTTGTAGGAATCAGAGAAGTCTGATTGCAGCCTGGCCCTTTGAAACACAAATGAATCCTATTGTTAGCTGTTTTTGTAACTTTTAAACATCTACATACATGTTTAATTCCACTTGTACCCTTGGCCCCAAGTCCTCCAAAAGTTAAGAGGAATCTTTTCAAAATACTTCTAAAACTTAAAGCTGACGAGGAGTTAACTACCAGGGGAAAAAAGTTAAATTACAAATTTTATATCACATCTTATATGGAAAACATAATCACTTCAAATTCTCATCCCATCGCCTATCAATAATCAAGGTTTGAAGTTCACCTTTTTGCATCCTTTGTCATTTCATCCTCTCTATAATAGGCTCATAATTTCCAGCTTTCTAAATCCAAGTCTTTTTTTCTTTCTTTTTTTTTTTGGCAGTTTTTTGACACCAAAATGGCTTTTTGGATATCCCACACCCTAGGGTGTTAATGTCTGTTAAATCCTTTTCTTGTCTGTAATTTCAGGTTTTTTTCCCTTGATTGTCTTATTCTTGTCCACATATCATGTTATCATTAAAAACTCATAACAGAATTTAGAAAAACAGTATATGCCATATTTTCCTTTAGATATTTTCCATTTACTTCCATTTAAATCTAAGATTTTGTAATTTTTCCTTAGTACAACTTTGTCTAAATATTCTCCATTATTATGTTTCTTGTCCACATAAGGGACATATTCTTTCTCTGTCAAAATATTTGCTTAATTGTCTGTTTTCTCTGTATGGTAGTCTCTGAAAGGGAAAGGGTTCTATTCTCTTTAATTGAGATATCCTAGACGGATTTAACTTAGGCACATAGCAGTAAACACCTATGAATACAGAAAAAAAATCTGAGTATTACGTTTTTTACTTCTTTAAATATATTGCATATTATATTAACAAGGTAAATGTATTAAAGTAAACAATATTATGGAAGAATGCATAATGAATAACATGGAACACCCTCCAATTCGATTTCTACTTCTATTAAGTTTGATATCTATCAAAATCCCTTCAGAAAAATCAGCTTATCTTACCTTACTAAATCCCAGTTTCTTTCTCCTTAAAATATCTTCCTCAATGATTTATTATATAAGATAATGAAAATATGAAAAAATATGCACGATGCATTTTAACAGATATTAAGCATTTAATTAGTATAATTTCCTCTCTCCTTTGTCAGAGTCCAGGGACAACACATATAAACCTAATTGTTTAATTGTGTGCTTTGTTTAGAAAATATTCTACCACCTTCTCTTCCTATTATTTCATTCATGCCTCTCGTTTATCTTTTTTGAGGTTGTTTTTGTTTTTTTGTTTTATTTTTGTGAGAATACTGCTGGCATTCTATCTTCATACTTCTGCTAGAAATACATCAAAGTTTTAAATTTTACTTATAGAAAAAGTATAATAATGTTCTTCACAAGTTTTTTCTATGAACCGATTAAAAAGTATCCCTTAGAAAACATTTTTGTGGAGATGACAATAAACATTTATATCTTAATTGTCTTATTCCCTGGGAGTTATGGAAACTAATTTTCAAAATAAAAACAAAAGCATAAACAACAAATTGTCCATGCTGTTTCTTATTTGAGAGCCCAAATTAAAAAAAAAATGTCTATTCTTTAAAATAGAGTCACAATGTATATACCCTTATTATTTTTGAAAACTGAATTATGGCTATATGACCTCTCATTACCACTGGTATTTTCAAAGTAAATGTCAGGATTATACTTCAAACAAAACCCAGTGTGCCATGCCACTTTCTATATTATAGGTCTGTCAACCATGAGATCACCATCACCATAGCTTATGATACAAGTAGAGGTAAATGTGACTCTAAGTTAAATACTTTGGATATATACTCAAAAGAAGAGTTGTCACAGTATAATTTTGCTATTATAGATTTATATTGATTTCACTACATAGCTCAGTATGCACACTTCAAAAAAATTATTTTAATAGGTTTTTACTAAAATGTCATTATGATTAACAAGTTAATTCATTATTAGAAACTTAATGTTCAATTATTGAGAAAGCTGACATGTCTAAAATAATTCCTAAAGGGCAGAGAATATAAGGCATGATTCAATTCTCCTGTGAAGCAGTTTGCTTGACTCTGTTTTTTGATTAACAGTTGTATTGCACCCTTGACTGACCTCAGTCTTAGGTGATAAAAGCAAATGTCTTTGCAGTTTAAGGTGCATAAGATCAAAATCACAACTGCTATGTATTATTCACTCCTCCAAACCTCTCTAGAAAGTTTCTTAGCTAAAATAAATTCCAACAACTAAGTCAACATCTGTTACATACAGAAATCAGCCTGACTTTAGCCTCCAATATTTTCTACTAACACAAATTAATTTGTCTGCTTAGCAAGATGTCAAGAGAGATAACATTAGTTTAATATCTACCAAAACTCAATTACCATACCTGT
Organism: Sus scrofa; assembly: GCF_054392235.1. Classification (NCBI taxonomy): domain Eukaryota; kingdom Metazoa; phylum Chordata; class Mammalia; order Artiodactyla; family Suidae; genus Sus; species Sus scrofa. The sequence continues at coordinate 184,074,683 of NC_139383.1, read as the reverse complement.
ATGTCCACATCTCTAATCTCCACTGCTAAATCTGAGTTAGGAAAATTATTTTCATTTACTAAGAGTAAATTGAGGTTCATGTCTTGTAACAGAGTGTTTCTAAGTCAACTCTCCAGTAATTGGGGATGTTAGGATTTAAACCTGAAGAACTAGATGTCAAAATATGTAATATATCAGTGTAGATTAATACAAATAGATAATAAAATCATAAATTCTAGTAAGAAGTTAAAGTAGGAGGGAGGAATGGGTTCTGAGGAGATAACTAGAATAAACTGTGAAGTCAAAGGGAAATCTTCTCTTATCTCAAATTGTTACCTAGGACTTTTTGTAGTTAATGCAAAGAGAAAATAAATAATACCCTATCAATGTATAAAAAGAAAGACTGAAATGGTGAAGAACAAATTAAAAAGAAGGAAAAAACAGGAGAGAAAAGTAGTGATATATATGTATATATATACACATTATATATATATAATATATATGTGTGGTGTGTGTGTATGATAAGTAATGTGAATAGCAGGTATGTCATTTTCATGAAAATCTCATTTGCTTATATTTTACAAGGTTGAAAATTACTTGTCTTTACTTATCTCCTAGTTTGGTATGTACTCATTTCATTTAGATTGTTGTGTGTGTGTGTGTGTGTGTGTGTGTATGTATGTTTGTATACATATATGTATATATACATATATATATAAAATTCTCTAAAGATGAAATATTGTCAAAAACTGTTAAAAATGACTCTAATTAGTATGTTTTGACTTATCTTTTCTCGCTTTTGAAGATTATATAAAATTTTTAAAAATACATATTTAATAATTAGATCAAGCAGTGACGTTCATAATTATAATTAATTACAATATATATGTATATATTGATATGTCTATTGTAATGTCTTAGCGGTCAATAAAAATGTGGTAGAAAATAATATAAATTAGGTTTTCACTTTTTGCATATATAGTAGCTTCACTTAGTTGATTTGTTAACTATGAGAGAAGAATGATGAGATTTGATGAAAAAGGCTCCTTTTACTTTGCATTGTGCATAATATGATAGTGATATAATCCTTTTGCAGCTTAAAGGAGTTATTTATTTATTTATTGGCCACACTCACTGCTTGTAGAAGTTTCTAGCCCAGGGATTGAACCCGTGCCAGAGCAGCAATCCACACCATTGCAGAGGCACTGCCTTAACCAGCTATGCTGCAAGGGGACTCCAAAATGACTTTTATCCTGAAAAGGAAGCAGTGCAAAGTACACTTTAGTGATATTTCTTCCCATGAACCCCTGATATATTCATATACCAATTTATGTAATTTCTTCACCATTGTTATGAATCCCAAGATACATGTGATTCCCTTTGAGCAATATAACTGGGGAAAATTACCCTCAAGAGATGATTTATTTGTCTTAGAACACTGGGGTATTTTCAGATGGATCTGACAATGAGGAAGGGGGTAAAGAAATGTCATAATTATCCACCAATATTACAATAGGGATTTTCTAGCACAAGTAATAACTCGTTATGGTTCATGAATTTAAAATAAATATTTCCCTTTGATGTATTCACTATTGCCTTTCAAGCTAGAATGTGATCCAGGGTTCTGGTTTCTTTATTAGGGCTATCGGTAGACATAAAGATGTAAAGATGTCAGTTTGTCCTATCTATGAATTCCTGTTCAACAGTGAATTCTAGCTCTTGCCCTATAAGCAGTATGTTTATGTTAGTATTGAATTACAGAACATATGGAATTTGTATATTAGATGGCTTGTCTTCTGTTTACTCTTTTCTTAGATACTGTATCAGTTAGTTTTATTTGTTTGGGGTATTTTGTTGTTTGGTTTTTTTATGCTACACCTAAACCACATGGATGTTTCCTTCATCATTTACTAAATCACCACATATACTAGCTGAATTTGCTGTACTTTCTTTAAACTTAATTTTATTTTTTATTAGTACACATTTTTATTATTATTATTTATTTTTAATAGTTATTTCCCCAATACTTAATTCTAAAAACAAATTTTAAGTATTTGGCCAATTGTAGTTAGCTTGAGGAAAATGGAGGAGAATAGTTAAAGGACTGATAACTATCATTTATTTAGTATAGATAGATAAATCTAAATATATGGCAATTTTCGGTATAAAACAGAAATGTTAGTGCTACAAACTATACATTGTAGTTAGAGGACTAACAGTATCTAAGGTTGTGAGGTAGAGAAAATTGGATAAAATATGAGGATACTAATGTTCCTATATTAAATAGCTGGGAATTAGTCATATCTACTGAAAATTAAAACATACAGCTTAGAAACTAACTTCATCTTCAACATGCATTTATTTGAATTAAAAATTTCATTTCACTTTTTTTACCTTAAATATAAATAAAACTAGGCATACTATATTTTAAAGATTTAAATAACATATCAAATTAAAAATGAAAGTATCTGTCTACTCATATGCATAGAAAAATGTCTGCAGAAGTTCAGTTAATCATAACAAAAATTATTACAGAACATTGAAATTGTATATTTTTCTATGCTCCTTTCCGCTTTTTTTATGATTTATAATAGCACATATGCTTTACCGAGTATTTTTAAAATTTACATATATGACTAAAACGAAATATGACAAATAGTTAATAATGGTTACTTCTCGACAATAGATATTATTTGATTATTTTCATTTTCTTCTTTGTACATATCTGTATTTTTTGTTTTCTAAAACGAATCTGGTTTTACCTTGCTGTTGATATTATGCTAGTTATAGATAGTTTTTTTTTTAAAATCAGATAATGGAACTGTGAGATCTCTAAGAGTCCTCTGTGCTCCAAAATAGAAATCCTTTCCTGTTGATGACGGCATTTGTGCTTGACTGCCAAAAGAGGTGTCAAAGTGTTGTCTTAATACAGTGAAGCAAATAGCCTAATTTCTAGCTCTTTAAAGAACTGTGTTGAAATGTTATAAAAATATGTTAATAATTCTGGGGTGAATGGAATGCCATTGTTCCTTTTTTTTTTTTTTTTTTTTTTTTGCTTTAGTAATAGATTAATAGATGTTCAGGACTATTTCCAGGTTTTATCATTCCCTCTCTTTTAATATTCATCATACAATATATTTAATAGGAAAATAAGAACAACAACAACAACTGATATTTCTGGAATGCTGAGTACTTGTCAAATAAAAGAAACCTAGGACATTATGTTTATTATCTCAAGTGAACTCAAAAATGTACCTACAATATAGTATTGTCATATATCATTTTTAAAGTAGGAAACTGAGACTTATACAGAATGAAAAAATTGCCTGATATCATTTGAGGTCAATCTCAGACAGGGGCAGAATTTAATTCTCTCTATATATATTATTGTGTGTGTGTATGCGCGCGTCTGTCCTCTTAACTAAATGTATATCTTTCGAACCAACAGATTTTCATGACCTGCTTTTCTCTTCTCTTGGGAAAAGCTCAAGTTTCAACGTTTTCAAATTGTCTTCTTTACCTGTGTGTGAAAAAAAGATTATAATGGACTGACATGCATAATTTTCAGGGTGTTTGGGGAAGTATGTTATTTCCTTTGGCAAAGGCATCACTTAAGGGACTCTGAATGTTGGCCTCAATATGCTAACTAATAGATGGGCGTCAGAATAAAGGGAGTAAAAGCTTCTTTATATTTGTTTCATTTGATATATTCTATCTTAATGCTAATGTAATTAAAACAAATATTCATATTCTAACAATAATAACTACCTTATATAAAAATTTACATTCATAACTTAGCCACTCGATGGTTTCTACAGAAGTGTCCACTTCAAAGTATGCTTAAATACTGTACATTGTAATTTGGCATTTTAACAGACAATTTTTTAAGTAACAAGAAAATACATGAAAAGAAATGATGTCCAGATATGAGAAGTTGTTGCTTGTTTGAATTTGAGATTAAGGATATTTAAAAAATTATCAATGAAAATGTGGCAATATGGAGAAATAAGTGTTTAGCATTCTACATGGGGTAGAAAAAATGAATCAAGAATACATAAGAATTACTATATATAACTATGTATACTCCTGTTTGCAAAAGCAACTGATCACTAATATAATTGCAATAAATCTTAATTTTAGGGAGTAGCTTGCTATCCTCAATATGGAATATGAATATTTAAGTCACTAAAAAGATATATCTTCCTATTTTGTATTCAATTTGCTTTCCATTCGTCAGTCTCATGTAAATTTTCTTTTTATGAACACTTCTCTGAGGTCTACTAATTTCTAAGTAGACAGCTAAAAATAATTTTTAACTGCAAGACCCAGAGAACCAAATATCCAAGTGACAGTAAATTAACCATATTCATGCCTTTCCATAAAGTAATTTATCAACCTTTTGCTAAGCATTTTCTCTGAAATGAAATACCACAGTTTCACATCCCCGCTTTACATCGAAAAAAAAATGGTGAGTTATTTAACAACTCTCTTAATAAAATCAGGTGTTTTGGGTGGGTTTGTGTTTCTTTGGCCTTTACACCTAGGATGTAATACTTCACTTTAAGAGCAAAGCAAGTGGAGCTCCGGTTGCAGCTAAGTGGGTTAAGAACATAACATAGGGTCTGTAAAAAAGCCAGTTCCATTGCTGGCTCGCTGGCCTTGCTCAGTGGGTGAAGGATCCAGCATTGCCACAACCTATGGTGTTGATCATAGATGTGGCTTGGAACCCAAGTTGCTATGGTTGTGGCACAGGCTGGCAGCTGCAGTTCCAATTTGACCCCTAACCTAGGGACGTCCATGTGGTTTAGGTGTAGCCATAAAAAAAAGAAACAACAAAACACCCCAAACAAATAAAAACAGACAAACAAAAAGAAAAAAACAACAACAAAAATAGCAAACCAAGTAACCATTCAAATTACTGCATATATATGTGCATACAAGTGTATTGTATATACATATATGTACATTTACATGTAATGTATATCACATGTAATGGATCCATATATATATGCACAAATTATATGTATATCACATGTAATGGATCCATATATATATATATATATATCTCCATATAAAATTTACTGATGGGCAGATGGATAAAGAAAATGAAAACCTGAGTTTCCAGAGATAACCTCATAATCTTTTTTTAAGTCAATGAATTTTATTACATTTATAGTTGTACAAACACCATCACAACCAAATTTTAGAACATTTCCATAACAAACCCAGTCCATTCCTCCCTGCCCTCAACCTGTCTTCTTTGGTAATCATAAGTTTTTCAGTCTGTGAGTCAGTTTCTGTTCTGCAAACAAGTTCATTGTAATATTTTTTTAGATGCCACATATAAGTGATAGCATATGATATTTGTGTCTCACTGTCTTACTTCACTTAGCATGATAATTTTTATACCCAGTCATGTTGCTGCAAATGCCATTTTTCATTCCTTTTTAAGGCTGAGTAATATTCTATTGCATGTATGTCCTACATCTTCTTTATGTACTCCTCTGTCAATGGATATTTATCTGGCTTCTGCGTATTGGCTATATATAGTGCAACGAACATTGGGCTACATGGATCTTTTCGAGTCATGGTTTTCTTTGGATAGATGCCCAGGAATGGGATCATAGAACATAGATAGTCACATGAAAAAATGCTCAACACCAGTAATTATTAGAGAAATACAAATCAAGACTACAACAATGTACCACTTCATACTGATCAGAGTGGCTGTCATTAATGAATCTGCAAATAGCAAATGCTGAAGAAGGTATAGTGAAAACCTACACTGTTGGTGGGAATGTAAATTGATATAACTACTATGGAAAACGGTTTGGAGGTACTTCAGAAAACTAAATATAGAACCACCATATGACCCAGCAATCCCACTCTGGGGCATAGGTCTGGACAAAAGTTTCATTAAAAAAGATACATGCACCCCTGTGTTTATGGCAGCACTATTCCCAGTAGCCAAGATATGGAAACAATCTTAATATCCATGACATATGAATGGATTCAGAAGATGTGGTACATATACACAATGCAATACTACTCAGCCATAAAAAGGAATAAAATAGTGCCACGTGCAGCAACATGGATGGAACTTGAGATTCTCATACTAAGTGAAGTCAAAAGAGCAAGATAAATTCCATATGATATCACTTGCATGAAGAATTTAAAATAGGCGCAAACAAACCTATCTACAGAATAGAAGCAATATCATGGACACAGAGAAAAGACTTGTGGTTGCCAAGGAGGAGGGGGAGCAATTGGGATGGATTAGGAGTTGGAGTTAGTGTATGTGAACTATTACATTTAGAATGGGTAAGCAATGAGGTTCTGCTGTATAGCACAGTGAACTATGTCAAATCACTTGTGGTAGAACATGATGGAAGATAGTATGATAAAAGAATGTATATATATATGTATGACTGGGTAACTTTGCTGTACAATAGAAATTGACAGAACATTGTAAATCAACTTTAATAAAACTTTTAAAAAGATTACTGGTTATAGATCACCATAATAAATATAATAATTATGAAAAACTTTGAAATATTGTGAGAATTACTAAAATATGACACAGAAAGGTGGAGTGAGCAAATGCTTTTGGAAAAATGGTGCCAGCAGACATGCTTAACACAAGTTTGCCCAAAACCATCAATTTTAAATGACAATATCTACAAAGCTCACTAAAGCAAAACACAATAAAACAATGCATGCCTGTATCCACTTTTGACATATATGTCAGATGGATTCTTCCCTTTAATGTTTTCCCCTCAAGCTTCTGCTAAATAGGAGGAGGTATACTGCTGACATGAGAGGCAAGAAAATGTCTAAAATTTTTAGCTTCTATTATGAAAATTGGAAGAATTGTCAGCTGCTGAGTTGACCAAAAAAAGAATGAAAAAATCTGCAAATATCTTAACACTCAATTTACTCAGTTAACACTCACTTAACACTCACTTTACTCAGTAATCAATTTGAAATGATTTTTTTAAAATGAACTTTGCTTCTGTTTACATCACTTTAGCAGTTCAAAATACAGTATTTTATATAGTAATGTCCTCTTGACTGCAGCTAAATATAAATTTATAAATATCATGTTTTGCTGCTTAGTATAGTTTACAATAAAATTAAAATCCATCTCAAAGTAATTTTAAAGTGCAATCACTAATAAAATACCAATTCTATATGTTACAAGCTAATACATATTAAATATATACATTCTACAATATAAACATATCAACAAGAAAATATGTCTAACATTTCTATTCTAAATTGTTGGAAAACTTTTCAATACTTCATTATAAATGACAAAAATTGCATTAGTATTTGGTGTCTTAATATATCCTTGTTTCATATTGCTGAAAATTGCAAGGCAAGGATGTCCAGCTATCTCTTAGTTAAGCTTCTTTCTAGTTTCTGGTCTTGTGCATGCTAAATTCCAAGTCCCATTTCCCATGTGATGTTTGGTTCTTAGATAACTTAAACTTGTGCCTGGTTAAGTATATATCTTTCCCAACTTTTTCTAAGCAGTCTTGGCATTTATTATGCTCTTTGAAAGTTGTATACTACAGAATCCCAAGAAAATCAACTAAAATAAATTGCATTAAAAATGGTTAGTGTAAATAAATATTTTAAAATATTCTCATTATATCTATAGAAATCAACCACTTAAAAAGACATAATGGGAAACATGCTCATTTATAATAATAAAATACATTAGGAACAAGTATAATACAAAATAAGCAAAATATTAAAATATGAAAATGTCCCATTATTGATACACCTGTACAAATATGTAAAATAATAGAAAGGATTTCATGTATGAGTAAGAAGATGATATCCTGTATTGTCTTCCTACTCATATTATATAATTCATATTTATTATATATATAAAAGTTCTACTTATGTTAAACTATATATTTAATACCATGACTTTTAAAATCTAAACAGGCTAATTTTAAAAATACTTGTGAATACATAGAAGTATGATACTTATTAATGATTTTTTCAAAAAATTAATAATAATGTGGTACAAGCCTACCTTTTCAAGATACTAAAATATACCAAAAGCAACATGGTACTAGACTGAAGGATCAATGAAAAAGAGTAGAAAGTCAGATATACACAATTAAATATGAGATTTTTTATACATTAGAGATGGCATTTTAAATAAGATGACAAAGGAAAGTTTATAAGTAAATAGTTCAGAAATAAATTTATAGCTACCTAAAAAAATAAGTTGGATTCACCCCTCAAAACTTACACAAAAATAAGTCCATGTTTTGAAGATACAACTGTTAAAAAAGACACTAAATGTGCTAGAATAATTCATGGGATAATTTTGTTGTGATTTATAGTATTGAAGCGGACACAGTTTTTCTAAATATGTTATAAATTGCCAAAATAATAAAATAAAAACATGAATAATTTTGACAAACTAAGCATTAAGGGATTTTGTCTGGTAAAATGTTTAGAATAACTCGGAAAATTTTTCATCTCGTAGAATGAATAAAAGGGTTATTTCCCTAACATATATTTGGGGAATGATGGTAGTAAGTGACCCAATTTGTCTCAACAGCATAAACTACACGGTATAAGCCCTCTTTTACTCACTCACTATCTACATCAAAAAGTGGAGTTTCTCACGTATGCTTATATTTAGAATGTTGTGCATTTAACTTACATTTAACATTAACTCTTCTCCAGAATTTAATAATTATAGTTATCAGATTCATGGAATATTTTACTATCTGGAGTACTGGCCAAATTATGTTTGTTTTTCCCTCTTATTTCCTAAGTTCCCAAGGCAAAGTTGTTGTCATTTTAACTAGGATGACATTTAATTTATTGCATGGTACCATGTATTCAGTGCTTTGTCTGTCTTAATTATTATTATTTCAAGAGTCAGACTCCCATCCTTTTGTCCAGTTTTATACTTAGAGCACAGTAGATCAAAAGCACCTGGGTTTCATTTCTCTGTTCCAGTTCCTATCTGGCCCAATGAGAAAAGAAAAAAAAAAAAAAAGATAAAACCTGTAATTGTCATTGTAACTGTACATATAATTAAAATTTAACTGGTGATTTTTTAATTTTAAAGATTTTATTTTTTTTGACAAGCTTTACGTTCACAGCAAAATTGAAAGAAAGATATCCCATACCCTCCTTCCTCACACACCCATAGTCTCTCCCATTATCTATTGCTGTTTTGAGAGTGGAAAAAGAAGTTCGAAAAATGGATCTCACAGCACATTTTGAGTCCTACCTAGTAATATTGTATATCAAAACTGTTTTAAAACTTTTCTTCTGAGGAATTTGAACATGATCAAAAGTTAAGTCATGAAAAAAATCAATAGCTAAAAAGTAAACAAAATGGAAATAATTTAAATGGTTATGATGTGCTTAACTCTAAGTGGTCTATAAATTCTAAAAAAAAACATTTGAATTTATCACTTCTATCCCAAGGCTGATCAAGCAAATATACTATAACTTCATAAGATTTTCAGTAGTTTTAAAATGTATATTGTTGACATATAGTTTATTTACAATGCTGTGGTAAATTCTGCTGTACAGCAAAATGATTCAGGTTAAGTATAATTTCCGTTTATTTTCATATAATTTTCCATTATGGTTTATCACAGGATATTGAATACAGTTCCCTGTGATACACAGTAAACCTTTGTTGTTTATCCATTCTATGCATAATAATTTGCATCTGGGTAGTTCCCTTGTGGGACAATGTGTTGAGTATCTGGCATTGTCATTGCAGCAGCACAGGTCACTACTGTGGCATAAGTTGGATCCCTGATCTGGGAATTTCTGCTTTCCATGGATGTGGCCAAATAATAATAATAACAGTAATTTGCATCTGCCAATCCCAAACTATTAATCATCCCTCCCCTTACAACCCCCCAACTTGGCAACTACAACTATGTTCTCTATGTTTGTGAGTCTCTATTTTGTAGATAAGTTCACTGTGTTATATTTTATTTCATTTTATTTCTATTATATGATTTTTTTGGCTTTGCTTGCAGCATGCCTGTGATTGAACCCAAGCCACAGCCAAATCCTTAACTTCTAGGCTACTAGAGAACTCCATTTGTGTCATATTTCAGATTCCTCATGTACATGATATCATATAGTACTTGTTGTTCTCTTTCTGACTTAACTAAATATGATAATCTCTAGGCACATCCATCTCATTGCAAATGACATTATTTCATTCTTTTTATGGCCAAATAGTATTCCATTGTATATGTACCATATCTTTATCCACTTATCTGTCAATGGACATTTAATTTGTTTCAGGATCTTGGATACTGTGAATAATACTGCTATGAACATAGAGGTGCACATATCTTTTTGAATTATAGTTTTGTTGGGGTATATACCCGGGAGTGGGATTGCTGGATCATATGGCCACTCTATTTTTAGTTTTCTCTGGAATCTCCATGCTATTTTCCATAGTCGCTGCATCAGTTTTTATCCCATTCAATAGTGTAGAAGGCTCTTTTTTCTTCATACCCTCTCCAGCATTTGTCATTTGTAGATTTTTAAATGATAACCATTCTGTTTGATGTGAGGGAGTACCTCATTGTAGTTTTTTATGTAATAATTAGTGATGTTGAGCATCTTTTCATATGCCTGTTTGCCATCTGTGTGTTTTATTTGGAGAAATATCTACTGGTTTTTAAAATACAAGTTCTCTATTAATACCTCTCTCTTAAATTACTGTTAATTTAAAAAAATATTCTAAAATACTGAACAAAAAACACTTTCTTAAAAAGAGTGCAAGTATCTGTATTTCCAATATAAATGCACCTATACCAGAGATATTTGTACTTCTATGCTATGTTTAAATATGTCCTGGGAGGGATATTTCAAAAATTTTTTCTTACTATTTCTTTTGTTTCTCTGACAGCTTAAGCACTTAGACTTTGGGGATTGGTAAGGGTAAAAAATAGCTGAATATACACCATAACTAGACTTTAAAATGACATTGTTGATCCCTTGGTAAAGCTACATCTTAGAATTAGGTGAATTAGTTGTCAGAAAAGTGTCAGTGATGATCTAATTGTAAGCCAAGAACAAGTAGCAATAATCTAAGTAAAATACTGGTTGTCTTTTTAGAGAAATTTAAAAGTTACTTATACTTACTATTGTTAAAACCAATATACCCTAGATTCCTGCTTCAATTGATGGTGAGATAAGAATCATAAAATTTTAAGTAAAATAGGGAGATGAATTTTGATTAAATGCATTATTTTAAACAGCCTATGAACAAACAGTGCAAGTGGAAGAAATAAATAATTATTGAAATAAAACCTCTGTTAAAATTAATTATGCAATCTGGTGTTCCTGTTGTGGCACAGCGGAAACGAATCTGACTAGGAACATGAGGTTGAGGGTTCAATCCCTGGCCTCGCTCAGTGGGTTAAGGGTCCGGCGTTGCCATGAGCTGTGGTATAGGTCGCAGACCCAGCTCGGCTCCTGCGTTGCTGTGGCTGTGGCATTGGCTGGCAGCTGTAGCTCCGATTAGACCCCTAGCCTGGGAACCTCCATATGCCATAGGTGCAGCCCTAAATTGAAAAAAAAATTAATTATGCAGTCTTGCAATTTACCTCTTTTTGAGTATATCTAAAATAAAACATGTAAAATTATTTTTTGATTAAGATAATTGCAAAATATTTAATAAGTATCTTGGCAATACTCCTAAAAATTTTGTCTTCCCTCTACAACTTAAAAATGTTTAACATGTCTGTAAATCATCTGTACTAATAATCATGTGATGTTTTTATACTAGTGGATTTTAAATAAATTCAATTTTAGACATGCCCTAGAAGTATATCCATCAAATTATTGATTTGATGTTCACAATATGAAATAGTTTGTCATCAAAATGATTTACCAATGTGACACTTAAAGTAACTTGGCATATTATCATTGTTATAAATATTATAGCTTGGCAGGCATTTATGTATCTATATAATATCTTCATAACTTAATGATCTCTAACTTGGGGAATTTATCAGTTTCCTTGAAAATGTACAATTTCTTGTACAGCATTTTTGAATGATAAACAGAAAAATAAAACCCTAGACTAAATACATTGAAATGCAACTTGCAACTCTTCCTTCAAATGGAGTTGTTTCCATGATTAATGAAAAGTCAAAGTCATGATTAATGAAAAAATTAGAGAGTAAAAGATATAACAATATAAAACCTAAGCTCATCTCGAGGAGACCTGATTACATAACTTGATCGTATGGGAGAACTATGGACTTGTTTTAACTCCCTGCATATTGCCCATTCTAAAGTAACTCGGTATGTGAGTTAATATAATTCTGCCTCACATCCTTTCTTGTTTAATTTCATTTTGAACATAACATGACCTCAGAAAACTTAACTGAATATTTGTATTAATCCTTGACCAAACACTTAAATATATGTTGATGTCTATTTCTTAAATTAATATTGCATTTGTTTCTACATATTATTATGTGTTTGAAATTATAAAACTAAGTTTTTTTTTCATAAAAGCAACCCTTTATAGTCTTCATTTAGGGAGAAATTAAAAGCAGAAGTATAAATTTATTGATTAATATTGCTAGAAGGCATATTGAAAATATACTCATGTCTGTCACAGGAATTATCTTTCATGTTGAAAAGCAATAAGGTATTTTACCTCAACTTGAGTTTTGTTCCTAAATTGTTTGATTTAAAACTAGCTTATTATTTGTTATTACTAATAATAGTTAATATTGAATGATGTCCATGCCCTAGTATGTTAACAGTTTCTCACTTGAATGCATGGCTACTGACGATGCAGGGAAGACATGATAATTTGCCTATATTTATAAATATTTTAGGAGTTCTCACCATGGTGCAGTGTGTTAAGAATCCAACTGCACCTGCTCAGGTCACTGGGGAGGCGCGGGTTCAAAGCCCTTCCTAACTCAGTAGGTTAAAGGATCCAGCATTGCCACAGCCACAGCATGGGTTGCAATTGCAGCCTATATTCAATCCCTGGCTAGACCAGGAACTTCCAAAAGCTTAAAGTGTGGCCATACAATTTTAAAAAGTAAAGAAATATTTTAATAACAAAGCCAGAATTTGAACTTAGATATACTATATATTTTAGTAGAATGCATTTAGAAAGATACATGTCAAATTAGTTATCAAAGTCAGGTAGAATTAAGAAGACTATTGAATTAAAATGCTCTCTATTTCTACAAACATGGAATTCAAAAGCATCCATTTAAGATATTTACACAATGATATATTCAGTTACATGCCACATGAACCCTAAAAAGGCCTCATGTTACTTACAAGCTTCAAAATAGCGTTTTAATATCATACTTGCCTACAACAATCCTTTTCCTCAATAACTAATTACCATCCTCATTTCCATAAAGAAGGAGTACCTAGCAAACATGTTTTTATAGATAATAACAGGAATTCTCTCTTTATCCAAATTGAATCAAACTTCTCTTCTATGAATTTTCTTTCCTAAGTCAGACACACGCTGCAAATATGCTTTGATTTTGTACTAATTCTTACATGTTGGTATGCTTTTTTTATTATGAGTGTCAGGAAATGCATTTATGTCTCAAAATATTATCATTGCACATTTAAAATGTATTTCAGATAAAGTGAAATGTTAAAGTAAATAGAAATATATGAGTAAAGGACATCTAATAGTTTGAAATACTGCAAATTAAACTGAAAAGAAGTTGAATCAAATCACAAAAGCCTGGTTGCCACATACTGAATGTTTCTTGCCAGCACTTGGAAATTCTAATTTTGGAATGTCTACAGGCCATTGCTATATTTCTTGCCAGCAGGAGGGATCTAGCCAGAAGAACAGGGCATAATATGAATAGCACATCCTCATTAGGACCAGAAACTGGATATAAATTTCTATCCAGTTTTATACCTAACCATGGAAATTTATGGAAAATGTATTTAAGAATATTTGGGAAAACACAGATTTGTTAATGTAGGTTTTTGCAGCCAAAATATTTTTAATTCAATATCAATTTAATTTACATTTATGCCATTATATGAAATATTGAATTATAATGTGATAAATTATCCAATTGAAATATGTAGTACAATGAAATATTCCAGAGTAAGATGCAGTTATTATTTAATAAATAACAAATTATGTGTTGTGATGAATTTTTTACCTGTATTTGTTAGCTTTTAACATATACAATAATTTTAAAAGTTTGATACTTCTAGGAAACTCAGAATCAAATATGTGTTTATTTCAATAAAATGTGTTCTTCAATTCTGAAATAGCCTCCCATCTAAGCCTACTTCTTCACATAAATATTATCTCATTTTAGTTTCTAATACTTTTTGTTTCTGATACAAGTATTCTTGAATGACATAGGTAGCTGGAGTATCAAAAAATTACATACATGGAGGAAAGGATACTTAACACTATTAAATAAGTTACCAAAGGTTGCACCTGAAGATACTCTTTTTTTTTAAACTCCAAATCAGGTACTTTTTTTTTTTTTTAACTGTGTAGAAATAGTTTATTTAACGTAATTAAGGTTGACTCAGGATGTGACTTTGGTTGCGTCTACTGTTTCATGATTTTTTGTGTAGTTTCTTGGGATACTTCTTACTAAGGAGTATCACAAGGATGCAAGAACACATTACATTAGGATCCATAAATCATTAGATTAAACAGCATATGTCATTGGCTTGGGTTTCTTTCTTCAGGGTGCTCCTGAAGTACATCAGCATCCAGCTTAGCTAGTAGTAGTTCCAGATACAGAATTTGCATATTTTCCTTGGAATATGTCCTTGAATGTGCTTGAATAGCTGTCTTGTGTGAGGCCTAAGCAGACTTGCTAAGAGCTGGAGAGGAAACAGATTCCAGGCACCAGGCCATAATACTATGTGGCTCTGTCTAGTTTGGCATCCCAGGAGAGAAATGTTCAGATCATTGTTGGATGATTCACACACAGACAATGCAGGTCAGTATTACACTTGGCCAAATCAGGTACTTTTTTTTTTTTCCTTTTGTCTTTCTAGGGCCACACCCACAGCATATGGAGGCTCCCAAGCTATGGGTCCAATCGGAGCTGTAGCCACTGGACTACACCACAGCCACAGCAATGCCAGATCTGGGCCACTTCTGTCACCTACACCACAGCTCACAGCAACGCTGGATCTGTAATCCACTGAGCGAGGCCAGGGATCGAACCCACAACCTCATGGTTCCTAGTCAGATTCATTTCCGCTGCACCACACTGGGAATTCCCAAATCAGGTACTTTTAAATGAAGATATTTTTCTTATTCTTTTGCAACTAATTGGATAAATATTATCTTAGTTTTAGCTATTTGTATGCCCAAAAATAACTGAAAGTTGATTTCACATTTTCAGGAAAAAACTAGAGACAAAATATTTTAAGTTTATAATCACTATATGCAGCAGATGGGATTGATGCCTACAAGTTATTTAAATAACCAATCCTAAATTAGCTTAGTTACTGATTTTCCACCTTCTAGAGAGAAAATGTTATATATATGACTTAGTCACTTTGCTGTATAGAGAAATGGGCACAACATTGTAAATCAATAATACTTGGAAGGAAAGAAGGAAGGAAAGAGAGAAGGAAGGAAGGAAAGAATGGACTCTTAAGTACAGTTAACATACTGACTAAATAACACTGGACACTCTCAATTCATGTATTTCATGAAACTAAGTTATCAAATATTTTTTGTCTTCTTTCATCAAATATTTTAAGATAACACTTATTTTATTTATACATATGAAATAAAAAAAGCTAATGAAAGAGACACAATGTTAAGCATTTAGCAGAGATAATACAGTGACATTAAATGGATATTAGAATCAATAAAAGATGGCAGTAGAGATATTAGATATTAATTATTCAGTTAATTGGTAATTAATATTCAATATTTTTTAGGTTTACAATACTTTTCCACAAGCTGGATATGTACTTTTGAATGAATGAAGACAAGATTAGCTATGCAAATTAATAGATAAACTAGATTTAGCAAACATTTAATCTGCTTAATGTCCTTTAAAAATAATCACCTAATAATTTTGATCTATAAATGATTATTATTTCTAAGAAGATATTATCTACATGCCATTTGGACAGCTGTTGATACTTCTGTTTAATAAGAGGCAAAATAGAAAATCTGGTTCTTATCATCATTGCCACTAACAAGCAATACTTCTTTGCAAGTAAAATTTGACTCCAGTATGACTATTTCATATTCTGTAAAATAGAATTGGATTAGAGCTGCAGTTTTCTTCTTTTTTTTTTTTCTTTTGTCTTTTTGCCATTTCTTGGGCCGCTCCCATGGCATATGGAGGTTCCCAAGCTAGGGGTCTAATTGGAGTTGTAGCCACCGGCCTATGCCAGAGCCACAGCAACGCAGGATCCAAGCCGTGTCTGCAACCTACACCAGAGCTCAGGGCAACGCCAGATCGTTAACCCACTGAGCAAGGCCAAGGATCAAACCTGCAACCTGATGGTTCTTAGTCGGTTTCATTAACCACTGAGCCACGACGGGAACTCCAAGAGCTGCAGTTTTCAAGCTGCTTCATGGAATCTTGGGATTTGCCTGATGGTATTCAGGGGCCATTAAGGGATGGGGATGTGGAGGAAGTAGGGCTAGAAAATCCCTTTACCTGCTCCCTAAATAGAAAAAGTCATTTTTAATCTACTCTACATAATGAAGTGCCAAGTAACATTTCATATAATTTTTTTAAAAAAGAAAATGTCTTTATGACAAAAAAATTGGAAACTAGACAAAAATTAAAATTATAAAATATTTGTATATAAATTAAAGTGAGAAATCACACATAATTTTATGACTCCTGGGCACTCTTAGAGACTAGAACATGCTAAATTAGAGTCTGTTAGAAGTTGTGAGTTTTGTACACTCAGATTCACTTCTCATTATCAACTAAAAAGTGTATAAAATAGTATCTGATTATTAAAATATATATATATCATACCGTGATTGCCAACTCTAACAGATCTCGAATGGCCCTGAGCCATTCTATTGAAATAAGACATCTATCTGTGTGACACAACCCCTAGTCAAACCTTGGGTTTACCAATTAATACTGTGGCCTTATAACCTTTTGTACAAAAACTAGGTTAAGTATAGCAGCATAGTTTATTCATAAGAGAGATAAATTATTTGCTTATGATCTCTGTGGGACCAATACAGCTCTGCCATTGAAGTAAATTACATACCAAAAGTAAGCCTGTACTACCTGTAGCATGTAAGATGTCTGGACTTAATGCTATTGTGGACTCCCCAATTCCATGGTGCCCCATACACAAGATAATGACTCCAAAATGGTATATCATGCTGCTTCTGCTGAGGAAGGATGATTAGAGATTGTATGCAGATTGTTTGAACCTCCACTGTGAGCCAGCCTTTGAATTGTGATTAGTATTATTTTTTGATGCTTTGCTATAATGGAATATTTTTCCTGCACTAAACTTTAGGTTTGTGAAAATTGTCATTTGGTCCTGTGGGTTTTAGTATATGAACCCTGTCTAACTACCACTATTAAAGTGTGTGCACATATACACAACACACATATACACTTACATTTGCTAACTACTTCTTAACTCATTTACTACACATTTCACCTCCCTCATGTCATTTAACAATTTATTAGATGACAGTAAGAAAATTAATGGATACCGATGAGATAATCTACCTAGGATCCTGAGACAGAAAGAAAATATGGGTGGTATCCTCAATGTAGACAGTTTATATTCCTAAGAGTCAAAGAGTGTGTCCAGAGGTGGCAGGTCACAAGCAAGATTTGGGGAGCCACACAAACCAGAGTTTGATAATGGTTCTGAATTTATTCTTTTAGTAATTTTAACAAAGGAGATTAAACACTTCAAGGATGATATGTTAGGGGAAAAATGCCTAGCATGTTCTTATCATGTTACATATTAGAAAAAAAATTATAGTTCCATCTTTATGTCTACAGAGATGTATATAAAAATGCATTATTTGTAAATACATATATGTATAAATACATATCTACATTTATATATTATATTAATATTAAAATTATCTGCATTTGATTGGTACTCAATAATACAAAGAAAATGAACCCCTGAGAACAAAAATAACACTGCTCTTAGTATTAAAATACTAAAAATTCCAAGGATTCTGCTTTTCAACTCTTAATTTTGAGAATCTTATTAGATATCTAGTGGGATTTTAGGGAGGAAATATGTAAGTTTGGGTTTCAATGAAAAGTTGTGGCAAAAAATATAGGCAGCCTCTAAGTAGCTAATGTGGCCTTAGAGGAAAGTGGGTAAGGAAAGAAGGATTTCTACAGTATTCAACTGACTAACAGAAAGTAAGCAGTAGATTTGGTGCAGTAATGACTTTTGGTAATTTGATGGTGATAATTTCTGTAGAGAGAAGACATTTGCCTTATCAGAGTAGTAACTATTAAAATTGACATAATTCAGTCAAGTTAGCTAAAAGAGATAAATTTGTAGAAAATACCTTGTTTATATCTTAACAGTTAACAAATTAGAAGATGAAATGGAAAAGCTGGATTTACAACAGCAAATATGTTAATATTAAACCATCTAATTTATACTATCATCCTTCCCTATATACCCTCCAAAATTCCCATTACATAAGATAAATTAAAATTCCTTTTTAGTAAATCAAAAGACTTCACCTGCTTCATCATCTTAATTATACATGATTATTCTACTAGTTCACCAGGATTGCATTGCCATCCTTCCTATTGTATCTTCTTGCCAAATCTATTCTCAAATCAAATTTTACACACTCAGAAAACCCTTGATTAATAATCTTAATAAAGTATACCCGCTATTTTGAGTCAATCTTACATTACATTAACCTATTTTACTTTCTTCAAGTTTCATGTTAAAATATGGCATGCAATTCTTTATTTTATTTTTCAGAATATTTAATATCCAGTCTGAGAATATTAGTTCCATGACAGAAAATCATGAATAAGTTGCTAGTCATTTGAAAGAGGCAGAGAATACGTTATGGCAATGGCAAAGGAATGTACATTTTAAAGGGTTTCTAAATATAAAATAGGATTTAGAAGGGGAAATAAAAGGAATATTATCCTCCCATTTCCTCCGTGCACATACTTTTCTTGCTTTGTTTACTCCAAATAAAATTATCACTCGCCCCAAACTGTAGGTAATGAGAGAATAAATGATGATTGTAGAGCCACTGAGTATGCACAATTTAGGGGATTTTCCTAAGAAGTGGGGGGGAGCAGATTGAGATTGAGGGGAAAAGAGTGATGGTAAATGCATATTTCTCAAAAAGATGTAAAATTATGCGGAGAGGTATGATAAGTGGAAAGGAGAACAGTCACAGGATTAAAATCTTTGAGAAGGCAATAGAGACCACCAAGTAGTCAATGTTGCTGTTTTCATTATATGTGGGAAAAATATTGAAGATGAATACAATCAGGTTAGGTTGATTTGGTAGATATGTAAAATGGATATTCTTAATAATTTTCATTTTCTGGAGGAAAGGTGAAAAGCTTATCATCCCATTGTTCCAGAAGTGTTTGTTGACATTTTTAGGTGAAAGAAAAAAGATATGAAGCAATTATTTGGGACAATTGAAAATATAGGGAATTGCCATTTTGGTTCAGCAAGTGATGAACCCGCTACTATCCATGAGGATGCAGGTCTGATCCCTGGCCTCTTGCTCAGTGGGTTAAGGATCTGGCATTGCTGTGAGATGTGGTGTAGGTCACAGACACAGATCCCACATTGCTGTGGCTGTAGTGTAGGCTGGCAGCTGCAGCTTCAATCTGACCGTTAGCCTGGGAACTTCTGTATGCCACAGGTGTGGCCCTAAAGAGAAGAAAAACATTAAAAAAGAAAATAAAAAAGGATTTCTGGGCAGTAATTATACCTGTTTGAACTCTTTGGCCATCAATGCAAAGTGAGACCAGTCAACCCTATTCTTTAATTTTTACCACCAGGAAGTTAAATTGCTTGGGGAGTATATGTATGGGTCTAAGAGATGAACTGTGTTCTACCATTTGCAAAAAAATAATGTTAATGATTGAAGATGGCAACTTATTCCAGGGAACAAACCTAGGATCCAGCATTCAGGTCAGATATTTTATATATGTATATGAATTATGAAATAAGTATAATATAGTGCAGTAAATGATACTGCTCCAATTGCAATATGGAGAGAAGAATGATGGTAGAAATCATGAATAGAAGTTAATTTTCAAGAATATAAATCAAACAAGAATATCCAAGTATTAAAAATCATTTTGCAAGCTTCACCGTAATTCATACTTATTTTTACAAAGAAACAGAAGAAAAATTATGGTGATGTAACATTTTGGTACTGAAAACTTGAATCTTACAAAATGAACATGGAGATACCTTTTAAATAATTTACAGAAAAAAATATGTGCATGATGCCTTGTTCGATATCACAATCAATATATTAACAAAGTGATAAATAAACAAAGCAGGATTATTTTTAAAGCCAAAGATAATATTTTCATTAAAATCCATAAAGAAGCTTGTCAAAAACAGTTACTCCAAAGTGTATATTTTACTCAGTTGTGCTTTTATGACTTACTTTGCTAATAGTTTTCAATATAATGAAAATCATAATCTATAATTTTTACCTACTAAATTTTTATTAAATTTTTCATATTTAACTTTTGTTATCTATGGGTGGTTTTAAGTGTTAGATTTTTAACACTCCTATTAAAAACCTAATTTGCTTTGAACAAATTAGATGCCTATATCGTAAAGAATTAAACAAACAAAAAAAGGATTTTTTTTAATTACTCAATGAATTGTACTACATTTATATTCAGACAATGATCATCACAACCCAATTTTAAGCATTTCCATCCCAAACTCCCAGCCTGTCCCCCATCCTGCAACCTGTCTCCTTTGGAAACCCTAAGTTTTTCAGAGTCTGTAAGTTAGTATCTGTTCTCCAACGAAGTCCATTGTATCCTTTTTTTTGGTTCCACATGTAAGTGATAGCATATGATGTTGGTGTCTCACTGTTTGAATGACTTCACTAAGCATGATAATTTCTAGGTACATCCCTCTTCTGCAAATGCTGTTATTTCTTTCCTTTTAATGTCTAAGTAATAGTTCATTGTGTATATGTACAATATCTTCTTTATCCATTCCTCTGTCAAAGGACATTTAGGTTGTTTCCATGTCTTGGCTATTGTATATAGTGCTGCAATAAACATTGCAATAAATGTATTTTTCGAGTCATGGCTTCTCTCAAAAGACCCCCAAGAGTGGGATTGCTAGATCAAAGGGTAATTCTATTTTTAGTTTTCTGAGGAATGTCCATACTGTTTTCCTCAGTGGTTGCACCAATTTACATTCCCACCAAGAATGTAGTAGGATTCCCTTTTCTCCACACCCTGTCCAGCATTTATTGTTTATAGACTTTTTGATGATGGCCATCTGGCAGGTGTAAGGTGGTGCCCCACAGTGGTTTTGATTTGCATTTCTCTAATAATGAGTGATGTTGAACATCTTTTCATGTGTTTTTCAGCCATCTGTATGTCTTCTTTGGAGAATTGTCTAGATTCTCTAGCCATTTTTTGATGGGGTCATTTGTTTTTTTGTATTGAGCTGCAGAATGTGATTATAAATTTTGGAGATTAATGCCTTGTCAGTCCCTTCATTTGCAAATATTTTCTCTCATTTTGCATGTTGTCTTTTTCTTTTGTTTAGGGTTTCCTTTGCTGTGCAAAAAAAATTTAAGTGTAATTAAGTCCCATTTGCTTATTTTTGTTTTTATTGTCATTATTCTAGGAGGTGCATCTGAGAAGATATTGCTGTGGTTTGTTGGAGAGTTTTGGCCTAGGTTTTCCTCTAATAGTTTTATAATATCTTGTCTTATGTTTAGGTTTTTAATCCATTTTGAATTTGTTTTTGTGGAAGGTGTTAAGAAGTGTTCTAATTTCATTCTTTTCCATGTGGCTGTCTTATTGAACAGGCTGTCTTTCTCCCACTGTGTATTCTTGCCTCCTTTGTCATACATTAGTTTTTGAACTGATTTTTCTCTAAAACAAGAAAAAAATTGCCTCCAAATATTCAAAAAATGTATTTAGCAAGTACTGTTTACTGTAGAACTTTTTAGTTGACAAAGCAAGCATAGTCGCTTCCTTCATTGTAAAGATAAATAACTAGCAATTATGTAAGAAGATATTTAATTAAACTATGAAAAGAGATGGAAGATTATAAGAGCATTAATAAAGGATATCTGGGAAGACAAGGGCCATCTAAGAAAGTCTTAAATGAAACATAAGAAATTATATTGAGAACAAAGTTTGATTAGATAGCACATTAGAGAAAACATGGATGTAGAAAATTATTAGACTTAAAAAATGTCCATTGGAAATCATTAAAGTGAAATTTAAAAGAATATTTTTTCTCCATTATTTACAGCAAAATGTGATAGTACCCAATACTGATAAGGACTTGGAGAAACAAGCACTTTTAACCAATGCTAGGGAAAGCTTAAAAGTGTTAAAGAAAGCAGGCAATTTTTTTTTCTATTTTGCCTAACCTATAAAAGGAATCTATCCTAGGACTTACATATTTTGTTTCTAGTAATTTATTTTGAATAATAATCAAAGAAAAATTTATAGTAAAAATATATATGTTGTTAAAAAAATAGGAATGACCTAGTCCCACAAGATGGCTTTCAAACTATCATAAAGCTATAATGATTATTGTAGAATAAAGCCTATCTAAGTAATTATTTTAGTGTTTCTTATTATATTTTCAAGCACAACAGTTAAAGTTTGAATATGTTATAAATAGAATAAACCTATTTTTATACAATTTATTATAAAAATAAAAAGGCATTCACCAAATGTGAACTGTTGTTCTCTCTGTGCTTTGACACTAAAAAGGATTTGCATTTTATCATTTATTTTTGCTATAGCTATAACAATACTTCCATAGATTAAAAAAGCAATATAAACCTATTTGTTTATCTTGTCTTTGGAAGAATTATGACATATCTCTAAATAATAATTTTGAATATTTTCATTAATTGAAACATATTATTGCATAAAATATAAATTTCAGAGATAATGGATGTTTGTTAAAGTGAAAGTAGCTGACATTCAATTTTTTCAGGTTAGATGGAAATAAAATGGATTAAATAATTCTATTATTAGAAGAGCACAAATCACAGTGCTACTAGTACAGAATTGGCAGGAATTGACTCAGTAATGAGCATGGTTAATAACATTTTAGTAAATAACTTGCCCTTAGACATATGCCTAATGTAAATGTTATCATGTTCTGTTAAAAGTGTGCAAAACAGTATTTTTATATCAAAAAATTCATCAAATAAAATAATGTTATTTGCAACAATATGGATAGACCTGGAGTTTATCATACTAAGTAAAGTAAGCCAGAAAAGAGAAAGAGAAATATCATCTATCATTTGTATGTGGAATCTCAAAAAAGGATGCAAATTAACTTATATGTTAAACAGAAATACACTCACAGGCATTGGAAAAAACTTATGGTTACCAAATGGGAGAAGGATAAATTAGGAGATTGGGATTTAAATATACACACTATATATAAAATGGATAACCAACAAGAACCTATTGTACACAAACATACCAACATTCACATCATAGGGGTTCCAGAAGGAGAAGAGAGAGGGAGTGGGCCAGAGAAAATATTTGAAGAGATTCAAGCTCAAAACTTCCCTAGTGTGGGAAAGGAAAAACTCACTCAAGTTGAGGAAGCAGAGAATCCCACACAGGATAAACCCAAAGAGAAACACAATGAGACACATATTAATCAAACTGACAAAAATTAAATATAAAGAACAAATATTAAGCCACAAGAGAAAAACAATAACATACAAAGGAACCCACATAAAGGTAACACCTGATCTTTCAGCAGAGACTCTGCAAGCTGGAAGGGAGTGGCAAGATATATTTAAGGTGATGAAGGGACAGAATGTAGAATCAAGAATACTATACCAGGCAAGGTTCTCATTCAGATTTGACGGAGAGATCATAAGCTTTTCAGAAAAGCAAAAGCTAAAAGAATTCAGCACCACCAAACCAGCTCTACAACAACTACTAAAGGAATTTCTCTTAGCAGAAAAGAAAAAGCCACAATTAGAAACAAGAAAATTAGGAATTCCCATCATGGCTCAGTGGTTAATGAATCTGACTAGGAACCATTTGCAGGTAAAATCCCTGGTTTTGCTCAGTGGGTTAAGGATCTGGTGTTGCCATGAGCTGTGGTGTAGGTTGCAGATGCAGCTTGGATCCCATGTTGCTGTGGCTTTGGTGTAGGCTGGAGGCTACAGCTCTGATTAGACCCCTAGCCTGGGAACCTCCATATGCTGTAGGAGTGGCCCTAGAAAAGGCAAAAAGACAAAAAAGAAAAAGAAAGAAAGAAGGAAGGAAGGAAGGAAGGAAGGAAGGAAGGAAGGAAGGAAGGAAGGAAGGAAGGAAAGAAAGAAAGAAGGAAAGAAAGAAGGAAAGAAAGAAGGAAAGAAAGAAGGAAAGAAAGAAAGAAAGAAAGAGAAATAAAGAAAGAAAGAAAGAGAAATAAAGAAAGAAAGAAAGAGAAAGAAAGATTGATTGAATTCAAATGAGAAAAATCACTGGTAAAGACAAAGATAATATAAAGGTAGAAAATCATTGATAAATGATATCAAAACTAGCAAGCTTGAGAAGTAGAGAAGACAAATGCAGAACATTGAAAATGCATTTGAAAATAAGAGAATCACAACCAAAACAATTTTGTACATGCCTAGATGGTCATATCCAAATCTACTGGGAACCACAAACTGAAGACTATGATAGACACACATATAAAAAACAAAAGCAATCCAAACTCAACATTAAAGTTAGCAAATCACAAGAGAAGAACAAAAGGAGGGAAGAAAAAAAAAAAAGCCCAAAATAACAATTCAAAACAATTAACAAAATGGCAATAAATACACACTTATCCATGATTGCACTGAATGTAAATGGATTAAATGCTCCAATCAAAAAACACAGATTGCCTGAGTGGACACAAAAACAAGACCTTTGTAAATATTATTTACAAGAGGACAACTTTAGACCTAAGGAAACACAGACTGAAAGTGAGGAGATGGAAGAAGATATTATGTGCAAATGGAAATCAGAGGCAAGCAGGAATAGTAATACTCATATCACACAAAATAGACTTTAAAATAAAATCACAAGAGACAAAGAAGGACAATACATGATGATAAAGGGAGCAAAGATGAAGATATAACAATTGCAAATATATATGCAGCTAACATAGGTGCACCTCAATATATAGGCAACTGCTGACAGCCATTAAAGGAGAAATCAACAGTGACACAATAATAGAGGGAGACTTTAACACCCCACTTACATCAAGAGAGAGATCACCCAGTCAGAGAATCAAAAAACACAGGCATTAAATGACAGCTTAGATCATATATATTTAAATGTTATTTATAGCACATTACATTCCAAAGCAGCAGATTATACATTCTTCTCAAGTGCACATGGAAGATTCTCCAGGATAGATCACATCTTGGGCCACAGATCAAGCCTTGGTAAATTTTAAAAAGTTGAAAATTTTCCCATGCATTTTCTCTGTCAATGATGCTACAAGACTAGAAATTAACTACAAGAAAAAAAACCACACAAAACACAAACTCCTAGAGGCTAAACAATATGCCACTGGACAACCAATGATTCACTGAAGATATAAAAGAGGAAATAAAAAATCTTAGAGATAAGTGACAACAAAGAAAAAACAAACCAAAACCTATGGGACACAGCACAAGCAGTTCTGAGAAGGAACTTTACAGCAATACAATCTTATCTCAGGATAGAAGGAAAAGTTCAATTAAACAACCTAACCTTAGACTTAAAACAACTAGAGAAGTGAGAACAAAGCCCCAAATTAGCGGAAGGAAAGAAATGATAAATAGCAGAAAAAAATGAAATAGAGACAAAGAAAACAAGAGAGATGATCAATGAAACCAAGAGTTGATTCTTTGAAAATATCAACAAAATTGATAAATCCTTGCCAGACTCAAGAAAAAAGAAGGGAGAGGTTTCAACAGTAAAACTAGAAATAAAAAAGGATAAATTACAATTGACTCCACAGAAATACAAAGATCGTAAAAGACTACTATAAGCAACTGTATGCAAATAAAATGGACAAGCTGGAATAAATGGAAAAATTATTACAAAAGTACAACCTACCATGACTGAAACAGGAAGAAATTGAAAATATGAGTAGACCAATTCCAAATAACAAAATTGAAAATGTGATTAAAAACCTTCCAGAAAAACAAAAGTCCAGGACCTGATGGCTACACAGGAAAATTCTATCAAATATTCAGAGAAAAGTTAACACCCATTCTTTGAAAACTTTCAAAAAAAGTGCAGAGGAAGGAAAAGGCCCAAGCTCATTCTATGAGTCCACCAACACCCTGATACCAAAACCAGACAAGGATACCACAGGAAAAAAAAAAAAAAAAAAAAAAAGAAAGAAAAAGAAAGTAAATACAGGCCAATATCACTGATGAACGTAGATGCAAAAATCCCCAAGAAAATACTAGCAAACATAATACAAATATATTAAAAGAATCAGAGGAGATTAAGATGGCAGAATAGAAAGACTGGAGCTCAATTTCTTTCCTAAAAACAACAATATTTACAACCAAATTCTGAGCAATCTTCAACCAAATGGACCAGAAACTTTCAAAAAGATATCCTACTCCAGAAGACAAAGAGGAGGCCACCTCAAGAGGTAGGACAGGTGATTATGCAATGTAAGTAACCTCATACCTCCTGGGTGTGAAGCCCCACAGACTGGAAAGTAACTGTTTCACAGAGACTCACCTACAGGAGTGAGAGTTCTGAGCCCCACATCAAACTCCCACGTGTGGGGATCTGGCACTGAGAAAGAGCCCATGGAGCATCTGGCATTGAAGGCCAGTGGGGCCTGTGTGCAGGAGCTCCATGGGACTGGGGGAAATGGAGACCCCATTCTTAAAAGGCACACACAGACTTTCATGTGCACTGGGTCCCAGGGCAGCAAAAGCTCCATAAGAATCTGGGTCAAACCTTACTGCAGTTCTTGGAGGTCCTACTGGGAAAACAGGGATGAATGTGGCTTGAGATGGGGGAAGGACATTGGAAGCAAAGTTCTTGGGAATATTCATCAGCATCTGTTTTTCTGGAGGTGACCATTTTGGGAAAATCTGGCCCCACCCATCAGCACTGAGAAGCCCCAGGGCAAACAACAATCCAGGTGGGATCACAGCCCTGCCCTTCAGTAACAAGCTGCCTAAAGACCCTCCAGACACAGCCACCTGTAATCTCACCAGAGACAAGGCCCCACCCACAAGAGGGTTAGGAATCAGCTCCACCTACCAGTGGGCAAGCATCAGTCACTCCCATCACGAAGCCTACAGCAAGCCCCCATACCATCTTCATCCCAAAAGGGGGCAGACACCGGAAGTAAGAGATGCTACAACTCTATTATCTGTAAAACTGTCACCACACCAAAAACCTATAAAAATGAGAAGACAGAGAACTATAACTCAGATGAGGGAGAAAGGAAAAAAAATCCCAGAAAACAGCTAAGTGATCTGGAGATTCTCAGCCTCCAGAAAAAAGACTGTAGACTGTTGATGCTGAAGATGATGCAAGACATTAGAAATAAACTGGAGGCAAAGCTGTAAACCAGCTTTACAACAAATACTAAAGGAACTTCTCTAGACAGATAAGGCCGCAACCAGAAAGAAAAATACCACAAATGACAAGGCTTTCCAGTAAAGTTATATATACAGTAAAGATATGAAATCATCCATGCACAATTATGCCACCAAAATCAGAAATTGTTAGAAGAGGAGGGTACAAATGCAGGACACTGGAGATGCACTTGCAATTAAGAGACTAACAACTTAAAACAATCTTGTATATACATAGACTCTTATATCAAAACCAGTATAACTGCAAACCCAAAATCTACAACTGATATGCAAACAAATTAGAAAAATCAACTCAAATACAACACTAAAGATAGTCATTAAACTATAAGAGGAGAGAACAAGAGAAGAAGGGAAGAAAAAAGAGCAACAAATAAAAATCCAAAGCAATGAATAAAATGGCAATAAGAACATACATTTCAATAATTACCTTAAATGTTAATGGACTAAACGCCCAACCAAAAGACATAGACTGGCTGAATGGATACAAACATAAGACCCATGTATATGCTGACTTCAAGAGACCCACTTCACTTCTAGGGACACATACAAATTGAAAGTGAGAGGATGGAGGAAAATATTCCATGCAAATCGAAATCAAAAGAAAGCTGGAGTAGCATACTCATATCAGACAAAATAGACTTCAAAATGAAGGATTTTTTAAGGGACAAGGAAGTTCACTGCCTAATGATCAGATGATCTATCCAAGAAGAAGATACAGCAATTTTAAATACCTACACACCAAAACTAGGTTCACAACAATATAAAAGGCAACTGCTAACAACCCTGAAAGGACAAATCAACAATAACACAATCATAGTGGGGGACGTTAACACCCCACTTACAGCAATGGACAGATCATCCAGACAGAAAATCAATAAGGAAACACAGGCCCTGAATGAAGCTTTAGACCAAATGGACTTAATAGATATTTATAGGACATTTCATCCAAAAGCAGCAGAATACACATTCTTCTCAAGTGCACATGGAACACTCTCTGATTGATCACATCCTGGGCTACAAATCAAACCTGGTAATTTAAGGAAATTGAAATCATATCTAGCATCTTGTCTGACCACAATGCTATATGAGTGGAAATCAACAAGAAAAAATCTGCATAAAACACAAACATGTGGAAACTAAACAACATGCTACTAAACAACCAATGGATCACTGAAGAAATCAAAGAGGAAATTAAAAAACACCTAGAAGCAAAAGACAACAAAGATAAAACACTGCAAAACCTATGGGATGAAGCAAAAGCAGGTCTAAGAGGAAAGTTTATAGCAATACAAGCCTACCTCAGGAAATAAGAAAAAGCTCAAATAAACAAGCTAACTTTACATTTAAAGCAGCTAGAGAGAGAGAAGCATAGACAAGACCGAAAGGTAGCAGAAGGGAAGAAATCATAAAGATTAGAGTACAAATCAATGAAATAGAAACAAAGAAAACCATAGCCAAGATCAATGAAATGAAATGATGGTTCTTTGAAATGATCAACACAATTGATAAACCCTTAGCCAGACTTATCAAGAAAAAAAGAGAGAGGACTCAAATCAATAAAATTAGAAATGAAAAAGGAGAAGTAACAATGGACATCATAGAAATACAAAGGATCATAAGAGACTACTATATGCAACTATATGCCAATAAAATGCAAAACCTAGAATAAACGGACAAATTCTTAGAAAAGTATGATCTTCCAAGACTAAACCAAGATGAAATAGAAAAGATGAATGGACCAGTCACAAGTACTGAAATTTAAATGATGATTAAAAAACTTCCAACAAACAAAAGTCCAGGACCAGATGGCTTCATAGGAGAATTCTATCAAATACTTAGAGAAGAGATAACATGTATCCTTCTGAAACTATTCCAAAAATTGCAGAGGAAGGGACAAGTCCAAACTCATTCTATGAGGCCACCATCACCTTGATAACAAAACAGGACAAAGATACCACCAAAAAAGAAAACTACAGTCCAATTTCATTGATGAACATCGATGCAAAAATCCTCAACAATATACTAGCAAACAGTATCCAAAATACATTGAAAATATTGCATCTCACGATCAAATGGGGATTTATCCCAGGGATGCAGGGATTCTTCAATATCCACAAATCAATCAGTGTGATACACCACATTATCAAACTCAAGAATAAAAACTATATGATCCTCTCAATAGATACTGAAAGGGCCTTTGACAAAATGCAACACCCATTTCTGGTAAAAATCCTTCAGAAAGTGGGCATAGAGGGAACCTGCCTCAACATAATAAAGGCCAGAGATAACATCATTCTCAAAGGCAAAAGCTGAAAGAATTCCCACTGAGATCATGAAAAAGACAAGGATGTCCACTCTTGCCACTACTATTCAACATATTTTTGAAAGTCCTAGCCACAGCAATCAGGGAAGAAAACAAAATAAAAGGAATCCAAATTACAAAGGAAGAAGTAAAACTATCAGCATTTGCAGATGACATTATGCTATATCTATAGAATCCTAAAGACACTACCAGAAAACCTTCAGAGCTCTTCAATGAATTTGGCAAAGTCGCAGGATACAAAATAAATACACAGAAATCAACATCATTTCTATATACTGACAAAAAAAGATCTGAAAGACAAATTAGGGAAGCAACCCTGTTTACCATCACATCCAAAAGAATAAAATACCTAGGAGTAAAGCTACCTAAAGAAACAAAACACCTGTACTCTGAAAACTACAAGCCACTGATGAAAGAAATCAAAGATGACACAAATAGATGGAAAGATATGCCATGCTCATGGATTGGAAGAGTTAATATTACCAAAATGATTGTACTACCCAAGGCAATCTACAGATTCAATGCAATCCCTATCAAATTACCAAGGACATTTTTCACAGAACTTGAAGTTTGTTTGGAAGTACAAAAGACCCAGAATAGCCAAAGACATCCTGAAAAAGAAAAATGGAGCTGGAGGAATCAGGCTCCCAGACTTCAGACTATTCTACAAAGCAAAAGTCATCAAAACCGCATGCTATTGGCACAAAGACAGAAATATAGATCAGTGGAACAGGTTAGAAAGCCCAGAATTAAACCCACCCACCTACAGCCAACTAATCTATAATAAAGGAGACAAGAATATAAAATGGAGAAGGGACAGCCTGTTCAATAAGTGGTGCTGGGTAAACTGGACAGCCACATGGAAAAGAATGAAATTAGAACACTCCCTAATACCATACACAAAAATATTCTCCAAATGGATTAAAGACCTAGATATAAGACCAGACACTATCAAACTCTTAGAGGAAAATATAGACCAAACACTCTCTGACATAAACGACAGCAACATTTTCTCAGATCCACTTCTCAGAGTATTGACAAAAAAACAAAATAAACAAATAGGACTTAATAAAACTTCAAAGTTTCTGCACAGCAAAGGAAACCCTAAACAACACAAAAAGACAACCCACAGAATGGGAGAAAATCTTTGCAAATGAATCAACTGACAAGGGATTCATCTCCAAAATTTATAAACACCTTCTGCAGCTCCATACCAAAAAAATCAACAACCCATCGAAAAATGGGCAGAAGATCTAAACAGACAGTTCTCCAAAGAAGACATACAGATGGCCGAGAAACACATGAAAAGATGTTCAACATCACTCATTATTAGAGAAAGTAAATCAAAACCACTTTACACCAGCCAGAATGGCCGTTTAAAAACAGTAAATGCTAGAGAGGGTGTGGAGAAAAAGGAACCCTAGTACACTGTTGGTGGGATTGTAAATTGGTGCAACCACTGTGGAAAATAGTATGGCGATTCCTCAGAAAACTCAATATAGAACTCCCATTTGATCCAGCAATCCCACTCCTGGGCATCTATCCAGAGAAAACCACAGCTCGTAAAGACACATGTACCCCAATGTTCATTGCAGCACTCTTTTCAATAGCCAAGACATGGAAACAACCTAAATGTCCATTGACAGAGGAGTGGATCAAGAAGAGCTGGTACATATACACAATGGAATATTACTCAGCTATTAAAAGGAATGAAATACTCGCATTTTTAGCAATATGGATGGACCTAGAAATTATTTAAGTGAAGTCAGCCATCCAATGAGACACCAACATCACATGCTTTCACTGACATGTGGAATCTGAAAAAAGTACAGAATGAACTTTTTTGCAGAACAGATGCTGACTCACAGACTTTGAGAAACTTATGGTTTCCAGAGGAGACAGTTTTGGGGGTTGGGGATGTGTTGGGGTTGTGGAATGGAAATCCTATAAAATTGGATTGTGATGATCAGTATTACTACGAATGTAATAAATTCATTGAGTAATAAAAAAAAAGAATCATACGCCATGATCAAGTGGGATTTATCCTAGGGATGCAAGTATTCTTCAATATCTGCAGATCAATCAATGTGATACACCACATCAACAAACTGAAAAATCAAAAACATCATCTCAATAGATGCAGAAAAGGCTTTTGACAAAATTCAACACATGTTCCTGATAAAAACTCTCCAGAGAGTGGGCATAGAGGGAACCTACATATAAAGCCAGATACTATGAAGCTCTTATAGGAAAACGTAAGCAGAATGCTCTTTGACGTAAATCATAGCAGCATCTTGCCAATTCCAGTCTTAAAATAATAACAATAAAGACACAAATAAACCAATGGGACCTAATTAATCTCAAAAGCTTTAGCATAGTAAAGAAAACCATTAAAAATAACAAAAAAAATCAACCCAAAGAATGGGAGAAACTGTTTGCAAATAATGCAACAGACAATGGCCTAATCTCTAAAACATAAAAACAACTCATACAACTCAAAAAAAAAAAATTGAAAAATGGGCAGAAGGCATAAATAGACATTTCTCCAAAAAAAGGACTTATGGACAGCCAACAGGCACAGGAAAAAGATGCTCTATATCATTAATTATTACAGAAATGCAAATCAAAACTACAATGATGTACCACTTCACATCACTTAGGGTGGCCATCCTTAACAAGGGTACCTTCCTTCACTGTTGGAGAGAATATAAATTGATACAACCACTATGGAAAACAGTATGGAGGTGCCTCAGAAAACTAAGTATCAACTAACATGTGATCCACAGTCCCACTCCTAGGCAAATATCCAGACAAAAATGCCACTGAAAATAATGCATGTACCCCTACGTTCACTGCAACACTATTCACAGTAGCCAAGACATGGAAACAACCTACATTTCCATTGACAGATGAATGGATAAAGAAGATGTAGTGCCTATATACAATAGAATACTACAGCTATAAAAAAATACAAACATTTGCAGTGACATGGATGGAACTAGAGATTCTCATACTAATTGAAGTAAGCTAGAAAGAAAAGGACAAAAACTGTATGATATCACTTATTGGTGGAATCTAAAATATGGCACAATAATCCTATCTACAAAAGAGAAACAGATCAAGGCCACAGTGAACAGACTTGTGGTTCCCAGGTGGGCGGGGGGAAAGAGTGGGATGAACAGACCATTTGGAGTTTTTTTGGATGCAAACTGTTATATTTGGAATGGATGTGCACTTGGACCCTA
Source organism: Sus scrofa (assembly GCF_054392235.1). Taxonomy (NCBI): domain Eukaryota; kingdom Metazoa; phylum Chordata; class Mammalia; order Artiodactyla; family Suidae; genus Sus; species Sus scrofa. Next base: position 184,041,307 of record NC_139383.1, on the reverse strand, counting down.
CTTTACAACACAGGGAACTATGTGTGATTGGGTCACTTTGCTATACAACAGAAATAAAGGAAACATTGTAAATCAACTATGGTTTAATTTAAAAATTTGGGAAAATAACCTAATGTATAGCACGGGTAACTATACTCACTGTCTTACAATAACCTATGATGAAAGAATGTAAAAAAATAATATCTATATATCATTTTACCATACATCAGATACTAACAAAACATTGCAAATCACCTATATTTAATTTTTTTTTTGTCTTTTTGCCTTTTCTAGGGCTGTTTCCCGTGGCATATGGAGATTCACAGGCGAGGGGTCTAATCTGAGCTGTAGATGCGAGCCTACACCAGAGCCACAGCAACATGGGATCTGAGCTGTGTCTGCAACTTTACACTACAGCTCATGGCAACTCCAGATCCTTATCCCACTGAGCAAGGCCAGGGATTGAACCCGCAACCTCATGGCTCCTAGTCAGATTCCTTAACCACTGCGCCACGATGGGAACTCTGATTTAAATAATTTTTAATGAAATAAAATTAGTCAGTTACCAAAACTAATAGAATATGGTGGTGGCAATAACTGTGATGATTGTAACGATATAGTGATAAGGGTAGCAGTGGTGATTGTGGTGAGGATTATGGTGATGGTGGTTATACTGTGTTGCAAAAGTACCCAGATTATCCTCAGATAGCTGATCATCTTTATATTTTATCAATCTTCATTTTGAGTGTGGAGGAAATTCTTGATTCTTCAGCAAAAGTCAAGTTAGGAGAACTAGGCTTGACTAATAGTATACATTTTATAATTGCTACCAAAATATTGGGCCAGTGCTAGCTGAATGCTTATATTATTGCAAGGTTGAGTTATGTTGAACTATTTTTTTTTTTAATCTGTTTGCCTTTGTAGGGTTGCACCCATAACATATGGAGGTTCTCAGACTAGGGGTCTAATTGGAGCTACAGGTGCCGGCCTACACCACAGCCACAGCAAAACCAGATCTGGGCCGCGTCTGCGACCTATACCGCAACTCACATCAATGCCAGATCTTTAACTCACTGAGTGAGGCCAGGGATCAAACCTACAACCTCATGTTTTCTAGCCAGATTTGTTTCCACTGCACCACCACAGTAACTCCATGCTAAACTACTTTCTAGGAATAAAAACTCCAACAACCTTGAAGCAGTATCATAACATGTCCTAGGATGGCAGGGAAAAATGTCTAGAAGGGAAGGCAAGCAATGAAAATAAAGTAGTTGTTGGTTTATTCTTAGTAGTTATCTTGCTCAGTACCAGGAATCCCAGATGAACTCTTCCAGTGTTTCTGTTTTTTAATAAATCCCAAGATGTCTATATATAGGTGGATTCCTGATCTTTAGAAGCAGCACTTAATTGGCTGCCTCCATTTAGAGTTTATTTATGTATTTTAAGCTTGCTATGGAAGTTGTTGTCGTGGCACACTGGTTAACGAATCCGACTAAGAGCAATGAGGTTGCAGGTTCGATCCCTGGCCTTGCTCAGTGGGTTAAGGATCGGGCGTTGCCGTGAGCTGTGGTATAGGTAGCAGACACACATGACTCGGATCCCACGTTGCTGTGGCTCTGGTGTAGGCTGGCAACCACAGCTCTGATTAGACCCCTAGCCTGGGAACCTCCATATGCCGTAAGATGGGCCCAAGAAATGGCAAAAAGCCAAAAAAAAAAAAATTTCTTATTTTACATGTAAATTTACCTTCTGAATTATGAATTAAATGCTTAAATAAAAGGGTTGGATAATTTTTAAATCAACATATTTTTCTGAAATTAGAAAATATTAAATTATTTGTGCTGTTTGCATTTCTCTGAAGTCTATAACATAAGAGAAACAAACAAAATGCAAATGTAGATGACCCTATCAATTTACAGATATTCTATAAGTTGTATTTTATGGCATGTGAATCACTCTTAAGGCATTAGCACTGAAACTTTAACAGATGCTTGGAAACAGGAAATAATAGTGCTTTTTCATCAATGAGAATTATAATTTTATAGAATTGTACCATCCAACTAGAATTTCAATAGAGTTTGGGATTTAAATATCACAGTTTCTCTTAAGACAGTGCTCATGATGCTGAGCTAAATCTGGTAGTTCTTAAAAATATATAATGAGTAAAATGTGTCAATTCCAACTTGAAAATTCACAGCATAAATTATTGCTGCTTTACATGGAACCTACTTCTCTGTTCAGCTCAGACTCCAATGTCTGCCACTTTGCAGACAACCATTATCCAATTTCTGCAGCAAGTACTGTTGGGATGGTGGTTCTTTATAGGTCAAATATTGCTTCTATGCAGTGGATATTTATAGCGTTCTACTTTCTTGGAGAAAAGCTGACACTGCAATATTATATTTAACTTGTGAGCTCAGATAACAGATTGGGCTGATAACATTAGTTCCAGCTTTTACATTTCACCTTTCTTCCTTTTTAGTCCATGTCTGTGAATCATTCTGTCTACCTACTTGCACAAATGTCATGTGTATCAATTCAGGCAAATATCTGTTCCTTATTTCTTTTCTCACCCTGGAGCATGTACTTTACCTGGAGAGACACAAAATGAAAATAAAGTGTGTCAGACTATTTCTCTAAGCAAGCTGATAAAAATGCATAGTGTTCTTGTTTGTGATGGTTTTTGTTCTTTTTTTCTAAAGTCTCAGGAAAAGCAGTGCATGCAGGTGTATGCTCATATAAGTTCAAAAGCACGAAATACTGATCGAATAGTCAGAATCACTAGTTCAAATCTATCAGGTATCAGTGGAGCCACTTAACCCTAAAGGAAATGTGTTACTGGATCAAATAACAGATTAAATACATTTTAGAGTATAGGCAGATTTGACATATATAACAGCCCTTTCTGATTTCCAGAAGAAATACGCTACAAAGAAGTATGGCTAATTGAAACAAATTAAATAATATTGATATTATTATTGCGCTTCTCGGAATTTCAGTGTCCTCTCACAAATCTCACACCTAACCATCCCAACAACCCTAAACCAAAACCTTCCTGTGAGCATATATGGGAGCAAATAAAAACAGTTTTCAAGATAAATAAAGGCAACTTCTTGGACAGAATTGAATTGAATGATATAAACTTAGATTGTCCTCACAGAGAGTATGAAAGGATAACGAAGTTAAGAAATTCACAGCAGACAGTTTCACCATCAACCTTAAATCTGATTAGTTTGTTTCACAAAAATATTCACAATAGCAAGCCATTAGGATAGGCACAAAGTTGAACTTTCAACATTCTTTTCCACGTATTTATTGGGTTTGAGAGCTATTTATCATACAAAAAAAAAGAGTAGTATTTGGTAAATTTCTGTTTCATTCAATAGATTTTCACAAATGTGACATCTAGAATTCATTTAAATGAATAAATGATTCAATATTAAATCCTTGAGTTGTAAAGCAGTGTAATAGAAGTATAAATCATACACAATTCATTTCACCATTTTTATTCAAGTATACATTTAAATAGTTTTACCAATATATATAATTTTAATACAATTACCACATTTTATATAGAGACCCCCAAAATGTTTGTTTCTGCACTTTATAAGGGCTGGTTTACCACACATTACCACTAGTTCACTAATATATAAACAAATATGATTCAATATTTTATTTTCAATATTTAATTATCCAATAAAGACCTGATATAAGTAGTTTCCGCTAATAATGCAAGGTAATATTTTCTCAAGAGGATGTTAATTGTATTATTTTTAAAAGGAAATATATTTTATAGATTGTTAATTTTTTTCATTTTTTAAAGTTTTATTGACATATAGTTGATTTACAATGTTGTGATTAATTTCTGCTGTACCATAGAATGATTCAGTTATACACATATATACACAATCCATTCTTTTTCAGATTCTTTTCCCATATTGATTATTACAGAATATCAGGTAGATTTCCCTATGCTATTCAGCAGGTCCCCATTGGCCAGTCAGTTCATATACCACAGTGTGCATATGCTAATCCCAAATGCCTAATCAATTCCTCCCCTCAACCTGTCCCCTTTGGTAACCTTAAGTTTGTTTTCAAAGTCATTGGGTCTGTCTCTGTTCTGAAAATAAGTTCATTTGTATTTTTTGAAGACTCCACAGGTGACATAACATGATGTTTGTCTTTGTCTGATAACTTCACTTAGTATGATAATCTAATCCATCTATGTTGATACAAATGGCATTATTTCATTCTTTTTTATGGCTAATATCCCAGTGTATATGTGTACCACATCTTTGTCCATTTCTCTGTCAGTGGACATTTAGTTTGCTTCCATTTCTTGGCTGTTTTTAATTAGTGCTGCAGGGAATATTTTGGTGTGTGTATTTTTTCAAATTATGGTTTTCTCTGGATAGATGCTGGATCATATGGTAGCTCTATTTTTAGTTTTTTGAGGAACCTTCACACTGTTTTTCATACTGCTTGTACCAATTTACATTACCACCAACAGTGTAAGAGAGTTCCCATTTCTCCAGGCCCTCTCCAGCATTTGCTGTGTGTAGACTTTTTGATGAGGAGCATTCTGGCTGGTATAAGGTGGTGTCTCATAGTAGTTTTGATTTGCACTTCTCTAATAATAAGTGATGTTGACTATATTTTCATGTGCCTTTTGGCCATCTGTATGTCTTCTTTGGGTAAATGTCCTGTTTATATCTTCTGCCCATTTTTTTGGATTTTTTTTCTTTTTTTGATATTGAGCCACATGAGTTGTTGGTATAATTTGAAGATTAATCCCTTGTCAGTTGCTTCATTTTCAAATATTTTCTCCTATTCTGTGGGTTGTCTTTTTGTTTTGTTTATGGTTTCTTTGCTGTGCAAAAACTCTTAAGTTTAATGAGTTTCCATTTGTTTATTGTTGTTTTTATTGTCATTATTCTAGGAGATAGATCTGAAAAGGTATTTCTACACTATAAATTATAATTTAAAATATTTCATATTACATCAACAAGGTATTGCATTTGACTTCTGGCAATGGGATCTGAAAAAAATGTAACTTGGAATAATTAGGGGTTTTAATTTTGCCACATAAAAAGAAATATAAAGATGATAATCCAGAGGTAGAACTAAAGAACTTTAGTTGCATTAAGAACCCAGACTCATACAGCATAAATTGGCACAACATTGTAAATCAACTACACTTTAATAATTTTTTTTACGTTGTTAAATTTTTAAAAAAAACTTTAAAAAAGGAACTGTGGAAAAAAAAAAAAAGGAAAACTCTTTGTTCACAGTCTTCCTTACTCTATGCCTATTTGTGCACAGTCCAAGATATCTACTAGAGTTCCAAGTATGGCTACTTAATATTTAGAAAAATAGGAAAATAAGATAAAAAAAGACAGTGAACAAAAGGCATATGCAGGCTAAGTTAGCCAACATTGACACCTAACTTCTCACTCCTAATTCACCTTAAGAAATTTTGTGAAATGAAACTTTTATGGGAAGCTGAAATGTTCCAATAACCAAAATTATAAAAACTATTTGAAAGTTCTAAATTTTGTTATCAACTAGTATAATTTCTTAAAAATGATAGACATATAAATAGAAATTAACAGATCTGTTTTTATAAGGACTTTTAATATATTTATGGCTATATCTACTAGTTTGAGTGGTATGCGAGAATTAGATATTAATAACAACAGAGTTTAAAGTACTTGTTTTGTGGTTATATCAGATAATATCCTTATGTGTGGAATATATAAACAACATTATGAAACATCATATGGGTGATTCTCTCTCAAATGCTTAAGAAAAATGCTTTAAAGTTCTTTCTACTGTACTTTTCTCTACGTTTGAGATAAAGTCTAAATAAATTTGAAGTGTACATTGCAAAATTCCAACGATAGACATTGTAATAATGTTGTAAACGTCTGAGAAAGATTAGTTAAATGTGATAGATAATCAAGAATCATCCCTGACATTTAATATTTATTGAAAAGAAACATATCTTTGTAATTAAGGACCAAAATCATACAAATGTATTTACTGTGGAAAGATTTAAAATCATCACCTAATTTATAGTAAGTCAGTAGCTTGATCTTTGAAAAATGTAGCTTATATACCATATTTTGTTTTAAAATTATTTCTCAAAAATGAAAGTTAATTTTAATGTCATTATCTAAATAATAGAATCAATAATTCTGTGTAATTTACTTGCAATGAAAGACTTTTCCTGCTACAGCTGTAGAGTCTGATCTATGAGAGAATGTTTGAAATGATTTATATTTTATATATTTTTTATTGAGACATTATTCAATATCATTTAATTCACATGTTAAGTATTCAATTTTAAGATTTTTTGACAATATATATTGTCAAGTACCAATATAAATCAAAATAATAGAATAGTTTCATCACAACACCAAAATTAAATTATTTTTAGCTGGAAAATTCCAGATATTTTAAATATTAAAGTACAAATATTCATGTTTAAATATTTGCTCTCATACAGACAGAAAATATATCCTTAATGGACAAAAGGTTTAGTCCTAAATTTTAGTATTCTTTGTGCCTTTTTCTTTATATCTTTATATTCTATGAGAATTTGTATTTTAGCCAGAGGATGCTAGGACCACTCACCACAATAAAAAAGGCTTTCAACACTTCTTTTTAATCATAATTTATATAATTAAGTAAACTTTAAGTAAAATTATTAATAACACATTTCACAGTGCTCTTTTTTCCTAGGAAGAAATTATATTTTTCTCTTATTATTCTATAGCACCTGGTCTTCACAGGAATTTTATTTATTTATTTATTTATGTATTTATCCATTTATTTATTCATTCATTCATTGTCAAACAGGATTCTTGTAAGTATGTAGCACATAATCTTAGTGGGATCTTTCACATATAGATGCCTCCAATAAAAGGAAAGGAAGGATAAATGGTAATCTCAAAGCTAAAAACAGCTATGTCCTCCATTTTCATGAATATATTTAACTCCATAATAATGTTTTGTAATCTTACAGAATTTCTTATTTTATTGCTATTACTTTCATTTCATGACAATTGTGTTGCAAATAAAGAGGAGTGCATAGACAAAAGTCTCTTTTATTATTTATATTGACACAATAAGGGAAGCAAGTAAAAAAGAAACTTCAGAAGCAATCAGTCCCCCAAAAAGTAGTTTCAGAAATTTGGAAAAGATTAATGATCAGCTTGATAAAATCTTACCTGGCAACTAATAAAGCGAATGTGAATGTAGTCTCAAAATTGCACAGATATTTTTCTCTAATATCAATACTCTTTTAATAATCCAAAACGCTGACAACATTAGAATATTTTTGTAGGCCAGCTAGTATCCATAATTAAATTGACCTTTTTTATTGCCCTGCCGTTACTATCTCTCTGACACAACTATAAATAGTGTCCTTATTAGGCACTGACGTCTGAGAGATGTCCTTTATCATTGAGAATTTAATCAAAATCTAGTAGATTTACACTTTAAATATCTTCTAGTGAGGATTAATATATTTTAAAAAACAGCAACTAAATTATTTGTGAGAAGATATCCAAAATCTTAAATTTTCTACCATCATCCTAAAAATAAGACTTGTAGTTAGTGTCAATAAGACTTTCTCTCTTTCTCTCTCTTTCTCCCTTTGCATTACTCTTCTTCCTCCCTCATTTTTTTTGACCTTAGTAATTTGAATGTAAGTCATTTATTGAATTCTTATTCAATAATACTATAACTTATGTCCTTTTTTTTTTCCTCCAGCAGTTCTTATAGGTTAGGGAAACCAAAGTAAAACACCACATTTTCTTTGCCCTAACACTTATGAAGTCTTTGCCATAAACATTTTTATAGGCATCTGCCTATTGATCAATTGTTAACTCCATATATGCCATACATGGAAGGTGGTATTGAGTTTTTTTTCTCATTAAAAAACTACCATGGGATATTCCATATCCTTAGCGAAGGTAGGTTTTACTGAAAAAAAAAAATTTAAAGGATATTAAAAATATATATGACCATGATGAAGGTTATATGATTTAAAATACTTCATCATGATTCAGGATAGCATTTTACTCTGCATATGTTTTCTATTGCATTTTTCCAAGAATATGGGAGACATTAATTAGAAAAAATATTTTATATTTAATATTCAATGGTTCACTTATTTTACACAAATCAATCTCCTTAGTACATCAAATTCCAAACCTCTTTATAAAATTAATTGTATGTTGAAAATTGTAGAAGTTACCTAGTATACTTAGTATTCAGTTTCACTGCAAGTATTTACGTATTTTAAAATAATGTCTGAATATTCATGGAGTTCATGTATAAGTACAAGTCAAATGTAGATACACTGCATTTTATTAATGCCTCCTAAATTTAAAAGATTTTTACCACTTCAGCTCAATAAGATTTGCCAGTCTATATTGCTATTATTCATAAGAGAAAAATATAGATCTTCGCTGTCACATTCACTATTGTCATATTAGGACAACTGTGATTAAAGTGATGCTATAGAAAATAACTAGACCTTTACTAAATTTCTCTATAATATTAGAAGAATAAGCAGAATGTTAATAATTCCCGTAATTTTCTGAAGACTTCTTCTTATAAAAGGTGATGAACTGAGTAATAAAAAAAGATGTCTTGGAGTTCCCATCATGGCTCAGTGGTTAACGAATCCAACTAGGAACCATGAGGTTGTGGGTTCGATCTCTGGGCTTGCTCAGTGGGTTAAGGATCCGGCGTTGCCATGAGCTGTGGTGCAGGTCACAGATGCAACTTGGATCCCATGCTGCTGTGGCTCTGGTGTACAACTACAGCTCCAATTCGACCCCTAGCCTGGGAATCTCCATATGCTGTGGGAGTGACCCAAGAAATGGTAAAAAGACAAAAAAAAAGTCTTTGCTTTTTTCTCACAGAATGTTTAGATGGAAATAACTGATAAATGCTATAATTACAATTTTATTATATAACTTATGAAAAACTTTTGGATAAGTCATAAAATCCAGCTTAATCACTCACATATACCTAAAAACATATACGTAAAGAATGCATGTTTTTGGAAGGTACACTGTTCTTTATAAATTATACATGTTGAATCAGTATGTCCCTAATTTTTTTCTGTCTATGAAAAGTTGTTCCTACTCTCAAAGTAATTACCCAGTGATAAAGTGATTTTTTTTATCTTTTTTATTTTTTATTACTCAATGAATTTTATTATATTTATAGTTGTAAAATGATCGTCACAACCCAAATTTACAGAATTTCCATCCCAAACACCCAGCCCAGTCTCCCACCCCCTAACCTGTCTCATCTGGAAATCATAAGTTTTTTAAAGTTTGCGAATCAGTATCTTTGCGAATCAGCAAAGGAGTTCATTGTTTCCTTTTTTTAGATTCCACATATAAGTGATAGCATATGATGTTGGCTCACTGTCTGACTGACTTCACTTAGTATGATAATTTCTAGGTTCATCCATGTGGCTGCAAATGCCATTATTTCTTTCCTTTTAATGGCTGAATAATATTCCAATGTGTATATTCACCACATCTTCTTTATTCACTCTTCTGTCCAGAACATTTAGGTTGTTTCCATGTCTTGGCTATTGTATATAGTGCTGCAATGAACATTGGGGTACATGTGTCTTTGTGAGTCATGGTTTTCTCTGGGTAGATGCCCAGGAGTGGGATTGCTGGATCAAATGGTAGTTCTATTTTTAGTTTTCTGATGAATCTCCATACTGTTTTCCACAGTGGTTGCACCAATTTACATTCCCACCAACAGTAAAGTGATTGATGTGTAACAGACTCTGCAGATGAAAATCACTTTTTGTTTACATTTACTATAAGAAAAATGATCCTTACAATGAAAACACTTTTTTTTTCATAGTGATAACACCTTAATGGCTAATTTTGCCTCATCAATTTAGATGTCACTTTTTCTTGGATGCTTTTCACCATCTGCAAATACTACCTACATCTATCCCCTTTAGAAGACTGTCTGTTTATTCTTATGTTTTAGACTACAGAAAATAACTGAGGGAAATGATTCCAGGAGAGACACTAATGAAATTATAGAGAGATGTAGAATTAGACTCAAGTTTGATTTAGAGAAAAATTAGTACAGAAATTGGGTAAGCAGGAAAAACTTATGCTTGTCTTATAGGAACTAATATTAAAAATCAATACAGATACATTACTGATTCTACTAAATCCCCTGTGCCAACTAGAAAACAAGAGTAACAAACCCTGCCATGTGAAGTTGTAGGTTACTGTCATTATTTTTATTTATTTTTATTTTTTAATTTTTTTCCTATTTTTTTCTTCTTAATGATTTTTATGTTTCCTTTATAGTTGGTTTACAGTGTTCTTTCAGTTTTCTATTGTACAGCAAAGTGACCCAAACTGCAAATCGAAACTACGAAGTACAACCTCTCACCTGTCAGAATGGCCATGATAAACAGGTCAACAAATAACAGATGCTAGAGATGGTGTGGAGAAAAGGGTACCCTCTTAAACTGTTTGTTGGAATGTAAATTGCTACAACCATTATGTAAAATATTCACTATTTTTAAAGAAGCTGGACAAGAGCAGATAGGAGAGAAAGTGCTGTAATCTAATCACTTCCTTGTAGCTGTTGCCATATTATAAATATATGTGTGTGGCCCTGTCTTCTTCTAACAAGTTAAATGATTTTATGATGGGCTCACCCAGAAAAAAATGCAATTAGGTAACAAAATAGGTCCTAAAATCAGCAAGTTCAACATATGATTCTGTGGAGTTCTGTTAACCTGCTATGAAATTAGAATATTACCCCAATCTGCTACTACTCAATGATAATTTCTGTATTGCCCAATATTTGAGTATTCTAGATAGACCTCAGTCTTGATAGGCCAGTTTAATAGTTAATATACAAAGATATGTGAGGGTCGTGGGAGTACTTCAACATACATTCTGAAACTGAAATTTTAATTAGCAGAGACAATTTGGATCATAACACCAAATCCAAAGTATTTGTAATTAAACAAAGGAAATGAACTCATATGGAACAATGTGTACCCTAAGCCAAATATACTCTTAATCATTTTGCCAAAGTCAAACCACCTGAAATAAATTCATCTATGTTTGGAATATTTGTCATGAATCAAAGATGAACTCTCACAGGGCAATTAGCAGTTTGTGAGATTTAAAATTTTCTCTTACTCTTGGAAATGTCTAAATATTAAATATTTGTGCCAGCCATCATCTTTCAATTTTTGAATAATCTTTTTTTCACATTTATGTCTTATATCTCATGACATATCACAAAATTTTACATATTAGAAAACTGAAGACCAAGAGATTACCTATTTTGATATAGATCCTCACAGATTATGAATGGCACAACTTAGATTTTCACTCATGTTGATCACATTGTAAAGTGTCTTTCTAATGCACTATACCAAAAAGAATCTGCATATGGTAGAACAAAGTTATTCTGGAGAATTATAAAATTTTAAACATGTCCCTTGTTTCTATGTGCTTTACAAAGGTTTAATATGTAATTTTCAAATTTTTTATTAAAGTAAGAAGTACACTCATCAGATATCACTTTAGAGTTGTTTTAAATAAGCTTTTTACTCCTTCTTACCCATACCTAATTTAATAGCTTTTTTATTTTGTCACATTTACCAAACTTTCAGAAACATCTCCACTATAGGAAGATTAACTTGAATTATTTTATACAAATATTTTACTGGTCTGTAGAACATAAAACTACTTTTTCCATATTACACATACTATTGATATAAACAGCTTTGTGACTATTGGTAGGCAAAACACTCAGCTGTTGGGAGAAAAGTTCTATCTTACAATTGAATGGTTTAATAAATCTTGTCAATGACAAACAGTGTGTTTTAGAGTGAAATAGAAGGCATTCACTAATCCAGAATGGAACCCCACTTTAAAAGTTTTCATTATTCAGCAAATTTGAAGTTTTGTTTTGCATGATACATAGTGATAAAATTCCGTAAATTTCATTAATGACATTTGGACAAGACTACAAGCTCATGCATGTATTTCTATACTGTATCAGGATTCTTAGATCATATTAGATGCGGAATGCATATTTGTTGAATGAAAAGTTGACTGGATGAATGTTTAAGGTATAATTTCCAACGTGGGAAAATTAATTCATTCTTTTCAACAAATAATTGTTGAGCATCTACCTTAGCCAAGCACATTTATTGACACTGAGAATAAAACAGTGATAAAAGCAGACAAAAAACATTCCTTATGATAATTAAATTTTAATGTAGGTGATGGATAAGCCACAAGATAAATTGGTAAAATGCAAAAAAAAAAAAGATATCAGATAGCAATGAACTGTCTATAAACTGTGTAGTTACAAGTGCAAAAATTTGGAAGCAAGTATTAATCATTTATTAAATTTGGCACTATTGTACACTTGGGTATAAGCAACTTAGGATGTGATGCCCCAGAAACTAGATGTATTAGAAGGTGATAATAGACTGCATATAGGTATGCTTTTAACTTTAATCTGAATGGAAAAGTCAAAATATTTCTTGTATTTATGCATGCTAAAAAAGTTCACAGTATCATCAAACTTTTTTTTTTAAATCTGATACCTCAAATATGACAGTTTCTCATTTAGCTTGCCTTGCCCCAGAGTCAGAACCAAACATGACATTTGATTAACAAAAGCTTGTTAGTGAGAATTTCTTAGCATTAATACTCAATCCTTTAGAGATTATTTAGATAATATTTCCAAGTGCACTTTATATGGAAGCTCTTGAAAGCTCAGAGGTCAGATTGATAAATAACTTGTTCATTTTTGATCTTCAGTATAATTAATGTTTTTGTTATTATTTTCAAGAAAACATTTTATGTAAAACTATCTTAATGTGTGCCTTACTGGTTAATTAGATTTTTCTTATCTTCACCCTTTGCTGTGTAAAACCTTGACTCTTATATTAGAGTTTGTTTGTTTAATATTTAGTTTTATTGTTTTCCTGCTGTATCATTTTAATCATTTAATAAGACTAAGAAATAAGCCTAAAGAAATAGTATTACATGAATTATAATGGAACTGTTGGGATAAATATGGAAAGAATAAAAATGAATGTGGAAAAAATAAAAATCGTTTTGGTTGAAAAGACTCTTAAAGCTTAGGTAATCCAAATATTTTAATTGTGATTCAATCTCCTTTACAGCTGTTCATCTACACAGAGTATCTCAAGTCCTTCCTAAGGAGAGTGATATAATTTTTAAATATGTAGCTGTTAATTGGGGTTTTTGTTGTTGTTATGGTTGTTGTTTCTTCATATTGATCAAAATTCTTTGCTGACTGTATGTAAATTGGATAATTTTAAGATTAAGAAAGATTTTGAAAAGCCTTTTGCAACTAACTTTCTTCAGGTTTTTCAGCTCTTTGCCCTGCTCTATTTTTCCTAACATTTGGAAAGCCAGTTTTAGGGATAAAGATTTTTTTAATCTTTTTGTCCTAATGTATCTTTCATGATGCTGGATTTCAGAGAACAGTTTTTTTTTTTTTTTTTTTTTAACATCTCTTCTGTTTTTTTTTTTAAAAGATAGGCAAGATTCTCTTGAATAGTTTCAATCATCTATTAAAAACTGAATCATATATCTTTATGCCTACATGTAAATTCAAGGATGAAGTAAAAATGTTTCTAAAGAAAAGGCAATGAAATCCATCTTTGAGTTTACAGATTATATTTTGAGAGAAGTAACATGCTTAACATTTATCTACCACAATAGTAGTGGGCCATCTTCTACGTTTGTTGGCAGATGTTTGGAGCAGAACTTCTCAAGCATTTTGGCTCAGGACTGCTTTGCATTATATACATTGGAATTCATTTTGTTAGGAATTAAAACTATAGAATTTAAAACATAATAATGGATTAATCAACTTAAAATAACATAAATTACCAGTTGCATCCTAATATATTTAGCCTGTATCATGAAAACTATAGCAATATTTTCCTAATAAAAAAAAGTGAGATTTGTGTTGTTTTGAATTTTTACAGATTTTTGACATCTTCTTATATCTGTTCCTGAATTCAATCTTTTCAGAGACCACGTATAAAATAGGTGAAAGACTCCACTGTTTATTTTAAGAACTGCTATTTTAGAGATTTATTCATAATTATCTTGGACATTTTGCTCATGATTTCTTACCAGGATATTAAAAGTTTTCAACATGATTGCCAATGTCATTTTATTTAATCCTAGTATGTTTTTTCTTTATGACTGTTTTCTGGGAAGACTGTGTAATGACATGTTTTATTATCATTTCTTCTGGTTTATTATTTTGCCTTAGATTCTCCTTTTCTGATACTGATCGCACAACACCAACTCTCTTTGGCATTATGTATGCATAGTATATTTAGTACAATTGCTGATATATTTGGTTTATACTTTTCATATATTCATTAGTGTACATGTTATACCTATTTATATACCCTTTTCACTCTGTTTTTTTTCTTTCTGATTAATTAGTAAGCATTATGTGATTGTTTCCCCTCCTTAGCATTTGTTCATGCATTCTTTTACTTTTAGTGGTATCTCTGGAGATTTTAATATTATTTTTATTATAAAGATCATCTATTTCTATCATCTCAAAAGGTGTCTCCCCCTGTGATTCTAGATTAATCTCTGCTTAATTCATTGACAGTTCAGCCATCATTTTGAATTTAGCAATAAGTTTGTGGGGAAAAGTGATACTGAACAGAGCTCCCAATTTTTTTTTTAATTTTTCTCTTGCCTATTGTGCTATAATCATATATTTTAACTTCCCATCTATTTAAGCTCAACAGGTGAATATTGTCACTTTATGTAGTCAATATTTATTTACATTTACTACTCATATGCTTTCCCTGACAAATTCATATTTTATTTCCTATTTCTCAGAACTGTCATCTAGGAATTATTTTCCTTCTGCATAAGTGATAACACTTTCATGCCAAGTCTGTGAGTCTCTTATCTTAGGTCCCACCTTTAATCTCAATATGCTTTGGTGTGTTTATATTGCTCTGAACTATAGTTCAGTTCACTAATTCTCTCTTAGGCTTTCTCAAATTACCTTTGAAACTCATTTCACTGAACTCAATTTCAGTCATTGTATTCAGTTATCTAAATTCTGGGAAATTTGTTTTATTTTTATATTTGCTGGTTATCTGCTTACTTTCTCCAACTTGTGTTTCATTTTCCTGAACATGTTATTTATAATGATATTGCAATTTGTATTTAAAACTTTACTGTATTTATTCTCCTTTGCTATCTTTCTGCTCTTTTGTCTTATGTTCACATTTTTTTTTTTTTTGAGACAGTCCTGTGTATTTATTGGTATGGTCATTTAGATGGAGAGATGGATCATTATTAAAAACATATAAATAACTCAAAGCTCTGGCTTATGTTTCCCCATAGAGGATTTAATTTTGCTTCAGGCTGTTAGTTGGGATAGAGTCAAAAGTAATCATAGATCGACTTAATTTAAATTACTTGTAACTGGGCTTTGATTTCTGTGAAGAGTGTTCTATTTCTGATGTACTCTTGTTCTTAATGGTTGCCTTTCATGGTTTCATCCAAAAAGTGTCAGATTTACCTTCTTTTCCACTATCTTTAGATGCAATGTATGTTTCTCTGTTTTTTCTTCCTTAAGGGTAAACACTTAACATTTATCATTCTCTGAAAGGGAAACATAATATCAAATGGGATTCACAGTTTGGTTTCCCCTACTTTTGAGGATCTTAGCTGCACACATTCTTACCAGCTTGTTAGCAATCTCATGACTTCAAGCACACATTAAACATTTGTCAGCATCATGATAGCAGGTTTCATCTCAGAAATATAGAGCTAGAAACACTTCACTGTGCCATGCTCACAACTATATGAGCTGAACTGTACATGAATGACTTTTGTTGAACCCATCAGGGAAATTAGGTCACAGAGAATGGTGAAGAAAGGGGGAAACCTGAGATTTTGCTTTCTGTGGCAGATGCCACCTTATATACATGTCATAAACTTTAATGTTCCAAAAAGAAAGTTTTATGAATTTTTGAAGTTTAAGGTAACCCATTGTGAAGCTTTTGCTATCCATTGCTGAGACCAGCTCAGCAGGATGGGGCTGAAGAACAGGTGCTGTGGAACTTAAGGAGAAAAGTTAACATAAAACAAGACACAGAGACATTTATCTTAAGTAAAGGTGGGAACCAAGGAACTCAAGGTCTCAGAGACCAAGAGCCCTGCCTCAAGAAACCACACTGCTTTTATTTTGCTCTTGAGGATTAAGGCAAGTGAAAAGAGGGTTGTAGGTGCAGGATATAGGTTTTTTTTTTATTATTTTAAAAGTCACATAGCTGGTAAATGGTTAAACTTTTTACTCTATAGGCATTTAAGAATCACTAGCATTTGAGTTAGCTATCTATGCATAACATTTCAGAGAATCCTCACTGTGCTTCCGCAAACAGCATGCCTATTTGCTGCAACCTTGTGGGCCTAGGTTTACACCTTGGTTCTCTTTGCTAATGCATAGTCTGCTAATGACCAGTCATAAACCACTTGGCCATGAGGTTCCTCTCTCTTATTCTTTAGAGGACATATCATTCTTGTGCAAATGGCATGCCAATCTGCACAGGTCCAGGTGTGCCTAGACCAATGTATTATGTCCTCATTTAGCTGACCCCATGAATAACCCATGCCTTTAGGTCTTTTTTCTTAAGCTTAAGTCATTTACCATCACCATGACGGTTTCTCAAGCAGGAAGACAGGACAATGTAAGAAAGGACAAGATGGACTTTTCAGCAAAGAAGCTAAGAAAATATTATAAAAACATGTCTCGCAACAATCCATTGTGATAGGGAGGTTCTCAAACACCTGTAAGTTTTTCTTGAAGAATATCTATCTGCCTTTCAAAGGAAGGATTCATTTCAGGTAAATTTGAAGATAGCCTCCCTCCCACTATGTGGTGCTCCTTGGTGAAAAGGAAAAACAGCCACTGCTGAAAATGCATGTAAACCCATGTTCCCTGTCTTACTTATGGAACAAAGAATTTATTCTTCTGGGGAAAATTTCCATAGCAGCTTTTAGAAGACCAAGAAAGCCACCATAGACAATCTGTCTGGACCCATTTTCCTTATATCCCTTAAGTAACTAAGGCTTTAATCATCAGGGGAAACAACTCCTAAACTGTAGTCTGAAAACATTGGTGGGCATCCCCTTCACCTGGAGAGGGGGAAGAGAGTCTGGAAAAGGAACCTTGATCTCTGGAGGAGGGGAAGAAAGCTGGTGAAGGCTATAACCTCAACTTAGTTTCATAGCCTAAGGCTTGAGATATTCCAAGAAGGTCAGAACATCATAGAATGTTCCCTCATGACCGTTCACCATCATAACAACAAGGCCTAAGAAAAAAATAACAGTGGAAAAGTTAGGAAAGCTGCAAGAGAGATACTTTCAGGGAAACAGTACAAAGGGCAGCCCAAGATCCTATCAGGAAGACAAAAAACAAAGTATTGCTACGGGAATTTGAGGTATCTGGTAGACATAACAGCAAATTCCAACCCTGCTAACCACAGTAACAACAAATTTACACACATTAACTCAAGAATAGATTCACACAAACTGTCATGTTAAAGGCCTAGGAGAAGGAAATGGTACTTTTTTCCAGACACTAAAAATAAGCTCCCCAATGTATATAGTCTGATACAACATGTCCAGTATTCATCAAACAATTACCAAGCTTGCCAAATTCAAGGAAAAAAAAAAGCAATCTGAAGAGACAATTCAATTATGAGAATGAGACATGGATATGGGAACTACTAGGCAGAGAACTTTAAATAAATATGATTAATGTGTTAAAGGCTCTAATGAATACAGGCACAAATAGGTTATTTGTAAGAAGATATGGAAACTAAGAAAAAAAATGGAATTGAGAGAAAATAAAAACAGTGTAACAGAAATAAAGAAGGCCTTTAATGGACTCATTAGTAGGTTCAACAGAACAGGTAAAAGTATGGTAAACTTAATGATATTTTAGTAGAACTTACCCACACTGAAAGTATCAGACAAAGCTAACTTGAAAGATATTCTCCAGCGAGTTCCCGTTTTGGCTCAGTGGTAACAAATATTCGACAAGTATCCACGAAGACATAGTTTTGATCCCCGACCTCACTCAGTAGGTTGAGGATCCAGCATTGTGTTAGGTCACAGACATGCCTCAGATCCTACATTGCTGTGGCTGTGGTGTAGGCCAGCAGCTGCAGCTCCAATTTGATCCCTAGCCTGGGAACTTCCTTATGCTGCAAGTGCATCCCTAAAAAGCCTAGGGGGAAAAAAAAAAAAAAAAAAAAAAACAGAAAGAGAGAAAATAAAGATATTCTCCAAAGTACATGACTGGAAGTCCTCAATACCACCAAAGTCATGGGAAATTAGAAAAGACTGAGAAACATTTACAAACTAGAGAAAACTAGGGAAACATGAAATTAAATGGATTTGTTATCCTAGATTGGATTCCTGGAGCAAAAAAAATCACATTGGTAGAAAACTGGTAAAATTCAAATGAAGTCTGAAGTTTAGTTTTTGGTACTAAAACTAACATCATGTGTAGTTTTAGTTTAGACATATGTATCATGGAGATTTAAGATGTAACAACAGGAGAAAATGAGGAGTGCCATATGGTTTGAATGTGTCATCCCTAAAATTCATAAGTTGAAATCTTAATACCCGAAGATATGTTATTAGGAGGTGTGGGCTTTGGGAGGATCTTAGGGCAGGAGAAGAATGACCTTATACATGGAATTAATGTTTTTGTAAAAGAGACCACATAGAACTCCATTTCAACTTATACCATGGGACATTTCCATATATGAGCCAGAAAGCAGGCTCTCACTAGCTCTTACTCATCCTCCAGTAGCATAAGCTTGGATGTCTGAGCCTCTAGAATTATGAGTAATAAACTTCTGTTGTTTATGAAGTATCTAGTCTATGGTATTTTATTTCAGCTACCCAAACTGAATAAGACAAAGGTGATAATGGAAATCCTGTCCAGTTTTTTTACATATCCTTATAAATCTAAATTTGTTGAAAAATAAACTTATTAAATTTGTCTGGATATTCTAATTGTTTTTATAGAATAATCAATTGAAAATAATCTGAATTACCTTTTCTTGACTCAAATGTGTTCAAAGAGGGTTTTAAATACCAGCCTGAGTATCTTGAATTTTATGTTTGTAAATATCTACTCTGAGTAATAGAGCATGATCAAAGCAGTTTTTTTGTTTGTTGGATTGTTTGTTGGTTTCATTGTTTATTTTGGAGGATACTCTTCTTATTGCAGTTTTGAATAAAAAATAACTTTGGAGATGAGGTAATAAGTTTTGAGGGTCGTCTATGATTTTAGTACTTCCAAGGATGAAATAATGGGCTGGAAGATTGTGGCGATGATAGGAATGGAATAAGGTGCACTGATAGTAGGTGAGAAGGAAGCACTTCTAGTACTGTGAAACATAAAATCTTCTCATAATTTCTAATAACTGATAGTACTATCAGAAGACAGGGCTTTCTGCTAACAGCTTTTTAGTTAATTTATTACTATTAGATAGGGGAATTAATACTTTGAACTTATTTTCACCTAGCATATATTATTTATTTTCACCATAGCATGTATTATTTACATGCCACCTGAAGCAACTAGTATATTCTTCAAAACAGTATGTTCTGTGCTTAAATAATACGAGAAGAGTATTACTAGAACCAGGCTCTAAAATCAAATGGTATCCCACGTGAAATGGAAGTCAAGTACCTCTCCTTAGTGGTGGTAGTGGTGATGTGGCTGTTTAGGAATTAATTTCTTAGTAACAATATTTTTTGTTTCTTTTTGTCTTACTTTTATATACTACGCAGGTACCAATTACAAGTATATGATGCACCCACTAATTTTTGTTTTAGAATAATAAGACTATTGGATTTCAAGTCATTTATAATCTGCAATTGAGACAGGAAAAGCATACATGGGAAAGGATGAACTCCTATATATTTAAGGAATCAATGAGTATTGAGAGAATTCAAAATTAGAAAACAATTTTTATTAAATAGAGGTAAAAACAATGCTTCCAATATGGATGCCTTTTATTTCTTTTGTTTGTATGACTGCTGTGGCTAGGACTTCCAAAACTATGTTGAATAGCAGTGGTGAGAGTGGGCATCCCTGTCTTGTTCCAGATTTGAGTGAGAAGGCTTTCAGTTTTTTCCCATTGAGTATTATATTTGCTGTGGGTTTATCATAAAAGGCTTTGATGATATTCAGGAATGTTCCCTCTATACCCACTTTGGCGAGGGACTTGATCATGAATGGATGTTGGATTTTGTCAAATGCTTTTTCTGCGTCTATTGAGATGATCATATGATTTTTGACTTTTCTTTTGTTAATGTGGTGTATGACGTTGATTGATTTGCATATGTTGAACCATCCTTGTGAACCTGGGATGAACCCAACCTGGTCATGGTGTATAATTTTTTTGATATGTTGTTGGATTCAGTTGACTAAGATTTTGTTGAGAATTTTTGCATCTATAGTCATCAAAGATATTGGGTGATAGTTTTCTTTTTTGGTGGTATCTCTGTTTGGTTTTGGAATTAGGGTGATGGTGGCATCATAGAATGTCTTTGGGAGTATTCCTTCTTCTTCAACTTTTTGAAAGAGTTTAAGGAGGATGGGCACCAATTCCTCTTTATACATTTGATAGAATTTGCCTGTGAAGCCATCTGGTCTTGGACTTTTATTTGTAGGGAGTGTTTTTATGACATCTTCAAATTCATTTCTAGTGATCAGTCTGTTCAGTTGGTCTGTTTCTTCTTGATTCAGTTTTGGCAGGCTGTAAGATTCTAGAAAATTGTCCATTTCTAAACTATCACTGTATGCAGATGACATGATACTATACATAGAAAACCCTAAGGACTCAACCCAAAAACTACTTTAACTGATTAATAAATTCAGCAAAGTACAGGATTAAGATTAACATTCAGAAGTCAGTTGCATTTCTGTAAACCAGCAATGAAATATTAGAAAAGGAATACAAAAATACGATACCTTTTAAAATTGCACCTCACACAATCAAATACCTCAGAATAAACCTGACCAAGGAGGTAAAGGACCTATATGCCAAGAACTATAAAACTTTAATCAAAGAAATCAAAGAAATCAAAGAAGATGTAAAGAAATGGAAAGATATTCCATGTTCCTGGATTGGAAAAATCAATATTGTAAAAATGGCCATACTACCCAAAGCAATCTACAGATTCAGTGCAATCCCTATCAATTGACCCATGACAGTTTTCACAGAACTAAAACAAACAATCCAAACATTTATATGGAACCACAAAAGACCCAGAATCGCCAAAGCAATCCTGAGAAACAAAAACCAAGCAGGAGGCATAACTCTCCCGGACTTCAAGAAATACTACAAAGCCACAGTCATCAAAACAGTGTGGTACTGGTACCAAAACAGACAGACAGACCACTGGAACAGAATAGAGAACCCAGAAATAAACCCTGACACCTATGGTCAATTAATCTTTGACAAGGGAGGCAAGAACATAAAATGGGAACAAGAAAGTCTATTCAGCAAGCATTGCTGGCAAACCTGGACAGCTGCATGCAAAGCAATGAAACTAGAACACACCCTTACACCATGCACAAAAATAAACTCCAAATGGCTGAAAGACTTAAATATATGACAGGACACCATCAAACTCCTAGAAGAGAACATAGGCAAAACACTCTCTGACATCAACATCATGAATATTTTCTCAGGTCAGTCTCCCAAAGCAATAGAAACTAGAGCAAAAATAAACCCATGGGACCTCATCAAACTGAAAAGCTTTTGCACAGCAAAGGAAACCCAAAAGAAATTAAAACCTTTGAAAAACAATAAAAAATTTAGAAAAAAAGGACATATTTTGTAGTTTTCCTTCATGTCATCATAGTACTCCTTACTGAACATTCATTTTTTAACTCTGTTTTTATAATTTTAAGTATCTGTTCATGACACATTATGCTTATTTTTAAATCATAAAGAAAAATAGTCAGCTGGATAAAATGTCTTTAAGCATATTTATCAAGATTATTTTCCCAATTTAGTATTAAAAATTTGTTGTATTTGAAGGCAATATATGCCTACATTAAAGTAATTTTAAAACAACAATTTGTCTCCTTACAAAACTGTATTACTTGTATATAGCACATGGGCTTGATGTATCAATTATGATACCACACCTGATCAAAATTAATTGCATCTTCAATGATAAAGAGTTCTTTAAAGCTTTACAGTTTCTATTTTCTTAAGACACTTAAAAAAACCTGTTCAGAAAAAGAGTATATATATATATATATATATATATGCCTATGATGACAAAAAATTACTTATTCTCAGAAACCTAAAGAGTGTGAGGTGGGAGTTTGGGATTTCAAAATTATTCCTAGGCTTCTATTTTCGTTAATAGGTTATTAACTCTATGGCTATCTTGGAAACCAGAGTCCAGACCATAAAAATGCACTATTAGAAACAATATCTTTTTTTCTTTTCAAGAAATAAATTCTCAGATACTGATGCTTCAGAAATGCCTTTCTGAAAATGAAAATTTCTCACTATAGTTCTGAGAAATGGCAACAATGCTTTTTGGTTATTTAGGTTAATGGAGATGATTTGTTTAAAGTAAAGCTCCTTTTAGGACAAATAAAGTATCTAGTGCCATAGGTCTAACACTACTGCTTCAACAGATTTAAAGATAGAAAAGCTGGCAGCCTATGCATAGATGTGTGTGTGTGTGCGTAGTTTTTGTGTTTAAAACATAAGTTTAAGAAGAAAATTCCATTGATCATTTGTGCTTACAAAATGGAAAAATGAAAACAAGTTTTTTCCAGTTTCATAATTTGTAAAAGTTAGAAAAAAAGATAAAAGGTAAAAAAGGAAAAACTTTCAAAAGTGTCCCATAAGGCAATATCTAAAATAAATATAATTCTTATCTTAGTCATTTGGGGCTTCTATAACCAAATGCCATAGACTGGATGCCTTAGAAATGGCAGAATTTTATTTCTCACAGTTCTGGACATTGTAAGTCTGAGATCAAGGTGCCAACATGGCTGGGTTCTAGCAAGAGCCATGTTTCCTGTTGGCAAGGTGCAAATCATGTTCTCACATGGCATTGTGTTCTCATATGGCAGAAAGAAAGGACACCAACTCTCTTGTGATTCTTAAAAGAGTACTAAACCCAATCATGAGAGCATCTTCCTCAAGGATTCATTTAATCTTAATTATCTCTCAAAGTTACCACCTCCTAACACCTTAACATTGGGAAGTAGGGTTTCAACATATGAAAGGGGGAGGAAGGGGAGGAGTTATAAACATTCAGTACATAAAAGTTATTAAAATTAATTTTTACTAAAATATTTTCTATTATTTTTCATGATATAAATTTTCATTGAGGTTAGTGAAATTTTAAAGATATTTTTCTATTTAAAATTACATTTGCATTTCAAGTCACAAGATAAGATTGAAATCACTGATCTCCATATCCTTGTGGACTGTTCTGATTACCTCAACCTCCTATTTTGCTTCCATCAGAATTAATAATGTAACTGATTGCTGCTACATAGTCAGTCTCATCGGTCAGCAGTAAGTTATATGAATATATTTTGAAAAATAAGAAATTGTCTGCAGATATATCTCAAACGTAACATGTATTGTAGTAATAAATACTCAGGACTTTTAAATTATTATCCACATAAAAGAGCAAAAAAATATTTTGAGTAATGAATAGTTTATGATACATATTATGTAAGAAGGAAAGGAACTTTCATTTTATCATATATAAATTTTTGCATAAATCATAATATTTCTTCAGATAATCTGAAAAAATGTCCTCTGTAGTAGAGTTCACAGAAGCAATTTTCTATGTTATTTTACTTGGAAAAAATAAATCTTGTTTTTTTTTTTTAAAGTGCTAATTGTTTAAATGCTTGTTCATTTCATAGATATTACATTCTATAATTTTGTTGGAAAGGGTGTGCGTGTTATTTGGAATTACATATAAATTCATTCAAATATCTGAGCTACTCTTATTTATGACCTTGCAGATATCACTTTTAAAAAGTTAACATTCTACAGATTCTTCAAAATTTCTTAACTCTAAAATATAAAAAATTAGTTACACTTGTTGGAAGAATTAAAGAAGGAACATATCTGTGTGTGCCAAAAGAAACTGTCTTTCTAAGGCTCAATTTCATAGTATGTGGTTTTTATATTGTTATTTCTTGTAAAGCGCTTGAGTGTTCAATGAATATAAATTATTATTATTATTGCACTTGGCACAGTAGATGCTTAATGTATCTTAATTACTTTTGTTTTTTATTTTTTTCATTTATAATGATTTTTATTTTTTCCATTATAGCTGGTTTAGTGTTCTGTCAATTTTCTACTGTACAGCAAAGTGACCCAGTTATATATACAGGTATACATTCTTTTTTCTCACATTACCATGCTCCATCATAAGTGACTAGAAAATTTCCAGTGCTATACAGCAGGATCTCATTGCTTATCCATTCCAAAGGCAATAGTTTGCATTAATTAACCCCAAATTCCCAATCCATTCTCCCCTCCCCATTGGGAACCACAAGTCTCTTCTCCATGTTCATGATTATCTTTTCTGTAGAAAGGTTCGTTTGTGTGTATATTAGATTCCAATTATAAGTGATATCATATGGTATTTGCTTTCTCTGACTTACTTCACTCAGTAGGTGTGTCTCTAATTCCATCCATGTTGCTGCAAATGGTATTATTTTGTTCTTTTTTATAGCTAAGTGGTATTCCATTGTGTATATATACCCCTTCTGAATCCAATCATCTCTTGATGGACATTTAGGTTGTTTCCCTGTCTTGGCTATTGTGAATAGTGCTTCAATAAACATGTAGGTGCACATGTGTTTTTCAAGGAAAGTTTTGTCCGGATATATGCCCAAGAGTGGAATTGCTGGGTCATATGGTAGTTCTATGTATAGTTTTCTAAGGTACCTCCATACTGTTCTCCATAATTATTGTACAAATTTACATTTCCACCAACAGTGAGGGAGGGTTCTCTTTTCGCCACCCCCTCCCTAGCATTTGATATTTGTTGATGTTAATGATAGCCATACTGACTGGAGTGAGGTGGTACTTCACAGTAGTTTTGATTTGAAATTCTCTAATAACTACTGATGTTGAATATTTTTTGATGTGCTTGTTGGCCATCTGTATATCACCCTCTTGGAGAAATATCTATTCAGGTCTTTTGCCCATTTTTCAATTGGGTTGTTGGCTTTTTTGCTGTTGAGTTGTGTAAGTCGTTTGTATATTTTAGAGATTAAGTCCTTGTCTGTTGCATAATTTTAAACTATTTTCTCCCATTATCTAAGTTGTATTTTTTTTTAAAGTTTTCTTTGCTGTGCAAAATCTTGTCAGTTTGATTAGGTCCTGTTAGTTTACTTTTGCTTTTATTCTGTTGCTTTGGGAGGCTGACCTGAGAAAACATTTGTAAGGTTGATATCAGAGAATGTTTTGCCTATGTACTCTTCTTGGGGTTTGATGGTGTCCTGTCGTATATTTAAGTCTTTAAGCCATTTTGAGTCTATTTTTTTGCATGGTGTGAGGGTATGTTCCAGTTTCATTGATTTACAGGCAGATGTTCAGTTTTCCCAGCACCACTTACTGAAAAGACTGTCTTTATCCCATTTTTATATGCTTGCCTGCTTTGTTGAAGATTAATTTACCATAGGTGTCTGAGTTTATTTCTGCGTTCTGTATTCTGTTCCATTGGTCTCTATGTCTGTTTTGGCACCAGTACCACACTGTCTTGATGACTGTGGCTCTTTAAGATTGCCTAAAGTCTCGGAGAGTTATGCCTACTGCTTGGTTTTTGTTCCTCAGAATTGCTTTGGCAATTATGGTTCTTTTGTAGTTGCATATAAAGTTTTGGATTGTTTATTCTACTTCTGTGAAAAATGTCATGGGTAATTTAATAGGGATTGCATTGAATCTGTAGATTGCTTTGGGTAGTATGGCCATTTTTAAGATATTAATTTTCCAACCCAGGAGCATGGACTCTCTTTCCATTTCTTTGAATCCTCTTTAATTTCCTTGAATGTTTTATAGTTTTCAGTATGTAAGTCTTTCACCTCCTTGGTCAGGTTTATTTACAGGCATTTGATTTTTTTGGATGCAATTTCAAAAGGTATTGTATTTTTGTATTCCTTTTCTAATATTTCATTTTTACTATAAAGAAATGTGACTGAATTCTGAATGTTAATCTTATATCCTGCAACTTTGCTGAATTTGTTGATCAGTTCGAGTAATTTTTGAGTCCTTGGGGTTTTCTATGTATAGTATGTCATCTGCATACAGTGCAATTTTACCTCTCCTTTTACAATTTGGATGCCTTTTATTTCTTTTGTTTATCTGTTTCTTTGGCTAGGACTTCCAATACTATGTTGAGTTAACAGTGGTGAGAGTGGGCATCTTTGCCTTGTTCCAGATTTTAGTGGGAAGGCTTTAAGCTTTTCTACATTGAGTTTTACACTTGTTGGTGGATTGTCATAAATGACTTTTATTATGTTGAGGTATGTTTCCTCTATACCCACTTTGGTAAGAGTTTTGATCATGAATGGATCTTGTACTTTGTCAAACGCTTTCTCTGTATCTATTGAGTTGATTATGTGGTTTTTGACTTTTCTTTTGTTAATGCGGTGTGACTTTGATTAATTTGCATATGTTGAACAATCCTTGTGAACCTGGGATTAATCTCTCTTGGTCGTGGTGTATGATCTTTTTTGTATGTTGTTGGAACCAGTTGGCTAAAATTTTGCTGAGAATTTTTGTGTCTGTATTCACCAAAGATATTGACATATAGTTTTATTTTTTGATGATATCTTTGTCAGATTTGTTATTAAGGTGATGGTGGTGTAATAGAATGTCTTTAGAAGTGTTCCTTCTTCTTCAACCTTTTGAGAAAGTTTAAGGAGAATGGGTATAAATTCCTCTTTGTATGGTTGGTAGAATTCATCTGTGAAGCCATCTGGTCCTGGACTTTTATTTGTAGGGAGTGTTTTTATGATATATTCAATTTCATTTCTAGTGATAGGTCTGTTCTGTTGATCTGTTTCTTCTTGATTCAGTTTTGGCAGGCTGTAAGTCTCTAGAAAGTTGTTCATTCTTTTCTAGGTCATCAAATTTGTTGACATATAATTGTTCATAGTATTCTGTTATGGTTTTTTGTATTTCTTCGGTATCCATTGTGATTATTCCTCTTCCAGTTCTTATTTTATTTATTTGGGTTTTTTCTCTCCTCTTCTTGGTAAGTCTGGCCAGAGGTTTATCAATTTTGTTTACCTTTTCAAAGAACCAGATCTTTGGTTTTATTGATTTTTTTCTATTGTTTTTTGAATCTCTAGTTTATTGATTTCCTCTGTGATCCTTATGATTTCCTTCCTTCTGCTGACTTTAGTTTTTGTTTTTTCTTCTTTTTCTAATTCATTTAGGTGGTGGGTTATTTTGTCAATTTGAGATTTTGCTTCTTTTTTGAGGAAGGCCTTTATTACTGTGAATTTCCCTCTGAGCACTGCTTTTTCTGCATCTCATAGATTTGGAGTGGTTGTGTCTTTATTACCATTTGTCTTGAGGTAGTTTTTCATTTCCTTCTTGATTTCCTCATTGACCCATTGGTTTTTTAATAGCACGTTGTTTAGTCTCATTGTAGTTAGTTTTTTATTTCTTTTTCCGTTGGTTAATTTCTAGTTTCATGCCATTGTGGTCCGAGAAGATACTTGAAATAATTTCTATACTCTTAAATTTGTTGAAGTTAGCTTTGTGCCCATTATGTGATCGATTTTTGAGAATGTTCCATGTGCACTTGAAAAGAATGTATATTCTGATGTTTTGGATGCAATGTCCTAAAAATGTCGATTAAGTCAACTTTTCTATTGTGTCCTTTAGGATCACCATTGCCTTATTGATTTTCTGTCTAAAGGATCTGTCCATTAGTGAGTGGGGTGTTAACGTCTCTGAATATTATTGTAGTCCCATCAATTTCTCCTTTTATGTCTGTTAGTATTTGTTGTAGGTATCAGGGTGCTCCTATATTAGGGACATATATCATATATATTGATGATTGTAATATCCTCTTCTTGAATGTATCCTGTTACTATTATATAGTGTCCTTCTTTGTCTTTATGGCCTTCATTTTAAAGTCTATTTTGTCTGATATGAATATTGCAACTCCTGCTTTCCTGTCTTGTCCATTGGCATAAAATAACTTTTCCCATCCCCTCACTTTCAATCTATATGTGTCCTTTGTCCTAAGGTGAATCTCTTGTAGTTAGCACATTGCCAAGACCAGCTCAGCAGGATGGGGCTGAAGAACGGGTGCTATGAAACTTAAGGAAAAAAAGTTAACATAAAACAAGACACAGAGACATTTATCTTAAGTAAAGGTGGGAACCAGGGGACTCAAGGTCTCAGGGACCAAGAGCCCCACTTCAAGAAACTACACTGCTTTTATTGTGCTCTTGAGGATTACCTCAAGCAAAAAGGGGGTTGTAGGTGCAGGGTATAGGTTTTTTTTTATTTTTATTATTTTAAAAGTCACTTAGCTGGTAAATGGTTAAACTTTTTACTCTAAACTATAGGCATTTAAGAATCATTAGCATTTGAGTTAGCTATCTATGCAGAGCATTTAAGAGAATCCTCACTGCTTCTGCAAAAGGCATGCTTACTTGTGGCAACCCTGGGTGCCTAGGTTTGCACCTTGGTTCTCTTTTGTCATGCATATTCTGTTAATAAACCACTTGGTCATGAGGTTCCTCTTTCTCTTATTCTTTAGAGGACATATCATGCTTGTGCAAAGGTGCGCCTAGACCATTGTATTATATCTACATTCTGCTGACCCCACGAATAACCCATGCCCTTAGGTCTTTGTTCTTAAGCTTAATTCATTTACCATCACCGAGACTGTTTCTCAAGCAGGATGACAGGACAAAGTAAGGAAGGACAAGATGGAGTTTTCAGCAAAGAGGCTAAGAAAATATTATAAAAACATGTCTCACAACAGCACATGATAGGTTTTTGCTTTTTTATCCAATCTGCCACACTGTGCCTTTTGATTGGGGCATTCAGTCTATAGATATTTAAGGTAATTATTGATAGATATGTATTTATTGCCACTTTAAACCTTGTTTTCCAGTTGATTCTATGTTTCTCTTTTCCTCCTTTCTTTTTTTGTTGGATGATTTGCATTTATTTTATGCCTGAATACTTTTCTTTTCAGTTTTTGTGCATGTAATGTTTGGTTTTGATTTGTGGTTGCCCTGTTTTTTAAGTATGTTAACCCTTTCCTTTATCTACTTGCTTTAGCCTGATAGTCATATAGGCTTAAACACATTATTAAAATAATTTTAAAAAGAATCTATATTTTCTTACTTTCCTTCCCCTCATAGTATGATTTTGATTTTTTTTTTTTTTTAATATCTTCATGTTTAGACCTGTAGGCTGGTTTATTTAAGTGACTGCTTTCCAGTTGTGGTTTCCTCCATCCTATTTCCTCTTACTTTTTTTTTTTTTTAATTTAGAGAAGCCCTTTCAGTATTTCTTTTAGAAAGGGTTTAGTATTGCTGTACTCTTAGTTTTTGTTTGTTGGAGAAATTCTTTATTTCTCCTTCTCTTTTAAATGATACTCTCGCTGGATAGAGTATTCTAGTTTGCGGATTTTTTTCTCCTTTCAGCCCTTTAACTATATTTTGCCTCTCCCTTCTGGCCTGTAGTGTTTCTGTAGAGAAATCAGCTGATAGCCTTATGGGGGTTCCCTTATAATTAATGCTTTGCTTTTTTCCTGCTATCTTTTGAATCCTCTGTTTTTAACTTTTGCCATTTTTATTATAATATGTCTTAGTGTGGGCCTATTTGAGTCTGACTTTTTTGGGGCCCTTTGTGCTTCCTGTATCTTCATATCAGTTTCCTTTAGATTTGGAAAGTTTTCAGACATAATTTCTTCAAATATATTTTCTATCCCTTTTTCTTTTTTTTTCTCCTTCTGGAATTCCTATTATTCATAGATTGGCCCACTTTATATTATCCCATATATCTATTTTATTGCTTTCATGTTTTTTCTTTTGGTTTTCTGTTTGCTATCCTGATTGAATGATTTCCATTCTATCTTCCAAGTTACTAATTCATTCCTCTACATTATTCATTCCACTATTTAGTGTCTTTGGCTCAATTTGCATCTCTGCAAATGAATTTTCTAATTTTTCTATGTTCCTCCTATATTTTCTAGTTCCTTTCTAAAAGAATCTGCATTACTGTTCATATCCACTCTTAATTCCATGCTATTCAGCCTTCATTCCTTCAGTATTTTCACTACCTCCCTTTTGAACTCAGTGTCTGTCAGACTGCAGAGGTCTGTTTCATTGTTTGCTGCTTCATGTGAATTCTGTTCTTTTAACTGGGAATGGTTTCTGAGCTTCTTCATCCTGCTTTTGTTTTTCTTTTTCTGTGAGTTTAGGGAAGCCAAATTATAGTCTTGTAAGGCTACTTCTATACAAGAGCACCCCTTTATATTTTGTGGGGGGTTACTATTGATTTTTGCTGTGGGAGTTTGAATATTTGCTGTCTCTTTCTTTGGTGTGAGCAGGCTGTTATCCCCAGCATACTGAGTGTGTTTCCAGGGAGAAGGAAGCAATAGGTATGGCTAGTAGTCAGTGCCTGGTTGCTGGGCTCTTAACAGCAGCAAGGACCTATGGGAAGGTGGCACAGGGTACTCCTAGTTGCAGGGACCTTGGAAGTGGTAATGCACTTAGGCAGATTTACAAGGTGCCCAGAGCATTTGGCTGTGGCAGCAGCAGGGTGTGTGAGTTCCCAGGGGAGTGAGAGCTGCAACAGGTAGTGTTCTATTGCAATGCCCTCCTCTGAGGTGATTGAAACCACAGCTGGTGACTGTTTAGGGACCCCCAGTGGTAGCATACCATGCCTACCTCTGCCAGCC
Organism: Sus scrofa; assembly: GCF_054392235.1. Taxonomy (NCBI): domain Eukaryota; kingdom Metazoa; phylum Chordata; class Mammalia; order Artiodactyla; family Suidae; genus Sus; species Sus scrofa. The sequence goes on along the minus strand of NC_139383.1, from coordinate 184,010,234 downwards.
ACTTGCAGACTATTCAAGGCACATCCTGTCTCACTTAGCCCCCACAGGATGTGCTACACAGGCTGCTCCTAGTTGTAGGATCCTGGGACACGAAAGAGATCATGTCTGTGGGCACTGCCCAGAGCATTCGGTGGTGGCAGCAACAGAGTTGGTGTGCTCCCAAGGTTATTATTAATATATCTTAATTACTTGTTCTTAACCAATAAGATGCATGTAAAATGTGGAAAATAAGAATTATTAAATGTGTAATAATTCCATCTAGTTTGATAGTATAATTGTCTTATATCTGGAATTGTGATTGTTTGATTTGGTAGGATAATTTAGATGTATTAACTCCAGATGATGAATTGTATACTCACTAAATAGTAAAATGAAAAAATAAATGAAGGTAGAAAAGAAAACCAGAAGGCAAGAATGAAAGGTAGAATTATAAAGAGATAGAGAGGGTAAAGAAAAAGTGAGATGGATGGGTAGAAGGAAGGAATGGAGATTTAGCTCTAGAGAATGATTTTTTTTTTCCTCGCCACACAGGCTGCCTTTGAATGGTCAGAGCCATTTGAATATTTAAATGTGTTGTGAAACTACAGCAGACCACATGGGATATAAAGAGTAATGAACTATATTGAAACCATTGACTGAAAAAAAATTCACAACCTAAAAGCTGAAAATTATGTTTTTTTCAGTGGACTTGCTGAGGGCTTATGCCCAGGAAGCAGCCTCTCAAATTGTTCTGAAGGACTGCTCTGAAGAAGTAAGGGAGGAGCCAGTATATACAGGAGTTTTTGCAACAAAAACCAAGTAGTTAGAACATCAAAAGATTACTATTAAAAATAGACATCTCATGTTAATAATATATTTAGCTTTTAGGTAGGTATGGGAAGATGCAAGAGTCTGGGCTCATAGAAATCATTCCTTTGGTATATACCTTAACTATTTAAGGCAGTACCTAGCTTTCTCCATCCTGAATACTCTAAGGGTGCAGTTGGGGATGGCCACAGAGGAAGATGGCTTGATGGCTATAACATCATTTGTTTACTGCTACGGCAGGCAGTATTCTTCATTCACAGCCACAAAGCCAGTGGGAACTGGCGGAAAAGACTTATTAAAGGCTACACATTAATGAGACTTAGGGCCCAAAAATTTCAACATCAACTAGTCCTGCTTAAAATAAGTGTTATTCTGTTAGGCTTTGAAAGCCTTAGTCTTAAAATTTAGCATTAGTTAAGATCTGTTCCTATGAAGTAATTTTTTAACATACAGCATAGAATATAGAAGACATGACCATCTTTGGCTTTGGGTAATAAACTTAGAATAAATAACATTTAAATGCTTATTATGATTATAAATAATGATACTATATCTACCAATTTAATTGATACTATATTGATATTAAATGTAGTAATACGTAGAATGATTCATCCTTTCATGGCTTTTAGGACATAAGATAGAGTTCAAAAAATTATTGGATGATTTCCTTCTATCTTTTTTTTTTTTTTAATCTTTTTGCCATTTCTAGGGCTGCTTCCGAGGCATATGCAGGTTCCCAGGCTAGGGGTCTAATCAGAGCTGTAGCCGCCGGCCTATACCACAGCCACAGCAATGTGGGATCCAAGCCGTGTCTGCAACCTCACCACAGCTCATGACAACACCGGATCCTTAACCCACTGAGCAAGGCCAGGGATCAAACCCACAATCTCATGGTTCCTAGTTGGATTCATTAACCGCTGAGCCATGACAGGAACTTCAATTTTCTTCTATCCCTTCAGTAACTCCTGCACTCCAGCCCCTTTAATATTGGACATCTTTTTTTTTTTTTTCTTCTCTTTTTTTAATCTTTTTAGAGCCATGCCCATGGCATATGGAGTTTCCCAGGCCAAGGGTCTAATCGGAGCTGTTGCTGCCCACCTATGCCAGAGCCACAGCAACACCAGATCTGAGATGCATCTGTGACCTACATCACAGCTCATGGCAATACCAGATCCTTAACCCACTGAGCTAGGCCAGGGATCGAACCTGCAACTGAACCTGCAACCTCATGGTTCCTAGTCAGATTTGTTTCCCGGCACCACAACGGGAACTCTTAGACATCTCTTTAATATATTTTATTTGTTCAAAGATTTAAATTGCTCTTAAATTAGTAACACCTGTGAAACTAAATTGTCAACCCTGAAACCATAATTCTTATCATTTAATTTGTTTGCAAGGATATTTCTGTATGTGTGTTAAGAATTCATATAGAAAAATAGAGGATGTTGAAATGAATTATTAATGTGAATGCACCTCTGATGTCTTTTTAGTTCCATCCTTCTTAACAAGAAAAGAGATATCCTATCTTGCCTTTTTTGAGGGAAATTATGCCATATCATGAAAAATTATATTATATGATTTATTTCATTTTAAATTCTGGAATTCTGTGTGTTAAAAATGAATTTACATGTATATACAAATATATAAAATATTTACATATGTAATATAGAGAATGAAAATATATTTTCAAAAGTATGAGATACATATATAAATATATATTTATACAATTAGGCAATAGAGTAGATTGGTATGCATCTAATTGGTTTTTTAATAATAAAAAGGAGACTCAGATATGCTGCTTTTTTTCAGTCTTTGAAATATATCGTGAAATACCACATAAAAAGATAGTATATATCCATGCACTCACTTATTCCCAGTATATTTGTATTCTATGTAAATTGAAACAACAGCAAGAAAGATGTTTTTGAAATTTACATAGCTTTGGCAGACTGCCACTGTTTCTAGTCAGAATTCAAATTAGTCCATTTCTTAAATTTAAATTGGAATAAAAGAGTCATGGTTTTCTTTTAAATACTCTTATCACTGATGTTTATAAGTTTTTAGAATAAACTCTATGAATATAAACACATAGGATTGCTCTTATTTTTTCAAATAAATATCAAAGTATAATAAACAAATCTGAGGTTGTAAACTGATACTCTACTTTTTCATAGAATGCATACACAATTTATTCAACATAATGATAATAAGATACAGTCTTCTGGAATCATAGATAATTAAATATTGTCTCCTATGAGTTAAATCCACCTAAGTTAATTTTCAAAGCAATAAAAAGAAAGAAATCTATTTTAAAGATGCAGCAACTCAAAATTTGAAAATTGTGTCTCAACATTGCTTAATCTATATCAACCATCTTTTGCTGTATCTGAAAGACTATACTCTTAGTAGTGTTTGTTTATCTGATTAATTCACTTCATAAAATTTATGAAACATATTATAAAATCATTTATAGATGTCACTGCCCCAAAAGTCATTTACAATTATTTTGCATATTATAAAATATTGATAACCGGATTTTTTTCTAAATTATGTCATTAATTTCTCATATGTCAAATTTTTGAGCATTTGATATACTTATTATCACATAATTTAATTCAGCTTCTGTATTAGTATGTTAAGGTTCTTTAGAGAAAGAGAATTAATATAATGTATAAGGAATTAACTCATTTAATTTTGGAGGTGTGGCAAGTCCAAAACTTGGTGGAGTTGGCTGGCAGACTGGAGACTCTGGAAATTATCAGTTTGAGTTGAAAGGTAGTCTTCAGTAGAACTGGTTAGGTCAATGTTGCAGCTGATGTCTGAAGGCAAACTGTGGAGATTCCCTCTTGTTTTTGGGAGATCACTCTCTTATTCTGTTCAGGCCTTCTATTCTCTAGATGAGGTCCACACATTATAGAGACAATTCTGCTTTAATCAAAGTCCAGCAATTTAAAACTCATCTAAAAACATCTAACAGAAAAACCCAGAATAATATTTGCCCAAATACAAGGGCACTGTGGTCCAGATAAGTTGACGCATAAAATTAACCATCGTAAAGCCACCTCTTTTCAACTTCACAACTATATACAACTCTTCAAACCATACTTAATCTCCAAATAAAATAGCAAGGTCATATATTTACCTATCATGATGTAACTATCCTGCATACAATCAAAAATGTACTAACTCTTTTTTCCAGAGAAGATGCAAAGACATTGGATGATGTTTACTCTTCTCATTGATATCCTGTACTTAAATACTATTATGTAAAGCTAACAAAACTTAAATACTATGATATAAAGTCAATACAACCTACATTAGATGATAAAAACAGATATTTGCTTAACATCATTTTATATATAATATATAAAATCTTGAAACAAATGTATATTCAATAAATATCATATTTAGATAGATAGGATGGATAGGTAGACAGAAAACTAGGTAGATAGATACACACAAGCACCCATAAAATAAGGGGAAAATACTTATGAAAAATTCAGTCCTTATAACTGTACAAATGGTCATAACTGGTATTTATAGCTATCGTCTTCCTCTGTTCATTTGTATCATCTTTGCCTTCAGTAAGCATCTCATCTGATGACAGTTCATTACCTGGTAAGGTGACAAATCTTCATTGTTGAAGGATCTGGGCTGTTAGTAGTGGTTCTGCCTAGTTAGAGTTGTTACTGTTTTCCATTGACGTGGTAATACTCAGAGATGCCCTTGGGGATATCCTATATGGCTTCCTTTCTTCCACTGTGGAGTATCAGTCACCCCAGCCAACACAGTAACTGCCTTCTTTGCCTGCTGATTTAGAATCTTGAGGAGACTAGAGTGCCCAGGTTGCAGTGTTAACTCCCAGTTTAAGGGATGATTTGTGTCTCCTGGTGGAAGCATTTCTCCCTTTGGAACCTAGACCACTAGGTTAACAAAGCTCAAGGTCCAGAAAGATTTAAAAAAGAAAAAAAAAAAAAGATTGCTAGCGATTAATAGTAAAGTTTTACTGTAATGAGGAGTAATAGTTTGTAGTGCCATTCCCATTTCCACCTCTTAATTTTTAGACCTGTGCATCCTAACTTCTTCAAAGGTGACTGCGATGGCTTGAGCTGCACTCATGACCTCTTTATCAAATATTTTTCCACCCATACCCTTGATGTTTTTTCCAGAGCATGTTTTTCTGTTTTTTATAATATGGATGAGCTGAGAATTTTTCATAATTTCAAAATCCTGTTTTTTTTTATTTAACAATTCCTTCAAATTATCATTCTCCTCTCACATTTTACTATTATCTGTAAGAAGAAGCCAGACACAGCTTCCTATGTTTTCCATATTATGTAAATTGCAAAATTTTTACTATATAATGCATAGCATTTAACAATTTAAACACTATGCTTGATTGGAATGCAACTCAGATTCTATGAGTGTTGAAATTTGAGGAGTTTCCAATGTTATGAGAAATGTCACACTTTTAATAATAACATTTTGAATTCTTTTAGACCTGAAGTGTCCTTAGAAAATAATGATTAGGAGTTCCCATTGTGGCTCAGTAGTAACAACCTGACTTTCTTTATAGACAAATCTGTGACACTAAGTCCTTTTCAAGTTATGCCCTCTTTCTTCCCTTCACTGCTATGCTTCTTGAAAGAAAATTCTGGAGTTCTGGTCATGGCTCAGTGGTTAACGAATCTGACTAGGAACCATAAGGATGCAGGTTCAATCCCTGGACTTGCTCAGTGGATTAAGGATCCAGCATTGCCAGGAGCTGAGGTGTGGGTTGCAGATGCAGTTTGGATCCCTTCATTGCTGTGGCCATGACATAGGCCAGCAGCTGTAGCTCCAGTTTGACCTATTTGACCCCTAGCCTGGGAGCTTCCATATCCTGCAAGTGTGGCCCTAAAAAGAAAAAAAAAAAAATTATTGATAACACTGGACAAAATTTTCAGAATTAACTTTTTCAGGCTTCTGAAAACTGACCAAGGGCATGCAGAAATTTAGAAGTTTTATTCCAAGAAAAATGACTGAATCTTTGTAAGAACAGCAAGGTTCATAACATTTTTTATTTTTTTCTTCTTTCCTCCAAGTTGTACAGTAGTTTTAAAAGCTAAGAGTCCCACAATCAAGATAAAAGCCAGCAACCTGACAGCCACCAGAGAGGTTAAAATGTGAGACAGAACTTTTCAAAACATCATTTTCAGATAATTGTCATTATTTTAACTTTCCTAGAAGAACCCACTGATTTATTTGATCTGACTCAGAGCTTACCCATCTCAAAATCTGTTTCCATGGGACCACTGTCAATAACCATTAAAGCCAATTCTTTAACTTTGTGGCTTCTTTGAGCAGTGGATAACAGTTGGAGAAAATGATAAACAAACCATGGAACTTGAAAGGAATAGCCAAAGAACAAGGCATTCATAAGGGCTTAGGTATGCTATGAAATATTCCTCAGAATCTAGAAGGTCACTTGCAGTCATTGGAGCATATGTGTACCAGGCTGGGCATGGGCTTAGGAAAGACCTAAGAAAGATCTAAGCTTTTATCTTTGCATAAAATCTTGAGGCTTTGCTCAATCAAGAAGTGAATGTGAAGGTAAAGTGAAATGCCTGGTAAAGTATAAAAGCACACCCCAATACTCACACAGAGCCCCTCAGCAAACATTGATTGAGTTCTTGGTTTTAGACACTTAAGAAAATTTATATGCAAACGTTGCCTGACCCTAAGCTATTCAATCAAACACATCAGTGTTCATGAATGGCAAAAACCCAGAATTTACGAAATTATAGCAGAAAACAAACAGCAAGCAAAACTCTTGGTAGGCAGAAAATATAATTTCCAGAATCACCACTTTACATTATTTAATGTGTACATTTTTCAACCAGAAATTAAGAAATATACAAAATCGAGAAAGCATGGATCACACATAGGAACAAAAAAGGCAATCAACTGAAACTGTCCCTGAGGATATCCAGAAATATGGATTACTAGACAAATGTTTAAAGTCAATTTTTTAGAATATGATAAAGTAAATAGAAAATATCTAAGGAATTAAATAATGTGAATGGTATCTCAACAGGAGTTCCCATTGTGGCTCAGTGGTTAACAAATCTGACTAGGAACCATAAAGTTGCAGGTTCAATCCCTGGCCTTGCTCAGTGAGTTAAGGATCCGCTGTTGCCGTGAGCTGTGGTGTAGGTTGCAGACATGTTTCAGATCCCATGTTGCTGTGGTTTTGGCATTGGTCCGTGGCTACAGGTCCAATTAGACCCCTAGCCTGGGAATAGCCACATGCCATGGGTGCAGCCCTAGAAAAGACAAAAAAAAAAAAAAAAAAGGTATCTCGACAAATAGGGAATATTAATATTAACAAAGAGATTTAAAAAGAACCAAATAGAAATCCTCCATGTGGTAAAGTATATTTATTGAAATATAAAAACTTACTAAATGGACTCAACAGCAGATTTGAGCAGGCAGAAGAGAAGATCAATGAACCTGTATTTTGGTTAAATAAAACTATTCAGTCTGGAGAAGAAAAGAAAAAAAGAACAAAAATGAACTTGAAGATCTGTGTATCATCATAAAACATAGCAACATACACATAATAGAAGTTTCAGGAGGAGAGGAGAGAAAAGACAGAATGACTATTTGAAGAAATAATTGCTGAAAAATCCTCAAATTTGATGGAAAACACCATATATCACCTAAGGTTTTGGCATTATCTAAAGAACTCTTATTAAAAGGTGAACATTTGAAAGACAAAACATCCAATTTAAAAATGGGCAAAAGAATTTGTATAGAATTTCCTTCAAACAAGATATACAAATGGCAAATCAGCATGTGAAAACATTCTCAGCATTGTTAGTTATCTGTCCAATGTAAATCAAAACCACAAGGAGATATAGTTCACTTTTACTAGAATGACTATAACAAGTGACAGTAACAACAGACAATAAGAAATGTTGATGAGGACATATAGCAATTAGAACAATCATATACAGCAGGTAGGAGAGTGAAAGGTTGCAACCACTTAGGAAAACAATTTAGCAGTTTCCTCAATAAATTAAACAGAGTTTGCATATGATTCAACAATTCAACTCCTAGTTTTATACCCCTCAAAACTGAAAACATGGTCACATAAAAACTTGTACATGAATGGTCATGGCAGCATTGTTCATGATAGCCAAAAAAATGGAAATAACCCAATTGTCTATTAAATGATGAAAAGATAAATAAAATGTAGTATATATATAAATTAGAATAGTAAGACTTAAAACTGGAGTGCAGATATATGCCACATCATGGTTGAGTCTTTAAACATTTAGGTTAATGGAAAGAAGCCAGACTCAAAGCTTACTTAATTCTATGATTCCACTTATGTGTAAAGACAAAATTGGCATTTCCCTAAAAACAGAACATATGTTAATGGTTTCCAGAGGCAGAGGGGAAGAAGGAAGATGCAGTGAATCCTGATAGGTACATATTTTCTTTCTGGGGATGAAAATATTTTGGAATTACAGAGTGGTGATATGGTGGTGGTTGCATTATGAGATTCATATTTAAACTGAATCAAAACAGCATGAATAAAAATATGTATTCCTATTTATTAGCTTTTTTTCTCTTAAATCATTTTACAATTTTTATTTGTTGTCATTTTACAAATGAAAAGATTAAGAATCAGATAGGTTGCCATTTCCCAAGGTTAAACAACTATCATCTATTTATTTTTTCATGTGTTAATCAAACCCATATTGAGGACAACTAAAAATCCTATTTATTAGATTTTATGTCAATACCCATATGAATTATAACATGAATTATAAAAGAAAAATGGATGTGAAACTTAATATACCAATTATTACTCAAATACATAGTCAGGTAAAATAATTAGAGTCATTTATTGAAGCATTTAACTTTAATTTTTTATTGGTTTTAATGCAAAAAACATGAATGAAGCATTTCAACAGCTTTGTTTAGAGATTTCAGCACTCAGAGAAGATAAACTTTGTAGAATAAAATAGAATATTTGAGTATGTTTTTTAACCTTGTGTTTTTAACCTCATTGTGTCAATCTTGTGAACACATAAAATTAAAAAATGATAAATAAAATCAGAATAAATTGGAGTATTAGGAATAACAATTCTTCTTCAGCTAGATATGTAAAATTTCCCATGATACCCTCCCAATAAGGTAGTTGAGTTATTGTATAAAAGAGTGTCTTTTCTTATATATGCCCCTGAAATATTTATGTTGTTTTTTACCCAACGAAACTCCACTAACAAAATAAAGTACTTATCTACTCAAACAATACAATAGAATAATGATTTCTACCATAGAAGATAAAGTAATTAAACAATGACTTTATACAAATTAACAAAATATTAATTATATAACTACAATTCTTTATGACATATCAAAATATTATAAAAGTGGAGAACTTGTGTAAAAAGTATGGTGAAGAAAATTAGAAGATGAGAATAAAGATTTTTTGTTTTAATTTTATTCTAATTGAAATTCTAGTTGGAAAAAAAATAGCAATGTGCAATTGAACAGTTGGTTAATTAGATAGTGAGGATGAAAGGATTTAGTATTCTGTACTTTGGCTTAAGATGCCAAAATGATAACTTCCTGGCAAGAGATAAAGGACAAATCTCACAAAGACATAAGATAATATAGCTGGTAAAATATTTTTAACCTAATGAAATGAAATAAGAATTTTTTAAATTATTATGAGAAACTAATCTCAAGCATTCAGTGGTAGAACAAACTTGACTTAATTAGGTTAAAAGATCTTTTCCTATGATTTCTCAGGCAAGTAGAGAGAGACCTAAGACAATCTTCAAAACTGTCAAGGAGTTCCCCGGTGGCTTAATGGATTAAGGATCCAGCATTGTCTTTGAAGTGTCTCAGGTCACTGCTGTGGCACATGTTCAGTCCCTGGCTAGGGAACTTCCAGATGCTCTGGCCAAAAATAAAAAAAAAAAAAAAAAAAGGAAAGAAAAAGAAAAACTGAAAACTGTCCAGATAAGATCATGACAAAACATGGTAAGACAAAGACACTATCAGACCACAGGACACCAAAGAGACTTGAAAACTGAATGCATTGTAGTACACTGGTTTGCAACTGGACAAGAAACACTGATGAAACCCAAGTCAATAGTTTAGTTAATAGTGTCTTACCAATATTCTTTGTTTTGGCAAATAGTCCATGATTATGTAAAATGTTAACATTATGGGAAGCTCAATGAAGGTTATTTGGAAAATGTCTGTGCTCTATTTTCAACTCTTCCTGAAATTTAAAGATATTTTAATGTGAAAAGTTTTTAAAAATCTGAAAAAGAATAAAAGTAATTTACATTTGTATGTGAGTCTACCTATACTCTATATACTCTTCCATTAGTATATATGCTTATCCTTATTTAAATTTCACACTCTCTTGAATAATATAGCTATGTCAGATACAAATCTTTCAACTTTGTTCATTTATTTCAAATCACTTGGTTATTTTATGTTCTTTGTATTTCCATTGACTTTTCACATTTGCTTGCTATTGTTTACAAAATAACTTACTAGGATTTTGAGATTACTCTTAATTTGTAGATTAATAAGTGAGAATTTGTATCTTCAAAATGTTGTTTTTTGCAATTCTTGAACATAATATCTCTTTTTAATTTTTCTCAAGAATATTTGTAATTTGCAGTGTACAAATCTTAAATACATTGTCAGGAGCTTAGCTGAACTGGCGAGAAAGCTGAATTTCCAGATGTCAGAACAGACATTTAAAACAACAAGTCAAAAATGAAAATGACAGTCAAACCTTTCATGCCTTGCTGCCATGGTATAAGCAAGAGTCTAAAAGCAGAGGCGGGGCCTGTTGCCTCCTGTTTTCATTCTCCTCATGCAACAGTGCTCAGGTGGATCAGCACTTAAGGAGGGGGCTTTCTGGGAGATCCTGAATAAAAGATTCCTACCATTTTATGGAGCTGAGGATAGTGGGAAGGGAAGGAGAAAATAGGAGTGGAAAAGTACTGAGTACTGTGTGAGAGTGGAGAAAAATATCTTCCAGTTTCCTATATTAAGAGACCTCCAAATGGAGGGCCCTGGACTAGGAATGCAAACATGCATAAGAACATGAACAGCCAGAGGGGCATGAATCTTTGTTGTAACTATCTCCAGAGACTGCGAATGTGCTGACAGTGTACCAAGTCTAGTGCAGAGAAGACAGGACTTCCTCATGAGACCTGCCAGGTAGGGCCTTTGTAATTGCCTAAGGTTGGGAATGAAAAACCACAGAGTCGTTTTTTTGTTTGTTCATTTTAACAGGGAGCTGGATCTCTCACATGTACTGTATTTCCAGATATTTCATGTGTTTGGATTCAATTGTAAATCATAGTTTCAGTTTTTTTTTCTTAATTCCTGTAAACAAAATAAATATTTTGTATATTGTCTTTTTTCTGTACACTCAAAAAGAATATGCAGACTTTAGTTGATTTTTGTTCTGTTCCTGTGTGTGTATGTGTATGTTTTGTTCTTAACTTTCACTACTCTGTGTCTGGTTATGGACTTTTTTTCAGTATTCATATCTTTAATTTTATGAAGAAGGCAAAAGAAGATCACTCATGTTTTTTAAATATGAGAAAATTCTTTATCATTATTTTTCAAATGTTTTCTCCCTTATTTATGACTTTTATTTCCCTTAAATTGGAATTCTTATTATAGGGATCTTATATCTCCTTGTGTGCTCATATCTCTATTCCTTCAAAATTTCTATTTCTTTAATGTTTTTCACATAGGTTAATGAAACATCAAAACAAAAACTTTTAAGTAAGCATAAACATTTCCAAAAAGAATAGGAAAGATAGGAAATATGAACCACTTAAAAATAGTGAGTGTAAAAATTAATAATACTAGTATTAAAATGCAGTCGCTAGAGTAATAGTAAATGGGTGAAAGAGAAGCACATACTTTTTTTTAATTAAAAAGTGTAGTTGCTTTACAATATTATGTTAGTTGATTGTACAGCATAATGATTCAACATTTTTGTAAGTTATATTTTGTCTTAGATTATTAAAAGATAATGGGTAGAGTTCCTTGTGCTATACAGTAATTCCCTCTTGCTTATCTATTTTATATATAGTAGCTTGAATCTGTTTAATAACCCTAATTAATCCTCCCCACCTTTCCTCTCCCCTTTGGTAATCATAATTTTTTTTTTCTGTTTCTCAGTTTGTTTCTCTTTTGTATATAAATTCTTTTTTTTTTTTTTTTTTTTAGGCCCTCACCTCGGGCATGTAGTTCCCAAGCTAGGAGTCCAATCAGAGCTACAGCTGCCAGCCTAAGCCACAGCAGTGAGGGATCTGAGTGATGTTTGCCACCTACACCACAGCTCACAGCCCAATCCTTAATCCACTGAGCAAGGCCCACATCCTCATGGATACTAGTCAGGTTAGTAATGTGCTGAGCTACAATGGGAACTCCCATCGTTTGCTTTATTTTTTAGATTTCACATATAAGTCATAGAATATTTGTCTTTTTCTGACTTGTTTCAGTTAGGATAATACCCTCCAAGTCCATCCATGTTGTTGCATATGGTAAATTTTCAGTTTTTTAATGTATGTGTAGTATTACACTGTGTGTGTGTGTGTGTGTGTGTGTGTGTGTGTATAGTACCTCTTCTTAAGACAGTCATCTGTCAGTGGGCACTTGGATTGCTTCCATGTCTTCCTTGGCTGTTGTAGATAGTACTGCTATGAACACTGGGGTCCATATATTTTTTCAAATTAGTGTTTTCATATTTTTCCAATATATACTCAGAATTGGAATTGTTGGGTCGTATGATAATTCTATTTTTAATTTTTTAAGGAACCCCCCCCCACATTGTTTTCCGTAGTGGCTGCACCAATTTCCCTTCCCAAAAACAGTGTATGAAGGTTTCCCCTTCTCCACATCCTGTCCAAGATTTGTTATTTGTAGATATTTTTATGATAGCCATTATAACACTTATGAGGTATAACCTCATTTTGGTTTTGATTTTCATTTCTCTAATCATTAGCAATTAGTTGATTTTTGATTAGATTTGAAAAATCTATTCCAGGCTTCTGTCCATTTTTTATTGGATCAGTTGTTTTTGATATTATAGTATATAGGCTGTTTAGATATTAACCCATAGTTGGTCTCATAATTTGCAAATATTTTCTCCCATTCCATAGGTTTTTCCATTTTGTTTTTTGTTTCCTTTTCTGTATAAAATATTGACATTTGATCAGGTCCAATTTGTTTATTTTTGCTTTTATTTTATTTTTTTTTTGACTTGGAGAACTGACCCAAGAAAATATTGGTTCAATCTGTGACAAAGAGTTTTATGCCTATGTTCTCTTCTAGAAAGTTTATGATTTCATGTCTTACATTTAGGTCTTTAAGCCATTTTGAGTTTATTTTTGTAAATGTGAGGAAATAATCTAATTCCATTGTTTTACAGGGAGATGTCCAGTTCTCCTAGCATCACTTTTTGAAGAGACTCTATTTTCTCCATTGTATATTCTTGTCACTTTTATCATAGATTAATTGACCATAGGTGAGTGGGTTTATGTGTAGGCTTTTTGTTCCATTGATTCATGTGCCTGTTTTTGTTCCAATGTCATGCTTTTCTGGTTACTGTAGCTTTGTAGTAAAGTCTGATGTCTAGGAGCATTAAACCCTCAGCTTTATTCTTTTTTTCTTCGAGATTGCTTTGGCAATTTGGGATCTTTTGTGGTTCCATATAAATTTAGTGTTATTTGTTCTAGTTCTATGAAAATCATTCTGGATATTTTGCTAGGAATTGTATTATAGATTGCTTCATGTCCATTTTAATAATAATAATATTCCAGTATAAGAAAATGGGATATCTTTGTGTTTTTTTGAATCCTCTTCAATTTCCTTCATTAGTGCTTTATAGTTTTCAGTGTATAGGTCTTTCACCCCTTGGCTAAATTTATTCCTAGTTGTTGTTGGTTTTTTTTTTTTTTTTTTTTTTTTTGATACAGTTTTGTTTAGGACTGTTTGTTTAAATTTCTCTTCCTGATGTTCCATTATTACTGTATAGAAACAGCAGATTTCTGTATATGAATCTTGTATCCTACAATCTTGTTTAATTCATTTATTAGTTCTAATAGCTTTTGGATGGAAACTTTAGATTCTCCATATAGAGTATCATATCATCAGTAAATAGAGTTTTACCTCCTGCCTTCCAATGTGGATACTTTTTACTTGTTTTCCTTGTTTATTTCTGTGGATATGACTTCCAATACTATGTTACTAGAAATGGCAAGAGTGGGCATTCCTGTCTTGTTCTTAAATTTAGTAAGAAGACTTCCAGCTTTTCACCATTGAATATAATGTTGACTGTGAGTTTGTCATAATTATGTTGAAATGTGTTCCCTCTCTACCCACTTAGATGAGAGATTTTGAAATGAATGATTGTTGAATTTTGTCAAGTGCTTTTCCTGCATCAATTGAAATAATCATGTTTTTTTTGTCTTTCCTCTTGTCAATTGGTATATCACATTGATTGAGCCTGGAATGAATCTGGATTGATTATGGTATATGATCCTTTTTAGGTATTGTTGGATTTAATTTGATAATATTTTGTTGATGATTTTGTATCTACAGTCATCAAAAATATTGTCCTGTAATTTTATTTTTTGGTTGTATCTTTTTCTGGTATTAGAATAAGAATGATAGTGGCTTCATAGAATGAATTTAGGAGTGTTCCTCTTACTCAGTCTTTCAGAATAGTTTGAGAAGGATCCTCATATTAAATCTTTTGGAATAGTTTGAGAAAGATAGGCATAAATTTTTCTCTATGTCTTCATATTTTTTTGTGGAATTTCTCTGTAAAGTTTATCCATTCCTTAACTTTTGATTGATGGGATTATTTTTATTACAAATTGAATTTCCTTACTAGTGATTGGTCTGCTCAAATTGTCTTCATTCAGATTTGGCAGGCTATATGTTTCTAGAAATTTTTTGTAGCTTTTTAATTTCTTGACATGTAATTGTTTGCCATATTATCTTGTAATTTTTTGTATCTCTGTGGTATTGGTTTTATTTCTCCTCTTTCATATTCTGTTTTGTTTTGTGCATTTGGATCTCTTTCTTTTCTTCTGGGTGCACCTAGCTAAAGGTTTATCAATTTTGCTTATCTTTTAAGAAAACCAGCCGTTAGTTTTATTGCTCTTTTCTATTGATTTTTTCATCTCTGTCTTATTTATTTCCTCTTGGATCTTTATTGTTTCTTTCCCTTTGCTAATTGTAGGTTTTGTTTCTTCTTTTTCTAATTCTTTTATGTGGTAGGTTAGATTGCTTATTTGAGATATTTCTGTTCCTTAGGGAGAGCCTATATCACTGTGAACTTTTCACTTAGAACTGCTTTTCTGAATCCATTTCTGTAAAGTTTTGTTTTCATTTTCATGTCTTGAGGTATTTTCTTATTTGTTCTTTGATTTCATTTTTGACCCATTAATTATTATTTTTTAGTAGCATGTTGTTTAGTCTCTGAGTATTCGTTCTTTTGTTTGTCCTTCTGAAATTTATTTCTAGTTTCAAACCATTGTGGTAGGAAAAAGTGATTGGTATTTTTTCTATCCTCTTAAATTTGTTGAGGCCTATTTTGTGACCAAGTATGTTGTTGATCCTGGAAAACATTCCACATGTGCTTGAAAAGAATGTGTAATATACTTTTTTTTCAGCTGCAGTGTCCTATAGGTATATTTCAGTTAAGTCCAACTGGTCTATTGTGTCATTTAAGACTTCCATTACCTTATTTATTTTTTTCTAGTTGATATGTCCTTCAATGTCAGTGGAGTGTTAAAGTCTTCTCTTCCAGTTTTATTTTTTTAAATTTTATTGGAGTAAGGTTGACTTACAAAGTTCTATTATTTTCAGGTGTACAACAAAGAAAATCATTTATACATACATCTTTTCCTTTTCAGATTATTTTCTTACGTAGGTTATTATAGAGTGTAATTATAGAGTATTTCATAGATTATCCCATGCTATACAGTAGGTCCTTGTTACCTATTTACTTTATATGTAGTCATGTGTATATGTCAATCACAACCCCCTAAATTATCCCCTCCCATGTTTCCCCTTTAGTAAACATAAATTTGTTTTCAAAATCCTTGAGTCTGTTTTTTGTTCTTTTGTATAATTTTATTAATTAGATTCCACATATTAGTGATCTCATATGATATTTATATTATCTGGCTAAATAACTTCACTAGTGTGGTAATTTCTAGGTCTATCCATGTTGTTGCAAAGGATGTTATTTAATTATTTTTGTGACTGAGTAGTAGTCTATTTTATATATATATATCATGTCTTCTTTATTCAGTCCTCTGTTGATGGACATTTTGGTAGCTTCCATGTCTTTACTATTGTAAACATTTATGTGGTGAACATTGTGGTGCATGAATCTTTTTGAATTATAGTTTCTCCTGGATATATGCCCAGGAGTGGGATTGCTGAATCATTTGGTTGTTATATATTTAGTTTTCAAAGGAACCTATGGGTCTGATAGTGGTTGCACCAGCTTACATTCCTACCCATATTGTAGAAGGGTTCTCTTTTCTCCACACTCCCTCCAGCATTAATCTTTTGTGACTTTTTGATGGTGAACATTATGACAGGTGTATAGTGATATCTCACTGTATTTTTGGTTTGTATTTATCTAATAATTAGTGAAGAAGACCATGTCTTTTTGGGCATTGTATTCTCTGGAGAAATGTCTATTTAAACCTCACCAGTTTTTTTTTTTGTTTTTTTTTTTTTCCCACTGTACAGCAAGGGGGTCAGGTTATCCTTACATGTATACATTACAATTACATTTTTTCCCCCACCCTTTCTTCTGTTGCAACATGAGTATCTAGACATAGTTCTCAATGCTATTCAGCAGGATCTCCTTGTAAACCTGTTCTAAGTTGTGTCTGATAAGCCCAAGCTCCTGATCCCTCCCACTCCCTCCCCCTCCCATCAGGCAGCCACAAGTCTCTTCTCCAAGTCCATGAGTTTCTTTTCTGAGGAGATGTTCATTTGTGCTGGATATTAGATTCCAGTTATAAGTGATATCATATGGTATTTGTCTTTGTCTTTCTGGCTCATTTCACTCAGGATGAGATTCTCTAGTTCCATCCATGTTGCTGCAAATGGCATGATGTCATTCTTTTTTATGGTTGAGTAGTATTCCATTGTGTATATATACCACTTCTTCCGAATCCAATCGTCTGTTGATGGACATTTGGGTTGTTTCCATGTCCTGGCTATTGTGAATAGTGCTGCAATGAACATGCGGCTGCATGTGTCTCTTTTAAGTAGAGTTTTGTCCGGATAGATGCCCAATAGTGGGATTGCAGGGTCATATGGAAGTTCTATGTATAGATTTCTAAGGTATCTCCAAACTGTTCTCCATAGTGGCTGTACCAATTTACATTCCCACCAGCAGTGCAGGAGGGTTCCCTTTTCTCCACAGCCGCTCCAGCACTTGTTATTTGTGGATTTATGAATGATGGCCATTCTGACTGGTGTGAGGTGGTATCTCATGGCAGTTTTGATTTGCATTTCTCTTATAATCAGCGATGTTGAGCATTTTTTCATGTGTTTGTTGGCCATCTGTATATCTTCTTTGGAGAAATGTCTATTCAGGTCTTTTGCCCATTTTCCATTGATTGATTGGTTTTTTTGCTGTTAGGTTGTATAAGTTGTTTATATATTCTAGAGATTAAGCCCTTGTCAGTTGCATCATTTGAAACTGTTTTCTCCCATTCTGTAAGTTGTCTTTTTGTTTTCTTTTGGGTTTCCTTTGCTGTGCAAAAGCTTTTCAGTTTGATGAGGTCCCATGGGTTTATTTTTGCTCTAGTTTCTATTGCTTTGGGAGACTGACCTGAGAAAATATTCATGATGTTGATGTCAGAGAGTGTTTTGCCTATGTTTTCTTCTAGGAGTTTGATGGTGTCCTGTCGTATATTTAAGTCTTTCAGCCATTTGGAGTTTATTTTTGTGCATGGTGTGAGGGTGTGTTCTAGTTTCATTGCTTTGCATGCAGCTGTCCAGGTTTGCCAGCAATGCTTGCTGAATAGACTTTCTTTTCCCCATTTTATGTTCTTGCCTCCCTTGTCAAAGATTAATTGACCATAGGTGTCAGGGTTTATTTCTGGATTCTCTATTCTGTTCCATTGGTCTGTCTGTCTGTTTTGGTACCAGTACCACACTGTTTTGATGACTGTGGCTTTGTAGTATTTCTTGAAGTCCGGGAGAGTTATGCCTCCTGCTTGGTTTTTGTTTCTCAGGATTGCTTTGGCGATTCTGGGTCTTTTGTGGTTCCATATAAATGTTTGGATTGTTTGTTTTAGTTCTGTGAAAACTGTCATGGGTCAATTGATAGGGATTGCACTGAATCTGTAGATTGCTTTGGGTAGTATGGCCATTTTTACAATATTGATTTTTCCAATCCAGGAACATGGAATATCTTTCCATTTCATTACATATTCTTTGATTTCTTTGACTAAAGTTTTATAGTTCTCGGCATATAGGTCCTTTACCTCCTTGGTCAGGTGTATTCCGAGGTATTTGATTTTTAAACCTCACCAGTTTTTAGTTGCATTGTTTGGAGAGTTTTTGGTATAAAGCAGTATGAGGTGTTTGTATATTTTTTATATTAATCCTTTGTCAGTTACTTCATTTTCAAAGATATCCCCCCCACTAAGTAGGTTGTCTTTTTGTTTTGTTTATGATTTCCTTTGCTGTGTAAAAGCTTTTAAGCTTAATTAGGTCCCATGTGTTTATTTCCACTTTTATTTTCTTACTCTAGCAGGTGGGTCAAAAAAGATATTGCTGCAACTTATGTTAAAGTGTCAAAGAGTGTCCTGCCTATGTTTTCCTCTAAGAGGTTTTTTTCTTTTTTTTTTCTTTTTTTTTTTTTTTGCTTTTTTCCTTTTTTAGGGCCACACCCACAGCATATGCAGCTTATGGAAGTTCCCAGGCTAGGAGTCAAATATGGGGGCTGTAGCCATCAGCCTATGCCACAGCCACAGCAACATGGGATCTGAGCCATGTCTGTGACCTAAACCACAACTCATGGCAATACCAGATCCTTAAGACACTGAGCAAGGCCAGGAATTGAACCTACATCCTCATAGATACTAGTCAGGCTCATTTCCACTGATCCACAATGGGAACTACCTCTAAGACATTTATAGTATCTGATCTTATGTTAATATATTTAACCCACTTTGAGTTTATTTCTGTGTTGGTGTTAGGGAGTGTTAATTTCATGCTTCTACATGCAGCTGTCTGGTTTTCTCAGCACCACCTACTGAAGAAGCTGTCTTTTTTACATTGTATACTCCTGCCTCTTTTGTCATAGAATAATTGACCATAGGTGCATGGTTTTATTTCTTGGCTTTCTATCTTGTTCCTCTGATCTATATTTCTGTTTTTGTGGCTGTACTGTACTGTTTTGAAGATTGTACCTCTGTAGTAAGGTCTGAAATCAGATAGCTATTTCCTTCAGCTCCATTTTTCATTCTCAAGATTACTTTGGCTATTAGGGGCCTTGTATGTTTTCATACAATTTAACTTTTTTTAATTCTAGTTCCATGAAAAATGCCATTAGTATTTTGGTAGGGATTGAGCTGAAACTGTAGATTGCCTTGAGTAGTATAGTCATTTTTACATTGTTGATTCTTCCAATCCAAGAACAATGGTATATTTTTCTATTCATTTTTGTCATATTTGATTTCCTTCATGAGTATCTTATAGTTTTCAGAATACAGATTTTTGTCTCTATAGGTAGATTTATTCGTAGGTTTTTAAAATTCTATTTGATATGATGGTAAATGGGATTATTTCCTTAATTTCTCTTTCCAATCTTTTGTTGTTAGTGCATAGAAATACAAAAGATGTCTGTGTATTAATTTTATATCCTGCAACTTTACCAAATTCATGGATGGCCTCTAGTAGTTTTCTGGTAGCATCTTTAGGATTATCTAAGTATAGTATCAAGTCAACTGCAAAGAGTGAGAATTTTAACTCTTCTTTTCCAGTTTGATTCCTTTTATATCTTCTATTCTGATTGCCATGACTAGGACTTCCAAAACTATGTTAAATAAAAGTGATGAGAGTGGACATTCTTATATGGTTCTCGATCTTAGAAAAGTTGAAATGTTTCAGTTTTTCAATATTAACAATGATGCTAGCTGTGGATTTGTCATATTTTCCTTTCATTATGTTGAGGTATTTTCCCTCTATGCCCACTTTCTGGACCGTTTTATCATAAATGGATATTGAATTTGGTTAAAATTTTTTCTGCCTCTATTGAAATGATCATATGTTTTTTTTTTTATTCTTCAGCTTGTTAATGTGGTTTATCACATTGATTTACATATATTGAAGAATCTTTACACCACTAGGATAAATCCTACTTGATCACGGTGTATGATCCTTTTAATACATTGTTGGATTCAGTTTGCTAAGATTTTTGAGGCTATATTCATCAAATGATATTGGTCTGAAATTTTCTTTCTTTCTTTTTTGTGGTGTCTTTATCTGATTTTGGTATCAGTCATGGAGGCTCCATAGAATGTCCTTGGGAATATTCCTTCCTGAAATTTTTTGGAACAGTTTCAGAAGAATTGGCATTAACTCTTCTCTAAATGTTTGATAGAATTTGCCTCACCTTGGGGCGATGGTGTAGAAGCTGCACACAAGCTGGTCTTCTGCTCTTATTGTGTTGTTATTAATTACTCCCTTTGTCTGTCAGTACTTGCTATATATTTAAGTGCTCCTGTCTTGCATGTATACATTAATGAGTGTAATATTCTCTTCTTCTATTGAACTCTTTATCATTATATAATGCTGTCTTTGTCTTTTGGTGTAGCCTTTGTTTTAAAGCCCATTTTGTCTGATATGACTATAGCTCTGCACAAAAAATATGTTTCCATCCCCCCCCCTTTTTTTTGATATTTCCTTTTAACCATATCCATGACATGTGGAAGGACTGAACCTTGGCCACAGCAGCAAACTAAGCTGTTAGCCCACTGTGCTACAAAGGAACTCCTTTATACTCTATTAGTATGTGTGTATCTTTCACTCTGAAGTGAGTCTCTTGTAGGGAACATATTGAAAGGTTTTTCTTTTTTAACACAATCAGTCATCCCATGTCTTTTGTTCAGAATATTTAATCCATTGACATTTAAAATAATCATTAATATATAGGTATTGCCATTTTGTTATTCCTTTCTGATTGCTTTTGTAGTTCTTCTTTGTTTATTTCTTTTTTTTGTTTGTTTTTCCTGTTGTAGTATGACAATTTTCTTTTGTAGTATGACTGAATTTCTTTAAGTTCAAGCACATTCTAAAAGATTTACATTTTTACTCCCATTCTCTACATTTTTTTAAGGGCCTCACCTGTGGCATAGGTAATTTTCCAGGCTATGGGTCAAATTGGAGCTGCAGCTGCAGGTCTATGCCACAGCCACAGTGACGTGGGACCAAGCCACATCTGTGACCACAGATGAAGGCAACATTAGATCCTTAACTCAGCAAAGCCAGGAATGGAACCTGCATCCTCAGGATACTATTCAGGTTCATTTCTGCTGAGCCACAATGGGGACTCATATACATTTTTTTTTACATCATTTTGTGCATTTTCATGGTTATCTATTTATTGTTAATTATAGTTATAGTTGCTTTTACATTTTTTTTTTTTGTAATCTATATACAGGCCTATTTAAATGATCTTCATTCCTTTCTGAATTTGCCTTTCCTACTGGGATTTTCCCTTTTCTATAGATTCTTCCTTCTTATTTGTTTAAAGAATATCCTTCAAAAAAAATTTAGGGCAAGTTTAGTGCTGAAAAATTCTTTTAGTTTTGCTTGTCTGAGAAGTTATCTCTTCTTCTATTATAAACGATAATCTTGCTAGGCAGAGTATTAGATTGCAAATTTTTCCCTTTCAGGACTTCAACTATATTATGTCACTCCCTCTGGCTTTCAATGTTTTTGCAGGGTAATCAACTGATAGCCTTATGAAGGGCTCCCTTGCATATGACTTTCTTTTATTCTTGGTACTTTCAGAATTGTTTCTTTACCTTTAGTTTTTGTCATTTTAATTATTATATGTCTTAGTGTGGTTCAGGGTTCATTTTATTTGGTATCTTCTGTGCTTCTTCTGACTAGATACCTGTGTTCTTCTTTAGGTTTGGGGAATTTCCAATTATAATTTCTTCAAATACATTTTAAATTCCCTCTTTCTTCTTCTGTAACCCCTTTTATACATATGTTGGCATATTTTGTATTATCTTATAGGTATCATATGCTACTTTATTTTTTGTTTGTTTATTTTGTTTTGTTTTCTGTCAGCTCTTCTGCCTGGATGATTTCCAATATTCTATCTTCCAAATCACTTATGCTTTCTTCTCTGTCCTTTGTTCAGATATTCATTGCTTCTAGAGTGTTTCTTAGCTCATAAATTGAATTATATATTTTTATTGGGTCGTCTTTATAGTTTCTGCTTCCTTGCTAAAATGATCTATTTTGTATCAATAGTCTTTCTTAATTCAGTTAGCATTTTTATTATTGACCTTTTGAACCCAGTGTTTGGTAGATTAATTAACTCTGTTTCATTTTTTTTTTTTTCAGGTGTTTTCTCTTTCTCTTTCAATTGGGAGTAGTTTCTCTGCCTTTATATTTTACTTACCTTTTTTGTCTCTATAAATTTAGGTGAATTTAGGTGGTCTGAAAAAGGATATTCTGTGTATGGGCATTCCTGCATTGACTGCATGTGGCCTATATCCTAGGTACAAGGGCTGGATTTGATATGGACATTAGCCATGTCTTTGCTCAAGATGTTGTGGTCACTTCTTTTCTGCTTCATGGTTGTTTCTGCTGTGTGAGGAGTAGGGTATGCTCCCTGGTTACTGGAGCAGAAATCCTGAGGTTGGGCTCAAGCAGACTCCGTTCCCTTTAAGTTTGTATTATTTCTTCTCCCCACACTGGGGTCCTTACTCCCAAACACAGAGGGTGCTAAAGTAAGTGGGACTCATGCTCATACAGGTCTGTCTTATATGCTGCATGTGTGAGTGTATGTAGCTCCTCTCACATGCAGCCCAAGGCTGTGTCCTTTTCCCTGTGTTTTCACCCCAGGTTGAATGCAGTTCTGTGGCATGGAGCAGGCAGGTCTTGAATGTTTGCTCAGCTAGCACAGTGTGTTGAGACTTGTGGTTTGCTGAAATTGAAGTGGCTGTGCTACTTTCAGAAGTCTGAGCTGCCTCTGGGTACTGCCTAAGCAAGCACCAACACTGGCTGCCACCACCCTACTCGGACCACACTCCAGGCCCCCTTAGCCTCCTCTGCACCCCTAGATTAAGTCTTTTCCTGGGACCTGGAAATTACAGATCCAATGCCCACCGGTAGCATGGAGTGGTCAGCATCAGAGTACTTGCTGGGCTGGAAATAGGGATTATAATATATTTTTCATGGTGCTTGAGTTGGCTGCATTGTTGCCACAGGTCTGGACTGCCTTGTGGTGCTATTTTAGTATGTGCCAACAGTGGCCGCTGCCTGTTACCCAGATCACTCCCCAGGG
Organism: Sus scrofa; assembly: GCF_054392235.1. Taxonomy (NCBI): domain Eukaryota; kingdom Metazoa; phylum Chordata; class Mammalia; order Artiodactyla; family Suidae; genus Sus; species Sus scrofa. The sequence continues at coordinate 183,986,809 of NC_139383.1, read as the reverse complement.
GCCTTAACAGTTTCTGCATCACTAGATGGATTTTTTTCCCAGGAACCAGCTGACCTATGCCAAGCTCTGATATGGAGTGAGCGGGGCCAGGGTGTTTGTCCAGCTTAGATTGGGGAGAGCAATGAGGCAGCAGCCACCAGTGCAAAACTCAATCCTCCCTGTCTGTTGGCATGCCAGAATCCTTGCATTCCTTGCAAATGGAGTCCAGGTTTCTCCAGCCCTTCTATATATCCTGGCAATTTCGCAGCAGCCAATAGGGCTTATCTTCTCCACATGGGACCCTATGACTATGACATCCAGTCTATATCTCACTTCCAAGAGCAAGAGTCTGCCTGTTTAGTCTTTCCTTTCTTCTCAGACCACTCTCAGGTGTGTAGGTCTTGACTGGCTCCCTTTTTCCCCATCCTACACAGTTACACGAGAATCCTTCTTATGCCTTGGTTGAGTAGGCATTCTTCTGTCAGTTTTTAGTTAATTTTCCTTGATAATTTTTTCACATGTAAATGTATTTTTTATGCATTTGTGGAGGGATGTGAGCTCCATGTTCTTTCACTCCACCATCTTGATCCCTCTCCACCAAAGTTCACATATTATTGAGTTTTACATATTAGCTAAAGCTCCTCTAATAACCAGATACCTAGTAATTTCCATATTAAAATAAAAACGGTATTTTTATCTTTGTTTCTTCTGTACAATAACTGACATTATTGACCACTTCCTCCTACTTGAAATCATATTTTGGCTTAACAATTTCAACATTATTTGTTACGTACTGCCTTCTGGCCTAGCAATTTTATTCTCTTTGGAGGTTTGTCTTCTATATAAACCTTAAATATTGGTATTCCCTAGTGTTACATTCACAACTCTTTGCTCTTTAACTTAAAAAATAATTTTCTGGACCAAACTCTTTTAGAGACATTGTTTTCTGTTGTTAATCAGTTTGAGGTCAAGTGGTCAAAACAAAAATAAAAAACAATTTTATTTAGACCAGAAAGTAACTCAAGTTGTAATAAAACCTGGAGTAATCTAGGAACATAGAATGCATTATCTACAAAAGCCATAATTCAGGAGTGTTATTGAAACTAGCTACATTCCTTATTGCTGCAGCTTTTTTCAAGCAAGAAATTATCTTCCTCCTCCAGCATCAATTATAGATAGTCCACACCCTTGCCTGGTATTTCAGAAATTCTAGTTTAGTTGATCACATATTTTATCTCAAAGAATTCAAAACCTCTACCTGTTTTACCCTTTGTGATCATATACCCATTTACCACTATTACCAGGAAGGGAGGAATGATGTGACACCCTAGTAGGTTGCATGCATTTTATACTTACTTTTTCCCACACCCATGAGCTAGCAGCAAACCTGGATTTTAATGGTAATTAGAGCCAACAGTCCCTGCAAGTAAAATAGCTTTCTGCCTTCTATTCCCATATATGGAGTCCAAACTGACTGCAAGTTGATAATAGCTATAACATCTGCCTGTTCTCTCTTGTTGAAGAATTCTATTAGCTCTATTAGTACTAGAGCCCCAGAACTATGATCCAGCAAAGGCTAATAAGAAGTCAGGACTTTGAAGCAAAAATTCTCCAAGAGGTTCACTAGAAATAATTGTTAGAAATACCAGACATACTTCCCTCTTTTGATTCCATGCATCTTAATATGATATATTAGTTATTGATTCTGTGATATTATTGTATCCTTATGAATATCAGTCAAACCTATCAGGAAAATTTCTCTGATACTATTTTTCTGTTAGAAATGCTGCCTCTGAATAATGAAGACTAGAATAGACTAACTTGGTTCCAGGATTATGAGTCGTTGTCACATCTTCTTTTATAAAATAGGTCTTGTAGTCAGCAGCAATGTTTTTTAAGCTTTTATGATTTTAAATCAGGCATTCCTTTTTTACATCAGTCATTGTGTCAGCACTAAAGTAGCCAAGGATAAAGACTCACTGTCAGTCACAGGAAAAATTATATCATCTACAGGCATGAGAACATCTTTTGTGGAAATGTACTCTATTGGATATATATATGAAATATGAATATCTGCCTCTCTATGCCTACGCAGAGTTTTATTCAGAGACCTTTTCCCAAAACTTTCTTGCCTTTAGTCTTCTAAATTTGGTATTCCCAGGTCTTTGACCAATCAGCCACCCCATTTGCCACACCAGCAGTTTATGAATATTCTTAATTCAGCCATTTCACCCTCCATAAAATAAGTATATAAATAAAGAAATAAAAATGACTGGCCATTTTACTGCCACATTTCTGCTCATATCCTTTCCACTGGGAGGATTTCCTTTACCAGTTTCCTTCTGAGTCGTACCTAAGTTGGTTCTTAGTGTTGTGGCAGTTCATTTTCACTTACTACATGATATTGGATCAAGCTGTCTGTTAGCCAAATTGAGCTCTTTTTTGTCCTCTGCTAGTTGGTTCTAGGAAAGACACTTCCACCACTTTAGTCCCTAGGTACAATTTATGAAGGAGGCATTGGTGCAACTGAGGTAATTAAAATGAAAAAAATGTACTGATTGGGATTCATTTCAATTTACAATTTCTAATGTATGATAAATTTCTGTTTCACTAACACGACTCTGACTTACTGAGTATCTTAATCCATTCAAGCTACAGTAAGAGAGTACCACAGCCTATATGGTTTATAAGAACAGAAATTTTTTTTCTCATAGTTCTGGAAGCCCACAATCAAGGAAATGGCAGAATCTGTAGCAAGTGAGGACCTATTTCATGTTCAGAGATCGCAGTTCTTCTCATTGGTTCCTTACATGGCAAAGGGGGCACAGAAACTCTTTGGGGTCTCTTTTATATGAGCACTAATATCATTCATGAGCGCTATCTTCTAATGACCTAAAGGCCCCACATTTTGTAGTAGATAGCAGAGTTGAGTATTACCTCAACAGAGCTCTAAAAATATCTTAAATAACATCAAATAAGTGAGCTAATAGATCACTTTAATTTGTTTAAGAAAAACCATGACATTTAGAATTTTTAGCTGAGATTCTTGATTTCTAGGTTGTGGCATAGCTATAATTCTGGAACTTTATTCTCTCATGGTCCAGAAAATTCCTTTTATTCATTCATTTATTTTTGTGTATGGATAACACCAGGGTTCCTGATTTCCTATTTCTTGCTCTACTCTCTTATTTTGAAGTTTTATCAAACATGTACTATGTTCCAGGCATAATTCTAAGTATTTTATATGTACTAAATCATGTATTACTCAAAAGGCCTTGTGAAGTAGATAGGTTTAATTATTATTATTTTTCTGTTTTATAGATAAGTTATGAGATTCACAGAGATTGTTCAAGTTCCCATAGTAAAGAAATGGCAGGGGCAAATTCTAAGCCAGTCAGAGGGAACTCCAATTGTGGACCTTACCCCAATAAAACTCTACCCTTAAATTTTGGGGGGCATGGCTCTGTTTCATGTATCAAAACAAGGCCATCTGAACTCTCTATATTATTATTTTTTGTGTTAGATCAGTCTAATGAGAGAATTATTAATGTTTTGACATTTAGTTGCCTGTAATTCACATGTTGGTGTAGAGTTGTAGCATTGTGGATATTACAGAGTGGAATATAAAAAATCTTATTGGGATCCAGTAGAGATGCTATTTTGACCCCTAATAGAAAACATCATTTTAATATAATTTTATAGCTATTATTTTTGTGTAGCCTTTATAATTTTTGCTGTGGAAATTGAATATACTTAAAATTAAAAAGGTATAGTGAAATTGCAAGTAAATAATAATTTAAAATATACCAACACAATAGTTTTTCTCTTGGTAATAGTGGCATACAAGGTTTGTTCAACCTTCCAGCTGAGAATAATTAGAAAAGCTTTGGAAAATCATATGCTTGAAGTCATTGGAGAGCCATCATGTTGATAAGAAACTGCTGAACTAAAGTCTGGAATAGAAATAAATAACTTGAGTCTAAAATTTGTAGTTAATATTCCTTTTGAGACAATTGCTGATTCCAAAATTTGTGGCTGTGAGTTTGAGAAACTGGAAAGAGGTACAGAGAAACTTAGAGTAAACTAACTTGGGTGGGAGAGGAAGTAGTGGGATATTTGTATTTTACATCTTGCTAAACGGTGGCTCCTGATATCATCCTATCACAAAACATTAAATCCTTTAACTTCCTGACTGACTTAGGGTTATGTGGGATATTAAATTCCTCTTCCCCAAACTCTGCGCAGCATCAATGCAAAAAAAAAAAAAAAAATTAACAATATTCAGGGACTCAGATTTTCTTTACATTATTTATTTACAATTTCTAGCATACCTTGTTAGACACTGACACCTGTGGAAGATGGACTCTAAGGTGGCCTCAGTGATCCTTGCCTGATGGAATTCATGTCCTTGAATAATAATTCATGGCCTTGAATTCACATCCTCTCTTTCAGTATGAACCAAATCTATATTCTTATTGGCTTCTAATCAGCAAAATACCATGATGGATATGGGATGTATTATGGGATGTACACAATTGCTTTACATAGGATTGTACCATATTGCCCATCTTTCTGGGAAACACTTCTCTTTCCTGGGTTTAAAGAAGCTCTCTAACCCTAACCCTAACCCTTTCAATTTTATTCCATCTGCACTGCCTTTCTAGTTTCTGAAATTCACCATGCTAATTTTTGTACAGGGTATATTTCTTATCTTAGTTCTTCTTCCTGGTCTTCTGTTGTCTTCATTTTTCTAAATGTTTTGTTTGTTTGAAGTCTACATTCAATGTCGTATCAGAGGTGATTTCTCATATTACCATAAAAAATTAGTGTCATAGACTATATTTTCCACATTAGAAAATAAATTTTGTTTTATAGTAACACTTATCTAAACTTGCAATTAATTATCCTATTCATAAAATAGCTATTTGTTTTACTTTTCCTGCCTCTCTGCTAGAATTTAAGCTTTATGGACATAATCAGCTTGGCTGCTATTTTTGCAATCAGCATCATATCCCAGAACTTGCATGGAGCCTGGGATCTAGAAGTTGTAAAAGGAAATAAAGATTAAATGAATGATGTAAATGAATAAGTGTCTGATAAGAAATTACTTAAGGCAAGGCTTAACACAAATAATTTTCCTATAATAATCTATAATCTAACTAAATACTTCACTACACTAAATATTTAGTAAGGTCTCTTCTACCCACAGCCTGTGTTCATTAATGGTAGACAACAAAGGAATTTAGTTTGTATTTCATGGCATAAAGCTGTATACAAAATGTTAAGTGTTATGAAAAATAGCAAAAGAAGTTGTGAAGTCTATGAAAGATGGAGATGAGTTCAATGGAGGTTTCAGATGTTCTTCTTGGAATTAGCTCCTCAACTTCATGTTTCAAAGACCAACTAGGTATTTAGAAAGTATGTATATTCAGAGCCCCTCTTGCCCCCTTGCCCTCTCTGTTATTGATTTACCCTATCTGTGAGATCACTCAAAGCTCTGTCCTCTTATTTCTCAGTTAGTAAGACTGAGGGATTTTATCCTGCTTTAGGCATTTCACATAGCACTAGCTGAGGCCTCCCTTCAGTGAACGCTTTAAATGAGAAAATCACACAGATTTTCCTCTTCTTCCAGGTGTCACCTCACTTTCAGTTTTTCCCTATTTTGTGTTTTCTTCAGATGGTTATTTGTAATATTTTATATCAAGTTTATAAATATTATATATAGACATTTCATTTTATATGAGTACTTCCTTTTTACTCAAAGTATAAATTCTCTACAATTTCTTTTTCTCCCTATTTTTAAAAGAAAAAATGAGTGAGGTATACACATTATACATTCTTTGTATAATGCAAAGGTGAAAACATCTGACATAAGTTATTACTAAGGAATGATACCAGCATGGTATTCTAGAGGCTTTGCCTAAATTGAATTTCAGGTTATTTCAGCCTTTCTCAAATGTCTTTTGGTCCTAACCCCCTTAGATTAGACCTAAAGAAAATGGCTAATAATTCCTCAGCAAGTTTCTCCCAGTGTGTGTTGCAGTCATCCAGTCCATTTTGTCTCAGCATCATCTTCAGTTTATGAGATTCTAAGTCATGGATGATGGCACCGCTTGGCGTATTCTTCTTTCTTCCATCTATGTACATAGTAAATATGTACATCTTAAATTGGTTCATTTTATCTTTAATGTTCAAATCTCTCTGGTTTTAGCATTTCCTTCGTTGCATATGTGCTTAATAAAGATTATAGGTTAAAATTAACAGTAGTTCAACAAAAATAATAAAGGTATATAACTTTAAAATAATTTATTCTTCTTGTATATTGTATACTACTGAATTAATTAGTAATCCATCAGTTTTGGCACCAGAAGACAGGAAAATTTTGTACAACGGAGGCATGAGGAAGTTAGGAACCTTTTGTCGTTAAAGTATCTACTTTGCATTTAAATGTGTAAACAAGGGAAATTTTAAAAATCTTAGTTTACCCCTAATTGTATAGTTTTTTCACTGGCATTATGATAAGAACTGCATTCATGTCCAGAAAATTCATGGGATTCATATATCCCATATATATGGTATTCAAATTAAGTAATTTGTAGAAATGCAACAAGTGACCATTTGGGGGGAAAACAAATAAATCCTTCTAGTTTCACATAACTGACATACATTTTTAAATCTCTAAAATATTTACTTTAAATCAGTCATATAAAAAAAGGAAATCCAAATTCTTATTGTCATATATCTGAAGTAATTACTTAAAATGAGATGAATCTGTTTGTTACTGTATGGTCTTTCCAAAGTAACACTATACCGTAATTATACATATTTGAATACTTTAATATTTTAACTCTTGTTCCTTATGATAATCATCTTGTAGTTACCTTGTATGACATATACACACTTTGTGTTTCTTATAACATAGGACAATAGTAATTTTTAAACATTCTTTTAATTGAAATATAGTTAATTTACAATATTGTGTTAGTTTCAGGTGTACAACAAAGATTTATATATTTGTGTTAGTGTATATAATTTTGGTTATTATGATATATTAAGTATAAGTCCCTATGCTCTATGGTAGGTTATTGTTGTTTATTTTATATAAAGTGGTGTGTTTATGAAAATTCCAGACTCCTAATTTATATCCTTCCCATCCACCTGGCTATCCCCTTTGATAAACACAAGTTTGTTTTTTAGGTCTGTGAATATATTTGCTTTGTAAATGGGTTCATTTGTATCTTTTATTTTTAGATTCCAAATATAAGTGATAACTTACAATATTTGGGGTTTTTTTTTGTCTGACTTACTTCACTTGGTATGTTTATCTCTAGGTCCATCCATGTTGCTAAATGGCATTATTTCATTCTTTTTATGGCTGAGTAATATTCCACATACATCCCACATCTTTACTCATGACCTGTCAATGGATATTTAAGTTGCTTCCATGGCTTGGCTATTTTAAATAGTACCACTGTGAACACTGTGGTGCACCTATCTTTTTGATTAGAGTTTCCTCCAGGTATAGACTCAGGAGTGGGATTGCAGGATTATATGTTAACTCTCTTTTTAGTTATTTGAGGAACTTCCATACTGTTCTCCATAGTGGCTTGTACAAATGTACATTCCCACCAACAGTGAAGAAGTTTCCTTTTTCTCCACACCCTCTCCAGCATTTATTACCTGTAGGATTTTCAGTGATTGTCATTTGGAAATTAATCCCTTGTTTGTTGCATCATTTGCATATATTTTCTCCCAGTGCTTACATTATCTTTTTTCTGTGTTTATGGTTTCATTTCCTTGAAAAATCTTTTAATTTGGTCCCATTTGTCAATTTTTGTTATTTTCATTACCCTAGGAGATGGATCCCAAAAAATATTGCTGCAAATTATATCAAAAAGTATTATGCCTGTGTTTTCCACTGTAAATTTTATAGTATTCAGTCTTACATGTGGCATAAGAATGCCATGTTATTACCTAGCACCTCTTTATTAGGTATATTTTGTAGAGAGGCCTTTTGAATACTCAGGACTCTAGTCTGCAGTTTCTTTATATCCAGAGTCCACTCATCTGAATGACCTCGCAAATGCCTCTTAATTTGTTCCCATGATATTTCACTAGAATTGTACTCATAGGGAGTAACAAAATAAGAAGTAACATTCCAATCACATTTTAGCTGACTTTGTAATCTTAAATTTTGGACTTCATCTCCCAGAACCAAAACAGCATTTTCCAAATCAGGAAGTTTATGATTAACTTGTTCATCAGTGTGAACCTGGCTTCCCCAGGCTTCACTGGCATTCTTAAGCCATCTTTAATCCATTTGGTGTTTAAAGTGCACCCTAAGAACATCTTTCAATTTGGTGTTCCACTATTACTTAAAAAGGCAACCCTAGAAGTCCGTGTGTTTTCTTCATGCTTACTAGGATTCTCTAGAGAGCAGAAGTTCCCTCTAAGCCCAAGATTCTAGTCTTCTGGAACCAGCGAGAGAGAGAGTATTCTGAAGCTCAGTATAGACATACAAAGCCATAGGTAACAGCAGCTTCAGTCTCTAGAGAAAAGCTTAAGTGATGCCAGAATAGGAGAGATCAGATCCAGGATGCAGCACCTCTTTTTATTTCACCTGTAAGTAGTCTGGCTGGTATTAAACCAACTCTGTAGAGAATGAACTGCCCAATGAGTGAGCAATGAAAAGATAATGTTACATGACATAGAATTCCTAGAAACCATGATGGTTATATGTGAGAAATGCCGGAAGAAAATCTTCAACGTACAGGAAATACTGCTCTGGAAGCAATAGTAATTTTCAATTTGTATTCCAATTATCTTAAAATTATAAAAATGCTTTTATTTTCCTCTGCTGACTCAGATAAAAAATAAAATGATATCAGGTGGAAAATAATTTAATGAATTTAAATGAATATAAAATAGGAAGGTATACATTAAATCAATTGAGAATATTTTAAAATAGGAAACTGTTTTTATGGATTGTGTAACACTAAGTTGAAATCATTTTTACTAACACCAAATTGGGCAACTATATGTACTTAAGACATGTTAGAATTTTAAAATGAAGAAAACAATAACATATTTTGTTTTCAGAAAGATAGAATGTGTGGGATAAAAGATCTTAATTAGAAATGTTGACTTCTAAAAGAGGACTACAACTTCCCCTAAACCTAGAATCAAGAAACTATGAATGGACTCAAATACAGACGGTTGTCTTGAGTGGGAGGAACCTGAGTGCATATACATAAATATGTGCATATAAATGAATATATATGAGCAGTCCTATCTGTTAGAAATACAGTCAATATGTGTATATGTGTATGTATTTTATCAACCTACATATTCTTTTCCTATACATAAAAATATCAGAAGTAGGACGTTCATATTTAAATTTCTTCTGACATCAGGAAGAAACAAATAGACAAACAAAACCATTGATGAGAGGAGTCACATGGGAAGAAATTATATCAAAAGGCAAACCAAATACATTAGTCATTTATACAAAATAATTTTTCCTCACGTAATTCATATATGATAATTATACTTAATTTTTTATCTAAGACAGAAAACTTACTATCAAACCTAGGTTTAGATAAATTTTCTTTCATTTAAAATTTGTAAAACATTAACATTTCATTTTTTTCTTAAAAATTGTCTTTTAGAAGATTTAATAACTCATTGACTTGAAATGTAAACATTTATATGTTTACAAGTTTTTACTTTTATCTTATACATATTGACTTATATAGGTAGTGATATAATTTGGAAATAAATGTATTATTTTATAGCTTATATCACATATTTTTAATTATGTAACTTACTTGTAATTATCAAAACTATTTTGCTCCTCTTAGTTTGTACCACATTCAACATGGTAAACCTCTTTTATTGTCTAAGAAAACATTTTTTTTTTTAGTTCTTAATAACGTTGCCCTAACTTATTAAATTATCTAAATAATGTTGCTAGAAAGTGTCTCTACAGTTTTATTTTGATTGAGTTTATTTATGGAAATGTTTAAATATTTTATATATAGGCTGAAGCAACATCTGCTGTATTTAGAAATTTTAAAGGCAAAATAAGATTTGTGTTTTATTTTTGTGAATTATATTCCCACTAGCTATTTTTAGTCATAGTAGAAAACCAGCCTTAATTTTATGCTGTAGCAACTGTCTCATGTGTTACAATGAAAAATAATATAGAGTTTTTCTTTTGAAAGAATAAGAAAAATAGAATTAGAGATTATAGATGTTTTAATTTTCAGGTACTTACCACTTTACCAACTCATAAAAAAAATGACAAATCCTATAAAGTAGAAATGCTTTATTCTAAATCAGATAACATTAATTTTCTTATAATTTATCACAATATAATTTTCAAATTTGAACCTCATGGATTTGAAGAAGAAAATGGGTTATGACTTCACATAATGGAAAGAGAAAAATAGCTATAATTATATTTGAAAATAAAGTGTTGACTAAGATTACATTTCTTTCTAGCAAACTTTATAGCCCAGTGGTGGAAATAACAGGCATAGTGATATGCTTCAGTAATTCTCAAAACAACTTTAAGTCTAAGGAATAATGGTTAATATTAGAAGAAGTCAGTGATTAAGGATACAAAATATTTTGTCTCCACCATCTGTGTCTTAGTACATATAGCTTTTAACTCAGAAGGACATTCAAAATTGAGATAATTAAGCTTATTACATTTTGTTTTTAGTGCCACTCTTAAAAGAAAAAAAAAAAAAGCAAGCCTAGTCTGCTTTAAATCTAGTGCAATTTTAACTCTATTACTAGTTGGTCTTAGAAAAAAAAATCTTGTTCCTCATCGATGCCCAAAATTATTTTAGCAAGGCATAAGTCCTTTTATTTAAAAAATTAAGAGTAAAATTATTCAAATCAGAATGTCTACTTGCTTCAACTTGCAGAAGAGTATGTTTTAGTAAGGTTAAATGAACTAGAAACACAAGAATCAGAGAGCAGAGATAAAAGCTATATTTAGTGATGCTGGGAAAAAGAATTACAATATGAGATTGTATAGAAAGAACATAGACTTCGAGATTTTTTTCTAATGTGGATTCTGTTTAAATTTTGGTCAAATGACAAGTGATAAATGTTTTCATTTTTTCAAAAATATACATGATTTATGCTAAATTTTTTGTTAGCTTTTTATTCTACGCAAACACCTAACATGACTAACACTGCATATAACTCATTCCAAACATTATCAATTCAATAAATTATATTTTTCATTGCATAATGCATAGCTTATAAAAAGAAATGTTTTTAAATGAAAATGATTATATCGTGTTTAAAACAACTGTATTTATATGTACTATATTTTAAAGAGTTTAAGAGATTCTATTAAGTATCTGAGTAGCAAAATTCCTGAACCTTACACAGGAGGTCACAATGAAGATAAATGTCTAGAAGACATTTCAAATTTACACTAAAAAAAGTGTGCAATTCTATCATTAAAGAATTAAAGAAATAAATAGCCAGTACATAGAAAGGTTAGGTCATGTAGCAGAGTTGTAGCTGCTTTGTGACATTTCTACTACAAGCAATAGTGATATCAACATTCTTTTATTTTCTATCTAACTCACCACTGCATCCCTAGAGATCAATTTTCAAGATTATTTGCCTGGAAATAGAGATGAAAGGTTTTCCATGGGCAACTAGCCCAACTTATTATTTCTAGACAAAAAAATACCTTAACCATCAAATGTATGTTTTAAGATATTTCAAGATTATAAAACCTGCAGAACAATTTTCCCAATTTCCATTATTTCCTAATAATACAAATAATGTTTAGAATTTTCATTAACACTATAGACCAGCTAAACACTGACTCATTCTTTATAATATTAATCAGTCGGCCAAAAACACTTATACTGGATATATCAAGCAAATTCTAACCTGCTGTAAAAAAATGTTTTGGTCATGACATGATTTAGCTGAAATTTCTTAAAGATCTCCAACCAAAAAATCCTTATAGGATCTAGCTTCAAATAAAGGTGCATATATTTCAACTAAATGAATGAACAGAATAAATAATTACTTGGATAGATTGCTATACAAATCTCTATACATTTAGATAGTAATTTATATGACAATTTCTGTAATTTCAGAATTAATTGTATGATGGATAAAACCAAAATGCTCAGAGACACATAAAGAAAAAAGGATATAACAGGTTGGGGAAATACAGATTATGTAATGGACTGAAAGTAGTAACAATAGAAAAAAAATTCAATGTCATTTCATGACCAAAAAAAAGCTCATTTTTGTTGCACCAGAATCACATAAAAAGTCACTTGAGTCAGATCCTGAATGAGATAAGTGTATGGCCAATAATTTATCAATTTTCATATTGCTACAATTAAAACAATGAGTAGAACAAATTATAGCATTTTGAATATAATACCTAATTTAATCAATGTAACATCCTATGGGTGTAACTGAAGGAGGAGGTAAATATTAACACATTATTGACTGTAAGACTGAAATACTAGCTGTAATCAAGTCTACAAGTTAAATTACATATTACCTTTATAGTTTTGAAAAACTGCTGAATAAAATTTCAAACAGAACTTAAATAATTTTAAGATTAAAGATGGTAATTATGACTGTGACAAATGAAACTTATAGATTAAAGAGTACAACACTTACCTATGATGAGGAATTGAATTAATGCATAAACAGAGACTATATTGGTAGGACTATACAAAAATATATTGCATTATTTGCTAACTGCTGCTGAGCATCTGGCTTCTAATTAGTCTTAATCTAAGACTGAAAAAAAGGGAAGAAAACTCAAAGAAATAAGTCAAAATGAAAGAGGAGACATTACAACTGGTAACAGAGAAATATTAAGGATCAAAAATTATATGCCAACAAACTTAAAAACCTATAAGAGGTAAAATCCTAGAAACACATAACTTATTAAGACTGAATCAGGAAGAAAGAGAAATATGCAAAGACCAATTACTACTAAGGAGATTGAATCAGTAATAAAAACCTTGAAATAAAGAAGAGCCCAGTGCCATGCTACATCACTGGTGATTCTAGCAAACAGTTATAGAAAAATTAATGCCAATTCTTCAACTCTTGCAAAAAAATTAAAGATGGAACACTTATAAATTCATTTTACAAGGTACACATTACCCTGATACCAAAATGAGATAAGGATGCCACAAGAAATTAAAATTAATCCCTGATTAATATAGATGGAAAAATACCCGATAAAATGTAGCAAACCAAATTCATCAATAAATTAAAGAATCAAACTGTGATCAAGTGGCATTTATTTCTGTAATGCAAGGATGAGTCACCCAAAAAAATAAAAAATGTGATATGCCACATTAATAGAATGAAACATAAAAACATGAAAATCATATGACCTTCTCCACAGAGGAAGAAAAAACAGTTGGCAAAATTAACATATTTTTCACAGTAAAAACTGTCAGAAATTATAGATAAAATATACTTCAATGTAATAAAGTCCATATGTGATAAATCCACAGCTAACATCAGACTCAGTGGTGAAAAGCTGGAAGCTTTTCTTCTAAGATCAGGAAGAAGACAAAGATGCCCAGAGCAGTTAGGTGAGATAAACAATAAAAAGAGAGGAAGAAAGGAAAATGTCTCTATTGCTGATAATGAGATATTGTACATACTCTAAGATTCCATCAAAAATTATTGAAATTAATAAAAAATTCAGTAAAATTTCAGGATACAAAATCAATATACAAAAATCAATTGTGTTTATATACAGCAGCAATAAACTATCAGAAAGAGAAATTAAGTAATAGTCCCATTACAGTACCTTTAAAACCAATAAAATGCTGAGGAAAAAATTTAACCAACAAAGTTAAAGATCTTTTCACTGAAAATTATACACCATTAATGAAAAATATTGAAGAAAACTCAGACAAGTAGCACAATATTCTATGCTCATGAACTAAAGGAATTAATATTGTTAAAGTGTCCATAATGCCCAAAGCGATCTACAGATTCAATGAAATCCTTATTAAAAACTCAATGACATTTTTCACAGAAATAGAAAAGATTATAAAATTTGTGTGCAATCCTAAAAACCCAAGGCCAAATATATCTTGGGAAAGATTAACAAAGCTAGAGTCATTTCACTTCCTGATTTAAAACTATATTACAAGGCTATACTAATCAAATTGGTGTAGTATTGGCATAAAAGTGGACAAATGTATCAATGGAACAGAAGAGAGACCCCATAAATAAACCCATATTTATATGATGAATTACTTCTGGACAAAACAAAGGAGTCAAAAATATACAATGGGAACTGGATACTCTTTTCAATAAATTATGTTAATATAACTAGATAGTGACATAAAAAAAAATGAGGGAATTCCTGTGATGACGCAGTGGAAATGAATCTGACTAGGAACTATGAGTTTGCAAGTCTGATCCCTGGCCTCACTCAATGGGTTAAGGATCTGGCATTGCCATGAGCTGTGGTGCAGGTCACAGATGCCGCTCAGATCTGGTATTGCTGTGGCTATGGTGTAGGCCAGCAGCTGTAGCTCCAATTCAACCCCTAGCCTGGAAACCTCCATATCCCATGAGTGCAGCCCTAAAAAAACAAACAAACAAAAAAATTAAAAGATGAAACTAAGCCCTTATACTATACACAAAAATCTACTTGAGTGGATTAAAAATGTGAATGTAAGTAAGACTGAAACCATAAAACTTAGAAGAAAATATAGTATGTAAGGTAATTGACATTGGTCTTGGTATTATTTGTTGACATTTGATACCAAAAGCAAATGCAACAAAAGCAAAAGTCAACAACTGGGACTGCATCACGCTAAAAAAGGTTCTGAATAGCAAAGAGACCATCAGCAAATTAAAAAGTAACCTACAAAATGAGAGAAAATATTTTAAAAGCATATATTAAACAAGGGATTAATATTTAAGACCTATAAAGAATTCATAAAACTCAATAGCAGCAAGCAAAACACTCAATTAAAAATCAGCAAAGGACCTGAATAGACAATTTTCTAAAGAAGAAATTAATATTGAGGAACCAATATACTGTTTTCCGTGGTGACTGCACCAGTCTGCATTCCCACCAATAGTGCCCAAGGCTTACCCTTTTTCCACATTTTGACCAGCATTTATTATCTGCTGACTTTTTGATAATAGATAGTTTTGAGTGTGAAATGATATCTCATTGTAGTTGTGATTTTCATTTCACTGACAGTGATGTTGTCTGTCTTTTCTTTATTCGTTGGCCATTTGTATATCTACTTTGGAAAAATATCTCGTCTTTTTTTTTTGGACCACCTTTTTTTCTTTTTCGTACTTGAGATTTTTTTTCTTTTTCTTTCAGGGAACACAAAATGTTGTTCTGTAAAGTTCTGGATAGTACCATGTTAGACTTTGCTAGCTGTACTACCTCTGTTGCATTTACTCAAATCTGTAGCATGAAAGCAAGCTAAAGCAAATGTATGAAAGAATGCATGGCTGTGCTCCAATGAAACTATATGGACACTGAAATGTAAATTTCTTAAAATGTTTAACTGACACAAAATATTATTATTTTTAATTTTTTTAACCATTAAAATAATTACTTTTGAAGGAACATAGCCATTAAAAGTTTTCAAAATGTTTGATAACATCCTTATATGTTACAGTTTGCATATTTTGCAAAACTCAAACGCGTTTGAAGAAATCTCCATTGTTCAAAATCCAAAATAACACCTGTATTTCTTAATTATATAGATCTTTTCATTTAAGTAAAAAGCTTAAGTAGTTTATTCACTGCAGTTATTGAGTGATTATTTAATCAAGAAATACAACTTTTAAAAGATGTTATTAAGAATTACAAAACCCAAAGCCTGATTTAATTTAATGCATACATAGCCTCATATATATCATTGCATTCTATTTCTAGTTGAAACCCATTCTGAAAAACCATGAAATCCAAATATATTTGCATGACAAATATCAGGGGAAAAATGTTAAAAATGACAATTTCTGATATGCCTTGGAAAAATATAGTTCATATAAGTCTCATAATCAATTGATGGCCAAAGGTCCAGGAGAAAAATAGTAGAAAGTACAAATGAATTACAAAATATAAAATTGGAATATATTAAACAGTATATAAAATTTTATATAAAAATATAAAATATAAATAAATTAGAAAATCTAATATTGAAACCTGTTAAATAGTAATTGCAAAGTTATAATCACTTTGGTTTGACAGAATCATATTCCATTTTAAAATACAAACTTAATGATCAACCATAAAGATATTTATTATAATAGAAAATGTATTGTTTATCTCACATCACAAAAGTATTGATGCTTTTTTTTAACAATATATAATTAATAATTACTGAATAAACTAATAATAAAGTATGTTAGAATTATCTTTCTTTAGCAACTCCCAATAGCACAATAGTATGCAGAAGTTAACTTTAGTAGTAAGAGCAATTAATTATTGAAAGCAGTAGCCAGACTTTTGCTTTGAATTCTGACATTCTATATAATCTAAAAATTTTACAGTATTATAAGGGTCTTACAAATTTTATAAATAAAAGAAACATATTATTTTCAGTATTTAAATGTATATTTCTGATTAATGAAACATCCAATTTGTAGGTATTTAATAAGGATAAATATTGGAAATAAGGTTACACATATATAGGAGAAGATGATTCTTCCTTCTTGTCAGTAATGGACGGAGGACATTAAGCATAGAAACTCATGACATACAAGTTATGTTCTGAAAAGACAATTGAGGTTAGCAGAAGTATGACATTAGTAACTAATGTTCCATTCTCCTAATGACCAAAGCTTCTCAGCTTTATGAGAAGCAATGAATGAGTTTTTATGAGATTTTCCACCAAGCAGAGGGTAGAATAACAGGAAATTAGAGTAAAGTTAAGAAAGTGAAAGTCCCTTCCATCTATCTAATAATCATTTATACAGATGAGTATACAAAGTGAAATAGTCGTAAAATTCTCAGTTGTGCTTACTAGGAGTTAGAAAATACTCATTATCTTCATCTTTATATTTGATATTTCATGTAAGGGCTAAGTGTGTGTATATATATTATCTTTGAATACCAAAGTGACAAATGCCAGTTAATGCAGCTATGTTTATGGGTCACCAAATACTTAAAAAATTATGTCACCATGATTCATACTATTTTCTGAAATGATTAATAACTTTGGTCAAAATTCCAGAGAAAACCAGCCTTGCCTGCATTTATCTATCATTGTATTATTGGGGAAAATATTAGTGTATATTGAAACAGTGCAAACTGTTTTAGCTTTTTGTGTAAAATGCAATCAGAAGATAAAATTAGACACTTGCAAACACATCTGACCTCATGATTCTCTATGGGACTTTCAAAATGTAAGGAAAACATACAACTCTTCATTGCATCACACCAACACATAATTTTAAAAATATGTAGCATCGATAGCACCTGCCTATAATTTTTATAGAAACATTATGACAACTTAAAATACCCCCATGCATATCCAAAATGCATCTTTGTGAGAAATAAATACTGTCCTCCTTGAGAAACATACTCTAGATTCTGAGTTTCATTGTTAATGAATATGAGTATGGTAGTACTTCCTGTAATTATATCTGAACATCATTCTATATAAGAGAGTAAAAAGTAGCAGTTATGCATATTTTATGAATATGATAATGGATCTTTACATTTATATTGATAGAGTTTTAGATTTGAAAATTCAAACATGTTGCCACATAGATCTGTTATGGCATATCACACAAACAGGAGGACTAAACAACAAATAGAAAATAGGAAAGAAATGAATAACGTTGGTCAATGCTAAGTTGAAAGAAAATTAATAATTTTAAAAGTATATTTATCTGTTTCCTATTTGATAAATGTTTTAGACTGTTATAAAGCCTATTAGACATAGAACTACTAAATTTGTTAAAATAATGTGAATAATGTGCTCTTATTTCATTATATATTTCTAGATAAACTAAAAAATTAGAAACTAGGTTTTTAAGTTGATTGGATGAGAGAAGACTTAGACTGGGTCTTTGTACACATTGGTTTTAGAAATCAGAATTAGTGATTTCAAAAAGGACACAAATGATGCTGAGCCTTCTCTTCCTGTTTCTGCCATTATGCCAAAAATAAGACTGTTACTGAGGAAAGAAATGACATCTCCTACAAGGCTCCCACTCAGAGGAAAACCTGGAATCTGAGCCTTCACTCTTTCCTCAGGAAACTAAAAGGACAGCAATTATAGAAGTTTCTTTGTGTCACAGACCAGACAGAGGAGAAAAGAGTCTAATGTTCAATGGCAAAATAATGCGATGCCATTGTGCTTAGAGGACAAGGCAAAATCCTGACAGAGGGACTATTCCTTATTCAGTATACCATTACATTGTTGCCACAGAGAGAAAATAATGTTTTGAACAGAGCTGCTTACTTAATGGACTACTATGTAAGTAAAACTGAATTCCCTTGATAAACTTATAATTAACCCCTCTATCCAAAGCCTTATTGCCTCTTGTATAACATCTATTCCCCTCAAGATTGAGAAGTATCAAAGCAGGGGACTGAAACTGAGGCAAAACCTGTGGGGCCCTCCCAGGTACAAAAGACTTTCTGTGTCCCCTGTTTCTTCTTTGTAGGAAGAAGGCTTCAGTTTCCTAGTCCTTCCCTGAGTTCCAAAGAGCAGGTTTAACAGTTAACGATTAAGAAAATAGACTTGCAGGACCCCTAGTTCCTCCTGAAGAGATATAGATGACCATCTGATGCAGATCTTTGAGTTGTACAAAAACTAAGACCTTCATCTAGGCTGAGGGTAGTAACCACATTCTGACAACAAACACACAGATCCCACCCTAGCTGAAACCAGAAGACCGAGATTCCACAAAAAACACACAACTAACCAATCAGAAGAAAGTCCATAAATAATGCATCCTATGGCCCTCTTCCCTATCACTGTCTTTAAAAACTTTTGCCTAAAAGCCATCAAGAAGTCTGGTCTTTTGACCTCGAGCCCCTGTTCTTGCTTGACCCTTGCAGTAAACCTTTCTGTGTCCCAAACTCTGACATTTTATCTATTTGGCATTATTGTGGGTTGGGCAAATAAGCTTGTATCTGACAACATAAAGAAGCTCTCTGACATGCCCCTCTTCATTAAGGAAGCTTTGGAATATAATTTATTTCATCTTTATTGATTAGTATTCATAACTCACCTTGAGAATTTACATCCTTGCAAATGCAAATACCTATATTCTCCTGACTAAGACCTCTAATGTTAGATAAGAATGAGAATTTTAGCAGGAATCCCAAAGCAACACTTCCTTCTGCATATATTGGATGACTTGAAGAATAGGAATGGTCTATGTTTTTAAATTGAAAGGCTTCAAGGTGAGGGAAGAGAAAGTGAGAAGGCACATGCAAGTGTAAACATTTAAAAAGGAGCATAAGGTGAGAAGTAGAAATGATGTTCACGGATGCAAACATTTCAGGATGGAATTAAGTTTTGCACTGTCTTCCTTTATGCATAAAAATAGAAAGTTTGATTCTGTGAGAACTTTTTTCTTTTCCTAACCTTGATTTTTCTTGAGTGATTGCTTTGAGGCCTATACTTGCAGTATGTAGTTTTTGTATGTGCATATCATTTCTTTATATTTGTATTTTTATTTTTTGTTTATTTTATTTTATTTTTTATTGTTATGGCTGCCTCCATAGCATATGGAGGTTCCCAGGCCAGGGACTGAATCTGATCCTCACCTGCAACCTGCTTCATAGCTGTGGCAACTGCCAGATCCTTTAACCCTCTGCTTCTGTCTGGGGATTGAACCCAAGCTACTTCAATGACCCAAGCCACTGCAGCCTGATTCTTAACCCACTGGACCACAGCAGAAACTCCTGTATTTGTATTTATCTGAAGGGAAATGGTAGTTAGAGAATATTTTTAAAGAAATTCAGAGGTTAGGATCATTGTCCCCTTGAGTCAACTATGATTACATGTGGAAAATAGCAATGAATGAATGGAATTGATTATATTCATAGCAGATTGGGTGCTTTGTACCTTATTTATGGCAAGTTAATTTAGCAATTCCATTTCAGGATAATCTTAAAAATCATTTTAGTCAAAATTGTATATTCAAATAAAATGATACCTGATTTTTTTTTTTTTTTTAATTTCTTACATGTTGACTGTTTTTAAAACAAAAGACTTCCTTGGAGTTCCTGCTGTGACACAGTGGGCTCATGATTCAGCTTGTTTCTATGGAGGTACAGGTTTGATCCCTGACCCAGGGCAGTGGGTTAAGGATCCAGTGTTGCTGCAGCTGTGATGTAGGTAGCAGCTCCAGCTTGGATTCAATCCCTGGCTGAAAAACAAAAACAAAAAAAGACTCCCCAGGTTGAGCTATTTAAATAGTAATACTAAAGTGAGTGAAAAAACAGATAGGACAGATGACTAAAATTGGGATATGGAGAAATCAAAACACCATTACAACATATTCCATCTGAAGAAAAGCTGAGACTCTAATAATCACATTGTTTGCTAAATGGAATGCCTAAATTCATGTTGCAAAATTAAAATGTGGTGCTATCCATAAGTATACAGAGAGTATTGTTTCCTAAAATAGTACATAGTCACTGCAATAAAAAGAAGAGTCAACATTTGTGCAGAACCTGTATTTTTCAAAGCAGCCCTGAAACATAGATATCACATTCCCATTTTACAGGTCATGAAATAGGCTCAGACATAACATACTCTTGTTTCAGTCAGCACCTAATGCTCAAGTATGCTACTTTAGGAGGCATATGCATCTGTGTACCCTCTTCATCACTATTTATAGATTATGAGGTCCTCACCATGTGAACAACTTTACAATCTAAGAAAAAACATGTACCACATCCAATTATTATACAATCCATTGTTATAAAGATTCTATTAAAACAAATTCATAAAGAAATGTATTTCTGTATATGCCTTTAAATGCTATCTATGATCAACACAATTATATAAAAGTGTTCTATCATATTTGCAATTGAAATGCTTTTTCTTTACCAACCTATCATATATTAAAATATAGTGTTTTACTTGCTCCATGGCAGAAAATGTGGTTCAGAAAAAATATTTATTTGTAATTACTTGGATAAATGTAAAAAAAAAATGCACAGTTTAAACTAATATTTTACTTTTCTGTGGCCTAAAATATGGTATCCACCAGACACATTTTTTTTCTATTGAGTTAAATTTCATATACTTTTTGATATAACTAAAAAATTAAAAGAATAATAATGGACAATAAGAGGAAAATAAATTGTAAGTTTAGAAGCTTCTAATAGATACAACTTATTCAATTACAGAAGTTTTTAAGGAAAAGATGCCTGAGATATTCTGGAAAAGGAAATATTTATAAAATTGTCAACTCTAACTTTTTAAAATGTTTTTGTTTTAAATTTATATAGATAGAAATACATAAATAAAAACAGAATTAAAATGCATAGTTTCAAATATATTGGCAAATTAACATATTATATAACCAAAGATTTTATTTTTTAAAACAACTTTATATTCCATAAAATCTATTTAATTTCCTCAGAAGCATCAGTACAGCTATGAGAAAGAGCCATAAAAAATAAAAAAGTAAAAAAATCAGCATCAGCCACTATGAATACTTATGGTAGCATGGCCAGAAGTTTGTCTGAAGATTGCTCAGGGAGAATCTCTGGAATTCTGTCAGCAGGCAACAGTCCCCCTAACTGGGACATTAGTAAAGGAAAAAGAAAGTTGTTTTCAGGATTGCTTATCAATAGCTTGAATAATCACCTTAAAAGAAAGGGCCTTAAATGAAAGTAATGCAGTGAGTGCTTCTTCCTCAGACTAATTGGGGATGATTAAAAGGCATAATTATAATATTAAGCTGGGATGCAGCCTGATATATTGGAAAAGAAAGACATTCATTAAATGCAGTGAGTTTAGCAATAAGTGTATTTTTCTATGTGCTGGGTGTGGGTGACCACTTGAAATAGAGAAGAAATAGTTTTGATCATGGAGAAATATGAGGCACTAGGAAGACAGTGAAATCTTCTAAGAATTATTTAGTAATGGCCATGTGGTGAGTAGACTTTTATATTTGGCTGATTGATCATTTTTTTATATATTTTTACTCTTTAGTAGAAAACTCACATTTCACCAGGGTACAATCTAACACGTTCACGCTTCTGAAAAGTTTCAACTGTATAATTTGGAGGCAGATCTGAAACTGAAAACATGTCTAACTTGAACCCAGCCTAAACCCATGTTGGGACTTGAACCCATGATTTTATTTAGAATCAGTCATTTGGTGTCTGGACTTACTTACTTAGGTTCAGGTTCTTTCTGTCTCAGCACAGAAGGAATTTAGCAAGAAACAAAATAATAGGCAAGAAATAGATTTATTAAGATAGGATGCTTGTGAGGGATACAAGCGAGTAGGCAAAGAAGCTTTGCCCTGAGGATTAGGCAGGCTACATTTTTAAAAATCAAGGAAAAAAAAAAAAAAAAAATCAAGGAAAGTGGGGAGGGGGAAAAGACCACCTTCTTCCTCATTTTTAGAGAGATGTCAGGCTTACATATCATTAGCTCCTCTTTCATATTGGGTAAGAGAATTTGACCCTATGAGGCCCAACTAGGACTGTCATGGTACTTATTCAAATCAGCAGGAGGGTATAACATAGGCTAAAATATGTTGAATCATCTCGGGTTTCTATATAATGAGGGTCTCCTACTTTGGAATGTCATCTTTCCCTTAAATTCCTGTCCTTGATCTTAAAGATCATTTTCTTACTGAACTTAAAGGCAGGCCTCATTTTATCTTTCACTTAATGACCGGAGGCCTATCTCATGCTTTTCTTTATGGTTTTATAGTTAAACAAGTGTGTTCGTTCCACTACATTCTGATGGCCTTCTTGAGTGATTATTAACTTACGGTGGTCTCCCAAAATTCCCTAGGTTTCCCTCTCAATCTATGGTCTGGCTACTGGGACTTCAACAATTACATGTGTAACTATCCTACTCTATCCCTATCAGAGTAACTGCTTGCATAGAGCAATACAGATGTGACCACCCTTTGATACTGGAAATTTCCCAAGAGAGATAAAAAGCCAAACTTTCAGAGTATCCTGATGATTATCAAACATCACCTGTTGAGAAATAAAAAGTGTGATACTGTTACTTATGTCAATAGGGAAAGGAGGACACCAAGAACACTCAGATGAGGGATATGCCTGGTCCCATAGAGTAGAGCTGTCTTAAAATGTATAAAGACATAATGACATTAGAACAGCTGGATGGTGTCGTTTTCACTAACTACCAATGTGAAGTTTACCAAATTACTTTTATTGCTAAAAATCAGTCTCTGTCCTCCAGTACCAAATAGAAACTCCAGTATCAAAAGAGAGAGTTTTGGGCAAAGGAGAGAAAAATAGCTTTATCGCTTTGCCAGGCAAAGGAGGCCAAGCAGGCTGATACCCTAAATACCATGCCCAATTTGGGAGAGAATAGAAGGTAGTTTTACAGTTTGGGAATAGAAAAGAGGGCCACATTTAAGCATCAGGGTAGATACAAGCTTTCATTCTTTTTCAGAACTGCTGTTTAGTGGTTCTTGGACTGGTTCTGGTGGTCCTACTTCTTTCTGGAATGAAGAATGATTCATAACATCTTTCATTTGTTAGGGGTTTTCTTTCTGCAGGAGAACTCAAATATATTGTTATGTATATTCCTCGAGGAGAAATCGAGGCTGCACTAGTTTCTTAACTATTCCTCCATTATCTCTGCATCCCCTCCCTTCCCTGACTTTAATACAATGTTATATGGCAATTACATCTCATTTAAGAAAAAAAATAATGATGAATTTTTTCCTAAGTACAACAACCAGGTAGAATATTTTTGACTCTATTATAGATTTAAACACTATTTACATGCTATTTTAATTCCTAATTCTTGACTTTTCTCTCATTATTTTTTTCTTTTATTGAAAAAAATTAGAAAGCAGCAGCTAATAAAGGGTGCAAACAAATCAAGGATATATTAATAAAAACAGACAAGATAAAACTTAAAATGCCATTGGCTTATTTAATTGGTTAAAGCACAACATGCAAGTGTAGAAAGTTTATTTTAAATTGAAAAGCTGTTTTTCTTTTTTCCCACGTCGGATATATAAACACCCACAAAAATGGTGTGTGAAGGAAAGCTGACATACACAAAAAATCGTATCCTGAATTAAAGAGAACAGCTGTTGAAGCAGGAATTAACACAGTAACATCAGGAGCAGGTTAACAGTTTTAAAAATTAAGTCTTTAAAAGCTTTATTACACAAAGCTATATGATGCAAAATAATGCAAGGTATAAAGGAGGAAGTCTGTACCACTTTTAACAAAAATGCTTTTCCAGGAAAGCAAATCAGAACCGCACAATAAGCAGACCAAAGAGGCTATAGCTGGATGTCAGAGCTACAACCTCTCATATCAAGCTAGAAAATCCTATTTGTCCAGAATGGACTAAAATTTCAGGAGAGAACAGGGACATTTTAAACATTTCTTACTTTATCCATTTTAAGTTCTCTCTTTCTTCCACATCCCTTAATTCAGCATGAGTCAGCAGATAGATGGCTACTTCTAGAGCTGGCTTTTTCTTTTTCTTTTTTTTTTTTTTTTTTTTCCCTGTGGTGAGACTGACATCGAACCTGGATGTTTCAGGCTTTTATGCATCATTTTATCTAGGGGTCTGCTGTGGTCAAAAATCTTAGCAATGGACTTGGGGAACTCGACTTCCCATTCCTGCCCTGATCTTCCATGATGAAGGTCAGCTTTAGAGTGAATCTGTTATTGAACCTTTTGAGACTGGACAGTAGTTGCCAATATCATCAGGATCCATCCCTGTAGATCTTTCCTGTGGGTCAGGAGAAAGATGCTCTTCTCCTTAGATGGTATAAATGGTCAGGATCTACATAATCACAAAATAGGGTATGATGTGCAAAGCCAAAACAGGTTTGGACTCTGGGAAGGAGTGTATACAACCCCATATCAAAGCTACTATGGCAAAGAAGCAAGAGATGGCACAGATGATGTGGTAAGTGACCATCAGTGACACCAAGACACTGTGGTGATCATTTTGCAATATGATATTAAATACTTGTACTTTTTGGCAGAATCATCCAAGTAATTTTTCACAGCTGATACATCCATTTGTCAATTTTTACAGGCTTATCATCAGTCTTCCACTTGTCTAACCAGATGTTGTGGCTACTGCCCAACCCATAGCACTGACACTATTGTCAAAACCAAATCCACTTGCCTGATACACAGTAAGGCCGAACAAACCAAAATATCAGAGTTTGGAGAGGAGAGAGGTTTATTGCAGAGCCAAGCGAGGAGAAAGTGACAGCTCCTGCTCTAAAGACTGGAACTCCCCAGTGGTTTTGACAGAAGAGTTTTTATAGGCAAAATTTATGGGGAAGTCCACAGGATGTGTTTCCTTTCTCTGGTTGGTTCGTGGTGAGGTCATAGGGTGATATTCCATGCATCTCAGTCATCAGCTTTCTGGTTCCAACTAGTCTGAGGTCCAAGTGCTTGAGCTTATCCTACAGTTACCATCCTCCACCTGGGTGGGGGTCTTATTCCTGCTGAAGAATTAGAGATAGGTGTCAAATTGTAACCCACATCCCCAAGGAGGAACCAGGACCAGGCCTCACCCTGCACTAATGTTTCTTTCTGCATTTCCCCACTCTCCTAATTAGTAGGGGTTTGAATCTGCCCTTTACAACTCAGGGAAGGTCTAAGTGGCTGAAACTTTTTTCCTACAAGTAAGAACTGGGGGACCAAGGAAGGCTTTTGTACTTTAAAGGTCTGTTCCCCTTTTCTTTGATACTCCTCCCTCTGAAGGAATACATGTTGGATAAGAAAGAGAATAACATTTTGGATAGAGAGGTTAATCATGAACTAAGCAGAGGAACTTAGAGGGGACTCACATTCAGGGCCACTGTCAGTCCCACTACCCTCTCCACCATCAGTTCTCCCAACCTGTGCTGCTGCCTCCATTTTCTCTCTCTCTCATCATTCCTTTCAGGTAACTATTCAACTACATTTTATACAACTGAACCTGCACAACCACACACACACATACACACACACACAAATACATTCACATAGTAGAAAGTACTTTGGACTTCATATTAAAAACCACTTGACAGAAATGTATGTAGCTCTTTATATAGATAACCTAAAATTTTGAAAATAAATTATTTTAAATTGATGTTTGGTAGTGAAGAAGGTATTGTGTTTAAAATTTTGATTTAAAATATATTCAACGGTTAATACAGTGAATAAAAGGAAGGCTAAAATTTTGATTCAGGATGAAATTTTTGTCTAAATGAGTTAAACGTGGATGAAATCCCTGAACTGTGAAAATAATAGTTAATCCATTTTTTTTTCTTGGACTTGCGGAAGTATCAATTCAATTTACAAAACTATACTCAATTTATTTACAAATATTTGTAATGACACACTGGTCTATCAAATTCAGTTACTATCTAACCAAGTAGTAAAACCATCTGTTATATATTTTTAGTTTATTTTTGATGCCTTTGAATCAACATTAATTTCTCCTGAAAAATAACATTTCTAATTTCTGTGTAGATGGATCCTACTAACACTGGATGATGTAAATGATGAAACTTTTAGTCCATATTTGTGAATCAGATAATACTATACCAATTAGATCAATTCTGATAGATTTCACTTGATACTGTGATGTAGAAGTTCAGTTGTACTGATTGATTATTATTACTATCAATGACTAATATGAGTATATAAATGAATTATATAGTATGTATTTATATGGTTATATATGAGTGAATGTTTGCATATGTATACACACATACATATATACACACACAGAAGTTGGTCACACCTATAATTTTATAACTGTAATTTGTAAAGCCATAGATGTTTGGAGCTTGTTCTAACAAGAAGATAATATTTAAACACATTCTTTTAAAGTGAAAAGTAATGTATACAAATTACATTGTGTCAGAAATTCCTTTTCAGATTGCTATAAAACCAAATAGATACATAGGACAACTATTGCTATAGTAACAGGGTAGATTTAGGGAATCAAATATAGGATGATTTTTATGTAATGTTCATACCCACTCACCTCCATCCACATGATTTTTTCTTCTTTACGTATACATTTCTGGCTAGCTATGATCAGCAATCATTAGAAAAAAAAGTTTGAAAAAATTAGGTTTGACTGTATTTCTCTGAAATATTTATGTATAAGTACATTGTAAAATGTGTTCAAAGATTGACACTTTGATTTCCAAATGATTTTTTTATACCTGTTTATGTTTTGGTTTGATTTTCATGAATAATTGTTATATAGACACATGATAGATATGAGATTTATATTTTTGTGATTTTGTATGCAGATTAACTCTTATTATTGAGAGACTAGAACTATAGCCGTCAATTACAGAGGCAAATATATATATTATATATATATATATAATTGACATTTGGGACCAAGTAATTTTTTATTAGCGGAGGCTCTCCCATGCACTGTCGGTGTTTCATAGCATCCCTGATCTCTTTCTACTAAATGCCAGTAGCAGCCCCACCATTCACAAGTTCAAGAAGCAATGAACTTATATAATTCAAGTAATGTATACTGAAAATGTCTCTAGACAGTGCCAAAATTCTCTGGGAGACAAATTTGCTCTGCTGTGAAAAGCTGGTTTTTAAACTATTTCATACCAGCCAAATATATAGTAAAGATTATCAGGAATAGATTATTTAAGCATTTAAACTATTTGAAAAATCCATGTATATCTTTGATGAGTTTTCACTGACTCTTCTAATCATTCAAATGTTAGGTCTCTAAAATATTTTAAAATATTAGATAAATATGCAACTTTCTCAAAAATAAGTCATTTATGACATGTAGTAAAAAAATCATATATGTTAGGAACTTTAATTAGTCTAAGATTTTACAATATCTACAAGCTAATGAGTTAATTTACCGCAATTATGTATATATTGAGATTCTTGAATCAAAGATGTACAGATTACTGCTAAAGTAGCCAGAGAATCAGCCTTATTTGTGTTAGTTTCCTATGTTCCACTTCCTACAGGGAGACTCAAAGAGTCAGATGATAACTGCATAGGTGGGGTAGATTGTAATACAGGAAAGTTTAGAGACTTCAGATCTCTTCTAATAAGGAATAAGTATCCCTTCAGTCCTGTTTGCTATTAAAAATGCCCTTTTAAAAAATGTGAATGAAAAGACAGACAGTGCTTTGCTTACAACATATATAAAACATAAAAGACCCAGTGAGAATTTCTTTCTCAACATGTAATGCATATAGGTAGGTCACATTAAACATAAAGTCAAATTTAATTATTGCTAAATAAATGCTGAAACAATTTAAAATCAAATTTGACTGACATATACTGATTTTATCAGGGAGACAACTATGTATAAAAGCTGTGTAAGATAAATAAACATAGACCACAAATTTTGAAATGCAATTGTGCTTTTAATGACCTGTTTTCCACTTCTAGAAAAATGATTTCCTGTGGTAATTACTGAATTAGATTTGGGAACTGGCCTGTCTGGATTCAAACTCTGGGTTAGCTACTTACCAGTGATGTGGTTTTAGAAGAGTTTTCTTTGTTTAGTTCTTCATCTTTTAACTTGAAGAGAAGATACTAGTACAGCACCAACTGTTGCAAAAATTATAACTGGTAATTCATGCAATGTATACTCTGTGGAATGAAATAAATAGTAGATGCTATTTATTCTTATTTCTTCTTCATTGTATGAGTGCATTCAGTGTGCAATCATTGTTGCAAACACTGAAAAAGCCAAAGTAAATAGACACAATCCTTGTGCTCATGAAGATGATGAAGTTATGATTTCTACATATCTTTACAATACATGAAAAGATAAAGTATAACTTTCAATGACTGTTTCTCTCATCCAATACCCATCATCTTCATGGCAACAAGAATTGTGTTTGTTGGGAGTTCCCAACACTTTTTATGCTATATAAGCATAATTTATACATTTTTGGAAAATATTTAATGATATTTTAATTTAGCCTGAAAAAATGAACATTTCCTAATTTACAAACCGTACAAATAAACCATATTTTGTTTTATGGTAATTGAAGAATGAGTGGAAATTAAAATGAGATAATATTGCTTTTTTTAAAAAACCATTTAGCTTAAATTTACTGTTAGATTAGTCATTCCAAAAATGGATTATGCAATATATCATTGCTTTATGAAATTAGAGCAGATTCATCTTACATTTATTTTATTAATGTCTCCTCAGAATAACTTTAAAGATGTTTTCCAATTTGTATGATTTCTCAGAAAATAAATAATGTCTAATTGGCCTTATATTTAACTTTCTGTTCTTCTGAATATTTTTGTGCCCTTTTGGGGTTTAGTTGTAGGCTCTGTGTTTTTGTTTGTTTGTTTGTTTGTATCTCTAATTTGTCCTTAGTAATGATAACCCAAAAAACACAAGTGAGCTTAATAATTTTCTGATATCACTTCCTAATATATTTGGCAATTTGTTTATTTTACTTGAATTGCCTTCTACCTCCATGATTCAGTTCACATGCTAACTCAGCAAAAATTATCTTTGATCAGTGTAATGATCTAGCATATATGAACTTCTGTAACATTCTTCCAACATTTATTCATTCCTTTTTTTTTCATTCAACCAATATTTACTGCACAAACTATGTCCCAAGCACTCTTCAGTGCACCTAAAAGAGAGATAAGACACCAAGGCCTTCTTCTCCATGAACTTGAGGTTTAGAAATGAATATTGATATTTGAACTCATTGACTTCAATTTATTTAATGACTTGAAGTAGTTTGTTAGCCATGTGTATAGAAGCCAAAGGTGATGAATAAGCTGTGTTTGAAAATAGAAAGTTAGAGCTAATCAATAAAAGAGGAAATAGATCCAAGACAGATGGAACAGAAGGGGGAAAATACATAGAATGGTTTAAGAGCAGGGAGAGTTTTATTGAAATCAGAAGTCGGTGCCTTTGGAATACAGATTGTATGACAGGTAAGAAGATGGCGTAATTCTTTGGAAACATGGATATTAGATGAGGGTGGGTTCAGTTATTGGAGACTTGCATCACATACTATTATTGTTTAGACTTCATTACTTAGGCAATTTTAAGTAAAGATGTGACAAAATCAGATTAATTTTGAAGACATTTGACTATGGCAGTAATATAGAAACTATATATGGGTAAATTTGAGTTAATTAGAACCAGAATAGTTCTTTTTGCCTTATGCTACCCTAACCAATGCAAAAAAAAAAAAAAAAAAAAAAAAAGAGAGAGACTATTCCCTTCAAGATGTGCTTTTTAAATTTCTCTTTAAAGCTGTGTTTTACATCTCCTTCTTTTTATTTTTTTACCTCTTACATAATAGACACAATGGAAACACTTGTAGTTAAGAACAGACCCATGTGACTGGAGTTCAATGAGAAAGGGGAAGAATGAGAGCTGATGAAATCAGGAGGTTAATGTGGAATTAATAATGTATAATTATATGCAATTGTATTATAACACACATGCAACTGCAGAACAAGGTCAAATATTTTGCCATATCAAAAAATATAGACTATCTCACCTGTTAAATATTTGTTTACATGTTATATAATTATATAATATTACATATGTTTATTTCTCTATACTTTTGGTACTCAGTATTTTTTGAGCTAGTAATTGCTTTTATGTTAATATCTTATAAATACACATTCTCCCTTTTTGTATAAGATATTATATGTTGGCTCAACAGACAATGATTTACATAGAAATATCTTCTATCTTATCTCTTTCTAAATATCTGATTTTAAATAATGTTTTTCATTCCTGTAAGGCAGCCCATTTTACTTTTTATTTATTCCAACAACTATCTGATATACATATAAACATATCTCTGATATAATTGCATCCATTGCCATCATTCATTCCTAGATTTTTAAAAACGTTAAATGCTCACTTTCAGAACATATAATAAATCATTTCAAATTTCATTATTCATATATTATTCTAAGAAAGTATATATAAGACCAGTATTCCCTGAGGTTTTGCATTTTTATTGTCTGTTTGTTCCAATTATTTTTGAAAGATGCTTGATAGGAAAACCAGATATCCTAAAAATGTCACTCCGTTCTGTTTTGGAATAAAATGTTGCTATTAAGAATTGATTTTCTTTCCCTTATAAATCACTTGATATAAATATCTAAAATTATTTTTGCTTTTCTTCAGCATTTTTCTAGTTTGTCTTAAAATCAACTTTTATACTATTACTCGGTTAATTTTCACTTTTATGTTACAGTATGTATAGGTGCATCAGTAATCCTTCTTACTGATTTTTCATTTTTAAATGAGTTGGTTTTTCCTAGGTTATTAGAAGGAAGTTTCCAAGTACAGTGAAATGATAGAGCTGATTAGCTTTCCCAGTTGAATAAATAATACCCAAATTTCTCCCTTCGTACTTTTACCATGAGGTATTGAAAAAGAAAAAAGTCTCTTTGGGAAGTCACAACAGAGATTATCCGGATAATTCAGTTCAGAGGTACTTCCTTTATAACTTTTTCTATCTTCCAGAACCCTACAAACCTTTCAAGTGGTTCTCTTATTTACAAAGAATGCATTTTGTTTTTATATTATATTCTGAATTTGACATCCTCTGAACCTCTCTTCCTTCATCTTCCTTCTCTATATCTGGGATGCCCAGCATTTGTGCCCACCACTTCTGTTCCCTACAGAGTTTGTGGTAAATTTCTATAAATGGGAAAGGAATTAGTTCTGTTTGCACTTTCCAACAACTTGAAGGCTGTGAGGATTTTGAATTTTATCAGTATTCTCAGATTTGCTCACCTTGTTGCTACTCAGCAAACGACCTCTCATTAAGGGTGTAATATTTGTTGGCGATATCTTCCTTATAAGATTTGTTAAATCTTTTAGTATTATGCTTTTCCTCTATCACTTCTACTGAAAAGTTATTCATCCTGCACACCTATATCTATGTTTAGGGGTTGATGAGGATTCCTTACCTAGAGTTTTGTCAAAAATATCATATGTGGATATTTTTGTTTTATATTCTATAACCCGTTCTGTCTGTTGAGTATATTAATCTCTTACTAGGAGTTCTTCTGTGGCATTAAAAGACATGAAACTGGATGAGATACCCTAGGAAGTAAACACAGATAAGAGGTTCCCTAAGAAATAATTACCTATATGAATTGGAAAGTGGAAAGGACAGAATAAAAGATACCAATGCAGGAAGTCAAGAAGTTGGACTTTTGGAAGCCAAAATTTAAAATGTTTCAAGGAGGGTATGTTGCTGATAGTTTAAGTAAGAGAGAAACTAATATAAAATGAGATTGGTTTTATGATAAAATGGTAAAACATTTCTATAAAACTTTTAAAATCTGGTGTTGCTCTGGTCAATATGGCAGAAGCTCAACTCAAGGATATCATATTTTTCAGGGATTGGTCCCAATTAGAGATTTTGTATTAAATTTTACAAATGTAAACAATATCTGTAGATTTTCCAATTCCTAGGAATTTCTAGAATCCACACTGTAATGAGGTAGGTCCAATAAGTCATCACAAGGAACAAAAATATAAGTTTTCATATGAGTGTTTTTATAGTATTGTGCCAGTTATTGATTTATTTCCTTTCAGCTCCAAATTCACCCTGTCAGATGGCTCTGTGAAAATGGTACTTGACCTTTTAAATACTTTTTCTTCTTCTTTTTTTTTCCTGTCCCAGCTGGCAAGACGTTTTGTCAGTAGAAGGGACTGAAGAGGCATTCTAGGAGGAAGGAGTTTTTCTTCCCAGGTCATTTTTGCTCACTCGCAGCAACAGACTCCTACAAGCACTTTCCCCTCTTCACTACCCTTTCCTGTGGGACACTGAAGAACAGCACTAAACAGGCAGAATCTTCTCCCAGCTCCCAGGTCCTCACTGGGCAGTTTGGTAGCAAAGCCTCTCCATCTCCTTCATTGCTTCTAAGTCCTCCAGTTCCAGCTGAGAACTCAGATGCAGGCACCCTCCCCCACCATCAGGCATTTTATAGCAGTGTGCCCTGGACGCCCTTCTAACTTCCCAAGTGCCCTGCTCCTGCACTGCCTGACAGACAGAAGCACCCAACAGGAAACAGCATTCTCTGGAACCCCAGAGGGTAGATGTCCCAGAGGTGGAACAAGAAAAGTACTTCTCTGCCATTCAGTGAGTCACAGGGGTGCCTTCTCCAACAAGACTAGATATCAGCCCGGGGGAAGCAGGAGTCTTCTGTGAGCATTCTTTCTCAGCCCTAAGCTTAGTAACTGCTTTTTATACAATTAGAGTTCCATTTATGTATGTATGTGTGTGTGTATGTATGTATGCATGTATTTATCTTTTTAGGGCCACACCTGTGGCATATGAATGTTCCCAGGCTAGGAGTCGAATTGGACCTGTAGCAAGTGGCCTATGCCACAGCCACAGGAACGTGGGATACAAACCATGTCTGTGAGCTATTCCACTGCTTAAGGCAATACTGGATCCTTAACCCACTGAGCAAGGCCAGGGATCAAACCTGTGTCCTCATGGATACTAGTCGGGTTTGTTAAATGCTGAGCCATGATGGGATCCCTTTATTTCTTAATAGCCAATACCTCATAACTCTAATACTCTATTAATTCTTGATGTTAACCTTCCCTGTTGAAATTATTGTGTTTCTCTCTCCTGACTGGATATTAACTGATAGAAGTATGAATGCTGGACAATGCAAAATTAAGAGTCCACAATTCCGTGTATTGAATCTTATACCATAAATTTAAATTTGACTGTCTCATTATTTTAGCATCATTATGGTTGTCAGCCTCATCATTACCATATTTTGTATTGAGTATATAACAAGAACATGGTGCTATTTTAATATACTCATATGGTTATTGATTCAGTTAATCTTTGAAAAACCCATGCAAGAAATATAATATTGTTTCCCTATGTGTAATAGATGAATTAACTGATACTAGATAGTTTAAATATCTTGTTCAAAATTATAGAGCTCAGTTAAGTGGCAAAGCTGAGATTCACATACAGTGAGTCTGGCTCCAGAGTCTATGTTATCAATGGTATATGTACTTCAATTATTTATTTTCCTTTTAAATATATGTTATTCTCATTATAGTTAAAAAATAACTGGAAAAATGCAGTATATCCAAATTTCACAAGTTGCATACTCAGCTCATTGAATAAAAAAATTCATTCTATTCTGAATTTTCCTTCCCGATGTCTACCACATATCGGGACCTTACTTTTGTGTAACAAACATGTGTTGTCTGCCTCACCTTATAGAATATAAACTACTTGTGGAAAAGAGCCAGGTCTGTCTCATTCTTCTTTAAAGATTAACACAGAGCCTGCTTGGGTGGAATGGATAAATGCATGATGAAAAATAAATAGATCTCCTCAATTTTATTTTTATAATTAGTATTTTAATCTGAAATAAGTGGGTTTTATTTTGTTTTGTTTTTGGAGGGAGAAAGATGTGTTTTTGTGTGTATATATATATATTTGATAATTTAGACCACACTGACTTTTTAGTCCTTCTCTCTTTGCCAAGGTATGTCAATATCATTCTCTTAAAGCAAGTTCTATTATTTTACTGTTAAACTATTGTCTATATTTGCTAGATTCTGAACAGTTTGTGCTCAGTAAAAGTTGTTGATGGATTCCTTAATCTGCAGCTTTTAACTCTAAATGAAGAAGTATAATGAAGTAACACAATACATTGCATTTTCTAGGTGTCAGTGCTTGGAATTATATGTTCCTTCTAATGATGCTATGTTGAGGAAATGGAATGTAAAGTATCATTTTGAGCCCATAAATGTGGCATGTTGCATAATGAAAAAGAAAAAGTGGCAGTTGTTCAGAGATATGTTGGTGGAGCCTTACTGCAAAATTGTAATGAAAAAATACTGAGGGCGAGCTAGAGGATATTTTAAGCACTGCTTTCATCTCTTTTATTTGTTTCTTCTCTAGTTCTATGTTTTAATTAAAAGAGTAAATTGAAACAGCCTGAATCTTTTAGCACCAGTGTTCTCAAAGGATGTTACACAGCCAATTGGGTTAAGAATCAGGCATCTGCAACATAATTTTCAGATAATTTTCAGCCAACTAGTCAATGACTAGCACTCTGGCCCTGGATAAATCTCATAATCCCTTTGTAACAGTTTCAATACTAGGAAAGTGTAATGGCAATTTTGTCAGTTCACAGCCCCACTCACTAGGAATAAAACATCTCAAAGGCAAAGCTTTTGACAATGGACCACTGGAATCACTCCAAACTCTACAGAAAAGGAAAAACGTTGACAGATCTTGATGATGGCTTCAAATCATGATGCAAGAAATGTATTAATATTTGAAAGCATATAAAATCATTTAATCAAAGAATGATGAACATGCAACATTTGCTTGAGTAGTAGACTTATATGTATATTTGGCAAATAGACTAATCATTTCAAGCACATGATCTCATTTTAACTTTTCATTTTCATTTACTGCTTTCTATGTGTAGAAATATATATTAATTTTAGATATGAGTGTGGATTAGAACATCAAATTGGATTTTGACCTGGACAGCTAATCAAAAAATAAACATTGTTAAAATAAATCAAAAATAATCTGATTGGTAAAAGCCACAAAGTATTAACTCTTAATCCTTGTTCTAGTGGAACTGAACATGTAATTAATACTCAGGCAGTCCAGATGTATATTTTCAAGATAATTTGCATATACAAATTTCTATTTAATAATACCTTCTGGTGAATAAACCCATGCCACTATTCCTGAGTGGATTCTCTTATAGAAACCTAATATTAACACTCTGAAGAATTGATATTAAGGCAGAGCTGAATTAATCTCTATTCCTTCATCTCCTTTCATAATACTTCAAATTAGTTTTATGTAGTCTCATTTACATTTTCTTAGCTAACGTGTGTGTGTGTGTGTGTGTGTATGCGGTGTAGGATGCATATGTGTAGTGTGTGTGTGTTTTAATGAGGAATAAAAATTACATCAACCAGAAGACCTAGATTGGGTTCAACAATCTAGAATTCATATAGGGCTAGGGAAAAAAAATCTAGAGTCATTCTCTTAGAGACAAAATATTTTTGTAAGTAAATGGATGGTTAAGGAAAAGGTGAAGAATTACGCTCATTGTAAGTCACAAGTTTCAGCATTCTGTAAGATAGCTTTCTTTTTTGGTATAAACTTTTTGTCTTCACATGCTATGACAACATGAGCTTCAGGCATTCACCACACCAACAACTCAAGACAACTGCCTATGTTAATCCGGTATATGCTACCATTCAGAGGGCCATTCACATTAATCCCAAACCAACTGGGGCTAATCGTACATGTCCTATTTGATGCTACACTATACCTCAAGCTTTTTTAGCCCTCACAAATTCAAGTAGGGCATCTTACTTTATGACTCCATAAAACATTGTACTTCCCTGTGATATCAATTCTCACAATACATTGTTGATGCCTATTTACTTGTTTTTTCTACCATTCAATTGCAAGCTAAGCACTAAGGCTACAAAATAATGGTAGTGATAATGCTTTACAATATGTAAAACTTCCTTTATGCCAAGCACTGTCCTTTACACATATTTTATTCTTGACCCTCATTTAATCCTCACAGTGACCCTGAAAAGTAGGTGATGTTATCTTCTATTCATCTTTAGAGAGAGGGAAACAAATAGAGAATAAAGAACTCGCCCAGGGCAGCTTGTAATTGATTAAGCCAGGATTCTCACACAGAAAAACTAGTACTAGAGTGTTTGATCTTAACAATTATAATATTTTGTATCATTGTTTTAGCCCCAAGTCATAGCATGAATGTCTTGGACATAATATACACTCAGTAGATATTGCTTGAAAAATAATTGGTCTACTATTTGCAAATGAAAACTGCATGAAAAATAAATCTAGTACCTTCAGGTATTTTTATTTTATTCTCTACTAATACTATTTGTTCCACTAGCATTTTGCCAACACAAATGCAATCTCTTCTCCTTGGAATCTAATATCCAGCACAAATGAACATCTCCTCAGAAAAGAAAATCATGGACTTGGAGAAGAGACTTGTGGCTGCCTGATGGGAGGGGGAGGGAGTGGGAGGAATCAGGAGCTTGGGCTTACCAGACACAACTTAGAATAGATTGACAAGGAGATCCTGCTGAATAGCACTGAGAACTTTGTCTAGATAGTCATGTTGCAACAGAAGAAAGGGTGGGGGAAAAATGTAATTGTAATGTATACATGTAAGGATAACCTGACCCCCTTGCTGTACAGTGGGAAAATAAAAAAAAAATAAAGATAGAATTATGATAAAAAAAATTTTAAGAGTTTTCTGTTCTTTTTTTTCTTGCTAATTATCTAAATTAGCGGGCAAGGAAAAGAATATCAAAACAAGATCTTATATAGAAGAGTAGTCTGTGGAATCATGCACGTGGTGGTCTCTCCCTGAAAAAAATAAAATTGAGGTATGTTTAAAGTTTCATCCCATCACTTAATGTATAAATCTATTAAAATAGTAATTGAATCCCTATTATAAGAAAGATAACATGTTAAATCTTGAGGTACAAGGGTGAGTTATAAAGCTTAGTCTTTCCTTCATGAAGCTTAGTATACTAGGGATACAAATAAGCATAAATAAAGTAAGATACACATGTAATTTCAAATCCTCAAATACTCTACAGGAGAAAAAAATGCATAATTGGCAAAGTATACATATATATAGGCTGTGAAATTAGGGAAATAGAGGCAAGAGTTACTAAACAAAGCCTGAAAATGCACTTGGAGAGAATCCTGAAATTATATCACCAAGGCCTCAGAGGCAGGGTTCATTTTTTGTGTTTTCTTCCAAAGAAAACAGAAGAGAACTGATAATTTTTTGGTCAAGGGGTGGCATGATGAAATTGGCACTTTTTTTTTTTTTGTCTTTTTGCCTTTTCTTGAGCCGCTCCCGCGGCATATGGAGGTTCCCAGGCTAGGGGTCCAATTGGAGCTGTAGCCACCAGCCTACACCAGAGCCACAGCAACGCGGGATCCGAGTGGCGTCTGCGACCCACACCACAGCTCAGGGCAATGCGGGATCCTCAGTCCACTGAGCATGGCCAGGGTTTGAACCCGCAACCTCATGGTTCCTAGTCAGATTTGTCAACCGCTGTGCCACGACAGGAACTCTGATGAAACTGGCATTTTGAAAGGATTATTCTTGCTCTAGTGTGAAGATCTTATTAGATGGTATATTCAGCACATATATATATATTAGCATTTCTCTCCTCCTATTCACAGAAGAGATTAAATAAAAAAGCTAAATTTAACAAAACTTTACTGACCTATGTCTGTTTAATCCTCAAATCACCATCATTATTAATCCTATATATTAAGATTTAAGGCATGCTTGTTCCTTGTTTAAACTTATTGAGTTATGTGTATGAACAACTAATACCCACATATAATGAAATATTTCATGCTCTCTTCTAATACCATTAGTTTAGGGGTGAAATTTCTAAATGAAAAGTTAAAATGAGCTGATCTGCTGAAATGATTAATCAAGTAGTCAGAAGTTTATTCTTCTATAGTAGTAAACAGATTCATTAAAAATGAATACCATGCAAGTATAGTAAATGTATATAGATTAAGAAGAGTAATTAATACTTATTAATAACTAAACTTCCCATAAATATTTGGTAAAGAGTACAATGTATTTTCATTGAAGTGAAACAATTAAAACATTGCTAATATCCATTGTTAAGAAGAAAAGAAGGAATACTCAATAATTATTAAAAAGTACACGTAATTTCCCTTGGCATCAAAGAAACATTCATACATTACCTAAAATGATGTCTGATTTTCTTAAATTATATGGAGAGATATTAAGTGCTCTAACACATTTCAAGATATTACTGACCATTTAAGTTAGGAAATAATTTTATTTTGATTTATTTATTTATTTATTGTCTTTTTAGGGCCACACGCATGGCGTATGGAGGTTCCCAGGCTAGGGGTTGAATTGGAGCTGTTGCTGCCAGCCTACACCAGAGCCACAGCAACGCCACATCTGAGCCGCATCTGTGACTTACACCACAGCTCACGGCAACACCGGATCCTTAACCCACTGAGCGAGGCCAGGGATCGAACCAGCAACCTCATGGTTCCTAGTTGGATTTATTTCCACTGTACCAGGAAATAATTTTAAACTCCCAGGAAATAATTTTAAAAATAAAAGTGAGAAGGGAATAAAGGTATATATGCATTATAATGTGATCCTAGACAATGAGTAGATTTAGTTTTTAAAAGATTTATCATATTAGACAAAACTGTATGATTTTTGACAGAATTGCTACATATATATACTGACATATCTTGAAGTTACTAAAATGTTAAGTATAATGTTAGATATAACATTATGCAAAATATATTCAAATTCATTGGGACATGAACACTGTCACAATGAGTGACTGGAAGATAGCATAATGTTTAACGATAAATGGCAATGTGTCAAATTTATGAGAAAACCTCCAGCTGAGTGTCACAGACTGTAATGTTTTCAGATGTATTGAAAAATTTCATGTGATCCAGAAGATAATTAACAAATAAATAGCAAACATTCAACTTCATGGTTTTTCTTTTAATCTACTATATTATAAAAATAAATATTCTTAATTTTTTGTGTATTTCTTTTGTTCCTTTTTTTTTTTTTTTTTTTTTTTTTTTTTTTTTGTCTAAGATGCTACAATGGGAAGAAGCAGTTAAAGCAGGCCAATAGTCTTTTTCTTGTCTGAGAATGATTGGGAAATAATGCTAGTAACAAGACCTCTTATAAAAATACTTACCTGATACTATAAGAAAGCCAGTGCATTTTCATTATCTATGAATTGTGGTTTTTTTTAGTATAGGTTATTTATTTTTTATTATAGTTGACTTACAGTGTTGTGTCAATTTATGTTGTACAACTTAGTGACCCAGTCTTACATACACTCTATGTATATACACACACACACACACACACATACACACATACACACATATACATTCTTTTTCTCAAATTATCTTCCATTGTTCTCTATCCCAAGAGATTGGATATAGTTCCCTGTACTGTATAGTAGGACCTTATTGCTTATCCATTCTAAATGTAATAGCTTGTATCAGGATGAACAGGGAGTATGGAATTGGTAGATGCAAACCTATGAATTGTTTTAATCCTGGTCTTTCTAGAGTACTTATTATAAACAAAACAAAACAAAAACCTCTTTTAATTTATGGATTTATTATAGGGTATATGATGGCTGGATAGATAGTATAAGATAATCATATATACTGTTTAAATAATTGAATATGGAATTAATATGTTCCATATGTGAAATGGCACCTTCTATAAATATTGTCTCCACATGAATTGGTTTGAATAAATTTTGCATACTAGATCTATTTTGGGATGCATTCTAATTATAGAGAGGAAGGATTTATGAAAGCTTTGTTTGATGCCCTGCACTCCACCAAAGGAAATTTTTTCTGTGTCTTGTAATTTCTATTTCTTTACATTATTAGTATCCTTTAAATCACTCCCTGCAACATCTATATGATCCTTGCAACTTGTATTTAACTATTTAACTGTATTACCACATACTCTGATCAACATTTCTGGTAATAATTATTTTTCAAACCCTGATCATTATAGCGGAACCTATATGTTCCAGCTATTATAGGAACATTTCAAAAATCCAGAAAGATACCTTATCAAAAGGTATTATGCTTTAATTTTTCTGTTCTCCAAACTATTCACTTCTTGGTAATCCCTCCTTCTTCCTTTCCCCTTGTTTCACCGAGGTGATTTATAACTTTGGATTTAACATGTTATTTGAAATGTTTCAAATATCCAATCACATTTAATTACAGTAAATAATAAAAAGGGTACAAAGCACCTCAACTATTACACTGTATTTTTCTTTTATCTTCAGTTATCTAGATCATTTGTCTTTTGGTTAGGCTATCTTAGAATATGTATTTCTCTCAAATAATTTACATGAGTGGGATATTTTTTGTATTCTTATATGTCTTCAGTATTTTTTGTTTTCATTTTGTTTTGTCATGACAATTCTATCATGGCTTGTAATAGGTTTCATGGTTCCAGCCCCTGTTTCTCATAGTTTTTGATATTATACAACAGTTTACTTATTGTTGAAAATAAAAAGTCAAATTTCAACATGATTTACTTTCTTCGAAAAATTTCAGTTTTTTTTTTTTTTTTGTTCTGGAATATTTAAATTTTTAAGTTTTGAAATCCAGAATTTTCATTAAGATATCTATCATAAGAATATGTATTTTCAACAACTTTCCTTAGGAATTAATGGTCTTATAAGATCTAAAATCTAATCCTACTATTTTCACATGAACACAAACCCTAGTAGAGGTATAGCCAGTAATTCTGAAGATTATATTTGCTTAATTGCTAATAAGTAATTGAAATTATTTTGGGGAAAGAATATTTATCATAAAATTTCCATATTTATAACTGCTGTTATAAAACCTTATGTTTCTTCATAAAATAACTTCATTTGCTCTATTACTAGTAAAATATTATGATTAAATTAAAATAATGTAAATTAGAATTTTAATATAATTCTTAATGGTTTTGTGATTGTGGACTTTCTAAAAGGCTTTTTATTTAAAACAGATATTAAATTAATACTACTCTCTACATACTATTATTACATTGTGATAATGTTTTAATAGTTTTACTTCTATTCTGCTAGTAGTCTTACATTGAATTTGACCATGAAGAACAGATTTTTTCAATATTAATACTTGTTAATTTATTGATGTCAAGTTTTTGCCTGGTAAAATATAAGTAATTGAAGTACAAATGTGTGTTAAAGAGAGAGAGTTCCTGTTGTTTCTCAGTAGGTGAAGAACAAGCCATAGTGTCTGTGAGGATGCAGGTTTGATCCCTGGCTTCATTCACTGGGTTAAGGATCTGAAGTTTCTGCAAGCTGCAGTGTAGATCACAGATATGACTTGGAGCCAGTTTTGCTGTGGCTGTGGCACAGGCCAGTAGCTGCAACTCTAATTTGACCCTCAGCCCAGGAACTTCCATATGCTGCAGGTGCAGCCATGAAAAGAAAAAAAAACAAAATGTGTGGTGAGGAAAATATCAGCTAAGCATTGCTTTAAATATAATTGATTATTAACATAGGAAATTTAAAGATAGTTTTGCTTGTCCTAAATAATCAAATAATTTCATACATAATATTCTGCTTATCAATTATTTTGGAAAACTTGGAGACAGTCTTCAAGAGACATAGTAATACATCAAAATTGCCTTACTTTAAATATTTAGTTATAGAACTAATATAATACTTGTTTGTCTTTAATGAAAAATGCAATTAACAGCATCTATTATTTTTTCATCTAATAGAAATATTAATTAAAAAGCAGAAATATGTGAAGTAATTAGGTATCACTAATAGCCTACAACTTGTTAGTGCACACTTTTTTTCATGAGATGTATCCTTCCTGTAAAACCCAGCATTTAAAATTCCATTTAAAATCTCTCCTAGAAAGAGATTTTAAATCCAAGTTTCATTCTGAAAATAATTTTAATCACATAATTATAAATAGTTGAAAATTTGAATTTTGTAACAGAAATGCTGACAATTTTAACTGCAGTGTTACAAATGTGATTTTACAATAGGACAAAAGGAAATAAATTAGAGTTATGTGCAGTTGTATGCAAAAATTATCATGTATTTTATAATATCAAAAGATAAATATCTTTACTAATACTTAAATGACACTACAGATAGACTTATTTATTCTCAGTGTCTCTATCTCCATAACCTATTCATTTATTTGACAGACTAGAAGATTATTAGTTATGTTTATAACAATTTGTTATTTTTGGCTTATCGTTAATTATTTGTATAATTAGTCATTCATGTACTGAGTTGGCAATAATTATAGATCTTTTGATATCACATTGGGAAAGCAAATGTTAGCATTTTATTATGTAATACATGACTGTAAAGTGTTAAACCTTTCAAAAATCTCTCAAATATACATAAAAGTCTTCAAAACTAATATCAGCTGGAAAATTGATACTTCCTGTGTTTAAATGGATAATGACAATATTTTTATACCTCTCATTATTTTTGTAAGCATATATTCCAGCTCCTTGACATTATATTTTATTTTAATAATTGCCTAAAGCATCAATTTTCTCACAAAATGCATGTTGATATTACTTGCTAAAGACACAAATTCATAAGAAGTAGTTTTGTTTGAATTTTACATTCATATTTTATGATAAAAATATTGGATTTATATCATAAACACAATGTGCTCACTTTAATTTTTTGGTAGTTATATATAAAAAGTCAAATAGCTCAAGGGAAAAATACATTTTTAATAAAAAAGAATATTAGGTAGATAAATCAGATACTATTCAATGGAATTATGATGCATATATTCTAAATATACGTATGAGATAAATCATTGAGTTTTAATAGAATATATCCAATCAAAATTAGTTTTTAGTTTGTATTTTCCAATACATATATGCATCTCAAGTGGAGCATGAAAACTAAAGAACTGTCTCTTAAGCGTTTAGAAGGATACTGACAGCGTAATTTAAAAGCTTTAACTTCTGAAACTGATGAAGGAAATATTCCTAAAGTTGTTAGTAGGATAAAAGGAAACATATATGATTAAATATCAGGCACAACTACTGTGGGAAACTATTATGTTCTGCAAGGGTAGGGAAGAAACAGAGTTAAAGCCTGAAGAGAGCAGAAGCCAGAATGAGTGGATTGCCTTGTTTGATAATCCAAACAATCCTATTTGGCAGGAATATAGGAATTCAGGCTGTAGACTAAGACATACAGAAGTTAAATGATTTGCTAAGGCTAGAATTAGAATTCCCTATCTCTTCTTGCATCTAGGAGAGTTTATGGCATTGAATTCTGGCTGAAGGAATTTAGGCTATTTTTATTCCATCTGTAGGCATAGTGTGGACATCTCTAAAGTGAGCTTGGAAACCACTTGTCAAAAATTGAAGAGCCTCAATTTTCCTTTCCATGAGTAACTAGATGAAGCAGTATCTACTGATTTACATTACCACCATTAATTAAACTCAAGCATGCATGAAAAAAATTTGTTTGTATTAGACACTAAGATTTCAGGGATTATCATTTCA
The DNA here is from genome assembly GCF_054392235.1 of Sus scrofa. Classification (NCBI taxonomy): domain Eukaryota; kingdom Metazoa; phylum Chordata; class Mammalia; order Artiodactyla; family Suidae; genus Sus; species Sus scrofa. The sequence goes on along the minus strand of NC_139383.1, from coordinate 183,942,465 downwards.
GCTAATAGTTAGCTGAATTACAATAAGGGTCTTTATTCTCTTCAAAGAAAAGTAATATAATACTAGTTAAATGGGTTTCTAGACAAGTAGGGTTATCTAATCAGATGTGTTTTATCCATGTATTAGTAAATGTAGTAGGGAAATAATGTAACAATGAAGTATTAAGAAAGTATCCTCATTCCAAAAACTTCAAAGAGTTTTATCCATGTGTTTTATCCATGTATTAGTAAATAGGGAAATAATGTAACAATGAAGTATTAAGAAAGTATCCTCGTTCCAAAAACTTCAAAGAGTTTCTTTAGGTATAAAGCACACACAAGAGTTAGAAAAGAAGGCACATCTATCTAGTAAGTTGCTCATAAGAAAGATAAAGCCCACATCTAAGTAATTCCACTAGTCTACAGAGAATTTGGAGGGGTGTTATCTTCTATAATGTATGATTCTCTCAGCAAATAATTTTGCTGGTCAAAAATCAGGCACTTAAGAATTAGCAAAAATAAGGTCTAGCATTCACTAAAAAGTCATCACCAATGCAGAAACAGCATTTGCCTCTCTGAAGTGTTTAACAAATTAAATCAGGGTGATACTATCAACAGTTAAGAGGACAAATATTAGAGTGCAAAATTATGCAAAGAACAAATATTAGGTGCTTTGAAGATAAGTAATAACAGAGCAGGTGACCACATCAATTCATATATTGTGCTAATTCAAGTAGAGCACACCATGAGCTAGGTTATTCAATGAAAGCAGCTGTGTTAATGAGAGAAACAGTCACTATTTTAGTTGAGCTTAAAGTAGTCACAATGCCCAAGCTATATAATATTCTGTAACAGTGATAAAGTTACCTATACCAATTATTACCTTAAGTGGAATCTCTAACAAAGTACTATCACATTAAAATTATTTTTTCTTTTTATTGGATTTTTATTAGACTCCTCAAAGACATAATTTTCAGAATTCTTAAAACACAGTAACAATAATCTCCTTCCATAGAAAGCATAAAACAGGAAAAATATACTGACCAAATAAATTTCTTTAGTTTAATTGAAGAAATCCAGTCTAAACAGAAAACACTCCTTACGAGATGAATATCATGTTGAGAATTCTTTTACATGTATATTTAGCTGCAGGTGTTTTCCAGTTTTCTACAACTGATACATGTACCTTCAAATGTCTGTAATGATAAGCAATAAAACCAAAAAGGAATGCATATTAATTAATAATCATAATATAAGTAATTAAAATATTAACAGTTAAAATCCCATTTATTTTGATTCTAATTAATGATATTTTGATGTAGGCTGTATTGGTAATGATGATGATGATAATCCTATGAGAATTATCTAATTGATTAATATATTGAATGTAATTCTGTTTTTGAAAATTTTCCATCTTAAAAAGTAATGACTGTCTTTTGCTATATGCATTTTAGTAGACATCTAATAGATTGCTTAAATGACAAATATTAAATAATAATAGGATAAATGCTAAATTATGTGATATAAAAATTAGGGTGATGATCCTGTATAATAAGCCATTTATTAAAAAAAATTGGACTAATCTCTAGAAACTACAGATAAAAAAATTGAGACAGTAATCTCCATTGGGGATTAAGACTGGAATAATGTCACATCTACAGTTAAATTATTTTTTAAATATAGAAATGACATTATTTTATCTAGATGATTAAGAATATATCAATTTCCTGATGGACAAAAAAATTATTTTTATAAACATCTGTAAGTCATAAAATTGTTCCAAGTGGGCAGTCAGTAAAGTCTATGTCATTTAATTTTCATGAGCAGTCCTATGTTTTACACAATAAATTGATCACTTTTAAAAGCCTGATGCCCTGAATGACATGAAATTCTTTGGACGGCAACTAAATGAATACAATGCTTTTAAATTTGGTAATTGAAAAAATACTGTTGTTGCATTGATTATATTGTGCTTTTAACAATCAATAATACTGAAAATCAGATGTTGTACATAGACTATAAATAGGAAATTCCTAGGAATTATTATTAAAATAATGTTCATTATTTGTTAAAGTGCATCTCAAATGAATATTTTACAAAATATTGACAGAATATACATTTATCTTCATGGATAATCTCCAAGAAGAAACATCACAAACTCTGGGTTGCTTATCTTTCATTTAGTATATTTCTAAAGTTTCATTAAAGGCAGTGTAAGTGTTTATTGAGGCTTCAGTAAAATAGAAACCAAGGTAACAAATTTTGGCTACTTACAGAAAATTGTTCCATATTGTGTAGACAGATAGGTCACTCTAATGAAATGAGTCTTAGAGAGGTCTATTTCATTCACTGAGACCACTGTTTTCCATCCTTGATGTTTGCTTCTACATGTTGCCCCATTCACCCACAGGCATCTCCTTCACATAATGTCATTTCTTGACTGTATTATAAGTTATTTTTCCCAAATTAACCTAAATTAGGGGAATAGCTATTAAATTTGAATTTAATAAGAAGACAACATAAAATGAATTGTTTTTCTCCTGCTCTTTCCACTCAAATGGTTGGAATACCCAATCCAGCCAGCCTTTATAAACTTTAGTCTGGCATGTACCTGATTGACGATTATTAACTCAGCATCATTATTAACTCAGCATCAGCTGTCTCTTTCCATCCCTGAAGGAAGAAACCCATGTCCCTTTCTCAGAATTCTTTGCAGGCTGCTTTCTAGGTTACATTTTGCTAATGAAAGACATTTACGAATGATTTGGCAAATGGAAACTAGGGGATTTTTACTATATGATAGTAGTTGTGGAAAGGCTGTAGACTGAGGTTTTTTAGAAACTTCTGGTCAGCTCATGTTAATTAATACCTTGGATACTTCAAGCAAGTGATCATCCAAGGAGGCTTCCTTGAGAATCCTGCACTTGATGATTGAATGACTGTTTTCCAGGTGTTCCCTGCTTGTGGAAGACTCTCTGGTTTTCTGCTTTAACTCCTTCTTGCTTAAAATCTCTAGAATGAGCTTTATTTTATTGATAGAATCTTGATGAACCAATTAGGGTTAACAGTAGATTATATTCAAAGCTCTATTTTAATAAAGTATCATGTGCCCTTTATTTTTTTTTTGTTTTATTGCACTATAGTTAATTGACCAGGCTGTGATAATTTCTGCTGTACAGCAAATTGACCCAGTTATACATATACGCATACCCATATCCATTCTCTCTCAGATTCTTTTCCCCCATAGTTTATCACAGAATACTTGGTAGAGTTCTCTGTCCCCATTGGCCAACCATTCCATATACCTCAGTTTGCATATGCCAATCCCAAACCCCAAGTCATATTCCCTTTAAATATAGAGTCTATCTCGGAGAAACAAATGGCCAGACATTAAAGAAGATGCACAGTATATGTTTTGTTTGTAGACTACTGAAGGAATTAAAGCTATAAATTCTAGTACTTGCAAGAGTCCCACAATAACAACTTACAGTATTCTATTTTGAAGGAATGAGCATGAAATAAAGGAAAAGTATGCAAAAGAAAATATTACTAAAAAGGATGCTGTGTAGTTTAACATACTCTACACATCTGATATTTTTACAAAATATGTTTTAAAATCAGAATACAAGGAGTTATATATACTTATTGCAGAAGACTTGTAATTAGATAAAATCCCTAAGAAGAAAATACAAACTTTTGATATATAATAGTGACTGATAGGTTGAGTGAAGATTGTTACTAAAAATAGAAATTTGAAGTATTCTTACAAAATTATCTGTGTACCTATATGCATACTCATATTTTACACTACTTAGAGTCTACACATAAATTGCAAACTACATCATGAACCTTTTTAATACTATTAAATATTCTGCATTGAGCATTTTTTTAGTTAATCTGATTTCCATCAAATGATGCACCAAACTTTATTATATCAACTGTTTATTTTTGCAAATATCAGATACAATAAATATCAGGATAAATGTTCATGTTTGTTAAAAACAAAACTAAAAGCATAAAAGAAAAAGCAGAACTTTGCTATACATATTTTGCAAATTTCTCTTGGGAGAAATTCTAAGATGGAATTACTGTGTAAATATGTGAATAGATTATTTGTGCTTTACCAGATTTCCTTTAAAATTTTTGTTCTGGGTGCTATGTAAGAATATATTGCACATATACTCGCATGTATACATTCATATAGATAGATACTGAGGACATATATACACACACATAATTCCATTTACATGTAATTGTAAGTATTTTTATTTTTAAACATAGTTTAATAGATAATAGCTTTTATTCATTTTTATATTTATATAACATAATACTATATAATACATATTAAAATAATATTTTTAGTTTATCTGATTTTGATTGAGTTGAATGTAATACATTTATCATTAAGGTATTTTTCTTAAAGTCTCCTATAACTGTATTTGAATCATTTAAAATTGTATTAGTTATTTTTGTGCCTCTTCACAAATTTTTATATATTAATATTTTATCATTTATGAGTAGGTTGTTTTCTTTGCAGCACAGGGATTGTATTAATTTTTAAAATGAAACATATATCTAAACATACTCAATTTAAAAAAGGTTCACATTGCTCTCATCTTAATAATAAACAACAAAAAAACCTTTATTTGAATCCATAACCTTGTCCTCATAGAGAATTCACTTGAAATAATAGCTTCCACATACTGTCTAAATTTTCATCTTGTACGAAGTCTTTCTGAAGCCTATCTAATTAAAAAATAGTCCAGCCTTGGAAAAAGTAGAAGTAAATACAGTAAAATCTCAAGCACACATCATGCACACTCTTGCAAGTTAAACAATTGACTAACACATTGAAAAAATAAATACAGTTTTGCAGAGACCAATACAGCTTATTCTACAGCCCTTATTAATCCCTCTGCTCTCTTCTTCCCTAGTGGTAAACACTCCCCAAAGTTGGTATCTTTCCTTCTCTTCTAGGATTTTATAATTTCACCATTATATATTTTTGTCATATTTTTCAATTTTATGTACATGATGTCATACTCTACATGTAAAAATAGTTTATTTTTTATCTCTGTTCAGAGTTCTACTATAAGTCTGAACTACATTTTTAGGCCATTCTCCCACTGATAATACTTTCAACATTGATAAACAGTACCGTAATTAAAACTCCCTCACAGGTTTGAATATGTGTGTAAGTAAATCTGAGGAGGTGGAATTGCAACAGTGCAGTGCATAAAATATTTTGGTATTCGGTTTGGTTCAGTTTTTTACCTTACCCCAGCTGTTTTGTCAAGCGTTTGCATAGCTTTCACATTCTGCCCTGGGTCATCACTGAAATAACTGTGGGAACCCACTCAGCAATTCTGATTCATGTGCAAATCCAGACATGTGAGGGAACTAAATGAGTAAGATGAAACTCTAGTCAGAGTTTCATCTTACTCATTTAGTATATGTATATATAGCCAACTCTCAGGTGCATTCTAAATGGCTTTTTAAAAGCCCTGGTGGGATGAAGCTCTAGTTCCCCAGTGTAGTATTTAGCTCAATAACCCACAGTTGTGTTATATTCCCCTCTCCTGATTCATACTTCACAGTCTCTCATTCCTGCTCCTTGGGGTCACGCCCGCAAGTAATCTGCCTGCATACAAGCCCTTGACTGCAGTTCTTCTTCAGGGTACAAACCCAGGTTACAACTCTTGATTGCAGTGGCCCTAGAAAAAGTACAATTTCAGCATGAGATTCTGACCATGGTAATTAACCAACTGGTCAGATGGTGAGTAGGGAGGTAAAAAATATAAAATCTTGTTTACAGTGGCAATTGACTAGGGTGTGTGTGTTCAAAAGGTGAATCATTGATGCTTTGAGGTAGCACTATCATTTGTAATGTATGAAGGCAATCAGAATTATGAGAACTGTACAGTCAGTGGATTCAGTTAAAGGCTTTAGATACCTTCCAAAATTGTGTAAATTCAGAATAGTCAACCAACAAATCAGGGCACAGAACTGACAATGAATGCCTCAAGCCATTATTAAAAGGAATGTCAGCTCTTGTAGACTCATGGCAAAATGTTTTGAAAATCAAATCCAGGATTAAATTTTAAGTAAGAGCTACAAAAGATGAATACGTAGCTTTCACAAGTCTCCTAAATGGAAGTCAGGGCCCCTACAGGGAAACAATGAGACCTGAGTCCTAGGACAAATTCATTAGTATAAACAGTTTAAGGACCTTTCAGCTTAGATTTCCCTACAGCCTCCAAGCTGGTAGCAGCAGCCCTTTCATCAGCTTGAAAAAAACTCAGAGACCAGAAAAGGCCTAATCTGAGGCAACCTCTCAAAAATTGTGCATGTTTTACACCATGATTTACCTCTACTTCACACAGAGTATGTTCAAGTAGGGTAGAATCAGCCTAACCTCCCCACAGAAGTGGTACACACCTCCAGAGAATTATCTCACTGAATGTAAGGAAGGGATATAGAGGGCATTGGAAACGTGTACAAAGTAGATCTGGAGGCTGAATAGAGAGGATTTATTGACATAAAACTCTTATGACTTGTGGCTTAGTGTTGTGTTCAGAACATTGGTTTGGGCATGATGATATGTTGCATTAAATATGTAGGTAATATAGGGACTGCCTTGGCAGAGTATTGAGAAGGAGAAAGAACACAGTGAATGTGGAATACACAAATGAAATTATCTTGTGAGGCAGGGTAGCCACCTCCAAAGTATGATCCCTGAGGGAATAAATGGGAGACAGATTCTGCTACTCTGGCCACATCCCTGTTGATGTCAAAGATCTGGGTTGCAAGGCAACAGCTCTCAGTCACAGTGGATTACAGATGAGAATCAACACAGATTTTCTCAAAGACCCCAGTTTCTCTTCACTTGTTCATTTCATACTGTTATTAAGAAAAAAAAAAAATGCCCTATGGGCAACAAAACCAGAGGAAAAACTAGGGTACCTTAATCTGTAGGCATTCAGGGCAGTGGCTAGTAGTAGATCATGGTGTGGAACTGAAATAGATGGAAAATCAATTAGCATGTTACTAGATTTTATAATCTTGGGTGGGGGAGGGAGTCAAAGTATGGGAGGCAGAAGGGTGAGAGTAGCTGCCTCAATGGTAAAGGTAAATGGTAATCTCAGATTCAGACTCCAGATTAAACTACTTCCCATTTCCAGAAGCTATGGATTAAAACATTCTGGGGTTTTTTGTTTGTTTGTTTTTTGGTTTTTTTGTTTTTTTGTGTTTTTTTTTTTTTTTGGAAAATGGGTCTATAAGAATATAAAATATCTAATACTCAAATTTTCCTCAACTGAACCTGAGTCCATTTAAGAGGATAAATGTATACTTGGGAAAGGGGGAAACTCACACCTCCCAAGAGCTGTTTCATACAGTGACTTAGCTGACAAGGTAGTGAACCCCAAACATCATTATAACTGGCAATTCAGACTGGGAGCTTGTAGTGGTCAACTGATAAGGAGACCGATGGTTCGAAGGTTCAAAATTAACTTACCCTGCAGTCATTTTTCTAATCTCTGAATGCATATCAGAATCTATATATTGTTTCCTGACCAGTTAGTAAAAATAATTAGTATGGATGGCAAAATGAAAATGCCTGGCATTGATCTCTTTCCCCCACTTCACCTCCAACCAAGATAGTAAATTAGAAATTGTGCCATAATTTTTGAGGACATGCAAAATTTGTGCCAAAAGATAGTGTCTAGGCCACATCATGCCCCAATTCCATTTCCTTAAATGGTACCTGCAAAATGCAGAAAGATCATGTCAGCCTTTTATCACCTAACGAGGTGGTAACAGCAATGACAATGCTGTGTTGTATGTGGCATTGTTATCAAAGCACATAACTTTCTATCACTGAGTAGTACTCAGGAATGTCAATTACTAGAACATCAGATTCCTCCAGGATAGTGGTGACATCATGTTGTTTGGATTTAGTGCACAAGAAAAATCAAATTACTCTTGTAAGAAAGATTGATCCAGAGTTCCCGTCGTGGCGCAGTGGTTAACGAATCCGACTAGGAACCATGAGGTTGCGGGTTCGGTCCCTGCCCTTGCTCAGTGGGTTAACGATCTGGCATTGCCGTGAGCTGTGGTGTAGGTTGCAGACGCAGCTCGGATCCCACGTTGCTGTGGCTCTGGCGTAGGCCGGTGGCTACAGCTCCCATTCGACCCCTAGCCTGGTAACCTCCATATGCCGCGGGAGCGGCCCAAGAAATACCAAAAAGACAAAAAAAAAAAAAAAAAAAAAAAGATTGATCCATTCACATGGGAGAAAAACTTCATAAGATGCTGAAGTCTGACATATTTGCTCATTTTCATAAGATATTCCCTCTAATGTAAAACACAAATCTTTGCATCTCACATACTGCTCTTAAGAAGATACATATTGCTTGGTGAGCTTTCCAATGTTGAAGGCATTACTGATTGAGACTATTGCCAGCTCTGAGACCTAGACTTCTACAAGGATCAGTTTTATGGCCAGCTTATGATTAATTACTCTGCCACCAGTAGATCCTGTGGTTCTATCTGCAATAGATTAAAATGCTGGATGGTGCTCTCACAACCCCAGTATGAAAATCACAGTGTATGATTATATGGTTGTGGAACAAATATTTGCTGTAAAAAAATCACATGTCCTTTGTAAAGTAATTCCTTTCATGATACTGGTTGATACTAAGTGACTGTGTGGCCAGAGCTGCTTATCATGATCTTAAATTTATTTTACCTATTGAGTCATAACTTTGGGTAATGTGGTGGCAATACATTATATAACAGAAAACACACATTTGGCATTGGATCTGAGAAGTTCCAGGGGGCACAGATTCCTTATGAAAAGGACTACTCTGAGAGAGAGATAAATTTTTAAAATTCTTAAAACATGACTTCAAAAGGATTTTAAAAGTTAATATATGCATAAAGCAAAAACAGAATGTGATATAAGAGGACTTCTGAGAGCAGAAGAAAAACGTCTTTAAGAGAAAAAAAAACTGGGAAATATTCACATGTCCTCTGGGTTTTGTATGTCTCTCTCAGAACAATAACAAAAGAAATCCATTTTATAACAAAAACCATTTCAAGCAACAAAAATGTGCTGTATGATTGCTTATAATTTTCCACTGGAAAAATATCGCTTTGTTTTTCATTGAATATTAATTATGCACTTATTCTAATCTATGTATTCCTTGTTGAAATTTATTTTTAGAAAAAAATATAGGTGAAGAGCAGAAGGCAGTTTTCATTACAAAAAGAGATGTGTATTTTACAAACCTTGAAGTTATAAAGACAGTGATAAGAAAGGGAAAATTTATCCTACATAATACAGATTCAAGAAACAGGTAACTTGAAGGAATAAAATTGATTTTTGAAAATATTGCATTATCCGAGTTCCCGTTTTGGTGCAGCGGAAATGAAACTAACTAGTATCCATGAGTACGTGGGTTCAATCTCTGGCCTTGTTCACTGGCGTGGTTGCCGTGAACTGTGGTGTGGGTCACAGACATGGTTTGGATCCTGCATCACTATGGCTGTGGTGAAGGCTGGCAGCTGTAGCTCTGATTTGACCCCTTGCCTGTAAATTTCCATATGCCACAGGTGCAGTCCCAGAAAGCAAAAAAGACAAAAGAAAAAAAAAAAGAGGAAATATTACATTATAAAAATAGCCAATTGAATTATAGTAATTATGTATCTAAAAATCTCAATCACATGTGAAAGAGGGTATCAGGAGGTGATGATTTAGGCAAGTGAACTAAAATTACCTTTTATTGTCTAGGATCAATTTATGGAGTGCCTGAAATTCATAAATAAAGAATAAATTTGTAAAAAAATTACTGAGATTTATGAAGTGGGGTGAGATGGGCCAGTAGACTTTTTTTTTTTTTCCAGTTTTTGTTGCCTTCTTAGCTGTAATTTTTTTTTTTTAATCTTTTTGCCTTTTTTAAGGCCGCACCCATGGCATATAGAGGTTCCCAGGCTAGGGGTCTAATTGGAGCAATAGGTGCCAATCCTACACCAGAGCCACAGCAACACGGGATCCAAGCCCTGTCTGCAATCTACACCACAGCTCACGGCAACGCCGGATCCTTAACCCACTGAGCAAGGCCAGGGATTGAACATGCAACTGCATGGTTCTTAGTCAGATTCGTTAACCACTGAGCCACGATGGGAACTCCAGCTGTAATTCTTTAGTCGTCATTTTTTTTCACTTCTACAGCATGCAATATTCTATTCATTCCAACACTGAGGTTTTGATTTCCAAAATCAAAATCTCAATTAATATTTCTTCATTCTCCATACTATAATTATCTTTTACATGTTGTTTTCATTTAATATTTTAAAAATTTATAAATTTTTATTGTAATTTACCTCAATGATAATCAGGTTTTTAATACCTCTAAAATTATACTATATTCTATGAAGCATTTTTTTATAGGATGGTGATATATATATATATATATATATATATTGAGCTTAAGGCCTTTCTTTGTATGTTCGTATTATCCTCCAATACTTGGTGATTATTTGATTACTTTTCAATTTGAAGATACACATTTTTTCACTTAAAATTTAATATGGTCTCTAATTATGCTGGTTCCCTTTAATGAAATTTTGGTAAGACAGAATGAGACCAGGAATTCCCGTTGTAGCTCAGTGGTAACAAATTTGACTAGTGTCCAGGAGGTTGTGCTTTCAATCCCTGGACTCAGTGAGTTGAGGATTCCGCAATGCCATGTGTTGTGGTGTAGGTTGCAGACATGACTCAGAACTGTGCTATTATTACTCTTGCCTTTTCTTTGAGCATGTGTCCCTTTCTCCATCCTTTGCATCCATTAGTTTTCCATCTTCCAAGATTTTAATAATTTTATGAGACTTGTTCTTTTTTAACTATACTTTAAGAAATATTTAATTACAAAATTATATGGAATTATGTTATTTTAGTTATTTAATTTTCCATCCTTATCCTAACTCAAACCTTTTCAGTTCAAATATAGTATTATTCTCTGACACTAATATTGTTGAATATACTTCTATAATTTTAAAAATTTATCTGTTGAATTTATTAAGCTTATAAAATAATGGTTCATAGCTGACCCACTTTCCAGGAAACAACAAAAAAAAATTGTTTACTAGTAAGTTTGTTTATCTAGGTATAGGCATCAATGTATTCCAACTTCAAAAAATTATTGACTTAGTAAATATGACTAGGTTAAATTATCAATTTCAGTTTTATCTCAAAGCCATTATCTCAAGTAACTTCAATGTGATTATGTATAAAGTATTTTCATTAACAGTTTTCTGTGGAAATTTTCAGTTAATCCTGCCAATTTCACTAAATGTGATAGAAGTTTTAAAGTTATTTCTCTGTAAACACAAAGCAATATAATTGAATATAATAAGCAAACAAACATTCAAACTTACATATAGGATGCCACTTTCAAGTGGATTTCATTTTTACAAGTCCATGGCACTATATAAAGAACCATTCATTGTACAATATAGGAGCTGTGGACAGTTCTTCATAGCTGAGTTAACTGTAATATTGTTATGAGAGCTCTATCAGAAAAGAGGCTTAGATTCTTTCTTTCTTTTTTTCTTTTGGAATATCAACAATTTTTATTTCCAAAGCCCAACACCTTGTTAAATTCTTCTGTATTTATTAGACTTCTTGCTTTACCACTACCAACCTTCCACTGCAAAAATGAGGAAAAAGAGAGAGATGTAAAATACTACAGGAATAAAAGGAAAAGAAGGAACAATTTAAAATGCCCAACATCCAACTACATTGAGTTTCAGAAAGGAAGAGACAATTATAAATGAAATTACCAACCAAATTATAAAAAAATTCCACAGGATGCAGAAATATTTAGACTAAAGTATGTTTTTTATTTGTGTTTTCAAATTTAATTTAATTTTATATTGGAGTATAGTTGATTTACAGTGTTGTTTAATTTCAGGTTACAGCATAGTGTTCAGTTGTACATATCCATGTATCCATTCTTTTAAAAATTATTTTCCCATATAGGTTATTCCAGAATATCAAGTAGATTTCCCTGTGCTATAAAATAGGTCCTTATTGATTATCTATTTTATATATATTAGTGTGTATCTGTTAATCCCAAACTCCTAATTTATCCCTCCCTCCACCTTCCCCCTTTAGTAAACATAAGTTTGTTTTCAAAGTCTATTAGTCTGTTTCTCTTTTGCAAGTGAATTCATTTATATCAATTTTTTAGAAACCACGTATAAGGAATATCATATAATATTAGTTTTTCTCTGTCTGACTTCACTTAGTATTATCATCTCTAGATCCATCTATGTTCTACATAGACTTGTACCAATTTATATGCCATAAACAGTGCAGGAAGATTCCTTTTTCTTCACATTTATTGTTTGTAGACTTTATAATAATGGTCATTCTGACCAGTGTGAGGTGATACCTCCTTGTAGTTTTGAATTTAATTTCTCTAATAATTAGCAGTTTGGGGCATCTTTTCAGGTGCCTATTGGCCATCTGTATGAGTTCTTTGGAGAAATTTATATTTACATCTTCTGTCCATTTATTAAATTGTTTTTTTTTTTTATATAGAGCTGCATGAGCTATTTCTATATTTGGGAGATAAATCACTTGTCAGTTGCTTCATTTGCAAATATTTTGTCCCATGTTGTGGATTGTCTTAACAATTTTTTATGGCTTCCTTTGTTGAGCAAAAGTAAGTGAAATTAGATCCAATTTATTTAAATATATATAAAAAATTTTCATTATTCTAGGATGTGAATCCAAAACAATACTGCTGAGACTTATATCAATGAGTTTTCTGCCTATATTTTCCTCTAAGAGTTTTATAATATCTAGCCTTACATTTAGGTCTTTAATCCATTTTGAATTTATTTTTTGTGTATGATATAAGAAAATGTTCTAATTTCATTATTTTACATGTTGCTGTCCAGTTTTCCCAGCACCAGCTACTGAAGAAACTGTATTTTCTCCATTTTATACACCTGCCTCCTGTCTCACAAGTTGATTGACCATAGGTGCATGGGTTTGTTTCTGGGCTTTCTATCCTGTTCCACTGATCTATATTTCTGTTTTTGTTCCAGTACCATACTGTTTTGATGACTGTAGCTTTATAGTGTAGTGTGAACTCGAGGAGACTGATTACAACAGATTTTCTTTCTCAGAATTGCTTTGACTATTCTGAGTCTTTCCTGTTTCCATATAAATTTAAAAAAAATGTTTGTATTAGTTCTGTGAAAAATACCATTGGTAATTTTATAGTGATTGCATTAAATCTATAGATTGCCTTGTGCAATATATTCATTTTATCAATATTGAGTCTCCCAGTCGAAGAACATGTTGTATCTTTCCATCTATTTGTGTCATCTTTGATGTCTTTCATAAGAGTCTTACAATTTTCAGAGCGCAGGTTTTTGCCTCCTCAGGGAAAGTTTTTTAAAGGTATTTCATTCTCTTTGATAAGATGGTAAATGGGATATTTACTGGTTTTGATCTTCCATTGTTAGTATATAGAAATGCAAGAGATTTTTGTGTGTTAATTTTGTATCCTGCAACTTTACCAAATTTATTGATGAGCTTATTAGTTTTCTGGTAGTGTCTTTAGGATTTTCTGTATGTAATATCATGTCATCTGCAAAGATTGACAGTTTTAGATTTTCTTTTACAATTTGGATTCCTCTTACTTCTTTTTATTCTCTGGTGGCCATGGCTAGGACTTCCAAAATTATGTTAATGAAAATGGCTAGAGTGAACATCCTTGACTTGTTCCTGATCTTAGTGGAAATGCTTTAAGCTTTTCACCATTGAGAATGATGTTAGCTCTGGGTTTATCATATATGGCCTTTATTATGTTGAGGTAGGTTTCCTCTCTGCACACTTTCTGAGGAATTTTATCATAAAAGTGTGTTAAATTTTGTCAAAAGCTTTTTCTGCATCTACTGAAATGATCATATGGGTTTTATTCTTCAGTTTGTTAGTGTGGTGTGTTGCACTGATTGATTTCTGGATATTGAAGAATCTTTAAATCTGAGATAAATCCTTCCTGAACAAACATATGCTCCTTTCTATGCATTGTTGGATTTGGTTTGCTAGCATTTCGTTGAGGATTTTTGTGCCTATGTTCATCAGTGATATTGGCTAGTGATTTTCTTTGTGTGGTATCTTTGGTTCTGTTATCAGGGTGATGGTGGCCTCATAGAATTAGTTTGGGAGTGTTCCTTCCTCTGCGATTTTTGGAATAGTTTCAGAAGGATGGGTATTTAATCTCCTCTAAATGTTTGATAGAATTTGGCTATGAAGCCATCTAGCTCTGGACTTTTGTTTGTTGGAAGTTTTTTATATCAGAGTTTTTAATTTCACTACTTGTGATTGCTCTATTCCTATTTCCTATTTCTTCCCTGTTCAGTCTTGAAAGATTGTACCTTTCTAAGAATCTTGCCATTTCTTCTACATTGTCCATTTTGTTGGCAGATATTGCTTGTAGAGGTGCTTATAACTTTTGTATTTCTGTGGTGTCAGTTGTAACTTCTTTTGCAGTTCTAATTTTATGGATTTGAGCCCTCTTTTATTTTTCTTGAGGAGTCTATCTAAAGGTTAATCACTGTTGTTAATATTTTCAAAGAATGAGCTTTTAGTTTTGTCATTATTTTCAATTGTATTTTAGTCTCCATTTTATTTGTTTCTGTTCTGATCTTTATGACTTCTGTCCTTCTACTAACTGTGTTTGTGTGTGTGTGTGTGTGTATGTGTGTGGTGGTGGTGGTAGCTCCTCCTCCTCCTCTTCTTCTCCTCCTCCTTCTCCCTCAGTTTCTTTCAGTGTAAGGAAGGAAACTTCCCTCTTAGAACCGCTTTAACTGTATCCCATAGATTTTTGGATAGTCATGTTTTTGTTTTCATTTGTCTCTAGGTATTTTTTTTTTCCTCTTTGATTTATTCAGTGATCCATTGATTGCTTAGTAACATAATGTTTAGTCTCCAGGTGTTTGTGGGTTTTTTCAGTTTGTTTCTTGTAGTCGATTTCCAGCCTCATAGTGATGTGGTCAGAAAAGACGGGAAAAGTTGCTAGATATGATTTCAGTTTTCTTGAATTTGCCAAAGCTTACTTTGTGTTCCAGATGTGATCTACTCTAGATGTTCCATCTGAACTTAAAAAGAATGTATATTCTGCTGCTTTTAGATGGGATGTTCTATAAATCTCAACTATGTCCATCTGGGCTGATGTGTCATTTAAGGCCTCTGTTTCATTAATGGATGACCTCTCTATCGATGTAAGGAGAGTGTTAAAGCTCCCATTTTAACTGTGTTACTGTTGATTTCTCCTTTAATGGCTGTTAGTATTTTCCTTATTTATTGATGTGTGTCTTTGTTGGATGCATATATATTTACATTTATTATATCTTCCTCTTGGATTGATCCCCTGATCATCATATATTGCCTGTCTTTGTTTCTTATTACAGTATTTATTCTAAAAGCAATTTTTAATGATATGTATATTGCTACTCCAGCTTTGTTTTGATTTCCATTTTTATGGAATAACTTTTTCTATCCCCTAACTTTTAGCCTGTATGTATCCCTAGACCTGAAGTGGGTCCCTCATAAACAGCATGTATATGGGTCTTTTTTTTTGTATCCACTCATCCACTCTATGTCTTTTGGTTAGAGCCTTTAATCCATTCACATTTAAAGTCATTATATATAAGTTCTTATTGCCATTTTGCTAATTGTTTTGGATTTGTTTTTGTAGATCTTATTCTTTCCTTCCTCTTGTTTTCTCTTCTCTTGTGATTTAATGACTCCCTTTAGTGTTGTGTTTGGATTCCTTTTTCTTATTTTGTATATGTATATTTATAGTAGATTTTTCCTTTGCAGTTACCATGAAGTTTTGATATAGCAATATGTATACACACACACACACACACACACACACACACACACAATTGTTTTAAATTTCTGATCTCTTAATTTCAAATGCTTTCCAATGCCCTGCATTTGTATGCTACTCTTCTCACAGTTGCTGTTTTTGATATAATATTTGTCAGTGCAATAACTTCCTACCTTTACTCTATATTCGCCTTTACAAGTGATCTTTTCCATTCATAATTTTCTTATTTCTAGTTGTGGCCTTTTCTTTTTCACCTAGAGAATTTCCTTTAGCAGTTGTTGTAAATCTGATTTGGTGGTGCCGAATTCTTAGTTTT
Organism: Sus scrofa; assembly: GCF_054392235.1. Classification (NCBI taxonomy): domain Eukaryota; kingdom Metazoa; phylum Chordata; class Mammalia; order Artiodactyla; family Suidae; genus Sus; species Sus scrofa. Next base: position 183,926,254 of record NC_139383.1, on the reverse strand, counting down.
TGCTTGTCTGAAAAACCTTTTATCTCTCCATCAAATCTGAATGAGAACCTTGCTGGGTGGAGTTTTCCTGGTTCTAGGTTCCCCACCTTCATCACTTTAAATACATCTTGCCACTCCCTTCTGGCCTGTAGAGTTTCTGCTGAAAAATCAGCTGATAACCTTATGGGATTCCTTTGTATGTTATTTGTTGTTTCTCCTTTGTTACTTTTAATATTTTTTCTCTATCCTTAATTAGTTTCAGTTTGATTACAATATGTCTCAACTTGCTCCTCCTTGGGTTTATCCTGTATGGGATTCTCTGCATTTTCTTCCCTTTCCCATGTTAGGGAAGTTTTTGCTTATCATCTCTTCAAATATTACTTAAGGCACTTTCTCTCTCTCTTCTCCTTCTGGGGCCCCTATAATGTGAATGTCAGTGCATTTAATAATAATGTGAATATTATTCACATTGTAATATAGGGTGAATGTTAGTGAATTTGTCCCAGATGACTCTTAAAGTGTCCTCATTTCTTTTCATTTTTGTACCTTTATTTTGTTCTGTGGAAGTGATTTTGATCACTCTGTCTTCCAGCTCATTTATTCACTTCTCTGCCTTATTTTTTCCTGCTAGTAATTCCTTCTCATGTATTTTTCATTTCAGTTATTGTATTGTTCATCTCTGTTTCTTTGTTTTTAAATCTTCCCGATCTTTTAAAAACATTTCTTGTATCTTCTTGTCCTGTTCTTGGGCTGTGACTCCATTCCTTTTTGAGATCTTGGATCATCTTTACCATCATTACTCTGAATTCTTTTTCAGGTACATTGCCTAACTCTACTTTACTTAGTTGTTCTGGGATGTCATTTTGTTCCTTTGTCTGGAATATATTTCTCTGTCATCTCATTTTGTCTAAATTTCTGTGTTTGTTGCCTCCATTCTGCAAGCTGCAGGGTTATAAATTCTCTTGCTTTTGGTATCTGCCCACTGGTGGGTGACTTTGTTCCAGGAGCTTGTAGAGGCATTCTCCTGGGAAGAACTGCCTATTCACTGATGGATCTTGCTGGGCCTTGTCAGGGGTATGTTTAGAAGTGGTCATGGGCTCAGGGCCACCTTAGGAAGATTGTCTACTGATAGATGGGGTGGTGTTCCCACCTTGTTGGTTGTTTGGCCTGAGGCATCCCAGACTGGAGCCAAGTCTCTGTCCCAAAATGGCAACCTTAAAGAGGGCTCACACAAATGAATATTACCTGGGGCTTCTGTTCCTAGTATCCTTGCTCCCACAGTGAGTGACAACAGACCTCCACCTCCCTAGGGGATACTCTAAGACACCCAGGGAAGTCTGGCCCAGGTTCTTACTGAATCACTGTTTTGCCCTGGGCCCTAGTGAATGTAAAATCTTCTATGTGTCCTCCAAGAATGGAATCTCTGTTTTCCCTAGTCCAGTGGATCTCTTGTACTCAAGGCCCACTAGCCTTCAAACCAAAGACTCAAGGGAACCTCCTCCTGATGCCAGACTCCCAGACTGGGAAGCCTGACATGGAGCTCAAAACTCTTCTCCTATTGGGAGAAACTCTGTGCAATAATTATTTTACAGTTTCTGGGTTGCCCACGTGGTGCATATAGGATTTCATTATGTCACAATAACACTCCTCCTAACATCTCTTTGTGACTTCTTTTCTGTCTTTGGATATTAAATATATTTTTTTGGTAAGTTACAGTCAATGATTGTTCAGCAGTTATTTGTGATTTTGGTCTTTTCATGAGAGGAGGTGAGCTCAAGTCCTTCTACTCTACTATCTTGTCTCCTATTCTCCTATGAACCTTAGATTAATGTTGAGTATTTAAAATATTAAATTACTTGGGATTTGATTAATTTGAAAATGTTTTTAAGCTATATCTACACTTCTTATTAAATCCAATCAAGACTGATTTAGAAAAATCGAGAAAGTAAACATAATTAAAATCAGAGTACTGGCAAGAATATTAATTCTAACAGGTCTGTCACCCATAGGTTATATTTTAATATGATTAATCAGCTCTTCTATTTTCCTATTGCATAATATGAAAAATGGTTTTGATAGTCCCTTTAGAATTTATTTTTTAATCTAAAGGAATTCTAGACTCCACATTTAATGTCACCTTCTGCCCTCTTTGCTCACAGAAAGAACCTTTAAAATGACTAATTATACTTGTGAAATATTTCCAGTATAAATAATTAAAAATAAAATTAAAACATGCATTTTTGATAAAACTTACAAAAATAACACATTTTATTTAAACTCCTTTTTTTTAAAATCTTGATTTTATAGCTTACCTAAAGCTTTAGTCTTATCCTATAGTATATTAAAGAAACCTATATTATTTAACTTAAAAATATTTTCACGCAGTTCCCACTGTGGCCAAATGAGTTAAGGATCCAACATTATCTCTGCAGCAACTCAGCAGCTCAGGTCACTGCTAAGGTGCGGGTTTAATCCCCAGCCCAATGTAGTGGGTTAAGGATCTGACATTGCTGCAGCTGTGGCATAGGTTGCACGTGCAGCTCAGATTTGATTCCTGGCCTAGGAACATCCATATGCTGTGGGTGGGGCCAAAAAAGAAAATTCACAAAAGGAGATAATATACTGTGGGGCCTGAGAGTACTCTGATCTATATCTGGCTCTCTTGTTACTCTTCACTTTCTTTTTTTTTTTTTTTTTTTTTTTTTTTTTGGTCTTTTGTCTTTTGTTGTTGTTGTTGCTATTTCTTGGGCTGCTCCTGCGGCATATGGAGGTTACCAGGCTAGGAGTTGAATCAGAGCTGTAGCCACCGGCCTACGCCAGAGCCACAGGAACGTGGGATCCGAGCTGAGTCTGCAACCTACACCACAGCTCACGGCAACGCCGGATCATTAACCCACTGAGCAAGGGCAGGGACCGAACCCTCAACCTCATGGTTCCTAGTCGGATTCGTTAACCACTGCGCCACGACGGGAACTCCACTCTTCACTTTCTAAAATATACCAGGAATCAGAAGAAAGTTTGATATTTTTTTTTTTTTTTTTTCTTTTTGCCTTTTCTAGGGCTGCTCCTGTGGCATATGGAGGTTCCCAGGCTAGGGGTTAAACCAGAGCTGTAGCCACCAGCTTATACCAGAGCCACAGCAACACAGGATCCAAGCCGCATCTGCAACCTATACCACAGCTCACAGCAACGCCGGATCCTTAACCCACTGAGCAAGGGAAGGGATCGAACCCACAACCTCACAGTTCCTAGTCAGATTCGTTAACCACTGCGCCACAATGGGGACTCCTGAAAGTTTGATATTTTGAGTGGATACAGTTGTTTGTGATCAAAAATGCCGAATATCTAATGGCCAGCTTTAAATCTAGAAACAAAGGACTATTTTAAGAAATGAATTCATACATTCTAGATAGATTATAGTAATTTATTCCATTTAAAAATAATTTTATACATGTAGTAAAATAAATACTATTTTATACATGTATTAAATTGTTGTATAGTTATGAAAACTAAGAATTTAAGCCCTTAATCATAATGGAGTTCCTCAAAGTTATTGAGAAAGGTCACACCATTATAGGAGATAATTGTACAATATTTGTAAAATAGTTCCTCCCATGCTAATGGACATTGTATTGACAAACTTGTGTTGTATCACACCAACCATGTTGTTAGATTAGACAGGTCTAATAGCAATCCATCACCAGATGGAAGGATGTACCTGGAACTGAACTTGGGCAGGGTTGTGGTTCAAAAGATTAATATTGTCAAAATTACAATAATTCCCCAATTACCTATAGATAATGACTATGCATAGCATAGGAACAATTCTTCACAATGTCCATAGGAAGGATGCATAAAGACCTGACTGCATAAAAAGCACAAAATTAAAAATAGCCTTAGTATAAGCATGCAGACTAGGAGGGTTTCTGACTTTGTCTCCAACTGAATTGGAACACATAAACAACTGACTCATAGTCAATTTTTATGCTATCTGTTACTAAAAACTAGTAGATGGGCAAGGGTTGATTATGTTGGGGAAGGTAGGAAATATCTCTGTAATTTGTACTGATTTCTTCTTTAATGAAACTGAATTGCACCATGATTATACATAATTCTGGTATTGTTGGTAAGAATATGTCAATAAGTTTGATGACAATACTGATACTGATTATTAAAATATTGAGAGATCAAATTAAAGCCTTTTAAAAATGCAATGCTAATGGAAAATCACTGCCTTAGGAATAACTTAGCCAACCATCAGCTGGTTTCAATGCTAGATATTCCTTCACAACTTTATCACAAGGTACATGATAAAGGGAGGAAGTGAGTAATTAGATAACACAAAAATGTGAAAATATATGTGATGGCTTTATAGAGTAGATTCATTCTTTCTTTAAATCTATCTACATCACCCTAGTTCCTCAAATGTTAGCCAAATGCATGATTTTACTTTGTCTGTATTTGTTACATAATGCTATACTAAAGTAGATACCCAAGAAAATATAATCATTGAAATGGAAAGTATTCAAGGGCCAGCCTGTGCAGGAAAAAATTAACTCAGTGGGCATTGTTTGCTCAAACCCTGCATATTCTCAAGAAGTACTTGTCTTCAGCTTGGGTCCTTTGCTGGCTCCTGAAATAGAAGCTCTTAAAATATTATTCCTGATAAGAGTATTTTTGTCAGTCAGAGGCTTCCCATCATGTCCTATCATTAAAAAAAAAATCATATGCTAATGGTATGACTTAGGCTGAAATTGTCTTTTTGTATGCCTGAAACCTTGGGCCATGTCGTGTCAGTTGATCAAATAGTTTATGCTAACAATATAACTTACGGTGAATGTCTATTTTTGCTTTAGGGTGTTGGAGTCTGAACAACTTGGTTCAGTTATACAGATACATATCTACATGTTTGAATCCCCATAAAACCCTGGATATTGACTTGGAAGTGCTTCCTTGGTTTGCAACAATTTATACATATTGTCACACACAGTTGCTAGGAAAAATAGTGTATTCATGCAATTCTAGAAGATCATTTGAAGCTTGTGCCTGGTTTCTCTTATATATTGTTCTACACACTTTCTATCTTTGTTAAACTAATTCTGTACCTTTTTAATGTAATAAACTATAACTTGTTGTTTAACAGCTTTTCTGGGTCCCAACAGTCCTTCTGTTAAATCATGTATCCTGAAGATGCTCTTGTGGACCTCCAACTTAGAGTTCCTCTCTGATAGCCATTGAATAGTGGCAGAATACTATAACATATTTTAGATATGATAAAAAAATCAAATGCTCTCTGAAAGCCACATCTAAGCTTGTATCTTTTTAATTTATTTCTAGAAACTAATACATACTCTGGAATATGGTAGATAATATTTATATGAATGGATGAATGGAAGCAAATTAATTATAATACCTAAACTGTTTAAAACAATTTATAGGAATCTCCTGGCTTTTAGCATAAAAGTCAGTATGCAATGAAGGCCAATATATATGACATAGCAAAAAAAGAATAATGACTGGTACCTCATTAAGTTTGAAAAATTCCCAATATGCCTTCTCCACTCCTTGTTGCCTGCCCATTCCTTAATTTTTTTTTTCAACTTAAACACTTGGTGTTCCATCCTGACTGATACTTCCTCTACATAAGTTTATATTTACCTACTCCACAAAACTCTAATTTTCAAGAAGTCAGATAACATCTTTATCTCATCACTGCATTCCCAGTGACCAGAAGAATATCTAGATTATAGTATTTACCAAATAAATGCCATTTCAACAAATGTATAGATAAATAATTAGAGCCAAGTAAATAAATAGAAGCTTCCAAACTGAGAGTCTAAAACCCTCTTTTACTTTATTTAACTTGAATAAAAATGTATCCACATCCACATAAACTGAAAAACGTACACTAGTACAAATCTGAATAATCGTTGAAAACTAAGAACTTTCCCAAATATTATCTATCAGCCAGTCTTTACAGATGAGCATCCTTGAGAGATTGAACCTGGAGAATATTATCCAGGTCAACTCTAAGGTCAAAATGCCCACATAGATGTTGGCTAGAGCTTCTTTAAATGTGTTCTTTCCAAGTTAAGTTTGGATAGTTTGAAATACCTGAAGTAGCGTTTTGTAGATTGCGTATTAACAAGTTTTTAATCTGTCCTTACATTTTCCTCAGTCATTGTTTTTACACCAGCACCTCCTGTTTATCTTAGGGAAACTATAAAATTTTGAAACATGAAAAAGTATATTTCATTTAAGAAAATATAGAGAATGACTATCTCACATCTTATTTGAATACTGATATTAATTCACGGAATAAGATAACTTAGGGCTATGGTTTTTTCTGATGTTTCTGGTTTCCTTTTCCCTGGCATGTAGTGGGAAATTTATTTCAAGGCAACCAATAAGATCTTACTGCCATGCCCCATCAATGAATGAAAAATTGAAGACTACCATAGAGGAAGAGAGAGAAACAGAGAGTATTGACAATTCAGCTTTGAGGTCAGAATTCTAGCTCTAATGATCAAGTTAGCTTATAATTTTATATCATCTGGTTAAATAATTAAAAAAGAGAACTGTCTCAATTTACAGAATTCAGATAGAATGATATCTCCTCTTGCTGCACTAATTATAACTGCTATTTAAGGATATATATATATATATTCAAATATATATATCTCCAGATAATTGCTTGCAGACACTGCCAAATTCAGAATATAACTGAAATTTGGTTTTCTTAAATGGAGTAAAAATGGCTTTATGGTTTGCTTCTTTTATATTCACAGGATGAAATCAAGGTGCTTAAAATTACATTCTTCATGGAAATAATGGTTTTCTAACTAAGAGTTTTCAATGGATAAAATTTTTTTTTTTTCTGCTTTCACTTAGCAATGTTCGTCCTAAAGAATTACGTGACACAATTTAACCAGGCACATTGTAGAATGTGACAAAAATATTCTTGCATTTTAACCAATCTGTCTGTGTAATTCTTTGAATCCTTTTCATTTTTCCATTATTAGAGATAAGTGCCTTTGTAACTATCTCCTAAGAAAAAGTAATGAATACCTGTGCCTGATCTGAATTATGAAAAGTCTGTTATTTTCCACATGAAACCTATAAAAAGCACAGTGGTGTTTTGTTAGAATAATCAGCCTGAGCAGTTTAGATGAATCATTGCTTTTTAGTGATCACTATATACCAATAGCCCCCAAATGATTATTTTACTAATTCAGACATTTCTAAAAATAAAATTGCTATATTGAAAGAATAATATCTTATATAGACTATGCACTTGCTAGACAAATTATTAAGAACTCTAATTAGGAGTCTCAACACCTGTAACAGAAAAGTAGCTCTCAAAAGTTTTAAAGTTCTTGATCACAAAAGTAGTCAAAAATTATTCATTTTTTTAGATCTAAAATCTCTCTCTAGTTGGCATTCATTTATCTAAGACAACAACATTTGAGGAAAAGAGACTGGTACTTGGAATTAAGTAATCAGCAACAAAACACCTGTTTAATATTTTTCGCTTTCCTTGCAAGTATATTATCTACCTCAATATGTAGGATTATGTGCAATATTGCTTTCAAGGAATAAGTTTTTAAAATTCCTTCAAAATATTTTTTTCAGATTAATAAATGTTAAGTTCCTTGCATTAATTATTCTATCAGCAAGGAGAACTAAGATGTGGAATGAAGAGTGGGGCAGCATATCCTGTCAAAGAACTTGCCCTTCATGGAAGGAAAGTGGACGTTCTTTAGTGTATAGCTAACTAGCCGTGGATGACTGAGATGGAAACATAGGTGGTTAAGATGATACAAAAAGTAAATAAATGAACTAGAGAGATAGGCATCAAATTAAAATCTTTCTGTACTATATCAAGATGGGGAAAATCACTATTTTATTGCTGAAAAATAAGTAAGACAAAAATACTAAAGGACTTTGAATAAGGACAAAATAACATATTCTGACATGCAGAGGCATGATGAAATTTAAGGATGCTAAGGTAATTTGGTCAGAGATTTTAATCTTTAGTGTACTCAATTAGGACTTTAAACCTTGGAGGAACAATAACCATAGGTTGAATTTAGTGACGTTAATGTCAGTTGTGCCAAAAGCTTAAGGGGAAAAATTATAATGCAGCTGATAAAATAATTGTTTTAATGTGGCTATAATATAATTATTAGGCAATACTTGCTGTTGTTGAATAAATGAAAATAATATCCTGCAAAATATTTGGGAAGATGCTGCACAGGATGGTAGGGATAAAGACTTACATGACTATTAATTTAAGATTTTTATCATTATAAATATCTCAAAAGGAAGAAGAAAATTTATCCATTTTCTTGTTGGTGGACATTGTATAGTGTCATGTTTAAAGTCAGTCACTTGTGTAGAAGTAGTTTGATGGGTATATGCGTTTATTTCTTTTTGGAAAAAATGTGGAGTATAATGGATGGGTTATATGATAGTGAAAATTTTAGGATAAGACATTGTTAGAATGTAAAAATATAAGAGAATTTTGTATATTGACAATGACTCCTTGAACATTGCTCAAGTCTTCTGAGTTCCAGTAGGCTTCTTTAATAGATTCCTTGGAAGTTTTTGCATAGACAACCATGCTTCTTTCTCACTTCTTCTTTTATTCGTTTATTTATCTATTATTATTATTTCACACATAATTGACATCATATGGTATTTGACTTTCTCTTTCTGACTTCACTTAGTATGAGACTCTAGCATGTTTCTGCAAATGGCATTATTTTGTTCTTTTTTATGGCTGAGTGGTATACATATGCCATCTTGTACCTATGTCATATCTTCTTAATCCATTCATCTGTTGATGGACATTTAGGTTGTTTCCATGTCTTGGCTATTATGAATAGTGCTGCAATGAACTTTTGAATTACAGCTTTGTACAGATATATGCCCAGGAGTGGAATTGCTGAATCATATGGTAGTTCTATGTTTAGTTTTCTGAGGAACCTCTATAACGTTTTCAACTTCATAGTGGTTGTACCCAATTTACATTCCCACCAACAGTGAAGGGGGGTTCCTCTCTCATCTCTTGAGACCAACAGGCCAGTTTGTGAGTATCCTCGTGGCAATGGCGGAAGGGCAGGAGGTCAAATAGTTAGCATCAAAGGTGAGCGACGGTGTCTTGAACTCTTTCAGTTAGTATGCCAGAAAAATGGCTTAGCTTGGCTAAGCCCAAATTCCAACCCACAGAATCTCTTTAAGCCACAAAATTTTAGGGATATTATGTTATGCATCTATTGATAAATAATAAGATCACAGACCAATTCAAAATATAAATTATAGATACATTAGAAAACACATATAAGTTCTACCATCATTACTAGATTTAAAACAAATTTAATGAATCTTTATGTATTACAAATTCTCTTCCATTGATTTCACATTCAATAAATATCAAATATATTTTATTTCTATTGAGATAGCTACATGTGTGATACATTTTTAAAAACTCACTATTTTCTTTTATCCTATAATTAAGTGATTTTTCTCACAGAAATTATTAGCCCTTTTCTCATTTACATTTTTATCATTTAATTAACATTAGAATCAATCAAGTAATCTATAAATTCAAATATGTTCTCTCTGCTGGGATTTTCAGTCATTGATTTCTTAAGGGTTAAAACTTGTACCTCTCGAACCTTATAGCTTTCAACAGGAATAAAAACAAAGCACTAGACTCAGTGCAGAGGTAATTACACTAGGTGCTTTTTATTGCAAAGATCACAGAGAGATTTAGCTGAGGGAGTAAAGGTGAAAAATCATGACTGTTTTAAGGCTGGTTAGCCATGTCTCAATCTAGTTGTCACTGTGGGTGTAGTGTGTTTTATTAGATCACTTCTGCCTTTGGCACAAGCAGTCAGTCTTCTAGTGGGCTCTATTTTGATGTCAAAGGTTAAAATGATTTGGAATTGTCTGGTGCCCTCAAATGCAGAGTTGTAAAGCCACTTCTGTTAAGGTAAAGTAGATATAATGACACTGAAAATAGGCAGGGGCTTCATAATAAAAGATTTTTAAAAATTAGAACTTCAGTTCATGGAGTTCCTGTCATGGCTCAGTGGTTAACGAATCCGACTAGGAACCATGAGGTTGAGGGTTCAATCCCTGGTCTTGCTCAGGGGGTTAAGGATCTGGCATTTCAGTGAGCTGTGGTGTAGGTTACAGACACAGCTCAGATCCTGCATTGCTGTGGTATAGACTGGAGGCCACATTTCTGATTAGACCACTAGCCTGGGAACCTCCATATGCTGCAGGTGCAGCCCTAGAAAAGGCAAAAATAGACCAAAAAAAATAGTACTTCAATTCAAATTACACTTTTAATATAAATGTTTACATTTAACAAGAAATGTGAACATTAGCTATTTTTTCAGCTAATAAAAATTGTATTCTTTAATTTAACTGATAAATCTGTTTTCTCTCAATGTAGTTTCAGAAAACAAAAAAATCAAGCAAATATAGCTTTACATAAATCTTTGGTTGATTATTCCTACCAAAATCCTTATCTGAATTCAACGTTTGTTCCTTTAACATATAGTATTATTTGTTTTCCTTTAAGTATTTTATGCTAGAGAAAAATAATGACAATGAGAACATTAGTAATAACAAACTTCAAATTTGATTTTGAGCTGGAGGTGTGAGCCAGAGAGGGTTGAGCCACACTCTACCTTCTGGCAGTGGACCCTGGGCAGGGCCCTCTGGCCAGGGGTCCAGGATGCTGACCATCCCTCGCCCACCTTCCCCAGGTGTTGTTGACCGGCATGGGTCAAGCAAGATAGGATCTTTGGGAGACGGGATTAAAATGGTGGAATAGAAGGATGGAAGCTCAACTTCTCTCCTAAAAACAACAAAATTCACAACTAAAGACAGCATTCTTCACCCAAATGGACTGGAAACCTTAAAAAAGATATCCTACTCCAGAAGAAAAAGAGGACACATCAAGATGTAGGAGGGGCAATTTTGTGATGTATATTAACAACCCTATACCTCATGGGAAGGATGCTCCACAGACTGGACACTAACTGGTTCACAGAGACTCACCTACAGGAGTGAGAATTCTGAGCCCCACATCAAACTCTCATGTGTGGTGATCTGGCACGGGGAGAAAGAGCCTCTGGAGCATCTGGCATTGAAGGCCATTGGGGCTTGTGCATAGGAGCTCCATGAGACTGGGGGAAATAGAGACACCATTCTTAAAAGGTGCACACAGATTGTAACATGCACTGGGTCCCAGAGCAAAGCAAAGTCTCCATAGGAATCTGGGTCAAACCTGACTGCAGTTCTTGGAGGACATCCTGGGAAAACAAGGGTGAATGTGGCTTGTTGTGAGGGAAGGACATTGAAAGCAAAGCTCTCAGGAATATTCAGAAGCAGTGCCTTTCTCTGGATGTGGCCATTTTGGGAAAATCTGGCCCCACCCAGCAGTAAGCTGCTGAGAAACCCCAGGGCAAACAACAATCCAGGTGGGATAACAGCCCTGCCCCTCAGTAAACAGGCTACCTAAAGACCCCTCAGGCACACAGCTGCCTCTAATCCCATCCAGAGACTAAGCCCCACCCACCACAGGGATTAGAATCAGCTCCACTTGCCAGGGGGCAGGCATCAGTCCCTCCAATCAGGAAGCCTACAGCAAGCCCCCCATACCGACTTCAGCCACAGGGGGGCAGACATCAGAAGTAAGAGAGGCTAGAATTCTATTATCTGTAAAAAGATCGCCATGCCAAAAACCTATAAAAATGAAAAGACAGAGAACTATAACTCAGATGAGGGAGAAAGGAAAAACCCCAGAAAATCAGCTAAGTGATGAGGAGATTCTCAGCCTCCAGGAAAAGACTTTAGACTGTTGATGCTGAAGATGATGCAAGACATTGGAAACAAACTGGAGGGAAAGATGGATACCTTACAGGAAACACTAGGCAAAGAGATACAAGATACAAAACTTAAACAAGAAGAGATTTAAAATACAATAACTGAAATAAAAAATTCACTAGAAGCAGGTAACAGCAGAATACAGGAGTCAGAAGAATGAATAAGCAAGGTGGAGGACAGATTAGTGGTAATTACGGATGTGGAACAGAAAAGAGAAAAAAGAATGAAAAGAAATGAAGAGAGTCTCAGAGAACTCTGGGACAACGTTAATTGCACCAACATCCATATTATAGGGGTGCCAGAAGTAGAAGAGAGGGAGGAGACAGAAAAAATATTCCAAGAGATAATAGCCAAAACTTCCCTCACATGGGAAAGGAAATCACTCATTCCAATCCAGGAAGCACAACGAGTACCATATAAAATAAACCCAAGGAGGAATACACTGAGACACATATTAATCAAACTAATCAAAATTAAAGACAAAGAGAAAATTTTGAAAGCAGCTAGGGAAAAGAAATAAGTTAACATACAGGGAACCCCAATAAGGTTAAAAGCAGATTTTTCAACAAAACTCTGCAGGCCACAAGGGAGTGGCATGATATACTTAACCTGATGAGATGAAAAAACCTCCAACCAAGATTACTCTACCCAGCAAGGCTCTCATTCAGATTTGAAGCAGATCAAAACCTTCACAGATAAGCAAAAGCTGAGAGAATTCAGCAACACTAAACCAGCCTTACAACAAATACTAAAGGAACTTCTCTAGGCAGAAAAGAACAAGAGAAGAAGGAACGAAAAAAGAACAACAAAAACAAATCCAGGAGTTCCTGTTGTGGCACAGTGGTTAATGAATCCGACCAGGAACCAAGACGTTGCAGGTTCGGTCCCTGCCCTTGCTCAGTGGGTCAGTGATCCGGCATTGCTGTGAGCTGTGGTGTAGTTTGCAGACGCAGCTCGGATCGCACGTTGCTGCAGCTCTGGCGTAGGCCGGCGGCTACAGCTCCGATTTGACCCCTAGCCTGGGAACCTCCATATGCCGCCGAAGCAGCCCAAAGAAATAGAAAAAAAAAAAAAAATCCAAAGCAATTAATAAAATGGCAATAAGAACATACATATCAATAATTACCTTAAATGTTAATAGACTAAACGCCCCAACCAAAAGACATAGACTGGCCGAATGGATACAAAAACAAGACCCGTATATACGCTATCTTCAAGAGACCCACTTCACTTCTAGGGACACATACAAATTGAAAGTGAGAGGATGGAAGATAATATTTCACGCAAACAGGGATCAAAAGAAAGCTGGGGTAGCAATACTCCTAACAAAAAAAATTGACTTTAAAATGAAGAATACTTTAAGGGACAAAGAAGGACATTACATAATGATCAAAGGATCAATCCAAGAAGAAGATATAACAACTTTAAATATCTACGCACCCAACAAAGCACAACCACAATATAAAAGGCAACTGCTAACAACCTTAATAGGACAAATCAACAATAACACAATAATAGTGGGGGACTTTAACACCCCACTTAACAGCAATGGACAGATCAACCAGGCGGAAAATCAATATGAAGCACAGGTCCTGAATGAAGCATTAGACCCGATGAACTTAATAGATATTTTTAGGGCATTCCGTTTAAAAGCAACAGAATACACATTCTTCTCAAGTGCACATGGAACATTCTCTAAGATTGATCACATCCTGGGCTACAAATCCAACCTTGGTAACTTTAAGAAAATTGAAATCATATCAAGCATCTTTTCCAACCACAATGCTATATGATTGGAAATCAACAACAAGAAAAAACCTGCAAAAAACACAAACACGTGGAGACTCAACAACATGCTGCTAAACAACCAATGGATCACTGAAGAAATCAAAGAGGAAATTAAAAATACCTAGAAGCAAATGACAACAAAGATAAAATACTGCAAACCCTATGGGATACAGCAAGAGCTGTTCTAAGAGGAAAGCTTATAGCAATACAAGCCCACCTCAGGAAACAAGAAAAAGCTCAAATCAACAAGCTAACTTTAAATCTAAAGCAGCTCAAGAGAGAAGAACAGACAAGACCTCAAGTTAGTAATAGTAGAAGGAAAGAAATCATAAAGATCAGAGCAGAAATCAATGAAATAGAAACAAAGAAATCCATAGAAAAGATCAATGAAACGAAAAGCTGGTTCTTTGAGAAGATGAAAAAAATTGATAAACCCCTAGCCAGAATTATCAAGCAAAAAAGAAAGAGGACTCAAATCAATAAAATTAGAAATGAAAAAGGAGAAGTAACAACGGACATCACAGAAATACAAAGGATCATAAGAGACTACTATATGCAAACATATGCCAATATAATGCAAAACCTGGAAGAAATGGACAAATTCTTAGAAAAGTACAATCTTCCAACACTATACCAAGATGAAATAGAAAAGATGGATAGACCAATCACAAGTACTGAAATTAAAACTGTGATTAAAAACTTCCAACAAACAAAAGTCCAAAACCAGATGGCTTCACAGGCAAATTCTATCAAACATTTAGAGAAGAGCTAACAGCTATCCTTCTGAAATTATTTCAAAAAACTGCAGAGGAAGGGATACTCCTAAAGGCATTCTATGAGGCCACCATCACCCTGATACCAAACCAGACAAAGATACCACAAAAAAAGAAAACTACAGGCCAATTTCACTGATGAACATCGATGCGATACATTAAAAGGATTGCACATCATGATCATGGGGGATTTATCCCAGGGATGCAGGGGTTCTTCAATATGCGCAAATCAATCTCTGTGATACAGCACATTAACAAACGGAAGAATAAAAACCATATGATCCTCTCAATAGACACACAAAAAGCCTTTGACAATATCCAACACCGATTTCTGGTAAAAACCCTTCAGAAAGTGGGCATAGAGGTAACCTACCTCAACATAATGAAGACCATATATGGCAAACCTAAGGCTAACGTCATTCTCAATGGCGAAAAGCTGGAAGAATTCTTGCTTTGATCAGGAACAAGAAGGATGTCCACTCTCACAACTACTCTTCAACATAGTTTTGGAAGTCCTAGCCACAGCAATCAGAGAAGTAAGAGAGATAAAAGGAATCCAATTTGGAAAGGAAGAAGTAACACTATCGCTATTTGCAGATGACATGATACTATACCTAGAGAATCCTAAAGACTCTACAAGAAAACTATTAGAGCTCATCCACGAATTTGGCAAAGTTGCAGGATACAAAATTAATACACAGAAATTGACTGCATTTCTATACACTAACAATGAAAGAGCACAAAAAGAAATTAGGGAAGCAATCCTGTTTACCATTGCATCCAAAAGATTAAAATACCTAGGAGTAACCTACCTGAAGAGACAAAAGACCTGTACTCTGAAAACTATAAGACACTGATGAAATAAATCAAAGATGACACAAATATATGGAAAGATATACCATGGTCCTGGATTGGAAGAGTCAACATTATCAAAATGACTATACTACCTAAGGCAATCTATAGATTCAATGCAATCCCCATCAAAGTACCAAGGACATTTTTCACAGAACTCAAACAAAATATTTTAAGGTTTGTTTGGAGGCACAAAAGACCCAGAATAGCCAAAGATATCCTGAAAAAGAAAAATGGAGCTGGAGGAATCAGGCTCCCTGACTTCAGACTATACTACAAAGCAACAGTCATCAAAACCATATAGTACTGACACTAAGACAGAAAAATAGATCAGTGGAACAGGATAGAAAGCCCAGAATTAAACCCACACACCTACAGCCAACTAATCTATGACAAAGGAGGCAAGAATATACAATGGAGAAAGGACAGCTTGTTCAATAAGTGGTGCTGGGTAAACTGGACAGCCACATGGAAAAGAATGAAATGAGAACACTCACTAACACCATACACAAAAATGAACTCAAAATGGATTAAAGACCTAGATATAAGACCAGACGCTATAAAACTCTTAGAGGAAAACATAGGCCAAACACTCTCTGACATAAATGACAGCAACATCTTCTTAGATCCACCTCTTAGAGTATTGACAATAAAAACAAAAATAAACAAATGGGACCTACTCAAACTTCAAAGTTTCTGCACAGCAAAGGAAACCCTAAACAAAATGAAAAGACAACTCACAGAATGGGAGAAAATCTTTTCAAGTGATTCAACTGACAAGGGATTAATCTCTAAAATTTATAAACAACTTCTGTAGCTCCATACCAAAAAAACAAACAACCCCATCAAAAATTGGCAGAAGATCTAAACAGACAGTTCTCCAAAGAAGACATACAGATGGCCAAAACACACATGAAAAGATGTTCAACATCACTCATTATTAGAAGAATGCAAATCAAAACCACTCTGAGGTATCACTTTACACCAGCCATCATCAAAAAGTCTGCAAACAATAAGTGCTAGAGAGGGTGTGGAGAAAAAGGAACCCTAGTACATTGTTAGTGGAATTGTAAATTGGTGCAACTGTGCAAAAAAGGATGGAGATTCCTTAGAAACTAAACATAGAACTCCCATTTGATCCAGCAATCCCACTCCTAGGCATCTATCCAGAGAAAACCACGACTCGCCAAGATACATATATTCCAATGTTCATTGCAGCACTGTTTGCAATAGCCAAGACATGGAAACAACCTAAATGTCCTTGGACAGAGGAGTGGATCCAGAAGGTGTGGTACATATACACAGTGGAATATTACTCAGCCATTAAAAAGAATGAAATACCGTCATTTTTAGCAACGTGGATGGACCTAGAAACTATCATGCTACGTGAGATCAGCCATACAATGAGACACCAACATCAAATGCTTTCACTGACATGTGGAATCTGAAAAAAGGACAGACTGAACTTCTTTGCAGAACAGATACCAACTCACAGACATTGAAAAACTTATGGTCTCCTGAGGAGACACTTTGATTGGTGGGGGGATGTGCTTGTGCTGTGGGATGGAAATCCTGTGAAATCAGATTGTTATGAATATTATACAACTACAGATGTGAAAAATTCATTTGAGTAATAAAAAATAAAAATAAATAAAAATAAATTTATAAAAAACTAAAAACAAAAAAAAAAATCAAATGCGATTATCTACTGTGTTAAAAGTATTTGTTGCACAATCTCTGAAAGAATTTTATATGAGGAGGGACAGTTGTTATTGGTAGTGCTTGACCTGTGTGTCATTTAAATTGTCAGACGTGATCTCTACAATAGATATTTATAAAAGAAGTTTTAATAAGAACCATGGTTATTGCAAAGCAGAAATTTGACCTTAAGTTATTTTGCTGAGCTTCTGATAATTCAATTTCAAAAGTAGAAGTTAAATGTTTTACAATTTTTAAAGCAGAAATTCCTATACCTTTAACTATATGAACATGAATCTGCTAAAAAGTGAGTAGTTCTGACTAATATTCCAAAGAGCTATCATTTGCTATCATTATATTTCTTAAAAAGTGCAAAAAGGGAAGTTTTTTTCAAAAGCAGTAAACTGGAAGATTCAAAATGTTTCCAAAAAATACAAGTTAAAGAAGGCTTAGATATAAAGAGCCAAATTATTTGTATGTTATTTAAAAAATGGACCTGTTTTGCTCAACTATAGACAGTCTCAACATAAACATAAGTACTTCTTTGAACAATGATAAAGTCTTGAAAATTCTAACTGTGTTTTTCACTTTTGAAATTAACTCAAATAACCTACATTTTTCATCTATAATTATTGAAACTCTTTCAGGTGAACATCTGATTTCAATATCTACAAATCTAACTGCTTTGGCAAAATAGAAGGATACAGGGATAATTGATAGAAATAAACAATTACTTCCAATGCTCTATGAGATGAAATGCACAGGATCATACATCTGCCCTTAATCCTCAATCCCTTCTTTGTGTTATAAATAGCAAAAATGACTACAGAACACTTTTCCATGCAATTCCTTTTGATAAGTTTTAGGTATTAGTCAAAAAAATTCATGTTTTTCCCTGAAGATATCCAAAATATCATATTCTTATGAACAGCTTTTGATATTGAAATTTAAAAGATATATCTTATAAGTAAATATTATATTTTGTTTCCCTTTTAAATTGAAATATCATATAGGACTTAAACATTCCAAATTTATAATTAAACAAATTTCAAACATTTATTAACAGTGTTCAATAGAAAAAAGTTAATTCTACTCACTCTAGAAATATCATTTTTGTTGAAAATAAATGACTTGCACCTTAAGTAATTATTTGAAAGGTGATTGCAGATGCTTCTAATAAATGACATGACAGAGTATAAGCCATTCTTTTGAATACCGAGAGGTAGTTTTATTTTATTAAAACTTTAAAAATCATTGGTCCATAAGCCTCTAGACTCCATAATTAATACCAAAATACACAATTTATTTTAAAAGCCACACAGAAAAATTGTTTCCCAAACTGTTATATGGATTTAATCTGCATGTATAGGGAAAATATATTGTGTTTAATTGATGGAAGTTGCAAAAAAAGTACATATAAACTCTAAACCTTAAAAAATATAAAAAGATATTAATATTTTTCAGTGCTCTATTGTACAAATGGATACAAATAATACCTTCCAATAAAAGTGGAGAAAATCTATAATAGCACTTGTTTGTAACCAAAAAATAAATAAGTAAACACATATATATTTCACATAAATTCAATAAATGTAACATCAGCCTTCCAATTTGGACTAGATTGAATCTAATTATTAAGGTCCAGAATGTAGTGTTTTTAAGAAATATTCTAATTTTGAAAGAGATAAATAAAAGATTATATTGATTCAACATTAGCAACACTCATTAGGCAAAAAGAGGTCAGGAAAACAAGGCATTCGTTTTTATGGGCCTTTGTTTAAAATTATGGATCAAATTTCTAGAATTTTTCAGTTTGTAGCACATTGAGTTATTAAATTTGAATTTGGCCTTCCACCTTACAACACTTTCCCAGGGGCAACCCTTGTTTCCCTTGGGAAGAAGAGGTTTATACCAGTCTCCCTACCTAGCACAAGTGCTAAGAACACACAAGTATATTTTAAAGCAAAACTATTTCATATATCCATATTAATATCAGTAAATAAATTTAGATTAAATATTTTTATGGATAAAGAAAATTACAATAACAAACACTCGATTCAACTGTATGATACATGAATTTAATTTAATACACTGTACTTAAAACATATATATAAAAGTAAACAAGAGTAAATCTGTAGGAATAATTGGAAAAATCCATTAGTAAAGTGGGAGATTTAAATGTACTTCTCATTAATTAACATATAATTAATAATAAAACAGTGTTGAAGAAAACAGATAATATATGTGATGTTGATATGTAAAGAATTCCACTTTCAATTATTATAATCGCTCATTGTTGCAAGCATATATGGAACATATATATATATTTGTTAAGATGCAAGTTTTTGACAGTTTATTATACATACTATATTCTCTAACTGCAATGTGATTTAATTGATAGTTAATTTTCAAATAATAAATTAAACACACATTATATTTATTAATTAAAATAAAGGTACTTTATGAGCCACATAATGATGAATAATTGAATGTTAGATATCAAATATGAATTATAAAATTTTTTTTTTTTTTTAAGGGCCACATCCACAGCATGTGGAGGTTCCCACACTAGGGGTCTAATTGGAGCCGAGCCGTGTCTGTGACCTACACCACAGCTCACGGCAATGTTGGATCCTTAACCTACTGAGCGATGCCAGGGATCAAACCCACAACCTCATGGTTCCTAGTCGAATTCGTTTCCACTGCACCACGATGGGAACACCAATAAACTTACATTTTAAAATATTTAAAACCAAAGTTATTTTAAAAGACCACTAATCAAAATTTCTCATATCATGGAAGTGAAGTTTCACAGGATATTTAATAATAAGTGGTATTTCAAAAGCACAAATAAAGTTAACAGTCTTGAGCTAGTAGAGAAAGTTTCTAACACACACAAAAAAAGTTAGTTAAATAACTAAAGATTAAGCCTAAAATAAATTGAAGTAAATATAAAGTCGAAACAAATGAAATATGGTAAAAGGAGACAAAACAAAATCAATGAAGCTAGAGTTTTGTTCTTTGAAAACTATCAAATTAATTATTAAACTATGATTTTAAAAAATTCACACTGTGATTGCAATCAAGCAAACAAACAAAAAATGTTTTTGGCTAATTAGGAATGAAGAGAACTTATAAATTATATCTTCAATCAAATTAATTTAGGAGACCCTAAAATTCCATTTAAAATCAGGAAAATGATAGGATGGTCTTTACTAAGTTTATTATTGTTTAGAAAGTCCTAGCCAGTCCAATAAAAGCAAAAAGATTGGAAAAATAGAAATAAAACTGGCATTTTTTGCAGATTTTGTGATTATATAGAAATTTTATTTAAAATTTATACTTAATGCTGATTAGTGAGCTTAGCAGTCTATCTTAGTCTGTGGAGTCAATTTCATTTATGTACAATGCAATTATTAGCTCACAAATTTAGACTACATAATTTTAGAAAGCTACATTTTTCTATGGCTAAATATATATAGTTATAAAATTCCATAAAAGAATTATAAGAACTGTACATAATAGGCATTTACTTAATGATAGCGATTATTAAGCTTTTAATTATTATAACCATAATTTGCCAATGAATCACTTGTAATATGAGCATAGACTCAACATTTAAATACATGAGCTGTTATAATATTTCAATAAACATGTATATCACTGCCATAAATAATTGTTATTTCTTATTGTAGACATAAAATCCTAATAAATCAAATCTGATATCCTACTAAAATTAAAATAAACCACAGATTTATGAAATGCCAATTATGTTCAAAAATTTTTTAAAAAAAGAAGCTTAATTTCTCTGTTGAAAAAAGGAAAGACTTTTCCTTCTTCCTTTATTTACAGCATTTACTTTAGGAAATTAATTGCATTTTCTTTGTCTGTTAGAAATATGTCTATATCTCAAGGATCTGAAACCCATCTCTTTGAAATGTAGTCATCAAGGAAGACACTTTATCTCCCTCTTTCTCTGGGAGGGTAGGAGCCAAACTTTTCTAAGCATCCAGCTTCCAGTTGCAAAACTTCTTTCTGTCGTAAGGATATAAGAAGCTTATTTTTCCTTTCCTAAATGCAATTAGCTAACTCAGAAGGCCATTGCAATTTCCAACTGAATTTAGATCAATGTCTGACAAATAGTGTGGTCAAAGTTATTATTTGAGGACTAGTTATTGTTTTTCTTGAGAACATCTGTGAGGTGGGTTGTATTTACCTGCCTGTGTAGAAAATGTGATATTTCTTTCTATCCTTGATATCTTTAATGCATTGTATGTAATGCACATTGCGATGTGGCTTAATGTTTATTAATTAAAAAAATATTTTATTTATCTTCTCTACCTGAGTGGAGAGGTTTTCTGGTTTGGAAGGAGATGTTTATAATTATATTTCTCCAACCATTCTGATGATAAAGACTGTCTGGCAGCTCTTGAGCAAGACCAGCTGAAGGTCTGTGGCCATAACAGAGTCAGTTAACAGACCCTTAATTATAAAAAATTTTCCTCCTAACTCTCAAGTCTTTTGGAATACTACCTGGAGGAACAACTCTTTCCAAATTCAAAATTTTACTATTGAATCAGGGGTAATTAAGGCTCTAAAATCCCATCAGTTTTGAAAATAGGAAAAGCCAATAATGTTGCCTGCAGTATTTTTCTTAAAAAGCCAGTAGCTGTCTATCATGATTTAAAATGAGTGTATGAGCACAGGAACAAACCTGACCAAGGAGGCTAAAGACTTACATGCTGAGAACTATGAAACATTAATCAAGGAAATTAAAGAGGATTCAAAGAAATAGAAAAATATTCCATGCTCCTGCACTGGAAGAAGTAATATCATTAAAATGGCCACAGTACCCAAAACAATCTACAGATTCAGTGTGATCTATATCAAATTACCCATGACATTTTTTATGGAACCAGAACAAACAACCTCAAAATTTATATGGAACCATAAAAGACCCAGAATTGCCAAAGCGGTCCTGAGGAACAAAATCCAAGCAGGAGGCACAACTCTCCCAGACTTCATACAATATTATGAAGCTACAGTAATCAAGGCATGTGGTACTGGTACCAGAAGATATATACAGACCAATGGAACAGCATACAGAGTCCATAAATAAACCCAGACACCTATGGTCAATTAATCTTTGAGAAAGGAGGCAAGCATATAAAATGGGGAAAAGACAGCCTTTTAAGCATGTGGTGCTGGGAAAACTGGACAGCTTCATGTAAATCAATGAAACTAGAACATTCCCTCACACCATGCACAAAAATCAACTCAGAATGACTTAAAGATTTAAGCATAAGATAAGACACACTAAAACTCCTAGAAGTGATCATGGGCAAAACATTCTCTGACATTGACCATAGAAATGTTTTCTTAGGTTGGTCTCACAAGGCAATAGAAATAAAAACAAAAATAAACCAACAAACTGACAAGCTTTTGCACACCAAAGGAACCATAAAAAAACAAAAACCAAAAAACAAACTGACAACCTATGTAATGGGAGAAAATAATTTCAAACGATGCAACCAACAAGGACTTAATCTCCAAAATACACAAACAACTCAAACAATTAAACAGCAAAAATGCAAACAACCCAAATGAAAATGGGCAGAAGACCTAAACAGACATTTCTCCAAATAAGACATACGGATGGCCAACAGGCACATGAAAAAATTCTCAACATCACTAATTATTAAAGAAATGCAAATCAAAACTACAATGAGGAACAACTTCATACACATCAAAAATGCCATCATTAGTAAGTCTACAAATAAAAAATCCTGGGCAGGTTGTGGAGAACCTTCCGACACTGTTGGTAGGTATGTAAATTGTTACAACCACTATGGATAGCAATATGGAGGTATCTCAGAAAACTAATATAGAAGTACCATATGATCCAGCAATCCCATTCCTGGGCATATTTCCAGACAAAATGTTAATTGAAAAAATACATGCATCCCTATGTTCATTGCAGTACTATTCACAATAGCCAAGACATGTAAACAACCTAAATGTCTAACAAAAGATGAATAAATTAAGAAGATGTGGTATATATACACAACGGAATACTACTCAGCCATAGAAAGAACAAAATAATGCCATTTGCAACAACATGAATGGAACTAGAGACTCTTACACTAAGTGAAGTAAGTCAGAAAGACAAATACCATATAATATCACTTATATCTGGAACCTATTATATGGTACAAATGAACCTATTTACATAAAAGAAAAAAACTCATGGTCATGGAGGTAAGACTTGTGGTTGCCAAGGGGGTGAGGAAGTGTAAGATGGACTGGGAGTTTGGGGTTAGTAGATGCAAACCATTGCATTTGTAATGGATAAGCAATGAGATCATGCTGTATAGTACAGGGAACTCTATCTAATCACTCGTGATGGAATATGATGGAGGATAATGTGGAAAAAAGAATGTATATAAATGTATAACTGGGTTACTTTGCTGTCCAGCAGAAATTGACAGAATGTTGTAAATCAACTATAATAAAAATTAAAAATAAATAAAATGAGTGTATGGAAATTCAGTCCTGCAGTGGCCAAAGGATGATTTTTTCTTTTTCTTTTTTTTTTTTTTTATTTGGATGAATTAATGTTGTCTGTGGTTTCTTGGACAGGCCTCATCTTAAGCAAATAAATTCTGGTGTTTATAGATGATATCATTCTAAGAAAAAGTATTTGTGATAGGAGAAAAATAGCAGAGGAAATACAAGAAGTAATGGCTCTGTCCTTTTTATAGAACCTTCTTTCTTTCTCTGCTATCTCTATTCCATCAGCTTCTGCTACATTTCTTTATTCTCCCCTGCCTCAGCCTGACTCCTATTTATAAATGGTGGCTCCCTTTATTCATGCATTTTCATACAATGCAGAATGAGGACCCAACTTATGTATCTGGTAATGAATTCTGTGCTCTCTTTGAAGATACAGGTTTGTATTTCCGGTAGCTGAGCCCTGAGTCCACTTCATATCTTAGTTCAGATTCTATATCCAAGAGTCCTTTCTCATCCAAACACCACATAGCTAGGAAAGCAAATATGTTAAAGAGACCTGATCATGGATTAAGGACAACTTGGACAAAAGACTTTTTCCCCAATAAAGGCAATAGGATGAATGTTATTCTATTTATCTGGAAAAAGGCAATCAAACAAAGCATTAATCTGATGAATGGAAACACAGAGGAAACAAAGTGTGATATAATTTAATTTTTCTTATCTTAATGCAAGGAACACCAGCTCTATATGGATTATCAGCACTGCTGATGCCATTAAGAAGTTGCTCAGGACTGAATGTACCTTTACTTACTATCTATGAGAATATAATTCAATTAAGCCTAATATAAAATATTGAAATGACAATATCTGTTTAGCATTGTTGCAAGTTAATAAGGTACTGTATGCAAATCTGATATATTTTTGGCACTTAACAGACATCTTATTAAGTTATTAAGATACATCTTATTAAGTTTATAATTATATAATCATAATTTGCCAATGAATCACTTGTATTAAGAGCACCAGGCTCAACATTTAATAAGTGAGCTGCTTCAATCTTTCAAGGAACATATATATCACTGCTATGGACAATTAAGTTATCTTTTATTGTGGAAATAAAATGGTAATAAATCAAGTCTAATATCCAGCTAAAATTAAAATATACTACAACAGGATTTTTTTTTTATTTCAAGGATTCAAGTGGGGCAGGATAATTTGTTGAGATATAAATTTTTGATTTATTCTCCCTGGAATCTCCTCCCCTTTATTCAAGTAGGTGATACTAGTGGTTTTCTTGCCCCAGAAGAGATTTTTGTTGTCAGGCTAAATATGACAACTGTGTTTCTGTTTTTTGAATCCTGGCTACATGGTATTCCTGAGGGTATTTTGATGACAGAGAGGAGAAACAGGTGGGTGGCTTTTAAACTTGTGAGAGAAGGAATGGAGATTCCCTAAGATTCCAGATAGATGCCAAAGGAAAAGTATACCATGGCTGGCATTGTTGAGAAACATCAGACTGAGAGTGAATAAATATCTAGGGCAGTGTCTGAGTGTGGACCTTAAGGAAACTGGAACTTAGGCTTAGCTCCAACTCTTAGCAAAGATGTCTAGGCCAAGTTTAACTCATACAGAAGAACTGAAAAAAATGCAAGAGGGGAGTTCCTGTCGTGGCGCAGTGGTTGAAGAATCCGACTGGGAACCGTGGGGTTGCGGGTTCGGTCCCTGCCCTTGCTCAGTGGGTTGACAATCCGGTGTTGCCGTGAGCTGTGGTGTAGGTTGACGCGGTTCGGATCCCGCGTTGCTGTGGCTCTGGCGTAGGCTGGTGGCTACAGCTCCGATTCAACCCCTAGCCTGGGAACCTCCATATGCCATGGGAGCGGCCCAAGAAATAGCTAAAAAGACAAAAAAAAAAAAAAAAAAAAAAAAAAAAAAAAAAAAAGCAAGAGTCTTTATAATCTGGGAAATTGTATTACAAAAAATCATGATGAGCTGAAGAAAAAATGCACACTTTCTTCAGTTTCTAATCATTGTATAAGACTCCTTGATTCTTATGTAGAGAGCCTCATTAATGACTGAGAGTGATTTGCTAACAGGCTGTCAGCCCAAGTTCTGAGACATATTTAATCTGACTAAAAAAACTAATACAGATTTTTCTGATGTGTTATCTCTTGCATGATAAGTGTTGGGAGTATGTTCACAGACAAAAAGGGTTTAATATTTTAATATAGCAGTCTATCATCTAAAGATGTTGGAGTACAAAAATAACCTTAAATATTGCATTAAACACATTTTGCAATATTTGACATTTCTCCTTGCTATTCATGATATTTTACCCATTTTAGTTGGAAAAATGATGGTACTTCATCCTAATCCTCTTGTTTTAACTGGACAGTAAAGATAAGGAGCCATGTTCTATGAGGAACCCTAATTACTATATGAGGCATGCGTTACCACAAATTGAGGTCAAAGCCACCTGGGCCTGTGATGGTAAATTTTTCTGGGTCCAAGATGGGGGATAATATGCACTTTGTCCTTTTATGCCCCTCACTTCTTTTCTCCATCTTTGAAAACCTACATTTAAATATTTGGTTTAAAAATTGATTCAACGGAATTAAACATCAAGGGGAAAAAGAAGAAGGAAAATAGGTGAAATATAAAATCTTCAAACTAACCTGAAATGTATCCTGCAACAAAGATGTCATGCTGAAAAGCTGGTTGATTAGAGCAGACATTTTGAGTTCAGTGATCCAGCAGCCCTTAGGAGCACTCGGAGAGAGCTGCCAATTTTGAGAAATATACTTTTCTGTTTGGCTTTGCTGATTAGCTAAAGCAGTAGTACCAAAGCCCTAGTTCCAGCCCCATCTTTCTTATTGCTCTACCCTTATAATGCTTATAAGGTGTGGCTTTTCCTGGTCTTCCCACTGCTGCTTGGTATCTCATGAGGAGGGCGCCACAGAAGTCCCAGCTTTCTATTTGATTTAGGCACTAAGAAAACCCTGGGGCTTCCAGGACAGCTGCTTCTCAAAGCTGTTGATTTGCAGTATAAAAATTGATCCAAGAGGTTTGTTATCCATCTGCTCCATGGCTTGCTCTTGTTCCTGCAATTAGGAGGTGCTAGTTAACTCCTGCTAGTATCCCTTTTTTGCTTTTTTCTCAGTAAGTGGAATTGTGTGCTGAATGTACCACCTCCAGTTAGTTTAGCCTTTCTGCATTTGACTAGGGGAAAAACCTCATCAACAACAACAGCATAAATTTCTTACCTCTGCAATGTACTTATACTTACCCTCTTATTTTTTGTACATATGAAGGGTGTTTATAGCCTTTTAATAATTTCAGTGCATGTATAGATAGATACATAAAATGGATGACTGAGAAACCCCTACACAAAAATATGTATTACGTTTATTCCTATCAACATGTATAATTTTTTAAAACAGTATTTTAACCAGGTGATCCCTGATCCCTTTAGTCAAAAATGTGTCATTCTTCAGATAAACATCCAGCTCTGGAACAGTTTATAAAAAGGCCTATTTCTATTTGTTTTCCACAGTTCACATTCATTCTATAGACACTTAATGAATGTTGAATTGCCGAATAAATGGATCAATAAATCAATTAACTAAAAAAGTATAGAAATAGAAGAGTGAGAGATGATAAATGAGATGCAAAACTCTTGTGGAGAGGAAACCATTAAATTTTATACCACCAGAAGGCATATTTAAATAATGCAGGAAAGAAAAAAGTATGGGCAGGCAATACAAATATTTTTAAATACCCTTGTGGCATAACCTGATTTTTCCACAAGTGACTATAATATTTTAAATGCTTATGCCTTAATATATCAATGACTTTATATTAAATGAAAGATTTTAGGATATGAGGATGGAAAAACCTCATGAAGAATGTTCACAGTCAATTGTTTGCAACTCTAA
Organism: Sus scrofa; assembly: GCF_054392235.1. Lineage (NCBI taxonomy): Eukaryota > Metazoa > Chordata > Mammalia > Artiodactyla > Suidae > Sus > Sus scrofa. The sequence goes on along the minus strand of NC_139383.1, from coordinate 183,898,815 downwards.
TTTATCCTGAAAGCTCAAGCTAGAAAGGATGATTTCTTGTATTGATATACAACTACATCTAAAGAAAGTGGCTATTGTACTGTGGGTACAAACCTGAGTCAGCAGGTGTGTGTGTGTATGTACATATATATATATACACACACACACACTCTTTTTTTTGTCTTTTTAGGACCACACAGCATGTGGCATATGGAAGTTCCCAGGCTAGGGGTCGAATGGGAACTATAGCTGCTGGTCTACACCACAGCCACAGTAATGCCAGATGCAAGCCGTGTCTGTGACCTATACCATAGCTCAGAGCAGTGCTGTATCCTTCACCCACTGAGTGAGGCCAGAAATTGAAACCACATCATCATGGATACCAGTCAGGTTCGTTACCTCTTAGCCATGACGGAAACTCATATATATATATATGTTTATCCTGTCTGTGTTTATCTTCTCCCCTTGGTGAAGCTGATGACACATACACTTTCTATTAGGTAAAAAAGAAGTAATGGCTTTCTTAGCATCTGAGCTCAGCAGCAAAGAAGTCTGCAATTAGAGCAAAAAGAAAAATAGGAAAAACAGAAGAAAAACCAAGACTTTGCCCAACTTTTACTAAGAAGCGTGCAACTTGTGTTCATTTTTTTCATGAAAAGAGACAGGTGAAATATAGCTTCTATATCTTGTCTCTTGAGAGAGAATAATAAATCTGGCAGCTAGGACAGATGAGCAGGAAAGTCAGAGTTAGAGACTGGGAATTATGAGTATTTAGTTAATTATGAATACAAAGTAGTTATTATCATTAGACCAGGTTTTAACTTCCTAGAACCACATTTAAAAGACGTAGCTATCACAGAATTATATCTCATCCAGTTCAACTTTTGTCCTTATACATGAAATTTGTTGTTCTACAATATTCCAGTCAGTGATACACAAAAATAAAGATACAAACACTTCTAAGTAGAATTTTTGTCTTATAAAATAATGTGTCATGGCTACTTTCAATAGATTGGATTTTAGCATAACTCTATCTGTGGCATGTATAGTAAGCAGTGATAGTTTTAATTATTATGTAACATTACTTAAATTTTGGAAAGTAAAATATACAAACCTCTGATTTATTAGATAACTTGCAAGTCATTTTTCATAATAAAATTTGGACTTGAAACTTTGGATTTAGTGAGTTCATCCCTGCCTGAGAAACATTCTCTTGATTTCTATCCAAATGGTTTCTCAGATCATGATTTCCATCAGCAAACCTGACCCCCCTGTGTAGTAGGCAGCTTATAAGATAGCCTCTGGTTATTTCTGTTTCCTGGTCATACACTTTCATACCCATGTAATCCCTCCAAATTTGCTAGGGATGGACTCTGAACGTAGACCATGACAGATAAAGTGGGATGCCACTTTAAAGAATAGGTTGTAAAATACAGTGTAACTATTGTTTTGCTTGTTCTCTCATGTGCTTTTTTTTTTGATCACTTGCTCTGAGGAAAGCCAATCTTAAGCAGCACCCCAAGTGGAGAGGACCAAGCCAATAGCTGACGGTCACATGAAGAGCTAGGTTGGAAGTCAATCTGTGATCCTCAGTCAAGGCTTCAAAAAAATGCATTTTTAGCAACATGGATGGACATAGAAATTACCATGCTAAGTGAAGTCAGCCATATAATGAGACACCAAAATCAAATGCTTTCACTGACATGTGGAATCTGAAAAAAGGACAGACTGAACTTCTTTGTAGAATAGATGCTGACTCACAGACATTGAAAAACTTATGGTCTCTGGAGGAGACAGTTTGGGGGGTGGGGGGATGTGCTTGTGCTGTGGGATGGAAATCCTGTGAAATCAGATTGTTATGATCATTATACAACTACAGATGTGATAAACTCATTAGAGTAATTAAAAAATAGTAATACAAAATTGCAGAGTTTTTTTTTTTCCTACAGATTGATTGACCCTCATGACACTCTGAATCCAGAGCCTCAATGCCACATTATGACTTTACAAGCTCTAGGCACTTATTAGTTATTTTCAACTTGGCATTTGATGGTTCCTTCCTCCATTAAAATAAAGCCATAGCTGTACTAGTATACATAGAGAACTATATCTTTATGAGTATTATATATCACCTGTATCTATAACTATGTATCTCACTTCTGGATAGGACAGAGAAGGGAAGAGTGAAAGATCTCTGTGCAAAAGTAGATATTACATTTGTTTTATCAATCTATTTACTTTAGCCACATATAGTGATCACATTGTTATAAAAATGTATCTATCACTATATGTATATTTTCACCTGACCAAAAAGTTTGTTTTCTTCTGACATTAAATAAAATATTTCATGTTCATTAAAAATAAAAGTGCAAGTTCCCGTCATGGCTTCAGTTGCTTAAGAACCTAACTAATGTCTGTGAGGATGCGGGTTCAACCCCTGACTTTGCTCAGTGGGTTAAGGATCTGGTGTTACCACAAACTGCAGCATGGATTGCAGTGGTAGCTCAGATCCAGTGTTGCTGAGGCTGTGGTCACGGATAGGCTGGCAGCTGCAGCTCCCATTTAACCCCTAGCCAGGGAACTTCCATATGTTGCAGGTGTGGTGGTTAAAAAAAAAAAAAAAAAAGAAAATGGCTCTAGGCCCAGTGCATATTAATGGAAAATTGTACCCTGATCTAGAGCAGCTAAACTACTCCTGGATTCCATACCCTTGGAAACTTTATGATAAAATGAATGGTTGTGGTTTGATTGGGATAATTTCTTATATAGCAACTAGTACACCTGGGCAGTGTTTTCCATTTTCTATTTAAGTAAAAATGATTTCATGTTTTGACTCAAGCATAAAATAAATAGATTGAGAAAAAACACCTAGGATTTATGATGTTTGAAGTTTCCCATTTATTTGAGAATTATTTTCTTCTTCTACAAAAATATTACTGAAAGAGTTACTTTGTAAACTCAATAAACCTTCGGTGGGGGACTTTTGAAAGAATGCCATCTTCTATAATTCTACACCATACCTCTCCCCAAGTCCCTGGGCTGCTCTACAATAAAAGCTTGCCAACCCTTATTTTGTTAACTTTCAAAGGATTTTTGTCTGAATAAATGTCACATCTAGAACTTGCAAGGCAAACCCAGCCTGCAGCCCATTTTTGGAAATAAAATGTATTGGAAAACAGCCTCATCCATTCAATTAGGTGCTATATATGACTGCTTTTGTTATATAACAAAGACACTGAGTAATTGAGACCTCATGGTCTGCAGAGTCTAAATATTTAATAACTCACTCTTTTCAGAACAATTTATAGATCCTTGTTCTAAACCTAGGCTAATAAATCTGTGGTGAATTTAATTTGTTCATGTTGAAATCAAACAAATAAACTATAAGGAATCCTATGGAAAGCCATTTAATTTTTTAATTTTTATATTTTTGGTTCTTTTCTAGGGCTGCACCCGTGGTATACGAAGGTTCCCAGGCTATGGGTCTAATCGGAGCCACAGAAACGCAGGATCTGAGCTGCATCTGCGACGTACACCACAGCTCACAGCAATGCCGGATCCTTAATCCTCTGAGCAAGGCCAGGGATCAAACATGCAACCTCATGGTTCCTAGTCGGATTCCTTAACCACTGAGCCACGATGGGAACTCCTGGAAAGCCATTTAAGTAAATTAATTTATGTGGTATATTCTTTTATTCTCCTATCTAAAGTTAATAACTAATAATTTCAAAGAGTAATAAAAATCATTATAACTCTGAAGATTCTTAGCTATTATTTTGTTGTAACTTTGGTAAAAATTTATTCCTGGAGTTTCCATCTTGGTGCAGTGGAAATGAATCGAAAACCATGAGGTTTCATGTTTGATTCCTGGCCTCCCTCCGTGGGTTAAGAATCCGGCATTCCCTTGAGCTGTGGTGTAGGTCACAGACACAGCTTGCATTTGGCATTGCTGTGGCTCTGGCGTAGGCTGACAGCAACAGCTCTGATTAGACCCCTAGCCTGGGAACCTCCATATGCTGTGGGTGAGGCCCTAAAATAGAAAAAGACAAAAAAAAAAAAAAAATCCTGTTTTTAGTTTGTTTTCTTTTGGAATACATGAAGGCTCAAGTTGCAGCAAATTTTCTATATCACTGAAATGGCCCCAAAGACATTATTTAAGAAATTATTTATATTCTCTCTGAAGAGTCATTCCTCCAAATATTTTAATGTCGGCCTTCATAGGTAACTAGAATAAAGTTTGTTTAAATGTTTGATGTGTAGCATGAATAATGGATTAAAAGATTTCCTTAGCAAAATTAGGTTTTGAAACTTATAAATGTCATCTTTATGAGGCAAAACTGACATGTATGTATTTATTCTATAAGAGCAATTTCATATTTCTTGGAACTCTGAAATAGTTTGGATAATGACACAGCTTTCGTGAACTTGAGGTATTTATATGGGGTGAGCATACTGCATACTTAAACTGATAATATTTATATACATATACATATGTATCTATATAAATCAATCTCTAAACTATATAAATATATATCTCACAAATAAGATGCTGGATTCTGAAATATTTACTAATTTTTAGTATTGAATGCTGCTTCATTTCTGAAGTAGAGATTAATTATAATTATTTTAGGATGTTTGTATTTTGTTTTCTGTTTTGCTGCTTTAATGAATATATGCCCATAAAATTGGTCTAGTATACTCTCAATGTTTCAATTCTCGCAAATATTTCAAGATTAATTATATTGACAAAAATATATAAATAAATAACACAAAGTGCTCTTGAAATATATATGTTGCATGTGAGTATATGTATTCTCTCGAAAGACATCATAGGTGGGCATATTTCATGTAGTGAAAAGGAGAAACTGATTTTTCAATAAATATTTATAAATGTATGGATTTTTCCACTACAAGTTAATGGAAAAATAATTTGACATTAGAAATGTTTTAGCAGGAGTTCCCTTCATGGCTCAGTGGTTAACGAACTGAACTAGGATCCATGAAGATGCAGGTTTGATCCCTGGCCTTGCTCAGCAGGTTAAGGATCTTGCACTGCTGTGAGCTGTGGTGTAGGTTGCAGACATGGCTTGGATCCTGCGTGGATGTGGCTGTGGCATAGACCAGCAGTTGTAGCTTCAATTCTACCCCTGGCCTGGGAACTTCCGTATGCTGTGACTGTGGCCCTAAAAATAAATAAATAAATAAATTAATTAATTAAAAAAATGTTTTAGCTAAAATTGGAAACCTTGAAAATTATGGTGTAAAATATGAAAGCACTTCTTGCTTACTCAAAAGATAGGCAATTGAGGCTATATATGTCAGAGGGGATCCCAGCTATTTCCAGCGTTCTTCTCTTTTTTCATACCAATATCTTGGCTTTAGCCCTTATACCAGTTGCAAGATGACCATCACATCTTAGATGTAATATATTATCATTACCATCCTAAATATGAAGAGGCAGATATCAAAAATTTTGTCCTTGTTTCATTTTTCAAAGTTGTATTCCTAAGTATTTGTTTTTGATGCGTTAGTTAAATGGGATTGTTTCTTTAACTTCTCTTTCTGATCTTTCGTTATTAGTGTATAGAAATACAAGAGCTTTCTGTATATTATTTTTGTATCCTGCAACTTCACTGAATTCATCGATAAGCTCTAGTAGTTTTCTGGTAGTACCTTTATGACTTTCTATGTATAACATCATGTCATCTGCAAACAGTGACAGTTTTGCTTCTTCTTTTCTAATTTGTACTCCTTTTATTTCTTTTTCTTCTTCAATTGTTGTGGCTAGGACTTCCAAAACTATGTTGAATAAAAATGGCAAGAGTAGACATCCTTGTCTTGTTCCTGTTCTTAGAGGACATGCTTTCAGCTTTTCACCATTGAGAATGATATAAGCCATGGGTTTGTCATACATGGCTTCTATTATGTTGAGGTAATTTCCTTCTACACCCACTTTCTGGAGATTTTTTATCATAAATGAGTGTTGAATTTTGCCAGAAGCTTTCTCTTCATCTATTGAGATGATCACATGGTTTTTATTCTTAAGTTTGTTAATGTGGTATATCACACTAATTGATTTGCTCATATTGAAGAATCATTGCATTCCTGAGATAAATCCCACTTGTTCATAATGTATGATCCATTTTACGTATTGTTGGATTTGGTTTGCTAGTATTTTGCTGAGGATTTCTGTTCTGATTTTAGAAAGCAAATATATTTTTAAACTAATACTTTTAAAAATACTTGACTAACAGAAAAAAAGCTGACTGCATCTCTATTAAAATTTTACATAACTTTTAACTATGATTTTGTATAATAAATATGAATTTAAATTCAGGTGAGAGAGGTTAAGTCCTGTGTTTTTTAAGAGTATTTTTTCAGTTGCTAAATAAACTTAGTCAGCAATACTGTCTGTGCTGGTAGACAAAATAATGAATATTTAATTCTAATGTTGAAATTTTCATTGGCTTTCAGATAGCACCATATTTTGGCTTAAAGCCCAGACATTTCTTAAGATTGTAGCCAATAAAATCTGTTTGAAATTTTGAGGAAGATTGGAACAAGTAATCAAAATGCTTTAATATTATAAACTTCGAAATTTTGCTGATAAATACCTTATCTGTAACTGTGTGTAGTACTGTGGTGCTTTTCAAATTATTTAATTATGACTATTAATAATAAAGTTATGTAATTCCTAAGGGAAAATGGTTTAAACCTGGGTGAGATTGAAGTAGGGTAGAAAATAATTCACAAAATCTTAAATCCTTTGTCTCGGAATCTCATTAGCAATCACAGACAAGCCTCTGGTAAATAATAGACTATTGAGATGATGAGGCTTTTTACTTCAGGATAATAGTGCACCATTAGAATTGGTCATCTAAGTGTTATTTTCTATTTGAATTAATTTATCTCTAATAATTTAGAGTCTCCCTTGAGATCAAGAACATAATCTTAACAAATAGTGAATAAAACTCAAAGGCACAAATATAACTATAGAATAGAATATGTCTAAGTGGCCCTAACAGAGAGAGAACTACTCAAAGGTAGTTCTATGCAGGTGGCCCCTGAAGCCTCTGCATATGACCAAGTAATGAGACTCAATAGAGGAGTTTTCCTGTGGCACAGCAGGTTCAGAATCCAGCATTGTCACTGCAACAGCTTGGGCAATTGCAATAGCTCAGATTCAGTCCCTGGCCCAGAAACTTCTGTGTGCTGTGAGTGCACTAAACAAACAAACAAACAAAAAAACGTGATTCAATAGAAGCACTTCTTTTTGTATATTATGCACCTAAATTTCCATATTAAGTGTGTTAAAAAATAACATTATATAAATAACTTTTAGGAAGTTATCATGAAATAATGAAATACAAAATTTCATCAAAGGGTATAAAAGAAAACATAAGATTCACAAAGTGAATCAAACCTACGAATAATAGCATCTTTCCTTCTGGCCCATCTATGTTACATTTTTTACTCTATTTACTTCTGGTCTGTTTTTGCTAGTAAAACAGGAGCATCTTAATATGAACTTATATGAAAATATTATAATTAATATTTTATTTTAGGCAAAGTTAAAAAATCAAACTTGAGGTACAATTCTTTGAAAGTGTTAAGACTCAGTCCCTTCCCTGTGAGAATAAAAGCTTCCTTCAAAATGTGTGCATCAGTAAAATCAATTTCTACCAAAAAAATATGTGACCAAGAGTTCACATAAGTTGCTCATATGGATGGAATTGTCAATTGAAAACAATTCTCAACATTTTTTTATCCAGAATTGAAGTCTATCATGTTTCTCAGCCAGTAAAGTTTAAACCATTTGAGTGACTATATTGGTCAGAGTCAAGTCAGAAGACAGAAACCATGTCAGTTATTTTATCTGAGACAATTTAAAAAATTATTAACATAAATGTTACCACATGTATGAAACTTGAAGACTATTTGCAACAAAGGCAAATAATGGATGAGTACACTTATATGATGTGCCTAGAATAGTCAAATTCATAAGCACAGGAAACAAAATGATGGTCTTTAGGGATGGAAAGAAGCAGCAGATAGGGATGTATTGTTTTAAGGAGTAGAGTTTCAGTTTGGAATGGAATGTTCTGGAGATGGACAGTGGGAATGTTTGCACAACAGTGTGCAGGTACTGCAATGAACTATGCATTTAAAATGATGAAATGAGTAAATTTTATTTTATAGATCTTTAGCCACAATAAAAAAATAATTAAAAATCAACTCTTAATTAGGGTTTGAGAAAAGGAAATAAACAATAGTGTGTCCTACAAGTGTAACTGAAGGAAATAGCAATCCATCTGAGAATGGAGGAACAAAGGAAAAAAGTTTGGAAAGATTAAAACTTAGTATTTTAAAGTACAAGATACATGGACCTGATATGAATATCTCTGAGGAAGGACACTGATCAGCTAGGATTGATCATCAGGAATTTGGAGGAAGAATTTCATGGAGCTGAGGTCCAGGTATCTGGAAAGTATATTCCATAAAGCAGATACTGATATCTCCAAGGGTATAAGATAATTTTAATTTTGATATTACTGGACAGTCTACAAATTGAAACCTAATGTTGCTCTTAGGACATAATGCTATTGCTGGTGTGAATGAACATTGCTGGGGTCACCCTGGTAAGAAAAGTAGAGAAGAAGAAAGATCCAGTTCCTTTCTTGTTGAACCCAACAGGGAGACATTTGGCCAAAAGAAAAGAAATTGGCAGAATCCTGGCTGCAGCATCAAAAAGTAAAATACACAGGATTGGTCAGGGAGATGAGAGAACATATGTTAATAACCATTGTAGTCATCTTTGAATTACTATAGATTCTAGCACAGTTCCTTGAATATTAAATATTTGGTAAATAAACGAATCAGTATTTTACTCCCTTAAACTTTTCACAGCCTTTTGTTAACACTATTTGAGCTGTGAAGTCCATGATCTTCAAGAGCTTGTGAACGTATTCCAAGTTTAGGCTTTATTTAAAACATTGCTTTTGTTTATAAATTTTAGGTACCACATACTTTGTGTAATTAAAAATATTTTTAAAAGAATATACATAGGGAGTTCCCGTTGTGGCTCAGAGGTTAACGAATCCGACTAGGAACCATGAGGTTTTGGGTTCGATCCCTGGACTTGCTCAGTGGGTTAAGGATCCGGCATTGCCGTGAGCTGTGGTGTAGGTCGCAGACACGGCTTGGATCCCGCATTGATGTGGGTCTGGCATAGGCCAGTGGCTACAGCTCCAATTGGACCCCTAGCCTGGGAACCTCCATATGCTGCAGCAGTGGCCCAAGAAATGGCAAAAAGAAAAAAAAAAAAAAAGAAACAAAGAAGAAAGAAAAAAAAAAGAATATACATAGTCTTAAAACATAACCCTATTCTTTCTCCTTTATTTTTGACCATGAATATTCCAATGTCTCTAATTTCCACACAAACACTGTTGCCAGCTCATTATCATGACATGGAAGATACCTATGAGTAATTTGCAGAGTGTCTGGACAACAAATGATCTCTTTAACTGGATACATTATAATGGAGAGTTTACTGCTGATTAAAACTACCTTTAAAACATCTTGCAAATAAGAAAAATTCATAGAAATGCAATAAGGCCAAGATTAAAAGAAAGCTAAGCCTCTTATCAATTATGTCAGTCCTGTAGTTAAAATGCATGGAACTAATGAGACATTCATTCAACAATGGGTTTATATGCTGTTCACTGATGCAGCTATTCTTAGTCTTCCAAAGATACATTATATTAAAAATAATTAAAGGCAAAAGATAGTCTTAGAGGTGAAAATAACAGAAAACAGTTAGCTTTTGTTGTGAAACTCAGACTCATAAGCATCGAGAAAGCAGTCTTATTAATGTAGATATCTTTTTTTTTTCTGGTTTCTGCTTTTATTCACATGAACCAATATAAATACTACCATATTCATTTTTATGTTGACAGTTTAGAAAATAAATGATATATAAGTTATCAGAATTGAACAAATACAGAATTCTTTAAATATACTAAAATACAAAAGTGCATTAATTAATGCAGTTGAAAGATTGAATTCAATACACAGAATAACTGCATGTTACAAAATGTATATTAGGCCTCAGATCAGAGACAAGGTATATGATCTTCAAAACCCAAGTATTATGAGTTAGTAGCACAATTTAAGGCCAGATTCCAATAGGTTCCTTCAAGAACTTCTCTTTATTATTCTTACAGAAGCATTTACTTATTCCACGCACTTCTGCTTCCTTCCTACCACATTCCACTGATTGGTAACAACCTTATCTATCAGGAATTTCTGACTATGTATCTGGATCAATCAAACTCACAGGCTTAATTTTCTTAGTGTAGCATTCCCCTAGTAGTTTGGTCCCAGGCTTCTCAGGCTTCTATTCTTATAACTACAAAAATAGGTCCTTTTAAGCTCATCAAAAAAAAAAAAAAAGGATGGCCCAAAATATATTATAACTTCAATAAATTGAGGTTTTAGGAGTTTGTAACTTACCTAAGTTCACTAAACTTATTGCAATAATATAAATAATAATGATTTGTTACTTACGGTATAAGCAGCAGGCACTTCTTGCACCGTTAATATATCCAGGTACTTGGATACTATATGGAATATCTCACTTAATATTTATTGTTACCCAAATGATGAAACTATGTTTTTTCCAGTTTAGATGAAAAAACTAAAGTCAAAGAGCCAAAGGGTGGAATATTATTCAGACTTAAACAAGAAGAAAATTCTGCCATATGTAACATGGATGGACTAGGAATTCATAATGATAAGTAAAATTTGCCTGTCACTTAGGGATATATATTGCACCATTACATTTATATAAGTCTACTCTAGTCCAAAGCCAAAGATTGTCACACTGGAAAAATTAAATACAATTAAACTGTATGTTATTTGTGGGAGCTAAATTTTAGATTTGAGTTAAAAACAGATTGAAACTAAAAGGACAGAAATAGTATTAAAGCAGCACACATAGCTAAGCTGGAATGATAATAGTAAAATAAAATAAGAATACTTAAATAAGATGCTAAAAGTAATGGTGGACACTTTATAAAAATACAAATGTTAATTTTTCATAAAATATAACAATTATACACACATGTACACACATTAAAAAAAAGATTCCCTATATAGAAGAAGGAAACACTGACATAATCAGACAGAAATAGATGACTTAAAACTAATAATTTGAGACTTCAGTAATCCAATTAATAAAATATAGAAAATGTGGCTGGGGAAATTGGTGATTATGTAGAAGACAAAAATAACCCTTATCAATTACCTGGATATAAAAAGGAATCTATAAGACACTTCATCCCCAAACAGCAAAGTACATATTCACTCAAATAGACATTTTTCCAAAGAGGACACATGGATAGCCAATAAATACATGAAAAGATGCTCAACATCACTACTTAGAAATATGAAACAAGTTCCCATTGTGGGGTAGTGAAAAAGGAATCCAGCTAATATCCATGAGGATGTGGGTGTGATCTCTGGCCTTTATCAGCGGGTCAGGGATCCTGCATTGCCATGAACTGTGATGTAGGTCACAGATGCTGCTCAGATCCCAAATTACAATGGCTGTGTTATAGGCCAGCAACTGTAGCTGTGATCAAACCTCTATCATGGAAACTTCCAGGATGTGGCCCTAAAAAAGCAAAAAAAAAAAAAAAAAGGAAAGAAAAGTAATGCAAGTCAAAACCACCCCATGTGGGTCCTAATGGCTATAATTAACAAGCCTACAAATAACAAATGCTGGAGAGAAGGTGAGCAGAAAAGGGGACACTCCTAAACTATTAATGAGAATTTAAATTGGTACAACCGCTATGGAAACAGTATGGAGGTTTCTCAAAAAACTAAAAATAGATACTCTATGACCCAGCAATACCAGTCCTGGGCATATATCTGGACAAATCTTTCATTCAAAAATGCACCCGTATGATCATTGCAGTACTATTCACAAAAGCCAAGACATGGAAGCACCCTAAATGTCCATTGACAGGTGAATGGATTAAGAAGATATGGTGCATGTATACAATGGAATATTACTAGTCTGAAAAATAATGAAATAATGGCATTTGTAGCAACATGGATGCCATGTTGAAAGATTATCATACTAAGTGAAGTAAGTCTGAAAGAGAAAGACAAATAACATATGGCTTATATGTGGAATCTAAAATACAGTACAAATGAACCTATCTACAAAACAAAAACAAACTCAGACATAAAAAACAGACTTGTGGTTTCCAAGGGGAAGGGGGGGGTAGTGGGCTGGATGGAGAGTTTGGGGTTGGCAGATGCAAGCTATTACATTTAGAATGGATAATCATTAGGTCCTTCTTTACACCACAGGGACAATATCTAATCTTTTGGGAAAAAAATATGATGGAAGATAGTTTGAGAAAAAAAAAAAATATATATATACACACATATGACTGGGTCATGTATTTATGACTGGGTCACTGCTGTACAGCAGAAATTGGTGCAACACTGTAAATCAACTATGCTTTACAAAACAAATAGATCAAAAATAAGTAACAGGGGAATTTAAGAAATATTTTGTGATGAACTAAAATGAAAGCACACATAGCAAAATTGAAGGGCTTCAGCTAAAGCAGGCTTAGAAGAAATCTAAGTTGTGAAGCCTATGTAAGAATTTTAAGCTTCAAGGACTATTTCAAAAAATGAAACACCTCAAACAATAATCTTCCACCTTAAGGAAACAGAAAAATAATCAACTGTCAGCCAACAATTATATACCTAGCAAAGTTACATGCTAAATATGAAACCCAAATATAGATATTCCTGGATTTTTGATAACAGAACTATTTTTAAAAATATACTCCAAAAACTGCTTCAAGCTGAAAGGAAGTGACACCAGACAATAACTTGAATCTTGTAAAGAATATCTGAAAAATGTTATGTAGATAAATATAAGAGGAAATACAATTTTTATTTATTTTCTTTTTTTAAAAGCGGTTCAAAAGGCATTTTTTAAAAGAACAATATATTAATATATTTTATACTTGGTATGTATATATCAATTTTATAAATTTTAATGATTTTAATTGCCATATATTTGTGACTTCTACTCCCCTCAAATATACATACACACACACACAGAAGAAAGGAGGAGCATGGAGATGTATGGGAACAAAGAAATGACACCAGACATTGAAATCCAATATGATATTTCCTCTCCTATAAATTTGTGTTAAAAAAGTACAAAAGACATAGTGACCATGTTATTTAACATATTTCTTGCTATATTATGGCCCACATCTAAATGAAAGAGATGCTTTTGAAATATAGATGTGATTAGATAAAACTTCCTCATTACAAAAAATAAATATGAAACATATAGCATTATACAAATGCTTAGAAATTATGACTGCTTAAAAAGCATTCTGCAAAATAGAATAATCACTGGAAAGTAAAATAAAAACATTACCACAATTCAGTTTGTACAGGATGCAATTTTAGTGTTTACGTGTGGTGCGAAGTGTCTACGTTCAACTCCCAATCCTTCAGCTTACTAAACATCTGAAATTTCTTGTATTATGAAACCTACCTCTTGGTTTTCTCATCTGTAAAATGCACATAGTAATTTCTCTAACCTCAAAAAGATTTTGTAAAGAGAAAATGAGATAACACATTTAAAATGCTTAGAGGATAACCTGAACTATTCTAAACACTAAATATTTGATTTTCATTATTATGTAGAGTCATATCAATGTTTTTATTTAATTAAAACAACTTATAACAAAGTCAATTTTATTGAATTGTATTTAAAAAGAAACTCCCAAATATGTCTTTCAGCTCTCTATATTGATCTCCATTGCAATAACAAATATTTCAAAGCAAAACAAGAGAAACAAGACTGTTCTGGATAATATTCTGTTACTCAGAATGGTCACAAATAGTGCCAAGCCTATTCTTTTCTTATAGTAACTTAACTTCATCACTTTCATACTCCTTTGCATTATACTTATTAATATGTATTTCCTCTATGGTTCATCATTATAACTTGGCTATACATTACAGAGTAAAAGAACTGAGTGAAATGTGATTAAGTCTTATTTCTCTGACTTCCAATGAAGTTATTTTTATGTCTTTGCTTTTGTTTAAGACTTGCACATTATATCTTTCTTAAAGGTAATTAATTTTTTAAATTATCTTCAATCAAAGGCTTTTAGGTTTAAATCACCTCTTTCTTCGGTGGTATCACTGATAAGCTCTAACTTTAAGCAGGGACCTAGGAAAAGAAGCACTTTTGTATTTGGTGATCCTTTCTATCTCAGTTAGAAAGAACCACAACCTTTGTCTACTGTCTTTATTTCTTTATAATGTGCGGACCAAATGCCTCTCTAATCAGTGTAATACAATAGAGCCTGAAAAAATTGACCAGTCCTTCCCAATAGGCAAGAGAGATGTCAGAGCCCCAGCAGAGCTGGTAAACCAATTTATGAACTGCATAAAGTAACTAAATGTCATTTTTCTCTGAAGTTCATTGTTAAATTTTTAAGAAGATGCTTATACACTGGAAACATTAGTCAATGACAAAAAAGGAAAGACAGTTTTGCCAAATGAGAGAACTTCAACATTTTTAGAATCAATATCATAATTCTGAATTTTAAGACAAATCCTGAGTCACTCAAATTCTTGGAAAAAACAAAGTGTTGGCAAATATATGACTATCAACAATTCTGACTAAAAATTATTCAGAAGCATAAATTTCTAAATTTATAGATAAGTGAAAATAAACTTTTTCAGTAAGTAAAAATTTCTAACTGGTGAAAAACATTATCTAATACTTTCATAAGCGCTGCATCAACTTTGTGTTATATAATACCTTATTTTAGAATCTTTTGTAGAGACAGTGCCATATATGTACATACACATAAATTCATATGTGTACATATATACATAAATTCATACACACACACATAAGTACATCTTGTGTGTTTTTTAAAGGATCAATAATTGTGGACTCTGGTTACCTAAGGGAGTGGTTTCCTATTGTTCGTTCCTAATATACATAAATACATTTTAACATTTTGTATTCAGAAGTTCCCTAGTAGCTCAGCGGGTTAAGGATCTGGCATTGTCATTGTTGTGGCTCTGGTTGCTGCTGTGGTGTAGATTCAATCCCTGGCCTTTGGGAACTTTCACATACCATTGGTAAAATCTACTAAAAATAAATAAAAAATATATTTTTGTATTTAGAAGTATGACTGCATTTTCATATATGATTATTAATTTTAAAATATTAGTAGTATTTTATATAATAGTTATTAAATATTTTTCTAATATATATTATCTTTAAATTATGACAAATTTTATATTTGTAAGTTTTATATACTTTGTTTTGTGTTGTTTTACTGCAATGACTTGTACCTTAAATAAAACACTGGACAGAATGTTTCTCAAACACATAGAGAAAACTTGAATCTTCCAGCAGTAAATAATTATTTTAATAACCAATAGATTATAATTTTTATAAACATATTCTATATTACCATGTAATTGTTCTATTTTAATTGCTAACATCCTGTATTAATCAATTGAATTTCTAATGTTAAGTTAGTTTGCATTCCTCAGAAGGCAAAACTCAGTCTGATCATGTTATACTATCCTAGTTATGTGTTGCTGTATTACCTTGTCACTACCTTATTTAGAATCTGTATTTTTAAATAAAAGTGATCTTCAGTTTTCTTTAATCATGGCCTCCTAATCTGATTTTTCTAGCTCCTTATTGGATTACACATCTTTTTGTAGATACATTAAATGAGGTCTAATTTGTGAAGTATTAAATTAAGCCATTTATTTCAAGAAAGTGAGCTCTTTGTTTCTAAAAGTATATTTTACTATAATGTGTTTTATTTTATATTAACAAAAGAAGTTCCAAATTTTTAAGTTATTGCATGGTATATTTTTCACTTTTTTCTTTCATTAAAAAAATATATTGCAGTTCATATATCTTTTGTAAAGATCTTAGTAGGTTTGGTTATTTTATGCAGTCTAAATATGTCTTATTTATCTGGACTATTCAATCTATTTATATTTAACTCAGTTGCTTTTTTATTGGGTCAACTTATTATTTATTAAGTGCTTTCTTTCTACATTTGTTGCCCATTCTTTGTTCATTTTCTTTTTCCTTTTTGTTTTCTTTTGGAAAGTTGAAGTATGCTTTTTATTATTACTTTTATATGAGTCTGAAAATTATAAATTTATTTCTGTTCTTTTACTGTTTATTCTTTTGTAGTAGCCAATAGACACTTCGAGGCATGACCAGAGAGATATCAGATGATATCTGATCTGTCAGCTCGGGTTCTGTAACAAGATGCAAAATTTAGACCACCCAGCCTACTGATAGTGATTGAATTGTGTGTGAGAAAAACTTGGTTATAATAAGCCACTAGGACTTTTTGTTTACTGTTACCCATTATAAATTAATATATCCTGTCTAATGCATAAATTATTATCAGTGGTAAATATTATCATACAAAAATTAAAGTTGTGTGTATGTATATTCTGCAAGTAAATTATTATGATAGGCTGGAAAGATGATGATCCTATTTATGGAGTGGCATATTAATTCATCAGGATGTATCTCTGAGAATATGGAAGATATCAAATATACAATGCATTTGTAGCTCTAAGGGAAGAATTTGGAAATAAAATACTAGTACTGTGACTTGATTTCTGTGGACATGTTTGCTGAAGTAATATAAAGTGATACAAGAAATAAATTTATCAAGATAGAATTGGCTAGAATGAAAGCAAAACTGAAAAAGACTAGAAGCAGCCCACAAATTTGGCAATTTGGAGATTTAGAATTGCCATTGCTTCTAATTCCAAGTAGTAAAAGTCAAATTTGGGAAATCCTTTCAGCAATAATTGCTAATTAAACTCAATGTTGTATCAAGGACCAAGTGAACTATACAGTGGTCACATCTAATAGTTATAATCACTAAACCTATAAGAATTTCTCTGAGCTAAGGTACAATTAATATGTGAAGTGAAATATATGAAATATATCACTTAGAACAAAGGACTTAATGGAAAGGAATTAATTATTAGCCTTTCCTACTAAAGCCTGATAATAAATATAATCACAATTAATCTAATATAGTTATATGGGAATAATAACAGAAATATGAAAAAATATAAGTAATATTTGAAATACACCTAACTGAAAGAGCTAAAACTATAAAATTCTTAGAAAAAAAAGTAGGCTCTTTGGTTAGGCAACATTAGTTGGATATGATACCAATAGTGCAAGTAAAGCAAAACAAAACAATAATTATGAGTTTTAAAAATTAAAATTTCTTAACAATTCAAAGCATACCATCAAGTAAAAAAGATTATTTACAAACTAGAAAAAAATAGTGCCAAATAATAAATCTGATAAAGGTCTTATGTCCAAAATATATAAAGAACACTTACAACTCAATAACTAAAAGACAAGTGACTCAGAAAATTGATAAAAGATTTGAGTATACATATCTGCAAAGAAGATATAGGACTGACTGATAAGCACATCAAAAGATGCACAGCACATTGATGATTAGGCAAGTACAAATCAAAAACACAAGAATGGGTATCATGAAAAGGATAACAGAGAATATTGACAAGAATGTGGAAGAATTTGAAATCTTGCATCAATAGGTGAACTGATAATAATGTAGTTATACACACAATGAAATATTACTTGACCAAAAATCAATAGGTGATTTTTGTTACCATCAATAGGTGAACTGATAGTAATGTAGACAGACACACAATGAAATATTACTTGACCAAAAAAATGAAGCAAATGCTGATGCATACTGCAATATAGATGAGCCTCAGAAACATTAAGTAAAAGAAGCCAAACACAAAGGAACTATTGCATGATACTATTTATATAAAATATCCGTAAAAGGTAAATATATGGAGACAAAAGTAAGTTTGTGGTTGTATGGGGAGTAGGGATGGAGAATGACTAAATAGGCTTAAGATTTCTCTTTGAGGTGATAGAAATATTCTAAATTTATATTGTGATAGTTGCACATTTTTATTAATATTACAAAATCATTGAAATTTATACCTAACATCAATGAATTTTATGTAAATATACATATATAATATACCTCAATAAAATTAATATAAATAAATAAAATATACTCAATAGTAACTCTAGGTGCAGCTATATGCACATGTACCTAGATCAGATAGACACAAGCTAAGTATTTTAGATTTATACTGACAATATAATAATCAGCTTAGACTAAGAGATACTATGACTATGGCTTAAAACTTTCCAGAGGCAAATCCCCATAGGTTTGTAGTGTTTCTGTTTGTTTTGTGAAATGGGACTCTGACTACCTTTTGTTTCAGAATGTCTTTTCAAGGTTTTCTTGTATATAAAATAGCTTTGAAAGCTATGGTGACTCCCTCTGTAGCAAAAAGCAGATTGGGGAGATAGAGATAGTGTCTCCCTATAGAGCAAAGGGCAAGCATGCTTATTTATCCTTTATAAGAGACAGAGTACACTAAAATTAAGGGCCCTTACCTGAGCCACAATCTACAATGATATTCAGTGTCATCTGGCTTTGCCATATCACCATGTGAGAACTGGGGCCCAGTGAATTGGAACAAAGCAGACTGAAACTCTGGCTTATGTTAATGCTATAGATAATAAACCATCTTCATGTCTTCTAAGAGTATCCACAATGTTTCCTGCATTGGGTAGAATCTTACTCTTCACATTTCATGACAAAAACAGTCCTTCCTCATGAAGTTGATTGAGAAAACTCCTCACTTATCAGATACCTGCTGTCATGAGGACCAAACTGTTATTAAAGAAGAGATCGTTATGCCCACCAAACAATTTGTACAAACATAAGAAACACCCTGGAAATTGTATCTGTTGTGGAGTAGGAATGAAACACATGAGAAAACCACCTTGAGCAATGGAGTGGAAAATGCATATACCAGTAGTTCTGTCCTTTCACCAGAAGCTTTGATTTAGAGATTACACAGCCCAGCAGAGAAGAGCATTGAATGTTAGACTATCAGGAGCAGTAGGGAAAGTATGACATTTTGGATCAAAGATAAAGTTTTCAGAAAGTAATGTTGAGTTGAATAATATTGTGGCTTTGCAATTCAATCATGCAGATCCAGACTAATCTCCATCTATGTCAGCTTTGTAAATAGTGGTTTGTTCTAGAATTCCCAGAAATCACCTCAGAGGACACTCAAGGAAGATGGAGAACAGCTTTATTACGCTGGCGAGTCCACAGGGAATTGCTTCCCAATCATGGACCCCGGAGCAGAATGGGGAAAATGCATTTATAGTGCTTGCTTAGGTATCTAACATGCTACGTTAATCTGTAGTTACATGCATATAGAAAGATATATGGCTGTACAGAATGTCTTATGTTGTTACATTAATGATTAACCTCGAGTAAAATCTAGCTATTTTTGAGTTTCTTTAGAACAGTTGGGACCCAGAGTTTTTCAAGTCCTAATGACTTTGTTTTTCTCAGATCCCTCATACGAGTCACCTTAAGTTCACCAAGATGGAAGGTGGCAGCAAGATGACTTCACTCTTGTCAAGCTCACTATCCCCTTTTCCACACCCCTACAGTTTAAGTAATAACTTTTGGGTGAGAGAGGCTTACTGTTACCAGCTACTTGGTCTTTGGAAAGGAATCACTACCCACATTCATAAATACTTATCAGCATGTGTAAACACAGAAGCACACATGCACAGTTGATTAAATTTATCAGATAAATCAAATTTTGACTAAAAATAATCTTCTAATCTGGCAATCTGGTAGAATCATGGATAAAATAAATGTTTGCTTTTTAAATACAGTATAGATACACTATAATTTTCAAACTTTTATCACCTGAATTTATAAAAGTGATTTTTGTCAAGTGAAAAAATATGTAAATGAAATGATTAAGAATCCCTTTTACTTCTAGTCATAACGGACTACTCATTCTGCAGGCAGGAAATATTTTATGTAACATAAACCCTTAATTTTAATGAATCATATTTCCATTGAATGAAGACTGTTTAATCTAATATCCAAAAAGAGAGTGGCATTTGGTAAAGTTTATTTGGACAAAACAGAATTATGATGCTGTGTGATATACAGTACTGGTGACTTTTCCTGCCTTGTGAATCATTTTCCAGGGTTTAGAATGGCAGATTTTTTTTTCTAACGTTATGAATTTGACCCAATGCCAATTGCCATTACCATATTCTCCTCTGTGAATTGCTTTTACTCACCCTTGGGACATTCAAAAAAGACAAACATTGTATATTGATGACTTGGATTTCTAAGTAAGTTTATTTGAGCATTTTATAGGATACAAAAAGTTCTAATCTGATTTTCATATGCTTTTTTAAAATCTGAAATATTGCCAAGCTCCATTCAGCAGCTTAGAATATTAAACTGTGACATAACTCAGAGTAATAAGTTTAAAAATTATGAGTAATGATGAAATTTTTAATCCCAAGCACAATATCAAGTCCTGAATTTATATATACCAGTTCTGAATTTAAAAAATACAGTATTACAAAATAAATAAGAGATTACTACTTTAAAATATCTGTGGGTATGCAAACTCAAATATACATATTTTTATCTTTATGTAAGAAAAGCCGAAGGAATTGAGAAAAATATCAATTGCAGTCCCACAGAAATTTTATTTTGGAAATGCTATGTCCCTTTATCCCATTTCATACGGCAGCTGCCCAGCAGCCCTGCGGACACAGCGTATCAGCTCTAGCGACAGCCCTGTGGCTGTAGTGTATCAGCTCTAGAAACAGCCCTGCGGCTGTAGTGTATCAGCTCCAGCATCTCTGTGACTGCAATGTATCAGCTCTTTTACCCGGCAAGAAACCACTCGAAGAGTTGGAGAACTCAGGTTTATTATGCCAGTGGGCTCAGAGGAGATTGCTCTCTTGAGTCTCAGCCTTGAAGAAGTGTTTCACAAGGCTTTTATGGGCTATCTCTTCCAGGTCCATGCTTGGAAGACCAGAGTGAGGTCAGGCAAGGTAGTAGATGTGGAAGCAAGCTTGTGGAAGCAAGCTTACAGATGTGTGGGGGAAGGGTGGTTGGGGCAGTTGGCTGGACTTTGCTTAGTCATCATGACCAGGGTCTCTCCTACAATAATATAACAGAAAATGTTTTAATTATACAATTTAGCTTACTCTGACTATATCAATATAGGGTCTATTTAGAGTGCTTATGAATCTATTTGGAACTTTTACCTCTTTGGTATTTGCTTAAATGTCTACTGAGAGTGTGCTAATATTTATTATTTTCATAATATAGCTTATTGAATATTTATTATATATGCCATGAGTAGACAATAGACCATATATATGTCATGAATATAAATATCCAAAATGTTTTGTAATTCATTTAAAGAAATAGACACTAAGTGATGATTTATTTAACTTAAAAGTATAAATGTCACACAGTTATAATTGTATTAGAAGTACATTTTGTAAAAATTTAGAAGGGAAAATCTATTCAAGGTAACTTTGAAAATACTTGTTAGAAAAACTTGGAGAGCCCAGCTAGAAAAGAAACAAAAGCAAGACATTTGAGCAACAGAATGGACTTCAAGAAAATTATCAGAAGAAAAATTTACATGAGAATTATTAAAACATTAAATTAGAGGTGCAGAAAGTGGGTTCAATGAAATAAAGAATGTCAAAACAGAAGAGAAAGACAAAAATGTAAAATAAGGTAAAAAAAATGAACAGAGAGAAAACATTCTGCTAAATTGTTACTCTTCAAGGGAGTTTAGCTTTTATTTATTTATTTATTTTTAATTTTTTAAATTTTTTTGTCTTTTTGCTATTTCTTTGGGCCACTCCCACAGCATATGGAGGTTCCCAGGCTAAGGGTCAAATCGAAGTTGTAGCCACTGGCCTGCGCCAGAGCCACAGCAACGCAGGTTCCGAGCCGTGTCTGCAACCTACACCACCGCTCACGGCAATGCTGGATGGTTAACCCACTGGGCAAGGTCAGGAACCAAACCTGCAACCTCATGGTTCCTAATAGGATTCGTTAACCACTGTGCCACGACGGGGAACTCCGAGTTTAGCTTTTAATTAAATGTAAATATCTGTAATCAATAGCACAGTAGGAGAAAATATTTATGTCAAATAGAGAATTGTTTGTGTGAATTGACAAGTTTGTATAGAAAGTATATAAAAATATAACCACAGTAACTCAACCTAAGTATAATGTGGGGTTTAAAGATAAATGAAAATATTACAAACTCATTGGGCAGTTATAAAAACAATAAAACATAATAAACACACAGACAAACATGAATGAACTTTCACTGATTTGAACACGTTGAGAAATGGGTAGTTGCTGCTGTGGCTCAGCAGGTTATGACCCCAACAAATACCCAGGAGGATGCAGGTTCAATCCCTGGCCTCACTTAGTAGGTTTAGGATCTAGAGGTGCTGCAATCCCGGCGTAGATCACAGAGAGGGCTGCAGTTTGACCCTGGCTTTGACCTTCTATATGCCTCTAGGGTAGCCCTAAAAAAAAGCAAAAAAAAAGAAAAAGAAAAACAGGGAATCATTTGTATCATTTTATTAGTTCTCTCATTATTTATCATGTTAAATTTTGACACTGCCATTTAATATTTATTATGAAAGTGATGTTTTTGCCTTCTTGTGAAATTTATTCCTGAGAAATTTTGGAGGTCATTACCACAATGTGCAGTAGATTCATCTGAAAGGACCAGATAAATTATGTTGCCAAGGTAGTGAATGGTAGCTCAAGCTGAGTTTAATCTTTGAATGGATTCTGGAGGTGAAAGCCAAGTGGCACTAGAACATAATTTTGCTGACTCTTATTTCACTATGTTTTCTATTTTCTCTTTCTTCTAATTGTGCATTCTAATTTTGTTTCCCTTTTGTTTGCAGTGAATTAGTTATTCCCCTCTGGTGGCAATGATGCCTGGGTATCTTGCTGTATGGTCTGACCATTTGATGATCTCTATTGAATAACAGTAAATATTTCCTCTGTGTTGGCTAAGAGATGGCAGAATATCTGGTTTGTTAGTCTTACTCTGTTGTTTTATATATTTTATATCAGTTAAGAACATAGTGATCACAGTAAAGGAGAATCAATGTTTTTTATGTAAAAATGAACATTTTTTTTCTTTACCTTTCACTTGTGTCTGAAGTTATAGAGATGAAGTTTTAAGTACTCTGTGTCTCTAATTCAGAAAGCCTTTACCTCTCATTGGGTAAATTTATAATGTTTTTCTATCTTGAGAGTATCAATAAATTATAAACTTTCTAAAGTAGGTTTTATCTGATGCCTTGGGGAGATGAGGAAGCAAATATATGTTCCTAAAATCCCCCTGAAATAAGGAAGTTGAACATTTAATATATTAAGGATGATAGACTTGAAAATAACTTTTTTTTAACAGAAACTAGCTCATGAATATCTTATGAGTCCAGATGCGTAAAAATAAAACATTAAAATAAAATTTTGGAAAACTAGACTACTTCAATAATTTTGTTTTAGAAAGCTATCTTTTCTCTAATTTATCAACATTAAGTATTGTACAGCATACATTTTACTATACTTGTTTTTGGCTTTCCTGAGCTTATGCAGGATGACTAGTCAAACAAATTAACATTATTCCTGCAGTTTTAAAGATTATTTTAATAGTACTCATATTTTATAGTACACCTGCTTGATATTAATTTCCAAGATATCTGGGTAACTTAAAATCTTTAGGTAACTTATAAAATTGATTTTAATTAACAGGTGATCAGTAGGTCTCTAAATAATTTTTCATGGGGAGAGAATTCTGAAGCAGTCAGTATAAACTGTAAATTTAAGCATATACTTTTATTATTTTTATATTCTATAGGTAGATTATGTCTTTTGGTACTATTACTGATTTTGTTTATTATTGCCACATTAGGAAGAGTCTGTATTACATTTGCTCCCAGCTTCAATAGTCTGCCAAATGCCTGAGTATATCACACCATTCTCAATTTTTCATCTTTCCTCCTCAGTTTTCTCTGTAAAATAGAAGTTAGTGAACCCAGCTAAAAGTTAGCTAATATTAATAGTTGTATATATACTAGGAGCACTAGTGACAGAGGAATTCAGTTATGCAGATGCTTTTGTTTTACAAGGGAAAAAAGAGCCTTTTTCTCTACAGCATTTAATTTCAGACTTTTTGGTTTCCAGCCCTCTTTATACTTTTGGGCTTACTAAGGGCTCTGGAGAGCTTTTGTTTATGTGGGTTATAACCATCAATATTTACCATGTCGAAAATAGGAAACAAAAATCATTAAATACGTAGTTGTCAATTCATCTGAAGATAGCAACGATGAACACAGTGCATTTTAACAAAAATAAAGTCTTGGTATTTTGTGAGAACAGTTTTGACTTCATAAATCCCTTGAGGGAAACTGCTGACCTAAAGTATTAGTTTGTCTCAGAACATGAAATAATAAAGGTTAAGTATTGGAAAGTTAATTTTATTTGCTTTGTTTAGAATGACTGAGTTTCTTAAAATAAAATAAAATAAAATAAAATAAAATAAAATAAAATAAAATAAAATTAAAATAAAATAAAATAAAATTTCACTCAAACTTTGTGGGTTTGCCTCCTTGTTTTATTTATGAATGACTTTGGCTATAGAATAAATAATTTTCTTTATCTTATGTGTACTCTGTCTTATTAGAAATAGGAGTTACCTTGTCATTCAGTGGGTTAAAGATCCAACATTATCATTGTTGTGGCTTTGGTTACAGCTGTGGTGCATGTTCAGTCTCTGGCTCAGGAACTTCCACATGTCACAATCATGGCAAATAATAATAATAATTCTATATCTTAGAATAAATTTTTGTGCTTTTGGTTGTCTCTGTTCTTGATTATTTATTTAAGAAAAAGCAAGGATTATGGTCTCATTTATGGACAAGCTAAAGTCTTTTCAATCTTCTGGGTTTATCTTTAAAATTTTAATTATCACTATGTTTCAAAAGTTAACAAAATGTTGTTTATTATCCTTATTTTTTGAACAGATGTAGGGGATTACAACTAAATTGTGATTGGCATCTTTTCAACCTTGAGTCAATTTCTTGAGCCTCCCCTACCCTCAAGTGCCCATTTGAAGTGGGGGATTACCAAAACATTCTTAAAACAGATTAACTGTGTAATCATAAATTAAGCAATAATTTACAGTGCTCCTATAGCCTTCTTCTTATTTTCAAGCACAGCTGGCCTGTTTGGCTATTTCCCTAAAGGAAAAAGTATTCTTCAAGTAGAACCATATCTTTCAATAATGTGTACTAAGTTTTATCAGGTGCTTTTATCTAAATATATTGGGTACCTCACAAGGTTTTCCTCCTCTCACCTTTTAGAATATTTAATTATACAAATAGATATTTCTAACATTAAAGAAATTTTAATTCCAAAATAAGTATTTTTGGCCAGTATATTCTATTTTTACTTTTTACAACACTGATGGATTCTATTTGCTAATATTAAATTAAGAATTTGCAATACATAAAAGTGAGAATTGCCTAAATTTTTCTTTTCTTTTATTGAATTTGTGTAGGTTGGGTATCAAGTTAAAACATCCTTTATTAAATGCTTGAATGAGATTTCCTCATTTTCTTGTTATATTTTTATACTATGACCTAATCAGAATAGGGAGGAATGAGGCTCCAACTACTTTCTTACTACGAATGACAATTTTCACTAATCAAGTGTTCTTCTGACTTGATCTCAAATAGTTACATACAGTTACTTTAGATTCAGACTGCATTTTAATATAGTGTTTGACTAACTATAATCTAAAAAACCCCTCCTCCTCAAAGGCAGATGACATATGAACAAACTCTACTTTTCTCTATACTCTAACTTTTTTAAAATATGTGTTTACTTTTAACAGCATATATTAACATTTATCTTAATGGTTTCTCCAAATGCTTTACCCTTAAAAGGTTAGGATCATCAACAAAAATTTAAAATATATTTTGTTTTCATATTTAATTGTTCTATCTACTAACAGACTATATATTTTGAAAGATATGTACTACTTATTTAATAAGAGTAAACAGAAGCAGTCACACCTTAATATTATGTACTTTTAATATCGCAAAATGTAATCTGTTTACATGTGCAATATTTAGAAATGGAAATGATATGAAAATTATCTTGAGGTGATTTTAATACAGTAGAGTACATTGCTATAAATATCACATGGACTGACTACATTTTCTCTCTTGAATCCAAAGGGAGTCATGAAAATGCATTGTTAAAAAGCCAAAGGATACTTAAATTTTACAATACCTATGTGATATTTTTATTTTTGTAGCAAAATGTAGATTTGGAAAGAAAACTCGGATTTTTATGGAATCAAATAAAAATATTATAGCATATGAAAATATTTTATTTACATACAATTTCTAACTGAATTTTATGCACAAATGTAACAGATAAGAACTTATCTTTTTTTAAAAGGTCAAAGCATTGTAGCAGCAAGAATATCTGAATGTTTATTTATTTTCCCCACAGGTGAAAAATTATTGAAAAAATTACCTAGGAGTTCCCTACGTGGCTCAGTGGTTAACAAATCCGACTAGGAACCACGAGGTTGTGGGTTTGATTCCTGACCTCGCTCAGTGGGTTAAGGATCCAGCATTGCCGTGAACTGTGGTGTAGGTTACAGACATAGCTCCGATCCTGCATTGCTGTGGCTGTGGTATAGGCTGGTGGCTACAGCTCCAATTAGATCCCTAGAAAAAATTACCTAGTAAAAAGCATATAATGTAAGTTTAAATATCAGTTGGTGAAGTGCATTACATTGCCTCCTTCACATAAAACCTATGTTTTATTTGATAAAGGCTTTCAAAAATATGTTTTTATTTTTCTTTGTATTAATTTCTAAAAGAGGTAAATTTTAAATATTCATTTCTATTTTATGTTGCTTATTGTCACATACACATTATTTGATTTATAATATCAATTTTATTATAATCAATGTAGAAATCATGAATAGAATCACCATTTGATTCAATTATTTTCATTTGGACTGATATTCTAAGTATATTTTGACTAATTATTTTGAATTTGTCTAAATTATAGTTATCTCTGGCTTTCTAAAGCATTATTCATTTTAAATTTGTCCATGACTAATAATTGACTGACTAATTAAGAAGAAGAGGAAATCAAAGTTAATCATACTGCTTCTGGCCAGAGTGGAAAGGTTCTATATGTTTCATTTAATAAAAATGATTTATTATAAACCATGATTATATTACTCCTATCATCAATGAAAGGAATGTGAGCATTTAAATATTCAGGGGATTCATTTGCTTTTTCAAAATTATTTACTGATTACCTATATTTTTCCAGGAACTGAATAAACATTTTTGAATGACTACAAGATGGTAACACACAGGGGTAGCAAAAGAGACAAGGGCCCTGTCAAATAAAGGGCCCACTGGGGAAAGGCTGATGATAATAAGAAAAGATAAACAGTAAACTTGCAGGAAAATAAAACATAAAATAGACTATGACTTGGTGGTAGGGGAGAACAATATTTTAGGTAGTACCATCTGAAAAGGTCTCTAAGGAAGTGACATATGACCAGCAGTCCTAATTACAAGGACAAACCAGCCAAGTGAGAACCTGGAGGAGAAAAATGTTACTGGCAGTCAGAAAAGGAGGTATAACAGTCTGGAGTTTGAGTGACCCTGTTGTTTTCCAGTAAGATTCTTTAATTGAAATGAAGGAAGATTTGTAGATGAAATTCACAGACAAACAGGAGCCAGATGATGCATGCCAAGTGAGCCATGTAAAGTGTTTGAATATTCTTATATATACTATGGGAAAATATTGGAATGCTTTGAAGCAATAGAATAATATAACCAGACTTTTTTTTTTAATAACAGGAACAACCTGATTACTATAGAAGGTATAATCCTCTTTATCAGAGATAAAAATCAAAACGGTAAGATTCTTAGGTTAACCACAAGGGAAAAGAGGCTGGTTTGATTGGTAGACAAAGTTGGAGAGGGTAAAAAGAGATTTGGTATGTACTTTGTAGTCAGAACTTGCTGATGGATGGGCTGGAGGAAAGAAACTGTTAAAAAATGAGATTGAAGTTAATTTTATTTGAGCTATTATAAAGACTGTCATCAGTCTTTTCATCAGATTAAAATAGTCTAGGCAGAAAGAATAAACTTAAGATGAAAGCCCTTCCACAAGAAGGATCTCTGACCATTTAAAAAATGATAAAGTGCCCAAGTGTGTCTGTTAGTGCTGTTAGAAGAACAAAAGATGAGAAAATTCAGATAAAGATAAAGGCTAAATATACAGAGTTGTAATTCATGTTTGTAGTTTAGTTGTAGCAAAAACAACAGTAAGATGTTGGTTTAAGACTTTACTAAAATATTCTAAAGTCAGGATTGTTCATGATGATTATTGGGTGAGAAAGCAAAAAAATTAAAGATTTCATAGGTGCATTGGGGGAAGTAAGTCAAAGTCGAGCTATGTTACTAGAATTATCTATTCAAATTCTCAGAAATATTGAGAAAACTGAGGTTTTGTTAACAATGAAACAATCCTTTTTTTACCCTTTCTAAAGCCAGGATTTGCTACAATTTTTTTTTCTTCCAGTACTTAAACATGACAGCACGTTCCTTCTTATAAATCTTAATGCAGATGGAAAATGAGAGTATTATATGGTGTTCCTGATGAGAGGGAATAAGTTGCCTCTTATTTTTTTCTATTTTAATTACATCATAAAATACTAGAACAGAGAGAATTTTTGAGTAATACCTAATTAATACTTCTAATTTTATGGAGGAAAAATAAGGTTTGGAGAATATATGTGAACTTGGTGACAAATCAAATGTACAATTTAGAATTAAATATTTGAATTCTAGGTAGTGAGTGTTCCTGAAGGCTTGAAAATCTAGTAATATTTTCATCTCAATTTTCAAGGAATAGTAAGAAAATAATGCTAGAAATATTCTTTCAATGATCTTTTAATTTATAAGTGACATAAAATATTCCAAATTATATACATATAATAATTATCCTTATTTTAGAGCATTTGAGTTAGAACTCGAACAGCATTTTATGATTCAATCCTATAATTAAGTCAAAAGAGTTCATTGTATTGCAAAAATAATATAGGTATATTCTGGATCAAAATAAAAATCTCCCATGAAAGTTAGTGTTAATGACAATATATATATTTTTATAGAGAAATGATACTGAATTTTTTCAAACATACTTTAAATGGAAGAAAATTATACTTTTATATTAAATTCATCTATTTAAATGGGAAATGATGTTCCAAGGTATATAGCAGCATAAGAACCAGTGCAAAAAATGAACTAAGGAAAATTAATATTTTAACAAGATAATGGTGAAGACTGTGTGAATGCATACATTTATTGGTACATTATTATATTAATGCCAGTGATATAAAAATACATTAAAGTAAATTTTACTTTCCTTTTAGTTATAGAACTTTATACAATTGGCAAAATTTTAAGGAATTTTATTAACAATGATTTGTTCTTTGTCAAATGAAACATAACTCCTTGTGAATAAAAATTTAGTTATGTATATATATATATATATATATCAAAAGTTCTGACAATGTTAATACATTTTGAACTAGATATACATCTTATAAAAATTGAACAAAAATATGTGTACACAAATTGATGTATCAATTCTTCAAAACCTTAAAGAAATCCTATTTAGTTAACACTTACTATGTCATAAGAATTTTTCTAAATGCATTAACATTTCTGATTGTCTGATTCCCTTACTGAATATAAACAGAATTGACCTCATTTGGTAATATATTGTGCCATATTGTGGCTTTCCTTCTCATATTACTTCACCTAATTAAAAATCTATGGCTGGGAATCTCTCCTAGGGTTGATAGATAAGCACTATAGAATGATTGAAATATACACAAAATCTAAGTGTACCTGCAAATGTAATCTATGCACAAAGGTTTGTGACTTGAAGATTTAAAATTCTATGTTATTTAAGTTTAGCAATACTTTTGGGAGTAATCAAAAATATAATTATTTTTTATTCACTCAATATGTAATATATCATTAGACCAACTTTATTTTTTTTTAGTTTTTTAGAGAATCATCTAATTTTATTTTTTGTTTTCATTTTTTAAAGTATTATTGAAGTATAGTTGATTTATAATGTTATGATATTTTCTGCTGTACAACATGATTCCATTTTACATATACACACATCCATTCTTTTCTGATTCTTTTCCCATACAGATTATCACAGAATATTGGGTAGAGTTTCCTGTGCTGTACAGCAGGTTCTCTTTGGTCAGTCATTCCATATACTACAGTGTTCATAGACCAAATTCAAATCCCCAGTCCCTTCCTCCCCCAACCGCCTGTCCACTTTGGTAACCGTAAGTTTGTTTTCAATGTCTGTGAGTCTCTTTTAGATTCCATATTTGATTGATATCATATGATGTTTATTTTTCACTGTCTGACTAAATTCACTTAGTATGAAAATCATTAGGTTTAAAAATGGAGCTGGAAAAATCAGGCCCTGACTTCAGACTGTACTACAAAGCTATAGTCATCAACATAGTCTTGTACTGGCACAGAAACAGAAATATAAATCAATGGAAAGGATAGAAAGCCCAGAAATAAATCCACACTCCCATCGTCACTAAATCTATGACAAAGGAACAAGAGTGAATATACAATTGAAAAAAGAAAGTCTCCTCAATAAGTGGGGCTGGGAAAATAGGACAGCTACATGTACAAGAATGAGATTGGAATATTCTCTAACACCATACAGAAAAATATACTCAAAATGAATTAAATACCTAAATATAAGAACAGATAAATAATACTCTTAAAGAAAAATGTAGGCAGAACACTCTCTGACATAAACTGTAGCAATATCATCATTGATCCATCTCCTAAAGTAATGAAAATGAAAACAAAAATAAACAAATTGGACCTAATTAAACAAAACTTTTTGCATAGAAAAGGAATCCATAAACAAAATGAAAAGACAATCCACAGAATGAGATAAAATATTTTCAAATGAAGCAACTGACAAGGGATGAAGCTCCAAAATATACAAACTCATGCAGTTCAATATCAAGAAAAAAGGTCTAATCAAAAATGAGTACTAGACTTGATATAGACAGTTATCCAAAAGAAGACGCAGATGCCAAAGAAGCATGAAAAGATGCTAACATTGCTAATTGTTAGAGAAATGCAAACCAAAACCACTATGAATTAACACCTTACACCAGCCAGAATGGCCATCATCAAAAAATCTACAAACAATAAATGATGTAAAGGGTGGGGAGAAAAGGGAACATTCTTACACTATTGATTGTAATGTAAAATGGTACAATCACTGTGCAAAACAGTATGGAGTTTCCTCAGAAAACTAAAAATAGAACTGCATGATCCAGCAATTCTACTCCCAGGCATCTATCCATAGAAAACCATAATTCGAAAAGATACATTCCCACCAGTGTTCATTGCAGCACTGTTTACAATAGCCAAGACATTGAAGCTACTTAAATGTCCATTATACCAATTTTGACAACAACTGCTATCACTGATGAAACACTTCATGAAAAATATCAAGAATTCTCAGTAATGTGGAGGTGGGTTTCTAGGCAGCATTTCAGCCCCAGACAATAGATAATAATTCACAATTTTTCCCAATAAATATGATTATATTAAACATCTCAGAGGGCATGGCATATAGAATTCATTAAAAACATTCATAGACATTTTATAAAGAAAACATTTGCATGATCAGAAAACCATAGTTTCAGTATTTCAAAAATATTTAAATCACAAAGAAATACTGTTGAGAGAATTTTTATTATGACTGAATTTTGGATAATAAAAAATGAGAGACAAAAACCTAGCTACAATAAAACATGGGTCTGATATGTGCCAGCAATGAATCAGCTGATGAACATAAATCAAAATGGGATGCAGAATTGAATCAGATGATGAAACAATCAAGAGAGTAAAAAAGAAGAAAAATAGTCATAGAAAAAGTATGTGCATATATATACATATGTGTGTGTGTGTTTTCTCAGTTCCTTCAATTTTTAGGAAAAAAAAAAAGCTGTTTTGTTGATTTTTTTATGTTTGCTTTCTAGTCCCTATTTCACTAATTTCTGCTCTAATATTTATTATATCCTTTTCTATGTTATCTCGAGGCCTAGTTATTCTTTTTCTAGTTCCTGCAGGTATAAGTAAGTTTGCCATATTACTTAGTTACCTATCCACAGAATCTGAAACCAATGAATGAAGACTGAAATACATCAACCCAATGTTATTGCTTTTGTAATTGTGGATACAAATGATGTAACTGTCTATTAACCATATTACTAGCATAAATTAGTAAAACTCAGGTTGATATTTTATTGTAAATTTAATAGCAATATAATTACAAATTGATGTCCATGTTTCTTTAAATAGCCTCTTAAAGGACCAATTTGATTATGAACTGATTGCTCTCAATAAAGAATTTTCTGAGAGATTTTGAAAAATTATTTTGTTCACTAAAATAATCCCACTTCTGGTAAAATTGACAAAGAAAATTATGCAATTATTGTTTTCTCAGGTAGGTGGAAATTGAAGCTTCTTTCTTTAGGTGCATTTCTCCATTATTCAAGTCATGATGTGTATAACCTTAATACTTAATAAGAAACTTTTGATTAATTTAAATACTCTAAATCAGTAAAACCTTAACTGATATTTTAACTAAAATATTCACTATTAAGTAGTATATTCCTCCCCAGTATTTTGTATGTTATAGAGAAATATCTCAGTATAAGGATTTCTACATATTTTCATCTGTAATTAATAGGTGAATTCAAACTACATTCAAAATATTTTGACTCAATTTGTGCTCTATGAAACTTTTTAATACTAAATTCAATCAGATAATTACTTTGGATATTTTAGTATTGATACTACTAAATTCCATTTTTTAAATTTATAGCTAACTATTTCATTCAAAATACATAAATTGTATATTATCTGAGACATTCTATCCTGGATAATAACATAAACTCTCATAACAATATTCAAAACTTTCTTTTTTTCTCCCATTATATAATAACTAGACCCTATGATAAAGGAGATTGTATAGAACAGAAAGTCATATTAAATTTACTTATTAGTAGCTTTTTAACATACTATTGGAGAAAAATTACCCAAAAATATGATGACTAACAATTCCTTTCATCCCTGTCAAGATATGCCTTTCCTCTCATAAAAACGGTGGAGGCCATTTCCTATTCTTTTGAATCTTGACTTGGTTTTTGATATGCTTTTTCCAATAGAAAGTGACAGAAGTGTCTTGCTTAAATGTCTGAGCTTATCTGTTTTAAGAAAACTTTCAGGTCACATTTTCATCCTTTAGAGCCCTGTGCCACTGTGTAAAAATTCTAACCTCTCTGCTGAATAGAGTTCCAGCTGGCTCTCAGCATGTCTATGTATCCCAGATGAGGCTCTAGAGAGAAAAATAATAAAGTCATCTAAGTGTTCCAGACCATCTCCCAGCTAAATTTAGCCACATAAATAATTCCAACTGGCACCATGTAGGACAAAATAACTATATACTTGAGCATAGTCATACAGTATAGGATCAAGCTTACCCAAGGAAGGCTTTGTATTTGCCCAGGCTCCTGAGAGATTACCTCTAGACCTTTGTAATATACTGCCCAGTAACATTATTTGTTTTCCTGGGGGGTCTTTGGTCATGATAAATAATCTATGTTAACAATGTAATCTATGAAGCGGCCATGGGGTACCAGGTCAACTTCTAGAAGGGCTACAGACTAAGATTAGCCATGTTGGGGGCTGAGGTCAGGAAAGCTTCCCTGGTTGTCAGTGCTCCACTTACATTTTTACACATTGTTCCTGGGAAAATTAGACACTTCAGAAATCACAATAAGAAGTTCTGTGCTTGAGGAAGTCCTAGACTCTGCTTTGTGTGCTTCTTTCCTTGGATGACTTTAATCTGCATTCCTTCATTGCAATAAATCGTAACCATAGAAATATGAAATATGGAAGAAATTTTCATGTATTGAAATGTGGGGAGTCATTGTGGCTTATCCATGATTAATTTCAACATTATTCTTACTGGAACAGCCTCTTTTGTGACCTATCAGACATGGTACACCTGCTTTAAGCATTAAAGAAATGAATGCATTTAAAAAGCAAAATGGAGTAAATGTACTTCACACATTCAAAATGGATCCATGTGATCATGGTGGATCAGACACATTACTGCATTACTGAGAATTTGAATTTTCTGAACTGTATCAGACTCAAGGACATTGTAAGCAGTTCTCAAAATATCTGCTAGCAGCTGCCACCTGCAACATTTTGGTCTCAAGGTCTCCATTTGTAACTATGCAACCATTTTCTACTCAACCAATCCTTGCTTAAGAAGCAGGCACTCTTACTTCTCCTCAGTTCACAGCCTAATTTTTGATAAACAATTTATGTTATTTTGTAGTTTTTGTTTTTGTAAGCATCCACCATTTTGTAGTCCGGTGGAACACAATTCAGGTGTTTCTTGAATGTGTATCTCATCGGCTATAATCCTCAGTTTGGCTCAAAGAAAAAGAAAATTCGGAGTTCCCATCGTGGCGCAGTGGTTAACGAATCCAACTAGGAACCATGAGGTTGCGGGTTCGAGCCCTGCCCTTGCTCAATAGGTTAACGATCTGGAGTTGCCCTGAGCTGTGGTGTAGGTCGCAGACGCAGCTCGGATCCTGCGTTGCTGTGGCTCTGGCATAGGCCAGTGGTTACACCTCCGATTCGACCCCTAGCCTGGGAACCTCCATATACAGCCAGAGCGGCCCAAAAAATGGCAAAAAGACAAAAAAAAAAAAAAAAAAAAAAGAAAAGAAAAAAAAGAAAATTCTTTCCTATTCCAATTATAGATTGTTTATTGATTATTATTTTCATCAATATATCTGACAGCCTGTGTTCAATGTCATATCATAGCCCTTGCCACTACCATTATTAGAGTGATTTACTTATTCCCAATTAATTTGATGTTACAGAATATGAAAAATGAATAACTATTCAGCCTATCATGCTAACATGTTTATTATTATCAAATAAGGAGAGTCAGTCACATGGACGTGCCATGCTAATTAGAATGGCATAAGAGAGAATTCTAAAATGAAAGGCCTAGATTAGAAAACAAAAGATGTAGTATTCTGCAAATTTTCTGAATTTGTTCATTAGTACTAACAGTTTTTTGATGGACTTACAAGGTTTCTCACTATTTAATACCATGTCATTTTCAAATAGTGATATTTTTACTTTTTTATTTCCAATTTATTTGCCTTTTATTTATTTTTCTTGCCTGATTTCTCTGGTTAGGACTTGCAATACTGTGTTGAATAAGAGTGGTGTGGGTGATCATCCTTGATTTGTTCTTGATCTTAGAGAAAAAGATTTAAATTTTTGTCACTGAGTATGCTATTAGCTATGGGTTTGTCATATATGCTCTTTATTATGTTGATGTATGTTACCTTATAGCCATTTTATTGAGAGTTTTTATCATAAATGAGTGGTGGAGTTTTGTCAGATGCTTTTGCTGCATTTATTGACATGATCATATGACTTTTATTCTTCATTTTGTTAATGTAGTGTACCACATTGACTGCTCTGCAGATGTTAAACCACATTTGTATTCCTGGAAGAAATCCCACTTGATCATGGTGTATGACCCTTTTATTGTATTGTTGTATTAGTTTGATAATATCTTATTGAGGATTTTTGCATCTTTGTTCATTAAGCATATTGGCCTATAATTTTCTTTTCTTGTAACACCCTTGTCTGGATTTGTTATCTGGATAATTCTGACCTCATGGAATGATTTTGGAAAGTTTCTCCCCTCATTTGTTTTTGGAAGTGTTTGAGAAGGAGTGGTATTAATTCTTTGAGTGTTTGGAAGAAATCACCAGTAAAACCATCTGGTCCTGGACATTTGTTCATTCTATTTTGATTATTGATTCAGTTTTCTTACTAGTAATCAGTCTATTCAGACTTTCTATTTCATCAGAATTCAGTCTTGATAAGCTCTATATTTTCAGAAATTTACCCTGATCTTCTAGGTATCTAATTTGTTGGCATACAATCATTCATAGTAGTGTCTTAAGATCCTTTCTATTTCTGTGGTTTCAGTTTTAATATCTTCTCTTTCTTTCTGAATTTTTCTGAGCCTTTGGTCTTTTTTTTCTCCCCCTTAGTATATCTGGCTAGAGGTTTATAAATTTTGTTTATCTTTTCAAAGCACCAGCTCTTAGTTTTTCTGTTCTTTTGTATTGATCTTTTAGTCTATTTTATTTGTTTCTGATATAATCTTTGTTATTTCTTTCCTTCTACTAACTTTGGGACTTGTTCAATTTTTTTCTAGTTTTCTGAGGTGTAAAGTTAAATTTTATTTGAGACACCTTTTTTCTTGAGATAGGCATTTATCTCTATTAACTTCCCTCTTAGAACTGCTTTTGCTTCATCTTAAATTACATTTCCATTTTCATTTTTCTCAGGGTATTTTCCTGTTTATCTTTTGAAATCTTCTTTGATCCATTCATTGTTCAGTAGCATGTTTTTTAATCCCATTTATTTATTTATTTATTTATTTATTTTGTCTTTTTGCTATTTCTTTGGGCTGCTCCCGTGGCATATGGAGGTTCCCAGGCTAGGGGTCTAATCGGAGCCGTAGCCACCGGCCTACGCTAGAACCACAGCAACGGGGGATCCGAGCCGCATCTGCAACCTACACCACAGCTCACAGCAACGCCGGATCATTAACCCACTGAGCAAGGGCAGGGACCGAACCCACAACCTCATGGTTCCTAGTCGGATTCATTAACCACTGCACCACAACGGGAACTCCTAATCCCTTATATTTATTAATTCTTATTTTTATTTCTGTAATTAATTTATTATTTCATATAATTGTGGTTAAAAAAGATACTCGATGATATTTCAGATTAACTTTATTCAGGTATGTTTTGTGGCCTAATAGATGATATATCTTTGAAAACGTTTCCTGTGCACTTGAGAAGAATGTATATTCTGTTGGTTTTGAGTGAAATGTTCTACAAATTGTTAACTTCATGTGGTCAAATACGTGGTTTAAGGTCAATATTTTCTCACTGGTTTTCTGTCTGGGATGATATATCCATTGATGTAAGTGAGCTATAAAAATACCCTAATATATTGTATGCTGTCTTTTTCTCCTCATATGCCTGCTAATATTTGATTTATATATTTAGGTGTTTCTATGTTTGGTGTATAAACATCTAGAAATATTATACGTTCTTATTGTATTGACCCTTTATCATTAAGTAACACTATTATATGTCTATTATTACAGCTTTTGCTTTAAAGTCTATTTTGTTTGATATAAGTATAGTTACTTCAGATTTCTTTTGGTTTTCCTTTGCATATATTATATTTTTCTTTCTCTTCACTTTCAGTCTGTTTGAGTTCTTACATTTAAAGGCATCATATAGATGAATCTTACTTTTTCAATCCATGCAGACATTCTTTCTTTTGGAGAATTCAATCCATTTACACTTAAGTAATCATTGATAGGTATATGCTTATTACCATTTAATTAATGTTTTCTGATACTTTTTATAATTCTTTTCAGTTCCTTTCTTCTTTTTTTCTCTTCCTTTGTGATTTCATGCCTCTCTTTAGTGGTATGCATATTTACTTTATCTTTTCTGTATTTACTATAGGTTTTTGCTTTTTGCTTACCAGAAGACTTACATATAGAAACTTATATCTGTAACAGTCTATTTTAAGTTAATAACAGTTTAAATTGTATCCCACTGTGAAGTTCAACATTATTATTTCCTAAGTATTATTTTTTGATATCACATTTTACATATTTTTACCTTTGTCCATTTTCTAATTATTCTAATCCTAGTTATTTCACTTTTTTAAACCCTTATACTAGCTTTATAAGTTATTAATCTGCTACATGTATTGTATATTTTCCTTTCCAGTAAAATTTATTCTTTCATATGTTTGTTATTAATTATCACCTTTATTTTCAGCTTAAAGTAGACTCTTTAACATCTCTCACAAGGACAGTTTAGTGCTGATGAACTCCTTTAGCTTTTGCTTGTCTGGAAAACTCTTTATCTATTCTTTATTTCTGAATGATGACTTTGCCAGATAGGTGGTTGAAATGATTATTTTTGGAGTTCCCATCATGGCGCAGTGGTTAACAAATCCAGCTAGAAAACATGAGTTTGCGGGTTTGATGCCTGGCTTTGCTCAGTGGGTTAAGGATCCGGCATTGCCATGAGCTGTGGTGTAGGCTGCAGATGCAGCTTGGATCCCACATTGCTATGGCTCTGGCGTAGGTCGGAAACTGCAGCTCTGATTAGACCCCTAGTCTGGGAACCTCTATATGCCACAGGAAGCAGCCCTAGAAAAGACAAAGAGACAAAAAAAAAAAAAAAAAAAAAAAAAAAAAAAGAAAGAAATTATTATTTTTCATGATCATTCTTGGTATAACATGCAACTCCCTTCTGGACTGCAAAGTTTCTGCTGAAAAGTCCTCTTTTAGTCTTATGGGGTTTCTTTGTACATAACAAATTGATTTTTGCTTGCTGCTTTCAATGTTTTTTCTCCTCTTTTAACTTTTGTCATTTTAATTATAATGTGTCTTGATGTGGGTTTTTTGGATTTATCTTCTTTGGGATTCTCTGGGCTTCCTAGGTCTGAAGATCTCTTTTCTTCCCCATGTTTGTTAAGAAAGTTTTCAGCCATTATTGCCTCAAAATCAATAGAGAAAAATTGATTGAATTTTTGTACAGTAACAGTGAGCTATCAGAAAGAGAAATTAAAAAAACTGTATTTACAATTTCATCCAAAAGAGTAAATACCTAGAAATAAGATTAACAAAAATAGATAAAATACCTATATATTGAAAGCTATGAGAAATTAATAATTTGAAGGAGTCATGAGGAAATGGAAAGATATTTCATGCACATGGATTGGAAGAATTAATATTGTTAAAATGCTCATACTATCTAAAGTAATATGAAGTTTTTATCCAATACTTATCAAAATAGTAATAGAAATTTTCACAGAAATACAACAAACAATTATAAAATTTGTACAAAACCATAAAAGATCTCAAATATTCAAAGAAGTCTTGAGGAAGAACAAAATTTCTTGGTTTCAAATTATACTACAAAGCTGTAGTAGTTGAAATAGTATGGTATTGGCATAAAAATAAACACATACATCAATGAAAGAATGGTATAAAATAAACCCACCTCTATGTATGTCTATATCTATCTATCTATCTAGACATAGATATATATATATAGATATTACCTACTAATTTATATCAAAGGATCCAAGAATATACAATGGAGAAAGTACACTCACTTCAGTAATGGTACTGGGAAAATTGGGCAGCCATATGCAAAACAAAACAAAAAAGTGGGGCTGCCATCTAACACAGTACACAAAATTTAACTCAAAATGGATTAAAGACTTGAATGTAAGATCTGAAACCATAAAACTCCTGTAAGAAACAGAGCAGAGACATTAAGCAGCTCTTTGATGTATGTCTTAATAAGGATTTTTAAATCTGACATCAGAAGTTTTTATAAAAAAAGCAAAAATAAACAAATAGGATTACATCAAACTGAAAATCCTCTGCAGAGCAAAGTAAACCATCAACAAAATTAAACAGTGACCTACATGACAGGAGAATATATTTGCAAATTACATATATGCTAAGTACCTAATATCCAAAGTGCAATAAAAAACTCACTATTCAATAGCAAAACAAATAACCTGATTAACAAATGAGCAGAAATTCTAAATAGACATTTTCCCAAAGACATATAGATAGCTAATAGGCACATGAAAAGATGGTCTATATCACTAATCACCAGGGAAATGTAACTTGTAATCACAATGAAATATCACTTCACACCTGTAGAATGCCAGTTATAAAAAAGACTAGAAATAACAATTGTTGGAAAATGGAATGTGGATGTGGAAAAATGGAACTCTTGTGCACTGTTGATGCAAATGTCAATTGGTGCACCCACTATAGAAAACAGTATGGAAGTTCCTCAAAAAAATAAAATATGGCTACCATTTGATCCAGCAATTCTACTTCTACTTCTGGGTTTTTATATGAAGCAAATGCAATATTCATTGCAAATGTGTTTACAATAGCCAAGACATGGAAACAATCTAAGAATCTAAGTGTCTATAAACGGGTAAACAAAGACAATGAGGCATATATATATATATGTGTGAGTGTATGTGTGAGTATACACATATACATACACACACAATAAACTATTATTCAGCCATATAAAATGAAATCCTGCCATTTTTGATAATGTGGATGGACCATGATGGCATTATACTAAGAGAAATAAATAAAACAGAGAAATAAAAATACTGTATGATATTTCTTATATGTGGAATCTATAAAACATTTTTTAAAAAGAAGCTTATAGATAAAGAGAAAGTCTAGTGGTTGCCAGACGGGGAGAGTGGGAAAAAAAGTTGAACTATTTTTGTCTAAGTTTAAACAAATTGCATAAACAAATAAAATCACAGTGAGATACCACTACCTACTTATCAGAGTGGCTAAAATTAATTTCAAAAAGACAATACAAAACCCCTAATATTAGTAGAGAGGTTTGGGAAATACAAGACAAGCAAAACACCCCTTTATTTTCCCTCTGGGATGTCATCCAGAAGTGACATTCAGTGCTGCAGTGGCTATTTTGACACCATGAGGTTAATCACTGAGAAGGCAAGCCAAGAGACAGACTGATGGAAAAGAAAGTTTCTTTGATGACATGAAGCCATTGAATTTACCAACTTTGGAACATCCCTACCTTCAGACCAAGACAAATTTATTACTATGAACATTTTGAACTGATAACTTTTTGTTTTATGTGCCTGACCCGTGAATTGTAGAATTATATGCTGCTTAGCAACACTCTGGAGCTCCCTCTACCTGCTAGATGTTAGTAGCACCCTTACTCCATACTCCAGTAGTAACAAGAAAAAAATGTCTTCAGATATGGCTAAATGTTTTCTGGCAAAAAAATTAAAAAACAGAAGGTCCCATTGTGGTGCCTTGGAAACGAATCCAACTAGGAGCCATGAGGTTGCAGGTTCGATCCCTGGCCTTGTTCAGTGGGTTAAGGATCCAGTGTTGCTGTGAGCTATGGTTTAGGTAGCAGATGTGGCTCAGATCTGGCACTGATGTGGCTGAGGCATAGGCCAGCAGCTACAGCTCTGATTAGACCCCTAGCCTGGGAACCTCCATATGCCGCAAGTGCAGCCCTAAAAACCTCAACCAAATATACAAACAATAAAATATGAAAGAGTAAATTCTTATTGGAAGCCATATATCTAGTGATAAAGTTGAAATTTAGAAAACCTAAATATATTGTAAATCACTTAAACTGGGTAACGTACTTAAGATTATTATCTAAAGAATACAATAATAGGAAAAATTCAAAGATTCTGGAATTTTACCCTACAGAAGCATTATAGGAAAATGTACATGTATTTTATTCCCTTTGAACTCCCTAATGATTTGGATATATTTGTTAGTACAGTTTATCCAACAAAGATTAATATATAAATTGATACTGAAAGATGGGTGTTAGATAACCAACCAAAATATGAAAAATTATGAATTTCT
Organism: Sus scrofa; assembly: GCF_054392235.1. NCBI lineage: Eukaryota > Metazoa > Chordata > Mammalia > Artiodactyla > Suidae > Sus > Sus scrofa. The sequence goes on along the minus strand of NC_139383.1, from coordinate 183,857,002 downwards.
AATAATTTCATATTATTGAAAAGAAAATGATATTTTCTTCTAGATGGCAGATAAACTTTTTTGGAGGCTGAAAAGGAGATTGTGTTTATCAGTAACAAAATATTTAGTAAATGTACTGTCTATAATATCTTGAAAATCATATCAAGGGACTACTTAGCTATAAGCCCTAGGAGTAAAGATTGCAAAAAGATTACATTATTGAATATTGAACATTGCTTGCTCTGTTTAGCAAGATATTGTGAGAAAGATATCAGGTTAGGCAAGAATTACCCAGTTTTCAAGCAGAGATGAAAGTACATTAAAATCTATAAATGTAAGATCTTTCCGAGTGAGAGAAGCAAACTTCTGGATCTAAACAACAGGAAATATGATTTAAGAGCATATGAGCAATGAATATCCATTACAAGTTGTCTGAAACAAGGAACCTTGGCCTTGAGGCAAAGTTCTGATTAACTATGCTAACTTCCCACACAGGCTCTTGTTTCACCTGGCTCAAATTTTTCTATTAAATTAAGAAAAGAAAGATGGCAGTAAAGCAGGAATTCTCTGGTGGGCCAGAAGGTTAAGGATCTGGCACTGTCACTTCTGTAGTCAGGTCACTGCTGTGGCACAGGTTCGATCCCTAGCCAAGGAACTTCTACATGCCATAGGCATATCCAAACAAACAAACAGACAAAAAAAAAAGGATGAAAGAAAAAAAAATCACAATAAAGCAAAGAAAGAAATTTGACTTAATACTCTAAGTTAAAAAAAAGATGTATATGCTATAGCAACATATTAAATGGAAAGAAAAAATAACAGAAATATGATTTTTTTCTACTTTTAAAACATTTCACTTTGACATAGTTTAGATTTATAGGAGAATTGTTAAGATAGTTCAGACAGTTTCTCTTTATTCTTTAAAGATCTCACCCTAATATCAACACCTTATATGACCATGGTACATTCACCAAAAATAATTTAATATCACTGCAACACTTTAAATAATATATTTTATCTGAATTTTGCTAATTTTCTTTTTCCTAATTTCATTTTCTCTGTTCCAAAATCCAATCACGGTAACAATTTTTTCAATTCTTTTTCTCATTTTTCATGACCTTTACACTTGAAAAACGGTAGTCAGGTGTTTTTAGAATGTCCTTCATTTGGGGATTGTCTGACATTTTCTCATTGCTAGATTGGGGTTATGGATATGAGGGAAAGTATCACACAGGTCAGTGCTTTTCTCTTTGTATCATAGAAGTGGAAGGAAATATAATAGCAACATGATTTAGCATGGAGGATATGAACATTCCTTTAGACCTAAGGTGGTGTCTGCTGATTTTTTATACTCTATTCTTATTTTTTTATACTCTAATTCCTCAGAAGAATGTGATTTAGTCTAGAGAACTCTCAAGGGGAAATAATTTAAGGTTCATTTCTTGGAGGGAAGAGTATCAAATAATTTGTGGGTATATGTTAAAGCTGTCATGGTAAATAATGAATATTCTGGAAGAAGCAAGGTGAGGTCATGCAAATATCCTGTTCCTCAAAGGCTTACACATCAGATTTGGCATTTATCAGTGTATCTTTCCTAAGAGAAAAGATCAATTTCATGTTCTACCACTGATTTTCCATTTCCCTCATTCTTTCCTACTAATGAGAGTTGGACTTCTTCAAGAAGGAAGACTTGTTTCTTCCTTCTCTATTTATTTTATATATCCAGTCATTTATTTATTTATACCAGTATGGATTAATATATATGTGACTATATGTATATATGCATATATATTTGACTTATTGCAAAATATTATAGATAGTATATTTACTTAAAATTTAAGATGTGGGCATTTAGTAGGGTTATTGCTGCTTGTCACCACTTTGAATGGTATTAGAAAGAATATATATATATTCACAAACACACACACACACACATACATATATACACACCTTATATACGTCCATAGTGTATATATATATGTATACAGCATATGGTATATATATTAAATGTATATATACACACATTTTCAGATTATCTTCTATTTACCTGTCATATCTCTCTCTCTTAAAATGAATTCATTGACAACTTCAACTTTAATTCAGTTATACAACATTCATTCTAACCTTACGCCATGCTTACTGTAACTGTTTTTGAAGTGAGAAACCTGACTCCCAATATCTCTATATCTATTTCTATGTTATTTTAAAATAATTTTTTCAATATAGTATACCAATAGATTCAGAATTGCTGATCCATATTTGTTAACTAAAGTACAATTTTTATATATTGTTCTATTTGGACCTTATATTTTACAGTATCCATTAAAAATATAGCTCATCAAAATTACTTATGCAGCTCCTTTTTTGCCTACTCGTTTTAGTGAATTTATATCTCATACTTGTAATATGTTAGATTTATTTCTGACTGTCTATATTTCATTCTTGTATCCTCCAACATGCTGAATGTTTTTTTTTTTTTTTTTTTTGGTCTTTTTGTCTTTTAGGGCCATACCCATGGCATATGGAGGTTCCCAGACTAGGGGTCTAATTGGAGACGTAGCCACTGGCCTACACCACAGCCACAGCAATGTCAGATCTGAGCTGCATCTGCAACCTACACAGTAGCTCACAGCAACGCCAGATCCTTAACCCACTGAGCAAGCCCAGGGCTCAGTCCTCATGGATGCTATTCAGGTTTGCTATCCGCTGAGCCACAACAGGAACTCCAAAAAAATCTTTTTGATGTATATGTCTATGGTTTTCAACATATGCAGAGTCATAAATGCACCATCACAATGCTATACAGAACAGTTCCACTACCAAAAAAGTAGACTTAAGCTCCCCCATTCTCATCAACCACTCTGCTCTCTCACAACTCCTGACAATCATTAACCCATTTTCTTTCCCTGTAATTTTGCATCTTCCAGAATGCCATATAAATGAAATTATGCAATACATAGACTTTTGAGTCTGAATTCTTTTACTTAGCAAAATACATATGAGTCACCTATTTTTTAAAGAAACTTAGCTGATGCTTTCAAATTGTTGAGCAATATTTCACTTCATGTTTGTACCACAGTTTATCCATTCACCTGTTCAAATACAACTTTCTGGTGATGGTGATAAAAACTGTTTTAAATATTCACAGGCAGATTTATGTGGACATAAGTTTGTAGTACACTTGGGAAAATACCTAGAAGAAGGATTGTGAGTCATGTGGTAAGTTTATTTTTAAGTTTTTAAGTTACCAAACTGTTCAAATGTGGCCTTGCCACTTTACATTCCCAACAGCAATGTGTGCATATTCCAGTCACTCTACACCCCAATCTAATTTTATTGCTGTCTGCCTATTTGATCACAGCTCTCCAGTGAGTATGAATTTGTATCTCACGGTGTTATTTGCATTTCCCTAATAACCAATGATATCGAGCATATTTCATGTGCTTCCTTGCCATCCATTTATATTTTGTGGTGAGCGGTCTGCTCAGATATTATGCCTGTTTTTCAAATATTTTTAAACTTTATTTTGAACTAATTCCAGACAACAGGAAGTTGCAAAGTACATAGAGTTTTCATGCACATTTCATATGTTACCAATGGTTACATCTATTATAAGTATAGTCCAATATCAAACCCAAAGAATTAACAATGGGAAATTATGAATGCATAATTCTGTCATTTTATGTTATTTGTGCAATCAACTACTGTAATTACAGTACAGAATAATTCAATTAACACAAAAATCTCTCTCAGGCTACTCATTGTTTCCCCCAAACACCTTGCTCCTCACTATTTCTAGCCCCTTCTATCCATTCATCCTTTCTCTAACTTTATAATTTTGTCATTTTAAGGCTTTACTATAAATAGAATTACACAATATATGACCATTAGAGATTGGTGTTTACACTTGCATAATAGATTTAAGATACATCCAAGTTGTTGTATGTATCGATAATCCATTCCTTTTAATTGCTGAGTAGAATTCTTTGATGTAGATGTTAGCAGTTGTTTAAGCATACACTCACTGAAAGTCATTTGCATTGTTTCCAGCTGTTGACTATTTTTAAACAAAGCTGCTATGAATATTTGAGTGTGAATTGGAAACCATGGTTTTAGTCAAATCCATTTCACCTGCTTTCCCTAATCAAGGTTGTTTTAAGACCTGACTGTCTTCTGAGGAGCTCATAGCCTTACAGTAAGATGTTTGCCTGAGCTGTTTTTCAGAACTTGGGGTCAGCTGTGTCTCATTAGAGTTAAGCTGGTTAAGACCGGATAGGACCACAGACCCTCTTATTTGGCATGCACAAATGCTGAGTGAACTTGACCTCAGAAGGCCTCAAACTCCACCCTCAGATCATGGTAAGTGCCTCCATTTTTAAATGTGGAGAGACTTGTAGCTTAATTATGCCTGCATAGAACCGCAATTACCACCTTTTTTCAATCACATTTTTCCATCCTCTCCATGCTCCCCGTGCCTCAGACCAGCCTGCTTCTTTATTCTTTATTCCACAGACCCTCCCACGGCCCTTGCCCATGGGATAGAGATTCTAGGGCTTACTCTTCTTTTTGACCTGGCTGCATTGGAATCATTTTTCCCTGCTGCAAACCTCAGCTTCTGAACATTTTACTTGCTGTATGAGATGAAAGAAATGCGGTTTGGTAAGAATTTTTTCTTTATTTTTTTTGTTTGTTTTGGTTTAGATTGTGTGTGTGAATATAATTTTTTCATTTATCTGGAATAAATGCCCCAAAGTGCAATTGCTGGGTTATGTGCTAAGTAAATATTTAGTTTTATAAAAAGGCTGCTGTAATCTTTTCAGCTTGGTGGTATCATGCTAGATTCCCACCTGCAATGTATGAGTAATTGTTTTCTCTCAATTCGTGTCAGCATATGGTATTGTCAGTGTTGTGTATTTTAATCATTCTGACAGAATAGTGATATCTAATTGTGGTTTTAATTTGCATTTCCCTAAAGGCTAAGGATTTTGGACATATCTGTATCCTTATTGTCCGTCCCTGGGTCCTCTTATGTGACATATATTTTCATGTCTTTTGCTCATTTTCTACTTGGATTTTTTTTTTAATTTTTATTGTTGTTTTTACTGTTGAACGCTGAGAGTTCTTTATATTTTCCAGATACAAAGCTTTTGTAGGATATATGTTTTGTAGATATGTTCTCCCAGTCTGTGGCTAGTCTGTTTATTCTCTTGACTGGGTCATTTTTGGAGAAAAGTTTTTAATTTTAATAATTTCTAATTTTTATAAAGGATTCCTTTTGTGGATTATGCTCTTGGTATTGTATTCTTAAATTATTTGCCCACTCTTAATTCCTGAATTTTTCTTCTATTTTTATCTAAAAATTTAGAGTTTTCTGGGTTGTCTTTTTTAGTTTTCTAAAAGTGATTCATTTTAGTTACTTTTTGTATAAGGTTTGAGATTTCATCCATTCATTTTTCCTCTATGACTGTCCAGTTGTTCCACATTGTTTAATAAGCTATTATCTCTTTCTTTTACAGTAATTACATTCTATTTTAGATTAATTACATTCTATTATGTTAATCTCTCTGTCTCTTCTCCATCAATACCACACTGTCTTGATTACTATAAGTATTACTATCAGCATAAAGTAGATGTTAATGTCAATAGTGATTCCTCCTACTTTATTCTTCTTTTACAAAATCATTTTAGCTATTCTAAGTCCACTGTCATTCCAAGAAAATATTAGGATAAGTCTGTCTATATATGCAAAAAATTGGAATTTTGGTAAGAACTGTGTTAAAACTACTTGTATTTGGGAAGAATTTACATCTCTAGTATGTTGAGTTTTCCATTCCATAGGCACAGTAGCATTTATTTAAATATTTTTTAATATTTATCAGTATTTAGAAAAAATACTCAGCTTAAAAGTCCAGTAAAGTTTTGTTAGATTAATGCAGAAGATTTTTATGAATAGTAGAAAATAATTAATACTATTATTTCCTAAATACTATTATTAAAAGTAATAATATTACTATTATTTTTAATTTTGATTTGTACATGTAATTGTATAGAAATGTGTTAGATTTTTCTATTTTGCTCTTGTGTCCTGTGAACTTTCTGAACAAGAAGTCTGTTCAAACCTGAGAGTTCTTTACATTTTTTAGATAAAAAGCTTTTGTAGGTTATATGGTTTGTAGTCTCAGAAACATTTGGAAATTCTCTGAGATTTTCTATGTAGACAACAACGTCCTCTGCAAATAAACAGTTTCGTCCTTCTTGTCAATATAGGCCTTTAATTTCTTTGTCTTGCCTTATTGTGCTGGCTAAAACATCCACTAGATATTTCAGTGTTCTTTTTATTCTAGTGGCTAGAATATCAAGGTTGATTAAGAAGGAAGACAATGGCTATTCTTGCTTTGTTCTCAATATTAGAAGGTAGGCATTCCATCTTTCATCATTAAGGTCAATGTTAATTGGAATTATTTTTTTTAATAGGCCATCTTATCAAGTTGATAAAAAATATCCTCTATAATGTGCTGATAGCCTTTTATCATACATTGATGTTAGATTTTGTCAGATGCTCTTTCTGCATTAGCTCATATGATAATGTGATTTTCTTGGCCTATCGATATGGTGGATTACTTTGGTTAATTTTCAAATATTAAATCAACCTTGTATAACTAAAATGAATCCCATTTAGTCATGGAGTATAATTTTGATACCACTCTGAATTCAATTTGCTAATATTTTCTTGAAGATATTTATGTATAATTTTATGATAGAGAAACTTTGTTAATTGGTATTTTTTGGTCTGATTTTGATACCAGGGTAATGCTGGCTTCAAATAGTGATTTAAGATGTGTTTCATACTCTTTATACTCAGGAAGAGAGTGTGCTAAATTAGTATTAGAACTTGCTTACATACTTGGAAGAATCCTCCAGTGAAGTTACCTGAGATTTGTTTTACAAAAAAAAAAAAAAAAAAAAAAATTAAACATTTATTTAATATGGTTACAGGACTATTCAATTTATTTCATTTTGTTTTAGTTTTGCTAACTTGTAGATTCAAGAGAGTTGATTCATTTCTTCTAAATTGTTGAATTTATGAGTAAAAAGTTGTTGAAGCTATTACTTTGTCTTATAATAGCTACAGTGTCTGTGGTTCTGTACAAATAATCTTCCTTCATGCCTAACATTTATGATTTATCTCTTAATCTTTTTATTTTTCAGTTTTTTTGCTAGAACTTTATCAATCTGATGACTTTTCTTTCACTTTTGAAACATTTTTGGAAAGTAAGACATCTGTTTGAACATTTTTCTTCCAGCAGTTTGCAGATGTCACTTTATCTTATTTATGGATGGTTTCATTATTTAAACCATTTATTTCATACTTTTACTTTTAGAAGTAGTGTGCTATTTTTATATGCCTGCCTGCAAGATCTTGCTTTACTTTTCATATGAATCCTGCTTGGTGCTCTCTGAGCTTCACAGATCTATTTCATTGTCAGTCACTATTTTTGGAAAGTTCTTATGCATTATTTATTCACATATTTTCAATTTTTGTTTTCTCATTCTAGAATTCTATTAAAAATGTTAGGCTTCACAGATCTATTTCATTGTCAGTCACTATTTTTGGAAAGTTCTTACGCATTATTTATTCACATATTTTCAATTTTTGTTTTCTCATTCTAGAATTCTATTAAAAATGTTAGGCTTCACAGATCTATTTCATTGTCAGTCACTATTTTTGGAAAGTTCTTACGCATTATTTATTCACATATTTTCAATTTTTGTTTTCTCATTCTAGAATTCTATTAAAAATGTTAGGCCATTTGGTATTGTCCCACACCTCTTGAAAGTTCTATTCTGTTTTTTATTCCATTCTTGTTTCTCTATTTGTATTATTCTGATTATATAAGCTTGTTTTCAAGCTTATTGATTCTTTCCTTGACTGTGTCTAATCTACTGACAAATTTGTCAGATATTCAATCTCTGTCATTATATTTTTATTTCTAGAATTTACACTCACTTCTTTCCTATAGATTATATTATCTTTGAGTGATTTACAATTTGTTTTATATTTTTTCAATTATAACCTTTATCATATTCATCATAATTATTTTTAACTTCCTGTCTGATATTTCCAACATCTGTCATATCTGATTCTGACCCCAGTATTTGCTTAGTCTCTTTGGACTGTGTTCCTTCTTGTCTTTTGGTGTGCTACATTACTGTGTTAAAATCTAGGTATATTATATAGTGCATTAATATTGTTATAAACTTTTTTCTATTTGGAGATGAGTACACCTTTTCTCTGGCTAGGCTTTCAGAGTAAAGGTTTATGTTGTTCTAATCTGATATTGAGCCCGGTTTAAAATTTTCTCTATACACAGTAAGTTTTTTTTTTTTTTAATAATTTATTTTTTCTGCTCTCTGGAGAGAATCTTTCTCTTGCAATCATTTTGGCTTTTCCTATTGTTATTTTCATCTGATGCTCATTTTCCTGGTGGTAGGGGCTGAGAAATGGGGTGTTCACTGATTATTGTGACAAAGTCATAAATAGATACTCTTTTCTTGGGGTCATGACCTTCAGATGGGATCCTGTCTATAGAAGTATGCTATAGCAGCTATAACAAGCTACCACAGAAGCAGTGACTTAAAACACTGCAAACTAAAATTATTATCCTCCTGAAGGTGAAAAATCTATAGACAAGGCATTGTAGGGCTGTATTCCTTCTGGAGGATTCAGAGGAGAATATGTTTCCTTGACTTTTCCAATATATAGGAAAATTCCTTGGCTAAGGGCTACTTCTTCCATATTCCATGTCTATTACTCTAACCTCTGGTTTTGTCTTCACATTTCCTTATTCTGACTTTCGCAGTTGAAGAATTCAATTAAAAATGGATATCAATAGCAGTTGTATTGCATGGCAAATTCATCAGAGGAATTCTTCACCAGACTTAATTTCGGCAATAAACTGTTGGTAGTTCTGTATTTTCTTCTATGCTACTGTCACAAAATATCACAAATTTAATGGCTTAAAACCACATAAATTTATGATGTTACAATTTTGGGCAACTGTAGTTACAAAATGAGTGTTGTGGGCCAAAATCAAAGTGGCAGCAGAGTTGTGTTACTTTAGAAGGCTATGGGGGAGAATTTTTGCCTTTTCTAGGTACTTACTAGAGGCTTCCTATATTCCTTTGTTTGTGGACCCTTCTTCCATCTTTACAATACAGTATTTTATCCTTTAGTCCTGTCATTGCATCTCCTTTATTTAACTCTAATCCTCCTTTCCTTTGAAAAGGCCTTCGTGATTACATCTGACCCACCAGAGAGTCAGGATAATGTCACCATTGAAAGGTTCTTAATAACATTGGTAAAGTCCCTTATATCATGTAAGGTAACATATCACAGGTTCTGGACTACAAAGTGAACAATTTTTGGAGGCCATTATTCAGCCTATTCTGCTGCTCTTCTTCTAAATACAATGCTGGGACTGTTACATATCCTTGCCCTTCCACAGGCAAGAGCTGTTTTTATGTTTTTGTTTTTGTTTTTCCCTATTCCCTTCTCACAGATGCAGTGGATTTCCAGGAGTGTCCTCAGACTATAATTTCATTGCCCTTGACTATGTTTATTAAGGGTTTTGTTATTTAGGGGAGATAAGTAACATAATTTGAGTGAAATTTTCTTTGTTGTGGATTTTTTGCACCAAACTGTAATAAGTAATCATTTATATCCTCAAGAAAACACTTCCACTTGTATTTCCCTCAGGAGAGTTAAGTTTTAGTTTTCTGCATGGTATTAAAGGGCTGTTTGGGATAGAATATTGTCCAGCTGCTATTCTCTTCCCTCAACCAATATCAGGGGAAGTATTTCTCAAAATTCTCCTCAACCTTCAATGGTGAGCACCTGGTAGTTTTTGGATAGAAAATCCTAGAAGAGGATACTAATTTACTTATATCCAAGCCCCATAGGGTTTCCCGACTTTCTCTTTATTACTCAGCAATTTATTAAAAATAATGTATAGCTGAGTCTTCTAATGGGGTTATATGGTGCCCTACAACATCTGGCCCAGGTAAGCAAATGATTCAACTCTATTACCTGCCTATCTTCCTTCAGTTTTCAGTTCAGTTATTTGCCCCATTTTTTGCAATTCTCCAGTGAGTTCAATAAAAAACTTAATTTGTAATTTGTCTACCATCTGCATTTTTTATGTCTGTTTATTTCAAGAATGGATGTAATACCCTTTCAGGTCTCTACCACTCTGAGTTCAATCCGGAATAATGTACTGTCACATATTAAGGTAATTTTTTGTCATATAAACAATGATTATAACAAAAAAGAATTTATAAAGCAACATTTGAGGTCCTCAAACTTGACCCAGAAAAAAGTGAGCTGTGAAATGTGTTCATCAGTGTAGTACCTAGGGGCATAATCCCTAAAGACCATTTTATGTCAGTGAAGGTTCATGAACAAAAAAGTTCCATCCAGAAATAGATCAATGTTGAAAAGAGGAGCATCTTACAATGTAATACAAGGGCTCCTCATAATTGTTTAACATTATTTCATCATAGCTGTAGGTTTCTCACTCTTTATTGGATGGAAATTTTCTTTCACCTTTTATGTCACTTTTCCTCATAATTTTTTGTATGGGGGCAAAATGTATCTTTTTATATTATGAGTCATATGAGTCACCCACTATATGCCCTGAACTGACAAAGAAAGCATGTATATTACTAAAGAATTTGAAAATCTTGACTACATATTTATTACAAACTTTGCTCTTTAGTGGGGCTAAGCTCTGATACCTTGCTACTCTGTGTAGCCTATGAAATCTCTATGGAGAACTCTAGGCAGCAGTTTTCTGCTGGGACTTGCAGATAATACTCTTGAGTATGCAGAGCTTAAGAGTTGGCCAGCAACCAAGGGAAGTTCCATGCATATTTTAGAACCTATTTCTATTACTTACTCCCTCAAATAACCTTGTCAACATCAGCTTTTGATCTCTGCTTTTCCCTTTCCAAGTCTTAAAATTCTCTGCTTGGAATATACTTTTCTGCCTTATGTTTTATTTCGTTGTTTCTTTAACTGACATTTAGTTTATTTACAATGTTATGTTAATTTCTACTATATAGCAAAATGATATACATATATGTGCAGTCTTTTTTTATATTCTTTTCCATTATGGTTTATCATCCAGGTTTATCACAGGTATCCTAACTATATAGTAGGACCTTGTTTTTTATCCCCTCCATGCGTAATAATTTACATCTATTAGCTCCAACTTCCCACTCTATCCCTTACCCAGCCCCCCGCCTTGGGACCCACAGGTCTGTTCTCCTTGTCCATGAGTCTATTTCTCTTATAGACAGGTTCATTTGTGCCATATTTTAGATTCCATATATACATGATATCATATGGTATTTATCTTTATCTTTCTGACTTTGCTTAGTATGATAATCTCTTGCATCCATGTTGCTGCAATGACATTATTTCATTATTTTTTATGGGTAAGTAGTATTCTATTATATATTATGTACTGTATCTTCTTTACCCATTCATCATTCAGTGGATGTTTTGGTTGTTTCCATGTCTTGGCTATTGTGAGTGGTGCTGCAGTGAACATAAGCAGACTTGTATCTTTTTGACTTATAGTTTTGTTTACTTGCTCTAAGGTTTTGACAATGCCCTGTAGGAGTGAGCTGAGTTGAATGTGGAGCTCACCTCCTGAGCTTATCCTTCTTTCAAAGGTAGGAGACGGATTTTAGTTTATGTGGAATGTCTCAAAGGAGCATTTGTAGACACTTTTTAAGCTTTTACTGTATTGAGCTACTTATCATGACTCATAGACACATAAACACATTTTTAGAAGAAAGATAATATATTTGAATATACATAATTAACAGATAATTCAATAAATGATATAATTATGGGAATTTATTTAAATGTTATTACAGATCCTCATCACCTCTAAATTCTAGTTAAAGTATATATTTAAATGTTAAAAAAAAACAGAACTAGAAATTACCAGTGGTAAATATTTTCCTTACCTTTTCTGAGGATTGTCTTTCTAAACATATAAACAACAAAAGAAATGGATAAAAATAAATTTCACTAGATCTAAGCAAGAAAGCATTTAAAATTGCTCTTTGTCAAATTATATGTATATATGCAATGATAATATTAAAGTGTAATCAAAGGTATGTCATCAATAATTCAAAATATTTAACATTATATAGTTAATCAAACATAATATTTTCCATAATTTGTATAGACAAGTCAAACACTATGAAGTATTAATGGAGCAAAAATGATTAATAGTGCTTGATAAAGAAATACTATACCTAAGAAGAATAATCAAAAACATATAGTTTAATATTCAATATTTGCTATGGTGGGCTGGAAGTGGCACTCTAAATGCTAGTGTGAGCATGAAGTGACTCTACTGGAAATAAATTTAGCAGTGTTTATTATGTCAACTAAATTCCAAATTCTAAATATCTAAAAAGCCTAATCGGTGAGATAAGAAATAGTTACATGTGAATAATTAAAGTATTCAAACATATATAATACTTATATAACTTATGCTTAATTTACATGAGAAAACATCATGTATATAATCTTGTAAACAATTCCCATACCATGCCATAATGATAAAAAGAATAGCAGGCTTCATGAATTCATGTAGAATGTGTTATGATCCCACAACAAAGTGAACTTAAAATGGCTGTGTTATACATCTAATGTGGGAGGCACAAGCAGAAAGGAAATAAAATTCTAACAAAATCTGTCAATGGATGATACAGATATAGGATTTGTTTTCATGCCTATATTTTTCTCAGTAATTTTAAAGCTTCACAATAAACACAAATGTAAATTTGAAAAAAAAATTGACTATGTGGTCCAGTTTGGATATTTACTATGATTGCACTTTTTTTTATGATTCCTACTTTTTATTTTTTTCACCCCAATTAATAACAAAAATATGTGAAATGAAATAGACAAAAACTAGGACTGAGAAGAAAATTTGTCAAACTTGTTTATAATATCTTATTTACAGTATATATAGAAAGAGAACAAAAGAAAGAAAGATAGTAAATATAGTATATATAAAATATATGGCTAAGTAACTGTACAGTATATGCAATACATATATATATATGGGTATGTGTATAGCATATACAATGTTGAGGAAAAAATTTGTGTTCAGAACACAAAAGTTGGAGGTAAGGCATAAGGGACAGCATGAAAAATGAAAAAAGAATGAAGCATGCAAATTGAGTTTTTTGTTCAACTAAAATACATTAACATCAAATCCATCTATAGAGAATGACTGCAGCACATGATAAACTTTATGACAAAATAACATTCTCAGATACTTGTACCAAATGGGTAGCATCGAGCTTGGAAAAGTGACCTAACATAATTTAAGCTTTAACACTTGTTCCAGAATTGCCACTGGGTCCATCAACCACCTGTCCAGTGATTTTTTGCAACTGGTTGTGTCATAATAGAGACACAGCTGTTTGTTTTCTTACTCCCTTAAGCATTAAAGCCATGAGAAAACCAGGCAGCAAAATTTCAGATTTAAAATAGTACAGTCATAAAGTTTGGATGTAAACTCTCAGTATGTTCATAACCATTTACTGAGCACCCACAAAGTCTATAGCTGTATAATAAGTGTCATCAAAAAAATAAACAAAAAGGATGAATTGATTTCCTATACTTCAAAACAGAAAGTAAGCACTTGGAAGTTTGAGATCAGTTATATACAGCATAGGTATTTCAACTACAAAAATCCATGAATGGAAGGGGAAACCATTTTTTTTTAATTTTTTTTTTTTTTGTATTTTCAGGGCCACACTCATAGCATATGGAGTTTCCCAGGCTAGGGGTCTAATCTGAGCTGTAGCTGCCAGCCTACACCACAGCCACAGCCGCAGCAATGCCAGATCCAAACCACGTCTGCAGCCTACACCACAGCTCACGGCAAGGCTGGATCCTTAAGCCACTGAGAGAGGCCAGGGATCAAACCTGCAACCTCATGGTTCCTAGTCGGATTTGTTTCTGCAGTGCCACAACGGGAATTCTGGGAAACCATTTTTTAAAAACATTTCACTATTCCAGTGTTTGAACTCTTCAAAAAAATTTTTTTTTCATAATGTTGTGGAGACTGCTGGCTTTCCAAGTCAAATCTCAGCCTAACAAAAGTCATTTCTTTGATACTTGGATTGACAACCAGCATTTGAGGAAGCGTTTGAGGAAGTTGGTTTAACTATTAATTAATTGAATCCATATCCCATTTTAGAAAGTGCAAACTGATAAAACAATTTATCTTCTCTATATTTTTAACCCTTTGTTTCTTTAAATTTTGGTCCCTCTCCTTTTAAAGTATATAACTTTTAATACATCTACTACTGACAGACATGAATCACCATTTTGAAACTAAAGTAGTTGTGGCCTCCAAGTGATAGCTGTTGCCTGAATACACAGAGATTAAAAAAAAAAAAAAAGAAAAAAAAAAAGATAGTGAAACAAACACATGGCTTTGAAATTTAAAATAGATCTGAGTCTGTTAGAGAATTATCCCTTGAAGACCTTTAAGTCTTATGTCTGGGCTTTCCTGGTCTGCTTTACCAAGGAATTACCTCATCTGGAGAAGCCTGGGGTATCTCCAGATTAAGGTATTCTCTTGCCTACTGTGCTTATATTTTGAGAAAGTCACTCAGGTTTTTTTCACATGTTTTTTTTGTTTGCTTGTTTGTTTCCTTGAAAATGCTATAAATGTGTGTTATGTGGACCAGAAATACTGACATTACTAGATATTTGTTAAAAATACAAAACTTCAGGCCTCACCCCAGACCTACAGAATCAGAATCTCATTTTCCTAAGATTCCCAGATGAGTCATTTGCATGGTAATGTTTGAAAAACACTGGACTATATAATTCCATGTTCTCTATTGTCTCAGTATTTTATTCAGCTGAGAGTGGTGACTACTTACATAATGTGGCCCTTGTCATAATTTTCTCTTTTGTTTCTCAAATAATAGATACTAGATTTGTTGAACATAGGATGTTAATATTTTGGTAGAGTTTTGAAAATATTACAAAGAAAGGCATTGCTCTTAGTTTTGAGATATTTATGGTATTATATACATCTAGCTTCTTAATTTAGCAATTTATAATTTCTTCTATATCTTTAGAGCAAATGTTTTTTGAAGAAGTAGGATTCATGTAAAAGAACTGATATTTTGGTGAAGATTCTGACATGTCTAATCTTTTTTCAATTTACATGTAAAAATAACCCTTTCGGGATAAAATATAAATAGCTTAAGAAATTAGAAAATAATCTCTAAGTATGTCTGTATATTTGTCTCTCCTTTGTGATGAGTCAAGTCCTTTCTTTCTGCTTAGTCATCATTTTTCTGAATTCTGTTGCTACAAATTAGTTTTGAAAGATATTATGTTGGATGCAATAAGCATGAAAGGGTATCTGGGACTAGTCCTTTAAAGATACATGTAATATTCCAACTACGTTCTTAAAATAAATATTATAACTTAATTTTTGAAGTTCCTTTTCAATTCTTCTCCACATGTTATTCACACAGCAGATATCTCTCTTGCTGATTTTCAGTTACTTATCTTATGTAGGAAGTAGGTCAGAAAACCCCATGGATTTTTTTTTCCTTCTGCCAGCCAGCACATTTGAAGTACTCATTTGGGGATCCATGACCAAAAATATAGTAGAGATTATCAACACTAAGTATTGGTCTTAATGCATATATAATTTCCTTCAAATTTAATAGTTCCATAGCGATAAGCAATATTGTCTCAACTATTACTAGCAAACTAGCATTGCAAATTTGCTTGGAATAAAACAAATTAATGGTAACAGCAGGTTTGGCTATGCTAAAATCTTTACTTGTTCTCAAGTTTTCCAGATTTCAGAATATTTCCCATCAATTTATTTTTTTATTTTTTATTTTTTTATTTATTTTTTATTTATTTATTTTTTATTTTCCCACTGTACAGCAAGGGGATCAAGTTATCCTTACATGTATACATTACAATTACATTTTTTTTCCCCACCATTTGTCCTGTTGCAACATGAGTATCTAGACAAAGTTCTCAATGCTACTCAGCAGGATCTCCTTGTAAATCTATTCTAAGTTGTGTCTGATAAGCCCAAGCTCCGGATCCCTCCTACTCCCTCCCCCTCCCATCAGGCAGCCACAAGTCTCTTCTCCAAGTCCATGATTTTCTTTTCTGAGGAGATGTTCATTTGTGCTGGATATTAGATTCCAGTTATAAGTGATACCATATGGTATCTGTCTTTGTCTTTCTGGCTCATTTCACTCAGTATGAGATTCTCTAGTTCCATCCATGTTGCTGCAAATGGCATTATGTCATTCTTTTTTATGGCTGAGTAGTATTCCATTATGTATATATACCACATTGTCCATCAACAGATGATTGGTTTCCCATCAATTTAGAATGTAAGCGGATTGAAAATGAAATGTTACCAAAGAGCAAACTGCAAAAACACCAGGACTTGACAATTCCTGGATCATCCCACACCTGTGGACACATAATTTTCACTTAAATACTTATCTCAAATCAGTTAATTTAGAATTCATTCAAGGAATTAAAATATAGAAAGTGTATTGACCTTAGTAAAAGTTACTTTTACAAAATATTTTCTTATTTTTTCTTTGTAATTTTACCAGTTATGTATTAATCTCTAAATGATGGCTAAATTTTGAATATACATCTTCTAAGGGGGTAAGCAAGTTTTCCTTTTTTCCCTGGAAGGGAAAAACTGTATCTTTCAAGGCTGTTGGCTATACAAATAATCTTGAAAAATAGTCCAGAAAATTGTCAGCACTTTTGTTCAAACTCAGAAATACAATACAGCCATGAAGGATAGTCTCCTAAAAATGTATCTTAATGTATTTGTCTTTTTGTCCTCACATTTCCTGAGAGATGTTTGTTAAAATCTCTTATATTACTGAGTATTTGCATAGTAGTTATTTCCGACAGTTTATCATGGCGTTACCGGAGTCATGAAATTATAGTTTCACATTGGATAAAACAGTCCTTATACCTATGTAACTAGCTTACTTATAACCACCTTCCCCCATGGAAGAAACAACAGAGGACTAAAATATTAAGATTATAGTTTTCTAGTGTATATTTCTAGTGGGTACTATGCTTTTATGTATCCTCAATCACTTACCTCACAGAATGATATATATGTCAAGTGTTATTTACTTTGAAGATGAACAGCCTGACATTCAGAATGATAATATATATACATTATCCTACAGCACTATTGCTTTTTAATTTGGGCCTATTGACCTCTTTTTCTGTATAGTGAAATATATTCAGGCAGAAATCCTTTGCTTAATCCTCACTGATAATCTTGCTTTTATTGCTTATTTTTTCTTTTATTTAAATTTCAAAATTTTATTGCACATCTTAACTATAGGTGAGAAATTGTTATAATCTTTTTGTGACAAGTTTTGGAGTTAGAAAGTTTTGTTATCCTAATAGAAAAGCTTATAAAAAAGACAAATTATTGAACAAGCCTCAGTTTTGTCAGATGTGGTAGGAAAATATATCTTCTCAATGTTTTGGGAAATATTAATAAAGCAATACATAAATGACATATGTGATTCAGTATATGGACAATAGTATACTTTCAGTAAATAGCAGATTACAATCACTTAACAAATCCCCATATACCCCATGCCAAAAAAAAATGTATAGATCCCAGTATCTTTTTTTTTTTTTTTTTTCTTTTTTGGCCTTCCCATAACATACGGGTTCCCCAGGCCAGGGATCAGATCTGCGCCTCAGTAGCAATTTTTGCCTCAGCTAAGGCAAAACCAGATCCTTTAATCCACTGACCTGGGCTGGGCATCAAACCTGCCTGCTTCACTCCAGAGACACTGTCAATCCCATTGCTCCACAGCAAGAAATCCAGATGATAATATCTGTATTTTAAAAGTACTATCTATATCCAGTTAACTGAGAACTCTATTATCCTGAATATCAAGTAACTTTAAGAGGATTTATTTGAGGTCAATAATGTGTGTTAAAACTGAATTATGTTTGAATACCAGGATTTCTAACAAGCCTCTGTAGGTAACATTAAGTATAATTTCAGAAAAATAGTTTGCTTTCCTGCAGTAGAGGTGTGGGTGCAAATGATGCCCTGAAATACGTACCATGCAAATACTACATGTATACAGAAGCTAATGGACCTCCCCCAAATCCTCAGTTATCCATTATTTTAACATAAGTATTTGTATTTTTTAAAAATTATCAATTCACTTATTTAATAAATTGCTAAATAAATTTTCTCCATCTCAGCCCCTTAGCACATAGAAAAATGGCAAAATCGATTAATGTTGCCTTTATTTCCTTATTTATAATGTGCATTTAAAATGCTCTGTTGTAAAAATGCAATAAAATGTTTCCTTCCTAGTAGTTTTTATAAGTGCTTCAATTCTTTTCAATTAATTTCATGGGCATGCCAGTAACAATGTGTTTTAAAGTTGGCATAAAATATATAAATTAAAAATAGGGCTCTGCTAGACAAGATATTTGTCTGCACTTTATTCTAAACAGATTATCATCCATAAAGGGTTTATCCGCAGCAATATCTTAAATATTCTACATAAGTGTCAGTTAAGTACATTTGTTTCCTAAATCTAGCCAGCATAATATTAGACATAATTTTGGACCACATAAGTGAATGTTTCTGCCAAGCAATTCCAATCAACTGTAACTTTTTTGCATTTTTCTCTTTAGTGCCAGCTGAAAATGCATATGCTCCACCATCTCCATTAAATTCTCATATCTGTTAAAACATGAGATTGATGTGGAAGCCAAGCTTTCCTCATCATAATATTCATTTGCATGATTTTTTATGTTGAAAGCACATTGCAGATCTCAAAATTTTACATTATACCTTAAGGTAAGGTTTTAATAATTTTAATAATGGGCACCTAATCCTTGGAATAAGAGAAAAGGAGGGTACCTATTAGAAATTTTCAATAGGAATGAAACAGAAATAAAAAGTTATTGTAGTGGATCTTTGCTTAGCTCATTATAATGACCCATATCTAGAAATATATGACCAGCCTAGAAAGATATAGGAAAAAAAATCATGATTAACCTTATTTACCAGAAACATTTTTAGCATTTTTTTCATTTAACTTTCTTCTTTATCTATTCTGAGGAATAATTAAATTAAGGCAGCTAGCCCACTGAGCTTTTGCTTTAGTTTTAATATTTAATTTTATTTATACTTAAAAAAAATCACCAACATACTGTGTTAAGGTGTTTGAAAGTTGGAATTTCTATTCTGGTTGTCAAAGTATTCTAATTCAATAAAAAGAAATTGACAGATGATTGAGACATTATAGTTCATAAATAATAGGGATATGGAAGCATTTGATTTACCCCAATTAACTGCAGAAAATTCAAGGGGAAATATATGTAGATTATGAAATATTTTTACGCAAAGTGGATGATTTTTTTCATTTGGTATAGCATGTGTTATATAGTATGTTTGGTGTGCTGTAGAGGCTTATTGATTTATCACTGGATATTATACAAATTCAGACTTAGAGTAATAATGCATTTAATTTATAAACATAATTTATAAACATAAATTAAACTGAATTTAAGTGGTTTTTGGCTGATGCAGTACCCCTGGGAAGCAACATTCATTGTTTCAGAAAATGATTAATTTGCCTGGTCAAAACATATGTTTAATGTTTGTGGAATTATGGTCTTAGGACATTTAGAACTTTTTGACATTTTTGGTGGTTTACTAAAAATAGCATATTGAGCTAGATAGTATAGTATGGTAATATAGATCTTTTGTAATCTGGATCTGCAAGGGTATATTATATTGAATGGCAGTACACAGAGTCAAAATAGGCTTTTTTTTTTTCTCTGCCAAATGGATATACAAAGGGATGAGTGTGAATCAAGGTAAAGTTTGATTCATCCTACAACACGATTTTTTTGTTATCATCGTTGTTTTTTTTTTAGGTTTATTGTCAGTCACTGCCCAACTGAGGTCCTGAGAGTTGTTATGATCTGCCATGAGCTAATTCTGTAATTAGTCAGCAGAAGGCAGAAATTAGCATCAGTAAGAGTCAGAACCAGCAAATGGAGAGAAAGATGAGTTCTGTGTTCTAATAGATGTGAATTTACTAGTGGAGTAAGCAGGATGATAATCATCCAATTAAACAATCAATATAATTTATATGACTTATTCCTAAGCATTCTAGTAAATGGGTCACTCTCTAAATTTAAAGGTGTAACTATTTTAAAAGTGATCCAGAATAACATCATGGGAAGCCACCCCCTTAAATATGATATTTGCTCTGTGTAACTTTATTCAACTGAGAAAAATTGATTAGCCGTGGACTTTTTTGAGAACTTTTTACATTCCAGTTTTGGGGGATAAAATTAATCTCTTTCAAAATATGCAAGATTCTAAGTTTGTGGACAATTTTGTTGCCTTTCATTTTTTTATTGAGGCATAGTTTACATAATTGTGTTGGTTTCAGGTATACAACATAATGATATTCAATATTTGTATATATTGCTAAATGATAACCACAGTAAGTCCAGTAACATCTGTCATTGTCCATAATTAGATTTTCCATTGTGATGAGTACTTTTAAGATCTGCTATCTTAGTACATTTCAAATAAGTAGTACAATATTACTAACTATAGTTACCATACTGTACATTACATCTCTGTGACTTATTTTGCAAATGCAAGTTTGTATATTTTGATTCCTTTCACCCATATAATATAGTAATATGGACCTTATGTAATCTGCAGAGAGATATATGTCTGATAATAGAATGTAGAGTCAAAATGGACTTTTCCTTTTTTAAAATTTTTATTATAGTTGATTTTCAATGTTCTGTCAATTTTTGCTGTACACCAAAGTGACCAGTTAAAAATATATGTACATTCTTTTTCTCACATTATCCTCCATCATGTTCCATCACAAGTGATTAGATATAGTTCCCTGTGCTACACAGCAGGATCTCATTTCTTTTTTTTTTTTTTTTCCGATTTAAGGTTACTTTATTTTTTATTTATTTATTTTTTAATTTTATTTTAATTTTCCCACTGTACAGCAAGGGGGTCAGGTTATCCTTACATGTATACATTACAATTACATTTTTTCCCCCACCCTTTCTTCTGTTGCAACATGAGTATCTAGACAAAGTTCTCAATGCTACTCAGCAGGATCTCCTTGTAAATCTATTCTAAATTGTGTCTGATAAACCCAAGCTCCCGATCCCTCCCACTCCCTCCCCCTCCCATCAGGCAGCCACAAGTCTCTTCTCCAAGTTCATGATTTTCTTTTCTGAGGAGATGTTCATTTGTGCTGGATATTAGATTCCAGTTATAAGTGATATCATACGGTATTTGTCTTTGTATTTCTGGCTCATTTCACTCAGGATGAGATTCTCTAGTTCCATCCATGTTGCTGCAAATGGCATTATGTCATCCTTTTTTATGGCTGAGTAGTATTCCATTGTGTATATATACCACCTCTTCCGAATGCAATCATCTGTCGATGGACATTTGGGTTGTTTCCATGTCTTGGCTATTGTGAATAGGGCTGCAATGAACATGCGGGTGCACGTGTCTCTTTTAAGTAGAGTTTTGTTCGGATAGATGCCCAAGAGTGGGATTGTGGGGTCATATGGAAGTTCTATGTATAGATTTCTAAGGTATCTCCAAACTGTTCTCCATAGTGGCTGTACCAGCTTACATTCCCACCAGCAGGGCAGGAGGGTTCCCTTTTCTCCACAGCCCCTCCAGCACTTGTTATTTGTGGATTTATGAATGATGGCCATTCTGACTGGTGTGAGGTGGTACCTCATGGTAGTTTTGATTTGCATTTCTCTTTATATTCAGCGATGTTGAGCATTTTTTCATGTGTTTGTTGGCCATCTGTATATCTTCTTTGGAGAAATGTCTATTCAGGTCTTTTGCCCATTTTTCCATTGCTTGATTGGCTTTTTTGCTGATGGGTTGTATAAGTTGTTTATATATTCTAGAGATTAAGCCCATGTCCGTTGCATTGTTTGAAACTATTTTCTCCCATTCTGTAAGTTGTCTTTTTGTTTTCTCTTGGGTTTCCTTTGCTGTGCAAAAGCTTTTCAGTTTGATTAGGTCCCATGGGTTTATTTTTGCTCTAATTTCTATTGCTTTGGGAGATTGACCTGAGAAAATATTCATGATGTTGATGTCAGAGAGTGTTTTGCCTATGTTCTCTTCTAGGAGTTTGATGGTGTCCTGTCGTATATTTAAGTCTTTCAGCCATTTGGAGTTTATTTTTGTGCATGGTGTGAGGGTGTGTTCTAATTTCATTGTTTTGCATGCAGCTGTCCAGGTTTCCCATCAATGCTTGCTGAATAGACTTTCATTTTTCCATTTTATGTTTTTGCCTCCCTTGTCAAAGATTAATTGACCATAGGTGTCAGGGTTTATTTCCAGATTCTCTATTCTGTTCCATTGGTCTGTCTGTCTGTTTTGATACCAGTTCCACACTGTTTTGATGACTGTGGCTTTGTAGTATTTCTTGAAGTCTGGGAGAGTTATGCCTCCTGCTTGGTTTTTGTTTCTCAGGATTGCTTTGGCGATTCTGGGTCTTTGGTTCTTCCATATAAATGTTTGGATTGTTTGTTCTAGTTCTGTGAAAAATATCATGGGTAATTTGATAGGGATTGCATTGAATCTGTAGATTGTTTTGGGTAGTATGGCCATCTTTACAATATTGATTTTCCCAATCCAGGAACATGGAATATCTCTCCATTTCTTTACATCTTCTTTGATTTCTTTGATTAAAGTTTTATAGTTCTCGGCATATGGTTCCTTTACCTCCTTGGTCAGGTTTATTCTGAGGTATTTGACTTTGTGAGGTGCAATTTTAAAAGGTATCGTATTTTTGTATTCCTTTTCTAATATTTCATTGCTGGTATACAGCAATGCAACTGACTTCTGAGTGTTAATCTTATATCCTGCTACTTTGCTGAATTTATTAATCAGTTCAAGTAGTTTTTGGGTTGAGTCCTTAGGGTTTTCTAGGTATAGTATCATGTCATCTGCATACAGTGACAGTTTGATCTCTTCTCTTCCTATATGGATGCCTTTTATTTCTTTTGTTTGTCTAATTGCTGTGGCTAGGACTTTCAAAAATATGTTGAAGAGCAGTGGTGAGAGTGGGCATCCCTGTCTTGTTCCAGATTTGAGTGAGAAGGCTTTCAGTTTTTCCCCATTGAGTATTATATTTGCTGTGGGTTTATCATAAATGGCTTTGATTGTATTCAGGAATGTTCCCTCTATACCCACTTTGGTGAGGGTCTTGATCATGAATGGATGTTGGACTTTGTCAAATGCTTTTTCTGCGTCTATTGAGATGATCATATGATTTTTGACTTTTTTTGTTGTTAATGTATGATTTTTTTTTTGTTAATGTATGATGCTGATTGATTTGCATACGTTGAACCATCCTTGTGAACCTGGGATGAACCCAACCTGGTCATGGTGTATAATTTTTTTGGTATGTTGTTGGATTTGGTTGGCTAAGATTTTGTTGAGAATTTTTGCATCTGTATTCATCAATGATATTGGGCGATAGTTTTCTTTTTTGGTGGTATCTCTGTCTGGTTTTGGAATGAGGGTGATGGTGGCATCATAGAATGTCTTTGGGAGTATTCCTTCTTCTTCATCCTTTTGAAAGAGTTTAAGGAGGATGGGCACCAATTCCTCTTTATATGTTTGATAAAATTCACCTGTGAAGCCATATGGTCCTGGACTTTTATTTGTAGGGAGTGATTTTATGACCTCTTCAATTTCATTTCTAGTGATTGGCCTGTTCAGTTGGTCTGTTTCTACTTGATTCAGTTTTGGCGGGCTGTAAGATTCTAGAAAATTGTCCATTTCTTCCAGATAGTCAGATTTGTTGGCATATAGTTGTTCATAGTATTCTCTTTTGGTTTTTTGTATTTCTGCTGTATCCATTGTGATTTCTCCTTTTTCATTTATAATTTTGGTTATTTGGGTTCTTTCTCTCCTCTTTTTAGTGAGTCTGGCCAGGGGTTTGTCAATTTTGTTTACCTTTTCAAAGAACCAGCTCTTGGTTTTATTAATTTTCTGTATTGTTTTTTGAGTCTCTATTTTATTGATTTCTTCTTTGATCTTTATAATTTCCTTCCTTCTGCTGACTTTAGGTCTTTTTTGTTCTTCTTTTTCTAATTCATTTAGGTGGAGGATTAAGTTGTCCATTTGGGATCTTTCGTCTTTTTTGAGAAAGGCCTGTATTGCTATAAATTTCCCTCTGAGCACTGCTTTCACAGCATCCCATAGATTTTGAGTGGTTGTGTCTTCATTATCATTTGTTTCAAGGTAGTTTTTAATTTCCTTCTTGATTTCGTCATTGACCCATTGGTTTTTTAGTAGCATGTTGTTTCGTCTCCATGTAGTAGGTTTTTTCTCTTTCCTTTTCCCATGGTTGGTTTCTAATTTCATGGCATTGTAGTCAGAGAAGATACTTGAGATAATTTCTATGCTCCTAAATTTATTGAGGTTAGCTTTGTGTCCCAATATGTGGTCAATTCTTGAGAATGTTCCATGAGCATTTGAGAAGAATGTGTATTCTGCTTTTTTTGGATGTAGTGTCCTGAAGATATCAATTAAGTCTAACTTTTCTATTGTTTCCTTTAGGATCTCTGTTGCTTTATTGGTTTTCTGTCTAGAGGATCTATCCATTGATGTGAGGGGGGTATTACGGTTTCCTACTATGATTGTATTCTCATCAATAGCTCCTTTTATGTCTGTTAATATTTGTAGTGTGTATCTGGGGGCTCCTATATTTGGGGCATATATGTTGACGATAGTAACATCCTCTCCTTGGATGGATCCCTTAATCATTAAGTAGTGTCCTTCTTTGTCTTTCTTTATGTCTTTTGTTTTAAAGTCAATTTTGTCTGATATGAGCATTGTGACTCCTGCTTTTCTGTCATGTCTATTGGCTTGAAATATTTTTCCCCACCCTTTCACTTTCAATCTATATGTATCTTTTGTCCTAAGGTGAGTTTCTTGTAGGCAGCATATTGAAGGTTTTTGCCTTTTTATCCACTCAGCCACTCTGTGTCTTTTGATTGGGGCATTCAGTCCATTGACATTTAAGGTGATAATTGATAGATGATTATTTATTGCCATTTGAACCTCGTGTTCCAGTTGATTCTATGGTTCTCCATTCTTCCTTTCTTTTTTTTTTTTTTTTTTTGTTTGGATGTCTCCTATTATTATCTGCTTGAGTGTACTTTTTTTTTCACTTTTTGCAAATGCAGTATTTGGTTTTGTCTTGTTGTTGCCCTGTTTTTTAACTATGCTAACCCCTTCCCACAATTGTGTTTTAGCTTGATGGTCCTGTAAGTTCAAACACTTCATTACTATATTAAAATTAAGAAGAGAAACATACAACAAACAAACAAAAAGGGTCTATTTATTTCCTAACATCCCTTGCCCACATTTTATGGTTTTGATTACTCTCTTTTATTTTTTTCTTTTTAATTTTATTTTGTTTGAAGCATGTTCATGATTAAATCTGTATGCTGGCTTATTTGAGTGACTGCTCTCTGATTGCAGCTTCCTCAGTCCTAGTTCTTCCTCTTCTTTTTTTTTTTTCTTTTCTTTTTTCTTCCCTTTCCTTCCTTTCTTTTTGGTTTAGAGAAGCCCTTTCAATATTTCCTTTAACCTGGGCTTTGTGTTGCTGTATTCTTTAAGTTTTTGTTTGTTGGAAAAAAATTTTATTTCCCCTTCTATTTTAAATGATATTCTTGCTGGATAGAGTATTCTAGGTTGCATATTTTTTTCTTTTAGCACTTTAAATATCTCCTGCCATTCCCTCCTGGCCTGTAGTGTTTCTGTAGAGAAATCAGCTGATATTCTTATGGGGGTTCCCTTGTAGGTAACATTCTGTTTTTCTCTTGCTGCCTTTAGGATCCTCTATCACTAACTTTTGCCATTTTTATTATGATGTGTCTTGGTGTGGGTCTGTTTGGGTTCAGTTTGTCTGGGGCCCTCTGTGCTTCTTGTATCTTGAATCCAGTATCCTTTAGATTTGGGAAGTTTCCAGGGATAATTTCTTCAAATATATTTTCCATCCCCTTATCTTATTCTACTCCTTCTGGAATTCCTATTATGCGTAGATTGGCCCGCTTTATATTATCCCATAGGTCTCTTATATTGCTTTCCAGTTTTTTGATTCGGTTTTCTGTCTGTTGACTGGATTGAGTGATTTCCATTATTCTATCTTCCATATCACTGATTCGTTCTTCTGCATTATTCATTCTGGTTTTTACTGCCCCTAGTTCAGTTTGCATCTCTGCAAATGAATGTTCTAGTTTTTCTTGGCTCCTCCTTATATTTTCTAGTTCCTTTCTGAGGGTATCTGCATTACTATTCATATCTTCTCTTAATTCCTTCAGTATTTTCACTATTTCTCTTTTGAACTCCAGGTCTGTCTGACTGCAGAGATCTGTTTCATTGTTGACTGTTTTAGGTGAGTTCTGTTGGTTTGACTGGGGGTGGTTTCTCAGCTTCTTCATCTTGCTTGTTGTTTTCTTTCTCCTGAGGGAGTTGCACTCTCCGTTATCAGGCAGTGTTTGCCTTGTCACTGCCGTGGAATATTTCCTGAGGGCTAGCGTTGTTGGTCAATCTTTTCTGAGGCAGTGTGGCTTTTCTGGAGTGTTGAACGAGCTAACAGTGTTTCTTAGAAGCAAAGGAGGACTTCCTGAGGGCAGACAGGACTGGGAGGTCCACACCACGATGGTAGCAGATTTCACTTGATCATGCAGAGCTTGCTCTGGTGTTTTTAGGCTGTGGGGTTCTTGCAGGGGGTTGGCGGTGTTGGGCAGCTGTTCCTCAGGAGCAGCTATCTGGGTCACTGAGAACCTAAGAGGCTCTTCCCTAGGGCAGCCCAACTCAGAAGGATGGCCTGTGAATGTAGGCGGATCTTTTCACAGTCTGGCCAAGATTGTTGCAGCTTTTCTGGGCTGCAGGGGGTCCTCCAAGGGGCTGGTGGTGCTGAGCAGCTATTCCATGGGAGTGGGGCACCCCCTGGGGGCTTAGGCAGGTAGCAGGGCCGTTGGAAACACAAGAGGCTCCTCCCCCGGGCAGCCTGACTCAGAAAAACTGTCGGAGAATTAGGCAGATCTATTCACGGCCTGGCTAGCCTTGTTCTAGCTTTTCTGGGCTGCAGGCCTTTTCTCGGGGGCTGGTGGTGTTTGGTGCTGCTCTGTGGAAGTGTAGCCCCTCCAAAGGGCAAGCAGGCCTATGCAGGGACAGCCCCTGTGGTGGTAGGCTTCAGGCAGTTGTTGAGGCCAGCCCTCCTGAATGGCAGGCAGCCCCAGGTTCGGCAAGAGCGTATGGGGTGGTGGGGGTGGGGGGAGGGGATGCACTGGGAAGCACAGCTTTCAGCTAGCTAGCGGGCCTGTAAGCTTGCTGTGGCGTGGGGGGTATTCTATGGGATCCCACCCCTTCTTCTCTCCCTTCCCCAGCACAGGCACAGACCAGGCTCTTCTCCCAGGTTCCCTCTGATGCGGCTTTCCACTTCCCCGCCCCTAGAGTATTGCTCCCTTCCTCTGTGACAGCTTTGTTTTCTAGTCTCCCATGCAGTCTCTGCCCCGTCAAATGGTTTCTAGACCTCCCAAGCAGTTTCTGCTCCACCCCGCCCCCCCAGCCCGTTCTCAGGGACTAATCTCTGGAGCCTAGGACTTGGTGCCCAGCCCCCACCCAGGCGTCTCAATTTTTGGTGACTGTGCCCGTAGTTCAGATGGTCCGTTTGGTTCTTGATCGGCTTTTCTGTACTCCAACTTACTGCTACACTCTTCTCTGCATCTGGAGATTCCTCCGATTTGTTTGATCTTTCCCCCGTGTAGGTGACTTTCCAGGGTGCGGGATCCCTTTCTCCTCCGCAGTTCCCTTTTGGGAGCGCCCGTCCTGCTCGGATTCACCTTCTCTCACTCTCCTCTTTTCTCCCGTTCTGCCCAGTAATGTCACGAACTTCTTGCCGTTATTGGAGTTTAGGTTCCTCTTCCAGCGATTGGTTGCTGTTCTGTGTGAGTCATTTATTCTGTAGATGTGCTTTTTTTGTTGTGTTTGTGGGAGAGAGCGAGCGTGTCCCCCTACTCCTCCGCCATCTTGTTCTCTCTCCTCATTTCTTATATACTCTAATTATTTCCAACTACTACCCCAAACTCCAGGTCCATCCCATTCCCTCCTGATCCCTCTTGACAACTACAAGTCTGTTCTCCATGTCCATGAGTTTGTTTCTTTTCTGTAGATAGGTTCATTTGTGCCATGTCTCATATTCTAGATATATGTGATATCATATGGTATTTGTCTTCACCTTTCTGTCTTATTTCACTTAGTATGAGAATCTCTAGTTCTATCCATGTTTCCACAAATAGCATTGGTTTGTTCTTTTTTATGTGTGAGTAGTATTCCATTGTGTACATGTTCTACAGTTTTTCTTTTATATTTAACAAATGATAATTTTAGTTATACTAGATTTACAATATTCTGTCAGTTTCTGCTTTATAGCAAAGTGACAGTTATACATATATATATATATATATATATATATATATTATTTTTCTCTTATTATCTTGCATCATATTCAATCACAAGTGATTGGATGTAGTTCCCTGTGCTATACAGCAGGATCTCATTGTTTATCCACTGCAATAGCTTGTATCTACTAGCCCCAAATTCCCAGTCCATCCCCCTCCCTCACTGTTCCTCTTTAGAACCACAAGACTGCTCTCCATGTCTGTGAGACTGTTTTGTACATAGGTTCATCTGTGCCATATTTTAGATTCCAGATATAAGTGATATCACATGGTATTTGACTTTCTCTTTCTGTCTTATTTCTCTTAGTATGAGAATCTGTAATTCCATCCATATTGCTGCAAATGGCATTATTTTGTTCTTTTTTAAGGCTGAGTAGTATTACACTGTGCACATTCCACATCTTCTGAATCCATTCGTCTGTTGATAGACATTTAGATTGTTTCCATGTCTTGGCTATTGTGAATAGTGCTGCAATGAATTTAGGGGAGCATGTATCTTTTTCAATGAACGTTTTGTCCAGATATATTCCCAAGAGTGGGATTGCTGGATTATAAAGTAGTTCTATATTTAGTTTTCTGAGGTAATTCCATACTGTTTTCCATAGTGGTTGCACCAATTTACATTCCTACCACAGTGTAGTAGGGTTCACTTTTCTGCACACTGTCTCCAGTGTTTGTTATTTGTAGACTTATTAATTACAGCCATTCTGACCAGTGTGAGATGGTACTTCATTATATTTTTGATTTGCATTTCTCTAGTAATTAGTGATGTTGAGCATTTTTTTTTCAGTGAATATGTTCTTTTCCAGGACTTTTATGATGTTTTGTCTTATGTTTATGTCTTTAAGCCATTTTGAGTTTATTTTTGTGCAGGGTGTGAAGGTGTGTTCTAGTTTCACTGATTTATAGGCAGCTATTCAATCTTCCCAGCACCACTTGCTGAAGAGACTGTGTTTTTCCCATTTTATATTCTTGGTTCCATTGTCAAAGATTAATTGACCATAGGTATTTCAGTTTATTTCTGGGTTCTCTATTCTGTTCCATTGTTCTATATGTCTGTTTTGGTACCAGTACCACACTGTCTTGATGCCTGTAGCTTTTTTACCTTCATTTTTATCCTTTTGCTGTTCCTTGTATTTACTGTCACTTTTACAATATTTTTTTTGTTTGTTTGTTTCTCTTTGATCTTTATACCGGCTTATTTAAGTGATTACTTTCCAACTGAGATTTCCTCCATCCTATTTCCTGGTACTTTCAGTGTTTTTTTCTAGAATGGGTTTAGTATTGCCATACTTTTTCAGTTTTTATGTGTTGAAAAAATTATTTATTTCTCCTTCTATCTTAAATGATATTCTTGCTGGGTAGAGTGTTATAGGGTGCAGACTTTTGGCTTTTAGAACATTGAATATATCTTGCCACTCTCTTCTGGCCTGTAGTGTTTCTGTAGAGAAGACAGCTGATAACCTTATGGGAGTTCCTTATAATTAACTCTTTGTTTTGCTCTTTCTTCCTTTAGAATCCTCTCATTTCTTTAACTCAACAAATTTTATTATATTTATACTTATACAAAGATCATCACAACCCAGTTTTATAATATTTCCATCCCAAAGCCCCAGGCCATTCTCTCACCCCCCAAAATGTCTCATTTGGAAAACATAAGTTTTTCAAAGTCTGTGAGTCAGTACCTGTTATGCAAAGTAGTTCTGTGTCCTTTTTTAAGATTCCACATGGAAGTGATAGCATATGTCATTGGTGTCTCACTGTCTGAGTAATTTCACTTAGCATGATAATTTCTAGTTCCATCCATGTGGCTGCAAATGCCATTATTTCTTTCATTTTAATGGCTGAGTAATATTCCATTGTGTATATGTACCACACCTTCTTTATCCACTCCTCTGTCAAAGGGCATTTAGGTTGTTTCCATGTCTTGGCTATCCTATATAGTGCTGCAATGAACATTTCAGCATATGTATCTTTTCGAGTCATGGTTTTCTCTGGATAGATGCCCAGGAGTGGGATTGCTGGATTAAATAGTAATTCTATTTTTAGTTTTCTGAGGAATCTCTATACTGTTTTCGACAGTGCTTGCATCAATTTACATTCCCACCAACAGTATAATAGGGTTCCCTTTTCTCTACACTCTCTCTGGCATTTAACATTTGCAGACTTTTTGATGAAGGTCATTCTGGCTGGTGTAAGGTGGTACCTCATAGTAATTTTGATTTGCATTTTTCTAATAATGAGTGATGCTTGAACATGTTTTCCTGTGTTTTTTGACCATCTATATGTCCTCTGAGGAGAATGGTCTAATTAGATCTTCTGCCCATTTTTTGATGGGGTTGTTTGGTTTTTTGGTATTGAGCTGCAGGAGGTAGAATCCTCTCCTTATCTTTAACTTTTGCCATCTTATTATAATATGCCTTTAGCACAGGCCTGTTTGGGTTCAACTTGTTTGAGGTCCTCTGTGTTTCCTATATCTTGATATCCATGTCCTTTAGATTTGGAATGTTTTCAGCCATAATTTCTTCAAATATATTTTCAATCCCTTGTTCTTCTCCTTCTGTAATCCCTATTATGCATAGATTAGCCCACTTAATATTATCCCATAAATCCCTTATATTGCTTTCATGTCTTTTGATTTGGTTTTCTGTCTGCTGTTCTGATTTGGTGTTTTCCATTAGTCTATCTCCAAGTCACTTATTCATTCCTCTGCATTATTCATTCTACTTTTCAATGCCTTTAACTCAGCTTATGTCTCTGCAAATGAATTTTTTTAAATTTTTCTTGGCTCCTCCTTATATTTTCTATTTCCTTTCTAAAATAACCTGCATTACTGTTCCTATCTGCTCTTAATTCCTTCAGTATTTTCACTATCTTCTTTTTGACATTTGTGTCTGTTAGACTGCAGAGGTCTGTTTAATTGTTTGCTCCTTCAGGGGAATTATCCTGTTCTTTTAACTGGGAGTGGTTCCTAAGCTTCTTCATTTTGCTTATACTCTTCTTATTCTATGAGTTTAGGGAAAACAACTACTATAGCCTTGGAGGGCTATTTATATGCAAGAGCACTCCTGAGTGTTTTGTCAAGGCTTATTATTTGGTGTGAGGACTGCTTTTGGCACAGACCTCTTCCAAGTTTCCCTCTGCCCTGGCACTTAGCTCCCCAGCTCTTGGGACCACTCCCTAGCCCCTCAGGCTGTCTCCACACATCCAGCCCTAGTTCTTTCCCCAGAAATGACCTCCAGAGTCTGAGTCTCAGTGCCCAGCCCCCACCTGAGTGTCTCAGGCTGCAGTGTCTGGGGGTGGTGGTACTGATGATTTGTGCAGCTCTCTCTCTCTCTCTGCTTTGCCCTCCTCATTCTGGCTGCTGTGCTTTTCTTCAAGGCTGATGGCCCTCCATCTCAGCTGATCTCACAATCAGTTAGGTGTCTTCCCAGGGTGCATATCAATTTTCTCTTTCACAGCTCCCTCTCAGGAGTGCTGGTCCCATCCTGATTCTTTTTTTTTCTCCTCTCTCTTTTTTCTCCTTTTGTTCTACCCTGTTATATGGAGAGTTTCTTGCCCTTTTTGGAGGTTTAAGGTCTTCTGCCAGTGTTCAGTAGATGTTCTGTGTGAATCACTATACATGTAGTTTTTTTTGTTGTTATTTGATGTGTTTGTGGGAGAAGGTGAGTGCCACATCTTCCTCCTTTACCATCTTGATCCTTCCCCTAAATAGACTTTTCAATATTAATTTATATGAAAAACTTAGAAGATGCTGAATATTATCATGCAGTTAATTTATGTATTTTTCACAAATAGTCAATCTAGCTGTGTGTTTTCTATTTAAACCTCAGTTCTATGGTCTGAATATTTGTGTCCCCCAAATTTTATTATATAATCTTAACCCCCAGAGGTGATGATATTAGTAAGTGAGGTCCTTTGTGAGGTGTTTTAAGTTATGGAGGTAGAATCTAGAATGGATGGAATCAGTGCCATATAAAAGAGGCCCTGTAGAGTTCCCTAGTCTCTTCTACCATATGAAAATACAATGAGAAGTCTGTGACCCAGAAAAGGGCCCTCATCCAACTGTGCTAGCACTCTGATCTTGGACTTTCACCCTCCAGAAGGATTAGCAATAAATTCCTCCTGTTCATAAAGCACCCAGTTGGGAGTATTTCTTTAGAGCATCCAGAACAGACTAAGAGGCTCAGGAAGATTAGTCCAAAATGTGTTATTTAGTCCTCCACTCACAAATTATTCCATACCAAGTATTAAGTATTATATGTCCTGTAAGGTAAGCAATGTTATTATCTTATTAAGAATGAGGAAAACAGGGGGAACAGGGAGAGTTTAGTATAAATAATTTTTAAATAATAATGAGGTATTAACTGCTATGTACTAAAGATAATTCTAAAGAATATGGGGAGAGCAGATACATGGATCATCCACTACCTCTCCGGCTGAGCCACAGTATCTGAGGCAGAAACACAATTGGAAGAGCTTCTTCAGCTCCCACTAAGGCTGAGATTCAAACCTTTGTGAAGAGGGTGCTGGAGTGGCCCACTGGAGAGTAGAAAAACTTCACTGAGGTGCTGTGTAAAGGGGCTAGCCAAGTAAACTCACTACGAGCAAGCTACTTGCTGGAGTGCTGATGAGATTCTGAGCAGCTGCCCTTTGGGTCACTAGTGGAATGTGCTGGTAAGCTTCCTATGAGAATGCCACTGACAGCTGTGGTGGTGTTGAAATTCACTGAGTGGTGGGCAACTTTGGGTGTTTTCAGTGCCATTGGTCACTGTGTGCTGCAGAGCAAGAAGCAAAACACACTAAGATGAGGAACCACTATGCCCTAATACCTAATATGTACTTTTTTTTTCCTTTTTATCTTTCTAGGGCCGCACCCATGGCATATGGAAGTTCCCAGGCTAGGGGTCCAATCAGAGCTTTAGCCACTGGCCTAAGCCACAGCCACAGCAATGCCAGATCTGAGCTGCATCTGTGACCTACACCACAGCTCACAGTAAGGCTGGATCCTTAACCTACTGAGCAAGGCCAGGGATTGAACCTGCAACCTCATGGTTCCTAGTCAGACTCATTGACCACTGTATGTATGTATGTATGTATGTATGTATATATGTATGTATTTTCCTTTTAAGGGTCATGCATGTGGCATATTGACATTCCCATGCTAGGGATTGAATTGGAGCTACAGCTGCCAGCCTATGCCATAGCCACGGCAGTGCCAGATCTGAACCACGTCTGTAATCTACACTGCCATGGGCAATGCCAGATCCTTAACCCACTGAACAAGGCCAGGTATCAGATCTGAATCCTCATGGATCCTAATTAGCTTCATAACCCACTGAACCACAGTAGGAACTCCCCTAAATCATTGCCTTTATTCTCATTGTGAATAAATACAGGCCACAGAGGACCTTGCTGTTTCAAGCTAAAATACCTGCCTTGAACATCAGCATAGTGGTGAACACTAAGAAGCATCAATTTATTCAATTTGACATCTAAGGAAGGAAGCCTAGTATCATGTTCCCAATATGCCTGACACTGACTTGCACTCTGGCAGTCCAAGCAAAGTATTACCAGGTAAATGCGTAATCTATCCTCCAGAACCCTAACCCTGGAGGTTATGAGCCTGGTCCTACAGGGAAAGATAAAGTCCATTTCGCTTGGGGAAATGGATTGTATTTACCTAGTCTTAGCCTAGCCTCAGCATTTCTCTTTAGTCCTGCTGCTTACCCTGATTTCACATTAAGTCAGTATCATATATTCAAGTCATTAAGGACAATGGCTAAGCAGGTATCCTATTTTGGAAGTAAATAATTAGGCCTGCCTTACAAGTAGTTATCCAGTTCCATGATGGTAATGAGAACCAATCAACATCGCTACCTTGATCTGTCTTCAATCAAAAGACCACCTTTGTCTCTGCATCTTGACAGTTCCCCTAAATAGGGAAAAGCAAGGGGGAGAAGATTACAATAATAATTCTTCTGAAGTTGGGCTTTTCCTTAGGTTCTGGTCTCACATTTTGCTGTTATCTGAACTTGAAGGTAGGATAGTGATAGGTTGTTTTTCTCAACTGTTGGCTATACTAATCAGTTTTGTGAAATCTAGTCAATTTCTCCAGGTTGGCAATTTAATATAACATTTCCCAAAAATGTAATTCTTTTTGTCATTAGAATTCTAAGGGATTGTAAAGATAAATATTGCATCTACTTCAAAAGTCAGAACTAGACTGGGAGAAAGGTCAGAGAAAGAAATATTGTATTTTCCCTTTTTATTTTTGGACACTGTTTGAAGTTCATTGAATAATAATCTCTTTCACCGTATTTTAAACTTTTTCTGTTTTCTACACATAAGTCTTTCTTGTGAAAATTAAATTATTTGGGAAAAGATGGGAGGGAATTTTCAGAATTTTCTTAAGATTTTATGTCTAGAGAGTTTGGCTTTATATTGTAATGCTTGTTAAAAGAGATTTGAGTGCCATTCAGAGGGATATGATACAGTGAGACAAAGGGAAAGAATAATATGTGAATAAGAACCAATTTTTTAAAAGCATCTTAAATATTTTTAATGTGGAGTAATAGACCACAGTGTAAAAATCAAGGGTTTGTTGTTTTTCATAAATACTAGCTTATTTTAATAGGATATTGAAACTTTCACTCTCAGTAAATTTAATGACCTCTCTAGAATAATATTTGCAATAGTCCCACTGTTTTTATCTTATATATGCACTAGAGAATTGTAGAAAAAGGCTGAAAAATGTTAGAAAAAATTTCAAGCAGTTCTATAAGGATAAAATCTAATTTCATGTAAACAGAAATAGCAATTTTAAAATATTGCTTTCTCTAAAAATTACTGTCAAATTGCAATACTGGAAACACTGTAATTTGAGAATCAAAAGTAATAAATTTAAGGACATGAGAAATGATATTTAATATTAGCCACTACTTGATGATATGAAATTGAAAATTTCCCAAAATCAATAGCTGTCAAAATATTTTAAGTAATTTTCTTGTGTGTGTATTGAACCCTTCAGAAAACAGTACAGTGGAAGGCAATTGTTCTTGTTTTTTCCTGCAAGAGTAGATCTCTACACAATTTTTGAAAAATTTGTAAGTAATGCAAGTGAAAGATCTATGAAACAAATACCTTTAAATAGAAATTTTTAAAATTGTTTTAATTAATTTTTAAAATTGAATTATAGTACAATATTCATTTCAGGTGTGCAATATTCTGATTCAAAATGTTTAAAGACTATGTTCCATTTAAAGTTATTAAAAATATTAGCTATATTCCCTGTGCTGTGTGATATAGCCTTGTAGCTTATTTATTTGATACATAGTAGTTTGTACCTCTTTAATCTCCTACCCTTCTCACTGATAGCCACTAATTTATTCTCTATCTCTGTGAATTATCTCTGTTGTGTCATAGTCATTCCTTTACTTTTTTGATTACTTATATAACTGATGATGGATTTGTATTTATCCTCCTGACTTATTTGACTAAGCATGATGTCCTCTAGATCCATATACCTTGTTACAAATGGCATTATTTCATTCATTTTTATGGATGAGTAATACATTCCATTGTAATATATATACCACATTTTATTTATACATTCATTGTTGAAGGACACTTAGATTGCTTCTATATCTTGGCTATGGTAAATAATCCTACTATGAACATGTTTAAATAATTTGACAATATTTTTCTTTCTTTTTAATTCACTTTTTAAACTTTTTATTGAATGAAAGATTTTTAAATTTGATGGTATTTTACAATTTTCTAAAATTTCACACACACAGTTTCATATAATCTCGTAATAACTTTTTTTGGAGGGAGGACCCACAGCATACAGAAGTTCCAGGGCCGGAAACTGTATCCACATCACAGCAAAAACCAGAGACACTGCAATGACAATGCTGGATCCTTAAGCTCATGTGCCACAACGGAACTCCTGACCTTGTTTTTTAATCTGACATTCCTATATTGCCCATCCCTCTCTGCTAACCATTAGTTGGTTCTCTGTATCTGTGAGTCTGCTTCTTTATTGTTATATTCACTAGTTTGTCATATTTTTAAGATTACACATATAAGTGATATCATACAGTTTTGTGTTTCTCTGATTTATTTAACTTACCACAATGAATTCCAGGTCCATCCAAGTTGCTTCAAATGGCAAAATTTCTTATTGTTTATGGCTGAGTAGTATTCCACTGTGTTTGTATATACCATGTACAAATTTATCCATTAATGGATGTACCATATACAAATTTATCCATTGATCAGTTAATGGACTCTTTGGTTGCTTTCCTATCTTGACAATTATAAATAATGCTGCTATGAACACTGGAACACAAGTATTGTATCGAATTAGTGTTTGTGTGGGTTTTGGAGGGATACATATCTAGGAATGGAATTGCTGGGTCATATGATAGTTGCATTTTCAGTTTTTTGAGAAATCACTATACAGTTTTTCACAATGGATATATCAATTTACATTCCTACCAAGAGTATAGGAGACTTCCCTTATCTCTATATCCTCACCAACATGTTATTTGTGTTCATTTTGTTTATAGCCATTCTGATAGGTGTAGTTGATATCTCATTGTGGTTGTGATTTACAGTTCGCTGATGATTCCCAATCTTGAGCACATTTTCATGTGCATATTGGCCATCTGCATTTCCTCTTGGGAAAAATGTCTATTCAGTCCTTCTTTCCATTTTTTAATCAAGTTTTTTATGTTGACTTATATGACCTGTTTCTATACATTGGGTATTAATCCCTCATTGGTCATGCCATTTGCAGATATTTATCCCAATTAATAGATTGTCTTTTCATTTGTCTCTGGTTTCCTTTGCTGTACAAAAGTTTTTAAGCTTAATTAAGTCCCATTTTATGTATTTATATTTTGATTTACTTTACTTTAGGAGATGGATATTAAAAATAAATTATTGTGGTTTAATGAGGAAAATGTTTTTTTTTCCCTCCATGACTTTTATAGTATCCAGTATTACAAAGGGTTTAATCTATTTTGAGTTTATTTTATATATGGTGTTAGAAAATGCTCTTTTTTCTTTTTTCTTTCTTTATTATATTTTAGGGGCACAGCCATGACGTATGGAAGTTCCAAGGCTAGGGGTCAAATGAGAGCTACAGCTGCTGGCCTACAACAGAGCCACAGCAATGTGGGATCCGAGCTGCATCTTTGACCTACACCACAGCTCATGGCAACTCTGGATCCTTAACTCACTGAGCAAAGCCAAGGATCAAACCCATATCCTCATGGCTAGTAGTTGGCTTCATTACCACTGAGCCACAATGGGAACTCCAAGAATGTTCTAATTTCATTCTTTTACATATAACTGTCCAGTTTACCCAGAACCATTTGTTGAAGAGACTCTCTTTTCTCCATTCTATATGCTTGCATTCTTTGTCATAGATTGATTGACTCTAAGTGTGTGGGTTTATTTCTGGGCTTTATTTCCTGTTTCATAATCTATACATCTGTTTTTGTGTCAGTACCATACTGTTTTGATGACTGCAGTTTTGTAGTATTGCCTGAAGTCAGGGGTGGTGAGTTCTTCAGTTCCACTTCTTTCTCAAGATTGTTTTGACTGTGTATTTTGTGTTTCCTACAAATTTTAAAATTATTAGTTCTAGTTCTGTGGAATATGCCATTGGCAAGCTGCAGTGAATCTGTAGATTGCCTTGGGTAGTATGGTAATTTAATATTGATTCTTCCAATTCAGAAACACTGCAGGAAAATTTTCAGAGGTACAATACTATTCTTAAGCCTCATAGTTTTTAGAACTGCCACGAAAAAGGACTGAGAATCAAACTAGGGAAACTTGGTATTGGTTCTAACCTTTCTTTCAATGAATATAACCTTAGGGAATACCACTTAACCAGTCTCAGCCCAATCTGTAACAATGAAAGAGCTGAACTAGAATATTTCTAAATTACCTTCCATTTCTAGCTCTCAATGATTTTGATAAAATTTATTCAAATCTTGATCCTAAGAGATAATATTTTTAAAAACTGTTAACTATAAGAATTGTTTTCTATGTATTTTAAAACTCTTTTAAGATTTATACTGGAAACTTTAGGTTCAGACTTTTTCAGATATCTCCTTCTGAGAAACATGTATACAGCCATTATTGGCTTAGTATGGCTCTCTAGTAGAAATTTCCCTACAGCCAAAGGTGTTGAATTCATCTGATAGCCACATCTCCTGCAGTTCACATTAAGTGCAAAGTTGCAACTTTAAACTATATTCCACAGTAGCATGGACCAGTAGCACAGTTTAGCATGGATTATGTTTCTTTTCTTTTTTTAAAAAAATTATGTATGGCTTCATATTAAAAATTCCTCCAATAATCCAGACACAGTGTTGCTCTAAGGACAACATTGTAGCAAACTATTGGATAAATTCTTTAATTTTAGCTTTCTGAGAACTCTTCATACTCAGGTTGGTGCTCATACATACTTGAGTTAGAACCACTGTATCTTTTCTTTAGTTGAAAGTTAAATCAGGTTAAAGTATGCTGACTTGGAATTGAGACCATTCACTGCTATGTTTCTAAACTTTGAAAAGAGTTTAGAAATTAGAAATGTGTTTTCCTTAAAGCCCCACATAATACGCCCTCCTGGCCTTCTCTTGCCTTATCTCTTACCATAGAACCCCTTTTACATATTGTACAGAAAGATGCACATGACCTCCTAGATATTTATTGAAAAAACAGGCTTGCTATGCTTTAGTGACATCCCTACTGCTTTCATTGTCTGTAACACTCTTCTCCTAGATTATCTATTTTCTTGATAATTTTTATTGACATATAGCTATTATGTAAATGTGTGTTCTGTTTTCTAATTCCATTCACTTGCTGAAAGGGCTCAAAAGCAAAGATGTCCCTATAATAATCAGCATATTTAGAGGCCAGATCTTGATGTAAAGATCCTTCAACGAACCAGGGCTCTTAGAAAATTGTCTCATTCCAAAATATATTAAGTATCTCATTCCAGAACATGACACATGTTCCAAGACAGTAAGGCCACACTTAAAACTGATTAGAACATATCCAAAAGATGTGGAGACCAAATTAAAGAAATTCACAATACCAAATGCTGGATAATTTGAGCTCAAAAATATTTAAGGAGAGTAATGAAATATAAAGCATTAAAATAGGGAAATCATGAATGGTACTAAAAATAAATGAATGAAGATACTCTTTACAGTAGAATGCTGAATGCTAACTGGTAAATGTGAAATAGCACTAGAGTTGAAAATTATCACTTCGCATTCATTAACATTATAAAAATTGGTATGGGCAAAAATAGTAGCTTTTAACTCAATGAAAAAACTTGAGGTTAGGATATTTTTATGCTCTTAAAAAAAACTTGAGGTTAGGATATTTTTATGCTCTTAATGTATTTTTTGCAGATTGCTTTGTATTTATAGGGGAAAATATACTAACTGTATAATGGAGGGTTTGAAGAACACCACGACCAATAGGAAAAATTGCATCACCATGAG
Source organism: Sus scrofa (assembly GCF_054392235.1). Lineage (NCBI taxonomy): Eukaryota > Metazoa > Chordata > Mammalia > Artiodactyla > Suidae > Sus > Sus scrofa. The sequence continues at coordinate 183,816,814 of NC_139383.1, read as the reverse complement.
AGAGCAGATGGACCTCATATGCCTGCAGATGTGTTATTCTGAGAAGGGTCTACAGTCACTTATGTAACTTTCACTCTGAGAATACATAACCTGAAACTAAATATAAAGCAATATTAAATGATAAAAATGTTAAGTGAAGAATGTTCTATTGGAAAAAAAGTAATAAAAGCAGTCTTCAAATTACCAGTATCATAAAAGACATGTGCAATGGAAATAGTTCTAATTTAAAAAGACTAAAAAGATATGATAGTGATCATAGGGTATTTCTAGTTTTAGTTTTTTGAGGAACCCCCATACTAGTTTCCATGGTGGCTGTATAAATTTACTTTTTCACTAACAGTAAACTAGGTCAGGTCCTTTTTTCTCCACATCCTCACCAGCATTTGTTATTTGTAGACATTTTGATGATAGCCATTCTGATAGGTGTTAAGGTTATACCTCTTTGTAGTTTTGATTTGTATTTCCCTAAGGATTTAATGCTGTTGAGCATCTTTTCATTGCCTGTTAGCCATCTGTATGTCATCCTCAGAAAAATGTCTATTCAGGTCTTGTGCCCATTTTTTAAATTGGGTTGTTTGTTTTTTGACTGAGTTTTATGAATTGTTTATATATTTTGGATATTAATCCTTTGTCATTGGTATCATTAGCAAATATTTTATTCCATTCAGTAGGTTGTCTTGTCATGTGTAAAGCTGTGTAAAGCTTTTAAGTTTAATTAGGTCCCATTTGTTAATTTTTGTTTTTGTTTCTTATACATTAGGAGACAGATCCAAAAATAGATTGCTGGCATTTATGTCAAAGAGTGTTCTGCCTAGGTATTTTGCTAGGCGTTTTATGTTTTCAGGTCTTAAAGTCTTTAATCCATTTTGAGTTTATTTTGAATATTGTATTAGAAAATGTTCTAATTTAATTATTTCACATGGAGCTATACAGTTTTCTCAGCACTACCTGTTGAAGCTTAACTTTTTTCTATTGTATATTCTTGCCTCTTTTGTAATTGATCAATTGACCACAACTTTATATTTATTCTGGGTTCTATTTGGTAATTTAACTATTGGGTACATATTCAAAGAAAAAGAGAATATGAATTTGAAAAGATACATGGACCCCAATATTTATAGTAGCATTATTTAGAATTGCCATGATATGATAGCAATTCTAAGTCCTAATCAACATATATAGGGGTGTGTGTGTGTATATATGATGGAATATTAGTTATAAAAAGAATGAAATTCTGCCATTTCTAACAAGGTGGATGAACCTAGAGGGTATAATTCTAAGTGAAATAAGTCAGAGAAAACAAACACTCTGTTATTATTTATATGTCGAATCTAAAAAACAAAAAACTGAGTGAATATGACCAAAAGGAAACATACTCACAGACGTAGAGAACAGACTAGTGGTTACCACTGGGGGCAGGGAAGAAAGGAGGAGCAAGATCAGGACAGAGGATTTAAGGGATACAAATTACTATGTATAAAATAAGTGACGATGATGTCTTGTACAGCACAGGGAAATAGAGCCATTATTTTGTAATAACTTTAAATGGAGTATAATGTATAAAAGTACTTAGTCACCATGTGGTATATCTGAGATATATATATAGTATATATATATATACACTATATATAGTATATATATATTATATATATATATAATTGTAAATCAACTATACTTTAATAAAATTAATTTGGGTAATTAATATCCCTAAATAATATGTTCATGTAATAGCTTTTGAAAACCTTGTAGCCAATAAAAATATAAATTTTACTTAAGAAAAACAAATATCTAATTCTCAGGTGTGTTTTGACTGGAGAAGCAAGAGAAGAAAAACTGTAAAGATATTAACTAATTTCCAAATTGAAACAGTGGATGTAGGTCTTAGAGGGTTTTTACCTTTTTATCAGGATGGCTTTTATAATTCTAGGTCTTTTTATGTTCCAAATAATTTTAGGATTATTTGTTTTAGTTCTGTGAAAAATATCATGAGTGTTTTGATTGGGATTGCATTAAATCTGTAGTTCACTTTGGTGAGTATGGCCATTTTAACAATATTAATTCTACCATTCCAAAAGCACAGGATATCTTACCACTTATTTGAATTGTCTTCAGTTTCGTTTATGAATGTCTGATAGTTTTCAGCATACAGATCTTTAACCTCCTATGTTAAGTTTTTTCCTAAGTATTTTGTTTTATTTTTCGATGCAGTTTTAAATGGTGTTGTTTACTTTTCTCTTTCTGCTATTTCATTATTAGGGTATAGAAATGCAACAGATTTTTGTATATTAATCTTGTATCCTACAACCTTGCTGAATTCATTTATTAGTCTAATAGTTTTGTATGGCGACCTTAGGGTTCTCTATTTAGAGTATCATGTTACTTCCAAATAGTTACACTTTTACCTTTTCCTTTCCAATTTGGATACATTTTATTTTTTTCTTGTCTGATAGCTTTCTCTAAGACTTCCATTATTATGTTAATTAGAAGCAGTGAGACTGGGTATTCTTGTATCATTCCAGAATTTAGCAGAACAACTTTCGGCTTTTCCATGTTGAATATTATGGTGCTTATGAATTACTGTAAATGTTACAATTCTATACCCACTTTGCTGAGAGTTTTTTTTTTATCATGGATGGATTGATAGTGAAATTTTTTCAAGTGATTTTTCTGCATCTTTTGAAATTATTATTTGGTTTGGTCTTTTATGTCGTTACTGTGTTGTTACTGTATTGTATCACATTGACTGATTTTTGTAAGTTGAATCATCTTTGTGTCCATGGAATAAAAAATACCACTTGATCATGATATATCATCTTTTTTACATATTGTTGAAATTTACTTGGTAGTAATTCCTTAAGGATTTATACATCTATATTCCTCAGTTATTGGCATTTAATTTTCTTTTTTTACAATGTCTGTATGGTTTTGACATGAAGGTAATAGTGAACTTGAAGAATGAATTTGGGAGCATTACTTCCTCTTCAATTTTTTTGGAACAGTTTGAGAAGAATAGTCATAATTTCTTTTTTATATGAATGGTAGAATTCCCCTCTGAAGCCACTCATTCCTAGACTTTAGCTTGCAGGGTTCTTAATTTTTATTACAGATTCTGTTTCAGTTCTAGTAATGAGTCTATTCAAATTGTTTGTTTCTTCTCGACTCAGCTTTGGCAGGTTGTATGTTTCTAGAAATTCATCCATATCTTCCAGTTGTCCAGTTTGTTGGCATGCAACTGCTCATTGTATTGGCTTGGTATCATGGTATCACTGTGGTATTGGTTGTTATTTCTGATTATTTTGTTTATTTGGGGCCTCTCTTCTTCCTTTTTGGTGAACCTAGATAAAAGTTTATCAATTTTTTTTAATCTCCTAAAAAACTCTTGGTTTTCTTGATCTTCTATCTCTGTTATTTATTTCCCTTCTGATCTGTATTAGTTCCATCTGATTTTGTACTTCATTCTTTTTTTCCCCTAATTATTTTTTCCCCCTAATTCTTTTTCCCCCTAATTCTTTTTCCCCCTAATTCTTTTTTTCCCCCTAATTCTTTTTTTCCCCCTAATTTTTTTAGGTCTAGGTTATGTTTTTTATTTGAGATTTTTCTTGTTTCTTAAGGAAGGCTTGTATGCAATTAACTTTTCTTGTAGAACTGCTTTTATTAAATTACATGGATTGTAAGGCTATGTTTTCATTTTTAATTTTTCCAGAGGAATTTTATAATTTCTTTTTTGAATTCTCATTGACCCATTTCTTTTTTGTTTTCGTTTTTTTTTTTTTTTTTTTTTTCCCACCTGTACCACATTCCAGGCTCCTGAAGCCATCTCTCTGTTCCTGTATCAGTCTTATCTCCAGGCCTGTCTACCCCAGATCTAGACCCAGTTATGGTGTGGAGTTAGTGTGGCATGATTATTTGCCCCACTTGGATTGGGGAGTATGGTGAGGTTTAGCCACAGTGAAGAGCTCTCTCAGGTCTGTTTTTTGGCAAGCCAGCACTTGCACACTCTTCATGAGTAGAGTCTAAGCTTCTCTAGCCCTTTTATTTCTCCCAGAAGTTCTTCCAGCAGCAAAGGGGCTTCTATCTTCAGCATAGGTTCCCAGGACTGGGACAACCAGTTTGTAGCTCAACCCATCCCCTCTCTAGAATAAGAGTATGCCTGCATGGACAATCTCTTCCTTTTAGATCTTTCCCAGGGGTGGAGATCATGACCCTATGCTGTTTTTCCTTCCTGTTCTGTGACATGGAATTCTTTCTTGTAGTTTTGTTGTATAGGAGTTTTCCATGAGAATTATTCTCCATGTAGATGTATTTCTAATGTGTTTATGAGGGGATAAGGTCCTCACCTTGCCATCTTGGTCCAGTCCCTAGATATTTTATATTTTTGACAGTATTTTTCATTTGTTTAATTCTTATTGGCAGTGTTCAAATTATAATTATTAGTTTGTATTTTTAGTAATAATGCTAAATTTGTTAATCCTAATATTTTCCATAAATTATCTTGAATTTTCTACATGTATAATCATATCACCAAATAAATAATGAAAATGTTTTCTATTCTGTATTTGTTTATTTTTTGTTTTTATTTTTTTGGCTATTGTCTATTTAGGGCTGCACTGTGGCATATGGAAATTCCCAGGCTAGGGGTCTAATTGGAGCTGTAGCTGCCAGCCTACACCATAGCCACAGCAATGTGGGATCTGAGCCACATCTGTGACCTACACCACAGCTCAAGGCAATACTGGATCCTTAGCTGAGTGAGCAAGGCCAGGGATCAAACCTGCGTCCTCATGGATACTAGTCAGGTTTGTTAACCACTGAGCCATGATGGGAACTCCCTCTATTCCTTATTAATTCAAGTATTTTGCCTAATGTATGAGGAAGATTGGGCTATAATTTCATTGTCTTATAAAAACTTACTCCCATTACAATTCTTATATCACTGTATAATTTGGGAAATATGTGTTTTTTACTTCAATAGACAATTATACAGTTTTTTTGTTTAACATTTTAAAGAATTAACTTTGAATTTATATATACATTTCTGACATAAGAAATTTGAATAATTAATCTACGTGAAAGTTTAAATTTTATTTCTTACAGAAATTTTAGTATTATATAATGGAATATATATATATATATATATACACACATACATTTAGTATTATACAATGGAATGTATATATATATTCCATTTAGTTAATGTGATTAACAAATTATAATAAAAATCTAATTTCTACTTTTGGAACCTCCACAAATTTGCCTGAAAATGGATAATTATGAGCCTTGGACTAAACTTGGGACAGATTAAATAGAAATATGGAGCTTTCCACACAGCAGCTGTATTTGTGTAGGTGTCTGAATTTTAACTTTTTTGCCACTGGAGGATAGTGTTCATATCCTACCCTTGTATGCATTTTAAAAACTTTGGATTAAACTCCTCCTTCTCACTTCACCAGGGTTGGGGCAGCATTAGCTTATATGATCAGGATTCTGGTTTTCAATGCTTTATTACTGACATTGAGTGTTCTCCTATTTTTCTTATTGGCCTGGAACATTATTTTAAATATTGTTACATATTACTGTATATTTTCCAACAGACATTTTGCTTTATCTTTATAAAAAGTATAAATTAAATTTACATATATTTTTACAAATTATATATTGATAACATTCAAATAGAGAAAGATATAGACAAAATTGTATGTGAATGGTCCATTTTATAGGTAATATTTTAATTGTTTAATAAAATAACCATGCCTGGAAAGATATATATAAATCTGAAAATTATTCATTTTATATTACAATATATTCTAAACTGTAACTTACACTTTCAGGAACCCTCCTAGAGATTAAGGAAGTTAAGGTCTATAGCTATTTGTCTCCTTCTCTTTCAATTAGAGGACAGCCCCACTTAATCATTCTTCTCCCCCCTGGTTTTCTATTGCATACTACTTGAAGAATGAGATTATGGCTAAAGAGGAGTTGAAAAATCATTTACTTAGACAAATGTAAGACCCCATTTTTTCCCTTTTGGATTTATATTTTTATTCTATTTTAACTGCAAGTTTTATCCTACTGTATTGCATATTTCTGAAAGTCTGACTTTGTCCTCATATCACTACAACAAAAACGTGCATACACATTAACATCTCATGTACTTATATTGCTGTGCTCTTACATCTAATTAAAAAATTTACTTCATTAAACATAATTAAAAAAATTTACTTCATTAAACATAATTATCATAAACTTCATTAAACATTATAATCATTTTAATTTGTAAAAATTTTACTTCATTAAACATTATAATTATCATTAAACATAGTTATCAAGCAATTGATTAATACACTGTAAATAAATTACATTTAATTATAAGTATATAAATTTTACATTAAAAAAGTCCAAGTTAATGAAATAAATGATTTGTGTTATTCTCATCAATTTGTGTATTTGGACAATAATTTCTTTTGTGTGTATGTTTTTTAACATTAATTTTTTTATTGAAGTATAGCTGATTTAAAATGTTGCATTATTTTGAAGTGTACAGAAAAGTGATTCCTTATAGATATACATATATCCATTCTTTTTCAGATACTTTTCCATGTAGGTTATTCCAGAATACTGAGTAGAGTTCCCTGTGCTATACAGTAGGTCCTTGTTGAATGTCTGTTTTATACATAGTAGTGTATACATGTTAATCTTGTACTCCTAATATATTTATCCTCTTTTTGTAACCATAAGTTTTTTTATGAAGTCTATAAATCTGTTTCTATTTTATAAATAAGTTGTTTTGTATCATGTTTTTTAGAATCCATGTATAAGTAACATCATAAGACATGTGTCTTCTTCTGACTTATTTCACTTACTATTATCCTCTTCTAGGTCTACCCATGTTGCTGCAAATGGCATTATTTTATTCTTTTTTATGGGTAAGCAATATACTATTCTATATGTGTACCATATCTTCCTTATCCATTCCTCTGTTGATGGATGTTTAGGTTGCTTCCAAATATTTTCAGCCATCCTGTGGGTTGTCTTTTCGGTTTGATTATGATTTCCTTTGCTGTTCAAAAGCTTTTAAGTTTAATTAGGTCCCATTTGTTTATTTTTTCCATTACTCTAGGAGGTGGATCCTAAAAGATAATGCTATCAAAGAGTTCTACTTATGTTTTCCTATAAGAGTTTTATAGTATCATGTCTTACTTTTAAGTTTTTAATCCATTTCAAGTTTATTTACATACATGATGTTAGAGAATATTCTAATCTCATTCTTTTACATGTAGCTGTCCATTTTTTCCCAGCACCACTTATTGAAGAGACTGTTTTTTCTCCAATTGTATATTCTTGCCTCCTTCATTGTAGATTAATTGAATATAGGTGCATGGGTAGATTTTTGGGATTTCTATCTTTTGCATTTGTCTATATTTCTGTATTTATTTTTTGTCCTAACCATACTCTTTTGATTACTATAGCTTGGTAGTATAATCTGAAGTCAGGGAGCCTGATTCCTCCAACTTTGTTTTTCTTTCTCATGATTGCTTTGGCTATTTGGGGTCTGTTGTATTTCCATGCAAATTTTAAAATTTTTATTCTGGTTCTGTGAAAAATGCTATAGATAATTTGATAATGATTGCATTGAATCTGTAGGTTGCCTTGGGTGGTATAGTCTTAATGACAATGTTGATTCCTTAAAATCCAGGAATATAGTGTAGCATTCCATCTGAATCATCTTCAGTTTTTTTCATCAGAGTTTTGTAGTTTTTAGAGTACAGGACTTTTGCTTCATTAAATAGGTTTATTCCTGGGTATTTCATTCTTTTTGATGTGATGGTAAATAGGTTGTTTCATTAATTTATCTTTCTGATCTCAGGTGTTACTGTATAGAAATGCAATAAATTTCTGTATATTAATTTTGTATCCTGTAATTTTATAGAATTCATTGTTGAACTCTAGTAGTCTTCTTGTAGTAGCTGTAGGATTTTCTAGATATACTATCATGTCATCTGCAAATAGTGACAGTTTTACTTTTCCAATTTGGATTCTTTTTCTTTCTTTTTTTTTTTTTGGTCTTTTTGCATTTTCTAGGGCTTCTCCTGTGGCATATGGAGGTTCCAAGGCTAGGGGTCTAATCGGAGCTGTAGCCGAAGGCCTACGCCAGAGCCACAGCAACGCAGGATCTGAGCCATGTCTGTGACCTACGCCACAGCTCACAGCAACATTGGATCCTTAACCCACTGAGCAAGGCTAGGGATCAAACCTGCAACTGCATGTTGGTAGTTGGATTCGTTAACCACTGAGCCATGATGGGAACTCCAGTTTCTTTTTGTTTCTTATTCTTCTGTGATTGCTATGGGTAAGACATCCCATACTATGTTTAATTTAAGTGGTAATAGTGGAAATTCCTATCTCATTCCTGATCTTAGAGGAAATGCTTTCAGCTTTCAGCTTTTCACCATTGAGACTGATAGTAGTGGTGGGTTTGTCATATAAGGCCTTTATTATATTGAGATAGGTTCCCTCTATGCCCACTTCTGGAGAGTTTTTTTTTTTTTTTTTAATCATAAGTGGATGTTGAATTTTGTCAAAAGCTTTTTCTGCATTTATTGATGTGATTATATTGTTTTTATTTAATTTGTGAATGTAATGTGTCACACCGTTTGATTTGTGGATATTTGAACAATCCTTGCATCACTGGGATAAAGACCATTCATGGAGTATGATTCTTTTGATGTATTGTTTGATTTTGTTTGCTAGTATATTCTTGAGGATTTCTGTCTCTATGTGCATCAGTGATATGGGCCTGTAATTTTTGTGTGTGTGTGTGGTATCTTTTTCTGGTTTTGGTATCAGTGTAATGGTGGCCTCATAGAATGTGCTTGGGAGTATCCATTCCTCTGCAGTTTTTTGGAAGCGTTTCAGAAGGATTGGTGTTAACTTTTCTGAATGTTCATTAGAATTCATCTGTGAAACCATCTGGTCCCACTTTGTTGGAAGTTTTAAAATCACAGTTTCAATATCAATAATTGTAATTGGTCTATTCATTATTTTCTCTTTCTTCTGGTTCAGTCTTGGAAGCTTGCACCTTTCTAAGAATTTGTTCTTTTCTTCTAGGTTGACCATATTATTGGCTCATATTGCTTGTAGTAGTCTCTTATAATCCTTTGTATTTCTGTGGTGTCAGTTGTAACTTCTCCCTTTTCACTTCTAAGCTTATTTATTTGAGCCCTCTCACTTTTTTCCTGATGACTCTGTGTAAAGGTTTATCAATGTTGTTTACCTTTTCAAAGTATCAGATTTCTGTTTCATTGATCTTTTGTATTGTTTTCTTCATCTCTATTTCATTTATTTCTACTTTGATCTTTATGATTTCTTTCCTTCTACTAACTTTGGGTTAGTAGTGCTTATAGTTCCTGGGTCCCAGTGCTTATAAATCTTGTGTGTGCCCTCCAAGAGCGAGATCTATTTTCCTGGTCCTGTGGAGCTCCTGCACTGGCCTTTAAAGCTAGATGCTCTGCATGTTCCTTCTCCTGATGCCTGACTGCTAGTTTGGGGAACTTGACATGGTGCTCAGAACTCTCGCTCCTGTGGGATGACCTCTTCAATATAATTATTTTCCAGTTTGTGGGTCACCCACCCTGTGGGTATAGAGTTTGATTATATCATGAAAGTACTCTTCTTACTGTCTCACTGTGGCTTATTCTTTATCTTTGGATATAGAATACCTTTTATTGATAGGTTCCAATCTTTTTTTTTAATCATTTTCCAGCAGTTTGTTGTGATTTTGGTGTTTTCATGAGATGAGGTTCGTTCAAGTCCTCTACTCCACCATCTTTTGGATGATAATTTATAAATGCTGCAATAACCAAAAACTGAGAAAATTTTTCATAAAAAATTAATTATAAATATTTTTTCTATAGCAAAGTCTCTCAATACCTTAATCTTTTTCTGATTTATATGCCAAAAAAACCCCAAAGTAATTTGTCGTCAAAAATTATTGTAGGGAGTTCCCCATCATGGCTCCGTAGAAATGAGGATGCAGATCTGATCCCTGGCATTGCTCAGTGGCTTAAGGATTTGGCATTGCTGTGAGCTGTGGTGTAGGTCACAGATGTGGCTCTGATCTCACCTTGCTGTGGTTGTGGCATAGACCAGTGGCTACAGCTCTGATTTGACTCCTGGCCTGGGAACTTCCATGTGCCACAGGTATGGCCCTAAAAAGACAAAAAATTTTTTTTAATTTCTCCATTGATAACTAGATTAAATCTTCTTCACTTTTACTGAAAACAGTGCGCTAATAACTACCAACCTATACACTGATTGTTAGAAATGCTTTGAAGTAAAATTAGACAATGATTTTTATTTTTTCCCTTGTTCATGTCAATTTTGTTTAAAATGAGAGAAAAGTGATTATAAAAGGGTCTGGTAAAGAGAGTTAAATTCATGCTTTTCTGTAAAAACAAGGCAGTTCCTTATTTTAATGACTCTAAGTCCTATTACTATTGAGAAAGATTTTTATTTTCTAATGAATATATTTTCCATGTTTTTAATCTTGTTTTGGAGTTTTTATGTGAACTCTCCCCTCCTGTATGTTCTTACACAAACATACACACCTAGTTCAGGACCATATTTTATAATTCATAAGACTTTCTGTTTGTTCTGTGATCTTTATGATTATCCATTTCTGAGTGGTCATTACTATAAATATAATTTGACCTTATAAATATAGTTTGACCCTATGTATTACTGCTCATATCTGCTCTTAATCCCAAAAAGTCTTTAAGCAAACTTTTGATTCAAATTCTTAAGTGGGTGCATTAAAAAATAAAAGCATTCTTGTGATCAAATATGATTATATTTTATTCTTTGTATCAAAGGTGGAGATAAAATAGGTTATTTTTCTCTAAATGCATATACCTTAAAGAGACACAATTTCTTGGAATATAAATAAAATCCAAACCATCTTTACTGCTGCTGCTTGTCTTCCAAACACCTAGTAGAGAGGGGCTGAGGGGAGGGGTGAGGTGAGGAAAGGACGTAGTAAAATGTGATGGTTAGATAATATAGTTTCTTGATGTCCCATGAAGGAATTAATAATGTGGAGGTAGAAACAGTCACTCCTACAATCTATGCATCATCACAAAAAAAAATGGTTTGTGATGGTTAATTTTATGTGTCAAGTTGATTGGGCCACAGGGAGTCCAGATATTTGGTTTAAAATTATTTTAGAGGTTTCTATGAACACATTTCTGGATCAATTAACATTTGAATTAGTAGACTGAGGACAAAAAAATTGCCCTTCTGAATGTGGATGGGCTCATCTAATCATTGAAGGCTTGAATAAAATCAAAAGCTGACTAAGGCAACCTTTCCTTTCTCTTCCTAATTGTCTTTGAGGTGTGACATGGTTCTTTTCTGCATTTGGGCTCACATCACTGACAACTCTTGCTTCTCAGACCTTTGGACTCAGACTGAAACTTATAGTATCAGTTCTTCTGGATCTTCACCTTACCTACTTCATATCTTGGGACTTCTCAGTCTCCATTACCACTTAAGCCAATTCCTTATAATAAAAAACAGGTATGTTAGGTATGTTATATATAACTAAAAACAAGTATATTAAAAATGGGTATATTAGGAATTCTCTGTGTCACAGTGGGTTAAGGATCTGATATTACCACTGCAGTGGCTCAGGTGGCTTCTGTGGTATGGGTTGATCCCTGGCCTGGGCACTTTTATATGCCCTAGGCTCAGCTAAGAAAAAAAGCAGGTATATTATGTGTGTGTGTGTGTGTGTGTGTGTGTGTGTGTGTGTGTGTAAGTGTGTGTATGTGTAATTCAATTTATCTGAAGAACTATATTACTATAATTTACTTTCTGGTTGCTTAGAGAAGAAAAAATTCTCCTATAGCAAGTTTCAGTGTATGGAACAACCAAATGTAGATTTTACTGGCCTCTTTCTAGTAACCAGCTGGGTACAGTCTTACAAATACTAGGGGGATGCAAGGTATTTAGTTTCCACACTATTGATCCAAAAGTGACATGGGTATTTGGCTGTTGACCTGCCCAAGAACTTAGTAATTCAGTAATGAGTTTCAAAGATGGCAAAACACATTTACATATCAAATAAGTAGTAATGTTTTAAATAAAAACTTATCAAATTTTTATCAACTTCATCTAATTTGATAATTTAACACAATTCAAATACTTTAGATTATATAAGGAAATAAAAATAAAACAAAAAACTCCATTGCAAAATGAAATTTACCATGGCTCCTCATATTGAGAGGTGGTGTAATAGACAATTTGTAAAAAATAACTACAGTTACCTGTGTATCCATGTACCTTCATTTGCAGTTCTTCCCCATGAAATGGTGTTTTCTGTTTCTCAGCCCCTTGCAACTGGGCTTCAGCCTTCTTTCTCAGAACACTGTGACTACCATCCGAATAGGTTCAGCCTAACCTACTGGATTAAGAGAAAATCTTGGCTGTGCAGGGATTTTAATGGCAATAGATATGTGATATAGAGGGAATCGTTCTACTAACTTGGTACCAATTCATAGGCCTTACTGAAAAGAGGTCAGAGGGAAAAATATGTCCTGTACAGTATTGCTGTGCATTTAAAAGGAGTAGCTACACCTTTTTTCCAAGACTAATTTGATGTATTAAACAATTTGATTTAAATTAGTAATTCAAATAATTTAATTACAAATTAAATAATGAATTAATAAGATTACACATTGTTTAAAAGTATGAAAGGTATGCAAAAACATTACCACAAAATTGAGAGCTAGGAAATCCATATAGGTTCAAAGATAGGATGAATAAAAATATTTTATAACAGTTAAGAAACACCAATTTTATATTTCAAAATATATATAAAATAAAATGATCAGTTTATGAAAAATGTAATAAGAAATTAGCTTATTAAGTTATTCTTTTTATTATGCTATATAAAATATTTAATGGTATATAAGGCTTTCTTCTTTATAAATTTTAGTTGCATAATATACACAATTTTAATATAATGCTAATTTTTAAAGAAAAATTGAAATGTAGTAGATAATACTAAATAGTAAAGGTGAAAGCCATGCAAAATGGGATAAAGTATAGAATAAATTTCCTATTTGTCTCAGCATATTTTCCATTCCACTTCTCCAGAGGGAGTAACTTAATCTCTTTAAGATCCATGATATAATAATCTGTGTGAATGTAATTGTGTTTAAATATATGTATTTTATTCTGTAAAAAAAAAAGCCCATGGCATAGCCATACACTGTGAAAAAAAAATGTATGATCTATGTAACTGTAACAACAACAAAAAACAGTATATGACTTTTATGAGCTAATATGGGATATATTGTTAAGTAAAAAAAGCACAGTTCAACAGAACACACACATACAGAGTTACCTTTCCTGTGATAAAGGAGGAGAAATAAGAAAATGTATATGTAACTGCTTACATTTCATAAAAAAATATAAGGAATAGAGTCTAATGTGATTGGCTGCCCACAGGAGGTAGGTGAGGAGCCAAGTAGACTGGGAGAAAGGGTGAGAGTGACACTTAGCAGAGTAGATCCGTTTGTATCATTTTACTTTTGAAGCTACCTTAATGTTTTATACATTCAAAAAAATGAATAAAGTCAACAGTAAGGAAGGGGAAAAAACTAAAAGCACAAACAGAAACAAGTGAACTTAATTGTATTTCAAATGAAAAGCATAACAATTCAAAGAGGAGGAAAAAAGGATGAACACAATTAACTTCTGAACCCAATATTTACACTATATGAAACTATATACTAAACTCTGTTTGTCACTTCGAGACAAAAAATATCTGTAAACAAATATGGAACTCCATGTCAAAGTGTTTTCTGTATTTTGAGATGGTATGGGTTAGCCATTCTTAAGCTACTTGCTCTGCATTGCAGGACTGAGCAAATGCGTAAATATATTGAGGATGAGAGCCAGGTTTCTTACCATTGAAGAAGGAAGTAATACATATGGAAAGGGAGAAGACTAGAACAAATCCTGCTGTGCTAAAATGGATTGTGGATAGCAGTATGAACTACATTTTAATACATGGATTTATTACCCATATATTATGCATAGGTGCATGCATGTATGTATATGTACATATACACTTTTTTTTGCTCAGTCAGCTAAAAAGGCCCAAAGCAAAGACACTCTAATATCTATGATCAGTTGTAGCACCCAGATCTCTGTTTCTGAATATCATTCTCCACTAAAAGGACCTAGGGAACAAGGGCTCGCTGTTGTGACAGAAAGCAAGGAAGTGCTAAAAAAAAAAATGGGAGAAACATATCAAAAAGATATGAGCCAGCTTGAGAATTAAAATAAATAATAGAAATAGTGGAATATTCATGGAGTAAAATAAGAAATGAGTCCATCCTGAAATACACTGATAAATTAATGACTGAGAAAAGGAAGCTCTCCCTTATGGTAGATCACTAAGCAATAAATGTAGGAGAAAAGATGGAGTAAGAGAATTATCATTTTGCACTCATCAAAGTAGTATCTCTTTAGCCACGAGTCATCACTGGATTCTTAAAAATTTGTGGGCGATAGTTACAGAATCTCAAAGTATTTTCTTACAAATTACTTATTACAAAGGGAAAAAGTCACTTTACTGTGAATTTTCCTAGTGAACACTACTCGACAACTTTACCAAATAAAGTTTCTATCATTAATAAATGGAATACATATATATTAAAAATAATAATAAATTATTAAAATAGGTTTTATAAAAAAGACTACACAATCTTAATGAGTATCATAACAAGGCTATATTAAAATATTTGTAGTATTTCAATTAGAAAAGCTTCTAACTATAACATTATAATATTGTTTTGGAAATTCTAATTAACTCTATTAGATAATAAAGATAAGAGCATAAATATTGAAAAAGAATAGAAAACATGATTATCAGATAATATGATTAAATATGTACAAAAACTAAACTATTACAAGCAGTATAAAGTTTAAAAAGGAAATCATACACCAATATACCAAAATTTGTAATGTTCCTTCATAAAAATAAAATTATATATATATATATATATATATTTTTGTCTTTTTGCCTTTTCTAGGGCCACTCCCATGGCATATGGAGGTTACCAGGTTAGGGGGTCTAATTAGAACTGTAGCCGTCAGGCCTACACCAGAGCCACAGCAATGTGGGACCCGAGCCACATCTGCAGCCTACACCACAGCTCACGGCAACGCCAGATCCTTAACCCACTGAGCAAGGCCAGGGATTGAACCCACAACCTCATGGTTCCTGGTTGGATTTGTTAACCACTGAGCCAGGACGGGAATTCCAAAAGTAATAATAAAATAAACTAAAAATCTTTTAGTATTTGGTGACATTAGACAGGGCCTGCTTTTGGGTGTTTTGTGTAACTCATAGGTCTTGTAATATAGTTAATCTTATTATCCTAAAATTACAGGTTGAACTGAGGCTCAGGGAAGTTAAATGGGGCATCAACACATAGCTATCACAGAGGTAACAAGATTTCTATCCAAAGCAGACTGATTCTAGAACCTATTCTCTAAATGTCCTATATTATCCCTTGATCTCAATCATAGAACAAAGACAAAATATGAATAAATAACTTTGCAGGATTCATGAAGAAAAAAAGATAAAACTGTGATAACAACATAACTAGAAACAAGAAAGGCAGAACCTTACCGTCTTTATTTTCCCGTTCTTAAAATTAGCACAGTACTCAACATATTTATTAACCATTTAGTAAATGTCAGTGAATATATAAACTAATAACATTTAATATTATAGAGGTATAGGAAAACATTATTATTTGCTCTTTGTGGAGTGTAACTTTGTATTGTTTTTATTTTTATTTTGCTTTGTAGGGCTATACCTGCAGCATATCGAAGTTCCCAGACAAGGAGTTGAATTGGAGCTACAGCCTCTGGCGTAAGCAACAACCACAGCAACACAGGATCTGAGCCATGTCTGTGATCTACACCATAGCTCACATAATGCCAGATCCTTAAGCCACTGAGTAAGGCCAAGTATCGAACCAGCATTCTTATGGATTCTAGTTGGGTTTTTATCCTACTGCGCCATAACAGGAACTTCCTTGTATTATTTTTAAAGGAAACATTTAATATTGTTTATAATTTAAATTATGTATACTCTTTAACCAAGAAAACTTCTTTTTACCACTTATTCTACATAAACATTCTACACTGTTCGCAGATGCTTCAGACACAAGGCAGATAAATCATGTTTTCCACATATAATTGGACATAGACAGTATTAGATATTGGCACAGTAGTTCAACAATCTAACCAGTTTGGAGACTCTATTATTCTTCCCTGATATCCTTAGAGCATCTTGTGTTTTCTCCCTGAACTTGTTTCATCACAGTTTCACTATACCAAACTCATCTCTAGGACCCAAGTCTGCATTTCAGATAGCAGCAGTGCACTCTCTCTTCACACCTGTCATTTTTCAGAAGGTAAGCTATCTTTAAAACAAACCCCCAACAGGCTTTATATTAATTCTGTGTGTTTACAAATGTGTTACTCTAAACATAAGTGATGATAGGAAAGAATCTGACTTTCAGTACTCAGTTGACTCACAATCAATGCTGAAATACTTATGTAAAATAGGTAAGTATGTACCATCTATATGATTAGGAAAACTAGAAAAACATCTAAGTAACTTTCAGTGGGAGATTAATTATCATGGCCATATAAAGAAAAGATGGAGTGAATGATGAAGTAAGAGACTCCCCTCATCGTACACCTTAGATTTGGGTGACTAACCATTCCTCTAGTTGTGAAGGGGATAGGAATAGTCTAAACTTAGGAGCATATTGTAAAATACTGAAATGCATAAAAGTTCTTATCTTGGTTATGTTTTAAAAGGTATTCTGCTAACCTAAAGACATTCACATTTGAGATCTCAAGACTACAAGCATCAAAATGATCTAACACTACGGGAGCCACTTGGTGAAGCCTTCGGTATGCAACACAATGCCTGGGTGTCACAAATCTAAAATAAGTAGGTAACTGATACCATTGATAAAACATGAATTCATATGACTCACATACTTCTTTTTCTTTTCTCATCTCCCTTATCCCACAAACTATTATTTTTTGGTTAGATACATTATCTAGATTGACATGTTTGCCTGTCTTTATATTTTCATTTCCTAGTTTTAATCAGCAGTATTTATGAGTTCAATATTTATTAACCAAATAGAAGACATACAGCATTCCATTACTGCAGTTTTCTAAAAAATTAAAGCATTTTTTCCATCTATAAATATTTTCAAACCAAAGTGAACTAGTCATAGAAAGATAGATTCCTAAGTCCATATTTTAGCATCATAAATTGATGGTAATCTGAGTCATGGTCCATTAGGTGTGATTTATGTGTCTCATTAAATTTAGCTATATAGCAATATTTTTTTTCTGCAAAGAACAGTTAATAGTAAACAAGTTTACTTGGAAGAAATTGAGATTCTCCATAAATAACACTTCTACGGGACTTCAGCACTTCTGTTTCTGTAATGCTAATTAGTAGACCAAATTATGGTATGTGTTGAAATCTCTAACAAACAACTTGTTTAATATTCTTTGTCACAAACTCAAGCAATACAAAGAAGTTATAAAAAGCTATTCAAAATCTCATTAAATCTTGAAATCAAAAGAGCCTAAATTTGGAGAAAACATAAACAAAATTTCTAAAATAGAACATTTCCTTATTTTTAATGGGTAACATGACCTGAACATTGTAGGTACTTTCCACAAGGAAAATTTAGCCAACTTTAGAATCATACTTACATAGCATGGTATATTGTGTTATTACTAGAAATTATTAATCTTGTCTACTCCTTTCTAGGGGAATATTTTATTTTACCATCTTATAGATGTTGTATTTGGGTATGTGATTCATTTTGGCCAAAACAATGCTGGGGGTATAACACACAAGCATATCAAAATAGAGGCTTTGTCTGTGGTTTGTATGTATTGATTAGACCTCTCTTAAGACCCTGTGCACAGAAGTGAGAATTTCATATCCCAGATAAGATATGCCCTTTTAGCTCAGATCTAAACATTTTAGAGCCAGCCTGTATCTTGGATGCAAATCTTACTTGAACCCAGCACAGCCTAGCAGAGTCAAATGGAGGTGCAGCTGATCCATCTACACATGGACACAAAATAACTGGTTTTGCCTTCAAAGCACTTATTTCCCATGTTGTTTGCTGTGAAACATTGCCACAGCAGAAGTTATATAAATGGTTAGCATTCCTGCTTGGTGAATACCAGATAGGAAAAATCACTCTTGAAATGTCTTCAATCATTAGTATAATACACTGTAGTTATTTTTGTGTCAACATCTCTGTGATCCATCCAAATAAATGTATATTTCAAAACATATAAAATAATCCCTATGTAAACTATAATTTTATAGTACTACATTTAAAATATCAAAGATATTCAGCCCATAGGAGAAGCTTAAAATAATAACCTTTGAGGAGTAGTATGACTTCTGTTTCAAGAACACTCCTGGGCATATATATTCATTTACTAGGATTGCCTACCTAATAAAATGGTGATTTTCCTCCTTTCCTTTCTCCTACTTCTTTTTCCTGAGTATGTATGTGTGCGTATATATATTTGATCACATTTTATGATTTGTAATTAAATAAAAAAATATGCAAAATTTTATTAATTGGTATAACTGCCAATACTATAATCCAGACAATACTTGTTTTAGTTTTTATTTCTAAATACATTTTTATATGGATATTTTTCAATAAACATAGCCTAGTCTCTGGTAATAGTTCCTCCTCATCATGTAATTCAAATGGCTGGTTCCATTTAGGTGTTTATTTATTCACTCATTTGATCAGAAAATAGAGCATTTGTATGATCTCGGGATAGAGACACAATAGTTAAGCACTAACAGGATATCTAATATTTGTAGACTTTCATATCATATATAATATTATTGAAAAAATGGAATAGCCCTTGGGTTTTGTTCTTTTGCTTTTTAGGGCTGCACCCATGGCATATGGAGGTTCCCAGGCTAGGGGTCTAACTGGAGCTATAGATGCTGGCCTATGCCACAGCCACAGCCAACACAGAATCCAAGCTGCACCTGTAACACACCACAGCTCACAGCAATGCTGGATCCTTAGCCCACGGATTGAGGCCAGGGATCGAACCCACAATCTCATGGTCCCTAGTTGGATTCGTTTGTGCTGCACCATGATGGAACTCCAGCCATTGGGGATATAACTTTAAGGTGATACCAATTAATAAAATGATAATTATATAATTTAGTGTACACATATATTTAATTCAAAACAACAAAATATGAAAAAATGCATATATGAAAAGAGAAGTACATATATATATACTCATCAAATTCACTCATTTATTGAGTGATAGTGTGTGTTTCAAATGTACAGCAAACAAAATAATATCTTGAAAACTTTGATGCAAATAACAGACAAACATATATGTCATATATACATATGCACATATACATATGTATGCACCTGTGTTTATGTATACACACATAAATATATATAAATACATTGATAGATACTATTGAGATAATAAGTACTATAACAAAACAAAACCTGGCAAAGACGATATAGGGAATGAAAAATTAGTGACCCTGAAGGTATATGTGAAACACAAATAGAAAATGTGAAATAAGTGAGAAAACATAAAAAATGAGATGGAGGATTTTTAAATTAAATATTATAACTACTCATTGCAGTTTAGATGTAGAGAAGATCAAAAATGGAGAAAAGATAATATTTAAAGAAATAAGGACTACAATAAATTATTTGTAAAACCTTCCAGCAGGATAAATTAATATAAATTCATATGCATATTATCAAATGTCAAAGAAATAAAAAAGTTTTAAAAGCAAACAGAACAACAGTAACAGAAAAAAAAAATCAGATTACCTAAAAAAAGGAAAAAGAAATAACAGAATTTTAAACAAATACAAGTGAAGTGAAATAATATCTAGCTGCCAACCTTGAAAGCTGAACTCAGAAGGTAAAGTATTACAAATGAAGGGGCAGGAACAGGATAGCCAAAGATTAAGATATGGTACTTAACCTTTCTCACAAACACATTAAAAAAAAACTACATGTAGAGCAAGTGGCAGAGAACATCTACTGAACACCGGCAGAATACCTTAAACCTCCAAATAGGGCAAGAAAACCTTCATATAACTGGGCAGAAGAAAAGAAAAAAAATGGAAGAGAAAAAAAATCACTCCTGAGAGTTAGCTGTGAAAGAGGAAGCGAACCTGGGAGGCCACCTAATTGATGGCAGATCAAGTGGGAAAGGGGGGACCTTAAAGCATCAGAGCAAAGCACAGCAGCTGGACCGAGGAGGGTAAAGCAGAAAGAGAGCCACAAAGACCATGGGTACCACTGCCCCTGGACACCCCAGCATGAGACTCTCTGGCAGAGGCTGGGTGCTAAGACCCAGGCTCCAGAGATCAATTCTGGGGAGAGGACTAAATTGGCTGTGTGGAGACAGCCAGAGGGGCTAGGAAGCAGTGCACCATGGGTGGGGAGCAGAGAGCCTGAGCCAAAGGAGCACAGGAGGAGGCCTGGGCCCACAGGAGAAGCAGGACACAATTGTTGGGGAGGGTGAGATGAAGGGCAAGACTGCCATAGGAATATCTTTTTCTGTGAATGCATGGGCTGTTGGGCAGCAGAGCAACTCTAGTGTGGGTGCTGGGATGGTGGGGCGCCACTTACACAGGCTATGGGGGCAAACCACTGTAGCCATCTCAGACTCCAGTGGTGGACAGGCATCACCTACGGTACCAGTCACCTCATGGGTTGCCACTGAGGAAGGCACTGCAACCAAGAACCACCTGTTGCCCTCACTTCCCTGGGAACATAATGTCCTGCCAAAGTTTTTGGGTGCTTCCCATACCTCCGTGAGAGTCACTGCCATTTCCCAGGGCCCTGCAGCCAGGAGCAGCCTGTTCCACCTCCCCACTGGTCATCCTCACTATCAAGAGCCCAGCAACCAGGCACTGGGTACAGCAACCCTGCCCACTGCCTCCAACTCCCTGGAAGCATGCATAGGCCATATACTGGCACACTCCCTATCAAGGGGATAACACCTGTATGCACTGAAGAAAGAGACAGAAATCATCCAAACTGAAAGCATCCCTCATGCCAAAAATAACTAGTAAGCCCTCACAAGCTACCCAGGTGCGCTCTCACATATAAATAGTTGTATTCCCTAAACTCAGAAAATAAGAAAAATATAAACAAAATGATGAAACACAGGAACCATTTCCAGTTAAAAGAAAAAGAATATTCCCCTGAAGGAGCAAGCAATGAAACAGACTCCTGCAGCCTAACAGACACTGAGTTAAAAAAGGAGATACTGAAAATACTGAAGGAATTAAGATTAGATATGAACAGTAATGCAGATTATTCTGAAAGGAATAGCCAAAGAGGAGCCAAGAAAAATTAGAAAATTCACTTGCAGAGATGCAAGCTGAGTTAAAGGCATTGAAGAGGAGAATGAATAATGGAGAGGAATGAATTAGCAATTTGGAAAACAGAATAATGGAAATCAATCAGGACAGCAGACAGAAAACCAAATTAAAAAAAAACAAACAAACATGAAAGCAATATAAGAGATCTATGGGATAATATAAAGCATGCCAATTTATGATAATAGGGATACCACAAGGAGAAGAAAAATAAAAAGGGATTAAAAATATATTTGAAGAAATTATGGCTAAAAACTCAAAATCTAAAGAAACAGATATCAAGATACAGGAAGCATAGAGGGCTCCAAACAAGTTGAACCCAAACAGATCCACACAAAGACGTGTTATAATAAAAATACCAAAATTTAAACATAAAGAGAGGATTGTAAAGGCAGTAAATGAAAAATAGAATTAATTATATGGTAATCCCATAAGGTTATAACTTGATTTTTCCACATTACAAGCCAGAAAAGAGGGGCAGTATATATTCAAAGTTCTAAAAGGAAAAATTTGCAGCCTAGAATACTCTACTCAGCAAGATTATCATTTAAAATAGATGGAGAAATAAAGATTTTCTCCAACAACAGCCACAACAACAACAAAAACAAAAATACATCAATACTAAACCCATTATAAAAGAAATACTGAAAGGTTGCCTCTACATAGGAGAGATGTAAGATGATTTAGATAGAGGAGATCACAACTGGAAAAATAATCACTTAAGCCAGTATATATATCTAAAAGAAAAAACAAACTATTTGTAAAAGCAACAGTAACAAACCACAAAATGATAAACATGAAGATGTAAAAAAAAAAGGACATTGAAAAATTGAAATCATAAAATGTGGGGAAGCAAAGTAAGAAAATCTAGATTCTTTTTTCTTTTCTTTTTCTTTTTAGAATGTGTTTGAGCCTATATGACTATCAGGCTAAAGGAAGCAGATAGAGGAAGGGGTTAACATACTTGAAAAAAAAAAAAAAAAAGAAAGGAACAAAGGAGAAGCATAGAATCAACTGGAAAACAAGAATTAAAATGGCAATAAAATATACTTATCAATAATTACCTTAAATGTCAATGACTGAATGCTCCAATCAAAAGACAGAGTGGTAGACTTGATTAAAAAAAAAAAAAAGCCTACCAATATGCTGCCTAAAAGAGACTCACCTTAGATCAGAGGATACATATAAATTGAAAGTGAGGGATAGAAAAAGGTATTTCATGTGAATGGAAATGACAAAGCAGTAGTTGCAATACTTGTATCAAACAAAATAGACTTTAAAACAAAGCCCATAAAGAAAGAAAAGAAGGACACAATTTATGATAAAGGGATCAATTCGAGAAAAGGATATTACACTTGTCAATATATATGCCCCTAATATAGGAGCACCCAAATGCATACAACAAATAAAAGGAGAAATTGATGGGAATACAATAATAGTAGGAGATTTTATCACCTGACTCACATCAATGGACAGAATCTCAAGACAGAAAATCAGTAAGGCAACATAGATACTAAATAACACAATAGAACAGTTAGACTTGATATTTTCAGGATATTACATCCAAAAAAATCCTCATAGTCTACATTCTTTTCAAGTGCAGATGAAACATTCTCAAGGATTGATCACATACAGGGTACAAAATTAACTTCTACAAAAAGAATATAGAAATTATTTCCAGCATCATCTCTGACCACAATGGCGTGAAACTAGAAATCAATCACAGTAAAGAAATAAGAAAAACCAGAATATATGGAGATCAAACAACATGTTATTAAAAGACCAATGCATCAACAAGGAAATCAAATGGGAAATTAAAATATACCTCAAGACAAATGATAAAAAAACACAGATATTCAAAATCTATCAGATGCCACAAAAGCAGGTCTTTGAGGGAAGCTCATAGCAATACAGGCCTTCCTCAAAAAATTTCAACTCAACAACTTAATCTACAACATAAAGTATTAGAAAAAGAAGAACAAACAAAACCTAAAGTCAACACAGGAAAGTAAATCATTATGATCAGTGAGGAAATCAATAAAATAAGATATTCAAAAAATAGAAAAAAATCAATAAAACCACAGTCTGGTTCTTGGAAAGGTTAAAAAAATTGACAAACCTCTGGCCAGAATCACCAAGAATAAGAGAGATGGAACTCCAATAAGCAAAATAAGAAATGAAAAGCATGAAATCTCAATGGATTCTGCCGAAATACCAAAAAAAAAAAAATCATAAGAATACTACAATTATATGCCAATAAATTTGACAATCTAGAAGAAAGGGACAAATTTCTAGGAGCATAGAGCCCACCAAAACTGAATGAAATAAAAATATATCAATTGAATAGACCCACCACTAAAAATGAACTTGAATATGGAGTAAAAACACTTCCTACAAACAAAAGTCCAGGACAAGATGGCTTCGCAGGAAAATTCTACCAAACATAGAAAGAAGAATTTATACTCATATTTCTCAAACTTTTCCTAAAAATTGAGGAAGAGGGAACACTGCAGAGACATTCTGTGAAGGCACCATCACCCGAATACCAAAACCAGACAAAAATACAACCAAAACAGAAAATTATAGGCCAATATCTCTGTTGAATATAGACACAAAAATTCTCAAGAAAGTTTTAGCCAACCAAATCATACAATTTGGTTGATTGTATTCATCCCAAGTTCACAATGATAGTTCAACATACACAAATCAATCAATAATATGCACTACATTAACAGAAGTCAAAAACTGCATGATCATCTGAATAGAAGCAGAAAAACCATTTGACAAAATCCAACATCCATTCATGATAAAAACTCTTACCAAAGTGGGTATAGATGGAACATATCTTAACATAGTAAAACCTGTGTATGACAAACCCACAGCCAATATAATACACAATGGAGAAAAACTGAAGGCCTTCCTGCTAAAATCTTGAAGAAGACAAGGATGCCCACTCTCATCACTTTTTTTTTTTTTTGCTTTTTTTAGGGCTGCACCTGTGACATATGGAAGTTCCCAGGGTAGTGGTCAAATCGGAGCTACACAGCAATGCAGGATCTGAGCCGCATCTATGACCTACACCACAGCTCATGGCATTGCCAGATTATTAACTTACTGAGCAAGGCCAGGGATCAAACCAGCATCCTCATGGATCCTGGTTGGGTTTGCTTCTGCTGAGTCACAATGGGAACTCCATCAACACTTTTATTCAGCATAGTATTAAAAGTCCTAGCCACAACAATCAGACAAATGAAAGAAATAAAATGTACCCAAACTGGAAAAGAAGAGGTAAATTTGTCACTATATGAAGATAACATGATACTATATATAGAAAACCCTATGGACTTTACATAAAATCTGTTTGAACTAATAACAAAGTCAACCAAGTAGTAGGATACAAGATTAAAATTCAAAAATTGGTTCTATTTCTGTATACTAACAATGAAATCTTAGAAAATGAATATTTAAAAATACCTTTTAAAATCTCACTCAAAAAAATAAAATACCTAGGAATAAACCTGACCAAGGAGGTGAAAGACTCATATGCTAAGAACTATAAAACACTAATCAAGGAAATTAAACAGGATTCAAAGAAATGAAAAGCTATCCCATACTCCTGGAGTGGAAGAGTTAATATTGTTAAAATGGCCATACTACTCAAACCAATCTACAGATTTAATGTGATCCCTATCAAATTACCCATGACTATTTTTTTTTGGGGGGGGTAAGGAGAAAAAGATAGTTTTATTGCTTTGCCAGGTAAAGGAGGCCACAGCAGGTTAATGCCTTAAATACTGTGCCACTCCCATGACATTTTTTATGGAACTCATGCAAACAATCTGAAAATTTATATGGGAACTACAAAAGACCCAGAATTGCCAAAACAATCCTGAAGGGGGTAAAAAAAAAAAAAAAGCGAAGAGGCATTACTTTCCTTGGTTCAGGCAATATTACGAAGCTATAGAAATCAAGACAGTGTGGTACTGGCACAAAAAAGACATATGGACTAATGGAACAGAATAGAGTCCAGGAGTTCCCATCATGGTGCAGTGGAAATGAATCCGACTAGGAACCATGAGGTTGTGGGTTCAATCCCTGGCCTCACTCAGTGGGTTAAGGATCTGGCATTGCTGTGAGCTGTGGTGTAGTTCACAGATGCGGCTTGGATCTGGTGGCTGTGGCTCTGGCGTAGGCTGGTGGCTACAGATCTGATTAGACCCCTAGCCTGAGAACTTCCATATGCAGCAGGTGTGGTCCTAAAAAGACAAGAAAAAAAAAAAAAAGAATAGAGAGACCAAAAATTGACCCAGACACCTACAGCCAAATGATCTTTGACAAAGAAGCCAAGAATTTAAACTGGGCAAAAGACAGTCTCTTCAGCAAGTGCTGGTAGGAAAACTGGACAGCTGCATGTCAATCAGTGAAACTAGAACACAGCCTCACACCATGCACAAAAATCAACTCAAAATGGCTTAAAGACATAAAGACAAGACACCATGAAACTCCTAGAAGAGAACTTAGGCCAAATATTCTCTGACCTCAACTGTAGACATGTTTTCTTAGGTCAGTTTCCAAAGGCAATAGAAATAAAAACAACAATAAACCAATGAACCTAATGAAAATTACAAGATTTTGCACATCAAAGAAAAACATAAAATAATGAAAAGACAACCTATGGAATGGGGGAAAATAGTTGGAAATGATGCAAACAAGAATGACAATCTCCAAAATGTAAAAACAGCTCATACATCTAAAAAACAAATGATACAATTTAAAAATGGGAAGAAGACCAGCAGGCCAACCGGCACATGGAAAAAAATGCTCAACATGACTAATTATTGGAGAAATGCAAATCAAAACTACAATGAGTTACCACTTCACACCAGTCAGAATGGCTATCATTAATAAGACTATAAATAACAAATGCTGGAGATGGTATATTCTTACCTACACTGTTGGTAGGAATATAAATTGGTACAATCACTATGGAAAACAGTATGGCAGTACCTCAGGAAACTATAATATAGAACTACCATTTGATCCAGCAATCCCATCCCTAGGCATATATCCATACAAAATTTCATTCAAAAAGACACATGCTGGAAAACATAATGTGAGAAAAAATAATGTATATATGTATGTGTAACTGGGTCCCCATTCTGTGCAGTAGAAAAAACATATATATAAAGAAATTTAAAAAAATAAAAATAAAAATAAAAAATAAGGTTGGACAGCCCTTGAAATGGTTTCAGAATTATCCCTGGAATGAGAGGCTAGGGATCATACAACTGGGTTTTACTGTGGAAGGCTGGATGGTGCATATATGCAATGAAGCTAAAATCTTCTTGGCCATTTAACTTTGACATTACAGAAACTCTCTCACTCCAAAAAAAAAAAAAAAAAAAAAAAAAAAAAAAAAAAAAAAAAGACACATGCACCCTATGCTCATTGCAGCAATATTCACAATAGCCAAGACATGGAAACAACCTAAATGTCCATGGACAGATGACTGGATTAAGAAGATGTGTGTGTGTGTGTGTGTGCACGCGCACACATGTGCACGCATGGAATACTACTCACCCATAAAAAAGAACAAAATGCCATTTGCAGTAACTTTGATAGAACTAGATTCTCATACCAAGTGAAGTCAGAAAGATAAAGACAAATACTATATGATATCACTTATTTGTGGAATATAATATGGCACAGATGAACCTATCTAAAGAACAAAAACAGTCTCACAGACATGGAGAAGAGACTTGTGGTTGCCAAGCGGCGGGGCGGGGGGGGAGAAGTGGGATGGACTGGGAGTTTGGGGTTAATAGACACAAACTATTACATTTAGAATGGATAAGCAATGAGATCCTGCTGTATAGCACAAAGGTCTATATTCAGTCACTTTTGATAGAACAGAATGGAAGATAATGTGAGAAGAAGAGTGTGTATATATATATATATGTGTGTGTGTATGACTGCGTTACTATGCTATACATCAGAAATTAACAGAACATTGTAAATCCACTATATTATATTATAAAAAATAGATTTAAAAAATGAGAGTAAAATAAAAATATTCTTATTTAACTGAAATGGGAGTACTCATCATCTGGATCTCAAATGTATCTACATATAGAGAACACACTGAAAGAAGAAAGAAAAAAATAAATGTAAGCCAATACAATGAAATAAAAAATACACTCTATAAAATAATTTTAGTAAAAAGGAGCAGAGAACATATTTTTTAAATCACAAATAGGTGAGTCAGATTTTTAGGAAAGATAAATTAAAAGTATAAGTACATTTAAAAGGAATTAAATACATTGACTGATTCCGTATTTACTATAAAAATATGCTGTCTCCAATACTGATACATAGATACAATATAATGTAAATCAGAATCACTTTATGAGCCTTTGTGGCTCAGCAGTTAAGGAATCTGACTAGGGTCCATGAGGATGTGGGTTTCCTGGCCTTGCTCAGTGGTTTAAGGATCCAGCATTGCTGTGAGCTGTGGTGTAGGTCAGACATGGCTCAGATCCCCTGTTGTTGTGGCTGTGGTGTAGGCCAGCAGCTGTAGCTCCGATTTGACCCCTAGCCTGAGAACTTCCATATGCTGTGGGTTCGGCCCTAAAAAAGAAAAGAAAAAAAGAATCACATTAGGATATTTCTCTGAAATAACAAGTTGACTCTAATATGTATGTAAGGATCAAGAGTAAGAAAAAACAGAACTGAGAATTATATAATCACTCAAAATGAGCAAGTTGCTGGTGAACGAACTCTTTATAGGATATAATGATATTATAAAGTTCTAGTAATTAAGGAAATGTGGTATTGGTACAAAGCAATTCACCATTAAACAGTCTAAACCAGATCCTTTCATATATGTAAATTTGATATGACAGGGAATCCACTATAGATTAGGAGGAAGTGATGAACTATTCAATACATTGTGCAGGGTAAATTGTTTATCCATAACGAAAAATGAATTTGAATGTATATTTTGTTATACATCTTTAGGTGGATATAAGAAATGAATATGATAGGCATATTTTTTTAATGTTTGAAGAGAACATAATATCTTAACCACACAAAGTCATTAACCAAAAATATTAAAGTGGAATATTAAAAAAAATTTCCAGAGCTCAAAATAGGCCTGGAAATATTTAAGTTCCAGTCAGCCAATGTTGAGAGATTCTTACTTATTATCTGAGGCATTCAATAGAGCACACATAGAGAACACACCATAGTAGCAGAGCTAAACTACCCCTAGATTAAAGCAAGAAAAGGGTTAGGTCTCGAGTTGCTTTACTATAGGGGTAATTTTTTGGCCATGTATCATGGAGCTATGTATCCACTGCTTACTATTCTGCAAATATTGCAAGGAATTCCTTTGCAGAATTCTGGAGCTCTTTTCTTAACATAGCTTCCTGTTCAGGGGAACACTGTCTCATAACATCCAGCCCCCTCAGTCAACTTCAGCTCTGATCTCAGTTTTCTCATCTCAGCAGCACCACCACACTGGAAACTTCTTCCTGGCACTTTAGTCTAAAATGTGTTTCTAGGGGAAAAATCCTGAGCAATCAGTAAGCTCACCTCAATTACCATCTTTCTCCCAGAGTTCACAGTTCTGCACTGACTGCTGTCCAGTGTTCAAAAAATATTGTTTCATATATTTCATCCAGTTTTCTGTTTTTGGTGGGAGAATAAACAAAATTTCTACAGTAAAGAACACGTCTGAAGGAAAAGTAATGTGTTTTATACAATAGTAATCTGATGATGGATTAATGTATTTCTATTTTCTAAACTCCTATAGCATACGCATAAACACACACACTTTATTCTTTTATCAAATATTACAAATAAAGAATAGAGACATAACATGTTAGATGATTATTATAATATATGAGAGATATTAATTTAAACAGATTAACGAAGGTAGAAGGGGTACATAGTGACTATTTTCATGACCTACTTTGAAGGCAGAGTGTCAGGATTGGCTAATGGATCAGTCCTAGGATATAGAAAAAGCATTTAGGGAAAGATAACTGCAAATTTTCTACTCCCAAGAAACTGGGTTAATGTTTGTACTTTGGCAAAAATGTGAAACACTGAGCCATGAGAAGATTTGAAAAGGGAATTAGTCAATACGTAGATTTTACATTGTGATGTCCATAGGACTTCAAAGTAAAGATATAGTAGAGATATTTCATAAAGCTCAGGATAAAAAATTAATTTGGAAATATCTGTGCTTATATGAGGTTTAAATCTAAACACCTAGATGAGATCATCTAAGAAATAAGAATAATTAGAGCAGAAACTGTCTGTGACCAGCGTTCTTGTGCACTACACTACATGGGGAGGTTCTATAGGGTGAGGAATTGGGAAAAAGAAACAGGAATAACAGAGGATCATGTTAAAAAAAATAAAAAACAATACTAGGAGAATGTAATGTATTGGACATTTGAAGAGAGAAAAAAAATCATTAAACAGTCATTTTAAGAAATGGATAGTGAGAAGAGACTTGTGGCTGCCTGATGGAAGGGGGAGGGAGTGGGAGGGATTGGGAGCTTGGGCTTATCAGACACAATTTAGAATAGATTTACAAGGAGATCCTGCTGAACAGCATTGAGAACTTTGTACTCATGTTGCAACAGAAGAAAGGCTGGGGGAAAAATGTAATTGTAATGTATACATGTAAGGATAACCTGACCCCCTTGTGTACAGTGGGAAAATAAAATAAAATAAAATAAATAAACAGATGCAAATGCTTGTACCCCCCCCAAAAAAAAAGAAATGGATAGTAAGGAAAGATTAGGAAACTAAATAACCTGTACCTACTCTATGTCAGTGAGTCTGGCCAATCCAGAAGAAACAAAAAAGGAGAGAAGGAGAGAGACTGAAAGATAAAAAAGACAAAGGGAACAAAAGGCTGAATGAGACATTTGACTAAAGTGTCAAACCCATTCATATGTGGAGATAGAACCAGTAAGACAAGACAAAAATTGAGTGTTTGGAAACCATGTAATTTATTATGTATATTAGAGTTTAATTTTGTAAACATAATAATTTATCGTTGATGGTGCTTAAATGTATTTATTTATCATTTGCAGCTTTGTAAAGAAGCCAATTATTCACAGAGACAGGCTCAGTGTATTATTCTGTAACTTGTCCATTGTAATGTATCTTTGTAAAATGGATCAGATGATTCCGATTGCCAATTTATTCAACAGCATAAAATTTGTTTCCCTTGGTAGTGCTAATAATAACACTCCAACTCTCCTAGGGAGACAGATTGTACAGTCTTTTTGTTGTTGTTGTTGTGGTGGGTTTTTTTTTTTTTTTTTTTTTGCTGCTGTTAAAGGATGCTGCAAAAATGATTATCTCCTACCTGAAATATCCTAAAGGAAAAATCATCTGGTGATAAATATTTTAAAGTCTAAAGCAAAATTCTATTCTCTTTTATCTATGTGCAAATATGGTCACTTCTTTAAAAGGCTCTTTGTGTATATATATATATATATATATATATATATATATATACATTTTTAAAAGGCTCTTTATATATATATATACACACTTCTTTAAAAGGCTCTTTACATTTTTTTTGACAATGACTAAAATTTAACAACCTACACATTAACTTCAGTTCTTATAGTGGTAACCTTCATGCTTACTTGAAATGTTTTTCACAAAGAACAATAAGAGGGCTTTGACCTAAGCAAGTATAAAGTTACTTTCATTCATTTAATGTTTCATTGTAATTGAAATGTCAGCTTTACAGCATTTATAATTGGATTTTTTCTGTTTTGAAAGCTGCTTAAAATATCATATAAGGAATTATAAATAAAAATAAAAAAGGAGGGAGGAAAATGGTGGTGCGAATGTTCAACATTCCTGCCTGTTCAGTGTCTTCCCAAGATACCAGCTCTTGTCTTGCCTTATGCCAGGCACTGAAAGAACCAGCATAGTCTGGACACCTGGTTCAGCAAGGAACAAAGAGGGCTGACAGCTTCCTATGACTGCCATGACTGTGAGATTTGGTGAAGACACAGAACTAAGGTGTCTCCTCCAGTAGGGAGGGAGTGCCATATGGCTCTATAGTCAGACACTAGAGGAAGTAAGAGATTATAAACTCTTGGGGGAAAAAAGGGGTGGGGAGAGAGAGGGAGGGAGGGGGCTGAACATCTCTGGCACAAAGGAACAAAGGCCCAGAATCTAGCTAGACTATAGCAGGTCTTTCCCAGTCCAAGCCAGTCCACAAATACTGGGAGAGGTGACTATTTTATTTTTCCCAAATGTATAAACACCAACACTAAACTACGGCAAACATGAAAATTCAAGAAAATATGATACAATCAAATGAACAAAATAAATCTTTAATAGTCAACTCTAATGAATGGAAATTTATACATTTCTTACATAGAATTCACAATAATTATCTTAAAAAACCTTAGCTACTTGTAAGAAAACACAGAAAACTAAGTGAAATCATGAAAATGATACTAAAATGAGAATATCAACAAAGAAAGAAATAATTAAAAAGAACCAAATGGGGAGTTCTCTTGTTGTGCAGTTAAGAATCGGGCATTGTCACTGCAGTGGCTTGGGTCACTACTGTGACATGAGTTTGATCCCTGGCCCGAGAACTTCTGCATACTGTGGATGCAGCCAAAGAACAAAACAAAGAAACAAACAAAAAAACACAAACAAACTATGTTTCTGCTTTATACTTCATAAAATGGTAACCAAAAGAGGATAGGAAGGAGTATATTTATATCAGACAAAACAGAGTTTAAGTCAAAAATTGTCACAAAAGACAAAGAAGGTCATTATATAACAATAAAAAAACCAATTCTTCAGTAATCTAACAATCATAAATATGTACACCCCCTACAACCAAGGACCTAGATATATAAAGTAAACATTCACTGATCTGAAGTAAGGAATATATAGCAACACAATAATAGTAGGAGACTATTGCTCTACTTCCAACAGTGGATATCTCATCCAGATAGAAAATCAGTAAGGAAACAGGGAACTTAAACAACACTATAGTTCAAGTAGACATAACAGACATATACAGAACATTATACCCAAGAGAAGCAGAATATGCATTCTTCTCAAGCAAGCACAGAATATTCTCTAATAGATCATATATCAGGTTACAAAACAAGTCTTAGCAAATTTAAGATATCGTAATAACACAAGCACCTTTTCTGGCTACAATGGAATAAAACAAGACATTAATAAAAAACAAACTGGAAAATTCACAAATGTGAAAATTAAAGAACACACTTTCAAAACAGTTGTATCAATGTAGCTTTGCCAACATCTTGCTTTTAGTCCCATGAGATGCATATTTGTCTTCTGACTTGTAGAATTGTAATATATTTTATTAACTACCAAATCTGCAATTTGTTACAGCAGTAATAGGAAACATACAGAGTGACTAACCACTTATTGTCATGTTCCTATGTTACAGAAACTTTGTGTAGTGAACCTGGCATACTATCACATTGCAATCAGAAATCTCTACCATATAAAAACAAAGAAAACTTTCATCATGCATTAATTCCCATTATAGAAGGATGGACAAGTGTATTTAAAAGTTTTGTTTGAAGAATGGTATGTTTTTTAAAGATCTTTAATTTCACAAATCTCCTGTGTATTAGGAAATAAAAACAGAAGATTCATTATTCCAAATGAGGTGTACCAGAGTGTGGATACATTGATCCATCCTATTATTTAAAAAATAGGTCAGGTGGATATTTTGCAGATTCTTAAGCATATGGTAACTTTATGATGTACTGAGACCCTAAGCAGTATTTAGAGCCATTCCATATAAAAATAGATGTTTGTATATTCCATGTTTAAGGTTTCTAACCAAGAACTTCATTCATAACTTAATAATTACTGGGCATTTCAGCTGATAACAAATTAAACAACAGAAATTGATCTTGAGGATCTATAATTTCTCAGTGTCTTGCATAACAATCTCTTTCATGGGCTCCCTACCAAAATACAGGATTGCTGCAAAATAATATGTGGCACAAGATGATTTAGAAAATCATGACAAAGTTAGAAGAATAATATAGATCGTGAAACCAGTGCAAGGCTCCTACTGGGTGAGATATTTTCCATGGTAAAGCTTCTGCAGTTTGGACCCCTGCTCTCTAGCTCATGTCATATCTTGCAACCAGACCCAACCACTACCTATCATCTTTCATTAGCAATTCTCTCAGTGCCTCTGGTAAGATTTATCTCCTTGAGCTGCTTCTGTAGCAACCTGGAGTGCGAAATTGTATCAGTTTCTACTGTTGTGACACCACAGTGACTTCTCTGCCTTTCAGTCAGTCATGGTTATGTCTTTACTTTCACTGTATAGATCACAGCCTGGGGTAGGGAGCTCTTCCTTAGGCATTATCTAAGCCGTAGTATAGTGGATGCTTTTTATATCTGCTGTTCCTGCATTCTCTAGATCTCACTTTACTTCTTACTAGTTAATCTATTATTAACTCAATCCCTTATTAATGTTAACAAGAATTTATATTAACCTTTCTCTGTTCAAATCACTCTGTAGTTTGTCTCAACTCGACCATAACTAATAAATTGCCTGGTGCTTTGCACCCCGTAGAAGTTCAACATTAGTTGAACAAGCAAATGAATGAATGAGGAATGTTCACAAATTTTCAAAACCACCAGTGGAGTGGATGGAGAAAAAAAAAATCTCTTGGGCATAATTAGAAATGGCTCATGAACAGTTTGGCCAATGTAACATGCTGCACAAATATAGTAGCTGTTTCTGAAAAGAATTGGATAGAGACTAATAACAGCATTGCTAAATAATGCTTCTTTTCAGCCAGACTTGGCAATGAACTCAGTCAATTTGTGAGCAGAAGAGCTACCAGTTGAAAACCTGGCATGAACAGTTATATCTTGGGAAGGGTCATCTTTAGTTGTGGAATAAAACCATTATTACAATGCAATCACTGAAACTGTTCTGGGAGGAAAATGCTTATTTGACTACACCTAACAAATTATGTTTGAATACATTTTCATTGATTTATTCATTTCCCACTTCTGTGCTATGTGAAGTGCCATCTCAACTGCTGTTTAGAAGTTTTGAAGCATCAAGTCATCATTAATCACAAAACAGTTATCTGAACATCAGAGGCTTCCTGATATTTCCAGAGAAATTGAGCATGTTTGCATGCTTGACCTCAGGCTTATCAAGAGATGGGTATCTCTAACATCCCACAGAGCTATTACCCTGCTCTTCAGTGTCATTGCAGTGTAATAAATTTCAAAAGCTCTGTCTCTAGCTATATCAAACAATGGATTGTCAAGGTATAGACCCCCAGTTTGTTTTTAAAAATCTAGGAGTAAAATTTCTCAAAGTCGATCAACCAAAATCAAGAGAAAGAGATAAGAGACTAATGTGGTATGTATTTTTTTTTAAATAGATGAAGTATATTTTACATATTGAAATTAATAGGTAATGTTATATGGTTATCACAGGAAAAAATCAAAACTATAATAGAGGAGTATTTAAAGTTAGCAAGGCCTAAACTTTGAAATTTTGATTGTTTTTATTTCATTTCTCTCCCTTTATATTTTCAAATTTATGTTAGCTCACAGGTAGAGAGATTGCTATTTTCCATTACCTTGGGACATTACTAATCATTCTGTATGAAACAGGACATTTGGCAGTTAATGATTTCTAAAAAAAAAGGAGTCTAAAAAGAAAATAAATAAAGGGCTTTGAGAATATAGAAAAAAATCAGAAAATGGAGGAAAAGTAAGGTAGAGCTATGGAGGAAAATAAAATGATTATGTGTTTCTAATTGAGAGGTGACATCAAGCTAACACCACAGGTTATGCTTTGACAATTGAAAATTATCTAAAATCTACACATGCTTTTCCTTTTTATCTTACACACATGAAGAATCACCTGACATACTCCTAAAGACTCTGTGGTAAACTCTTCTTTGTCATGTATTGATTCCTTATTCTCGTTAAGATGGATTATCTGAAATAAGTATTTTCTCCCAACCAGGAAAAAAAATTTTCACCTCTGTTAACCACACTTTGTATAAATTCTGAGGGAAGGGTATATATTATTAGATATACATTTTATAATATAATATTTTAGGAAAACACTTAACTTGTTGCCAACACAGATATACTTTGAGGGCTAAGGGACATAATTTTGATGATTGCTCTTACATCTTCATTAAAGGAAAGAAAGAAAATAAGAAAGGATTATTCGGAAAAAGTGTTATTACTCAAGACGGCAGAAATTTATATCTATATCTGTTATGTTTATATTTTATATGTGATTTACAGAGGTCTGGCCTAAAGAGCCTGTTAAACGTCTAATATCATTTTTTCTAATCATTACTTTCAACCTTGATCATTAGGTCTCTATTTCCTGATCTATAAGAATATATCAGGAAGAACCTGTAAGTTATTGGTCATTCTTTCATATTAAATGTTAAAAACAACTGTTTCAAAAGCCAATCTGATTGTCATTTAAATCCTGTGTAATCCCTTATGCATACCAGGGTTGTTTCTTATAGCAGGTAGAGTAGACATTCTTCAAGTAGTTGGAGAGGCATTGGCCAATCTCATTTTTCCTCCTATCCCAGCACCTTGCATAGGAAGAGGGGGGATTTTATGTTCTAATTCTGAGAGAGTCTTCCTATCTTTTTTGAATTCTTACAGTTCTGGGACTGAGAGATTAAGATTACAAAGAGCCATAGAATATGCAGGTAACTTCATTTATAATTACTTCATCTTTGCTTTGATAAGCAAGCATCTATATTTTCACTTTGGCTTGATTTGTTTATGTCTCCATGATATGCATAAATTTCTTTGGGCCAGGTTTACTTTTCCCTATTTGCTGCTTTCTATGAAGAGTTCTCTACAATGGAGCCAGTTTGTCTCAACATGACTCCAGCAGTGGTTCATTAAAAACTTTGCCTGGGTAATATGCCACTTTTACTGGTGCAGCAGATGCTTGAGCAGCCCCCTGTCCATCTCTAAGTTCCATGTCCAGACATGGAGCCAAAGGAACCACTGAATGTCCCCTCAAAAAGCACTCAACACCAAATCCAGGAAAGTGTGTCAAGTTGTCCAAAGAGCTTATTATGTTTTTATAATAACACAAGGAAGATTCTGAAATTCAAAGGCCCACTAAGCTCCTAGCAGGGAAATGAGATACCAGATCCTACCTTGCAGAAAGCTCCAGTGTCTGTGTCTCTAAGAGTGAATCTCTACTGGTAAATTCTTCTCACTCTGTTTGGGAAGGAAATAATCCTGCATTTTTTTTTTATCCCAAATTGGTAGGGAAAGTAAAACCATTTTATTTCTAACATTGATATCCCCATTAGTGGCAACACAGAATTTCCCTATTTTCTCCCTCTCTCTAGTTTTTTGATTATGTATTCTACTGGGGAGGGGGATAGAGTAGGAACATTAGGAAAAAGGGAGTCACCATGAAAGAGAAGATTTGTCTTGTTTTTTTAAGCCTTGAAAGATAGTGTCTGACGCTGACTCTATTTAGAAATGAACTTTTTAAAAGATATGGGTCATTTAGTATGAACTTTTTTAAAAATATGGGACATATACTATGCATTGTATTCTTTTTGGTCATGACTGAGGCATACGGAAGTTCCCAGGCCTTACCACAGCAGTGACCCAAGCCACAACAGTGACATTGCCAGATCCTTAACCCTCTACACCACCTGAACACTCCCTCCATTGTTTATTACTGTGGATTACTGCACTGTTTTGCGGGGCATTAGTAGAATTCTTCACTCAATATCCTGTCACAAATATATAAATCAACTCATACTAGGTTCAGTGTTTTTTTTTTAATTATTATTTTTTAATAGTTATTTCACCAATACTATTTTTTTTCTACTATACAGCATGGTGACCCAGTTACTCATACATGTACACATCCTATTTTCTCATATTATCATGCTCCATCATAACTGACTAGACATAGTTCCCAATGCTACACAGCAGGATCTTATCGCTAATCCATTCCAAAGGCAATAGTTTGTATCTATTAACCCCAAGCTCCCCAACAACCCCACTCCCTCCTCCTCCCCCTTGGCAACCACAAGTCTATTCTCCAAGTCCATGATTTTCTTTTCTGTGGACAAGTTCATTTGTGCCCTATATTAGATTCCAGATATAAGTGATATCATACGGTATTTAAAAAATGGGCAAAAGACCTGAATAGACATTTCTCCAAGGAAAATATACAGATGGCCAATAAGCACATGAAAAAATGCCCCAAATCCCTGATTATTAGAGAAATGCAAATCAAAACTACCATGAGATACCACCTCATACCAGTCAGAATGGCCATCACTAATAAGTTCACAAATAACAAATGCTGGAGGGGATGTGGAGGAAAGGGAACCTTCCTGCAGTGTTGGTGGGAATGTAAGCTGGTACAACCACTCTGGAAAGCAGTGTGGAGGTATCTTAGAAAACTATACACAGAACTACCATATGACCCAGCAATACCACTCTTGGGCATATATCTGAATAAAACTTTCCTTAAAAAAGACACATGCACCCACATGTTCATTGCAGCTCTAGTCACAATAGCCAAGACATGGAAACAACCCAAATGTCCATTGACAGATGACTAGATTAGGAAGATGTGATATATATACAGAATGGAATACTACTCAGCCATAAAAAAGAATGAAATAATGCCATTTGCAGCAATATGGATTGAACTAGAGACTCTCATACTGAGTGAAGTAAGCCAGAAAGAGAAAGGTTCAGTGTTTTTAGGTGACTTCTACTGTCACTGCCCAATATATTGTTTTTCCTGTTTTGGCAAGTGGCAACTTAATTTTATGGTTTTTCTTGCCAGCTTAAATTCTAATATTACCGGTCCTCCCAATTTTAGTTTTTATTTTTTAAATTTTTTCACTGTTTTAGTTTTTTTATTATTATTTTTAATAATTATTTCCCAATACAATTTTTTTCTACTGTTCAGCAATTTGACCCAGTTACACATACATGTACACATTCTATTTTTGCACATTATCATGCTCCATCATAAGTGTCTAGACACAGTTCCCAATCCTACATAGCAGGATCTCATTGCTAATCCATTCCAAAGCTAATTGTTTGTATCTATTAACCCCAAGCTGGAGTTCCCATTGTGACGCAGTGGTTAAGAATCCGACTAGGAACCATGAGGTTGCTGGTAAACTCCTTGGCCTTGCTCAGTGGGTTAACGATTTGGTGTTGCCATGAGCTGTGGTGTGGGTTGCAGACATGGCTCGGATCCCGCGTTGCTGTGGCTCTGGTGTAGGCCTTCGGCTACAGCTCTGATTAGACCCCTAGCCTGGGAACCTCCATATGCTGTGGGAGCAGCTCAAGAGAAAGACCAAAAAAAAAAAAAAAAACCAAGCTCCCCAACCACCCCACTCCCTCCCCCTCCCCCTTGGCAACCACCATTTGCAGCTACATGGATGGAACCAAAGACTCTCATGCTGAGTGAAGTAAGTCAGAGAGAGAAAGACAAATACCATGTGATATTGCTTATGTCTGATCCTCCCAATTTTTATACTTCACATGAAAATTAATGACCAAATATTCTCAGCTATGCCTTCAAAACTTTCCAGAAATTGAATATTTCTGACCTGGAACAGCACTGTTATACTGGTTTAAGCTATCTTTAACTCTCTCCTGAATTATTTCATTAGCCTCCTAACCAGCCTGGTTGCTGAGGCTTTAGCCCTCTATCCTTCAGTCAGTTTTCAACAAAGCAGACTAATTATTTTAAAAGGTTATCTCATATTTCATTCCACAAATACTTAAAAAAAATCTACTAGTGTAATTCAGAGTGAATCTAAGGCCTGTAGATCTGTCCCTCTGCCCTACTTATTTTTGCTATTCCTCAACTATGGTTGGCACATTCTAACTGCAGGATTCTCACTCTAAGTCTTTTAGCTTAGAATTCTGTCCCCAAAGATATATGTGGCTCATTTCCTCAACAACTTCCAAAATCACCATAGTTATGAAACCATTCCTGACTTCTTAATTTAACAATTTCATTCTACCTTCTTACCCTCATTTCTATGCCTTGTCACTAATTTTTTTTTCCCTGTAGAAGTGACCATCTCAAGGCTCTCTACTTAGCAAAAGGAATTATCTATTAATTATTGCTTAATAAACAATCATGAAATCACAGTGGCATCTAACAATTAGATTTTCTTTTTCATGTTTCTATAAATCAGTGGCAAGTTAGCTCTTTTGGCTACAGCTTGTGGCCTAATCTACTCTGAGTTCTAATTCTGAGGCCAATATTAGAAAGGCAACAGCTACCTGGAAGAAACTTCTCTGCAATGGCAGTGACCAAAGGTGGCATACTGACTGTACGCACACATTTTGAGCATCAGTGTGCATCATACTTATGAACATCTCATTTCCCAAAATAACTTATGTGCGTGAGTCCGAAGGCAAGGGCTGGGCACACGTACACTCTGCCCATGGAGAAAGAAGGGTGCGAAATTTTTAATGAAGTTTTGAATGTACCACATATGTACAAAGATAATTTAACCAACTGTAAAAGGTGAAAAGATTTAAATTGGAAAATTTTAGAAGTATTCTAACTTTATATATATATGTGTGTGTGTATATATATGTATATATGTATAAAATATATGTACATACATACTTGTATTAAATAATAAACATATAAGAATTTTCAAGTAGAAAATGAGATCCCACTTTGACATTGGCATTGGTACTTGGTGTGAATAGATGCATGGGATTCAGATAAAGGAAATAGAAGACAAAAGTCTTTAGAAAGAAAGCTGGTTAAGCAAAATTTCAGAGAAAGGAAAAAACAAAAGGTATTCAAATAATATCTAAGTGATCCTTTACTCACACTTCCCAAATGATTCAGTCCAAAACCACTAAGTGAGACTGACTGGCCCAGGCTTTGCAGAAGCCCCAGAAGGGGGAAAAGAATGTCCATATGGGAGAGAGGGTACATGTGTTAAGATTACTTTTGTAAATATTCCATGCTCGATTCTTAATTCTAGTTTCCTTACTGACTCTTCTTCTCATCCCTATTATTGGACTTACTTCACTTTATTTCCTGATCAATTCGATTGCAATTTTTATTTCATATAATTTCTGATTAATAGGTTTCCTTTAACCTCCTTTATACTAAAAGAAAGTGTACTCTTTTTGTTGTGTTTATCTAGTCTATATAAGAGGCTAAATGAACCCACCACAGGAATTCCTATGACATTCTGAATATAGCAGATATGTCATTTTTTCCATTCTCAGTACTCAGATTATACATAGCCAACTTTAACATGTGAAATCCTCATGTGAGACTATATTGTAAGACATCATAGGTTTTAAAGACGAATGGATAAATCCTCCATAATTATTTCCTTTCTCCGTCGTTTCTTATTCTAACTCCAGGATGGATTAACTAACTCTTTCTTCACTATTCACATTTAAATTCTTTAACCAAAACATGTCATTAACTTGGCAAGTAACTGTCCTACAAGACAACTCAATTGTAGGACCATTGTATAGAATGCTGATATGACTAGATGTGGCCATTTTGAGGTCCAACCACATTTTCCTAGTCCAAAAATTACACTGTGATAAGATAATCTGGTACCAACTACATTATCCATTCATAAGATATCCCTCAGAGAGGACTGCATCCATGCTAGATAGTCTGGGGCTTCTAAACAAGGGAAGGTGCCTGCCAGGTACATTTGTACTTCAGAACCTCAGCAAACAGAATCTCCATTTTCACATTCTACAATTCTTCTTTAACTCCAAAATGCTTCTGATTTCCCATTCCTCTC
Source organism: Sus scrofa (assembly GCF_054392235.1). NCBI lineage: Eukaryota > Metazoa > Chordata > Mammalia > Artiodactyla > Suidae > Sus > Sus scrofa. The sequence continues at coordinate 183,775,405 of NC_139383.1, read as the reverse complement.
ATGACACACCACACGTGTTTCAGTGTTGTACAAAAATATGGCTACATCTCTCCTAAATGTATGAGTTTAAACTCATCCCTTGTCTTTTAGTTTATTTGTAGTTTATGCCCTAAATATACTTCAGCCACTAAAAATAAAGGTCCACTAATGAATTATGAACATAACAAAATAGTTAATTTGCCTATAGGTCAAACAAAGAAATAAGAACATTATTTATAGTTACTTGTCACAGATACTGAAATTCAATTATATTCTAATTTTACAGGGGTTTAATGAAGAGTATTGAAGAGGATTTAGGAGATGTTATCTCAATTTGATCTCTGTCTCCAAAGTGTCAGTATTTTAATTGGCACATTTTAAGACTTCTCCATCAATTTTGTATGTTTTATTTTACAATGAGGATCAAAGTGGATAAGTTATTTGCCCTAGAATCTTGACTCCCAGACTTTCTACTATACTTTCATTAAATAATTGTTTTTCTCATGAAAGTCATAATTCCTTACCTTTAGCTTATAAGACAAAGTCTAATTTGATTTTTATTATCACTTCTTAAATTATATGATGCTATTAACTTAATTTGTTTATTTAATTTTCTCCTAGTCTTCCACTGGATATATCACATTTGGCATACACTTTAATGTCTATCCTCTTGTATGGAAAATAGGTGCACTGGAATCCATTACAACATAGTTACTATTATTCTACTGCCAGTTTCCTAGGTAATGCTTATAGAGATTTTCCGTACTTGACATCTTTCGAGTGTGTAGATTAAGTATCCCACTGTGTGTAGTTTTATATAAATGAATCCTTATTGATTTTTCTATGTGATATGTTACCTCATTTGTGCCAACTTTCTTAGGTTCCTTTACTTATTTCCTTTTCTCTTTGTCAATTTTCCCATGTTCAAGAGAAAAGCACTTCTGATATAGGTTGGAAAATCTCTGTGATTACATGTCTAACCCCTCTCACTTTTCTTTAAGTCTACTGCAATATTCTTTCATTTATCTTGCCAAACATCATTCATAGCATCTTGGTTGTAGTGATTCGTATAGTAGCCATTGAATAAATACATGTTTCAGAGGGTTTTCTTAACAGGTAGAAGTGAAGCAAGTAGCAGTCTCAATTCTCCCGCACTTTCAGGAGCATTTCCATATTAAGCAAATGAAAGCAGGCATTTTAAACTGTAATAAAGTTTTACAGAAGAACAAAGATTCACCTAAACTAAATTTTGTTTCCTGAATCAAATGCTAATCAGCTATCATAAGTCTAAAATTTATTGTGATAAAATATTCATAAAAATATAACATAAATTGTTTTCTTTGCAATGCATGAGAATATTTAACAGTAGGGAAAAATGACCTTTGATATCATTCACAAAATGACCCAGAGACTTATCTCTCACAGTCCTTTCAAAAGATAATAAGGCAACATTTATATATATATAGCATAATAGAATTTCAAAACAATAGATAATTTTAGAGATTAATCAGTACAAACCCTCATGTTATTGATAAATAATATAAAAACTAGAAAAGTGAAATAATAATAGAAAAATAATTTTGAAAACTAGAATTTGTTTAACACATATGCAATTATGCACTTAGCTTGGATTATTCCATTTAATACATGGAAAAATCTTTGAGGTAAGTGCCATTAGTAAAAAGAATTACATACTAACAGTGGAAGAACTAGAAACTGGGTCTTCAAATCTCAGTGCAGTGTTATTAACTCACTACTCCACATCCTAATTGTAAATATTTTTAATCACTAAGATATTTTTGCACTTTCTGTGGATTGTGTGAGGCATTTTATGCTAAATACAGATAGTATATGCCATGTTAAAACTAAAACAAAACCATGATTTATTATAGGACTGATTTGCAAACACAAAACCATAAAGACTAAATCTTCTTCCTAATGAATTTAGAAGAAGAAAACAATTCTAACATTTCCATGCAAGCGTACAAAAAAAAAAAATTCCGTTTTATCCTTAGATCAGGTACAGCCATTCTTATTTCTGAGGACTACAATAAATTTCGTTACTCACTAGTAAAGAAAACTCTATGAAAAATGCTTCAAGATATTCATGACTGCTTCATAGACTTCATACCAATGATATTTTAATGAACCACAGAATAATTTGGTAACTGGTGATTTGGGGGGTGTACAATACAGATATCTTTGTTTCAACCCAAGCAATTATACTAAAGATTCACCCGAGATTTAAACTACATTTTAAAACACATAGTTAAGTTTAATTTAGGTTCTGTAAAGTGTTACAAAGAAGAAAAATAGCAGGTATACATATAAAATAGTATTTCTAAAACTTCAATGCAGAGCTGTTAGATTTTATTTACTTCCATTGAACTTACTCAAAGCAAGACCGATTTTTGTAATTTTGTAACTACTAACTCAAGTTAACAATAAATTCTCATCTAAAAATAAATCTAAAAGATAAAAATGACATGAAATATATAGTTTGGATAGTAAACATCATTGAAATAATTTATACATCTTATCTATTTGTTCAACATTGATGGATTCTCCAATAAACACTAGAGTATGATATTCATAGAGTATGTACAATGTAGGGAGAGGGATGTTAAAAGGAATTGGGTGTACATGGGGGAGATACACATGATTGAGATATAGTCTGTGCCCTCAAGCAGCTTACATTAAAAATAATGGGTTAAAATAAACATGGAGATAACAATTATGCATGTTTAAGAGCAATACCTGGAATTATAGAGCTATAGTATAACAGAAAAAGATGTAGAGAAAAAATGTGTGCCTCTATCAGTAGTAGCTCCTAAACTTCTATGTGGGAAAAATTTAGTGGTCAGACTCTGAGCTTAAGGAAGTTGATGAACCAAGGGTGGGTTGTAGGCTGATAGCAGAACTCTGTTTTCTACAGCCAACACTGACAAGTACCTGAGGGAATGACATGAAAGGATATGGTGATGGGAAAGAAAAGGAGATTATTTTAGGAGGAGCAAATAATTTCACAAGGGTAGCGATATAAGTGCTCTTTCCACAAAAGAAATTAAGTTTTCTCCATCCTAAAAAAAAATATAAAAGGTGGTTCCAGTCTTAAACTTTGCAGGGCCTTGGGCAAAACCACAGAAACAAATTCATATGTTATATATCCAAATATATGTTTTATACATACAGTAAATAAACCGTTAAATAAAATATGTTATGTTTTTGTACCTTGATAAATTTACCTGATATTTTATTTAAGTTTTTTAGATAAATTAAAGTATTTATTAAACTCCTCCTTTTTTCACGTGAGTGGGGAAAGAAGAGCTACTTCCTAACCGTGATCGATATTGAGTCTCTATTTTGCCCCATATGGATCATATACATATAAATATACATCAGAGCCCAATTAGGTAAACTCCATCCAAATCCCCATTACTTGAGCTCAGGCATCCCATATTGGCAGTAGGTATGACCTTTGGGAAGATAGATCTAGGAAAGAGAACTTGAACAAGTGCTGAAATAAAATGAGAATATTAGGAATCTTTTTTGCCCATATCCAAAAATGAGTGTATACAATGGATAAGAGCTATAAATTATAAAGGAGTAAGATTAGATATTCCGGAGTTCCTGTCGTGGTGCAGTGGTTAACGATTCCGACTAGGAACCATGAGGTTGCGGGTTTGGTCCCTGCCTTGCTCAGTGGGTTAACGATCCGGCATTGCTGTGATCTGTGGTGTAGATTGCAGACGCGGCTGGGATCCCTCATTGCTGTGGCTCTGGTGTAGGCTGGTGGCTACAGCTCCGACTCGACCCCTAGCCTGGGAACCTCCATATGCTGTGGGAGCGGCCCAAGAAATAGCAAAAAGACAAAAAAAAAAAAAAAAAAGATTTGATATTTCTGTAAATATGTAACTAATGTGATACAGAGGGGGCCTGTGCAAGTATCAGCAAATACAGTGGAATTTTGGCAAAATTAAATGTTTTTAACTTCAATATAAAATAAATTTGTACCATCTATGAGGTGTTACTGATTATAATCCATGTTTTTTTTCTCATATTTTTTATCACTCATCATCTAATGTTATGTCTACAAATACACTGGAAAAATAAAATATTGATTACCAATAAAAATATAGCAAAATATCCTGAAAACTTCCCAAAAGTGGATACTCAAGCTTCAAAAGCATTGGCCAAGTATTCAACCTCATTAGTTATCAGAAAAGAAATAAGTTAAAACTACCATGAAATAATATTACCCATTCACCAGAGAGTTCATATAAAAATACAGACAAAAATAATTATTAATGAGAATTTGGAACAACTGGAATATCTATAATTTAGTATAACTAATTTGTAATTGTTTGGTACTAACTACTAAATATGATTATATCCATATACTGAAATTGACCCAGCAATCCCAATAAATATATATACTTTTGTGAATAAAAAACTTGTATTAAAATATGTAGCTGCTACATTTGTGCTAACAAAACTTAGATACAACATAAATAGCCATTAATAATAAAATGGATAAATCCATTGTGGTATTTTTACATAATAGAATATTATTTGCATGACAAATGAAAGAAGTTCTGTTCCATGCAGATCTAATATATAATATTAAACATGCACATACACATATTGAGGAAAACAAAACTATATGTATCCTTTGGATCCATTTATGTTCAAAAACAGGAAAATTATATCAAAATTATTAGTAATCATAATATTTCCTTTTGAAGAAGTTGAGAGTGGTGACTAAGAGGGACATATATTGGGAATGCTAGACATATTTTATATTTAATATAGGTCACAGCTGCATATACCAGTTCAATTTATGGTAATATTTGAAAACAAATGATTTTTATACTTCAATATAAATGTTATACTTTCCTCAAATATATTAAATAAGTATTTTAATCTTTTTATTTCAGTATGGTCTTATATTAAACTGTTAATCTACAGTTAGATTTTTCTAATAAGGGGATCTTGCAAGATCTGGGTCTAAATAGACCCTATGCTAAATGTGACATAGTTAAATTGCTTCATTATTCTATGCATATAAATGTAATAATATTAATTAGGGTACAGTTTCCAGTGAGGTATCTGGAAACAGTACTGTTCCTCCAATTGGTAAACAGCCATTTGGTATGAAAATTTTAACTTCAAGTGTGTGCCCTGGCATTTGGAACTTCTAGATTTTTCCTTGCCTGTTCCTTTTTTCTATCCTTATATAAAAATATTTCAGTATTTTATCTTATAGACTTTTGAAATAATGATTTATTCTTTATAATCACTTCATACTATGGCTTCACTTTTGTTCTCTCTACCTTTTCTTATCGCATTACCTTTATTCTTTTTTCACTTATTCTCCACCTTTCACCTTTTAAAAAGTCAATTAGTATTTATCTGCTTCTCTACTCCATCAACCATCTCTGCTTCTGACTGGCAGTAATCCTACCATGCCAGGCACTATATTTTTGTTTTTTAATTTTTATTCCAGCATAGTTGATTTACAATGTTCCTTCAATTTTGCTTAGAAGGCAAGAACATACAGTGGAGGAAAGATAGTCTTTTCAATAAATGGTGCTGTGAAAACTGGACAACTGCATGTAAGAGAATGAAATTAGAATGTCATTTAACACTATACACAAAAATAAACTCAAAATGAATTAAAGACCTAAACATAAGGCCAGATAATATAAAACCCCTAGAGGAAAACATAGGCAGAATGCTGACATAAATCACAGCAATATTTTGTTTGATCCTCCTCCTAGGATAATGACAATAAAGACACAAATAAACGAATGGGACCTAACTGAACTCAAAAGCTTTTCCACAGTAAAGAAAAACCACTTAAAAAATGAAAAGACAACCCTCAGAATGGGGGAAAATCTTTGCAAATGATTCAACCGTTAAAGGTTTAATCTCCAAAATTTACAAACAACTCATACAACTCTACAACAGAAAACAAATATCCAATCAAAAAATGGCCCTAAAACCTAAAGAGACATTTCTCCAAAGAAGATATACAGATGGCCAGCAGGCATTATTATCCCAATAGGAAATCCCAGAACTGAAAACAAGGCAGACAGCTACGGGATGGTGCTTTATTTTAACCCAGGTTTTAACACTAATTCCTTAAAGATTTAGAAAAATGGGGATACTAGAAAGTCTTCACACATAAGGAGATGAATAGTATCAGTTGTGAAAACCAAGAGATATGTGACATATACTGTGTCCATAAACTATAGATAAAAATGTATATTTTTGGCAGTTCTACAGTTTATGCTTTTCTCTGATTCACTAAAAAATCATTTATATAGAGAGAAATATAGACTGAGAAATACAGAATGAAAGAGAAAATAAGATGGAGTGAGGTGGGGGAGGGGAGGCGCATCTGGGAAGAATTACAAACTTGGAAGGCAGTCTGCTCAAGATTGCCTGAAATAGCCCTTTTCACCATTAAGCAGATCTCTGCATAGTTAGTTGCCTTAGTGTGTAGGTATAGCATCAAGCCTATTCAAATTTTATTAATCAAATACTGACCTTTTCTCTAATTTAAGGTTCACAATCATTATTCAAATACTGAAAATATTTTCCCAATCTAAAATGGTCTTACTCAAACATGATCTTTTGCTAAAATCTGTTAACCTTCAAACATACTTTGGTCAAATAAACCACAGTTTCACAAATCTCAAAGATATGTTGCTAATAAAATAATGTTTCCTGCTGAATTCAGTAGTCATCAATATGCCTTTAATTGCCTATAGCACTTCTTGCCATTTGAATAATAATTTAGAATTTACTATTGTTCCTGAGTACAGTTTCCTTTCTAAAGTAGTAGCCTTAAGTATAAGCAGAAGAGGCAACTATCATGATAGAGTGTATTAAAAAATTTAAAAAAAGGAAAAGTTAAGTACACACATTTGTAAAATTATCCTTGCCACCTCTATAAACAACATTGCCCCAAATGGATTATCTTATAGTCTGTTATAGTACCTTAAAGATATGTTTGTGGATATTTATTCTTTTAGGTGAAAAAGTATTGTTTATAGGAGTCCATATTAACACTTGAAAAATTCAAACTGATATTTTTAAACTTAGATTAGCCTAGCTCTTCTCTGACATAGAGCATGTCAGTTACCAAGGTCAAGACACAATTTACATTTTTAAAAACCCTGCATCCCCAGAGATAAGTAGGGATTATAGTTAAAAGCTTAACATCCAAAAATGGGATATGGCAAATTATTTCTCTTTTTTTAATAAAAAACATGCCAAACATTACCTGAACAGTCTTTATGGCTATCATGGAAAATTTGTAATATGGATTATAAATAAAGCCTTTTATTTTTTTATAGAAAGCCCTAATGTACCTGAACCTGGATCTCCTTGCATTATGGCAGCAAATTTTTCCATATGAGTTTTACTGTATACCTATACAGGTATGTTATAGACTCTGCTAAGAAGGACAGATCTTGGTGATATGCCCTCTATGTAGAAAAGGAAATATAATGGCACTGGGTAATATAGTGTAAGGCAAATGCATGTCTTTACTGTGTTTCATTAAAACATTGTCTAAAAAGCTTGCCAAAGATTTATCTGGCTCTCCAAGGCAGTATAAAATTGTCTTACTTTTTATTTACTGCTGATTGAGGTCAAATCTTTATAGTTAGACGTAAAATTGTAGAAAACCGACAAGATGAAAATAATTTTTGTTGAATGAGGTTTTTGATGAGTTTTTTCAAGTAGGACTACGAAACCAACAATTATGCCCTTATTATCCTTTAGACTATTTAATAGTTTATATATACATACATATATGTATATAATGATTTATATTTTTTCCATTATAGCTTGGTTTACAGTGCTCAGTTAATTTTCTACTGTACAGCATGGTGACACACTTATACACACATGTATACATTCTTTTTTCTCACATTATCATGCTCCATCATAAGTGACTAGACATAGTTCTCAGTGCTACACAGCAAGATCTCATTGCTAATTCAAGACACCATCAAACTCCTGGAAGAGAAGATAGGCAAACCTTCTCTGACCTCAACCTTAGAAATGTTTTCTCAGGTCAGTCTCCCAAAGCAACAGAAATAAAAGCAAAAATAAATCAGTGGGACCTAATCAAACTGACAAGCTTTTGCACAGCAAAGGAAACCAAAAAGAAACCAAAAAGACAACTTGCAGAATGGGAGAAAATATTGTCAAATGATGCAACTGAGAAGGGCTTAATCTCTAAAACGTACTAATAACTTACACAACAGCAACAAAGCCAACAACCCAATGGAAAAATGGGCAAAAGACCTGAATAGACATTTCTCCAAGGAAAATATACAGATGGCCAACAAGCACATGAAAAAATGCCCAACATCCCTGATTATTAGAGAAATGCAAGTCAAAACTACCACAAGATACCACTTCACACCAATCAGAATGGCCATCATTAATAAGTCCACAAATAACAAATTCTGGAGAGGGTGTGAAGAAAAGTGATCCCTCCTGTGCTGTTGGTGGGAATATAAGCTGGTACAACCATTATGGAGAACAGTATGGAGGTACCTTAGAAAACTATTCATAGACCTTCCATATGAGCCTGAAATCCCACTCTTTGGCATATATCTGGATAAAACTTTCCTTGAAAAACACACATGCACCTGCATGTTCATTGCAGCATTATTCACAATAGCCAGGACATGGAAACGACTCAAATGTCCATCAACAGATGATTGGATTAGGAAGAAGTGGTATATATACACAATAGAATATACTACTCAGCCATTAAAAAGAACAAAATAATACCATTTGAAGCAACATGGATGGAACTAGAGACTCTCACACCGAGTGAAATAAGTCAGAAAGACAAAGACAAATATCATATAATATCATTTATACCTGAAATCTAATATAGGGCAAAAATGAACCTGTCCACAAAAGAGGAAATCATGGATTTGGAGAATAGAATTGTGGGTGCATAGGAGAAGTGGGAGAGAGTGGGATGGATGGGGAGCTTGGAGGTAATAGATGTAAACTATTGCTTTTGGAATGGATTAGCAATGAGATCCTGCTGTGTAGCACTGAGAACTATGTCTAGTCACTTATGATGGAGCATGATAATGTGAGAAAAAAAGAAAGTATACATGTATGTATCACTGTGTCACCATGCTGTTCAGCAGAGAAAAAAACTTTATTGTGGAAATAACAATAAAAAAATTTTAAAAATATAAAACAAATATAAAGTAACACATCCTAAGAAGATAGATATCAAGCAGTTAATTAGGAAACAGATTGTTTTATTATTATGAATTTTGTGATTTGTTGGTATTTTCAGCTTTACTTTCTGTGATTTATCATTTAGCTACATATTATTTTCATAATTGATATATTTATATTTTTGTATTCCTTTCCTTAAAGTGGACTTACCAAAATTTTATCATTTTCTGGCCTCCACATAAACTAGATTTACTCTTTTCTAAACTTGTATGTTGAAGAATGATAATTAAAGAAAGAGTGTGTGGCTAAGTATAACATCATGCTCTAGACTGCCTTTTAAGTTTGAAACTTGTTTCTGTCATTTATTGGCTGTGTGATGTTGATGAGTGATCTAACCTCTCTGTGTCTGAATTACCTTATCAGCCAACGGGATAATAACAAAATTTACCTTCTCAAGCTGTTGCAAGGATTATATAGAGCACTTACAACATATTTAGAATATATTTTCAAAAATTAAGTATTAGCCAATATTAAATTAAGACATAATTTAAAACAAAGGAAATAGAGAAAATGCAAATAGTATACTGTTTTTATTCTACGATTCTGAGAAATCTGAAAAGACCTATTATGAGTTATTTTCCACATTTGCTTACATGTTCTTACATTCTGTAGAAACACTCACAAGGTAAGACTCTGTTTCAGATATCTTAATGGAAAAAATGTAAAAATTTTAGTTAGAATGATAACATAGTAGACTAACACACCAATAACACTCTCTAGTCTGTGAAGTACAATTATGGCTATATATTTTTCACTTTAATTGTGGGTTATGCATGAGACTACCTTTGATGTTTATGTCTCTGTTCTAGTACGGCATACTTGTATACTATTTTAAGTATCAATGTGACATGAAATCAAAGCTCTATATTGAGACTACTGAGGCAACACTGGGATAGAGGCAATATATTAAGATTGAAAACATCCTGTTTTAAATAATTACAAATTGCACATTGTTTTGTAGAGCAGAGAAAGTCAGGCTTTGGGGGAAAAACATTAAAACCACACAAATGAATAATTCACCCTAACTTTATGTGTCTAATTTCTGAATATGTAAGTTATTCTTAAAGGATTGCTTCAATAAAATAACTTGGAAAATATATAAAATTGTATTAAACTTCCATTAATTTAACAAACTAGAGCAATTGGAAAATGTCAATTAATATAAAAATACTAGATTTCCAATTCAGAAGGTGATACCTCCAAAACTGCATTTCTATCCTAGATGCATTTATAAATAGTATGATTTGATATTATAAGAATAATTCTAATTATAGATAGAAATATTTAGCTAAGATATAAACTCTAAGGTCAATTGATACTTTTATTAGATATATGTCTTCCTTTTTTTATATAAACCAGTTTGTGGAGAGGAGAACTCCCAAAAGTGTAGGACTCTTAAATCTGATGTGACAGATTAGGTCTTCAGAATTGGAACTATACTTACCTCTTGTACTGGCTCACCTCCCATCACCCCACTCCCTCTCACCTGAATAATAATTACAGGCATATATTGTCCTATGGAGTCACACTTTATTGTACGTCACAGATCTCATGTTTTTTACACATTGAAGATTTGTGGCAACGTGTATGGAACAATTCTATCAGCACCATTTTTCCAATAGCATTTGCTAACTTCTGTCTCAGTGTCACATTTTGGTAATTCTCACACTATTTCAGATTTTTTTCATTATTTTTCATATATACATATATGTATATACATATATGTATATATATATTATCTTTTTGTCTTTTTGAGGGCTGCACCTGTAGCAAATGGAGGTTCCCAGGCTAGGGATCTAATCAGAGCTGTAGCCACTGGCCTTCACCACAGCCACAGCAACATGGGATCTGAGTCACGTCTGCAACCTACAGCACAGCTCACAGCAACACCAGATACTTAACCCCTGAGCGAGGCCAGGGATTGAACCCACCACCTCGTGGTTCCTAGTCAGGTTCATTAACCACTGAGCCACAAAGGGAACTCCCATTATTACATTTTGTTATGATCTGTGATCCGTACTTTATTTCACTACTATTACGCATTGAAGACTCAGATGATGGTTAGCTTATTTTGCAGTAAAATATTTTAAATTGATATGCACTTTGTTAGACATATGGCTATAGCACACATAATAGACTAAAGTATAATATAAGCATAACTTTTATATGATCTAGGAAACCAAAAAATTCACATGACTTGCTGCATTGCAATAGTTGCTTTATCATGCTTTTCTGGAATTAAACCTGCAATACTTCCAAGGAATGCCTCCTTGAGAAATATGCCAATATTGATAAAATAATTTTACAATATAAAAATTTGTTATGACACTCTACATTGAACTATATTTATTTATAATATTTTTCAAAATGTGGCCTGTCAAAAATCTTTATATATATTAATATATAACAATTCCATATATATTTGATTCCATGCCATATTATTTTTGAAAAGCATTTAAAAAATTCCTACAATGTCAAAGTAAAATATAATGAATATAAAATATATATAAAATATAATGAATATAAAATATAATGAATATAATGAATATAATGAATGTAACTTGAACTATTCTTCCTTTTTTGTCTTTGTGGGAAAATAAGAAGCGCTGAAGACTAAATTATTTTTTCTCTGATACCTGACAAATGATAAAGATGGAAATATATTGCTGCATTTGATATATTTGGAAAATATTAAATGCTCTTTAGAAAGCAGTGCTGCTTTCTTCCATTCAGTGTTTTTAATGTGAAATTAAAATTGTCATGAAGTTCACAAACATCGTTATTTCATTAATTACTTTTTCAGCTTTGGATTTAGACTATACATTTGGTGGCAGGTGGGAGGCTTTAAGACAGTTTTTACAGAAAAAATCTTCATTTGCTAATCATCATAAATTCTCAAATAATGATCTAATAAAATTAAATTACTTTGTAATTAAAATCCTTAACATGATAACTATGTTATAGTGTGGTTAGAAAAAAAATGAATTCCTTAAGAATTCTATTTATTGATTTTACTTTTCAAACTTTAATTTCCAATGTTATAGAGATCCAAACAGCAATATATGTACTCTGTATTATTCTAAAATTAGTTATCACATGTTACTTCAATTATTTGGTATAATTATAGGTATTTTCAATGTTCTATAGTCTAGAAAAAATAAATATTTATGATAGCTATTGACAGTATTGGGAAAGCAATTATTTTATCTGGAAATACTGCTATTTTTCACTTAGAACTCCTTTTAACCATCATACCATAAATGTTTACTCTTTTTCATATTCCTGTCTTTAACAATTTTTTCCTTTTTTCAGAGTTATTTTTACAGTCCCTACCGTATAATGAACATTCTGATAGGTGTTCACTGCTCACAGTAGTGGGATGGACAAATGTATAAAATAGTCATATCCCATCACTTCTGATGGAAATAGTGGAGGATAATGTGAGAAAAATAATATATATATATATTGGGTCATTGTGCCATACAGTTAAAATTGAAAGAATACTCTAAGTCAACTATAATGGAAAAAATAAAAATCATAAAATTATTAAAAATAAAATAAAAATAAAATAATTAGGATTCACACATAAGTCCATTAAAGCGTAATTACAACATGATTATATTATAAGCCTGTAAAAATATGTATCCTTTCTTTTTAGATATAAAGACAAAAGGGGTGCAAATAATATTGCAGTGAAACTGCAATATTTATGCATGTAGATTGCAATCTAAAACTAAATATATATGTAAAAATAAAAACTCTCCACATGACAATTATAAAGATCAGATGGTTAAGTGAGTACAACAATATTATATTCCCATTTGTTATCATGATTTGATTAGGAAGAATGATGGAGATTATGGCTAATGATTCCTAAATTCACCCTCTTAACCTTCCTGTTCCCATTTTGCACATTACACATATGTTTGCAGTCATTACTAAGCCTTGTCACTTCCCACGATGGCATGCACCCTGGCACATTTTGACTAACCTCATGCTAAGACTGTACAATAGCAGAATGGCTCAATAAAAGGAACTACGTTAGTATATGTCACAGAACATTTAAAGATTTGGTCATATGTAATGAAGTAGATTATTAATCTCCTTCTGAGTACTGAATTTATATTCAAGAAAAATGTTTTACCAAAAGAAAATACCAAGCTTTGACATCAGAGTGTCATGAGTTTTTAATCTAGGCTTTATCCCAGATATATGCCACTTTTGCCACTTGGGGTAAATTTTTAAATGGCATGATTCTGATTTTTCTTTATAGAATTAAGAAAGCAACTCACACAGTTGTTGAGAGTATTATATAAGATATATGCATAATATCTAACCCTGATATGAGTTTCTTATTTAAATAGTGTCTAGTATTGAATATAATAAATGAAACATTCTAGGTATTGAATAGTTTTTTTAATCTCCCTTTATCTCCCAACATATCTTAGAAAAAATGCTAAAATATCAATTAAATTTTATGTTAATGAAGTATGAAATTTATTGATTTTGTGGGCAAAATAATGCACTCAACTGGTTTACTATTTCTTTTTGTCTTTTTTGCCATTTCTTAAACCACTCCCACGTCACATGGAGGTTCCCAGGCTAGGGGTCGAATCAGAGCTGTAGCTGCTGGCCTACACCAGAGGCACAGCAATGCAGGATCTGAGCCGTGTCTGCGACCTACACCACAGCTTACGGCAACGCCGGATCCTTAACCCACTGAGCAAGGCCAGGAATCGAACCCCCAACCTCATGGTTCCTAGTTGGATTCGTTAACCACTGAGCCACAACAGGAACTCCTCAACTGGTTTACTGTTTATTCAATTACTTTGGTGGTTTCTAGACCATTCTTTGGTTTAAAACTTTTGTATTGTATCATTGTTATCTTTAGCAGCTGTTTTTGCTTGGACACTCAATAGACAGGGCAGTGTATTTCTGAAACCTGCCTGTAATCTTCAGTACTATTTGTATTTATACCTATAACAATCAAACTAGATATTTATATATATTAAAACTACCTAAGAATCATAATGTCTTTTCTTGGGTTTCATCCTAAAGATTAACATAGCTAAATGACATGACATGGAAATGACAAACTGGCCACCCAAATATTCCTATGCTAAAAACCAACATCTTAAATAATGTGTGGCAAGCCTAGAAGAAAAGTAATAAAATCAGTTTTTTTAAGGCTTAATTAAATACAATGTTAATAAAGACATTCAAGAAGCACTGAATCACCTCTTAAAGAATAGTCCAAGTAGAAAGGGAAGACTTATTTTATTTTTTAAAAAATAATTATATAGCCCTCAGGAACATTCCATGGCAGTGACAAGGCAAATATTGCCGAGTCATGGAGAGTACAACTCCCTCAGTAAAAAGAAAACAACAAGCAAGATGAAGAAGCTGAGAAACCACCCCCAGTCAAACCAACAGGAGAACTCACCTAAAACAGTCAACAATGAAACAGATCTCTGCAGTCTGACAGACCTGGAGTTCAAAAGATAAATAGTGAAAATACTGAAGGAATTAAGAGAAGATATGAACAGTAATGCAGACACCCTCAGAAAGGAACTAGAAAACATAAGGAGGAGCCAAGAAAAACTAGAACATTCATTTGCAGAGATGCAAACTGAACTAAGGGCAGTAAAAACCAGAATGAATAATGCAGAAGAATGAATCATTGATATGGACGATAGAATAATGGAAATCACCCAATCAGGTCAGCAGACAGAAAACCAAATAAAAAATACAGAAAAGCAATATAAGAGACCTATGGGATAACATAAAGTGGGCCAATCTACACATAATAGGAATTCCAGAAGGAGTAGAAAAAGATAAGGGAATGGAAAATATATTTGAAGAAATTATCATTGGAAACATCCCAAATCTAAAGAATACTGAGCTCAAGATACAGGAAGCACAGAGGGCCCCAAACAAGTTGAACCCAAATAGACCCACACCAAGACACATCATAATAAAAATGGCAATAGTTAGTGATAAAGAGAGGATCCTAAAGGCAGCAAGAGAAAAACAGAATGTTACCTACAAGGGAACCCCCATAAGAATATCAGCTGATTTCTCTACAGAAACACTACAGGCCAGGAGGGAATGGTAAGAGATATTTAATGTGCTAAAAGGAAAAAATATGCAACCTAGAATACTCTATCCAGCAAGAATATCATTTCAAATAGAAGGAGAAATAAACATTTTTTTCCAACAAACAAAAACTAAAAGAATACAGCAACACAAAACCCAGGCTAAAAGAAATACTGAAAGGGTGTCTCTAAACCAAAAAGAAAGGAAGGAAAGGGAAGAAAAAAGAAAAGAAAAAAAAAAAGAAGAAGAGGAAGAACTAGGACTGAGGAAAATGCAATCAGAGAGCAGTCACTCAAATAAGCCAGCATACAGATTTAATCATGAACATGCTTCAAACAAAATGAAATTAAAAAGAAAAAAAAAGAGTCATCAAAATCATAAAATGTGGGCAAGGGATGTTAGGAAATAAATAGACCCTTTTTGTTTGTTTGTATGTCTCTCTTCTTAATTTTAATATAGTAGTGAAGTGTTTGAACCTATAGGACCATCAGGCTAAAACACACAATTATAGGAAGGGGTTAGCATACTTAAGAAACAGGGCAACCACAAGCCAAAACCAAATATTGCATTCGCAAAAAATGAAAAAAAAAAAAAAAACAAAACACTCAAGCAGATAATAACAGGAGAGCATCCAACCAAAAAAAAGAAAGAAAGGAATAATGGAGAACCATAGAATCAACTGGAACATGAGGTTCAAAATGGCAATAAATAATCATCTATCAATTATCACCTTAAATGTCAATGGACTGAATGCCCCAATCAAAAGACACAGAGTGGCTGAGTGGATAAAAAGGCAAAAACCTTCAATATGCTGCCTACAAGAAACTCACCTTAGGACAAAGGATACATATAGACTGAAAGTGAAAGGGTGGGGTAAAATATTTCACGCCAATAGACATGACAGAAAAGCGGGAGTCACAACACTCATATCAGACAAAATAGACTTTAAAACAAAAGACATAAAGAAAGACAAAGAAGGACACTACTTAATGATTAAGGGATCCATCCAAGGAGAGGATGTTACTATCTTCAAGATATATGCCCCAAATATAGGAGCCCCCAGATACATACTACAAATATTAACAGACATAAAGCGAGAAATTGATGGGAATACAATCATAGTAGGAGACCTTAATACCCCCCTCACATCAATGGACAGATCCTCTAGACAGAAAACCAATAAAGCAACAGAGATCCTAAAGGAAACAATAGAAAAGTTAGACTTAATTGATATCTTCAGGACACTACATCCAAAAAAAGCAGAATACACATTCTTCTCAAATGCTCATGGAACATTCTCAAGAATCAACCACATATTGGGACACAAAGCGAATCTCAATAAATTTAGGAGCATAGAAATTATCCCAAGTATCTTCTCTGACCACAAAGCCATGAAATTAGAAACCAACCATGGGAAAAAGAAAGAGAAAAAACCTACTACATGGAGATGAAACAACATGCTTCTAAAAAACCAATGGGTCAATGAGTAAATCAAGAAGGAAATTAAAAACTACCTTGAAACAAATGATAATGAAGACACAACCTCTCAAAACCTATGGGGGAGTTCCCGTCGTGGTGCAGTGGTTAACAAATCCGACTAGGAACCATGAGGTTGCGGGTTCAGTCCCTGCCCTTGCTCAGTGGGTTAACGATCCGGCGTTGCTGTGAGCTGTGGTGTAGGTTGCAGACGCGGCTTGGATCCCGCGTTGCTGTGGCTCTGGCGTTGGCCGGTGCTACAGCTCCGATTCAACCCCTAGCCTGGGAACCTCCATATGCCGCGGGAGTGGCCCAAGAACCAAGAGATAGCAACAATAACAACAACAAAAAGACAAAAGCCAAAAAAATAAATTAAAAAAAAAAACCTATGGGATGCTGTGAAAGCAGTGCTCAGAGGGAAATTTATAGCAACACAGGCCTTTCTCAAAAAAGACAAAAGATCCCTAATGGACAACTTAATCCTCCCCTTAAACGAATTAGAAAAAGAAGAACAAAAAAGACCTAAAGTCAGCAGAAGGAAGGAAATTATAAAGATCAAAGAAGAAATCAATAAAATAGAGATTCAAAAAATAATAGAAAAAATTAATAAAACCAAGAGCTGGTTTTTTGAAAAGGTAAACAAAATTGAGAAACCCCTGGCCAGACTCACTAAGAAGAGGAGAGAAAGAACCCAAATAAACAAAATTATAAATGAAAAAGGAGAAATCAAAACAGATACTACAGAAATACAAAAAACCAAAAGAGAATACTATGAACAACTATATGCCAACAAATCTGACTATCAGGAAGAAATGGACAATTTTCTAGAATCTTACAGCCTGCCAAAACTGAATCAAGAAGAAACAGACCAACTGAACAGACCGATCACTAGAAATGAAATTGAAGAGAAGAGACTAGTGGTTGCCTGATGGGAGGGGGAGGGAGTGGGAGGGATCGGGAGCTTGGGCTTATTAGACACAACCTAGAATAGATTTACAAGGAGATCCTGCTGAATAGCATTGAGAACTATGTCTAGATACTCATGTTGCAACAGAAGAAAGGGTGGGGGAAAAACTGTAATTGCAATGTATACATGTAAGGATAACCTGACCCCCTTGCTGTACAGTGGGAAAATAAAAAATAAAAATAAAAAAAGCAATGAAATTGAAGAGGTCGTAAAAACACTCCCTACAAATAAAAGTCCAGGACCAGATGGCTTCACAGGCGAATTCTATCAAACATATAAAGAGGAACTGGTGCCCATCCTCCTTAAACTCTTTCAAAAGGTTGAAGAAGAAGGAATATTCCCAAAGACATTCTATGATGCCACCATCACCCTCATTCCAAAACCAGACAGAGATACCACCAAAAAAGAGAACTATTGCCCAATATCTTTGATGAATATTGATGCAAAAATTCTCAACAAAATCTTAGCCAACCGAATCCAACAACATATCAAAAAGATCATACACCATGACCAGGTAGGGTTCATCCCAGTTTCACAAGGATGGTTCAACATATGCAAATCAATCAGCATCATACACCACATTAACAAAAGAAAAGTCAAAAATCAAATGATCATCTCTATAGACACAGAAAAAGCATTTGACAAAGTCCAACATCCATTCATGATCAAGACCCTCGCCAAAGTGGGTATAGAGGGAACATTCATGAACATAATCAAAGCCATTTATGATAAACCCACAGCAAATATAATACTCAATGGGGAAAAACTGAAAGCCTTCTCATTCAAATCTGGAACAAGACAGGGATGCCCACTCTCACCACTGCTCTTCAACATCGTTTTGGAAGTCCTAGCCACAGCAATTAGACAAACAAAAGAAATTAAAGGCATCCATATAGGAAGAGAAGAGATCAAACTGTCACTGTATGCAGACGACATGACACTGTTCGTAGAAAACCCGAAGGACTCAACCCCAAAACTACTTGAACTGATTAATAAATTCAGCAAAGTAGCAGGATATAAGATTAACATTCAGAAGTCAGTTGTATTTCTGTATACCAGCAATGAAATATTAGAAAAGGAATACAAAAACATGATACCTTTTAAAATTGCACCTCACAAAATCAAATACCTTGGAATACACCTGACCAAAGAGGTAAAGGACCTATATGCCGAGAACTATAAAACTTTAATCAAAGAAATCAAAGAAGATGTAAAGAAATGGAAAGATATTCCATGTTCCTGGATTGGAAAAATCAATATTGTAAAAATGGCCATCCTACCCAAAGCAATATACAGATTCAATGCAGTCCCTATCCAATTACCCATGACATTTTTCACAGAACTAGAACAAACAGTCTAAACATTTATATGGAAAAACAAAAGACCCAGAATCGCCAAAGCAATCCTGAGAAACAAAAACCAAGCAGGAGGCATAACTCTCCCAGGCTTCAAGAAATACTACAAATCCACAGTCATCAAAACAGTGTGGTACTGGTATCAAAACAGAGAGACAGAACAATGGAGCAGAATAGAGAATCCGGAAATAAACCCTGACACCTAGGGTCAATTAATCTTTGACAAGGGAGGCAAGAACATAAAATGGGAAAAAAGAAAGTCTATTCAGCAAGCATTGCTGGGAAACCTGGACAGCTGCATGCAAAGCAATGGAACTAGAACACACCCTTACACCATGCACAAAATATACTCAAAATGGCTGAAAGACTTAAATATAAGACAAGACACCATCAAACTCCTAGAAGAAAACATAGGCAAAACACTCTCTGACATCAACATCATGAATATTTTCTCAGGTCAGTCTCCCAAAGCAATAGAAACTAGAGCAAAAATAAACCCCTGGGACCTAGTCAAACTCACAAGCTTTTGCGCACCAAAGGAAACCCAAGAGAAAACAAAAAGATAACTTTCAGAATGGGAGAAAATAGTTTCAAACAATGCAACAGACAAGGGCTCAATCTCTAGAATATAAAAGCAACTTAAATAACTCAACAGCAAAAAAAGCCAATCACCCAATGGAAAAATGGGCAAAAGACCTGAATAGACATTTCTCCAAAGAAGATACACAGATGGCCAGCAAACACATGAAAAAAATGCTCAACATCATTGATTATAAGAGAAATGCAAATCAAAACTACCATGAGATATCACCTCACACCAGTCAGAATGGCCATCATTAATAAGTCCACAAATAACAAGTGCTGGAAGGGCTGTGGAGAAAAGGGAACCCTCCTTCATTGTTGGTGGGAATGAAAGCTGGTACAGCCACTATGGAGAACAGTTTGGAGATACCTTAGAAATCCATACATAGAACTTCCATATGACCCCGCAATCCCACTCTTGGGCATCTATCCAGACAAAACTCTACTTAAAAGAGACACATGCACCCGCATGTTCATTGCAGCCCTATTCACAAAAGCCAGGACATGGAAACAACCCAAATGTCCATCCACAGATGATTGGATTCAGAAGAAGTGGTATATATACACAATGGAATACTACTCAGCCATAAAAAAGGATGACATAATGCCATTTGCAGCAACATGGATGGAACTAGAGAATCTCATCCTGAGTGAAATGAGCCAGAAATACAAAGACAAATATCATGTGATATCACATATAACTGGAATCTAAAATCCAACACAAATGAACATCTCCTCAGAAAAGAAAATCATGGACTTGGAGAAAAGACTTGTGGCTGCCTGATGGGAGGGGGAGGGAGTGGGAGGGATCGGGAGCTTGGGCTTATCAGACACAACTTAGAATAGATTTACAAGGAGATCCTGCTGAGTAGCATTGAGAACTTTGTCTAGATACTCATGTTGCAACAGAACAAATGGTGGGGAAAAAAAATGTAATTGTAATGTATACATGTAAGGATAACTTGATCCCCTTTCTGTACAGTGGGAAAATAAAAAAAGAAAAGAAAAGAAAAGAATTATATAAATGTATTTTTACAAATGCATCCACTATCACTATCAAGGGTAAAAGGAAGGATATACTGTCATTTCAGTATTTTTAGCAAGAAATAGGAGTTTACAATATAAGATTAACATTTTCTAATTTGCTTTTGGAAATAATCATGATAATGATAGTTAGCATTTATTGGACATTCTCAATGTACCTAACCATAGGCAAAATATTTTACATGGCTTATCTCAGTTAATCCCCCAAAACCCTGGGATGATAAGTCTCTAATATTATGCAGATTTTATACATTAGGAAACAGAATTAACTTTCCAAACTGCCATGGCTAATAAATTGAGGATTTAAAAGTAAAAGCCAGTAAGGAGTTTTAATGGAAAATATCCATTTGCTCTGTATTGACAAGTAATTACACTCTGATCTTATGTATAGAGAGAAAACAAAATAACCAGTTTTGTAGACAAATGTATGAATGTGGTCCTATTTACATTGTGTTTATTTATCCTATGATATACCAAGCTTGTTTTCTTGACCTGTCACTATTTTGTAAAACCAACTATTAAATAAGCATATTCTTTCTTTGTTCATTTTAGGTATTAACTGACTTGCAATGCAGAGTCATTAAATCATTTAGAAGTATTTTCTGTATACTTTAAATGAAATACTGACAGAAAATTTCTTCCTCTATGAAAGCATTATGCTATTTGAAGTGGACTAGATGAGTAGTGCTAATTAAACATCTGGCATTCAACCTCACTTTACTGTTTTCCTTATCCAAACAACATTCTGCAGAGGGAATTGAGTAGTTTAAAAGATTGATGAGTAAAAGGAGCATCCAAAAATATGACTGTTTCATTATAATAAAATTTTACTATAGTTTTAAAGTTATCATCATTATTAATCAAATGAATTTGTAAGGTTTTGCCCTTTCTTATGCAAAACATATTTCAAATTGAGCAATACATCATTAAGTTGATCTTATTACTTTTCTAATAAGAGGCAAAAGTTATTTATAACAATATCGGTCTTCCTTCTAGGACTGTATAATAGTAAAAAAAAGTATACACAGGTACATATAAATATGGATAAGTTTGGCATATGCAAACAGCTAGCAAAGAGATCCTATAAACTTTTTCATCAATAATAGTATAGTCAAATATTTATGTCCTAAGATTAAACATGAGAAAATATTTACAAACTGTGACAAGATTTTAGATAAAAAAACATTATCTCTTAGATAATGATATGGTACTGAAAATTAAGTTTCCCTTAGCTTATTGCCTGGTGTGTGATTTTAAATTCACTAAATAATGACATCTTTTAATTATTGGTTTTGAATCAATTGAAGATAGACAAAGGTCTTCAGAATGATAAATTGATACAGGAATGCAAATGGTGTAAATTCCTTGAATAAAAATAAAACATCTGTCTGGCCTTTGCCCTGCAGGCAGATCATTTGAAAAGTCAAACTTGGACTATAATTCAGCCTCTACTGTCCCCTAGGACAGATACTTTTGTGCAAGGCAAAATGGCACAAAAATATGTGACTTCCTGGCTTTGCCCTAAGGTCAACATGGACATCCCATTACTCCCTACCCCCTGGTAAATGGACTTCTAATGCTACAACTCTCACAAAGAGACATGTTGAAAATGAAAGCTTTCCAAGTGGTATGGAGAAGCAGCACCATTGACAGTGATAACAAATAAAAAATGCCTTATTGTTTCCTAGTGAATGAAAGGGAGGAAAATTCTGAACCTAAGAGGTCAGTGGAATTCAGGATTACTATAGTTATAAGCATTTCTCCAAAATCCGGTGGAACAAATTAGGGATCTGGAGAAAAATTAAGACAGGTAATAATCTTTCAATATTGTTTCCTAAGGGAGAGTATAATTAATCATCCATCTATGAAAAAAATACACATTTATGTCCATCTACTAGGTCACAATTTTAAGGAAATAATGTTTTTAAACTAAATAACCATCATTGCCAAGTGTAGACAATTAACTTAAAATGAGCTATCTGAAAAAGATAAATTGATAAGACATGGTAAAAAAATCCTTTAGATTGATCTTTATTGACAAATAATTTTATAGAAGGGAATGTGACCTTTCAGTGATATACTTGCTGTTCAAAAAAATATTCACAAGAATCCACTGCAAACTGTAAACCCATTATTCTGACATGTATTCAATATTTATTGTGCAAAACACTGTGCTGGGTTTTGTCCTGGGCCTAAGTAATTCACAGATTTATTTTATAGTCTTCTTCTTCAAAGAGCTTATATGCCAAGATGGGGAGACAGACAAGCTGATAGTTACCAGAGGATGCCATAAGTGTTCTGATGGAAATAAATCAGTGCACAGGAGAATAAAAGTGGAGCACTCAGCAGAGACTTGGTAGTTTAGGTAGGTTTCTGGAAGAGATGACATCTATGGTAAATTGTGAAGGGTAAAATAAATTAGCCAGTTAAAATAAGAAAGGCTAGAAAAAGAGCCATCATGAATAGATGCATATTGAGACAGGAAAGAACTGGGTAATATGGGAACATAAAATATTTCAGGATAGCTCAAGGTTAGGTGGGGAAGGGGCAGTGATAAGGGATAAAGTATGAGAGGGTGGAGTCCTATTATCAAAGTGTATTAATTTTCTATTTCTGCTCTAATAAATTATTACCAGGTTAGCAGCATAAACAATTAAAATTTATTTTATGGCAGTTCTATAGTTCAGAAGTTAAGTTTGGCTTGATCAATTCCTCTACGCTTGGTTTTACAAGGCCCACACCAAGGTGTTAGCCTTCTGTGCTCTTGTTATGGAGCTCTGGGAAGAATCTTGTTCATTCTGGTTGACAGAATCCAGTTTTACATGGTTTAAAACTGAGGCCCCATTTCTTTGCTGTCTGTCACACTTTGTTCTCATACACTGCCTGCCTTCCTTCTCATCTTTCCATGTCACCCCCTCCAGCAGTGGAGGGGTCAGTTCCTCTTAAGCTTTTTTTTTTTTTTTTTTTTTTTTTTTTTTGTCTTTTTGCCATTTCTTGGGCCGCTCTCGGAGTTTCCCAAGCTAGGGGTTGAATCGGAGCTGTAGCCACCGGCCTACGCCAGAGCCACAGCAATGTAGGATCCAAGCCGCATCTGCAACCTACACCACAGCTCATGGCAACTCCGGATCGTTAACCTACTGAGCAAGGGCAGGGACCGAACCCGCAACCTCATGGTTCCTAGTCAGATTCGTTAACCACTGCCCCATGACGGGAACTCCCCTCTCAAGCTTTGAATCTCTCTGATTTCCCATATGACCCTTTCCCTCTGACTAATTCTTCATCTGTATTTATCTCCTGCTTTCCTCTTCTCATGTGTTTTGTTGCAGGTTCGATCCCTGGCCTGGGAACTTCTGCATGCTGTTGGTGTGGGGGAAAAAAAACAAACAAAAAAAAAACCTCATGTGTTTAGACTGAGCCCACCATAATAATCCATAACAATCTCCCCATTTTAAGGTCAGCTGAAGGGTAATCTACTCCCTTCAAAACAGTACCTAGATTAGTGTTTAACTGAATAGCCAGAGGATAATCTTGGAGGAATAACTTTATAATTCTGACTACCACAGAAGGTTATTTTTTCATAGTACCATCAGCTTTATCTTGAGAAAAAAATAATTCTAAGAAATGATTTTGTGTAGAGAAGTAACAAAATCAACTTCCCGTTTTAGAAAGATCACTGTATAACTTGAAATATTAGAATGGAGGAGACTGGATGGCTTCAAAGAGACCAATTAATATACTCACTTAGCAATTAAGTTTAGAGCTAAGTGTACAGGAAAATAAAACAGTCAGAGTAGGAAAGTATCAGGGGGATAGATTTGGATGGTGCTAAGGAAATAAAACTTTGTTCCTGATTGACTATAAGAGGAGAGATTCAAGGATGACTTTCCTTCTGGGCTTAGATAACTAGAACAATAAAAATAACCATTACCAAAAAGCATAAACATTATACAGAAGGAGAACAGAATTGAATGAAAAGGAAACATCTGATTCAGGTTTAGAAAAAATTAATTAAAAAAGAATTACATTCTTATTTTAAAATGTTGATTTTCCTATGTCTATGGGATTAGACGATTTCTAATAAGTTATCAGATACGTAAGACTTGAACATAAAAAGTGCACTGAATTGGCTACAGAGATTTGAGAGTTATCACTGATTGATACTTCAGAAATTTATACCTATGTAGAATGGAAATCACAATTACAATTTTATTAAACATCAGCAGCAGTGAGAGTGGAAAGTGAAAAACAGGAGAGTAGTTAATAAAGTATAGTCTAGTTTGGGAATATTATAAGAAATTAGGGAATATTAGTCTTTTGTATATTTAAAACATTTAAACATGTAAAATGATCAATATAAATAATTTAATTGATAACAAATGTTCATCACAGAGCATATATTCCTCTATTTGTATTGATAGGGAGGGGATTATATCAACATATATGCATATGTATTCACAAGATACTTAACTCTGTAGAGTAGGAAGAAAAGTCACTTTTCATTATACTTGTGTTCATTTAAAACAAAAACAAAAGCACATTAATTTCAAAATGTTCTAAAATAAAGAGTGCATCATAAGATGTAATTCTTATAGAAGTGCTCATGTATTAAAAGAACATTTGATGATATAAATTCATTATCTATGCTGATAAAAACTGTGTATACAAGATAATTTAGAGTGCAATGTGAAATTTGTAAGATGTTATACTTACAAACAGCATGTTTTAATTATTTCCCTCTATTCTTAAAATATATTACGTTTGAAAATACGAAGAAAATCACCAATTTTATTACTAAAAAGGGAGGCAAAATATATTGAATAGAAGGTAATACACTAAAAGAGAATGAAATTAATAGTATAAAGTGCCTGAGAAAGTGGAAGGATATGGGACACTTGTAGTTGTTGCTATTAATAGCAATAACATGTCCCCTACTAAAACTGGAAGAAAGTCCGTAAGGATGATTGATGATGCTGGTAATTTGGAGGTGGAAGGCCTGGAAGCCATTAATTCTCTATTAAGTAGGAGGTATTCTGCTGAATATAGTGGGGAAAGCCACCAGGCAAGGGCTTTGAAGAATGTATAGTAATGTTTAGAAATAGCTATTGTAAGGGCTGGGAAAAGAAGGCAATTAGGGGAAAAGGACTAATTGTTATAGTCTTTTATAAAGGTTTCAAGGACCATTAGAAGAGCTCTATTAATGGAGACAATTTGAAAATGATACAAGAATAGATGGATAAAACAGTTTGAAAAAATAGTAAGCTCAGAAACAGACCTGTAAACAAACAACTTGCATGAAAGAGGTGCCACTGCATAATGGGTAAGCTTAGGCTTTTGCTAAATGATATTGGAACAAGTAGTTATCCCAGTTTTTTTTAAAAAAAAAAAAAAAGAAAGAAAGAAATTGTACAAATTCCAGGAATACCAAAGATTTGAGAAGAAAGCTGTAAAGAATTTAGAAATTACTATGGAAGAATATCTACCTGACTAAATTTTACAAGTCTGTGTAACGTGACAGGAGGAAAGGTAAATAACATTCGTTGAGGTCTCACTAGTGTGAGGCATGCACTGTTAAAAGTCTCCTGATATTCACAATCTCATTTTGTCCTTTCAAAAAATGTTAGATATATTTTATAGTCATATACTGCATGTGAAGGTAAGAAGTAAGCAATATTAAGTCAATTCTGTTAAGTTACAGAATTGCTCGGCCATAGGGCCAGAAATAACAAGCTTAATAATTTAGGATGCTTGGCTTGGTTTCAACAAGGTAACTCGGAGCTCTCATTGTTAATGTGATGCTTTTAAGATCAATGCAGCTACAATCTTTCTGGAAGATCAAAAATAGTAGATATTAAAATCCACTATGGTATTTTCTATATGGGTACTAGAAGTCTGAACCCTCCCCTTCTCACATATGTGCTGGTAATTATAGTCCTGATAGAAGGAGAGATGTTTCTACTTTTCCCCCATCTGTTAGTTTTGCCATTTAAAGGCTGGGAAGAGTCAGAGATGAGAGGCTAGAATTACTTCGAGCCTCTTCTTCTCCAGTGCTTGTGGAGAGAATTGAACAGCTTCTTGTCAAGAAGAGGTGGCAAGTTATTTTTTCCTACATTCTTTGGAAAAAAGAAAAAGAGTGATGTTCCATGATGCTGTCAACAAAAGTGACGTATCTTTTAATCTTGACAGCATTTCCTAGATAATTTTATTCAATTTGAAGATATTCATTATAATTCCCACAATTTAAAAATCATACCTAGGTTTAGACTGTTAATAGTTTAATGGCATATAAATGCTGTCTAGAGATTAAGCCATTAGAATGGATACAAAAAGTATTGATAACTGTTAAAGATGAAGTAGAGACCTTTACGAGATTGAGTTTGCTTTTTCTCTGTCTGAAAAAAAAAATTGTTATAAAAGTTAAGAATTTTGCCTCTGAATATGATATATGAGTAGTCATATTGACATCTGAATTTATGCATCTCTCTTCCTATAAACTTGTGTCCACAGCTGTGTAAGTATATAAAGGTATAATATAAATGGTAACGTGTTCTATCCACATGAGGCCTGATGAGTCTACAAAGGATATCCTACACAAATGCTTAAAAAGGAAACCTAAGTGTATCAATGACACCTTACTAAATGATTAGTTCTCTGGAATATTCATCATGGAAAGATATGTGTACATCTTGGATATTTCACTGCTATATTAAAATATCAGCTGTGACAAGCTAAATGAGAAACTTTTAAAATATTGTCACTTTTTCCCCATAGTCTTAGTGCCTGCTAATTAAAACTACTTGTTTCTTCTTATCAAAAATAATTCAGATTTATAAGAGGCATCAGTCTTATTTTGTTTCATGTTTAGGCATTCTGTAGCAACTATCACTAACCTAACACTTCTAAACATTTACATAATTAAAGGCCTCTCACAAGTGGCGTTGTTTAGATTCCTCCAAGTTAGCTAGTTTGCAGGCTTAATTTAGTTATTAAAGTATGATCTTTTGGAAAACAATAATTTTTATAATTGATGATAATTACTACAGACTCAAAATACAAGCTATAGACATTTTTAAAAATATAGGCAACTTGAACTGTACTGTTGTTAGTAGATCAGAAATTTCCAACCTTTTGGTGGTGATATAGCATATGCTAATTTATGAGCACTCTCTGTGCTGAGAACTCCCTCTTCTGGCACTTTTCATTTTTAAAGGCATTTTCATTAAGAGTCTTTTTATTCTTTACAAGTCCACATTGAAAACCTGAGATCCCCAGAAAGGCCACTACAGCTTAACCAATGATTGCAAAAAGAGGAGCTCTGTTTGTTTCTCTCGAGCTGCCTCCCAGCTCTTCTGAGCAGAGAAAATCTCAACATCATAGTCTCTTAAACACACAGTGGGGCCAGTGCATGTTAAAAGTTCACATATCTCTCCATTATCTCTTTCTTTTTTTGCTTCCCCTCATCCTCCCTATCTACCCATATATGTGTTGCTTATCAATGTTTAAAGTCTCTATTTTAGCTGATGGCATTGATTAAATCTGGCAAGGAGAAGTGTATGGTCTCACGTAGGCTATGAGCCCAGGTTGTCTGGCTCAACTCAGCACTGAGCACTTGTGCATCTGCCATTGAAGAACTTGGTTTTCCTTTGATTTTTATTCCCTGTGTGTAATGATCTCTTAGAAAAATAATTAGCCAGAATGTCTTTTGATTTTGGTACAAAACAACTATTAGAAAATGTTTCACATTTCCTTCTCAAATTTTTACAGTGCCTCTGTTGGCAGAACATCTCTTCTGGACAATCTAAGACATGCACTTTCTTCTCTATTACTTATTGTATTAGATGACCAACTAGATTAGGGTTAGAATTGGCAATGAATATGCCCATGCGCAGAAAGATATCCCTGTGTTGCTTTACTAAATATGATTAAAAATTCCACTAATAACCACATCATATTATTTTACAACATATGGACAGAGCACAGCACATGGGAAAAAATGTGTTTTTATTTATCTCTGGTCATGTAGTGAAGCATTATGGAAATAATCTTTAGACATAGGTTTTGAGTTTCAGTGCATTCAACTGTGGTATTTTAATGAATGGATAAAGGAAAATTAGATTTCTTGTATAGAGGCCTATATAATTTTCTTTGAAAAAAATATGGAAAGTAAAATCACAATGAAAATATAATTCTTAAAGCAATGAATAAAAAGGGAAAATGAGAAAACAATGTTCCTAAAGTATTCCAGTTCTAAGAATAGAGCAATAATCACATCTTAAAGAAAAAAGAATGTTAAAATAGCAAGATTTTCCATATAAATGGAAAATTGAGAATGACTCCATGATAGAAATCAAGGTTGGGAAGAACTTCTTTCATAAAAATATTCAATCTTTGAGGCAAGTTGTTTTAATCTCACAACCCTCTTTTTAATTCAGTAACAAGTGAAATACTTCTCTACGATAGATATATCCATATTTAAATGGAGCTATTGAGGAAATGAATATACCTCTTTTGTCTTCAT
This sequence comes from Sus scrofa, assembly GCF_054392235.1. NCBI lineage: Eukaryota > Metazoa > Chordata > Mammalia > Artiodactyla > Suidae > Sus > Sus scrofa. The sequence goes on along the minus strand of NC_139383.1, from coordinate 183,746,103 downwards.
AACCTGTTCTTAACTGATTTTTAAAGATTAGTATACCAAAAGGGTATTTTCCCATTCATTTTAGGTCATGGAGGGGTATTGGCATTTAGGATTAAAGGAGAAGAAAAAGAATATGTAGGGTGAAAATTTTAAATAAACCTCAGAAGGGAATTCAAATAAAAAGATCAGTAAGTGGCAACCCTTAAAATATGTAGGAAGGGAAAAAATAAAGAACAATTATGGAAAGTCTTGTTTTTTACTAAAACCAATCCTATGGATAAATTAAAATTTAAATAATTTGAAATAAATACAAAAGGAACATTTATAAAATAAACATATATGAAGTTTTACTATAAAAGACTTCATAACATGCTGGCTGTTACTTGATTTCTTATGCTGGTGGCTGAAAATTGGTTAGATTTACAATCAGGCATAGGTAGCCATTTGTTCTAGCAATGGCATTAACCCAGCATTAAAAGATAAATGCTATTTTTCCTTTCTCTTTCTATGATACCTGTATTCTGTAATTTCTATCAACATTTTATTGGGCATGATGGGGATGACATAGGGGAGTAAAGTGGACAATTATGACACACATATTTTTTTTTCTCTAGCCAAATTCTATTAGAACTGCCTCAACTCCTACCTTAATCAGTGTTTTTATAGATCAATTACAATTCTCAACTTAAAATGGATTGAAAAGAAAACACTTTATTTTTCCCATAATTACTACTCAATAAGACCGTAACCAGAGCCATGACCTGACTGACCTTGGACCAACTTACTTTGCTATACCCAAAAAGGATCTAAAAAGAGGAATGACATTGGAGGTAGTGGTGAGATTAATCCTAGCCTCATAGGACAGCAATCAGACTGTCACTTGGGATTTCCTGTTGTGGCTCAGTGGTTAATGAACCCCACCAGTATCCAGGAGGATGCAGGTTCGATCCCTGGCCATGCTCAGTGGTTAAGGTGTTGCCATGAACTCTGGTGTAGGTCACAGATGTGGCTCAGATTCTGAGTTGATGCGGCCATGGTGTGGCTACAGCTCTGGTTGGACCCCTAGCATGGGAAACTCCATATGCAGCATGTGCATCCCTTAAAAGACCAAAAAAAAAAAAAAAAAAAAAAAAAAAAAGTCACTTGTAATAAAGAGAAAGATTCTATTACTGATATTTGGCTACTGAGAATTTTCAGGTCTCTGACCTTCCACTTTATCCTTTGCCACATGTCCATGCAATCTGAAAGAAAGCCTATTTTCCTTTCTTCTATTGGCATCCCTTAAAATTTCAAACCACATGGGACACAGCTCATAAGAGGTCATCCCAACCCTTACCCCACCCACAAACACAATTAAAAATGAAAAACCACTTTTCTCCCCCTGCTCACTCCACATTCCTAATCTTGTTTCACTCTCAACTGCATCTGAGTCCTTCTCCTTGGGAATCTTTTTGCTATTTATTATGTGAGAAACAGCTTTATTTTACATCTCTTGGTACCTGTCTGTCACTTATAAGCATTTCTAAGTTCCTGAATGGAGAGGAGAGGGATCGTCAAGTAATTGTAACTAATGGATGAATAAATGGATAAATGGGTATATGGTTGGATAAGATAGAAGATGTGTCTCTGTATACAAAGGAAAGAAGGACTGTAGATGTGTTAGTAGAAGGAAGATGGATGGAAGAAACTAGAAACTTTGCAATTATACAAGCCTAAATTATGCTAGTATTCTTAAGCCATAATTTTAAAGTTACTTTTGCTCACTCCTCTCAAAACCATGCTACAAATAGACAACTCCTAGTGTAAACAATATTGTTGTAAAGTTTATTTTTCAGAATTTATGCTTAAAATTTGTTTATTCTCTTTTTTATTTTTTTATTTTGCACGGACACCATAAGGGCAAATTGAGCTTTGTTGTCCTGGCAAGATGCCTGTACAAAGATGAATAAATCCATTTTAAGTTAAAAGAATTAACTTATTAATATTAAGAGTCCTTAGCAGGTCACTTGGAAAAAAAGAGTGAGAGTCAAGAAATAATGTATGAAAAAGAGTTTTGAGGGACTACCTAACAAATACATATATACATATACATATAATGTACAAAGACATATACATATATAATCTAAGATATTTATTATATAAGTATATAAATGTATAAAGATCTGAGATCATAAGGTGTATGTTGTCTCTTCACAAAGCGACTACATTGAACACAAATGGAAAGCAGAAAAAATCATTCTGTCAAAACTGATAGATAAAAGTTAAATTTTAATATGATTAGACTTTTTATTGTGTTTAATTTTATTTGTGTATATTTTACTTCTTATTTCATATAGATAATTTCTATAACTTACAGCCCTTTCTTATGACAATACTGTTCAAAGCAAGAGTGTATCTGCAAAATGCTTTTGGGAATCTGGGAGTTCATCTTTCCATGCTGTGCACTGGGAAGGAGAAAAGCTCAGCAGGACAATATAAAATCTTTGTTCTTTGTGATTTTCTTCTATTACTGGTCCATAGATATCAGTAAACATACAGTGCAGAAAACCCAATGGTCTAAACTACCTCTGCCATCCCATCCCTACACAAAGCTAGGAGAACTGTGGGGACGTTATGCACTTCAACATTTTAAAACTGTTAAAACCTAAGAATAAAAAGCAGCAAAAACATGTTTTTCAACCTTACAAGTCTTTGGGTGTGACAGAACTGACTTTTTTGACATCACAGAAACTATAATGTCTGAATTCAGTTTGACAGTTGATTTTCCCCAGGCATTTGCTCTGCTTTTGCATTCATCATATAGTGCTGTGCATCATAAATAAGCCCCAGCATTCAGAAACAAGTAAACAGAAAAAGCTAGCTTTGTAATAAAAATTTAAACAGGAACTGTCAACCAATTATTTGCAGATGCATTTCCCCCCGATTTGACATGAATTGAAATATAAAAATACTTTGCCCATTAATTTTGACTTCATATTTGCCACTATTGCAGTTCCGATTTTGTTTTCTTTTTTTCACTTAACAGATATAGACATAGAGGTAGATTTGTAGATATAGTTAGACATAAAGGTAATGGTGGAGGTAGAGGTGACAGGCAGTGAAAGAGAGAAAGAGACTGATATAGGTTCTTGCCCTCTTTCTAGAAGATCTTCAACTATGAACTTACATCAGTGATTGATGTTAATGACTCAGCATTTTGATAATGCAGATAATTTATGGAATAAAAATTTTTATAACTTTTTTATTTCTATCTTTTCACTTAACTGTAAACAATAATTATAAGTTTAAACTGGAAAAGTTTTACAATAACACTATAACTATGAAAGTCTTAAAATACTTTTTTTTATTAGTACCAGAGTTTTCCATGACGCCTATATCAATATTGCATATCGTCTTGAACAATATTTACCTAACTGTGTAAAATGTAAGTGCTAAGACCAATCAATTCAACCAATCATCATGCAGCTATTAAATAATGAAACAAATCAGTCTCCATGAAAATTATCTTCTCAGATATATATATGTGATACTGATGTCAGGAACATCTTAAACATTTAAAAATGTCTAGTCCAATTTGGAACTATCACATATATAATTTTACAATCATTTTTAAAATATCAATTTTAGTGGAATTAAAAAATATAGAGAGATGCTCGACTATATTTTTCATTTCCTTTGGAATAAGCAGAAAATGCTTATATGCTCATTTATGCAAAAAAAAGAACTACTCACACTAAATAGGGCAAAACATATGTTATTGAATAATTGAAAAACACTAAATTTTCTTGAGAAATCTAATATGTTTAGAATGAAAGGAACACATAGATATGGAAAGTGAGAGAACCCAACAAGAGGAAGAGAATTTGAGATATAACACGGAATAGCATATACAGAGTTAAATTATTTGCATGCTGAGATACACATTCCCTAGCTCCCTACCCTCCAGGAAATATGGATTACTTTGTTCTCAATTATTCTGTGCCTTTCCATATAGGAGCATAATATTTTGCAACCTTGTTGAACTCAGGTATGGACATATGACTGAGTTTACTTTAGACAATGCAATATGAACAAAATAGTGAATCATTTCTGACGAGAAGTTATACAAACCAAGATGTGCTTTACTCAGCTCTTTTCCCTTCTACCATTTTAAATGTTCTTGGTAGGAGCTATTCTGGCAGTTTGTGTTTGTGAGAAAAGCAGATATGGAATAGAGCTGCAGCTAAGCTGAGATGGGAATTCAGCATGAATTAAAAATATCCTCAATTTTATAAATTACAGAAGTTGATGGATCAATTCACTGCAGCAAAACCTGTGATATAGAACACAAAGACTTAATGTATATTATGTTCATTAGTTTGTTTGCTTCTTTGCTTGCTTGCTTCATATTAGCGAAATGAACTAAGTAGCCTGAGTACCACTTTTCTGACAAAAGTGCTAGGCAAGAACTGGATAATATAAGTAGGATGATGAGGTGATCCATAAACTAAAGTAAACACATGGAAGTAAGAGAGCATAGACCCAAAATAATCTTAGAGCATAATCCACAGCCCCCCATGTCTTACAGAATGAATCAGAAAGTAATTCCAAGTTTTGCTACATATGGAATGGGAATTGGAGTCATTCTTAGCAGTAAAGAGCCCTAATATAAATATTATTTACTAATATATTAATATTACTATTTAAAATAATTATTTTAGCTTGATTTGAATGAAACTATTTCTAACATATCTCTAAAAAAATCATCATAAATGCAATATTGGGAGTTCCCGTCATGGCTCAGTGGTTAACGAATCCAACTAAGAACAATGAGGTTGCGGGTTTAATCCCTGGACTCCCTCAGTGGATTAAGGATCCAGCATTGCCATGAACTGTGGTGTAGGTCGCAGACATAGCTCAGATCCTGTGTTGCAGTGCCTCTGGCATAGGCTGGCAGCTACAGCTCCGATTAGACCCCTAGCCTGGGAACCTCCATATGCCGTGGGAGTGGCTCAAGAAATGGCAAAAAGACAAAAAAAAAAAAAAAAACACATAAATAAATACATAAATAAATAAATTCATTACTGTATCCATTTTTTTCTTCTGGTGTTATTATCTGATCATTTTAACATATATGAGAAAAGCAACTCTCCTTTATAAAATTAGTAGTTTATTTTATACTACTAATAATAGTATAAAATTATACTATTTGTTTGTTTGTTCCTTCTGGTAGAAGAGCTGTGACATAGTTTCTGGGCATCAAGCCATAAACCATGTTAGGTTTAAGATGTTATTTCAGGGTTCCAGGTAAGCTTACTAAAAAGATATTTTGGTGTATTAATTTTATAATCATTAAAGAAGATACAAAATATTATTAAAAAGTAAAATTTGAACATTCTTAGAAAAAAATTCTATAATTTGTTTTAATTATTTCTTTACCTTACAAAAAGATTTTATAAAAATATAAGAATGATAAAAATAGGATATTAGAGAAATGTAGGATTTCAGAGAAATGTAAATAATCTATTAGCAGAAGAGTCCCAGGTATCATTATTTATTTATTTTTGAGTATTCATTGGGCTCACAAATAAAATGAAAATATACTTTAAACATCCTATCAAAGTGGAACATATGTATTCCCTATAGTGATCCTTGAAGACCAACAAGGACATTAAAAAATTAAGAATACTTATAGCCAAAAATGATGTTTAACTGAAATTAAACTAAGTTGGGTATAGGATACAAACTTCTACATAAGTTGTTTACAGCAAGTTATAACTATTAGGCATATTCTATGATATACCATCCCCTGGTTACAATTCCACCAAAGGAATAGAGCTTTAGAAGAGATCTCATAGATAAGGGGTGGGTGGAATTAAGCTAAGAGTAGTCTCTGGAAAACCTTAGCAAGTTTTGCTGACCATTGTAAGGTTCCCAATTTACAATAACTGAATGCATCATATCTCAGGACTGAAGGCTATATAGAAATACTATAAAAAGAAAACTATATGGAAAGTAGATAAAAGTATTCATGAAAACATAAGTGCTATAAACTAAGATTCAGATTTACATGTAACAATACTCAAGTTGAGATGAAGAGGATATAAGCATAGACTTTGAAAAATGAGAGGCAAGTTAAAAGCTAGGTTTAAAATAATAAAGAATGGATCAATCACAAGAACTGAAATTGAAAGTGTGATTAAAAAACTTCCAACAAACAAAAGTCCAGGACCAGATGGCTTCACAGGTGAAATCTATCAAACATTTAGAGAAGAGCTAACACCTCTCCTTTTGAAATTATTTCAAAAAATTGCAAAGGAAAGAATACTCCCAAACTCATTTTATGAGGCCACCATCACCCTGATACCAAACCATACACATATGCCACAAGAAAAGAAGAGCACAGGCCAATTTCAATGATGCACATCAATGCAAAAATCCTCAACAAAATAGTAGCAAAGCACATCCAACAATACATTAAAAGGATTGTAGATGACAATCAAGTGGGATTTATCCCAGGAATGCAAGGGTTCTTCAACACCTGCAAATCAATCAGTGTGATACACCACATTAGCAAACTGAAGAATAAAAACCATATGATCCTCTCAATAGACGCAGAAAAAGCCTTTGACAAAATCCAACACCCATTTCTGATAAAAACCTTTCAGAAAGTGGGCATAACTACCTCAACATAATAAAAGCCATATATGACAAACCCACAGCTGACATCATTCTTAATGGTGAAAAGCTGAAAGAATGCGTAGATCAGGAACAAGACAAGGATGTCCGCTCTCACCACTATTCTTCAACATAGTTCTGGAAGTCCTAGCTACAGCAATCAGAAAAGTAAAAGAAATAAAAGGGATCCAAATTGGAAAGGAAGAAGTAAAGCTATCACTATTTGCAGATGACATGATACTATACCTAGAGAATCCTAAAGACTCTACCAGAAAACTGTTAGAGCTCATCCATGAATTTGGCAAAGTTGCAGGATACAAAATTAAATACACAGAAATCAACAGCATTTATATATACCAACAATGAAAGATCAGAAAGAGAAATTAGGGAAGCAATCCTGTTTACCGTTGCATCCAAAAGAATAAAATACCTATGAGTAAACCTACCAAAGAGACAAAACAACTGTACTCTAAGAACTGTAAGATGCTGATGAAAGAAATCAAAGATGACACAAATAGATGGAAAGATATACCACGCTCTTGGATTGGAAGATTCAATATTATCAAAATGATTATACTACCCAAGGCAATCTACAGATTCAATGCAATCCCTATCAAACTACCAAGGACATTTTTCACAGAACTTGAACAAAATATTTTAGAGTTTGTTTGGAAGCACAAAAGACCCAGAATAGCCAAAGACATCCTGAAAAAGAGAAATGGAGCTGGAGGAATCAGATTCCCTGACTTCAGACTATACTACAAAGCAACAATCATCAAAACCATGTGGTAGTGGCACAAAGACAGAAAAATATATCAGTGGAACAGGACAGAAAGCCCAGAAGTAAACCCATGCACCTACTGCTAACTAATCTATGATAAAAGGAGGCAAAAATATACAATGGAGAAAAGACAGCTTGTTCAATAAGTGATGCTGGGAAAACTGCACAGCCACATGGAAAAGAATGAAATTCGATCACTTCCTACCACCATACACAAAAATAAACTCAAAATGGATTAAAGACCTAGATATAAGACCAGATCCTATAAAACTCTTAGAGGAAAACATAGGCAAAACTCTCTCTGACATAAACGACAGCAACATCTTCTCAGATCTACCTCTTAGAGTATTGACAATAAAAACAAAAATAAACAAATGGGACCTACTCAAACTTAAAAGTATCTGCATAGCAAAGCAAACCCCATACAAAACGAAAAGACAACCCACAGAATGGGAGAAAATCTTTGCAAATGAATCAAGTGACAAGGGATTAATCTCCAAAATTTATAAACACGTTCTGCAGCTCCATAACAAAAAAACAAATAACCCCGTCAAAAATCAGGCTTTTTTTTTAATTTAAACAGACAGTTCTCCAAAGAATACATACAGATGGCCAAAAAGCACATGAAAAGATATTCAACATCAGTCATGATTAGAGAAATGCAAATCAAAATCACGATGAGGTACCACCTTACACCAGCCAGAATGGCCATTATCAAAAAGTCTACAATCAATAAGTGCTGGAGAGGGTGTGGAGAAAAAGGAACCCTAGTACACTGTTGGTGGGATTGTAAATTGGTGCAATCACTGTGGAAGACAGTATGGAGATGCTTCAGAAAACTAAACATAGAACTCCCATTTGATCCAGCAATCCAACTCCTGGGCATCTATCCAGAGAAAACCATGACTCACAAAGACACATGTACTCCAATGTTCATTGCAGCACTATTTACCATAGCCAAGACATGGAAACATCCCTGTCCATTCATTGACAGAGGAATGGATCAAGAAGATGTGGTACATATACACAATGGAATGTTAGTCATTAAAAGGATTGAAATACCAGCATTTTTAGCAACATGGATGGACCTAGAAACTGTCATACTAAGTAAAGTCAGCCATACAAAGAGACACCAATATCAAATGCTTTCACTGACAATGTGGAATCTGAAAAAAGGACAGACTGAACTTTGCAGAACAGATGCTGACTCACAGACATTGAAAAACTTATGGTCTCCAGAGGAGACAGTTTGGGGGGTGGGAGGAAGCGCTGGGGTTGTGGGATGGAAATCATGTGAAATTCGATTATGATGATCATTATACAACTACAGACGTGAAAAAAATAGATGTAACCTCATGCACACATAAATATGCTTTGTGCCCCATTTCAAAGGCGTAATCTCATCTGTTCGATCTGATTAAGTAGTGTTACTGTCTAAATAAAAAAGTCGTATAAAGTCAAAAAATTAAAAAATATAAAATAATAGAAATCCTTAAGGAACAGAAGAACTTCTTGATCACCAGAAAATTATCTTTTGTGGCAATCTATAGATAATTAAATAAATATAACTGTGGTTTAATGTGTTTGTTAAGGAGTATTTTTCTACTAACAATTTTTAATGCATTTCCATTTAAGTCTAAGCCTCCTCTTTTTCTTATCTTTCCAATCTTGTCTCAACACTCCACCATCACCATTTCTTTTTTTGTTTTATTGAAGTATAATTAATTTACAAAGCTGTGATAATTTCTGCTGTACAGCAAAATGACCCAGTCACACATATACACTATCCATTCTCTCTGATCCTTTTCCCACATAGATTATCACAGAATAATGGTTAGAGTTCTCTGTGCTGAACAGTAGGTCCCTTTTGGCCAGTTGTTCCATATACCTTAGTATGCGTATGCCAATCCCAAACCTCCTGTCCATCCCTCCTATACCCCTGCCTGTCCCCTTTGGTTACCATAGGTTTCTCAAAGTCTGTGAGTCTGTTTCTGTTCTGCAAATAAGTTCATTTGTATGCTTTGATTTTTTTTAAGATTCCCACACACAGGTGATATCATATGATGTTTGACTTTCACTCTCTGACTTCACTTAGTATGATAGTTTCTAGGTCTATCCATGTTGTTGCAAACAACCTTATTTCATTCTTTTTATGCTTGAGTAGTATTCTATTGTATATATGTACCACATCTGCTATATCCATTCCTTTATTGCTGGACATTTAGGTTGCTTTCATGTCTTGGCTATTAAAAAAAGTGCTGCAATGAATATCAGGTGCATATACCTTTTTGAATTACGATTTTCTTTGGGTAGATGCCCAGGAATAGGATTGCTGGATCATACAGTACTTTTATTTTTAGTTTTTTGAGGAACCACCATACTGTTTTCGATACTGGTTGTACCAATGTACATTTCCACCAACAGTGTAAGAGGGTTCCCTTTTCTCCATACCATCTCCAGCATTTATTATTTGTAGACTTTTTGATGATGGCTGTTCTGGCTGGTGTAAGGTGGTACCTCATAGTAGTTTTGATTATCATTTCTCTAACAATTAGTTTTGTTGAGCATAATTTCATGGTTTTTTTTTTTTGGTCATCTATATATCTTTGGAGAAATGAGGAGTACCCCAAGACATATATTAATAAAATTGATCAAAATTAAAGACAAGGATAAAATATTGAAAGCAGCTAGGAAAAGCAATAAATAACATACAAAGAAACCCCAATAATGTTGTCATCTGATTTTTCAGCAGAAACCCTACAGTCCAGAAGGGAGTGGCATGATGTACTTAAAGTGATGAAAGGAAAAACCTCCAACCAAGAATACTCAACCCAACAAGGCTTTCAATCAGGTATGAAGGAGAAATCAAAAGCTTTACATACAAGCAAAAGCTTTACATACAAGCAAAAGCTAAGAGAATTCAGCACCACTAAACCAGCTTTACAATAAATACTAATAAAACTTCCCTAGATAGACAGGAAAAGGCCATAACCAGAAGTAAGAAAATTACAAATGAGAAGGCAAACATATAGTAAAAGTAGGAAGTCATCCATACATAAATATGATATCAAAGCCAGCGACTGTGAGAAGTAGTTACAAATGCATGATACTGGTAATGCATTTGCAATTATCTGACTAGCAACTTAAAACAATTATCAAAATGGCAAAAAGAACTTACATATCAATAATAACCTTTAATATAAATGTGTTAAATTCTCCAACCAAAAAAAGACCTAGACTGGTTGAATGGATACAAACACAAGGCCCATTTATATGCTGTCTACAAGATATCCACTTCAGCTCTAAGGATACATACAACCTGAAAGTAAGAGGATGCAAGGAAATATTCCATGCAAATGGAAATTAAAATAAGCTGTGGTAGCAATACTCATACCAGACAAAATATACCTTAAAATAATGTTACAAGAAACAAAGAATATCATTTTATAAAGATTAAAGGCTCAATCCAAGAAGAGAATATAACAATTATAAACATATATGCACCCAACATAGGAGCACCTCAGTATATAAGGCAACTGCTAACAGCCTTAAAAGGAGAGATTAAGAATAACACAATAATAATGGGAGACTTTAACACCCCATTTAGAGCAGTGGACATATCATCCAGTCAGAGAATCAACAAGGAATCACAGGCTTTAAATGAAACATTAGACCAGATGGACTTAATAGATATTTATAGCATATTCCATTCAAAAGCGGCAGAATACACATTCTTCTCATGCACACATGCAACATAACCATTTAAATTGCTTCTCAAATTCTAAAAATTTACCTTTTCTTTTTTTTTTCCATTTTCTCCATATATATATATATATTTTTTTTATTTTCCCACTGTACAGCAAGGGGGTCAGGTTATCCTTACATGTATACATTACAATTACAGTTTTTCCCCCACCCTTTCTTCTGTTGCAACATGAGTATCTAGACATAGTTCTCAATGCTATTCAGCAGGATCTCCTTGTGAATCTATTCCAAGTTGTGTCTGATAAGCCCAAGCTCCCGATCCCTCCCACTCCCTCCCCCTCCCATCAGGCAGCCACAAGTCTCTTCTCCAAGTCCATGAGTTTCTTTTCTGAGGAGATGTTCATTTGTGCTGGATATTAGATTCCAGTTATAAGTGATATCATATGGTATTTGTCTTTGTCTTTCTGGCTCATTTCACTCAGGATGAGATTCTCTAGTTCCATCCATGTTGCTGCAAATGGCATTATGTCATCCTTTTTTATGGTTGAGTAGTATTCTATTGTGTATATATACCACTTCTTCTGAATCCAATCATCTGTCGATGGACATTTGGATTGTTTCCATGTCCTGGCTATTGTGAATAGTGCTGCTATGAACATGCGGGTGCATGTGTCTCTTTTAAGTAGAGTTTTGTCTGGATAGATGCCCAAGAGTGGGATTGCGGGGTCATATGGAAGTTCTATGTATAGATTTCTAAGGTATCTCCAAACTGTTCTCCATAGTGGCTGTACCAGTTTACATTCCCACCAGCAGTGCAGGAGGGTTCCCTTTTCTCCACAGCCCTTCCAGCACTTGTTATTTGTGGACTTATTAATGATGGCCATTCTGACTGGTGTGAGGTGGTATCTCATGGTAGTTTTGATTTGCATTTCTCTTATAATCAGCGATGTTGAGCATTTTTTTCATGTGTTTGTTGGCCATCTGTATATCTTCCTTGGAGAACAGTCTATTCAGGTCTTTTGCCCATTTTTCCATTGGGTGATTGGCTTTTTTTGCTGTTGAGTTATTTAAGTTGCTTCTATATTCTAGAGATTGAGCCCTTGTCTGTTGCATTGTTTGAAACTATTTTCTCCCATTCTGAAAGTTATCTTTTTGTTTTCTCTTGGGTTTCCTTTGGTGCGCAAAAGCTTGTGAGTTTGATTAGGTCCCAGGGGTTTATTTTTGCTCTAATTTCTATTGCTTTGGGAGATTGACCTGAGAAAATATTCATAATGTTGATGGTATTTGCAGTAGCATATTGTTTTCAAATTTTGGTATAAAATGTGGCTATGCCAGAATCAAGCTGACTGAAAATAGAACATATATTCGTTTGCTTTGTGAGCTACACAGAGCAATTAACTTTGATTCTAGAAAAGATTAACCCCCGGTCACCTAGAAAACATGTAAATTTAAATAAATACATTAAGATGTAAATTAATAAGATAATACTTTAAAAAATATTGCTTCTTAAAATAATTATTATGTTGCTTAACAATTTAAATACCTGCTGTAAGAATTTGAATGGCTTTCTATTCCTCACTCAATCTGATATAAATGCTAAATTTCAATTAAAGTTCACACTGGAGGAGTTCCCATCGTGGCTCAGCGGAAATGAATCTGACTAGTATCCATGAGGACACAGGTTTGATACTTGGCCTTGCTCAATCAGTTAAAGATCTGGCATTGCCATGAGCTGTGGCATAGAATGCAGACATGGCTTGGATCCAGCGTTGGTGTGGCTGTGGTGTAGGCCAGAAATTGTAGCTCTGATTCAATCCCTAGCCTGGGAACCTCCATATGCTGTTGGTGTGGCCCTAAAAAGACAAAAAAAAATTTTGAAAAACAAGAAAAGTCACAATGGAGACAAATATAGAAGGTAGTTAAAACTTCAAGTGCTTTAAGATCTCTAGCACCATACAAAGTATACAATGTAGTTCTTAACTGAAGACTATTTCTATACTAATATTTCACATTTTCTATAAAATGATAATATGTTTTAGAACAAGCAAATCAGCAAATCATGCCATAAACATTTGGTAAATTGCTCCATCTATCTATATCAAATATATACCCTTTATGTTTCTAACCAGTTCTCTTTCAGAAAGTAACATTCAGGGTATAGGCTGATGGTGAATTTATGAATGCCACTCAGGTTTAGTTATTACTGGCTGTGCCAAGATTTTACTCTACACTAAGCACCAAGCTCACCAATTTTCATACCTTCTCACATATCTTATCTAAACTTGGATTTCATATGAATTTTCTTATAGTCTAATCACTGATAAAACTACTTATCTAACCAGAACATCTATAAGTTTCTGAAAGTATAAATATAACTTATTATACAGAGATAATGTTTCTTAATCCTAAGAAGCATTTTGAAAATAAAAAATTCTTTTTTCATCCTTTTCCTTCTACATTCACTTTTAATATACATTTTGTTGTGCCTCTTTCTATTCTTTCTCTTTCTCTCTTCCTATCCTCCTCTTTTTAAATTTCCATTCATAATCTTAAATTTCTGCCTCAAGATCAAGATTTTTTAAAAAATCTGTCAAATCACATAATTTTATTATCTTATCTGATTATTTTTTAAGCTCTCCTTTGCTAGAAACAGCTGAAAGGAATGGGACAAGCTATAGTGAACGTATGTTTTACCGCTGTTAAAAATCACATTATCCAAGATGAGTTTGACCTTACTCAAATTGTTTCTATTTTTGCAATGGATGATTTTGGACAATACTAAAGAGCTGTTTTATGTTTTCCAACTGTTATGCACACTCTTGGTACCTTTAGTTTCTGGCAAAGTTTCCAGATTTTCAATAATTACTTTTCTTTGTCCCAAATTCAGAACATGTAATGGCAGGACCTTGCCTTTTGTGTGCACATGAATAAAGCAAGTGCCAAAAGGCAGGTGACTTTCATAATGGAAAAACTTACATATCACTGAATCCTAATAGAAGCATTAATTTTGTATCCTACTACTTTAGAAATACTTTATCAAGTCCAAAAGAATATACTGGGGTTACATTGTGGCCGGTGGGGGGTGGGGGGTGATTCATGGTAGGTCTCTGGCTAATAGTGACCAGAAGTTTGTGAGAAAGTTTCTTTTTAAAGATCTTTTATATTTACAGATTTCAATGTTTTTCTTTATAATATCTGTAATTGATTATTCTTTATCTCAGAGCTGAGATGCTTGTTAATGTTCTAATCTTCTCTTGAATGTATTTGTACTAACTAAGCTGTCTTCTTGTTCTAAATACCTCTCCTTCAATAGTTGTAAAGAATTCTGTCTTACATATAGGTGAAGCAGGTGAATTATTTATTCCCACATTCAAAACAGTGAATATTTGTAAAACCATAACAGAAAAATTTGTGCCAGTTAGGCCATGTAAATATTGTAAAATAATGATATAGCATAGTATATTTGTTATATGATTTAAATGTATAAATATAAATTCACAAGTACAAATATAACTTTATAACTATATATAATTATATCCATACATCTATGAACTATATCTGTGTGTGTATATATATATATATATATTAAACAAAGATATGAAGTAAAGCAAATAGATTGCATAACCTTTTATTATAATTTTGACATTTTATCTTCACACACTTTATCAACTCCACTTTTTATCATAGGAAATGGTTGTTATTTTTCCTGAACAGTAATGTGTTACTCTATTCAAAACTAAATCTAACTTGACATTTCTATGTACAAACCTTTTCAGGTGTTTATAGGATGCACTGATCTCATTATGTCTGGGCAGCTGTCACCAAAACAGTATCAGCAGCAAAAGCACACAGAGCCCTGAATGCTAAGTACGAGACTCTGCCCATCTAAATGCACTATACCTGCTGACTAGAAACCACCATCTGGGCCGCAAGGGCATGCCTCCAGATCCTTAGTATTGCAAACATTAACAGCCTCTTGAACTATAAGCTGACTAGGCAGCAGGAAAATTAGCCCCTGGGAATAGGGACAGGTGGCAACCATTTCCACCAAAGCATGTTGACAGAAGAAGTGCCTACATTCAAATAATTTCTGAATCTGAGCCAAGAACCGCCTGCTCTTTTTGCCAACTAACCATTCACTATTCAGCCTCCTCACCTGCTTCATTCTCTTGGGAGCTATACAAGCAGTACCTCCAGCTGCCCTGCTGGAGATGGCTCTACTGTGACAGTAGAGAAAAGCTGGGCTGAGAAAAGGAGTGAAATTGAACGATCAGGTAAAGCAATGTAAGGTAAACAAAGGCTTCTTTGCTCTTTATTTTTTACATGCTTCTTCTAGAAAAAAATAAATGTACCTAATGGTTGTGAGCAAAAGTCTTTTGGAACAGAATATTTTTCAAGAGCTTTCTTGTACACATTAAACATATAGAGAAAACTAGGCTAATGTAATTAATCTCCATATATAGTAGACATTAATTAAATAAATTTTGTAAATACAAATGCTAACACTGATTAATTTTCTTTAAAGATTGTTCCTGTCTCTGCTAGCTTCTGCCTCCTTTTCCTTATCCCCCTCCCTTTTTTTTTCTTGATAATGTAAAGATTAGGAGCTTTCTCTTTCTCAGCAACCATCTTTCTTCTATTTCTTTGCTTCATAAAGTACAGATCATGCACCAGCAGCAAAGGATCTCCTAGGAACTGGTTAGAAACTGCAAAATCTCACACCCAACCCTAGACCTACTGAATCAAAATCTGCATTTTGATCAAGACATCTATGTTTTTCCAACACATGTTAATGTTGGTTAAGACAGCGTAGTATCAGTGAGTCTCAGGACTGGGATCACACTAAAACCACCTGAAGAGTTTAAGAACTAATGCCTGGGACACACTGTCATATTTTTATTTAATTGGTCTGGGAAAGTGTCTCAGAATCCGTGTTTTACAAAAATCCCTGAGGTTGTTCTAACTCACATTTAAGAAATGAAGCTAGACATGGGTTCCTAAAATGTATTTTCAAAAGCTAAAATGTAAGCATTCATTAGGGAAATCAGTTCATACAAAATTGTGAAAATAATGTCTGTACCTAGGATAGAATTACAGGAAAGAAGAACTGATTTTGCTAGAGGAAAATACTTTTGGTAGATTATATAAGCTTGTACAATAAGGAGGGGGGGTTGTACTGACTATAAATAATGATATATGTTAAAAATAATTTGCGCTATGACTTGGGTTTTGAAAGGACACATAGAATTAATGACAATTTTCTGTAACTTATTGGTAACTACAAATAATAAATGGATTTTTAAAGCTAGACTTTGCAAGACAAAATATAAAACAGTACCATATTTTAATTATTTTATTTTACCTTGTGAAGACCTGGGCATTTTTATAGAGCATATAACAGACTACAAAAATATATTATTCAAATTCATGTAAATTAGAAAGTATTTGTCCAAGGTGTCACTCGCTAGATACCAAAATTATATCCTTTTATGAATCATCCATGAAGAAGTATAATGATGACAATAAAAACAATGTTAGCAGGAATACTATTAGGTATAGTTATTTTTAAGTAAGTTTTAAAACACATATTGGTCTCTGCCAAAAATTTTACATGTTTGTAAGTATTGTTGACAGAAGATTAAAATGAAATTGCAAAATAAAATTCCATACACCACTGTGGGTTAAATAATGAGTTATTATACCAAGAAAATTATGAAAATGACCTGTTTATTACCTTACATCTAGTATGCTATTTACATTTACATTAGAACACTTTGTATATTTTTTGAACTCAGAATCTTATCAATTGACATTTTAATATAAAAAATAATCATAGTTTCCAAATTTTATGTGGACAAAGTTAGCCACAAAATAACTAATTTTTGTAACCACTTAATTGTAAATATGATATTTATTAATGCTGTAATTTTATGTACATAGTGCTTAAAAATATGTATTTAAGCTATAGCTAATTCTTATCAATAAACAGATTTATTGCCATGTAATTTGCTATATTTATTATAATTTCTTCATTGTATATTCAGGTTTCAATAGTACATTGTGTTCTGGAAAACCTTAGCTTTTGGCAGTTACTAATACAGTAATGGGTGAAAGAACGAGAAGAGAATATCAAGGAAGGTAATGTTTAGAAGAGCCAACTTTTAATAAATCTTGTAATGAAATTTTGTTAAGGTACTGAATCTATCTTGAGATTAATTTAATTCATTTGAAAATATGGTGTTACTTATTGAAAAACTATCTTTCCAGGAAGTGTAACTACTTAGAACACAATTCTATTCTGTTACAAGTAAAACAACAAAATAATCATCAAACAAATTTATAGATATGAAGCATTTTGTACTTCCACTCAAAAAAATGATCTTTTGCAAAACTAGTGTGTGCTAAGTACTCTTCAGGGCACTTGATAAATAAAAATGACAAAAGGTACAAATTCTAGGGAGGTAACGTTCTCCCAGGAAACTCAAAAAATGACAAGGCAAGTTAATTTCAGAGAGTTATAAATGCTATGAAGAAAACACAGGTGATAATACTAATATGCTACCCATGGACTTCTACAGATTTGATTTTCAGTATAACTTTCATCATTTGATGAAGATCTCAGTTATTGCACTGTTGGACTATTATGAATATAGCTGTCAATGTTTATGTGCATGTCTTTATGTGGATATGTTTTTATCTTTTATAATGGGAGCAAATTATATACTTTCTGTCTTAACGATTACATTCTCAAGAACAGTATAAGAAAAATCTGAATGCAGACTTCAAATAAGTCTTGAATGATTTGGTATAAATATATACCCAAAATATTAATAATAATCAGTTATATTATCTGTTATTTTTAGAGATAAAGAACAGTTCTTTCAGAAAAGGAATATAGACATGATCATTATACAGACATTTCAGAGACCAAATGCATCATTTTTACCTTACAGAGTCATCTCAAGGTGACTAATGGTAAACTGCCTCTAAAATAATAACTAATTACAACATACCTAGCAAATATTATGTTTTTTTCAGTCTTATGTTTGCATCATTTATTTAGTGATAGATAAAATGTAAATAATTTAATACATTTACTTAAATATTTTAAACCTTCAACTCTGACTTTCCCTTTCTAAGGAAGTTGTTACATTATACAACTATTACTCTAGTTCTTATTATGCTATTAGTATGTCAACTCATGATACGTGACAGCAGGAATAGATACAGAGTGGAATAGAGGTACTGATATTGAAAACTTTTTATAGTATTTTGTGGAAAAAGTATGGACTGTTTATATGCTATGTTAAAGATATGAATACTGTTTTATAGGAAGAAACAATAAAAAATCTAGATACTTCTTGATGGAAGGTGTGCTGTCCAGCGTAGACTGTGGAGACTGCTTTATAACAAAAGAGAAAAGATTAGGCCTTTGGGGCACACTTTTAAAAAAATTAATCAGTATTGGAGCACTCTGGGAAATTATCTCATTAGGGAATCCAATATTGCCTTTTATATTCAACTTGATGTATTGAGTTTCTTGCATTCTAAAGAGTGCATAGTTTCCTCGTGAAAAAAAAAATAGTGTTCATGTTGATTTGTTTCAGTTCTCACCTTTCCTCTACGCAAGAAGCATTCTTTGGCCAATTAGGCCTGCTTAGACTATTGATAATTACAGCACAGGTGGTGATTCTGCAATAGCCCTTGATATGCATGTGAAATCATAACTATTGTGTAGATTTAAAGTTGGGGAGTTCCCATAATGGTACAGCAGAACCGAATACAACTATGAATCATGAAGTTGCAGGTTCAATCCCTGGCCTCACTCAGTGGGTTAAGGATCTGGTGTTGCTCTGAGCTGTGGTGTAGGTCTCAGATGTGGCTCGGATCTGATGTTGCTGTGGCTGTGGTGTAGGCTGGCAGCTGTAGCTCTGATTGGACCCCTAGCCTTGGAACTTCTGTATGCCGTGGGTGCGGCCCTAAAAAAAAAGTTTGCTTCACTTTCCTACCTTATTGATATTTGCCCAATTACAAGGAGATAATTCTTCCACCAGTAGAGAGCCTTGAAAATGATATGTCTGAACTTTTTAACAGATTTTTATTCCAAGTTGTTTATAACACAATATTAGTTCAGATCACTCTCTTCTTTTTAAATTAAGAAGCAAAAACACAAATAATTTAAATAATGTTTATTATTGATATGCAAAGCTTAAATTTCATCAATATTATGTGCAGACAAATTTAAATCTTGCTTACTCTGTTGCAAAATATATACTAAAAATTTCTTTGAAAATTTAATTTTGGTGTAATTTAAATTACATAGACAAGGCTTTTCCAAAAATCAAACTTAGTAAACTTAATAACAAGCAACGTTATGGGATTCACATCGAAAACAGAATGATTTTAGAATTATTTTAAAGTAAAAATCAACAGAAATTAGTGACTAATGAATCATAACTGGTTAAAAGCAAATGAAGACAATATTTGAAGCATGAATGACTGAGATATCATGAGACTTCTAATAAAAATTGTGATTCTCAGAAGTAGCCCCTATTTGTAGGATGAGATTGAGAAGTTCATATTGTTGTGATAAATTAGGAATAAGGAAATTGTGTCTTAAGTGATGATTTTCTGTTTGTGTGTGTATGCAAATATATAATTAGAAATTGAATGCTAGCAAATGCTAGAATTATGGCATCTTCACATTCATTTTAATTATTTGAGAAAAAAAGCATAGACATATGACATAATATTTTGAAATTGTTTAGTTGCATGGCCTATAACCTACAGCAAGAATGCATGGTTAGGAAATAGGCCTCAATACTCTCCTGTAAATAAATTATTTTAGGGCCCAGCTTTCACATATCAACATAGTGTTGTTATTTTTTACCATGTTATAACTAAATAGAGACTCTGGTGAATTGATAAAAATTCTGTTTCTGTCTGGCAAATAGTCCAAGAGATAAAGTAAAAAAGAACAACAAAAAAATCACCTATTAGGATACAAGAGTAGGAAAGATTGCTAAGAAAATATCGGTTTTTAGCCAAATAATGATTTTATATGCATTGAAAATGGAATGTTCTTAAAGTTATTCTATAATAATGGCTTGAATAAGTAGAATATACTATCATTTCTACATAATGAAAATTATAAAAGGACCTACCAAGTATAAAAATTACTGAGTAACAGATGAAACTTTAGTAAAAGATGAAAAAGCATATAACAATATGTGCACACATGTCAACTTGGATCAACGTGACTGTGATTTTGGAAAAAAATACAAATCTTAGAGAGACACCTTCATGAAGTTTCAGGCAGAGATTAGCCAATTAAAGTGAACATTATTTTAAATAAATGTTGATTTGAATATGTTAAGAAAGCTATTACTTTCAGTAAACCAAAATATAAGGGAAATAGCATTAACTGACTATGTGTTGAAAAATTATTTCCAACAGATCTAAGCATGCCCATAGGAGAAAAGGATTATTGGCTGGAAAAAAAGTTAAAATCAATGAAAATAGACTTATGGAAAATAACAGTTCCTTGAACATATATTAGTACAGGGAGGGAAGGGAATGTCAGGATTTAATTTGGCAAATGACATTTTCATCACTTATAATCCAGTAATTAAATAGAACATTCATGAAATAATATTGGCCTTGGATCTCTACATGTTGATCTGTAGAGTCTGTTATATTTGTAAAAGACAGTTACCAGTTATTGTGTCTTAAGAAAGAGCCCATTATATGCATAAATGATCCCTTACTGGTACTTCTGACAAGTCAGAAAGTCAAAGGGAAGGAACACTATGCCACCTGGGTGAAATCACCTGTGTTCTGTGGCTAGTAAGCTTTATTTTGACACTCAAACTTGGTTGTTCTACATTTTCAAATCTTACTAGTTTTAAGATTTTTAGCTATAAAATTTATGGTTAATGTCACTACATTCATTCAATAATGTCCATTTTTGAGTATATTTATAATCCTTCCACCTTGTAATATTTTATTTTAAATTTTATTTATAAGCCCATTAAGTGTATGTTGTGTTCTACTGTTTAAGGGGAGGGATATAAATATATGATGTGGGGTATTTGTGGTTTTGGAAACATCCATGGAATTAAAAATATCCTGATAAAAAGAACTTTAACTAAATGAGTTAAGGGGTGTGTAGAAGAGTGAAGAAAAAGATTTTAAAAATCTATGGAATACTCAAAATTGGGGAGTTAGATTAACAAAATCATGGGATGTGGTTAAGGAAAAGCAGGATATATTAGATGACAGATAGAGGAGCCAGCCAGCCAGCCAGCCAGCCAGCCAGCCAGCCAGCCAAGGTCAATACAACTGTCAGCTAAATTACATAGAAGTTAGTAATGGATAGAGGGGTCATAAAAATATGATATAACATTTTTATATAAAAGAAAAACCTTAATTTTTTATTTTATATCATCTCTGTATTTAAGGGATCCATGTGCAACACTTACTATGATAATTTAAGTGTTTATTCTGAGGAGCTGTGAGCAAAATAAAAATCATTAACTGAAACTATAAAATATATGCACACCTGAAATTATGAAGAACAAAATGTTGGTCTAAAAATGAAAATGTGGCATTACAGTCAGCAATTAGTGTTAATTTTGATACCAGGTTTTCATCTGAGTTCACATAAATTTTTTAAAAATGGCATATTCTGCCAAGTTCAACATTCTTGACTGCAGCTTTATGTGTCAAATATTACCAACTGCCAACTGCAAGCTGGGGGGGAGGGGGGAACTATCCCTTGACTCAAGATGCCATGAACATGGTTCTTGACATCTCAGAAAGATGACTCAAAGGATTTCAACTTAATGCTCCACTTCTCCATGTCACTAAGGGTTGGAACTCAACTACATTTACTTATTTACTTAGTTTATTTGATACTAAGATACAACTATTAGTGCACAAAATATGTCACTTGAAATAGAGTTTTCTAAATAACTGGTAGCCTTCCAGAACGATCACATTAAAAAAAATATTTTTTAAAAAAGCTTAAGTACACCAATTTACTCTGAAAAATCAGACACCTCCTATTTTTGCATAAAGCAAACAGTGTTAAAATAAGTGCTTTCTGAAGAATTTTTGTGCTTATAAGCATAATTTTCCTAGAATTTCTAAAACATACAATTATAATTATGATAACTATATGAAGTCTACTTATGGTTGCAATTGAAAGATTTATTCATGTTGGCTACAAGCAAAATAATGTACGCCAAGCTGCAATAGGAATGTACAGACATAACTTTGTAGGAAGAGATCAACCAAAATATTATGGATGTATTTTTGTCAATGCTCATTCTCATTGATAACAATATGCAGACCTAAATAAGAACCATCATCCCTTTCTAACTAAATAATAGCTATTCATTTAAATATCCTCAATAAGCCAATTTTATTTTTTCCAAATATCTATATTAAAAATATATGTACATTTATATTATTCTGTTGTTATCCATCTAGATAGATATATAGATAGACAGATTGGATAGATGTATTTCTCCAAATTATTATTTTTGTAACTCGAGCAAGATTGACATTTATATCCCTTCCTTAGGAATTCTGAGGTCTCAACACTGGCTAGCTGAAGTTATAATTATATTTTGCTTCTAGGCTTCTTGGGAAAAATCTTCGAGGGGGGTTTGGGACTGACAACCCTCAGAGCAAAGAGATTAAAACTCTGAGGAATTAAAACTCTTACAGACATACCAATAAGGGGGAGTTTCAGTTGCACCTGGGACCAGTTATTCAAATTTCTTGCTCTGAAAAATTAAATGAGGAAATTAAAAATTTTCCAGGAGTAGCCCATATTTTGAAAGGTCATAGACTAGGGGAAAAGAAGGAGAAGGACTCCGTTGTCCTAGAGAAAAAAGAAGGCTCATAATTATGGTGTTATGTTTGCATGGTTGTTAAAGAGGAAATCCAAACAGTAAAAATTACTGTAGGGAAAACAGCCACTGCATTATCTGTTTGTTTTAGGACCAGGCTCTCTAATAGGCTACACTGGTTTACGCCACAATCTCAATTATTTCCCATAAAATTTCAACAACTGACGTTAAATAGTAGTGACTTTTGTGAGATTATTTTGGCTAAACCAAAAAAAAAAAAAGGTCTGTATCTCATGCTTGCAGTAATATGTGTTGAAAAAAGAGGCTGAGAACCCAGGGGTTAGATGAAATGAAGCATTTAGCAGAAATGGAGGAAAAGCACATCAGAAAAACAAAATATCTCCAAGATCCTGATATCATTGGAATTTTCACTGTTTCCCCGGGCACATGGAATCAAAGCTTTTGCCATTATTGAACTCTTGGAGTAGTATGTTTTGATGCCAAGGGAAAGAGGGGCCTTAGAAGTCTGGAAGCTGGGAGATTTTGTCTAGGAGGTTGAACCTTAGTTTAAAACTGAAGCCGACACATAGGAGTACAAGGGCTACCATGGATTATAATTGAAGTAATTGCGGATGTTTTTCAGTGAAATGGAAATACCACTCACCATGTGTTTTCCTCTCTTTTTGCTTCCTTTTGTTCTCTCACATTTCACATTCTCCATTTCTGCCTCTGTCTCTCATCTCTCTCTGGCTCTCTAGGTTCTTGCTTACTTTACTTGTTTATCTTTATCTCTCTCTTTCCCTTCCTCTGTTCTTCCTTTCCTTCTGCCTTTATTCATTTTGTGTGTTTGTGGGGTGTGTGTTTTCTCTATCCATGTTCTCTATTTTTAGTATCTCTGCAGATTTGCTCTTTAGCAATATGTGGATCAGTTTTTAACTTCCCGCTATTGTCTAACCTCAGCTTGAGGATGGTTTTGAATTGTCATGGTTCTATTTATCATCCCAATGATATATGCATTGTGACTGGGCTCCTTGCATCTGACACATTTTTTTAAATATCCCAATTTCAAGTCCTCACAAAAGGGCACTTGAGTAAATCAACTTGACTTTGGTGTTCATCTCTGGTTATATCATATGCAGGTGAGGAGGAAAGGTTAGCTGTTAAAATTGTCACCCAGGTCTATTCCTTAGGAGAAACCCTAAGTGGGGAAGTATCATTTATAAAAATGTATGATGGAGGAAGCAGTAGCGATTATCTTTACTGTAGACCATGATAATTATAAATTAATGGGTTTTTAGTGTGAGATTCTGTAAACTCTTACAAATGTTGTATTCAACACTTTATTTTTATGGAGAGTCTGAGTTGGGAGTAGCAGGGAGTGGGATGGATTGGGAGCTTGGGGTTAATAGATGCAGACTATTGCCTGAGTTGATATGACATTTTGAAGAAATTTTTCATGAATTATAGTCCCCAAAACAAAAAACGGAGTAGTGCTAATTATCCATTTGGTTGTCAACCAAGTTTATGATTGTTCCTGAGGGTAATTTAACCATGAAAAATAAAGACTATCTAGCACTGCATACATTTATAACAAAGAACTCATATTTTTTTCCCATTTATGCACAACTCTTCTGATAAGTACAGAACTTAAAATCATTGGGGAATGAAGTATAGCTAGAAGGTAGACATGTCTGTATCACTAATTCTTCTTTATGCTTCTGGTAATCTTTTTTTTAAAATCATGTATATATATTTTAAAATCAGAAATATATATATTTCTATTGTACACCATGGTGATCCAGTTACACATACATGTATGCATTCTTTTTTCTCACATTGTGTTCCATTGTAAGTGACTAGACAGAGTTCCCAGTGCTACACAGCAGGATCCCTATGCTAATCCATCCTGAAGGCCACATTCTGCATCTATTTACCCCAAGCTCCCAGTCCCTCCCACTCCCTTCCCTTCCACCTTGGCAACCAAAAGTCTATTTCCAAAGTCCATGATTTTCTTTTCTTTGGAAAGCTTCCTTTGTGCTGTATATTAGTTTCCAGATATATGTGATATCATATGGTATTTGTCTTTCTCTTTATGATTTACTTCACTCAGGATGAGAGTCTCTAGTTCCATCCATGTTGCTGTAAATGGCATTATTTTGTTCTTTTTTATGGCTGAGCAGTATTCTATGGTAATCTTAATGTAGGAAAATAGGAATTGTTCATGAGGAAAAGTCTCAGAATCCTTGCTTCATTGATCAAAAGAAGACCATTCGGTATATTTCCCATTCATTATATTCTGAGATCATAGTACAAATAAAATAGTAACCATCGTACCAATTACATAGATACATGACATCATGAAATACACTATTTCATGTAATTCTTTTGAAAACTACATTGTTTTGCTTTGAATGTAGTTGAAATAATTGTATAAGTTTAGGGTGAATAAAGGAGTATTATTGGGATTGGATGAATCTAAGAATAAAATTTAGAAAGACTTTCAAGTATGTGAAATCATTATTTAGCTATCAGTAGTGGTTCTATTCTCAGACTCTATAAGAATAACTGATGAACCTGCTATCATCTTCTTATAATCAGCCACCTACCCACTTGACCTTCTTCACCTTTGCTCATATGCCAGGCTGAAATGATTGGAAGAACATCTGGGCATCTTGCCTACCCAAAGTCTCAGGGGCTCATGTTTCTGCTCTGAGCTTAATCTTTATTTAACCTTTGCTTTAATGATGAAAAATTGTCTCCCTGTCAGCAATTCTCTATCTACAGTGCACTTTTGTCAGTAGTTCCAAATTTAAACATTTAGGGATCAGAAAGCATGACTTTGCCAACCTAGGTTTTTTTTTTTTTTTTTTTCTCTTCTGTTTTATTCCTCAAATTCCAGTAGAGTTTACCCCATTGACCTTAAATATAAGATTGTTGAGTCAGATTCTTGTTGTGCATTATATGCACCCTTGGCATAACTTTGGCATCATAGGAAGCCACATTGACTTTTAGCACATTGGTATGTCTCTTATCAAATCACACATCAGAAGTAGTGAATGTTTCAACTTTCAAAAAAAAAAAAAAAAAATGTCAGTGGCTCCAGAGGCTAATGCACAGAAAACTCTGACTCTCTGTTTCTGTTGAACCATCAGTTTACTTAATAACCATGTTTTCTAAAGCATGAATGAGAGAAGCAGAGCCTTTTTTGTGCATGTACCATAAAATTTAGATATCAGACACATTTCCACAAACCAGAACAATGCAGAAGCTAAGAAAAGTGCTAACTGGGGAAAAATAAGGAGGCAACTTGGCAAATCGCTTTTGTAGATAACGGAGTTTGTTAGGTGTCCTTTAGTGAGAGGTGAACACATGCTGGGTTTTATAGTTCATGTAGAGAAATATAATTTATATTAGTAAGTATTTAAGGAAACTAAATGCTGTAAAAAAAACTTTTTTCCAAAAAGTAAAAAAAAAAAATTATATCAAAGTTGTAAATAATTGTCCATAGTTATGATTTTTTCTCATTTTGTTAACAGACAGAACATCAGCTGAAAGAAATAAATAGCACTAGGGAATGTTTACCTTAGGCAGAGTTCATACTTGGTCAGCAATGATAAAATCCTCTGAGAAAGTAACTGTGTCATGCCAGATAACTCACAAGTGTCAGGATGCTTTGTGCCCAGACATAAGAGCCTTAACCTCTATTGATTAATGTCAGTTCACATCATCACCATCAGTTAAAGAACAGCTATTTTCAAATTCATGCATATTAACAAAGTGAAATGAAAAATGTCTCTAATCTGAATTTCCATAACAATAATATAAACATGTCAGCCTTGATATAGAAGGGTTACGATAAGAAGGGAAAAGACTTGGGAGGAAGTGCTATTATTGTAGTGTCAACTGGGATAAAAATGATGAAAGTTATCAATCCAATATTTTCCTGTCAGGCTGTAAAGTAACCTCAAAACACTTCTTTGATACACCTCATTTTCTTTCCATCCAGATTGTTCTTCTCATTCTCCTGGAACAGAACCACTGACTCTACCTATAGTTGAGTATTTATTTTAGTCCCTTAAAGATCAACTTATCCTAACCCTGAAGTTTGTGTATATATATTTTTTGGAAGTGAATTCTCCCTGATTTAGCTCCTAATCCTGCAACACCACCTATTCCATCCTCTCTATGGGTAAATGACAACATCAATCTGGTGTGTCAAAAATGGTCAGGAATTCAAACAAGTACAATATTTAATAAGAAATTAGGAAAACGATAGAAAATTCTGTGAGCTTGTAGAACTGTGGCCTATTGCAATTTTTTCTGAAATAAATTTTCTGTAATCAGAGCCTCATTTTGGGGGGTTCTTACACTATGTGCCCCAATCTGTATTTTGGGCTTATATGATTTTTAATAACTGGAGTTTGGCCTCTGGCTTTCCTAAAGTGTTACATTAATAAGGAGCAATACTGAATTAACTTTTGAACATCAAGAACTAAAGACTAGATGCCCAACCCTACCCCCTCTTAGAAAACTTGGTACCTAAAGAAAAAGAGGAGTGGCATCAAAAATTGGGTTGAATTAAGTCTTCATATGCCTTTTTTTTTTTTTTTTTTTTTTTGTCTTTTTGTCTTTTTAAGGCTGCACCTGAAGCATATGGAGATTCTTAGGCTAGGGGTCAAATCAGAGCTGTAGCCACTGGCCTATACCACAGCCACAGCAACGCGGGATCTGAGCCACGTCTGCGACCTACACCACAGCTCACAGCAACTGCAGATCTGTAACGCACTGAGCAAGGCCAGGGATCAAACCTGCAACCTTATGGTTCCTAGTTGGATTTGTTTCTGCTATGCCACAACGGGAACTCCAGTTTTCATATGTCTTGAATTTAACTTTTCAAATGAGGGAATATGAAAGACTTACCAACTAAAATTTCATTACTGGCATACTTATATTTTCAAACTAAGATTTATGTTACATCTAAATTGATAACAGTTAGTAGATACCACTGTGTAATTGCTGTATTTTTCTTGCTTTTGGAAATTATATTGGATTATTGATGTTAATTTTCACAGTAAAAAATCCATTTGCAGATATAAGACAGCTTTTTATTTATTATTTTTAACTTGCAAACTATTATTTTTTTTTCTGGATATATACCACAGAGGCTTCAAACCTATTGGGTTGGTATTTATGGCTTCTAAGGTCTGTTTCTAGATAAATTTCCAGGTACGTACTTATTATAAGCCTACACTCTTCATTCCCCTTAAAGGCTAACAAACCACTTTCTAGCTGAGTTTTGATTCACATTTCCTTTGATGGTGAATACATTTCCTTCCCTTCCAAAGCCATGAAATTCTTTTCACCTTCATGGCACATTTATAAATTGATGCTAGCTAGAGTTTAAAAAAATATATGCATTTAATCATACTCACCAGTTTGATCTATTTCTATATCACTCTTTCTGCACAAATTTAAAATGATAACTTCAGATTACAATCTAACTCTGCAGACTTTGTTCTCATCTTCTCTGTTAGTTTATAACTCCTTTCTCTGAAAGTGTGAGGCTTGGCTCTCATTACCTCAGTATATATACTAATTTTCAGAACGTTTATAATCCTAGAACAATTATAAAATAATTCTGGAATTTCTAACAGATACCTCTGGGGAACACAAATTACAAACTAGAGTTCAATATTTTACATACAGTTCTTTGTAACATCTTTAGCCTTAGAGGAAATAATCAAAATACTGTTTTTCTCATGTTAGTTTCCCCTAAATAATTAGTGGTTTTTCTCCCCCAGCCCCCTTCCTTTTGTGCCTCCCTGTCTTTCTTCCCTCTATCTCCTCCCTTCAAAAGAGTTAAAAAGAGATGACTACCATCTATGTTCTTATGTCTATTTTTACACAAAAGGTAGCATATCATATATACTTTTGAACAATGCTATTGTTAAATTCCTATTCAAAGACAATTTTTATTCCTATCAGCAATGTATTTGAGTGAATGTTTCTTCAAATCAAACATTTCTTACCTATGAAAGCAGAAAAAGTCAGAATTGGAATGAAGTATCTACAGGCAACTCCATTCCTATGTAGGAAACTGCTTTATTATTGCCGTGGCCACACTGCTGCCTTCTGGGCATTAAGTCACAAGACCTCTCACTTTAGCTTTGATTAGTTAAAGAAGGAATGGATGTCTAACTAAATATATCCAGAAGAGGAGATGTGAGAAATCACTGTTTTAGACAAATAGTTCTAACTAGGAAACCAATCAGGTTCCCTTTCAGGGACTTTTGAAAATATTGTTCAGGAATATTATTTTACTGTTTCTGAAAGACCACATACTTGGCTTTCAGATGATCCCCTAGAATTGCTGTTGGATTTTAGAATTACTGCTGGGACCCAACAAGCCTCTATTTGAAAGAGACATGGCTGGGTGTTTATTTTTATCTAATTTCTCTATGTAATCTTAGAGCACACTGTAACATAGATGAGAAGAACATGATGGTTTCTTAAAACTTAAAATAGCTTAGTTCCACTGTTTCAACTAAGGAGAATGATTTCTCAGTTGCTTCATTCTGAGAAAAAAAAATTATAGGGGCAGAATCAAGAGTGTCTTGTTACTGTAAATTTTATGAGAGAAGATAAGAAAATGTAGATTTTGTGAGATAAAATAAGAAAATGGAGTCTACAGTTTGGCAAATACCCAAACAATATGGGCTCAGGAAATAGAAACATTCAAAAATTATACTTTAGGAGTTCCCGTCATGGTTTAGTGGTTAGTGAAACCACCTGGCATCCCTGAAGACGCACGTTCAATTCCTGGCCTCACTCAGTGGGTTAAGGATCCGGCGTTGCCATGATCTGTGATGTAGGTTGCAGACATGGCTCAGATCCCGTGTTGCTGTGACTGCGGTGTAGAAGCTATAGCTCCGATTGGACCCCTACCCTAGGAACCTCCATATGCCATGGGTGCGGCCCTAAAAAAAAGACAAAAAGACCAAAAAAATATATAATTTATCCCATACATCCTATGTGTTTTATTAATAAGAAGTATTCAATTTTTTGTAATTTTAATATGAATGAGTCATAAAATCTCTAAAGAATCTACCAAGAGGAAGCAGTTTGAGCAGGATTTGAGGAGTAAGTTTAAGGTTGACACTGACTTCATCCTAGCTAAGTTACCATTTAGCTGTTTTAGTCTGATTGCATAGGTGATAATTTTAAAAGACAATGTTTCATGTTCCTAACACACAGCAAGGATTGAAACTCAGCTATTTATACTACTTTTTAAATGACAATAATATTTACTTCATATGATTTCTAAACAAAATAATATAACTTATTACTTAAAACTCATAATAATGCCAAGCCATATTACCAATGAAATAATTGGTAAATATTTAAACTATATTTTATAGATTACCTAAGTGCTCTAGGTACCAAGTCCACTGATGTGTGCTTCTAATCAATGGAGAGATTTTAAAAATTAAAAACTTCCCCTAAGAGTAGAAATTTTAGAATTTTAGTGATTAATCCATTTTTAGATAATCTGTGTTGCCTTCCAGAAAGCTAGTAAACAGATAATAAGCCTGCATTTTGTGTAAAATAATTATATTTCTCTCTACGAATTTGCCATATATTCTATTGAAAACTTAAGAAAACTCAAAGTTTATTTTAGAATGCAAGAATTAGCATCATAATTATCTCACCTTTTAATAATCTTCAAATATACAAGGAAAGTTATTTCATCTTTAGCATGAAATATATATATATATGCAGTAACATATTTTTTAGGTTTTTGCCCAAAATTAAATTTCATACATAGATACACATTCACTTGGGGTCAGAGATATGAGCGAAAAATTTTAAAAATAACTTTGTAAACTTTAAAAAAAAATGCTATATATGCCAGTATGACTTAGGCTCTACAGCTATCTAAAGGAGATAACCAGCTAAGTGATATCTATCTTCAAATAAAAATTGAAATTAATAAATATAAATAGTCCCCTCTTGCACTGTGGTGAGGAAATGCTCTTTCCTTTCCGGTAGTGTGGAGTCAGAGTACCTCCAAACTTCACATTTAAACCCAGCAGCAACACAATCTGACAGGGTCATTTAAAAAGGGGCTGGAAGTGCATGGTATGACAGCAATTTGCTAAATTTCAAATAATAACATGATTATTGGTCTGGAAAAAAGTGCTAATAAGGTGTCCTACTATTTGACTCAGTTCCTTATTTTCAGTGATCTGCGGTTGGGCTCTTCGTAAGCCTCATATAATGATGAACATTATTTATGAATAAAATGAATAAAATGACTAAAGAGTCAAAACTAGACCCATTAGGCAAAGCGACTTTAGGCGCTAAAGTGCTAAATCAAATGAAAGGATCTTATTTGGATTCAAAAAATAGCATTAAATGGACTGAAACTGTCATACAAAAGGATGAAGCTAAGCACAAGAATGTAATGGGCATTAATCCTTGCTTTTATAAAAATCAAGGACATGTTGTATCCCACATACACTTTACTATGATGTTCACATAGAATATAAATTAAATCTGACTTTAAAAAAATAAGTGTAATGATAAGTATAAAGGACGAAGAAAATAAGGAAAACCTTTCAATAATGGGGGTTAAAATAATAGTCACATTTACGGATCTAGTTGGTTAAGTACAATAGTTTAATAGAAATGTCCAAAGAAAGTCTTTACAGGTTTTTAGTTGAATTTAAAACAATGCTAATATAGTAGCTTTCTACCTGATATTTTATGTATCTATTGAACTTTTCATGAAGCAGTAATTTATCTTTCAGCCCTGACTTTATGTTTAAATGTTGTTAATTTAGACACTTTGAAGAATTAAGTATGGTTTAAATGGTTATTATAATAGGGAACTTACTTTTCCATAAATAAGAAAAGGAAAAAAGAAAACATATTTTTAAACAAATATCAGAAAAATAAAATAATTTTTTTCTTAAAGGTTTTATATATATAATAAAATATTTTATTATTGTATTGAAATTAGTGTTTCAGCCATAGATAATGAGAGAGAGACAAAGAGAAACTATGAAGTTTTTAAAGAATGACCTACTGTCTTTGAAGGAAAGTGAGTTGTTATGAGCCATGTAAACTTAATACCCAAGATGTTGATCTTTAATCAGTAGTGTTAATTTTTCTACTTTTCTCTTTCTACTGCTTTGTAAACTGAATTTTTATTTTTATCATTTTTATGAACATAGAATGAATACCTTAATAAATGCATCAGATATAATTAAAGCACTTATTTTATAGAAGTACACATACATGTTTCTTTTATACAGCAGTATTGGGACGGTTAATTTTATATGTCAACTTGGCTGGCCACCAGCTGTCCAAATTAAATATTATTTCTGGGTGTGTCTGTGAAGGTGTTTCCAGATGTGATTAGCTTTGGAGTTGGTGGACTCAGTATGGTAGATTTTCCTCTCTTCTGTGAGTGGGTATTGCCCAGCCCATTGAGATCAAAAAAGACAGAGAAAGAAGGAATTTCACCGCCTTTTTCATCCTGCCTGACTGCTTGAGCTGGAACATGCCTTCTCATCACCTTTGAGCTCCAAATTCTCAGATTTTCAGATCTAGACTAGAATACATACCATCAGCTTTCCTAGGTTTACAGCTGGCAGAGGACATTGGGGTACTTCTAAGCCTCCATAACCACATGGGCTAATACTTTATAAAAAATATTTATCATATTTATATTTATATAAAATGTTTAAATCTCCCTAGTAATCTTTTGTCCTGGTGTATCTCTTTCTATATAAGCATTCTGTTATGCTAGCTAAGTTTTCTTTTGTTTAGGTTGTGTTTTTTTTTGTGTGTGTGTGAACCAAATACAGTAGGATACTAAAATATGTATTTAAGCATCTCTCCAAACTACTCCAGATATTGTTTTGTATTGTATTGTATTGTATTTTTTGGCTACCCATGTGGACTTAAGCAATTGCAGTGATGCTGTTGGATCCCTCACCCACTGTGCCACAAGCGAATTCCTAGATATTTTAAAGTATTGGTGTGAATTAATGTTTAGGTTTAAATTAGATTCCTGATGCATTAAAATTTAAACTATGGAGTTCCTGTTGTGGCTCAGTGGTTAATGAGTCAGACTAGGAACCATGAGGTTGTGGGTTTGATCCCTGGTCTTGCTCAGTGGGTTAAGATCTGGCATTGCCATGAGCTGTGGTGTAGGTCACAGATGTGGCTGGGATCCTGTGTTGCCATGGCTGTGGTGTAGGCCAGCGGCTATAACTCTGATAAGAGCCCTAGCCTGGGAACCTCCATATGCCACGGGTGTGGCCCTAGAAAAGACAAAAAAAAAAATTAAAACATTTTAGAATTGTATGTTTCAAGAAAAAAGTTTTTTTGTCAAACAGACAAATAATACAAGTCTGAATTGTTTAAGCACTGAAGGGTAGGGGATTGAGAAGATGCTCTAAAACACATATTTCTTTTTAAAAATAAAGGACAGATAGGAGAAACATTTCAAGCCCTCCCAGATGTCCCTGGAAACCATGGTAATTACAGAAAAAATGATACAGATAAGAAGAAAAACCACCAAAGGCATATTAACTAAAGTTATGTGGAATATGGGAATGGATTTGGTATTAGTTTTCTTAGTATATTCCTTATTTGAAAAGAGGAAAGACTGAGTAGATTTTATCTGTTATATACTGACATAAAGGTTGTTCTTTCTGAGTCGTGAGATTGAGTAAAGATAGTCTCAGAAAAGATAATAACATAAGTATCAAGGTAAGGGCTAAAGTGAAAACTTGATATCTATAAAGAATAAAATACAGATTTGTTTTCAACATATAAGAGTTACTTTCCTTTGAAGTATAGGAATAATAATATTTTCAAAAGCCAAAATAATCTGAGGCCCTTTATTCTGAAAATTACTAAAAGTTAAAGGAATCATTTAAAATTAGAAATTGAGACTAACTATAATGGTGTTTTAACTGATGAGACTACCAATATTTGCCTCACAGTATAAATTAGTGGTTCTCAAAATATAGCATGCATTAGAACACATGGAAGTCTTGTAAAACATAGAAAACTGGGCACAACCTCAGAGCTTCTGATTTAGCAGGTCAGGAATGGTGCCTGAGAATGTACATTTCTAACAATTCAGTTGCTCAAGGAGAACACCCTTTGAAAAACCCTAGTCTAGATCTTTGTCAGCTCATTTCAAGGAATATTTAATGGGAGAGCAAATATACTTAATTTGGTAAGATACTCATTCTTGTGTCAGATAAAAAATGAAAGTAAAGACCTACACCCTACCTATGCTACAGCCAGCCCTACCCACACTCACAAATGCATACACAAACACACACACACACACACAATTTTAAGTATGAAAAGTTAGGCCTACTTATCCAAGAAATGTGAGCCAATTACATTATTCATTAGGAAGGAAGGAGCTAAAATAGCTAACTCAAGATCCAGTTATTTCCAAATTTTCTGCCCTGAGGGACAAGGGTACTCTTCTAAAAAGGAAGAAAACAGGTGACGCCATCTAATCATCTTGTCAATGTGTTAATAACTGGCTCTCCTGGAAAACTGACCAATGCCATTAGAGTAAAGGGAGGCCCATACCAAAGGAATTTTCTTAGAGGAGGATATCTAATTCAAAAACAAGGTAAAACAAAAACAAAGGAGAAAAACAACCTAATATCCATGGATTTATATAGAAAATATAGTGTGCTGATCTAGCATATGACATGGAAATGTTTCATTACCTAACTGGTCCCTTTTCTGTGTGAGTGACGAAAGACCTCACTGGAGACCATATATATTACCCTGAGTCTCTAATGTGGGAAGGAAGGACTTGGAGTGACACATAAACTTCTTCAAGTCCTTTCTTGAAGACGTAACACATTAGGAAGTTTCACAAACAATTTCAAAGATACATATGAATAAGAACATGTGTTAGTAAAGCTTTGTAATAAGAGCTCTCTAGTTCTTTGTTTTAGCTCACTCACCAAC
The DNA here is from genome assembly GCF_054392235.1 of Sus scrofa. Classification (NCBI taxonomy): domain Eukaryota; kingdom Metazoa; phylum Chordata; class Mammalia; order Artiodactyla; family Suidae; genus Sus; species Sus scrofa. Next base: position 183,711,105 of record NC_139383.1, on the reverse strand, counting down.
AAAATAACTTGCTCATCCGAGTGAGTTAAATAAGTGGTAAGGAAAGACAAATAATCTAACTTTTAAATGAGAAGGGTTTTAAATAGATATTTCTCCAGAGAAGAGTGGCCAATTGGCACATGAAAAGACACTCAGTATCATATGATTAGAGAAATGTGATTCAAAACTATACCGGATGTCATTTCACACCCATGTGCCAGCTATAGTAAAAAAAATGCAGACAATAACTAGTATTGATACAGATGCAGAGGAATCAGAACTCTCATATATTAATAGTGGAAATGTAAAATTTTACAGCCACTTTAGAAAACAGTTTGGAAGCTACTCCAAAATATAAGATAGTTACTCTATGACCCAGCAATCCTACCTTAAAGTGGATACAGTAGATACATAGCAATTAAAACATATGTCCATGTAAAAGCTTGTACATGAATGTTCATAGCAGCACTACGGACAAGAGTCAAAGGGTTTGAACAACTCCAGTGCCCATCAACAGATGAATGGATCAACGGAACATATATGCCTCTCTGTTACAGGTTGAGTTGTATTTCCAAAATGTATGTTGAAATCCTAACCAAAGTTATCTGTGCTTGTGAGCTTATTCTGAAATAGGATATTTGCAGATCTAATCAAGTAAAGATGAGGTAATAATGAGTCCCCAGTGCAATATGACTGGTGTCTGAAAAAAGCACTTACACAGGAAGAAGGCCATGTGATGACAGAGGCAGAAGTTAGCATGACATAACTCCAACCAAGGGAAATCAAGGATCTGCAGACACTACCTGAAGGTAAGAAATGGCAAGGAAGGATTCTTCCTAGGATCTTAGTGGGAACACGGCCCTTTCTCATACTCTGATTTCAAATACCTAGCCTCCTAAACTATGAGAAAATACATTTCTGTTATTTTAAGAAACCCTATTTGTGGTACTTGGTTACAGCTGTCTTAGGAAAATAATACATGATGCAATGGAATATATTCAACCATAAAAAGAAATAATATGTTAATATGTACCACAGTGTAAATGAACCTTATACTAAGTGAAATAAGTAGACTCAAAAGGACAAATATGAAATAATTCCACTTATACAAAGTATTTAAAAGAGACAAATTTCTGGAGACTAACAATAGATTAGGGGTTGCAAGGGACTGAGGAAAGGGGGAATGGGGTCTAAAATTTTAGTGGTATGAGATTTATTTTGGGGGTGATGAAAATATTCAATAATTAGACATTAATGGTTGCATACCTCTGTGGATATACTTTAAAAAAAACCCCACAATTTACACTTTAAAATTGAGTATTTGGAGTTCCTATTGTGGCTCAGTGGAAATGAATCTTACTAGTGACCATGAGGTTATGGGTTCGATCCCAGTGGGTTATGGATCTGGTGTTGCCTTGAGCTGTGGTGTAGGTTGCAGATGCTACTTGGATCTGGCATTTCTGTGGCTGTGGTATAGCCTGGCAGCTGTAGCTCAATTCGACCCCTAGCCTGAAAACGTCCATACACCACAGGCGCAGCCCTAAAAAGCAAAAAAAAAAAAGGAGTATTATGTTATGTGAATTAAATCACATACACAAATAATGAGGGATGAGGATGACTCTCTCCTTATGGAAACCAAACAGTTTCATATGTTTATAATCTGAAGAATTTACATAGAACTCTCACTTATCAAAGCCTTTTGCGCAGTATTTCAGCTCATTTTAGGGCCTAGTCATTTATCGAGAAATCTGCTTGGAACATCTTTCCCAGACTTCTTCTATACTATTTGTTACTCTCATTTCATGGTCATCAAGCCTATTTTAGTGCTTATATTTAACTTAAATTTGTTTTTTTTCTGTACTTCTGTAGCCATCTTGTGAGGAACATGCCAATACTCATAGCTCAAATTCTTAGATTAGAAATAAGGCTTTTATTTTCCTAGTTACTGTGACCATGTTCAAAATATCATTCTATTTCATATAAATAAAACCATAACTTCTCCAATGAAGTTCTTTCTTTCTGATAAGTTTTCCCTGATACCACCCTGATATGGTCAATTACAAATATTATTCTAGTACAAACCTCCTTATTAAAATGATTCAGTCTTTCCTGTTCTGACCTTAAAATCCCTAGGGAAAAATGCGATTCTTTCTAGGTTTACTCAATGAAATTTACTTCAGGATTCAGTTTTTTCCTGCTTAGGATCTTTGTCTCTTTATGTATTTTTTTATCTTAATTCATACTACAAATATGATAAGGTTCCCAAAATTTTGCTCCAGTTGTAAGAGCTCCACAATTCTCCAAAAAACGTTATGAAGTTAGCAATTATCTCTGACTCCACAGTACAGGCATATCACAGAGATATTGTCAGTTTAATTCCTGACCTTTAAAATAAAGCAAATATCACAATAAAGTGAGTCACATGAATTTTTTTGGTTTTCTAGTACATATAAAAGTTGTGTTTACACTACATTATAGTCTAAAGTATGTGATATCATTATTTTTATAAAATGTGCATACCTTCATTTAAAAATATTTTATTGCTGAAAATGCTAAAATGCATCATCTGAGCCTCCATGAAGTTGTCTTTTTGCAATAATATAATTAAAGATTACTGATCACACATACCATAACAAATACAAAGTAAGGTAAATTCTGAACTCTTGTGAGAATAAAAAATGTGACAAGAGGCAAGAAGTGGGCAAATGCTGTTGGAATAGACTTGCTTGACCCAAGTTTCCACAAACACAATATCTGTGAAGCGCAATCAAGTGAAGTACAACAAAATGAGGCAGGCCTGTATTTTCCTTAATTAAATAGGAGACATAGACACTGCTGAGCCTGATGTTTAAACATAGGTTAAAGTGATCCTGTATTCCATTTGACTAAATTATATGGCTCCTTGAATAATTTAATCAGCCATATTTGAGTGTAAGATACAGGCTCCTCGAACTACATCAAGAGTTACATTTTTAAGATAAACATAAAATTTCACATATGTGTGAGATTAACGTCATGGAAATTGAAGTAGGGCTATGATGCTAGCAATGGCAGCTGGAATTTCATGCTGAGTTCAAAGTAACTCTAGGGACCTCTTCAGTGGTTCTTACCACTTGGCCCTAGTGTTCTGCCACTGATAGATCAGCCAACTCAATATCAACACACCTCGCCTCTGTACCTGTGTAACTTCAATTTATAAATAGTTCTTCATGGTCCCTAGAACATTACATTTTGCATTTATACACCATTACTTTTAGCTAATGCTTTTCCTACATAGTTCTTGTTACAATTTTTGAGAGAGAACAACTAGTTCAAGTCCTATTATAAATTCACATGTACAAATTGAATATGTGCCCTTGGGTCAGTTTTAAACCTCTTGAACTGTTACCAGTTCCCTCTGTTACAAAAAAGGAATACAGTATGGTTTATGAGTGAAGCAGCAATCCTTCAAAAATAGTATAAGCAGCATAGTTACCCTGAGTGACATAATTAGTACCATCATTTATTCTTATATGCCATGTCTCCATGTTGTTTTCTCTGTATATATACTTTCAAATGTTTTGCAGCTAAAATGTTCAAACTCTCCATTGGGGGATATCAAAAACTCTCTTTCCTACCTTTACTGAGAAAATCTCCAAGTCATATTGTAAATTTTTTCTAGAGATGGAACTTTTTAAAAGTTCCTTTATGGCAGTTGTTCCCAACCTGGTTAACAGATTACTATAACCTGGAGAGATATCAAAAAGCATTGGTTTCTGGGCCCCATTCCAAGCCTATTAAATTAGAATCTCTTAGAGTAGAATATAGATATTGATATATTTAAAAGCTCCCCTGATGGTACAGATCCATAATTTTTAAACACTGTCAATCTCAAAGTCCACATTTTCCAGGTAATGACCATTTCTTTTCAAAACCTATAATGACTTATTCCAGAGTTATATTTAGTTTCATATGTGGCCAGCCCAACCAACACAAAATGGCATATGTGTAGATGTGGAAGAAAATACAGAATTACACAGGTTCAGTTCCAGCCTCAATATTCAAAGTGCCTAATCTCACTACTCCTGCTCTTTGAACAAGATAAAGCTATAAAACCTAAGAATCCATGGCTTTTCTTGGACACAGAGGTTGCAGGGTACACAACTAACCATAAAACCTGGAAGGATAAGTGCATCCAGAGAGACAGAGCAAGGTGAGTCTAATTACCTGAAGCAGGAACTATAGGATCAATATATTGGTAGAAACACTTAAAGGACAATTTTTCTGAGTTGCAGGAGGCAGAGTATAGAATTGAGAGTGAGAGACTTCTGAGGGTCATAGTCTGGAGAATTGCTAGGCTTTCACATGAGCTTCCAATCTAGGAACCCAACCATGTTCTAAATTTTAGGATTCAAGAAATTCCTCTGCTGTTTCTGGAGGGGGAGGAGATGAGTAATTATTATAAAATGTGGCTAAAGTATTCTCGTAACATAGACAGTCTCCTGGTGAAAGACTCTGTCAGAGCTCAATTCTGAAAACCAGCTCTGGCTGAGGGAGAAAATTTTTTCCCCAGTTTTGCACTCTCCAGCCTCTCTGTTTCACCTAAGGGATGAAAGAACATTGTCAACAGTGACAAAGCTTGAAGGAAATAGATTGAATATGTTGCAAGAAAGAATAGAGGACAGGAAAAAAGCTATACCACTGAAAGAGAAAAGAAATATCTGCAAAAATGAAATCTGAAATTAAGGAGAATTGGAACAACCTGAGAGAACTGTTGGGTGAGCTATACAGCACTGTGCCAAGGCAGCCTCACGAAAGAACAGTGAGGTCTGTTTTATAAAATAAAAGGATAATGTAGTAAAGAGAATTATAATGAGTCAGTGGACAAATATACATATATCTTTAATACAATGATTCCAGCCAGTGATTAATAATTTGGTTTTCTGGGGTTAACCTAGCCTGTCAAGCTCTTCATATCGCACCAATCAGATAACTCAGTCCATCAATGGAAAGGAATAAAGAACATAAAAACAACTGAAATTGTTCACACTTATACTATACATTCCTGATCCTGAAGGAAAGTCCAGTCTTTGAAAAATGAGGACAGATGCCAATGATATTGATGATTCTCATATGCTGTGCTCACATGCCATACTTGGGATAGTCATTCTTTTGCTTTTATTTTGTATAATGGCTAATTTTGGGGGGTGAAATATTCTGTAAAGTGATCTGAAAAAGTTTTGAAGAGTGGAGAATGAATGATATATTGATCTCATTGTGAACTAAACATAGGCTTTTGTATGTTAGGTTGATATTTTTCTGGCAATGTATGTGCAGGGCCTTAATATTCATGGGAATATCATGGTTTATAATGACCTAAAGTTAATACCCCAGAGGATTCCCAAGAACAATATGTGGAAGATATTAACACTCAGTTATAACTGATCCTATAAGACCCTTGATGGATCACAGGGACTGTCTACCAATGATATTACCTCCCTCTTACCATATACATTCCTTATTAACTTATCTTCCCATAGCCCTGTCAGAATTGGCCCCTACCTGAGAATGCTGATGAAAGACAAGAAACCCTATTATAATATAGAATATTCATTTGCAAGTCTTAATCTTTATTTCTTTACAATCCTTTTCCTCATGGAAAAATATTTTCCTTATTGTATAGCTGGGCCCCTACCAGAACCCAATCACATGGCCCCAACTGCAAGTTGGCTGAGAACTGTGGAAGTGCACATGAATATTCAGTGACTGTTCATTGTCTGCCAGAGACTTCCAGGAGCTGAGTCCTAATATGGCTAGGTGTTTCCTAATTGAGAACTCTCAAGGAAGCTAAATTTGAGATATTCTGCTGGCTCTCACTTTGCTAAAGCTGAACAGATGTAACCAACTCAATGCACAATTCTTAAATTTTTAATCACTTATAAATTATCTTATGATTTTAACTATGCAACTCTACAAAGTCTATTCCCGGGGCCTAAACTGCCATGTAAATGTAGCATTGCAGAGATCAACAAACCCATATCTCTAGTCCACCCATTCTGAGCTTAAAACCCCTGTAGCTCACCTGTTGGAGATCTCTACTATGAGGTATGAAATATGTTTTAAACTCAGCATGTCCAAAAATAATTAAAATCCTTCTCTTTGCCTCAGACTTATCCCTTTCCTTTTGTTTTTCATCTTATCAAATGGTATTGGCAGTTTCCTAGTTGTTCAAGCCAAAAACTTGAACATTAGTATTATTTCTTCATTTTGCTTTCCTCTCTACCATTCCCCATTAAATCAATCAGCAAGACTGGTTGATTTTGTCTTATGCTATCTTATTTCCAACTCTATTTCTCCATCCCCCTGCCTCAGATTAATAGTGTCTCTTTCTTTGGTTGAATAATCTCCAATCCGTTCCTCACACTTCAGATTGATGTTAACATAAGACAAGCCTCATCATAATCAATTTCTTACTTAGTGGAAGTCAAAGATTCCCATTACCCTTAAATGTATTTCAAAATACTTAACATTCTCAAAGTCCTGCAAGGTCTGTTCCCTGTGTACTTCTCCAGCCTTATGCTTGTATATTTCAATCATTACTGACCTTCTGTCCCTTCTCTCTTTCCTCTTGAGTTGCTATTCATACATATTGTTCCAGTACTTGAATGATTCTGCATCCCTCATTCCATTCCCTCTCACCCTTTGTCAGGCTAATCCCTAACCTTCCTTCAAGTCCCAATTTAGCCATTGTTTTCTGCAGAAACCCTTATTTCATTCTTATATACCAGGTGAGGTATTGTACCTGTGTAGTTCTGCAGTTTTTCTATTATAGATCTAAGTATATATAATTATACATACCTATTCAAGAGAATAAGTCAGTTTTCCTTGTTCACTATCCTTGGCCTTGGATATTATTAAATTTTAATTTAAATTTACTTATATTTCATATTTTAAATTTTATTTAATTTTATTACTTCCATTTTAACTATACTTTCTCTAATTTGGAATCCTATACCATAATATTCTTATTCGTTGAACAGCTATATTACATTGAACAGTTCTTGAATATATATTATTGAGCAGCTTCTTTTCCTATAGTGATTAGTAATGTGTTATTAATAAATATTTACAAAAGTATTCATATTAACTGTTCCTAAACTCCTGCCCTAATTATCAGCACTTTAAAAATAGCTCTGTCAGAACAAATAAAAATTAGTTTATCATATGATCAATAACCCTGAAAAATAGACTTGAGTTTATCAGTGTTTGTGTACAAATGAGGAAGCAAAACATAATATGAGGCGTTCCTATCATGGTGCAGTGGTTAATGAATCCAACTAGGAACCGTGAGGTTGCAGGTTCAGTCCCTGGCCTTGCCCAGTGGGTTAAGGATCCGGCGTTGCTGTGGGCTGTGGTGTATGTCGCAGACGTGGCTTGGATTGTGTCTATAGCCCCAATTAGACCCCTAGCCTGGGAACCTCCATATGTTGTGGGAGCGGCCATAGAAAAGGTGAAAAGACAAATAGTAATAATAATTTTCTTTTAATTTCTATTTTCTATTCATACCTGGTTGTGATTTTCAGCTTTTGATGAATTTTCAAACTCTATCTATTTGCAGTAGTCTAATGCTGATACAGTTTGGGAGCATAAAATTTCTTTGTTTCCTTTACCCTACTCTGAAAATAATACTAGAGAAAGGAAATCATTGGCTAGATATTCAAGTATAACTATAGGAGATGTTATCAAACAGCATGCTATGAAATACAGTTTTCGGATGGCCCCCAAATTTTCAACTCTTAACGGTTTTCAGCCCCATTCATCAAGGAGGGCACAAGACTCCATCATATTGTTCTACCCTCTTTTCTATTCCCACATATCGCTATCTTTTCTCATTTTTGATCTATTACATTCTAGATGCCTGTTCACTTTCTAGTAGACAAGTTAGCTAAGCTTTTTATGATCTCTTCATAGCTCATGTTCATGAACTCTTGGTCCGTATTGATGAGAGACAAAAAATACTTCTCTAAACAAAAGGAATGACTTAACAAAAGTAAACTTGTCAACTATTTAAGTTAGAGTTTTTACTCCTAGTAAACAAACTCTCTTTGTTGGGCATCATTCTTAACTCAGCTTTCCAACCATGAGTAAATTAGGCACAAGAAATTCTCAGTTCTGTTCAGTTCTGTTCCACCAATATTTATCACAAAGCTTGGCACACAGGTAATGTTTTATAAATGCTAGGAAGATGGATGGAAGAATGAATGCTTACTTGATTAATAAAAAAAGGCATTAAGGAGTTCCTTTGTGGCTGGGTTGAGGATCCAGTGTTGTCACTGCCATGGCTGTAGTTACTGCTGTGGAGTTAGTTTTGATTCCTGACTCACGAACAACTGCATGTTATGGCCATGGCAAAAAAAAAAAAAAAAAAAAAAAAACAGCACTAATAAATGCCCTTTGGGGATATCAGAGTCATTCATTCAAGTAAATGATTTCAATATATTATAATTATAGTTCTTCCTGAAATCAGAGAAAATGAGAATGGCTATTTTGCTAATAATGCTACAGCATAAATTGTATCTTTGTAATGAAAACTTTTATAATAGGAATAGTAATTTCCCTGAGCACAGAAATCCAGCTCAATTTTTATGCTGATTATTTAATATTTTATGTAGAGTGTCCACATTAAAATATAGACACTAATATAAAAGAAATGTGGGACTATGGAAGTTTAGGTAATCCTAAATGGTTTAAGATAATAATAATTTAGGAGAAAAACATTAAAGTATCTATGTGGTCTTGAAGAAAGTTTTGACTTATGAGAAGTTTTATGAAACTACCTTCCTCATAGCAAGAACACAAATAACAGGAACCATTTTAGGACACTACTAAAGGAATTGTAATTTATTGTTTTTGATTTACATAAAATCAGCATAATTCATCTTTTTGAGCACAAAGTATGATAGACACCAAACAATACTCTACTCCACTCCACCTAAAATATACCTGACTTATTACTTTTATTAAAGATATTTCTTTATCAGAAATATTTTTTATTGTTACATTTGTGGACAAAGCTGTCACTGCAACTTTTAACAATTACCCATTTGAATAAACATTTGAATAAAATTTTTCTTAACATTATAGAGTTAGTCAGTGTATTCTGAGCAGAAAGATCCCACTCTAAGAGGTATTTGATATATTATGTGAACATTGGTTATGATGTGTTCCTTACTAGCTAATATCACACAAACACAATAAAGTCAATGAATTTGTAAGATTTTCTTAATAACATATGACTATTATTTCATAACAGAGTGAAGAGTTTGCAATAATTAAATATCAGATAATAATGATTTTTAAGATATTGAATAATTTAATAGCAGCAGAGGGAAATTTACCCAAAGAGAAGTATAACACAATACTTTTACCTCACCTATCTTTCACAACACTGACTGTTTTCAGAAAATGATTTTAACTTAAAACAGAACCCTCCAGGGAAGCCAAAGGCTTACATAATTTGGTTTACTGTTCTAAGAGTATCTTTATGCAAAGAAGTTAAGACAGGACACACTTGATGGATTTCACCAAAAAGTCCTTTAATTTATATCCCCTGGAACAAAATTTGATCCCTCCACTGATAGCACAACTCTTTTTCTTGACTAAGGTAAATCAAGCTTTACTATTCAAAACTAATGCTTAATATAAATAAATCTAGACTAGCATGGATTTATTTTACCTTTTAATGGTAGTTCAAGAGATTAAATATTAAAATCCATATTAAATGGCTGTTGCTTTATTTTACTACATGTTTTTGCTTATTCTGTATTTTCAATCATGTGCTCTTGAATTCATTCTCACAATTGTTTCCTAAGAACTATCAGAGTACAGTTTATATTATTTTTCTGTTTTTATAGACAAAACACCCTTGAAAATCAGAGAAGTTGTATAATATTCATAAAGTTATATACTGACAAAACTCAAATGTAAGTTATCAACCCATTTGAAGGAAAAAAATGAGTCTCCTTCAGTGTCCTATACCTAAAAGTTCATATTTTAAAATTTTAAGTAAATTTGCATTATTTTATTATTGTTATATATTTTATTATATTCATACTCCTACTTTACAAGGAATGAGTCCTATTTTATTATCTCCTTTTTTAAAATAAATATGTTTGGCTAAGTGATAATAATACATATTTAATAAGGGTTATTTGAATTCCTATTAAAACTTTTTAAAGGAGAGACCATAATGTTTTGCTAGAAATACAATGAGGCTAACAGACAGAAATTGACACTATCTTTTATTTTAGCTGAATTAATTCAGTTATTTCCACTTAATTTACCATATCTATTTAATAATTTGAGCATACAGAGCACCTGTTTGTGATAAAATTGAATATGTTACATTCTGTTGAAAAATCTTGTTGGAATATATGTATTTAAATAAAAATAAACTGGGTCAAATACTTTCTTTGTAATTATCCCATTCAGCTCATTTAATCCTTAAAAAAAAAAACAAGAAATGCCAACATGAAATGACTACTTAGATAAGAAAAGAATGTAAATAAAGTTTGTTACATTTAACTGCAAAGTCATATTTCTATGCTTGGCCAGAACTATGCATCAGTGATGACCTTTAAGAGAAATAAATTTTCAGAAATCCAGAAGAATTACTGAAACTACAGTGGCCTTTATCTGGCTAATAACAGATGCTGTTCAACTGCAAGGCATTTATTTAATTAGTTAAATGGTACCAAGAATAAAATCTGAAATCAAAGGATTTTACTCCAGAAGCTAGTCTTTATATACTGCTCAGAAGTGAATATATCAATCATATCTAATAGAAATGTTGCTTGTTGAACTACTTCAACTAAATGTTGTTGTTTGCTTTAACTCCCTAAAATATTCTAATAGTTTAAGTTTCTATATTTTAATGTATAGAATATTGTACTCAACTTTCTTCTTTGTACATAATTTCTTAGAAAGGATATATCACCATTTGTGTGTTCCTATGGCAATGGGTACAATTTGAATATTCATGATATAATGTCTCAATTCTGCAGCAAATACATGCCACATACTTTGACAACCTTTTTTTATAATAAGCCTTCCCTGCTCTGGATGCCTATAATGATGATTGCCTTCAGCATTATTTTAATTATTTCTGTCTCTGATTTTATTTAAAAATTTATAAATTACCTATCCAACCCCCCAAAATTAAATAAAACATTGAAGTCATTGATTCTTATATAATTTATGCAAAAAGTACCCCACCAAGATATCTTGCTAAGTGTATTATTGAACCAAGTATATACTCCCTAAATATTTATGCATATTTTTATCTTCATATCTGAAAACCAAACTCCAGTGGTGAAAGTGACTAGCATTTTGCATATTTACCTAAAAAAATCCATCATGTGATAACTATTTTTTCCATGCTAAAATTAAGAAACTTTTTCCATTTTTTTTAAGTCAAAAGTTAAGCTGCATACTCAAGTGTCTATTTTGCTGATATTTTTCCCTAAAAATATCATCCCCCTCAAAATTTCTGCTATAATTATTCAGTTAATTAAAACAAAGCTGTGTAACTATGAAAGAAATTCAGAACATCAAGAATTCAAATCAGATAAACAACCTGGTTGGTTCAAGCAGTGCTAGAAATCTGTAGAAGAGAACGGTATTAATTTCTACAGGCCCAAGCTGAGAACTGCTTCTATTGGCAAAGAAATTTTTATTTATTAAACTATGTTCTTTTATTAAGGATAGGAGGTCAATTCTATATTATTAATAGGTCTAATTATTTTTAATAATCCAAGGTAAGAATCTTGGATTTTGAAACTTGAGTCTGAACTATATTAGTATTAGGAAACCATTAATATTCAATTTATGGGGATGATATGTTTTTTGGAATAAAAATACCAAAGGCAAAATTATAGAGATAATAAAAATCTCAGTGACTGCCAAAGGTTTTTTTTGGGGGGGTAAATAATAGGGCACAGAGGATTTTTTTAGAGCAGCAAAAATACTTTGTATGATACTATAGTATTAGATACAAATCATTATTCATTTGTCCAAACCCACAGACTACACAATCCCAAGAGTAAATCCTAACATAAATTATGAACTTTGGGTGATTATGATGTGTCTCTGTAGGTTCATCAAGTGTAAAAAATGTGTTACTCTGGTGGGGGATTTTAATGTGGGAAGTGATGCATGTGTGGAGCAGTAAGGGTATGGGGCAAATTTGTCACCCCAACATGTGTCTCTCTGGCATGAGGATTTTTTCAGGTTGATCATTTTTATGAAACAGAAGATTCAAAAGTGTTTGTTTTTTATGCCCCACCCCCCAGCTCCCTCAAGAATTTAGATAAAGGGCATGTTCTAGAACTATCACCACAGATACCTGCAAGGAATCTGGGCTAGGTGTGGTGGAAGAAACTAGGCAGAGCCTAGAGATCAGAGTTCACTCCACCTCTGATTATGTCTACAAGGTCTACCAAACATCTGTTCACCACACACTTACTTCTCCATCTTTATGTGAATTGTTTTCCTCCCCTTTGAAGTCCCAAACCACTACTCCTAAAATCCTTTTTTGTTTATAGTTGAAGATGGTATTTAAGGGGAAGGCTTTGGCCATCTTGGTTACACAGTTTTCCTGGGTCTCTCCCATGTGTACATGCTCTTAAGTTTTTGTTTGATTTTCTCCTATTAGTATTTCTCCTATCAATTTAATTTTTAGACCAGCCAGAAAAACCTGTAAGGGTAGAGGAAAATTTCTTCCTCCTAGATATAGAAAATTTCTATACCTTCTGCTAATACTGCTGTGACGTTAAGCTGCTCCAAAAAAGACTTAATTTTTATTTTATTTTATTTTGTTTTATTTATTTTTTTGTCTTTTTGCCTTTTCTAGGGCCGCTCCTGCGGCATATGGAGGGTCCCAGGCTAGGGGTCCAATCACAGCTGTAGCCACCAGCCTACGCCAGATCCACAGCAATGTGGGATCTGAGCTGCGTCTGTGACCTACACCACAGCTCACGGCAATGCTGGATCCTTAACCCACTGAGCAAGGCCAGGGATCGAACCTGCAACCTCATGGTTCCTAGTCAGATTCATTGACCACTGAGCCACAACGGGAACTCCCAAAGGCTTAATTTTTTAAAAAGGCAAAAAATCAATAACAGGCAAAAAAAGAAACAATATAATCTGAGGTTGGCATAGCCTATGTTATCCAGTCAACTGAGTCTATACTCCAATTGCCTTTATTTACATTGAGATAAAAATATTCCAAACTATACAGATATGTGCTGCTCTATTTAATTAATGTTATAAATGGATTTGTCTGTTAGGAAGAAGTTTGTGATCAGACTGTTTATTATCATTAATGGAAATCCCCAGGAGATTAATGTTTCAAAATTTGTTCTTTATCATATCCCTCCCTCAAAGGGGGGGGGGGGGCTTGTAGGTACTAAGTAAACTTATTTTACATGGAATGAAAAAAGAAAAACTCAAAGTGTACATTCATGATTCTAAAATAATTTCATTAAAACATAATATTGAATCCCCAAATAAACCAGGCTATTTTTTTAATGTTCTTCAATTTATTTCTTTCATTAAGATTCTTACTTTTTATGATTTTTAATTTTTCCTTTATAGTTGATTTAAAGTGTTCTGTCAATTTCTACTATACAGCAAAATGACCCAGTGATATATATATATATATTTTCCCTCACATTATCCTCCATCATGTTCCATCACAAATGACTGGATATAGTTCCCTGTGCTATACAGCATGATCTTATTGCTTATCCACTCTAAATGCAATAGTTTGATCTATTAATCCTAGACTCCCAGTCCATCCCACTCCCTCCCCCTCCCCCTGGGCAACCATAAGTCTGTTCTCCAAGTCCATGAGTTTCTTTTCTGTAGAAAGTTTCATTTGTGTCATATGTTAGATTCCAGATATAAGTGATATTATATGGTATTTGTCTTTCTGTTTCTGACATAATTCACTTATTAAGAGAGTCCCTGTTTCCATCCATGTTGCTGCAAATGACATTATCTTTTTTATGGCTTAGTAGTATTCCATTGTGTATATATAACACATCTTCTTAATTCATTCATCTATTTACATTTCGGTTGTTTCCATGTCTTGGCTATTGTGAATAGTGCCACAATGAACATATGGGTGCATATATCTCAACTGAAAAATGGGCAAAAGAACTGTATAGACATTTCTCTGAAGAAGATATATAGATGGCCAACAGGCACATGAAAAAATGCTCAACATCACTGATTATTAGAGAAATCAAATAAAAAATATGAGGTACCACCTCACACTTCTCTGAATGGCCATCATTAACAAGTCAACAAATGACAAATGCTGGAGAGGGTACAGAAAAAAGGAACCCTCCTACACTGTTTGTGGGAATGTAAATTGATACAACCACTATAGAAAACAGTATGCAGGTACCTCAGAAAACTAAATACAGAACTACCATATGACCCATCAATCCCACTCTTGGGCATATATTTGGACAAAACTTTCACTGAAAAACATACCTGCACCAGGGTCTTTTCTATTAAATTTACATGTATATTTTGAATTAACAAAGTGCCATATTTAGTATTTATTATTGTATTTAGCTACCTGCATCTTTATGAGCACCATATTAATCTCTATACCTCAGATCAAAAGTATGGACCTAGAGGTTATCATACAGATTATGTCAAATAAAGACAAATATCATATGATATCAATTATATGTAGAATCTAATAACAAATGAACAAAAGAACTTATTTATAAAACAGAAACAAACTCACAGATTTCACAATCAATCTTAGGGTTACCATAGGAGAAACCATGGGGACAAGGAGAATTTGGGACAATAGGAATAACATATACACACTACTGTATATAATAGATAATTCACTAGAACCTACTATGTAGCACAGGAAAATCTACTTAACAGTTTGTTAAAACCTATATGGGAAAAAAGAATAGATAACTGATTCACTTTGCTAAACACCTGAAACTAATACAGCATTGTGAATCAACTATACTCCAATAATTTTTTTTTTAAAAGCTAGTTAACTTTCATGTCATAAATGATTTCTTAACACTAGAACTCCCACTTCTCCCATCACTGTCTTTGTATGCTGTAAGGCAGCAATATCTAAGACAAAATTCTATTTAGAAGCCTATGCACTGCTGGAGAGACAGCAGCTTCTTAAATTTAGCAGCATCTGTGTTGTTTTAATTTGTAAAAGGCTACTCTTAGAAAATGTGTAATAATTTACTTAAACTTCAAATAATATAAAGTTTGTATCTACTTTAATTCCCTTTAACCCATAGAGGATGTAGTGGGAGGGGGACTAATTACTTCATGTGGTTTACACAAACAAAAATGATGAGTTTTTATTTCCTTTAATGTTCCTAGAGGGTGTATTTAAAGCATATACTTAAGAAAGTATATTCCATGAAATATTTCTATAGATTGATATAATTCATCTTTTAAAATAGTGTCTTTGTATCCCTTCATAAAATTTAAAAAAAGCTCAAAGAGCCAAACAAAAACCACTTTGACATAAGCCCTTCTTTAATTCTGCTATTTCTCATTTCTTCCCCTTATGTTTTCACAGCTTTGAGAGAAGTGTTAATATTCAAGGTATGAACACTTGGCTCTACTCTCAACTAACTGAAGTCTATTTACCTCTGTTATGCAAAAAGATAATTTTTTTTTAAATTTTATCAAGAACAGTATGATATCCTGGTTGTGGAATGCAATAAACTACCTTCAATACCTCCTGATATGGTATATCTGGAGAAGTATACATGACTCTCATTTCTGAACCTTTTGATCCCTTCTGTTTCACCTATCTTAACCCTCTGGCTCTCCTCCAACTCCTGGCCTGCTCTGTTTTTTCTTCCTGTGGGGTAAATGCTTGTGTATGAAGATTAATTTTGTGGCAAATATATGTATAAAGTTCATAGGTCTCTCTATCCTCTCAAAAGCTGTTAACTTCAGAATTTTGTTCATGGTACCAGTTCTCTCTCTCTTTTTATTCTTTTCTTTCTTTTCATGCTGTCTTCTTTACTCTTGTCCTCTCCTCTCTTATTAATTTCATTTGTGCCTCTTTCTTCCCTTTTCACTTATTTACATCCTAGGAAATCTCATTACAGCAACTGCAACCACCAACATTTTGAGTATTCTTAGACCATTATCATTGAAATCTGAAGTATATCTTGACCTCTATGTCACATGCTGTGTATCCTGAAACTATAAGATCAAAGGCAGATCTCAACACTCTCCATCTATATTCTACATTTTCTGTGTCAGAATGTAAAGTCGACATCCTCCAAGTGAGAAAAGCCAGAAGAATAGCAATCACCTCCATCTCCCTCTTCCTGATTCCTGCATTCTTATGGCCTTATAAGTTATGCCTCAGTTATAATCCCCAATTCTCCCATTACTTCATCACTGTAGGATATCTTCTTCTTTGATGCAGAAACATCCAAATGAATGAATGATGGACTTGGTCCATGGAGTGTTAGGACTGGGGCAAGAAGTATTTGTTAAAGTGCTCTACAAATCAAAAATTGCCATACTAAATCAAACTTTAACCAAACACAAAGACGATATAAATAAGTCGAAGTAAAAAATGGCACCAAACAAAGTGGTAAAAAGACTAGGAATATAGAGAAACAAAGTATTAGAATGGACAAGAGTTAATGGGTCTAAAGAGGAAATCATGTGAAACAGTTGTTTTAATGAGCAAACTAAAACTTTGCATTATGGGAATTACTTTAAATATATCAGATTAAAATAACACCTTTGAATTTAAAGAATATCAATCTATATCTCTTTAACTTCCTCCATGGATTTTTGAAACATGTTTCTAAGTGGTGTCCTTTCTGTAGTGTGTTTCATATTGCTTTAGGAATAATAAATGTGAAAGATGAATTTTTATCCTGTCATTTTTATTTCAGAATCTGTTCTATAGCACTTTTTTTCATTCAGAATAAATACCAATAACCCTTTCATACCTTAAATTGTCCTATATGATCTGGAAGCTACAGACCACGTTAATTAATCTCTTGCCAAATTTTCCACTTGGAACTCAACCCTAATTATTTAAAGTAATTTCACATTCCCAAAATGCCATGCTTTTTCAAATTAACTTTCTTAGTATGTGTTTGATACTTCTGTCTAGAAAGTCTGTGTGCACAATTCCTTTAAATCATAGCTTATTTTTTAAGGAAGAGTCTATTTCTTCCACTCAAAATATCCAACACTAATTTTTTATTTAAATACTCATCTGACTATATTACACTTTAGTGGAAACTCTTTTTTTTTTCCCAGTATCAAAAAACCACTTCTCCTCATATAGGACCTAGAAAAGGGGAAGTACTCAGTAATTGTCTATTTTAATCAACTGTAATCAGAATTTTAACTAAGTTTTTTGATGCATAACAAAATACTGATAATATAAATAAAATAATTGGTATAAACTATAGCTTGTTTGTCTTGCTATTTATATAGACAACAGTATCAATTGCCAAGGCTATGCATTTTGCCTTTTCATAAACTCTTGAATCTTTAGAAAGAACCAAATTTAGTTGTAAACTGAAATTCCATAAATCAGTTAATCATATTATATACAACTCAAAAATATCCTTAAATAAATTTAGAAATTAATTGAAAATAAATAACCATACTACAACCCTACAGGAATTGCTAAGGGAAGGAATAAACTTGAAAAGGTTATAAATAATTACTTTCAATTGAGTCATTTATTATTACAAATATTTAGAAGACAATTCTTAATATTCTTTATGTTGTAATTATTATCTGGTTTCCAATTTACTAAGGAGATGTCAGTTTTCACCCTATCATTCACTTACAGTAAATATTTTTTTATTTTCTTTTTCTGGTGGCATTTATGATTTATTTTTAGTGACTTTCAATTTTCTAAGATGTATGAACTTCCCTTGAATTATTTGTTTGTGTTCATGAGTGAATTCTCAGTCATCGCCTTCTGAATATGCTCTATCACATCTTTATTATATCTGGATATATATATATATATATTATCTATCTCTATAAAACTATTATATATTCATCCATCCACCCACCCGTCCACACTAGTCATTCTCATTCTAAAATTCTTATTCTATTCTATGTTTCTTAACATTATACAGCTGTCTCTCAGTATCCACAGGGGATTGGTTCTGATGCAGGAAATACAAAGCTGGGCCCAAGGACAACTTCCTCAAATATAGGCATTAGGCAGAAGGCAAAGTGACCCACTGAGTAAGGCCAGGGATTAAACCCACATCCTCATGGATATAGTCAGATTTGTTTCTGCTGAGCCACAACAGGAACTCCTTATGTAGTGTCTGTGTTTCTCTTATTTCATTTAGCATGAGGCCCTCGGATTCCATCCATGTTGTTGCAAATGGCAAGACTTTCTTGTTTTTTTATAGTTAAATAATATTGTATTTATATTTCTAATACAGATATACATATATTCAAATATATATCACATTTTCCATACCCATTCATATGTGAATGGACACTTGGATTGTTCCCATGTCTTTGTTACTGTGAATGATGCTGCCATGAACATGGGGGTGAAGTTACATCTTCAAGTCAGTGATTTTGCTTCCTTTGGATATATCCCCAGAAGTGGCTTGTTAGATTATATGGTAGTTCTATTTTTAAATTTTGGGGAAAATCTATATTGTTTTCCATGGTGGAAAGTTACTAATTTACACTCTGAGTAACAGTGCACCAGGGCTGCCTTTCCTCCATACTTATCTTTTTGATGATAGCCATTTTAACAGCATGGGGAGATAAAATATTGTAGTTTTGATTTATATTTCTCTGAGGATTTATTGAAATTGAGTATGCACATATTAGCCTTTGTATGTCTTTTCTGGGGAAATGTCTAGTCAAGTTCTCTGTCCGTTTTTTTAAATCAGTTTTTTTGTGTGTGTGTGCTAATGAGTCCTATGAGTTCCTTATAAATTTAGGGCATTAACTATTTATCAGATACATGGTTTACAAATACTTTCTCCCATTCTGTAGATTGACTTTTAATTGTGTTGATTGTGTCTTTTACTGTGTATAATTTTGTTTATGTTGTGTTTTTTTAAGATTACTCTTCACTTGCAGATTTTTGCTTTTGTTGTTTATATTTCAGTTTCATATCCAATAAAATTATTTCCATGTTGCTGATGTCAAAGAGCTTCTAGGATTTTTATGGTTTAAGTTCCTACAGTTAAGTCTTTAATTTTTTTCAAGTTAATTTTTAGGGATGTTATAAGATAGAAGTCCATATTCATTTTATTGCATGAAAACATCCAGCTTTGCCAGCAGCATTTATAGGTGTGACAATATTTCCCCATTGAGCAGTCCATCTTGGCTCCTTGTCAAATATTATTTGACCCATATATGCATGGGTTTGTTTCTGGGCTCTCATTTCTGTTCCATTGGCCCATATGTCTGGTTTTAGGCCAGTATTGTACTGTTTTGGTTACTATAACTTTGTAATGTAGTTTGTAATCAAGAAGTGCACTTCCAGCTTTGTTCTTTCTCAAGATTGATTTGGCTATTCAAAGTCTTTTGTAGTTCCATACAAAATTTAGAGTTTTTCTATTTATGTGAATAATGCTATGGGAATTTTGATAGGGATTACATTAAATCTACAGGTGGCTATGGATGATGTTTAACAGCATTAACTCTTTTGATCCACTTTTATAGTATTTTTTCCATTTATTTGTATCTTCTTTAGTTTCTTTCATCAACCCCTTTAATTTACTGTGTATAGATAGATCTTTCATATTCTTTGTTTAATTATTTTTTCCTCTGTTGAATTTATTTTGTTCTTGTATTTTTCCTCATTTTGTTAATTTTTTATAGTATTCTCTTATAGATGCCTGAGTATGTTTAGTACAATTATTTTAAATTATTTGTTGAATAATCTATGTATCTCAATTTCCTTAGAATCAGTTATTGTAAGTTTATTGTGTTCCATTAGCAGAGTCATGTTTCCCAGATTCTTCATAATCCCTGTAGCCTTATATAGGTACCTGACTTCAGTAAGAAAAGGTCTTCACCATAGGTGGGGGAAGGCTGCAGTGTGCTTGGACCCAAGGTCTACTGGTGCAGGGTGCCAAATGTAGGAATGTGTAGCACTTCTGTGTCCTGGGGGAATGTAATGTCTCATTGGCTCAGGCCACTGAGGTTCACTGCATCACCAACTGGGTGGGAACTTGACAAGCACTGCAGGGCATCCTTAGTGGCTGCAAGGCTGTTGGTTTCTTCAGCAGTGGCCCTGGTTTTGGCACCTAGGGACCAGTTCTGGCAGCAGTGATGGCCAGAGTAGGTGATGTGCACCCACACAGAGCTGTGGGTATCAATTGGGGGTCCCTGTGTAGTAGCAAGGGTCAGGTGCAAACATACATATAGTGGTGAGGGTCAGGGCCAGAAGGAAGGTCCTGGGCTGACTGTGAGCACACTGGCAGCTGCTGAGGCCTTGGATGTTGGCATGCACTGCTATGGCTGCAGGATGGTGACAGAGGTATGCATATGACAGGAGAGGGCAGTAAAGAGACTTAGGCTGGTGGTATGAAAGCACACAGGTGGATGGGTTAGTTCTAAGCACACTCACAGCAGTTGGGGTCAGGCGTGGTTGTCTAGGCTGGTACATTGCACTCAAAGCCACAGAGGTCTGGGATGGATGAGGATATAGACCCCTATGATCTTGTAGGGGTAGGAGAGGATCTAAGGGAATGGAGAGGAACCCACATAGCTGGAATCTACAAATATGAATACCTATGAGGCAAAACTAGTGAAATCTGCAGGGGGTAGTGGCAGCTGTGCTGGCTATTGGTTCTTTGTGGTAAAGCAGATAGTCCTCTGAAAAGCGGGGAACCATAGTTGTTCATTTTGAGTGGCTGATATTGGTAGCACCTGCTCTTCCCTTTAATGCCTAGCCATCCCTATATATCTCATATTTGCTGGTCTTTGGGTGGGATGAAACTACAGCAGATCCTTTGCGCACTGCTGTGAAAGATTGGGGAAACTGGTTATTCATGCTACTCTCCATTTGCTAATGAGGGGAACTTTTTCTAGCTGGGGAGTTCTGACCTAGAAGATGGGATGATGCACTTAAAATTAAACTGTGCTTCTTTCCTTTTTTTGTGTTGTTATTCTCAACTTTTTTTGTTCCGCTGTGTTGCCGAAGTTTCTTAAGTGGACTCCTGAGCTCTCTCAACACTGTTTTTTGCCGATAGCTATTTAATCGTTGATCTTTGCAGGGTCACAGAGGTTGGGGTCTCCCACTTTGCCATTTTGGTGATGCCATTCCTCTAAAATAAACTGTTGACTTAAGTGTTTTACAGTAAAATTTCAAATATTTCCATGCTAAACCCTCCTGATCACAGGCTTAGAGGTTAAGTTTATTTATTTTTTTTTTGTTCTTTGTAATGTGGATAAAGCCTTTTGGCATCACAAGTTTATCTTGGATGCTTTTTGACTTCCTGCTTTGGGTAGCCTTAATCTTTAATTCTAGCTCCAGTGTCCTCTGAAATATTTAAAGCAAAAGCCTAAATGCATTAGGGTTTAGAACATAATGTCAGATCAAGAACCAGCTTTAGTATTTGCCTATCTTCATGCCTTTCAGCTTCCATTTTATTTTTGGCTTCTAAGGATTTGCTACATTTTGTCAGCTCTGCATTAGATTTGAAATATTAAGTATTTAAATATTTTGTTCCACGTGTTTTAGTTGTTTTCAATGGGAGGTTTATTCAGTGTCTCTAATCTGTGAAATTGCTGGAAACTGAAATCTTATGTTCCCTTTCATTCTCTTAATCATTTAGTAGTTTCTGGCTCTGAAACCATGAAACTGATTTCCCCAAAATTGTTTTACATATTCCTTAGCCAAGTTTCTGTTTTTAGAAGATCCCTACTTAGAATAATTTGAATGGATTATCCATCCTTAAATCTCTCTACAGATAAAATAAGATTTTTTTCCAAACTGATCTGTGGTTGTATATTACAAATATGAATACTTCATTTTAAAATAAGATTATTCTTTTTTATTATGACAATTTGATACATATGTTCATACATTTGACTGGTAGTTTTTTTCATATAGAACATCCTTTTCCAACTTTTTTGGATATAGCCCTTCTTTCCTTTGGCACTGCCCTACTTTATTATTACTTTTTTAATGGCCACACCTGCCCAGACCAGGGATCAAATCTGATCCACAGATGCCAACTACACTATAGCTATGGAAACACAGGATCCTTAACCCACTGTATGGGCCTGTGCTGACACAGGAACAATGATGGATCCTTAACCCACTGCACCACAGCAGAAACTTGGGCACTGCTCTACATTAAGCCATATGGAAAGAAGTGACTAAACCCAATTAAACCCAAATTCATATGACCCTCTACACTCACACCAGCCGATAATATTAATATGTCACAAACTAAGTCATTCAAGCCCTCTTTTGGTAATACGTATTTTGAATGAATACATATATAGTCAAAAGGATTTGAAGCTGAGTCATCTGAGGTTTGTGCCCTAATGTGAGACCCCCTAAGTGTCATGGCCTCATGCCATTATTAAGCTGCCTTCAGCCATGTTAATAAAGCAGTAACCTGCCAGTATATAAACCTTACTTAATTGTTTAAATGCTACTTCCTTTATTAATAAGAATTATTATTATTTGCTATGTACAGACATCTCATCTTAAAGTAGCATAAATTTGAAAAAAATAAAAGAAAGAAAAGATTAACAAGGAAGAAGGGAGGAAGATAATGGGGAGGGAAAGAAGGAACAAGAAAATGAATAAGGATATTTATTCACTCATCCTTGAAATGTTCCAGCCATCGGGACCTCAAATTGTAGTAGTATGACTCAAATTTTATCTTTTTTTTGGGCGATGACCTTCTCTATGTTGACTTCATTTTCTAGGCATCTATATACAACCCATCATTAAGAAGTACACCTACAGCTCCATTATTCAATCAAGATCTACATTTCATATAGACAGAACATATCTCTCTGTTTAAAACCAAAAATGTTCTGTAAAGATACAATTAGAGAAAATAAAGTAATTATACCCTAAACAAGAAAGAAAGGAAACTCTGAAAAGTCTGGTTTATGAGGCCACCTCTGGAATCTAGAAGGAAGAGTTAGCATTACTTAAAATCACATGGACCAAAATGGTATGAATAGTTGTTCTTCAAAAGGAATAAATCAAATTCAAATGGAAGAAGTGATAGAGCAACAACCAAACAACATAATGGCCATTATACATTCTCTTGTTTCCTTCCAAATAACAGTAACTGAAATATCAAATAAAACTTCAGATCATTTGTGTTTCTTTGAAATACCCCTCCATGTGATGATATACACAAAGATTTATCTCTAATGATATTTAATCATATTTTTTTAAAAGAGAAGGACATAAAAGTCCAAAATATAAGATGCATTTTATTTTATTTACAACTATTTGGTTTCCTAAGGGCTGATTTTGTCTGTTAATAAGCATCATGAAGATTTGTGCCGTAAGTTAAAAAGATATAAAGTAGTAACAAGTTCAATAGATTAACTGAAACATGTAACCTAAGTATACAACAGGATTCAATTAAAGAGAGTACTTTATCCTTGTATTTAGAGGGTGGTATGTTTTTATCATCAAACCTGGCTTTGAATATCATGAATTTGTGTTTGAAGGGAATATTGCTATGTGCAACTCATGCTATGATTTTTTTTCTCCAATCATTTGTTTAAAGTTATCTATTGTGTTTGATATTCCAAATGAAAAAAATAAATCAATTTTCTTACCTTGATGAAATGAGAAAACTTCATCTTAATTTATGCTCTGCTTTATATATATATATGTCATTACATTACATATATATATGTCAAACTAGTTATCTGCCCTGTATAATAAGAGTGGGCATTGCTTTGTAGTTAAAAATGTGTGCCCTTTGGAAACAAGCTTGTTTTTGAAAATTGAGTTGGTCATTTAAAATCGAGTCAGGTTAAACCAAAAAATATAACTTCTCCATGGCTCAGTTTCTTCATCTGTAAAATGAGAATCATAAATTCTACCTCATAGAGTGGTCAGAACAAATTGGATAACTATTTAAAATACCTATTAAGTCTATCCAACTGAAATCTGTTCCTTCACTTTAAGTTATTATATCCTTGCTGTTCTCTCATAGAAATGTTCAGCAGTTCAAAGTTCTACTGCACTAGATTGCTGACCATTATCTATAATTTATGGTCTCTATGGCTTGTTTTTGTTTGTTTGTTTTTGTCTTTTTGCCTTTTCTAGGGCTGTTCCTGTGGCATATGGAGGCTCCCAGGCTAGGGGTTGAATTGGAGCTGTATCTGCAGGCCTAAGTCAGAACCACAGTAACGTGGAATCCGAGGCATGTCTGCGACCCACACCACAGCTCACAGCAACGCCAGATCCCTAAGCCACTGAGCAAGGCCAGGGATCAAACTCGCAACCCCATGGTTCCTAGTCATATTCATTAACCACTGAGCTACGACAGGAACCCCCTGATCTCTATGGCTTGGATCAAGATACTACTTCACAAAGAATAGAGAGATGATACTGGCTTCTCCTTCAAGGCTCAGCTTTAAAATATTTACATAGCATTTCCACTCTCTGCTCTTCAAAAACTGAATTTATCACTTTCCCCTTTGTCCTCATAACCGTTTTATTATATTCTTGTGTATACTATAATTACGCTCATAAATTGCTATCTCCTTCAGCATATCAAAAACTAGACGTTGTAGGATAGGACCAGGGAATACACATTTTTTATATATAAGCAATAACTATAGTTTTACTTCACTGCACTCCCTAAAATCTTCCAATGAAGAGTTACTACTAATTTTTTATAGTCTCAGTATATAGCATACAAGCTTTTAGGACCAAGCCTAGTATACAGAGAATGTTCAATAAAGTGAGTTATTATTTAGTAGTCAGTGGATCCTATGGGTGGCAACATAGCTTAATACTTATAAGATGAAATTTTGGAGCTGTCTAGATATGAATATTAGCCCTTCTACTTTTGGAAAGTGTGAAATTTACTTTTTGTAAAATGGGATTATAATACCATCTACCCCGCTGGGTTATTAGGAAAGTTTAAAGAGTGATTTATTTAATAATTGTAGTAGCATGAGAAGAATGCTTGGAACACAGTAAGTGCATATTAAATAAAGAATACCTAAGAGTTAAGCTCCTAGAATTAGATTTTTTGATTTACCTTCTATCTGAGTGAAATTGTGGCATTTCTGTAGCCTCTTTGGAGATTTTATTGTTTAGACCTATTTTTTCTTTTTTTTTCTACAACATGTGAACACTATCAAAGTTAAATGTGGAATATTAATTGAGACAATGCTTCTGTAGGAGCCAGAGCAAAGCAATCTCTACATAATAATTACTATCATCATTTGTCTTTTTTTTTTCTTTGCTTTTTAGGGAGGCTCTTATGGCATATGGAAGCTCCCAGGCTAGGGTTTGAATCGGAACTAAAACTGCCAGCCTACACCACAGCCACAGCAACTCCAGATCTGAGCCACATCTGTGACCTATACCATAGCTCACAGCAACGCCATATCCTTAACCCTCTGAGGGAGTCCAGGGATTGAACCTGCATCCTCATGGATACTAGTCAGGTTCATTACCACTGTGCCACAACAGGAACTCCTCATTTGCCATTATTTAAAACAACATTCTTGACTGCTCCATATCCTTTAGTTTTGCCAGTGAACTCTTGGAGAAAGCACTTTAAATCATTTTGTCCTCTCTTCTAGCTATCACAGTATCATATAAATTATAGGAAATGAGATCCCTTTTGGAAATTTCTGTTAGCTATTCAAAGGCATATTTTCATAATTAACTCTGTTCAAAGTAATTACAGAGAGGTACATCAGGTTAAAAATATTTCCAGAAGAGGCACTATTTTCTTATCATTAGTCACCTGGAAATAGGCAATGTGTGCATAATCCTTAAGTAAATCATCACCTCAACATCTTAGAGATGGATGTAAACTAGCAGGGAGGGAGTTGCTCTTTCAATTATCTCAGGTTAATGTCTAGGAAAGAAATCACAAATACAAACTAAATAATTTTGACACATAAAAATTGAATTCTTAAATTAAACTATACTAATGGTGGCAGTTATACAGAGTTGAATTTCCAATCAAGATTCACAAAACCAAGGATAACAAGGCTTACAAATCCACACTTTACTGAAGAAAAATAAAATACACCAACAGTATTAATGAAAGAACATGGATCATGATCAAGGGTGGCCTCACAACAGGGAGTTTGAACAGATTTGGTGTGATTTCCCAGTCACCTTATCTCTATAAGGTCTGTACCAGATGTTCTCTTTCTCCAGTCAGGAACCACTGACGTGGCCACGGAACTTCATGGAACTAAAATAGGGTTGCTGTACCTACTGGTCACCTCAGCACATTGTTTTCATATAACTAGCTCCAAAGACAAGGCCCTCCAGGAGGCTCAGAAGGACCAAGTGAAACTCACAAATCTCACTGTTATCAACTTTGCTAATAAATTGGCACAAATTGTCCACAAGTTCTTTGAATACATGGTTAAAAAGCAACATTGCTAATCAAACTATTTGAGCCAGATGAATATGTTAATTTTTAATCAAGATAGATATCCATATTAGCTTTGTGGCTCAAATATGAATTTGATCTACTCTGTACTGCTTTCAATATCTCACACTCTCTGTTTGAACTTGCCCAACATAATTTTGAAGTATCATCTAGTTAAATAGATTTCCCTTATTTTATCTGAGTAGGATGACTATGAGTAATAGGTATCTTATAGAATTTCCTCTTGGGTAAGATATCACTGGTTCAAAATTTTTCCTCCTGTTGTTTCATCATACAGATTAAATGAATGCCATATCAATATCTCCTAAGATAGCCACTTTTGTTTACTTTATATTTAAGCTTGTACATATCTGAGGGGAATTATAATATTTTTTATGAGATCCATATTCGAATTCTGTTTTTGTCCCACACTAGCTATGTATCATCACTAATTTGATTTTCAGTTCATTTCAGTAGTTAATTCAAAATTCTTTCATGATTCCCAGACTTTGATCCTTCCTCCTTCTTCCTCTCTTTTTCACACCTTACTTCCCCATCTCCCTCCCCTACTTCCCTGAGAAAACAAAAGTCATCACAATAAAAACACACATGCAAATTTCTCAGTTCACACCCAGTTGCACCTGCACAGTCCTTCCCTGCTCGTTGTTGGCTGGCTCCTACCAGGCCCTCTAGCCTTCAGGAAGATTCTTAGTCACTGTGTCTCTCTGCTCTTTCACATACTTTTTCTAATTTCCCACTTAAATCTTATCTTTCCTTTATTGTTTAAAGAACATAAATAAAAATTCAATAGAAATGTTCTACTCCTTTACTTTTTTCTCCAAATAATACATTACCTTACCTTTTCATAGCAAACTTTTTGAAAAATTATTCCTATTTCTTTTATATTGTTAAAATTTTTTCAATGACACTTGTTAAAGCATGATAAGGAAGAGTTTATTTTGGGAGGGGTCACTATCATAAAAGGTAGAGTAAACACCACTGTGAAATTTTGCAGTGTGTGAGAGAGGTTGGGTTTAATTCTGAATACAGCACGGTCAAGTGGGAATTTATAGCCAAAGAACAGGGTGGCAGTCAGTGGATGGAAAATAAGAAAACGTCAGGGGTATGGGGGATTCTGGCTAAACCAATCCAAAAGGATTCTTGAAAGATGGGCTGGGGTAATCAAACATTACCTGGGGGATTGTGGAGAATGCAAAACCTCATCAGATATTAGTGTGATCAGATACCAAAGTGGACGGAGGGATTATGACTAAAGTGATTTAGCAAGATTCTTGCTACAACTGGATTTCATAAGGAAGAACACAGATGGGTCTAGGAAAAGGTTCAGGAGCCTGAGTTAAGTTTGGTCAAGCAAAGAATTTTGTCACTATCTTCTTAAGGTCTTCCCATAAGAACTTCCCTAATAACTTCCACCTATAGTTTTCTTTATCAATCTACAGAAATCACTCTAATGACAAAAATGACAGACATGTATGCAAATCTAATAAAAACCTAATGAACATTTTGCACTTCTTTTGTCTTACTCATTCATTTTATTTTCTCTTTCTTGAAAGTCTTTCTTCCTTTCATCTTTTCTGGATTTTCTTCTTTCCACTCTTTTTGCATCTCATAGTGCTATTTTTATTCTTCTATTTTTATCCTGCCCATTAATATTAGAGCTATTCAACTCTCAATTTGATGCCATTTTCTCTTACTATATTTCACTCTCTATGACTACAATTACATTCTATGTGCAAATGTATATCACACATTTATACTTCTAGATTATCTCTCTCCTTTAAAACCCTGGCACATGATAATAACTATGTTAAAGTTTTCAGGTATCAATGATATGTTATTATTTTTAAGATGGTCAGTCTTGAGTATCAGACCAATAGAAACAGTAGAATATAGCTGAAAAAGCTCTGCAAAGTTCTCAAAGAACAGATTTTTTTTTCTGCCTCAAACTAATTATGTGACTTTACACAAGTAATTCAGCTTCTATTGACCTTATCTGTTCCCTTATCTATATGCAAATGTAAAATCTGCATTATTAAATAATCTTTAAGGTCTTTCCAACTCTGAAGTTTTATGTTCAATTTCAGCTTGGCTAGCTCAATGATCCTGATACCAATATTAAGTAACAAGTCACATTTTATTGTAATGTTGTAAGGTATGGCATTTATATAAAAAACAAGAAATATATTTAAGGTCATGAAATAGTTTATAATAGCTTTTCTGCTCCTC
Source organism: Sus scrofa (assembly GCF_054392235.1). Taxonomy (NCBI): domain Eukaryota; kingdom Metazoa; phylum Chordata; class Mammalia; order Artiodactyla; family Suidae; genus Sus; species Sus scrofa. The sequence continues at coordinate 183,682,234 of NC_139383.1, read as the reverse complement.
CAAGTAAACTCAGACATGGACTTTGTAATAAGGCATTGCTGGAAGAAAGAAAAAAAGTGAGATAAAGGAAGGAAGGAATCTTAAAAAAAAAAAAAAAGTCAATGAATTAGGATTCAAAAATTAAAAAAAAAATACATACACATAAAACAATAGCCAAATATACAATAAAACAAAATATAGATCTAGAAATCATAAAGTAGAGAAGTGAAAACAGAATATTAAGAACAAGGCAGAAGGATGGGGAAATTGCCCATGAGTGAACAAGAGCTGTAGAAAGAGGTTCTTCTCCTATGTGTGGTTATGACAGAAGTAAGGCCTGCACTTCTTTAAAAGGCAACTGATGGGAGTTCCCGTCATGGCGCAGTAGTTAACGAACCCGACTAGGAACCATGAGGTTGTGGGTTTGATCCCTGCCCTTGCTCAGTGGGTTAACGATCCGGCGTTGCCGTGAGCTGTGGTGTAGGTTGCAGACGCGGCTCGGATCCTGTGTTGCTGTGGCTCTGGCGTAGGCTGGCAGCTACAGCTCCGATTAGACCCCTAGCCTGGGAACATCCCACATGCCAAGGGAGCAGACCAAGAAATGGCAAAAAATAAATAAATAAATAAATAAATAAATAAATAAAAGGCAACTGATGATAAACTTTCTCACTTCATAGTTTCTTGAAAGATAGTGCTGTCACACTACAAATCAAATCTCCTGGTCGATACAGTTTAGGAGAAAAGACCATTCTTTAACAATAGCATTTTTCTCTAGCCATTGTCCTCTACCCTGGATTTATTCTTTAGGCTGTGATATATAGATCTTTTTATACCAAACTTCCATTAAAAATTAGGCATATAACTCCTTCTCTGCAAAAAAAAAAAAAAAAAAAAAAAAAAAAAAAAAAAAAAAAAGATATAAAAATGTAAAACCACCAAATTCACAATTTAAACAATAAATCATTTCCTAAATATGACTAATTTTAATAAATTAGCACAATTTTTATAATATCGAATAATGAGGACATAGGACACCAAATTAATAGACATAAGTAGAAAGGGTATGAGACCAAAGCAGAATCTAGTTCAAAATCTTTTTCTTTTTCTCCTTCTTTCTCTTTTACTCTTTCTTTCTCTTTCTTTCTTTCATAGTTGTGTTGAATGAATAAATATGGTACTCACAAAATTTTTAAAATATAATTATACAATTTTGTCTCAAAATATAATGTTTAGTAGGGAACACAAATGTGAAACACCTAATTACATTGCAATGAATATAAATTAAAAAAATAGTGAGGACATGTTTTAAAGAGATTTAACAAAGGTGATAAGACATTAAGAATCACCCTTCCAAATCAGGTAGATGATATGAAGTCAAAGAAACTATAAGATTAGAGTTCACATTTCAGGAAAAAGAAATACTGGTTATTGAAGAGACAGAGAAATGGCATTGAATGGCATGCTCTTCAAATGTAAAGTATGGTTGACCATTGAACAATTAGGGGTGCAGCCATTCACGTAGTCAAAAATCCACAAATATAGTTGGCCTTCCATACATGTTTCCTCCATATCCATAGTTCTGCATCCTCATACTCAAACAACAGCAAATTATGTAGTATATAGTATTTGATACTCAAAAAACCCTTCATACAAGTGGACCTGTGTAGTTCAAACCTGTGTTGTTAGAGTGTCAACTGTAGTTAGATAAGTTTGAGTGCTAGTTGTCCATCACTATGTAATGAATTGCCACAAATTTAGTACTTAAACCAAAAAAACATTATTGCACTGATTCTCTAGGATTCTGGAACATTTTAGTGATGACTTGTGTTTGGTGTTTCACAAGGACTCAAGTGTGTTCTCTCTCTCTCTCTCTTTTTTTTTTTTCCTTTTTTAGGATCACACCCATGGCATATGGAGGTTTCTATGCTAGGGGATTAATTGGAGCTACAGCTGCAAGCCTATACCGCAGTCATAGCAATGCCAGATCCAAGCCATGTCTGTGACGTACACCACAGCTCACGGCAACACTGGATCCTTAACCCACTGAGTGAGGCCAGGGATCAAACCCTCAACCTCATGGTTCCTAGTTTCATTCATTTCTACTGTGCCATGATGGGAACTCCCCCAACTGTGTTTTCATCTGAATTTTGCCTAGGGAAAGATAAGCTTCTGAGACTCCTCATCTTCCTGGCAGAAATAAATTGACTTCTGTAAGACTCAGTTTCCCACTTCCTTGCTGGCCACTGTCCAGGAATACTTTCAATTACTAGATAAATGTTTCAGGTATTTGTCATGTGGTTCTCTATATTTAGATCTAGAAACTGATAATCTCACTCATGCCAAATCCCTCTTCTCAAAAAGTGCTCAAATGATTAGATCAGAATTACCAGGGTAATCTTCCAGATTAATTCTATATCAGTTGACTAGTAATATAAACACAGGAAAAATAGCTCTTTATATTCATAGGTCTGTCTGCCCTTAAAGGGAGAGAATTAGACAAAACATATACACCAGGGAGCAGGAATCTTGGAGTCATCTTTGAATTCTTCTTACCACAGGCTGGATTATAGCAAGTAAAGTAACAGGGTAATGGAGGTGGGCATCAAGAGAATGATCTGGTTTAATATTCAATTGATGGTTTTAGGCACATTTATGAAGGGTTTTCAATGACATAGTAAAAATCATGAGTTTCACCTGTGGGTAATATAGAAATGTTGTAGAATTTTAAGAAGTGAAGTGATGTTATACATATGCATTTCACAAAGATAACTTTGGCAGATCAGAGGAGTCTGCAATGAATTTTGGCTGAAGAAGAAACAATAAGGAATTGATTATATTTGTGATGATTTATTTAAGGGCTTCTTACAAGGTGAACTATCTCCCTGAAATTGATATTTTAGGTATCTAGGAATATTTTTGATTGGAAAAATGGTTAAAGTTCCAGTGCTACTGGAAAACTTATGGACATTACAAATGATCATACTAGACACAGATAACAATTAACAGCAGATAATGATAATGAATGCTAGAAAACTTTAAATGTCCTTTAGCACATTCATGTGATCAAAGGATGTTTAAGGAGCATTCAAGATGGCATAGAAAGAAGACCCTGAGCTAATCTACCCTCATGGGCACATCAAAATTACAACTACAGATCACCCTTCAGTAATCTGCTCCTGAACAGACTAGAAAATCCATATACAACTTTATAGTTGGCCCTCTTTATCTATTCTACATCTGCAGATTCAATCAACTATGGCTTGTGTAGTACCATAACACATATATACTGAAAAATATCTGCCTATATGTGAATCTGCACAGTACACTCTCATGGTGTTCAAGGGTAAACTATATTTACAGAAAAACTATCAGTGAGAATGACCTGAAGAAGAGCAGAAAAGATTTTCCACAACTGGTAGCAGGGGTGAATATGCAGGATAGTCAAGATAAACACTCCTCAGGGTAGGTGACTCCCAAATGTAAGGATATGACAATTATAGAGGATCCACCAAGGAAGAAGGAGCCTGAGCCCCACATAGGACTCCCCAGCCTGAGAGTCTTCTGCACGAATTCTTCTGCACCAAGAATTGAGTCCATAGGACATCTGGCTCTGAAGGCCAGTGGGCTTGCATTCAGGAAGGAGGACTATACAATATAATCTCCACATTTAAAGGGCACACACAAAATCTCACATGTTCTGAGTCTCAGCACATAAGTAGTAATTTGAAAAGTGCCAGGTCAGACACACTTGCTAATCTTGGAGAGCCATATACGCAGGAGACAAGTGAGACTCCTCTTGGGGATATAGATATCATTTTGGAACTTATTCTACCATGAGAATATAGGTGCCAGCAAACACCAGTCGGAGTTTTCCTTTCTAGCTTATTAGCACTAGGGGATTATTTTCTCACCAGAAAGCTGGGGCCAGTTCCAGAATCCTTCAGGGCAAGCAGCCAGCCATATGGGGACTCAGGTCTACCCACCAATGGGCCAGCAGCAGCCCACCCCTTGTGAACCTTCAGTCAACTGCCATGGGACATGGCCCCACCTACCAGTGGGCTAGAACCAGCCCTAGAAACCCCAGGCAATACAGAAAGCCTCACTGGGAACTGACCCCAGCCACCAGCAGGCTGGTGGTCTCCATACAAGACCTGGCTGCCAATCAGGCCAGGGGCCAGTGCTGCTTACAGTGTGACCACTGTAGTTGGCCCCACCACAAAAAGAGAGTCATGCAGCACACATAGGAAGACCCCCTAGAGCATATAGTTCTGGTGATCAGAGAGGTGTGTATTGTTGTCCAAAAAGGATATCTCTTACATAGAGTTATTCTTCTAATACCAAGAAAGATAAGAAACCTACCTAAAGCATAGAAATAAAAACAGGATTAGGCAAAATGAGATGACAGAGGAATATGTTCAAAATGAAGGAACACTGTAAAACTTCAGAAGAACTAGACAAAGACATAAACAATGGGCCCAAAAGAGAGTTTGAAGTAATAATAATGAAATGCACAATGTACTCAGGAGAAGAATGGATGAACACAGTGATGATTTTAACAAAGAGAAAATATATAGAAGAAATAAAACACTGAAAAAATACAACAACTGAAATAAAAAATACAAAAGAAGGAATCAACAAGAGATTACATGATTCAGAAGAATGGGTCAGCAAACTGGAAGACAGAGTAGTGGAAACTATCCATGCTGAACAAGAATAACAAAAATTAATGAGAATGTTTTAAGAGAACTTTGTAATAATGAGTATACAACATTTGCATTATAAAATCTCATAAGAAGAAAGAGATAAAGGGAAGAGAAATTACCTGAATAAATAATGACTGAAAACTTCCCTAACCTGGGAAAGGAAACAGACAGACATCCAGGTCCAGGAATTAGGGAGAGTCCCAAACAAAAAGGAACCCAAAGAGATACACATCAAGGCACATTGTAATTACAATGGGGAAAAATAAGGATAAAGAGAGGCTCTTAGATACAGCAAGACAAAAGCAACTAATTACATACAAGGGAAATTCTATAAAACAATGCTGACTTTATAGCAGAAAAATTAGAAGGCTAGAAGAAAGTGGTACAACATATTTAAAGTGATGAGAGGAAAAATCTTACAAACAAGAATAATCTATTTTACCACGCTGTCATTAAAATTTGAAGGAGAGAAAAAAGAGTTTACAGAGAAGCAAAAGCTAAAAGACTTCTATACCACTAAACTGGCTTTACAGGAAATGTTAAAGGAATTGCTTTTAAATTAAAAGAAAGCCTACAAATAGAAATATAAAAACTATGAAAGAAAAAATATCATTAATAAAGGCAAATATACAGTAAAGGTAGTAGATTAACTACTTATAAACATAATAAGACTGTTAAAATACAAAGTAGTAAAATCAACTATATCCACAATAAGTAGTTAAGGGAAATGTAAAACAAAACTATGTAAAATATGGTTTCAAATATATTTAATGTGAGTGAGGGGATTAAAAATACAGGGTTGGTAGAATGCATTTGAATTTAAGAGATTATCAACTTGAAATAATCATGTATATCAATAGATTGTTATATATAGTAACCAAAAACAAACCAAAAGGTCTATAAAAGTTAAAGGAATGCAAAAATAACACTAAAATAGTCATTAAATCACAAAGGAAGGGAATAGAAGAAAAAAGGAATGAAAATGACCCCGAAAAAATAAGGAACAAGGAACTAAATGGCAAGAAGTTCATATCTATCAATAATTACTTGAAATTTAAGTGGGCCAAGTGCTCCAATCAAAAAGACATAGAGTAGCTGAATGGAAATTAGGGAAAAAAAAAAAAGAAGACCCATGTAGATGCTGACTACAAGAGATTCACTTTAGAATTAGATACACACAGATTGAAAGTGAGGGATATAAAAAGGTGAATGTAAATGAATAGAAATCTGGTGCAGGAATACATACATTAGACAAAATGTACTTTAAAACAAAGACTGTAATAAGATATAAAGAAGGACAGTAAATAATGATGGATTAATCCAACAAGAAGATATAACAATTGTAAATAGACATGCACCAAAGAATAACTAAATACATAAATAAAGCAAATATTAATAAATACAAAAGTGGAAATAGATAGCAACATGATAATAGTAAGAGAATTAGACTCCACTTACCCCAATGAACAAATCATTAATACAGAAAAAAATAATAAATAAACACTGGCCTAAAATGACATGTTAGACATGTTTCAAGATATACATAAAATTGTTCTGTCCAGATATCACATAATATACAATCTTTTCATGTGTACATGGAACATTCTCATGGAAAGATCATATGCTAGGCCACAAAAATGTCCTAAAATATTTAAGAAGTCTGAAATCATATGAAGAATCTTTCCTGTTCACACAATATGAAATTAAAAAAAAAACTATAAGACAACACAAAAAATACAAACATGTCACAGGTAAACAATATGCTACTAAACTACCAATGTATCAATGAAGAACTTCAAAGAGGAAATTTTAAAAATACTTATATGTAAGTGAAAAGAAAGCACAACAATCCAAATTCTTTGAGATACAGTAAAAACAATTCTAAAAGGGAGGTTTATGGTGATACTATATTACATTAGGAAACAAGAAAAATCTCTAATAAACAATGTAAACTTACATCAAAAGCAATTAGAAAAAGAACAAGCAAAACCCAAAGTTTTTATCAGGAAAAAGTCATAAATATGAAGGTAAAAGTAAATGAAATAGGGACCCCACCACCAAAAAAAAAAAAAAATAAAAAAAAAAAAATAAAACATTAGAAAGGATCTAAGAGATGACTCTTTGAAAAGATAAGCAAAACTGATAAACTTTAAGCTAGGCTCATAAAGAAAAAAGTAGTGGCCTCAAATAAATAACATTAAAAGTAGGAAGGACTGGAACTCAACTTCTCTCATAAAAACAACAAAATTCCAATCAAATACTGAACAACCTCCAACCAAATGGACTGGAAAATTTAAAAAAAAATCCTACTCCAGAAGGCAAAGAGGAGACCACATCAAGAGTTAGGAGGGATGGTTATGCCATATAAGGAACCCCATGCTTCCCAGGCCTCTGGGAAGCTCCAACAGGAAAGTAACTGTATCACAGAGACTCACCTATAGGAGTGAGAGTTCCAGGCACAGGTCAAAACCCCATGCTTGTGGATCTGGCACTGGGAGAAAGAGCCCCCAGAGCATCTGGCATTGAAGGCCAGTGGGAATTGTATGCAGGAGCTCAACAGGACTGGGGGAAATGGAGACCCCATTCTTGAAAGGCTCACACAGACTTTCACATGCACTGGGTCCCAAGGCAAAGCAAAGTCCCCATAGCAAGCTGGATTGGTCCTGACTGCAGTTCTTGGTGGCTCTCCTGGGAAAATAGGGGGTAACTGTGGCTTGTTGTAGGGGAAGGGCATTGGAGGCAAAGCTCTTGGGAATATTCAGCAGCGTGTGTTTCTCTGGAGGTGACCATTTTGGGAATATATGGCCCCACCCATCAGCACTGAGAAAACCCAGTCCAAACAACAATCCAGGTGGTATCACAGCCCCACCCATCAGCAAACAGGCTGCCTAAAGATCCCCCCAGGCACACAGCCTCCTCTGATCTCACCCAGAGACAAAGCCCCACCCACCAGAGGGATAGGAATCAGCCCCTCCTACCAGTCCCTCTCATCAGGAAGCCCACAGAAAGCTCCCATACCAACTTCAGCCACAAGGCGGGAAGACACCAGAAGTAAGAGAGGCTACAAATCTATTGTCTGAAAAAAGGTGACTACACCAAAAACCTAAAAAAATGAAAAGATAGAGAACTATAACTCAGATAAGGGAGAAAGAAGAACCCCCAGAAAAAATAGCTAAGTGATCAGGAGATAATCAGCCTCCAGGAAAAAGACTTTAGACTGATGCTGAAGATGATGCAAGACATTAGAAATAAACTGGAGAAAAAGACGGATAATTCACTGGAAACAGTGAGCAAAGAAATACAAGATATAAAACTTAAGGAAGAAGAAATGCAAAATACAATAACTGAAATAAAAAATTCATTAGAAGCAGCCAACAGCATAATACAGGAGGCTGAAGAATGAATAAATGAGGTGGAGGACAGAGTAGTGGAAATCACTGATGGGGAACAGAAAAAGAAAAAAGATTGAAAAGAAATGAGGAGAGTCTAAGAGAACACTGGGACAATGTTAAATGCACCAACATTGTATTATAGGGATGCCAGAAGGAGAAGAGAGAGAAAGGGACAGAAAAAATATTTGATGAGATAATAGCCAAAAACCTCCTTAAAATGGGAAAGGAACCACTCACTCAAATCCAGGAAGCACAACAAGTAGCATATAAAATAAACCCAAGGAGGAACACCATCAGACACATATTAATCAAATGGACCAAAATTGAAGACAAAGAGATAATATTGAAAGCAGCTAGGGAAAAGAAACAAGTAACATATAAGGGACCCCTGATAAGGTTACTGGCAGATTTTTCAGCAGAAACTCTTCAGGTCAGAAGGTAGTGGCATGATATACATAACACGATAAAAGGAAAAAAAAACTTCCAAATAAGATTACTTTGCCCAGCAAGGCTCTCCTTCACATTGAAGGTGAAATCAAAAGCTTTACAGATAAGCAAAAGCTAAGAGAATTCAGCAACACTAGGCCAGCTTTACAACATATACTAAAGGAATTTCTCTAGGCAGAAAAGAAAAAGCTGCAACTGGAAACAAAAATACCAAAATGAAAAGGCTGACCAGTAAAGGCATATATTCAGTAAAGATACGAAGTCATCCACACACAATTATGCTACCAAAATCAGAAATCATGAGAAGAGGAGGGTACAAATGCAGAAGAGTGGAAGTGAACTTGCAATTAAGAGACCAACAACTTAAGACAATCTGATATATATATATATATTGATTCCTATATCAAAATTTCAGGGCAACTGAAAACCAAAAATCTACAATTGATACGCAAACAAATAAGAAAAATCAACTCAAATACAACACTAAAGATAGTCATCAAACCAGATGAGGCGAGAACAAGAGAAGAAGGAAAGAAAAAAGATCAACAAAACCAAATTCAAAACAATTAATAAAATGGCAATAAGAACATACATATCAATGATTACCTTAAATGTCAATGGACTAAACACACCAGTCAAAAGTCATAGACTGGCTGAATGGATACAAAAACAAGACCCATACATATGCTGTCTTCAAGAGACCCACTTCAATTCTAGGGACACACACAAATTGAAATTGAGAGGATGGAAGAAAATATTCCATACAAATGGAATCAAAAGAAAGCTGGAATAGCAGTACTCATATCAGACAAAATAGACCTTAAAATGAAGAATATTTTAAGAGACAAAGAAGGACACTATGTAGTGATCAAGGGATTAATCCAAGAAGAAGATATAACAATTTTAAATGTCTATGTACCCAATATAGGAGTACCACAATATATAAGGCAACTGATAACAACCTTAAAAGGAGAAATCGACAATAACACAATCATAGTGGGGGATTTTAACACCCCACTTACAGCAATGGACAGATCATCCAGACAGAAAATCAATAAGGAATCACAGGCCTTGAATGAAGCATTAGACCAGATGGACTTAAAAATATTTATAGGACATTCCATCCAAAAGCAACAGAATACACATACGTCAAAGGTGCACATGGAACATTCTCTAAGATTGATCACATCCTGGGTTACAAATCAAGCCTTGGTAACTTTCAGAAAAATGAAATCATATCAAGTATCTTTTCTGACCACAATGCTATATGACTGGACATTAACAACAAGAAAAAACTGCAAAAAACATAAACACATGGAGACTGAACAACATGCTACTAGACAACCAATGGATCACTGAAGAAATCAAAGAGGAAATTAAAAAATACCTAGAAGCAAATGACAATGAAGATACAACAGTCAAAAACTTATGGTATGCAGCAAAAGTAGTTCAAAGAGGAAAGTTTATAGTAATACAAGCCAACCTCAGCAAACAAGAAAAAGCTAGAATAAAGAAGTTAATTTTACATCTAAAGCAGCTTGAGAGAAAAGAACAGACAAGACCTAAAGTTAGTAAAGGAAAGAAATCACAAAGATCAGAGCAGAAATCAATGAAATAGAAACAAAGGAAACCATAGAAAAGATCAATGAAATGAAAACCTGGTTCTTTGAAAAGATCAACAAAATTGATAAACCCTTAGCCAGACTTATCAAGCAAAAAAGAGAGAGGACTCAAATCAATAAAATTAGAAATGAAAAAGGAGAAGTAACAGCAGACATCACAGAAATACAAAGGATCATAAGAGAATACTATATGCAACTATATGCCAATAAAACGGAAAACCTAGAAGAAATGGACAAATTCTTAGAAAAGTGCAATCTTCCAAGACTAAACCAAGATAAAATAGAAAAGGTGAATGGACCAATCACAAGTACTGAAATTCAAACTGTGATTGAAAAACTTCCAACAAACAAAAGTCCAGGACCAGATGGCTTCACAGGCGAATTCTATCAAACATTTAGAGAAGAGATAACACCTCTCCTTCTAAAACTATTCTAAAAGGTTGCAAAGGAAGGGACACTCCCAAACACATTCTTTGAGGCTACCATAATCCTGACACCAAAACCTGACAAAGACACCACAAAAGAAGGAAATTACAGGCCAATTTCACTGATGAAAATAAATGCAAAATTCCTCAACAAAATACTAGCAAACAATATCCAACAGTACATTAAAAGGATTGTACATCATGATCAAGTGGGATTTATCCCAGGAATGCAAGGGTTCTTCAACACCTGCAAATCAATCAGTGTGATACACCACATTAGCAAACTGAAGAATAAAAACCATATGATCATTTCAATAGATGCAGAAAAAGCCTTTGATAAAATCCAACACCCATTTCTGATAAAAACTCTTCGGAGAATGGGAATACAGGGAACCTACTCAACATAATAAAGGCCATATATGACAAACCCACAGCTAACATCATTCTCAATGGTGAAAAGATGAAAGAATGCCCACTTAGATCAGGAACAAGACAAGGATATCCGCTCTCACTACTACTATTGAACACAGTATTGGAAGCCCTAGCCGTGGAAATCAGAGAAGTAAAAGAAATAAATGAATCCATATTGGAAGGAAGAAGTAAAACTATCCCTATTTGCAGATGACATGATACTATACCTAGAGAATCCTAAGGACTCTACCAGAAAACTGTTAGATCTCATCCATGAATTTGGCAAATTGCAGGATACAAAATTAATACACAGAAATCAATAGCATTTCTATATACTAACAATGAAAGTTCAGAAAGAGAAATTAGGGAAGAAATCCCGTTTACCATCACATCCAACAGAATAAAATACCTAGGAGTAAACCTACCCAAAGAGACAAAAGACCTGTACTCTGAGAACTGTAAGATGCTGATGAAAGAAATCAAAGATGACACAAATAGATGGAAAGACATACCATGCTCATGGATTGGAAGAGTTAATATTATCAAAATGATTATACTACCCAAGGCAATCTACAGATTCAATGCAATCCCTATCAAACTACCAAGGACATTTTTCACAGAACTTGAACAAAATATTTTAGAGCTTGTTTGGAAGCACAAAAGACCCAGAATAGCCAAAGACATCCTGAAAAAGAAAAATGGAGCTGGAGGAATCAGGTTCCCTGACTTCAGACTATACTACAAAGCAACAATCATCAAAACCATGTGGTAGTGGCACAAAGACAGAAAAATATATCAGTGGAACAGGACAGAAAGCCCAGAAGTAAACCCATGCACCTACTGCCAACTAATCTATGATAAAAGCAGGCAAAAATATACAATGGAGAAAAGACAGCTTGTTCAATAAGTGATGCTGGGAAAACAGACAGCCACATGGAAAAGAATGAAATTCGATCACTTCCTACCACCATACACAAAAATAAATTCAAAATGGATTAAAGACCTAGATATAAGACCAGATCCTATAAGCCTCTTAGAGGAAAACATAGGCAAAACTCTCTCTGTCATAAACAACAGCAACATCTTCTCAGATCCACCTCTCAGAGTAATGATAATAAAAACAAAACTAAGCAAATGGGACTTAATTACACTTAAAAGTTTCTGCACAGCAAAGGAAACCCTAAAAAAAATGAAAAGACAACCCACATGATGGGTGAAAATATCCACAAAAGAAGGAACTAACAAGGGATTAATCTCCAAAATTTATAAATACCTCCTACAGCTCAATATGAGAAAAACACACAACCCTGTCAAAAAATGGGCAGAATATCTAAACAGACAATTCTCCAAAGAAGACATACAGATGGCCAAAAAACATATGAAAAGATATTCAGCATCACTCATTATTAGACAAATGCAAGTCAAAACCGCTGTGAGGTACCACCTTACACCAGCCAGAATGGAAATCATCAAATTGCCACACACAAACAATGAGTGCTGGAGAGGGTGTGGAGAAAAAGGAACCCTATTATACTGTTGGTAGGAATGTAATTTGGTGCAACCACTGTGGAAAACAGTATGGAGATTCCTCATAAAACTAAAAGTAGAACTACCATTTGATCCAGCAATTCCCCTCCTGGGCATCTATCCAGAGATATCCATGACTTGAAAAGATACATGTACTCCAATGTTCATTGCAGCACTATATACCTTAGCCAAGACGTGCGAACAACCTAACTGTCCATTGACAGAGGAGTGGATCAAGAAGATGTGGTACATACACACAATGGAATATTAATAAGCCATTAAAGGAAAGAAATAATGGCATTTTTAGCAACATGGATGCTATCATTTACATGTGTAATCTAAAAAAAGGACACAATGAACTTCTTTGCAGAACAGATATTGACTTGCAGACTTTGAAAAATTTATGGTTTCCAAATGAGACAGGTTGGGGAATACTCTGAGGGTTTGAGATGGAAATGCTATAAAATTTGGTTATGATGATTGTTGTATACCTATAAATGTAATAAAATTCATTAAGTAATAAAAAAAAATCATTAGAGGTAGAAGAGGAAAGTTACTAATGACTCCACAGAAATACAAAGGATGATAAGAGATTACTACAAATAATTATTTGACCTAAAAGAAATGTACAAATCCCTAGAAATATACAATCTCTCAAGACTGAAACAGTAAGAAATATAAAATGCTTATAGACCAGTTACCAGTAATGCAATTTAATCATTATATAAAAATAACTCTTAACGAACAAACCTCCAGGATCATTCAGCTCCACCATGGAATTTTACCAATCATTTAAAGAAGAGCTCATACCTATTCTTGTCAAACTCTTCCAAAAATCTTAAAAGAAGTGAACAGTTCCAAACTCATTCCATGAGGCCTTATCATCCTGAAACCAAAACCAGACAATGACACCACAGGAAAAAAAAAGAAAAAGACAGAGAAGGAGCAGGAAAGAATGATTATAGGCTAATACCTCTGATAATCCCAGGTGTAAAAAACATTCAACAAACTATTAGTAAACTTAATTAAATAAAACATAAAAAGGACCCTACATCATGATCAAGTGTGATTTATTCCAGGGATACAAGGATGTTTCAGTATCCACAAATCAGTTAACATGATACACCAGATTAACAAAATGAAGTATAAAAATCACATGATAATGTCAACAGATGTAGAAAAAATGATAAAATTCAATATTCATTCATAATAAAAACTCTCAAAAAAGTATGTATAGAGGGAACATATCTCAACATAATAAAGGCCATCTATGAACAATCCACAGCTAATATCATACTTGGGTGTGAAATGCTGAAAGCTTTTCCTCAAAGATCAGAATGAGGTATGGATTCCAACTCTTGTCACTTCTATTCAACATTCTATTGAAGTCCTAGTCAGAGCAATCAGAATACACGAAGAAAAAAAAAAGGCATCCAAATTGGGAGAAAATAAGTAAAATTGTTACTATTTGCAGACGACATGAAATTATACATAGAAAATCCTTTTGATTCTACCAAAAAGCTATTAGAACTAATAAATAAATTTATGAAATTTGCAGGAAACCATATACAGAAATATATTGCATTTCTCTACACTAATAATGATTCATTGGAAAGGGAATACAAGAAAAATATCCCATTTATAATCACTTCAAAAAACATGAAACACCTAGAATTAATTTCAACCAGGGAGTTAAAAGACTGTAGTCTGAAAACTCTAAGATATTGATGGAAGAAACTGAAGTTGACACAAACTGAAAGGTACACCATACTCATGGAACAGAAGAATTAATACATTTAACCCTTGAAAAATACAGGGGTTGGTGCCATCAACCCTCCATGTAGTGAGAAATCTGCCTATAACTTTATATTGACCCTTGATATCCATGATTCCACATCAGCATATTCTACCAACTGTGGTCTTGCAGTGCTATAGTATTTACTATTGGGGAAAAAAATCCACATATGAGTGGACCTATGCAAAACAACCTGTATGGTTAAAAAGTCAAATGTATTGTTAAAATGTCCATGCTACCCAGAAAAATCTACAGATCTAAGGCAATCTTTATCAAAGTGTTTTTTTTTTTCAGAGAACTAGCATCAATCATTCTAAAATGTGTATAGAAATACAAAAGAGCCTAAATAGTTAAGCAATCTTGAGAAATAACAAGAAAGCTTGAAGGTATCATGTTCCTGACTTCAAACTATAACATAAAACCATAGTAATGAAAACAGTGGAACCAAAACAGGATAGATAGGCCATAAGTAAACACAAGCACATATGGTCAATTAATCTGACAAAGGATGCAAGGAAAAGACATACTGAGGAAAAGACAGTCTCTTCAATAAGTGATGTTGAGAAAACTGGATAGCCACTTGTAAAAGAATGAAATGATCATTTTCATATATCGTATAAAAGAGAAACTCAAAATGGGTTAGAAAATTCAATGTAAGACCTGAAACTATAAAACTCCTAAGAGAAATCATAGGGAATATGTCCTTTGACATTAGTCTCGCCAATGTTTTATTGAGATTTGTCTCTTCAGGCAAGGAAAACAAAAGCAAAAATAAACAAACTAAAAAGTTTTTTCATAGTGAAGGAAACCATCAGCAAATCAAAAAAGGCAACTTACTGAAACATAGAAGAAATCTTCAAATGATACTTGTGATATCCAAACATATAAAGAACAAATACAATCAATATCAAAAAACAAATAAACAATCTAGTTAAAAAATGGGCAGAGGACTTGAACAGGCATTTTTCCAAAGAGGTAAATGGATGACAAATAGGTACATGAAAAGATTTTCAATATCACTAGTCATAAGGGAAATGCAAATCAACCTTGAGATATCACTTCATACCTGTTAGAATGGCTATTACTAAAAGTACACCAAATAACAAGTATTGATTGGAATGTAGGAAAAAAGGGAACTCTTGTTCATCATCAGTGGAAATGTAAATTGGTACTGTCACCATGTAAAATGGTATGGAGGTCCTTCCAAATTTAAAAATAGAAACACCACACAATCCAGGATTCCACTTCTGGGTATTTTTCCCCAGAAAATAGAAACACTAATTCAAAAAGATATATGCATGCCTATGTTCATCGCAGCATTCTTCCTAATAGCCAAGATGTGGTAGCAGTCTAAGTGCCCATGGATAAACGGATGAATAAAGAAGTAGACTCTCTCTCACACACTCACACACACACACACACACACACACACACACACACACACACATTAGAATATTATTAAGCCATAAAAAATGTCATTTGGCAGGGGAGCCATTTTTCACTAGCATCAGTGGACATATAAGCTATTATGCTAAGTGAAATAAATCAGCCAGAGAAAGGAAAATACCACTTAGTTTCACTTACATGTAGAATCTAAAAAACGAAACAAATAAACACACACAGCAATAAAGAAATGAGTCATAGATACAGAGAACAAACAGGTAGCTGCCAGAAAGGAGAGGATGAGTGAAATAGGTGAGGAAGATTAAGTAGCTCAATCTTTCAGTTGTAAAATAAATGTGTCATGGGGATAAATGTATAGTAGCATGGGGATTATAGTCTATAAAAGTGTAATATTTTTATAAAAAAATCTGTTTGAATTTAGTTGAGTCTGTAATGATACTTTATTTTAATATACGCTAACATTTTCAGAAACACAAGAAGTTTGTGCAGAATGAGAAACTTGCAATTTTTTTTTGCAACTGTAGGGTAAGTTGTTCATTTTTGGAAATGATGTCAGAAATGACTGTACTATTCTGGTATTTCGGTTACCAATTCAATATATTTGTAATAGTTTATATCATTTATTATGATGCATCACTGTGTCTTCTTGTGTAAGTTTTCATCAGGGCATACTAACTGAAATGCATACTATTTTATTACAAGTTATTTTAAAAATTTTTTCCTTTATGTTAGTGTTAGCATACTACCTTAGTACTTTTAAATTACTTTATGTTCTATTTTATATAAATTTTATTTCCAAAGACCAAAGTGATCATTAAAATGGTCCTGTTATAAAAATGGATTTTCAGTTTGATAGAGTTGAGAATCACTTACTTAGTCTATGGTAAAGGCTTAAACTGGGTTAACAATGATATCAACATAGAAGACAGGTTTGAGTGAAATGAATTAAAAAGAATCAATCAAATTTATTAATTTTTAGGTTGAGAAGTGAGGGACTGAAGGAGATGTTGTTAAAGCCTATCCATACCTCACTGGCCTACACAGGAAAGCTCACTTTCAGCTGCTAACACATATTTCTACACAATCAGTTATTACTAGTCATTACTGTCTCTTAGTTTCTCTGCATGAGCAGTTTCTCCAGCCCTAAAAAAACCCAAAAAACAAAAACAAACAAAAAATAGTCCAAAAAAAGAAGAATTTGGTGAATGAAAATACTTAAGCTTATTCATCCCTCAGTGAGACAATTCTGAGACACACTTTACCTCACATGTAGTGAGTCCTCAGCTGTGCACTGTGCACAGCATAACCCACTTTGTAGTCCACATTTTGCTGGCTTTTCTTCCATCTCTGTATACCTGTCCCATTCCCCACTCTTGGTCTCTAAGATTATTTCCAAATAAAATACCTCTATGCAAATTTTCTTCCTGAGGTCTGTTTGGGATGGGAGTAGTGAAACCCAAGCTAAGAAAAGAAACATGTACAAATAACCTGAAAACTTTATAATGGCTATTTTAGAATTTCCCTCAGACATGTGCACCTTTTGTTCTCTTTTCCAAGCATTGGCTCAAATAGCATTCTCAGAGTTCCCACTGTGGTGCAGCAGAAAGAAATATGACTAGTATCCATGAGGATGCTGGTTGGATCTTTGGCCTTGCTCAGCAGGTGTGGAACCAGCATTGACTTAAGCTGTGGTGTAGGTCAGAGACACTGCTGCTTGGATCCCACATTGCTGTGGTTATGGTGTAGGCTGTGGCTGTTGCTCTGATTTGCCTCCTAGCCTGGGAACTTCCATATGCTGCTGATGTGCCCTAAAAAAGCAAACAACAACAACAACAAAACAAAAACAAAAACAAAAACACTCTCTTGATGAGTATTTCCCTGATATCCTATTTAAAATGACATGTGCCCATAAGTATTTCTTATAATCCTTCAACAATGTATTCAAGTTTTCTGGAGGACACAGGAGTACACATGTTTAGGTGCAAGTTGATTTAGAACCACTGACTTAGAAGAAGGGTCCAGGCAGGGAGAGAGATGTGGGAGTCCTCAGATTGCTGATGGATGAGATTACCTAGGAGGATGAGCAAAGTAGGAGTGATTTGTAAAACAAGGATTTCGTATATCAGGAAAGATTTTAGACAATAAAAACAGTAAAAGGGAAAAATTTACACATCAATTTATCTCCAGAAGAGAGGAAAAAAAAAGAATCATACAACAATTTTAATGCTTAGCTAATCTAAATTTATATTACAACCCACACTTCTGAGTGGTTTCTGTTTCATGCTTCTATTAAAGATATAACTTGCTTTTCTGTAGTTTTAGTTACTCAAAAAAAAAAAAAACTTCATTTACTTTCTGTCACCCTGGAGTAAATTAAGAGTCACATTAGCATTAGCCTATTCAACTAAAAATACTAGCATTCATTTCTCATAGCTAAAGTGAATTTCCAACAACTGTTGTCATTAAAGAAAAGTTATTTTCAATACTTATTTCATTTTTAAGACTTCTTCCCAATCACTTTTGTAGATAAACCTGCTGTGAATAGCCTCCCCTTAATGCCTCTTCTAGAATATCAAACTATACTTCTTCAAAGATGTTTTTCCTTTAGATATGCACATTGAATAAAAACTGGCTTTTGATTGTACTTCAGAAGATTAAATTCATCATATAAATGTAAGCATTAAGCTTTAGAAATAAATTCATAGCTAAATTTTCAGAGTTTACAGTGAATACACCTTGGTTTATAAAAATAATTTTTTAATGCAAAATCATGAATGAAAATAAAATGTTCAGACATTAGTCCAAAAATACACAAAATAAAAATGTACTAATTCAAATGAAAGACAATTTTCTTCTAATAGATTACTGTAAAAGAGACAATAAAGGATTATGGAGGGAGATGGTTAATTTTGGAGTCAATGTGACTTGGCCAAAAGGTGCTGAGATATTTGGATAAACATTATTCTGGGTGTGTCTCTAAGGGTGTTTCTAAAAGAGGTTGCAATTTAAATCAGTAGTCTGAGCAAAGTAGATTGCTCTATCCAATGTGAATGGGTCAGCCTGATGCAGGGAATGCCTGAATAGAGCAAAAAAGCCTGGGAAAGGGAGAATTCACTCTTTCCCCCTGATTATCTTCAATCTAAGATATTGATCTTTACCTGCTCAGATTCAGACTCAGAATGAAACTTAAATTTTTAAATATGCTAATACTTTTTAAAGGCCCATGCAATAGCTGTGGCAACAGCAAAACTGGATTTGAGCCACATCTTGCCAGAACACCAGATCCTCAACCCATTGAGCAAGGCTATGGATTGAACCTGCATCCTCATGGACACTATGTTTGGCTCTCAGCCCACTGAACAACAATGGGAACTCTGATACAATGAAAAATATTTAGAGAACTCCTAAAATGCAATAACAAAAAACAATTAAAAACTGGGCAAAGAATATAATAGACATATCTCCCAAGATTTTTGAAAGGCCGATAAGCACATGAAAAGATGCTCAATATCATTAATCATTAGGAAAATGGAAATCAAACATAACAGTAATACCACCTTCAACACATTAAGATGGCTATTATCAAAAAACTACAAAACCAGAAAATGACAAGTATTGCAGAGAGGTAGGAAAATTGGAACACTTTTTCACTGTTGATGAAATGTAAAATAGTATAGCTGCTGTGGAAAACAGTATGGAGTTTCCTCAAAAACATTAAAAATAGAATTATCATATGATTCAATGTTTCCATTTTCATGTGTATACCCAAAATAATTAAAACAGGGTCTTGAATAGACATATACACACTTCATTTTTATAGCAGTATTTATTCACAACTAAAACATGAAACCAAGCCAAGTGTTTATGGACAGATGAATGGATAAGCAAAATGAAATACACTACGCACACACACTGAAGTTCTATTCAGCCTTAAAATTGAAGGAAATTCTGATATATGCCTAACATGAATGAACCTTGAGGATATTATACTAAGTAAAATAAGTTAATCACAACAGACAAATACTGTTATGACTCCACTTATTTGAGGTCTTTAGAGTGGTCAAAATCATAGGGACAAAAACAGAATGGTTGTTGCTAGGAACTGGAAGAATGGAGTGTTATTGTTTAACAGCTAAAGTATTTCAGTTTTTCAAGATGAAAGAATTCTGCTAGATGGATGGTAGGATAGTTGCACAATATTAATGTACTTAATATCACTCAATTTTATATCAAAAAATGGCAAAGATAGTAAATCATAGCTACATGTATTTTTTAGCACAATTTAAAAAAGAAAAACATAGAAAACGCTTACTAATAATAGGATGGGGGCATTATGGATAGAAATAAATCTAACCTAAAGTATAGAAAAAGAGTTACTTTAATGGTTTTTTGATGAAGATTTTAGAACTTTGCTTTTTTCCAGTAATCTATGAATTTCTAATATGTGAGTAAATTTAAGCTCTAGTTTGCCTAAGAGAGTTATGGCTTATGATTTGTTATCCTTGCATCAAGTATAGATATTAATTGAATCCCTTCAAAAATGAGCAAAGTTGTGCATAATAATGCATTATATATTTCGTATTGAACAGGTTGTATGCAGATTTTGTCATTCGTTTGAATTAGGGAAGAACTTACCCTGCTATATTCCTTTGAACTAGTGCATTTACATTTAGTTTAAACATCATATTTCCTATAACTTTTAACAAAAGAAACTTTTCTATTTCACAGAGAAAATTGAAAGTCTTAGAAGATCAATTTTCTTATTTTCTCTAGAGGAAATTTAGAATATTGCATTTATGTAAGGTTTATTTATCTCTAAGCCAATAAGAATTCAGATTTTTTAATGAGATTCTATAATCTAATTTGGTATTACTATCTCATGGGAGAAAATACTGTAAGAAGTTCTTTTTCCCCTTTCTGTTTGCCAGAGTCTGTTCTCCTTAGACTTTAGTTATAAAAATGAGATTTCTGGGGAACTGTTAGCCTAATTCCTGACTTGTGCTCTACCTCATAGACACAATGCCTTGCCTTTTCTGGATTAAAAGGAGTAAGAATGAAGAATCAAGTAGTTAAAGAACGACTTACTCTCTGTCACCATCCCCCTTAGCAAATTTGCAAATGGATTATATAGGCAAGATAACATCCAATTGCAAGGGGACTACATGGGCAAGACAGCATCCAAAGGAAGATCAGGAGAATTCAGCAGGCATGCATGCAATGGAAAAATGAAGAACCTGATGTCCTACCTTAATGATTCACCAAGATTATCATCCCTTTTTCCTCTTAAAAATTTCAAACCAACACTTGTCTCTCAAGTATTGACTTTTCAAGTACGACTAGCCAAATCTGAGTTTGGTAACAATATTACACACTCATAAGTGGTAAAGAGTTCTATGTATTATAGACACATGGTATGTACAGACACATGACAGAGATTATAAATCCAATTCTAAAATTCCATTCCTGGGTTAGAAGTAAAAACAGATATATAAAACTCACAGGTCTATATCAAAAATTTGTTTTCTTTCCAATAGGGACACAATCTAAATTGACTTGAGCTCCAAACAGAAAAAGTGAAAAGAAGAATGAGCCAAATTACCTGTTGCCTCTTAACCAATAAAGCTAAGAGCTCTAAAAAGCATTAATCTGTTTATAGAGATCACCAAATTGTTAGATCGTAAAACCAACTTTCCAATGATGCATAATGTTGTCTGTAAACAAACCAAAAATAAAACCTAAAGCAGAAGAAACCAGCCAAAAATTATAGCCAGTACTCAAAAACAGTCAAAATCAAATTTTTGCCCTGGTGCATATGAGCAAGACTCAAAAGCACAAGATCAGGAGTTGAACTTCCCCTTCAGTTCCTGACTTACTAGCCATGAAAAGAGAAAAAAAAAAATGACATTGTTATCTACATGAAGTGAATGGGGGGACTCTAAAGTGAGTTATGGCCATGGATCATGGCATGAAAACTAAGAGAAAAAAATGCATTGAACAATTAAGATTATTTTATCCAGGTTATTTCAATAGAAAGAGAGTTCATTTCTGCAGGCAAGTGTCTTAGAGAAAAGGAAGTAAACTTAGGTTTTACAGAGGCAGTTACACAAGGGAGTCACAAGGAGTGGTGGACAATGACTTAATCATAAGGAAAGATGATCCCTAAAGTTAAGTGTTTCCAAAGATAAAGTGATGAGGAATTTCTCAGCCATCACTGTTTTCCAGGTTCAGAGGAATCAGGCAAAGTTCAACATTGTTAAGAGTATGCACTAGTTCTCCACGCTAGATTCTTGGCAAGGAAACTTTCAGGGCAGTGACCAAGATGGTCTTAAAGTTACTCTCAGCTGGATTACACACAGGTTCCTTTCCTTACATGGTCCAGACCTCCCTTTTCGGAGAGCATTTACTTTGAAAATTTATAACTGCAAATTATTTTCTACCCCAATGAAATTCATATAAATCACCTTAGTAGCCTCTTCACCATTTTAGATCCCAGGGAATGTCTTTCTCAAGGATCTGAGAACCATTTCTTTGAAATGTAAACATCAAAGTATATAACACCCCAGTCTCCCAGTTCCTGTGAGAAGATAGGAGCCAATGGGGGTACCCCTTAGCAAAGAGAAATGGCCTAATCACAGAGAAAAACACTTGCAAACTCCAGAATAATTCCTATTAATTCCCCCAAACGCCCGTTAACTCACAAATAACATCCCATTGATGAATCTTCTCTCTAATTGTGCCCTTCCAGCAATTTCCCAATAATCCAACGCAGCACTGAAAAACCCTCCTATTTTTTTTTTCCAGCAACATTGAGTTCAAGTCTCTCTTCCCTATTGAAATAACCCTTAATAAGTTCTTTGCCTATTTCAACTTTGTATGGTACAATTTTTGCTTAGACAGAAGTGGGACAGTCATAAGACTCACAACATTTGTTTCTCATCTCTTACGATCTCTGTCTTTCAGTGCCTAGAAAACTAAATTTTGGCTGAAGCAGAAATATGTCACACAGATTAGTTTCAATTATTAAAAGAAAATAAGTTTCAACTGAGAGCAGTAATACTTAATTAAGCTGGAAGCTCATTGGATACAGTCACTCAATAAGATGTTAAATAGATTGGATAGATTTATTCCATAAATATAAGAAAAAATAATAACTGAAAATAATTTGAAACATTTAGGTCTTTTTTTGTTGTTGTTCAGATAATCACACTACTGTTCAATCCATGAAGGAATGAAAGGCTTCTCTTTCTCAGTCCTTTGTATCAAGTCCTCTCTACTTTTATACATCGCCCCAAGCCAATTTCTCAGTTTGAAGAGTTTTCAATTCCTGAAATGATTGTCTTTAACTTGCTTTTAAGATTTCACTGCCAAAGGACTTAGAGATCACTTGTAGCTTTGTCCCCAGTAATTCAAGTTGGAATAATTAGAAAAAGAGAACTAGAACTTTGACATCAAAGTACGTAAAGCCGAAATAACAGATCAGGAGCATAGGTAGAGATAAAAGGGAGATGAGACAAAGCCAACCCCTTCAGAATTATTCGCAGCATTCTGAAAAAGGAACTTAGCTAAAACGTGTGAGACACTGAAGGACTGAAATTAAAACAATTTATCCTACTCTAATAGATAAGTTCTTGCATACAATTGTCATAGGTGGAGTTAAGATTAAATTGTGTATTTTGACAACTGAATGGGAAATGTGGAGTAATAACTTCTTTGGTAGGTAAGATTAGTTTGACTGTAGTTTTAAATAATAGGATAAAGTATGTAAATCAAAAACAAAACAATGCAGGAGTTCCAAAGAAGAAAAATTATTACAAGCATCCTTTGAAATGGGTGTTTTAAAAGAGCAACCCATTTTAATAGAAATTGATTGATACTAATTAATGAGTCTCATACATCACAAATTTATTTGGTATTTATAATATAAAAAATTATACTAAATATTTTCTTGAGCTAATTTTAACCTCTTTTTCTCATTAAGGTTTTGAGATCCTTAATCATGGTATTTTTGTATATGCAAGACAAAGAGAGGACACTTTTTTTGTGCATGTATGCTTTAATGGTCTTTTTTTTCTAAAACATGAGCTTGATGGAAACAGGAGAAATTATTAATCATATATCTATTTCCCATGTCTAACCCAGAAATATAGTAAGTCTTTGATAATTTCAGTTGAGGCAAAATTATAGGCTTAAAAACATTCACATAGATATTCAACACAGCATCAGTGAAAGACATAAACAACAAAATTCAAACTCCCATAAGGTAATTTTCACACTCTAGACTATCTATCAAAGGTAAATAATTGAGATGGTGAAATTAGGTTTATGTGAACTATATAGAAATATGGATAATTTCTTATAACATTAGGCAAAGAGACAAAAAAAAAAAAAAAAAAAAGAAGTTTGGAGTTTCTGTGGTGGTGCAGTGGTTAACGACTCCGACTAGGAACCATGAGGTTGTGGGTTTGATCCCTGGCCTTGCTCAGTGGGTTAAGGATCTGGCATTGCTGTGACCTGTGGTGTAGGTTGCAGATGTGGCTCCGATCCCTCGTTGCTGTGGTTCTGGTGTAGGCCAACAGCTACAGCTCCAATTGGATCCCTAGCCTGGGAACCTCCATATGCCATGGGAGCAGCCCAAGAAATGGCAAAAAGAGAAAAAAATAAATTGATTAAATAAATAAAATAATAATAATATTAAGCAAAGAAATGTGCTGAAATATTACCAATAAATCATGATTTCCAAAGATCTTTAAAAATATGTATGTAAGTGGAGGAAATCACTAAATTCACAATGTTAGTGTTTTTGGTAGCATCCAAGATAGATTTCTTGCAATTATTTTAGTGAGTTTTCTTTAAATTGTTTTTAATAATTCCTTGAGTTGTATTTGATAACATGTCTTACCATTATGGAATTAAGATCATTATATCAAAGGGATAAAAAGCAAAAATACATATGATTCTTATCCCAATAGTAGTAGCCAAACTAAACCCAACCAGCAGATTATGGAATTGAAAATTAAAGCTGCACTGTACAAAAATACAGCAGGAACGAAATAACAAGCTTCAGTGTTTTTCCCTAATTTCAATGTTTTTTATATATATAAAAAATAATACTGGCCAAATACTCTTGGAAATGTACTCTTTTTCCCAAATGTTCACATATACAAAAGGCCTTTTCTTGTCATTTTGAGTTTAAGACTAGTAAACAGATGTGTGGGCTATTTAAAGAATGAAACAATTCAGTGAACAACAAATTAGACTTTATGATGTATACCTAGGGGCCAATTAGCTTTTCATTATAATTCTTAGCTTTCTTTTTTCAATTTTTTCCACCAACTACAGATTAACCTTGGTTTAGACATCAAGTGCTTGACTTTCTGTGTCTTAATTCTTGTCCTTTATTCTGGTTGAATTTATTAACATCATCATTTCTCCTATAACAATTTCTGATAAAATATTCTTCTTCATTTATCCTCTTTATTCCAATATATAGATATGTTTAAATTTATGAAGGACAAAGCATTATCACTCATTTTTCATTTCTGCCAGAAAATGTACTTTTTCTTTTGGGAACTAGGCTTTGTCCCTATGTTAATAAAAAGGATATTCAATTAAAAATATACATAAAAAATCATTTAGTTGAGAAAACACCCAGTGACCTTCTCAATTTTATGCTTTCAATACTTGTTTTGAGATTATATAGACTTTATTTCCATAATTTTCTGAAGGGAGCCACACAGACCGGCTTAGTTCTGCAAAAATTGCAAAGCAGTAACAAATATCTACCTTCTTTATGTTTGTATTTCCTTAATATTTGTTGAAAATATGATACATATGATGGAGTCTTCTGGATCTCTGAGAATTGAAATCTAAAATCAGCCTAATGTTCGCATCAACCAGGAAACAATTGGATATTGAACCATCAACTTAAGTGGATCAAATAAGAAGAAATGGTGCAGGATAATCTATTTGAATATTAGCATTACACCTTATGCAATATTTTCAAATTAAATAATCCAGTACATTAAACATATCAAATATGGACCTTGTGATTCTCCTATGTAATTCTTGAATCACTGAAAGAGATCTTTCCAAATATGAAGTAAACAGTTTTGGTAGACAGTTTTGTTTTGTTTGTGTTTTTTGTTGCTTTTTTTCAAGACCCTGATACTTAATTTCTTCAATGGGACTCAAAACTTAATGAAACTTCCCACCATGTATATGTTAAAACATAAAGATATCCACAAGTAGAGACAGTTAAAAATATATTATTTTATATAAATTTTAGCTCATATGATTTATATCCAATGTCAAAATAATTTTAAAGAGGAAAATCATGACAGACTATAAGTGAACATATATCAGTAATCTCATTCTACTTATTAATGATTGAGGAAATCTGTAAGATTAAAAAGATGGTTAAAAGGAGAATGCAAATAAGACACATTTATAGGAAATGAGGAATGCAAAACAGACATATTCCACAGGTGTTTTCATAAATTCATTCTTTTTTTTCTTTGTCTTTTCTAGGGCCACATCTGTGGCATATGGAGGTTCCCAGGCTAGGGGTTGAATTGGAGCTGTAGCCGCTGGCCTACACCAGAGCCACAGCAACAGAATCCAAGCCACGTCTGCGACCTACACCACAGCTCACGGCAACGCCATATCCTTAACCCACTGAGCGAGGCCAGGGATCAAACCCACAACCTCATGGTTCCTAGTCAGATTAGTTAACCACTGAGCCATGACAGAAACTCCCATAAATTAATTCTTGAACCAGAAAAGAGTTCATTTGCATTTGTGGCAATAAAGAGCAAATACACTCGTCTGAGAGGCAGGCTTGATCAATAGGAGTATAAGGCCTATGCTTATGTCCTACCCTGTGATTCTTCTTATTATGACAAGAACTCTCTTAGAGAGCAAGCACAAAATGGTTAACAAAGATAGCAAAGATAGTTGAGAAAGAATGGCTGCTTGCAGCAAGGATGCTTAACAAATAGAAACCAATAATACAACTGGTGCCAAACCAAAGAATAAATAGCCTAGGAACACAACATAAAGAGAATGGAGTTCAGATCTCCATGCTGACTTACCACATCTTCACAGGCTAGACAGCCTGCAAACAGTAAATCACAAGGAGCCTGGTGGGCACTGTAACTGGTTGAAGGCTAGGGTCTGTGGTGAAGAGTAGTGTAGACTGGTGGGCTTTGATGGGACCCCACTTAAACTGTGGAAATAAACAAAGGACAACCAAATAAAATAAGCAAAAGCTATTTATTTGGAGCTTACTATAGCAAAAAATTCAGTCACTGTCACTTGTATTTGGTGCAGACTCAAAATCAGTAACAGAGTGGAAGAGATTACACTGAAAGAAAAGAGAAATCTTCAGGAGTGCATTGATTGGAGGCCACTTACATGGGGAAGCTATCAGCAGACTAACTATAAATGCAGCATCCTGTATGATTGTTTAAGGATGCACATTTGGTCTTTCTTTGATTCACACTAAGTTGGAAGCTGCGACAAAAATTAGGAAAGTCCTCAGTTATTAATAAAGCCCTGGACACGTTGAGTTGAATGCTAAAGAAGTTATTGTTGGCTTCCTTGATTGCCACTAGATAGAGTAGTCTGACTTCACACAAAGCCTTATACCCAAGACTTACAGCAGCCTAGCTTCCTGGTAGGTTTTTTAGATAAGGAATTAGTTTCCAAGGATACTAATAAATATTAATGTATAATATTTATTTAAATAATTAAGACACTATTAAATATATTGGGAAATATTTTCATTTATTTAAGTATCTTATAAAAATATGTTACTATATCTAACTTATATGTGTATGTAATGAGAATACATATGATACATATCTGTCCTATATGTCTTCATATATGTGTGCATGTGTACATATGTATGTGAATATATACATATATATATATGTATGCATTTTTAGCCATTAAAATTTCCATTTTAAAATTTGACACCATAATTTTCAAAGAAAATTAGTATGCAAAGTTACAATTCATATTGTTACTAAATGATTTGTTCTTTCCCTTTGTCCAAATACTTACTACCCAAAATGATAGTCTAAGTTTGGAAGTTAGGATGGGGAAAGATTTGAACTCTACTAGTTGGGAAGTAGCAGTTATTTATTTTTCACCTATGTGACAAAGATATTCATATAATGTCAAATAATTTTCTTTACAATATTCTATTTTCTATTATTTGGTTCTATACTGAAATTCTAAGAGTATAATATGTTCCACTGAGAATGAGGGAAAAAAGAGTGCAATGGAAATTAGGTAATGTTATTGAAAGCTCTCAGCTTTGAAAAGGCATACCCTGCACCTGTAATTATTCTAAATTTATTTCATTTGCTGACTTCATTCTCATGAATACAATAAGAACTATTATTATCTTTCCTGCTTTACAGACAGTAAAGATGGTTAAGAGTTGTAGATTTTCTTAAGAACTTGGAACTATCTCTGAAATGCAGTCATGGAATAAGATAGCATGTCTATTTCCCAGGCTCTGAGGCAGGGTTTGAGCCTAATTTCAATGGACACAAATTAGCAACACAGATGGCCTAATCACAGTGGAAAACATTTATAAACTCACAAAATGCTTGACACATCCATTGATCAACCTCCCCTGCATTCCTTTCTGAATGTCCTCTACTACCTTTTCACTACCTTACTCAGTGCTTAAATCCCCACCTGAACCCAGGCTTTCTCTCGCTAGTGGAGTTAGTTCAGTTTCACTCCCCTATTGCAGTAGTATCAAAATAAAATCAACTTGTTTCTCATCCTGTCGGGTGCCATTTTTTTCTTTAATATCTAGAAGGTATTTTAAGGTGATGCTTACCTATGAAACAGCTTCAATACAATGACTTCTGCCTAATTACTAGTAAATAATGCAATATACACTTTGAAGAAGAGATACATCTACTGTGAGGATCACTGTTTAGAGACTGGAGTTTCAAGGTAGATATATACAAAGAGGAACTCTCAGCACATTATGTTATTGCATTTTTAGGACCCTCTTCAGTAGTAACAAGCTAGCTCTAAGGTGTTTTCTAGAGTGATAAAATATTTAATAAAAAGAAGAAAAAGAGGCACAGGAGACTGCTGCAGCTCTTTTGCCCTTTGAAATGCATTACGTGCCTGAAAGCTATTAGCTTAATACTCCCTTCTAGTAAAAACTATAATTCATCCTCTAAAAGCAAAGGGATTTCACTAGATCTGTAAAACTTCTCTTCATCTTCATTCAAGGTCCTAGACCTGATCTAATATAAAGTCATCTCTTGCATGCACAGGGTGATAATGCGAGAGACAAGATATTATAGTAATGTCATCTTCCTTATCAACTAACAATCAACAAATCTTCAGTGTTCAAAGGACAGTGGTAACTTGGTCAATTACCTCCCAATTCTGTGCACTGGTGTGAAGAAATCTGAGATGAGCATACCACTGACCTTATGAGGTTACTCTCCCATGAATTGTTAATGATTATCTTCAGAGAGTGATAGTATCCCTGGGTCATCCATTTCATTTTTATTAAATAAGAGCTAAAGTTCATGGACTGGACAAACTCTGCCACCAGGCAGGATTTCCAGAATGAAGAGCCAGATTGTTAAAGCCACACTTGAGAACAGCAGCTAAATTTTCTTTAACATTCTATATTTTCAGAGGTTGTTTTGATATTGCATAAGAACCCAGGAAAAATGACTGGGTATTATCTCTTTTTGAAGAATATATTCTGCCATACTACAAAACCATATTATGGAATAAAAACAAGAATATAATCCCAAGAATGAACTATGTAAATATTTATTCTGACTTTTCGAAACAATTGATATATTTTATGATGTTAAGAATTTTTTAAATGTGCTGATACTTATTTAAAATCTTTAATGACTTAAAATTATCTTAAAAGTAATAATAGATTGGTTGAGACTTCATTTTGAAAATTTGATAAGATTGATAAATGCAGCAATGATAACAATGTATTGAGTATCTACTATATGCCAGTAGTTAGGCATGCATTATTTAATTTAATATTTAAGGACCCTATGAGACAGTTACTATTATTTTCTGTCTTTCACATATAAGGGAAAAAGAAGATTTATATAATTTAGCAGAGCTAGTGAGTAGAAGGTAGCAGAGCTGGAGTTTGGAGCCAACTTATACCCATCTAATAACAACAGTGCCTCATGTTTCTCTAGGAAATAAAAAATGTTTCCTTAGAATTTCTGTTTAATTTGAAATAAATACATATTATAATTTCTTCTATCTCCTTCTTTGTGTGACATTCCAATTAGTGACACTAGTTTGAGTCTTTGGCTTTCCTATAGTGCTGCTGATTTCAAATGTTTTTACAAGGGAAATATATAGCCTTAGGTCATTTTTATTATAGATAATCTCTATCATCTCTATCATGTTGATTCATATGATATTTTCTAAAGTATGCAATCTGGGCTCTTTTATAGAAATGGCTAAGTATACACCTGCTGTTTGATATTGATAACCTAGCAATGATCAGAATGGGAGGATAAGGTGTTTGGTCCTATTCCAGACAGGTCTAAAGGGGTATTTCTAACCCAGAAATTTCCAGGTGACAAATGATTCTTCTCATGATGACTATACACTTGTAAAAGAATTATTTATAATGACAGAAACAGGGCCACATTTTCCCTGCAGGAGAAATTCATACACAGATAACTACTATACATGCAGTTAATTATAGAGGAAGCTTGACATGGGGTGATGGGATCAGTCAAATATCCTTTGCTACGGAGGTCAGCATAATGTGATCTGATAACAGTTCTGAGTGGTCAAGGTGGGCAGTTTAAGAGCTCCAAACTAGGAGGTATTAACAGGGTAATGATATAATTTATCATCCTAGTTGAGATACTTGTGATACTGAAATGGGGCCCTGTGAATAACAGAGATTAACTGACATTCCTAGGGACAAACCAGGATATATTATTTCTTTAAACCTTTGAAGTCATAGAAATATTATTTTAAATATGTTTCAATATTACTTCCTGTAAACTTTGAAAAGTTACTTAAGTCATTCTGCATTTGATTCCTCAAGCATCATAATGATAGTAACTAATCTCAGGGTGTTGTTATGAAGGTTAAATGTGTGAAACATTCACAAGTGCCTAGTCCTAGGACCTGGCCAGTAATTGAAGCCTCCATGTAAACTGGTCTTTCAGTTTTTATTTTTTTGTTTTTGGTCTCATTCTTAGCATGTGGAAGTTCCCTGGCCAGGGATTGGACCCACATCATGGCTGCATGATCCATAGCTGAGGCAATGCTGGATCCTTAACCCACTGAACCACAGGGGAACTGCTCCTTTATTAAAGTTTTAATGAAGTAGACTTTGAAGCTTAAAGGCCTAGGTTTTACTATCTGCTCTGCTAAATACTAGCTGTATAAACTTGGATAACAATGCTGCCTCAGTTACCTTATTGGTTAAATTGGAACAGACTGGTATGATTTACATACACATTGAGGATGGTATGTTATCAATATTGAGCATTAAAATACAGTTATTATTATTATTATTAGTTGAAATCCTTTACAATATTTTTAGTACATTGACACACTGGCCTTCTTTTTGTATTTTGGTTCAAGAAGAAAGGAAATTTTAAAAAAAAGAAGAAAGAAAAAATGTCATAAAAATGAAAAGCATTAATTAATCATATTTTAAATTACATACATATTTAGCAAGACAACCAGACAATTATCTCTCTTCTGGTATTCTAGAAAAGAGGCACCAAAAATATTTGGCTTTTTTATGTCTTCACAAATTTAGAATTATTATTTATGCAAAATTATTTCAAATTGTGAAAGAATGTGGGAAGTAAGGGTGACATTTCTAAAAACCTTAATTATTGTGTTTGAAGATCATGGAATTTTTTTAGCTTGATTTTTTATTTCCTTGACAAACTGGTTTAATATACAGATATTTCCTCACTTTTGATACATGTTTAACATAGGAAATTTATTCATAAATACTGAGCCCTCCTTATATTGTCTCAAATTTGAAAAATCTTAAACTCTTTAATGAAAAAAAAAAAGTTATAAAAGAAACATAGACAGGAGTTCCTGTCGTGGTGCAGTGGTTAGTGAATCCAACTAGGAATCATGAGATTGCAGGTTCAGTCCCTGGCCTTGCTCAGTTGGTTAAGGATCTGGCATTGCTATGGTGTAGGTTGCAGATACAGCTCCGATTTGACCCCTAGCCTGGGATCCTCCATATGCCGTGGGTGCGGCCCTAGAAAAGGCAAAAAGTCAAAAAAAAAAAAAAAATCAAAAAGAAACATAGTGTTTACTATAAGCAAGTATGTTAATAACTTAAAAAGTCACCAGGAATTAAAACCAAAGGTAAAAATGTAAATCATAAGAATTGTGAGGTAAGTACATGAAAATGTGCCCAACTTAGTTACACTTCCTATAAATGAAAATAAATTTACCATCTGTATCAAAGTTTCATAAGGGCTGAAATTTTAGCTGTTTTGTTCATTATCTAATTCTAAAAACCTAAACTAAGAACTGGTATATAAAAGCAGCCACAAACATTTGTTAAATGGTAAATTTTTACCCAACAAATATGCAAAAACTTACATTTAATAATATTAAATGCTAGCAGAAATATGCATATATGGGAGTGTAAACAGACACAGTACATTGGTAGAAAGTCTTGCAGTCACTTAAAATGTATGTCTACTGAAAACACAAATTCATTAATCATTATTCTAAAGATTGCTCACTGCCACCAAAATATTTCTTTGATGCATTGTTTAGTAAGTGCAAAATAAAAGTGAAAATTATGATTTCCAAATGGCAAATGCTTTTGCAGTTTTAATATTACATTTAGCTATCTAATTTTAAGAAATTGAAGAATGCTATAATAAAATCCTTAGTAAAACATTTAATTTTTTTGTAGAATGAATCATGAATTTGTACAACTGTGATACTCATTCAAAAGTCTGTGATTCGTTTTGGGAGGAAAAAAATTATTTAGAGAAAAAAATTATCACAGTGGGTTTTGCCAATTCTATCAGTTCTGACCTCTCTTTAAACTAAACCTAAATAATAATGCATACCATGTTTTAATCACTCTCAAAGCATATATTGCCACCTCAAAGAGAGTTACAAGAAAAATTTAAAATCCTTTATGGAGGGACCTAATTTGAGATAGAGAGCTGTATGTTTCTCCATGTTATAAAACTGTACTTTGACTGGTTGACTCATGTAGGGAGTGATTTTTCTCAGGAATTTCTTCTAAATTTTCAGATTAGATATACCAATTCTCTGAATTAAGACATATATACAATTAAACTATGATTATCTCTACCACTGACAATTTGCTATTAAAGTTAGAGTAGAACATGTTTATAACTGTGAAAGCATAATCCAAAATAAATGATTCCCTTTGGGAGAGTTTGTTCATTAAAAGGTTTGACTCAGAAGAGGCTGAAACCACGTTGAGGCCAGTGGCACAGCCAGCCTGAAACAACACTGGATCCTTCCTGAGTAGGCCCCAGACTCCCTCAGAGCTGCCTCTCATGCAAGATGGAGTGTGGGTTCTAGGTTTCCAGTCAGCCACTTACTTCCACCCTCTCAGTCTCCTACTGCCTTATATTCCCTCTAAGGTGGCCCTGACATGTGGTTAAACTGCCCCCTGACCCCAGTAACAACCAAGCTCTAGCTGAGTTGGCCCTAATGATCTACCCAGCTCTAGGATTCTGCCCTATGCCTATCTGTCTGGGAGTGTTCTGAAGACAGCAAAGAGTAAAATTAAAACTCACATGGAGTGTCGAGTTGTTCTTGAATGCTGGGTGTTTTTTAAAAATTAGAAGTATTTTGAGTAATTTTAAGGGGGGGGCTAAACAACATGCTTCTGAACCACTCATAGGTCAAAAGAAAAAAAATTAAAAGAGAAATTTAAAAATATTCTGCATCAAATATTACTGGAAATACAATATAACAAAACTCACAGGATTCAGCATAAGCAGTTCTGAGAAGGAATTTTATAGTTACAAATGTCTACATTAAGGAAAAGGAAATATTTCAAGTAAACAACCTAACTTTACACCTTTAAGCTGACGTTAGAAAAAGGAAAGAAATAACAAAGATCAGAGCAGAAATAAATGAAATAGAGCCTAAAAGACAATAGAAAAGATACGTGAAAAGAGCTGTTTTTAAAGATAAAGAAAATGGAAAAATTGTTATCTAGACTTATCAAGAAAAGGAGGAGACATTACTACAGAAACACAAAGGATCAAAAGAGCCTCCCATGAGCAATTATATACCAACAAATTGGACAACCTAGAAGAAAATGATACATTCCTAGAAACATACAACCAACCTTCCAAGATTAAATCATGAAGAAACATAAAATCTGAATAGACCAATTACTAGTTAGGAGACTGAAGCAGTAACCAAAAACCTCACAAAACTAAAAGCTCAGGACCAGACGGTTTCACAAGTGGATCTTGACATTTATATAGCTACTAATACAAATCCCTCAAATACTTCCCAAAAATTTAAGAGGAGGAAACTCTTTCAAACTCATATTACAAGGCATTACCCTGATAACAAAGCAAAAGACACTACAAAAGAAAATTGCTTTAAAAAAAAAAAGACCGGGATTAATGTTTTTATTAATGATAAAATTTATACTGCATTTCTAAAATTTGTATCAAAAAGAATATACTGTATATACATGCAATGAATAGTACAAGATCACAAATTCAGACCATGGCTCCCTTAAAACAACACGTTGTTACAAATCAGATTTACTTAAACATTAAATTTATATGTAAGTTCAATTAATACATAGAGATCTTACCTCCTTTTTAACTTGTAAATAAACCCCACAATTCCTTATTTTAAGGTTTATAAAAGACCTGATGAAATAGATGCTAAAATCCTCAATAAAACTGAATTCAACAATACATTAAAAAAAATCAAACACCATGACCAAGTAGGATTTTATGCCAGGAAAGCAGTGATGTTTTAATATTTCCAAATCAATCGATGTGATAAACCACATTAAAACAATGAAGGATAAAAATAATATGATAATTTAAATAGATTGAGGAAAAGCATTTGACAAAATTTAAAATTCATTCATGACAAAACCTCTTTTTTTTTTTCCTTCTTTTTCTGCCATATCCATGTTATATGGAAGTTTCCAGGAGAGAAATCAAATCTGAAGTGTAAGGCACAGCTGTGGCAATGCCAGATCCTTAACCCACTGGGCCACCGTGGGAACTCCTAAAACCTCCTCTAAAACTGGGTATAGAGGGAATGTACTTCAACATAATAAAGGCTAGTATGACAAACCCACAACTATTATCATAATATACCTTGAAAATGAAAATATTTTTCTTTAAGGTCAGGAAAAAGACAAAGATGCCCACTCTTGCCACTTCTATTCAACATAGTATTGAGGTCCTAGGTAAAGTAATCACACAACAAAAAGTATGTAAATAGAAAAAAAAGTAAGATTATCTCTGTACACTATTATATATATAAAACCCTAAAGAATCTGCCAAAAAGCTGCTCGAATAAATGAATTTGGTAAATTGGCAAGACACAAAATCAATATACAAAATCTGTTGATTTCTCTATATAAATGATTAACCATCAGAGAGAATTTTTTTTAAAAATCTATTTATAATTACATCAGAAAGATATAAAAATATGAAATTTTATTTTTTATTAAAACATAAATATAGGGGAGTAAATTGAACTAGTAAGATGAAAGACCTATACACAGAAATCTATCAGACAATGATGAAAAACATCAAAGTAAACAAACATATATGAACAAATATTCCATGCTCATGGAATGGAAAATTAATATTGTTACAATGACCATATTATCCAAAGCAATCTATGGATTCACTGAAATCCTTATCAAAATTCCAATGGCATTTTTTCACAGCAATAAAACAAACTATCCTAAAATTTGTATGAAACACAAAGGATCCTGAATAGCCAAAGAAATCTTGAGAGAGTATAACACAACTGAAGGCATAGCAATTCCTGAGTTCAAACTAATAATACAAAGCTACAGTAATCCAAGGAGTATGATATTGGCATATAAACAGACACCTAGAAAAATGGAAGAGAATTGACACTCAGAGATAAATCCACACATACATGGTCAGTTTGTTTATGACAAAGGAGCCAGGAGTACACAATGAGTAAAGGATTGTCTCTTCCCTAGATAGCATTAGGAAAACTGGACAGTCACATGCACAAAGATGACAAATGGACCACTATCATACACCATGCACCATAATTAACTCAAAATGGATTAAAGCCCTAAATGCAAGACCTAAAACCAAAAAACTCCAAGAAGAAAACTTTGACCATAAGCACTGTGACATTTGACAACAAAAACAAAAATAACAAAAGCAAAAGTAAACAAGTGGGGCAAAATCAAATACCTCGGAATATACCTGACCAAGGAGGTAAAGGACCTATATGCCGAGAACTATAAAACTTTAATCAAAGAAATCAAAGAAGATGTAAAGAAATGGAAAGATAGTCCATGTTCCCGGATTGGAAAAATCAATATTGTAAAAATGGCCATCCTACCCAAAGCAATCTACAGATTCAATGCAATCCCTATCCAATTACCCAGGACATTTTTCACAGAACTAGAACAAAAAATCCAAACATTTATATGGAACAACAAAAGACCCAGAATCGCCAAAGCAATCCTGAGAAACAAAAACCAAGCAGGAGGCATAACTCTCCCAGACTTCAAGAAATACTACAAAGCCACAGTCATCAAAACAGTGTGGAACTGGTACCAAAACAGACAGACAGACCAATGGAACAGAATAGAGAACCCAGAAATAAACCCTGACACCTATGGTCAATTAATCTTTGACAAGGGAGGCAAGAACATAAAATGGGAAAAAGAAAGTCTATTCAGCAAGCATAGCTGGGAAACCTGGACAGCTGCATGCAAAGCAATGAAACTAGAACACACCCTCACACCATGCACAAAAATCAACTCCAAATGGCTGAAAGACTTAAATATACGACAGGACACCGTCAAACTCCTAGAAGAGAACATTGGCAAAACACTCTCTGACATCAACATTATGAATATTTTCTCAGGTCAGTCTCCCAAAGCAATAGAAATTAGAGCGAAAATAAACCCATGGGACCTCATCAAACTGAAAGGCTATATCAAACTGAAAATCTTCTGTATAGCTAAGCAAACCATCAACAGAATGAAAGGGCAACCTAAGGAATGAAAGAAAATATTTACAAATCATATATCTGATAGGGGTTGAGATCAAAATATATTAAATATATTAAATAACTCATACAACTCGATTGAAAAAGAAACACTCATTAAAAATGGATAGAGAAAATAAATAGGTAATTTTCAAAGAAGATAGAAATGGCCAAAAAAGTGCTACTAATAATTAATGTAAATCAAAACCACAATGTGATCTCACCTCACATATATTAAAATGGCTATTATCAAAAAGACAAGAAATAAGAAATGTTGGTGAGGATGTGAAGAAAGGAGAAATCTTGTACACTGCTGGTGGGAATGTAAATTAGTGCAGTCACTAGGAGAAATGGTATAGAGGTTCCTCAAAAAATTTTAAATAGATCCACCATACAATTCAGCAATTTTGTCTCTTGATATATACCCAAAGGAAACGAAATTATTATTTCTCATAGACATCTGTACTCCTATATTCATGGCAGCATTATTCACAAAAGCCAAGGTATGGAAACAGTCTGAGTGTTCTTCAGTGGATGAATGGAAATATGGAGATATTTATACCTATATATTATTTTATTTATATTATATATAAAGTACACAATGGTATGTTATTCAGCTTTTAAAAAAATAATGGAAATCCTGTCATTTGAGACTATGAACCTGGAAGGCATTATACTAAGTGAAATAAGCCAGGCAGGTAAAGACAAATAGAACTCAGTATCATCTATATATGGAATCTAAAAAAATTAAACTTATAGAAAGAAAGAATATAAAAGTAGTTGCCAAGTGTGGGGGTGGGAGAAATAAGAAGAGGTTGGTAAAAAGGTACAAACTTCCATTTATAAGATGAAGAAAGAGTGAGGATCTAATGCATACATGGTAACTATAGGTGATAACATTCTAGTGTATAAGTGAAATTTTCTAGGAGATTAGAACTTAAATATTCTCACACATTTTGAGATCTTACTGGGCACAGTGGGTTAAGAATATGACTGCAATGGCTTGGGTCACTGCGGAGGTGTGTGTTTGATCCACAGCCTGGTGGAGTGGGTTAAAGGATCTGGCATTGTCACAAGTATGGCATGGATCACAGCTGTGGCTCTGATTCAGTCTCTGGCCTGGAAAATTCCATATGCCACTAGTGGGGCCATAAAGAAAACAAATGAACAAACCAAAACTTGTTTTCACACATACACTGCATATGTATCTACGGTAATGGATGTGTTAACTGATTCAATGTGGAAATCCTTTCACAGTGTATACCCATATCAAATCATTATTGGATTGTACACTTTAAATATCTTAAAAGTAAGTTTATTTGTTAATTGTACCTAAATAAAGAAAATAATTTTAAAATTTAAAAATAAAAACAAATAAAAGTTGAAGTCAGACTTGGAAAAAAATCACTTATTCTCTACATGCTTGAAATAATATATTTGTTCTTAAAATATATTTATTAATTTTATAATAATAAATCACATCAATATGAATAACATCATATCATTATAGATCAAAGTATATTAATTTTTATTTATAGCTTTGGTTATTAAAATGAAAATCTTTATTAATAAAATATCAATACAGTGAAAAGGGGGCTTTCCCAGACTTTTGAAGAAGAATGAATAAATACCTACACTTTCTGAATTGTGATTGCCAAGGCCTAATTTTGAAGACTTATCAACTTTACTGAATATAGTTATATTTTTTTTCTTTTTACTATGTAGGTTAGAAGCAATTAAATCCAGATTATTTTTTCATAGCAAGTGAAATATAATCAAGACACATGTAAAATGAGGCAACATTAGAGAAAGAGCTAGTATTTATACTGAGCATATCTCCTTAGAATTGACCAAGTTATCAGAACAGCTACTTGTTACCGTTAGTTGCAAGTATCACACCAGAGACCTAAAATGGGAAAAGAAAACTTAGTAAATCCAGGATAGTGGTAATCCCTGGATTTGTGAGGAAAGCAGTGAGCATGAGTCCTGATAATGAGACACATCAGAAAAGCATTTTGGGAAAAGACACATTAATTAATAGATGCATATATAACTGTTGCAGTTCTAGGCTGTGGTTTTGTAATATGAAAAATAAAGTGATTGTAGAGGCTGCTGAGTTTTCTATTAATTCTAAAATTCCATGAATGAAAAATGGATAAAATGGTGGCTAAAATATCTAAGTAATTTTTGGAATATAAAATAAAAGGATGAAAAGTCATGATTTTTGAATATATTCTAATTCAATACAGTGTCAGCTATTTTTTGGTGGTATAGAAATGACTATTTAAATATTCAAAAAAATCAATTATTAAAAGATGACTGACAAACTGAATTATGAAAATGTTTAACATAAAATTATAATCACCTTTTTAAAAAATTGTCAAAGTCTGAATAGATGAATTCTTATTAAACTTACCTGCAGATAAAACAACTAAACCTTTTAAAAGAACATAAAATGAATATAGTTTTGTATTCTACTGTTATGAATAAGTCAAATGAAATTTCATGTCTCAGGAAGATGGAGAAATACATGTAAGACCTTTGATGTCATGATAACATGAAGTAACTTGGCAAAATAAAAGCCACACTTTTCAATGGGACAAACAAAGGAAAGTAGAAAGCATGAGCCAGGAAGCCTTGATATATTCTATAGAGAGATATAGTGTTCACAGAAGAGCGGAGAGTCCTGAAAGCTGTAGCCCATGGGAAGAGGGGGATTGAGCACGTTTGCGATCTCATTGTGGGATTGTGAAATTGGCTGGTGCCTAGAAAAGCTCAAACACTGGAGCAGATTCTGTGGTCCAACAACCCCTGTATCAACCATGTTAAAAAAAAAAAAAAAAAAAAAAAAAAGCACCAAAAGAGGGCCTGACAAAAAGGGGGGAAGTGCAGGTAACACTCTTCAAGCTTAATTTCTAAAGCAGGATTATAAAGACCACCACTTGGTGATTGGAGTATAATAATGGAAATTCTATCTAATTAAACTCGAAACCCCTATACCAGCTGAACTGTAGAAGGAATGAAAAGCATTAGTACCCTCCTCCACCCATGTGCACATACTAACTCCCAGAGATGAAAGGGCCTACACTTTCTGAAAAATAAACAAGACAAAATTTTGCATCAATGTCCAATGAATTTTCACAGACAATGTATATAATACAATGAAAACAGAGAGAGAGGAAATTTCAGGGAATAGATGGATAGTCATAAAATATGGAAACATAATATCTAAAATTTAAAAAAATAGGCATATCAGCACATTTACAATTTAGAATAAAGAATCGATAAACTTGAAAATTGAAATTTGGAAAACAGGAATTTTTCCAATTAAAGCAAAGAGTGAGGTAGGTAGGAAAGAAAAAAGATGAAAAACTGAAAACAGAGAATATGTTCTGAAAGCCTCCAGTTATCCATTTTCCTTGATAACCTCTAAGCTACAGAATGGAGTTTCCTGAAATCTTGTACCCTGTACCATGCACTAATGAGAATTACTAATGGAGTACTACTTTATCACATTCTTTATTATTCCTTTGTTCTGTATCTAACTTATTTGCTGGTACAGTCTAAAAAACCTGCTAATTATCTAAAAGCAGTTGTGACAGGCAGCCTCTGAGATGGCTCCCAGTGACCTCCGGCTCCAGGTCAACCTTCCTTGTTTAACCTCTTCCCTGGAGAGTGGGCTGTGCCTAGGGAGTTGCTGCTAACAAACAGAATATGGCAGAATATGGAATGTCACTTCTGAGATAAGTTTACAAAAACACTGTGACTTTGGTCATGCTCACCCTTTCTCTTTTTCTCTCCATTGTTCTCAAGGATGCCTGCTGCTCTGCTGTGAGCTGCCAGAAGGAGAGGCCCAGGTGGCAAGGACCAGAGGTCTGTTAGCAGCCATGAGAGTGAGCTTGGATGTGGCTTCTCTCCTAGGGGAGCCAAGATATCACAGTAGCTCTCAGCCCCCTGATTGCAGCTTCATGAAAGTTCCTATACCAGCGTCAAGCCCTACCACAGCAGACTCAGATTCCTAACCTACAGAAATTGTGAGATAATATATGTTTGTTCTTTTAAGCTGCAATTTGGGCCTGGGTGGGGTGGGGGGGGTATGGTAATTGGTTATGTAGCAGTAGATGGCTGCATCTGAAGTGACTAAGAAATACCTAAAAATGTAGGTGAAAGCAAGGAGGATTTTGAGGAATACATAAGAAGAATTCTAAATTTGATTTGAACACACTGTTAGTAGAAATCTGGTTTTGAGGATGCTGCCTAAAAGGGAGATAATAAAAATGATTAAAGAGGAAATAAGAAAAAATGTCATTGGAAAGCGGAAAAAAGTAGAGGTTCCTTTGTCATGAAGTTGCAAGGAGCTTAATAAAACTGTTGTCTGCAGTTATGTGGAAGCTTAAAATATGCCTAATGAATTTGATGATCTAGCTAATGGGACTTACAAGCAAAGCATTGAAAGTGCTGCCTGGTTTCCTCTTTCTGCTTAATGTAACATGTCCTTGAATGGTTACTTTAGAGCTGAAAACTTTTATCTCTCTGGAATAGAAGCAGAATTCTTCCAAAATCTACTTAACCACTGTGAGTAGATATAAGTATGCAACAAACTGGCTTCTTGATGTACTGCATTACTTTAGTTTCTGGATCTATTTTTTTTTAATTTCCTTTGAAGCCAATGTTTTATTCTAATAATCTATGAGCCCTAGTGATCATTATTTTTTTATAATGGAATGGAGAAATATAATCTACATAACAATATTTGTGATGTTACAACAAACTTAAAAGCAGTCTGAATCAGAAAATCGTATTCAGCACATAACGTACTAAAAAGTATAAACACATAAACAACTGAAATTTTCTCTATCAATATATGGATTTCCAAGGTTTGAAGAAATAGAAAGAAAAGCAGTCATTGATCCAATTAAAAGTATTTTAAAATCTAGGTACTAATAGCCAAACCTTCTTCAGCATATCTCCTTCTTTCCTACCTCAGATCAATCTCTACTATGGCCCTAAGCAAGTCACTTAACCTCTGCGAACTTCCGTGAGTCCTGGGCAGTAATAACTGCTTCAAAGCACTGTTATTTAATCAACATATTATTAATGATCATGCTTTGCACTAACACTTGGCAAATAGTAGGAAATGAGTAAAGGTTAATTGAATCTGTCTAATTGCCATGATATTGAGATGTGGCAATCTGACTTCTTCAGATGAGCATCAATTTCCATAGCTTTTCCATTGAATTGCTGACTTGAATTTCCTTTAGCAAAAAAAAAACAAAAAAAAAAAACAAAAAAAAAGAGCAAACAGAAAGAAAAAAAATTATGCCAGTCCTAATAACCTCATGTAAAATCAACTTCTATTCTGAACTATCTTCCACTCCTTTCAGATTCCGCTTACCCAGCTCTACTTTTCCTTTTATCTATAGATTTTTTTAATCAACTTCTAATTTAAGTTTACTCATGCATTATCTTGTTTGTTATTATCCAACACTTCTAGAAAGTAAATCCATTTCTGTGTGTGCAGAACCTCTGTCTATTTTGTTCACTAATGGAGTCCAATTATGTAGAAACAATCTTGCATATAATTGGTACTCAATAAGTAATTGTCAAGTAATGAATAACTGATTATCCAATTATTCCCTAAAAGTTAATGATCATTCACTAGATGTTGCCTTATGAACTAAAAGGAATTCAAATCGCCCAACTAACTGGAGCTGACCAATTATCTGCCTGTATCCTAAACCCCGCTTCACAATTTAGCTTGTTTCTAAGATAAAACCTTGGAAACAATTAAGAAATGTCTTAACTATGCTGTGATTAGAATTTGACCCAATCAAGTGTTCAATGACTGATACTAAAACCACACAAGGCAATTAACAGTTTTAAATTTTGATAGAGAAACATTAAATCAAAATGGTAAACGCATTGCTATATTTCTATTACGCAGATTTTAATTTGCAAACAAATATTTGCTTCTTTGGAAAACCAACATCTTTCAATAATACGAAATCATGAATTCCTTTAATCACCTGAGTTTTCAGGGTGGGCTGATGTCCATAAAACTATTTTTGAAATTAGGAAATACTTTCTTACATGAGAACTACAGTTGTAAGCCCTTCTTGGTTATACCACTGCAAATGCAGTTATATCCAGCTGTTATATCCAGCCAGTGTGCCTAGCTGGTGCTGTGTTGATTGCCTTGGGAAATAACGAAAACTTGGACTAATACTATCTAGCCTTTTTTTGATAGTCTAACATAAACAAATAGCATCATATTTCTTCTCCACCAGCTGCTCATTTTTCTCTGGTTACTGCCTAGAAACAGTTTTGCCTTTAGCATGTAAACTAAAATACTGTGGTATTGAACACCAAGCTTTAGGTTTACTACAAATAGTTTAGAAAAAAATTAAGCTCTTTCAGACCTTTGCCTGAAAATTCCCAATCATAAATACTCCTTCACCATAGTTGAATTCCAGTCATTTTACTAGGAGAAAAAGATGATGGTTACATCAACTGAGTAGTTAGTTAAATGTGTACCAAAAATTTAGCTGAATTCTAAATACTAAATGCCGAATGATAACAATTAAAAACATATATATTGATGGCATGCATATTATATTTTTATTAATTACTTATTTTAATTATTATTATATCAGTCAACCTATAAGTACTACATCAACATGTAGCATGGATTGGGCTCTCCAGCAACATTTATATAATTCAGACATTTATATTTAATTCTTTTTTTATTGTTATTTCCCCAATAATCTTTTTTCTACTGTACAATGTGGTGACACATACATGTGTACATTCTTTTTTCTGACATTATCAAGCTCCATCATAAGTGACTAGACATAATTCTCAGTACTACACAGCAGGATCTCATTGCTAATCCATTCCAAAAGCAATAGGTTGCACTTATTAACCCCAGGCTCCCAATCCATCCCACTCCCTCTCCCTCTCCCTTGGCAACC
Source organism: Sus scrofa (assembly GCF_054392235.1). Lineage (NCBI taxonomy): Eukaryota > Metazoa > Chordata > Mammalia > Artiodactyla > Suidae > Sus > Sus scrofa. Next base: position 183,638,288 of record NC_139383.1, on the reverse strand, counting down.
ACAAGTCCATTCCACAAGTCTATGATTTTCTTTTCTGTGGAAATGTTCATTTGTGCCCTCTATTAGATTCCAGATTTTCTTTTTTTTCTTTTTTTCTTTTTTTTTTTTTTGGCTTTTTGAGTTTTCTAAGGCTGCTCCAGCTGCATATGGAGTTCCCAGGCTAGGGGTCTAATCGGAGCTGTAGCCACCAGCCTATGCCAGAGCCACAGCAATGCCAGATCCAAGCCATGTCTGCGACCTACACCACAGCTCAGGGTAATGCCGGATTGTTAACCCACTGAGCAAGGCCAGGGATCGAACTTGAAACTTCATGATTCCTAGGCGGATTCATTAACCATGGCCACAACGGGAACTCCAGATTCCAGATTTAAGTGATATATTATGGTATTTGTCTTTCTCTTTCTGACTTAGTTCACTCAGGATGAGAGTCTCTAGTTACATCCATGTTGCTGCAAATGGCTTTAATTCATTATTTTTTATGGCTGAGTAGTATTCCATTGTGTATATTTACCACTTATTCCTAATCCAATCATCCATCTGTCAGTGGACATTTGGGTTGTTTCCATATTTTGGCTATTGTGAATAGTGCTGCAATGAATATGCAGGTGCCTGTGTCATTTTTAAGGGGAGTTTTGTCCAGATATATGCCCAAGAGTGGGGCTGCTAGGTCACATGGAAGTTCTATGCATAGTTTTCTAAGGTACCTCCATACTGTTCTCCATAGTGGTTGTACCAGTTTACATTCCAACTAACAGTGCAGGAGGGTTCCCTTTCCTTCACACCTTCTCCAGCATGTTATTTGTGGACTTATTAATAATGGCCATTCTGACTGGTGTGAGGTGGTAATCTCATGGTAGTTTTCATTTGCATTTCTCTAATAATAAGGGATGTTGAGCAGTTTTTCATGTGCTTGTTGGCCATCTATACATATTCTTTGGAAAAATGTCTATTCAGGTCTTTTGCCCATTTTTCTATTGGGTTGTTGGCTTTTTTCTGTTGAGTTGTGTAAGTTGCTTGTATATTCTAGATATTAAGCCCTTGGCAGTTGCATTATTTGACACTATTTTCTCCCATTCTGTAAGTTGTCTTTTTGTTTTCTTTTTCGTTTCCTTTGGTGTGCAAAAGCTTGTCAGTTTGATTAGGTCCCATTGGTTTATTTTTGCTCTTATTTCTCTTGCTTTGGGAGACTGACCTGAGAAAACATTTGTAAGATTGATGTCAGAGAATCCTTTGCCTATATTCTCTTCCAGGAGTTTTATGGTGTCTTGTCCTCTATTTGGGCCTTTAAGCCATTTTGAGTATATCTTCGTGCATAGTGTGAAAGTGTATTCTAGTTTCATTCATTTGCATGCAGCTGTCCAGGTTTCCCAGCAATACCTACTGAAAAGACTGTCTTTTTCCCATTCTATGTGCTTGCCTCCTTTGTCAAAGAGTAATTGACCATAGGTGTCTGGGTTTATTTCTGGAACAAGACAAGAATGCCCACTTTAACCACTGTTATTCGACATAGTACTGGAAGTCCTAGTCATAGCAATCAGACAAACTAAATAAATAAAAGGCATCCAAATTGGAAAAGAAGAGGTAAAAGTGTCACTGAATGCCGATGACATGATACTATATATTGAAAACCCTAAGGACTCAACCCAAAAACTACCTGAACTGATCAACAAATTCAGTGAAGTAGCAGGACATAAGATTAACATTCAGAAATCAGTCACATTTCTGTATACTAACAATGAAATATTAGAAAAGGAATACAAAAATATGATACCTTTTAAACTGCACCCCAAAATTCAAATACCTGGGAATACACCTGACCAAAGAGGTAAAGGACCTATATGCCTAGAACTGTAAAATATTAATCAAGGAAACGAAAGAAGATATAAAGAAATGGAAAGATATTCCATGCTCCTGGGTTGGAAAAATTAATATTGTAAAAATGGCCATACTACCCAAAGCAATCTACAGATTCGATGCAATCACTATCAAATTACCCATGACATTTTTCATAGAACTAGAACAAATAATCCAAAAATTTATATGGAACCACAAAAGATCCAGAATTGCTTTTACAATTCTGAGGAACAAAAACCAAGCAAGAGGCATAACTCTCCCAGCCTTCAGGCTATATTACAAAGCCACAGTCATCAAGACAGTGTGGTACTGGTATCAAAAGAGACATACAGATCAATGGAACAGAATAGAGATATATTTAATTCTTAAAAAATGGTAATGTGCATTTCTTGTTTACATATACTTATTCAATCATGTTGGTTAAGTTTTCACCACTTAATCAAATATTTCTTTAGATGACTAAAAATAATTTCTTTCCTTGTAATTATCAATGGTATTTATTTAGCTAATGGATTCCATGTGGTTTTGAATACATGAGTATTTTATATTACCATTTTTAAGGTTATAGATATTTATTTTAAAATAAAACTATTTCAATTATTTGTATGTTTCCTATTCTCTTTGTGGTGATAATTATTGTGAGCTTTTGTTTAGTTTCTTTTCCCACGTAGCAGTCAACCCCCTGGGAGTCAATTAAAAAAATCTCTTAATCTACTGGACAAAATAAGTGATTCTTGGTTCAGAAGAGCTGTAGTGTTCTTAAACAGAAATTTGTTATGACATTTAATTTGCTTATACAAGGAAGTACAAGACTGATCTCTTGTGTTTATATGTATGTGTATGGGTCTGATGTTTAAGAAAAATTAATTCTTGAATACTTATTGATTATAAGTCAATTTATATGAAAGCTTATTATCAAATATCTGAGAATAAATTCAATATGATGCCTGGAGACCAAATACTACTATTTATATCAAAATATGAATAAAAAACCTAAAATACATTTTTCAATGGCTGCACCCATGGCATATGAAAGTTCCGTGGCCAGGGACTGAATCTGAGCCACAGTTATGATCCTTTAACCTACTGTATTAGTCCAGGGATCTAACCCATTTCTCCACAGTGACCAAAGCTACTGCAGTCTAATTTTTAACCCACTGTGCCACAATGGGAACTCCCCAAATTAATTTTTATATAAAAATAATTTGTAACACTACAAAATGGTTACCATCAGAAAGTCAGCATTTTTAAGTTTATGGACATGTTAATCTTATGGGAAGTGATTAAAGGAAATAACTAGCTCCTAGCAAATTTTGACTGGTTCCACACAAAAGGCGAAAAACATAAAGATTTGGTATAATGTTGGTCCTTTTGTGCTGAAACTTGACCTTTGTCTACCGGTACCAAAAGAAACATGGAGACAGAGTTTTGGGCGATGGAGGAAAAAAAAAAATAGTTTCATAGCTTTGTCAAGAAAAGGAGGCCACAGCAGGCTAAGGCCTTAGATACTGTGTTCTCCTTTGAGAGAAAATAGAAGGTAGATTTATAGTTTTGGAGTGAAACATAGGACTGCAGGTAAGGATTGGGATAGATGCAAGCTTTCAATCTTCAAAATTGGTGTTTAGTGGCCCTGGGTCAGGTTCTGGTGGTCCTCCTTGTTTTTGGTATGAAATATCTTCCATTTGTTGGGGGGTTTTAGTTCTGCAGAACTCAAAGACATTGTTATGCATATTCTTGAAGAGAAACCTGGACCCTGCCCCAAGACTGCATCCCCTCCCTTCTATGATTAGCAACTATTTGAACCTATACTTTGGAACTCAGGAAAGGTCCTAGAGGCTGAATGAAGCCTATTTCCTAAAAACAAGAAATGGGGGACACAGGAAGGCTTCCATGCCCACAGCCCCACAGGGCCCTGCTGGGTTTCACTGTCTAAAATACACAAAGTTCAAGTCAGAGTGCCAAGTGCAAGGGCCAGCACAGGGACAGTAAGCAGGTAATCATCAAGATTTCAGGAACTGCTGGAGTATCCTGCAAATATAGTTGTGCTTTATTGAGAGATTTGCTACAATTCACATGCAGTGAAGAGCAGTCTAAGTAAAGTGAAGATTCTAATGCAGCTAAGCTGCTTTTATTGGTGAGGGAGCCAAAATAGAAATGAAAACTACTCCCCAACAAACTTCAGGGAAATAAAACATGTTAACTATGATTCAGCTTATCACTAGATTTCTATGATGCGCTTGGCTTCTCAGAAAATCCATCCATATTTACCAGTATCAGGTGGGTGCAAAAGAAATACCTTTGGGGCACCAACATCAGTTTGCTATGCCATTTTCGTAATTATCTGAATGGTTCATTATTAGTTCATGATGTTGTAGTCTGAGAGACCTCTTTTAATAAAACCACTCTTTTACATGCCAGTTTTGGACTAATTAAAAAGTAAGACATACATAATAAGAATGGAGATTAAAAACCTCTTGAAATGGATATTTGTAAGTAAGATTTAATCATAAGGTCAAGTTCTGAATATCAGAATTAGGCAGTGTAGGGAGTTCCCGTCGTGGCACAGTGGTTAACGAATCCGACTAGGAACCATGAGGTTGCGGGTTCGATCCCTGCCCTTGCTCAGTGGGTTAACGATCTGGCGTTGCCGTGAGCTGTGGTGTAGGTTGCAGACGCGGCTCGGATCCCGCGTTGCTGTGGCTCTGGCATAGGCTGGTGGCTACAGCTCCAATTGGACCCCTAGCCTGGGAACCTCCATATGCCGCAGGAGCGGCCCAAAGAAATAGCAAAAAAGACAAAAAAAAAAAAAAAAAAAAAAAAAAGAATTAGGCAGTGTATATAGAGCAAGTATTCATAACAGACAAATATAGACTTCTCCTATAAGCAAGGCCATTCGCTAAGCTTACCTCATTATCATGAGTGATGGAAATAAAGCACATTATCCAAATATATCAATTTCTAAAAAAAAATACTTATGGTTGCCAAGGGGGAGGGAGTGGGGGTTGGATAGATTGGGAATTCGGGGTTAATAGATGCAAACTATTGCCTTTGGAATGGATAAGCGATAAGATCCTGCTGTATAGCCCTGGGAACTATATCTAGTCACTTACGACAGAGCATGATAATGTGAGGAAAAAGAATGTATACATGTATGTGTGACTGGGTCACCTCGATGTATAGTAGGAAATTGACAGAACACTAAACCAGATGTAATGGAAAAAAATAAAAATCATTATAAAATAAAAAAAGAGAAAGAAAGAAACCTTAAATAATATATAAAAAAATAAATAAATAAAATAAAGGGGATGGGTGATTCATCCCCGATTCCTCTAGTAACTTCACCTATAACATAGGTCATTCTACCCAAGGTGAGGAAGAAGCATTTTTCCCCAATGTCTCATATCCACCTTTGATAAAACCTCATTACAATTAATGCAATAATTATTGTTTTAATTTCTGTGTCCTTAAGGTATAGAAAATATACATAACCTAACAATTGGTTGAAACAGGGCAGGCCCCTGAAGGTCCATTCTGGGTATAAGGCCTTCCATGTCCCGCACTTCTTGATTGTTGAAAAAGTGTTTGTCTCTTAGGACAAGTTCCTCAAGTTCCAAAAATCAGATTCCTGCAGTTAATGATTGGAGAAGGAGAAAAGGCAGAAACAAAGGAAAGTAGTCAAATAAGTAAAGTAATAATAGCTTGAACAATAGAATCAGAGAACTTCTAGTTCCTCCTGGAGGCATAAAGATAACAATCTGAAGCATATCTTTGTGTTGTTTGACAGAAACTAAGACTCCTACCCTGTGGAGAGTGTTGACTATATGCCAACCAGAAGCACATAGACCCCTCCAGACTCCTGGGAACCAGAAGACTGTGATTTAGATTCCTGAAACATCACTCTATTACCTCACCACCAAACAATTAGAAGAATGTCTAGGAGCTGATCACACACATTACAACCCTCATCCCTCATGTTGCCTTTAAAAACCCTGGCTTGAATGCTATTGGGGATCTTGGGTCTTTTAAGTATTAACTGCTTGTCCACCTTGCTTGGTACCCTGCAAATAAATGATCTACTTTCTCAAGTTTGGTTTGGGAACATGGTCCATATATTTATATCATGTTAACTAATGCTTATGAAATTTAATATATTAAAACTTAAGCATACATTTTTTGGTCTCCTAGGCTTGACTATATTTTCCATTAGTGTGTTTGTTATTATAAAACACTGAGTGGTTATTTTCCCTAAACAGGAAACCAGAGGTAGTTGAATTCATCATTCATTTAATAAAAGTGATATTGTAACTTTAGGTTACCTTCTTTTTTTGATACTCCACGTATGTTACAAAATGCCTCCAACAGATCCAAGCAACATTTTCAGTGAGTGAAAACATCTAAATACAGAAAAAGAGGGAAGGGACTTCTATTTTTGCATCATTCTACTATAAGACTTCAGAAATTTTTCCTAGAAACAAAATATGACACTAGCACATTTAATTTATTCACATAGTCCAGGATTTAATCACATATCTGATATTCTACTACAAAGATAGCTGGGAAAGTGACTGCCTGGCATTTTCATATCTACAGACTGAGGCAGTCATTACTAGAAAAGAGGAAGGGTGGGAGGTATTCTTTGTAAGCAAACAATTGTGTGTACCATAGCCTTGGCCTATTTTGTTTGTTAAGTAATTACCTACAAAGATAATTTTGCTTCTGAAAAAAATATGTCCAGCAAGCATACACATACACAAACATTTGAAATCTTTCTGGCAATATATAAAATGAGAGAACACATCATTTAATTGTCTGTTGTTAATGCAAGGTATGGTATGTCCTCAAAAGTCCTATGCAAAGAGAGGCCTATATATTTGACTCAAAGGCAGAACCAAGAAGAGGAAGTCGAAGAAATGCTTTTGGGAAAAGCCTTCACAAAAGTGAGGGAAAAATTGCGGGGAGGAAGAAAAAAGTAATGAGATAACAGGGAAAATATCTAAAATTTCTTCTTTTCCATGAGGAGCCCTGCCAGTTTCTATTGTTCAACGGATGATATAGCCTGCAGGTCCTGAAAGGGCATGAATTAGTGTATTTTTTGGAGAAAAAGTCCCAGCAAAAGAGCTGGACAGTGTATATTATACATCTGAGGGCAGATATTAGAGATCTAAAGAAACATACACAGAAAAGATATAAATGCCACATACTGAGTCATTATGAATAGAATGTTTTGAGTTAATATCTGTAATATCTTTCACCTAAATATTTGTTTTTGTACTGTTACAGATAGTACAATAAATGAGCCATATATAACATTTATTCCTGAGCTTTCTCTTCAGCCTGTTGAAAAATTAACTCTGTGTCTAGCTTATATAGTATGTGATCTACTCTTTCAATTTCTGTGCTAGAGGTCTCTAAGGCTACTTCAGGCTTTGTGACTCATTAGAATAAATCATAAGACTTATAAACACTATTATACTCATGGTTACAGTTTCTTTCAGCAGAAGGATACACATTGACATTAGCAAAGGGGAATGCCCATGGGAGAAGGTTCTGGGGAAATTAGCCACAAGCTTCCAAAGGTCCATCTTTGGAGTCTCACAGGTGCCCTTAACTTTCTCAGCAACAATGTATGTCAACATGTGTAAAGTATGGCTGCCCAGAGAAGGTCATCTGAGCCTCAGTGTCCATGGTTTTTGATTGTGGAGGTCACTTACATTGGCATGCAACACCCATGTGACTGACCTCAGTGACTGAGACTCAAAGCATTAAAACAAAAACCGGTATTCACCATTAATCACATTATTAGCATAAACTATTCAATCAAACTGGTACCATGTGGCTCAGGTACAGAAAAACATTCTTATCAGGCAGAATATTCATGAACTCAGCTGAACTTTCAGGGGCCAGAAAAGGACCAATCCTGAAGACAGGACTTTCTGGGGGGAATATCAAGAATTTAAGGAACTCATGTCTATTGACTTAATCTTTTCACAGTCTATCCTACTATTTCATGGCCTACATTCCTCTATAGCAAAATAATCCAATTTCTCCAGGTATTTCCATTTATGCATTTATAGTGCATAAACAGCAATAGTTTCAGAATGAATATACCTAGTAATAAGCATAGAAATCAACTCACGGTTAGCTAAATTGAGTTTTTACTCAGGCAAGTCATCTTTCATGAGTACTATATCCTAAGGAGGTTATAACTTGACCTCCCAATACATTTCATCATTCATGTAAAAATGATTATATAATCAATTTGCTTAGTTTACTTGCTTAGGTACTTGAACCATTCCAACAACACCAGTGTTACACTATATTGCAGTATCCTCATGGTAAATTTCAGTTTTATTATAGAACAAATCAATGAGAATTACAAAAGCATTTGTTATATCTTCCCAATAAAATTGAATTTTCTCCGTATATCAGATATTTTTATGGAAAAATGCCTTTACAATTGGTCATGATTCAGTTACTTTGGGTTTAAAGTCAGCTGATAATAATTCATTAGTTCGCAGTTTGTACTGAGAGTGGTTTCCATTGTGTGCTGCTGTGTAACATGCCCCTGCATTACGTCCCCTATGACTTCTCACTTCAGAAACCCAGGTGGCCACCTTGAGCAAGTGTACCAGGGTAACCACTGGATGGTTCTAATCACTTTTCAAACAGTAAATGAATTTTGAGGGGTTTAGTTTAATGTGCTCCTTAAATTCCAATAGGATTTTAGTAAGTTGGTGACACTTAGAGGCATCCCTTTAATAATTCTGTTTTTATTGACCATCTGCCTGGCCATATGGGCAGGCTACTGGCCACCACCCATGAGTTAGTATATAACCTAACATCAGGGCTTTTATTGGTATTCAGTTATTCCATCACTGCAATCTAGTCCACTGAACTGATTGGTTTATTACCTTTTTTTAGAGTTTTCCATTAGTTTGTAATGTGTCAGCCTTCAAAATAGGATGATGTCTGTCCACCTTGGAACTGCCATCTGTAAATGTGGTGTTTTGTTGGTCAGTTGAATACTCCATAGTGTTATTTGGGAGCTGTTCATAGGGCACCACACTTGCTGCAATAGGATCTAGCAGCTTACCTAGATGATTCCAAAGTCAGTCCTAGAGGAAAAGAGGCTACCTGCTCCTAAATACAATGAGTATCTCCCTTCAGTAGCATGGTCCCAAATAAATCTTTGCTATTTTATTATGGAACTTTTCTGGACACTGCTTTCATTATTAGAGTGTTTCTGATGTAACTCAAGACATTGCAGTTATTACAGGTACCGAGAATATTTTAAGTCCTTCAGTAATAAGGGCAGTTTTAATTGATGCACAATTACAAGCCAATTATTGTCTCTCAAATGGCATGTATCTTACCACTGGGTTTGGAAATTTTCTGGACCAAAGTCTCAGTATTTCCTGTTGGGCAGCACTCACAAGGTTGAGCCATAAAGTTCCATCTGCCTAAGTTCAAGCTGAACATATATCCAAATCAGATTGAAATGGGGTCATAAGGGCTGGAAGGCATGGAATGAGTCATCACTTTTTGCCATTGAGACATAACCTTTTATTGTTTTGGGCTCCATTCAAAAAGTGGCTTTATTTCAGCTACTTTTGTGCATATCATCTAGCAGTATTCCCAGATGTGGAATATGAATCCTTCAAAATCCAAACAAGTTCACCAGGCATTGTGCTTCTTGCTTAGTTATGGGGGTAGGCAATGACTCTAGTTTATTCTTAGTCACCTGTGAATGTTTCAAGTAGCTTCTGCCTAAGTTTTTCATGAGAATTTCTCTGTTTGGATGGCCCTTGGATCTTTTGTTAGATTCATCCACCAGCATCTCTTAGTCACGTATGTCACTATTGAATTTAAGTTAGTCCTAGCTTACTTTTCACCTTCTGGTATTATCATTGCATCATCAATATAGAATGTTCTCTAACTGGGGACAAGCATTAATCCCTTCTAACCAAATCATTACAGTAAATTGATGAATTCAAACAACCTTGGGGGCAATGCAGTAAATACAGATTTTGATAACCTGCATTTGAAGACACTGTGCATGCAAGTTTTTTTCTTTTTCAAGATTGAGATCAAGATAAGCATTTGCACGATCTATCACTCACTGATTCCTGGTATCCTTTATGTTTTACTTTTTTTTTTTCTTTTTCTTTTCCCCATTAAAACCAAATCAGGAACTGCTGAGACTAGAAGTGATAGTACTTTATTCAAGCATTTATAATCTTTTGTTGGTGTCCATGAGCCATCCACATTTTTTCATGGGTCACACTGGACCACTGTACCAAGAATTAGTTGGAACCAGAATTCTAGCATGTCAGCAATTGTAGTAATGTCTTTTTATCCACCAGGTATCTGATATTGTTACAAATTAAAAACCTGCCTGGGCTTGGAAAATTATATAGGTTCCTATTTAGCGTGTAATATTGTACAAAGAGCTGATGAATGCCTTCTGCTTTATTATATAAGATAGGGGACATGTTCCCCAGTCAGACATAATACCATCCCAATAATCTTGGATGTAAGAACCACAATCACTTGACATAAAATGAGCCTAAAATTCCAGTTTTTGTCCAAACTTTCACCTTAGTCCCATCAAACATTGCATCTCCATATATTATTAATCTAGCCTCTATTAGAATTTCACCAATAGGGTTTGGCATCACAGTGCACTGGGATTGCATGGCAAGAAACCTCAGGAAAATTTCTTTCAGAGCCCCTGGCCGTTTTATCCATAAATGTGCATATGGCTTTAAGTTCCCAGCTGAGGGTCAGGCCAGGAGACTGTGGTCTTTTATCAAGATTAAGAGTCTTAATTACACATTAGCACAAAACTAACTGATACCTTGCACTGTTAGATGCTTAACACACACTGGTTAAATTAATACATTAATTGGTATGCAACATATCATTACACAGAATCAATTTGGCCTATTTAGCTACATTTTTGAAATACCATAATTTAAATATTTTATTTAATAATTCACTAACATGATACCGATATACTTCTAGCAACAAACTGTTCAAAAAAGCAAATATGTATTTTTGTAGTAGAATGCCTTCCTCTAAATTATTATAAAAATAGATCAATTAAACTAATCCTTTATTTCAGAAGATTGTTAACAACCAGATATACAAATAAAATTTGATATAAATTAATATGTAAATAAAGGAACCAAAATAAATTGTTATATCTGTTAAGTTGCCATTGATTTAAAATTATAATTTATTGAAACATTATAGTGAGGTAAGGAAACACTATTTTGCTATGTATGTCATTAAAATATGATAAATTTATTACAGTATAAAGGTGAGGCTGCAATGTACATAACATTTCATTTTTATTTATAGTTTTATTTGCTTTATAGTTTTAATTTTTTCTGTAGATGCCAGCTTACACCACAGCCACAGCAAAGCAGGATCTGGAGCGCATCTGTGACCTACACAACAGGTCACAGCAATGCCAGATCCTTAACCCACTGAGCAAGGTCTGGGATCAAACCGGCATCCTCATGGATGCAAGTCAGATTTGTTAACCTCTGGGCCACGACTAGAATTTTTTCTAAGAGTATGGTTTTTAGAGAAAGTATGAAAACTGTGTGATACAAGACAAACGAGGACACTAAAGAAAGGTAATTATTTCTATCCTGGGAATATTACCATACTTTGGTCTACAACTATTTTTTGATAAATCTCAATTTTTCCTTCTAAAATAACTGATAATAAACATGTAATAAATGATGTATGACACAGAATATCAGGATTAAGAAAACATGAAAGAAAGTTGTTTTCTGCCTTCTAGATTATAACACAATGTGGTGTCACTAAAAAACATTCTGACCCAATTCCACAGCAGCAGTGTTTGTAAGACCACGGCTCTGAGGACAAGAGATAGGTACAGAGTGATATTCTATTAAAAAACTAAATGCATAGGGAAAAAAATGGAGCACTATAAAAAACAACAACAAAATCTGCTTTGCCAGGTTTCAGTAGGAGCAAGCAAAGGGGGAAAATAGCAAACAAAAATTAGGAAACTTAGAATAGATTTACAAGGAGATCCTGCTGAATAGCATTGAGAACTATGTCTAGATACTCATGTTGCAACAGAAGAAAGGGTGGGGGAAAAACTGTAATTGTAATGTATACATGTAAGGATAACCTGACCCCCTTGCTGTACAGTGGGAAAATTAAAAAAAAAAAAAAGAAATTGATATCAGCATATTCTGCACAGAAACTTTGAAACATACTCATAGAACATAGCCCATGAGCCCTCATAGCCCATGAGGTTTTCTTGGCAAGAAAATGAAACATTTTGAAGGGCCTTAGGTCACAAAAATTGTATTACATATGAACAGATAATTAAGGGTTGCTTGAATTTTTATGCTTTTATCGAAGTATAGTTGATTTACAAGGTTCTGATTTTTTTTTTAATTTTTTGTTATATGAAGTCTATGAACGTTATCCTTCAGCCTGATGTGGTTCAGGGGAGCCTTGTTTATATAACAAAACATTTAAAGAGGTTTTAGAAAAATCAACTGGATGTATATGTGGATGAAAAAGCAGACAGTGGCGAAACAGATTTGTGGACTAGTTTAGTAATGGAGACAGAACAAGATGTGTCATTTGATTAAATTACATCAATTATTTTTCCTTTAGGAATTGTGGCTTTGGAGGCATAGGTAATATAATTTTTGTCTGATCAAGGTCATAAACCTTTATAGTTTCCTTCTGCAGGTTTTCTTCTAAAAGTTTTGTAGATTTATGATTTATGTTTAGGTCTGTAATCCATTTTTATCTAGTTTTTATATCATACAAGCTACGTATTGAAGTTTACATTTTTGGCATATAGACATTAAATTATTCTAATACTATTGGTTGCAAAAACTAACCATTAAATTGTCTTTACATATTTATTACAATTTAGACATCCGTATATATACAGTTCTATATTTGTATACTCTATGCTGAATCACTGATCAATTTGTCCACCTTCAGGTTAGTTTCATACTGTCTTGGTTAGTATAGCTTTATATAATTGAAATCAGATAGTATCTGTTTTCCAACTTAGTTTTCCTTCCACGGAGTTGTTTTGGCTGTTTTAGTTGTTTTGCATTTTCATATGAACTTTAAAATCAACTTTTCAATTTTTACAAAAAATCTTGGTTGAGATTATATTGAACTATAAATCAATTTGAAAATAACTGTCCTCTCACAATGTTGAGTCTCCCAATCTATGATGAATATACATTTCCATTACTTAGGTCAAATTTACTATGCCTAATTATTTTATAATTTAAATTAAGTAGCTCTTGCACATCTTTTGCCAGATTAATCCATAAGTATATTACACACACACACACACACACACACGCACGTATTTGGCCACATACAAGTTCCTGAGCCAGAGATCAAATTCAAGCCATAGCTGTGGCAACACTGGATGTTTAACCTACTGTTCCACAGTGGGAAATCTCTGGGTATATCATATATTTATGACATAAATTCTTTTATTAAACTGTAGAAATAGTTGTGTTAATATTTAATAGGAGTTTATATACAATTATTATTTTTCAGAATGTTAAAAGTATTTTCTATTGATTTCTCACTTGCAATTTTTTTTGACACTGTATTTGCTGTCATGTTACCTTTGTTATTCTGTTAATTTCCTACATGTTTATTTCCTACAGCTGCTTTGGTAACTTTTAAGCAACTTGATTATGAATTTGTGGGGTTTTTTTTAGGTTCTTGTGTTTGAAATTGGTTAAGCTTCCTGTATTTGGAGATAGATGATTGTCATCAAATTTGGAAAATTTTCTTTACATATATTTTGTGTATCCCCATCCCCCCATTTTTTATACTGCCATTTTACAATGTTTAAGATATTTAAAGATTTCCCTGGGCTTACTGATGTTGCATTTATTTTTTTATTCCTTTTCACCTCTTTTATTTAATATCTATATATCCTCTAGATATCTTGAAATATTTTGAAATTCACTAATCTTCTGCAATATTAAATGTATTGTTAAATTTAAACTATATATTTTTATCTAATATATCATTGATTTCATCTGTCCTCTTATCATCCAAAATTTCTGTACATTTTCAACATGTGAAATACAATTAAAATAACTTTTAATGCCTTTATATGCTAATTATACTTCTTTGTCAGCTTTGGGTCTATTTTAATTGATTTCTTTTCTTTTTTTTTTCTTTGCTTATTTATACACCTGTTAAATTTTCATTGGTTGCTAGACAATGTTCATTTTATTTTTTTGAATGCTAGAAAAATTTATGTTAATAGAACTATGATTGATCATTATTATGATGAATAATGCTACAACATGAATTTAGTCTTCATTAAAAGTAAAGCACTGTTGGAATTCCCATTGTGGCTCAGCAGAAACAAACCCGACTAGTATCCCTGAGGATGCAGGTTTGATCCCCTGCCTCACTCAGTGGGTCAGGGTATCCAGTGTTGCCATGAGCTGTGGTGTAGGCAAAGATGCACCTTTGATTAGCTGTTGCTGTGGCTGTAGCTATGCCAGCAGCTATAGTCAGATTTGACCCCTAGCCTGGGAACTTCCATATGCCATGGGTATGGCCCTAAAAAATTAAAAAATAAATAAAGCATTGTAGTGAATAATGATACAATGAACATAGAGGCACAGAAGTCTTTTTGAGATCCTGATTTTATTTCTTTTTGAGATATGTATTTGAGCTTTAGTTATGTGAAAAATCTTGAAGATAGCAAGCGGTGCAATTGTTGGGCTCACCTCACTTGTCTTCAAAACTTTTATCCCATACATTATATTTTTTGTTTGTTTTCATTTGCATTAAGTTAAGGAATAAATCTGATCTCTGTTGCTCCACATTCATTGGAAATTAAAAAAATATTTTTTTTTATTTTTTAAAGGTTTGTTTTTTATATACAGGCATTATTACTATACTGCTGTTGTAACAAATTAATGCAAAGTTAGCGGCTTAAACAATAACAATTTATTTTCTTTACATTTCTGTTGGGTAAATATACAACTCTGGTTTCTAAATTCAAGTGTAGGTGAGGCTGTACTCCTTTCTGGAGGATGTAGGGAAGAATCCACTTCCCTGCCTTTTCCAGATCCCAGAGGTCACTAACATCCCTGGGTTCATCACATCCTCTCTCCATATTGAAAGACAGCAAGTGCAGGCTGAATCCTTGCCGCATAGAATCATTCTGATGTTTTCATCTCCACATCAGTTTCCCTGACTCTGGCTCTCCTTTTGCCTCCCTCTCCTACCTTCAAGGATTCTTGTGATTACGTAGTGACTACCTGGATATTCAGGATCACCTTTCTCTATTCTGATTAGCAACTTTACTTCCATATGAAATTATAATTTACTCTTGCTACTTAATATAGCATAATCACTGGTTCCAGGTATGAGAATGAAGACATCTTCAAGGGCCCATTTTTCTGCCTACCACCACAAGAAAGAGTTAGATTTTGCTTTTTCAATCTATTATTAAAGTTTCCATCTTTAACTGAAGAGTCTGAAACCTCTTTTAATATAATTATTGATATAGGCAACATTAGCTTATGATCTTGCTATTTGTTTTCAATTTCCCATTCTATTTTTTCCACGTTTCTGCATTTTTAATAAACTGCATTTTTAAATTTCATTTTATCTTTTCCAGTGTGACACTACATATAGCTTTGATATTGTTTGTTTCATTTTATTTACTTACTTATTTTAGTTGTTACTTTTGTTGCATTGCCTAATTTTTATCTAGCTATGAGTTACACTGGAATGCTAATTTGTTGGATGCTTGGATTTTATTATATTCATTTCAAGTGTTCTGGTTTTTGTTTTAACAGGAAGTTTAGTTGTACATAGATCTACATGATATTTTTCAAACTTTATTTTTCAACTTCATTTTCTGGCATGACTAGGAAGAGTCTGTCTTTGAGCAAGTTTAGCTCAACTATTCAACTAATTCAACCACCTTTCTCATTATTAATTTGTTCAGATTTTCCACTTCCTCATAATTCATAAGCCTTAGTAGGTTATATATTTCTAGGAATCAATATATTTATTCATGTTGTTTACTTATTTCTTAGTTATTACCAAAGTCTCTCTCCTCTGGTGATCAGGACTAGAAAATCTCCCTTCTCTACATGACTCTGGGAACTGTTCTAATTAAAACTTTGTGGTTGTTGCTCTTCAGTAGTGATTCTTTGTTTAGTTTCATGCATTCCCATCCTGTGCATGAGCAGCTTAGTTCAGTACAGCCCTACGTGCATTTCCAGAATGGCTTTCATGTGTAGTTCCCTCTCTGTGGTCCTTTGCTCTACAAATTTCAGTTATTTCAGCCTCTCCACACTTCACTCTCCATCTCTTTAAATTACAGGACTGTCACAGTCTGCTTACTTTCCCACTTCCTGCACCTATATCATGGCCTAGAAAGTGCCTGAAGGCAGTAAGTGATGTGATTATAAAACTCAACTTGTTTGTTTCCATTCCTTTAGGTTACTGTCTTGTTCTGTCTGTTGTCTAATGTTAAAATAGTATTTTTATTTTATTTTTTAAGTTCTCTTGTTTACTGAAGAGGTCAAATCCTGTTGCAATTATTCCATTATGAACATAACCATCTTATGATCCAGTCTTTTCTGGTATATTATCAGTGATAATTCTCAATGATTTTCTACTACTTTTACAAAAATGTGGTGCCTCCCAGAATATTTACACATACTCTGCAAAATGTGTGGCTTGTGCATCTCAGATATAAAAGCAAAATGGTCTATATGTTATACATATCATGGGTTTATAGAATAGCTATAAAGCCATTAGTGTTTGATAAACTAAATGTATAACAGTCTATTAAAATTTCTTGTTAACATAAAAACACTGGGCTTTAAAGCATACTTTCATTTTATGCCTAACAGGCACATGGCAAAAGCCTAAATTGTCACGACAACAATTAAATGTAAAACAAAATAGACAAGGTTTCAAAGTGAAGATGATAGCTTTACCAAACAGACAACTATACTTACTCATTTATTTAATAATGATTTTTAACATCTCTCTTAATAGCATGCTCCCAGCCATCACCAAATAACAATTGACACTAATATAATCTACTGATTATTCAGAAAGCAAGACTGATCTTACTTCTTAAGGAATAGAAAATCTTAAGAAATAAAAGTAGTTAATCATCCTGTAGCAATGAAGCATAGATTTGGTAAGCATTTCCCATTTGGTTATTTTTCCCAGGAGATCTTACAAATACACACAGATAAAAACAGTAAAATGCCTACTAAAATATTGAAATAAATGTCAAGAATCAAAAATTATATCAGGAGGCAAATGACTATAATTCAAGGATACCATTGATTTTGTAATGAAATAAAACTACAGAAGGTCTCCAACTTTCAATGGTGTGACTTATGATTTTTTTCCTTTTTTGGTCTTTTTGTTTCTTTAGGGCCTCACCCACAGCATATGGAGGTTCCTGGGGATACAGGTTGTATAGGAGCTACAGCTGCTGGCTTACACGATAGCGATAGCAATGCAGGATCTGAGCTGTGTCTGTAACCTACACCACAGCTCACAGCAACGCCAGATCCTTAGCCCACTCAGAGAGGCCAGGGATCGAACCCGCATCCTCATGGATGCTAGTCGGGTTTGCTAAATGCTGAGCCATGACGGGACTCCGTGACTTATGATTTTTTAACTTTATGATGGTGCAAAAGCACATGCATTCATTAGAGTCCGTACCTTGAATCGTGAATTTAGATCTTTTCCTGGTCTAGTGATTGCAGAATGAAGCTCTCTCTTGATGCTGGACAGCAGCAACAAGCAACAGTTCCCAGTCAGTCACATGATCATGAGGGTAAACAATCAATACACTTACAGTCATTCTGTAACTATACAACTATTCTGTCTTTCACTTTCAGTACAGTACTCAATAAATTACATAAGATAGTTGATTCTCTATTATAAAATAGACTTGTGTTAGATGATTTTTGTCCAACTGTAGGCTAATGTAAGTACTCAGAGAACATTTAAGGTAGACTAGGATAGAATATGATGTTATGTAGGATAGGTGTGTAAAATGAATTTTCAACTTAAAGTGGGCTTATCAAGACTTAACACTATCATAAGTTGAGGAAGACTTGCATTTAAAGGTTTAAAAAAAAACTAGGCATATTCCTTTGATCTCTCAGTAGGAATTACCCAACATCTCTTGGGAATGAGTCTTAATATGGTAATATATATAAAAATTTAAATCTCCTCAGATGTTTCAGAAGTTAAAATGTAAATTAGGGCACAAGAGTAAAGGCCTAGATGCTAATTTCGAACAATGAATTGAATGTTGTTTATTAGACAATTACATGTTATAATAAAAAAAGGAAAAATAGAATTATATTTCATAAGACTAAAGATGAAAAGAAACACTAAATGCCATGCCATGTAGGAAATATACAAAGAGGCTTCTTTCAACAATAGAGAAGATTAGCAATAACAAAGGAAAAATGAATGTTTATTGACAACTCTCCTAACACCTTCTGTGGTTATTTTACATACTAAGAATTCCTACTTCTTCTTTAACTTTAAAGTTCTCAATACTTTTTTTCCTTCTAAATACATTTTTGAAGAACAGCATTTTAAATACAGAATCACTAACTGAACACAAAATAGTGCTGGATCATTTCACAAAGGCTATTTCTTTTATTTCTTTACTGCATTACATAACTCAGAGCTTTTGGGGGCTCACTCAAAGGGATAAACTTACCAGACTTCTTCAGCAAAATTACAAAATTCTTTAGAAATAGATATTTTAGTTTTGTGCTCTTCACTGTCACATGCTCAGACAGTGCTTTAGCAGATGTTACATTGTGGTCTAAGGAATAACTTTTCATGTGGAAGGCTATGCCTCTTCCTCTTAGTTAATGCAGATTTTCATTCTAATATAGTCTCATAGTTGGCACCTTTCTTGATCCCTATGAATACTATAGAACATTGGTAGAACTGAGGTATATTAAGCAATTTCACAGTGTCTTTAGGCGGTCTCTGGTATGTTCTAGGTTGCAGATTATACAAACTGCAGATAAACATGTAAACTGTGAAGTGATTTGCTAATATCTCTGGCATGGTGCTTATCTTACCAACTGCAAACTCCAAATATCCTCTATCAATTTTTCAATTAAGTACAGCCTGTCAAATTACTACTAGTCCATAGTTAGTTTTCCTAAATAATTCTGTTATTGTTTGTTATTTCTACAAAAACAATTCTATTGAAGGAAATGACATGTAAAACACTACATGAAACTATGGCTCTATCTACCATCTTTTGATTTTGTATATGCTTTCTACATCACCCTTCAAGGCACAAGTCTGAAGAATGGGGATTACTGCTTAGAATTACTTTGCCTTAGATTCAAGGTTTCTTTTAGCCTATGAGATGCTCTCATAATGTCTTCATCCTTAGGTTCCATTGTTATTCATTTTAAATTGGGATTCCAATAATGTTTTATTTTTTATTCAAACCAAAAGTGACTATTACAAATAACCAGGTGTATGGGAGTTATTAATTCCTATTTTAATAGAATTTTGTTTAGACTATCATCTTACAAATTCTGATTTTGAAATATAATTTTCTTTGAATTCTTTACTTAGGATTATAACACTTTGGTATAATGAAGAAAAATAAATGCATGTGGTATTCAGATTCATATTTTTATAAATTACATAATTATCTTATGTAAAACTGTTTTTCCTCAATTTTACCTAATTGAATACTTAAAATCAAAAATTAGTACATTAAGGGGATTGATCAAGATGGTGGAGTAGAACATGAAACTCATTTCCCTCAAAGGATACATCAAAAATATATCCATATGTGGGATGATTATCGGTGAAAACTAACTGGAAAATGGCAGAAAGACTCCTTACAAGTAAGGCTGTAAGAAAGGCCAAAAACAGAACTGGGAAAGAAGGGAAGATAAGTGATCAGGCTGGATCTGTGCCCCTGGGAGGAGAGCCAGAGGAAAAGTGAGATTCCACAGTTGGAGATCTGTCCTGGGGAGTGAGCAGTTCAAGCCACATACTGGGTACCCCATTCAAGGTATCCAACATAGGGACGATAAAACCCCTTGATTTCTGGAGGGCTACTGGGTTTAACTGTAGAGCTGTGGGAAACCTGGACCTCACTCCTGAGGAACATATGAGTGCTGGTTTGCTCCTTAGAGCAGAGAGAGTGGACTGAAAACTGCTCAAGTGGCTGTCCAATTTCCTGTGACCATCTCAGGGGCTGCCCCTGCCTGAGCCAAGCAAATGCTCGAACCATGCCTATTTCATGTTGTAGCTACACCCTGGATCAAGGGTTCCATGACCAAAGAGAAAGCTTGGTCATGGAATGCAGAGATGACTTGAGTCTGGGGTCTGATCTGAGTGGGATGGAAATAACCACTGCTGGTGTTTATGTAGGCAGCATATCAGGGGTGGTCCTGATCTCTGAAGGAGGCCTGAACACCGTATCCCACATGCTGACACATGCTGAGAGCCCATGAGTGCCCCACCTGCTTTGAAGCAAGGCTCCACAAGAAGGCAGGGGAATTGGAGGCTTGGGATAGTGGAAAAAGGATACTTAATATCAGAAGCTGTGTCTAGGAAGTGCAGGGAATCCAGTGCTGGTGCTTACGTTGGAAGCGGCCTGACCACAGCCTTTATGGCCCACTGTAGCTCATGACCCTTCATGCTTTAAGAGCATATACAAGCCCCTCCTGCTCCAGCACTGTTCATCTATGCAGCAAGGGTGCAAGTTTTAGGGCAGCAGAGAGCGCACATCTAAAGGGAACAGAGCCAGCTCAGACCTGACACTCAGAGCTTTTGCTCCAGCAACTTGGGACCTGCCTGCACCTCCAATAAGGTGGAGACAGTCACTAAGCAGAGGGGAAGCTCTGCCTCAAAGGAGGCTCAGGCTCTAGCTCCTTCATTTCCAAGTTGATAGATGCCAGCACACCCAGTGGAAAGATAGAACTTTTATTCATGTTAAATCTATCTTTCTCGCCAAAGCCACTGGGCATGTGCATACTCTACAGGGATACTCCCAAACAAGGACACTTTTTTAATAGGTAATGGTTTCACCTAAATTCATAGAGGCAGGGAAATTTAAGCAAAATGAGAAGACTTTGGAACTGGTCTCAAATGAAAGAGCAAGAGACAAGGGATCAAGATGGCAGAGGATTAGGACATGGCAGTCACCTCCTCCCACAAACACATAAAAAAAAAAAAAGAAATCTACGTGGAGAATGATCTGCACAAAACATCTACTGAATGCTTGCAGAAGACCTCAAACTTCCAAAAAGGGTAAGAAACACTCCATATTAACTGGGTAGGAAATTTAAAAAAAAAGAGAGAGAGAGAGAGAGAAATAATGAGAAACAGGAAATAGGATGGGATTAGCACTTCTGAGAGGGAGCTGTGAAAAATAAAATTAATCAGGATACTAATCAGGAGGCCACCTAACTAATGGGAAGATCAGTCAGGATAGAGTAGAAACCTCAAATCTTGGGAGGAAAGTACAACAGCCAGTCCAAGGAGGACAAAGCAGAGAGAGAGAGAGATGCACAGACCATCAGTACCACCACCCCATGAACCACAGCCTGAAACATCTGGTGGGGCTGGACACTGAGACTTGGGCTTCAGAGTCAGTTCCAGGGAGAATAGTAGGGTTGGCTGTGTGGAAATAGCTTGAGGGGGCTAGGGAGAGGTACACCACAGCCAAGGGACCACAGGAGGAATCCGGTACCTATGAAAAAAGCAAGGAAAAATTGTTGGGGAGTGTGAGAGGAGGATGGGAACACCAGGAACTTTTTTCTTTGCACATGCACGGGCTCTCAGGCAGTGGGCACCCTCTTGCATGGTTTACAGGTACAATCTGCTGCAGCCATCTCAGATTCCTGGGGTGAGTGCAGCCCACAACCACTAAGGGTCCCATGACCAGGCACTGCTGGTGAGTCCAGTCACTTCAGGGGTTGCCACCACAGTAGGCCCTGCACCCAAGCACTGTATATTTTCCTTACCTCCCTGGGAACACAAACATCCAGCAGCTGCTACTGCCAAGGGCTCTGGGCACAAGCCCCACATTCCTGAGGGTCATTGCAACTACCAAGGACCTTACAAACTGGTGTCATCTGCAGGTGTTTCCCATTGCCCCCACCGCCCTGGAAGCAAATGCAGGCCATGAACCTACTCACTCACTCCCTGTCAAGGGGAAAAGAGCCTGCATAAACCAAGGAAAGAAAAGCAAGCAGCCAAACCAAAAGCAGCCCTCACATTCAAAAAAAAAAAAAAATCCAATTTAAAAGAAAAGAGAATTCCTTTGAAGATGTAATGAAACAGACCTCTGCAGTCTAACAGACACCAAATTCAAAAAAGAGGTAATAAAAATACTGAAGGAATTAAGAATGGCTATTGACAGTAATTCAGATTACATTAAAAAGGAACTAGAAACTAAGAGGAGGAGCCAAGAAAAAATTAGAAAGTTCATTTGTAAAGAGAAAAGCAGAGTTAAAGGCAATGAAGAGCAGGATGAATGAAGCAGAGGAACAAATAAGTGATTTGGAAGACAGAATAATGGAAATCACCCAATCAGGACAGCAGACAGAAAGCCAAATGAAAACAAAATAATAATCAAAAAAAGAAATCAGTATGTGATCTATAGGATAATAGAGAGTACATATCTGCACATAATAGGGATTCCAGAAGTAGAAGAAAAAGAAAAGGGGATTAAAAATATATTTGAAGAAACTATGGCTGAAAACTTTCCAAAAAATTAAGGACATAGATATCCAGATATAGGAAACACAAAGGGCCACAAACAAGTTGAACTGAAACGGACCCACATCACGACGTATTATGATAAAAATGGCTAAAGATAAGGTGAAGGTAAGGGCAGCAAGAGAAATACAAAGAGTTAATTATAAGGGAACCCCAGTAAGGCTATCAGCTGATTTCTCTATAGAAACACTACAGGCCATAAGAGGATGTCAGGATATATTCACAGTTCTTAAAGAGAAAAAAAAATTACAGCCTAAAATACTCTACCCAGCAAGATTATTATTTTAAAAAGAAGGAAAAATAAAGAATATCTCTAAGAAACATAAACTAAAAGAATACAGCAACACTAAACACATTCTAAAAGAAATATAAAAAAAAGTCTCTTCTAAATAGCAAAGAAGTAAGAAGATAGAGGATGGTGGGAATTACAATTGGAAAGTAATCACTTAAATAAGCCAGTATACAGATTTAAAAAAACCCAAAACAAACAAAAATCCCCAACTGTTTGTGAAAGTGATGATAAACACAAAGAACAGTAAAAGAATAAAAAAAGACAGAAAAATTATAAAACGTGGGGATGGAGAACAAGAAAATCCAGACTTATTTTTTAATGGGTTTGAGACTAAATGACTATCAGGCTAAAGCAAGCAGATAAAGGAAGGACTTAACATTCTTGAAAAATAGGATAATTACAAATAAAAACAAACTACATTCATAAAAACCAAAAATAAGAGAACAAACATAAAATAAAAGGAAATCATCCAACCAAAGAAAAAGAAAAGAACAAAGGAGGAACATAGAGTCAACTGGAAAACAAGGTTTAAATGACAATAAACACATACTTGTCAATAATTACCTTAAATGTCTTGGACTGAACACTCCAATCAAAAGACATAGAGAAGCAGAGTGGATAAAAAAAAAAATAAGAGCCTATGATAGACTACTTACAAGAGACCCTCTTTAGAGCAAAGGACACATATAAATTAAATTTGAAGGGATAGAAAAAGATATTTAATGGGAATGGAAATGACAGGACAGTGGGAGTCACAATATTCATATCAGACAAATAGACTTTAAAACAAAGCTCATAAAGAAAGATAAAGAATGACCTATTTAATGATAAAATGATCAATTCAATAAGAGGATATTACACTTGTTTATATATATGCCTCTAATATGGGATACCCCAAACACATACAACAAATGCTAATAGACATAAAAGGAGAAATGGATGGGAATAGAATAATAGTAGGAGATTTTAACACCCCACTGACATCAGCAGACAGAAAATCAATAAGGAAAGAGAGATGACACAATAGAACAATTAGACTTGATATTTTCAGGACAGTACATCCCCCCCACCTTAAAAAAAACCAGAATATACATTCTTTTCAAGTGCACATGGAGGTTTCACTAGGATTGACCACATACTGTGGCACAAAACTAACCTCAACAAATTTAAAAGTATAGAAATCATTTCAGGCATATTCTCTGACCACAATGGAATGAAACTTGAAGTCAACCATAGGAAAAAAAATGTGGGAAAAAAAATTTTAGACTAAACAACATGCTACTAAAAAGACAATGGGCCAATAGGAAAATCAAAAAAGAAATTAAAAGGCATCTTGAGTTCCTATTTTGGCTCAGTGGGTTAATAATCCAACACAGTGTACATCAGAATGTAGGTTCAATCCCTGTCCTCTCTCAGGGGGTTAAGAGTCTTGCAATGACACAACCTGTGGTATAGGCCTCAGCTGTGGCTCTTATTTGATCTCTAGCCCAGAACATCCATAAACAACAGGTGCTCACACTAGAAAACAGAACAGAACAAAAAAATACAAAAAAGCCTTGAGACAACCTACATTGAAAACACAACAATACAAAATCTATGGCATGTTGCAAAAGCTGTTCTTAGAGGGACGGTCATAGAGAAACAGGCCTTCCTCAAAACACAAGAAAAATCTCAAATAAAGAAACTTACCCTCCATATAAAAGAATTAGAAAAAGAAGAACAAATAAAATATAAAATCAGGAGAGGGAAGGAACTCATATAAAGATCATAGAGGAAATCCATAAAATAGAGATTAACAAAACAACAGAAAAAAAATCAATAAAACCAAGAGCTGGTTCTTTGAAAGAGTAAACAAAATTGACAAACCTCTGACCAGACTCACAAAAGAAGAGAAAGAAATCAAATAGACAGTATAAGAATTGAAAAAGGAGAAATCTCAATGGATAGTGCAGAAAAACAAAACAAAACAAAAACAAAAATATGAGAATGCTCTGACAATTATTTGCCAACAAATTTGACAATCTAGAAGAAATGGACAACTTTCTAGAAACATACAGCCCACCAAAACTGCATCAAGAAGAAATATATAATATGAACACACCAATCACTAGAAATATAATTGAATATATAATAATAATTAAAAATCTCCCTACAAAGAAAAGTCCAGGACCAGATAATTTTGCAGGCAAATTCTATCAACATACAAAGAAGAATGTATACCCATCTTTTTAAATATTTTCCAAAAGACTGAAGAAGAAACACTTCCAAAGCCTTTCTAGGAAGCCACCATCATTGTAATACCAAAACCAGAAAAAGATACTACCAAAAATGAAAATTATATGCCAATATCTTTGATGAATATAGATGCATAAACCTCAACAAAAATTTGGCCAACCAAACCCAACAACACATAAAAGAGATCATATACCAGACCAAATAGGATTCATCCCAATTCTCAAGGATGGTTTGACATAAGCAAATCAATCAATGTAATACACCACATTAGCAAAAGAAAAGTCAAAACCCACATGATCATCTCTGCATCATAGATGAAGAAAAATATTTGACAAAATCTAACATCCATTCATGATATAAACTCTTGCTGAAGAGTGTATAGAGGTAATATATCTCAACATAATAAAAGCCATTTATGACAAACACATAGAGAATATAATACGCAATAGAGAAGGCTAAAAGCTTTCCTGCTAAAATCTGGAACAGGACAAGGATGCCCACTCTCACCAATTTTATTCAACATTGTATTGGAAGTCCTAGTCACAGCAATCAGACAAAATAAATGAAAGTTATACAAATTGGAAAAGAAGAGGTAAACTCAATATATGTATACTATACACACACACACACACACGTAACTTTATATATAGAAAACAAAATTACTTCACACAAATACTACTTGAACTGATCAACACATTCAACAAAATAGCAGGATATAAGATTAACATTCAGAAATTGGTTGCATTTGTGTATGCTAACAGTAAAATCTTAGAAAAGGAATGTAAAAAAAATACCTTTTAAAATCACACCCCCCAAAATTAAATAGCTAAGAATAAGCCTGACCAAGGAGGAGAAATACTTATTCACTGAGAACTATAAAATATTAATCAAGGAAATTAAAGAAGATTCCAAGAAAGGGACAGATATCCCATGTTTCTGGACTGGGGGAATTAATATTGTTAAAATGGCCATACTATCCAAAAAAAATCTACAGATTTAATGTGGTCCCTATCAAATCACTAATGTCATGTTTCACAGAACTAGAATAAATAATCTAAAAATTTACATGAAACTATAAAACACCCAGAATTGCCAAAGAAGTTCTGGGGGCGGGAGAAAAAGCAGAAGGCATAACTCTCCTAGACTTCAGAAAATTTTATAAAGCTACTATATAAGCTATTAGAAAGTAATCAAGATAGTATGATATTGGTACAATAACAGACATACAGATCAACGGAACAGAACAGAAAGCCCAGATATAAATCCAGATACCTTTGTTCAGTTAATCTTCAACAAAGGAGACAAAAATATAAAATAGGAAATAGCCTCTTCAAAAAATGGTGCTGACAAAAATGGACAGTTGCATGTGAATCAATGAAACTAGAACACACCTTCACACCATGCACAAAAATAAACTCAAAATAGCTTAAAGATTAAACATAAGATAAAACACCATAAAACTCCTAGAAGAGAATATAGACAAAATATTCTCTGACATAAATCATAAAAATGTTTTCTTAGGTCTTCTCAAGGCAATAAAAATAAAAAATAAATAAATAAACAAACAGGACCTAATCAAACTTAAAACTTTGGCATAGCAAAGAAAACTCTTAAAAACCCCAGAAAATATGCCTACAGAATGGGAGAAAACATTTGCAAATAGTGCAACTGACAAGGGCTTAATCTCCAAAATACACAAACAATTCATGTAAGTCAACAATAAATACACAAACAACCCAATCAGAAAATGGATAGGATTGGGAGGCAAGATGGCGGAAGAGTAGGGGGACACGCTCGCCCTCTCCCACAAACACAACAAAAACAAAACACATCTACAGGATAAATGACTTGCACAGAACAGCAACCAATCGCTGGCAGAAGAACCTAAACTCCAATAACGGCAAGAATTTCGTGACATTACTAGGTAAAACAAGAGAAAAGAGGAGAGTGAGAAAGGGGAATCTGACGTGGACAGGTGCTCCTGAAAGGGAACTACGGAGGAGAAGGGGATCCCACACCCTGGAAAGTCACCTACTTGACTGAAAGATCAACCGAACCAGAGGAATCTCCAGATGCAGAGAAGAGTGTAGCAGTAAGTTGGAGTTCTGAAAAGCAGAGCGAGAACCGAACAGATTGTCTGAACTACGGGCACAGTCACCAAAATTTGAGATGCCTGGGTGGGGGCTGGGCATCGAGACCTCGACTCCAGAGTTTAGTCCCTGGGAAAGGGCTGGGGGGGGGGGTGGAGTGGAGACTGCTTGGGAGGTCTAGAAACCAGTCTGTCAAGTTTGATGGGGCAGAGACTGCCTGGGAGACTAGAAAGCAGAGCATCGCAGGGGGAGGGAGCAATACACTAAGGGCAGGGAAGTGGAAAGCCACATCAGAGGGAACCTGGGAGAAGAGCCGGGCCTGCGCCAGTGTTGGGGAGGGGAGAGAAGAAGGGGTGGGCCCCCAGAGAATACTCCCCATGCCACAGCGAGCTTACTGGCCCACTAGCTAGCTGAAAGCTGTGCTTCCCAGTGCATCCCCCCACCCCATGCCACCCCTTATGCACACGCCAGACACAGTGCTGCCTGCCACCCGGGAGGGCAGGCCTCAACAATTACTGCAAGACTACCACTGCAGGGGCTGTCCCTGCCCTGGCCTGCTAGCCCTTTGGAGGGCTACATCCCCATGGAGCAGCACCAAACACTGACAGCCCCCAGGAAAAGGCCTGCAGCCCAGAAAAGCTATAACAAACTTGGCCGGGCCGTGAAAAGATCTGCCTAATTCTTGGAAAGTCCTTCTGAGTCGGCTGCCCTGGGGAAGAGCCTCTTGGGTTCTCAGTGACCCAGATAGCTGCTCCACCCCTTGGCGGTTGCTTCACTCCTGCAAAACAGCTGCTAAGCACCACCAGCCCCCTGCAAGAGTCCCACAGCCCTAAAACACCAGAGCAAGCTCTGCCTGGCTAAGTGAAATCTGCTCCTATCGTGGTGTGGATCTCCCAGTCCTGTCTGCCCTCAGGAAGTCCTCCTTTGCTTTAGAGAGACCCTGTTAGCCCCACCAACACTCCAGAAAAGCCACATTGCCTCAAAAAAGACTGACCAACAACACCAGCCCTCAGGAAACATTCTATCGCATTGACAAGTCAAACTCCACCCGGCCACAGAGAGTACAACTCCACCAGGAAAAAGAAAACAACAAGCAAGATGAAGAAGCTGAGAAACCACCCCCAGTTAAACCAACAGAACTCACCTGAAGCAGTCAACGATGAAACAGATCTCTGCAGTCTGACAGACCTGGAGTTCAAAAGAGAAATAGTGAAGATACTGAAGGAATTAAGAGAAGATATGAACAGTAATGCAGACACCCTCAGAAAGGAACTAGAAAATATAAGGAGGAGCCAAGAAAAACTAGAAAATTCATTGGCAGAGATACAAACAGAACTAAGGGCAGTAAAAACCAGAATGAATAATGCAGAAGAACGAATCATTGATATGGATGATAGAATAACAGAAATCACCAAATCAGGTCAGCAGACAGAAAACCAAATGAAAAAACAGGAAAGCAATATGAGACCTATGGGATAATATAAAGTGGGCCAATCTACACATAATAGGAATTCCAGAAGGAGTAGAAAAAGATAAGGGAATGGAAAATATATTTGAAGAAATTATTGCTGGAAACTTTCCAAATCTAAAGGATACTGAGTTCAAGATACAGGAAGCACAGAGGGCCCCAAACAAGTTGAACCCAAATAGACCCACACCAGGACGCATTATAATAAAAATGGCAAAAGTTAGTGATAAAGAGAGGATCCTAAAGGCAGCAACAGAAAAGCAGAATGTTACCTACAAGGGAACTCCCCATAAAATTATCAGCTGATTTCTCTACAGAAACTCTACAGGCCAGGAGGGAATGGCAAGAGATATTTAATGTGTTAAAAGGAAAAAAATATGCAACCTAGAATACTCTATCCAGCAAGAATATCATTTAAAATAGAAGGGGAAATAAAATTTTTTTCCAACAAACAAAAGCTAAAAGAATACAGCAATACAAACCCAGGCTAAAAGAAATACTGAAAGGGCTTCTCTAAACCAAAGAAAAGAAGGAAAGAAAGGGAGGAAAAAGAAAAAAAAAAAAAAAGAAGAAGAACTAGGATTGAGGAAACCACAATCAGAGAGCAGTCACTCAAACAAGCCAGCATACAGATTTAATCATGAACATGTTTCAAAAAAAATAAAATTAAAAAGAAAAAAAGAGTCATCAAAATCATAAAATGTGGGCAAGGGATGTTAGGAAATAAACAGATCCTTTTTTGTTTGCTTCTCTGCTTAATTTTAATATAGTAATGAAGTGTTTGAACCTACAGGACCATCAGGCTAAAACACACAATTTTAGGAAGGGGTTAGCCTACTCAAAAACAGGACAACCACAAGCCAAAACCAAACACTGCATTTGCAAAAAATGAAAAAAACAAAAACAAAAACAAAATAACACCTCAATCAGATAGTAACCAGAGACCATCCGACCAAAAAAAGAAAGGAAGAATGGAGAAGTATAGAATCAACTGGAACATGAGGTTCAAAATGGCAATTAAAAAATCATCTATCAATTATCACCTTAAATGTCAATGGACTGAATGCTCAGAGTGGCTGAGTGGATAAAAAGGCAAAAATCATCCATATGCTGCCTACAAGAAACTCACCTTAGGTCAAAGGATAAATATAGATTGAAGTGAAGGGGTGGGAAAAATATTTCATGCCAATAGATATGACATGAAAGCAGGAGTTGCAGTACTCATATAAGACAAAATAGACTTTAAAACAAAAGACATAAAGAAAGACAAAGAAGGACACTACTTAATGATTAAGGAATATATCCAAGGAGAGGATGTTATTATCGTCAACATATATGCCCCAAATATAGGAGCACCCAGATACATACTACATATATTAACAGACGTAAAGCAAGAAATTGATGGGAATACAATCATAGTGGGAGACTTTAACACCCCCCTTACACCAATGGACAGATTCTCTAGACAGAAAACCAATAAAACAACAGAGATCCTAAAGGAAACAATAGAAAAGTTAGACTTAATTGATATCTTCAGGACACTACATTCAAAAAACTCAGAATACACATTCATCTCAAGTGCTCATGGAACATTCTGAAGAATTGACCACATAATGGGACACAAAGCTAACCTCAATAAATTTAGGAGCATAGAAATTATCTCAAGTATCTTCTCTGACTACAACGCCATAAAATTAGAAATCAACCATGGGAAAAGGAAAGAGAAAAAACCTACTACATGGAGACGAAACAACATGCTACTAAAAAACCAATGGGTCAGTGAGGAAATCAAGAAGGAAATTAAAAAATACCTTGAGACAAAGGATAATGAAGACACAACCTCTCAAAACCTATGGGATGCTGTGAAAGCAGTGCTCAGAGGGAAATTTATAGTGATACAGGCCTTTCTCAAAAAAGACGAAAGATCCCAAATGGACAACCATCCACCTAAATGAATTAGAAAAAGAAGAACAAAAAAGACCTAAAGTCAGCAGAAGGAAGGAAACTATAAAGATCAAAGAAGAAATCAATAAAATAGAGATTCAAAAAACAATAGAGAAAATTAATAAAACCAAGAACTGGTTCTTTGAAAAGGTAAACAAAGTGGACAAACCCCTGGCCAGACTCACTAAACAGAGGAAAGAACTCAAATAAATAAAATTATAAATGAAAAAGGAGAAATCACAATGGATACTGCAGAAATACAAAAAACCAAAAGAGAATACTATGAACAACTATATGCCAACAAATCTGACTATCTGGAAGAAATGGACAATTTTCTAGAATCGTACAGCCTGCCAAAACTGAATCAAGAAGAAACAGACCAACTGAACAGACCGATCACTAGAAATGAAATTGAAGAGGTCATAAAATCACTCCCTACAAATAAAAGTCCAGGACCAGATGGCTTCACAGGCAAGTTCTATCAAACATATAAAGAGGAACTGGTGCCCATCCTCCTTAAACTCTTTCAAAAGGATGAAGAAGAAGGAATACTCCCAAAGACATTCTATGAGGCCACCATCACCCTCATTCCAAAACCAGACAGGGATACAACCAAAAAAGAAAACTATCAGCCAATATCTTTGATGACTATAGATGCAAAAATTCTTAACAAAATCTTAACTAACCGAATCCAACAACATATCAAAAAGATCATACACCATGACCAGGTAGGGTTCATCCCAGGTTCACAAGGATGGTTCAACATACACAAATCAATCAGCATCATACACCACATTAACAAAAAAAAAAAAGTCAAAAATCATATGATCATCTCAATAGACGCAGAAAAAGCATTTGACAAAGTCCAACATCCATTCATGATCAAGACCCTCTCCAAAGTGGGTATAGAGGGAACATTCCTGAACATAATCAAAGCCATTTATGACAAACCTACAGCAAATATAATACTCAATGGGGAAAAACTGAAAGTCTTCTCACTCAAATCTGGAACAAGACAGGGATGCCCACTCTCACCACTGCTCTTCAACATCGTTTTGGAAGTCCTAGCCACAGCAATTAGACAAACAAAAGAAATTAAAGGCATCCATATAGGAAGAGAAGGCATCCATATAGGCATCTATATGCAGATGACATGATACTATACATAGAAAACCCGAAGGACTCAACCCAAAAACTGCTTGAACTGATTAATAAGTTCAACAAAGTAGCAGGATATTAGATTAACATTCAGAAGTCAGTTGCATTTCTGTATACCAGCAATGAAATATTAGAAAAGGAATACAAAAACACGATAACTTTTAAAATTGCACCTCACAAAATCAAATACCTCGGAATACACCTGACCAAGGAGGTAAAGGACCTATATGCTGAGAACTATAAAAGTTTAGTCAAAGAAATCAAAAAAGATGTAAAGAAATGGAAAGATATTCCATGTTCCTGGATTGGAAAAATCAATATTGTAAAAATGTCCATACTACCCAAAGCACTCTACAGGTTCAATGCAATCCCTATCAAATTACCCATGACATTTTTCACAGAACTAGAACAAACAATCCAAACATTTATATGGAACCACAAAAGACCCAGAATCGCCAAAGCAATCCTGAGAAGCAAAAACCAAGCAGGAGGCATAACTCTCCCAGACTTCAAGAAATACTACAAAGACATAGTCATCAAAACAGTGTGGAACTGGTATCAAAACAGACAGACAGGCCAATGGAACAGAATAGAGAACCCAGAAATAAACCCTGACACCTATGGTCAATTAATCTTTGACGAGGGAGGCAAGAACATAAAATGGGAAAATGAAAGTCTATTCAGCAAGCATTGCTGGGAAACCTGGACAGCTGCATGCAAAGCAATGAAATTAGAACACACCTTCACACCATGCACAAAAATGAACTCAAAATGTCTGAAAGACTTAAATATAAGACAAGACACCATCAAAATCCTAGAAGAGAACATAGGCAAAACACTCTCTGACATCAACCTCATGAATATTTTCTCAGCTCACTCTCCCAAAGCAATAGAAATTAGAGCAAAAAATAAACTCATGGGACCTCATCAAACTGACAAGCTTTTGCACAGCAAAGGAAACCCAAAAGAAAACAAAAAGACAACTTTCAGAATGGGAGAAAATAGTTTCAAACGATGCAACGGACAAGGGCTTAATCTCTAGAATATATAAGCAACTTATACAACTCAACAGCAAAAAAGCCAACAACCCAATGGAAAAATGGGCAAAAGACCTGAATAGACTGTTCTCCAAGGAATATATACAGATGGCCAGCAAACACATGAAAAAATGCTCAACATCGCTGATTATAAGAGAAATGCAAATCAAAACTACCATGAAATACCACCTCACACCAGTCAGAATGGCCATCATTAATAAATCCACAAATAACAAGTGCTGGAGGGGCTGTGGAGAAAAGGGAACCCTCCTGCACTGTTGGTGGGAATGTGAACTGGTACAGCCACTAGGGAGAACAGTATGGAGATACCTTAGAAATCTGTACATAGAACTTCCATATGATGCTGCAATCCCACTCTTGGGCATCTATCCGGACAAAGCTCTACTTAAAAGAGACATATGCACCCGCATGTTCATAGCAGCACTATTCACAATAGCCAGGACATGGAAACAACCCAAATGTCCATCAACAGATGATTGGATTCAGAAGATGTGGTGTATATATACACAATGGAATACTACTCAGCCATAAAAAGAATGACATAATGCCATTTGCAGCAACGTGGATGGAACTAGAGACTCTCATCCTGAGTGAAATGAGCCAGAAAGACAAAGACAAATACTATATGATATCACTTATAACTGGAATCTAATATCTAGCACAAATGAACATCTCCACAGGAAAACAGACTTGTGGCTGCCCGATGGGAGAAGGAGGGAGTGGGAGGGATCAGGAGCTTGGGGTTATCACATACAACTTAGAATAGATTTACAGGATCCTGCTGAATAGCATTGAGAACTATGTCTAGATACTCATATTGCAATAGTACAAAGGGTGGGGGGAAAATGGATACATGTAAGGATAACTTGATCCCCTTGCTGTACAGTGGGAAAAAAATAAACTGAAATAAAATAAAATAAAAAAAGAAAATGGACAGAAGTCCTAAGTAGACATTTCTCCAAAGAAGACATATGGATGGCCAGTGGGCACATGAAAAAATGCTAAACATCACTAATTATTAGAGAAAGCAAATCAAAATTATAATGAGGTACATGGGGAGAAGGTGGCATATACATAGAAAAACACACTTCAAAAAATATGCATTTTCAAGTGAGGCAACCACTGTAGTTTAAAAAGCCCTTACTTAATAAATCAGATGCCTTTTTTTTTTAAATGAGGAAGCTAGAGATTACCCCCACAAAGTTTCCCTCATTTTTTTTTATCTTTTTCTACCCCTAACTTGACTCAAATCTTTTGCATGGTAAAATTCCTGAAATAATCATTGTGATTTCAAATTCTTGCTGGTCTTTATATAACCTGTTGTGCCAGGTAGACTGATAATAAATACCACATAAAAACTGTGCCAATTTGGAAGGATAATGACTGTGCACCTTCTTATCTCCAGCAAGTCATTTCCTGAAGAAAGTAGCTAGATAATTTTCCTTGTTCTTAGGTTGATTTTAAGATAGAGAATGGAAGAATGTGCCCTCCAAAATTATTTAACTTGAGGACAGGAAAGGGTATTTGGTCCTATCTAAAATAGGGCCAGGAAATTATGTTGCTTCATTTCCTACAACATGGGGTTTTTAAATTTTCCCTTGCTTCCTTAGGCATTTGGGGCAAAAAACTGTATATCTCTAAAGTCCATTTTTCCTTTTCTCATAGTAATGGTGTTTTTAGCTGATATATGCTTTTTGGGGTACTGAAAACTACATTATTAGCATCTCCAACAGTTGAAAATAAACATAGTCAAAGAATTGTGGACCTAAAAGAAGACCACACGAATGAAAACAAGCAGAGGCTGTAGTAAAGAAATCAGTCACCTCCATTTGAGACAGGAGAGTGGGAAAGCCAGACAGGAGAGTGGGAAAGTTTTATAGTCAAAACAGCAATGTGAATGCTTCAGATATGTGCTGATTAAAAGTCTTTGGCTGTAACAAGTTCCAAGAGGGCTAACTAGTACGGAAAAATTTGCAAGACTAGTTTGAGGAACATATTTTATTTTCTCTGGTTTGTTCTTAGCTGCATATGGGGGCAATAATTTGGGACTCAGTCA
This sequence comes from Sus scrofa, assembly GCF_054392235.1. Lineage (NCBI taxonomy): Eukaryota > Metazoa > Chordata > Mammalia > Artiodactyla > Suidae > Sus > Sus scrofa. The sequence continues at coordinate 183,603,301 of NC_139383.1, read as the reverse complement.
TCAATCAAGTCAATTATTTTCAGCCAAATAATGCAGAAGCCATGGTTTAGCTTCCTGGACAGACCACTGCCAATGTTTTTGGTGAGAGTTTTACTGCTATATATGGTTTGGCTATTGGATCTTTTATATTAAATCTCTCAAAATGAGGTAGGTAGATTTATTCTGTGCAAATGCCACCTAGGAGAGCAACAAGAGGGTCCTTAACCTAAACCTGAAGTGCCTCTATAAAACACAAGTACACCTGCCTTAAGCAAGGAAGCAAAGAAGTAACAGCCAACCCACCATTTCTAATAGAAACCTCTCTCGTGGCAAACTTGCAGAAAGCCAAAACTGATTGTATCTCTAGCTGTATTTACAGGACAAGAACAAGAGGGCTTAACCCCTCAAAACTGGTATAATCTGGCTTAAATTCAAAACTGGAACATAATTTTCTTTACAGCTCATTATCATCTTAATTTAATGTGAAAATCCTTCTCCACTCCCCTGTTCCCCTCCCCTTGGCTCCCTATTGGTTCTTCTTGCTTCCTATTCAAACTCAGAAAGAACATAAAAGAATAGAAAGGCATGGACCCTATTCCAGAAATATCCACCCATTTACATTAACTTAAATAATGACAATATCTGTACCATAGCACCCCTTTACCTATAAAAATTTTGTCCTTGCCTACTCCTAGGGAGATGTTTTCAGAGCATGAGCTACCCTTCTCCATTCCTTGGCCAGTGAGTTTTCTGCTTGCTGCTACAAAAAGAAAAGGCTATTTCATCTTATTGATGCAGAAAATAACCAGGAAGGAAAAAGCTAAAGGAGGGATGGGCAACACAAACTTCTAGGGACCTTTTTTAAGGGACAGCCGAAATACCTGCTGTATATCTTTCATTTGGTTTGGTTGCCTGGAACATGAATATATCTTAAGTCATTCAGACTAGGCCACCTGTGGGATGATGGAGACTAGGCTTAAAATTGTCTAGGCCCCTAAGGAACCTGGAGAGTAACAGTACCTAGGGAGTAATGTAACACCATGACTGCTTATAACAACTCTTTTATGTGAGTAATAAACTTTTATTTTGGCATTTTTGGTGTTCGTAGCCAGATTTTAATAAAACTTAAAAGTAATTATTTTTTTATTGGAATCACTAGAGTGTCTGCAAAAGAGGCAAATTTCTATTGAAAGGTGCAGAAATTCTTTAGGTAAATGTTAAAAATTGATACCCTCCCCTAAATACAAAATATAATTCTACTCTTTGATCATTTTCATCCTGTAATTTAAAAATTGAAACCTCTGTTGAACTTAATAATTATATGTAAACTATGGAAGTATTTTAGGACGCAAAACTAGTATAAAAAATTTTGGATTTGGGTTTTGCATATGGACAAACTTGCTCATTGATCATCATGCCCATAAACACTGATGGGATGGAGGCACACTGGGACATTCACAAGGGAAGACAGCATAGGAGTGGAAAGCTTTCAATCTGTTCACAGCGAAAGTTGTGTCCAAATTCTCCCTCCTATTTAGAATATTCAGAACTGAAATCCCCAGAGGTGGATAAAATTGTCCCTGAGAAAAAACATCTAATCAATTTTCTTTTTGGAATATAATTCATCTTTGAATCACTCTGCAAGAAATTTTAAATTGCTGCATTTTATATTCCTATGGGATTTTCTTAAATCAAGGCTCTTAAAACAAACTGTTCTTAATGTTTCAATATGTAGTTTGGAGCTTTTAAGGGGAAATCGAGCCTAGTATTTGCTAGTTATTTTTCTAAGTTTCTGAATAGCTGTGCCATTCATATTGTTTATATTATTCCTGTGGATCCTAAATAGTTATACCAGAAATATATAGGTACCTAGTGTCAAATTCTAAGGAAATGAAGTACATAGAAAGCCATAAATTAATAGAATGGTGAAAATTATACAGAAAGCATCTTCTAGCTCTTTTTATATTTCTAAAGAGCCAACTTCAACTGACAGTGGCTCCCAGTTTATTTATCCAAAGTCATTTATTTTTCTCTCTTCAGAAATAGCTATTGAACCAAGACAGCACACCATTCTTCAAGATCTGGAACTATGATTGTGCATGGCTATGAATAGAATGGTGGAATGCTTGCCTGTCTGTATATAGTGGTTCATACCAACTGGTAAAGAAATGAAAATCTTTTGCTTTGTGATACAAATGATGGTATATATAAACTGAATGAAATATGTGGTAATTCTTGGTAGGTAATTGCTAGTTTTAAAAAACTTTAAAAACATTTGATATGTGTGAAATAAGTGGAAGATGAACCTATTAGAGCAGCTTAGAGAAGATATATATGGTTTTGAAAGCATAGCATTCTAAATTACACCCATACAAATGTTAATCTGAAAGTTGATCCTGGACTAATTTAAAATGAGTAAAGTTTCCTTTTTGTCAATGATAAGTTCCATTACAGGTGACTTGGAAAATAGATTATTTAATTGGAAACAAATGAATAAGAAATAAAAAATAAGACCCATAATTAATATTTACAGTCACAAGTAGTTTTTTTCTTATTTGGTGATTGTAGTGATTTAGCTTGATTTCTGAGTAGCTGATGAAGAATGGTAAATAATTGATGGCATTTTTAATTTTAGGTCAGTTACAAGTAAAAAACCTGCCTGGAAGCTTTATGGGCCACACTACAGTTTGGCATGATCAGAAATATAATAAACACTGTTATAAGTGTTATCAATGATAACACTTTGATTCTAAAACACCACAAAGTCATGCAGTTATGAGTGTCATTGGAAATTTCACTTCAGAATCAAATTCAATGTCATTATGGTACCTCAAAGATGATCTGATAATTTTTAAATGGCCAATTATTCACTCATTTTAATAAATACAAATGTATTTGCTTATAATAGATGGTTTTACTTTTTCAAAATTATTATTTTCAAATAGATTACAGGCCTTAAATATCTTAATCTTTATGACTCATCATCTAGATAAAGAAGAATTGATATCCTATTCATATGAGCACTCTAAGTCCTAACAATTTTAAATAATTTTCACAAGGTCGCAAAGCTAGATGGTATAGCACTGGTCTTAGAGGCTTTTTTCTTTTTCTTCATTCTGTTTTCTTTCTGTTCCTCAGATTGGATAACCTCAAATGATCTGTCTTAAAAAAACTTTAATGATTCTTTCTACTGCCAGTTCTAATCTGGTTTGGGGCCTCTCCAGTGAATCTTTAGTTTTAGCTACTATATTTTTCAAATCCAGAATTTCTCTTTGGCTCCTGTATTTGGTGAAACAACATCTTTACATCTTCTTTAAACATGATAACTTTTAATTAGTTGAAAATATTAAAAATCTCTTTTAACATGTTTGTCAATAAGTCCACTGTTGGATGTGGAAAAATTTATGTTACCTGCTTTTTTTTTAACCACTATCATGGGTCATGATTTTATTTATTTCCAATAATTCCATCTTCTTAGGTGTGTGTTTGGTCTACTGTATGTTTGCTTTATATTTCCTTTGCATGAATTACCCATAATGGAGAGAGATTTCTTAATATTCCCCATTATAGTAGTGAATTTTCAATGTCTCTCATAGAGCTTTCAATTTTTTTCCTATGTGTATTTGTACATAAAACATTTCCAATTATTTAAAAAATCTGTATCATTATATAGTAACTTATTCTTTTCCTAATATTTTATTTGGCTGTGCCTGCAGCATGTGGAAGTTCCTAGGCCAGAGATCAAACCTGTGCCACAGCAGTGACCCTAGCCACAGCAATAACAAGCTGAATCCTTAACTGCTAGGCCACCAGGAAACTCCTCCTTCTCTTGTTTTAGATTTATCTTTAAGCAAAACAAATTCGCATTTTCATCTTGAATCCAATTTAACAATCACAGTATTTAAAAAATGAATTTGATATTTTTATCTCAGTCATATTCATAATCATGTTTTAACTACAGTATTATATTGTTTTAGAATTATTATGTCTTTATATTGACATCTTTGAGTTTTTTACTTTTAAAATTAATTTAAAAAATTGGGGGGTTTTATAATATTTGTATTATTTTACTTACTAGTGTATATATTTTATGTTTCATTTCTCATCTTTTAAAAATGTCCTGAAAATTTTTCCTTGGACAAATTAATGATAAAATAAAATGTCTTGCCTGTCCTCAAACATTCTAAAACCTTTATAAAAAGTAATTCAAAATACCTCTCTTCCCACATTCAATGCTATTTTTATCCAGAATGGTATGTCTTAGTTTTTCCAGTCCTAAATTAAGCAGTATTATCAGTTATAATTTTATTTTTCACATACTCTGTTCTTCCTACCTTACTAGCATATTCATCTCTTTCTCCATTCCAGATCATTTGTCTTCCTGTTTAAATACATCTTTTGAAGTCAAAGATTTATCATCATGTCTGTTAATTAGCAAACTTTTTCAATGTTTATATATCTGAAAGCACTGTATTTACTCTTCTTCTTTAACAACTATACTTTATATATAATTCACGAATGAAGTGTTATCTTACAAACTTTAATAACAATATAAAACCTGTTTAGCATTTAAAATTTACCACTTTTTTTCTGAACCTGGGAACCTATAATTGCTGCTTAGTACCTAGTCTAACTTATGTGTTTAGTTATTATTTTTATCTCTTTTACTGATGAGGAAATAGATGTACACAAAATTTAACTAACTTGCGTATAGGCATAGAGTTAGTAAATATGACCATGGAATTAATCTTGGCACACCTACCCTAGAGTCTGCTTTGTTAAGATCTGATTATCTATGGTCTACTGCTTTTTTTGAAAACTCAGCAATCAATCTAATTTTTGTTTTTCTTTTGGGTAGGGAATACTTCTAATATTTTCTCTTTTCATTTTGTACTCTGCTCTTTTAATAAACATCTAGAATTGGATTTCTCTTAACAATATTATACTTCCTATATCAATAAACTTATGGTTTTTGTATATATATATATATATATTTTTTTTTGCTATTTCTTGGGCTGCTCCCGCAGCATATGGAGGTTCCCAGGCTAGAGAACCACAGCAACGAGGGATCCGAGCTGCGTCTGTAACCTACACCACAGCTCACAGCAATGCCAGATCATTAACCCACTGAGCAAGGGCAGGGACTGAACCCGCAACTTCATGGTTCCTAGTCGGATTCATTAACCACTGCGTCACGACGAGAACTCCAATAAACTTACGGCTTTATTCAGCTCTCAAAAATTCACAGATATTACTTCTTCATATATTGCCTCCAATACATTTCCAAATTTTAGTATTTAGAAATTCTGATTAAATATATTTCAGAATTTTCAGTGTATCTCCATGTATTTTGACTTTTATAAATTCCAGCTGCTGCTATTTCCACTGCATTTTTGCGGTAAATTGTGATCCAGTTCTCAAGTCATTAATTCTCTTCTCAACTCTGTCTAATTTATTGTTCAGTTCACTAAGTTCTTTAAAAATTTTTTTTTGTTTTAACGTATACATTTATTTGAAAACTTTTTTGCTCAAAGAATTAGTCATATATGTGGCTTCATGTGATGTGTTTATGATTCTCATCTTGCATTCTTTAAGAATTTCACACATAAATATTTTATATTATCTGATAACTATGTTAGCTTTAGTTTTTGTGTATGCTCAGGAAGATATTCATTTAATATTTAACATCACCATTGCCTCAAATAATAACTTCCATTACTTACAAACAAGAGCAGGAACATTTGGGGCTATCCTAAGTTAAAGTTTTTCAAAATATCATTTTCCATAAGAATGCTTCTATATTTTCTATCAATATTATCAATTTAAAAATGAGTCCTGAGGTTATCTTAATTAGAAAAGCATGCCTAAGTTTGGGTTTATACAATGACCGCCTATTTACCTACGTAGTATAGTCTATAAACTTGACAGTTTAGTTGTCAAGGTTGAAACAGTTCACACTATATTATTCTGTATAGTGAAATCATCTGTTCATTAATTTGAAAAATCATAAATACTCTTCTAAGGTAATGAGAACTACACGTCTTACAGATTTGGAAAGGATGTCTGGTAGCAAAGAAAATTTGTGAATGTCCACTTCAGACTTGAGTGCTCTCCCTCAGCCTTAAACTACATCTTGTAAACCCCTGTCATCTGGTTCTGTAAATCAGAGGGATTAAATTTTTTCACATATATCACTGTGTTATTTTATTCAAATCTTACCACAATTTTGTATGGATCTTTTAAAATAAACTCTTTACTGATGGTGATATATGTTAGCAGTTTGAGTTTTAGTATTTTTAAACATTTAGATAATGCATTCTCAATGAATACTCACTAAATGTATATGCATATGCTTGTAAACACAAGTTTACAAGCTCTCATATAAGCAGAGATATTAATCTCTGCATCTTTTAAGGTAGCATCTCTTGTATGTAGGAATAATGATCTACTGTAATAAAATCACATCCTTATTGAGAATTTTGTTATTTTTGCAAAACATATATTTACTAAACATACCTATAAATGATGATAACTTGTTTTATGCACATTAATACAAGATATTGACTGTCATTGTGCAGACAAGTGGACTGCATTTATTGACTAATTTCCTTTTAGCCCTCTTACCTGGATTGCATAAGAAATCAACTGGGACTTCCCTTTGTGGAGCCATGGAAATGAATCTGTCTGGTATCTGTGAGGATGTGGATTCAATCTCTGCCCTTGCTCAGTGGCCCAGGGATCCAGCATTGTCATGAGTTGTAGTGTAGGTCAGAGAAGTGGCTGAGATCCCACATTTCTATGACTGTCTTGTAAGCCAGCAACTGTAGCTCAGATACTACCCATAGCCTGGGAGCCTCCATAGGCTGAAGATATGGCCCTTTTTAGAAAAATAAAAAAAAAATCAACTGGAGTTTCATTCATACATTCATCATTAGATTATATTCCCTAAGAGTGTAATTTTTCCCTAAAATTTTATTTTCTTGATTTTGCAGCTGAACCAGCAAATACCACCACATTTTTAACTGATGTTAAGAGAAAAGAAAATCATGTTATTAGTTTCAGTGACTTTATGTTATTACTTTGGAATCACTTGTCCTCTTCAATGTTTTATGAAAAAAAATTAGAACTCTTTCATAAAAGATAATTTTCTTCAGAGACATGTTGTAATTGGTTGTTAAAATTAATCACTATTACTAATATTTCCCTGTTATACCCTTACTAACAAACTCCTTTCTTCTATGTACAGAAACAATAAGAATGAAAATATAAAAGCAATCAAAAATAAGGTAACAGAACAACTTAAATCACATTTGTGTAGAGTCAAGGAAACCTTGATGTAATCAAGAATTGTTGGTTTTTAATATTTATTAAATCTGTGACAATTTTAATCAAATGCTTAGCAATTTGAAGTCTAATCATCTAGACACTTGTAAGAAATTATCTAATTTCATTTAATAAATGAGTTTGTATATATAGGGAAAAAATAATGTGTATTCTAAAGAAAAATAAAATATTTTCATTAAAAATGGATACAATATTTGCAAAAAAATGCTACACTTCTAGGGAGTGTGAGGTATTCCTACTTAAACTCTTTACTTCTTCTCAACAAATGTAACACTGTAAAGAAATGTTAAAAGTATATAACATCTATCCCAAATCATGAAGTTCATAGAGAAAAACTGTTTTATTCAGAAAATTACTTTCTAACACAATTTCCACAAAGATGGAACTTGAAAGATGGTAGGTTGAGTTCATAATTCTTTAAGGGTCCTTAAATGTTTCATATAAAAAAGTGAAGACTATGTTTATTTACACCAATTTCCATATGAGTGATCATAAATTTATTGCTACCTGCTAAGTTCCACTTCATTTTGTCTTTTGAAACACAGCAAAAAAAATCTATTAAAACACCTACTAAACCATTTCATAGATTTTAATATAAATCTAGATTTCAGCAATAGGAGCATTACATAAATTATTCAAATAAAGAGCATAAATATAGTTTATTACCATTGAAAATAATAAATCTGCTCTGTTATACAGTCTTACATGCTGAGCACAGCATTATTACTGTGGTAAAGATGGCAATATATAATGTTATTTAAGATGCAACTTTTTTCCCTGCTAAGTCTTGGGTATCTACACCAGCATAGATAGCATATTAAGTGCCTGAAAGAATAAAAATAAAAAAGAAAGTAGAAAATAAAAATTAATGTGTAGAATTAAAGGAAGATTTTCTAAGTCTCAGTTTCCTCATCTGTGAATTATTGAGATTGGAATAGATCTTCTCTAAGGACATTTCTGCCTATTAATTATTATGCTATCTACTTCACCATATGGGAGAAAGAGGTAGGAGTCATTACTTTTGTCATGTAGAAAGAATGGCTCTATTTAAACTATAAGGATGCTTTCATTATCATTACAACTTTTCAGTGTAAGAAAAATAAGCTTGCCTTTAGTGGAATTATAGTTCCTTCTTGACTATAAAAATTACGTAGCTAACACAATTTTTCCTCATTGGTGAATCACCAAGTCTCTATATAGGGTATATTTCCCTGTGATTCTTTGTTGTCTGATGTAAGAAAAGGATATTGTGCTCAGAAATCTGTGTACATTCTACATTTATTTAGTATATGATAGGTGCAATCCATGACATTATTTGAACTTAGAAGAAATTTAAAATTAAAAGGAAAAAAGAACTGAAAAAGGAAAACAACATTCTTGTCCTCTCTGAACTTAATATCTGATTAATTTCATTAATTCCCCTCTTTTTCTCTATCCATTCTGCAGTGCTTATCTTTCTAAAACACAGACAAAAATATTATTTTCCTTCTCACACAACAGCACAATGCCAAAAGCTAAAGTCTTCCACACAAATTTAAGTTTCTTTCTAATCTAATCTGGTCCCTATGAAATCTACCTATAGAAATCTATTTCCCATTACTGGTCCATTCTCAGCCTCCTGAGGTTAGCTTTCTCCTTTTAGACTCAGCTCAAATGAATCATCCTACAAGAAAGATGCCCTAATTTCCTCAGTTGCAAATAGTTGGTCTTTTTCCTTTTTTCCCACAGTATGGTGTACTAATTTTTTGAATGATACCCATTTCATTTTTTCTTTCCTTTACCCATCTATGTGCATGTGTGCCCCCCTTCCTCATCCTGCCAACTAGATATAAAACACATTAAGGTTCTCACCAATTATGTTTATGATTATTTCCTTATCTCTGGAAATATAGTAGGTACTCAATAATAGCATGAGCATTGAATGATTCAATCATCCAAAAGTATATTGAATAAAGTTTGGAGAAAAGGCAGCATGAACTTAGTTTCTGAATGTTAACCATATTAAAAAGAGCATCTGCCAAACTGCACTGATACTCTGACTCAACTTGTGATTAAATAAGAAAAAAAGGCACAAGCATGTGTTTTAAGATGGTAATAAGCATATTCAAAATCTTGATTACAACAAAGGCTATAATTCAGTCTAAATGAAGTAGTCACAGCTTCAGTGGGTTTCTTTATCGTAGCACTTCTAAGATCCATCCATCTTGAGGATGAGTCAAGTAAGGATGTGATACAACAACTAAGCTTCCAAAGTGAAAATCCATGCTGTTCATCAGAATGACATTTTACAAGCTGGTCCTATTCATATGGCTTATGCTCTTAAACTGTGTTTGAAGAGTCTCCACTTGAGGCTAGGGGTGGAGTAGAATAACGGAGAATTTGGTATGGTACTGATCTGTATGGGTTTGCCTGAAGGACTATTAAAATACAGCAAAAAATATCTCTCAAGTGAAAGAAGTCTGGGGGGAGAACTAATCCTGATGTACCAGAGAAGCATACTTGATGGAATTACTCACTTAATATGCTCAATATAAAAAGAAGAGATGATTTGGACCACAGAATCAAGACTCAATCAAATACATATCTGGAACAAATTCCTACATGAACATCTGAAATCTTGAGGGAAAAAAGTTGTAAGCAAGCCTTAAAATTTCTTTTCTCTAAACTCTAAAAATTATCAAAGAAAACATGCAGGAATGAATAACAGAGAGAAGTGATGAATTTTCATTCTATAGAACTCTATGCTCTGGGCAGCACAAGTCATCAAAGCATTAATAGTGTGCTTCCTGGAATGGTATCAGGCACCAGATAAAATGCTGACCCATGGGAAATCTTCACTCCTTGCTTCCTTGGTCAGGAAATGGTAAGGTGGCAGAGAGATTTACCCAGAGAGATTCAGAGAAAGGGAAGAATTTAATTTTCAAGATGGGTGGAGCTCTTTAGTGTAGGCGAGAGCAAGTTTCAGGAGGAAAATGATGATACATCTATAAAATTCCCCCTAGGTTTATTCAAAAGATGACATTCATTTCAATATTCCATTTACATTAGAAACCAATAAAAGGCTAAAGGTATAAGACTGCAGAATTTAACTTGAACACATGGCCATTCCATTTTTAAAACAATGAATTATTTTAGATTTTAAAAATTACATAAAATATAATGAACAATGGTATGCTCATATTTGTTAAAAAATAAACCAAAACTAATTAAGTGCTACAAACAGTCAAGATCTGAATACACTATCCACAAATTAAAGTCGAGGGCACAGGACCAAGCACAGTGGCAATACCATCATTTCAAACTTATTTAACCCCCACATTTTAATTTTTGCCATTTTTCCAAGAGTCTTGGCCAAAATATCTTCATTTGGGCTTTATTCTTATTCTGCTAAAAATTGACACCCTTAATATAGGGCTACTCACAACATGAATAGGACAGCTGTTTTCCATGGCATGGCAAATCAGTGGAGACTTTGAGATAAAGAGTGAGAGAGGATAGAGAGAAAGGAACAGAGAGAGGAAGAGACACACAGAGAGAAAAAAGAAAGAGAGAAAGTAGAAGGGGACCACAAATGAAAGCTTTAATGCTTGGTATACCTTAATAACCTTGAAAGTAACATCATTACTTCTGTTGTATTTGGTTGACATATCACACAGAGTGATCATGCAATGCATTAAGTCCATATACAATAATATTAATACCACATGGCAGGGATCAATGCTGACCACTTTGAGGCTATGCACTGATAAAGATTCTTTGCTTGACCAAACTTTAGTCAGGCTTCTGAAGCTTCTTCTAGGCTTATCTATGCACTTTCTTGTAAAACCCAGCTTTAGCGCTAGGTTAGATTAACCAGAACCCTGAGCCCTCTATATCTGGTCACCCTCAATAAATGATCACATCTTTTATCCATCATGATCCCCCAGGTGATGTCTGATCTCCCTGGCCTGTCTTTGGTAATAATAGTGTTCAGTTAGTTTAGCCAAAATCTCCATTACCTTTGATGTTTTCTCTTAGGAATTTTTTATTCACTGACTCTCCACTCTATAAATAAATTCCCACATGTCCTTGCTATATTTGAAGTTGATTTTTTCTTTTGTCCTAGTACAAAATTATATTCTATCCTTTCCTAGTTATCCCTATACCTATTGCAATAGTCCTGAATAATGATTTACAATCTTTAACAAGTGTCACAAATAATTTTTCTTTAATACTACCCACATTATAGCTGATATTAACTACCCAGAATGAGCATAGATGTTATAGGTTATGGGGACAGAGACCACAAGACTGCCCTCACTTCACATTACAAGCCCTAGTGTTCTGAAATCACCAGTTCTCTGACCAACTGTGTGCAAATTTGGGACTTTCCACTACCTCAATTTGGTAATTTGTTTAACAGATTTATGGAACACAGCAAAGTGGCATATTTATGATTCCATTTTTATTTTAAAATGCAAATAAGGGCCTGCCAAATTAAAATATATATAGACTACAGGCAAGGAGGAACCCAAATGTACAATTTCCCCTGGCTCTGTACTCATCACTTTCCCCATACACCCATTTCTGATTACCAATGAGCGAAGTTCACTGACCTTCAGGTATGCAGTTATTTTATTGGAATTCCATTTTGTAGGCATGATTGATTGAATCATTGACCACTTAGCTGAATTCAGTTTCCAGCTCCTCTCCCTTCTCCAAATCCTAGCTGATTATCATTCAAAGGTCTAACTGTCTAATCATCACATGCTCTCTCTCACATGCCCAGCTCTCACCCTAAAACCATGTAGGCACCCACCATTAACAACTTCCTTAGTGTAAACTCAGGTGTGGTTTGAGGGGGTCCATCATTAATAATGAAGATACTCATAGGAAGAAATTCCAGGAATTTAGAGAGTCTCTCTCAGGAGCTCAGAATGAAGACTGGCTAAATTCAATATTATGCAATATTGGAATTCTTTCAATATTTAAGGAAATAATGGTATAGTGGAAAAAGTGTTATTCCTTCCAACTCAAACTGATCAAATTTTCATAATTCAGAATGCATTTACACATGATATATTGAAATACTATTCTACTATAGTTTCTTTACAGAAAATAGTTTAGACAACGACTTTTATTTTCCTTTTAAGATGAAAAATTGACTGAAATAACAAGCCAGTTGTATGGTAGCCAGGACTCAATTAATAAGATGAAGCCCTGTAATATTTGTTCAAATTAATCTTCAACTAGTACTATTTAATTGTTAATGTTAGGACATAATTCAGCATTTTTCACTCATCTGTGGTACACTATTATCAAGAGAGTATTTAAAGATTATAAATTTTCTTGGTCAATTTGTCTAAACCTAAATTAGCAAATCTTTATTCATTCAAAAGAACCAATGTAATTATCATTTTTCATTTTGTTGGTATATAAAATTGGTATGTCAGTTGACTTGTATACTTATTTATTCATATATATTTTATATAATTTAGGGTTACTTTGATTTGAGTTTCTATAAAGCAAGTAGAATATATTTAATTCTCTTGGTCATGATTCAGAAAGACCTATATTCACATTTAAAAAAATATTGTAAATGCTATTACATTATAACAGCATTTTAAACTCACTAGCTAGTTTATACTTTTCCATTTTGAGGCATTAAATTGTATCATGTTTATACAACTCAACCGCAAAAAAACCAACAACCCAATTGAAAAATGGGCAAAAGACATGAATAGACATTTTTCAAAAGAAGATGTACAGATGGCCAACAAGCACATGAAAAAATGCTCAACATCCCTGGTTATTAGAGAAATGCAAATCAAAACTTCCATGAGATATCACCTCACACCAGTCAGAATGCCCATCATTACTAAGTCCACAAATAGCAAATGCTGGAGGGGGTGTGGAAAAAAGGGAACCCCCCTGCACTGTTGGTGGGAATGTAAACTGGTACAACCACAATGGAGAACAGTATGGAGGTACCTTAGAAATCTATACATAGAACTACAATATGACCCAGCAATCCCACTCTTGGGCATATATCCAGACAAAACTCTACTTAAAAAAGACACTTGCACCCGCATGTTCATTGCAGCTCTAGTCACAATAGCCAAGACATGGAAACAACCCAAATGTCCATCGACAGATGACTGGATTAGGAAGGTGTGGTGTATATACACAATGGAATACTACTCAGCCATAAAAGGAACAAAATAATGCCATTTGCAGCAACATGAATGGAACTAGAGACTCTCATACTGAGTGAAGTAAGTCAGAAAGAGAAAGACATATACCACATGATATCACTCATATCTGGTATCTAATATTCAGCACAAATGAACCTTTCCATAGAAAAGAAAATCATGGACTTGTAGAATAGACTTGTGGTTGCCCGTGGGGAAGGAGAGGGAGTGGGATGGATTGGGAACTTGGAGTTAATAGATGCAAACTATTGCTTTTGGAATGGATTAACAATGATACCCTGCTGTGTAGCACTGAGAACTATGTCTAGATACAACGGAGCACAACAACAGGAGAAAAAGTATGTATACATATATGTGTAACTGAGTCCCCATGATGTACAGCGGAAAAAAATTGTGCTGGGGAAATAACAATAAAAATAATAAAATAATAAAAAATTGTATCATGTCAATATTGTCTGTAAAATTCAAATTTTTAAAAAACAAAATTTGGTGCAAATGAGGTACAAAATTAGAGGGGTTTAATGGCCAACAGAACTGTGTAGCTTTGTTTTGTTTATTATTATTTTTTTTAACCTCACACTTTTATCCTCCAGTGAACACTGTGGCATATCCTGAAGAACTTTGTTAACTTTCAAGAATTGAAATTTGATGTATATCTAAGATAAATTAAACCCAAATGCATTATATATTTTTTAAAAAATTTTGAAATAGAATCTACTTGAAGGGGCTTGAATAGCTGCAGTGACTTCTAATGTAATTAAGTAACTAGTTGGTTATCAGGTCATTGCTTTAGAGGTAATATTAGATAAAAGTATGAAGGAAAGCACATTAGCTACTATTATTTATCTGAAGGTTAATAACATGATCCTCTTATCTATACCATGATCCTTTCAGGGGGAACACTTCTTGAAATGTGTAGTGCAAACAACTGACATTTGACTAGTTATTTGTGAGTAACAAATAACAACTGCTTACTCTTCTAGGAGTCAGTCTGTTAATGAGTATTCCTATATATCAAGCTATAGATATAAAAAGGATTGACAACTACAATTTTAAGTATTATTACTATTAAGTGCAGGTTAAAGAACTGTGATAGTGAAACACCTGATAAAATAGAGGTAAAATAACGGAAAAATAGGAGATAATCATTATGGGAAAAAAGCAATTGGTTTAGACTTTAAAAAAAAAAAAAACGTTAGATGGGCTTCTGCTCTTAGGACATGGAGGCAGAGGTACTTTTCCCTATTCCACCTGCTACGTCTAACTAAAAACTATAGACATTACAAAAGTAGCAGTCTAAATGGTGGAATGAAGAAAGCAGACTCACTGGGTTTCTTCATTACGCAGAGAATGACATAGTGAAGAGTTTTTGTTTGTTTGTTTGTTTTGTCTCATATATCCCAAGCAAGGTGTTAAAGAGGCTAGTATTATGGAAACATCAAAAGACAAAAAGAACTACAACCGAAGCCTATTCTCTCTAGGTAGAATAGCAAGAAAGCTTTACAGAGAGACAAAAAAAAAAAAAAAAAAAAAAAAAAAATTAAAAAACAACTTTAGATAACTGCTCTATTCCAGTCAAAATCACACACAGAAACAACATACACAGATATATAATCCTCTATTACCACCCATGTAAGCAAAGACAATGTGAGAAGCCTAGACTTCCAGTCTAGTAAGGCTCTATAAGGTACCCTCAACATGTAATGTTAGAAAAGACTGAAAAAGGAGCTATGATTCTCACTGGTATTACAAACACCTTCTCTACTGTAGTTTCAGTAGGCACTGTTTGAGTAGCCTGGATTCTCACCCCATCTGCAATAACGAGGTGTTCTTCCCTCTCTCTGCTAGAGTGATATCAGAAAAGGCCTAGAGAAGAGCCATGATGTTCATCTTTCCCCTCACAATAATAATGAGACTGTCCCACCAGTCTTAGTGGAGACCCCTTGGAAAATCAGAACCCCCATCCTCATCCAGCAGTAATGAGAAACAGTCCTCCACTTGTGGGCTAGTGGAGAACCAATGAGAAACTTGATGTTCTACCTTCATCTGGCAGTAGTAAGGTGGTGCCCTACTCCTTGCCAAAGTAGTATCACAATAAGCAAGATAAAACAGAAGGTTTAAATAATATCTGTTCTCATAACATCATACTCAAAATGTCTAGGTTTCAGTTTTAAAAAAATCACTCATCTTGCCAAGAACTAGGAATATCTCAAACTGAATGTAAAAAAGCAATGGATAGATGCTAAAACTGAAATAACAGACATGTTATAATTTTCTGTCAAAAATTTGGGAAAAGCCATGATAAAAAGATGTTTCTATAAGGTATTACATACACACTTGAAAGAAATGAAAATATATAAAGCTTCAGCAGAGAAATATAAAGTTTGAAGCAAAGAAATAAAAGATACAAATAGGAGCTAAATAGAAATTTTAGAACTGAAAAACACAATTACTAAATGAAAAGTTTAGTGCAAGGGCTCAACAGCAAAATGGAGAAGACAAGAAACAATCAGTAAACCTGGAGATCAAAACAAATTACCCAACATGACAATGGAGAGAGAACAGAATGAAGGGGAAAAGAGAGAGAGAGAGAGCTTCAGGTACCTGTGGGACTTTATTTTTTTTAATCTAATATTTGTGGCTTTAGACTTCTGGAAGGCAAGGAAAGAGATAAGACAAGTCTGAAAAGTTACTAAAATAATGGCTAAAAGCTTCCTCAAAATGACAGTGAACAAAATCCTACAGTTTCAAAAAGCTGCACAAACTCTAAACAGGATAAATTTAAAGAAATCTAATCTAAGACATTTCTTAGAGAAACTTCTAAAAGTTAAAAAGAAAAAAAAAAATCTTTGAGGCAGCAAGAGAGATATGAAATCTTACCTAGAGAGAAAAAAAAATTTGAATGACAGTATATTTCTTATCAGAAACTGTGGA
The DNA here is from genome assembly GCF_054392235.1 of Sus scrofa. Taxonomy (NCBI): domain Eukaryota; kingdom Metazoa; phylum Chordata; class Mammalia; order Artiodactyla; family Suidae; genus Sus; species Sus scrofa. The sequence continues at coordinate 183,586,853 of NC_139383.1, read as the reverse complement.
GGCCATAAAAAGGCACCAGAATATTTTTTCAAGTATTTCAAAAAGAATTTCCAATTCAGAGTCATCTACTCAGTGGAATATCTTTTAGGAATTAGTAGGAATCAAGGACTTTCTGAGATGAATGAAAAGTAAGAATTTATCACTATCAGTCCTACCTTAAAAGAATATATAAAGGAAGTTCTCCAGGCAGAAAGAAACCACATCAGAACAAGAAAAAAACATGATAAGCAAAAATATGCATAAATAATTAGACTCTTCTTCTTAGGCACCTTCTAAATTATATTTGACAAGTGTAAAAGAACATTGCCTGGTGAGATTATAAATGTATGTACAGAATTTATGTTAGAGGATTACATTACAAATAGAGGAGGGCAAAAGGATTTAAAAAGAAGTAAAGTTTATGTGCTAGGATTCAACTGGTAACTTTCAAGACCAGCATACTCTGCTAAGCCATGTATATACAATACAGTACCTGAATCAAATGCATAAAAAAGCTATTCCTAAGGATACACTAAAAACACCATAAAATAAATCATAATACAATGGTCAAAAATGTTTGTTCAAGTAACTAGTGAGAAACTAGGAAAAAAAGTCAATAAATGTACCCCAAAACAGAGAGAACAAAGCAAAACCAAAAAAATTAAATGACAGAATTAAGCCTTAATATATCAATAGTTGCATTAAACATAAATATATAAATGTATCAACTGCATTACCAATAAGGCAGATATTGCAGAGGAGATTAAAAAATATAATTCAAGTATATGTTGTCTAATAAGAAACTTGCTTCAACTATATTGAGATAGGCAGGTTGGAAATTAAAGGATAGAAAAAGATGTATCATGCAAACATTAATAAAAGGAAAAAAGGAATAGATAATTTAAGTAGACTTCAGTACAAAGAAAATCAGCAGAGAGAGATTGGAATATTATGTAATGATTAAAGGGTCATTCTACCAAGTAGATATACCTATCCTACAGATATACGCATCTAGCAAGAGGGCTGCAAAACAGTAAAGCAATTTGTTGTATTGTGCTTCAAAGATGTGGCTTTTTTTTTTACACAAATTTAAGGTTTATGGCAACCCAACTTTGTCAGATGATGGTTAGCATTTTTGGTAATAATGTATTTTTAAATTAAAGTATGAGCTTTTAAAAAGACACATGCTACTGCAGAATTTATAGATTGTACCACAGGGTAAATATAATTTTATAAGTATTGGGAGACTGAAAAAAATCATGTGACCCACTTTATGGCTATATTCACTTTATTGTGGTGGTCTGAAATTAAATGCTAAACATCTCCAAGGAATGCCTGTATATACATTAGGGACACTGATCTATGATTTTTTTTGTCACTTTCTGGCTTTGGTATCAAGGTAATCCTGGCCTCATAGAATAGGTTTGAAAGTGTTCCCTCCTCTTTATTTTTCTGAAAGAATTTGAAGATAATTGGCACTAATTTTTCTTTAAATATTTGCATTTCTCAGATGATTTGTGATGTTAAGCACCTACTTATTGGCCATTTGTCATTTTTGGAAAAATATCTGTTCAGTTACTGTGCCAATTTTTAGACTGCTTGGCTGTTGTGGTTATTACTGTTGAGTTGTGTGTGTGTGTCTATGTATATACACACACATATACATGAATGGTATCAACCACTAATTATATATGTATGTGTGTGGATTGCACATGTTTTTCCCATTTCAAATGTTGCCTTTTCTCTTTGTTGATGGTCTATTTAGCTATGCAGAAGCTTTTTAAGTTTTACATATCCCATTTGTTTATTTTTTCTTTTTGCCTTTGACTTTGACAAGACTAGAACAACAAATTTTAAAATTTGTATGGAAACACAAAAGATCCCAAATATCCAAAGCAATCCTGAGAAAGAAAAATGGAGCTAGAGGAATCAGGCTCCTTGATTTCAGGATACACTACAAAGCTACAGTCATCAAAATAGTATGGTACTGGCATAAAAGCAGAAATACAGATCAATGGACTAGGATAGAAAGCCCAGAAATAAATCCACACACCTATGGTTAAGTAATCTATAACAACAGAGGCAAAAAAAATACAATGGAGAAAAGAAAGTCTCTTCAATAAATGGAACTAGGAAAAATAAACAGCTACATCTAAAAGAATAAAATTAGAACACTAATACCACACACAAAAATAAACTTAAAATAGATTAAAGACCTAAATGTAGGGCTGGATACTATAAAACTCTTAGAGGAAAACCTAGGCTGAGCACTCTTTGACATAAACTGCAGAAACATCTCAGATCCACCTCAAGGAGTAATGAAAAAAAAGAGACCTAATTAAACAAAGTTTTTACACAGCAAAGAAAACATAAAAAAAATTAAGACACAACCCACAGAATGGGAGATAATATTTGCAAATGAAGTGACTGAAAAAGGCATTAATTTCCAAAATATACAAATACCTCCTACAGCTCAATATCCAAAAACCAAAAACCCAATAAAAAAATGGGCAGATCTCAACAGACATTTCTCCAAAGAAGGCATAGAGATGGCCAAAAAACACATGAAAACCAGCTCAACATTTCTAATTAATAGAAAAATGCAAATTAAAACTACTATGAGGCACCTCCTTATCCAAGCCAGAATGGCCATCGTCAAAAGTCTACAAATAATAAATGAGGAAAAGGGTGCAGAGAAAAACGAACACTCTTACAGTGTTTGTGGAATGTGAATTGGTACAAGCATTATGGAAAACTGTATGGAGGTTCCACAGAAAACTAAAAATAGAACTGCCATATGTTCCAGCAATCCCAGTCCTTGGGGAAAATATTTGAAAAGATACATGCACCACCAATGTTCACTGCAACACTATTTACAATAGTCAAGACACAGAATCAACCTAAATGTCCATTGACAGAGGAATGGATAAAGAAGATGTGGTGTATGTGTGTGTGTGTGTGTGTGTGTGTGTGTGTATATATATATATATACATATATACATATATATAGTTATATTACCCAGCCATAACTATCTATATCTGTATCTATATATATATATATATATATAGTTATATTACCCAGACATAAAAAAAGAATGAAATAATAGCATTTACAGCAATATGGATGGACCTAGAAATTATCACCTAGTGAAGTTAGTCACACAGTGCAAGGGAAACTAGTCAGACAGTGAAAAGGAAATATATGATATCACTTATATGTGGAATGTAAAAAAAACAAAAAACAAAAAACCCAATCAAAAAATGGGCAGATCTCAACAGACATTTCTCCAAAGAAAGATAAAAAAAGAAGGGTACAAATTAACTTATTTGCAGAACAGAAACAGATTCACAGACTTTGAAAACAAACTTATGTTAACCCAAGGGGACAGGTAGGTGGGGGGAGGAATGGACAGTATGTTTGGAATTAGCATATGTACTCTGAGTTATATGAAATGACCCAATATTCTGTAATTATCCATGAAGGAAAATAATCTGAAAGAGAATGGGTTTGGGTACATGCATAACTGAGTCACTTCCTTGTGTAATAGAAATAATCACAATGTTGTAAATCAACTATACTTCAATAAAACTTATTTCAAAGGTTACAAAATAACTTATTTGAAACATAGAAACAAACTTACAGATTTCAAAGCCAGTCTTATGGTTACCATGGGCAAAATGATTGGGGGGAGAGAAGGATTGGAAGGATGGAAATACACATCCCACTACAGTATAAAACTGGTGATTAATGATAACCTACTGTATAGCACAGGAAAATCTACTCAATAGTTTTTAAGAACCTATATGGGGAAAAATAATGGTTTTATATATGTGTATGACTGATTCACTTTGCTGTACACCTAAAACTAATACAACACAGTAAATCAATTATACTCCAATAAAATTACATTTTAAAAAAGAAAAAAGAATAATAAAAGAATATTATGGAGAAAAATATGCCCACAAATTTGATAACCTGGATAAAGTGGATGAATCATTTAAAAGAAAAAAATGCCTAAACTCACACAAGAAGAAATAGACAATCTGAATCAGCCTATATCTATTAAATAAATTAAGTTAATGCTTTATAACATTCCAAAACAAAAAAGCATCATTCTCAGATGGGTTCACAGCTGAATCTGGCAAAATTTGAAGGGAAAAACTGTATCAGTTTTCTACAATCTCTTTTAGAAGATAAGGCAGAGGGAATAATTCCTTACTTACTCTATGACACATAATCCTAATATCAAAGCAGATAAAGATATTAGAAAAAAATTTACAAATAAATACCATCTGAAAAAGACATATAATTTGAACTGGCAGAATTAGGATGAAGCATCTTTATTATAACAATAAATGCCAATAGTAGAAACCTATACATATAATGTTGGCTATATAACAGAGATAGAAATGATTTCACTCATGCTATTTCTATTTCATGTAATACCTTTAAATTTTCATGCTAGTATATTAAGATAAAAATTCTATTTGAGTCTGATACACTCATAATAATGCTTCTGTAATCACCTCCATCCTTAGATTTGAATCTTAACTCCTATATATGTTCCATAAGTTCTCCTGATTTCACACCCATATCAGTTATCAACCACAGGTGATTGCACTACTTGGGCATTTGGCCTAAGAAGGAACAATTACATTTTCTTTGTTGAGATTATTAAATAGACCTAAATGCATGATAGCTTAGTTTGAACCATAATGAAGATATGTAAGCTCGCTTATAGCATGGGATATCACTTTTCATTTGGTGTATGTTAAAAACCAGAAAATGTTGATATGCAGTGAAAAAAAGTAAAAAACAAACAAAAAACAAAACACACACACACAAAAAACAAAACAGTATTTCTCTGTAGGAGAAGTTGCCTAAATTTCTGATAGATTTCTAAACTCCAGGTTAAGTCTCTTCCTAAGGTTTGTCTGCAATGCCTGCCATTAAGTTCATAGAGAGATAATTCATGTGACTAAATATGTAATAATTTGGAGTACCTACTATATGCTAAAGATTTTTAAATTGATTGTGATTCTATGGTAAACAAGAAAATACCACTGCCTTCATGGAGCTTCCCACCTAAACAGAGAGACATGTATCCATCAAACAAATAGCTAACTATTGTGATTTTAGGTAGTACTGATAGTAAGCAAAATCAAGGCATATTTGAGAAGAGTGTAGGTGGTTTTGGGGGAAGGATTTGAGGTGGTCTTTGAGGAAGTGACCTTTGAATAGAGAATTGAATATTGTAAAAAAGCAAGTCCTGGAGTTCCCGTCGTGGCGCAGTGGTTAACGAATCCGACTAGGAACTATGAGGTTCTGGGTTCGGTCCCTGCCCTTGCTCAGTGGGTTAACGATCCGGCGTTGCCGTGAGCTGTGGTGTAGGTTGCAGACGCGGCTCGGATCCCGCGTTGCTGTGCCTCTGGCGTAGGCCGGTGGCTACAGCTCCGATTCAACCCCTAGCCTGGGAACCTCCATATGCCGAGGGAGCGGCCCAAGAAATAGCAACAACAACAACAAAAAAGACAAAAGACAAAAAAAAAAAAAAAAAAAAAAAAAGCAAGTCCTAAAGTTCCCACAGTGGCTCAATGGGTTACAAGCCCAACTAGTATCCATGAGGAGGAGGGTTCAATCCCTGGCCTCACTCTGTGGATTAAGGATCTGGTGATGCTGTGAGCTGTGGTGCAGGTCACAGACCTGGCTCAGATCTGGCTTTGCTGTGGTTGTGGCATAGAGCAGCAGCTGTAGCTCTGATTTGATTCCTGGCCTGGGAACTTCCATATGTCCCAGGTGTAGCACTAAAAAGAAAAAAAAATACATATATACATAAATTTAAAAAGCAAGTCCTATAAAGACTAGAGGAAGGTATTAAGAGAATGTAAATATTTTATTTTAAGAGAAATGGAAGGAAAGATGAAAAATAAAAAATAAGCTCAGTGGAAGACTCAGGAAGACTTGGTGTAACATCAGCAGCCTCCTTCCTAGCTTTTCCACCCCCAGAAACTCACTCCCAGCTGAGGTATTTTACTTTCATGGCCGCAACCTGATCTACAGCAGGACCCACCCCTGCAAAATTCCTTCCAGGATCTCCACCTGCCTTCATGTCAACTCCAAGTATCTCCACCTAACATTTTAGGAGATTGGTGCTCAGAATGAGCCTACCTCTCTATGACCAGCAGAGCTCACTAATTGGAATCAAATTAATGCATTTGGCTGTCCCTTGAGTGTATCTTTTGCTTTAACAGTGTTTCTATGGAACAGCCCCAGGGACACCCCTTCCTCCAGACTCTGACTACTCTCCAACATTTTTTCCAGTTGCAAATTTCAGAATCAACCACTCAGTTACACTCAGCCTCCAGGACTAGCCAAAACCATTTTCTGAGCTTAGTCCCTTACTGCTGACCAAACATGAGCTCCCAGATTCATCAAAATTATTCCACAGAGGTGGAGCCCACCATCAACTGCCTGGAAACAAGTATCTGCCATAATCCCACACCTACCTGTCTCTAGGCTTCTTTTTCCACCGTGATGATGTGGCTCTGGAGGGCGTGAGTCATTTTCTCCATGAATTTGCAAAGGAGAAGCATGAGGGCTCCAAGATCTCTGGAAATGCAAAGGTGGCAAGGAGGCTGCAGCCTCTTCCAGGGTGTGTAGAAGCCACCTCAAGATGAGAGGATAAAACCCAGTGCACGCTGGAAGCCATTGAACTTGTGGAGAAGAACATGAACCAGCTCCCACAGCATCCACAGACCCTGAGTTCTCCACAGACTCCCACCTCCATGATGTCTAGGAAGCTGGGTGAGCAGGTGAAACTCATCAAGAAGATGGGCAATCACCAGATCACCCTCTGCAGGCTTCCCTGTCTCCAGGCTGAAGCTGGCCGAGCTTCTCTTGGAAAGGCTCACCCTCGGGCTTCACTATGAGCCTCTAGAGCCCAGCCAGTATTAGGCCTTCTGCCTGGATCCTCTCTGCAGCCACTAGGCAGCTTTTGAACCACCCTGGAACCCTCTCACAAGCTGTGAACCAAATGGAAACAAAAAAGCCTTTGCAGAAAAATATATTTAAGTGAAACGAAATAAAGTAAATACAACTAGAACAACAACAACAAAAGATAAATAAAACTTAGTACATGGAGTTCCCATTGTGGCTCAATGGAAACAAATCTGATTAGTATCCATAAGGACTCAGGTTCAATCCCTAGCCTTGCTCAGTGAGTTAAAGATCTTTTTGCCATGAGCTCTGGTGTGGGTTGCAGATGTGGCTTGGATCTGGTGTGGCTGTGGCTGTGGTGTAGGACAGCGGCTATAGCTCCAATTCCACCCTTAGCCTGGGAACCTCCATATCCTGTGGGTGGGGCCCTAAAAAGAAAAAAAGAAAAAGAAAAAGAGAACTAAGTACAGCAAAATACCACCCTAATGGACTTTAAAAACAAGAAGGAATTACTATATTAACATTTAAATATATGCTTAAAATTATAAAAATATGTGGTACACTTCTTCAATGTTAAGTGCAACTAGAACTGTGGGTCTTTGGGTGTTTCTTTTTTTTTTTTCTTCTTGTCTTTTTTGTCTTTTCTAGGGCCACACCCACAGTATATGGAGGTTCCCAAACTAGGGAACTAATTGGAGCTGTAGCTGCCTGCCTACTCCAGAGCCACACACAGCAATTTGGGATCCGAGCCGCATCTGCAACCTACAGCACAGCTCATGGCAACCTGGGATCCTTAACCCACTGAGGGAGGCCAGGGATTGAATATACAACCTCGTGATTCCTAGTCAGATTTATTAACCATTGAGCCACGGTGGGAACTCTGAGTCCTTGGGTGCTTCTTAATTTGCTCTCTTGTACTTTTTTTTTTTATATTTGATAAAACAATTGCAAGTATACTTGACTAAGAATTTGCTCAATTTGAAAAGAGCTAGAAGGCCAGAGTAAATAAAGTGACTTAACAAGTGACTAAGCAGCCAAAGATGAGGCAGAACATGTAAACAGGGGCCAGATAAGGGAAAGCTTGATCCACTGAGCTGAAGCATTTGTCTGTTATTAGAAGATAGAAAGTACTGTTTGGTTTTAAGCAATGAGTAATTTATAATCTAAATTACATTTCTACAACATTAAATAAACTGAGGAAATCATTATGAGTAGTCGTACTAAGATGGGTGTCAATCCATAAACTTTTTGTATTGCTCTAGGGTAAGTACAAGAATGGAGAGTAAACATTTAAAAATTTGTATAACATTGAGACTTGGCGGCAAAATAAAATGTGTGTGTGTTTTTTTTTTTTTTAGCTAACTCACTTTCATTGCATTTTTTGAAGTGATAGTGTATGATAAATTGAAAACAAACCAACAACGCTGGTCATTCACCAGAGAGCACTTTAGAAGCACTATTCCATTGTACAACTGTAGAAGCACAGAAATCAAAGTTTTACTGCAGGAGACACAGAATTGTAGATGGGTTTAGAAAATTAAGCCATCAGAAAGATTTGGTCAAAGATGTGAGGAAAAAAATGAAATTGTAGATAGACTTTGTATCTTCACAATAACCATATTAACTATATTGCATTGGTTTAGGTTTATTAACTATATGATTAGGTTTAGGTTTCTCCAATTGAGCTAGAAGAGTTGTGACTAATACAATTCTTATTTTATAAATATTTGTACACAAACATAGAGTGGGATGAGTCATTTCTCAGAATAACACACACAGCACATAGCAGTGCTATGACTTAGACCCAAGTCTATCTTAAAGAAAACCCAGATATTTTATGCTATGTATTATTTTTTCATCACTTTGTTTAGAAATTTAAAATATTATTAAAAATATGATTTCCCTTTAAATATATACTATGTTTAATGATATATATCCCATAACACTGAATTTTCAAAGAAAAAAATTTTAAAAGCTAGGGCAGAATATATAATTTAATATCCAATTAAATTGTTTTACTGTTTTATCTAGGAATTTTGTGCTTCTACTCATAATTTAGACTGGTCTATAATTATCTTTTTTAGTCAGTGTTTATCAGCTATAAGTATCTAAATTATGCCCAAAAAAGAGCTTTGAAATTTTCCATATTTTTCTAAATTCTTGAGTAACTTACATTGATTTGAAAATATCCAAATTTTCAAATTTTAGAATTCTCCTAATAAATTTTCTTGACTTTGTAATTTTTTGTATTTTTTTGTTCTTTAATTTTTATAAAAATTTCTTGGGAAATTAGTTTGTTTAAATAGTCTATCTCTACTAAAAACACTCAGTTTTACTAATGAGTTCACAAATTTAATCACCATCACATAACAAGTATATTTTAAAAACCTGAAGCTTTCCCACTTATCAGAAATAATTACTTATAAAAATAACATTAAATATGCTAATAATTACTTTAACAAAACTATAAGATATCAAAAATGATACTGTGCAAAATTATAAGGAAGCAACTTAAATGTCCATCGACAGATAAATGGATTAAAGATGTATATGTATAAATAAAATGAAATACTGCTCAGCCATAAAAAAGAATGAAATAATGCCATTTGTAGCAACATGGTTACAACTAGAGATTATCATAATAAGTGAAGTCAGAAAGAGGACAAATACCATACAGTAACACATATGTGGAATCTAAAATATGGCACAAATGAACCTATCTACAGAACAGAAACTCACATAGAGAATTGACTTGTGGTTGCCAAGGGGAAGGGGGCAGGAAGTCAGAAAATCATAACTAAGAAAGAAAACACTGATAGAGTTTGTAAACATTAAACATGCTCACATAAAAAAATAAAACTTTACACTTACAAACTAGGAAATATATTTGAACACATACAAAAATAATTAATACGTAAATATATTAAATGTTTCTAAATAAGAGAAAAAGACACTCAATGGAAAAGAAGGTAAGAATTTAGGCAACCCGCATAATCAAAACATTGAAGAGCTAATAAGCATACATAGTATGTTAATTAGTAATTAAATCCAAGCAATTGAAAATGCATGAGATACAAATTTAAACCTATCAAGGATGCAAAATAACAGCAAAATTGACAATGCCAAATTTTAGTGAGGATATGAAACACGGACTCTCACAATGTTAGAATTTTAAGTTGTATCTCTCTTTGCAATGACACGAAAATACTTAGTGAACTTAAAATTTTTATATGTTGTGAATCAGCATTTCCACATTTAGTGTATATTCTAGAAAAGTGAGTATGTGTAACAGAAGTGCTGTTCATTGCTTATAGTAATCTTTTTAAATGTGAAAAAAAAAATCCATCAACAGTTTATGGATAAGCATTTTGTTTAGTCTATACATATCAATGTATAGGGATTATAAATAATCCTGAGCAAAAAATGAGAGGATTAGAAGATAACACTTTCTCATACTTTCAAAAAATGTACATAGCAATGTATTGTTACATAGTAAATAATTATAAAGTATAAACATAAAAAATCATGAACTGGAAGTGTGCATATTATATGCATACAGCTGAACTTTGAACAGCACGGAGTTTGGGGGCACTAGCCCTCTGTCCAGTGAAAAACCTGCGGTTAATTTAATAGTAAAACTTCTGAATCCATGGTTGCTCCATATGGTTCCTCAGTATCCTTGGTCTCATATCTGCAGATTCAAACTCCTATGAATTATTTAGAACTGGAGTATTTACTCTGGAAAAAAATATCCTCATATTAGTGTACTAGCACACCTCAAACCTATGTTGTTTAAGGGTCACCTGTAATTGGTTACCTATTTTGAGAGGAAAGGGGTTATAGAATTGGAGGGGGAAAATATCTATTTTATTTTCAGTGTACTATTTGTTATATATATAAATAAATATGTTCATATTCATATTTAAAAATCTGGGTGGTGAGGTCTAGAACCTATCAAAGTCAAAGAAAAAAAAAAGGCAAGTATTTAATTCACAAATCAAGCATTGGATCTTGGTCAGAGGGCACAAAGTGGCCATAGTGTAAGATGAAAAAAGTCCAATGATCTAATGTATGGCATTAAAACTATAGTTAATATTATATTGTATACTGAAAATTAAATGCAATATTTTATGTGTATATGTATATAGACATAAATTAGTCTGAAAAGAATTGAACATAGAGACAAAAACTCTCCCCCCTTTTTTGTTCGCTGTTTGTTTTTATGATGAAAGCATTAGTATTATAAAAATGGAAAGTATCTCATTCAGTAGGAAATAATTTGTTTTTAAAGATTTACTGCTGTGATAACACCTCATCTGGGGCAGGTGCAACTCATCACTCTGTCCCAGTTAACACAGAATGGCAGGGTGAAATACATTCATACATAACATTCATCCTTTGCCCCTCCTCACCACCCTCCTCTGGTCCTAATTCATTACTACATTGGAATGGAACTCATGTTAAGTAGCCCTTAGACCAGATATATTTCTCATGCTGCCTTTGTTTGTAAATCTAGAAGTTAAATTTCATTCGTAGCAGTCTAAATCATTATCCTGGTCTTTCTAAAATAGCTGAATCCATCAATGCCCAAAACTCATTTATGATAGAGTAAAATTTCTACCTATTTGTAGTGAATTACTATTATTAATTGAATAAATATTAGCACACATGCACATATTTCATAGCAGAAGACCCTCACAATTTTCTCCACTGAAGAATTTCATTATTTTAATACAGTTTAATATCTCAGGTGAATAAATATTTTTAAAAGCTTAAGACAGGGTTTTGTAATTATGCATAGCCACCTGCTCTCAGTCATATATTTAGTTTAGAATGCTAAGCCTACAGATTTACAGTTTTTCCATTTGGACTCTGAATTCTGGCCTGAATCTGTCACATAATTTCTAAGTAGTTTTATACACAGAACAGCCTGAACCACAGACCAAATCACTAAAAGCAAGTCACCAGTTGTGATGGAGGCTAATGTCTCCAAGTTGGAGGGCTGTTATCTGCTATTTATATCAAAGCGTGTCCAGTGGCTGAGTCAATATAATAATGCACTAAAAGTGAAGTGGATAAATACATTCTATTTGTTAATGTGTATAAATTTATTTTTAACAATTTACTGAGGTGTAGTTATCCTATTTCCCATGCAAAATAGAGAAACAAAGCATGAGACAAATGTGAGCAGAGAAATCAGTTAGTTTTACTGCTCTGTCTTTTGTCACTAATATATCCTGAAATTTATTTATCTTAAAAATAAGTTATTAACTAGGATACATAATTTGTAACATAATGTATACATAAAATATGAGTGTAGAAATGTAGATGATAAACGTGAATACTTCTAGTTTTACAAGTCTCTTATTTTACATGGAAATATAAATGCTACTTTTTACAACAGCAAATAAACCTTCAAACAGCTTCATTAAAATCGTTTCCTTTCTTTGCAGCATTTTACCCAAATCATTGGAAATGAAAGTCGAGAACACATCTCCAGTTTCAACATGCTGAATGTTGATGTTAATATTTCAATTTTATCTTAAATGCTATTTCAATGAGAAGGTATTTTTAACTGAACATACAGGGGAGGTGGAGTGAGATGATTTCTTTCAGTAATGTGACAGAAAAATAATAAAAATATATATGGTTCTCAATTCTTATGTAAGCTGAGCCTCCCTTTTCTGGTCAAATATACTGAGTCTGATCTCAAAAAGCAGCAATAAAAGGCCAATTTCTAATTTAATGCCACAAGAATAACCATAATCTTTCATTTTAATGCACTCTGTGTTAAATCTTAATGCCATCTATAACTTTTTCAAGAGTAGAAATGTCATTGTTATTTGTTCTCATTCAGATCCTACCTGCAATGCAGCATTTTTTTTTTATGAGTGATGCTTCTACGTGGTGTCCAGGATATTGTAGTTAGATGTAGCCCTGTGGCAAAGAGGTAATCATATTGATTTTTCACTACTGCAGCAAATACTCTTGTGTCCAACTGCTAAGCTTTGGCAAAAAATAAATAAAACCACAACTATCAGATCTGCTGTTGAAGCAAGATTTCAAGTACCTCCAAATCATTTGCTGCAAGGTCATTTCAGACAGTATTGCCCTCATAAGTGGGAGGCATTGGATAATATTTGAAGCTCTCCAAGCTTTCCACTGACTGGTTATTTTGGGTTATTTTCTTCCTGACTATTTTTATAGGTGTCAACACAAAATGTTAAAGAACAACCTGTTTTATAAATCAAGCTATAAGCAATTTGTATGCTACTCTGTGTACTAGGGAAATAATTAGAGTTAATAAAGCAATGTTGTGTTGTAGTTTTCTTAAAATAACTAACACACTAACACATGCTTTTACAACATTAATAAAACATAACATTGAAGAAAGGAATTTTTTTTTAAATGTTTTTTAAGAAAGGCTTGTTTTAAGAAAGGCTTGTTTTAAGTGTGGTCAGTAAAGAAGTTTTAAATTTGTTGATTTCCAAGGTTTATTTTGTTCCATTTTCTATTGTATTACTGTATATTCAGAATTACAGTAGCTAAAGTGATCTGATTCCCCCCCCCCCCAAACCTGGGAATTATTGAGTATTTTAGCTCTTATTGCATTTTTTTGCCTTTAACATATCTATATTTTAGATTGGTTTTTATAAATAATGATAGTTTTTTCAGGCAAGAAGTAGGGAAATATAATCACTCAAAATCTGTTTTAAGGACCTTAAAGTTATTTTCATTCATTTCTTCATTCAGTCATTCCTGTCTTCAAAATGTATGCAATGAGTACATAGGATTCTCTCTGTATTCAGGAAGCATCATGTGAGATGAAACATAGACATGTAAAGAATTTAGTTCAGTATCCAGTCCACTGCATACTAGAGATATATCATGATGATAAAAGATCATGTTGTTTCCCTATTTAACATGGTCTAATGGTGTTATTCTGTACTTAATGTCTGCTTTTGTATTAGGTTCTTCATAGGTCTCCATGATGTGGGCTCTCTTTGTTACTGCTATTGTCACTATAATCTATCTATACCAAAATTTCCTCCTCTTCTGCTTGTCCTCATCCTGAACCTCTTCATCTTCCTACATTGCTTCCTTCTTTTCCTTCCTGTCATGCTTTAATAAAAAATGAATTTTTCATTTCTCAGTGATGTGTATCACATGCATTTTTACCTAGATGGATGACCCACCTCCGAATTGTCTTATGGCTAATAATCAACTCAAATGCCATCTCCCAAGGAGATTCTCTTAAGTATAATCTTCCATTCTTTGTTCATTATAATATTACCTGTTTTGATTTCTTCCAAAACTGTTAAAAATCCTAAGAGATGATTTTCTACCCTGATACTTTCTCTATCAAATATTATCTGTCCCTCCATTAATCTAGAATGCCCACAACTGTAATGTTTGGCTCAGAGTCAGTAATCAATAAATATGTGTTAAATGAGTGAATAGGCAACATTTAAGAAAAATGCTTTGGATTCCTGGTGCCAATAATAGTACTTTTTAATTACAGGTACTCAATAAATGTTTGGCAAATTATCGGGCTCTACTTTAATAGAATACATGAAAGATAAGCCAATGTTTCAAATTAGATCAGCATAAGACAGACAGATAAAAGATAGACATGACAAGGAGATGATATAACATACACAGAGATACAGAGCCATAAATGATTTATTTAACTTGAAGCTATATGTAACTTTACATAGGGGGACAGATGTTCCAATTTCAGGGTGAAAGAAGTACTGGGTAATGGATTATGATAAAAATTTATAGAACATGAATGTGGAGGTTTTAATAAGCAATGAAAGTAAACTTGGATTAGTTCTATTAAATGACAAAAATTCATAAACAAGAAGAGAACAGATGAGAGTAATCAGAAATTGTTATTTGTATGATTATTAACTTTTTTATTTTCTTTCTTTTTGTTTTTGCTTTTTGTTTTTTGTTTTTTAGGGCCGCGCCCATGGCATATGGAAATTCCCAGGCTAGGGATCTAATAGGAGCTACAGCTCCCAGCCTACCCACAGCCAAAGCAATGTGGGATCCGAGCCACAACTGTGACCTACACTGCAGCCCACAGCAACACCATATCCTTCACCAACTGAGCAAGACCAGGGAATGAACGCATGTCCTCATGGATAATAGTAGGGTTGGTTACCACTGAGCCACAACAAGAACTCCAATTTTTTTTTCTAATTAAGGTGGTGGAAATATCATTCTACTGGCAGTGTAGAGGGGATTAGACTAGGGGAAGTGAGGACAATTAGAAATCTAGTATAATAATTAAAGAAAAATGGTGAAGGGCTGAATTAAGGCATTGTCAGAGAAGAAGGCTTGGATTTGAGAGATACTTCTGAGATAGTATTGGCAGGATACAGAGAGATTATTGCGAAGTAACAGAGGAAGGAAAGAGTCAAAGATGAAGTCCAAGAATTTGATAAGTTACTGGGTATATAAGTTAGCAATGAAAGGAAAATATTTAGAGAATAAAGTGTAATGAGTTTAATCTTGACAATTCTGAGTTTGAACATTTATTGTCATCCCCAAATAAGGATGTCTAGATAAGCAATAGTACTGGACATCTTAGGAAAAAGATTTCATGTAAAGAGGAACAGTGTCTGCTTTGACGCAATTGTACCAGTATCATACATAGCTTCTGGAATATAAGTTCAATAAATATTTGAGGGTATGTGGTTAATTAATAGATTTCACAGGAGTAAATGACTTCATTTCATCAGATTATATAGAGTAAAAAAGGAGGAACCATAAAAAACTTAAAGATATCTACATTTGTATTTAGGTTTACCACTGTTTCCTACCAGTGGTCACTTCTGATCACTATATTTGGTAAAAATAAATTTAAAAATGAATAATTTTAGCAAGTTAGTGTATTAACTTACTTTTCCAGTACAATATTATAATTTCTTTTGGCTAAATTAAATGTGTAACATTTAATGATATGAGCAAGTTTAATCAATTGTCACCATATGACACATAATTTATTGTTTGGTTTTACATATAATATAAGAATAAAGTTAATTAAATGTCCTTTAATTCTCAATGTGTCTAGATTTGGGTTGGATAAAAGTATGTTCTAATGAGATATAAAAGACACATCAACACAAAACCAAAACAGCAAAGAGGTTACTTTTCCAAGTTCGTTATCTATATTTTAGAAGGGTTTATTTGCCAAATGATGAAGATCTCTCTTTAGGGGAACTATCCCTTTTTATTCCAGACATTTTCAATTGAAAATGAGCAAAATAAACCATTACATAGGTCCCTGAAGGTTAAAAATATATGGAAATAATGCAAACATGATATCTATGCTATGAAAACTTGATGTGAAGAATAAAATATTTCCCTAAGAAACTTGCAGTTAACATCTCTGCCCTACATCTACAAATCTAATACTTTAGATTTGCAGAAAGGCAATTTTATTCATGCAATTCTCCTGAAGAAATGTCAATGAAAAAAATAATAGCTTTGTAACCCTTAGTCAGAAAATAACTTTACAAACAGAAAGCTACAAGGTAAATTTCAATTGATGACACTGGTTATGTTTTACTTCTGTTACACAAAATCAAGAAAAGTGTGGCCAAAAGAGCACTTGGGGTAAGAAAATATAAAACCTCCAGGTGTTCTTGCCTTCTGCAAAATCGAATTCCTAATACTAGTCTGTACAGTGAACAATTGTTGGAAACATGATTTATTGATTCAATTGCTATTAATTTAGTAGCAGTAATCTACTCACCATTTGATTGAATTGAGCTAAAGGCCATAATACATTATCTCATTTTATTTCATACGTGCTAAGTTTCAAATTTACTTTGTATTCTATGCAGAAAGAATGCGAGGGTACTATTACAGAACACTTTAAAATAAAAATAACAGTAAAGTATGCCAGCCAATTAAAAAAGCAAAGAGCATCACATTCTAGTATAATTTAGTCATATACGTCATCATCAAATTTCAATGAGTTAAAACACTCAGTCTGTTCTCTTCTTGAGCTTTGTTATATTTAGCAAAATGGGGAATAGTTTGGACAACTTAGGCAAGTAGAAAGATGAGGTCACACAATGTATATCTTTGGAAAAAAGTGTGGAAGAAGCCACTGCTGATTAAAATTATACCAGTATCAACTGAAGGGATAGACTGATAGATGCGTTCATTTTTGTATAAACAGAGAAAGAGTGAACATACTCTATTGTGAACAACTCCACTCTTGGGTATACTTTACAGATATAAGTGCTTGTGTAAACCAGGAAATATATACAAGAAATAACATAGGGTAGGATGTTCACTGAGAGCAGGTTGGTTAAATAATGTGTGGTACAATCACCAATGGCATGTTATGCAGTGATAAACATGAGTTAAATAGTTACCTCAATGACATTAATGATTTTTATGGCATATTGTTTAAAAAATAAGGCAGACATGCAAAATAACATATAATGTATGATTCCATTTATATAAAACTTGAAAACTGAGAATACTTAGGAAAATTTAGGAGCAAATAATCAGATAATACCTACTATGGATTACACATTTGTGTCTCTTCAAAATTCATGTGTTAAACCCTAATGCCCAATGTGACAGTATTTGGAGACAGGGCCTTTGGAAGGTAAATAAGTCATAGGAGTGGAGCCCTCATGATAGGATTAGTGCCCTTGCAAGAAGAACTCTCTGCCATGTGAGGATGCAATGAGAAGGCTGCTGTGTGTGAACCAAACAGGCACTCACTGAGAAGCAAATCTGCCAGTGCCTTGAGTGTGGACCTTCTACACTTCACAACTGTGAGAAACAAAAGTTTGATGTTGAAGGCATTCTGTCTATCATAATCTGTTAGAGCAGCCAGAGCAGACTAATATAGAACCCTAAAATGAAAAGTAAGAGGAATCATAATAAAGCCAGTTAGGGATGTTAATTGTAGAGGAAGGGCTAATTATTAGGAAGAGGAATACTGGGGAGAAGGTTTTGGGTTGCTGACAGTATTCTATTCCTTGATCTTATATAGTTGAACATTTTTTTGATAATTGGTTAAGCAATATGTTTATGGTTTTATGCATTCTTCATTGTGCGTTTTGTACTTCACAATAAATCTGGTTAAAGACAGAAAGATCAAAAATGGAGAAAGAAAATAAATAATTTCAAGGTAATGTTTAATGGGGGGGAAGTAAATTCAAGGACGATTAGGCTCATGATAAAGGAGAACCAAAAATGATCTATATGTGTTTTCCACTGTGGAGAGATTTATTTTTGCAGGTTGTGTTCAGTCTATTGCTCTCCTCATAAGCTAGTTAGCAGAAATATAATGCATACTACAATTACCAGGATCCTAAATACGGAGTCTTTGCAAGATACATGGCTGGAAAATGTAAAATAAATGAGTTACTGCATTAAATTAGTGAGAAGAAAAATTTTAAAATTATTAGAGGATGGTAAAGGAAATTAATCAGAAAAGAAAATGCTTGTTTTAAAAAATTAACATTAAAGTTGAGTCAAAACTAATTAATGTAGTTTAGCTTTAAAATTAAGAGAGTAATTATAATTCCCTTAATTTGCAATGTTTAAATATTTATGAGAATTTTCTAAGAATCTAATTATGTTCAAATACCATGATACACGTTTTTGCTAATATAGATTATTAATATTACAGATGTCACATGGTCAGTACTTTCTGTTTATCTGACTTGAAAGGGCAAAATGTTGCAGATTGATGATGTTTTACTAGTATATTTTTTATTCCTTGTTATGAGAAAAGTAATTTCTTTATTTCTTCATGTTCGATTTGTTTCTATTGCATGAGATAATTTACCAAAATAATTCTTAGAATGACTCTGAATAATGTAGCCATGTAAACAATTTGCCTCCTTCTTTATTACTTCTGTATTACTAGATTTACCAGTTAAGTAATTAGAATTTCTAAATAGTATATACACATGAAACTGCTTAGTGGCTTGCAACAAAAAAAGTATGATTAGGAAGAAAGCCAATGAGATGTTTTTCTCCACAGCAAAAGTGAAGTGAAAAATTTAGGCAATCGCTTGCTTAATTTAAGCATTAAAACTGTTTTGCTTCAATTGCCTAGATAATCAAAATCAAGCTGCTGGGAATTTTGCCTGAATTTTTTTAGCACTTTGTTCCATTTTTAAGTGTATTTGGCCATAGAAATGTAACTTTGGAATTATTTACTGTTATTATTAATATGGAAATCGATGTAACTTGCTACTCTCATTACTCAAATATTGTGGGAACTTTGTATCAAACACAAAAATGAAGGGTCTTCAAGCTTTGTTTTGAATTACTCAAGTTATCTTGTTATTTGCCTCTAACACTTGTTCCTCCTTTGTTCTTCTCCTTGTATCTTAACTCTTATTTCTGCTATGCACATACACACACACGTTTGTATACTACCCTATTTCTTCCAAAAAAGTTAGATCATTATGTATACATTTTCTCGTATTTGAAGGTATGCAATAGCTTAGTGAAAGAGTGCAAGTTTAGTGACAAATTCCCCAAAGAATTAACAAATATTAGAAATCAGAGTTGTAGTGAGTTAGGAGGAGGACAAACAAATTTCAGACAATGGAAATCATGATACGTTCAAGCATATCATATAAGGCTTTCATTGTGAAGAGAATATAGTGATGATTGCAATGCAGGGATGGACTTGGAATATCAAGAGATGATCATAGAAAAAAGGAAAGGCTTGTGAATGAATTGTGTAGACTTCCTCATATGTTCAGTAGAATACCATCAAATTTCTATATGTGGGAAAGAGAGATAACCAGAGTTTTGAGAGGATTATGTAGATATCAGGAATGGACAAAAATAGAAAAGAGTGACAAGGAAACAAGGTAGAAGACGATTAAAATAGTCTAGGCTCAAAATAAAGGAATGACAATAGATATAGAGCAAAAATAAAGATTTTGGGAATAATTCTGAGAGATAATAGGTAGAAATTCTAATGGATTGGTTATAGATCATTAGGGAAAGTGTATTAGCAAGAAAAGAGATAGAACATGGTCAGATTTCTTGGAATCAGAAAGTTATAAGGAGGCAACAAAGAAGGAAATACTAATGAAGTAAACTGCCAATAAATAAAGAAGAGAATGAGAGGGAAATTACAGTCTTTGTCTTTGAATCTTTTCTTCAAAAGGTAGGCATAATTAAAATTATACTCTTTTGTAATTATTATTCATTTTTTTTTTTGCTTGCTGAAAATCAAACAGAGCAATCAAGTGAATGGGTCATATATCTAATGTGCAATGAAATCTTAAGAAGGCAAATTACTAGCAGTTTTAAAAATATAAAATAGTAATATTTATTTCCTAGTTATATTCATTGGCATTTCCTGGGAATACTGGCTACAATTATTTTCTTTGATTTATGGAAAAGTTTTTGCAGTATTTTGATGTAAATATGTATACTTTTTCCAAAGTCCAGAGTTTTGAAAATTAGGGTTATCAAATGAATGAGAACTTTTCCCCCAAGCAAACTTTTTCTAACCTTTTACATCGCAGTACAAGTGGAAAAACTGTTCTGAATACTACATGATACTCATCCATTCTTTTGCACTTAGATGGCTTGATTTTATTTCTCTACTATAGTGCATGATACTATTCTCCACATCTCTCTTGGCATGGCATCATTTGAGACTAGCACATTGTCTCATGCTTTTATAACATAAGGAATAGCTAGAACATTTTATTTTATTTATTTATTTATTGCCTTTTTTTGGGGGGTGGGGGCGGCACACTCATGTCACATGGAGGTTCCCAGGCTAGGGGTCCAGTCATATATAGCCATTGGCTTACGCCACAGCAACATGGTTTCCAAGCCACATCTGCCACCTACACCACAGCTCATGGCAATGCCGTATTCTTAACCCACTGGGTGAGGCCAGGGAACAAACCTGCATCCTCATGGATACTAGTCAGATTCATTTCCACTCAGCCACAACAGGAAGTCCTAGCTAGAATATTTAAAAATATATATATAAATAATCTTGCCAGACAAATGATGACCCTTAAATAGTATACTATCAAAAACACTACCCAAATAAAAAAAGCTGCATTTAGCCTTACTAATAAATTTATTTTTACTATCATTTTGAATTTGTAGTGTTTAAATAATTTTTAAATGTATTTAATAATTGGAATGAGAGTATAACTTGCCTAGTAACACAGTAGTCACTAAGTCCTTAGAGGTCTTCAACATCCAATTCTAGACCTAATATAGTTATTACCTCATAAACAGGAAGCACTTCTCTCCCATTATCGTTTAATTCCTATGGTGCCTATACCAAAAAGTTTGAACTATAAATAAAAGTTGCTGCTGATCAGTGCACTAACAACTTTGCTGACAAAAATTTAGTAACAAATGAGTGACCCAATTGCTAGCATAATTTCCCTAAAGAGCAATCCTTTCCATGAAGCAAACCAAAGAGCTCATGTCTTTTTCATGTTGTACCTATATTCCATAGAAGAATATTGATTTGTATATTAACTTTCAGAGAGCCTGACCTCCTTATAACAGTGCATGTGTGTTTCCATCTGAGGTGCTACTGAGAGGGGCTGTACACATGAATCATTTTCTCTACTACCCCGGGGCTCTCCTTGAGAATAAACACACATACATATTTATGATGTGGTTTCATTTATTTGAGTCAAAAATAGCTGCATAATAAAAGCAACAATGTGTTTTAAAATGAATAGCAAATATCTTGCCCTTAATACAGATGCATGCTTTTAACTCTCAACCCCTAAACTTTTATGGAAGCAGCCTCCTCTCATCATCCTCACTGGAAAAGACATTTACTTTCCTGTCTACTGACCTGGATTTAGGAACACAGGATATAAGAAACATGACATTATGATGTTCTTATGATATATTCAGCTCTGCATTCTCCCATTTTGTCTCTGACAGTTAAACATACTGGCATGGTTTCAGGAAAGTGTGGGAACTGAATTCACCCTTAGCTAGAAATGTGAACTCAAACATCTTTATTATATTCAGATCTCTTTCCTCCATACTATGGTCTTTAATTCTGTATGACTACTTCTTCCTGAAGTATGTAGTGACATTAAGCTCTCTCTCTCTGAATTACTTAATCTTATTTAAATGTTGTATAAACTTAATTCAATTTGAAAATTAATTAAGGGGAAGTTTTACATGATTTCCTTCACAAAGTTATTTCATCTCAATACAAGCAAACACTTACTAACAATATAAAGATGAATGGTTACATTTCAGTCTTCAGGGGAATTTTTTTTTTTATTTTGGTGAGCTACTCTAAAAAAAATTATACGTCTTTCAATTTAACTCTAATTGCCTCATTGGATCCCATTATCCCTCAGAATATCTCTGACCTCAGAGAGGGCTCAGTGGCAATTCTGAATCTTTTTATCTGATTAGGTCAGAGCGAATAAAATATTCATTTTTATTAACTCAAAATTAACTGATTTAAGACTTTAATTATATCTGCAAAACCCCTCATCTTTAACATACCTTGCTGGCTGAAGCAAATCACAGATCTCTCCTACAATCAAGAGGAGGGCATTACACAGAGCATGATCTGTGTGAGATGGGATCATGGGGGTCATCCTAGATTAATGCCTATGACAGAGTCAGAGTCAACAGAAATTCCCAATAGATTAGATAAATGGTGCAAGTAAAATAGAGAGCAAAGGACAATACCTTGATTTGTGCCTAAACAGAAGGAAGAATAATGAGTGAGTCCATTTATTGAGATGCAGTGACTAGAGGCAGGAGATAAAAATTTATCTAGAGAACAGGAGAACTAAAATAATTTGTTGTGGACATTTAAGTTTAAAATGGGAACTCTGTCTAGTTAGTTATGATGGAGCACGTAATGTGAGAAAAAAGAATGTATAAGTATATGTGTAACTGTGTCACCATGCTGTGCAGTATAAAATATATATATACATATAAAGAAATAAAAAAATTAAAAAAATGTCAATTGGAAATCAAACTGATATACTGAGCAAATCATTTACTATGCAAGCCTAGAACTCAAAGGAAAATTCAAAAGAAGAGCTAGGTTTCAATTTATATTGTTTTATCCAAACAGAATTATATAAAGCATTACAAGACAAAACAAATCTAAATGTATATAAATATATATCAAAATGATAGTCTAAGCACACACAGAGAGAAATATATATGCTGATTGCCCTTTCATAATCCTTTCCTCAAATATTACATCCCAGAATAAGTGAATTCTAAATATGTTAATAACTTTGTCCTTTACTTAGAAGTCTCCAGAAGTAAAGACATGTTGTCAGCTTCATTATAAATCTTACATACATTAACTCTCATGTTTACTATTTCACATATATCTCTGTCCATGTAATGTTATTGTCTTATTGCCTTATTTCATTTGATTTTAATGAAATTAAATATAAAATATAAATAAAATTATAATACTTTTAGATGAATATTTAAAGCACTGAGATTATTCAATTACCAAATTTGATTTGATCTGGATGACTTATTATTCTAAGTTAATAAAATCTTCATTTTAACTATTTCCCAAACACCAATAGGATGGTGGATGAAATCAGAGAAAAAAATTTGTTTGCCTTACTTCTCAGAGAGAAAGAATTTCTGTAACCAAGCTTTCTCTATTTATATTTTACATAATTAAAATGTTCATGCTCAGAGAGCAAATTGGATCCTATTATTAGATTAAGCATTATGATGATGTAGAATTGAAAGAGAAGTGTGTACTGCCAGTGGGCATTTCAAATTGCTAAGCTTTGATGACATTCCAGATAGTAAAAGCATCCAAAATTAGAGCTATGTGGAAACAATGTATTTCTGCCAAGTGTGACCCAAATTAATGTGTTCATTTGCTAACTCTAAATAAACATATTTTAGCATAATTTCATTCTTTCTGCAAAATTTATGTCATACTGAAAAAATAGTCTAGTCAAAACCTGGTGAAGAGTCTACTCTGATATTTCCAGTGAATTGAATGGCTTAGAATATAAACTACTGAACATGTATGGAAGCCTTATGGCAATCACATAAGGAAGTTTAAATTTTAAAGTATCAGCTTGACTCTGCTAATATTTCCCAGGATACTCTATTCTGTGTATGTGACTTATCTGACATTAACCTTTTATAAAGTTTGTAGTGTTTCATTGAGCAGATTGCCCTGAGAGAGAAGGAGACAAAGTAATAAGGCCTTACTTTTTCTGAGCTTCAGTAAAGCAGGAGAGAAGGGAAAATTGATTGATTTTTAAATAAAATCTTAACCCTAAGTTTAGAGTATTTGAGAGTGTAATGATATTCCCAGATCCATTCTAACAATACAGACTATAATGTATATTTATGTGTGCCATAATTTATAAATTTTCTCCATATCTTACATATATAACTCTCAAAATGGTTTCCAGATTATTCAGTTTTGCCCCACCTAACTGTGGCTAATAGACAGTATAGAACTTTTTCTCTATTATTGCTTAATATTCTATAAGGTAAAATTTTAATACTTTTCCTAATACCTTCTCATTAAGTATTTGTCAGAGCTAGTTCTCTGAAAGGTGTGTAATTAACTACTGTTAAAATCATCAGCCTGTGAAAAATGTCCTTGGTAATTTGATAGGGATTGCATTGAATATGTAGATTGCCTTAGGTAGTATAGTCGTTTTGATAATATTAACTCTTCCAATCCATGAGCATGGTATATCTTTCCATCATCTTTGATTTCTTTCACAGAACTCAAACAAAATATTTTAGAGTTTGTTTGGAAGCAGAATAGACCCAGAATAGCCAAAGATATCCTGAAAAAGAAACATGGACCTGGAGGAATCAGGCTCCCAGACTTCAGACTATACTACAAAGCAACAATCATCAAAACTGTATGGTACAGCCACAAAGACAGAAATACAGATCAGTGGAACAGGATAGAAAGTCCAGAATTAAGCCCACACACCTACAGCCAACTAATCTATGACAAAGGAGGCAAGGATATACAATGGAGAAAGGACAGCTTGTTCAATAAGTGGTGCTGGGAAAACTGGACAGCCACATGGAAAAGAATGAAATTAGAACACTCCCTAACACCATACACAAAAATAAACTCCAAATGGATTAAAGACCTAGATATAGGACCAGACATTATAAAACTCTTAGAGGAAAACAGAGGCCAAACACTCTCTGACATAAACAACAGCAACATCTTCTCAGATCCACCTCTTATAGTATTGACAATAAAAAGAAAAATAAACAAATGGGATGTAATCAAACTTCAAAGTTTCTGCACAGCAAAGGAAATCCTCAACAAAACGAAAAGACAACCCACAGAATGGGAGAAAATCTTTCCAAGTGAATCAACTGACAAGGAATTGATCTCGAAAATTTACAAACACCTTCTGCAGCTCCATACCAAAAAAACAAACAACCCCATCAAAAAATCAGCTGTTTTTTTTTTTAAGACAGAGAGTTCTCCAAAGAAGACATACAGATGGCCAAAAAGCACATGAAAAGATGTTGAACATCAAATCAAAACCACTATGAGGTGCCACCTTACACCAGCCAGAATGGCAATCATCAAAAAGTCTACAAACAGTAAGTGCTGGACAGAGTGTAGAGAAAAAAGAACCACAGTACACTGTTGGTGGGATTGTAAATTGGTGCAACCACTGTGGAAAGCAGTATGGAGCTTCCTCAGAAAACAAAAAATAGAACTCCCATTTGATCCAGCAATCCCACACCTGGGCATCTATCCAGAGAAAACCACAACTCGCAAAGACACATGTACTCCAATGTTCATTGCAGCACTATTTACAATAGCCAAGACATGGAAAAAACCTAAATGTCCATCAACAGAGGAGCTTAAGCCTGGGAACTAAAATAACTATGATGAAATGCTAAAGAGTCTAATGGAAAAGGTAGACAAATTGTGAACAGATGGGAAATTTCAACAGAAGTGGAGACTATAAGATAAAATCAAATAAATCAAATTTTTCTAGTCACTTCAACTAACTTATGCCTAATGCTTTTACAATTTGTGCTGGGCCTTGTACTTTAGCCAGATTAATAAACCTGACTTTGTTATTAAGTGTTTACCAAGCATTTGTAACTTGGTTTCAAACTGAACTTCGCATTGAGGTTCAAATATTATTTTATCAATGTAACTAATAATAAAATGTCTCTTTTTTTTTTCCTAGGTTGTAACAAAAAAGCAGGATAATTTTAACAGTTCTGTGAGAGAAAAATAAATGTGTTTTGGAATCTGTCCTACATAAACAAAAAATGATAATTGGCTTTTTTCTTGAAATGGGTATTAAAAGAATGTATCAGCCATATTGATCACTGAATAACAATCCCCTTCAGCTTCTTGCACAGTTTGGATCAGCTGATACTATTGATATTATTCAGTCCTATATAGTGTACAATTAATCTCTAGGATCAATTAGGTTTTCTCACAGACTATATTGTACAATTAGATATTTGTGAGTGTGAATATATCTGCTTCTAACATACCCTTAAAGTTGAAATTTCTTGTTGTTAGGAACCTGGAATAGTTGAAATAAACTAGTCGATGTGTTCAGGTAATTGTAAATATTCTCATATAACATAAATAATTAAAATGTGATGAAAAGAGTATTTTCAGCTCATTCAGATCCATGAGGTTTGGCTAAAGAAGAGTCTGCCCCTCAGATTCATATCATTCTGATGATACTCTCTGGTAAAGGTGAGGCAACAATCAAACACATTAGCAAAACAAACAAACAAACAAACAGACCCAAAACAAAAAAAACTACTGACTTTTTTACCTAAATATAGTAACAGAGAAAGGGAGTTTGTTCTCACCATTTTTCATATTCATTGTACTGAAGTGTAGTAGGGCATTGAAAAAAATGAATAAAAATAAGATAGACTGAAAAATAAAAGAAGTAAAATTGTATTTATTTTAAAAAGGCATAACTATATAACTATAATGATAACCGTAACTATATATATATTTTTTCTAACCTCACAAAGAGTTAACAGAGTAAGTTTAGTAAGGTGGCATAGTCTAAGATTTACATTAAAATAAGTTGTATTACTATATTATAGCAATGAATAAAAGGAAATTGAAACAAACATATTAAGAAAGTCACATCTTAAATTTAAACACTTCAAATACATTTGAAATATAAAATTTATACACTGAACCCTTCCAAAAATTGCTGAGAGAAATTAAAGATGACCTAAATAAATGCAGGCGTATATGACACACATGAAATAGAAGATTCAATATTGTGATTTTGTTTATTCTCCCAAAATTCATTGCAACACTGATCAAAATCCTAGCGGGATTTTTGGTAAAAACAGCAAGCTGATTCTACAGTTGATATGAAAATATGAAGTTTCTAGTATAGGCAAAAGAAGAACAAAATTGGAGGAGTTTTACAACCTGATTTCAGATATATTATAAAGCTACACTAATCAAGATGATATCATACTAGCATAAGGAAAGATATATAAAAAATCAAATATAGTGTAGGGAGTATATAAATAGATCCACACACATATGTTCAACTTATTTGGGAAGAGTGCCAATACAATTTAATGAGGAAAGGATAGTTTTTTCAACAAATGGTGCTAGAATAATTGAGTAAAGCCATTGCAACTCTCCTGCATTGCTTATAGAAACATAAAACAGTACAATCACATTCTACCGCTAGGTGTATGCACAAGATAAATGAGTATATATGTCCATACAAAGATGTAAACATGAATGTTTATAGCAAGTTTGGGCATTAAATAACACAAAACTGAAAACAAGCTAAATGTTAATCAAAAAATAAATAGATTAATAATGAAGTACTACTGAGCCTTAAAGGAACAAGAAATGGACAAATGTGACATGAATGAATCTTAAACCAATAATGTCAAATAAGTGATGCCTGATATATCCCCCACAAAACCATACCATATTATTTGTTTCCATTTATATAAAATCCTAGAGATTATAAACTAATCCATTATGACACAGGCTAGTGGTCACCTGGGTCTTTGAGGAGTGCATGGATTACAAAGGGCATAAACAAACTCTTGTGGACAATGACTGTATTTATTATCCTCATGGTGGTGATAATTTCCCAGTTTCATACTTTATATATGTGTAGTTTATTTTATACCATTTATAATTTTAAAAAGTGTAAAAAATCAAATTTAACCCAAATCACTTTCATCCAAACAACCAGAGCTTAGAGAATTATAGCTCTAATATGAAGGGTAAAACCATTCTGCCTCTAAGAGAAAATATCTTTATATACATGTGTAGAAAAATATTCCCTAAACAGAGCACAAAAACTGCTTACCATAAATGATAATAAGCTGACCAGAGTAAAAAAAAAATGTCATTAAGAAAGTGAAAAGTCAATTCAGAAAATTGGAAAAGATATTTACATAGTATTTGACCAACAAAAAGCTATTATCTAAATATAATAATCTCTAAAATATCAATAAGAAAAAGAGGGACGACCCAATAAGATAGTAAGGGAAAGTTTTGAACAGGCACTGCAAAGAAAAGAATATATAAATGCCTGACAACATTATGAAAAGATGCTCAGACCAATAAAATCACACTGTGAAACCACTCTAGATGTACCACTAAACATGCAGCAAAATGGCCCCAAAAAATCTGAAGGCCAAGTTTTGGCAAAAGCAGTAATAATTCAAATATTCCTGATCAGAGTGTAATGGAAAACAAGCATCAAAGAAAACTTTTTGGCATTTTCCACTGAGTTAAAAAATATACATATTTGGTCACCCAATAATTTTATTCTTAGAGATATATTAAATGAAATTGTAGACACATATGAATCAAAGGACATCTATAGATTCTTCACAATGGCATTCTTCATAATAATTAAATACTGATAAAACCCAAACACCCATCCATAGTAGGATAGATACATAAATAATGATATTTTCATACAATGGAATATTACATATTTATAGTAACTACTATTATTTATGCATGAGCTACACATGAAAACACAGGTAGATCTCACAAAAAAACTGTAAAAAAGTCAAACAAAAGTAATACAAACTGTATGATTCTGTGTATGAAAAGAGACAAAACTAATTTGCAGTGATGGAAGCCAAGACTATGGTTATTACATTTATATACATATATATGCATATGTATGTAAGTATATATTACAATGCTTTTATTATATTACATTACTTATAATTATAGGGTGGTAGGAGGGTTATTGATTGAGAGAGGCCATATTAGGAGACTGGTATATCATTTCTTGTCTTATGTCTTAGCTTTGTGATAACTCATTGTGCTGTACATTATGTTTTGTGCGTTTTTCTCTGTGTGAATTATACACGTTAAACAGAAAAAAACTATGAAGAGAGACATAACATTTTAAAGATGTATGCTAATTTGGGAGATATAAAGAAGATAACAAACTACAAAATTGTACCTATTTAATTTCGTTTTATTTTTTGAGACAGCATAGGGAGAAAGAAATCAGGGCAAGAAGAGATGAAAGTGGTTCTCACAGTGAAAGTGGCCTATCCATCGAGTTAGTAAGAAATAAAATAATACATTGGGAAATAGACTTGAGAGTATTATGAGTGAAAGTACCCCATGGATGTGAGATTAGTTGGTTAGTCTTCTGTGGGAACATACCTCACTTCACTGGAAAAGAGGGGAACAGAAATTTTAGAATCAAAATATTTTCACTCTGAGCCCAAGTGCAAGATTTCTGAAACTTTCCTGTTTATCACCCTCCCCCACAGATATTTACCACCTCCTTTCCTATACCTTTATTTTTCATTTTAAAATTAGTTATACTGAATTATGCCCTTCAACTTTGACAGTGATACAAATTGAGTTCTTTGCTTAAGTTGTTGTGGTTTGAGTTGTACCATTATACCAGGCTCAGTTTATTCTTTATTTGAGATATGCTTATCTTCCACCCTTACAAGTTTTAGCCAATTGCCTTATTTCTAGGCCAAAATAATCTTTCTAGGCTCATGCCATCCCAGTAGTTGCAAAACCCCAGTTGCTTTCTGTGTCGCTGCATCCATCATAGAACTAGAAGCCCTCCCTTCAGTGCTGGCTTACAAAAGAGACTGTTCTGTTTTCTCCCTGACCATATTGCATGCTCGGCAGCTCTGGCTCCTTTGGTAAGTGCCTTGAAGGGCTGTGCAATAGAATACAAAAGTGCCAGGGTGGTAATGCCTCTTGGGGTGACTCTGAACAAGTGAGAAGGGAATCTAGGGCCATCCAGAAACTCAGTGGTTCCATAATACATCTCTGGAGGCCTGTTACTTGACTAAGAAAGCAAATGTGTTTGTTGGGAAGCTGTAGCCAGCTGGTTAACACACTACATTATATTTGCTCTTCCTTGCTTTTCTTTCCAAGTGTTCAGTCCATTTTTCTTGGGCTGCATCCCTCCTATAAAACATTATCATGTGAGCTTTGGCTTCATGCCCTCGTTTTTCAGGGAACCCAATTTAAGCCAGTAATTCCTGCCATATTTCTGTAATCTCTCCTCTAAATAATGACAACAGGGTTGACAGGTAGCAGTTGTTATATTAAATGAAGATTTTTATTTTTAGAAGTTAATCTATATAATAATAGAATGGTGACCCTTTTTGGTTCATTATCATGTTAATCATCTGTATTAGATGAGCAAGCTAAACAATTCAGCCAATTATGAATAAAATCTTAAACATTTTTAACTGTAAGGAAAAAAAATTCTAGTATTTGGTAAGCAATTATGAAAGAAATGCATGGATAATGAGTGCTATATCTTTTTCTCCTGCTCATTACATGGTTCCTAATAGTTAAACATTATTTTTAACCCTATATTATCATATAGTCAAACATAATGTATTATATTACATAATGTATGATTTTCAGATTAAGCACATTTTACTGGGCAAACTTGGGTTAAAGTCTTAAACAAATGATCTTCTAACATTTTTTAAGGTTCATAGAATATTAAGAAAATGTACTGATTCAGGCAAAGGAAGATGACTGATTCAAGCAAATCTTATTTCTTGCAAAGCATATTTTATCTTACTTGATAAAGACATAAGCATTTAAAAAAGATGAACAGATAAAACTAAGCTCAGCAGAGATGTATTAAGTATGTTTTAATTAATTTATTTTGACCTTTATAAAAGAGCTGATGATTCAAAATAAGATTTAAAAAACAGAGAGTACATTTTGAAGTGTGATAAGCTTAGCTAGTTGCTTTAAATATATTTTTTATAAAGGGAAATCATACAGTTCTTTAATTTTCTAAGTTTTATTATTGAATAACACAACTTCGCAAAGAAATTAAAAGGGAGATTGTTATAAAAAATAGAGAAATTTTAACTTTCAGAAAAATGTTCAATGATTTTTGCATTTAGCTTAAAAAACTGCAAAGACATTGATATTTTCACTAACTACTAAGATTTAAGATATAAAGAAGAAATAGCTGTGTATCATATTAAATTACCACTCATTAAATCAGGATTTATGTCTTCACCCCATCCCCCATAAAATAAAATATATGGAGTCATATATTCATCTGTTACCCTGGTACATGGTACTCAAGTCACTGAGGTCATTGTACTTTTAGTCTATAGAATCATCCTTTAGATCCATGGCAAAATGCTGAATTATCTTCACACTCCAATTCTTTATAGTTTCAATAGATAAAGAAAATATGTATCTTTGAATTCTAGAATTCAAATATTTATCTTTTAAACCAAAAGATGTAAGAGAAGATGTTCAGTTCTTTAGCAGCTTAGTAGCTTTTGGTTTGATTTTGCAACTAACTCTTGCCTTGGTTTACAGGCATTTTTTTTTTTGACTTTTTATTATGATTGATTTACAATGTTCTATCATTTTCTGTTGTACAGCAAAGTGACCCAGTCATACATATATGTACATTCTTTTTCTCACATTATCCTCCGTCATGTTCCATTACAAGTGATCCTGCTACAGAGCAGGATCTCATTGTTTATCCACTTCACGTGGAATAATTTGCATCTACTAAATAACTTTAATGTACAAAATGTACATTGCCCATTTACTCCAAATGCAAGGGTTTTGATCTACTAACCCAAGATTCCCAATCCATCCCACTCCCTCCTCCCCCCCGCCAGCAAACACAAGTCTATCCTACATGTCTATGATCTTTTGTTTTGCTGATGGATCATTTGTGCCATATATTAGACTCCACATATAAGTGAAATCATATGGTGTCTGTCTCTTTTTTGACTTACTTCACTCAGTATGAGAGTCTCTAGTTCCACCCTTGTTGCTGGAAATGGCATTATTTTGTCCTTAGACAGGTTTTTAATAAGCAATCCAAGTGGCATTAAAATAGTTAGAATAAGTTATTGCAGTATAAATTTCTAGTCCATTTTACAGAAAATTGCTAAGTTATTTATGCATTTTAATTTGATGAATCAAACACAAATTATAAATTCACCTATTGATTTTAAAAATACTCTCTTTGAAATATGCGCTGTTTTGTTTTGTTTTTAAATATCCCACGGCTAAAGCTGTATGTGAGCTCCTGCAAAGCAACAGCTGTTTTACTCACGGGCTTCTATATAAAATACATGAGAAATGAAAGAGCCTTAGCATTGAGCAGAGTTCAGACCAGATATATTTAACATGACAAGGACTCTTACCCTCTGTTCCAGTTGACACCAACCATGCACATTTCCTTAAATAGAGCACTCCTGTTTGTAGAATATCAAAAGGTATGTGAGCACTTCCATAAACTGAAGCCATGTGTCCAACAAACTGCTGCTTCAATAACTGCCAATATTTTGCAATGAGCATAAAGTTCCAGGTGCAAAAATGTTACATTGCTAATTCTATATCAACCAGATGGAAAAAAACCAAAAACTCCTCCAATTATTTTTCATATGTGACATAGCTACAGCATTTCTTCCCTGAATATCCAAATTTACCTCAAGAGAATATGTAAATACTATATACTATATACATATATATGTATAAATATATATGTATATGTATAAATACATACACTATATAAAATACTATATACTATATACATATACATGTATAAATATATATAAATACTATATACATTTCTCAGATAGAAATTACTATCTCATATAAATGTAATTATTAGCTAATAAAAAGTAAATCTAAAATTAGAAACTTGGCCTATTTCAGAATAGCTAATTAAGTCATACATTCTACTTTTTTTACTGTTAGGGAAAACTTTTCCATATATTCTCTGGAACTAAAATCCATCATCTTTTCAGTATCTATTAATAACCTTTTTTTCTTGAAATAGTTAAAATCTATCAAAGAGTGAAAAAAATTGTAATTTCAGGCAGCCTCATCTATAGTATGAAAAATAAGACATTCAAAATATTCTGGGTAGTGAATTTTCAACCCAATTTCAGACCTAAAGATCTACAAAATTGTGAGTTTGTTATAGCTCACTTATAATTATTATAGCACTTGCAAAGTACTTTCACATTATCTAATAAAACTATTGCGACAATATTATCAGATAGGCATAATTATCTAATGGATTCAAAAATAATGTTCAAAGAGGGTAAGCCACAAAGTCTATTAGAAATAAAGAGGATAATAAACCCAAAATTTTAACTCAGAATCCTTTCCTCTGCTTTTTTTGTTTGAACTTTTTTTTTTTAACTTTTATCCATTACTTTTGAATATTTCCCAGGCAAGATCCAAAATCAATTTCTTTCTTAAAATTATTATTTTTTTCCTGCACTCGTGGCATGTGGATATTCCCAGGCCAGGGATCAAACACAACAGCAACCTGAGCTGCCTCAGTGATAACATTGGATCCTTAAACTGTTGAGCTAGAAGGGAACTTCTAAAATCAATTTCTTTAACTTTTTGAAAGATATATCATCTCTGCTAATATTCAAATAAAATAATTCTATTTTCTGTACTTTTATTGATTTCAGATGTTTGAATCTTTGGTTAAAGTTTGATGACATTTAAACTCACAGATTTCTAAACTGTATGTAGTCTACTTCTACACACCTGGTTTGTGCAGAATATCTAGTTTAGGATGATTCAGTAGGAATTAGCTCCTGCCCTCTAAGGGCATTGATTCTTTGAATCCATATTGCTAATTTCTGTCTCTGATATCATTACTCAATTATATTACAAATAACTTTTAGAATGTCATAAAAAATAATACATCTGGAGATTTGTAGAGTGATAAATTAAAGAGCAAGAATGTTAATGTTTGCCTTATAAGGCACTTAACTCCCAATAATATTTGTTAATTAACTGTTTGGAGAGGCACAGAAAAAAAAATGGAAAGATGGGAATAGCAAGTTTTTGTTAGAAAGGATTTCAGTTAGTTAGGTAAATCACTATGAACTGCCTCCCTGTTCCCAAGCTATGGAAAAAAAGATTATTATATAGATTTCAGTAAACTCTAAGGCTTCCAGACTTATTTATTTTATTGATATCTGAGCACTTGTGTTCTGGCTTAATTCAGCTCTTCCTACAGAAGGCTTTAAAAGTGGAGTCTTTTTTGCTCCCTAGAGCACTGGATTTCAAATAGACCTCATCGTCTCAAAGTCCTGTGTGTTTCTCATAGGATTTTTTTCTTTTTCACATGACTTTATATGATGCATTGTTGGCATTTTAAAGTAATTTACTTTACTCTCTGTTTGAAATGTGATCTTTTTCTTCCTTTTGCCTTAA
Source organism: Sus scrofa (assembly GCF_054392235.1). Lineage (NCBI taxonomy): Eukaryota > Metazoa > Chordata > Mammalia > Artiodactyla > Suidae > Sus > Sus scrofa. The sequence goes on along the minus strand of NC_139383.1, from coordinate 183,552,201 downwards.
AAATTATACTAGAAACACTTTCTGCTTTTAGTGCTGTTGAACAGAATAGTTTGCTTTTAACTCTGCTCTTTTAAAAAATGTTTCCTTTTAATCACTCTTAACCTCTCTATTCCTGTCTCCTTACATTCCTCCCTCCCTCTCTTCACTGTGTCTAAATCTGCTATAGAAAAACAGTCTAGTGAAAAATAAAGACTCTAATTCTGACTCTGCCATAGCTTTTAACTGGGACTTTAACAGATCATGTCACCTCTGGATGTCACATTTCTTCACATCTATTTTGAAGAAAATATTATCACTTTATTTTGAAAGTTTTTTTCAGAGAATAACTAATAATTATAATATGCCTATAAAGCATAAGGAAAGTTATAAATAATAATTACATTTGTGAGCTGTATATTGAATCATCCAGGTTATATTTTCCAAATCAAAGCATAATGGTTCCTTAAAAGAATTTCATTATGTTGATGAATAAAGTTAATCATGAGAACCCCATATTAAATGAAAAAACTCAATATTTCATTAAGTAATAATAAAATATTTTTGTCCATTGGCTTCCAGTGCCTCTACAGAGAAGTGAAGGAAAATAAAGTCTTTGGAATTAGAATTATTTTCTAATTCCACTAGACCATTTTCTGTTTGAACTAGAAGATGTAACTTTATTTCTAAACTGCAGATTCTTCATCATGAAACAAGGAAAGTATTGCTTAAATATGAAAGAAAATACGTGTATCATTTCTGATCATTTCTAATGATGTCTTCCAACAATATGACATATACTGTGCAGAAAAAATAGACACAAATTTACAATTTCTTAAAAATAAATCTTTCTTATATTAAAGTACTATTCATCCTTAAATATATTATTTTTGATAGACAACATTGCTTGATTCTTGGACCTCTGTAAAATTTGAGAAAGTATACTTATATGATTCATAATTTTTAATTTTTTAGTACTTATTATTCAAAAGTTGTATTTTAACAGAGAATAACAAGAGATTTTTGCATTCATGTTAGTTATATACCAGAGTGGTAAATGAATCCTGGCAGGTTTATAAATAACCCCATCTCTCTAGTCAAGGGTTAGTCCTACTTTCTTTAAATACCTATGTTGGCAGGCTAACACCACCACAGCTTGACAGAGTATGCAGCAAATATAAATACTCACAATTCTCTTATTTAAAAAAAGCAAAAAGTAATCTATGGAAGAGATGAAAGGGGAAATTAATAAAATAAATTTGGAGAGCTGAAACTACTTTTAGCAACCATTCAAATATTAAATAAGTTCAAAATAAAAACTGCAATATTTAAATATATTAAGATATTATATTATTAAACATACCATATCTAATGCATCTAACATCAATTTTCTAAAATATCTTTTTTAAAAAATAAAGCCAATTTTCTTAGACTATTCTTTATTTGCTAAAATGACGCCAAGAAAAAAGAATTAAAAATAATAAAAAAATAAAAGTTAAATGGTACCAAGTCATTTACTTACACTACACATTGCATCTTCATGTGGCTTATTTTCAGATGAAGAAACCTAGACAGATATAAGTAAAGTGACCCAGGCTACTGTCCCATATAACAGAGCTAGTCAGTGGAAGGGTCAGGATTTAAACTTAGATCCACTAGAACTCTCTATTGGTATTACATTCATCATCCATGGATCAAGGCAACTGCAGAATTGGCTTTGAATAACCTCCTTGCTGCACCTTCTGCCTATTACCACTAGCTTACACAAATTTTGTGGAGCTGTATTTCTGTAGGCTTTATTATGAGAATAATACCTTTGAGTAATTATATTTTAGAAAATTATTGTGATTCAAAAACCTTTTCCAAATTCCATCTTCTTCCTTCATAGCACGCCCATTTGAAAAGTTCTGTGTGCTGATTTGAGTGGTGAGAATTATCACAGACCGTTTCATTTAATCCACAAATTGAATTTAACTATGTTAAGAATTTTACATTCAGTTTTCTTTTTATTACATAAAGCAAATTTAACTATACCCATTCTACATTATATCTCTCTAAAATTTTTACAATTATAAGGACAAATTACCATTAAAGTACAGTTAGTAATCCTTTTTTTAAAAAAATAAACTAGAATATTTGCTCTCCTTTGAAGAACACATTTAGCACAGCTCTAACTAGTGGATAATGTGTTCATTAGCTAAGATCACATGGTAAAATCAAATAAAGCATTGTTGACTTTATTATTTCTTACTATAAAATGTAACTAGAGACATGCAATAGCAGTATTTATTATATTCATTTGTCTGTAATATTGTCATTGTTTTCATGAAAGAAAAGAATACAAAATTTGAGCTCAGTGTCCCTTTATGTAAGTAGTTTATGAAATAATTTGATATATTAGTCTAACTATGCAGGGGGACACCTATAAATAGTAAGAGTTCAAATTCACAAATAATGGACATTCAAACACTATGATCTGTGTCGTAGTTTTCTTGTTTTTGGTATTCAGCTGGGGAAAAAGAGTACAGAATACATACAACTGATATTATTCTAATAATCCAGCTTTAGGTTTTGTGAAGAATTACAAATATGTTCTATTCCTTGAATTTCAGTGACAACAAATTTCATGGTATGAAATTAATATTTAAATTCTGTTTAAGCTGAACACATGTTTTTCTTGGCCCTAAGCATTATATTGTGTTCAGGAACAAGACATTATGGCTTGTGTTTTTAGACTTTTCTGAATCCAGGTTCATCCCTACCTTCATAAATTTATAATTAAAAATTATCATGAGGAAGTCATGGAACTGTGTTAATATCTTATTTGTTCATGTCCAACCATAAGCAGAAAATGTTCCAGTTTTTTAATTCCTATATAAACATTTGGTACCATAAATAAGCCATTTTTGCTAATATTAATGTCTTTTTCCTAGGGCATCCCTGCTTAAAGCACTCAAGAAAACAGTCTAACGAAACAATGTTATATAAAAGAGTTTTGAATATATTTAAAATTCATAGAAAATGGGAACCATAAAATTAAAAGGGCAAAAAAAAAATTAGCTTTTGACAAATAAGTTTGTTAAAAAAGCTATATTGCCTTTTTTCATTATAAGAATGCTCTTCAGGAAAATTATCTTATACTGGTTTGCATTGTGAGCAAACAAGCTATATTTGCTTTCAAATAAATACAGTAGATTGATATTTTTATCTCATTACCTGTTCAGGAAATGCAAAATAATCTGTAATTAAAAAAGATTACACACACTGACAATTAGTTATAAACATATCTTTGTGTTGTCTTCCTAAGGATCACTGTCTCTTGATAGGTATTTTGAGATGCATTTAGAGACTTGTCCTGAGAAAATGATCTGTGTATGTGTAAGATTATCCACTCTTTTCTCTTCACTTGATTGTTCTAATGGAACCTTCTGAATAGCATTAATATATACTCAATCATCTGCTATTTAAAATGAGTTCCCCCACTGATTCCAGTTTTCCCCCACTAGAACTCTGCTACACTTACCTAACTCTTCTATTTCTTTCCTTTTCAATGAGACTGCTTTCTTTGACTACCACATGGAGGAGGAAGAAAAATTATTGATGTCATTACTATTTCCTGCTTCTCACAGTTGTGTAACATATATAGACATGTCATGAATATATGCATGTATTATTTTATCAGTTAGTTAAATTAATTGCATTCAAACTCTATAAAGTCCTTTTTTTCTCAGCTTTTTTGTTTTTAGCAAGGTTTTAACCACTAGTTGGAAATACCAGGGTTGTAACCTTTTGTTTAAAGTTCTTTTTTTAATTTATTACCTCAAGAGCAAGAGAAAATTCATTATTCATAGGAATTTGGCATTGTCTGAACAGTTCCTTTTCTTTCTTCCTTTCTTTCCTTAAACATTTATTGAGTGCCCTCTGTGAACTACATGCTGAAGATACAGAACAAACTCTTTCATGTTTCTTGCTGTCAAGAATTTTATTAACTGGGTGAGAAAACCATTTTAAATTTTCAAGCTAGAGTGTGACTATTATTTTAGGAATATTCTTTTGACAATGTTGTAGAGGAAAACCTGGAATCAGGGAGGCCAGTTTTGTGACTACTAAAATAATTTAGGAAAATATAATGCAAAGGATGGGAAATGGGATAAGAAAGAAGTTAGAATGGAAAGAAAAAGAAAAGATGAATATGGAAGAACTAGCATTTACAGCTCAAAGTAGTTAAAGGGGGAAACAACTTCAGTAAGAGACTTGTCTTCAATCCCAAGAGACATAGAAGAGGAAACATGATCAAGAAGTAACCTAGAAGCCAATGGAAAAATGTCAAGAGAAAAGGGATCTACAGTAGAAGGTGAGAAAATGGAAACAATGTCACATGTGCAGAGGATAGCTGGTAGAGAAGTTAAAATAATGTCCCTTTCTTGGAGAAGATAAGAAAAATAGGCTGTTTATAAAATAATTTAAAACATTGCCAATTTTTAATAACTTTATAAAGAAAGGACCTGAATACACTGAATACAGACATGTTGAAAGAATGACAACTCATGACCTATTATGCATCCCATTCTGTTCTACTTGTTGGGAGCAACTTTCATAGAGCAATGAACAAGAGGAGTGGTGATTGTTTTCATTAGGATAATGAAGAATGAAAGTTAATGCACTAGATAATTTCAGAAACTGGTAAGTGCAGGGAGAAACATGTAGTAGAGCTTGATTGGGAAGTTGGAGGATAGTTCAACTGGGTGATCTATGTCAGGCTTAATGAGGAGATGAAATGTGAGATGGTTTCTGAATGAGCAGGAGGCTGTCATGCAAAGGTCTGGTGTGGGCCGTTCTGGGCAGTGGCAATAGTAAAGGCAGCAGCAAATTTGTCATGTTTGAAGAACAAATGGAAGTCAGTTTTAAAGGGATAAGATGTAGATTTTGACATGTACATAAAACCTTTTATTTTCATAGTTTTAGTATAATTCAACCAATACATATTCACCAGGATCTTTGTATGTTAACACTGGGAGCTATGCACACATCAGTTAAGGGAGTGATAGGTTTTGCTATTTGCTCCACTACTTTTTAGCTTACTGACAGAAAACATGTTAACACTTTCCAATGAAAACACTTTTTATTTTACGAAAAATGCCTTTCATCACTTAAGAGCCATGGAGTAGAAACAATTGTACATACAAAGGTCAATCAATCCTTAAGTCTGATGAAAGAATTTTTGAACTGCCCAAAGATATAACTCTTAAGAGGAAGTGTTGGAGTTCCCGTCGTGGCGCAGTGGTTAATGAACCCAACTAGGAACCATGAGGTTGCGGGTTCGATCCCTGGCCTTGCTCAGTGGGTTAACGATCCAGCGTTGCTGTGAGCTGTGGTGTAGGTTGCAGACGCGGCTCGGATCCAGCGTTGCTGTGGCTCTGGCGTAGGCTGGTGGCTACAGCTCCAATTCGACCCCTAGCCTGGGAACCTCCATATGCCTCGGGAGCGGCCCAAGAAAATGGCAAAAAGACAAAAAAAAAAAAAAAAAAAAAAAAAAAAGGAAGTGTCATTTCCCCACTGTTTCTAGTCTAGAGCTACTGTTATTTTTGGATTAAAACCCACTAGCTTTTCATCGCTAATTTTCTTCAAAAGATGGATATAATAAAAACCAAAGGCTAATAACTGACTTATCTGTTAACTTTAAATAAAGTGGGGAAGTTTATTGCAACCAAATTATCTTTCTTCTGAAAGACACTTTTTTTCTATTAAGTTGTGTGTGAAATTTTTCAAATGTTTTGGAACATTGCTATGCTTCCGCTGTTTCTCAGTTTCAGTGCACAAATCTCAGTTTGAATGTACTCCCTTTTAATAATTTAAAGAAACATCTATGCTTTTAGTCTCCATTCCTCACCTTATGGTTTTTTTTTTCTCTTTTTTTTTTTTTTTTTTTTTTGCTATTTCTTTGGGCCGCTTCTGCGGCATATGGAGGTTCCCAGGCTAGGGGTAGAATCAGAGCTGTAGCTGCCGGCCTACGCCAGAGCCACAGCAACGCGGGATCCGAGCCGTGTCTGCAACCTACACCACAGCTCACTGTAACGCCGGATCGTTAACCCACTGAGCAAGGGCAGGGACCGAACCCGCAACCTCATGGTTCCTAGTCGGATTCGTTAACCACTGCGCCACGACGGAAACTCCTTTTTTTTCTCATTTTTTCTCAAATTAGGTTTAAAATCATTGATGAAAGCTGTCAATGACCTACATTTCATTACTCCCAGTAGTTAAATCTGTTTTTATCTCGTTTGATTACAGAGCATAACTTATCATGGTTGGTCATTCCTACTTCATGATAACTGTGACAGCCATTCTGATGTCCCTTCAAGAAAGGTTATTTTCTGGCATTCCTTTTGATTTTCTGATGAAATTCATGTGTTTAAGCAGTCGAAATGGATTCCTGAGACAACCCTACAAGAATTCATCTGGTCAAATTTTGAGAATATTTTTTCAGTGTTTCATATCTTTTCTTTGCCAGTTAGCCATACATGTTATATGAGGTAACGCAAATTGTAAATTGGAGATTACTTTAATCATGTAATGGTTATACCTTTGCACTAATAGAAATATCGAATAGTTGGATATGTCCTGCTTTAACTGCATAGTTTGAAATGGTTATCAGCCAGTCAAATTGTTTCATTTGCTTTTTGCCATGCTCCATTGGGTATTCTACTACAAGTTTACCTATTATCAACTTTAAATATGCCATTTGCCTGTTTAAAGGAAAGAAATGACCTTTTATGAAGGTTATCTCCAGGGAGGGAAAAGGAATTAAGGCACTGCAAACCAATAAACATGTAGCCTCTGTAATAAAATACTGATTACATATGGGACTATTTTGATTATATTATTTTCTCATTAGAGCAGGAGAACATTTATTTGCTTACAAAAACAATGTAAATACATTGCCTTGCCATGTTGATACATGTATTAAATGTACTAATAGGTATTTTATAGATAGAATACAATTGAAAGGCAAAATGTAGAAAGAAGAAAAGATTTATACTAGTGTTCAATTCCTGGAAGCCTATTCAATACAGGGTTGTCCTGTTGACAATGGATTGGAATTTGGTATAAGATTTTTGAATAATGTTAAATGCCATCATCTGTACATTATATAAATTGTCACACTGTTCTTGGCACTGTGAACAATGGAAAACTCACTGTAAATTCATAATTCTATATGTCAGAAATCATGTTAATGTGGATACATGTTAGAACACATTAAAATAATGAATTACTGAAAATAAAAAGGCATAATTGTGAGTAAAATCTTATGTAATGGACTTAAAAGCTATATTATAAGGCTGCAGTGCAAAGAATCCTTCATAAAAGTATGTAATATTCATAAACAATTACCATTTATATTTGAAATATGTAAGGAATTCCAGCCTCACTTAAAGATATAAGAATGTAAATATGTGCCTATAGCTAACTGATAAATAATTTAAACTTTAGAGAACTTCGATCTTTATATTTCCATGAGAATTAATTCTATACTTTTATATGAGAAAAAATTTTTCTTGCAGCCTCCAAGTAAAACTTGGATTTATAAATGTTTTTGTTCTCCAATAGCCCTAAAAGTCTACATCAACAACCAGAGATATGAAACTGTTCCTATGAGGACTGAATCTTTGAAGCTACCTCAATTTTCCTTTAGCAAATACCACCTCTGTCATGCTCCATCAAAATGAGGTTGTTTAAAAGGAATGCAGTTATATCAGGTCCTCCCTCTGAGTTTTCAGTTCATCTGCTACAAAGACATAACTTTTACCTTTTTTGACTTTTAGAAAAAGGCACTGTGCATCTATTTTTTTCCAATAGGAGAAGAAAAAGTGTGTATCTACTCTTTTTTCTTTCTAGGATGCTTTCTTAATGGTTATTACCAGAATATAAGTAAACTATTGATTTTAGTATCAACATTTAAAGGATATTTTCTTAAGTTTTTTTCATGGTTCTCTAACCTTTGGAGTTATCAAAGGTAAAAACAGGTATTGGCCTCTGTATTAAGCTTTTAACTCTAGAATATAGTGTTTATACTTTCCTAATCATGAAAAATGGAAGCACAGGCCATATTAGTATGTCCTAAAAGTAAATAGGTCATTATTTTACGTTCACAATGGAATTGAGATCCATTAGTATTGGTCAGCTCAGTCTGACTAAAGCAATGTTTTTACTTCTCTTGCCAAATATTATCTCCCTAAGTGATGTAAAACAGTTGAGCCAAAGTAAGATTAATGCCAGTTTATACCACCCACACCCACATAAACACTAACAATTTCTCTCTTAATGTTTTAGCCTTCCAGGAGAGGGTAAATTGGAGAGCTTCTTTACAATATTAAAATAGAAAAGGAAATGTAGGACCCATTCTGTTCAACTATTTGTTATTTTTCGCATTTTGAAAATAACTTTATACACATTCTCTCTCCCCCTTCCTGTCATTACCTTCCCTCCCTCCCTCTCTTTCTCATACACACACACACACACACAAACACAGACCAAAACAAAACAACAACACTGTAGAAGATTTTAACATACTTCTTAGAATATTATCTATTGAGTGAATCAAAAGAAGTACTTAAAAGATAGACTATTCTAACGTATATAATAATCAAATGCATGTTTTTCTTTACATTTTTTCCCTCTATTTTCTTTTCCACTCACCCTCCTCCTCCACTATTTCTTGGCTTATTTTTTCCTTCTACTCCCAATTCATACATATTACTCAGTTTCCCAAACATTCAACCCTTGGTAACAAGCTAATATGTATCCCCTCTTTTTGTTTCTTTACTCATGATTCTATTCATGGGGTTTATATCTTTTTGTTAAAAAAAAAAAGTCCTTTTTTATCCACATTATTTCTCACTCAATAACTCCATAAAAATTTGTCAAAGTTATTTCATTTAATTGTAACACATTTTACTATAGAGGCAACATAGTCTAGCCAGCCCTTTGATGGGTATGCATTTTGTTTTAAATTTTCTTGACCATATTTAATAAATTTTATTGCATATATGTCTGCATACCTGGTACATTTATTTTTAATTGAGAGATTCCAAGACTTGGCAGAAACTAGTTCACAGACAACCTATATCTCATTTTGATTTTAGGTTAAATAAGTGTTTCCTGATTAATTTCAAAACAACTGCAGATGCCATGTACAACAATACTCTTCTACCCATGCCTCTGATGGGCATAAATAGATTTTAATTGTTTCATTATTTCCAGTGTGATGTATTGAAAGAGCTCTTGGTTTATAATAATTTACTTATTTTATACCACTAATGAATTTGCATGTCTTTCAACAAGTTATTATATTACACTTTTTTTTGCTGCCATCTATAAAAAAATCTATGTTTTCCACATTTACCATTTCTCTGATGTTATATGATATCTTTTGCTAAATGTAACTGATGTTATAGATGTAGATATAAATATAAATGTAGGAATAGACATATGGCACCACTAATTTTTAAGAACATTTTTATTCCACCTGAGCCTTTGGTTTGATTTCTTATAAAGTACAAATGATCCACTGTGAACAAATCAAGTGACTAAATTCCATGCTAGAGTTCATCAGTGTTAAATGTGTAATTAACGGTGATGGTAAAATTGATTTTAAGCAAGACAATTATTGGAATTTTATCTTAGATTTTTAAATACATGAAAAAATAAACTTAAATTGCTAAAAAAAGGAAAATTAATAATTATCTATAGAGAGATAAATAGGTGTATATTAACTTCTCACCGTTAATGCCATTATAAGAATTAACCAATGACAAAAATTCCCAATTTGAGCAAATAAGTGACTATAACTACCTCCAAAATTATTCACAGTAGCTTTGCAGCTTGATAACTAATTCACCAAATTTGGTGACAAAATATCTATAATGAATTCATTGTCTTCAAGTAACACTTAACTAATGAAAGTTACTTAGATAAATTTTTATAATATATGTCTTTACTGTAATAGTGGCAAATGTAAAACAAATCCACAAGGAAACTGTAAAATAGGACATTTACACCTTCTCTTTCTATAGGAAAAAAAAAAGTCCTAAGTGAAAAGGACTTTAATATTCCTGAAAAACATTTTAGTTGGCAAATTGGAAAACAGTGAAGTTGAATTATATTAAAACACGTGTCAATATCATAAAATAAACTAATTTAATTAGGAAAATTTATAATTAAAGATACAGTTTAATTCTGAATATGATAGATTATTATCGAGAATTTCCTCCAAATGATTTAGATTCTGCTAACATCAGGATTTGTCATTAATAACATTTCTTCATATTACAACCAGCTACAATCAATTATAATCCCTGCCTTTGCAGGTATCTTAAAAATTCTTCTATTATAATTACTGTCCATGCCCACACCAAACAATAGATAAAAATAATGAAGGGGAGTTAAATTTTTAGGTCAGGCCTCACAATACTATACAGTGCTATTGTAAATCAGTTATTATGTTTATAGTACATAAGATAAATAAGTCTAAGTAGCAATAGAAATCCATGTATATTGCTCAGATATGTACATGTGTATGTATCTATGTATTAATATAACAAAAGGTTATATTTCACATGTTAGGAAAAGTTTCAACAACTTTCTTGTCCATTTTCTGGGTATTGGCTGGGTATATACTTCTTTGAACTTGCTTTATTTTTTTCAACTACGATTCAATATGATTTTAGGACTCTATCTGAAGGTTACAAAAGGTCAAATAAAAATGGGAAGGAAAGAAGGAAGAAAAGAAGAAAACGGAAGAAAGGGAGAAAATGAAGGATGGGGACAGCACTGGCACTTACAACTCTAAATCCCTGAGAAGATATTTTTAAGGTACATCTTAATCAAAAGACACAATTTTGGTATCTACTACCAAACTTGAATAATGTCTCGTACATAGTAGGTACATAGTAGGTTCCTTAGTATATTTTTTCCTGTGTATGTGGTGCCCTTAATCACTAATAAGTAGCATCACAAATTCTCCAAAAAACAATTTGAGGGACTCTTTTGGCAAATGAAGCAAGAAAGGCAATGGCTGCTCTGAGAATTCAAATATTTCAAACGTTCACACAGGTAGAACTCAGTGGAGCTCATATTTGAATGCATGATTTTTCTCACACAAAACTTGTTATTAAAATGCGTTAACTATATTGCTTATTATATTAGGAGAATGGTATAAAAATTCTAGTGTCTGTGTGAAGTGGATGGTTGGCCCTACAGTAAGAAATGTGGCTGTAATAAGCAGACACATAAAGCTTGAAAACAAATAAAGACCTTCCTCATTTACCTTGATGACATTAGTATAAGGATTTACCTTTAAATGAAATGTTTCTGGGAAAGAAAGCACTCCACTATTATTACGCTATCAAACCTGGAGTAAAAGAACAACTTAAGAGTGATATATGGAGACAAGAAAGATGGTCTGAGACAGAGCTGGACAAATTAGGCATGCTTAAGGCAGAATAAAAGGAAAAAAAAATGGACATGGATTTAAATTTCAAATTGTCCATATTCAAACTATGAATGCTCACATATTTTATAATTTAGAAAGAACAGATATATTTTATAAGTATCCTAATTAATACAAATTGAGGAAAAGAGTTACTCAAGGAGTCTTCACCTGATTAAAAGTTTTTGTAAGCACAGTCCCAGGTAGGAAGTCATTAATTGAAGTTACTTTTAATCTCTCATCCAACTATCTATTTATCCCAATTTCTCCATAGTTGCTCCCTTATTTATCAAGCCCTCTTTACAAGCACCCAAAGGGTGGCAACTAGCAAATGTTATTAAGGTACTAATTCAAAATATCAAAGTTGCAGGGTGGTGGCAGTAAACATAGAGTCATATTTTAACACTGCAACTTTGATATTCCCAGAGCAATATATGTGGTATCTTGATGACATTTATGTGTAAATCCGCTTAATTTTTTTGTCAATAGCCAAAGACATTTTGATTTATAAAATGTTTTAATTATTTTCATAAATATTGTTCTTATTTACTCAGCAGGAAACAAATACTATATCTCTATTGCTTCTTGCCAAATGCATTGTCAACATTTCATGTGAAAAAATCTAAAGAAGGGTGCATTGATTTACGAACGGTGGATGATAGCACATATATTTTTATTGTGTACAAAAAAATCACAAGGAGAAGTTTGATAATTTTCTTAATATGCTTTTCTGGTTTTGAACATGATATACAAAATAATTTAAAGCATAAAAATGAAAATAATTTTTAATGAGGACTAGTATAACAGTACCAAAACAGAAAATGAGCATCAAATTAAATTTAGGACTAAGAATACTCAATTCTGCCTGAAAAGAAGACTACAGAAAAGTGTCTCTAACAAACACAATGTTTAGAGCTTTAAAAATTATACCAACGTACATTTCTTTTTATTGCATTTTATCAGAATGTTGGCAAGTTATGTGCAACAGTGAACTAAGAAGCTATTATAATGATCTCAGCTTATAAGGCATAAGTAATCATAGGAAGCAAATAATTCTTATAAAAATACATACTTATCAAAATTTTATAGAAAAATGGTAAAATAATTAAGGCATTTAAAACTAACAACTAGAACACCAAATAAAATGAATTGCTAATTTAGGTAGCATATCCCTGTTGCACAATACATTTTGACAATGTGAAGTTGAAGAAGACATAAGAAAAAGTATTTGAAAATATTCCCTATGCTCACTGAAAAAGATAAGGCATAAAATTGTATAGGAACATCAAAACTGAGATGAGAAGAAACTTGGGGATCCCACTGGCATGCTCATAAATGGAAAGAGAGCAAAAAGCTATTGAAGTGTTTAAGGATATAGGAAAAAAATGAGATCTAACAGGGAAGGCCAAAGAACTATACTGAAAGATGTTCCCAGCTGGAAAAAAAAATCATTTCCAGGTGATTTTTATTTTTTAAAATCAAGTCAGAACATGAAACTGGAGATAGTATCCCATAAGTTTTTTTTTAAAAGTTTCCACTAGTTAAGAGGTTTGGTTTATGAATATTGACAGGCATTTGAGGGCTATTTGTTACCTGGTGATAGAAAGTGAGAAATATATTTGATTCATTTCTTATGGAAGTAAATGGAATAAACTACCACTCTAAATATTGTTCTTAAAATATATTGTTAATAAAGCATAACACATGTACCTTTGAATATGTACTATAAATCATGCTATATTTAATCCCTTAATTTTTAAAAATCATAACTCCATAACTCTGGGTTGTTCTCACTATATATATATTTTATACAATAAGGTTTTTTTTCACTTAATTTAAGTAAGTAAATATTATTGAACACTAAGCTATAAAATGAGTATCATCTATTATGTTGATCTTTTTGCTATGATCTATACAATGAAAAATATTGCAAAAATGTATCTAAATATGTATGTATGACTGGGTCACTATGCTGTACAGCAGAAGTTGGCACGACAATGTAAATCAAATATACTTTAATTTAAAAAATTAAATATTGAGCACCTACTTGCTGTCATAACAGTCCTGAGGAGTTCCCGTAGTGGCACAGTGGAAACAAATCGACTAGGAACCATGAGGTTGCAGGTTCGATCCCTGGCCTCGCTCAGTGGATTAAGGATCCAGCGTTACTGTGAGCTGTGGTGAAGGTCACAGACATGGCTTGGATCTGGCATGGCTGTGGATGGCTGTGGCCGTGGCATAGGCCAGTGGCTACAGCTCTAATTAGACGCCTAGCCTGGGAACCCCCATTTGCCACAGGTGTGGCCCTAAGAATCAAAACAACAACAACAACAACAAAAACACAGTCCTGAGATGTTGTACTGAACAAAAAGACACATGAAAGTTTACTATCATAAAATCTACCCTGTAACAAGGAAGACAGATAATCAGAGCTAAGCGTTGTCTCCATTTATTTCTATACATATCTATTTTCCTGAGTTGAAGGGTCAATTCCCATAATGATCCACCCCTCACCTTGAAATACTGAGATAGGATTGATTATGTCCAATTTCCAGCTTCAGTGCCATTTGAAAATATTTTACATAGATTTCTTATAACACTCATAATTCTATAACATTATACTCATTTATACATTTTTCTTTTTAATTGACCTCATGTTATTTAGAGCAGACTCCATATTTTAATTATTTGTGTATTCCCAGCATAATGTAGTATAAGAAACATAGTTGTTACCAAAATGTATCTTTTAAGCCTGAGTAAAGATGGTCCAGAGGAACACTGAAGTTGTTTTGTGTAAGGATAATAAGATTATGTATACTATAGTTTAAAGCAATTGTTCTTCCTAAGAAACAATGCATTTGAGGTTTGGTAAAACAAATTTTTAGATGTGAAGAACTAGCTATCAGAGAAATTATGTACCTGATCCAAAGAATAAGCCAAGTTTAGATACAAGAAGCCCCAACTCCACATTAAATCTATTAAGAAAAAAAAAAAATCCAGATTTGGAAACAAGTCAGTGGGATTGTGGATTGTTCTTTCAGTTTCCTGACAAAAGTCTATATAAGGATTATCTCATTTTCTGGGGGTATGTGCCTTGGGCTGATTTTCTATTTGTTGATATTTACTCGTAGCAAAGCAACTGATTTAGGCCCAAGAGTAATGTAAATGTTTCTTTATGATTTATAACTCTATACTACATTAACTGTAAATTTCTTTATTAATAAACACCTTTATTTCTTCATGCTACTTAAATGTACTTATACATATCTCAGCTCTTCAGATGATATTTGAAACAACTATACCTTCTCACTAGTGTCCTCCTTAATGAGTTAGTTAACAAATGGTTGATATATTTTTTTTAAATCCTTACCATTCATGCTTCTAACTTCTTGAAGCTTATGAGCTAATATCACATTTAGAGTAGATATTGTCTGTTCAGAGACTCATTCCTTTCTTCCCTGACTTCCTGGTATATTTCTTTCCCAGACATAAGTGTTAGAATATGTTCCAAGACATTCCAGTTATAAACCATATTTTATCATCTAACAGTGTGTTTGTTCAATTAAGACAGATTGTTATCCTTCCCCAGGTATATATTTCTTTCATTTTAGGAGCTCAAGGAAAAGGCAGATTTAGGTAATATAGCTAGTTGAATGAGAATCAGGTATTATCGACCACATTTTTCTCAGTACACCGAGAAGCAGGAAGAGAAAGGAAAAATGGGAGAATGGATTTTGAGGATTTCTCTAAGTATTTGCATCAGATTTCAGTTAAAACCACGTTATTTCTAGTCTTCCCAAGTGAGGGTAAAAATCATATATTTGTTTATAGGAGTTTGATTTCTCAGTTCCTTATAACCAATAAATCCTAACTAGAGGGTTAAGCATTGATATAAAAAACATAGTAAATACGAACATATTTTACATGAAATAATAACACCTAAAATTAAATTTTAACTTACTATATCATAATACTTTAAAGAAATATTCAAAGTGTATGAATTTTATATATTACTTATTTTTGACTGGAGTCTCCTCAGTGCAAAAATGAAATCACAGGATGATGATATTGCAATATTAATAATTCATTTATAGTACTGGAAAATTTTACTGAGAATTATAAAACATAATTACAATAACAGAAATCAAAACAACAGGTGTTATAACAGTTTATAGGTCAGGGATTTTCATGTGTACCAAAGATCTTAATATAACATTGGAAGTTAAATGGATAAATTGACATTTTGAATGAAAATACATCCTATCAAGAAGTACATCATTTTTAACAACAGGCTAATAATTGGGTATATATATGAAACTTCTGAAGTTAAACTAATACATATTTATTTTATAAATATTGTTTAGTAGAGTGTCAAATAATTTAAAATATGGTTTAGGAGTTCCCGTTGTGGCGCAGTGGTTAACGAATCCAACTAGGAACCATGAGGTTGTGGGTTCCCTCCCTGCCCTTGCTCAGTGGGTTAATGATCCAGGCATTGCCCTGAGCTGTGGTGTAGGTTGCAGACGTGGCTCGGATCCCGCGTTGCTGTGGCTCTGGCGTAGGCCGGTGGCTACAGCTCCAATTCGACCCCTAGCCTGGGAACCTCCATATGCCGCGGGAGCGGCCCAAAGAAATAGCAAAAAGACAAAAAAAATAAAAAATAAAAAAAATAAAATATGGTTTAAAATCATTGTGAAAATGTATTTTTTGCTTTTAAGGGACAATTTTCCTTTTATTACAAAACATTGAAGAAATAACTCATGCTGCTGTAAAATTATTTATACTACATTTTTTTCTTCTTAAAAAAATAAAAAAAAAAGAATGGCAAATTTTACCAGAGAAAGGGATTCAATCAGTAAGGGCTTTTTTTTTTTTCTTCTTTAAAAAAAAATACATCGAAAATACTAGAGCCTTCATAACTGCCTACCATGCCCTCCAAAAACAGATGATTCATTTTTCATATGTTACATCAATTCGTAAATGCTGGAACTGTCTTCTTTGCTCTAAATCTGTGCCTAATTTTTAACACATGTAATCTCGTGTAGATTTTTCTTCTGAAGAGTAGAGCACAAAGTGAAAGGTGAAGGAAAAGTTTCAGTCACTGAAATCTTTATCTACGTCTGTTGTTCTTTTTCTAAGTATCATAAAATGTTTGCAGACTCTTAATTCAAATGTATTCCTCTAACACTTTGCTTAAATAACTGTTAAAACATAAATTGTATTATTTTGATTACTTTGTATGTACAGCTTTTACTGCAGTCATCCTGATTTCTGGATAGCAGAGACAAGATATTGTTTATCAGTTTTATCCCCCGGACAAAGCTCTGTATCTCTATATATTTAATTAATTAAAATGATAGCACTAAATTCATTTTTCTATGGCAGAGTGAGCTCTAAATAAATATAGCCAACTTTCATTTGCCTATTATGCTTACACTTCCTCAAGCATACTATTCTGTCGACAGACTGTTTATATGGTACTACATAATTTAAAAAGACAGATAATTTTACCACCTCTTAGGAATTTGTTTTTAACCCATTGTCACTCTGATATAGTTCTGACAGGTTTTTCAACTTGAATCTGATAGCTGTCCATCATGGTGAGAATGTGGGTAGACTCATTTGGCTTTTCAGATGTTCTAAAAGCTTAAGCTTATTAAACTCGTTAAATGAGAGCAGTTTTCTCATGTTTCTGACGTTTAATACTCTTCCATCATCCACAAAAAAATGTATCCTAAGAATTTTACCTCTTTTTAATATTATTTACTTACTTTTATTTTTAATTTCTAGGAGGTTAAAATTTCAGCTTTCTATTGATATTATTATGCATCATTTACTTTAAAATATTAATTACAGGACAAAATACATTATCAAATATGAAAATATATGGCTATTTACTATAAAATATAAATGCCTATAATATCATTGAGTTTTTCCATCTTACTTGTATCCATTTTATGGTGTCACCTGTATATTCAGAAATGCATAGCATTATATATCTTTTCTAATTCATGTACTTTTTACCTGTTATTGTGCATAATATACTGCAATCAATTATAAACACCAGCGCCTTTCTGATTTTTAAGTACCCATCTTGTTGCTACATTCAATGGAGTGTCAATAATCTCGATATTTAATAAGACTAATGCATGTGTAGGCTCTGCTATGCAATGATGAAAGCTACTTGTATAAATGTATCTTTTTCTCCAAAAATAACAACAACAGATGGTAGTAGCACCACTCATGTCTTATATTTTCAAACTGGCCACTCTTTTATATTTCAGCAGAAAAAAAAATCAGTATGGGAATCAAATATTTTACATGAGATTGCATTAAAAAATAAGCTGTTATTCCTTCTGAGCAAAGGTACATTAGAGAATTTAAAGACAGTGAGCAGATCTTGCTTTAACAGAGTGCCTCCAGCACACAGGACATTTTATAGGTGCCAGGGGACTCAAGTCTGTGATGGATTTCACATATCTACCTGCTCTTTATTGCAAATAAAACAACAGTTTAACATTGAGTAGATCTGGCATTACATATAGGCAAGCCAGGTATCCTTCAAGTGAAAGCAATTTACTTAGATTTGTCCAAGGCTTTATTAAAAGCTGTCATTCAAAAAAAAAAAAAAAAGTCTTTCAACCATTTTAGAAGCCTTAGAGCAGCATATTATTGTGGAGTAAGCAATTGGATTCAATCCTGTTCTGCCACTAGGTGTCACTTAGCCTCTTGGAACAATTTGCTTTCTCTAAATTAAACACTTAAGATCAGATCTCTGATTTCCTTCGGCATTAATATTTATGGTTATATGTGGTGATAAGAAACAGAAAACACACGTCAGTATTCATTTCATTCAATGGATAAATGACCTTCTCCAGTAATCTCACTCTTCTCAATGAACCTGCTCCCGCAAACTGCTCTGGTTGTTCTTTCTGCCTGGAATGTTCTCACTTCCGATTATCCATGTGGCTAGATTTCTCACCTTTTTCAAGCTTTTGCTTATCTGTCACTATCTAAATGAAGTCTCTTCTGCCTGTCCTACATAAAATTGTAACCTCCCCTCAATCTCTCTACATCAATAATCTCTATTCCCTTTTATCCTTACTCTACCTTTTCTTTTATCTGTGGCACATTTCTCCTTTTAACATACTATATTATTTACTTATTTATTGTCCTTATGTTGAAGTGTCCATATTCTTCCTGCTGGACTATAATGTCTCCAGTGGCAAGAGTCTTTGATTAAATCCCTGGAGTTTGTACATTTAGTACAATACATGCAATTACTTATCATTAAATATTGATGCAATGAATTGCTAATAGATTCACGCTTTTTTTTTTTTTTTTTTTTGTCTTTTTGCTATTTCTTTGGGCCGCTCCTGCGGCTTATGGAGGTTCCCAGGCTAGGGGTCCAATCGGAGCTGTAGCTGCCAGCCTACACTGGAGCCACAGCAACGTGGGATCCGAGCCGCATCTGCAACCTACACCACAGCTCATGGCAACGCCGGATCATTAACCCACTGAGCAAGCGCAGGGATCGAACCCGCAACCTCATGGTTCCCAGTCGGATTCGTTAACCACTGCGCCACGACGGGAACTCCAGATTCACGCTTTTTAAATGACCTAATAAGTATACATCTTCCAAACAATAAATCTATTCTCTCTCCAACTAAGAGATTGAGAAAACTGTGGAAGACATGTAAGCTGATGGGAGTAAGCAGAACGGAAGAACTTTACAGAATGCATAATTTCAATCTAAATTGTGAAAATAGAATCTTTTTTTTTACCCAAACAGAGCCCAGAGTAAAGAT
Source organism: Sus scrofa (assembly GCF_054392235.1). NCBI lineage: Eukaryota > Metazoa > Chordata > Mammalia > Artiodactyla > Suidae > Sus > Sus scrofa. The sequence continues at coordinate 183,532,932 of NC_139383.1, read as the reverse complement.
TAGGGCAGGAAAGGAAAAGGCAAATAAATAAATAAATAATTAAAAAAAGGAGAGTTGGGAAAAGTGGTTATCTCTTTGGTTGGTATAAGGGGAAGTCAAATCCCATTCATTCATCATCTCCACCCCACCATCCAAAGGAACCCTGCCATTTCTGAAAAAACAAACAAACGAACAAAACCCCCAAAACTCTAGGATGTTAAGAAACAGTTTAAAAAACAGCCATTTTAAGGAAAGAACAACTTAAGAAGGCTAGAGCCAAAGTTGACTAAAGATAATTACGGGATAATTATCCAAACTTCATGGGTCTTAAACACACTTGATTCAGCAAATTATGACTTTTCCTTAAAAGCACATCGAATTAGGGAAATGATATAATCAAATATAGCAATCCAAGTGTTTTTATAGTCTAGAAACATAGAAAGTTAACGTTTGCTAAATGAATGAGGTGTTCATATAATTTAGGGAATGTGCTTTACACAAAAATCTCATATTATGTATTCCTAACTTGCTATAATAAGGTACACAGAAGAGAACCACTCTTCCCTTCATTTAGACTTCCATTAACCACACCCGTTGCATGGCCCTCTATCAGAGCAGAATAATAAAATAGAAGTAATGGGCCTGAAACTTTATTTCAATTCTTTAGTCCTAATATTATCAAATAAGCCTTTAAACTCTCCAAATCTATTTCAATTAAGCTGACATACAGAAAGGCCTGCATATTTGCGGTGACCATTTTATTCTCTGACATTTCTGCTAGTGGTTTCTGAGTATAAACATATACAAATGAGCTGTGATTCTGCTAAGCTTCTCAGTTTAACTCTCTTAGTAGTCAGTTTAGAGCACCAAATGATAAAGTTTCAAAACATTTGTATAGATTGCATGGAGTGACCAATATGAATTAAATTACTTATTATATCCAACCAAAACAGCTCTGATGGTTCAATGCCAGGTTAGACAAATTGTGTCATGCTTATATATTTTCACATAAATATTAAGATGTTATTTTTATTGATAGCCATTTTAATACAATGTGGTATCAATTGTGTCCATGTTCATTCAATTCAAAATTCACAGTGTGAAGAATCACTGGACCTTATGCTAAAACCAAAAAGTGTTAATGATTAACAGTCACATCAGAATCTTCTCTAATCTATGTTCAAGTAAAGTAACTGCAAAACAGAATATTGATGAGAAGAATTCCCTTGTTCAAGACGTCTATTGACTTCGCTTTCACATTCCCTCAATGGCTTATGTAAAACTCAAAACTCTGTTTCTTGTATAGCTCAAGGATATACTATTGACATATACAGCATTTCAACTAAAGTTTAAATTTATACATATTACTCTAACTGGAATATCCCTATTTATTAATGTAGGTTGATAGTATAACAATACTGCATATGAATTGTTAATAGTGATATTATTTTCATATATATGTTGCTCAAATTCAGAAAATACGATGGCCAATAACTGGGGGAAAAGAACTCATAATGACCAGCAGAAGAAGGCATAAACTAATTGTGGTATAAAAATGCAGTGGAGATATACCTTGCATTTAAAAGTTAATGAGCTATGGATGACATATGACAACTTGGATGAATCTCAATAACTGACAAAGGAAGCTAAGCAAAGAGAATACATACACCATAATTTCAACAAAATAAAATTTTTAAAAAGGCAAACTTAACCTACAGTGAGAGAAAGTAGATTATATTTTGCTTTGGTTGATGTGTGTGTTGCGGGGTAGGGCTATGGGGGGGCCATGTAGGACTTATTACAAAATAATTTGAAAATCATTTTGAGTGACCAATGGAAATATCCTCTATTTTAATTTTGGTTGTTGTTACATGAGTGTATAAACCTGTCAAAACTTTTCTAACTACAATTTTAAACCCTTCATAAATTTTAGTGGGTGTAAATTACACCTGAAAAAATGATAAATATTCTAAAAAATAAGCATTGACAACATTGCACTGAGGACCTCCTGTGGATTCTGAGGAATATATAGGGAATAATGAACAGCAAATCTTGCCAAAAAGCCTTTCTATTTGTCTCCAAATTTCTACTCAGTTCCACCCTTTCTGACAACTCCCAAAATCATTTATTTTCTCTAATTAAAAAAAAAAGCCTCCTAATCTATAGAAGAGTGCCTCTTTATTACTTGCCATCTTCCTTCAACCCCAGCCCTCAACCTGTCTCATGAGCTCATTTTTTCATTGTCGGAATTAAACTAGTGATGGTTTGGTTTATTCCAATTGCCAAGAAGCAGAAAGAAATTTAAGATAAAAGAGGGATAAAAGAAGGAAAAGAGGGAAGAAAATAGAGGGAGGAAGAAAGAAGGGAGCTTACAGTTTGATTATTTTTTGTTTTTAAATAAATATTATGTTATTTTTATCAATATTCTTAATTAAAATGTAGGATGCATTGTCTGTTAACAAAAGATATAATCCTATAAGATTAAGAAACATGGCAAGTGAATTTTTGCTATATTCTTTCTTTCCCTTTTGTTCTGTAAATCTGAGAATTTCAAGAAGACTTCATCATTCTTTCTTCAGCCTGTCTCTAACACACACCTAGAAATAATTCCACTTATGTATCATTCACAACTCTATTATACCACTAATGAGAGGCTGCCTGATTAAGGTGACCATCTCCTGAACATATAAACTGAAGTATGTGTATATATATATATGTAGTACAACATAAAGGATACAATTGGTACAACCCACACTGTATGTTCACATTTCCCCAGTTATACAGTCAATCATTTGTGTGTGTTTCTCTGTGTGGGTTTGTATATAAATCTACTCAATTTTATTACATGTGTGCTTTCATGTATCCAACATCCTAATTAAGATATAAAGCTACAATTATCAAAAACTCCTCTTTAAAATTCCTTTCTCTTATTTTGTCTTCCCTTTCTCGTTTATTTATAGGCATCCCCACCTACCTCCATCTCTAACCACTAGCAATCACAATTATGTCAGCTTTCTCTATGTTATTTTGCGCATATAAGTCAAATCACAGAGTGCATATTCACTTGAAATTATCTTCTTTTTCATATACAATAATTTCATTAGGTTCATTTAAGTTGTCCCATCCATTAATAGTCAGTTGCATTAATTGTTGAATAGTATTCCACGTTATGATTGTACCATATGTTTGTGAAACCATAGCAGTCTAGAAAAGTTTTCAAATTTCTCTAAACTTTAAGGACTGCGATTATATCATTCTGCTGTCTTCTGGATACAGTAGCATTGATTTTGAGCAAAATATTTGGTTTTCCTTCCCTTTGATTTTTTTTGTACATAATGTTTTTAAATTTTTTCTTTAGCTGTTATAAAATATTCTATTAACCTATCAATTATTTTTCTGAAAATAATTTGTGATATGAGTTGAAATGTGTGTGTTTGTTCATTTTTTAAACTGTTTATCCAGCTTTAAATTCATAGATGGAATTAGAATTCTTGGTTTATAGTTCTTATCAAATGAATTTGGAAACTTTTTGGCTATTAGCTTTGCAAATATGTTTTCTTCCACCCACCCCAATCTTTCTATCTGGATTTCAATTATACATGTGTTAGAACATTTACTGCTGTCTTACAAGTAAAAAAATGCTGTTAATTATGTTTTAAGAATAATTAAAGGTAATAAGTCATTTTTTTCTCTGATTAATTTAGGTAATTTCTATTGATATATCTTCAAGTTCACCGATATTTAACTCTACTGTGTTCACTCTGCTAATAATACTATTTAGAAAAATCTTATCTCAGATATTTGGTGACTTTTTATATTTGTATTCCTCTCCTTGTTATATTCATTGTTGTCTTTAAATCACTAAGCACATTTATAATCTTTATGAATTTTTGCTATATGAATTTCTGACAGGTCTCGTGTTCCTATGGGCTATTTTTCTCATTTTATGGGCACTGTTTTCTTATGCATTTGTATTATTAGTAATTTTCATGTTTATAAAATATAATTTTGTATTTTTAAAAGCTGTATTAAAAAAATTAAATAATTCTGAAAGACAGTTATCTACAGGAAAGCTGAGCATTTTGAAGTTTATTTGTACAACTTTTTAGGGACCTTCTGGCATAAAGCCTATAGTCAGTCTACTACTAAGCTATGAATCTTTTTGATGTTTTGTGAATGCTCTATGTATTCATAAAGTTTTTCTACTCTGGCTGGTGTGAACTTGAATGATTCACAGGCCTCTATAACTTCTAGCAATTGTTTGGTTCATGGATTTTATGTCAATTATTCTTTCCTGGCATTTGTACTTTGCCTGAATTCATGAAATCTCACCCTTTGGATATATAAGTGGATATTCAGTCAGAGACTCAAGAGGATACTTCACTGATTTCTGAATATCTCTGTATTATCTCCTTCCCAGTACTTTCCCTAAAAAAATTATTGTTGAGTCTGCTTCCTTGAACTCTGCTTTTTGTTTCTTCAACTCAACTAAACTGCTGGGCTCTGTCCCTTTTCCTTTCCCAGCTTTGTAGTCTTGAGATTGTCTCCAGGCAGAAAGTCAAAATTTTGTTAGGTCTCCCTTCATTTGTTTTCCTTCTTTCAGTGACAGATCACAGTTCTTCCCTGACTGTTACCCAGTCAGTATTTGAAAACTGTCATCTAACAGTTGTCCAGTTTTCTAGATTTTTACAATAGGAGGATGGATATTATTTAGTCAAACTTAAAAAATCAGATTTTTTCATTTCTGGGCATTTCTTTCCTGCAATGGTTTCAAACAAATAGCTAACTAAATATATCTATATTATTATAATAATTAGTAGTAATAGATAATAATTAGTAGCAGTGATAATAATAACCAGTAATAGTAATAAATGCTGCCAATATAACCATCATTTACTCTCCACTAAGCCCTTGGTGAATTATACTTAATCTTCTCAATGATATTATGATTACTATAACATTATACTCTTTTCAATGATAAAGATTCTGAAGGTCAGATTATTGAGAAAGTATTTGACATCACTTATCTAAAAATCAGCAGCATTGCAATTCATTCATTTTTTTCATTCCAATTATTCTTGAGTACTTACTATGCTAAGCCTGGGAAACAAAGAAATAAAATAGAACAAAATCTCATGTGGCTTACATTCTAGTGGTCATGTACATAAAATATCAATATTAGTAACTATATCCTTTTTTTTTTTTGTCCTTTTTGTCTTTTCTAGAGCCACACCCATGGCATATGGAGGTTCCCAGGCTAGGGGTCAAATCAGAGCTGTAGCTGCCGGCCTACGCAACAGCCACAGCAACACCAGATCCGAGGTGCATCTGCGACCTACACCACAGCTCAGGGCAACGCCAGATCCTTAACACACTGAGCAGGGCCAGGGATCAAACCCACAACCCCATGGTTCCTAGTCAGATTCATTAACCACAATGGGAACTCCTCAATATTAATAAATATAATATATAATATTATAGATGCTGACAAGCTCTAAAAAATAAAGCAGAGAAATAGAACAGATACTGAGAGTTATTACAATTATAACAGTGTAGCTAGGAGATGCTCTGTGATAGTGTTTTGAGTTAAGATCTGATGTAGGTGAAGGGCCTGAGAGAGACTTAGGAAAAAGTAGTAAGGGATAAGATAAGAGTTAGGGGTGTGGTGGAGAAAGTACAATTTGCAGAAACTTACAAAGCATTCTAGGGATTCCCCACTGGAGATTTTTCTTCAGAGGAGGAAAACAAAATAAAAGATCTGACCTTGTTTTAAAGAATCATTCTGGATGCAGGGTTGAAAATGAACCCAGATGACAGGTGCAAAAGCAGAAAGAGATACAGGAGATGACTGTGAGAATACAAGTCTGAGATGACTGGGATTTGAATCATAGCAGTAAAAGGGTAGGTGTTGAAAAGGACTCAAATTATATACCTATGTTCAAACCTGATAGTCAAAGCCAGGCCTACCTTACTCCAAAATTGATGTGCCTTTTAGTTTTCCTTTTTACTTTAGAAAGGGAAACTCATTGTCTAACATAGTACTCAGTGTCTAATAAATTATACATAATTTGTCAAGTTAATTAATAATTAAAGATAACTTTCAAAATTCTCTGGATTAAAGAGAAACAACAAGCTTCTTCACACACGTGTGTGATTGTATAACTGTCAATAATTAAGTTCAAAGGGCGGGATCAATCAAGATCATAGAGTAGAATGGTTGTATGCTGAAATCCTCCCTTAGACACACCAAAACTAACACTGTATCTAGAATAACTCTCAGAACAACCTAAACCAGCAGAACATCTATTTTACAATTAAAGATATACATTAAAAAAAAAACAAAAAACAAAAATGCTGAGCTGAGTAGGAGGGACAGAGATGCCATAAGGGCTCACATTTCCAGCTGGCAGCCCACAAGCAAAAATGGATATCACAGACTTGGAAATCCTTTACAAAGAGTAAGGTGTTTGAGCCCCTCATTGGGCACCCCACTCCTGGGGACCAGCATTGAGAGGATGAGCCCCCTTAACTCGCTTGCTACTATTGTTTTGAAGATATTTTCATTTATGTTTATCAAGGATATTGGCCTTTAATTTTCTTTTCTTTTTTTCTGTAGTCTTTGCCTGGTTTGAGCATCAGGGCAATGTTAGCCTTACAGAATGAGTTTGGAAATTCTAGCCACAGCAATCAGAAAAGAAAGAGAATAAAAGCCATCCAGACTGGAAGAGATGAAATAAAACTATCACTATTTGCCGATGATATAATGCTATATGTGAAAAAACTTACAGACTCCTACAAATAACTGTTATAACCACTAAATGAATTCAATAAAATTGCGAGAAACAATATACAGAAATCTGTTGCATTTCTACATGCTAATAATGAACTATCCTAAAGAGAAATCAAGAAACAGTCATATTTACAATCACATAAAAAAGAATAAAATGCCTAGCAATAAATTTAACCAAGGAGATGAATGACCTGAAAGAAATTGAAAATAACACAAATAAATGGAAAAATCTACCATGCTCACGGATCATAAGAATTAATACAGTGACCTTTGAGCTATACAGGAATTAGAGGCACCAACCACTCATGCACTGAAAATCCCTGTATAATTTAAAGTTTGCCATCTGTATCCACAGTTTTGTGCCCATAGATTCAACCAACCACAGATTCTATAGTACTATAATATTTACTATTAAAAAATTTTGTGTATAATTAGACCCACACAGTTAAAATTAATTGTTCAAAGGTCAAGTGTATTGTTAAAACGTCCATACTACCAAAGCAATCTCTGGATTCAGCGGTAGCTCTATGAAAACATCCATGGCATTTTACACAGAACTAGAACAAATAATCCTAAAATTTACATGGAACCACAAAGAACCTGAGTAGCTAAAGAAATTTTGATGGGGAAAAACAAAAGAGCAAAGCCTGAGGCATTACATTCCCGGACCTCGAGCTATACTGTAGAGCTATAGTAATAAAACCATCACAGCACCAGCACAAAAACAAACAGGTAGATCAATGGAACAGAATAGAAGCCAAAAATATATCCACATCCCTATGATAAATTAATTAATCTATGACAAAGGAAGCAAGAATATACAATGTGGAAAAGAGAATCTGTTCAATAAGTGGTGATGAGAAAACTGGACAGCTAAATGTGAAGAAAAGAAACTAGACCATTTTCACATAGCATATATAAAAATAAATTCAAAATTGATTAAATACATATGTTTAAGACATAAAACTATAAAACTCCTGGAAAAATATAGGCAGTACACTCCCTGACATTGGTCTTATCAGTATACTTTTGGCTATGTCTCCTCAGGAAACAGCAACAAAAGCAAAAATTGAGAAATAGAAACACATCAAACTAAAGCTTCTTCAGGAAGAAACCATTAACAAACAAAAGCCAATCTACTGAATAATAAATTTGCAAGTTATAGGCCCAATAAAAGGTTTATGGCCAAAATGTATACAGAACACATATAGCTCAATATCAACATAACAATTTAATTTAAAAAAAATAGGCAGAGACCTGAATAGGCACTTTCCAAAGAAGATGAAGATGGTCAACAGGCACGAAAGCCTGCTTAACATTGCTAGTCTTCAGGGAATGCAAATAAAAACCACAGTGAGATATAACTTCACACCTGTCAAAATGGCTATTAATAAAAAGAATAAACTATAAATGTTGACAAAGACGTGGAGAAAAGGAAACCATTGTGCACTATTGGTGAGAGTGTAAACTGGTGCAGCCAGTATGGAAAACAGTACAGAGGCTCCTCAAAATTCAAAATTAGAACTATGATATGGTCCAACAATTTCACTGGGTAGTATCTGAAGTAAGCAAAAACACTAGTTCAAAAAGATATATGCCCCCTGATGTTCATCAGAACATTATTTACAATATCCAAGATATAGAAGCAACCTAATTGTCCATTGGCAGATGAATGGATAAAGAAGTTAAATACATATTGTATACATACAACATGGAGGGACACAGATGTTATTATGCTAAGTGAAATAAGTAAGACAGAAAAGACAAATACATGTTATCACTTACATATATAATATAGAAAACAAAACAAATACACAAACAAAACAGAAACAGACTTATAGATAGAACAAATTTGTGTTTGCCAGAGCAGAGGAGGGTACAGAAATGGGCAAAACAGGTGAAGGGGACTAAGAGGTACAAATTACCATTTATAAAATAAATAAGTCACAGGGATGTAATATACAGCAAAAGAATATAGTCAATACTATTATAATAAGTTTTTACGGTATATAATGAATAAAAATATTGAAACTCTCTGTTGTATACCTGAAACTAATGTAATTTTTAAAGTGAGATATATTTCAATAAAAAAATCAAAAGTCATTACAGTTTAAAATTTGTTAATGCAAATAATTCTAGGCAAGTGAGAAAGCAAATATATTGGAGACAAGCAGTGGAAGTGGTTTAGGGATGCAGAGCTGGGCTAAGAGTACATGAATATGAAAATAGTGAAGCACGCATAAGTGTTGAGAATCTAGAGATAAAGACAATAAATATATAGGACATAATGCCATAATGTCTGAGAAGGAATTAAAGTAGGTACTGAAAAGAAAGAAGATGCCACTCTGTTTATGTTTGGTTTATCCTTTGCAATCCATATGCCGTTATTTATAACATAGTAAATAAAGTCTTGATCAAGATTGTGAATAGAGGAAATGTGTTCTATTCTTCAATGTGAGAAAGAGAGTTTAAGAGGTTTGGTAAAGTTTTAAGAATAATTTAGTTGGTAGAAATAAAATGCCTCATTCACCATGATTGCAGAGACCCTGAAATTGTATGTGTAGAATGGAGATAAATGCCAAAATTGAGGCACAGAAATATTTTGTGACTAGTTTATTTATTCTCTCTGATGTGTTCCTTTTCTGCTGACAAGATTTTAGACCAAACAGCTTATAATTAGTAATTATAATTAATTATTTGTTACTAATTATGTTTTTCTAATTATCTTTATTTTCACATAAAAATCTTCTACTAAAACTCTCCCAGTGTTTTATGGGGTAACCTTCCTGCTATGTCTCAGAAGATGGAGTAATAGATCACACTGTTAGCAGGGTCAGAAATAAAAACATGTGGTAAGTACAATATGCAAGTCTAATCTTGCAAATATGATATGTAATTCTGTGATTAGCTAATATAAAATTATGTAATGCTACACCCAAAAAACAATCTTTTTTTTTAGGTATGAAAATGAAATTTTATTTAGGTTGAGAGAATAAATGAAAAAAATCAAGTCCCCTTCTTCTCAGATTTTTTTATGCTATTTCCTGGATGTGCTTACATAGAAATGCTTCATGATTGCAGATTGACTTCTCTTTCTAACCTGGACCTTTACAAACATAGCAACTCCAAGCAGCCACAGGGGCCTGTGCAAAGAAAGGACTGTGTGAGTGTTTCTGATCCTGACTGTGGCAAAAGTCTATTTAACTGCTTTTGTTCTGATTATCTTCGTGGGGCTATCAGGCAAGCTAGGCAACACCTTAAAAAGCACAAGAAGGCTCTTTTCTAAAGATTATAGCTTTTGCAATCAACTCCCTCCTTCCAGTGCAAGTGCTAAGTGATATTAGTGATATAAGGTCTTCAAAGAGTTCTTTGTATAGGTAGGTTCCTGTGTCTAGGAATTTAAATAAAACTTATGAGTGAGGCCTGGAGGCTACTTTGAATGTTCACTTGCTTTCTATCGTAGGGTGATTTTTTTTCTTGTTTTAATATTTTAATTTTTTTCTGCTGTACAGCGTGAGGACCAAGTTAATGGTATTTGTCTTTGTCTTTCTGACTCATTTCACTTAGTATGAGAGTCTCTAGTTCCATCCATGTTGCTGCAAATGGCATTATGTTGTTCTTTTTTATGGTTGAGTAGTATTCCATTGGGTATATATACCACTTATTCCTAATCCAATCATCTGTCAATGGACATTTGGGTTGTTTCCATGTCTTGGCTATTGTGAATAATGCTGCAATGAACATGCGGGTGCATGTGTCTCTTTTAAGTAGGTGTTAAAATTCTGACTGTTGTGAGGTGGTATCTCATGGTAGTTTTGATTTGCATTTCTCTTATAATCAGCAATGTTGAGCATTTTCTCATGAGCTTGTTGGCCATCTGTATATCTTCCTTGGAGAAATGTCTATTCAGGTCTTTTGCCCATTTTTCCATTGGGTGATTGGCTTTTTTGCTGTTGAGTTGTATAATTTGCTTATATATTCTAGAGATTAAGCCCTTGTCCATTGCATTGTTTGAAAACTATTTTCTCCCATTCTGTAAGATGTCTTTTTGTGTTCTTTTTGGTTTCTTTTGCTGTGCAAAAGCTTGTCATTTTGATTACATCCCATTGGTTTATTTTGCTTTTATATCTGTTGCTTTGGGAGAGTGAGCTGAGAAAATATTCATGAAGTTGATGTCAGAGAGTGTTTTGCCTATGTTTTCTTCTAGGGGTTTGATGGTGTCCTGTCGTATATTTAAGTCTTTCAGACATTTTGAGTTCATTTTTGTGCATGGTGTGAGGGTGTGTTCTAGTTTCATTGCTTTGCATGCAGCTGTCCAGGTTTCCCAGCAATGCTTGCTGAATAGACTTTCTTGTTCCCATTTTATGTTCTTGCCTCCCTTGTCAAAGATTAATTGACCATAGGTGTCAGGGTTTATTTCCAGATTCTCTATTCTGTTCCATTGGTCTGTCTGTCTGTTTTGGTACCAGTACCACACTGTTTTGATGACTGTGGCTTTGTAGTATTTCTTGAAGTCTGGGAGAGTTATGCCTCCTGCTTGGTTTTTGTTTCTCAGGATTGCTTTGGTGATCCTGGGTCTTTTGTGGTTCCATACAAATTTTTGGATTGTTTGTTCTAGTTCTGTGAAAAATGTCATGGGTAATTTGATAGGGATTGCATTGAATCTGTAGAGTGCTTTGGGTAGTATGGCCATTTTTACAATATTGATTTTCCCAATCCAGGAACATGAAATATCTTCCCATTTTTTTTAATCTTCCTTCATTTCCTTGATTAATGTTTTATAGTTCTTGGCATATAAGTCCTTTATCTCCTTGGTCAGGTATATTACAAGCTATTTGGTTTTATGGGGTGCAATTTTAAAAGGTATTGTGTTTCTGTATTCCTTTTCTAATATTTCATTGTTAGTATACAGAAATGCAACTGACTTCTGAATGTTAATCTTATATCCTGCTACTTTGCTGAATTTGTTGATCAGTTCAAGTAGTTTTTGTGTGGAGTCCTTAGGGTTTTCTATGTGTAGTATCATGTCATCTGCATACAGTGACAGTTTTATGTCTTCTCTTATTTGGATGCCTTTTATTTCTTTTGTTTGTCTAATTGCTGTGGCTAGGACTTCCAAAACGATGTTGAAGAGCAGTGGTGAGAGTGGGCATCCCTGTCTTGTTCCAGATTTGAGTGAGAAGGCTTTCAGTTTTTCTCCACTGAGTATTATATTTGTTGTGGGTTTGCCATAAATGGCTTTATGTTCAGGAATATTCCCTCTATACTCACTTTGGCGAGAGTTTTGATCATGAATGGATGTTGGACTTTGTCAAATGATTTTTCTGCATGTATTGAAATGATCATATGGTTTTTGACTTTTCATTAGTTAATGTGATGTATGCAATTGATTGATTTGCGTATGTTGAACCATCCTTGTGAACCTGGGATGAATCCTACCTGGTCATGGTGTATAATTTTTTTGATATGTTGTTGGATTTGGTTGGCTAAGATTATGTTGAGAATTTTTGTGTCTATATTCATTAAAGATATTGGCTGATAGTTTTCTTTTTTGGTGGTATCTTTGTCTGATTTTGGAATTAGGGCAATAGTGGCATCATAGAATGTCTTTCGGAGTATTCCTTCTTCTTCAACCTTTTGAAAGAGTTTAAGGAGGATGGCCACCAGTAGAATTCACCTGTGAAGCCATCTGATCCTGGACTTTTATTTGTAGGGAGTGTTTTTATGACATCTTCAATTTCATTTCTAGTGATTGGTCTGTTCAGTTGGTCTGTTTCTTCTTGATTCAGTTTTGGCAGGCTGTAAGATTCTAGCAAGTTGTCCATTTCTTCCAGATTGTCAAATTTGTTGTTCATGGTATTTTCTTATGTTTTTTTGTATTTCTGCAGTATCTGTTGTGATTACTCCTTTTTCATTTTGAATTTTGTTTATTTATTTATTTATTTATTTATTTATTTATTTATTTATTTATTTTTGTCTTTTGTCTTGTTGTTGTTGTTGTTGTTGTTGTTGTTGCTATTTCTTGGGCCGCTCCCGCGGCATATGGGGCTCCCAGGCTAGGGGTTGAATCGCAGCCGTAGCCACCGGCCTACGCCAGAGCCAAAGCAACGCGGGATCCGAGCCGCGTCTGCAACCTACACCACAGCTCACGGCAACGCCGGATCGTTGACCCACTGAGCAAGGGCAGGGACCGAACCCGCAACCTCATGGTTCCTAGTCGGATTCGTTAACCACTGCGCCACGACGGGAACTCCTATTTATTTATTTTTATTTTTTTTGGTATTTTTGCCTTTTTAGGACACTTCATGCAGCATACGGAGGTTCCCAGGCTAGGGGTCTAATTGGAGCTGCAGCCACTGGCCTACACCAGAGCCACAGCAATGCAGGATCTGAGCTACGTCTGCGACCCACACCACAGCTCCTGGCAATGCCGGATCCTCAACCCGCTGATCAATGCCAGGGATCAAACCTGCAACCTTATGATTCTAGGTCAGATTCGTTAACCCACTGGACCATGATGGAACTCCTTTTTGGGTTCTTTCTCTCCTCTTCTTAGTGAATCTAGCCAGGGGTTTGTCAACTTTGTTTACCTTTTCAAGGAACCAGCTCTTGGTTTTATTAATTTTCTCTATTGTTTTTTGAATCTCTGTTTTATGGATTTCCTCTTTGATCTTTATATTTTCCTTCCTTCTGCTGACTTTAGGTCTTTTTTGTTCTTCTTTTTCTAATTTGTTTAGGTGGAGGGTTGTCAATTTGAGATCTTTCTTCTTTTTTGAGAAAGGCCTGTATTGCTATAAATGTCCCTCTGAGCACTGCTTTCGCAGCATCCCATAGATTTTGAGAGGTTGTGTCTTCATTATCGTTTGTCTCAAGGTATTTTTCAATTTCCTTCTTGATTTCCTCATTGACCCATTGGTTTTTTAGTAGCATGTTGTTTCGTCTCCATGTAGTAGGTTTTTTCTCATTTCTTTTCCTGTGGTTGATTTCTATTTTCATGCCATTGTGGTCAGAGAAGATACTTGAAATAATTTCTATGCTTCTAAATTTGTTGAGCTTAGCTTTGTGGCCCAATATGTGGTTGATTCTTCAGAATGTTCCATGTGCATTTGAGAAGAATGTGTATTCCAATTTTTTTGGATGTAGTGTCCTGAAGATATCAATTAAGTCTAACTTTTCTATTGTTTCCTTTAGGATCTCTATTGGTTTTCTGTCTAGAGGATCTTTCCATTGGTGTGAGTGGGGTATTAAAGTCTCCTACTATGATTGTATTCCCATCAATTTCTCTCTTTATTTCTGTTAATATTTGTTGTATTATCTGGGTGCTCCTGTATTTGGGGCATATATGTTGATGATAGTAACATCCTCTCCTTGGATGGATCCCTTTATCATTAAATAGTGTCCTTCTTTGTCTTTCTCTGTGGCCTTCATTTTAAAGTCTATTTTGTCTGACACGAGTATTGCAACTCCTGCTTCCTGTCATGGCTATTGGCATGAAATATTTTTTCCTACCCCTTCACTTTCAATCTATATGTATCCTTTGTCCTAAGGTGAGTTTCTTGTAGGCAGCATATTGAAGGCTTTTGCTTTTTTATCCACTCAGCCACTCTGTGTCTTTTTATTGGACCATTCAGTTCATTGACATTTAAGGTGATAATTGGTAGATAATTTATTGCCATTTTATAATTTGAATTTTTTTTTTATTTTCCCACTGTACAGCAAGGGGGTCAGGTTATCCTTACATGTATACATTACAATTACAGTTTTTCCCCCACCCTTTCTTCTGTTGCAACATGAGTATCTAGACATAGTTCTCAATGCTATTCAGCAGGATCTCCGTGTAAATCTATTCCAAGTTGTGTCTGATAAGCCCAAGCTCCCGATCCCTCCCACTCCCTCCCCCTCCCATCAGGCAGCCACAAGACTCTTCTCCAAGTCCATGATTTTCTTTTCTGAGGAGATGTTCATTTGTGCTGGATATTAGATTCCAGTTATAAGTGATATCATATGGTATTTGTCTTTGTCTTTCTGGCTCATTTCACTCAGTATGAGATTCTCTAGTTCCATCCATGTTGCTGCAAATGGCATGCAATGTCATCCTTTTTTATGGCTGAGTAGTATTCCGTTGTGTATATATACCACTTCTTCTGAATCCAATCATCTGTCGATGGACATTTGGATTGTTTCCATGTCCTGGCTATTGTGAATAGTGCTGCAATGAACATGCGGGTGCATGTGTCTCTTTTAAGTAGAGTTTTGTCCGGATAGATGCCCAAGAGTGGGATTGTGGGGTCATATGGAAGTTCTATGTATAGATTTCTAAGGTATCTCCAAACTGTTCTCCATAGTGGCTGTACCAGTTTACATTCCCACCAACAGTGCAGGAGGGTTCCCTTTTCTCCACAGCCCCTCCAGCATTTGTTATTTGTGGATTTATGAATGATGGCCATTCTGACTGGTGTGAGGTGGTATCTCATGGTAGTTTTGATTTGCATTTCTCTTATAATCAGCGATGTTGAGCATTTTTTCATGTTTTTTTGGCCATCTGTAGACATTTCTCCAAATTTATTGCCATTTTAAATGGAAAAACAATCTTTTGATAGTAAAGAGTGCAGTGACAGGGTAATTCAGTCCACTATGTGGGACATTTTTGTATTTTATAAAGATGAATTTAAGACTTGTAAAATTAATGATTCTTATTCTTACACTGAATCTACTATTGTGATTCCAGCTAAATTGTTGCTAGCATAATTTCACTCATTATATTAATTATCCCCTATATTTCCCAGTAAGCCTGTGTGCATAATTAAAGGGAATCCTTATGTCATATCACATTAGTGAAGTAATATATCAAGCACTTCTTATAGCAAATTCACCAAACTCATGAATTAACTGTTTATGTCCCTGTCTCTAGAAATTTGATAGCAAACAATTATATTTATTACTGCTTATTTAAGGGAAAGCCATTTCAAAAGTATATGTACTTTATGTGGCAACTCATTTAATTCACTTCGTTCACCAGTGATGGCATCAACTCAATTAGGCCAAGGGATGCCCATTTATTTCTGAATGTGTCTGTGAGTGTGTTTAAAAGTGAACCCTGATTAAGACCACCTTCACCAATGCTGTTGGGCAGTATCCAATCCAGTGAGGGCCTGAATAGAACTAAAAAGGGGAGGAAGAGTGAATTTGTTTTCTTGGCTTGAGCTGGAACTCACATCTCCTCCAACCCATTGACACCAGTGTTCCCAGTTCTGAGCCTTCAAACTCAGATTGAATTACATCACTAGCTTTTCTGGTTCCCCTGGACTTCTTGGTCTCTATAACCCTGTGAACTAATTACTAAAATAAATCTTTTCTTATATCTGTCTATCTATCTACATATATGTTTATCTATCTACATATATATTCATCCATCCTATTGGTTGTGTTTCTCTGGGTAACTTTAATACACTTCCCATCAATCCCACAGTAAATATACTTTACTATATTTTGTTTTTAATAAAACTATGGAAAACATTAATAAATTGTCTCATATCACCTAGTTGTTAAGAGGTAAATCTACCAATGCAACATAGTTTTTGACAGATATAGAAATGATCTTCTATAAATGAATCATCTATATGAATCTACACTTATAAAACAGATTAATGCTTTACTTCATTAAAAATTATCTTCAGGTTTTAAAATAAATTTTCTGGAGTTCCCATCGTGGCACAGTGGTTAACAAATCCGACTAGGAACCATAAGGTTGCGGGTTCGGTCCCTGCCCTTGCTCAGTGGGTTAAGGATCCAGTGTTGCCGTGAGCTGTGGTGTAGGTTGCAGACGCGGCTCGGATCCTGTGTTGCTGTGGCTCTGGTGTAGGCCGGTGGCTACAGCTCCAATTAGACCCCTAGCCTGGGAATCTCCATATGCTGCGAGAGCGGCCGAAGAAATAGCAAAAAGACCAAAAAAAAATAAATAAATAAAATAAAATAAAATAAAATAAAATAAATTTTCTTTTTTTTTTTTTTTGTATTTTCTATTTTAGGGCCACACCCACAGCATATGGAATTTCCTAGTCTAGAGGTCAAATTTGAGCTGTGATGCTGGCCTACACCACAGCCACAGCAATGCCAAATCTGAGCCACATCTGCAACCTGCACCACAGCTCAGGGAAATGCTGGATCCTTAACTCACGGATTGAGGCCAGAGCTTGAACCTGCATTCTCATGGATGCTAGTCAGATTCGTTTCCCTGAGCCACAATGGGGACTCCAATAGAAATTTTCATAATTATAAAAACTTTCCTACTTATAACAACTTTCTCAGGAATATACCATAATATTACCATATGTAACTTTCAAGTTCCTATTTTATGTGAGTAACTGGAAAACCTGTTGTAATAGATGATATTATATAGTGCTTTATAATTCAGGCCTGGAATTAAAAATATTTGGATTTAAAGCAGAGTTCATAAATTTATTAATTGCTTGAATTTGGCAAGTGTCATACATATTTAAACATGTAAAATAGAGATAATAATACCTAACACAAAATTCGCTGATGAAATTAAAAGTGATAACATGTCAAACATATAATTGTTGACAAAGTAAATGTACAATAAATTATAAATGCTTTATTTTATTTATACAGACAGCTGTATTTTTAAAAACATATATTGTCATACCTGCATGTAGAGATGGTTCTACATTTAACCAAGGGAATTTGAGTACTGAATTAAGTGCTCTTATTTATAATGTCTCTACTTATCAAAAATGCAATAATACCTTTTGACACACACATGAATGTATGTTTTATGCTAGATGCAAATGTGAAATTAAGGATACTATAGACAACTTTGTGAAAATAAAAATGATTGATGAGTTTCATTATTTCAATGTATAAATTCAGCCGCAAAATATAAGCTCTTGTGTTACCATGGTAGCACATGACATCACAGTAATTGTGCAGTATCCTTTACTCATAAGGAAAGTCAATTTAGCAGTATTTTCATAATAATAATAAGTATATCTAATAAGGGATTAAAAATTTATTTTGAATTTTAATTTCTTTAGTGACTCCCTTATTTGAATGCCAGAAAGACCTTTGAAAGGCTCTTGCTTTAATTTACAAATCCCATTAATTTTTACACCATTGGAGGAATGAAAATTTATAAATGAGCTGATTATCTTTCTTAGAATTAATAGTGACTAGAATGAATTTTTTTTATTTCTTTTTCTTTTTCTTTTTTTTTTTTTTTAGAACACCATGGCATATGGAGTTTCCCAGGCTAGGGGTCAAATCAGAGCTATAGCTGCTAGCCCACACCATAGCCACAGCAACAAGGGATCCGAGCCACATCTGTGACCTATACCACAGGTCATAGGAATGCCAGGTCCTTATCCTTAACCCCCTGAGGAGGCCAGGGATTGACCTGCATCCTCATGGATACCAGTCAGATTTGTTCCCACTGGGCCGTTATGGGAACTCCTAGAATGTGTTTTAGAACCCAGATTAAATCTTAGTTTTTTTCATAACCCAACAGGAAAAATGTTCTCCATAACTTCAATTAAATTATTTGCAAGCAAAAATGAGATAGAATGGTAAGTTTCCCCCCTCAAAATATATATCATCAGTAAATTTTCTATTTATTAAATACTGTTAAGGAGAGTAGGGAACACTATGCATAACACAATATCCACAAATTTTATATTTAAATAAAACAGACCACTTCTATGAAAGACTCTTACTATCAAAAAACATGCAAGGAAAAATATATACTCTTAGTTGGCCTATAATTGAAGAAATTAATTCAATAACTAATAAGCCCTCCGAAAAGAAATAATCAGACCTAGATTGCTTTACAGATGATTTAAAGGACATTTAAGGAAAAAACCATTAGCAATTCTTCACAACCTCTTCTAGAAAAGAGAGCGAGTGTAACAATTCTGAATTCACAACATGAATTAATCAGAAATCTAAATATGACACAAATGAATGAAGCAATCTCACTGAACTGGGTAGGAAAAAAAAGGTGCTGACTTAAATTTGGAAATGAATTGTGTCTGTAAAATTCAAGACAAAATAAACTGTCTATAAGCAATGTACTCTAACTGATAAAGTTAAAAACCAAGAGGGTTATAGGTTAACAATTTTGATACTCTATAAATATGTAATGGAACTGAATAATTTGGTAAGTTGATGGCACATAATTGAAGCCAGGTTTTTCAATACTAGAGTCGGAAATTACAGATAAGAAAAGGTAGGAGTACTAGAATGACTCATTTAATAATAAATTCATTAGAGGTTTAGATATCATTATGAGATCAAGTTTAGCTTAATATAAATATAGAATGGTAAATATAGATATATTGATAGATTTATGTGTATTTACATAGGTTAGTATAGAAGTATATATTTCCCTGCTCTTTCAGTTGAGGAAAACCAAAAGAAATGACAACCCATAGGTAAGGAGTACACCTAGCACTATATCTTGGTTTCTCACATCATTCTCTGATTCAAAAAAAAAGCAATGCTCCTCAGAGAAATGACTGTTCTAGGAAATGTACAACACTAACTGGAGAACTTATAATATCAGAAAGTTAGGAAGCACTCAAGCCATACAACACCTGCAATGAATGTAGTATGCCAAAGGACACAGGAGACAACCAAAAAACCTCCCAATGATCAAACCTATTGAGTCATTTGAATGGCAAAATAAAGTTATGTTTAATTATAACCCAAAATGTAACATAAGTATACATGAGTCCATGCTGATGTAGATAAATAACTTGGGGGAAAAAAGAAGGTAAAATCTACAATGTAGGAAAATTCTAAATAATTTACTAGCTACTCTGTCATCAATGAGGCATGACACAATTACCATCTCCTCTCTTGTGGGCTGAGCATAGTAACTTCCTTCCATGGAGCACAGCATGAAGAGAGGTAAAGAAGAGTTCTTTTACAATAAAGCTTGACAAACATTGTGTTACCCAGACTCTCAAGGTCATCATCAACTGTGATAAGTCATGTTGAGAGTTGTGTGATGAAAATGGCACTTTACTTCTGTGTTCTTCCTCCCAAAAGCCATAACCTTAGATTCACCATATGAAAATCATCAAATGAATCTCAATAGAGGAGCATTCTATAAAATACCTGACCCTTGATCTTCAAAGCTGTCAAGGTCATCAAAAGCAGGAAATATCTGGATATCTTTCACAGCCAAGAGTACATGAAAGAGAAATGATGGATGAATTGAATGATGACATGATGATAAAAAATGATGAATAATGTGGTATTCCTGATAGTACCCTGAAAATAATAAAGGATATTAGGTAAAAATCCAAGGAAATCTGAATAAAGTATGCATAGTTAATAATAATTTTTTTCTTTTTAGTGCTCACCTGCAGCATACAGAAGTTCCCAGGCAAGGGGTAAAATCTGAGCTACAGCTGTCAGCCTACACTACAGCTCATGGCAATGCCATATCCTTAACCTACTGAGTGATCCCACGGATTGAACCTGTGTCCTCATGGATGTTAGTCAGATTTGTTATTACTGAGCCACAATAGGAACTCCAGTAATACTGTTTTAGTATCAATCTATTACTTGCAACAAATATACCATACAAATGTAAGAATGTTAATAATAGCTAAAGTTGTATGTGGATTACAGAACTCTCTGTACTATCTTTATAACTTTTTTGCAAAACTAAAACTCTTCTAAAAAGTGAATTTTATTTAAAATAAAACAAAAATATACATTTTTTATACAG
Source organism: Sus scrofa (assembly GCF_054392235.1). NCBI lineage: Eukaryota > Metazoa > Chordata > Mammalia > Artiodactyla > Suidae > Sus > Sus scrofa. The sequence goes on along the minus strand of NC_139383.1, from coordinate 183,512,410 downwards.
AAGCGAAGTGTTCACTGAATATATTTCCCATAATTTATTTAAACACTATGCTGATATTAAACATATCAGTTTGGGAGTTCCCATTGTTGCTGAGTGGGTAAAGAACCTGACTAGTATCCATGAGGATGTGGGGTTGATCCCTCACCTCATTCATTGGGTTAAGGATCTAGCACTGATGCAAGCTGTGGCAGAGGTTGCAGAGGCAGGCCTGATCTGGCATAACTGTGGCTGTGGGGTAGGCAAGCAGCTGTAGCTCTGATTGGACCCCTAGCCTGGGAACTTCCATGTGTTGCAGGTATGGCCCTAAAAAGAATATATGTGTATATGTGTGTGTGTGTGTGTGTGTGTGTGTGTGTGTGTGTGTATTCCAAGTTTCACAATCCATGCCTCCATTCAACAAACATGTATTCATGTTTCAGATGTTATATGATTTTAGATTCCACAAAAGCAACAACAAACAATAGAAATAAGCCTCTGTAACAGCAAGCTAATAACTAGTGAGGGAGAGAAGCAAAAGACAAGTAAAATAAAAGTGAAGACAAAGCAATCAAATAAAAATAAAAGCAGATTTTTTTGAGGAGGATTCTTTTTTAAATAACAACTTGATAATCTCTAGCCTATCCCTCTGAATGCTTCATGGACATGAAAATGTAGGAGTACCAGAAGGAAGAATCCTTACAATTTTGTTACATTGGCTTGGGAAAGAAATTTAGATGGCTTATTTAGGGTGGTAGCTAGAGACATAGTAATGAAGGACTGTATCTGAAGTATTACAAGGAGAATTCAGAATTCTCTCATGATTTGGATGTGAGTATGAGGAGGACAGATAAAGCAAGGTATAAATATATCTCTTAGAACTACTTCTGCTTCATCACACATATTTTGGTATGTCATGTTTTCATTTTCAGTTGTTCCAAGATATTTTTGGATTTATCTTTTGATTTTTTTTGACCCATGTTGTTCATGAGCATGTTGTTTAGTCTTCACATTTTTGTGAATTTTCTAGTTTTCTCCCTGTAGTTGGTTTTTACTTCCAAAATATTATGGTCAGAAAGGATGCTTGATATGATTTTAATATTTTTAAATTTAAGATCATTTTGTGGCCTTACACATGATCCCTCCTGGAGAATATTTCATATGCACTTGAGAAGATTATATATTCTGCTACTGTTGGATGGAATGTTCTATAAATGTCTGTTAAGTCCATCTGGCCTAATGTGTATATTGTTTCTATTAAAAAATGGGCAGTGGTACTGAACTGACATGTTTCCAAAGAAGATATACAAATGGGCAAGTACATAAAAGATACTCAACATCAATAATTATCAGGGAACTGCAAATCAAAACCACAATGAGATATTACCTTATTTCTTTTAGAATGGATATCATCAAAAATGCAAGAAACAGCAATATTGGTGAGAAAAGGGAACACTGTTTCATTATTGGTAGAAATGTAAATTTGTTCAGCCACTCTGGAAAACAGTATGGAAGTTCTTCAAAAACTAAAAATAGAAGTAATGTATGATCTAGCAGTCCACTTCCAAGTATAGATTGAAAAAGAAAAAGAAAATTCGATACTGAAGAGATATCTACATTTCCATGTTCACTGCCACATTATTCCCAATCCCCAAGATATAGAAACAACCAGTCAAAGGATAAATGGAGAAGTAGGTGAGGATATGGTATAAGTGTATACACACACACACACACAAACCACATGCATATACAGGCAGTGGGGTATTACTTAGCCACATTAAAAAAAGAGCATTCCATTATTTGCACAATATGAAGGACCTTGAAGTCACTCTGATAGGTGAAATAAATCAGAAAGAGAGAGCTAAATTTAGTACAATGTCATTTATATACAAAATTTAAAATGTCAACCTGATAGAAACAGACTAGAATGGTGGTTACCAGGGGCTAGGGGTTGAGGGGAAAAGTGGAGGTATTGATCAAAGAATACAAACATTCAGCTAAAAGATGAATAAGGTGGGGGGATCAAATGTACAGCATAATGAATATATTCAAGTTGCTAAGAGAGTATATCTTAAATATTTTCACCATAAGAAAAGAATTGTAATTATATGTTGTGATGCAGGTATTAATAAATATCATGCTGGTAATCATTTTGACATACATGTGTATCAAATCAACATGATGTACACCTTAAAAAATGAACAATATGGTATAAATTATCTTAATAACACTGGATAAAAAAGTCTATATGCTAAAAAGCTAAAAACAAAAAGACTTGTTTTTTGCACAACAGTAATTAAAAGGCACAACTTTCAAGTATTTTAAAACATTTGAGTGACTGTCCTAAATGCTGAAACAAGAACTCTCACAGTGAGATTGTTTAATCTATTTCCCCAGAATTAGTGCATGCATTTGAATTAAGCAACTGTGTAAAAGAAAAAGACTAAAAAAAAGTGAATGAAAAATAAATGTTAATTTTTATATAAAAGAAGCCCATAAGTAGGTAGTACAGGGCTTCTGTAGTCCTGCCATGATTATCGGAGACTCATGCCCTTTCCATTTCATTTCTCTAGCATCCTAGGATTTACTGACTTTAACCCTCAAGTAAAAGAGGGCATGTTCCATTATTCAGGAAGAAACATAAAAGAAAATGAGGGCAAAGATAAAACACCTTTGAAGGAACCTGATCTGGACATTGTCTTTAAAAGCCTTACCTGAAATCTCACCACCACAACTGTCTTCACACATCATTTGCTAGAACTACATCACATGACCAATCCAAGATGAAATCTCCTGTACAACACAGTACCTATAGTTAAAAATACCGTATTGTGCACTTTAAAATAAGAGGACAGATCTCACATTAAGTATTCCTAACCACACATATACACAAACTGAAGGAAGTTTTTGGAGGTGATGGATATGTTTAGTATCTTAATTGTGGTGAAAATATCACCAGTGGATGCATATGTCCAGATTTGGCAAGATACATACATTAAATGCATGTAATTTTTGAATGTGTATTACCTAAAACTTAAAAAAATAGGTTTCCTAACTAGATGCACTGTTATCCATAAAAAAAAAAATTCAAAAAAAATTACTAAGCAGAAAGCAAAGTGTATCTCCAGTGACATTTATCGATGTATACCAACTCAATAAGAATGAAAATACAGTTGATCCTTGAGCAACTTGAGAGTTGGGGGTGCCAACACGCTGAGCAGTCGAAACTCCAAGTGTAAATTAGAGTAAGTGCTCTGTATTCAAGTTTCCTCCACATACACATTTTCTCTTTATCTGAGGTTCTACATCCTTGGATTCAACCAACCAGGGATTGTGCATTTCTCTAGTACTGGAATGTGCAGTTCACACTCACGGATGTGCAGTTCACACTCACGTTGTTAAAGAGTCAGCTGTATATTTCTTTAAAAATAATTTCAATGGCATATCTGTAATTGTTTTACTTGCTAATAAGTATAAAGCTTAATGCTTAGTTGCAAGTTTAATAGTCATTTGTGTTTCTGCATGTCTGTATTTACAAAATGGTGTAAATTATGAGAAAGTCTTAAGAGACGTACAAAGGACCAAGAAAAACAAAAACAACTGCATTCCATTTATGTTGTTTAAATGGTAAGAGGAAATTTGCTAAGTGGTTAGAAAAGAGACAGTTGTAAATACAGGATAACTGTTCACCATGGGACACATTTTGTGAAGAATAAAAATATTACATGACCCACTGTAAGGCAGAAACTGTAAATTCCTCTTAGTGTCATTATTGTGATGTGAAGCATTATATCTCTAGAGTGACCATGTTCAAAAGTAATTATGTTATCAGAAAGAAAATTATTAGCACATTTGCATACATTAATTTATTGTTTTAATAGCTGTTATGGAAAATGATGGGACTCTCAGGCTTTGTACTAAGGTAAATCATGACACAGAGAAGGAGAACAAAATATGAGAAATAGCTTCAAAAGTAATTCATATTAAGGTATTTCCCTGTTATACCAGGCTAAATTTCATCAGAAATTTATGTGCTTAAGTAGGGTAGAGTTTCAAGGATAGAGTGATTCTGAAGATTAATTTTCAAACTTTATTAAGGTCACCCTTGAGCAGAATACATCATAGATTCCTATCACTAACTTTTGATATGTCAACTTAAAAACAGTCAAAGCAGACATATATTGGTGAAGTAAAGAATTACAAAAACAACAGCACTTAGATTTTCTGTAAGGACTAGGAAACATACAGAAAATGACCCTTAGTATGTTCTCTTATTCTGCATCATCAAAACATAATTTTGATTAAGTGCACAAGGTATATACAAATATCAAGATATAAAAAAAGTATTTTGACAGGTTTGGTTCTATTAATAAAACTGATGTCCTTGAAATATACCTTCTCTCTATCTTCACTGTTGTAGGCTCAATCATTTCCTGGGATAATAAAGTTGAGTTCCTTCTCCCAACACTTAATCATACTTGATAAGGGAGGAAAATTGAAGGAGGGTCAAACACCTATGAGGATTTTTCACTAATGTTTTAATAAATTAAAAAACTGTGGTTTGGGGGGAGTGCAATTCTATCTCCATAAAGACAGGAGAATACAACAGGATGAATTCAAATAGCTATAAACCAGGACACTATAGGCAAGAAATGATGAAAATCAAATGATATTACAAGTTCATATCTAGTTAAAAATCAAAAAATTTGATCCAAGATCTTGGCTGGCAAACTAAGGCAGCAAACAAATACACAAACCAAAAAAATCAAGTGAAATAAAAGAAATCAGCCTAGAAGAAAAATCACAGGTTTTTTTTTTTTTTTTTTTGGAAATAAAAATTGGCAGACACAAAACATAGTCCAAATAGAAATAAGTCTAAAAGGTCATTGAGGTTGAATAACAGTGGTGAGAGTGAGCACCTTTGTCTTGTTCCAGATTTTAGTGGGAAGGCTTTCAGCTTTTCCTCCTTGAGTATCATATTTGCTGTGGATTTGTCATAAATGGCTTTTATTATGTTAAGGTATGTCCCAGCCACACCAATCAGACAAAAAAAAAAGAAATAAAAGGCATCCAAATAGGAAGAGAAGAGGTAAAACTGTCACTGTATGCAGATGACATGATACTATATATAGAAAACCCTAAGGACTCAACCCAAAAACTACTTGAACTGATGAACAAATTCAGCAAAGTAGCAGGATATAAGATTAGCATTCAGAAATCAGTCATGTGTCAATGTAATAAAAATGAAATATTAGAAAATGGAATACAAAAATAAAATACCTTTTAAAATTGTACCCCAAAAAGTCAAATATCTGGGAATGCACCTGACCAAGGAGGTAAAAGACTTATATGCGAGGAACTATAAAACATTAATCAAGGAAATTAAAGAAGATGTAAAGAAATGGAAAGATATCCCATGCTCCTGTGTTGGAAAAATTAATATTGTAAAAATGGTTATAGTACCCAAAGCAATCTACAGATTCAATGCAATCTCTATCAAATAAACATTTTTCAAAGAACTAGAACAAACAGTCCAAACATTTATATGGAACTACAAAAGACCCAGAATTGCCAAAGAAATTCTGAAGAACAAAAACCAAGCAAGAGGCATAACTCTCCCAGACTTAAGGCAATATTACAAAGCCACACTCATCGAGACACTGTGGTACTGATACCAAAACAGACATACAGACCAATGGAACAGAATAGAGAACACAGAAATAAACCCAGACACCTATGGTCGATTAATCTTTGACAAAGGAGGCAAGAACATAAAATGGAAAAAGACAGACATTTCAGCAAGTGGTGCTGGGAAATCTGGACAGCTGCATGCAAATCAATGAAACTAGAACATACTCTCACACCATGCACGAAAATAAACTCAAAATGGCTTAAAGACCCAAATGTAAGACAAGATACCATCAAACTCCTGGAAGAGAACATAGGTAAAACATTCTCTGACATCAACCTGACAAATGTTTTCTCAGATCAGTCTCCCAAAGCAACAGAAATAAGAGCAAAATAAACCAATGGGATCTAATCAAATGGACAAGCTTTTGCACAGGAAAGGAAACCAAAAATAAAACAAGAAGACAACTTACAGAATGGGAGAAAATACTTTCAAGTGATGCAAAGGACAAGGGATTAATCTCTAAACTATACAAGCAACTTATACACCTCAACAGCAAAAAAGCCAATCACCCAATGGAAAAATGGGCAAAAGACCTGAATAGACATTTCTCCAAGGAAGATATACAGATGGCCAACACGCATATGAAAAAATGCTCATCATCCCTGATTTTAGAGAAATGCAAATCAAACCTACCATGAGATACCACCTCACACCAATCAGAATGGCCATCATTACCAAGTTCACAAATAACAAGTGCTGGAGGGGGTGTGGAGAAAAGGAGCCCTCCTGTTGGTGGGAATGTAAGCTGGTACACTCACTATGAGGACAGTATGGAGGTACCTTAGAAAACTATGCATAGAAATACCACATGACCCAGCAATCCCACTCTTGGGCATATATCCGACAAAACATTCTATGAAAAAGAGACATGCACTTGCATGTTCATTGTAGCACTATTCACAATAGCCAAGACATGGAAACAACCCAAAAGTCCATCGACAGATGATTAGATTAGGGAATGGAATACTACTCAGCCATAAAAAAAGAATGAAATAAAGCCATTTGCAGCAACATGGATGGAACTAAAGACTCTCATACTGAGTGAAGTTAGTACGAAAGAGATACACTTTGTGATTTGCTTTATGTTCTGTGTGCCTATTAGCTCTACCATTTGGTAGGGCAAAGAAGTATTTTCAAATCCTATAATATGTGTATTTTCTAAAGGATTACTTTAAATCAAGGGAAAAAAGCAAAATATCAAAAGCAATAGCAACAACAAAAACCTTCGTAATTTCTCTCTTCTTGTGTTTGTATGAGTCTATTAATTAAATACTTTGTACAAAGTTTCTATCATTTGTTTTTGTTATTCAATATAGTATTTAAGGAAAAAGTCAAATACAGAGTCTATAGATAACTTATTTTTCACATGGGAAATAAGGGAACCTTATATAATATATATTCAAAATAGGTGTACTTAGTATTCCAATTTTTACATATTTTTTCCCTTTTTATTTTCATTTTTTAATTTTTAATTTTTTTATTTCCCCAATACATTTTTTATACTGTACAGCATGGTGACCCAGTTACATATACATGTATACATTTTTTCCTTATATTACCATGCTCCATCATAAGTGACTAGACATAGTTCCCAGTGCTACATAGCAGGATCTCATTGCAAATCAGTTCCAAAGGCAGTAGTCCCCATCTATTAACCCCAAGCTCCCATGCTATCCTTTGTGCTGTATATTAGATTCCAGACACAAGTAATATCATATGGTATTTGTATTTCTCTTTCTGAGTTACTTCACTCAGTATGAGAGACTCTAGTTCCATACGTGTTGCTACATATACAGAATGGAATACTACTCAGCCAAAAAAAGGACAAAATAATGCCATTTTCAATTTTTATGTTAAAAGATCATACACCATTATGTAGATAAAGTAGGATTTATCTCAGGGATGCACTGATTCTTCAATATCCACAAATCTATCAATGTTATACACCACATTAACAAACTGAAGAATAAAAACATATGAACATCTCAGTAGGTGCAGAGAAGGTTTTTGAAAAAATTCAACACCCATTCCTAATAAAAACTCACCAGAGTGTATAGACAGGGTGAACCTACCTCAACATAATAAAAAGCATATGAAAAACCCACAGCTAACATCATTCTCAATGTTGAAAAATTGAAAACATTCCCACTAAGATCAGAAACAAGAAAAGGATGTTCGCTTTCACCACTATTATTCAACATAGTTTTGGCAGTCCCAGCCACAGCAATCAGAGGAGAAAAAGATATAAAAGGAATCGAGTTTGGAAAAGAAGAAGTAAACCTATCACTGTTTGCAGAGGACACGATACTATACTTAAAAACACTAAAAATAGTACCAGAAAACCATTAGAACTCATCAATAAATTTGGCAAAGTGGCAGGCTATAAAATTAATAAACAGAAATCAATTGCATTTGTATATACTAATAATAAAAGATTAGAAAGAGCAATGAGAGAAAAATGCTATTTACAATCACACTAAAAAGAATAAATTATCTATCAATAAACCTACCCAAAGAGAAAAAGACCTATAATCTGAAAACTATAAAATGTTTATGAAAAAAATTTAAGATGACACAAGCAGATGGGAAGATACACCATGCTCTTGAATTGGAAGAATTGATATTGTCAAAATGGCTATAATCCCCAAGGCAATTTACAGATTCAATGCAATTCCTATCAAATTACCAATTTTTATCCTGATGGTAGCCCAATAAACAACCAGGAAGATTATTCCTTCCTGGAGGCAGTTGCAATTAGTGATCAAACTCTCTTACTAAAGTGTATGGACCACAAAGACATGAAGTAAGTCAATTGAGAAGTCTTTGTGCCAATTTTGGAGAAAGATATTCCAAAGTGCAACAATACAAGATTCCAGCATATGACAGGCAGTATAGGAAGTCCACTGACTGTCTTAACTGTAGCTTGTTGGTGAACTGCTTTGTGATTAAAAAATATATTGTTATACTGTAAATGATTAATAAAAGTAGAAAAAAATTACGGATTAATTTGAAGGGACACCTCATTGTAGCTCAGGTCAGTTGGTTAGCCTGGAATGGTAATAACAACCTGAAAAAGTATCAACAGTGGTGCGACAGGATGTATTGCCTTGAGCTGGGGTCAAAGCTCTAGCATTGTCAATCTGCAGATCAAGAACACACATGGGAAACACCTAGTGCAATGAATCTCCTCCACTGGGAGTCAATCTGCTAAATTCTCACAGGAGCTATGGGTCTGTCATACAATGGTAGCTCAGGTTATGTGGTGGATGTGTTGCCATGTTCAATACAATCATCCATCTAGGCAGTAATATTAGTAATCTTAATAGTGCAGGTTTGACTGGAAGTTTGATTCTAGTCAGTTGCATCAGACAATGAACTTTTACCAGGGACATCCATGTGAGTTTACCAGGTTGTTTGTTTTTTTTAATAAATAGCTATGATTTGTTTCCACATTTCACGGCCCCAAAAAAGACATGTCTACAGTTTGCCAGCATTTTATTTTTCAAAAGCAGACCAAACAGTGAGGTAACTGGTAATAGCCCAAGTATCAGTAGAAAAATATACCAAGCTTAATCTAAGGAAGTATTGGCCAGAGCTACAAGATGGCCTTAGGTTCTGCCCAATGAGTGGAGCACCTTACCCCTGTCTTCGTTTTACTCTGCTGGTATAGCAGCAGAACAGCTCTGGCAGCATGGTAGACACCATTCATTCTCTGATTAGCCAAACCTTCAGTACTTTTTCTTTGCTGTTTAGCATACCCTGTAAATTTTTTTTGAAAGCTGGGCATGATGCATCAAGTCAAAAGAAGCAAGGTAATTAAGGTTTTTAAATTTTTATTTTACATTGGAGTATAGCTGATTTATAATATTATGTTAGTTTCAGGTGTACAGCAAAGTGATTCAGCTATTTTATATATGTATATATATATATTTCTTTTTTCAGATTCTTTTCCCATATGGGTTATTACAGAGTATTGAGTAGAACTCTCTGTGTTATACAGGATATCCTTGTAGATTATTTTATATGTAGTAATGTGTATATGTAATCCCAAACTCATAATTAGGTTTTTAATGAGGTTTCATATTAAACTGATTTGTTGCTGGCATGTCCAATTATTGCCATGATATAGGTACTTGGCTTAAAATTCTTCTAGTAAGTTTTCTTTCTTTTTGACTATTTTATTTAATAGTGTCTGTGCCTTTCAGCTCTCTCAGTATCCACTGTTAACACACTGGAACATTGTTGATTGATGGCAAGATGCAAGGGGATGGGAATCATTCTATTATCTTATGATCAAATCTTAGTATTTCCTTGGACTTGAGTTCCTGAATTGTGACTTTCGCAAATCTCCTTAGGATTTTTTTCTCCAACCCTTGGGTGAAATAGGAAGCCTAAGGAAGTTAGAGTTGTCTGAATGCCTTTACCCCAGGGTTGGATAAGGTTACGGTAATTTCCCTTAGAAGGCAGGCTTTTGTTATGGAGACCCCTCTGGAATATGTTTTTTTTTTTTTTTTTTTAGTTTTTTTTTTTTAAATAATTATTTTTATTTTTTTCCATTATAGCTGGTTTACAGTGTTCTGTCAATTTTATGCTGTACAGCATGGTGACTCAGTTACACATATATGTATACATTTGTTTTTCTCACATTATTATGTTCCATCATAAGTGACCAGACATAGTTACCAGTGCTAAACAGAAGGATATCATTGCTAATACATTCCAAAGGCAATAATCTGCATCTATTAACCCCAAGAACCCCATCCATCTCAATCTCCCCCTCTCCACCTTAGCAACAATAAGTCCATTCTCCAAGTCCATGAGTTTCTGTGGAAAGGTTCATTTGTGCCATTTATTAGATTCCAGATATAAGTGATAACATATGGTATTTGTTTTTCGCTTTCTGACATAATTCACTCAGTATGAGAGTCTCTAGTTCCATCCATGTGGATGCAAATGGCATTATTTCATTCTTTTTTTACGGTGGAGTAGTATTCCATTGTGTATACATACTACATCTTCCTAATCCAATCATTTGTCAATGGACATTTGGATTTTTTCTATGTCTTGGCTATTGTGAGTAGTGCTGCAATGAACATGCGGGTGCATGTGTCTTAAAAACCAGTGGGACCTAATCAATCAGACAAGTTTTGCACATCAAAGGAAACCAAAAAAAAAGACAACTTACAGAATGGGAGAAAATAGTGTCAAATGATGCAACTGACAAGGGCGTAATTTCTAGAACATACAAACAACTTATACAAATCAACAGCAAAAAAGCCAAAAACCCAATTAAAAAATGGACAAAAGACCTGAAAAGACACTTCTCCAAGGGATATATACAGATAGCCAACAAGCACATGAAAAAATGCTCAACATCCCTGATTATTAGAGAAATGCAAATCAAAACTACCATGAGATCACACCTTACACCAGTCAGAATGGCCATCATTACCAAGTTCACAAATAATAAATGTTGGAGGGGGTGTGGAGAAAAGGGAACCCTCTTGCACTGTTGTTGGGAATGCAAGCTTGTACAACCATTATGGAGAACAGAATGGCGGTACCTTAGAAAACTGTACATAGAACTACCATATGACCCAGCAATCCCACTCTTGGGCATATATCCAGACAAATATTTCCTTGGAATATTTTTAAAAGGTCACTTTTCCTTTCTTATGCTGGAAACATGAGGGGGTTTTCTTCAATATTCATTTTCAGAACAAAGTGGGAATTTTGGAGGTTAAATCTACAAAAGTGTGGGTGAGCCTCTTATGAATGACAGAAAGGTCATTTAATTAGATAATTTCTGTTTGTTCATTTTTTTTGGCTGTGCTCCTAACACACAGAAGTTCCAGGGCCAGAGATTGAACCTGTGTCACAGCAGTAACATTGCTGGATCTTTAACCCCCTGAGCCACCAGGGAATTCCAATATGAGAATTTTTAATAGCAAACACTTAAAAAAATGGACTTATGAAAATGTCGTTTTTTTTCTTTTATTTCTTTCTTAGACGGCTTTCATTATGACCATGTAACAAAATTTAAACTTGGATAGTGAATAATCCTGCATTGTAAATCATATAAAAAATTGAAAAATAATTCCAAATCATTTTCTCAAATCAGCGTAAATTTAATACAAAATTTATACTATGAATGTAACTGAAAACTAATATTTTTCATGATAATTCCCCCAAACAATTATAATCTAATCTTACTTAAAGATTAAAAACTTAGAATACTGAAAAGTAAAATAAAGATTTATAAAATTAAAACATCTGAACATAGTGTTAATTACAGAAAAGTATGTTTGGGGATGAGGAAATATCTCTATAAAATTCATTATACCAACAAGTCAGTTTTTCACCTGTTTTGTGTGTGTGTGTGTGTGTTTGTCTTTTCTAGCACCGCACCTGCGGCATATGGAGGTTCCCAGGGGTCCAAATGGAGCCGTAGCCGCCAGCCTATACCAGAGCCACAGCCATGCAGGATCTGAGACGTGTCTGCGACCTAAACCACAGCTCACAGCAACGCTGGATCCTTAACCCACTGTTAGGCCAGGGATCAAACCCACAACCTCATGGTTCCTAGTCAGATTCATTCCCACTGAGCCATAACAGGAATTCCTCACCTTCATTTTTAAGAATCAATTATTAAGGGGAATAATTGCCTAAAATGAAATCTATCTAGGGTGTTGACTGAATTTTTCATGGATAAATTCACAATTTTTGTTTCTTCTTCAATGCATTGTTAGAAATATTGGTTCTAACTTAAATGATTTTACTTTATCTGACTTTAATAGTAATAGCGAGGATCCCAAGTTAAAAATAAGGTGGTTGAGAACATAACTTTCTTCCTTTCTTTTTCTTTTTTTTAATTGTTTTTATTTTTTCCATTTTAGCTGGTTTACAGTGTTCTGTCAATTTTCTGCTATACAGCAAAGTGACACAGACACACATACATATATACATTCTTTTTCTCACATTATCACACTCCATCGTAAGTGACTAGATATAGTTCCCAGTGCTGCGCAGCAGGATCTCATTGTTTATCCATTCCAAAGCAATACTTTGCATCTATTAACCCCAAATTCCCAGTCCATCCCACTCCCTCCCTGTCAACCTTGACAACCACGAGTCTGTTCTCTAAGTTCATGATTTTCTTTTCTGTGGAAAGGTTCATTTGTGCTGTATATTGGATTCCAGATATGTGATATCATATGGCATTTATCTTTCTATTTCTGAATTACTTCATTTAGTATGAGGATTTTAGTTCCATACGTTGCTGCAAATGGCATTATTTTATTCTTTTTTTGGGGGGGGAGCAGTTGAATAAATGTTTATTGAAGTTAATTGTTTGTAATTGAACTGAATTAAACTGAAAGACAGTCTTAGCTGCCACTAACAGAGATCATGAGCTCTTTGGGTGGAGATTAAACCCAGGGAACAGAAAAGGTTGGTCTGTGGGATCCAGAGCTCTGGATCATGACTCTCAATACTGGTTGCAGAGTACAGTCACCTGGGGAACTCTAAAACACTCTGGATGCCTGTTTCCCACCCTTAGGGCATCTCATTTAATAGGATTGGAGTGGGACGTTGGCATCAGTATTTTTTTAATTACTCAATGAATTTTAATACATTTATAGTTGTACAACAATTATAACAATCAAATATTATAGCATTTCCATCAGGGTTTGGGATGGATATACCACATCATCTTCTTCCATTCATCTGTCAATGAACATTTAGGTTGTTTTCATGTCTTGGCTATTGTGAATAGTGCTGCAATGAACATATGGGTGCCTGTCAGAACATAACTTTAAGACTCAAAGTTGGAATCCTACCTCTGCCTCTTGCAAACTTCGTTGCTGTAGGTAAGATTTTCATTTTTTTAAAGTGTATAAATTTCTCTTTTTGTCTATAGGGTTCTTCTCAGTAGACTAATTTTATTTACATTTTTCTTAGAGAATTATATATTTCATCATATCTTCATTTGTCTTATTCATATAATTTATTTTATTGTTTTTATTTTTCTAAATATTATTAAATATATATTTTATAATTTATTTTCCTTCTACTTTTTCTTTTGTTAAATTGGCCAGATGTATGTTTTATTGGAGGAACCGATTCTTGGTTTTAGTTATCAATCCTACAAAAAATATTTTTTCCTATTATTATCTTATTTTTAACTATTTTACTTCTGCCTTTATCAATGTCTTTCTCCAGCTTTCCTTAAATTCTTTGTTTTTCCCCTCTAAATTCCTGAATAGAATGCTTAGTTCTATTTTCATACTTTTCGTTAAAAAAACATTTAATGCTGTGAACCTACTACATATAACAGCTTTGTATCTCATAGGTTTTTGTTAAATAATATTCTCATCTTTATTGCTTTCCCGTAACTCAGTTATTCATGCAGTTATTTCCAAATATCCAAGAAATGTTTGGTCTTTTTTTTCTTTAAAGTTCTAATATTAATTTTTAGTATTTTATTTTTAAGGCAATGAGTTGAAAAATTACTACTTTAGAAATACACTGACATGCTTTATGGTCTAGATTCTGATCAGTAATTATAACTGGTACATTATGCTTGAGAATATGCGAAGATGCATTTCCTGCTCTTTGGGTATTCAGAATATATCCAAATTCCTATGTCATATATACGTTCCTAGGTATATATTTGGATATATACTTAGAAGTGAGATTCCTGGATCATATGAATGTGTTATTATTTTTTGAGGAAACTCAATGCTTATCTTCATAATGGTTGTACCGTTTTGCACTTTCACTAACAGTGTACAAGTGTCCAAATTTCTTCTCTCCCTCAACAACACCTTTTTTTTAATGTAATAGTCATCCTAAAAGGTGTGAGGTAATAGCTCATTATGGTTTTGATTTGCACTTTCCTGATGGTCACAGGTCTTGAGCAATTTTTCACATGCCTGGTGAATGTTTATATGTCTTCTTTCTTTATCCAGGACCTTTTCCCATTTTTAGGTCAGGTTATTAGTTAATTTGCTATTGAGACATAGAAGTCCTATTTTAGGAGTCAAATATACATTTTTGATATTAATTCCTTACCAGATATATTTTGTAAATATTTTCTTCCATTCCTTAGATGATTTTTATTGTTGTTTCCTTTACTGTGCAAAAGTATTTTAGTTGGATATAGTCTCACTTCACTATTTTTGTTTTTGTTGTTTTGGTTTTTGATGTCATATCCAAGAAATCATCACCAAGATCAATTCCTCAAATGAAAATTTCCTCCTGTGTTTTCTTTTAGGAGATATTTTCAAATCTTACAGACTTGTACACTGAGAACTTGAAATAAAATTTCAAAAGTGTAGTAGTTTTTGATAATAAAAAGGTCAGGTTTATAAACTGAGGAATAAATTGGTAAAACCACCTGTTAATGATTTAGGCATTTAATAGGAACTCAGGAGAAGACAATCAAAGAAAATAATTAGGTTCAGTGCTGTCTAATGACACACTCTAGAATAATCTTGGTATTGTTTTTAATATGTTTAGGGGAAGAAAACTGGAATTAAATATTTTATCTTAGGATTAAGTATTTAATCATCATATTATCACCAGGATGAAGTTTCTGTTGACAATAGAGTGATTCTAATTTGCGTCTTATATATTTGTGCAGAAATTTCCCTCAGGGACTTCTTAGAAAAGAGAGTTTGATTTAATAAAAGTCATGTGTGTTCTTGGGAAATGTCATTATGATATGTAATGAAAAGTCTGACTCCTTTTTCTATTTTTTACTTTGTAGATCTTTCAAGCCCAACACTCCCTTTCCTTTTGGCTCCTCATCTGGAAAAACTGATAAAAGAGCCTGAGTGCTCCCTCTTTTGGCCCTAGGCTATGTGTGCATAATTATCAACTCAGTCATGCTCCCCAGTCACAGTACAACCCAAACCAGTCTTCTTTCCTTTCCATCTCAAACCATTTTCAGACCTGCTTGGAAGTCAGAACTGTTCCTCCTAGAAAGCCTTAATTTGTTAGTAATAGACTTTACTTATCCTCTAGGTGTATAAGTGATGTCAGTTTTGATATTCACAGCAAATTTTGTGTGGTCTCTCACATTTCTTTGAAATGACTACAACATAATACACAATGTTAACATAATAACACCCTATGAAACTTAAAAATCTGTAATTTTACTATACACACACACACACTCACACACACACGCACACGAAAATAGAAATCCCTAAAATATAGCATGAATTTGATGGTCTGTTCAATCTTGGTACTTTGGCATTTCTCAAGAAAAATTAGGCACATGGAATAACTGAAATAGATTCTCCCATTAAAAGTCCTAGTTTAGTCAAGATGACTGTGGTTTGCCTAACAATGGCCCCAGAGATGTCTATATCCTAATCCCAGAACATGTGAATAGATTATCTTAATAAAAGGAACTTTATAGGATGTTGAGAAGGGAAAACCATTCTTTATTGTATGGGCAGGTCCAGTGCAATCACAAAGTTCCTTTAAAAGACAGACAGGAAGATCAGAGTTAGAATATGTAAGAATGGAGGTAGATGGGGAGCAATGATATTATACTGCTGTCTTTGAAGATGAAGAAGGGCCCATGAACTAAGGAATGTAGGTAATCTCTAGAAACTGGAAAAGGTGAGGAAACACTGTCTCTACTACAGCCTGTCAGAAAAACACCGTCCTGTAGATTCATTTTTCACTTTCTACTTCCAGAACTTTGAGAATAAATATGTGTTTCTTGAAGCTACTTAGTGTGTAGTAATTTGCTACAGTTGCAATAAGAAGTTTTCATATAACAGCCAAAAAAGGAAATTAGTTGATTTTTTTCCCAATGTTGCCCTCAGAAGAACAAGTTCATTTACTACTGAAAACTAGATCTTAAGAGCTACTCTGGTTTGTGTGGTTTCCAGAGCCTGAATGAATTCTTCCTTAAGTTTTTAAAGCAATCTCATGCCCTTACAATGAAACTGATTTTGAATCATATCAACCATATATGTTTCGAATTTCCCATATTTAAAGAAAAACCAATAAATACATAGTTTATTTCTTGGGTGGTTTCTAAAATCAAATAAAATAAAATAAGCAATCTGCTTAATAAAAGATGGCCATTGCTACATTAAAAATGGTGTCACAGGGAGTTCCCATCGTGCCTTGACATGTTAAGAACCTGACAAGTATCCACAAGGATGCAAGTTTGATCCCTGGCCTCACTCACAGGATAAGGATCCAGCATTGTTGCAAGCTGCAGTGCAGGTTGTAGATGTTACTCAGATCTGGCATTGCTGTGGCTATGGCGTAGGCCAGCAGCTATGGCTCAGATTTGCCCCTTACTTCCTGGGTACTTCCATAAACTGCAGGTTTAAAAAGAAAAAAGTAAAAAAAAAAATGTTAAAATGTAACACAAAGAAAGAATAGTATAATGGCAGCAGTTTTTAATTTCCCTGCCTGCAGGCAATATTTATCATTTCCTCCTTCATAAAGGTAGTTGTTAGCAGATTTCAAAAACTTCATTTATGATTTTCCTCCTTTCTAAATTTATATAAATTGAATTACATAATATACATCTATAATTTTTTCTTTCATATATATGTTTGCAAATTCTTCCATGTTGACGTATACAAGCAGGTTTCAATTATTTTTACCCTCGTATAAAATATTTTGCATAAAGAAGCCATAAATTATTTATCTGTTCTACTTATGTAGTGTGTAATTTTTTTCTAGCTTTTGGCCTTTATAGATAATGCTACTATCCACTCTCTCATGTATACTTTGACAAACATATACATGCATTTATATTAGCTATATTCTCAGAAAAAATATTTTTTAGATCAAAGGATTTTAATATATTAACATTGTAGATTATGACAAACAGCTTTCTAAAGTGACTATATAAAATCCCTTTCCAGCAACAGTATATAGGAGTTTTACTTTGTCCATATCTTCAGCAATATTTCTTAATTTTAAGCTTTTTAATTTTAGGCTAGTGGGTAAATAATGATATCACTGTGGTTTTGATTTGCATTTTCATGATTACCAATCAGGTTGAGTAAACTTTCATATGCTCACTGTCTATTTGAATATTCTCTTTTGTGAAACTTGTTCAAGCACTTGCCACATCTCTCTTGCTGAATTTATCATTGATTTGTAGGAGTTCTTTATATACACTGGTTAGAAATGTTTCATTAGGTATATGTTTGACATATGTTTTCCCTGATCTGTGCTTTTCCTTTTACATATGTTAATGCTATTTTTGATAAAAATATACATTTTTAATTTAAACCTAATTGTTAGTCTTTGCTTTATAATTATTCATTGTGTTGCCCCATTTAAGAAATCCTTCTTTATTCTAAGATAAAGGAGATAGCTCTTATCTTCTACAAATATTTTACTTTCCTTTTCTGTTTAAATCTATGATCTACATGTAATTAATTTTTGGTTTGAGATAGGGATTATGTGAAGAATCAGTTAACATAACTGGTCTGTTTGCTTATCGTCAAAGCTGCCTGGAACCATCATGGACCCTTGGTCAACTCCTGAAAGTGTATTCCTTGGAAGATTCTTTATGTTAATGATTTTATGCTAATGACTTATTATTATCTGGAATAGTAATTTGTGCCATATCAACTTGTCAGTACTGCTTTACACAAACACTAAGCTTGATGATGTGCATTAGTTTTCATTTTGGGGTTCCTGGGCTTCAGTTACCATGGGTGGTTGGTCACAGAATATGCTTATGTTTGTGACCAGCCTTCCACTGACATCCTGGACTCTGACTCAAGTATGCTTCCCTAGAAAGGGGCACATTGTATGTATCCCAGAAATTTACAGGGCAGAGATATCTGGTACTATCTAATACCAGAAGTAGAAGAACATGGAAGTCTGCATCTTATTCCTCAGAAGTTTGCCCAATACTTACCTTTTTTCCTGTTTTTCTTTATCTGTTTTCTGTAATTGGTTATGAGTCATTGTAACAAATTATCAAATTTGAGTGTAGGAGTATGATTATCAAAACAAGCTGAAATTTACTTTTTTTTGTTTACACATTCAAATAACTCAATACCATTATCAAGACTATTTCCCACCACTGGCTCTGTCCTAAATTAGGATTATGTATAAATATTGGGCTATTAGTGTACTCCCTAATTATTTTCAAATGATCTATGTATATCATTAATCCAATGCCACATCATCTTAAATAATGGCTTTTGTTTGTCTGTAGAATAAAACTTCTTAATATGTTCTTGCGGATGGAATACTTCCAAATCCATTCTATGAAGGCACTATTACCAAAACCAGATAAGGATACTACAAGAAAACTATAGACCAATATCCCTGATGAATATCAATGTAAAAATTATGAACAAAATGCTAGAAAACTGAATTCAAGAACACATGGAAAGTTTTGTACACTGTGACCAAGTGGGATTTATCCATGGGATTCAAGTAAAGCTCAACATATGCAAATCAATACATTGATATATCACATCAATAAAAGGAGAGATAAAAATTACATAATCATCTCAATAGATGTAGTAAAAGCACTTGACAAACATATAACATGCTTTTATGATAAAAACCTTTAAGAGACTGTATGGAAAAAGAACATACTTCAATGTAAAAAAGTCATATACAAAGCAACAGCTAACATTATGTTTAATGGAGAAAAACTGAAAAATTTTCTCCTAAGATGAAGACCAAGACAAGGATTCCTACTCTCACTCCTCTTTTTCAATATAATATTAGAAGTCTAGGTGGAGCAAACAGGCAAGACAAAGAAACAAAAGACATCTGAATAAGAAAGAAAAAAGTAAAAAAGTAACTATTTTCAGACACATTTTTATATATAGAAAATTCCCAAAAGTCAATCAAAACACAGTTGTTCCAGTCACTGATTTGAATAAATTTGCAGGATATAAAATCAACATACAAAAGTCATTTGTGTTTCTATACAGTAACAACAAAACCTCTGAAAAAGAATACAATTATTTCATTCACAATAACATAAGAAAACAAAAAAAAATCTTATGAATTAATTTAAATAAGAAAGTGAATGGTCTGTACAATGAAAATTATAAGACTTTTTTTTTTTTGGTCTTTTTTGCTATTTCTTTGGGCCGCTCCTGTGGCATATGGAGGTTCCCAGGCTAAGGGTCCAATCGGAGCTGTAGCCACCAGCCTACGCCAGAGCCACAGCAACGCGGGATCCGAGCCGCGTCTGCAACCTACACCACAGCTCACGGCAACACGCTAAGCAAGGGCAGGGACCGAACCCACAACCTCATAGTTCCTAGTCGGATTCGTTAACCACTGCGCCACGATGGGAACTCCAAATTATAAGACTTAAAGAAATCAGCGAAGACAAAAACAAATGAAAACACATCCCATGTTCATGGATTGGAAACAATAATGTTAAAAAGTCCATAATACTCAATGCTGCCCACAGATTCAATGTAATCCCCATAAAAATACCAGAGACATTCTTCAAAGAAATAGAAGATACAGTCCTAAAATTTGAGTGATGCCAGAAAAGACCCTAAATAGCCAAAAAAAATTATAGAAAAATAAAGTTGGAGATTTCACAATTCTGGATGTTTCAAACTATACTACAAATCCACCGTGATAAAACTGGTATGGTACTGGCAGAAAAATAGACACATATACAAATGGAATAGAATCAAGAGCCCAGGATTAAATTGTAGTATATATGGTAACTAATAGAGAGCCAGGGACATCCAATGGGACATAAAATATTTGCTGGAATAAATGGTTCTGTGAAATACAGGCTAGGAAACTGGACCTCCATGTCAGAGCACCACAAAAATTAACTTCAACTAGATAGAAGACTTAAACATAGGAGATAAAACTCCTAGAAAAAAAGAAAAAAAAATCAGGGAAGAAGCTGCTTAATATGGTCTTAGTAAAGATTTTTTTAACATGATGCCAAAGGCACAAACAACTAAAAGCAAAAATCAGGAAACTGGACTATATCAAACTCAAAAGCTTCTGCACAGCAAAATAAATGATTAATAAAATAAAAAGAAAATCTATTGAGTTCCCACTGTATCATAAGGAGATCAGTGACATCTCTGAAGCTCCAGGTTACAGATTAGATCCCTGGACCTGCATAGTGGGTAAAAAAAAGTCTAGTGTTGCCACAGCTGTAGTATAAGTTGAAACTGCAACTCAGATCTGATCCTTGGCCTGGGAACTCGATATTCCATGGAGCAACCAAAAGAGGAAAAAAAAAAAGAAAGGAAAGAAAGAAAGAAAATGAAAAGACAATCTACAGATGGGTGAAAATTTTGCAAGCCATATATCAAATAATTGTTTAATATCAAAAATATATAAAGAACTTATAGAATTTAACAACAAAAACCCAACCAAACAATCCAATTAAAAAATGAATAGAAGAAATAAATAGATATTTTTCCAAGAGGATATTAGTATAGCAAATGTCACATGAAAAGCTGTTCAACATCACTAATTATCAGCGAAATGCAAGTCAAAACCACAAAAATAACACCTCACAGCAGTTAGAATATCATTAAGAAGAGAAGAGACAACATGTTCTGACCAGGATGTTATGAAAAGAGAGCCCTTATACTTCATTGCCAGGAATGTAAATTAATCCAAATGCTATGGAAAACAATATGGGGGTTCCTCAAGAAATTAAAGATAGACCTACCATATAATACAGAAATTTCACTTTTGAATAGATAGCAAAAGAAAATAGAACTTCAAAAACATACATATATAATATACCCATATGTATCTATGTTATAATACAGAATAGAATATATATGTATATGTATAATATGTGCACTATATATTTATTTGTATTCCCATGTATATTATGTAATAGATGTATATATAAACACATATGTAATGCATATATATATATATATAATGCATTTATATGCATTCCCAGGTTTACTGTAGCATTATTCACAATAGCCAAGATGTGGTCACAGACCTAAATGCCCACCAAAGGAATAATAGATAAAAAAGAGGTGGCATATATACAAAATGGAATTCAGTGATGGGACAGGGTAATAATACCAAAATTTGTGACAATGTAGTTTTTGACTTTGAGCACATCATGCTAAGTGAGATGTCAGAAAAAAACAAATGTGTGATATCACTATTACGTGGAATCTAATAAAGTTAAACTCATTAAAAAATAGGGTAAAATGGTGGTTACCAGTAGGTGGAGGTCATGGAAATAAGACTGAAGTCGTTTTAAGGGTACAAAATTGGAGGAAGTAGTAAGTCAGTCATCAAGATCAAATACAGGGTATAATGAATATAGACCACAATATTTTACTATCATTTGAAATATGATAAATACTCTCATAATGACCATCTTATTACAATATGTACATGTGTAAAAGAAACATGTACAGCTAAAATTTATAATGTTATATATCAAATTTATTCAATTTTTGAAAAGGTACAATTGACTCTTAACAACAAGGGTTGAACTGTGCATGTCCACCTATATGTGGATATTTCAATAGTAAATACAATGATATTACACAATCCATATTTGGTTGAATTCATGAATGTAGAACTGCAGATACAGGAAAAAAAGATACTGAATAACTGCATAAATGAATGGCTGTCTATAAGTTGATATCTAGATTTTCAAGTTCATGGAGGGTCTTCACCCCAAATTCCTTCATTGTTCAAGAGCCAATTGTATTTGGATGCTTCCTCTTTATATTTGCATGATTTTAGAATTACTTCTTCCTTAAAAACATGCCAGAAATAATGGATTATATTGTTCTAGTATGGAGTTTTATTTGTAGGCAGATTTTTAAGTATGAATTAAAATTTTCAAAAATATCAAGCTATTCAGGATTTTTGTTTTTATATATTTTGATGTTGCATAATTCAAGGAAGATGAAAAGTGTAAAACTTCAAATCTATTGACATTAGTTTTACCTTTCTAATATCTCTAACCTTTATAGTATTCACCCTCTTTTATCTGATATCAGATATTTTTGTCTTTGTTCCTGTTTTTTTTTTAATTTTATCTTAGAGAATTATTTCATTGATTTCTACTCCATATTTATTTTTCCCACGTTCTAACATTTTAGTGTTTAATTTGTATATTTTTTTCTTGAGGTGGATGTATAACATACTGATGTCTTAGACTTCCTTAATTTTTAGCATGTAGATTTATAGCCACTAATTTCTATTTAAAAAATGATCTTACTTGTTTGAACAAATCTTGGGGTTTAGTTATTTGTCTCAGGTAAATATATTTTTAAAAAAAATTGTAACTTTTTTATTTCAAGGAATATTTAAGAGTGCATTGAGCAATTGCCAGGTATATGGAATTCTCTATCTGATCAAAGACAATATGCTATAAGATTTTAGGCTTTTGAAAAGGCCTTTCTCTGTGACTCAGCATGTAGTCAATTCTAAAACTTGTCCATGTATTCTAAGAAACGACTATACACCCAGTGTTAGCACAGTGTTTTATATGGGTCTACCAGATCATATTTGCTGATTTAATTGGTTAAACTCTCATGATGTTTGCTGTTTTGTATGATTCATATCAGTTACTGAGTGTGGCATATTAAAATTTTGCATTATAGATTGTTTTATTTCTTTTCTGGTAAGTGTACCATTAAATACTCTTTAGCAATGCTTTTCTATTACTGCATGTTTAATCTGGTATTATTCTGGCTTAAAATTTTGCTAGGCGCTTAGGTTATATCCTTAAGGTTTTTCTTTAGTTTTTTTCTCTACAGTGATTTTTTGTGATAATATATGCACTATTTATATTATAAGAGTGATTTTAATGAATGTGACAATCTAAAACATCATACTAATATAAACGCATTTTCCAATTAGATTGTAATATATCACTTACTTATCCATTTTTGGTATGTTTATATGCCATTGTCTCCAAAGGTTAACCTTATCCTGCATTGAACTATCTGTAAGTTAACTGGTAAAATATATTCCATAAATTTATAAAATATGAATAATTATTGCTATTTGGCATTGATTGACAGCTGTGTAGAAAAAGGAAATTGAGATAATAATTGAATTTTTGAAGGACATGCTAAGGGATTCATGACTAGATGAGGAAACAAAGGTAGATGTAGTTTGGAGTTCCTACTGTGGCACAGTGGGTTAAGGATCTGACAGTAGTCACTCCAGAAGCTGCAGAGGTGAAGGTTCTATCCCTGGCCCAGCACAGTGGGCTAAGGATCCGGCATTGCCACAGCTGTGCTGTAGCTTGCAGCCACGGCTCAGATTCAGTCCCTGACCTGGGAACTTCCATATGGTGTAGGGTCGGGGAACAACAAAAAAAGATAAGGTAAATGGACTCTGTAGACAGTGGAGAGTTGGTTAGAGAGATGATGTTATAATGCGCTTTAAATAAATAAATAAATCTGCAGTTTCCATCCTGGCTCTGTGGTTAACGAACCCGACAAGTAACCATGAGGTTGCAGGTTTGATCCCTGGCCTCGCTCAATGGGTTAAGGATATGGTGTTGCCGTGAGCAGTGGTGTAGGTCACAGATGCGGCCTGCATCCCTCATTGCTATGGCTGTGGTGTAGGTCAGCAGCTACAGCTCCGATTGGACACCTAGCCTGGGAACCTCCATATGCCACAAGTGTGGCCCTAAAAAGACAAAAGACTAAATAAATAAATAAATAAATAAAGTGCTTTAAAAAAAAGTAATCCTGACACAGGAAGGGTATGATATGGTAAATTAAGAGAGGAATTAAACCAAGATCTTAGGGAGGCTAAACTGTATAGTACTGATGATACTTCCATGGCCGTCCTCCTACAAGGACATAAAATAAAGTAGAACATAAATTCACAAAAATTAAAGGTTTCAAGTAATTTTGTGCATCACATGTTGATGACCTTTCCAAGAAGAATTTCCTGACGAAAGCAAAGCAATGTGGTCTAAAATCATTATTGAGGAGAAATGTGTATTTTAGAGCAGAGCAGGTAATAGTAACAGTAAAAAGAAGAAAGTGGCTAGTCTGCACTTTAAGAAAAAAAAAAGGGCCATTTAAAAAGACAGAAGAAAATGCTGATGTGCAATGCTTCCTTGTTTAATGTAAGAGACAGGCTGTATTACTCACAAAATTATTTATATAATTTCCATTTAATTTTGTATAGGGACAAGTAGGAAGAGTCTGAAAAAAAAAAATGCCATCTTATTTCCTCTAAGAAAAACTACTTTCCATTGTAGTGAGGACATAAAATATTACAGGAAGTTAAGAATAAAGAGATTTTTCCCCCCAAAAAAATAGATTATGTGATCCACAAACACAATAAAATAGTTTGAGAGAAGACAAATTACAGCAACTTGAAGAAAGGTAAGATTGAACCATATTGAAATAAACTCACAGGGTGGCACTGTGAAAGAATGACATGGCATGAATATGGCTAGAGGTAGGGCGTCCCACGAAATTACCATGTGGGTAAAGGTAAAGGACTGTGCTTAGTTTAACTGGCTCTAAAATTTTAATCACATCTTATATTGCAGTTACTTGACCAAGAGCAACAATTAGTTCTCGGTGGTAGAGGAGACAATATTCATTACATTTCAAAATGTCCCTAAAGGGGACACATGATAAAAATCTTAAATTTATTTCTGGGATAAAAATATCTCTCTGCATAAAAATGTCCTTATTCCTTTTGTCAGCAATGATTATTATTTGGACCAGAAAATTTCTTCTTTCAACTTAGTCAGCAGGAAATGGAGTGTTACAATATATATCTATTTATAAAGAGGATTTAGCTCATATTCCTGGAAGTACTTATTGTTTCTAAGACTTTCAAAGACTATCTTTATTTTGCTTTCATTCTTTGTTATCCAATTTACCTTTTATTTTATGCTACATAAAACCCCTCTTGAAATTCAGAGTATAAATTCAACAAAAAGCTGTTTAATAGTTTAACAGTTTTTATTTCTTCCCTCTATTCTCAACTTCTACAATATATACATATTTTTAAAAATCAATACTTTTATGCCTATGCCTTTTATCATACAGTCTATGCAGTTTCTTCACATTCAGTAAAATTAAATGTTTATGTATGTGTATCTATCTGCTAAGAGTCCCAGTCTGTCTATTGATTCTGAGGACGGCTTTAGGTAGAACACACACAGATCGGATAGAATTCAGGGAATTCAGTACTGGCAATGATATGAGTAGAAGGCAGAGTTTCACAGCTATTTCTGAGCTTTTGTTTCAATCCTCCAACCCCAGGAAGGGTATCAGGAAGTGAACTGAGCAAATGGGACTGTGGAAGTCTGTTTAGTCTGACGAGGTTGAAAATCTAACTTTCAGATTCACAGACAATGTATAAACTACTTATAAGAAAGGCAATACTTCAGCAAACACCTTAACTCACTAAGCTGTGGAAATAGAGTATTGTCAATCTCAACCATATTCTAGCTTTAATAACTTGCTCTGCAACTCTGATATTTGAATTCAAATTTAGAAACTATTGATGAAAAAATCTGGAAAATATTTATTTTTATATTTTTGTCTTTTTGCTTTTTCTAGGGCAGCTCCCGTGGCATATGGAGATTCCCAGGCTAAGGGTCTAATCGGAGCTGTAGCCACTGGCCTGAGCCAGAGCCACAGCAACGAGGGATCCAAGCCGCGTCTGCAACCTACCTACACCACAGCTCACAGCAATGCCGAATCCTTAACCCAATGAGCAAGGCCAGGGATCGAACCTGCAACCTCATGGTTCCTAGTCGGATTCGTCAACCGCTGTGCCACAACGGGAACTCCTGGAAAATATTTTTTAGAAGCAATTCAGGAGTTAGCCATATTAGAAATTGTAGCAGAATATTATTCAATATAGAAAGGAAACTGGAAGTGTTAAAGTTTTCTGAAATTGCTCCATGATTACACCAAGCTTTGAACATCTATTTTCCTATAGGCAATCTGTGGGTATAAAGTAGTCCCATGTGACTATTTTAGGAGGAAGGTTGCATATTTGCTAAATATGTTGACTTTTCCATAAAGGGCATCAAATATAATAAAAACCATTAAATGAAAAGTAAAAACAGTAAATCAAAGAGAAATGCATATAATTATTGTTATTTTTTGGTTAAATTTATCTTGTATTCTTTCAACGAATTCTAAGAAACTGCCATATACTTTATATACTTTTCGTTTCCTTGCAATAGCTTCAATAGATACCATTTTCATGTTAAAAGAGTGAAAAAATATATTTATATGGAAACCTTTAATAGTTTCCATTTATATCCACAGATAAATAACTCTTTTTAAACATAGCTACATTTTTCTGTATAAATTCCTCATGAACTTTTCCAAGATTGAATATATTTTTAAGAAACTTATATTGGACATGAAAATGCATGTATGTTTATATTTGAATATTTCTGTACATCCCAAACATATCTGTAGAGAGGTCACCCACACAAAGACTTCTCCTTAGAAGGAAAAAATATCTATTGCTATTTTTAGTTTTCAATTTTATCTTAAAGAGAATAAAACTCTAACATCTGTTCTGATAGGTTTACCTTACATTTAATTTGTATAGGTATTGTGGTATATAGAAGACAAGAGAGAAGTGTATGATGTTTGGACACATAGAGTAAGTTCTTATCATTTATCAGCTTTACAGCATTTTATAAAAGTATTGCATTGACCAGTATAGTGAAGATTTTTTCCTTCTCATTGTATTAAGCAAGATCTGACATCTCTTCATTTGTGGCTTTTTAAAACAAAAACAAAAATAAAGGGAATCTTTTTTATCCTACCACTTAAAAGATATTCCTGCTTTGTCACTTAGCAGGTCATAGCTCAATGTGATCTTTACAAGCATTTCCAAAAACAAGTCCTTATAATATAGTATAAAATTGTATACATTGTATACATTTCCAAAAGTATTTTTTAAGTTTTATTGAAGTGTAGTTAATTTACAAGGCTGTGATAATTTCTGCTATACAACAAAGTGATCCAGTCATACATAAACATGTATCCATTCTCTCTCAAATTCTTTTCCCACATGGATTATCACAGAAGTGTTTTTACAGGTGCTTTAGGAAAAACTATTCAATGTTTAGTCAAAACATTATAGAGAAATTTAGGAGTTCCCATTGTAGCTCAGCAGAAATGAACCCAACTAGTATTCATGAGCATGCATATTGGATCCCTGGCCTTGCTCAGGGGGTTAAAGATCTGGTGTTGCCTTGAGCTGTGGTGTAGGTCTCAGAGGTGGCACAGGTCCCGCATTGCTGTGGCTATGAGGTAGGTCCGCAGCTGCAGTTTGGATTCACCCCCTAACCTGGGAACTTCCATATGTGGTGAGTGCAGCCCTAAGAAGAACAAAAAAAAAAAAAAAGAGAGAGAGAGAGAGATTTAAAAATAGAACATCATTTGTGGTAACAGAAGAACTGACTTAAATCAATGCTTATACATAGGAGAGTGGCTAAATAAATTATACTATATTCACATAATAGAATAACAGCAATAAAATATAATTAGTTATAGCTATACCATGTGTTTTTAAGGATGATTTCAAAAGAAAAAATAATTAAGGCATATTTTTTCCTTTTAAAATAGTCCTCCAAGTCATATGGTAGAGCTATAAATAGTTACTTTTAATGGCTATTATTTCATTATGTGAATATACTTTTATTTATAAACACACATTTACATATATTTAGTATATTGATATATTATCCACAAAGTTTTAGGAGCACATAAGCACAGAGGATAGAAATGATACATATTAGAATCTAATAGATGGTTAATATTTCTTGTCTCAAGTGGGGATTTATTATATGCAGGGAAATAACTGTAATAATAATAGATATATCAGTGATTATTGTATTTATACATTTATGTAAAATACTTCTATGTTCATATAAGAAAGTAAATAAAATTATTTGAAAAGAAACAATGAAATAAAAGATTTTTATTACAATATTCTTGAATATTATCTGATTCTCATCCAAAATGCATCTTTTCTATAATCCTGAGTTGTATAAAGAATTGTTCCTAAGCAACATATCTTAACTGATATTTGTTGTTTTTGTCAATGATTTTGTGTTATTACAGTTGTTTCACCAAAGTTTTTATAAACAAGAGTCCATATTATTTGACATTTCCTTTGAAACTGGGAAAAAACAAACAAATAAATACATTATTTTTCTCAAATAGCAAATATAGAACCTGTAAGGTGCTTGCTTTAACTTATTTGGTGAAATAATAAATTTATTAATTTATTTCATTCACTTATGCAAATAACACTAAAATTTAATTTGGCTGTATACTCACATCTTCTGAATCTAAAGTAGCTATACATCTGCTTGGTCTCTTCAGCTATGGCATTCTCAGATCATCAGAGCATAGCAGCATTTGGTCACATTTTTCCATAATTTTTTTTTCATTTTCTCTGTCCTACAATAACATCTTTTCAGGCTTCCATTTATATAAACAATATGTAATGAATTTCTTTTAAATTCATTTATGAATAAATATTATCACCTAATAAAATCCAGGCACTCTCTTAGAATGTAGATAAAACTATTAGCAAAGTAAATATGATGCCTGCTTTCTTGAATTAATAGCTCAATGAGAAAGACAGAAGTATATTGATAAGCAGAAAAATATCTTCCATTATAATGCTATAAAAAAAAGAAGAGTACAGGGAACATGGGAGTCCATAAATGGGAGATCTAATTTAGTGCATGCCTGAAGGATAGTTGCCTGAGGAAATGATTTTTCTTCTGAGCTCTAGAGTATCAGTAGCAGTTGCTAAGCCAGTTGTTCTCAATTATTTTTTTCTTTTTATGGCTGCATATGTAGCATATGAAAGTTCCCAGGCTAGGGGTTGAATCAGAGTTGCAGCTGCAGGCCTATATCAGAGCAACAAGGGATCTTAGCTACATCTGCAAGCTATGCCACAGCTTAAGGCAACTCCGGATCCTTAACCCACTGAGCGAGGCTAGGGAGCGAATCTGCATCCTCATAGACACTATGTTGGGTTCTTAACCTATTGAGCCACAAAGGGAACTCCTTAAACATTTCTTTTACCTGCACCTGCAGCATATGGAATTTCCCAGTCCAGGTATAGAATCCAAACCATAGATGTGGCAACATCAGATCCTTAGTCCACTGAGTCACAGCAGGAACTCCAGTTCTCAAACATTTTTAATTGAACATTCTGTGATAAAAATGAGCCCACAAAATTTGCATGTGTATATATGTGCATACTCACATATGTGTATATATACACATATACATACATGCAGTTATAAATTATATTTATATGTACTACTCTTTTAATACACAAATAACATTTTAATACACACTTAAAAGGGAAAATGAAGAGGATAAAGTGAAGGTAATGAACAAAATTACTAATAAACATAAATTATGAGAACATCAACATATTACTAATATTTCAAAGCAAAATATACACATATGCCATTTTTCATCTTGAATGATCATATATGAAAGTCCAGAAAAATGGTCTTCTTGACAATTCTTTTTTCAGATATAATTAGAGTGTCATTTCTTAGTAAAATAAAAAATAATAAAAACAAAAGAAGAAAGAAAAAACAGAGCAAAAATCCAGGAGTAAGAAGACTATGGTTTTACCACATTCTTGATGTTCAATTTTGCATGGATTGTTAGATTTATATTTTTTAATAAAATATTATTTATTGGCCATTCTAGTGAGAAGTAGTAGGTACTAAAATTTACAAATCCATTTAACTCTCCACATGTAAACTTTAATATTTTGCATAACGTTTTGCATGAAAAATATGTAAGGATACTATTTTCACTTCCCCCCATGGTTAGGTGCTCTTTCCCTTCAAAATATGTCTATTTTCACTTCCCACTATAGTTAGATGCTCTTTCACTTCAAAATATACCTTGTCTATGGCATCTGACCGTGGACACAGGCATTTGATTAGAGTAAAAGAACATATGGCAATTTGTATAGTACAAAGATTAATATATGTTATTTTGGATGAAAGCAATATAAAAATAATAACTCTGTATCAATACCTACATTTTTATAGATTATGTGTCTCCCTAAGGGAGAGCTCTTCATTTTAGAAATTACTGTTGTTGACAAAAGTAAAGTGGAAGCTAGTGCACTGGGAGGGTGGAGCAGTGCTTACAAAGGCCTGAGGCCAGTAGAGCATGGCAGGTTAGAACTGCCAGAAAACCAAGATAGCTAGTGTGGTACAGGGGAGGAAATGTGTTAAAATTCTTCCCAGAAAACATTGTAATCTTAACTCGTCTGTTTTCAGTATTGTAAACCTAATGTTATTTCTCTCTCTTCTCTCTCACATTAATTTATCAAGTCCTCTTGATTTTTATACTCAATACCCTGTAATAAGAAGTACATTGTTTTTTTGGCTCCCTTTGATAAGATTTTTAAAGTTTGTTTCAAAAATACAATTAGAGGAGAACTTGCTTAAGGAGAACCTAAAAAGAGATTCTTTACAGCCATGTTCTATGGATAAATGGTGGTGACTATCTCCAAGGGCCATAAAGTCTACCTTTCTTTTCTTATTTGTTACACACTCCATCATAAAAAAATTGGTTTCTCTGACTCCAGCAACAGGCAAGAATTTTTCAGAAATATTTTATGGGTCTATTTACATCATTGCAATTTTTCAAAGTCATCATTGGGGATGATACATATTATCTCTAGGACTGGAAACATATTATCTCTAGGACTGGAAACTTTTTAAGCTGATTTTTTTTTCCTTCAAGATAAAGAATTATCACAGAGTGGAAGAAAAAGTAATCCTCTGCTACAATGTACAAAACAGAATATTACAAAATCTTTGGTTATATATATCACCTTTTCCCCAAACAACCTCTTCAAAAATATTCTCCATTATTGACCACTAGGAAAGGTTGGTTTCTGGCATCCTTTCAGCCAAGGTTTTAGTCAGCACAGAGTCAAGAAACAAATGTTGCCTAAGAAAACTGTTCTTGCCTCTTTCTACTAGAAAAACACAATCATTTCCCTAATAGACTAATGATTTTGAAAGCATCACCAAGGTTATTATTAATCTCTTTAATATTTGTAAGTATTCAAGATATATGTCTTTGTATTTCAAAGCTTTTACGGTAGATGGATACTCTGAGTCCAGATATTTTGTGTGACATGAGATTTCTTGATCCTGTGATTTATCAGCATTAATGATGTAAGGGAAAGTTTATGATGGAAATGCTTTCTATGATTTATCTTATTATTTGAATTTGTATGAAGCACAACATACATGCAAACAGTTTAAGTGTACAGCTTAATGTATTCTCAGAAACCTAAAATACTGTTACGCGGGTAAAACAAAAATACAAACAAAGCCCTAGAACATTTCTAGCAGCATTGGAGCACCCTCTGTAACATCATTCTCTGCACACACAAGGATAACAAGTTTGAGCACTTTTTGTAGCATAGACAGGTTTTGTCTATTTTTGAAATATTTATAAATGTGATCACACAATGTGTATTTTTGTCTGCCTTATTCTGCTCAACATTGCATGTGTCACTCAAACATAATTGCTGCATATACTTTTAGTACATACATCCTCAATGCTATATAAAATTTTATTCTATAATATACCACATTGTATCTATTGCACTTTAATAAACATTTGTGTAGTTTCCACTTGGGACTATCAAAAAGAGCCATGTATGTGCTTTGCTGAACATACATTTAAACACAAATGCATTCTTTTATAGTTCTTAGATATCAGAAGTCTAACAATGGCTCTTCAAGACTGTATTCCATCTGAAGGCTCTAAGAGAAAATCTATTTCCTTGCCTATATTCTTGGGCTCAAAGCTGCTTCTGCCATCTTCGAAGTTAGCATCTTCTCTACTCTCTGACCTCTGTGTCCACCCTGACATTATGTGTCTCTCACTCTGATCCTCCTGGTCCCTCTTAAAGGAGCTTTGTGGTTACCCTGGGCTCACTCAGATAATCCAGTATTATCTCACATCTCAAGATGTTAATTTATACACATCAACAAAGTATGTTTTACTACATAAATTAACATACTCATAGGTTCCAGGGATTAGAGAATTGACATCTCTGGGGGCGATACAATATCTTCTGACAGATATGTGATCAGCTCTAGTGGATAACACCGAACAGTTTTCCAAAGTGGTTTTTATCAATATACACACCCACCAGCAGCATATAAAAACACTGGTGGTTTCACAGCCTCACTAATACTTATAATTGTCTATATCTATTTTAACTTTAGCCATTCTACTGGGTATGTAGAGGTATCCCATTGCGGTTAATTTGCATTTTCTTTGTGGCTAATGAGGATGAATTTTTTTTCATATACTTCTAGGACATTTGGATATTATATTTTATGAAGTGTCTATTCACATTTTTGCTCATTTTTCTTTTTGCTTATAGAGATGTTTTTTCCCCAAAGCTAATTACATTTATTAATTGAGTAAAGTAAATTTAAAATGTCTTATCCCAATCCATGTGGTGTCTTTTCACTCTCATATGGAATCTTGAGATGACCAGAAGTTTTTAATCTTAATCAAGTTGTTTATGAAAGTTTTATTCTATGTTTAGATATTTTTTACCTACTCCAAGTTTATGAAAACATTATATTTCCTTCTTGGAGATTTTTTATATATAATGAGGGTTTTTTTTTGTTTTCATTATAACTGGTATACAGTGTTCTGTCAATTTTATACTGTACAGCATCCCAGTTACACATACATGTATAGATTCTTTTTTCTCACATTCTCATGCTCCATAATAAGTGACTAGACATAGTTCCCAGTGCTATACAGCAGGATCTCATTGCTTAGCCATTCCAAAGGCAATGGTATGCATTTTTTAACTCCAAGCTCTCAATCCATCCCGCTCCCTCCCCTGCCCCTTGGCAACATTTTGTGTTTGGATCTCAATTCTTCTGGAATTCATTTGTATGAATGATGTGAGTTAGGGGCCAATGTACATGGTTTTTCCCAACTGGATAGCCTTATACATCCAAAAGGCCATCTTTTACTTATTATACTTCAGTATGTCCTTTGTCATAAATCAGATGCTTCTACATGCATCTGTCTGTTTCTGAATTCTTACTCTGTTCCATTGATATTTGCTTATTACTGAACTAATAAAACACTTTTGCAATTTCTATAGCTTTATAATAGGTTGTTCACCTTACTTTTACTCGAGGTATGATTTTTTGTTTAGGGGTATGTGTGTGTGTGAGCATTTATGGAACATCTAAAAATATTGTGCTAGATGAACAGTAGTTAAAATCAAGTAAGAACCTGGTCCACGATCACCTTATAGTCAGCTCAAGAGGTTTAGAATCTGATATTTTTAGGAATTACCAGATCTGATTGACATTTATATTGTTAGTTTTAGAGAATTATTTGTCTGTAATAAAAAGAAAGGTAGTGATAATAAATTACTCTTTTTTTCACTGTGTTTTCCCTTAATTTCAGATGAATTCTCAAAACAGATGAATTTTCCTTTCCAACTGAAATTCTAGATTTTGCCAGGAGGGACAATCACGGACAGTCCCGATTTTACTTGCAGACTGCAGCAGCACAGTTAATATAACATTTGAAATACCACATACACACATAACAAATATATGTATATATTATACACATGAATATGTATGTATATGTATATTTGTATATATCAGGAAGTGATATTATATACACATTAGGATAGGAAATATATTGGCAATTTTATGTCAGTAGATGCCTGTGGAACAAACTTGTATACAAAAGTGGAAGCTAAGGATGTTAGACTAAAAATAAAACATTATCAGATTAGGTGTTTTATCTAAAAGTCTATTTAACCAGGGATCACAGCACCAATATTTGTATCATCATCCTGAAGGGATGATCAGTTGAAGTCTGGGGTGGATTAACAGTGAGCCTACCCAGTGAGAATGAATTAATAGAATTGTGATTCCTTACTATAAAGGATAAAGTTCTAACCCTGAATGAAATTGGGATTTTGAAATAATAGGCACTATTATTTCAAAATGTCTCCACTAAAGCCTAACCATATCACTACAGAAGCTATTATACACACTTCCTTTACCATGACACTAAGTCATGTTTAGTGAGTGAAATATTACTATACTTGAAAAGGAGAGTAGTCATCTTCTGTTAGGAGAAATGAATATGAGAAATGCTGCTATGGCTTCAGGTTCCCTGAATTCAATTATGGTTACTGGTAACCATCTAAGACAATTTTTTTTAAGTAGGCAAAATTATCATTACCAACACCAGGAACAGATGTAGTTATTCTAGTGTTTTCATTCTCTTAGTTCTATGTTTTATCAACCAAACTGGTGATAAATTTCCTATAAATGAAATAAATCAGCAATCTACTAAAATGTTTGATTTTTTTTCCTATTTTTATGACCGTACCAGCAGCATATAGATGTTCCCAGGATAGGGGTCAAATCAGAGCTTCAGTGTTGGCCTACACCATAGCCATGGCAATGCCAGATGGGAGATGCACCTGGGACCTATGCCACAGCTTGTGGCAATGCTGAATCCTTAACCCACTGAGCAAGGCAGGGATGGAACCTGCATCCTCACAGATTCTATGTCAAGTTCTTAAACTGCTGAGCCACAACAGGAACTCCTGAGTTTTATAAGTAGAATATGTATACAACTGGGCAGACATCTGACTCTAGTCACTACAGTAGGTGCCAAAATATCCTACTCTATTCCCAGACATAAACTGATTTACATATACACTGAAGGGGAGTCTGCTCATTTGGAGGAAGTCCTCATCAATATTGCCAAGTTGGGCAGAGAACCGTCCCTCTCTTTCCAGAGAAAACTCAGCCAGTATGCACAAGGAAAAGTAAAATACCTAGACCTTCAGCGGGTTATTAATTACTGATCCAAAATGCCTCTATGTTTACCAGTCAGAGTAGTTTCAACAAAGAAAGGGAGTAGATGGTATCTTGGCCCAAGTCTATCCTACAGTGCTTATAGGAACAAAATTTTCAAGGTGACTCTATACTTGGAAAAGTGAAATAGCATCCTTTGGTTTTTGTCCAAAAAAATATGTATTTTGGACAAAAATACATATATTTTTGTATGATGTGAGTTAGGGAGGCTAGTGTAAATAGTTTTTCACATATGTGTATCCAGCTGATCAGCCTTACATATTCAAAAGGCCATCTTTTACTTACTATACTTCAGTATCACCTTTGTCATAACAAAGAATTGTATTGTGGAAAGACATATATTTAATAACTTGAAAAACCCCCAGATGATATCCCAGACCTATGGTGTGAGATCTTATGGTAGAGTGGACCAAGCAAAAGCTCACTAAATACTCCTCTACAGACAAAATATTAGTCCAAAGTAATAACAAACATATCTAGGGGAATTTCAGATACATATTCTACCATCAAAGATTTAGAAGATACAAGGATAGCGATTCATCTCAGAACTCTATTAAACTCACCTGTACTTTTGATTCAAAACACCAGAGTGTTGAAAAAAAAAATCAAACCAATGGCTATTGCTATCAAAATTGGTATCAAAAATAGAAATTACTGTTCCAGATATTATAAATTTTCTAGGATAAATCAATAAATTCCCTGGCCCATACGTACCTGTTAACGTAGCAGATTGTTTATTTTAATCCCAGGCAAATAAAGATAATCAGAAGTTTCCTTTCAGCAATCAGTAAAGAATATATTTTGATACCTATCCTCAGGATCATGTCAATATTTCTACATTCAGTCTTCATATAATGTAGAGGAAACTTCATTGTCTTGATACCCCCAAAATAATGTATTACAGCACCTTGGTTTATTATGATTATATTACTCTAATTAATTAGACCTACTGAAAAAGAAGGAGTAAAGATCTTATATGTCTTACTAAGATGTATGATTTCTAGAAAGTAGGCAGTATACCCAAATAAAGTTCAGGGAACTGCCACATCAGTAAATTTCTAGGCATCTTGTAGTATTTGGTACATTGGAGTAATCTCTATAGTGACAGAAATGTGTCGACATTTTACCAAGTATGAAGAAAGAAGTATTTTTGAACTTTGTTGTCAATATTTATTCTTTTGAATATATGCTTACCATTCTGTACATAGGCTTCTATCAACACTACATCGAATATTTTATTTATTCCCAATGTACTAGACACAAGATCACCACTAGCTAAGAAATTAATTATACAGTGAAAAATACAGAAATTGATTCATGCACATTCAGTTTGCTGGTTTTCCTAAGACTCTCATTAATTGGAATCAGCTGGTTTGATATATTGGCTTACTCTGCAGGCTAGTTATAGTAATGACTGGACAACAATAACCAATGAGGCTATAACACTACCCTGCAAAAATTTTTATATATCTTACACTAGCAGCATGTGTGAATATTTAATCCAGACCTAGAATTAATGGATTGCAGTATGTTTGGCCTATATCACTGTTATATAGATTAACAACTTACATGAGTTTCAGTTCTCAACTCTTTTATTTTCAGCTCAATGGAATTGGACCCTCAAGTCCAAGGAAATTTCCACTAGGAAAAACGATCTTGTTTTCATTAAAGTGGAAGCTGATTCAAACCACTTCTCATTTTGGACTCCTCACACCTCTGAAATAAGCAGAGAAGCAGGCTACTTCACTGGCAAAAGTAACTGACCTTCATTAGCCAAGAAAAACCAGGTACCTGTTTCACAGTTGGGAAAATAACCATCTTTGGTACTCAGAAAATTCGCAGGATTCCTCATGGCACACCCTCATCTACTAAGAATGTCCAGAAAGAAACTACAGCAACCAAAAAATTAGGAGAATTACAAACAGTTTTATGGGAGAATGATGGTTTAGATCACTCCATTCTCTACAAAAAAAAAAGCAGTAAATGTGAAGGCAGGCTTTATGGGAATATGCAGTGGAGAGTAGAATATTATCAATTATGACTCAGGAACAGCTACAGAGTTGGGGATAGAACAGTTCTGTATTTTTTTCATTTTTATTTCCCCCTTTTCCTTCTATTTTATATAAAAAGTATTGGTGGTAGTTAGATTTTAACTTAATATATGTGGGCATAACTGAATAGAATAATGCTATAATAAATAGGAAAATTGATATTTTATGTTTCCTCTGATCTTTTCACACACGTGGATAGACGATAGATTCAGCGGCACAAGCAAAGAATCATGTTGATTATTCTTTATTCCTACCATCTCCAGAATTCTTGGTCTTCCCTAGAGCTAAGCCTGAAGGACTCCTCTGTTCTCAGTAGTTTTCAGCTTGGGTTAGACCAAAAGAAAGCACTGTCATGAAATCCAAGAGCAGCCTTACTCAGATATGTGAGGTTATGTCCTTCCTCCCAACCTCACGCAGTTTTTAACTGCCTCTCTCACGGTTCCATGTTCACTCTGGGCTCTAAACACATGGTACCCTTCCACTGGTCATTCAAATCCAAAGGTAAGAACACCTTTAGCTGTTACTCATGTTTGAGTGGTTGGTGCACCATTGCTCCCTTACCCTGTGTACACTTCAGTAAATCATCCCTTCCTTCAACACTCTTTTCAAAAGGTTTCCACACATTAAGTGTGTTGTTTGTTAGAGTTAATACCATAATAATGTTAGGTTGAAAATACCAGTAAGTATTCAAAAGTTCTCCTCAAGTTCAAGAAGAAAGGAAGAGCTAAAGGGAACTATCTGGGAATTGTTGGCCTATTTATCTACTGAGTTCAAAGTTTGAGAAGTCATAATTATGGACACTGTATAATATACATAATAGTAGCAAAGACAGAGAGAAATGGAATGACTGGTGATGTTAGACAACTGAAAACTGGGAAGGGCAGGGGACATGGGTCAAAGGCATGGGTAGAATATGGTCTTGAACACTTTTTATTTATTGTTTTTGCAATTTATTCTAATTCCTTAAGTGGTTCATTGGTTTCTTTCAGCATTTTGGGGGAAATTTTCAGTGATTATCCTTTTAATGATTATTCCTTTCTATTTCTACGATCTCCTTTATGAATTCTGATTAGATAATTTTAGACTTTCTCCAAATGCCATGTCCCTTAGTCATCCAGGCTCACAAGATTTTAAATAATATATTTAGAATTACCCTCCCCATTCCTTAATTCTCTTTTCAATTATGGAGAAGCTGTGTTTGTGGAGGGTGCTCATACATGCCTATAAGTCTAGTTTATCTTAGTTCTTTAAAATACTAAATATTAATTTTACTGTCTGCATCTGATAATTCATATATTTGAATTACTTGTAGGTATACTTCTGATGTTTCTTGCTGTTACTGGTTCTCACACATATCTGCCTATAGAAGAATACCACTCTACTTTCAACCTCTCTTTTGACATCATTTTAAGTGGTAGGATTCTGGAACTGCATGGGGCAAGCTTATAGCAGTGAATTATAAATTTTTTCCCCTACACTTAGCACTAAGTTTGACACATTACCTTCCTATTTCCATGCAGTGGAGTTTCTCATTCATTCATATACAGAAAGTGCAGTTTTCAATGTCCCACATTGTGCAGAGATTTCTGATTGCATGTCCCTCTTTTAATGACCTTGAACTTACCTCTTGTAACCTAACTCACTTCTCTCACTACCAAAAACAAATGAACAGACAAAACAAAACTCAAAGTCTTCAGGTTTTAGTATAAAACCCATAGTTAAGGTCAGTTTTCATGTTTCATTCCAGGGATGCTATTTTCTCATTTTAGGTAGAATAGCTTTTATACCTTTGTGTTACCTTGGTAATATGTGAAAGATAGATGTTAGAAAGATAGAAAGAATTCCTATAGTCATCTGGTATTTTGCTTGTTTCATATGATGGGGTTATTCAGTGTATCTAACCAATAAGTTATAATACCACCATTATTATTATTTTTATTATTAACAGGGCAGTTATAAATAACTCTGGGAGAACAAAGATATTAAGCAAAAGAGAAGGCCTCAGGATTGGGAAAAATATGGTGAAATAGAAATAAGTTCTTCTGGGTGAAATAATTGAAAACTTCATTATTTTATGAATGTTTAAAAGTGGAGGGTTGCTGGCATTATAGATGAAACATGTTGTGCAGACTTACCTAATCTAATATTCATCTGGAATCACTGCCTCTATCATACTAGTCTTTATTTATGTTTCAGGAAAAAGCTGGAGGAGTGGCAACCCTTGAAGTAAGCCTCCCTGGGGCTCTCACATATTTAATAGACTCAAGTTATTTGAAGATCTCTTTTCAACAGTGAGGTATAGTATTTAACTCAGTTTGGAATTTCTCTTTTATTTTTAGATTTTTATTTTTTCTATTATGGATGATTTACAATGTTCTGTCAATTTCTGTTGTACAGCAAAATGATTCAGTATATGTATTTCTCTCTATATATGTACATACACACACACATTATTTTTCTCACATTATCCTCCATCATGTTCCTTTACAAGTGATTGGATATAGTTCTCTCATTGCTTATCCATTCCAAATGCAATAGTTTGTATCTACTAACCCCAAACTCCCAGTCCATCCCACTCCCTCCCCCTTCACCTTGGCAACCACAAGTCTGATCTCCAAGTTCATGAGTTCATTTGTGCTGCATATTAGACCCCAGATATAAGTGATATCATATGGTGTTTGTCGTTCTCTTTCTGATTTACTTCACTTAATATCAGAGGCCCTAGTTCCATCCATGTTGCTGCAAATGGCATTATTTTGTTCTTTTTTATGGCTGAGTAGTATTCCATTGTGTATATATACCACATCTTCTTAATCTATTCATCCATTGATGTATATTTAGGTTGTTTCCATGTCTTGGCTATTGTTAGTAGTGCTGCAATGAATATACAGCTGCATGCATCTTTTTTAATTAATTCTTTGTCTGATATACGCCCAGGAGTGGGATTGCTGGGTCAAATGGTAGTTCTACATTTAGTTTCCTCAGGTACCTCCAAATTGATTTTTCCATAGTGGTTGTACCAATTTACATTCCCACCAACAGTGAAGGAGGGTACCCTGTTCTCCACAACCTTCCCAGCATTTGCTACTTGTTGACTTGTTAATGATTGCCATTCTGACCAACATGAGATGGTATTTCAATGCATTTTTGATTTCCATATCTCTAATAATTAGTGATGTCAAGCATTTTTTCATGTTCCTGTTGCCCATCTGTATGTGCTCTTTGGAAAAACATCTATTCAGGTCTTCGGCCCATTTTTCAATAGGGTTGTTGGTTTTTTGCTGCTGAGTTGTATAATCTGTTTGTATATTTTAGAGATTAAGCACTTGTCGGTTGCATCATTTGAAACTATTTTATCCCATTCCGTATGTTGTCTTTTTTGTTTTTGTTTTTGTTTTTATGGTTTCCTTTGCTGTGTAAAGGCTTGTAAGTTTGATTAGGTCCCATTGGTTTATTTTTGTTTTTATTTCTTTGCCTTAGGAGATTGACCTAAGAAAACATTTGTGTGGTTGATGTTAGAAAATGTTTAGAGAGAACATAGAATTTCTCTTTTAAAGTTTTTAATTGGTTCATTTTTTTTTAAGGTTGGAACCCTTTTCTTGTTAACTTTCATGACAAGAATCCTTGTTGATTTCTTCTCTAACTTACCTAGGAACACAATAATATTTACTATACAAATAGAAATAATATCTCTATCTTTAAAATTCCTGTTTTAGTAAAAATATATATTTGCATTTAATGTATTAAATATTTGTGAGACATTTTAACTTCCACATATTTATTGAAAAAAAAGTATGTGTTTAAGCTTCATTAGCTAACATCTCACTGTAGTAAATTTTCCAAAGCATTATTTTATTATGTTTAAATATCTCTTAGTTTTCCTAAACATATATAAGATAAAGGCACATTCAGTGCACTTTGTTTAAAGTATCTTTCATACTCATGCCACTTAAAACCACTATTTATTATTCTGTCCTATGTTGCTTATTTCATTTTCCTTTAATACAGTAGGACAAAAGTTCTTGGGAAGTTCTTGTTTGTATTTGAGCAGCATAATTTAACAATTGCGAAGCACAGCAACAACTCAGAAACACTGATGACATGTTCCTTGTTCACTATCTAGAAATTGGTTATTTTATGCATAATTTAACATATGCTGCACAAGCCAAAGCATACTATTAACACAAAGACGTGGTGAGGGAAGTGTATTTAAAAGTGAAAAAATTGAAAATGACCAGCCCAGATTTTATTACTCAACTGTAACTGCTTTTTTTCCAAACAAAAATTCCCTGGGAAAATGAGAGTATTTTCAAACATCTTATAATTACAATAGACTGCAACTCTGAAGAACAAATTTTAGAGAAGATAGTAAATGTTCTTTAGGTTTTATAGTCAGGTTTTATAGTTAAATCCTCTTGTCAGCTTTTCTTTAAAATTATGTTTAAAATTTTCACTTGGATAAAGTTTTTGGAGTTTCATTTAAAGTTATATACGTTGAAAAAATTTTTCAAACTTAGCACATTGTAAAAATCAAGTATCATTGATGCAAATATCAAAGTAACATACTTTATTTTTGCAAATTTGGATAAATTATACTAGGCAAACTAACCACCTTTACCCCAAACAACTTCTTTATAAGAATCAGTGTTTATGAATCAATTTTTGGTGTCTGGGGTGGAAGGTTTCTTAGAAAATATCTTAGTGGTTGTGACTGAGAACAGTAACAGTATGAAAGATGGAAGGAAGAAAGTGGGGCTATCTTAAATTCAAAATATAATGATGTGCTCATGTAGATCACTTGTTTTGGACTGTGTCTTAGAATAAAATACTTCTGGAGACATGATTCACTTACCCTCCATTCAAATGAGAAGCATTTGTAGGTGTCAACATTTTCAGTTACTCAATGGATCTATCCTAGGCTCTTTTCAGATTAATATCCCACTCTATAGGGATATTAATCCTTAGCTCATAATCTTATTATTCTAGGAAAACTTCTTGGAATTTTCTATGTACATTCCAGTCTATTGGTAGACACATACATGCATTTCTGCAATCTTAGCCACTTTCATTGGGTGATGGCATTGAAGATGAAGCAGAAAATCAATCAATGTCTGTTCAGCAGGGTACTGCTAAAATATTTCCTTCATAATCAGAAAGAAAACTGTAGAACAAATAACTTGGTGTAAAGTTAACATGCAAAAGACATGCATAACTAGAAAATAGGGTCACATATTGGATTTTCTTATGCTCTGGAGCTATATATTATATAGTTTAGAATTTTTAAAATTTGTTCCTTCTAAACATAATGTTTCCAGTGTACATGTGAAGGAAATTTGCAGAGTTCATTCACTTTTTTGGTCCAATTGTGTAAATGTTATTTGCATTTTCACTTATAGAATGCCACTGAAAAAAGCCATTTATAGAATGCCACTAGGAGAGGCTGGAATAATCTTGAAATTGCTCTAATTTATAGATATAAATTTGTTTATATAAACTTGTCTTTTATTTTCATTTATTTTTGCTGTTGTACCTTTTAAAGAAATCATCATTGAAAGAATCTAAAAAGAAAAATTCAAGTTACAACTGATCATCGTGGCTCAGTGGTTAATGAATCTGTCTAGGAACCATAAGGTTGTGGGTTTGATTCCTGGCCTTGCTCAGTAGGTTAAGGATCTGGCATTGCCTAAGCTCTAGTGTGGGTTGCAGATGTGGCTCAGATCCCACGTTGCTGTAGCTGTGGTGTAGGCCGGTGCTGAAGCTCCGATTTGACCCCTAGCCAGGAACTTCCATGTGCTGCAGGTGTGGCCCTAGAAAAAGTTAAAAAAAAAAAATTTCCGAAGTTTTCATATACAACTAAATATACACATTTTCTCAAATAACTTAAGAAGATCTTTGTTGAGTCATCTCTGTAGGTATACCTGGTTTCACTGTGCTTTGCCTTATTGTGATTTATAGATACTGCATTTTTTACAAATTGAAGATTTGTGGCCATACTACATTATCAGATGGTTATTTTTAGCAATGAAGTATTTTTTAAATTACGGTATGCACATTGGGTTTTTTTTTTATGTTAGTATAGAGTAAATGAAACTTTTATGTGCACCAGGAAGTCAAAAGTTCATGTTACTCACTTTGCTGTAATGGTCCCTTTACTGAGGTAGTCTGCAACCAAACCTGCAATATCACCAAGGTATCGCTGTATTAATTTTTTTTCTTCGAGCTACTACAGCAAAGATTTACCAACCAACATCCATACTGTAGGTTGTCTCATTATGTAAGTGTACTGTTCTTAGAATCCAGAACAATACTCTTATGTTTTCTACTACTACTTAACCATGTAAGGTTTGATAAGCCACTAAAACTGTCACTGAATTTGTTCCATTTTTTTATTAAATTACTTTGCTTTCACTTGTTAGAAGCTATAATTTTG
This sequence comes from Sus scrofa, assembly GCF_054392235.1. Classification (NCBI taxonomy): domain Eukaryota; kingdom Metazoa; phylum Chordata; class Mammalia; order Artiodactyla; family Suidae; genus Sus; species Sus scrofa. Next base: position 183,468,347 of record NC_139383.1, on the reverse strand, counting down.
TGAGTTTAAATTAATGAGTTGTTTCTTTTGTTATATCTATAACTCAACTTGATATATTCTTTAGAAAAAATTAACATCTACTCTCACAGAGGCCATGCCCTATGTACCCAAATATGCTCTTGTATTTTCTAACAACAAAACCTAGGGGACAGCTATATTAATTTTACTTCATATGTCATTCCCAGGTATACAGACATATACACACACATAGGGTATTATTAATGTAAAATTCATATTCTGCATTCAATTAGCTTCTTAAAAATTTCAAATGACTTTATTTAAAAGCCTGATAAATATTAAATCATTGAAAAATTATTTTACAGTGAGCAAATGAACTTAAATGAAATAACTTAATGCACATTTTCATTGAGTTCATTTACTTTGCATTATTATGCAACTTTTGTGACACTGAAATGATAACTCTAATTAAGTTTAATTGTAAAATCCATTTAAGCAATTTTAAAGTTTTTTGGGTATCATATTAAATGGTTAAGCAAATTAAAGTTTGGTAATTTAATTTGCCTATGAAAATAAGCTTGCCAAATTAATCCATAACTAACAATTCAAATAAATAAGAAACAGGTTATAAGTTTTAATATAATCAACTTAATGAAGGTTCATGTAATAAAAAGCTCCATTAGCATAATATTGGATTTATTACTAAAAAATAGTCAAGCATCTCAATCACTTTTATATTTAAGCCTTTTTACATGTAATAGGCCTTCTAACCACAAATGTGAGCCTGGATTTAGATAGGAGTCTTAAGATTCCTCTACTTTATTTTTACTTGCCAAATTTAAAACTACTCTCTACTCTCAGAGACAGCAAAAAACTAGTCAGTAGAAACTAAAAGGGAGCATATTTGTGACTGGAATTCACAGCAGTCAAATCTGTTTGTTATCTTCAAAATAAACCTTATTCTATATATTAATGAAAGGCAGAAACAATAATTATATTTAACTTGAAGACTTTGGAAGAACTCTTTAAACTCTCTATGACTCTTCACTCATTTGGAAAATACAAGCTATTTTGTAATTGTTAGCCAACGAACTAAGACTCACTGGCAATAAGTCCTTTCAAATTAAATAAATTTAAGGATACTCTTTTAAGTATCTCATCCTAATGGAAACAAAGAATTAGCAAGTTACAGCTCTGTTTTCTTTGGTCATGAAATCTGTAAAACAAAATATATCCCTGATCTTCTGGACAGTAAAACAAATACAACATTACAGAAAATGTCTGCAAGTACATGCCAAAGACTCCCTTGAACAACTTTCTTCACAGTTCAGTTATCTTTCCACACAGTGGAATATTTTTTTCAACTAGAAACAGTTCTCTAAAGAAAAGTTCAATCAAGTCACACATCACTTTGTGACTCACTAAGAGGAAATGTAGAGAAAAAGACAGGAGTATAATGTAAATTTATGAAATGTAACTTGAAAAATTACAGTTGCATTCAGTTGTTCATATATAAAGTAAAATGATTTTGTATATCCCTTATGATAGCTAGTTAAAATCTATCTCTCCAGCTTTATTCTGAACAAAACAGCTTCAGCTCCACAAACCTAGGATCAAAATATCAAATGCTTGTGGGTAATAAAACCTGAGAATGAGTGAAATAAAACTCTACTCTTTCCTGTATGACCTACCATTTTTTTTTGTTGTTTTTTGGTTTGTGCATTACAGAGAAGTCTGAGGAGTTTCATACAGAACCATGCTTTGCCACTCATTAGTAAGGAGAGGCGTTTTATCACAGGAGTGAAGCTTTACTGCTCAGCAACCAGAATGCCTGGTGTGAATTTCAGCTCCACCAGTTATGTGACCCAAGAAATAACCTCTGTGACTCAGTTTCTCCACATGGAAATGAAGAGAATAGTTACTCCTATTGTATAAGGTATTATGATGCTTCTATGAGTCAGCGTATATAAATCATTTAGAAGAGTGTCTGACATATAGGAAACTTTAAATAAGGCTGTTATGTAATTAATTTATATGAATGAATTAATAAACTTGAGTTTGACCCTACCATAATCCCTATTTCATTGGTAATGAGAAAATATCTATTCCATTTTAATATATAATTCTTATTTGAGAGAAAATTAAATTATAAATTTCAATTAAGTTTGGTGACAGTCACGTAATTTATTGAAATATTGAGAAAGAGTGAATTTTGCCTATTAAAAATAGTGACTGTGTAAAGCCCAGCAATATCAACAGCTCTGGATTACACAGAAGAGAAACTGAAGATGATAGGACGTTGGAGGAGAAACCTCTAGTAGAAAGCAGAACTGGGAGTTCCTGTTGTCGCTCAGCAGTAATGAACATGACTAGTATCCATGAAGAAGCAGGTTTGATCCCTGGCCTCACTCAGTGGGTTAAGGGTCCAGAAGTGCTGTGAGATGTGGTGTAGGTCACAGATAAGGCTCAGATCTGGCATTGCCATGGCTGTAGCATAGGCCAGCAGCTACAGATCTAACTAGACCTCTAGCCTGGGAACTTCCATATGTCATGGGTGCGGCCTAAAAAAGGACAAAACAAACAAACAAAAAAAAAGGCAAGCAGAATTGAATATATAATAATAAAAATCAGTTAGTCCGGCTGTGGGGATCCAGTTTTGTTTTGTGACATATTAACATGAAGATACTAATCTCTTTAAGAGACAATATCAAGGCCTTCAGTGACTTTGGTATATCTATAGCAAGTATTAGATTCTTAGTATCTTGGGGGTTTGTTATAACTTCACTGTTTTCAGCATAATTTAGATTGCTGTTTTTTCTAGAGGAAGCATCAAAGAATGCTTATTTTTAAAATTCATTCATTCAACTAAGTTGAGAAGGAAACAGTGAACTCTTACTGCCAAAATACCTCTCAGATTTCATTAATTTTGACTCCGTCTAAAGAGTGTACAATGTTATGATTCCTTAAGTTTCAATTCAAAGGATGCTTTTCACAGACTGATTGTGTGTACATTCCTGAGTTATCTATGTGAATCCTGAGGCTCTGTTGTTAGGGAATCTTATTTTAGCATCTATTAGCCAGCAGTACATGAAAATTATAAAAATCTGCATTTAAGATTTTTGCATTCATTCAATAAAGTTTTCTTTTCATGTCAATACTAATGACCAGATGTGAAGCAAATTATCATTTTTAACAGTAGCTAAAATTGAGAAAAAGCATTAAACATTTCTAAATTTCTAAACTATCTACATGAGTTCTAAGTTTTTCAAACTATTACTTAAAATGTCTTTTTCCACTTATATAGCAAATAGTGAGCATTTCAGAATGCTTTATAATAAAAAATTTTGTCACCAAAGTGAAAATAATCAAATTTTATCATTAGACTTGTGAAATGTGTCATTAGAATTTAGCCATTATAGTTATTCCTTGTTCAAACATATGGTCTTGATTCTCCTTTATTTGTTGTTAACTATATTGTCTTGATTTTATTCAGAAAGAGACTAAGAAAATACCTATTGAATGTCCACAACTTGAATTGGAGAATAGCGACATTTCTGTGTAAAGTGTGAAATAATAATTCTACAATATATAGCCCAATGGTGTTTTTAAAGGATTTCTTTAGAAAATAAATGGATAAGGATCCAACTACCACTGAAAACAACACTATTATTTAATAAAGTGTTTACTTGACAGCTGGCAGGTTGGTAGTATTTTTAAATATTATTTACCATACAGTATATTTATTGATAAAAAAGTATTCACTTAATTTTAATGAAATTTTACTTTTCAAATAAAATTAAATAAAAATTTACTAATTTAATATTTATTTTTTTTTAATTTTCCCACTGTACAGCAAGGGGATCAAGTCATCCTTACATGTATACATTACAATTACATTTTTTCCCCTACCCTTTCTTCTGTTGCAACATGAGTGTCTGGACATAGTTCTCAATGCTATTCAGCAGGATCTCCTTGTAAATCTATTCTAGGTTGTGTCTGATAAGCCCAAGCTCCCGATCCCTCCCACTCCCTCCCCCTCCCATCAGGCAGCCACAAGTCTTTTCTCCAAGTCCATGATTTTCTCTTCTGAGGAGATGTTCATTTGTGCTGGATATTAGATTCCAGTTATAAGTGATATCATATGGTATTTGTCTTTGTCTTTCTGGCTCATTTCACTCAGTATGAGAGTCTCTAGTTTCATCACTGTTGCTGCAAATGGCATTATGTCATTCTTTTTTATGGCTGAGGAGTATTCCATTGTGTATATATACCACCTCTTCCGAATCCAATCATCTGTCGATGGACATTTGGGTTGTTTCCATGTCCTGGCTATTGTGAATAGTGCTGCAATGAACATGCGGGTGCATGTGTCTCTTTTAAGTAGAGTTTTGTCCGGATAGATGCCCAAGAGTGGGATTGTGGGGTCATATGGAAGTTCTATGTATAGATTTCTAAGGTATCTCCAAACTGTTCTCCATAGTGGCTGTACCAGTTTACATTCCCACCAACAGTGCAGGAGGGTTCCCTTTTTTCCACACCCCCTCCAGCATTTGTTATTTGTGGATTTATTAATGATGGCCATTCTGACTGGTGTGAGGTGGTATCTCATGGTAGTTTTGATTTGCATTTCTCTTATAATCAGCGATGTTGAGCATTTTTTCATGTGTTTTCTGGCCATCTGTATATCTTCTTTGGAGAAATGTCTATTCAGGTCCTTTGTCCATTTTTCCATTGCTTGATTGGCTTTTTTGCTGTTGAGTTGTATAAGTTGTTTATACATTCTAGAGATTAAACCCTTGTTGGTTGCATTGTTTGAAACTATTTTCTCCCATTCTGAAAGTTGTATTCTTGTTTTCTTTTTGGTTTCCTTTGCTGTGCAAAAGTTATAATTTTAAAATGTTTGTATTCCAATAAAATATAGGAACAGGGGAGAGACTGTGCCTCTAGACCGAAACAAAACTCTTGAATGACATATAATCAGAGAGAACTTTGAAGAATTAGAAGAAATTTTGAAGATTAAACAACAGTGAGATATAAAAAAACTAGGAGACTAATCATGTAGAAATATTGGGTGTGAATAATCAACACACAGAGTCCGAATAGGGGATATGTGTTGCAAATGTTAGCATAGTGCTAGTATTAGGCTTCAAGTTTCCCTCAACGAGATTAAACGCAAAGTCTGTTGCCAAGACAATGATTACCAGACTCTTATCATTTCCCCATTCATCTCATTGTGATGCCCCTCTCCTCACCTTGAGCAATGGGGCCTCTCAGACATAACATCAAGGGGTTCTCCAGGATATTTCCCTATAACCTGTGCTCCATGCAAATAAGTTATCCTGCCCAAGACCAGTCAGATAATCAAATATGCCCATACAAAGACCAATCAACAATCAGCCCTTTAATCAGGTGCAGTGGGCCAAAGCAAGAAGAATCAGTGGGATAGGATGGGAGAAACTGGGGCCCCATTCAAGTCGAAGTCCCCAGAGGGGGAAAATAAGGAAAACCCAATTGTAGTAAGGGGCCAATCCCTACTTAAGGGGAAGCCCACTCTCTCTGAAAATGTACTTTCGCTTTAATAATATTGTGGCAACATGCCCACCATTTCAATTCTTTGCTGCAGCGGGCAAGATGAGGAAACAATGCAACCCTAACACTATGAGTTATAGGAGAAAACTTAATCTGTTGGCATGATTAAAAATATTAACACTTTCCATAACAGAAAGTTTGAAAGCACTGCCAGTTCGAGATAACAACCATATAATGGGAGTTGCTTACAAATTAAAGAAAACATCACAGAAGCTAATATAACTGTAAAAATCAGCATTGGAATTTGAATTTGTGGGAACCATTTTTAGATTTAAAATCTCAAGTAAGAAAGTTTTTTGATCATGTTAGTTTCACCTGTAAAATAAAATTTATATTACATATCCTATGTGGATGGAGAGGTTCAAATTCAGTTAACTACCTAAAGCTGCTAACATGTAACCTGCTACTTAAGATGTCAGCCATTATTATAAAGTACTACAGGTAATTTAGTGTAAAATATTCAAATAATAAAATAAGATATGGCTTGAGTCATATTTTAATAACTATATTAATTATCTATCTTTATTATATAGATATAACCTTTATGTATAAAAGGCAAATAATCAAACATTGGACTTTGTCTTAAAGAGTCTTTGATTAGAAGTTCCCATCATGGCTCAGTGGTTAACAAATCCGACTAGGAACCATGAAGTTGTGGGTTTGATCCCTGGCCTTGCTCAGTGGGTTAAGGATCCGGCATTGCTGTGAGCTGTGGTGTAGGTAGCAGATGCAGCTCAGATCCTGTGTTGCTGTGGCTCTGGTGTAGGCCGGTGTCTACATCTCCGATTAAACCCCTAGCCTGGGAACCGTGGCAGCGACCTAAGAAATAACAACAACAACAAAAAAGAGTCTTTGATTAATATTGCTAAGTACTAATTTGGAAGAAGGAAATTGTCATGCTCCAAAGAGCTAACAATGTGATGAAAAAAATAGGAAACTCCTACTGACTCAAACTCTTCAACAAATCACCTTCTACAGTAAACAATATTGCAGACAAACTTAAGTTGCCATAATAAAGTTATATGATTGCTCAATTATATTTCATTTTATATTATCTTCCTAAGCCATTCCAATTTTAAACAATTATCTTTTATAAATCTGCAAAGTATACATAATATCCCTACCATTGTTTATGGAACAGCATGAAAAAAACCTTGCCTTTCAAAAAAAAAAGTCAATTCTTCAAATATTAGAAGTTTATATCAATAATTAATGTATTTTACAGGTAGAATCATAGAAATGTCCCTTTACAAGATTTCTTTATTTAAAGGAAATCACCTATAGGAATTCAGATTTATCTAGATGAAAGATACTAGCTACTTTTGAAAAGTTTTAAATAATAAAAATTCCTTAAATATCAAGATCCTTGTGTTTTTATAGTACTCATTATATGAAATATAAAAATAGTAAATACATGCATTTTCAAATATATATATTTATATAAAAAATATTATTACAAAAAGTGTCTTATTACAAAACAGCTGGCTGCTTTGTGGCATGTTAAAATATAGAAAAATCGTTTGAAAATGATTACTCAAAAATAGGTAAAAATAAATAGACACTTGTACTTAAATCTTTATCATGTCTACATCAAAATCATTTGAGTATTCATTACGTTTTCTGTTCTCTTCCTTTAGGTTATAAATCTATTATTTCAGCTTTCAAAATTTTTACATGTACTGTTTTGCATCTTCATCCTCATTACCCTTGTCCACTAACTTCAAACTTCATATCTTGTTTATTCCAATAATATCTGAGATGATTTTTTCAGTCTCTAACTTTTCAAGTTTTAATTCACCTCAAGTATAGATTCAAAACAAGTATTTCCATTTTATCTCTTAATTATATTTATCCCTAATTTAAGAAATACTGACTTCTAACTATATGAATTCATGATTTTTTGAGTCTAACTCTCAAGGCCATCCATAAAATAGTATACACATATCTATATATTGAGCTATCTAAATATAGGTTTTTGGGTGTGAAGTATGTATGTGTCTCATACATACATGCAAATGCATAAACATTACTTGTATATTCGGAATTCCCTCACAGTTCAATGGGTTAAGGATCTGGCATTGTCACTGATGTGGCTGGGTTTGATCCCTGGCATGCGGAACTTTCAAAAAATTATTTGTATATTTTACAAACACACATGTATCTGCATGTATACACACATTTAAAGCGAAAAATCTCTCATGGTCAAGAACTTTGCTTTTCCCACATATTTTCTGATCATTTTCAACTTATTTTCACAACACTAAATAACACATGGATGTGTTCCCGTCATGGCTTAGTGGAAACGAATTTGACTAGGAACATTGGGGTTCATTCTCTGGCCTTGCTCAGTGGGTTAGAGAGACGGCATTGCAGTGAGCTGTGGTGTGGGTCACAGTCACCGCTAGGATCTGGTGTTGCTGTGGCTATGGCATAGGCTGGCAGCTGTAGCTCTGATTAGACCCCTAGCCTGGGAACCTCCATATGCTGCAGATGCAGCCTTAAAAAATTACAAAAGACTAAATAAATAAACAACACATGGGTCAAAGTGTAAACCTCATGAGAAACTTTTTTTTTTTTTGTCTTTCTTCTTTTTAGGGCCACACCCACAGTATATGGAGGTTCCCAAGCTAGTGGTCCAATCGGAGCTGTAGCCACCAGTCTACACCACAGCTCACAGCAACGTGGGATTCTTAACCCACTGAGTGATGCCAGGGATCGAACCTGCATCCTCAGAGATGCCAGTCAGTTTGGTTAACCACTGAGCCATGACATGAACTCCCTCGTGAGAAACTTTTAAATATATTTTGCCTTACCCTCAGCATGTGGAAGTTCATGGGCCAGGGATTGAACCCATATCACAGCAGTGACATGAGTCACAGCAGTAACAGTAATAGATCCTTAACCTAAGGCACTACCAGAAAATTTCTTTTTAAATATTTTGAACCAAATGAAAATGAAAATGTAATTTATCAAAAATTTTGTGATAAGGTGAAATAAATATTTTGAATGAAATGAACTGAAATTTAATATCTATATTAGAGAAGAAATATTTTAAATTATTTAAAATTGGTAATCTAAATTATCACCTTAAAAACTAGAAACAAAAGAGCAAACTGAATAGAAAGAAAGCAGATGTATGAGACTCTAGATATCCACATAGTGGTCTCTTAAATCATTGCCAAAATGCTAAGGTGCACACGACAAGTTGAGATCTTTTGTGTCTAGATAGACAACAGATTCAGGAGTGCTATGAGATGAATGGATATTTTTGAAGATCACACATTTCTAGAAGACACAGAAGTTCCAACCATACAGAATGGAAATTTTTTTGCATAATAACCTTGGTATTCAACTAAAACAACACCATGAAGATCACAGTTGAGAGATGTTTCTACACTACCCTTAAATTAATGGCTACTTTAGACATACCATAAGAAAGCACAAAACAAGTCTCCAAAATTAAGTTAATATCCCACTTACATATATAAACTTGTTTTATGCTTTAATAATCTCATAAGTCCAGGTAACTTTATTAGCTCAAATTTCAAAAGTGAGAAAACCAAGATTCAGAAACATTAAATGACAAATCAGGGTCACCTAATTTGAACTGGCAGTCCAAAAACTTAGAAGCAATTGATTGTAATTGGTCTTTATATCAACCTTTTAGTTTTTAATACTAATAAGCTATTACTCAAGAATGATTAAAATGTTACATGTTATCAGACACAACCTAGAATAGATTTACAAGGAGATCCTGCTGAATAGCATTGAGAACTATGTCTAGATACTCATGTTGCAACAGAAGAAAGAGTGGGGGAAAAACTGTAATTGCAATGTATACATGTAAGGATAACCTGACCCCCTTGCTGTACAGTGGGAAAATAAAATAAATAAATAAATAAATAAATAAATGCAAAAAAAATGTTACATGTTGCTTCAGATGATGATATTTTATTTATTTATTATTTATTTATTATTTATTTTTATCTTTAGGGCTTCAGGTACAGTATATTTAAGTTCCCAGTCTAGGTGTTGAATCAGATCTGAAGCTGCCAGCCTATACCATAGCCAAAAGAACACTAGATCTGAGCCATGTCTGTGACCTACACCACAGCACATGGCAATGTGGGATCCCTAAGCCACTGACTGAGACCAGGGATGGAACATGTATCCTCATGGATACTAGTTGAGTTATTTTCCATTGAGCCACAAATAGAACTCCAATATTTCTTAAATTCTAATAAAAATCCTAAAATGTATTTTATCTTGTCTACAAAAGGATAAAAAAAAATCATCTATCTAAAATTAACTGATATCAAGAAATGAACTTAGAATTTTTTTTTATCTTCCTTGAAATACATTTTATTTTTTTTTTTTATTTTCCCACTATACAGCAAGGGGGTCAGGTTATCCTTACATGGATACATTGCAGTTACAGTTTTTCCCCCCACCCTTTCTTCTGTTGCGACATGAGTATCTAGACATAGTTCTCAATGCTATTCAGCAGGATCTCCTTGTAAATCTATTCTAAGTTGTGTCTGATAAGCCCAAGCTCCCGATCCCTCCCACTCCCTCCCCCTCCCATCAGGCAGCCACAAGTCTCTTCTCCAAGTCCATGATTTTCTTTTCTGAGGAGATGTTCATTTGTGCTGCATATTAGATTCCAGTTATAAGTGATATCACATGATAAATGTCTTTGTCTTTCTGGCTCATTTCACTCAGTATGAGATTCTCTAGTTCCATCCATGTTGCTGCAAATGGCATGATGTCATTCTTTTTTATGGCTGAGGAGTATTCCATTGTGTATATATACCACATCTTCCGAATCCAATCATCTGTCGATGGACATTTGGGTTGTTTCCACGTCCTGGCTATTGTGAATAGTGCTGCAATGAACATGCGGGTGCATGTGTCTCTTTTAAGTAGAGCTTTGTCCGGATAGATGCCCAAGAGTGGGATTGTGGGGTCATATGGAAGTTCTATGTATAGATTTCTAAGGTATCTCCAAACTGTTCTCCATAGTGGCTGTACCATGAACTTAGAATTTTAAACATATTTCTAAAAAGAAATTATCTAAATAATAGCATAACTTTGATGATGGATATGCATTATTTAATACAAACATTTGATCAGAACGAGAAAAAAAGTCAGTAGTAGGTCTCCAGTAGTGGTTTCTTTTTTCTTTAGTCATTGATTCAACAGATATGTGTTAAAGGACAACTACGTGTTACATGCAATAACAGCATATACTTATGTTTCATAAGCCACTCAGAAATTCCTAATAGGAACAACCATCTTTTACTTTTTTAAATTTTTTTGTTGTTATTTCCCCAATTCAATTTTATTCTACTGTAAAACATGGTGACCAAGTTACACGTACATGTATACATTCTTTTTTCTAATATTATCATGCTCCATCATAAGTGACTAGACATAGTTCCCAGTGCTACACAGCAGGATCTCATTTCTAATCCATTCCAAAAGCAATAGGTTGCATCTATTAACCCCAAGTTCCCAATCCATCCCACTCCCTCCCCTCCCCCTTGGCAACCACAGTCTGTTCTCCAAGTCTGTGATTTTCTTTTCTGTGGAACGGTTCATTTGGGCCCTATATTAGATTCCAGATATAAATGATGTGATATGGTATTTGTTGTTCTCTTTCTGACCTACTTCACTCTGTATGAGAGTCTCTAGTTCCATCCATGTTGCTGCAAATGGCACTATTTCGTTCTTTTTTATGCTCGAGTAGTATTCCACTGTTTATATATACCATTTATTCCTAATACAATCATCTGTCAATGGACATTTGGGTTGTTTCCATGTCTTGGCTATTGTGAATAGTTCTGCAATGAACATGCGGGTGTATGTGTCTTTTTAAGGAAAGATTTGTCTGGATATATGCCCAAGAGTGGGATTGCTGGATCATATGAGAGTTCTATGTATAGTTTTCTGATACCTCTATACCATTCTCCAGAGTGGTTGTTCCAGCTTACATTCCCCCCAAGAGTACAGAAGGGTTACCTTTTCTCCACATCCCCTCCAGCATTTGTTATTTCTGGACTTTTTAATGATGGCCATTGTGACTGTTGTGAAGTGGCATCTCATGGAGGTTTGATTTGCATTTCTCCAATAATCAGGGATGATGAACATTTTTTCATGTGCTTGCTGGCCATCTGTATATCTTCCTTGGAGAAATGTCTATTCAGGTCTTTTGCCCAATTTTCCATTGGGTGATTGGCTTTTTTGCTGTTGAGGTGTATAAGTTGCTTGTATATTTTAGAGATTAATCCCGTGTCCTTTGCATCATTTGAAAGTATTTTCTCCCATTCTGTAAGTTGTCTTCTTGTTTTATTTTTGGTTTCCTTTCCTGTGCAAAAGCTTGTCCATTTGATTAGGTCCCATTGGTTTATTTTGCTCTTATTTCTGTTGCTTTGGGAGACTGACCTGAGAAAACATTTGTAAGTCTTTCAGGAGTTTGATGGTGTCTTGTCTTATATTTGGGTCTTTAAGCCATTTTGAGATTCTTTTCATGCATGGTGTGAGGGTGTGTTCTAGTTTCATTGATTTGTATGCAGCTATCCAGGTTTCCCAGCAATACTTGCTGAAAAGACTGTCTTTTTTCCATTTTATATTCTTGCCTCCTTCATCAAAGGTTAATTTATCATAGGTGTCAGGGTTTATTTCTGGGTTCTCTATTCTCTTCTATTGGTCTGTATGTCTGTTTTAGTACCAGTATGACAATGTCTTGATGACTGTGGCTCTGTAACATTGCCTGAAGTCTGGGAGAGTTATGCCTCTTGCTTGGTTTTTGTTCCTCAGGATTGCTTTGGCAATTCTGGGTCTTTTGTGGTTCCATATAAATTGTTGGATTGTTTGTTCTAGTTCTGTGAAAAATGTCATGGGAATTTGATAGTGAGTACATTGAATCTGTAGTTTGCTTTGGGTACTATGGCCATTTTCACAAAATTAATTTTTCAAACCCAGGAGCATTTCTTTACATTTTCTTTAAATTCCTTGATTAATGTTTTATAGTTTTTGTCATATAAGTCTTTTACCTCCTTGGTCAGGTGTATTCCCAGGTATTTAATTTTTTAAAATTAACTCTAAAATGAGAACATAAATAACACCACCTTTATTACTGGGAATTAAATGATATAAAATTATTGAAATTGTACCTGACATCCAGGGTACATTGAGAATATGAGTTGAATTTTTAAATTATATTTTTTGCTGTAGTTGTCTTTTGTTTGTTTGTTTTTCTTTTTTGGGCTGCACCCATGGTATATGGAAGTTCCCAGGCTAGGGATTGAATTGGAGCTGCTGCTTCCAGCCTATTCCACAGCCATAGCCACAGCAATGAGGGATCAGAGCCATGTGTGTGACCCACACCACAGCTCACCACAATGCTGGATCTTTAACCCACTGAGTGAGGCTAGGGATCAAACCTGTAAGGTCCTAGACAGCAGTTGGGTTTGTCACTGTTGAGCCACAAGAAGAACTCCCTTAAATTATATTTGTAGTTCCTATTTTAATTGTACTTCTATACAAATTAATTTTCTTATTCTGTAGAATGCAAATTGATGTTAGATTATTTCTGAACTTATCTAATTAATACACTGTGGAAGTCTTCTTCTATTTAATTGATTGTTGATAGAGCTTGTTCCTCAAAGTGAAAGGTTTGAATAATTATTGCTACCAGTTTCATTTCTTACAAAGATATGATAAAAAATATTTGAAAACAAAAATATATGGCCATGCTTGCTTTAGCATTATCTATTCAAATCTACTTATGTAATATCCACAGAAAATATGCTCTTAAATTAAGTTATATTAATAATGTAACCAAATATTTTGAATTAATTACAGTTATAATGGAGTAAATGATAAAAGAAAATTCTCAGTATTGCATTATATTGTATTAATTTTTTAGAAAAGTATCAAACAAAATTTTCAAAAACTTTGATTAAAGTTATATAATCTATACTTAAGGGCATGTCTAAAATATAGGTCAGGAAAGGGAATAAAATTATCTTGGTAAAGAATTAAAATATGTTGGATACTTTCTGTGTACAAGCACAGTTATAAATAATGTATTCTTCCAACGATGGTACCAGTAATGTGCTATTATTAGTCCTAATTTGTAGATGAAAAGACCTAGGCCCAGAAACAGATATAACAACATGAAATCCCCCCCAATCTTTTCCCATTGACATTTCCCCACTGTCTCTCATAGAAGTCAATGGAATTCTGATTATTGGGACAATGCTTTTCTTACTTATATATAGTTTCACTAATTCTCTAAACTACACCTGCTAGTGTAGTTTAGTTTTACCTTTTGAAAAATTATGGAAAAATTTATGTAAAATTTCTCTGTCCTTTTGTTTTGTTTCTTATGATAATGGCAAACCACCAGCAGATAGGGGAGAGTCATGACATAAATTTTTCCTCCAAGCCTAGGAAGGAATTAATCCTGCTAATACCTAATCTCAGGCTTTTAGCCACCAGAACTTTGACAGTAATTTTTGTTTTTTGAGTCACCCAGTTTATGGTGGTATAAACTTTAAGAGCAGCCCTAGCAAATAAACACAACCCAGAAACTCTATTCCTGCATATGTAAAAAAGAATTATAAACAGGGACTCAATTAAGTTCTGTGCATCAATGTCCACTGCAGTATTATTCCCAATAGCCGAAAGGTAGAAACAACTTAAATATCCACCAAGAGATGAATGTGTAAACAAAATGTGGCATATATATGAAATGAAGTATTATGCAGCCATAAGAAGAAATGACTTTCTGATACATGCTACAACATGGGTGGACCTTGAAAATATGATAAGGGAGATAAACCAAACACAAAAGGACAAATATTATATGATTACATAGAATAGGCAAATTCATAGAGAAAGATGCAAAGTTATCAAGGGGTGAATGAGAAAGTACTATTGCATAATAGTAACAGAATTTGGTTTGACAGATAAAAGTTTTGGAAACAGTTTTTGGTTATGGTTGCACAATATTGTGCATATAATTAATGCCACTAAATTATACAATTAAAATGGATAAAATAGCAATATATGTGTATGTATTCACTACTGTAACTCCTTTAAAAAGAATGCATTAGAATTTTGATGAAAGAAATAAATTGAAATATATTTTCTTTTTTTATATAGTGATTTTTATTTATTTCCATTATAGCTGGTTTACAGTGTTCTGTCAATTTTCCACTGTACAGCATGGTGACCCAATTACACGCATATGTATACATTATTTTTCCTCACATTAAAATGCTCCATCATAAATGACCAGACATAGTTCCCAGTGCTAAACAGCAGAATCTCATTGACAATTCATTCCCAAGGAAATAGTCTGCATTTAACCCCAAGCACCCCATCCATCCCACTCCCTTCTCCCCCCTCCCCTTCCCCCTTGGCAACCACAACTCTATTCTCCAAGTCCATGTATTGCTTTTCTGTGGAAAGGTTCATTTGTGCCATATATTAGATTCCAGATATGTGATATCATAGGGTATTTGTCTTTCTGACTTACTTCATTCAGTACAAGAGTCTCTAGTTCCATCCATGTTGCTGCAAATGGCATTATTTTTTTAATGGCAGAGTAGTATTCCATTGTGTAAATATACCACATCTTCCTAATCCAATCATCTGTTGATGCACATTTTGGTTGTTTCCTTGACTTAGCTATTGTGAATAGTGCTTCAATGAACATGCAGGTGGATGTGTCTTTTTCAAGGAAATTTTTGTCTGGATATATGCCCAAGAGTGGGACTTCTGGGTCATATGGTAGTTCTATGTTATAATCTAACTAAACTTAACTTAAAATACCACTCTGGAAATGATCTGTACCATTTATGCTGTTGATTGGTTTAGGTTACAGATTTTTGCCCTGTGTTTTGCCTAATCCATAGTTAGAAACAATTTTGAGTTGCCTGTGCATATGGAGAATGTCCAATTAGGTCTCATTTTATAATCATTTTTTCTCCCTAAATCATTGATCATTTTAAAAGTGTTATTATCTTTGATAGTCAAAGAGCTGTCTTAAAACATTAAAAAGTATACAAAGTTATCTATGGTTCATGGTCTGTCGTTTTCTTGAAGCTAACCCTGATAGTTATTAGAAATATGAATAGATATTCCCTTCTTCCTCATTGTAGGTACAATGAATCATTCCAACTTACTCTTGTATCTGTAACTTCTCCAATAATGATAAATCTGGCTGTATTTAATTACAACAAATATGCTTATTTTTAAGATACTTCTATGAATCTTAAATATTTTCAGAATTTCCAATTCTGTGAAAAATACATTATGCAAAGCTATATCACTAAATTTAATTAATAATAACTTTGAGAATATATTATGTCCATCTCAATTTTTTAAAAAAAAACTGTAGCTCATTGTGGTGAAAATGATTCTTTAAATATATTATTTGTGCTCCTTGGCCCCAGAACTCATCCAACTTTATTACAGCTTGTATTTTTCTCTTATGTTTCTCATTAAATAATAAATTTTTCAAGGTCTTTTTAGATATTAGAGACAAATTATCTTCCTTAACATGTGTTGATCTTTCAAATAAAGAGATGGATTATCTGTAATACTTTGTCACCATTCCATAACATACAATAGTGCAAAGGAATAATTTGACACTAAGCTCATAAAGTCAGCATCATTAGCAAGACACCCCAGCTTCCTGTGTTATCTACTTCAATTGTTTTATACGGTCATCTCCATTTCAATAAAGTGATTTTCCTTTTCCTTTTAGTATGTGAGCCTAAGTTTTGCATGTTATTATTTCTATTAACAATTCTGCCCTTTTACTTGTTTTCTAATTTCTATTATCCAAAGTTATTATAATTAGGTGCAAATCTGTAATTTATTATGTCTGCCACTATAAATATGATTAAGCATATGTATACTATGTAGTTAATATGTAATATTGACCACATAATTTAAATACAAATGATTTCCTCTACTTATGTCATCTTATGGATGTAGGACTTTTACTAACATTTTGATGAAGAGAGTGTCTTAGTAAGAATATCTTATTACTAATGAGTTTCATTAAAAAATGTTATAGGTTTTACAACATATTATAAGAAGGAACATGTGGTTCTTCCTACTGGCTATAAGGACAAAGGGAATAAAAATACCCACTTGCATAGTTAACAATTAGAAACTGGACAAAATGGTATGAAATTGTTTTCAGACATTGGGCAATAGGTGGCAAAGAATATTTAAATCACTTAAAGAAGGGACAAAAATAAGAAAATATTATGGTCATGCAATATATCTGCCTGGAGGCAATTAGTGAACTGAAGTCCAGGGAAAAGGAACTCAAAGAGAGGATGGTAGTATTGATAAGACTGCATACATGGGACAGAAATCTGGACAGGTAAGAGCTAAGCAGAATAAGTGCTCCTGAAATCTGAACTAACTGCTGAATACTGAAACAAACACACCTGGGGTGAAATTTTGTGAGTTTAAGAGAATACCAAATGGAGTGAGGTAAATCAAGTAATTTTCAGAGCCAAGATTGAGAGAGATTTGAACTCTGAATAGTCAGAGTAGAAAGTACTTGAAGAACATTATCAATATTTAGTAGAGATCTCAGATGGATCAAGCCTAACTAGTAGAGATAAATTAGGCCAGAGTTAAGGCTATATTAAACCTCCCCTAAGAGATTTCCAAGAAATTTATCTTGTTCTAAGAAAAAAAATTAAAGCTATTTAAATGAGAAAAATCAATTTCATTACTGATTAATATGGAATTGTAATGTCTAGGATCTAGTTAGAAACTGCCACAGATGAGAATATATGAAAAAATATAACTAAATGCCATGAGAGAGATATATCATTAGAAAAAAATAGAAATGATAGATGTAATGTGTAAGGAATTTGAGTCAGTATTATTAGAAATATATGTGACATAACCAATAATTTAAAAGAAAATAACAAAATGAAGAGATAAGGGGAATACTCAAAGGAAAATTTCTAGAGATGTAAGATACAATATCTAAATGAATTAAGAGTAGATCAAAATCTACCAAATACCAGCACACTTGAAAATCTGGCAACAGAAAATATGCAAAGTGAAGCACTGAGAAAAAAAGTGCTGAAGAAAATGAAGAGAATTTCAGTGACTGGTGGGAAAATTCAAGTAATTTAATGTGTGTGCAATTAAAGTCCTATAAAAGTTTGAGATAAGAAAATATATTACATAAAATAGTGTAAGAAATTCCAATACTTGGTGAAAAGCCTAAGCCCAACTGATAAACTCAGAAATCACGAGGCAAAATAAATATGGAAATAATCAAAACTAGAAAACATAATATAATATAGTATAATTATGAAAGACAATGATAATGACAAAATTACATAAGATGTGAGAGAAAAAATGTTGCATTGTGCTGTGGAATAAAGATAATAATCACAAACTTTTCATCAGAAACTGTGGAAAAAAGCAACTTGTACTACAGGAAATAAATGAGATGATTCTTAAGCCTGATGAAAGTATTTTTTCAAGCAAGGGAAACAAGATCATAAATAAACAAATAGAACCTAATCAAATTTAAAAGTTTTGCACAGCCAAGGAAACCATCAATGAAAAGGCAGCCTAATAAATGAGAAAAGATATTTGCAAATGATATCTGATAAGAGCTTAATATATAAAGAATTTGTGCAACTCAGTACCAAAAAAACACAACTTAATTAAAATATTGGTAGAGGAACGGAACAGGCGTTTTGCCAAAAAAGATAAACAGATGGCCAACAGGCACATATAAATATACTTAACATCACTATCATCAGGGAAATGCAAATCACAACGAAGTATCACATTACACTTATTACAGTGACTATTATAAAAGACAACAAATAATGACTTGGCAATTTCACTCCTGAGTATATATCCAAAAAACAAAAACACTAATTTGAAAAGATGTATCTGCCCCAATTATTGTTATTATTGCTAAGATATACACACATGCATGCACACACACAGTACTACTATAATAACCATGATATGGAAGCAACCTAACTGTCTATCAACAGGTGAATGGATAAAAATGGTATCAGATAGATATAGATATACACATACACACAATAACACTCAGTTATTTAAAAAATAAAATTTTTCCATTTACAACAACATAGGTGGACCTGGAGGATGTTATGCTTAATGAAATAAGTCAGAGTGAGAAAGAAAAATACTGCATGTTTTCACTAATATATGGAATATAAGGTATAAAACGAATGAGTGTAACCAAACAGAAACAGACTGATAGCTTCAAAAACAAAGTAGCAGTTACCAGTGGAGAGGTAGGTTGGAGCAAGACAAAGGAAATGGATTAAAAGATATAAACTACTAGCTATTAAATACATAAGATACAAGGGCTTAATGTACAGCATAAGAAATATAGCCAGAATTTTATAATAGCTTTATGTGGAGTATAATCTAAAAATACTGAATCACTGCATTGTATATACCTGAAACTATATATTATTATTAAACCCAACAGCAGCTAAAAAGAAAAAAAATTATCCAGCTTCCATGGAACCACAGTGATTACAAATAATACTATATAAGTACAACCATAAAATCATATTTAAACTCCTTATGTATTTAGATCTTGCACATTCATAATTCCAAAGTAAATACAAAAATTAAATACAAAAATTAATAAAACCAAATAAGTTCAAATAAAAAAAGAATGTCAAAAATGGTAAAAGGATGGTAAATATAAAAGATAATGATTTCATTTTAATGTATTTAAGAGACAATAATTTTTAAAATAAAAATTTAATGTAGGGATTATGTATAAATAAAATATATGGCAATAACAACACAAAGAATGAAAGGGAGCAAATACAATTCTACAGTATTAAATTTCTTATATATGAAATAGTACTTTAGTATTTGAAAATAGGCTATGAAATGTTGAAGATGAATAGAGTAAAACTTAGGGAAAACACTAAAAAATAAAATATATGTGTGGGGGCCAGCTATATAATTTCTGGTATTCAATGAAAAATTAATATGCTGAGCTATTTTTAAAAAAATATTAAGAATTTCAAGATAGCTACATCAGAACATTAAACCAACCACGGAGCCATTTTGAATGTGGGGTCTATATTACCGCACAGATCACACACTTTTGATAAAATTAGTGCTAATAAGCTAGTACTGGGGATAAGATAGAATACACTAACAATATTCAATCCAGTAGAATTCATGAACAATCTTAGTGTCCATTGATGAATAAATGGATTAAAAAATGTTGCATGTCTCACAAACAATGGGATATTATTCATCCATGAGAAAGAAGAAAATCCTATTTTTGGCAACATGGATAGATGGATCTTGAGATCATTATGCTGAGTGAAATAAGTCAGAGAAAGCCAAATACTGTATGATCTCACTTATATATGGAATCTTAAAAAAATAAAAATAAAAAAGCTAAACTTGCAGAAACAGAGAGTAGAACCAGAGGTTGGGAAGAAGGGGATATGTTGAGATGTTGGTCAATGGACACAAACTCTCAATTATAAGATGGATAAGTCTTAGGAATCTTCATATGGTAGAAGAAAGGCTATAATTAATAGCATTGTCTCATACACTTGAAAGTTGCTAAGGGAGTAGACTTTGCATGTTCCATCAGAGAAAAAGTGTCATGCAATGGATGTTAACTAAATTTATTGTCATAATCATTTTACAATATATATACTTGTATCAAATAATCATATTGTATACCTTAAAAGCACACAATTTGCATATCAATTATTTCTCAATGAAACTGGAAAAATTAAAAACACAAAGACAAATTATTCAGTGTGCTATTTGTAAAGAATAATATCAATTTTGTACTTAGCAATGGAAATACTGCCACAAAATCCCTACATATTTGAAAATTAAACAAACTACTAAATCACTCATGGTAAAAGAAAAAGAATCATAGACCAGAGGAAATATTTTGAAAGGAAAATATAACACAGTCAGATTTGAATACATACATAAAGCAGAGAAACCTAAAAAAATCTTACACTTTTGTAAATAACAACTACAAATGCTGGCCAAAATTCAAAATGCAATCACAGAACTATTCTACAGAGAAAACCAATGCAGGCATATTTTGGAAAGAAAGTTGTAATTAGAGAAAATAACTAGCAAAAATGAATTTTTCACTTTTGTGGCTTTGATATGGGGGCCGACAGAATAATAGTTGTAGTTTTGTGAGGTGGCTAAAACTATGAGAGAAAGCTCACCATCTTTCTGGACATAATAAAAAGAGGAAGAAACCTAGGGCAACAACAGGCATTTGAGTGTGAGAGAGAATCACTAAGTAAGAGATAGCTGGAAAAGGAGAACCTCAGATTTTGCATATAAACAGCCCATGTCTCTTTTTAATCACAAACTACTCACATGTGAGGAAATTAAAATCACTCTTAACTGGAATCTGAACAATTCCTCTTCAAAGGTGTAACAAAATTTATGGTTTAACTCTACAATAGTTGCCTGTAAAATCAAATATCACCATTTTGGAGGAATATAATTGTAAACAAAGTTCCCACAACATAACATTTTATACTGACTGAGATTCGATCTAAAATGACTTAACATACTAAATATGAAAAGACTCTAAAAGGAAAAAAAGTTAACAGATGTCAACCCTGATAATACTCAAATGTTGGAATTAAGCAAAAGCTTTAAAGCACATGTTATAACTAAACATGTTATAGAACATGTTTAGACCATGTAAGGAAAAACAAACATAATAAATAAAATAATAACAAATTTAGCAGAGAAATAGATTTTATAAATTGAAAATTTTAGAATTGAAATTTACAATGATTACAATAAAAATTATCTGAATAAATTTAAAAACCAAATAGAGAGACAGAAGAAAGAATTAAAGACAGATTACTACAAATTGTTGAATCAAGTGAAGAGGGAAACAGATTTTAAAATGAATAAAACCTAAGAATCTATGGGACAATGTCAAAATACAATACACATGTACTTTTAAGTACCAGAGAATGAGAGAAAGAGGCAGAAAAATAAAGTTATTATGGCTAAGAACTATACAAAATTTATGAAACGAAAAAAATTAAGATTCAAGAAGGCCAGTGAACCTCAAGCAAGAAAAATACCAAGAAAATTACAAGGAGGCAAATTATAGTCAGTCTGCAGAAAACCAAAGAAAAAAGAAAAATCTTGAAAACAGGTATAGGAAAATGACATATATAGACAGAAACAATAATTAAAATAAATGTGGACTTATCAAAAACCACTAGGACATGATAAAAGTGCTTAAGGAAAAAATAGAAAATTCATAATTGTTAATCCATCAAAATATATATCAAAGATGAAGGTAAAAGAAGATAGAAAAGACTTTCCTCAATGGACCAGCCCCTGAAGGAATGCTAAAGGGAGTACTTAAAAGTACTGACTGAAAAGAACTAATACTAACATAAAGCAAGAGGTTAAATGAAAATCCTTAGAAATATTTATTGTGTATAAATTTTACTTCAGTAAATGCAATTTTTAAAATTGTATGTGTAGGAGTTCCTGTCATGGCACAGTGGAAATGAATTCAACTAGGAACCATGAGGTGGCAGGTTTGATCCCTGCCCTTGTTCAGTGGGTTAAGGACCTGGTGTTGCCATGAGCTGTGGTGTAGGTTGCAGACGTGGCTCGGATCTGGCATTGCTGTTGCATAGGCTGGTGGCTACAGCTCTGATTAGACCCCTAGCGTGGGACTCTCCATATCCCATGGGTGCAGCCCTGAAAAGACAAAAATAAATAAATAAATAAAAAATAAATAAAATTGTAGTTAAGGAAGTATTAAAGAGAAGTCATAGTCTGACATACAATGTCAAAAGAAAAATAATCCTTATGAGTTTAAAGTACATCTGTTAAAATTGCCAATTTATTTCTCAACAGATTTTAGAGAGAAAATGAAAAAGGGTTTTAAAATTTTTCTGTCTATGAATTGGATTTATGTCCCTTAATACTATTGGAATTACAGCTACAACTTAATGACATTTCAGATAATGTGGTTGGTAATCATCATACAGATGTCGTGTACATTACAGGCTGAGTGAATAGGCTCAATTTTTTCCAAGTTCAATTTCCTTATAATAGACTTATAAAGCAAGAATGTAATGACTACAGGATGGACGCAAAAAGCTAAATTCCATAGGCTAGCAGAACATACATTTTTCTAAAAAATGCTATCATAGGGGAATGCTTGCTTTTTCTGCAAAAAAAAGTCATAATTACAAGATACAGATTATTTAGTGGTGTAATAAATTTGGGAGTTCATTAACCACATTCTCCATGATTTATTCTTTGAATATATATGGTAACTAATTTATAAATAGCAGGTTTTATTTTTAGAGCAATGTAAATGAATAATCTAGTTCAGTATTCTCAAACTACTGTGTAAACAAATGTATTTTCATGGTTTCGAATTAATTCTATTGAAATATGTGCCTTCTTTCTTATCTATTAAATAGCCGAAGTGAAATTCAATGTCTTAAATGTTTCTAATTTTTCTGTATTTAGTGTACTTGGCTGCAGTTATCATTAATAGTTAGAGATACTATAACTATATTTAAATATGTGAAAAGCTGTCAAAGGAAGAAAGATTAGATTTTTTGTTATAATAACTCCTAACTCTTAGGAATTTCCAAATATGGACTGGAATCCTTAAGAAAATGTTGAGTTTTAATGTCATATATTATTTAACATCATCTTGAAAAGACTGGGAGATTCCAAATATGATAGTACACACTAAGTAAAATTTTTGAAGATATTGGTTACTGATTATAAAATCATCTTTTACTTTAATAATCTATGGTTGTATGATATAGCATTTGATATATCATTTAATACCTTCTAAAATAAGGTATTTATTTGAATGATATGTATGCTTTGTACTTTGAATACTTATATAACAACTTGAAGCCTAAGTTACTAAAATATTTGATACTACTTCAAGTTCTTTCAATGACATTCTCATTTCCCCTTTTACTCTATTGTTTTAATTTTTTCCAGCATTTAATTTGCTTCCTTGTTATATGTTCTCCTTAAGAATCTTCCATTTTCTTATTATCATGTTAACACTCTAAAAAAGTCTTAAGAATCAAGCTTTTCTGTCAGTACAACTCAACTGTAAGTGTGAGCCCAGTGGCTAGAAAGTCGGTAATTTTTAATCTCGTAAATTTCATCCTCAGGGAATTTCACAATGGCCCACATTTCAGTTAGAAGACTGAAGATGAAAACTATTATTTAGTGTAGTGGGGAGCAGATTATGTCCCATAGCGCATAATGAGTTATTGGAATACAGAAATGTCCATTTATTTTCATATTTTCTGTGGCTGCTATTTTGCTACAGTGGCAGAGTTGAGTAGTTCTCACAATACTACATTGTACCTAAAAAATAAAATATCTATATCTGGACTTTTGCAGAAGAAGTTTACTTACTGTTTATCAAAATTTACCAATGGCCTCTATTCCTTTAAATGACTGGACAATATTTATTTTCATTTGTGCTTCATTGTTTACCTTTTTGTGAGATTAAAATGCCATAAAGAGGTAGTATCATTTGAGGTTAAATATTCGGCTTCTAGAATTCTACATCAGGATTATAATCCAGTCTCTGATACTTGCTAGCAAAGTCTTTTTGGATCAGTTGCTTAACTTCCTTAAAAATTTGCAACTAATATATAGACAAAAACATTGACACAGATAATTTTGAGTATTTGATGAGATAACCCCTATTAAACTCAATGGCTAGGTATATAGTACATTCTCAGGGCATAATAGCTTTACGTTAAACAGTTATAGGAGGTTCTCTGAATTTAGATGCCTTTTCAGAGATTACTTGATTAGATATTCAAGGACAGACTAGATCATGGGTTGTAAGCCTCTCAAGCCAATACAGAATCTACTGTAATTCTATCCTTTCTAGGTCCAACTGCAGTATTTTGGGGAAATCTCACATAGATAACCCTTGATAGCAAATTTAGACAATGCATCCTCCCATCCTTATGTTTAATCACCTCATATCTTTTGTTTTTTCTTGAACCCAGCACCCATGCCTATTCTTTAATTCTTACCTAATGTTCTCACTTGTAGTTCAATAAAAAATAAATATTTAAGGAAAACTCATCTTTCTACTTAAATTCTACAAATTCATATGCATCTGTACAAATACTGTGTTCAAATAACACAATTAGTATGACCTGTCTCTGTCCCTTCTTTTGAACTCTGGATCCATTCCCTGTCATCAACACAAATATGTTGATCCAGCAATTAATACTCTATTTGAATCATTTCTATGACCAGAGAAACCTGCTGAGATATGTCCTGGTAAAAAAGATAAACAAAAAGTTTAATACTGTTTATCTCTTTACTTTAACTCATTCTCCATAGCCCTTTACATCAAAATTCTTCTCATTTTTATACACACACCAGCTTCAATTCTTTGCCTCCTATTTTCTCTTAAACCTACTTGAGTTGAACATGTTTGTCAGATTCCACTGGTACATTTTTTATTGTCCGCAGTGACTTCCACATCAGGAAATCTAATAAATAATTTCTAGTCCTTATGGAATTCAGCCATGCAGCATTTGCTATAGTTGATTATTTCCTCCTTCTTAATTTGTGTTTTACCTCAGTCTATATAACACTGTACTCTTCTGGTTTTGTCCTGCCTCTTTATGTATTTCTTCTCATTTATTTTGCTGGATTATTTTCTTTCTAGTTAGTAATTTATCAAATTCCTCAAGTCTTCAAGAGTTTTTCTTTATAAAAATAAATTCTGGCTATTTAATCTAGCCAATTTTCATGGTTTATTTAAATACTAACTGTAGACTAAGTATTCATCAAAAGCTTTTATTTTAGAGGGCATTAATTACATGCTGCTTTAATGAAAACAAAATAACCTGCATGAGTGATGGGAAGGGAAATTATCACAGATCTATGTCATGTCTGTATGCCAAATTTACATCAAGCATCTTCATTTTGATATTAATCAGCAAATCTAACATATACCTTCTCTAATATTTTCTAGTTCAGTAAGTCACAGCACTTACTCAGATACTCAGACCCCTAAATGCCAAAAAGAATTATCCTTGAATTGTCTCTTTCTCTCATAGACCATGTCTCTCTACTCCATAGGGAGTCTTGTCAGTTCTACCTGTAAACTATATCCCTATATTGTCACTTCTCTATAATTTTATGCTCTTGTATTTGATCAAGCAAACAACACCTTCCAAACCAGTCTAAAAAGTCCTTATTTTAATAACTTACGTCAGATGTTACTTCTTGTTCCAAAACTTCCCACAAATATCTATCACTATGAGAAGAGTGTATAAGGACCTGTATAATTTGTCTCTAATGAAAACTATAAAATTATTTTCTATTTATATTACCTGTCTTGATATGGCTTATGACTTTGTAATAGGATATTTCATATTAATTTAATTATTTTTCTTCTGTCTATCTTCCTTTCAGAATATAAAGAAGTTATACTGTTTTATTCACTGTTGTCCATCAGCAATACTTGGAATGGGCACATAACAGTTTTTTGATTAGAAAAAGTTGATTAAATAAATAAAAAGTCAAGAGATATAACAAGTTAGGGAGAGAAATCTGATCCACTATAATGTTACATGTAATACCTGAAACATACTTTTACAAAAACCTCAGATTTAAGAGAAAAAGCTTTAATTCAGTGAAGAAAATCTGGTATTGGCAACACAAAAATGCACTAATATTTTTGTCTATTGTTAAATTGAATATTACTTACTTTCCAAAATCACTATTGACAATTTTGTAAGACAAATAATTTTACTACAAATAGTTATATTTGCTTTATCCTAGCGTTAAGAACATATTAATAGCATACCTTCAGAATGACTATATTACTCATTTGCACTGACAAAAGAAGTTGATAGGAAGCCACATTCTTTGTATGACATAAATCCTTTGCTTTAAATATCCCATTGCTTTCAATTGTCTCTGTACATTTTTTAAATGAATCTTCTTGAGACATAAATTCCTTCATTAACATGACATGTTTTTTAATATCTCTCATTCGTCATAGTTATTTTCCTTTTTAACATTTCATCTGCTTATAGGAGACAAGATGTCAAGGTATGAAATCCCTATAAGCTTTATTCTGCAGAATCTATTATACATGGTATTACTGTCAAAAAGACTCTTTAAAGTAAACTTGAATTATTAAAATCAGAAAAATAAACTTGTTTTTTAAGACCTTTCAAAAGAAAAGTAGGTCACCATATTTTCATTAACTTTTTTAGAAAATTTAGTTTTATCCACTGGACTAGAGAAAAATAAGAGCTTTTACAGTTACATGAAAATTCACATCCTCCAAGTTCACTTTTATAGCTTGTAACAAATGCTTAATAAAAAACAAGGCTATGCATAAGGACGTTCAAGTTGAATCATGCAACTGTATATAATTTGTCTTTCCCTGGGATCTTAAAAGCTATGCTACAAGATCTATTTCCAATTTCCAAATCCTTACTAAGATATATTCTTGCACAATCTGTTGTACCATCCAGCTCAACATGTTTAAATTAGATTCATGTTGAATCCCTATGGCCAGAATCTCTGACCTTCCTCCTTTATGAAATTATTCTGTCTTCAGTCAATCAAGCTCAAAATTATGAATAATTTTCAAACTCTTTCTTCATCTTAATAACTAATATTTTGCTAAGTGATGCAAAATATTTGAAATATATCTATTAGCTATGTTTGCTTTCTTATTCCCATTTCTAATTTTCCAATCTAAGCTCTTATTTTCTTATTTCTAGGCTAATGCAAGTCTCTATTTGTTTTCTTACATCCAGCTTTCCTCCAATCTTCTCTGTACATTATTTAAAAAATAGTATTTCTAAAGGATACCTTTTCATTTCATAATTTTCTTCTAAAAGCATATGATGAATAAATTAATAAAGTTCAGACTCCTCAGTAAAAGAATAAACTGCATTTGTATTTAAAATTTTTTTCTAGGTTTTATTCATTTCCAACTCCCTTTAACCAACAATGCTTCAGCCCAGCAAACTCTCCTAACTTTTTAATGATCATCAAAACCCACTTTTATTTAGCATAGTTCTTTTGGTGATTATTAGAATATAACTCTAAAATATACCTCAAAAATACACATTTATCTTATTCACTCAGATTTAACATCCTTAACATTTGGAAATTGGTGATATATCATAGTATTGTAAAATCATCTATCAGAATTACTTGAGGACATTTGGAAATCAAAATTTTGTTAAGTGATGCCAAAGAGATTTTAGGGTCTCCTTTGGAATATTTTGAAGACTTTTTTTGTTTAATCAAAGAATAGATTTCTCTTGAGTAAAATTATATAATCTATGAATTTGTCAAAATTATTTGATGGAAAAATTATATATTGCAACATAGTAAGACAACAGGAAATTTGCAATGTGTCCACATTAGAGTATGAAAAGAAGCTACACTATTAATTATAAATTTCAGTAAGCAAAGAAAATTGAAGTTTTGAAACTTAAACAGTACCACATCTCAATCATGTATTATTATGCCCTGGTAAATTACTATTTCTAGACATTGTTTCTGTACATATAATTTTGGAGACTATATAGCACAGTATAATATGCCACATAAATGGAAAATTAGACTACTAAATTGCTAAAGTTATTTCATCAATTGCTTTTGTTTCCAGGAATATATAGCTTTTTAAATAAAAGTACTAAAATAGAGGTCATTTTAAAACATAATTTTTTCAAAATTAATTTAAGAAAAATCTTAAACTATTTGAACTATTTCAAATGCATATCTAAGACATAAAATAATTTTTGCTTATGCAGGTCACATTATTAGATTTAAATTTAATTTTATGGATATGTTCCAGAAAATAAAAATAAAATATTTCATTACGAACAATTATATGACATACTTCTCACCTATGAATTATTTTGTCTGAAGTTTTCACAATAGGCAAAAATTCTTAAAATAGAAATATAGATATAGTTGGTGATTTTCAGTAGTAGTGAAGATAATTTCATATATCTTAATAATCATTCTCTAATATCTTAAATATTTTAGTACAAACTTAATTATCTTTACTATACATGAGACTATCCATTAGGTGATAGCAATATGTTTCCTTCAGAAGTATGTAAAACTGATAGTGCTCTGAGAAACTGACATGTTAGCTTTATTAGGACAAGAGACTGTGTCTCTTTGGGCTATTTTAGTAAATGAGCCCTAAGTACAAAGAATGATGTTTAGTAAGCACTAAATAAATACTGTCAAAACATGAATGATTATCAAAAAACCTAAATGACATTCAAAGAATTGAGAGCATATATAAATAAAGGAATATATAACACAAATAAATAAATGGCATAATGTATTTGTTTAAATATTGATATCACCAATGACAGACTCCATTTTTCTTCTTTTGATTTCAGTTCTTATTCCATAATCTTAGCATGTCTAAATTTATTGCAACTCTCCTTTCTAATTATATTATTCCTTTTATCACCATTAGTCTGATCACCTTAAGTGAATCTCTTTTCTCCACCAAATATTTAGCAAGGCGCTAAATAGACTATGGTAGTCATTGAATTTTACATAGTATTTTCTATTATTTTCTAATTCTAGACACATGGCAAAATTATAATTGTCAGGGAGTTCCCGTTGTGGCGCAGTGGTTAACGAATCCGACTAGGAACCATGAGGTTGCGGGTTCGGTCCCTGCCCTTGCTCAGTGGGTTGCCGTGAGCTGTGGTGTAGGTTGCAGACGCGGCTTGGATTCCGCGTTGCTGTGGCTCTGGAGTAGGCCGGTGGCTACAGCTCCGATTGGACCCCTAGCCTGGGAACCTCCATATGCCGCAGGAGCGGCCCAAGAAATAGCAACAATAACAACAACAAAAGACAAAAAGACAAAAAATAAATAAATAAATAAATAAATAAAAATAAAATTATAATTGTCTATGAGTGGGGACATGTGACAGAGTTCTGGTCAGTGAAGTATTCTTTTTCTCAAACAAATTAATAAATATTTAGCCTGGGCCTATAAATGAATTTCTGGGATGATTGGTGAAAAAAAGTAATGGGAAAATTAAGTAAGTTTGTTATTTTTAAGGTGTTGTGGATTCAGAGCTTTTATTGAACCATTAACTAGCTAACCCAAACATATGAACCCCCAAAAAAATAACTGGCAAGAACATTCCAAAAACTAATTAGAATTCAGCTTTAACTCATTCATAAATTTATTTTGTCAATAAATACTTATTAAAACACATTTTACATTTTAGATTTACCTTGGCATGAATAATACAATAATGGCTAAGGTTATTATCTTTTTACTTCATTGTTCTATTTCCAATATCTACACAATAGGCTGTCACATTTTAAATATTCAATAGAAATATTTTGCATGAATGGAAAAGAAGCATGATAATGGATGATTTATGGAACATATATTAATGAAAAGACAGTAGGTCAACAGAGAAACAGATGAACAAAAATATAATTCAACCATATTTAACAAATATTTAATATCATTCTAGCCAACAATGGTAGAATATACTTTCTTCCTCAGTACACATGGAATAGTCTCTAGGATAGACCATAGGTAAAGCCATAAAACTAGTCTCAATAAATTTTTAAAAGATTGAAATTAACAAAGTTATGTTCTCTTACCATAACAGAATGAAATTAGAAACCAACAACAGACATACACTGGAATAACTCACAAATATGTGGAAATTAAACAACACATTTAAAGTAACAACAGAATAAAGAAGAAACCACAGGGAAAATTATAAAATACCTTGAAATGAATGAAAACAGAACACAACATACCAAAACATAGGATGTAGCTAAAAGCAGTTCTAGAAGAAAATTTATAGGTTAACATCTACATGAAACAAGGATAAAGATGTCAAATCAATAGCCTAAATATCCAACTAAAAAGACTAGAAAAAATAACATACTCTCTTTCAAAACCAAAAGTTAATGCATATTTATTAGCAATTCTTTATTTTATCTCCCCACCCAGCTTCTAACAACTACAATTCTATTCTTTACTTCTGTAAATTTAACTATTTTATACATTAATATAAAGAGAATCATGTACTATTTCTATTTCTGTGATTGAGTTATTTCATTTAGCAAAATGTTCTCAAAATTCATTCATGTTTTCACATATTACAGGATTTTCCAGAGATCAGATGTATAACATTGTGCATATAGATAACAACAATAATTGCATACTTAATAATCTGTGGCAAGGGAATAGCTCATGTTAAATGTTCTTACCACAATGACAACAATAATAAAGAAACCCAAACAGTAAAAAACAAACCCAAAAGAAAAAGCAGAAAATAATAAGCACTGGAGAAGTAATAAATGAAATGGAGAATGGAAAAATTATAAAGACTATAAAATGAATGACATTCTTTAAACTTATCATAAAAATTGACAAAATCATAGCTGGATTAACCAGGCAAAAGGAAAGGATCGAATTATTAAAACAAAAATGAAAGAAGGGATATCTCTCCCAATCTTACAGAAAAAAAAATTTACAGAAAAAAAATTATAAATCAAAAATTTCCCTCACACAAAAAGCATAGGCCCCAAAGAGTCACTGAAATCCACTAAATGCAATCACTACAATTATGATCAAATCCCCAGTGGTCTTTTTGAAAATGTTTTTAATAACAATTATATTTATTTACAGTACAGTGTGATACTTTGATATACACAGTGAAATTATTACTATAGTTAACCGAATTAACTTAAACATTTCCTTACATGTTGACTTTTCTTGTGTGTGTGGTTAAAGCACCTACAACCTACTCTCCTAACAAATTTCCAGTGTACAATATAATACATTAACCAGAGTCATAGCGCTTTACATTATATGTCAAGTCATTTTCCTCCTATGTGATTTTAACTTTGTACACTTTGAGCAATTTCTCTTCCTATCTTCCACTTCTTAGGCCCTAGTATCTGCTCTTCTACTCTTGCTTCTACATTTTTCGAGGAAGACAGAAAAATAGCAAAAAGGTATATGAAAAGGCATTCAAGACCACTAATCATTAGGGAAATGCAAATCAAAACTAAAATGAGATACCACCTCTGATTGGCTTTTTGCAGAGGTTGAAAAGCTAATTCTCAAATTAAAATGGAAACTTAAGGATCTCAGATTAGATGAAACAATCTTGAAAATGAGAAACAAACATAAGTTGATGTATTCACATTTCCCTATTTCAAAACTTACTACAAAGCTGTTGTAATCAATACTATAATGCAAAAATCAATTTATCATAATACAGTAACCAATTACTGTAAATAATCAATGTTGTACATTTTGTCATAAGAATAAAAATACATCAATGGAATAGGATTAAAAGTCCAGTATAAATTCTTGTATTTATTGTCAACTGATTTCTGACCAATAAAATTCAATAGGCAAAATTCTTTCTATTGATTTTATTTATTTTCAGGTTTATTGAGGCATAATTAGTGAAAATTTTATAAATTTAGGTTGTACAATATGATTTTTATGTATATGCTATGATAATTTACTAATTTACTATAGGAATATCTCATAAAATTCTTCCTAGATCAAGCTATCATATCACCTCATACTATATTTTCGTTTGTTTTTGTTTTTTATGATGAGAACACTTAGGATCTATACTTAGCAAGTTTCAAGTATACCATACAGTATTATTAACTATATTCATCACACTATATATTATATACTCAGAATATACTTATTTTATAACTGAAATTTTATATACTTTAACCAGTATTTCTCCATTTTTCTCATCTTTTAGCCCCTGTACCACCATGCTACTCTCTGGTGCTACGAATTTGAATTTTTTAGATTCCAATTGTAAATGAGATGATGTAGCATTTGTCTTTCTATGTGTGGATAATTTCACGTAGCGTGATGTCCTTTGGGGTTATCCTTATTTTTTAATGGGAAAAAATATTCCAAAAATATTGGGGCAGCTATATATTCACATGCAAAAGTAAAAAATACTATTTCACACCACATACAAAAATTAACTCAAATTTATATTTATTAATAATGAATAAGATAGAAATTCACACGAAGAAACCACCCCAGAAGACTCTAGAAATAGATAGCAACAGAAAATAAGGAAAAAGAGAGAGAAAAAAAATAGAGGTAGAGGAGGCAGAGCAAGATGGCAGAGGAGTAAGAGGTCATGCTCAACTTCTCCCACAAACACATCAAAAAAAACATATCTATGTGTAAAACGCCTCTCACAGAACAACAACTGAATGTTGGCAGAACTTAAGCCTCCCAAAAGGGCAAGAAACTGTTGACATAACTGGGTAGAACAAAATAAAAAGGAGAGAAAGAAAAGGAATCAGGATGGGGCTAGCATTCCTGAGAGGGAACTGTGAAGGAGAAAAGGAACCCACACCCTTGGAAGCCACCTAACTGACAGAAAGATCAGCTGAGCCAGAGGGACCTCAAAGTCACTGAAAAAACCACAGCCACTGTACTGAGAACAGCAAAGCAGAGGGAGAGCAGTACAGATCATCTGAGCCATGGGATGGACACCACAGTTTAAGATGCTCAGGCAGGCGCTGGGCACTGAGACTCAGGCTCCAGAGGTAAGTCTGAGGAGAGGACTGGAGTTGGCAGTGTAGAGACAGCCTAAGGGATAAGGAGCAGACACTTGGTCACTGTCCCACCCCAGACATTACAACTATGAGGAGCTGGTGCAGCACCTCCTGCATGGGCTAAGTGGAACAGGGTGCTTCTTGCATGGTCTGCAGGTGGTGGGGGCTAACTGCTATAGTTATCTCTGACTCCAGAAGTGGGCATGGCCCACTGCCACTAGAGATACCCGAACAAAAATCACCTGAAGCCCCAACCACCTTGAAGTGCAACACAGAAGAGGACATTACAATGGAATATCACCTGTTGTTGTTCTCACTCCCTTGAGAGCACACCTGCCCTGCTGCTACCACTGCCAAATGCTTTGGGCACCGCCCAGGTGCTTGATCACTGTCCCTTCCCAGGAACCTGCAACTAGGAGCAGCTTGTGCAGCACCTGCTGTGGGGGCTAAGGAGGATGAGGTCCTTCTTAAATGGTCTACATACAGTAGGCAGGGGCAAACCACCACAGTTATTTCTGACTCCAGAGGTGGGAGTGGCTCACCAACACTAGGGATTCATGAACAGACACCACTTGAAGCCCCATTCACCTCAAGGGCAACACAGAGGAGGGCATTGTGACTGAACACCACCTGTTGGTGCTCTCACACCCCTGGGAACACACCCTCCCTACTGCTGCCACTGCCAAATGCTCCAGGCAATACCACATGCCTGATCTCTGCCACTTTCCAGGATCCTGCAACTAGGAAAAGCCTATACAAAATCTCCTATATGAGCTAAGTGAGAAGGGTTACTTCATGCAAGGTCTACAGGTAGTGGGCGCAAAACACCATAGTTATTACTGACTCCAGAGGTGGTTGTGCCCTGCTACCAATAGGTGTCCCTGAACAGGCACCACTTGTGGTTCCAATCACCTTGGAGGAGGGCACTGCTATCAAACACTAGCTGTTGTTCCTCTCACTCTCCTGGGAACTCACACACCCTGCTGCTGCTACTGCCAAATACTCTGAGATACCTTGTAGATCTGCCTAGAGCTGATTACCACTTTGCAGGCCCCTGAAACTAGGACAAGCCTGTGCCACCTTCCTGCATGTCCTTGCTGCTGTTCAGAGCCCAATGACCAGGCACTGACTACTCGCTCAACCCATTGCCTCCTTCTCCCTGAAAACACACTGAGCATCCTGCAGATAACATCCTGCTCACACTGAAGAAAGAGACAACAAACATTCAAATTCCCACACCAAAAATAAATAGTAACCCCCTATAAAATAAAATGGGGTATTCTTACATAGAAGTAGCCTTACCAGACTACAGTTTGGCTTCCCCAAACTCACAGAAAAAGAAAAACGCAAGAAAGATGAAGAAGCACAGAAACCATTCCCAGTTAAAGGAACAGGATAATTTACCTAAAGCAGTCAACAATGAAAGAGACCTCTGCAGTCTGACAGATATTGAGTTCAAAAGGGAGATAGTGAAAATACTGAAGGAATTAAGGCTGAATATCAAAGAATTAAGAGACTATATGAATAGTAATGCAGATTCCCTTAGAAAGGAACTAGAAAATAAAAGGAGGAGCCAAGAAAAGCTAGAAAACTCATTTGCAGAGATGCAAACTGAGCCAAAGTCAATAAAGAGCAGATTAAATAATGCAGAGGAATGAATTAGTGATGTGGAAGATAGAATAATGGAAATCACCCAATCAGGACAGCAGATAGAAGACCAAAGGAAAAAACATTAAAGTAACATAAGAGACCGATGGGATAATATAAAGTGGGCCAATCTAGGAATTCCAGAAGGAGAAGAAAAAGAAAGGGGGATTGAAAATATATTTGAAGAAATTATGGCTGAAAACTTTCCAAATCTAAAAGATACTGGTATCAAGATACAGGAAGCACAGAGATCCCCAAACAAGTTGAACCCAAAGAGGCCCACACCAAGACATATTATAATGAAAATGGCAAAAGTTAAAGAGAGGATTCTAAAGGCAGAAAGAGATGCAAAGTGTTAATTACAAGGGAACCCCCATGAGGTTATGAGGTGAATTCTCTACAGAAACACTACAGGCCAGGAGGGAATGGCAAAATATATTTAAAGTGATTAATGGAAAAAAACCCTGCAAACTAGAATACTCTATCCAGCAAGAATATCATTTAAAATGAAGGGGCAATAAAGAATTTCTCCAACAATAAAAGTTAAAAGAGTATAGCAATATTAAACCCATTCTAAAAGAAATACTGAAAGGGCTTCTCTAAATTAAAAAGAGAGAGAGAAAAGAAAAAAAAAAGAAGAAGAATTAGGATGGAGGAAACCACAATTGGAAAGCAGTCACTTAAATAAGCCAGCATCCAGATCTAAACATGAAGATGTTAAAAAAAAAAGACAACAAAATCATACAATGTGGGGAAGAAAAGTAAGAAAATATAGATTCTTTTTTTTATTTTAATGATTATTTGAGCCTATATAACTATCAGGCTAAAACAAGCAGATATAGGAAAGGGTTAACATACTTTAAAAATAGGGCAACCACAAATAAAAACAGAACATCACATTCACAAAAACTGAAACGTACTCAAGCATAAAGTAAATGGAAATCATCCAACCAAAAAAAGAAAAGAAGAAAAGAGAAACATAGAATCAACTGGAAAACAAGGTTTAAAATGGCAGTAAATACATATTGATCAATAACCACCTTAAATGTCAATTGATAGAGGAGTGGATCAAGAAGATGTGGTACATATACACAATGGAATATTACTCAGTCATTAAAAAGAACGAAACACCAGCATTTTTTGCAACATGGATGAACCTAGAAACTATCATGCTAAGTGAAGTCAGCCATACAATGAGACACCAACATCAAATGCTTTCACTGACATGTGGAATCTGAAAAAAGGACAGACGGAACGTCTTTGCAGAACAGATGCTAACTCACAGACATTGAAAAACTTATGGTCTCTGGAGAAGACAGTTTGGGGGTGGGGGGATGTGCTTGTGCTGTGGGATGGAAATCCTGTGAAATCAGATTGTTATGATCATTATACAACTACAGATGTGATAAATTCATTTGAGTAATAAAAAATAAAAAATAAATGTCATAGGACTGAATGCTCCAATCAGAAGACACAGAATGGTAGATTGGATAAAAAAGCAAAAACCTTCAATCTGCCATCTACAAGAAACTCACCTTAGGACAAAGGACACATATAGATTGAAAGTGAAGGGGTGGAAAAAAATATTTCATGCCAATAGACAAGACAGGAAAGCAGGAATTGCTATATTCATATCAGACAAAATAGACTTTAAAACCAAGGCCATAAAGAAAGACAAAGAAGGACACTATTTAATGGCTAAAGGATTCATTCAAGAAGAGGATATTACAATCAACAATATACATGCCCCTAAGAAAGGAGCACCCAGATACCTCCAACAAATACTAACAGACATAAAAGGAGAAATTGATGGGAATACAATCATAGTATTGTAGAGTCTTTAACACCCCACTTACAACTAATGGACAGATCCTCTAGACATAAAATCAATAAGGCAACAGAGATACTAAAGGACACAAAAGAAACGTAAGATGTAATTGACATTTTCAGGACATTGCATCCAAAAAAATCAGAATACACATTCTTCTCAAGTGATCATGGAACATTCTCAAGAATTGATCACATCCTATGGCACAAAGATAATCTCAACAAGTTTAATAGTAAGGAAATTATTTCAAGTATCTTCTCTGACCACAATGGCATGAAACTAGAAATCAACCACAGGAAAAGAAACGAGAAAAAAACCTACTACACGGAGACTAAACAACATGCTACTAAAAAACCCATGGGTAAATGATGAAATCAAGAAGGAAAGTAAAAACTACCTCAAGACAAATGATAATGAAGACACAACCACTCCAAGTCTACGGGATGCTGCAAAAGAAGTGCTCAGTGGGAAATTTATAGAGATGCAGGCCTTCCTCAAAAAAGAAGAAAAATCTCGTCAACTTAACCCAACACCTAAATGAATGAGAAAAAAATAAGGACAAACAAAACCTAAAGTCAGCAAAAAGAAGGAAATCATAAAGATCAAAGAGGAAATCAATAAAATAGAGATAAAAAATAGAAAAAAATCAATAAAACCAAGAGCTGGTTCTTTGAAAAGGTAAACAAAATTGACAAACCTCTGGCTAGACTCACCAAGAAGAGGAGAGAAAAAACCCAAATAAACAAAATGAGAAATGAAAAAGGAGAAATCACAACGGATATTACAGAAATACAAAAAACCATGCCAGAATGCTATGAACAATTGTATGCTAACAAATTTGACAACCTAGAAGAAATGGACAATTTTCTAGAGACTTACAGCCTATCAAAACTGAACCAAGAAGATATGGATCAACTGAACAGACCGATCACTAGAAATGAAATTGAATACATAAAAACACTCCCTACAAACAAAAGTCCAGGACCAGATGGCTTCACAGGCAATCTACTAAATATACAAAGAGGAACTTATACCCATCCTCCTTAAAGTTATTCAAAAGTTTGAAGAAGAAGGAACCCTCCAAAAGACATTCTACAATGCCATCATCACCCTAATTCCAAAACCAAAGATATCATCAAAAAAGAAAACTATTGGCCAATATCTTTGATGAATATAGACACAAAAATTCTCAACAAAATTTTAGCCATCAAAATTCAACAACATATAAAAAAGATGGTACACCACGACCAGGTGGGATTTATCCCAGGTGCACAAGGATGGTTCAACATACACAAATCAATCAATGTCATACACACATTAACAAACGAAAAGTCAAAAACCACATGATCATCTCAATGGATGCAGAAACAGCATCCGACAAAGTCCAACATCCATTCATGATAAAAACCCTTACCATAGTGGGTATAGAGGGAACATACATTAACATAATCAAAGCCATTTATGACAAGCCCACAACAAATATAATACTCAATGGAGAAAAGCTGAAAGTCTTCCCACTAAAATCTGGAACAAGACAAAGATGTCCACTTACACCATTGTTATTCAACATAGTACTGGAAGTCCTAGCCACAGCAATCAGACAAACAAAATAAATAAAAGGCATCCAAATTGAAAAAGAAGAGGCAAAACTGTCACTGTATGCAGTTGACATGATACTATAGAAAACCCTAAGGACTCAACCCAGAAACTACTAGAAATGATCAACAAATCAGAAAAGCAGCAGGATATAAGATTAATATTCAGAAATCGGTCACATTTCTGTATACTAACAAGGATATATTAGAAAAGGAATGCAAAAATAGAATACCTTTTTAAATTGTATACCAAAAAGTCAAATACCTGAGAATACTCCTAACAAAGGAGGTAAAATACTTATATGCCAAGAACTATAAACCATTAATCAAGGCAATTAAAGAAGATGTAAAGAAATGGAAAGATATTCCATGCTCCTGTGTTAGAAAAATTAATATTGCAAAAATGGCCATCCTACCCAAAGCAATCTACAGATTCGATACAATCCCTATCAAAGTACCCATGATATTTTTCACAGAACTACAACAAACAATACAAAAATTTATATGGAACCACAAAAGACCAATAGGACTTAATCAAACTGACAAGTTTTTCACAGCAAAGCAAAACAAACAACAAAAAAAGACAACTTACAGAATGGGAGAAAATAGTGTCAAATAATGCAATGGACAAGGGCTTAATCTCTAAAATATATAAACAACTTATACACCTCAACAGCAAAAAAGCCAATAACTCAATTGAAAAATATGCAAAAGACCTGAATAGACATTTCTCCAAGGAAGATATACAGATGGCCAACAAGCATATGAAAATAACTCAACATCACTGATTATTAGAGAAATGCAAATTAAATCTACCATGAGATACCACCTCACAACAGTCAGAATGATCATCAATAAATCCACAATGATCATTAATAAATCCACAAATAACAAATTCTGGGTGGGGTGTGGAGAAAAGGGAACCCTCCTGCACTATTGATGGGAATGTAAGCTGGTACAATCACCATGGAGAACAGTATGGAGGTACCTTAGAACAGTATACATAAAACTACCATATGACCCAGCAATCCCACTCTTGGGATATATCCAGACAAAACATTCCTTGAAAAAGAGACATGCACCTGCATGTTCATTGCAGCACTATTCACAATAGCCAAGACATGGAAACAACCCAAATGTCCATCAACAGATGACTGGATTAGGAATATGTGGTATATATACACAATGGAATACTACTCAGCCATAAAAAAGAACAAAACAATGCTATTTGGAGCAACATCAATGGAACTAGAGACTCTCCTACTGAGTGAAGTATGTCAGAAAGAGAAAGACAAAGCACATATGATATCACTTATATCTGGAATCTAATATACAGCACAAATTAACTTTTCCACAGAAAATTATGGACTTGGAGAACAGACTTGTGGTTGCCAAGGTGGAGGTGGAGAGATTGGGATGGATGGGGTGCTTGGGGTTAATAGATGCAGACTCTTGCCTTTTGGAAGGCATTAGCAATGAGATCTTGCTGTGTAGCACTGGGAAATATGTCTAGTCAGTTTTGATGGAGCATGATAGTGTGAGAAAAAATAATGTATACATGTATGTAAACTGGGTCACCATGCTGTACAGTAGAAAATTGGCCAAAAAAAAAATAGAAGGAAAAGTGGTGGTGAATATTAATATTCCCATTAGGAAGAAGAATATATTTTAAAAGGATAGAAATATTGTTTGGTCTCTCACTTTTATTTTCTGTGATTTAATACTTCTGTCACTATCCACTTCCTTCTGCTAAGGATTTATCTGCACTCCTAGTTTTGTCTTGAAAACTCAGAATACCACAAGGTGGGCAAAAGAGAAAGGAATCGGGATTTGGGAAAATCATCAAAACTTAAAAAGGTACTTTGTTCCTGGGCTTTCAGTAATAAACTGTGCTGTGCCTATGTCCTATATGTGAGTGCTGGTCACTATTTCCATTTTAAATGACTTCATCATATATTTAGGAATATCTCTGTATAGAGGTGTTCATGTTTAAGTCTGGGGGACTGCTGTCATTACCCTCAACCTAGATTTTTTTTTAAACTTTATTGAGGTGTAATGGCATATTAAATTTGTATATAAAGTACACAACTTGAATTAAGATACATATACATTGTGAAATAATGATCACAATCAAGGTAACTGAATATCCATCACCTCACACATTTACCTTCGTATGGGTGTATGTGATGAGAACACAAGATTCAGCCTCTCAGTAAATTTCTATTATACAATAATTACCATTAATTAAAGTCACATGGTGGTACATTAGTTCTCCATAATTTATTCATTTTGCATAACTAAAATTTTGTAAATTGATAAATATCCTTACATCTTTCCAGTCTTCCTCCTAGCCTCTGGCCACTAACATTTTACTTCCCGTTTTTATGAATTTGAGTATTTAGATTTCACATGTAAGTGAGCTCAAGCAGTATTTGTCTTTCAACTAATCTAGCTTATTTATCCTGGCATAATGCCTTCCAGTTTCATCCATATTGTTATGAATGACAGAATTTTCTTTTAAGACTGCATAATCTTCCACAATACACAATCCAATTTTGTGTCCATCCAGTCATGACTGAAATGAACAATACAAACAGACCTTTTACTTTCAAGGATCAAAGTGGAATCCAAAAAAGAAAAGGAGTGGCTTCATTTACAGATGTGAGGTCTCAGTTTTATATCATTTCCTCCCCTGATTTCTAA
Organism: Sus scrofa; assembly: GCF_054392235.1. Lineage (NCBI taxonomy): Eukaryota > Metazoa > Chordata > Mammalia > Artiodactyla > Suidae > Sus > Sus scrofa. Next base: position 183,427,316 of record NC_139383.1, on the reverse strand, counting down.
ATGCCAACCAGAGCAGGAAGCTGATCAAGGGACTTTGTAGCATTTTTATAAAAGCAGAGCTGATAGGTCAGGATACCTAGCCCTAAAAACATCACTGTTTTAGGGGTCTGTGCAGCTCATTGAGCAACAACTCAGTGAACATTAAAAGGCTCTGACAGTAGCAACAAAGTCTACAAAGACCTCCATCAAATGAGAAATCAGTCACACAGGCTTGAAGGAGATGAGTATCCCTAAGGTGATTTTACTACTCCCTGTATTATTTTCAGAGCTTCCTGGTATAGGAGGTCCACAATCAGCCTATCTGGCAAGTAGTAAAGGGACATTAGTGAAATTATTAGAAGGAAAATTACCTGCTTTTGATATCCAAATGGCTGATAAAATTTTGTGATTTGTTTCTGAGAGTTAGCAGTTTCAAGAAAAAACTGGTTATAGAATATATCTCGTGTTCCCCCAGATGTTCTTGCATAAAGTCACCTAGGTGATAAGGCTCTGTATTTTACCTGCCTGCGAGCTCCAATGTTGTGTGGGTCAGCTGCATTGGCAGCATAAATTGAAGTATCAGCTGAGGTCTTGGCTGGAGCCATTATATTGTTATTAGTGTAACAGAATGTTTATATCCCAATCAACAATTCGCAGTAATATAAGCAAAAGAATATAATTCTCATCACAAAGCTTGAAGGTGTATATATGCATATACATACACACACACACACACACACATATATACAGCCAAGACAGACTTAAAAAAATATTACAAAGCCACAGTCATCATGACAGTGTGCTGCTGGTACCAATACAGACATACAGATCAATGGAACAGAATAGAGAACCCAGAAATAAACCCTCACACACTATGGTCAATTAATCTTTGAAAAAGGAGGCAAGAATATAAAATGGGAAAAATACAGTCTTTTCAGCAAGTGGTGGTGGGAAAACTGGACATCTGCATGTAATCAATCAAATTGGACCACATCCTCACACCACGCACAAAAATAAACTCAAAATGGCTTAAACTGAAACATAGCACAAGACTCCTAGAAGAGAACATAGGCAAACATTCTCTGACATCAACCCTACAAATGTTAGGTCAGAATCCCAAGACAACAGAAATAAAAACAAAAATAAACCAATGGAACCTAATCAAACTTACAAGCTTTTGCACAGCAAAGGAACCATGAAAACAAAAACATAAAGACAACATACGGAATGGGATAAAATAGTTTCAAATGATGCAACCGACAAGCGTTTAATCTCTAAAATATAAAAACTTACACAACTTAAAAGCAAAAAAAACAACAGCCTAATTGGCAAATGGGCAGAAGACCTGAACAGACATTTTTTAAAAGAAGATATATAGATGGCCAACAGGCATATGAAAAAAATGCTCAACATTGTTAATTATTAGAGAAATGGAAATGAAAACTACAATGAGGTACCACCTCACATTGGTCAGAATGGCCATCTTTAAGAAGTCAATAAATAACAAATTCTGGGGAGGTTGTGGAGAAAAGGGTATCCTCCTGCAACCACTATGGAAAATAGTATGGACCTCGGAAAACTAAATATAGAACTACCACATGACCCAGGAATCCCATTTTTGGTTATATATCTGGACAAAACTTTCCGTGAAAAAGATACATGCACCCATATGTTCATTGCAGCACAATTCACAATAGCCAAGACATGTAAACCACCTAAATGTCTACCAACAGATGAATGGATTAAGAAGATGTGTTATATATACACAATGGAATATGACTCAGCCATAAAAAGAACAAAATAATGCCATTTGTAGCAACATGGATGGAACTAGAGACTCTCATACTGAGTGAAGTAAGTCAGAAAGAGAAAGACAAATAGCATTTGATATCACTTACATATGGAATCTAAAATATGGCACAGACGAACCTATCTACAAAACAGAAATTGTCTCATAGTCATGGAGAGCAGTCTTGTGCTTGTCAAGGGGGATTGGGATGGAGTGGGATGGACTGGGAGTTTGGGGTCAGTAGATGAAAACTATTGCATTTGGAGTAGATAAGCAATGAGATCCTGCTGTATAGCACAAGGAACTATATCTAGTCACTTGTGATGGAACATGATGGAGGATAAAATGAGAAAAAGAATATATGTATGTATGACTGGATCACTTTGGTGTACAGTAGAAATTGACAGAACACTAATTCAATTATAATCTATAATGGAAAAACAAAAATCGTATAAAAAAAGAGGAGGTTTAACAATGTATCAGAAGTGGACAAAGAGCAAGTTTTGTACATAAGTGTGATAGGTAGGCACCAGGATCTTAGTGCAATAGAGAGAGACTTAGGCTTGGTATATGAGAATGGTTTCCTAGCTTCCAACTTGATTTTTTGTTTTCTATAATTATCATCCAAAAAGTTACCTCTATTTTTTAGCCTCACTAAAACATTACCTTGATTATCTATATCCTCTTTCTAATGCATTAGGAATGTCCCACTTCGGAGAGAATTATATGTTTTTTTGTGTGTGTGGAAAGAAAATTTGGTTATCAATCAGCAAAAGAATTGGGAGTATATTTCTACAAAAAGTTTTAGTTTAAAAAATAATGTTTTACTGTGACAATAACTTCTATATTACAATGAATGCAAAGCATTATATTATTTTAAGAATGAGCACCAGTTTGAAGTAAATGCTTAAAATGGTAGTTCCCACATTCTTAAATGAGTCATTCTTATTTTTACTGAAGAAGAGAAATAAAGCTCTTCAAATCTGACTTTTTCCACCCTGGAGGATCACATAAGTTACTGAAACTTATGGTTTTATAGAAATTTAAAGTACTTTCTGAATGCTAAGCTCTTTCAAAAATCGATTTACAAACTCACTGTAACATTTTTTTAGATAAGGACTTTCATTTTTCTATTGTTGAATAATACTTTGCAAATGAACTTCAAATAGAATGTGTAGAACTACTATTTTTATTTATTTATATAATTATTTGTTTATTCCTCTCTCCTTCCCAGAAAAAGAAATTTTCCATAGCTTCCTAATTATCATGAGATTAAAATACAATCATTCAAGATGTAGATTCACTTTTCTCAGTCCTTTTGGTAAAAATCTTTAGTACCAAGACCTTACTTAGAATAAATCACTCCTGTTTAGTACCTATGAAAAAGGCGAACCAAGCAATCAACAATACACTCCAAGCTGATAATTATAAAAATATATTTATTAATGAATCAGTAACAATTGACCCTGTTCACAACCTTCCAATGATTAAAAACCATTATTTATAAGATACAGTCCCAATATTGATAGGTAAGGTAAATGAGCTTGCTAATTTATGGAAATTAGGCTTATTCTTTCTGTTTATGTTCAGTGAGGAAAGTCTACTGGCTTTGCTCTTTGGAAATAGCAAAGTTTGCATTCTACATATTACTCTATAGTGTGATCTAACATGGGTTTATTATCAAACCGCTTCTCTTTTCCCTGCAAGCCACCCTGAATTATAGGTCACTTTGCCCTGGAACTGTACACCTTTGTATTTGAGCTCTCTTGGTTTGAAAGACCTTTATTCAACATACCCTTCTGGACATGAAGTATTTTCCTACTCATTTTTCTCCAGTGGAGGAAGTTTTCACTAAAAACCTTTCCTGAGCAGAGGTTCAGACAGTAGCATGCCTTTCTTTTATTCTGCTTGTGGATACATCCTTAATTATGTTTATAAATTAATCTGATAGGATCTTTTATTTTGCTTACAAAATTTCACACACTTATGACAATATTAAAAATAAAAAAGACAAAATACACATTTATTTCCTGAGCAAAAGAATTCCAGGTCACAAGGTTAAATATATTGATTAGTAATGTCTGAGTTTCAAAAAATTTTTTAGTGTAGAGTAAAAACAATGTAAATTATTTAAGTTCATTCTAATCGATAGACTTGCTTCTTCAATCCTTATTCAATGTTTTAGTTAAAATTCCTAGACAGAACATATAAAAGCTAAAGGCTTAAATATTTCCTCACAACAGCTGTCATCAGTATGAAATATTTATGACAATAGAATTTTTCTTGAAAAACATAAATAATAAAAATAGCCTTTCATGAAGTAAAAACGAAGTGCATAGTTTTTATTTTGATTACAAATATGCTTTTGATATCTTTACACTTTTTATCTTCACCAGTGTGAAATAGACTGTATGAAGTTAAACTCAACTTTCAAAGGATGAACTAAAATGTCTTTAATATTTTTATAAATGATACTACATGATTATCTTACCCTGAAAATGCTATAAGCCTAGTTAAAATTGTTGAGGGTATAATGCAAATATATTCTGTGTTTACTTTGAATTTCACATAAAATTTTCATGCAGCTAACTTACATCCTGAATATTTAAACAGTGCTATTCTCAAAATAGACCATATTGTGACTGCTAGTCTCCTCTCCCCATTCTTTATCTCCTACTTTCTAAGATAAGTCTGATTTTTTGGGGGGAGACATTAAACACAAAATAGCACTCAGTCTACGGCCTCCCTTATAGTTAGTGATGGCAATATGATGTATTTCAAGACAGTGGTACATAACCAATTGATTCATTTCAGATTTCTGGTCTGACTTTCTAGGAAATAAGACAGATGAGTAAACTAAGGTTGATGCAGTAAGCTATGGTTGAACTACTTCAGATGCAGTAGCAAATGCAAATTCTCTCTAGGGAAAAAAATCATCAAACAGATCCACTAGATTAAACTTAGCTAAGTATAATCTAAATATAAAACAAATATAAAAGTAGATGCAAGATCCAATAGAAAATATTTTAAATTATACCTTTAAAGACATCAAGTATTAGAATTTAAAAATACATAGACTATAAATTACTATATGTGCATTGTTTAGATAAAAAAAAAAATGTGACCAAAAATTAACAAAGGAATAAGATGTTTTCATACATGACCAGGCATATTTTTGAAATTATTTTTTAGAAATGAAAAATATAAGCATCATAATCAAAAATTTGAGTGATAGCCTATATAGCAAAATGGATACAACTGAAGAGAATGTTTATAATCTTGGAGACAGATTGGAATATGTTGCCCACAATGCAATATTGAGATAGAAAATATGAACATGGATGGAACTAGAGAATCTCATACTGAGTGAAATGAGCCAGAAAGACAAAGACAAATACCATATGATATCACTTATAACTGGAATCTAATATCCAGCACAAATGAACATCTCCTCAGAGGAGAAAATCATGGACTTGGAGAAGAGACTTGTGGTTGCCTGATGGGAGGGGGAGGGAGTGGGAGGGATCGGGAGCTTGGGCTTATCAGACACAACCTAGAATAGATTTATAAGGAGATCCTGCTGAATAGCATTGAGAACTATGTCTAGATACTCATGTCGCAACAGAAGAAAGGGTGGGGGAAAAAACTGTAACTGCAATGTATACATCTAAGGATGACCTGACCCCCTTGCTGTACAGTGGGAAAATAAAAAAAAGAAAAAAAAAGAAAATATGAACAAGCAGATATAACTCACAATTAAATACCAGAAGAAAATGAGAAATTTTTTATTGGTTTTGATTTTATAATTAGCCATAATATCTTTTATTTTATTTTTTTTTTAATTTTATTTTATTTTCCCACTGTACAGCAAGGGGGTCAGGTTATCCTTACATGTATACATTACAATTACAGTTTTTCCCCCACCATTTCTTCTGTTGCAACATGAATATCTAGACAAAGTTCTCAATGCTATTCAGCGGGACCTCCTTGTAAATCTATTCTAGGTTGTGTCTGATAAGCCCAAGCTCCCGATCCCTCCCACTCCCTCCCCCTCCCATCAGGCAACCACAAGTCTCTTCTCCAAGTTCATGATTTTCTCTTCTGAGGAGATGTTCATTTGTGCTGGATATTAGATTCCAGTTATAAGTGATATCATATGGTATTTGTCTTTGTCTTTCTGGCTCATTTCACTCAGTATGAGAGTCTCTAGTTTCATCACTGTTGCTGCAAATGGCATTATGTCATTCTTTTTTATGGCTGAGGAGTATTCCATTGTGTATATATACCACTTCTTCCGAATCCAATCCTCTGTCGATGGACATTTGGGTTGTTTCCATGTCCTGGCTATTGTGAATAGGGCTGCAATGAACATGCGGGTGCATGTGTCTCTTTTAAGTAGAGCTTTGTCCGGATAGATGCCCAAGAGTGGGATTGCAGGGTCATATGGAAGTTCTATGTATAGATTCCTAAGGTATCTCCAAACTGTTCTCCATAGTGGCTGTACCAGTTTACATTCCCACCAGCAGTGCGGGAGGGTTCGCTTTTCTCCACAGCCCCTCCAGCACTTGTTATTTGTGGACTTATTAATGATGGCCATTCTGACTGGTGTGAGGTGGTACCTCATGGTAGTTTTGATTTGCATTTCTCTTATAATCAGCGATGTTGAGCATTTTTTCATGTGTTTGCTGGCCATCTGTGTATCTTCTTTGGAGAAATGTCTATTCAGGTCTTTTGCCCATTTTTCCATTGATTGATTGGTGTTTTTGCTGTTGAGTTGTATAAGTTGCTTATATATTCTAGAGATTAAGCCCTTGTCCATTGCATCATTTGAAACTATTTTCTCCCATTCTGAAAGTTGTCTTTTTGTTTTCTTTTGGGTTTCCTTTGCTGTGCAAAAGCTTTTCAGTTTGATGAGGTCCCATGGGTTTATTTTTGCTCTAATTTCTATTGCTTTGGGAGACTGACCTGAGAAAATATTCATGAGGTTGATGTCAGAGAGTGTTTTGCGTATGTTCTCTTCTAGGAGTTTGATGGTGTCCTGTCGTCTATTTAAGTCTTTCAGCCATTTTGAGTTTATTTTTGTGCATGGTGTGAGGGTGTTTTCTAGTTTCATTGCTTTGCATGCAGCTGTCCAGATTTCCCAGCAATGCTTGCTGAATAGACTTTCCTTTTCCCATTTTATGTTCTTGCCTCCCTCGTCAAAGATTAATTGACCATAGGTGTCAGGGTTTATTTCTGGATTCTCTATTCTGTTCCATTGGTCTGTCTGTCTGTTTTGATACCAGTACCACACTGTTTTGATGACTGTGGCTTTGTAGTATTTCTTGAAGTCTGGGAGAGTTATGCCTCCTGCTTGGTTTTTGTTTCTCAGGATTGCTTTGGGGATTCTGGGTCTTTTGTTGTTCCGTATAAATGTTTGGATTGTTTGTTCTAGTTCTGTGAAAAATGTCCTGGGTAATTTGATAGGGATTGCATTGAATCTGTAGATTGCTTTGGGTAGGATGGCCAGCTTCACAGATGAATTTTATCAAACATATAAAGAGAAATTGGTGCCCATCCTCCTTAAACTCTTTCAAAAGGTTGAAGAAGAAGGAATACTCCCAAAGACATTCTATGAGGCCACCATCACCCTCATTCCAAAACCAGGCAGAGATAGCACCAAAAAAGAAAACTATCAGCCAATATCATTGATGAATATAGATGCAAAAATTCTCAACAAAATCTTAGCCAACCGAATCCAACAACATATCAAAAAAATTATACACCATGACCAGGTTGGGTTCATCCCAGGTTCACAAGGATGGTTCAACATATGCAAATCAATCAGCATCATACACCACATTAACAAAAAAAAAGTCAAAAATCATATGATCATCTCAATAGACGCAGAAAAAGCATTTGACAAAGTTCAACATCCATTCATGATCAAAACCCTCGCCAAAGTGGGTATAGAGGGAATATTCCTGAATATAATCAAAGCCATTTATGATAAACCCACAGCAAATATAATACTCAATGGGGAAAAACTGAAAGCCTTCTCACTCAAATCTGGAACAAGACAGGGATGCCCACTCTCACCACTGCTCTTCAACATCGTTTTGGAAGTCTTAGCCACAGCAATTAGACAAACAAAAGAAATCAAAGGCATCCATATAGGAAGAGAAGAGATCAAACTGTCACTGTATGCAGATGACATGATTCTATACCTAGAAAACCCTAAGGACTCAACCCCAAAACTCCTTGAACTGATTAATAAATTCAGCAAAGTGGCAGGATATAAGATTAACATTCAGACGTCAGTTGCATTTCTGTATACCAGCAATGAAACATTAGAAAAGGAATACAAAAATACGATACCTTTTAAAATTGTACCACACAAAATCAAATACCTCGGAATACACCTGACCAAAGAGGTAAAGGACCTATATGCCGAGAACTATAAAACCTTAATCAAAGAAATCAAAGAAGATGTAAAGAAATGGAAAGATATTCCATGTTCCTGGATTGGAAAAACCATAATATCTTTTAAATGTAAAGGACTGGCATAAGACCCTGGCCTTGGGAACCCTGAAAGCAGGAATCTGTGGCTACGACTGCCTTCCCTGATGTGAGAGGAAAGAGAAAAAACCTTTGCAAAGAGACTGCATTTCCAAAATTTGGAGAAAGATGATGAGTTAATTTCTCAAAGATGAGTTGTGGATCCAACAGAAGAGAGGTGAGTCTGGTCAATTTGAGAAAAAATCTGAAAGGCAAGAACTGCTGGAAAGACAAGGTAACCCTTGAAAGGATTGAATCAATGGAGACCAAGAGTCAAAGAAGAAGTTTTAAGCAGAAAGCCTGAGAATGTATTGCTTTGTGAGGGGAACATCTAGGTAGAGAGCCTCAATGGAGTCAGGTGATATGAGGGACCCCAAGAGAAAAAGAACCAGCAATTGTACAATCAAGTATACAAAAGGATACAAACAGTAACTTCAGGTCAAATGCTTTGGCTTCTTACTTCCTCTTTATTATAGCTTCAACTCTCAAGAGTCCCAATACAATAATAATAAGTGGAGAAAAAAGTGGACCACACTCGCCTTTCCCACTTCAGGTGTTTCATATTGAGGTAAAATGGAACTGGGAAAATTTAGAAGTTATAAAATGGATGAAAGTTTGAAGTTATATAATTGTTATGTTGGGATAGGTGTTTAATAAATTAAGAGAGATCTGAGTAATTTTTCAACAAAGGATAAGGAAATAATCATTTATCTATAAGATATTAATGGGGACTAGAGAAAAAGAATCAATTACTTTGTGTCTGTCCCCTATCTAGTCAGTCTATTGTGTTAAACTGGTTTTATTACACATCATCTGTACCTTATTGGGCTTAGGAAGTTGGTGGGAGCACTTAGAGCAGCTAGAACAAAGAATGACTAAGGAGACAATCTAAACTTTTTATCCAAACCTCTCTTTATTCTCTTGAAAATTAGTAACCCATATTTCAATTATTTATTCACTGTGTGCTACAGATACTTTCTACTTTAAATCAATATTCTGACACAACAGAAAAGAGAGGCATGTTTTAGTCAACCACTATTTGCTTAAATTTTACCGTAACCAAACCAAAAGAGCTTTTATTTAAAATGAATGAAATGTTATTTATTTCTCAAAATTACTTTTAATGATTTTTTTACATTCAACAACTTAGAGTTGTTATTTCCAGAGGATTTTAATGATTTTTGTACTAGTTATTAAACTGACACATTTTTGTACTAGTTATTAAACTGTAGAAACATTGGAAATAACAGAAGAGCAAATGGTTCTAATTTCCTACTGGTTGTAATCTCACCAGCCAGAAATATGCAATATTAAGAATCTCAGGATAAATGTTTCTCAAGTTTGAAGTCATACTTTTTATGCAATCACATGATAATATTATACAGTCATCTCTATTCACTTCCCAATATGACACCATTTCCCCATTATCTTATAAAACTTCAGCAAGATTTTATAAGAGTTTCACAGCATTTCATTATATGAGTACCACAATTATTTAACCAAATTGTCTTTTGACTTCTTAGGCTTTCTCTATTTTTTTCTCAATTATAAGTTCAAATATGATGTCTTCATTATGCATCTTTGAATATTTTGTTTCAAATGAAGGTAATTATATTGAGAAACAGCTACCACTTAAGCTCTAAAATGTGTAATTCAAGCCTGAGAGATGGTGTTCTCTCCAGATCCCAAAATTGATCCATCCTTTAGAACTATTCCAGCAAAATGCAAGTCAAAATGGCTGGACTTAACATGTGAGACTATGGAAGCCTCTCTGAAATAAACTAATTTAAACTGTAAATGACTCATATCAAGTAACCACAATAATTCTTAAGTATGCTTAGTTTAGCTCTGCTCTCACACAAGATGGCAAGATTGAAAACAGCAGATTTTAAAAGCAGAATCCTGGGCAATGAACTGAAATATCTCATATCTGTTTCCCTCATTTTACATAACATAAAAATAGTCTTTGTAATCTTTTTTGAAACGGTTATTTTCAATATTCCTTAACTGGTTTTTCCAAGAACTCTCTTTCCCTCACCAATTCATTTGAAAAATTATTCAAACAAGTTTTGCTAAAAGAAATCTCTTTATAAGATCTTGTTCCACATTTCTACCCTTACCTGTATTTTCTTCATTAAAATTTAATTCCAGCAAATCATAAAAGTGCCAATGTAAATGTTTTCCATTGATTTAGGATCCCAAAATATAATTTTTAGTATACCTGCCTTGCCAAATAAAATTTAAATGAAACCATTTATATTTTAGAAGTCTCTCTATATTATATTCCTATGCAACATTGCATCAATATTCCTGAATATTTTCTTAATCACCTGACCATTAGCAAATATTGACAAAGCAATATTTTATTAAGGCTTGTGCCCTCAATAAAGTAATCCATTTTAATTCAGCCTCACACAAACTTTACAGCAAAGAGTTATGTTGGAGCAGTGGTTCTCAAATGTTGAGCATGCATAAGGCCCCAGCCCCACAACTTCAGGTTAAATGAATCTGGGTGCAACATGAGAATGTGCATTCCTACAATTTAACAGTTGATACTCATGCTCCTTTTTTGGAGACAACAATTTTTGATTCTCTGGGATATAGATAGAACTCTCATGTAGATTTTACTATTATGTTAATATTAAATCAAATATAAATATTCAAGTCATATATGAATTCAAATACTGCCTACACTACTAACCAGTTGGTTAATAAGCAAGCCGTTTAAGTTTTCTAAGCCTTATCTGTGGGTGAGGCCCTAAAAATATTAAAAAAAATTTCTAAGCCTCAGATTCCTTAGGTATAATAAGAATAATAATATTATGTTACTCATATTTTATAGAATGATTTTATGTGATAAAATATGTTATAATAGAAATATGAGAATATCCATGCATGTAATTATACATAATTCATATAATAGTAATAACATCTATATAATGGGCTATCATACAGATTAGATAACTTTGCATATATAAAATATTGGCTACCTATTTTAAGTGAGGGTAGAGGGATTGATCTTGACAAAGAAAGAGTTAAAAGTACAAAAATAAATGTTACCACTTGAACTGATAATGGAAGTGACCAAGGGTAGAGAAAGGAGAGGAAGAAAATAAATTTTAAAAAAGCTCTTTATCAATGAAAAGACAGACAACAGAAGGTTTAGGTGAAGATATTTCAAAACCATAATGATGAGTAAAGTAAGTCAGACACAAAGTAATATGCATCATGATTCCACTATATAAAGTTCAAAACCAGGCAAAAGAAAACCATGATCTTAAAAATGTGTATAGTGGTGAGCTTTGAGAAGGTGGAGTAGATAATATCTCAGGATAGAATAAAGGAGTCTTCTGAGGTGGTCTTTTTACTCTACCTCACAACTTGTCTGATGTTTACAAGAGTGTGTGTGTATGTTTGTGTGTGTGTGTGTGTTATGACAATTCAATGAGCTAAATATTTTAAGATTGGTGCACATTTATGTAATTTTACTTCAATAAAAATGTAAGATGTTTAAAATATTTTAATTTATAAATCACTCACATTATTAATTTCAAATCATTAAAACAAGTGGCTTGATTAGCATCCCCATGTCTATGATCCAAATTCAAATTATTTTATATGCTCTTATAATTCACTCACTAACACAAAATCCACCTTTCCTGTATTAGCTGTCTTTATTGGACTAGTTGACTTATCTGAAAGCTTAGCATCCTCTATTCCAACCTTTCTCTCACCCCATCTTTAATTAGTTACCAAGTTCTCTTGATACTTGACTGTCCCTCAGATCATGTTTTAATTTGTGTTCTGTCTGTCTCCAAATCATCATTTTGCTTCCTGTCTCTCATTAGCAGATGAAATCAGCAATAAGAAACTCCTTTGATTTCCTAGATTTCCCATGAACGTTCCTTTGATTTGTTGTTTCTCTTTCTAGAATGCCTTTCTTTTCTTTACATTTTGCTTTTTGTTTACCTTGGCATTCTAGTTCAATCATCATTTCCTCCAACTTCCACTTACAAAGGGAAGTAATCACTTATGTTTCCCTGTTACCTTTGGGCTTTTCACAGATTTTAGAAAGTAAAACAACAAAGGATAGTGACATATTCAATGCCTTAATGATCTATTTTTCCTCATTATCTCTTCTCTCTGATCATTTATAGATTGAATTTGGAAGTCATAATGTTTTTCACTAAAAACTACCACCTTACAAAAGCACAGGGTTTAACATACTGCTTTCTTTTCCTATATAATAAATTGCATATATTCGGAGTTAAATGATAAACCAAAATTTTCATGCAACAAATACCTGTATGTTTACAAATTTATTTTTTCTCTTTTCTATTCAATTTGCTTATGTCTGGTTCAACACCAAATTTCATTAAAACTAGTAATACAGGAGTTTCCACCATGGCTTAGAGGAAACAAATCTGACTAGGAACCATGAGGTCGATCCTTGGCCTTTTTCAGTGGGTGGAGGATCTGGCATTGCCATGAGCTGTGGTGTAGGTCACAGATGTGGCTTGGATCTGGCATTGCTGTGGCTCTGGCATAGGCCAGCGGCAATAGCTCCAATTCGACCCCTAGCCTGAGAACCTTCGTATGTCGCAGGTGCAGCCCTGAAAAAACAAAAGACAAAAAAAATCTAGTAATATGATATTTTGCAAAACATAATCCCAAATATATTGTCAGATAGCTGCTCTGACATCAGACATAGTACTCTATTTTCTTCTTCTTTCAAGTGGTGTTATTTCTTATAATTTCATTAAACATTCTATGATATGTTTTCTTTTTGTTATTTTTAGATTAAGTGCATCACTGTTTGAGGTAAAAAATTAAAATTTCAGTAAATTCCTACAAATATCTGATAGTTTGAGTTTATTTTTTATTGATATAATTGACTGGTTTAATTTTTTAAAGCTTCAGGTTCATATGTTCTCTTTTCTTTTTAAAATAGTATTTTTGTATTTTTGTGAGGATTTAGAGTTGTCAAGTTTTTCCACCTACTTTCTGATTTTTCCTTTCTCTAAAATGTATCACATTAAAACCTTTGCTAAAAGGAAACAAACAGGTAGAAAAGTATTTATGTAGAAAAATATTTATTAATTTACTGAAGAATTCCATCTTCCTTTGAAATCTTCTAAAACATTCTTTACTTCCAGAGGATTTATTTTTTTTTATTTATTTTTTTTTCAAGTTTTTTTTTTTTTTTTTTATTATTTTCCCACTGTACAGCAAGGGGGTCAGGTCATCCTTAGATGTATACATTGCAGTTACAGTTTTTTCCCCCACCCTTTCTTCTGTTGCGACATGAGTATCTAGACATAGTTCTCAATGCTATTCAGCAGGATCTCCTTATAAATCTATTCTAGGTTGTGTCTGATAAGCCCAAGCTCCCGATCCCTCCCACTCCCTCCCCCTCCCATCAGGCAACCACAAGTCTCTTCTCCAAGTCCATGATTTTCTCTTCTGAGGAGATGTTCATTTGTGCTGGATATTAGATTCCAGTTATAAGTGATATCATATGGTATTTGTCTTTGTCTTTCTGGCTCATTTCACTCAGTATGAGATTCTCTAGTTCCATCCATGTTGCTGCAAATGGCATTATGTCATTCTTTTTTATGGCTGAGTAGTATTCCATTGTGTATATATACCACCTCTTCCGAATCCAATCATCTGTCGATGGACATTTGGATTGTTTCCATGTCCTGGCTATTGTGAATAGGGCTGCAATGAACATGCGGGTGCATGTGTCTCTTTTAAGTAGAGCTTTGTCCGGATAGATGCCCAAGAGTGGGATTGCAGGGTCATATGGAAGTTCTATGTATAGATTTCTAAGGTATCTCCAAACTGTTCTCCATAGTGGCTGTACCAGTTTACATTCCCACCAGCAGTGCAGGAGGATTTATTATTGCTGTCAAAACTGTTGTGTTTAATTTTTTTTTGTCTTTTTGCCATTTCTTGGGCCTCTGCGGCATATGGAGGTTCCCCGGCTAGGGGTCTAATCAGAGCTGTAGCCTCCGGCCTACGCCAGAGCCACAGCAACGTGGGATCCAAGCCTTGTCTGCAACCTACAACACAGCTCATGGCAACACTGGATCCTTAACCCACTGAGCAAGGCCAGGGATCAAACCCGCAACCTCATGGTTCCTAGTCAGATTCGTTAACCACTGAGCCGTGACAGGAACTCCCAAAGTGTTTAAAAACTTTATGGTTACCAAAGGGGACAGGTGGTGTGGGAGATGGACCAGGGGTTGGGATTGGCAGGTGCACACTGAGGTATATGGAATGATTGGCCAACAGGGACCTGCTGTATAGCACAGAGAACTCTACCCAATATTCTGTGATAATCTATGTGGGAAAATAATCTGAGAGAGAATTGATATGTGTACATGTATAACTTAGTCACTTTGTTGTACATCAGAAGTTATCACAACTTTATAAATCAACTATACTTTAACAAAACTTAAAAAAAAAAACTGTGTTATAACATAGGAGAAGTCACATCATGACAACAAAATCCTCCATACTTTAATTTTATGCCTCCTCTATTTTCACTGATTGAATTATAAACACACATTTAGTGGTATTTGCCAATTTCTGGTCTAGTTTTGACATAACTATCTTTCAAAGCTTCCTTGAATCTTGTATGTTTGACTGTAAGAGTAGACTTTTGAAAAAAATCCTTCGTTTGATCCATAGCTATATTTAAAAACCTTATTTCTTACTATAATTATTATTTCTGACCTTAATTTTTCTCTAGTAAAATTAGGATAATTCCTCTTAACTTTACTTATTTGTTTGTTTCTCTTCTTATTTCTGTAGCATATGAAAGTTCCTATCCTATGAAAGTTCCTGGCCAGGGGTTAAATTGCAGCTGCAGTTGTAAGTTTATACCTCAGCCACAACAACAATGGATCTGAGCCACATCTGCAACATATGCCACAGCTTGCAGCAATGCCAGATCCTCAACCCACTGAGCAAGGCAAGAGATTGAACCCATATCCTTACAGAGACAGTGTTGAATACTTAAACCAATAAGCCACAATAGGAACCCTCTTAACTCTTTTTGAAAAAAATCTTATTTGATGTCTTGTGGTTTCCCACTTGCTCTTTCCTTCATTATTTATTTTGATGGATCAACAAAAGACATACTTTTTATTGTATACAATTATTTTGTGATTTTTTAAATTATTTTACTGATTCTTTCACTATTAGTAAGCTTTTTAAAATTTCATTTTCTCTTCTCTTTCTGCACAGTTTCTCCCATACTAGAATTTCAAATGGCAACATTATCTCTTTCTTCTTCTTTTTTTTTTAACCTAACTGCAACATATTCACCTTTCATTTATCTTCATTCCTCAGAACCATTTCCAATTCCTTTCCCCACTCACTTCCATCACCCGTGGTATGGCTTGGGGCAGAGCTTATCACTGATATAAACAAAGTCAATGCAAACAAAGAAGACTGTTTTTCCCCAACTGTATTTCTCATTTACCAATTTTTTTTAAGTAAAGCTTGCTAGAGAAGTGTTATTAATATTTCCTCAATGTATCAGTTATCTATTGTTTTGTAACAATATTATCAAAAATTTAGGTGCTTAATATACCCACATTTATTATCTCAGTTTCTGTGGGTCAGGATTCTGGGCAGAGCTAACCTAGAATCCTTTGCTTCAGGATCTTATTAAGTTGCAGTTAAGGTGTCCACCAGGGCTAGAATTTCATCTGAGGTTTGATTTTCAAAAGAGTTGCTCCTTGCTGGGCAAAGATCTTTCTTTCTTCCTGGCTATTGGTCAGAGTCTTCCCTCAATTCCTTGTCATATGACTCTCTCCATACGGATGCTAAAGGTAGGCTAGATTGCTTCTTCAAAGCTGGTGAGGAATAAACAGTTTCCTTATAAGATGGATGACAACTGTAATCAAATACACATCATCACACACAGTCCCTTGCCTTTGCTGTATTGTGTTGTATCAAAATAATTCAAAGGACCCATCAATATTCAAAGTTAGTGAATTTCCCAAGAACATGAACACCAGGAGATAGGAATAATGGGTGCTACATTAAGGCTACCCAATGCAATGGACACAGTAAAATTTCTGGGTATTAGAATTTTGACTTTAAAAAAAAATAGTTTCTCCTAGAATGTGTTTGTCTGTCTGGTTTTAAAAATAGTGATCAACAGAAGTATTCCTGGGAGTAATACCTAAACAAGGATAATACCTACACAAAAGCTTGCTCATTCTTCCTATGGAAGTTTCAGAATGTAAGAGGCTTACTAAGCTTTAAGGAACATCACCATACCATGGTTTTTGTCCCTCATGGTGCAAGAGAGGAAGAGAAAAAAAATTTCTTCCTCTTTTTTTTTCCTTGCATATTATGGCCATACCTGTGGCATACAGAAATTCCCAAGCCAGAGGTCAAATGGAAGCAGCAGCTGCCAGCCTATGCCACAGCCAAAGTCACAGCATTGGGGGATCTGAGCTGCATTGTGCAATATGAACAGCAGCTTATAGCAATGCCAGATGAATTCTTAAATCACTGAGCAATGCCAGGGATGGAACCTGGATCCTCATGGAAACTAGTTGGGCTCATTGCTGCTGAGCCAAGTGGGAACTCCCAAGAAAAAAATCCTGATAATTTTATGGAAGGGAAAAAGGCATTAGCTAAAAAGGAAGAGTTTTAGTGCTTGCTGGACACTCCCTGAGAAAGCAATGCTAAGTATATCCAGAGGAGATAAGATATGTATTCCTGCTGATACTGTAACCATTTTCATTGCATGGAAACAGTGGGTAACAACACCAGCAGTTGGAGAAACAGAGTAATGGCCTTGAAAAGCCATGCAAGAATCTTCTACTCATGAGCCATCATCTACTTAAGACTCTTCTACTGTTTTAATATCTTCATTGAAAGAATCCAACTGAGGATTATGGGTCAGGAAGAATCAGGAAAAGAGAAAACATTTGGAAGAATGAAAGATAAAAGTAGAATGATACATTTTACTGAATAGTTGCCAAATTAAATTTTAATAAGTACATTAAAAATTGCTGTCCTGGTAATGTTAAATTGCATTTATTTTCTCCTCCTATTTAATAGGAGAAAACCTAAGAGTTTAAGGAATAATAAGTGGATTTTTAAGAATAAGCAAATTTCATATTTATTTATATTTGAGTAGTACTTTTTGATCAGTTCTTATATGAATCTATGACTTTTCAAACTGACCTAAGATTCAGTGGTCATACATCAGTTTTCTGCATTTTTTAAATCTACAAATATGTGCTGCTATAAAAACTTCTTTCATGTAGTCTTCCTCAGACACAAGTCCATACTTAAGCATGAGGCACATTCATTTGATTCTTTATGTATTTATGGCTCCTGTCAAGGCATGAAACTTCAGATAGATTTTCATTATTCTAAATAAAGGATAATTAATAATGAGATATTAATAAATTTCTTATTAAAACTTTTTCATATTCCAATAATCACATTGGAAATCTCATGAGTAGAAATGAAGTTGATCTCTTTAAGTAGGAAGTTGTCATCTGAGTAAATGACAAAATTCTAAATAGGTTAAGACACTCTACCCTTGCCCTGTTTGATAATATTAATGCCAATGCAGATCAACTCTGGAATAGAAAGAAAAACAAAACCCTATACTTCTTGAATCAATCATGTTTCTTCTAATACTTCTAATACTTTAAGTAGTTTAAAACATGTTTCTTCTAATACTCTAATACTTCTAATAATTTAAACATATCCATACATATCTACAGTTTACAGTATATTCTCTCATATCTAGGCACCTGTGAAAGGCACCCAAAGTTCTACTCATTACCATTTCCTCTGAATGTATTCAGATAAAGAATTGCCTTTGGATGTCTGGTGACTAGTATGTTTTCAGCATTTGGGTATTTTTATTTTTCAAATTATCATACTTTTCATCTCTTTGATTAGAAGAGAATCAACAGGTAACCAAGCTTTCTTCTTATTCTATTCTAAGTTTTCCAACACTCATGGTACCAGCTCTTTTGACATCTTCTTAGTTTGAATGTTTTTTATTTGCCTACGACTACCACAGGAAAAATGAGCCCCAGGTTCTGTCCTCTCCCTCTTGAACAGGAGGATTTGCTGATGTTCCTTTTCAGGTTCTCCACATCACTCCTTTCCAGTTTCTCCATATGACTCATTTTTATTTTTCTTTCCAAAATCACCATCTTCAATTTCTCAATTTAAATATTCTTTACTTTTACTTTCGGCTATTATAATTTTTTATTTCTTCTCTCACAGAAGGTCCAAAAAATAACAAAAAAATAATTCCAATGTTTTAAACAAGAGCAATAAATGTAGCAAAAGTTTTTAAAAAGTTGTTTAATTTATAATGTTTCTTAATTAGCAAGACCAGGTGCAAATCAGAGATCTTTGAATCCTCAGTTCCATTCAATATCAATTTGTCCGTTTTAGTTGCTTCTTCATTATATTTCACAGCCCTAGTGTGATAAAGCTGAATCACAAACACTAAGAGAGCCATTTCCAAACAGAGGAACTGAATCAAATGAGTTAATTGACCTGTGAGTGGGAGAAACCACAGAGAACATAATATTCAATCAACCAAACCACACCATCATAGTAAGCAAGAATGAATTTTTATTAGTGAGAAAACTGGAATGAATTTTATAGCAAGAAGCTCATTAATTCTTCTAATTAGATGCCAGAAAATAAGGTTTTTTGAAAAGTTAGAAAATATAGAATGCTAAGCTGAAGACCAGTTTATGAATATTAGTGAACTCTTTTCTAATGAAGGTCAGTAGATTAAGGAAGTCAAACAAGCATACTTTTCCTTTTTGCAAATTCAAAATAGGAGAAATACAAAATCAAGTTGATTAAAGAATTAGGCATGGGATTTGTCAGATTATGTAACATGAAAGTCTAGACTGGCACCACTGGTAGATCAGAGCAATGAACAAAGATAAAGTAGAAAGGAACAGAAACTTAGAAAAACATATAAAGAATATTCTAGTCTCAAAAAAAATATGCTCTCTTTCCTTAGTTTCTGTTAAGTGTAAAAAGTTTAAAAACTGATACTTTTCTAACAAGTAATTTTTATTAAAACTCTGATAATGTAATTTTTAGTCTTTAACATGGAAAAAAAGTACTTGGCATCCTCAGTATGTTTTTATATAGACGATAGACCATATGATTTACTAAACATATGATAATCTTCTTTTTGTTTTTCCTGCATCTCTTTTTCTTTCTTTCAACCACTTGTAAAAACTGTAAATATCTAAGAGAGTTTAATGGATATTTCTTTCAGAAGCCAATGATATTTAGAAAAAAAATCATGGGATTATATCTGATTAATAGGAAATAAAGCTTCTGTCTTCCACATAACATCCTTCCTTCCTTCACAAATTTTAGCTTTTATAAAACTGTTAAATTTAAAAATAAATTATGAAATGATAAACTGAAAAATTCATAAGATAAATTAATATTCAGCTAAAGAAAGGGAGAGAAAATGTGTTAACAATCATGATGTGATGCCCAAATATATTTCTAATCTCTTAAGAACAAACCTTTATATGCCTTGTATAAATGTCCCTGAAGGTCCAGTTTTTTCCTTTGAAGGAGTTCATCTTGATGTCTTACCATATTATAAAGAACTTAAGTAACATGCTTTGTATTATGCTGGCAGGCTAAGGAATTTTTGCTGTATGAGAAACACTGTGTTCATAAATGACAGGAGGTGTAAGAAGAGCCTAATAGCAAGGTCAGAATTTTTTTAGATACATTTAAATTATCACCATTTTTGAAAAGTCCTTAAATATTCTTCAGTTAATGCAAGGCTGTCAAGGAATATTTCAAACATATATCCTGTCCTCTAGTATCTTATACTCAACAAAGGAAGATTATTAGCATGGTAATAATCTTAAACGTGTTGGTAATAGGTATACTAAATAAATTAAATCTGCGTACCATAGTATATGTATATAAAACTGGGCCTGATACACATAAACAAAGAAAACAAAGCATATTAGATTTTCTTTGAAGGGTAATTCTCTATCTAAAATCTGTATTTTGCAACAAGGTATAAATCCCAAGTACTGGAATGAGAATTTCCAAATCCAGAGACAGCAAAGGCCAAGCAAGATAAAGCTATTTGAAATAATAAAAGTTGTACTGGCAGCAATTTGTGAAATACCTGGTTTTGACTTTTACACATTTACCTTCCAAATTATTTTAATGATTACCATTAATATTACCTCTTTCCATTTCTATAAACATGAAAATATTGAAGAACTATGTTGTCTTGAGCTGTGCTTTTCATAACGGATAATCCTTCTTACGCACATGTGCAAGTACTCAATGGATTAAAGGATATTTGCTAAATCTCATGGATATTTTGCTAGACTTAGTTCAAAGACCTCAGAGATAACATCCCATGGAATTCTAAATTAAATATCAATGGTTCTATAAATTATTGATTAGGATGTAGATGAGATTTAGCACAATGAGTTGAAAGTATCCTTGATGTACTTGCTTGGAAGATTTTCTTTAGCACTCAGAGACCTGGATGGAAGACAAACAGTTGATAAATTTATGATTGTGTTTTCTCAGCAGGTGTGAGAAAGAGTAAGGAAATAATAAGGTTGGGACATTTACATCATCAACATTGAATTTTTGTACCTTAAGCTCAGTAAACACAGAGAAGAAAATGAAGACAAGGAGGACAGTTTACATTGGAGGGAAAGCAAGGCATCAAGTAAGTGGTGGTTTATGGATGATAAAATAATAAGCTCAATTAGAATGGATTGTTAACAAAGTGGTTGCAGACAGTCTTATTTTAGAGGTGAAGTTATATTTGGATAATATGACTGTGTGTTGGAATAGCTGAAATGAAGTGTAGCTGGAATGAAGTATAACTGAAATGTTTGGGATTAAAGAAGTAAATTATGGAATTTATCAATGATGTAGGAGTTTCTGTAAGCGCATACAAATCAACAGGGACAATATTACAACTTGAAATTGAGAAATATAATTATTCTATATATCAGAAATTTCCATGAGTACTTAAAAATTCACACATGGCAATGGTCAAAGTAAATAAAGAAATTTCATATGCCAATAATGAGAAAAAAGTTTTAAAAGAACTTTTGGAGATAGGTTGTTTAGAGGCAACACTTGGAACTAGGTAAATATAGTCTCTACTTCCAGGGTTTGTGTGAGAAATTAAAGAGTCTTCCTTGAGAAGACTGAGAAGGAAGTAAGAGCCATGTCAGGGAAAGGATCCTTTGGAGTGATGGAAGTATGAAAAAATTGATTTCCTATTAAACATAGGGCTTGCAACATATAATATAAAAATTTAGGAGAAATAAAATATAAACTTGGATGAGAAGAAAGTTAAGAGTAGATAAAAATAAAGATGTGACTGCAGTAAAGAATATATGAACTTAGGAGCTTACTTTGGAATAAAGTTTGCTTATGTTTGTTTAAAGTTTGTGAAGCAATGGAAAAAATAGCTTTGAGCTTCCTCCTACTAGTCCTACTTCCAAAGAATTAAACTCTTTAAAGCAAGTTTAACTATGCCTTTATGTAAAAGCCCTCAAAGGCAATCTACCAGTCTCAGGATCAACCCAGAACTGGTCAATCTCTTAAGTGTGTCCTAAAATGCTATGGCTGGATGTCTTTTCAAAATAATCTGTCAAGGCACTGTATCTGTATTATAGTTATAACAAAATTACTGTTCCCTCTATTTTTGATGGATTTTGTGTGTACCCTTCATCTTCTTTCACACAAGCTTCAAGTTTTAGCTTTTATTTCATTTAAAAGGCTGTCCAGAATTGCCCTACTTTGAGATTTAATTCTCCACCAGTCTCTCACATATCTTTATAACTGGGAATCAACAGTCAATTTTCTCAGGCTTATCTAAATTCCAGATAGAGAACAGTGCCATTCTTAGAGATATATGTGGTTAGTAAAGACAAAGAACCTGTCCTTTCACTCTCAGAAGGTTTACTTATAACCTAGAAAAGTGAAGATAATGTATCTTTCCAGAGAAGAGGGTTGGAAAAATTTCCAGAAGCCCTCTCATGATATTTGGAATTTCCTAAGCTCAGCGATCCTCAGCTATGACACAGACCCACCGTGTGTAGAGCATCCAACTAAGTCTGCTTCCCGTATTACTGCAGTGGACTTGGTGGTTGGGAAAACAATGCAAGCAAAAAGCCATGCTGCCTGCTCTGCCATAAGTAATGAACTATATAAGACCATTTAGGCATCTTTTATTGTCTCAATATTAGAGATGAATATACAAATATAAAGTATCTAAAGACTATTGTAAAAGTCAAGGACATTAATTGAAACTGTGAGAATACTAGTATTTTTTAAACTTCATTTTAGTAACTTCAGTCTTTCTATGTGATGTTACCTGATATTAGGAGTTCTATATAGAAAGGTTTATAGATAGATATGCAGGTAGATAGAAAGATTGATTCTCATGTCCTCCAAAGAACCCTAGTACAAAGGTCCAACATTATTTTTTTAAGTGATAGAAGGGTAAAAACCTAGTATTTTTGGAGCAATATTCAAGATCAGATTAGCCCAACTCAAAACTTATGATATCATCTACCATGCCTTTCAAACTTATTGAAGGTATTCTTAAATACCTTATAGTACCATAATGTATGTAAGAAAGTAGAATTTTAAAAAATTTAATAATACTTTGAATTTATTTAGCATTTATTTCTAATAAAGAAGATTTTATAACAATAAAAGTAATAATGCTGGATATGTTTTAAAAAATTATAAGCCAAAACCCCAATTAAGTAGAGTTGGAAGACCAGAAGAGGAGCTCTCACATCCTGTTACAACAGCACACCCCAGCAAGAAGAAGAAAGATTGTTCTTTCATGTCAAGGACTCAGCCAGTGAAAAGAACTGTATACTTTGTTAACTGTAGCCCTCTCAATTTCCTTTTTCCTTCTATAAGAATTGTCTTTCCCTTACTGCACAGGGATTTGCCTGTGGCTCATCATGGTAGCAGATCTTGAATTGCAATTTTCTGCTGATCCTGAAAAAAACCCATATTTGCTGAGGACATACCTGGAAATCTATTTGTTTTAGGTCAAACACATAAAAATGTCCCAGTTAGACAATAAAATTGGGACTTTTTAATTTCCCTATTTATTAACTTTTCATCATCAATCCAGGTTTTTAGAGACTTAAAACTTTTTATTATAAATCAACATCAAACCTTCAAGTGAAAAATATCATGGAGCCTCTTCATGAAAATATTAGCAACCCCTAAAATATCACTGTTTCTCTGAAATTTTACAGAGATAGTGTAGAAGTAGAATATATTATATTTCTAGACTTCTGTTTAGTCAATTAACATGTTAAATATGCTATTTTTATAAGGATGGGTAAAAATCTACCTTTTTTCCTCTACATAGAAAAAAGTTGAAGCAAAGAATAGAGAATAAAGCTATTATCACAGTTTGCATCATTTGGGTTTCATATTTTGTTTTCAGAGATAATTACTTTATATAGCTGGATGTGGAACTTAGTAAGAGTGAATTCCAAGGTAATAGAAAGTGTTGTCATTTCAGAAGTCATCAAGGCGCCTAAAGGTATTTTAACACTTTTCCTAATACCTTCACATCAGCAAAGCCCTCAGGACTTTATCATTTGAATTGAAAATAAACTAATTCCAAAGGTGATAACTAAAATACCCACCACTATTTTTTAATACATTTTTTAGATCGGTGCTATATTCAAAGCAAAACTGAGGTGAAGTATAGCAACATGCTATATACCCATTCCCCCACACATGTATAGTCTCCCCATTTTCAAGGTCCCCAACCAGAGTGGTATATCTGTTAAATCATAAAAGTATAGTGACATATTATCACCATTCCAAACCCATAATTTATGTAGGTGTAAACCCTAAGACTTTTAGAAAACTATGGATGCTAAGTTTGTTTGACTTGAAAGTTGTGTTTTTCTTACATCCAAATTAGTAAATGATGAAATGTTTTAAAACATTAATACATGTGCTAAACAAAAGTGGTCATATTTTTATATTGTTTGATGATTTCTAATAACATGTAAATTTTTGGAGAGAATTGGTCCTGATGCTCTCCATGGTATTCTGTTGTAGGTAAAAAACACTTTTGTAAATTTGATTAGTACCTCAGCAAATGAGTATTAGCAGAAATGTATGTATAGTTGCTTAAATATATCTCACATTGTATACTGCAATAAATGAAATTGAGGAAATTACATGTAATAATATGCCTCTCCATTGTCCTTAAAATTTATTTTATGGGAATGTATAAGCCAGAGATGATGTGTATCCAGTTAAAAACATCAGTTTTGCTGATGTATTCAGTATGTTAGTCTTGGTGCCAAGTCTATTTATCCAGTGAAAATTACAAAAACACTTCCCTATCAAACTTAAAAACCAATGCCCTGATTTTTTATTTTGGCTGAGCAGTAATGAACCTGACTAGTACCCATGAGGATACAGGTTCTATCCTTGGCCTCACCCAGTGGGTTAAGGATGAGCTACAGTGTAGTCTGCAGATGTATCTTGGAGATACATCTTGGCTGTGGCTTAGGCCAGCAGCTGTAGTTCCAATTAGCCAAGAAATCTCCATATGCTGTGGGAGCAACTTTAAAAAGCATGGAAAATTATATTTCATGTACATGGAAATGACAACAATGTGGGAGTCACAAAATTCATATTAAATAAAGTATACTTTAAAACACAAAAGATAAAGAATGGAATTATATAATGATAAAGAGATCAGTAAAAGAAGAGAAGACTCATTAACATATATGCACATAATATAGGAGCACTTAAATATATAAAGTAAATGTTAATAGGCTTAAAAGAAGAAATTGTCAACAATACAGTAATAGTAATGGACAAATTATCCAAGCTAAAAATCAGCAAGAAAATGGTGGTCTTAAATGGCGTATTAGACCAGTTAGCCTTGACAGAAACCTACAGAGTCTTTCTTCCAAAAGCAGCAAAATACATATTCTTTTAAATGCACATGCAACAGTCTCCAGGATGGGTCACATCCTAGACCACAAAACAAGACTCAGCAAATTTAAAAGGATAGGAACTATATCATGCAGGTTTTGACCACAATAGTATAAACCTAGCAATCAGTTACAGGAAGAAAATGGAAAAAGTACAAATACTTTGAGACTAAACATACTACAAAAAATTAAGAAATCAAAGAAATTAGAAAACACAGTGAGACAAATGAAAGTGGAAGCACAACTTTCCAAAATCTATGGGACAGAGCAAAAGCAGTTCTAAAAGGGAAGTTTATAGGAATACTGTCCTTTCCCAAGAAATTAGAAAAACATCAAACCAATAACCTAAACTACCATCTAAAGGAATATAAAAAAGAAGAGCAAAGCCCAAAGTCAGTAGAAAGACAGAAATAGAAAAGATCAGAGACAAAATAAATACCCCCCCAAAAAAATCAATAAAACCAGAGCTAGTTTTTAGAAAAGATAAAATTAGTAAGCCTTCGAGCAGTCTCACCATTTAAGAAGAGAAAGGACCCAAATAAACAAAGCTATAAATGAAAGAGGAGAAGCAACCAATGTCACAGAGAAACAAAAAATCATAAGAGAATACTACAAAAAAATACATGCCAAAAATTGGACAATCTAGAAGTGTACAAATTTCTAGAAACATACAATATTCCAAGACAGAATCAGGAAGAAATAGATAATCTGAATAGGTGAATCACTAATAGTTAAATTGAATATGTAATCAAAAAACTCCCAGCAAACAAAAGTCTAGGACCAGACAGCTTTACAGAGAAATTCTATCAAACATATTTAAAAAAAAAAAAGAGCTCGTATCTATGCTTTTAAAAATAGTCAAAAATAAAATTAAAGTTGGCACACTCCAAATTCATTCTATGAAGACACAATAACCTTGATACCCAAACCAGACAAAGATACCACAAAGAAAGAAAATGACAGGACAATATTCCGGATGAATGTAGATGCAAAAATCCTCAAATACTGAATTGATTTCAACAATATATGAAAAAGATTCTATGCCATGATCAAGTGGGTTTTATTCTAGAGATGCAAAGTGGTTCAATAATCATAAATTGATGTAATACACTGAATTAACAAAAAGAAAGATAAAAATTTCACAATCATCTCGATAGTTGCAGAGAAAGCATTTGAAAAGATGCAACATTAATTCATGACAAAGACTCCTGTTAGAGTGGATATAGAGGGAACATATCTCAATATGATAAAGACCACAATGAGATATCACCTCACATCCAACAAAATGGCTGTCATCAAAAAATCTACAAAGAACAAATATTGTCAAGAATGTGGAGAAAAGGGACCCCTCCACACTGTTGGTGGGAATGTAAATTGGTGCAGCCACTGTAGGAAACTGGAGGCTCTTCAAAAAACTAAAATATACAACTACCATATCACCCAGCAATTTCACTTCTGGGTATACCCCCCAAAAAAAAACACTAGTTCAAAAAGATACACGCACACCAATATTCATTGCAGCATTATTTACAATTACCAAATTATGGAAGCAATTTAAGTGTCCATCATAAAATGGATGGAAAAAGATGATGTTATACAGACACATATACTCACCCCTCCCCCCCACACACAATAGGGTATACTTTTTTTACCCAGTCACACACACACACAAAGAATAATATTCTGTCATTTGCAAGTATGTGGATGGACCTAGAACATATTATGCTTACTGAAATAAGTCAAAGAAAAAAACTCTGTTATCATTTATATATGGAATCTAAAAAGTAAAATGAATATATATAGCAAAATGGAAACAGAGTCACAGATATGGAGAACAACTAATGGTTAAAAGTGGGGATAAGGAAGTGGGCAGAGGAAAGAGGGGTATGAGATTAAGAGATACAAGGTACAATTTAGAGAATAGATAAGCATCAAAAATATACTGTAGAGCACAGGGAATATAGTCACTATTTTGCAATAATTTTAAATGCAGTATAATCTATAAAAATATTGTAACTAGGCTATAACTAATAAAATTATGAATCTACTATATTTCAATAAAACATTTAGAAATATAATAGATATTATAAATGCATAAATGTCATACAATGATTTTAAATAAAAAATTTAAGTTAAAAAAAGACCATGAGAGTTCTAGCTATTAGCTACCATTAAGATGATATATATTTACTGGCTCTGGGAGAAAAATATGAAAATATTGTGTTCCTGGAGTTCTCATTGTGGCTCAGCAGGTTAAGAACCTGACATAGTGTCCATAAGGATCCAGGCCTAGCTCAATAGGTAGGGATCCAGCGTTGCATAAGTTGCACTTAGGTTGCAGATTCAGCTTGAATCCACTGTTACTGTGGCTGTGGCATAGGTCAGCAGATCCAGCTCCAATTTGACCCCTAGCCCAGGAACTTCCATATGCTACAGGTACAGTGCAGCTATAAAAAGAAAAAAAAAATAGTGTTCTTTTGACTCACTGAAATCAATCATAAAGTATGTACTATATTTGAAAATATTACTGTTAAGTGATTATGTTAATTTCTGTGTATCACATATTTTGAAGAATATATAAATCCAATCTCTGAGGGAACCTAGAGCATATTGACATCCATGAGGTGACATGAGCTTTAGTTCACATGTACCTTTCCATTTTATGTTTCTGATTTATTGATATGAATGTGAATAAAATATACCTATTTGTAGAGCACCAATGTATTTTAATACCTGAATTAACAGTTTATTATATTTCTAGTGATTAACATACTAGGTATTTCAATATCACTTGTTAATTTTTCTAGCCTAAAGAGAGAAGAAAGATCAATACCGCTATAGCTCTGAACTTCTCAGAAGAAATATATGTTTATTCATTCAATAAATACACACCCAACAATTATAAATACTAAAATCAATACTTATAAATTTAAAAAAGTCAGAAACCCAAACTTCTCCCCAGTGAGCTTTAGTAGAATAATATTAATAATTATATGATTACGTATATAATCAACAGCAAATGAAAACATTCTGTAGGCTATATAGTGCTGAAGAAATAAAATATAAAAAAAAATAAACTCCTCGAAACTCAGAAAACCTATTAACAAAGGTGGTGGGAAAAGAAAACAATTTTATTCCTAAATAAGCATTAACCCAGAATGTAACGTGCATCACAGACAATGTTAAGAAATCGCAAAGAAAGAAAGAAATTTTTATCCTTTTTTATAGCCACAGACAGGAGCACTACTTTTCTTGATGATTACATTTCAAACAGATGATTCCCAGTTCCTTCAGAAAGGCATTCCTAGATCTTAAAGTTGGCAATAGGCTTATCTAGTTTTTTAAAGACTTAACATATATATCAAAGAGCCAGAGAAAGATCTTAAATTATATTTTTTTAAGTAAATGTTTTTTAAAAGGCTCTAAGTAAAGAGAAAATGGGAAATTCCTTCCTGATTTTCAATAAAGAGAATTTAGCATCTTTAATTTATTTGTCCTTCAAATAATTATCATTATTTTACAGATAAGAAACTCAAGTTTAAAAAGTTTGAAGATATATACAGGTCTCTACAGCTAGCAAGTAACAGAGCTAATTGTCTTTATTAATTAGAAGTTTCTTCTATGGAGGTTAACAGAATCTCCTATAAACTAAAGGGAAAAAAAGCAAATTTCATCATTAGGATATAAGATTTATCACAAAATGCTGGATATTTTCATTTCCCCAGGGGAAAAAAAAAAAAAAAAAAAAAAAGCTTTGAATGAGTTCAAGACCCTGACTGTATCTCTGGCCTCTGCTTCTTATTTGCTTTTGTTCAATGCTTTATTCTTGCTAAGAGAAGCTTTCTTTCCCCCAAGAGGTGGAAAACTCCTCAATTTAACTATTAACAGCCCAGCCTTCAGAACAGATGCTGCTCTGTTTTGCACTGTTTTTCATTCTCAATCCTAAGAAAGGGGGTGACTGGATCACCTTGGTTTTAGCTGCGATTTATGCTCTTCTGTGATATTCTAATCTCCCTGGGCTCAGGATGGTTTTGCCTGGATACTGAAGGTCCTGCAGGTTGGCAGCCCTATGTGAGATCCAATGAAAAGTGCTGCCTTACCAAAATCACAACCCATTCTGGGGACGGCCTGAATCCAAGATTGGTAGAGTTGAGGGTTTAAAGGCCTGAACCCCTCATTCCATATCTGTGAATATTCTAAATCCACATGCATGCCTTCAAAGCTTTGTCTGTGAAGAGTTGAGTCCTGCATGTGATGGCATCTTCTTTCTCTGCCCAATTCTGTTTCTTTCTCCTCATCCATAGGTATTTGATTAAAAAAAAAAAAAAACAATCCTCCCTAATAAACTTAGCAGAAAAATATCCAGCTCAGAGTTAACAAAAACTTTTCTCATAACCAACATTTTGGTTAGAATCCTCTGATTCTGTTTTTGACTAGACCTCACTCTTAACTTCTGTCCTTGGCCTATTAATCCAGTGTTCACTATGATTATGCTAGGTCAGTTTATCTAAAATCCCCCAACTTTGATTTATATGATCAAATTCCACATCCTCTCACTCTCACTCTTATCACCCTAGCCTGCCTTCAGCAAGAATCATGTTATGTCAGCTTAAGAAAAATTTCCCCTAAAGCCAGATTTTTAAAATTGGAGCTCATTTAGTAAAAAATTGAAAGTTTACAAATTTAAGAGTGGCATAATCAAAACCATGCTTCTAGCTTATTACCTAAGTGGCATATGTAAAATGGGCCAGATAAAGGAGCAATTGCATGATATACACCTGCACACACACATATATGTACATATGTGGATACATACATATGCATGTTTTTGAAATTTGTGGTGAACACATTCTGATATTAGAATATTTAGAATATTTTACCCAGAAAAATTAACTTAGTTAAAAACTGAAATTGGCAGTGATATAATTCAATGATCTTAGTCTGATTTCACCAGTTTTTACATGAGTATGTGTATTATTGTCTGCATTTGCATTATTTATTCTGATTTTTAATGTGGTATAAGAATACAACATGTGACCCCTGAGATTGACTATTCAAACAATAATGTATTGTGCACTTAAAAATCTGCTAGCTATATGCAAAACCTTATGTAACAGATCCCTGTAAATTATCCATCTTGCCTAACTGAAATTTTATACCCATTGAATAACAACACTCCATATTCTCTTTCTCCCAGACATTGACAACTACCACTCCATTGTCTTTATCTATGAATTTGTATCACCACTTCACGTAAGTGGCATCATAGTGTTTGTTCTTCTCTGACTAGATTTTGCTTAGCATGTCTTCCTTGTCCATCTACATTGTCACATATTATAGGATTTCTTTTTGAAGGGTAAATGATATTCAAATTGTGTGTGTGTGTGGGGGGTGATTTCACATTTTCTTTATCCATTTTTCCATTGATGGAAATATAGGTTATTTCCACATCTTAAATATTTTCAGTAGAGTTGCAATGAACATGGGAGTGCTAATATCTCTTAAAAATCCAGTTTAATTTCTTATAACCTGAATTGATATTGCTGTTGCATATGGCAGTTTTGTTTTTAAGTTTCTGAAGAAACTTCATACTATTTTTCATAGTGGCTGTACCATTTTGTATTCTATTAACAGGGTAAAAGTGTTCTAATATCTCCATTTTTTCACCAATTCTTTTTTTTTTTTAAATATCCATCTAATAGGTGAACAGATGAAGTGTTATCACATTATGGTTTCAATTGTATTTCCCTGATCATTTTTTATTATCCATGTTGGCATTTTGTAGGACTTCTTTGGAAAAAAATTTCTATTCAGTTCCTTCACTTATTTTTAAAATTGGGTTATTAGATTTTTTTTCTAGTATTGAGTTGTTCAAGCCGTTTATGTATTTTGGAAATTAACCATTTATTATGTTAATTATTGTATATATTTTGCAACTATTTTGTTTGTATTCTGATTCTTGTGTGTGTGTATGCAGAAGCATTTTAATTTTAAGACAATCACACATATTTGGCTTTACTTAGTTGACTGTGCTTTTGGTGTCATTGTCACAAAATCATTGCCAAGACCAAAGCCATCAAACATTTCCTTTATGTTTCTTCCTAGAAGTTGTACTGTTTCAGGCCTTATGGTTAAGTATTTAATCCACTGTCTTTACTTTTGTATGTAGTGTAAGATGGGACTACAAATAGATTTTTTACACAGAGATATCCACTTTTCCAACACACTTTATTGATGAGAATATGCTTTCCCTATTGTGCATTTTTTAACTAGTTTAACTAAAGAAAAAGAAAGATCAAAATAAGTAAAATAAGATTTTTAAAACTGATACCACAGAAATAGAAAAGATTATAAGAGACTACCATGAACAACAATGCCAACAAACTGGATATCTTCTTAGAAACATATAACATACCAAGATTAAATCATGAATAAATAGAAAGTCTGAACAGATCTACAACTAGTAAGTAATCCGAAACCTTCCAAGAAAGAATATTCCAGGATCTGATGACTTTATGGGTGAATCCTACCAAATATTTAAAGAAGAAATAATGGCTATCCTTTTCAAAGACTTACAGAAATTGTAAGAGAATACTTCCAAACTTATTTATCAGGCCAATATGATTCTGATATAAATACCACAGGAAATGAAAACAAGTTAATAATCCAAATGAATATAGATCAAAAAAATCCTCAACAAAATACTAGCAAACTGAATTCAATGGCATATTGAAGGTCAATATACCACAAGTAAGTAGAATTTATCCCTAAGCTGAAAAGGTGGTTCAATATATACAAATCAATTATGCAATTCATTAATAGAAAATGATATAAAAATCACACGATCATTTCAATATCTATAGAAAAAAATCATCAAAAAGATGAAAAATCTAACAACTTTCCATGACAAAAACTCTCAACAACTAGGAATAAAGGGAAATTCTCCCAACACAATAAAAGCCATATGGGAAAAGTGGGAAAAGTAAAATTAACACCATGTTAAAGAGTCAAAAGCTGACAGTTTTTCCTCCAATTTCAGGAACATAACAAAGATATCCACTCCAATCACTTCTATTCAATATAGTATGAAAATCCCAACCGGAGCAGTTAGGAAAGAAAAAGGTATAAAACTCATTCAAATCAGAAAAAGAAGTCTAAAACTGTGTTTGTTTGTAGGTGAAGTTATAATATAAAAATACTAAATACTCCCTTATACCTCCCCAAAGAAAAACTGTTAGAATGAATAAATTCAATAAAAATAGCAGGATTAAAAGCAATTAACATACAAAATTGGTTGCATTTCCATACACTAACAATGAACTATCTGAAAAGGAAATTGGGAAAATAATCCCACTTACAATAGCAACAACAAAAAAATACAAATAAACTTTATTAAGGAAGCAAAAGACTTGTACACTAAAAACTACAAAATACAGATGAAAGAATTTAAAGACGATACAAACAAACAGAAAGACATCCCAGAACTCTGGTCTAATATGATAAAATAGAAATCCCCTGAACTCATTTCCTCCCATATATACACCAAATATATAGCCACAAATAGATCAGCAATCTCTCAAAGTAATCCAGAATCTACTTGAGCAAGTCCTATGCACCAGGTAAACAAGACAGACCCACATCCAATTGTGTAGGAAAGGCTGAAACACTTCTCTCATGATCGAGCTCTACCCCTAACTCAGTTATGACAGATCTCATAACTCTTAAGTTTCTTCCTGAGGAGCAAAAGTTTTGGACTCACAATCTAGCACCACAACTTCTAGGACTTATACCTGAGAAATGGGCCCCTAAAACACCTACCTGTGAGAGCTAATGAGGCTTATGTCCAAGATTCAGACAAGGATATAGAAAACAATGAAATACCTTCTAACGACCTGTCACGGACTTGCTGCAGCTATTACGCCAGGGCTGAGCACAGAGGAAGCAGACAAAAACTCACATCTTTCAGTCTTTCCCTAAAAGTGGTCTATTTCCATACTTAAAAAGCTATTGCCGGAGTTCCCATCGTGGCGCAGTGGTTAACAAATCCGACTAGGAACCATGAGGTTGTGTGTTCAATCCCTGCCCTTGCTCAGTGGGTTAAGGATCCGGTGTTGCTGTGAGCTGTGGTGTAGGCCGCAGATGCGGCTCGGATCCTGTGTTGCTGTGGCTCTGGTGTAGGCTGGCAGCTACAGCTCCGATTAGACTCCTATCCTGGGAACCTCCATATGCTACTTGTGTGGCCCTAAAAAGACAAAAAAAAAAAAAAAAAAACCTATTGCTCAAGGTGTGGCATCTTATTTTTTACAAATTTAGGGAATGAATATAATCATTCACTGGGGGTGCCTGTGGATATATCTTTTCCACAGTCTTCTGGGCTGCTCCAGGTGCTATATTACACTGGAATAAACCTGTGCACATTGTGTCTGGTAACATGATATATGTATTGTTCTCCTGATTTCAGTGAACCTCTTTATAACCATTAGGTCTTTATTCTAAAGTTAAATCTTATTTATTTGTTAGGAACATAATCCTATATTTCTACATTTCCCTTGAGTCTCTGTGTTGGTTTCTACTCATTAGATAAAACAGTGACCTCTCCTTGTCTTGACACAGTGAAGGAGATGAACCTTACTACTCTGCATTGCTTGATCTCTGGGTTATCTCTCAAATTTTTGTGATTATCTGAGACATTGCTTTGTTCTCAGTGTCTCTGAGTAGTTGAGGGTGTGCCAAGACCTGTTGCTATCCCTAAGGGGAGGATCTCAGTCAGCCCTGAGGTACCGTCTCATTGGAAGCCAGACCCATAAGCAGCATCTTTTAAAGTATACAATCAACAGAAGATTAGATTGGTATTTCTGTCTATTCCTTTTGTAATGAGTCCTTGTTTGTTTGCTAAATCCTCTTAAACTAGAGAACACAGCCCACTGGCTATTAGAGCCAAGTTTTGTGTCTTGGGTAGCAGCTCCAAAAGACAAGTTTCAGATGTACACAAGTTCCTTCAATGGAAATGTTGGTGATTTGGAGCTGGCTATAGCTTGAGTGTAGAGAGTGGAGGCTTGCTTCGCTGGAAACCATGGAAAATCAAACTCAGTCCCTAGATATGCACTAAATTAGAAGTCTGACCCTCAGACAACAGATTCCAAAGTAATTACAAGAAGAATATAAGCAATTTTATGTTGATTTAAAAATTTCGGTAAAATACCACTTGCCAAACTGTGAGTGTTTCCACGAAGAGGTAGAAAATATAAGAAAGGATCAAATAGAAATCACAGAATTCAAGAATACAATAACTACAAAATTTATTAGATTAGATTGATTTAACAAATAACTATAGAACACCCCATCCAACAGTAGCAGAATACACATTCTTCTTAAGTGCAAGTGGATTATTCTCCAATGTACTTCATTTTTTAGGCCAATAAAAGCTTAATAAGTTTAAGAATGATCTTAAATAATATCAACTTTCTTTTCTGAAGATAATTATATGAAACTAGAAGTTAATTACAAGAAGGAAATTGGAAATCACAAATTTGTGGAGATTAAATCACATGCTACTAAATATCAATGCATAAAAAAATAAATTTAAAAAAATCACAAATATTTTAGGGCAAATGAAACCTGAAATACAGATGATAAAAACTAACTATTAAAAGACAACCCTAGAAATTAGAAAATTGTTTAAAGTGAATGAAATATAAAATATGTTGCTTCTAAACTTATGAGATGCAGGTAAAGCTATACTCAAAGGGATATTTCTAGCATTAAAATAATACAGGTATCTCCAACATTCTAAAAGTTGGCCTTAACTTACTTAGCTTTTACCAAAGAGCTGCATTAGTAATAGCTTTTTTCATAAAAGTGAAAATTTTCTTTGAATTTCTTTCAGTGAAAACAGTTACTAATGTAGATCTTTTCCTAAAAACCATGTGGCATTATGTCAACTTTTAGAAAGAGGGGATAACTCTTCATTTTATGACCTTTTCATTTACCGTCTATCCCACAGGAACACTCTACTTTTGAATAGTGGGAAAAACCTGTGTATTAGAAAAGAAGGCTGACTCTGGAATAAATGTGTACTTCAGTAAGTTGGCAAACAACATGAATAGATTATAATTATAGAAATTGGAACAAAGAAAATAAGGTCAAAATAAATTAATAAAATTGAAAGCAAATATCTAATACAGAAAATAATTTTAGTTATCATTAACCTTTAAAGTATTTCTTAACTATTATAATAAATTCTGTAAATACTGGTTAAAAACTTTAAAAAAGGAACAAATGGCCACGTGACAAAAAAAGGAATATCATGTTAGATTCCAAAGACATTACAAGAATATATTTTAAGCAATTTTATGCTGATATAAAAATTTTGGTAAAATACCACTTGCCATACTAAGATGAGAAGAATTTAAAATCTGACAAGTCCTATATGTAATTAAAAAAATGTATAGGGAGCTCAGTGGGTCAGGGATCTGACATTGCTGTGAGCTGTGATATAGGTCACAGATGCGGCTAGGATCCCACATTGCTGTAGCTGTGGTGCAGGTTGGCAGCTGTAGATCCGATTCGACCCCTAGCCTGGGAACTTCCATAAGCCCTAGTTACAGCCCTGAAAATAAAAAAAAAAAAAAAAAAAAAAAAAAAGATAAGGATCCAGTGTTGTCTCTGTGGCAGCACAGGTTCAATTCTTTATTATGTTACATGAAACGTAATTGTGAATTCTTAAAAAATAGAGTTTAGAAAATGAAAGAACACTCCCAGTTAATTTATTATATCAGCATAAATTTGATCTAAAATCCTGAAATAGCAGTTGGAAAGCAATATAAAAAGGACTGTAAGTGTAATTTATCTCTTGATCATAAATAAAAATAAAAAAGCATCCTAAGCCCTATATAAGCAAACTAAATTCAGCAATACATCAACTGCATAACACATCTTGATCAAGTTATAGTTTATCTAGGAAGGCCAGATTTATTTATTATTTTAAAATGCATTGTAATAATATAGAGAATTAACCCAATGAAGGAAAATAATCAAGATTATGCCATAACTTATTTGTGATTATATGAGAATTATTTCATAACCACTTTCCATTTTGACTTTAAAAACTTTAATCAGACTATAAATATAAGGGAAATTATTTCTTCTCTTTTTGAAAATCTATAAAAAATTTAGAGCATTTATTTTTCAAATATTTGAAAGTTATCTGTGAGATCATAAAAGAGATAAGAATGCTCAACC
Source organism: Sus scrofa (assembly GCF_054392235.1). Lineage (NCBI taxonomy): Eukaryota > Metazoa > Chordata > Mammalia > Artiodactyla > Suidae > Sus > Sus scrofa. Next base: position 183,390,734 of record NC_139383.1, on the reverse strand, counting down.
ATCATGACTTTCATGAAATACTTTGCTGGAATAATAAATAACAACTGGTGAAGCATATTCTAAAACCTCTAAAAAGAAAATTTTGATATTGTTGAGAGATTAAAGAAAATGTGAATCCAAGTATAGACTATGCCATGTTCATGTATTTAAATATTCAAGATTGTAAATCTGTCACTTCTCTCTCTATATACGGACTCAGTGTGAGCCTATCAAGATGCTATTGATAATGATTTGTTTTCTAAAATGAAAATTGACAATATAATTCTAACATATATATGGAAATGTAATGAGACAAGAAGAATCCAGGCAAGTTTGGAAAAATCAAAGAGAAATCACACATCAGAAATCTAGTATTTTTATGGAATTATAGCCATTAAAACTGTGTTGTAATAATAAAAGGAGGGACAAAAAGACCAATGCAACAAAATGTAGAGTCCTGAAATAAACACACAAATATTTGGTCAACTGATTTGCATATAAGCTAATGCTACAAAGTAGTTGGGCATTTTTTTATTAGTTCTGATTTAATTGGATATCCAAATGGTTAAAAATGAAGCCTGAATGCTACCTTACACTAACTATATTAAAAAATTTATTCCGTGTGATGATTTAAGTATGAAAGATCACACAATTAATCTTCTGGAAGATAATGAGTACTTTCATTACCTTGAGGAAAAGGTCATTTAAACATGATGTACAATTTATTTGCCATAGGGAAAAAACACCAATAAATTGGACTACTTAAATCTTAAAGTTCTCTATTAAAAAAGATTTCTACAAGAGTGAAAAGACAAGGGAGAAGTCTTTTTCAATGCACATGGCCAACAAAAGCCTCAACATAGCCAAATGTGTGGAAGATTTTAACAGGCCAGAAAGGTAACAAAACAATTAACTTTATTAGTGATCATTTGTGATTAGAGAAATATAAATTAAGCCACTATGGAACACTCTTACTTACCCACTGGAATGGCAAAAAAATTAAAGAGTAGTAAAAATGCAAGTATTATGGAGATTACTGAGAATCTGAATTTTTCATATACTGCTGCTGGCAGTACAGTTTGTTACAGCCACTTTGGAAAAATTGCTTGGAAATATCTATTAAACTTTAATATATACATAAGCTATTACCCAGCAGTTCTCTCCTTGAACTATACCTTATGGAAATTGTTTAGACGTGCAAAACTTACCTACTTATAGAGGTCAAAACTGTTGTTACTTTTTAGAAGGTTTAAAAGAATAAGTCTGGTGTTTTCAGTTGATATTCTATTTGTTACTGATAGTTGTTTGTAACAATTCACTACACATTTATCAAGAAAAAAGATGAAAACTTCAGAGAAAAATTAATTCAATGTGTGGAAGTTGGGTCATAATTTGAACAAATCAACTATTAAACATGTGTTAGATAATCAGGGTAATTAGAACAATAATCTGAATATACTAAAGCGATAGTGGTAATTTTTAAAGAGTGAAAAGAATATAATGTACATATAAGTTTTTTTTTTTAATTTGGAGAGCATACTAAAATACTTCTAATTGAAATGACATGATGCTTACATTTTCCAAAGTAATTCAGTGGAGGTGGTTGAGTGGGAAGAGTATAGATTGGCCACAAGTTAGTAATTTATGAAACATCTTATTTAAAAGGAGATTCATTTTATATCATTCTACAATTTTATATGTATTTTAAATATACCATATTAAATTCCAAACAAAATAAATATGAGAAATGAAAACAAAACTAAATTTTAGAGTATTACAATTTCAAATGTGTGCCTACCAACAGTTTACTAGGAAGAATTTTCTAAATAGAGACTTCACACTTGAGGGATTTTTTTTTTTTATCTTGTGGCTGTCTTTGATACTTAACTCCATGTGTTTGTTTTTTTTTTCTTTTTGGATACACTTCAATATTTGTATAGAGATGGGGAAGCAGCGCATGTCAGTCCGATAGACATACTGAAGAAGTTTGATATGCCAGTCAGTAGTCTGTAGGCTTTGGTTCAGACAGTACTGCAGGCAGCCACCTTAAAGCGAGGAGAAAAAACTGTACTGTTTGGCCAAGTTTCAAAGCAATACATTCAGATATCATTAGCACTGGCTACCACAACTACCTGGCATATATTCCCTCGACTCTGGAGAAAAGGAATTCACAACTCAAGTTAGGCATTTAATCTTTTTATAGCAGCTCCAGAGACAGGGGACATTAAGGCGTATTGCAATATTTACTAAACCTCAGCCACAAAAGCTATCAAACCAGCATCCCTATGAGGATTCAACTTACAAATAATCCTAACATGAATGGCAGATGTGCAGCCTCCCTTTGTGTCTCACTGTTTCAGTTGGGAACAACAGACCACCAGTGTGAAAAATCATGAAAGAAAAATTCAAACTCTTATTTTGAACCAGCAGATGTAGAAAAATGCAATTACTTGAAACTGAAAAATGGGGAAATATAGCATACAGCATATGAACGCGAGATGGCTAATCCCTGTAAGAGAAAAGAAACAAAGGAATGAAGTTCTTAAAGAAGAGAAGGGAGAATGGGGAAGAACTGGCCTTTGTTAGCAGAAGAGAGACGTCTATAAAGAAGCAGGTTATAAGAACAGATGTTTTTAAGATTGTGGAATTAATGTGTGAAGATAATTTTGCATCTAGCTGCTTTGTTTTCCTCAATGATTTTGGAGGCTGAGAGTAAGACAGCGTGATGAAGAATCACAGTTTATAGGCTGTTTGCTTTCTCCTCCTGTTTCAGTCACTACCCAGAGTACAGACTCTAACCATAAATTTTCCGTAAAAAATAACAAAAAAAAAAAAACAAACCATGATGGATAGTATTCCTATCAGGGTTGTGGGTAGGCTATGCAGGGGAAATGGTTTATACTGCAAATACTAATGTATCAATAAGTTTTATTCTATGCATTTCACCTAAAATGCAGAAGAAAACTGTGAGACTATAGTGCTGTTGTGTACTGAAGGCAGGTGGCTCATAGATTCTGGAAATTACAGCACAAATTATTCAAAAACCTGAAAATATATTTTTATGGGAATTTAGATCAAAAGGAGAGTTCAGGAACACTTTCATGAAAGGATATCTTTGGTCTATCTGCCCCTCTCCAGGCAACATTATTCTCCAATGATGTGTGTTCAACTGTGTAAATTCACTGTATATGTATTGACATATTATCTTCTTAAAAGTAGATAGAAATAAAGTAACAAGTATTCAGTATTAAGCTATTCATAAGTTTAAATCCAAATTTTACCACAAAAAACTAGTTTATTTCATTTCTAAGGGGTTTAATCACCAGATTTTAGTTCAGCAAGGGACAGAAGAAATTTAGTTCACCTTGTTAAACAAGCGAAGAAATGAGTGCTAAGATGAGTGACTAAAAAAAAAAAAAAAAAAAGATGAGTCAACTTTAATAGGCAAAGATGAAGTCTGAGGTCTAGGGTTTTTTGAGCCTCATACTCATGTTCATTCCCAAATTACTATATTTAGTTCTGAAGTAGAAAGTTGTATAGAGTTAAGGCATTTGTATTCAACCTTCACCAGGAATAAAAAAGTCTGGTCTGGTTCTTATTTCTGCTATTCTAGTTTTGTATATCATTCAGAAGAGGAGAAATTCTTTCTCAAATAGTTTTACTGAGATATACTTGATGTACAAAGTACAGGACATTTAATGTGTACAATTTGATGAATTTACATAGATGCAAACAGCTGTGATACCATCACCACAACCAAGGTAATGGACCTATATATATTTCCAAAATTCCCTGTGTCTCTTTTACTGTTTGTGGTGAGAATGCCTAACATAAAATTTACCCTCTTAATAGATCTTTAGGGGCAAAATACAATATTGTTAACTTCATGCAAAACATTACATAGCAGATATCTAGAATTTATTTATGATGAATAACTGAAATTTTATAACCATTGTAAAATGACTCCCTATTTTCTCTTCCCCCAACCCCTGGCAACCACCATTCTATCCTCTGCTTCTAAGAGTTTGATGGTTCTATATACTTCGTATAAATGGAATTATGAGATATTTTTCTTTCTGTGACTTATTTCACTTAGCATATAGTTCTTTGGGTTCATAATTGGACCCACCCACTTAAATTTGCTATCTAAGTTTGACATAATATTACACAAACACAGATAAAGTAACAAAATGAAATATTTGGATATCTTACATGAGTAACTGAAAAACTTCTTCAAATTATCCACATTTGTTTTACATCTGAATTGAGGTATTTCAGTTTATAGTATTTTACTTCTGGAAAACACAAGTTAACTTGAATTACCATATTTCTAGACTTAGTGTAATATCGAAATGACTTTTTTAAAGAATTTCCAAAGCTCATGAATTGATACTTTTTACTCTTTTAGTATATTCTTCTTTGCAAGTTTGTAATTATTATAGAGCTTATAAAAGTGAATGACTCAGAGAATAAAGACATAAACCATCACACCATTGACATTTAGGGAAACTTAAATGCTTCACAAGCAAGAGGTAACGAACTAAATCTTACAAGAAGTAGCCTCTGCTAGAATTCCATTTTCTTTCTGAAAACAACTTTTCTATCCTCAGGGAGGAAAAAAAGCATGTTAGAAAAAAAGTATCATATTAAGTGAAATAAGTCAGAGAAACATATACCTTATGATCTCTCTTATATGTGGAATCTGAATTTTAAAATGTTCATAGATATACAGAATAGATTGGTAATTGTGGGAGGTAGAATGTAGGGGCTAGGAGAAATGAGAAAATTGGGGTTTTTGTTTTTTAAAAATTGAAAAATTTTTTTATAATTTTTTTATTTTCCCACTGTACAGCAAGGGGATCAAGTTATCCTTACATGTATACATTACAATTACAGTTTTTCCCCCACCCTTTCTTCTGTTGCAACATGAGTATCTAGACATAGTTCTCAATGCTATTCAGCAGGATCTCCTTGTAAATCTATTCTAGGTTGTGTCTGATAAGCCCAAGTTCCTGATCCCTCCCACTCCCTCCCCCTCCCATCAGGCAGCCACAAGTCTCTTCTCCAAGTCCATGATTTTCTTTTCTGAGGAGATGTTCATTTACTTGCAATTGTAATTTTGGATTACATTAGTAAGCAGTATCTTAAGAATTACAATATCAATATCAGAAATTGCAAGTACAGAATGAATTCCAGAACCTCCATTACTTTCAACAAAAATTTATTCAGCACCTTAGATATAGCAGGCACTCTGTGTGGTTTCAGAGACACAATAGTGATTATTACATAAAGAATTATTACATAGAGAAGGAAGATTACAAGATTACACAGGGGGGGAAGGGACAATAAACAAAATTTAACTGAAATATATAGCTCCTCCAAACCTATTAAGCCTGTTCCTTTACTCAATAGACAAGGTATGTAATATTCAATCAGACAGCATTTGGTTTTAGATCATTGTAGCACAATAAAGTACTTGAGCCTAATAACCTACAGTTCTGACAGAGTTCTGCAGGTTTTCAATATCCTTCAGCATCTCTGAGTCCTGGTTGTAGTTTCGCATCACTGGGTGGTTGTTGTTCACTCCAGTTTAAATACTGATTAGGAAGACACTGAGTGAGGTTACCTCATAATTTATTCTCAAAGCATGAACAATTTTTACAACAGGATGAAAAGGAGAGCTTGAAAAAGTTTAAGGAGGGTGGGTATAAGTTCCCCTTTGTATATTTGGTAGAATTCACCTGTGAAGCTATCTGGTCCTGGACTTTTATTTATAAGGATGGTTTTTATGACATATTCAATTTCATTTCTAGTGATAGGTCTGTTCAGTTGATCTTTTTCTTCTTGATTCAGTTTAGGCAGGCTGTAAGTCTCTAGAAAGTTGTCCGTTTCTTCTAGGTTGTCAAATTTGTTGACATACAATTGTTCTTAGTATTCCCTCATGGTTTTTTGTATTTCTGTAGTTTAAATCAAGATCCAAAAATACAATTCTGAATGTATTTTTAAGTACAGTGATTTAAGAGGCCAGTCAGGTGCCAAATACCTGAAGCTCTTAATCAGAGAAAATGTAGTATAGATAACTCTTAGCTAGACACAGAAAAACTGAAAGGAAAAAATTCTAAGGTATCATAGCAAGATGACACAGGCACCATACGTAGAACTGAGGCTGCAAAAGGAAGCAGGTTGAAATTATTAAACTTAGTCTATTGGGGGAAGAGCCTGTATTAATCTGAGCTACCATAACAAAATGCCACAGACTGCATGGCTTAAACAGGAAATTTGTTGTCTCATGTTTCCAGCAGCTAAAAGAGTGAAATCACGGTGTCAGCTGAATTGGTTCTGGTGTTTTCCTTTGTCTTGCAGGTGACTGTCTTCTCTCGTATGTCGGCATTGCCTTTCCATGGAATGTGTGTAGAAAAAGAGGACTGATCTCTCTGGTGTCTCTCCTTATAAAGACACTAATTCTATCCGATCGTGGTCTACCACTTTACCATCACATTTAACCTTCTTTACTTCTTTAGAGTTTCCATTCCCCAGTACAGCTGCACTGGGGAGTTAGGGCTTCAAAATAGGACTTTTGCAGAGACATAGTCCATAACAAGCTTCATAATGGACCTGGAACCTGGACATCTGAGAAAATGCTGCTATGCAGTGGTTGCTTATATCTTTGAGCATGAAAGAGGGGCCACACTGTAACTAAGACACAGATTTTGGAGAAGAAAATACTACTCAATTTGTGCTTTGTCTCAGGGGAAGTATGATGAATATAGTTCTGCAAGTGTTAGAGAAAAAAAGAAAAGAAAAGAAAAGAAAACCTGAAAACTAAATATTACTAGTGATACTGCAGTGACCTGCCACTGTAGGAGTGGGTATTACTGACAGGAACACAAAAGGAGCAAGAGAACCTTTTGGAGATGAGGGTGAAGCACCGCCCCACCCAATACTTCAGAGACCAAAACAGACAATATTAAAAGGATAAGAGAAAAGCTTCATGTTGACTTAATTATCCCTGCCCCAGGCAAGCACAATAATTACTACACAGAGAAACTCCAGTTTCTAATGGAAACAGAGAAACTAGGGGGACAATCAGCCTCCTAACCCAGCATTGTGGATGGCTTTAGCGGAGCCCCGCCTCTGACTGACACCACAGGGATTGCAGGGTAATCTGTGGGACTCAGTTGCTAGGGGTATGCCCGTAATAAAGAGGGGAGAGGTTTGCAGCAACCAGATCAGGGATCCTGGCATATTGAGTTTATACCTGCAGTGCCTAAGGAGTGTCCCAACCAGTGTTCATCAGGAGAACCACATCTGAGGCACATTCCAACCAAGGAATTCAGCAGGGTGCAGATCTACCTGATTTGGACCATCTAATAAAGAATTTTGTCAACCCTAGAGCCCACTTGGCCCATATCCAATCAATGAACAGAATCATAATCCCACTGTTAAGGAATCTTCTAGTCCCACCGGCTAGAGGGTTGGAGACAATGCCTGGGAGCTATGTGTTCCAGTGGCACTCAAATTGAGAGGTGAGCAAACTGAGCTGATAACCACCAGAACAAAGTCATCACACTTCCTGATTTCTAGCTGCAGGGTAAAGCTATAGTCATTGAAACAGTAAGGTGCTGGCATAAAAACACATAAATAGACCAAAGGGATGTAATCATGAGCCCAAAAATAAACTCATGCATGCACAGTCAACTAATATTTGACAAGGTAGCCAAAAACATTCAATGGAAAAAAGAATAAATGGAGCTGGGAAAATTCAACATTCATGTGTAAAAGAATTAAACTGAACCCATAACTTAAACCACTCACAAAATTTATCTCCAATGTATTAAATACTTAAATTTAAGAACTAAAATTATGAAACTGCTAGAAGAAGAAAAACTGGGAATAAAGCTCTTTGATGTGAGTCTTGGCAGTGATTTTATTTGTTTGTTTGTTTTTTTGGGGGAAAATGATACCTAAAGCACAAGGAACAAAATCAAGAACAAACAAGTGGGACTACATCAAATTAAAAAGCTTCTGAATAGAAAAAAATCAACAAAGTGAAAAATGATTTATAAACTGGGAAAAAATATTTTGAACCATTTATCTGAAAAGGTGTTAATTATTCTACATATATTTATTTATGCTTTATATATTTGTATAACTTTAAAAATATTTTTTATATTTTGTACACTATATATATATATATGTTTTATATGTATATGTACTTTAGTATTCATTCATCTCAATAGCAAAGAAAAAAGTAACCCAATTTAAAAATTTAGGGAGTTCCCTCTGTTGCACAGTGGGACAAAAATCCAACTGCAGTTGCTCAGGTTGCAGAGGAGGCATGGGTTTGTTTCCAGGCTTGAGGCAGTGAGTTAAGGGATACAGCATAAAAATAAAGTTTAAAAAAATAATGGGTAAAGCACCTGAATATACATTTCTCCAAAGAAGAATAACCAAAAGGCCAAAAGGTACAAGGAAAGATGCTTAACTTTAGTAGTCTTTAGGGAGATGCAAATTAAAACCACAATCAGGTACCATTCACACCCATTAGAATGGCCATCATGAAAAAGATAAGAGATAGCAAAAGCTTTTGTAGATATGGAAAGAAAAACCTTGCACACTATTAGTAGGGTTGTAAATTTTTATAGCCACTATGGCAAACAGTATGGAGGAGCCTCAAAAAACTACATTTACAAATACTCTATGACCCAGCAATTTTACTTCTGGAAATCTATTCAAAGTAAATGAAAATATTAACTCAGAATTATACCTGCACCACCATGTTCATAGCAGCATTATTTATAACAGTCAAAACATGGAAACAGTCTAAGTTTTCATCTGTGGATGAATGGATAAAGAAGTTGTGATACATAAAAATCAGCCATAAAAATAGAGGCAATCCTAGCATCTGTGACAACATGAACAGTTTCTGTAGGAATTATGCCAAATCAGATAGAGAAAGGCAAATATGTACAGCATGAGTTCTTAGATGTAGAATCCTAAAAAAAAAAAAAAATATTCATAGATACAGAACATAGATTGGTGGTTATCAGAGGTAGGGGAGTGAGGATGGAATAAATTGGTAACAGGGTTCAAAAGGTATAAACTTTTAGTTATAAAATAAGTCATGGGACTGTAATGTACAGCAAGTATAACAAATAATACTGTATTACTTTTTGAAACTTGCTAGAAGAGTAGATCTTTAAAGTTCTTATTACAAGAAAAAAATGTCACTGTGTATTGTGATGGAGGCTAACTGGACTAATTATCTTGATTATTTTTGCAATATATACAAATATCAAGCCATATTGTATATCTGAAACTAATATAATGATATATGTCAATTATACCTAACTTAAAAAAAAGTGAAGGAAAAATAAAGACTCCCTCAGACAAACAAAAATTGAGAGAATCTGTCAACCTGCCTTGACCTAGACCTGCCTTGAAGAAATGCTAAAGTAGTTCTTTAAACATAAGGAAGATAATACGGGTTAGAAAAAACAATCTACATAAAGAAAGAGCATGTATGAAGCAAACTATGAAGGGAAGATAAAACCACTTCCTTCCCTTAATATAACACACAACAGTTAGTTCAAAATAATAACAGCAACAATATATTCAATTACATGTATATATTCATGTATGCTTACATATAAGTGAAATGAATGACAGAAATGATACAAGGTACAGAAGGCAGGTATTAAGATTATTTGGTTATTTTAAAGTACTCATACAACCTGTAAAGGGATTTAAGGATTTAATGTTATTGGAGACTTGGATTAGCTGTAAATAAATACTGCAAATTTTAGGGCAACCATTAAAAAAGTAAAAAAATAAAATAGTGTAACTACTACACTAAGAAATGAGACAATAAAAATATAAAATGCTCAATTTAAATAATAAAAAAACCAAAAAGAGTGGCAGACAAAAATAGAAACAAAGATCAGAGGTGATAAATAGAAGACATAATGGATATAGTATATATCAATGCAACTACATAAATATTCATCTTTTTTTTTCATCCTTTTTAAGGCCACACCTGCAGCATACGGAGGTTCCCAGGCTAGGGGTCCAAGCCAAGCTACAGCTGCCAGCCTACACCACAGCCACAGCAATGCAGGATCCAAGCCACATCTGCGACCTATACCATAGCTCATGGCAATGCCAGATCCTCAACCCACTGAGAAAGGCCACGAATCGAACCCACAACTTCATGGTTCCTAGTCAGATTCATTTCTGCTGCACCACGATGGGAACCTACATTAATACTCATCTTTAATGTCATAGTCTAAATGCATTAATTAAAAGATTCTTAGAGTGGGTCAAAAAAAGAAAAAAAATGCCCCAACTACAAATCTACTATAATAAATCCACTTTAAATATAAGGACACATATAAACATAAGCAGATGGAGAAAAATATGCTAACAAGGATCAAAAGAAAGCAGCAGAAGTAGCTATGTTACTTTAAATTCTGCTAAGTCTAAAATTAAGAAAAATTATCAAGAATAAGGAAGGATGTTACATAATGACAAAGGGACCAGTTCTCCAAGAAGACATATTTCTTGATGTGCGTGTACTTATCAACAGATTATCAAACTACTTGAAACAGAAATTGATAGAACTGCAAGGAGTAATCAATTAATATACTACATATGAGGCTGAAATCAATAAGAATACATTGAATGCAGCAATGCCATCAACCACCTGGACATAATTGACATCTGTAGACCTCTTCATCCAACAAAAGAAAAACTCAGATTTTGTCTGACTAGAAGCATTCATCATGATAAACCATATTCTGGGTCATAAAACACATCTTAACAGAACTAAAAGAATAGAAATTATATACATTCTATTAGAAACAATGTAATTAAATTAGAAATTTAATAACAGAAATAATCAATAACAGAAAGACACCTGGAAAATCCCCAAATATATAGAGATTAACCAGTATACTTCTACGTAACATATGGGTCAAAAAAGAAATCTCAAAATAAATCTTAAAATATTTGGAAATAAACAAAAATAAAAATATAACTAATCAAAACTTGTGGGATAAAATGAAACCAATGTTTAAAATTTATAGCATTGAATGTATGTTTTAGAAAAGAAGATCCATATTAATAATCTAAGTTTCCACCTTAGGAAATTAGAAAAAGAATAGTATATTAATATCCAAAGTAAACAGAAGAGAATGTCTGGTGGGCAGCAGCAGGCTTACCATTAGCAATGAAGTGGGATGGTGGAGCTGATTTAGCAGACAGCACAGTATGCCAGAGCCATGCAGCACCAAAAACTGGACCTCCAGCAGTACAAATTTCTGTCATTGAAAGTCTAGGTGCCACCTAGACCAGCCTGATGCTGTTGATTTTTCTGGCAATGAAATCAGAATACTAGATAGTTTTCCTTTGTTTAGAAGACTAAAAACATTACTAGTGAACAACAGTAAAATATGCCGTATAGGTGATGGCTTGATTAGGCTCTGCCCTGTGTGACAGAACTCATTCTCACCAACAATAGGCTTGCAGAACTAGGTGATCTTGACCTGTGGACATCTCTCAAATCAGTGACCTATCTAAGTACTCCAAGATATCTTATAACAAATAGTATTACAGATTGTATGTAACTATCAAGTTCCACAGGTCAGAGTAGTGGATTTCTAGAATGTGGAATTAAAAGAGTACCAGGAAGCAGAGAAAATGTTCAAGGGTAATCAGGGGGCACAACTCGCAAAGGATATTGCCCTAAGAAACAAAATTTTCAATCCAGGTGCTGGTTTTCCGACTAAAAAAAGAAAGATGGGCCACCTCCAGGTGTTGTAGAAGCAATCCAGTACTGTATAGTAAATGCATCAACTCTCACTGAAGTGGAGTGTCTGAAGGACTCTCTACTGTCTGTCAGATACCTGGCAGAGAGTTCAGATCTATCAGGCCCCACTGATGGTTGATGTCAAAGATCAGGTGGAAAAAGACACAGTCACAAATGGATCAGAGCAGTGTGGTCTCCGAGTATTCACAGGATATATAATATGTGTACTTGGGACAAGTCCTGCTTTGTGAACATGGAATAAGAGCCTTGTTTATGTCAGCAAAGCAGTGTTTGTGAGTATTACTGACATGCTTAAAACTGCTGCTAGAAAGTTTGTAATATAAATTTTTAAATCTAAATGCCAATTTTCTATAAATAGTAAAAAAGAAAAAAAGAATATTCACTATGCTGCCAAAAAATAGTGAGTAGAAGAAAAAAATAATAACAATTAGACCAGAAATCAATCAAACTGGTAAGAGTAAATTAGAATAAAACAATTAATGACAACAAAAGCTGGTTGGTACTTTGCAAAGATTTTTTTTTTTTTTGGTCTTTTCTAGGCCCGCACCCATGGCATATGGAGGTTCCAGGCTAGGGGTCTAATCAGAGCTGTAGCTGCTGGCCTATGTCACAGCCACAGCAACAAGGGATCTGAGCTACATCTGAGACCTACACCACAGCTCAAGTTAACACTGGATCCTTAACCCACTGAGCAAGGCCAGGGATCAAACCTGCAACCTCATGGTTCCTAGTTAGATTCATTAACCATTGAGCCATGACAGGAAAGCTCTGTACTTCATAAAGATTAACAATAATACTAATAAAAAAAAAACTATGTAAGCTAAGAAAAAAGGAAGAAGATGCAAATTGTATTGTTAGTATCAGATGAAAAGGAACATCACTACAGATCCCATAAAAAGCTTAATAAAGGAATACTTAAAAAGCTAATAAAGGAATACTATGAACAACTCTATGCCTACAATTTTATAATATAGATAAAATGGACCAATTACTTGGAAGATGTGACATGGCAAGATTGACATAGAAAGAAATAGATGATCTGAATAAGCCTATATCTAAACTTAAAGGCCTATATTTAAACAAATTGAATTAAGAATCTCCCAAAACATAAAGCACGAAGTCTAGATGGGTTCACTGGTAAATTTAACTATAAACTTAAGGAAGAAACTATACTAATTCTCTACAATCTATTTCTGAGTATAGAAGTAAAGAGAAAATTTTAAATTAATTCTGTGAGGCAGCATTACCCCATAACAAAAATAGTTACAAGAAAGCAAAGTACAGACAATATATCTCATAAACATAGATGCAAAAATCTCCAGCAAAATATTAGCAGTTTGAATCCAAAAAAGTATAAAAATAATTGCATACAACATTCCAGGATTCCAAGGCATATTTAATATTTGACAATCAATTTACGTAGTCCATCACATCAACATATCACACTTTTTCAAAAAACAAAATCCCACAATGATACCGAAAAAGTATCTGACAAAATGCAACACCCTATCATGACAAAAAGTTTTAGTAAACTAGAAATAAAGAGGAACTTCCTCAATGTTATAAATGCTATCAACAAACAGCATTATACTTAAAGGTAAAAAATTCAAGGCTTTCCACTAGGTTCAAGTAGGTATGGGACAATAATGTACCCTCTCATTCATCAAACTCCTGGAAGAGAACATAGGCAAAACACTCTCTGACATCAACCTCATGCATATTTTCTCAGGTCAGTCTCCCAAAGCAACAGGAATAAAAGCAAAAATAAACCAATGGGACCTAGTCAAACTGACAAACTATTGCACACCAAAGGAAACCAAAAATAAAACAAGACAACTTACAGAATAGGAGAAAATAGTTTCAAATGTTGTACCTGACAAGGACCTAATCTCTAAAATATACAAACAACTTTCACAACTCAACAGGAAAAAAGCCAACAACCCAATTGAAAAATGGACAAAGGACCTGAAGAGACATTTCTCCAAGGAAGACATACAGATGGCCAACAAGCACTTGAAACAATGCTCAACATCCCTGGTTATTAGAGAAATGTAAATCAAAACTACCATGAGATACCACCTCACACAAGTCAGAACGGCCATCATTAAATCCACAAATAACAAATGCTGGAGGGGGTGTGGAGAAAAGGGAACCCTCCCTCACTGTTGGTGGGAATGTAAGCTGGTACAACCACTATGGAGGATAGTATGGAGGTATCTTAGAAAACTATACATAGAACTCTCGTGTGACCCAGCAATCCCACTCTTGGGCATATATTCAGACAAAACTCTACTTAAAAAAGACACATGCACCCTCATGTTCATTGCAGCACTATTTACAATAGCCAAGACATCGAATCAACCCAAATGTCCACCGATAGATGATTGGGTTAAGAAGATGTGTGTATATATATACAACAGAATACTACTCGGCATAAAAAAGAACAAAATAATGCCATTTGCAGCAACATGCATGGAACTACAGACTCTCATCCTGTGTGAAGTAAGTCAGAAAGAGAAAGAAAAATACCATATAATACTACTTATATCATCTGGAATCTAATATATGCCAGAAATGAAACTTTCCACAGAAAAGAAAATCATGGACTTGGAGAATAGACTTGTGGTTGCCAAGGGGAAAGGGGAGGGACTGGGAGCTTGGGGTAAATAGATGCAGAATGTTACCTTCAGGATGGATTAGCAATGGGATCCTGCTGTGTAGTACTGGGAATCTATCTAATCAATTCTGATGGCACACGTAGTGTGAGAAAAAAGAATGTATGCATGTATGTGTAAATGGGTCACCATGCTGTACAGTAGAAAAAAATATACATATATATATATAAATGATAAAAAAACACTGTACTGCAAATCCTTGCTAATGCAATAAAGTGAGAAAGGAAAATAAAAGGTAAACAGATTGGTGAGGAGAATATCAAGCTGTTTTTGGTCTCAGATGATAGATCATATGATTGTCTAAAAACAAAATCTGAAAGAATCAACAAAAATTTCCTGGAACTTAAAAGCAATTATGGCAGTTTGCAGGATATAAACTTCTATACAAAAATCAGTTGTCTCTTATATACCAGCAATGGAAAAAATGTAATTTGAAAGTAAACACACATTATCATTTATATTAGTACCTCCCAAAGGAAATACATAGATTTAAGTCTCACAAAATATGTATAAGATCTAGATGAGTAAATATATAAAAGTGTGCTGAACAAAATCAAAGAAGAGCTAATGGATGGGGACACGTTCATGTTCATGGAAGACAGGAGGGCCTTTGTGTCAGTTTTTTCCAAATTGATCTACAGATTAATACAATTCTGATCAAAATCCCATCAAATCATTTTACAGATATTGATAAAGTGATTATAAAGTTTATATGAAGAGTAAAAGGATTATAATAACCAATATTCTTAAAAGTGAAAAACAATACTGAAGGACTGATCCTACTTCAAGACTTAGCATAAAGCTACAGTAATCAAGAGTGTGGTATTATCCAAAGAACAGACAAACAGATCCAAGGAACAGAATAGAAAGTACTGAAAAAAGGACCCAGAAAATGTAGTCACTTGACTTTTGATGGAGCAAAAGCAACACAATGTGGGATCTAAGCCCAGTTTGTGACCTACACCACAGCTCATGAGCAACACCGGGTCCTTAACCCACTGAACGAGGCCAGGGATTGAAGCTGTGTCCTCATGGATACTAGTCAGGTTTGTTAACCACTAAATCACAACAGGAACTCCTATACCCAGAACTCTTAAAACTGAGAAGTAAAGAAAGAAATAATTCAATTAAAAAATGGGCCAAACACCACGAGTTTCCATTGTAACTCAGGTTCAATGAATCAGACTAGTATCCATGAGGATCCAGATTTGATCCCTGGACATGATCAGTGGGTCAAGGATCCAGCATTGCCCATGAGCTGTGGTGTAGGTCGCAGACTCATATCCTGCATTGGTGTGGCTATGGAGTAGGCCAGCAGCTGTGGTTCCAATTCGACCCCTTGCCTGGAAACTTCCATATGCTGCAGGTGCAGTCCTTAAAAAATAAAAATAAAATAAAAAAATAAAAAAAGAAAGAAAGAAAAGAAAAAAGAAAAAGAAGAAAAAAATTGGCCAAAGACCTTAACAGATATCTCACAAAAGATCTACAGATGATAAATTAACAGAAAATGATGCTCAAATCATATTTAGCAGGGGAATGCAAATTAAAATCATGAGATACTACTACATACTTATTTAACGGCCAAAATTCAGATTGCTGACAACATCAAACCATGGTGAAGATGCAGAGCAGCAAGAACTCTCATATGTTGCAGGTCACTTTGGAAGAGAGTTTATTGATTTCGTGCAAAACTAGACATATTTTTAACATGTGATTCAGTGATCATGTTCCTTGGTATTTACCCAAGGGAGTTGAAAATGTATGTGTACACAAAAATTTGCACATAGATACTTGTAGCTACTTTAGTCATAATTGCAAAAGATAGGAAACCAAGATGTCTTTCAGTGAGTAAATGCATATGCAAACTATGGTATATCCAGACAACAGAATGACACTCAATACTGATGAGCAATGAAATATCAAGCCATGAAAAGATATGGAGGAACATTAAATGCAACACTAATTCATTAATGAATGAAGCAAATCTGAGGAGGCTACATGCTCTATTATTTCAAAGATAGGATTTTATGAGAAAGCAAAACTATGAAGTCACTAATAAGTTCAGTAGTTTCCAGGTGTTTGTGTGGTGGGGGGAGATGAGTGGGCAGAGCACAGAGGATATCTAGGGCACTGAAAATACTCTGTATGATATTATAACAGATTTATGATATTACATATTTGTTCAAACCCATGGAATTTACAACACCAAGAGTGTACCCTAAGGTAAACTATGGACTTTGGGACTTTGGGAGATTATAATGTGTCAATATAGATCATCCTTGGTTAAAAAAAAAAAAAGTACAACTTTTGTGATTAATGTTCATAGTGGATAAGGAAGGCAATTTATGCATAAGGCAAAGGGGAATATGGGAAATTTCTGTCTCTTTCAATTTACTGTAAACCTACAACTACTATCAAAGAGTAAAGTCTTCCGAAAAAAAAAAAAAAGAAAAGAAAAGGATTCCTAGTAATGATGACTTAACCAAATAGAGACCTGACAAATTCCAAGAAAAAAGGAGTGGATAGCAACCAACAATATGACCCTTTTAAAGAGAACTACAGTTATGTTGATTTTTATATCCTAAAACTGGTGAAATTGTTTATTTGTTTTAAAAATATTTTTGTGGAGTCTTTAAAATTTGAGTAATTTAAAATACGATATAATTCCGCCATCTTCAGAGATAATTTTACTTTTTTCTGTTTGATTTTGATGTGTTTTATCTCTTTATTTTTGATGCCTACATGCTCTGTCTGGGACTTCCATTACTGTGTTGAATAAAATTGATGAGAATGAGCGTATACCTGCCTCTATTCTGACCTTAAAGGAAAATCCTTCAGTTTTACCATTGAGTACAAAGTTTCAGTTAGGATGAATATGTTTTAGACATCTAAAACCTACCATAATATATTAAATAATACCATGCTGCTACTTAAAAATTTGGTAGGAATATAGATTTTGTATGAACTCTGCTTAGCACAGAAAAATATAAAGCCTGGAGGAAACTTTTGGTGGTGATGGATATGTTGGTTAGCTTTGATTATGGTGATTATTTAATACATGCATATTTATTTCCAAACTTATTAAGTTGGATACATTAAATATGTACATCATTTTGTACGTCAATCATATCTCAAAAGTGTGGTTAAAAAAACGGAACATAAACATATAAATATTTTTAAAAATAGAATTGTATATAAGGTCTTTATGGAGAGAACAGAGAGTCCCTACAGAAGGATGTCTCTAAGGACAGAATGACTAGGTGATTGTGTGTCTACTCTAACCATAGGCTTCAACATCAAATCATTACCAAACCAACCAAATAAAAGTTCCTCACTATTCCTTCCACTTCTAGAGGGCAGAAATTCAGCTAATATGTGAATATATCAATATGGAGCTAGGAAATAATGAAGAAGCCAATCTCTTGGCTTTCGTCTCCAGAGAAATCTGTTACATGTATTATTCACACATTAGACGAGAAAAATTTTTAAATTGCTTTGAGTTTTGTATTTCAGAGCATGGTGCTTTTTAGTTATAAAAATTATACTCCTCTTATTAAAACTAAAATGTGTGTCACAATCCTATTAAATCTTTACATGTATTTTTTTATAATCATAATCTTTGCAGTAACCTAGGAGGTTGATTCTATTATGAAATGTGTCTTATAAATAAATAACCTGAGCTTTTCCCAAGGTTTCATATTAATGGTAGATTCAGAAACTGGATATTTGCCATATTTATGTGGGTATTATTTTCCTGAATCCATATTTGTATTCATTTAATTTCTTAAAAAGACAGTAACATAACGAATCAAGTTTCTGTTTTGTCTAATGAATAAGTCTATGTATGAATTGGCCTAAGGTGTTTACATTAGAGTCAAAAGGAAGCAAATATGCTTACTTTTTCTGTAACATTTCAAAAATAATTGGAAATAGTTTGTGAGAAAATATGAAAATTTCTAATGCTTAAAATATATAGTAAATATAAATTATCAATATCTCATTCATATAATTTTGATCCAGTAACTCACTAAATATGCATTTTCGTAGTATAAAATCTTAACCCAGAGACAGTTTCAGAAGATTCCTTGACTATACATTGTAGGAATCCATTTTCCAACTTTGACAGATAAGAAGATAATGAAATAATAAATTAACTTTTTCTAATATTTATAAGTTTTATAGAAATATTTTTGTATTGATAGAATGTCTGATTCCCTTTTAATTCAATCCATTTTTACTGAATTCTGTCATTGGAGCCATACATTCCTTTATTCATTTCACAAATAATTATTGAGCTCATTTTCCAGGCAAGTTAGATGAAGGGAATACAATAAAGATCAAAACCAGAAATATTCCATGCTTAAGTAGAACTTAGAGGCTATAGATAAGAAACATGATCAAATATTAACATGAAGTTACTTTTTTTTATTTTTATTGTTTCACCTGCAGCATATGTCAGCTACCAGGCTAGGGGTTGAATTGGAGCTACAGCTGAAGCTGCAGAGTCATGGAAACACCAGATCTGAGCTGCATCTGTGACATGCACTGCAGCTTGCAGCAACACCAGATACTTAACCCACTAAAGGAGGCCAGGGATCGAACCTGCATCCTCATGGAGACTATGTCAGTTCCTAACCTGCTGAGCCACAATGGGAATTCCACAATATTTTTTTAATATGTAGAATCTAAAAGAAAAAACAAAAATTTAATAAAACAAACTCATAAAAAAAGAGTTCCGATTTTTGGTTACTAAGGGCACAGGTTTGGGGGTGGGGTACTGGAGAAAGTACAAATAAAGTTACATTTTTATGAATGTGCTGCAAAGTACATGGTGCCATGAGGTTGACTACTACCAGGTTTTCCTGAGACAGTGATATTCTTCCAAGTATTGATAAGAAGTATTACATAGTTATAATATTCTCTTCATATAGTCTGTATCTGCCTGATACTGAAATTTAAAAAAAAAAAAAAACCTTCAATCTGAATAAAGGGGATTAGGGAATTTCTGAATATGTGTGTGTGTGATCATATTTGTGGGTATCATTCTGCCAGTCAAGGTAACTTACCCTTTACTTCTCCTTGTTTGTGTATAATAGGGGATCTGTTGGAGAGGTGGAATGCTAGACAGAATTTACTAGTAAAATAATTTTCAAAGGACATTGAGAAATAGGAATTATTAAAGTTATAAAATGGCAATTTTACATACCATTGGTCTTAGTTTAGATCCTTTTGTTAAATTTCACTTTCTCAACAATTTGTTGCTTATTTCATTTATTCTAGTAGTCTTGATTCTTGATATTTTTGTAGAATTTCAAGATTAAAAATCCACACAGATTTTTTTTTTGAGCTTAGAAATTTGAAAATAGCTAAATAGCAGGAATGTTAAAAAAAAAACTGTTAAGGAGGCATGGGATACATATTTCAGTAAAGTGTGTAAATACAAGTATATAAATTATAGTAACCTTAAAAATAGAAAGAATGACTATTTATGTGTAGCCAAAGCCATAGGAATTATTTTATTTATTGCATTTTAATCTACACATAAGGGATCCACAGAGCATAAATTTTAAGAAGTGGCTACATGAAGCAAAAGAGAAAAATGAAACACCTGTTATTCTAATTCAGTATGGTAATATATTATTTTCAAAGAAAATATGATATAGTTGAGAACATTTTGTGCTAAATCATCAGTACACATGCATAAAAATGCACTTAAAAAGTTGTTATTTGACCACTGTCTGACAAATCTGATAAATGCAGGATAAAACTGAATAGGTATAAAAATAGATTTAAGCAGCAGAATTTAGATTGGAAGAGACTCTAAAGACCATATTGTCCAAATCCCTTACTTTAGAGAAGAAGCTGAGCCCCCAAGTTTTAGACTTAAAGCTTTCAATATGCCATGGAATTAAAAAAGTGCAAGATGAGAAAAAAAGCCAAGTTTTCCCAGCACAATGGTTCTAGAAGTCTATACAAGTGAATTTATTTGGTTTGAATTAATTTATCCAAAGTTATGATCTGAAGCAAAACAAAGAGTAGAGAATAGCACACACACCTCCATTTGTCACTTGCAGTGTTAAACCAGTTATCAACAATCTTAGCACTTATGATAAAAGCCAATAAATATTACCTATACAAAGTCATATAAAGTCAAGAATTGCCAAGATTTAAATCATCCTGTAAAAAATAGATTTCTATAATTGTGTGATATGTCAGTTTTTCCATGTTCAAGAGAACTAAAGAAAGTTATAGAATATTTAATTAGTAGGGAGTTCCCGTCATGGCAAGGTGGTTAATGAATCCGACTAGGTACCATGAGGTTGGGGGTTCGATCCCTGGCCTTGCTCAGTGGGTTAAGGATCCAGCGTTGCCATGAGCTGCTGTGCAGGTTGCAGATGCGGCTCAGAACCCTCATTGCTGTGGCTCTGGCATAGGCCGGCGGCTAAAGCTCCAATTAGACCCCTAGCCTGGGAACCTCCATATGCCATGAGAGCGGCCCAAGAAATGGCAAAAAGACAAAAAAAAAAAATTTAATTAGTAAATATCTGCCCTAACTATCCTAGTAGTATAGGATATGTATCTTTATGAGAATGATAAATTTATCACCATGATAAATTATGTTAAATGTTACTTTATCTCACTTCCTTTTTTCATGTATTATGCTCTGCTATAAAATACATTTTTATCAAACTCAGAATATTGTATAATGTAGATATTACTGATGTAGACCTAAATGACGTGGATTTTTTAAATGTAAACTATTTTGATTAAATATCCTTAAGGAATAAACTTGTCAGGGAGTGAGAAATTTTCCTCTATCCTTCTAGATTCTTATGGCTAGTCTAAGAATTAAAGTGACATAAGCAGAGTAACAGGAGAATAACAAACGAAAGTTTAATAACAGGTATACATGGCAGAGACTCATGAAAACTGAGAAACTTACCAGAATGGCTAAAACATTCACCTTAAAAATCATCTTCAGATGGGATAAGATGGCGGAGGAGTAGGGGGACACTCTCGCCCTCTCCCACATACACAACAAAAAAAAGCACATCTACAGAATAAATGACTGCCACAGGACAGCAACCAATCGCTGGCAGAGGAACCTAAACTCCAATAACGGCAAGAAGTTCGTGACATTACTGGGCAGAACGGGAGAAAAGAGGAGAGTGAGAGAAGGTGAATCCGAGCGGGACGGGCGCTCCCGAAAGGGAACTGAGGAGGAGAAAGGGATCCCACACCCTGGAAAGTCACCTACTCGGGGGAAAGATCAAACGAACCGGAGGAAACTCCAGATGCAGAGAAGAGTGTAGCAGTAAGCTGGAGTACTGAAAAGCTGATCAAGAACCGAACAGACCATCTGAACTATGGGTACAGTCACCAAAAATTGAGATGCCTGGGTGGGGGCTGGGCACCGAGTCCTTGGCTCCAGAGGTTAGTCCCCGAGAACGGGCTGGGGGAGCGGGGCGGAGCGGAGACTGCTTGGGAGGTCTAGAAACCCGTCCATCAAGTTTGACAGGGCAGAGACTGCCTGGGAGATTAGAAAACAAAGCTGTCCAGAGGAAGGGAACAATACTCTAGGGGCGGGGAAGTGGAAAGAAGCATCAGAGGGAACCTGGGAGTAGAGCCTGGTCTGTGCCCGTGCTGGGGAGGGGAGAGAAGGGGTGGGTCCCCATAGAATACTCCCCATGCCACAGCAAGCTTACAGGCCCACTAGCTAGCAGAAAGCTGTGCTTCCCAGTGCATCCCCTCCCTCCTCCCCCACCACCCCCTACATTCTTGCCGGACCTGGGGCTGCCTGCCATCTGGGAGGGCTGGCCTCAACAATTGCCTGAAGCCTACCACCGCAGGGGCTGTCCCTGCATAGGCCTGCTTGCCCTTTGGAGGAGCTACACCTCCGCAGAGCAGCACCAAACACCACCAGCCCCCAAGAAAATGCCTGCAGCCCAGAAAAGCTAGAACAAGCCTAGCCAGGCCGTGAAAAGATCAGCCTAATTCTTGGAAGGTTTTTCTGAGTCAGGCTGCCCCGGGGAGGAGCCTTTGGGTTTTCAGCGGCCCTGCTATCCACCCAAGCCCCCAGGGGGTGCCGAGCTATAGCGGATCAGCTGCATAGGACTGCCAGCTCCAGGCAGGACCCCCGGAGCCCAGAAAAACTGCAACAAGCCTGGCCAAGTCAAGAAAAGATCTCAGACGTTCTTTCTGAGTCGGGGTGCCCTGGGGAGGAGCCTCTTGGGTTTCCAGAGGCCCTGCTAGTCACCCAAGCCCTAAGGGGGTGCCCCACTCCTGCGGAATAGCTTCTCAGCACCACCAGCCCCCTGGAGGAGCCCCTGCAGCCCAGAAAAGCTGCAACAAGCTTGGCCAGACTGTGAAAAGATCCGCCTACATTCTCAGGCTGTCCTTCTGAGTTGGGCTGCCCTAGGGAAGAGCCTCTTAGGTTCTCAGTGACCCAGATAGCTTCTCCAGCCCCCAGGGAGTGCTGCACTCCTGAGGAACAGCTGCCCAAAACCGCCAACCCCCTGCAAGAACCCCACAGCCTAAAAACACCAGAGCAAGCTCTGCATGACCAAGTGAAATCTGCTACCATCGTGGTGTGGACCTCCCAGTCCTGTCTGCCCTCAGGAAGTCCTCCTTTGCTTCAAAGAAAAACTGTTAGCCCCATCAACACTCCAGAAAAGCCACACTGCCTCAAAAAAAGATTGACCAACAATGCCAGCCCTCAGGAAATATTCCACGGCAGTGACAAGGCAAACACTGCCCAATAATGGAGAGTACAACTCCCTCAGGAGAAAGAAAACAACAAGAAAGATGAAGAAGCTGAGAAACCACCCCCAGTCAAACCAACAGGAGAACTCACTTAAAACAGTCAACAATGAAACAGATCTCTGCAGTCAGACAGACTTGGAGTTCAAAAGATAAATAGTGAAAATACTGAAGGAATTAAGAGAAGATATGAACAGTAATGCAGATACCCTCAGAAAGGAACTAGAAAATATAAGGAGGAGCCAAGAAAAACTAGAACATTCATTTGCAGAGATGCAAACTGAACTAGGGGCAGTAAAAACCAGAATGAATAATGCAGAAGAATGAATCACTGACATGGAATATAGAATAATGGAAATCACACAATCAGGTCAGCAGACAGAAAACTGAATGAAAAAACAGGAAAGCAATATAAGAGACCTATGGGATAATATGAAGCAGTCCAATCTACATATGATAGGAATTCCAGAAGGAGTAGAAAAAATAAGGGAATGGAAAATATATTTGAAGAAATTATCGATGGAAACTTCCCAAATCTAAAGGATACTGGGTTCAAGATACAAGAAGCACAGAGGGCCCCAAACAAGTTGAACCCAAAGAGACCCACACCAAGACACATCATAATAAAAATGGTAAAGTTAGTGATAAAGAGAGGATCCTAAAGGCAGCAAGAGAAAAACAGAATGTTACCTACAAGGGAACCCCCATAACATTATCAGCTGATTTCTCTACAGAAATTCTACAGGCCAGGAGGGATGGCAAGAGATACTTAAAGTGCTAAAAGGAAAAAATATGCAACCTAGAATACTCTATCCAGCAAGAATATCATTTAAAATAGAAGGGGAAAAAAATTTTTTCCCAACAAACAAAAACTAAAAGAATACAGCAACACAAAACCCAGGTTAAAGGAAATATTGAAAGGGCTTCTCTAAACCAAAAGGAAAGGAAGGAAAGGGAAGAAAAAAGAAAAGAAAAAAAAAAAGAAGAAGAGGAAGAACTAGGACTGAGGAAACCGAAATCAGAGAGCAATCACTCAAATAAGCCAGCATTCAGATTTAATCATGAACATGCTTCAAACAAAATAAAATTAAAAAGAAAAAAATAAAAAAGAGTCATCAAAACCATAAAATGTGGGCAAGGGATGTTAGGAAATAAATAACCGTTTTTGTTTGTTTGTTTGTATGTTTCTCTTCTTAATTTTAATATAGTAATGAAGTGTTTAAGCATACAGGACCATCAGGCTAAAACACGCAATTATGGGAAGGGGTTAGCATACTTAAAAAACAGGGCAACCACAAGACAAACCAAATATTGCATTTGCAAAAAAAAAAAAAAAATACACTCAAGCAGATAATAACAGGAGACCATCCAACCAAAAAAAAAAAAAAAAAAAAAAAAAGGAAGAATGGAGAATCATAGAATCAACTGGAACACAAGGATCAAAATAGCAGTAAATAATCATCTATCAATTATCACCTTAAATGTCAATGGACTGAATGCCCCAAAGAAAAGACACAGAGTGACGGAGTGGATAAAAAGTCAAAAACCTTCAATATGCTGCCTACAAGAAACTCACCTTAGGACAAAAGATACATATAGATTGAAAGTGAAAGGGTGGGGAAAAATATTTCACGCCAATAGACATGACAGAAAAGCAGGAGTCACAACGCTCATATCAGACAAAATAGACTTTAAAACAAAAGACATAAAGAAAGGCAAAGAAGGACACTACTTAATGATTAAGGGATCCATCCAAGGAGAGGATGTTACTATTGTCAACATATATGCCCCAAATACAGGAGCACCCAGATACATACAACAAATATTAACAGACATAAAGGGAGATATTGATGAGAATATAATCATAGGAGGAGACCTTAATACGCCCCTCACATCAATGGACAGATCCTCTAGACAGAAAACCAATAAAGCAACAGAGATCCTAAAGGAAACAATAGAAAAGTTAGAATTAATTGATATCTTCAGGACACTACATCCAAAAAAAAGCAGAATACACATTCTTCTCAAATGCTCATGGAACATTCTTAAGAATCGACCACATATTGGGACACAAAGCTAACCTCAATAAATTTGGGAGCATAGAAATTATCTCAAGTATCTTCTCTAATCACAATTCCATGAAATTAGAAACCAACCATGGGAAAAGGAAAGAGAAAAAAACCTACTACATAGAGACGAAATAACATGCTACTAAAAAACCAATGGGTCAATGAGGAAATCAAGAAGGAAATTAAAAACTACCTTGAAACAAATGATAATGAAGACACAACCTCTCAAAATCTATGGGATGCTGCGAAAGCAGTGCTCAGAGGGACATTTATAGCAATACAGGCCTTTCTCAAAAAAGAAGAAAGATCCCAAATTGACAACTTAACCCTCCACCTAAACAAATTAGAAAAAGAAGAACAAAAAAGTCCTAAAGTCAGCAGAAGGAAGGAAATTATAAAGATCAAAGAAGAAATCAATAAAATAGAGACTCAAAAAACAATAGAGAAAATTAATAAAACCAAGAGCTGGTTCTTTGAAAAGGTGAACAAAATTGACAAACCCCTGGCCATACTCACTAAGAAGAGGAGAGAAAGAACCCAAATCACCAAAATTATAAATGAAAAAGGAGAAATCACAACGGATACCGCAGAAATACAAAAAACCATAAGAAAATACTATGAACAACTATACGGCAACAAGTTTGACAATCTGGAAGAAATGGACAATTTTCTAGAATCTTACAGCCTGCCAAAACTGAATCAAGCAGAAACAGACCAACTGAACAGACCGATCACTAGAAATGAAATTGAAGAATTCATAAAATCACTCCCTACAAATAAAAGTCCAGGACCAGATGGCTTCACAGGTGAATTCTATCAAACATATAAAGAGGAGCTGGTGCCCATCCTCCTTAAACTCTTTCAAAAGGTTGAAGAAGAAGGAATACTCCCAAAGACATTCCATAATGCCACCATCACCCTCATTCCAAAACCAGACAGAGATACCACCAAAAAAGAAAACTATCGCCCAATATCATTGATGAATATAGATGCAAAAATTCTCAACAAAATCTTAGCCAACCGAATCCAACCAAAAAAATTATACACCATGACCAGGTTGGATTCATCCCAGGTTCACAAGGATGGTTCAACATATGCAAATCAATCAGCATCATACACCACATTAACAAAAGAAAAGTCAAAAATCAAATGATCATCTCTATAGACACAGAAAAAGCATTTGACAAAGTCCAACATCCATTCATGATCAAGACCCTCGCCAAAGTGGGTATAGAGGGAACATTCATGAACATAATCAAAGCCATTTATGATAAACCCACAGCAAATATAATACTCAATGGGGAAAAACTGAAAGCCTTCTCATTCAAATCTAGAACAAGACAGGGATGCCCACTCTCACCACTGCTCTTCAACATATTTTTGAAAGTCCTAGCCACAGCGGTCATACAAACAAAAGAAATCAAAGGCATCCATATAGGAAGAGAAGAGATAAAACTGTCACTGTATGCAGATGACATGATACTATACATAGAAAACCCGAAGGACTCAACCCAAAAACTACTTGAACTGATTAATAAGTTCAGCAAAATAGCAGGATATAAGATTAACATTCAGAAGTCAGTCGCATTTCTGTATACCAGCAATGAAATATTAGAAAAGAAATATAAAAATACGATACCTTTTAAAATTGCACCTCACAAAATCAAATACCTCGGAATACACCTGACCAAGGAGGTAAAGGACCTATATGCCGAGAACTATAAAACTTTAATCAAAGAAGATGTAAAGAAATGGAAAGATATTCCATGTTCCTGGATTGGGAAAATCAATATTGTAAAAATGGCCATACTACCCAAAGCACTCTACAGATTCAATGCAATCCCTATCAAATTACCCAGGACATTTTTCACAGAACTAGAACAAACAATCCAAACATTTATACGGAACAACAAAAGACCCAGAATCCCCAAAGCAATCCTGAGAAACAAAAACCAAGCAGGAGGCATAACTCTCCCAGACTTCAAGAAATACTACAAAGCCACAGTCATCAAAACAGTGTGGTACTGGTACCAAAACAGACAGACAGACCAATGGAACAGAATAGAGAACCCAGAAATAAACCCTGACACCTATGGTCAATTAATCTTTGACAAGGGAGGCAAGAACATAAAATGGGAAAAGGAAAGTCTATTCAGCAAGCATTGCTGGGAAACCTGGACAGCTGCATGCAAAGCAATGAAACGAGAACACACCCTCACACCATGCACAAAAATAAACTCAAAATGGCTGAAAGACTTAAATAGACGACAGGACACCATCAAACTCCTAGAAGAGAACATACGCAAAACACTCTCTGACATCAACCTCATGAATATTTTCTCAGGTCAGTCTCCCAAAGCAACAGAAATAAGAGCAAAAATAAACCCATGGGACCTAATCAAACTGAAAAGCTTTTGCACAGCAAAGGAAACCCAAAAGAAAACAAAAAGACAACTTACAGAATGGGAGAAAATAATTTCAAACGATGCAACCGACAGGGGCTTAATCTCTAGACTATACAAGCAACTTATACAACCCATCAGCAAAAAAGCCAATCAAGCAATGGAAAAATGGGCAAAAGACCTGAATAGACATTTCTCCAAAGAAGATATACAGATGGCCAGCAATCACATGAAAAAATGCTCAACATCGCTGATTATAAGAGAAATGCAAATCAAAACTACCATGAGATATCACCTCACACCAGTCAGAACGGTCATCATTAAGAAGTCCACAAATAACAAGTGCTGGATGGGGTGTGGATAAAAGGGAACCCTCCTGCACTGTTGGTGGGAATGTAAACTGGTACAGCCACTATGGAGAACAGTTTGGAGATACCTTAGAAAGCTATACATAGAACTTCCATATGACCCTGCAATCCCACTCTTGGGCATATATCCGGACAAAATTCTATTTAAAAGAGACACATGTACCCGCATGTTCATAGCAGCACTATTCACAATAGCCAGGACATGGAAACAACCCAAATGTCCATCGACAGATGATTGGATTCGGAAGAGGTGGTATATATACACAATGGAATACTCCTCAGCCATAAAAAAGAATGACATAATGCCATTTGCAGCAACGTGGATGGAACTAGAGACTCTCATCCTGAGTGAAATGAGCCAGAAAGACAAAGACAAATACCATATGATATCACTTATAACTGGAATCTAATATCCAGCACAAATGAACATCTCCTCAGAAAAGAAAATCATGGACTTGGAGAAGAGACTTGTGGCTGCCTGATGGGAGGGGGAGGGAGTGGGAGGGATCAGGAACTTGGGCTTATCAGACACAACCTAGAATAGATGTACAAGGAGATCCTGCTGAATAGCATTGAGAACTTTGTCTAGATACTCATGTTGCAACAGAACAAAGGGTGGGGAAAAAAATGTAATTGTAATATATACATGTAAGGATAACTTGATCCCCTTGCTTTACATTGGGAAAATAAAAAAAAATAAATTAAAAATACTTAAAAAAAATACCCTGATTAGGGATTTATAACTGCAAAAAAAAAATCATCTTCAAATGAAGATAAAAGAGAATGTAGTGTTTGGGGACATCAAAAGGGAGGGAGGCATGTGACAAGGAGATGGAAAACCTAATGCTTGGTACATAGCTGTTTACTGGGCCATGTAGAGACAATGGGACACAGTGAGCAATTTTAACAAATAGGCTTTGCCAGATTCCTGCCTATCTACACACCTAGTTCATATTATAGTTATCTATAGTGCTGATAGCTTCTTTCCTGGAACAGGTTCTCTATCTACATTCCACACACCCCCATCCCCCACCCCTGCCCGGGGCAGCACAAAGTCATATGAAATTTCCCTGGGCCAGGGGTCAAATCTGAGCAAGGGGTTGCAACATATGCCACAGTTGCAGCAACACTGGACCCTTAAACTCACTGTGCCTGGCCTGGGATGGAATCAGCCCTTCCTTAGAGACAAGGAGGATCATTAACCCACTGAACAACCAGAGGAACTCCCTTGTATCTACATTCTTCTAGACAGTTAGGGAGAAGGTTAAAAGATCTTTTTTAGTCTTTAGGGCCTTGATTTTCAGCTCTAAATAATCTGCATGTCAAAAAGACATTTTGAGGGTGACAAGTTGTGTTCCCCTACAAACTCAAATGCAGCACAAATTCTATAATATTAGGGACACAGTCAGTTATAACCAGGCCATTGCTTTGTCTACTTGTGTTTCCCATTGGTCATGGAGAACACAATATTACCTTCATGTTGCCAATGCAGATTTTTCCTACAAAGGGACAGATTTAAACTAACTTTAGTCTTAATTTCCTCTCAGAACATTTACAACATCAAACAACATGTTTCATGGCATACATTATGGTTAGATAAAACATATTCAAAAATGAAATAAGTAAGCTGTAACTGCTTGTAGTAGTCAGGGTTCTCCAGAGAAACAAAAACAATAGGAGATATGTAGAGAGATAGATATATATTATTATGTTTATCTGGGAGAGAGAAAGAGAGATGGAGGGGGAGAGAGAGTCTTAATTACTATAGTCTAAATTTGAAGGCAGTCAAGCAAGAGATCTCTCTCATACTCAACAGAAGGCAGCCTTTGGTTCTATGCAGTCCTTTAAGGAATGTAATAAGACCCACGCAAGTAAGGGAGAACAACCTACATTACTCAGTCTGGTGATTTAAATGTTAATCTTATCCAAAACACCCACGAGGCAACTGCAAAAATGATTTTGACCCACTATCTTTGTATACCATGGTATAGACAAATTGACACATAAAATTAATCATTATGCTGCTTAAAAGCCAAAGATAGAAAAGGAAGACATGATACTGGAATTTCAATAGACCATCGATATAGATCTTTCCAATATCAGAGCTCACCAATGGTTTTATACTAAGAAATTATATATGGTCTAAACAATTGTATTATCCATGTACTGAAGAAAGACTGAAATGTATTCAAGAAGCCATCTCTTTGAGGGCTCAAACATAAGCATTTTTGCTGAGTCTCATTTCCCACTATGCCTCACCATTCCTAAGCAGACTGAGTTAGGTCCACTCTGATGGGCTTATGTAATGCCTTATAATTACCTTTATTGTATTATTTAATCACAGTTTTCAATTGTTGTTTATGCATCCATCTCTCCAAGGCAGTGAGCAAAATGAAGGATGGAGGTGAGTCAAATATGGACTCAAGAATGAACTGTTAGTAAATGCATTATATGTAATGCACCATGCTAGCCTTTAAATAAATTATTTAATGATACTCTATTTGACCCAGTAGAACTCACAGCAATTAAAAAAATAGCTCTCAAATGCATCAGGGTTTTGTGGATCAATAGTAACAATTTTGCTTTTCAAAATTTAAATAAGAATTCTGAATGTGATCTGGGTGTGAATAAAAGCTCCTGAGATAGCTCTACAATTGTCAAAGGCTTTTCTGATTTTATTTTTATAACCCACGACTTCAATACAGAGTTTGACTTTTTGGAAGAGAGCAGGTAAACGGTCAAATAATACTTATTTTAGACTTTGTGGGCCATACCATGTATGTCACAATCATTCAAATATGCCTTTGTTGTATGAAAGCAGCTATATATAATAAATTAAAAAATGGATGTGGTGGCTCTGGTTCAGTATATTTCTATTTACAAAAACAGGTGGCAGTGGCAATATCTAGCCTCTGGGCTATGGTAATACACATATGCTTTAAGTAATCAAAAAGCAACTGAGCATGAAAAACATTTTACAAAACTTCTTTTGTTTCTGCTTATTCTACAAATTAGAAACAATATTATTAAAAATATCCCAATAACGAGATCATTTTCCTTTGCGTAGAAAGCAAATTTTTAGAAACACTGCCCTACCATATCATTACTTTAACCAGAAAAAAAAATAGTTGCCACTTCTCTTTCACTCATAGTACTTTGCCCAGGCATTTGCAGTAGGTTGATACAAGGAAAAGGTGAACAAAAATATTTAAAATGATTCTGTCTTAAAGCTGAATTCACTGATCTAGTCATGATTAACATAAATATCTTTCCATGAGAGTGGATTAAGATCTTTCTGTAAATTTGTGGTTACATAGTTCAAAAATACCTAAATGCCAATTAAATTTTAATCTCAGGGAAGCATGACTATGATGCAATTATATTTAGTGAGCAAAATTCAAATTGGTGGATAGGTATCAGGCTTGGAGACCTAAATATTAGCAGAAAGGGGATGGTTAGTGAGAAGACTATGCAATATTTTTCCATATCAAATAATGGCAAAATGTTTAGATGCTATGACTTTTTTTTTCTACTCAATTCAAAATCCCCTATTAATTTATAAATAAACATCCTTCTACAACTTCAGTTTCTTGCAACATGAAAAAAGAAATGATGTCTTTACAATGGGCATAGCATATAAATGGCATCAATTAATGGTCATTATTAATAGCATTTATTATTAAAAGAATGAAAAAGAAAAAAATATTTGCTTTTTTGCCTCTAAAACTCTAATATCTAAGATTATTCAAAAAGATTGAAAATGAAATGAAAACACCTATTACCTTTCAACTTTTCTACATTAAAATTCAGGATGGAGTTTCACAATGAATCAGGTTGAACCACATGAAATTACCAATCTTTGTGATCTTAAAAGATGGCAGTATCATGGGATTCAAGTTATAATCTTTAATAGTTCTTGAGGTAACCCTTCACGATGGGTAATGAACCTACTTGATAGACAAGGAAAATGATGCTAAATAGATGGTGACTTGCCTAAGCCTACAGAGAAAGCTAGCAACAACACTGAAAATAACAGTATTTTAATGTTAAATGTAACAGATACTGAAAGGTTAATATATGCAAGGCACTTTTCCTGGTATAGGTATATAGGAATAAGTAAATTCAGCTCTCCTCAGCCTCCCTTATGTGAGACCATCAACTTCCATGGTTTAGGAGTTTTTTGTTTTGTTTTTTATCCTCCATTCCAATATAATGCTGAAGAATTTTTTCTAGATTTGTTAACATTTGTATTTGAAGATTGTTCTATGGAGACTTATTCCTACCTTTACCCAACTTCAAAGCCTACACTTTTAAATGTGAGATGATGTATTCAAAATTTGATTGCAGGACTTACAATATACCAGTCTTATTCACCTTTCATCATTGACCTGCAGTGTGGAAGATAAATCGGAAAATTACTAACATTTTCAACATTAGAAATGTGTCCTTTCTTGTAAAGTAAGAGTGTATTCTGACAAATCTCATGGACTCTTTTAGCTCAACCAATCTTCCCCTCACTGGTATGTGTATCAGGGGGCTGACCTATACTGGCAAATAGTTCACTACCCTCTGAGGCTGTTGATAAGCTACCTTATCTTGCTTTGTCAGAACAAGGGTGGTAATAGCTTTACCCTCTTGCTAAACCCTGGAAGCATCATTAAGACTTATTAGCTCTCTTAACTCTCTCAATACTTCATCACTTCTTAAAGCTGTCTCTAATTACTACTCTGACTCTAACAACTGTATCTTGTCAGAATCCTATTATGGAGAAACTTTTACACACACACACACATATATATACATAAATATATATAAAATGATGAGTTCCCAAAGTGACTGAATTTATGGTACTAATTCATCAAATTCAAAAGAAACAAAAGTATAACCAGAATATGACTATTTACAAATTTACAAAGGAAGATGTTTTCACTCACTCTTGAAAGAACAAATAGTTACATTTGGAAAGTCAATTTTGTCAACAACCAATTTGAAACTAAAATAAATCATTACCAGTTCATTCAGCACATGGTTTTCGTTTCAATCTTTAAGAACAAATCTAAGTTGTGTTTTTTGTTTGCTTCTTTTACTTTTTCATCTTAGTGTTAATGATTACCAAAGTGATTGGTAAAAGTAGGTGCTCAGTAATTTGTGAAAGGAAATAAGGTAGGGACAAATGCAAACAAGAAATGGCTAAAGTGTTGCTCATAGAATTTAGGGGAAAATAACTTCATTTCTTTGAGAAAAGGGTTTTTATATTCTTCATTTTTTAGGTGAACATTTTTCCCACATAGATTATTCTGTTCATAGCTATTAAGTTTCTTCTCTATATAAAGATGAAATGATTTCCTAATGGTAATGAAACCAAATGAATGACCTATATTAGAGTCATAGCCTCATAAAGAAAAGTCAAGTACTCTGCAAAGAGATACATAGTTACTATGCAACTAGAAGTAGGAATTCTTGCACATAATTAATCTAGCTATATAATCATCTAAACCCCTGAGAGGATGAGCAAGTATTTCGTGTAAAAGAACAGGGCAAAGCAGAAAAGGATATACAATTATCATTTACCTTGCAGAACTGAAAGGAAGATGAAAAAGACTGTATGATTAACAAGTACCATCAAGGTGACATTTTTATGATAGAGATGAGTATGCAGACACTAATATAGTTGCTCTTTGTGCTTGAACTTATTGAAAAGAAAGATTAAAGTGTAGAGTAGTAAAACAGAGACTTCTATAATTTTCAACAATACACAGTGGCTATTGAGTTTTCTTAAATCTCTGATTTGGGAGAAGAAGCTATAAAGTAGCATAGAAAAAAATAAGAGGAAACATGAAGATTGTGGTGTTAATTTATTTCCAAGAGCTATTTATTGATCATGTGTTCATTATCAGACACTACACAAGTGTTCATGACACAAACATCATTGAGGAAACAAATGTGTAAAGAGGAACTGTACTTTAAAATTATAAATACTATCATAAGAAAATGACCAAATGTTATTAGATTGTGGAGAAAGTGACATCTGATTTGGGACAGAAAGTTTAAAGAGAGTGCTCTGAACAGTAATTCATAGAAAAAAAAATGTGTAATTTTGAAAAAAAAAATAGAATGGGAGAAGTTTATATTCAGGGTAATGGAAGTTTGGGACCAATAAAAGATGAAAAGAAAGAGGTAGATTAGGGTCAGATAAAACACCTGAAGGCTATGTTTTTGTTTTTATTTTTAAATCAATTTTTTTCTTCCACAGGTCACAAAAATGAAAAATTGTAAACAAATAGATGTTATAAACAATGTTCTGATATAGTGTTAAAAGATTCTATTCATCTTCTATGAATTTATAAAATAATATTAAATAACTGAAGAGATATTTAAGTCAAATCCAAAGTATATCTGTAAGTGCTTATACTTTGCAATTTCACTGAAACTTGCATTTCATATTTCAAACTCTTCCTAAGTTTCTTCTCCACTTCTCTGGAAAAAAAAAATCTCCTTCTAATGAAATGCATCTTTCTCTAATGGAAATAAACTGATTTTTTTTTCCATTTTCCACTTCACATTTCTTATGTATTCCCCCTTTATCTTCTCGCATAAATATTTTTCTCTTCTTATTCCCCTGCATTTATTAATAAATCCTAGATGGTCACTTTAATTATTCATTGGGTGATAAGAATACACAAATAATTTGCAGAAGCAAATTAGTTAAGAGTAGGAGAACTGTACTACAAGCTTCCAGGAATAATGAGTTAGTATTATACATTCTAAATGCTATGGGAAAAAAAGCAAATCAAATTTTAATAGTTTTTTTCCCTTACATTTTCCTGTGTGAACAAATACAGAAGGAGAAAATAAATAATGTGTATAGGTTAGAATTATAGAGATTTTTTACTGGACTTCATACATCAGCATGCATATATATACATATATCAGCCTTTTTCAATAATTTTAATTACATGAGCTCTAGCTGATCTGGCTAGATGATTTTAAAAATAATTTCCTTGACAATCAATTTAAATATGAGGAAAATATGAGGACTGGGATCATCTCAAAATACTAGGACTCAAATTTCAAGCTGTGTGCCTAAGAGACAATGCTAAAAATGCAGGTATATTCTCCCTTTTTCTTAAACCATTATGGTTCTCATTAAATTACTTTCCTAAATTTTTTGTCAATGTGATGAAATATTTTCTACCACCTCCATTCTAACATAATCAGAGGCATGCTAAAAAAAAAATCCATAGCATATGACTGCATATATGGAAATGCACTAAATTATATCTCAAACTACACATTTTAAATGTTTACTGTTTTTACATAATTAAGTACTGAAGTATATTTCTTGACTTTTCTTTCACCCAAGCTCATTTATACCCTCTAGTCATGGTAATAACTCAGCAAGCAAACTCGAGTTAAATACATCTTATGTATGTTACTTGTGATCTTATATACAACTGGAGGAAACAGTAGCTAGGAGTTTTCATTGATAATTGAGTTTTCCAAAGTTTCTTTTCGTTTTTAGAAGAGATGTAAGGAATAATAATCTCCCAATACATTATTTAATTGGTACCTCACCTTCACTATCAATAAATGATATAAAAAATCAATAAATGATATAAAAATACACAATAAAAACTAGAATTGATGAAAAAACATGTTAATAATCTATTTGTTTTCTGTTGATGCTACCAAAATTCTAACAGCTATTTTCCCTCCTTGAAATCCAATAACAGTTTAAATTTTGTTTTGTATAATATAAATACCTGATACACTAGATTCCATAATCTCTAAGTATTTGCAAGAAGGGGATGATCAACTTGTCCTTGGTAGTGAATGTATTTTCAAACAAATAATTTGCCTAGAGTAAATGTACCCCCATACTGCTTTCCATTATTATTACAAAAAATTTTCCTGTTATTCTCTAGGCATGCCCAGTTCTTCATGGATCTCCAACCTCCTTGCCCATCCTACTTCATCTTCAACATTACTGGCAATCTCATTTTTATCACATATGCATTGTTTCCTTAAATATCCTTACTATGTTGAATAGTACCTTTTCTAGAAAATCTTATCCTGGACATTATCATTATTCCTTTCTTATCATTTCTTCCATATCTTTTATTTTCCACTTTCACCTACTAAATGCTGATTTAAAAATTTTGTATCCTTGGCCCTTTCTTCTGTCACCAAATTCACTTTTTAAAATAATTTTTATTTAAGGACTCTATTATATGCCAAAACTTTTTAGGAAACGAGATGACTTCCTTTTCACCAAGCTAACACTTCAAATTTTCTCCATTCAGTGTCTATTTGCTTATCTTCACTTATTTTCTTTTTCCGTACAGGTCTGCTTCTCTACAAATGTAATCTTTTAAGAGTAGGGTCCTCATGTTGTTCTTCTCTATGTATGTTGCTAGCAAAGAGTTTTATACAGAGCAGTTTCTTCAAAATGTATGTCCTGAAATCGCTTGATAAAATCTTGTGTACTAAATTACAAGCCCTAATCCTATTTCACTTTAATAACATACTATATTTAAAACCAGAATATTAATTTTACTCTCTGCTTTCAATTGGAGGGCATCTTTTCCTCAGCTGGCTATCACTAAAATAGTCTGGTTTGGTGAAATTTTAAAATATTAGGTATTTCTCATAAATGAAACATAATTTATGTTCTGGCATATTATAATAAACACAGAGGAAAATACATTTAATAAATTGTTTTCCATAAATGACAAGTTAATTCAAACTTCATTCTGTGTTTTATTTTTAATAATTTAATTGTTAATATGTAAGGAAAATATTGGATCATTTTTACACATTTTGAATAATTAAAATAAACTTTATAATTTAAGATCTGATTAAAATTTTACTGAGGATTTTTTAAATTTTCTTGTACCTGGCATTTTTCACAGGCCTTTAAACCATAAAATACTGTTTTAACTAGTCATATCATTTATCACAGAAATAGTATTTTGCTGAAAGATATTAGATATGTTACTTTATATAAAAATCATAATACAATGTGCATTCAACAAAATGGCTATTTCATATATAGCATAATAAATACTCCGGAGTTTATTATATGTGATAGACTTAGTACAATATAAATAAACTTATTCTTCAGGACCAGTGAATTAATTAAATATATAAGATTCCTTCAATAATTGTTTTCTTTCCTAGATGTATTATCTAATATTTTAAAGTATCTTTCATTTCAGAAAGGTATAAGAATTATATTCGTGCCTTTATTTTTAATATACTGTCAGTTCCTACCTCAATTGTTATCACTTTTTATCCTGGCAGCACTCATTCTCACACTCTACCTTCAAGCATGATAAATAGTATACTTAAATCAAATTAAGAGCATGTAGTAGTAATCTTTAAATGGGACAAGCTCATTCCTTAAGAATTTGTATTTAAGGAGGAACTATATATAATAGGACTGAGAAATTAGGTCATGTAGAAATGAAGAATAACACCATAGGAAAGCTTCCTCAATGTACATTAGCTAATGACACATTTTTTTATGAAGCAAAAAGCTTGAATATCCTTAATAGGGTAGGTTAAAAATGGCAATAAGTCCCCACACCTCTTTCCTCCATCTCCCTACCACCATAGGTATCAATTTCCAATGAATTCCTTGGCACAGTCCACTAAGTAAAATAAAGGCAAACTTTTGACAAATTCATTTATATAATAGTGCTACAGGTCTGAAGTGATCTAGGTAATGCATTCTAGATAATATGAATCCAGAAAAGGGAACATTAATGATTATAAAATTAATTCCTTCCATTAAAAGTAAAAACACTGTAGGAACACTTAATAAATATTAGATAAAATTATTTTACAATCTCATTAAATCTAAACAAGTTTAGCTAAGGCTACAATGGTGTTATTAAATTGTCTTTGAAACTGTGATGTAAATTAGAGCTGGACCTGAGTAGAACTAATTCTGAATTGTACCAACATGAAACAGTTGTAATATACTAATAAAACAAAATTGAACTTTTCTTAAGGTCTCTGTTAGGCAGGAACACCATACTATATAAAATTCACTGGAAGAGTTAATTGTTCAATGTGTGTGCGTGTGTGTGTGTGTGTGTGTGTGTGTGTGTGTGTGTAAAAGCTTCTTAAGCACAGAACATTAATAAGCATTACCCACTTTCCTTCATCTCAAATTCTGCTTAAGTAATCCAACAACTGAACATAAAAGTACTATGTCTGTTTTGATGTAATTCCACTGCCATTCTAAATATGAGTTTATGATTATTTTTTAGCATAAAACCAGCACTCACACACTCATATACACACATCCTAGTAAGTGATTCATTAATGTCTATTTTAATTTTCTAATGTCTTTAAAATTTTAGTCTTTCCTTACAAAGTCTCTAAAGGCAATGACTGACTGCCCTTTATTATTTATTTATATATGTATTACATATTTATTATTATTATTTATTTACTATTGTATATGTGCCTGCGAATAGAGAGACAAAGAGTAAGTGATTTCTTTGGATCTTTAAGTAAAACAAACTGGGAAACTGCTCACTCACTCAGATCTTTGCATCATTTACTTTGTAGTTAGCACTTCAGGAGATGCTCATTTCAAACATCATTGTCAATGTTTTGGGACTCAGAAACATAATTTCCAAAAACTTGTTGGTAATTTAATATATTTATTTTGCTTTTAGTCAATGGTTAACCATTATTTTCTCTTTCTTTTCAAGGGGAGGTGGGAAATTGTATAAGTAAATATGACCTAAAATGATTCAACTAA
This sequence comes from Sus scrofa, assembly GCF_054392235.1. Lineage (NCBI taxonomy): Eukaryota > Metazoa > Chordata > Mammalia > Artiodactyla > Suidae > Sus > Sus scrofa. The sequence goes on along the minus strand of NC_139383.1, from coordinate 183,351,877 downwards.
CAATTAAAACATGTAGGTACAGTTTATATGACTGCAGCCAAGAAGATTCAGCCTCAAATTTAAAATAATTTTTTTAGGACCACAACCATGGCATATGGAGGTTCCCAGGCTAGGGGTTTAATTGGAGCTGTAGCCACTGGCCTACACCAGAGCCATAGCAACATCATATCCAAGCCACATCCACAAACGACACCACAGCTCACAGCAAAGCTGGATTCTTAGCCCACTGAATAAGGCCTGGTATCAAACCAGCATCCTCATGGATGCTTCTCAGATTCCTCTCCTCTGAGCCATGATGGGAACTCTGGGATTTTTCAAATACTTGTTTTCTTTGTTTTTTATCTATGACAAAGGAGGCAAAAATATACAATGGAGAAAGGACAGCTTGTTCAATAAGTGGTGCTGGGAAAACTGGACAGCCACATGGAAAAGAATGAAATTAGAACACTCCCTAACACCATACACAAAAATTAACTCCAGTTGGATTAAAGACCTAGATATAAGACTAGACACTATAAAACTCTTAAAGGAAAACACAGGCCAAACACTCTCTGACATTAACGACAGCAACATCTTCTCAGATCCACCTCTTAGAGTAATGACAGTAAAAACAAAAATAAACAAATGGGACCTAATCAAACTTAAAAGTTTCTGCACAGCAAAGGAAAACCTCAACAAAACGAAAAGACAACCCACAGAATGGGAGAAAATCTTTGCAAGTGATTCAACTGACAAGGGATTAATTTCCAAAATTTATAAACACCTTCTGCAGCTCCATACCAAAAAAAAAACAAAAAACCCCATCAAAAAATGGGCAAAAGATCTAAACAGACAATTCTCCAAAGAAGACATGCAGATGGCCAAAAAGCACATGAAAAGATATTCAACATCACTCATGATTAGAGAAATGCAAATCAAAACCACTATGAAGTACCACCTTACACCAGCCAGAATGGCCATCATCCAAAAGTCTACAAACAATAACTGCTGGACAGGGTGTGGAGAAAAAGGAACACTAGTACACTGTTGGTGGGATTGTAAATTGGTGCAACCACTGTGGAAAACAGTATGGAGATTCCTCAGAAAATGAAAAATAGAACTCCCATTTGATCCAGCAATCCCACTCCTGGGCATCTATCCAGAGAAAACCATGACTCACAAAGGCACATGCACTCCAATGTCCATTGCAGCACTATTTTCAATGGCCAAGACATGGAAACAACCTAAATGTCCATGGACAGAGGAGTAGATCAAGAAGAGGTGGTACATATATACAATGGAATATTACTCAGCCATTAAAAGGAATGAAATAACAGCATTTTTAGTAACATGGATGGACCTAGAAATTATCATGCTAAGTGAAGTTAGCCATACAATGAGACACCAACATCAAATGCTTTCACTGTCAGGTGGAATTTGAAAAAAAAGACAGATTGAACATCTTTGCAGAACAGATGCTGATTCAGAGACATTGAAAAGCTTATTGTCTCCAGAGGAGACAGTTTGGGGGTTGGGGGATGTGCTTGGGTTATGGGATGGAAATCCTACGAAATTGGATTGTTATGATCATTATATAACTACAGATGTGATAAATTCATTTGAGTAATAAAAAAAAGAAAAGAAAAACAAAAACATTCATCTTCATTAGACTTATCTAAGCAAAATAAAATTGCTTAGATAAGTTTGGGGGCTGAAGCAAGATACTATCTGCTTGTACCCCTGATCAGCAAGAAGAGTAAAGAGAATCAAAAGGATTATATATAAAAACATTTAAATTACATCTTATTTTAAAAATACATTTGACTGTTAAAGCAAAAATAATATATTATGTGTTTATTAAGTTACATAAAACATGGAAAAACAATCTCACAAAGTTAAGGAGTGGAAAAGGAATTACACTTTTAGGCTTCTTACATTGTAAAGGAATGTAATATTTGAACATTTATCAGAACAAATTAAATATACATAGCGTATTCTCAACAAAAATCACTTAATATAAATTTATGACCAGCAATTCAAGGAAAGTGTTAAAAGAGGTATTTGTACACCTATATTTGTATATGCATAGTATACAATTGTGACATATATTTGTTATATATAATGAATCTATTTAATTGACACATATATGTATATCCTGTGTATATATGTACATACACACATTTTTATGTATAAATGGAAACACATGCAAAAAGAAATGTAAACACATATTCATATTTCCACAAAGGATGTGGAAATCTTTGATGATGCATTACTTTGACTACCACACACATAGATGTATATACAAATGTAAAGTTATGTACACATATATGTACACAAACATGCTCATATATGGAAAGAAAAGTATTCTAATGTTATGTTACTATTACATAACATTAATAGTAAGTGGATTTTTTTTCTGGATCCAAAAACCGTTAGAAACCCCAAGCATCATATTTTACCAATCCTAAGGCTATAATATTCAAGAGTTTGTCCAAGTTGCATAATGATAGAGCAACAGAATTGTTTGCTATTTACATGTTAAGCCAATACTAAGAACATCAGCTATTACCCGTCATGATATAGAAAATTCAATATGTAGAATAAAATTGTAAACCTAAGTACCATAATACTAAATTGGCAAAATAGTGTATATATTACATCAGACTTTATATGAATCTTTAAAAAGATGATACATATCATGATAACATGATCTTAGTCTATAATGTTATATTATTGGGTAAGCCAAAGCATATTTTTAAATAGTAATCAGTCCTATATGAATGATATACTATATGAGGCCCTGTCCTGTGTATAAAAACATCCTGTTTAAAAGCATGCTTATCAGAGTGTTAAGTCAATTTAACTTTGAGTGGTGAGATATCTGAGGTAGTTTTGTTCCCTCAGTAATTTTGGTCTTTCTTAAACATTTTAAGGATAGGTAATTGTTTAATCAGAAAAAAAAAAAAAAGAAGGCCTATGGTCTTGGTAAAAGTTTAGTGCTTTCATCACATTATTTTAAATTAAGCTAGATTTTTATTGGTATAAATATGATAGGTTGTTATAATTCAGTCAGAAAATATTTGTACCACTTGTGACAGCATGGAACCCGTTTGGTCAGAATGTGTTTGAAAAAGAACTAGGTCAGATCGCATCTGAGCGGACTATTATCAGCTGGATTAGAGTTTAGTTGCAAAGCAGATAAAGAACCACTAGGTAAAAGTTAAAATTATCACATAAATTGTCTACAATCTACATAGGTTGGAAAGCAGAGGGAAAAATTCCATTCAGTGGGAGAAACAGCAGTGTTTTAAAGGACCAAGTTTTGGAGGAGTGTTTAGTAAAACATCATATTTCAGGTTATAATATGAATAAAACTTCTAGTAGATGTTTTAAATTTGTATTTTCCATTAATGAAACACAAAAGATTTAAGCTAACCAAACATAAAAGATAAATTATTTTTTTATCATTTATTTGCATATATTATTCTCTACAGTACAACATGGTGACCCAGTTACACATACATATATACATTCTTTTTTCACACATTATCATGCTCCATCATAAGTGAATAGACAGAGTTCCCAGTGCTGCACAGCAGGATCCCTATGCTAATCCATCCTGAAGGCAACATACTGCATCTATTTACCCCAAGCTCCCAGTCTCTCCCAGTCTGTCCCCTTCCCCCTTGGCAACTACAAGTCTATTCTCCAAGTCCATAATTTTCTTTTCTTTGGAAAGTTTCCCTTGTGCTGTATATTAGATTTCAGATATAAGTGATATCATATGGTATTTGTCTTTCTCTTTCTGACTTACTTCACTCAGGATGAGAGTCTATAGTTCCATGCATGTTGCTGCACATGGCTTTATTTTGTTCTTTTTTATGGCCGAGTAGTATTCCATTGTGTATGTAAACCACATCTTCCTAACCCAATCATCTGTTGATGGACATTTGGGTTGATTACATGTCCGGGCTATTGTGAATAGTGCTGCAATGAACATGAGGGTACATGTGTCTTTTTTAAGTAGAGTTTTGTCTGGATATATGCCCAAGAGTGGGATTGCTGGGTCATAGGGTAGTTCTATGTATAGATTTCTAAGATAACTCCATACTATACTCCAGAGTGGTTGTGCCAGCTTACATTACCACCAAGAGTCCAAGAGGATTCCGTTTTCTCCACACCCCCACCAGCATTTGTTATTTGTGGACTTATTCATGATGACCATTCTGATTGGTGTGAGGTGGTATCTCATGGTAGTTTTGATTTGCATTTCTCTAAGAATCAGTGATGTTGAGCATTGTTTCAAGTGCTTGTTGGCCATCTGTATATCTTCCTTAGAAAAATGTCTATTCAGGTCCTTTGTCCATTTTTCAATTGGGTTGTTGGCTTTTTTGCTGTTGAGTTGTGAAAGTTGTTTTTATATTTTAGAGATTAGGTCAGTTGCATCATTTGAAAGTATTTTATCCCATTCTGTAAGTTGTCTTTTTGTTTTCTTTTTTGTTTCCTTTGCTGTGCAAAAACTTGTCAGTTTGATTAGGTCCCATTGGTTTATTTTTGCTAAATTCTTATTATAAACTGGATTCCATTTTGTGAAGTGTTCACAGTCTTCGTTTAAAATCTCTCTTTCCTATGACTGATATTATAGATCTTATATGAGCATGACTATTAAGTATTTATATAACAAGTCAATATATTTAAAAGAACATGCAAGTAATAGTCTCTATCAATTCTATAATATTTTCTACAAGGGATAAAAAAAAGTATCAAGCTTTCTTTGGTAGTCCGGAGGAAATAGATTTTATTAGAGATAAACATTCAAAAAGCAATCTAAGGACATACTGTTAAGCCAAAGTTTTATTTCAAAGATTGTGAAGGGTCATTTTAGGTCATAGATAACTGGAAACAGTACAGAGATGGCATAAAAGTGATTTCTTTTCTTTAATTTGAAACAGAAACATAATCTAATTTTTAGTAAAATATTCAATGAAATATTCATGTTGATAAATATTTTGTGGTTTGAGTAAATGGAAAATGCTTATTCTTATATTTCCCTTAATTTAACTAGCCCTTTTTTATTCTCAGAAATAGAATTTGCACAATGGAGTAAAATACTATATCAACATCTTTCCATAAATAGGTAACTTCACAGACAGAAGACTCTTGAGCAGCTATACAAAATAAGAAAATATCTAAATAATTAAGAATATCAATTTAGGAAAAAATTACTTCTAAAATTCAAGTCCAAAATCACATTTTTCTCCATATTGTATATCTGCCTTGCCAACAAAAATAAAATCAATTTCTCAATGTCCTTCTTTAGGGGTACATAACACATTTAAACCACTCAAATGTAACACTTTATGTGATTCTTTCTGGCTAAGCCAGAAAATAGATGAAACTTTTCAAATATAGTTTTGTGCAAAAAAAAAAAAAAGGATCCTTATGTTCTCAAATTTCTTTATAGAGACAAATGATAACTGACATTACCATACTGCTGGGGAAAGCTAAAATTGTAAGGGGTAAGAAATCTTGTTTGGATTAAAGATGATAAGTTATAAAATTTATATTAAGCTCATATTTCATCTATATTCATAAAACAAGATTAATGTAAGATCACTGCTCTTGAATGAAGCTGTCTTAATTAAGTGCAAAATAAGATTAAAATGGATAATAAATAACATTTACTCTGGCCTTTCCTCCTCTATGGTGCCAAAAGTATCTGCTTGATTTATTTCTATCTTGATTCACTCAAATAAAAGTTATGTCAATAAATATGAATTCAAAGGCAGATCTTGCTAATACCATTTAATTTATCATTGAGTTAAAGTCATACAAACAACGGCACTGTGAGAGAAATAGCAAAATATATACATGGAAAAACAGTAGATACAATGAAATGATATTTTTAAGTATAAGAATGAATGGTCCGTTTTATCATTAAACCCAAAAGAAGAATGAGAATTAGCCTTTATGCTTATCATATCCATTATCATTTGTTGTTTCTAAATCTCAAGTCTTTATAAGACTCATTACATTCTTTTTTCCTTCAAGAAGATATGTTTTATGCAATATAGCTTTCAATTGAAAAAATATTGAAAAGCATTTTCTTACACGCTAATCAATGAATTCACTTCAGCAACTTCTACCTGTACTGAAAAAACACCTAAAGAAATGAAAATATATACCTGATATGGCTAATGTTACATCATGCCTTATGCAATCACTATGGTAAGATTTTCCTCCAGCTTTCCTTTTGCTCAGAGGCCAGTGTCACAATTTTCTCTGAGAATCAGACACTGGGTATAGGGGCAGGGGTTCCTTCCTCTTGAAGGTCCTGCAAAAGTCTAAGATGGCCATTCCTGTTTTTTACATGTAACAGTTACTATTTCCTGAAATCATGGCACTTGATTTTGCCAAATCAAATTACTAAATTATGGGAATTCCAGAATGTTAATACATATTTACTTACAAGCCTCTGATTATATTACCATACATTTTTCCAACAAATCACCCATAATTACATATTGTAGGCTGTATATTCATTTTCCACACAGTATTCCAAAGGAAATTTGGACAAAATTGAGATAACAGATTCATAGATGGGAAACCAGAAATATTCATTTATATATGGGTCTTTCAAATTATAAGAAAGAAGTTCATTTAGGCAGTATATTTCATTTGTGGAAAACAGAAAATGTAAAGAATCCAGAGAATCCTATCACTCCCTTCTGCAATAGGTGTATCTCATAAATGCACCATCTTTTGGTTATGTACTCAATGCAAGAGGTCCATCACATGACTACTCTCCAAAGGACTTGTCACCTATTTTCCTTTTTTGTTCCCATTTTACCTTTCACACAAATAAATAACCAGCAGTAACATCTGAAATTTTTCTCAGTGGGAGAATTTTACTTTACCGCAATTTTTCAAGACCAACTATGAGTGGTTCCATAGTGAATAAGCTCCCTATTTCCACTTATAGATGACATGTGGTATATATCCATCTTTAAACTAGGGCTATCATTTTCCTTCTCTATTAACTAGCCAGGGGCCATGAGTCTGGTTGACAGAGATAAAGCAAAGCAAAAGAACTAGATACCATTTAAATGAATGACAAAATTGTGTCTTCTGTGCTTGTTTTAGCCTTGTATTTATGTATAATTTCCATTTTATAATGTCATTACACAATCCCATTTTATAGTTTGATAAATTATATAAATCCAATTCATGATGGCAGTTTGGGTTGCATAGCCCCTTAGTAGTCATTGTCAGCCTCTCAGATTTTCTAGGGCCCAAGAGCAAGCCAGGGGATGTTCTTCACATTAAAAAAAATGGTAATTGGCAACAGAGGGCTTGGACTTATTCCAAAACTCAGATGTCTGAACAATGTTTCTCTATTGAGGTTTCAGAAGTTCTACAGATCACCTTAGTTTGCCCCAGACATTTCTACGACCATTGCATCTGGTAGGAATAAAGAGGTCAAACTGATTGGGCAATGTGTACCACAGATCTAGACTTTTAAAATGGGTGATATTACAAGTTGCCAAATAAATAACCGAAGTAGCTTACCCTAAGATATTATGCATAGACAAAAATATTCAAAGGCCTAGCAACTTGTCTCTCAAATTAGAAGATACATCCCAATAAGACTCAGCCCTTAAAAACCTAATTGATGATTTTGGCCAAATTTCCATGAGGCATATCTTTTACATTCCAGCTCACATGTCTTAATAAGGCAGATAGAATATTTGAAGCTTCCTCCAATCAGGTCTAATTAACATACAGTAATAGGTGAGCTTGGTATTGTGCAGTACATGAAGCTGACCAAGGTGTCTGGACTATGTTATGACAAGGAATAAAGCTACCTTGTGGTCACAATGAGGGTAAACAAACTTCTGATTTTATCTTATTTTCTTTACTAACTGGACATGGAAATACAAAAGTATTTTTTAGGTCAAATCTTTACACCAGTACCAGAGACTAGAGGTCCCTCTTTAAATAACCTGGAATCACCACTGCAGTTAGCATCAGTATCTCATTTAAGTTTAAGATAACCTGTCATTTTCTACGATCACACTGGTTTCTACCATGGGTAAACAGGTGAGGTAGCATGGGCTGTGGCAAGAGTCACCATACCTGCATCTTTCAATTTTTGCTGGTAGCACTGTCTCTGCAACTTCTCTGAATGTGTGGAATTGATTTTGTTTCATGTATTAGAAGAACATAGTAGTTCCAGTGCTTTCTATTTGCTTTTCCTATCACAGAATCTCTTCTACAGGTCAGAGAATCACCTGGGGATTCTCGTTGATACCAAGTATTTCTCTTCACACTGTATATCTTGATACTGGTCAAAGGACAAAAAAAATGCAACTTCTCACCAGAATTCAAGAACCCATTGTTGGGAATTCTATGGTACCCTAGAAGTTAAGGACACACTGTTGTCACTGCTGTGGCTTGGGTTACTGCTGTGACTTGCATTCAGTCCCTGGCCTATCCATGGGGTGGGAACATCCACATTCCAGCAAAAAAAAAAAATGTTTAAACTTCTTCAAGATTCATTTTGAAATTGGACCACAATAGTGAATTAAGTCTCTAAGTATTACTATCAATTGAGCCAAAATGATCAACCCACAGAAAGTGTGAGAATTTTTCTTTCCTAAGGGCACCTTCATCCTAAACTATGGATTATGCAAAGATTTACATGCACATATTTGTTGATGTATTTCAGGGTTCTAGTTCAAAGAGGTGGGATCTTTCCCCAATATTTGAAAGGCACGGTGTCTACTAAGTTTCCTGGGTTGGAGACTGTGAATTTCCACTGCCATCATGCTACTTCAAGATAGGGTTCTTCTACCAGAACTGGAATTTGTTACTTAAAAATGTCAAAGAAGCACCTTAGGGTGTCCAGCTATAATATTTCTAGGGGTCCTGTAATCAACTGAATATCACCATATAGTTTTGCATATAAAACCCTGATCACCACTATTGTAGGTATTGAATATAAATTTTGTCTACCTGGCTTCTGCTGCTCCATTATCCCATTCTCAATGAGCTAAGGAAATCCAACTCTACCACAGCATACTCATCATCATTTTTACCCTATACATTTACTTCAGAGATTTCAAAAAGGCTGGTGACACACTCACCAATTTATTTCTTAAGGAAATGATGGATTGATACATAGACTGTAGCTTTTGTGTCAAAAAAAATAACTACTTTCAGTAGTCAGCTACCAATACATTAATTAGAATGATTACTTATCATTCACTGTTTGGTTAAAGATTAATTTATATTATTATGAAAGAATAAATGTACTCTGGCCAATAAACAATGACATGGTTTGTATGTGTGAGTAGCAGGAGTTTGGAACACAGATAATCATTTACTTGAGAATACAGAATGACTCCAATAGGATTTTGATTATCATTTCTAGGCTCTCAGTTCAGTGGTTGAAGTTATAGCATCACTGCTCTTGCTCAAAGATGTCCTGACATGATCACACTGGCCATAACTGAATGATACTGCACATGTCATAAGATCAATTCTTAATTGAGAAACATTACTTTGGACACATTTTGTAAACAGGGTTTTCTACTTATAAAATCACTCCAAATAACTAAAAGTTAATCTTTTCACAATATCTATGTTGATTGAAGTTTTTCTAAAAAGCCTTATGTTTTATTGTTTTCTCACACAGATGACACTGATCATGATTTAAATGTTTTTTCATGGCTACAACTACTAATGAATAAAAAAGGAAACTTCTACAGTTTTTAATACAGCAGTGGTTCTCAAGCATGATCCTCAGACCAGCAGCATCAGCAGGTGGGAAATTTTTCAAATGACAAAATTTATGTCCCACTTCTGATCCACTGACTAGAAAGACCTGGTGATTCTGATGCCCGCTAGAGCAGGAGAACACAGATCTATGGAACTGTTAATGCCTCTACTAGAGCACAGTCTTTAGGATCAGGCACACTTTGGTTTGAATGTGGTTTCTGCCATTTCTTCACCATGTGATCTTGGTAAAGTTATGTAACCTAAACAAAACCTACATTCCTCTCTGTGTAAACTCAACTCTATACAACTGTGAGGATTACATGAGTAATTAAATGTAAATGTCTTAATATAGAGCTTCACAGACAGTAACAGTTTAATGAATGGTCAGAATTTTTCTTTAATTACAACATACAGCTATTTCAACAATTCTATTCCCCTGATAGCTATTTTATACATATTTGTCTTCATTCTTATGTACATTTTAATTTAACAGTACTTATTAAAGTTCTAAAATTGTTTCATTTTTAACATTTTTCTATAAATGAGCTACACTGAAAAAAATTTAGTACCTTAATATTTTGAGGGGAGTTTCCTTTGTGGCTGAGTGAAAAGGAATGTGACTAGCATCAATGAGGATGCAGGTTCTATCCTTGGCATTGCTCATTGGGTTAAGGATCCAGTGATGCAGTGAGCTATAGTGTAGGTGGTAGATATGGCTTAGATCTCACATTGCTGTTTGCTGTGGTGTAGGCTGGCAGCTACAGCTCCAATTAAACCCCTAGCCTGGGAACATCCATATGCTGCTAGTGCGGCCCTAAAAAGACAAAAAAAAAAGATTTTGTACTTTTTCTAGATAACTGAGGTAGCCAAAAAAATCTTAACTTCTTACCTAATTTTATTTTAAAAAATGATTTCATGTGGAATATTCATTTTTATAGTTTGGTATGGTCCCAATTAGGCATATTAAGAAAAAAAAAAAACTTAAGCTAGATTTCTAAGTATATGACAGTAAAAAATGATCGCATTCAATCTAAAACAAACTGCAGGATTATAATTGTTCTTTTTCTACATTCTTCCATGTTCAAAATCCTGGAAAACTTACAAAGTTAAATAAAGAAAAATTATTTTGTACCAGCCAACATTTAATTAGGTGTCCCTGAGGCTCGTGGAGTTATAGAACTTAGCAAGCAAGTATAAAATTTATTCTTTTTCCGTGTGTAAGAATAGAAAGATGTATTAGGTCTCAATGGTGAGGATAAATTGAACTCCTTGGAAATAAAAATTAAGCATATACAGTCGCTTTGATTGTTTTCTATCACTGGATGTCCAAAGAAAAGGATTCCATTAGCAATCCTAAGCTTTTAAATGTATTAGATATTATATCAACTGTCCAACAAACACAGAAAGCAATACATTCTGTAACCTTTCATAAGTCCAGAGCTAGGGATCAACATTCATTATTCCTTTTCATTTGTGAATTAAAAGGCAACATATTGAATGTGAAGTATTTCCCAAAGTGTCTTTCAACAATGTCTTATGTTATTAATGGATACTTTACAGGACTTTTAAACAAAAGAGCACATGGTATTACAAATTCACTCCATCAAATTTATTTTATTTCCACTTATAATTAATTGATGATGGCTTGAAGAATGGTTTACGTGGAAATCAAGTTTGTGAAACTGTTTTTACTCTTATTTCTTCTCTGGTTAATACTGTTGTTATTTTCTATTTTAAAAAAAATCAAGAAGAGGCTGAGCAGTAAGGTAAAAATCATAAATGTGTTGATATTACCTTTCTCATCTTTGACTCCATGAAAATAGGAATACAAGACTACTTTGCCATTCACAATTGGCACAAGCCAGCCTGTAAAATGTCACATTTTTAATGTATTTATACAATTAAATTATTTTACCTCTTAAGGTAAATCACTCTTTTACGTCATATCCTTTTTCAGTTCCTCAGGAATTTTTGTCCCATACGTTATCCTATTCTTATTACAGGATCAATATTTATTCTCTGGTATACTATATTAAGTGAAAAAAATCACCCATGTTTAAGTAGCCTTTGTTTGGCCTAGTTACAGTACCATTCAATTTATTTTCTTTTCCTTATAGCCGTGCTTCTTAACAAAAGGAAAGATTTTATCTTACCAATATTTTTTTTACTTCCTTCTCACTTATCCATGGCAATCAATCAAACACCAATCAATAGAAATACATCAAAATTCCTTATCTGATAGTCAACATAGGCTAACATTATGCAGCAGAAAGAAATAATCCCACTCAGATTAAATTAACAATAGTTTAATTCTCACACAAATTTGGTATGGTCCCAAGTTAAAGAAAGCTTCAGCCATTTGTAAAAGTAACTTTTCAACATAAGCTTTCACAATGAAAATAAAAAGCATGGAGGATTTCATTGAATGTTCTTTAAGTGCATCAATCCAAAAGGGAGGTCCCGTTCACCTCTTGTAGACAAAGCAAGGGACTTATTAAAGTCTGAGAGGAGAGTGATACATTGAAGGAAAAATAAAACTTTAAAAAGTAAAACTTTTCTGTGGAAATGTTCATTTGTGCCATATCTTAAATTCCAGATATAAGTAATATCATATGGTATTTGTCTTTCTCTTTCTGACTCACTTCACTTAGTATAAGAGTCTCTAGTTCCATCCATGTTATACATGTATGTGTAACTGGGTCACCTTGACATGCAGTGGAAAACTGACAGAACACCGTAAACCAGCTATAATGGAAAAAATAAAAATCATTATAAATGAAAAAAATAAAAACAATGAATCTTGAAAATAAAAAAAGTAAAACAATGATTTTGGAAATTCAACCTACCCACATAGCAAAAGACATTAAAATTAATAAATTCACTGTCACAAAAGCATGTTCTAGAGAAAATGTCAAGATTGTTGCTGTGGGAGGTCCCATTGTGACTCAGTGAAAACAAATCTGACTAGTGCCCATGAGGACACAGGTTCAATCCCTGGCCTTGCTCAGTGGGTTAAGGATCCAACAATGCTATGAGCTTTGGTGTAGGTTGCAGATGCAGCTCGGGTCTGGCATTGCTGTGCCTATGGTGTAGGCCAGTGGCTATAGCTCCAATTTGACCCCTAGCCTGGTAACTTCCAAATGCCATGAGTGTGGCCCTAAAAAGACCAAAAAAAAAAAAAAAAAAAAAAAAAAAGAAAAAGAAAAAGAATGTAGCTGTACTACCTTTTGCAAGTACTTCAAAAAAACAAAAGTACAAAGTATATAGTTATTTAAAGAGCTTGTTTAAAGATTATGTTTGAGAATTTTATATTTCTTCATCTAATTATGGAATAGGAACCTTGGGTACATTATCCTTCAGTCACCTCAGTAAAAGCCCAAATAGAAATACTATGACGTAAGAAAGATTTTTTGTTTAATAGCATGATCCCCATGATATACCAGGAGATGCATAACTTATTGACAGTTATATGGCAGCAGAATCACTACCAGCTTGTTCTGAAAGGGACAGAGACAGTACAAAATTAAAGGTCTTTGACTCCAGAAATTCTACTTGCAGGAAATGGGATAAAATTATTCTGCTACAAAAAAACCCTCTATCTTTTATGACAAAGCAAAGAGAACTTAGACAGTGTGGAAGAATACTGTGAGGATGGAATCCAGAACTGTAGAAAATTATTCCCAGGCCTACAACTTAATAGGATCTTCATTACTGGATTTCAGAATTACTTGAGACCATTGACTCCATTTTTTCTTTCATTTTCTCCCTTTTTGAACCAGGATATCTATGCCTGCCCTGCTACTGTATTTCAGAAACACATAATCTATTTCTTTTGTTTAAAATGTCCAAAGATGGAGAAAAGTTATAATCAGAATGGATTATATTCAGAGCTTCATTCATACCTGATTTCGAAGATTAGAGAATAAAATTTGGGACTTTAAAACTAATAATTCTTAGTTAAGAGTTTAGACTTTGTGTCAATGCTCTAATAGGATAAGGCCTTGGGAAACTCTGGGTTAGGGTGAATAATTTTTTATATGCTATAAATATGAATATCTGGGGGTAGAGGTTAGACTGGAATAGGTAGAATGATTCCCTCAAATGGCTACATCCTAACCCCTGGAGTCAGTGAACATGTTACCTTACAGAGAAGAAGGAACTTTGAGGAGCTAAGTATGGTTTTTTAACCTGAAATAGAGAAATTATCCTGGATTGTCAAGTAAACTAAATATAATCACTTGGCTTCTAAGAAATGGAAGGACAGAAGTCAGAAAATATGTGACTATGGAACAAGTAGCAGGAAAAAATTGAGAGAGAAACTAGAACCATTTTTTTTTCTCACTTTGAAAACGCAAGAAAGAAATCATGAGCTGAGTGTGAATCATCTCCAAAAGCTGATCCCAGTTCTCACACTGACAGCCAACAAGAAAATAGGACCTCAGTCCTACAACAACATAGGACTGACCTATGCAAACGAATTGCAAGGAAATACAACTTTTACTATATCTGTAGACTCTGGGGGTAGTAACTTGTGGAAGTGACAGACAACTTTATCAGGAGCACTGTAAGACACACCATTCACGTTTACGGTTATAAATAAGCTATCATTAGTTTTCTACCAATTAGTCTTATTCTCATTTCTTTCCTGTCTACTTCATAGAAAGTGCTGCTGTTAGCATCTGAGTTTCTTATTGTCAATTAACTAATAATTTCACAGTTTTGCTTTTTAGAAAGGAATATGAATAAGAGAGGAAGATTTTTTAAATGATATTAGTAGGCAGAATAGTTTCTTAGTTCATTGTAAATATCACAAGAAATTATATCAGTGTGTAAACTGGTGATGATTTCAAAAATAGCCTTTTTTTTTTACCATGTTGTATAACTGCCTTTTGTCTTTCTAATTTATTTGAAAAATTTTGAAGTCCATTTGTACCAGTTTACTTTACTAAGCATGTAATAATGTGGTATCATTTCACTTAGAAATAAAGATGCAAGTTTATAAACTGACTTAATCTAACTGAACCCTCTCCAATGTTACCTTTTTTAGGAGATACTTTTTTATAACAGAGAATTGAAACACAAAAGGCCAGTGGCAGTTCATCACTAGCAGGAGAAAAATCCAGTAATGAAAAAACTGTAATAAAGTAAGTATAAGAAAGTCTGAGATCCAGGCTGTATAGTAATAAAGATAAAATAAATAGGCTAGGGAAAGATAAGAGTTATCTACTTCAGTAAGCAAGAAGTGGTCACAATTGACAAAGAAGATAGAAGTCCACATGGAGAATTAACTTCAAGTTTAACTAACAAGAACAGGATTGAAAATATACACAACTGGAATAGAAATTACAAAGCCTGTCTTCATTATGTGTCAAAAGAATAATAATTGGTCTAGGATGCTTTGCCTAAGAATATACATTTTCAAATCTAAAGTGACAACTGAACAGCAAACATGAACACACAATCTAATCAACCTTTTATTTAAAAATATATTAATTTTGTTACAACATATGAATCTTTCCCTAATTATTTGTAGACACTTTTGCTATATATGTAAAAGATCTTCCCTTTTATATTTCTAGGAACAATTGGTTTTGAAATAAACATATTTTAAAAATAAATGTTTTTTAATCCAGATTTGGCCAAGCTTGCAATCTGATAAATGACTATTAAATTTCTCAGTTTTAGCCACTCTTCCTTAAAAATAATTGGAAAATGTCAACATATTTTTTAAAAAGATTATTCTGTATCTTTTGCTTACCTCAAAGAAATGAATTTTTATGCTTTAGCAAGGTTGTTCAAGGGATATTTTATAAAGCAAAAATAAAATGTTTCTTCCTAATAACAAAATATGTTTCACCTGTTGATAAAAGGTACATTCTCTTTAAAAGATGAACAATAGCATAAAAAAAAGTAAAAGAGAAACTGGTTTTCTGTCCTCATGATTAGTAAATTTCATTGCTGATGACAAAATTGTCTCCTGTAATAAAAACTGTACTGTTCTTGATTTTAAGGATAATCAAAATGTGCTTTGTATAATCTATTGTTCTGTATATATTAGACTAGACAAGAGAAAATTGATAGATTTGTCTGCCCGAAGACTACAGACAAGTTGGCTATTGTATTAAGGCTGAGAGGATTATCATTCCAGGACACTACCAGTGTTTCAGGAGATTTCATTATCCTATATTTAGTGATAAAAGGTAATTTTCATTGGGGAAACAGAATACTGGCAAGAACTATTTTATTATTAAATATGAAAGCTAATAGACATCACTTGATCAATTCCCAAGTATTAGAAATTATTTTTATATACTGAATCCCTATTCTTTAAGATTATTATTATTGTTATTACTTTTCCAAGCATAAAGCCAGATGAGTGATCCATTTACATAACCACATCTCTGTTCATTACTCTTCCAAACTCTCATTCTGATTTGTACATACCTGCCAAACTAGTCCATCTGGTCATAATGTTTGCCAATTCATAATATGGTGATATAGTATAAGTCATTTGAAAAGGCTTTTCTACATATATTCCATCAATGCAGATCCATAATCTCCTTCAAGAATTCAGTAAAAAAAAGATTCACTTTCTGTGACTTTACTTCCACAACTCACTTTAATCACTCTCTATTCTGTAACAGTAGATATTCATTCATATTTATATCTGATGCTATTGGATACATTATTTTCAAAATCTCTCCTGTGGTATTCCATGAGTCATAGTTCCTATTTTATACATTTTTCAGCTGACAATAAGCTCAAAATAATAACAAATACATTTCAATAATAACATAATTAAGAATAACTGTCTCCAAGTCCAAGTCTTCCATTCACGTCTATTGATGTTAGTTGGACGCTTTCAAAATACAACTGGAACTAGGCCTATCAATATGTTATACTATCTTCCAAAATCCTATGCATTACTCTAAGAATTTTAGTCAGTCTGTTAAATAATATTCTACTTATTTAAACAGCACTATCAGAAGATATGTTTAACCTTCCATGTTTTTTTTTTGTTTGTTTGTTTGTTTGTTTTTTTTTTTTTTTTTTTTTGCAGAGTCACTGCTAGAATGAAATGCCCATAGTATTAAATACAGAAATGGAGGTCATATTTCTGAAAAAGCTAAGAAAAACAAGTTAAATTTTTTGTTTAATACTACTCTAATATAGTTTTATAATGTTTTTAGGGAGAAAAATACTTGCTAGTTTATGATGACTTAAACTCAATTTTCTGAATGCTATAACTAGAACTAAACTTTTATTCCAGTAGAAAAGAATAATAATATTTTGGAGGGTATCCAACTAGTGAAAACTTCCACAAAATGAGATGTGTATTTGTATACTGTCCATAAAATCCTTCATTCTAGTATAGAAGGTATAAAAGTGACTATTTTTATATACTTATTTTAATATTAGTATTGGGCCATTATAATTTTTAAGTAATTCAGTAATTAAGCCTTTCCATTATCTAACCTTTCAATTTTGAATTCTAATATGGCAGTGTGAATTATAAAACATTGTTAACTTGTAAATAATTTATAGCTCAAAATAAATATATTAAAATACATATGATTCAAAAATTAAATTTGTAATATATTGAAACTTTCTTTTTCATATTTATTACAATGGTTTCTAAACCTCAGCCAGGCCATCCATTTATCAACTGTTCCAAATATTTTTAAGTACATGTTGACATACTGTTTTGTAACTGTTGCTTTTATTCAATATATTTAAAAGATAGACTTATGTCCAAGTATCAGGCAAAAGAAAAAATATACCAATTCAGCTGTCTTTCAGAAAATGTAAAAGTTTTACCAATTTGGCATTTGCTGACCTATTTCCACTGTAGATTAGAAAATTGCAGTAAACACAATAAATAGTCCGAGAAACTTACATTCACAGAGTATATCAAAATGTGATATTGACAACGTGATATTGATACTGAAAATGTTAAATGACAGCAGTGACAACACAGAATGATTAATATTTTCCATTTCATCTTTGAGAGAAATTGAGAAGAGACTTCTTGGAAGAAAAAATTGGTTTTATCATAGTTGTACACACATAATCATTTATAATTTAGCCATCACATGCCTTACAGGGCACATACTCATGGCAGTAAGGTGCCTATGAAATTTCAGAAACCAGGTTGTATAAAACTGAATCCATGATATGTAATCAACAAAATATGGCTTGTGATTTTGGACAGTAAATCTAAGCTATGTATCAGGAACAAAAATATTTCACAAGAGAATTTAAAGTTGAAGATGAAAATTTGGGTTATTTACATGTCTTAGCTATTGCGAATAGTGCTGTAATGAACATGCAGAAGCATGTATTATTTTCAAGGAAAGTTTGATCTAGATATATGCCCAAGAGTGGGATTGCTGGGTCATATGGTAGTTCTATGTAAGTTTTCTAAGGTACCTCCATACTGTTCTCCATAGTGTTTGTACAAGCTTCCATTCCCACCAACAATCCAAATGCCCATGAACAGATGATTGGATTAGGAAGATGTGGTATATATACACAATGGAATACTACTCAGCCATAAAAAAAAAACAAAATAATGCCATTTGCAGCAACATGGATGGAACTAGAAACTCTCATACTAAGTGAAGTAAGGCAGAAAGAGAAAGACAAATACCATATGATATCAATAATATCTGGAATCTAATATATGGCATAAGTGAATCTTTCCACAGAAATGAAAATCATGGACTTGAAGAATAGACTTGTGGTTGCCAAGGGGGAGGGGGAGGGAGTGGGATGGATTGGGAGCTTGGGGTTAATGGATGCAGACTATTGCCTTTGGAATGGATTAGTAATGAGAACCTGCTGTGTAGCACTGGGAACTATGTCTAGTCACCTATGATGGAGCCTGATAATGTGAGAAAAAAGAATGTATACATGTATGTGTAACTGGGTCACCATGCTGTACAGTAGAAAATTGACTGAACACTGTAAACCAGCTATAATGGAAAAAAACAAAAATCATTATATTAAAAAACAAAGAAGAAGAAAAGTGCAAAAAAAATAAAACAAAATTGAAGATGACTATAGAATTGCATAAAATTGTAAAAGGCTTCCGAGGCCATTGATAGAATAATGGCAAATTTATATTTTAAGAGCTATTACAGATAGGTTGCTATTGTTCAGTGCCATGTTGACATATGCATATACCATAATATATGACAGACTAATATAGTTAAGTGAAAAGGGGGGGAAGCGTAATCACTGAAATCAGATTGTCCAGGGTTCAAATTTCAACTCTGGTACATAAATATGTCAACTTGGCTAAGTTGTTTCTTTTACTAGTCTCAATTTTCTTTTCTTAAAATAAGAGTTATATTAACTATCTCACAGTTATGAAAATGAAAATTAATATACTGTATATAGGGTCTGTTATACAAGGCATATAGTCAGAAATTTAAAAACACTCTACCTTTCTTTAACAATTAACCTCCTGAACTCTCTCACCTCTGCAATTTCTTATTTCTCTTACCATGATCCAATTCACATCAAGGAGTTTATAAGTTTCCTGTGTTTCTGTTTCTATCTCATTTCCTTTCTACACAAGCTATTGTTTTTTTGAGAGACAAAAGTAGCAGCAATTTTGGGTGCAGGTGCTGGAACTATGTGTCTGAATTAGAACCCTGGCTGCATAATTATTGACAACTAATTATTCCCTGTAGACCATAGTTTACCGTATTATTACCATATTAGTTGAGTGTGCATTAAATGAGATAATTATATATAAATTATATGTTAACTAGTAGCAACAATGATTTATACTTGATAAGTGTACAATAAGGGATATTTTATCATTTTAATAAATGCTGATGATTTATTTGTATGACACGAGATCCTAATGGAGTCTTTAAGATACACATGTGTTTGTAAATTTGGATATTTTAAGTTAAATTTCAACTTCAACAGTTCTACTTCTCATCATGTACCCTTTTTTTCCATATCTCTTTTTCTCTGTTCACTATGCTTAACTTTTTCCTTTCTACTGGTCATTGTTCTTTGGTTTTTATAAAAAATTAATTTTAATTGAGCAAATTTGACATGAAAATTATAAAAGTTTCAAGTGTACAGCATTATATTTCTACTTTTTTGGCTGCACCCATGGCATGTGGAATTTCCCTGGCCAGGGATCAAACACATGTCACAGCAGCAACCCAAACCACTTCAGTGACAACACAGGATCTTTAACCCCCTGTGTGACAAGGGTACTCCTGTATATTAGGATATATGTATATATTATATATATATTCCATATATGAGTGAATTCATGTGGTGTTTGGCTTCCTCTGTCAGACTTATTTCACTTAGCCTAACACCATCAAGTTTCATCAACATTGTAGCAAATGGAAAGGTTTCATTTTCTTTCATAGCTGAGCAGCAGTTCATTATATATACCCATTCGTCTGTTTATGGGATCTTTGTTTTTTTCCATATCTTGGCTATTGCAAATAATGCTGCAATGAACATAAGGGTATGAATATATTCAGATTAGTGTTTTCATTTTCTTTGGCTAGTTACCCAAAATTAGAATGGCCTAATCATATGGTAGTCCTGCTCTTAATTTTTTAGGAATCTTTATACTGTCTTCCATAGTAGCTGTACCCATTTACATTCCCACCAACAGTATGTGTGTTCCCTTTTTACTATATCTTCACCAACACTTGTTCTTGCTTTGTGATAATACTATTCTAACAGGTGTGAGGTGATACTGTGGTTTTGATTTGTATCTCCTTAATAATTACACTGAACGTCACTTCATGGGCCTATTGGCTGTTACAGTTCTTTGGAAAACAAAAGCTTATTTGGCTCTTCCATCCATTTTTTAATCAAGTTGATTTTTTGTTGTTGAATTGTATGAGGTTATTATATTTTATATATATATATATATTTGGATATTAACCCTTTATTTGATATCAATATATTTTCACCTTTGGTAAGTTGTCTCTTCATTTTATTGATGTTTCCATTTCTGGGTAGATTATTTTAGTTTGATATTATTTCATTTGTTTATTCTGCTCTGAGTTCCTTTGCCTGAGGAGACATGTCTATAAAGATATTACTAAGACTGGGGTCAAAGAACAAACTGCCTATGTTTTCTTCTAGGAGTTTTACAAACAAGTCTTTAATCCAGTTTGAGTCAATTTTTGTGTGTGATGTGGTCTAGTTTCTTATTTTGCATGTGGCTATTCAGTTTTCCTAATACCATTTATTGAAGAGTCTATCTTTTCTTCACTATATGGTCTTTGCTTCTTTGTTTTAAATTAATTGCCAATATGTGTGGGTTTTTATGGGGCTCTCAATTCTGTTCCATTGATTTCTATATATGTTTCAGAGTTTTGTAGGTATATTTTGAAATCAGGGAGTGTCACACTTCCAGCTTTTCTCTTTCTCGTAAGGATTGTTTTGGCTATTGAGGTGTTTAGTAGTTCCACACAAACTTTAGAATTGTTTGTCTATTTCTTTGAAAAATTTCCTTGAGATTTTGGTAGGGTTTGCATTGAATCTGTAGATTGTTTTAGGTAATAATGACATTTTGACAATGCTAATTTTTTCAGTCCATGAGCACAGAACCTTACCTTAGTCTAACTTTCAAATTTATCTTTTCAAAGACCCACATATGAACTTCATTGATCTTTTCTTCTTTATTTGTAGTCTCTATGTTATTTATCTCTGTTATTTCCTTCCTTCTACAAATATCTATTTTTTGTTATTCTTTTTCTATTTCCTTCAGGCATAACATTAGATTGTTTGAGACGTGTCTTGTTGATAGCCTATATTGCTATAAACTGCTGCTCCTATTACTGATGTGGTTATATCCCATAGATTTGGTAAGTCATATTTTTATTTTAATTTGAGTTCAGGTAATTAGAAATTTCTCCTTTGACTGCTTCATTGACCCAATAGTTGTTCAGGGGCATGTTTTTCAGTATCAATGTTCGTGATTCTTCTCACTTTCACCTTGAATTTAATTTCATTCCATTGTGACCAAAGAATATGCTTGATATGATTTCAATCTTTGGAAATTTACTGAGAACTGTTTTGTGTCCCAACATATGATCTATATTTGAGAAAGTTCCATGTGTACTTGAGAAAAGAGTGTACTCTTCTTTATTTGCATGAAATGTTCAGTAAAAATTTATCAAATCTCATCTGATTTAATGTTTCATTTAAGGCTGCTGATTTTTTGTTTCAAAGATCTATCCATTGATGTTAAGTGTGGTGTTAAAAGTTTTCAATTATTATCATTTTGCTGTAAATTTTCCCTCTTTAGTTCTGTTGTTACTTTATAAATCTGTTTAAAATTTTATTCTGATATATTTACATTTTCTGCTTTTGTATGATTTTCACTTTGCTCAAAGTTTTGTGTATTTTGACCATTTTATTTCTGGTAGAAGAGCACTTTTCTACATATTTTGTTAAATCAGTCCTAATGTTGATGAATTCCTTCAGCTTTTGTTTGTCTGGGAAAGTATTACGTCTCCTTTTGTATCTGAATGATAACTTTTTTGGATAGAGTATTATTGGGTGACAGTGTATAGTTTTTTCTTTCAGTATTTTGAAATATTATTCCACTCACTTTTGATTTTTTTTGCTGATAAAAATGCTTGTAGACTAATGAGGACTACTTTGCAGGTTATCATCATTTTTCATCTAGATCTCTTTAAAATCCTTTGTACTTAATTTTTGATAATTTTAATATTATATATATTAGAGAAGGACTCTTTATGAAGGTAATTACCTATCCTCTTTGCTTCATAGAATTGTATCTCTAGTCCCTCTCTAAGTTTGGGAAGCTCTCAGTTATTATTTCTTTAAATAATCGCTATGATCCCTTCTGCCTCTTTTCTTCTTTTGAGATAACTGTTATATTAATGTTGCCCTTCCCAAAAAAGTCAGATATTTCTTGTAGGATTTCCTCATCCTTTAACCTTATTTTTTCCCTCTTCTACTCATATCACTTCTATATATCTTCCTTTTGAGTACATTAATTCCCCCCATTTCATATTGTCTGCCCTATTTCCCATGATTTCTAATGTGTTCACTTTGTTTACTGTGTTCTTTAGCACCAAAATTTTTGTTTTCTTATTTTTGAGAGTGCCAATCTCCTTGGTAAAGTATTCTTAATGTTCATTAATTTTATACATGATCTCATTAAAGTTTCTTTTCTAAGTTTTATATTGTTAGTTTCTTCATGATAGCTGTTTTGAATTCTTTATCAGATCACAATATCCTATATTACTTTAAGTTCAATTTCTGGAGAATTATTATTATCTTTTTGTAGTATACTATGGTTCTTCATGTTTGATAATTTGTTCTTCTGCAGGTGCATTTGATATTAAATGATAGGTTAGGAATTATTCCTTTCTTTGTTTTTCCGGTTGGTGGTGTTTCACACAAGTTTTTGGCTTCTTTTAGCTGAGTTACCTCATTTTATTTGAAAACTTCATATAACCATCTTCTAAAATACAAAAATAAAGCTTTCTAGTAGTCATTCTAGTGAGATATAAGAAGCAAAGACATAAAGAATTAGTTAAGGAGGCATCTACAACAAATGTGAACACCAAAGTACACACTTCAAAATATGAAAAGTCAAGGAAAAATTATACTACAAAATTTCAAAAATTAAAGGCATAGAATATTGCAATCTAACTTAAGGAACTCAAAATTACTATTATGAAGAAATTCAACAATCTACAAGAAAACTCAGAAAGACAACTCATGGGAGGGAGAGGGAGTGGGAGGGATCGGGAGCTTGGGCTTATCAGACACAACTTAGAATAGATTTACAAGGAGATCCTGCTGAATAGCATTGAGAACTTTGTCTAGATACTCATGTTACAACAGAAGAAAGGCTGGGGGAAAAATGTAATTGTAATGTATACATGTAAGGATAACCTGACCCCCTTGCTGTACAGTGGGGAAAAAAAAAAAATAGTACAGAATGAACATTGTAAATGTAAGAAAGCATTGCATTATTAAAAAAAAAAAAGAAAGACAACTCATGCAATCTGGAATAAAATGAATGAACAGAAGGAGTTCTTTACCATTAAGATAGAAATTATAATAAAGAGCCAAATTGAAATTCGTGAGCTGAAAAATTCAATAAATGAGATGAAGGATGAGGTAAAGAGCTCCTGTAGTAGGGCAAAGCAGATGGGAAAATAAATGACTTTGAGGATAGGACTGTAGAAATAATACAGTTAAAAGAAAGGAAATGAAGATTTTTTTCAAAAAAGTAAATAAAGCCTATGAGCACTGTCAGGTTTGATCAGAAATTCAAATGTTAGAATAACTTGAATTTCAAAGGAGAGGTAGGAGAAGGCACTACACAGTTTATTTAAAGAAACAATAGCTGAGAACTTCCCAAACCTGGGGAAGGACTTATGCATACAACTTCATGAAGTTCTATTATATCAATGCAAAAATATCTTCTCCAAGATACATTATATTACAACTTTAAAGAATCAATGATAAAAAAAGAAATGTAAAGACCCCAAAGTGAAAAGGCAAATTACCTACAAAGGAACCCCATTAGGCTACCAGCATATTTCTCAGCAGAAACTACTGGCTTATAGAAGGTGGAATTACATATTCAATATATTGAATGATAAATACATCACCCAGGGATAATTTATCATCAAAATCATCCTTCAGATATAAAGGAGAAATAAAGGCTCTTCCTGCCAAACAAAAGCTAAGGAAATTCATCATTACTATACCTGCTTTGAAAGAAATACTGAAAGGAGTTCAACTAAAATAGAAAGTTACTAATTAATGACATGCATACATATGGAAGTACACAACACACTGGCAAAAGTAACAAATACATATGCAGAATTTAAAAACTGTAACTCTATGTTAGAATAGTATGTTAACCACTTAACTATGGTAAAAAGTTAAAGAAACAGACTAATTAAAATAATTATAGCTACTGTAATTTGGATACAGTGGATGCACAGCATAAAAACACATACACTGTGATAAAAATACAAAAGGGAAGGAGGGAAGGGGACAGCCTCATAAGCAAACGAAGTTAAGTTACTATCACCATAAAACTGGCTATTTTATCTATGAGACGATTTATTTAAGGCCCATGTGTGGCCATGGTAACCACACAGAGTAAATATCTGGCCAAATTAAAAATGTAGTCATAAACAGAGGGAAAAAGAAAAAACAGAAACACAAAGCAAAAAGAAAACAATTAAGATGGTAGTAATAAGTCTCTACGTATCAATAAACACTCTTAATATAAACTGACTAAATTAGGTAATCAAAAGTCTTGATGTGGCTGGATGAATTAAAAAAAAAATAGGACCCGACCATACACTGCCTTCAAAATCCTCATTTAAGTTCAGAAGACACACAAGCTCAAAGTAAAAAATATGGAAAAGATATTCCATGCAAGTAGAAACCAAAACAAAGTACATAGCCATATTTATATTAGACAAATAGAATTTAAGTCAAAAATTGCAATAAGAGACAAAGAAGGTCACTATATAATGATGGTATCAGTATATCAAAAAAATAACAACTGTAAATATATATATATATATATATGTAAAATCAGTATCGGAGAATCTAAATACATTAAGCAAATATCAACAAATTTGATGAGAGCAATAGAAAACAATATAATAATAATAGGGGATTTTAATACCCCACTGTCAACAACAGATAGATTGTCCAGACAATCAACAAGTAAATTCAATTAAATCATACTTTAAACCAAATGGACATTGGACATATATATAGAACATTTCATTCAACAGCAGCAAAAACACATTCTACTCAGGTGTACATGAAATGTTCTCTAGGATGGATCATTTGGTAAGAAACACAACAAATCCTACAAATTTAAGAAGATTGAAATCACTCCAACTACCTTTTCTGACAAAAATGATATGAAACTAAAATTCAGCAATAAGAGGATGAAAATTTTAAAAATAAATGTAAACTAAACAGTACTTCTGAACAAGCAATGGGTCAAAGAAGTCAAAAGGAAAATAAAAATATGTCAAAATGAATGAAAATGCAAAGATACCATATACAATGGGAAGCTGCCATAGCAGTTTTTAGAGGAAAGTCTAGAGTGATAAATGCATATATTAAGAAATTAGAAAGACTTCAATAAAACCTAACTTTTTACATCAGGAACTAGAAAAAGAAGAAATTATGCCCATTATAAGATAAAAAGGAAATAAAAACTTAGAGTGGAAATGAATGAAATAGAGTGGAAAAATGGAAAGTATAAACAAAACTAAGAGCTGGACTATCGAAAAATAAGCAAAACTGATGAACTTTTATCTCAAATAATAAAAAGGGGAGAGGGATTTTTTGTTGTGGCTCAGTGGGTTACAAAACTGACTGGCATCCAGGTTTAATCCCTGGCCCTGCTTCAGTGGATTAAGGATCTGGCATTGCCATGAGCCATGGTGTAGATCACAGATGCTGATTGGATCCTGTGTTGCTGTGGCTGGCTGTGGTGTAGGCCAGCAGCTGCAGCCCTGATTTGACCCCTAGCCTGGGAACTTCCATATGCAGATGCAGCCCTATAAAGGGAAAAAAAAAAAAGGAAGAAAATAAAAAGGGGGAAAATAGGATACATTATAATTGATATTACAGAAATACATAGAATCATCAGAGAATACTATGAATAACTATAGGCTAAAATTTAATAACCTAGATGAAATAGATAAAATCCCTAACACACAAACTACCAAGACTGAATCAGGAAGAAATAGAAAGTTTGAACAAATAGTGAGTAAGAAGAATGAATCAGTAATCAAAAACCTCCCAAAACAGAAATCCCTAGAACCTGATGGTTTCAGTGGAAAATTTTACCAAACATTTAAAGAGGAATTAATGACAGCAGATATTTTTCATCTATATTGTTTAGAAGGTTTAATAAAAGAATTTTAGAGCCCATACTTACAGTACCTACACAAAATAAGGCCTCAAAATATGTGAGCTGTTTTTGTTGTTATCAAATTTCTTTTCTTCCTTTTTCATTGAAATATTACCAAGAAGCAACTCTTACAGATTCTAGTTGAAAATTTTCTAATACTTTAATTTAGGGGTATTTTAAAAGAATCTTATTAAAAAACTATTTTCCTAGGATTAATGCATTTATGAAACCACAACAAGCTTATACACGGTTTTGAGGACCTCTCAGAACTCTGACAACCTGCCCTAGTTGAAGGGTCACCCATAGTTAACTATTTTATTAAAGGCATTTTGATGATAAGATTTAGCAAAGAAAGAGAGATTAAGTCAAATTATTTTCTTCACAATTGGATCTATATAACAACCTCTATATAATACCCCCTTAGTCACTAGCACATTTAAATAATTATGATTTTCATATAACTTACTATCCAAACAAGGTCCCACATTGAGACTAAAGATGGGATCTATTTATTACATCAGGAAATAGGCATAAATTGGCATAATGTGTACATAGATAAGTCATCATTGAAAACAATGCCATTTCCTATCACTTTTATCCATAAGCTTTAGTAATTCATATCTATCTTTTTTCTTCTTAAGTTTGAATACCATTATCTCCAATCTAAGAAAACATATTGTTTAAGCCAGAGGTAAGACTTACATAAAATGTACATGAAATTCAGGCATATTTCCATCTAAAGTTTTTCTCCATCTCTGTGGAGATAAGATTCTTAAATATAATAAAATATTTTAGAAACTACTTTACCATTATCAAAAATTTAAGAACACTTAAAGAATATTGTGAATGTCTGTAGTTTTGCATAGAACCTGGGAGCTCTGTGGGAAAAACAAAAAACAAAACCAAAACCATTATCAAAAATTTAAGAACACTTAATATTTTGAATGTCTGTAGTTTTGCATAGAACCTGGGAGCTCTGTGGGAAAAACAAAAAACAAAACCAAAAAAAACGTATACCTGTCCATAAGAACAGATCAAATATGGACTGACATGGTTGAACAGCTGCTGATGACAAGAACAAATGATAGCCCCTGATTGAATTCACCAAAAGTGTGAAAATTACTGGAAAAGCAGCCTGGGCTGAGTATAAAAGCCAAAATATTGAAGACAACCGACCTCCTGACTTGTAGACTTAATCCTTTCCCAGTTATTTATTATTCTGCTCTTCAAATGCCTATATCCCTGGGAAGGAGCATGGCTATAGAATATAGGTAGATGTATGTCACTGGGGAAATGAAAACAGAAACATGTAGAGTCAAGGGCACATGAAATCAAAGCTGATAGGGGCTTTGAATCACAGTTTGCTTCTTCTGTAATTCTATACTATACCTATTCAAGATATGATATTATCATATAAGTTTTCCAAATTTCTTCTTTCCTATTTTAATCACCACCTCCGTTCATAACAACTACAAAAGTCTTTTGTTTTCGTATATTCAATTTCATTTGACTTCTAAAATAGTCTCCTGTCTCCAAAATTCTTACTAAACTATCATTATATAATGCCACTGTTTACAAAAATCCAAGATTGTCCAGAGTCTGTAGAATAAAAATGAAAATTGTTGCACCAAAGCATAGGCCCAGAAACTAGCACAACTTCATTTACTTCATTTATAATGCTTCAAGCAGCCATAAATCCCTCCAAAATTCAAAGAGAGGGAAAGCCATACCCATTTTTGATGGGAAGAATATCAATGTTTATGGTCTGTTGGGAGACTAGCATTGTATCCAAGGCAGAGTTTATGAAGGCAAATAAGTTTAGATGTGAGGTTTTAGGAAAGTCACTAGACATCTAATTCTTAGTTTCTGTAATAATTGCATGAGGTCAAAGTGAATCTTACGTAAGATAATGAATGCAAAGTGATTTACCAATGGCTTTCCCCTCATTTATTTTTCACTGTGGCCCAGTGGTTCATATCTGGAGATAATTTTTTCCCTAGGAGATAAAAATTCCTTCCCTTAATTTTTTTAAATATGTATTTAGGGTCGCATCTGCAATATATGGAGGTTCCCAGGCTGGGGTCAAATTTGAGCTTTAGGCACTGTCGTGCACCACAGCCACAGCAATGCAGGATCCGAGCCATGTCTGTGACCTGAACCACACCTTACAGCAACACCAGATCCTTAACCCATTGGGCGAGGCCAGGGATCGAACCTGTATCCTATTGGATGCTGGTCAGATTCATTTTCCCTGAGCCATGATAGGAACTCGCCTTCTCTTATTTTATGCCACTAGAGATGCCATGTGAGGTCCAATTTACAGTCAATTTTCTCAAAAAGCTTTCACTTTTCCTTAAATCAGAACAAATATTTCTATGCTCAATACTTTCAAAATGCTAGATACACTGATGGCAATGCTCCTTCAATAGTGTATTTACTTACATTACCTGTAGAGTTGTTTTTCTTTGTCATTAATTTGGCAAGTCATTTAAGCCAAAGAACAGTCTTCCATAGTCCTTGAACATACTCTTGTCATCTTTCATTGCTTATTTTAAAGTACTGACTGATACAGACATTCAAGACTATAGCTTAAGTGATTTATGCTAGAGAAGTAAAATACGCATTTAAAGTATATGATGACAAGAAGGTGGAATTTGGGGAAATTATTTTAACATTTTAAGTACATATATTTTTATATTAGATAACTCACTTCTATTATAAAATTGTGGGTTTCCATAATTTCAGTTTTGAGATGTTTTAGCTTTCTCTATACATCTTGGCACAAAGCTGAAATCAATGAGAATTTGATACTTGAAATAGCTTTCTAGTTACTCAGAAAAATAAGAATGTTTTCTCTGATTGAATTTCTAGAATGCCTCATACATGATAATTTAATTTCCAAATAGCTTGCTAGAAGATATACAAATATCCAGATCAAACAAGGAAAGACTAGCTTGGCAATCAATGAATTTATTTTTACTAATATGCAACTGGAATATTCATCTAAAAATAACATTTATTTATGAGCACTGAATCAATTCCTGGAACACTAAAATAACTAATGAAATGATATTCAGCATGTTTCCAAACATATTTTAATATAGTTATAAGCAGAAACCTAAGTAAGATTTTAAAATAATCTGGAGAAAGAGATCAAGATGGATGAGCAGAAGGATCACGGGCTCACTTCTCCCCACAAACACATCAAAAATACATCTATATATGGAGCAATTCTCACTGAAAACAAACTGGAGACTGGCAGTAACACCCTTATACAACAAAGTTTATAAAGAATGACCTACATGGAGTTAGGTAAGCAGGGAAGACAAGCAATCAGTTCAGGACATGCATCTCTAGGAGAGGACATAAAAGAGGGGAAATGTATGGGTTCAAAGATCCTACCTGAAAGAGAGTGGTTCAAACTGTATGTTGAACACCTCAGCTTTGGCATTCAACACTGGAGAGAGGATTCCCCTTAGCTGGTTTGCAAACCAGTGGGACTAATAGAAAGGCTCTAAGAAAGACTCTGTTCATGAAGAGCATGCACATGCTTATTTAATCCTGGGAACAAGGTGGAGGAAGAAGTTTGAAACAGCTCAAGATTCTGGCCAGTTTCCCACAACTTTCCAGCTCTTTCAGCTTTGGCACAGCTTCCCACTGGGGTAAAGCTGATGTTGCAGAGGAGAATTTGTAGATTAGGGGGATGGAACAAGCTTGAAACCAGCACTGAACCCAAATTGGATGGGGGCTGCTACTACTCCACTTACAGAGGCATTAGATCATGTGCTATCTCAAGCCCTCACTGGTGTGCCAGGACTGATCCTGTATGTGCCCTGGTTCATAGCAAATGCCTGCTTCAGTCGCTCTTGCTCTAGTACAGAACCTCACCATGTAAAGGCTTCCATTGCTGAGAGTGCAGAGTTCTGAGAGATGAGGCTGATTTGGACCCAGTATTGCACCTGAAGTGCTCACTGGTGACCCTTACTGGTACTCTCAGAGGCAGTGGACAGGAAGTGGTCTGGAATTCTGACAGGTATGCTGGGACTATATCAGCATGTGCCTCAGCTAGTACTGGGTGCTGGTGCAGGCCCCTTATGTTCCAATACTGATTACCTCTGGTGTGAAGGTGCTGAGCCTGGGAGGAACAGAGTGCCCACATAGAACAAAGGAACCAGTTCAGACTTAAACTTCCAGGTCTCCTGCTCCAGCACCTTGGGATATGCTTCTACTCCTGACAGTTCACTGTCAGTCATTAAGCATAGGAAAGGCCTCAGCTCACCTCTGGATCTGGCTCTAAACCTTCCGTCTCCAGACCCACTTCCCATCAAGGTGATAGCTGCCAGAAAACTGTGGGTAGATGTGACCAATGCTCATTTCAGATCTAGGTCTACCACCAAAGACAGTGGGCCTATGTAAACCACGTAGGGAAGCTCCTACACAACAATATCTTTTCAAAACTGGGGCAGGTAATTGTTGCATTGAATTTCAAAGAGGCAGAGTAAAGTAAGCAAAATAAGAGAGAAGTTTGTTTCAACTGAAATATCAACGGGAAAAAAAAACTCTGAAAAAACAAGGAGATGAGGGAGAGGAAAAGATTGCAAATGTATTTCATAAAATTACGGCAGAAAATTTTCTGAACCTTAAGAAGGAAACATATGTAGGTATAAGAAGCAGAGAGTGGACAAAAAAGTTGATCCCAAAAAGATTCACAAAAGATATCATAATTAAAATGTCATATACATTAGAAAATTGACACAACACTTTAAACAAGCTATTACATAAAAATAAAAATCATTTTTAAATGGAAAAAATAAAGATAAAAAGGGAATTTTAAAAGCAGCAAGAGAGAAACTAAGAGTCATATACAAGGGAATTTCTGTAAAGCTATCAACTGATTTTTTTACAGAAATGTTATAGGCTAGCAAGGAATGGCATGATATATTCAAAGTACTGAAAGGGAAGAGCCTACAACCTAGGATACTCTATCAAGCAAAGCTATCATTCAGAATTGAAGGAGAGATAAATAACTTCTCAGACAAACCAAAATCACAACAGTGCATCAATACTAAACTGACTCTAAAAGAAACATTAAAGGGTATTTTCTAAGTGGAAAAGGAAAGGCAATAACAAGAAGAAAGAATTTATAAATATCCAAGAATTTATAAATATCTTACTAGTAAGGCAAGTGCATAGTAAAGGCTGTGGATAAATTACTTAAATAACTTATATGAAAATTCCAAGGCAATAATTATAAAATCAACAGTAACTTCAATAAATAGTAAAAGATAAATATATAAATGTAAAAAACATCAAAAGTGCAAAAAGTGGGGATAGGAGGAAAAATATATAGATCATTTAGAATGTGCTTGAACTTAAATTACTATCAGGATAAAACAAGTAGATATAGTTAGAGGAAAACATACATTAACCCTGTGGTAACCACAAATCAAAAATGTACTACAATAGACAAAAGCTAAAGAGAAAGAAAGCTAAGAATACCACTGAAGAAAATCATTAAATCACAATGGTATAAAACACAGAACTACAGAACAACCAGAAAAACAACAAAAATGGCAATAAGTACATACCTATCAATATCACTTTTTTGCTGTTGTTTCTTTTTAGGGCCATGTCTGCAGCATATGGAGGTTCCCAGGCTAGGGGTCGAATATGCCACAGCCACAGGAAGACAGGATCTGTGCCACATCTCCAACCTATACTGCAGCTCATGACAATGCTAGACCCTTAACCTACTGAGCAAGGCCAGGGATAGAACCTGCATCTTCATGGATGTTTGACAGATTTTTGCCACTGAGCCACAACAGAAACTCCAATAATCACTTTAAGTGTTAATGGACTAAATGCTCTGATCAGAAGACCTAGGGTAGCTAATAGGACAAACGAACAAACAAAAGCCACCAATATATTGCTTACAGGAGACTCATTTCTGAGCTAAAGGCACAAATAGACTGAAAGTGAGGGGATAGAAAGATGTTTCATGAAAACAATAGTAGCAAGAAAGCAGGGATACCAATACTCATATCAGACAAAGTAGACTTTAAGATAAACTCTATAGCAAAAAAAAAAAAAACAAAGAAAGGCATTATATAATGATAAAGAGATCAATATAGGAAGAGCATATAACATTTATAAACATATATGAACCTAATATAGGATCTCTTAAATATATAAAGCAAATATTAACTAGATATAAATGGAGAAATTGACAATAATATAATAATAATAGCAGACTTTAACATCCCAGTTACATTAATGGATAGAATATCCAAACAGAAAATCAGTAAGGAAACACTGGACATAAATGACAAATTAACTATTTGGATTTAATGGATATCTAAAGGACATTCTATCTCACAACATCACAACACATATTTTTTCAAGTGCAATGAAACATTCTCCAAGATTGCATGCTAGCCACAAAATAAGTCTCATTACTAAGAGGTTAGAAGTTGAGCATTTTTCCAACCACAATAATAGGAAAGTAGAAATCAATTAAAAGAAGAAAAATAGGAAAATCGCAGACATGTGGAAACTAAACAACATGATACTAAAATAATCAATGGTCAGTGAAGAAATCAAGAAGCAAATTAAGAAATACCAAATGAAAATAAAAACACAACTCTTGAAAATGTATGGAAAATAGCAAAAGCAGTTTTTAGAAAAAAAACAAAAAAAAACAAAAAAACAAGAAAAATCTCCAAAAACCTAACAAACCTAAAAAAGGATTTAGAAAAAGAAGAAAAAACAAAGCCCCAAATTAGCAGAAGAAATAAAATAGAAATCACAGATGAAATAAATAAAAGAGATAAAATAGAAAAGATCAATAATTAATATCTGGCTTTTTGAAAAGATAAAACAAGTAACAAACTTTTAGCCAGGCTCACCATGAAGAAAGGAGAGAGGACAGAAATAAACTGAGAAATTAAAAAGGAGAAATAAAAACTGATACCACAGAAAGACAAAAAATTGCAAGAGAATACTGTGAACAGTTATGTGTGAAAAATTGGACAACCTAGGAAAAAGGACAAATTTCTAGAAACATACCACGTGCTAAGACTGAATCATAGTTAAACATGCAATTTGAACTGATGATCACAAGGCTGAAATAGATTCTATAACTAAACCTAAGAAACAAAATCTAAGAATGAAGAACTTCATAGGGAAATTCTACCAATATGATGAAAAAATTATACCTATTCTTCTCAAACCATTCCAAAAAATGATGGGGAAGGAACACTCCCAAATTCATTCTGCAAAGCCACCATTACCTTGATGTCAAAACTAAAGACTGCAAAAAAAAAAAAATTACATGACAATATGTCTGATAAATATATATGAAAAATCCTCAAGAAACTATTACCAAAACAATTCAAAAGTATATAAAAATGGTGATACACCATGATCAAATGGATTTATTGCAGTGATGCAAGGATGGTTCAATATTCTCAAATCAATCAATATGATAAGCTATATTTTAAAAGGTAGGATAAAAAAGATGATCACATGATCACCTCAACAGATGAAGAAAAAAACATTTTAAAAATTAAACATCCATTCATGATAAAAACTCTCAAAGTTGATATAGAGGAATTATCTCAACATAGTAAAGGTTGTATAGGAAAAACCCAGAGCTAACATCACACTCAAATGGTGAAAAGCTCAAAGTATTTTCTGTGAAAATGGGAACAATTTAAAAATTCCTACTCTTTCCACTTTATTTAACTTAGTATTGGAAGTCTCAGCCACAAAAGTCATATGAAAACAAGTAAAAGGCATTAAAACTGGAAGGGAAGAAATAAAGTTGTCACTATTTGCAGATGATATGATACTATATATAGAAAATCCCAATATCTCCATCAAAAATTGCTATAATAATTGAATTTAATAAAGTTGCAGGATACAATATTAATATACAGAAATCAGTTTATTTTTTAAACTAATAATGAACTATCAGAAAGAGAAAGCAAGAGAACAATCTCATTAAAAATATATCAAAAAGAATTGAATAACTAGGATTAAACTTAACCAAGGAGGTACATACTTTGAAGATTATAAAACAATGGCAAAGGAAATTGAAGATACAAAAAAATTGAAGGATATCATCAAAATGTCCATATTACCCAAAGAAATCTGGAGATTTTATGCAATACCTATCAAAACACCCATGACAATTTTAACAGAACTAGAACAAATAATCCTAAGATTATATTGAACCAAAAAGACCCCAAATAACCTAAGCAATTATAAGAAAAAAGAACAAAGCTGGAGGTATCATACTCCCTGATTTCACACTATGCTACAGACCATAGCAATCAAAAGAGTATTATACTGTTTCGAAAATGGAAACATAGATCAATAGAACAGAGTCCATAAATAAATCCACATATTTATGGTCAAATAATCTACAGCAAAAGAGGCAAGAACATACAATGGGGAAAAAACAGTCTCTTCAATATGGTGTTGAGAAAAGTGGACAGCAACAGATAAAAGAATGAATTTCAGTATTTTCCCACATCAGTTACAAAAATTTTTTGAAAATAGTTTTTAATTTTTGATTTTTGAAAATAGCTTTTAATACTCAAAATGAATTAAAGGTCTAAATGTAAGACTGGAAAAGTAAAAATCCTAGATAAAAACACAGGTTGAACACTGAGATAAATCACAAAAATTTATTTGAATATGTCACTCGAAGCAAAGAAAAAGAATCAAAAGCAAACAAATAGGGCCCAAATAAACAGCTTTTGCATAGCAAAGGAAATCTTCAACAAAATGAAAAACAACCTACTCATTGAGAAATAATATTTGCAAGTGATATGACTGATGAGTTAATATCCAAAATATATAAATAGCTCATGCAACTCAACATACAAAAAAAAAAACAAACAAAAAAACAGATTGAAAAAGAGGCAAAAGACCTGAACAGCAATTTTTCCAATGAATACATAAATACCGCTAACAGGCACACGAAAAGATGCCCAACATTCCTAATCATCAGAGAAATGCAAATGCAAATTGAAACCACAAGGATGTATCACCTTACACTTGTCAGAAATGTTATCCTCAAAAAGACCACACAGAAAAAATGTTTAAGTCAATGTGGTGAAAAGTGAACCCTCATACACTATTAATAGGGATATAAATTAGTGTAGCCACTATGGAAAACTATGGAAGTTCCTGACAAAATTAAAAATGACTACCACATGATCCAGCAATTCCACTCCTGTGTACATGATCAAAGAAAAGAAAAGCATTAATTTGAAATAATAATACACCACGATGTTCATAGCAGCATAAATTTACAATAGCCAAAATATTGAGGCAAACTTGGTGTTAATCAACAGATGAATGGATAAAGATGTGATACACACACATACATGCACACAAAATGGAATATTATTAATCCATAAAAAGAATGAAATTTTGTCATTTGCACAACACAGACGGACCTGGAGGGTATTATCTTAATGAAATAGGGCATTCAGATAAAGGTAAACACAGTATCTTAATATATATATGCTGAATCCAGATTGGAAGAATCAATATCATTAAATGGCTATACTACCCAAAGCAGTCTATAGATTTAATGCGGTCCCTATCAAAATACCCATGACATTTTTCACATAACTACAACAAACAATCCAAAAAAAATATATGGAGCTATAAATGACCCAGGATTACCAAAGCAATCCTGAGGTGGCGGGGGGGGAACAGAAGGCAAAACTCTCTTAGACTTCAGGCAATATTAGTAGGCTACAATAATCAAGACAGTCTGGCACTAGTGCAAAAACAGACAAATGAACCAACTGAACAGAATAGAGAGTTCAGAAAAAAACCCAGACACCTATGGTCAATTAATCTTCAAAAAAGGAGGTAAAAAATATAAAATGGGAAAAAGACAGTCTCTTGAGCAAGTGGTGCTGAGAAAACTGGACAGCCACATGTAAATTAATGAAACTAGAACACATCCTCATGCCATGCACAAATATAAGCACAAAATGGCTTAAAGACTTAAAAAACAAGTCAACATAAAATTCCCAGAAGAGAACATAGACAAAACATTCTCCAACATCAACCACATAAATGTTTTCTTATGTCAGTCTCCCAAGGCAATAGAAATAGAAAAAAAAAAATAAATAAATAAACAGGACCTAATTGAACTTACAAGTTTCTGCACAGCAAAGGAAACCATTAAAAAAAGGAAAAGAAAAACAACTTATGTAATAGGAGAAATAGTTGCAAATGATGCAATGGACAAGGGGTTAACCTCCAAAATATACAAACAATTCAACAGCAAAAAAAACAACCCAATTGAAAAATGAACAGAAGACTTGAATAGACATTTCTCCAAAGAAGACATACAGATGGCCAACAGGCACATGCAAAAATGTTCAACATCACTAATTATTAGAAAAATGCAAATCAAAACTACAAGGAGGTATCCCCTCACACCATTCAGAATGGCTATCGTTAATAAGTCTAGGAATAACAAATACTGGAGAGGGTGTAGAGAAAAGGGAATCCTCCTACACTGTTATTGGAAATGTAAATTAGTACAACCACTATGGAAAACAATATGGAGGTATCTCAAAAAAGTAAATACAGAACTGTCATATGATCCAGCAATCCTACTCTTAGGCATAAATCCAGACAAAACTTTCATTCAGAAAGTTGTGCACACCACTATGTTCATTGCAGCACTATTCACAATAATATAGAAACAAGTCAAATTTCTGTAAACCAATGAAAGTATTAAGAGGATGTGGTACATATACACAGAGGAATGCTACTCAGCCATAAAGAACAAAATAATGCTATTTGAAACAACATGAATGCAACTAGAGATTCTCATATTAAGTGAAGTAATTCAGAAAGAGAAAGACCAAATACCATATGATATCATTTATATGTAGAATCAAAGTATGGCACAGATGAACCTATTTACTAAACAGAAACAGTCTCACAGATTTGTGGTTGACAGAGGGGAAGGGGACGGGAATGGGAGGGACTGCAGTTTGGGATTAGTAGATGCCAAGCATTACATTTAGAAAGGATAAACTATGAGATCCTGCTGTATAGCACAGAGAAATACATTCTGCCACTTGTGATGGAGCGTGATAGAAGATAACATGAGAAAAATATATATACATATGTATATGTGTGTGTATATGTATATTGTAACTGGGTTACTTTGCTGTCAAGCAGAAATTGACAGAAAATTATGAATAAACTATAATTAAAAAAATAAAATGAATGAATAATAACAAAACAGAAATAGGTTCACAGATACAGAGAATGGCTACTGGTTACTACTTGGTAGAAGAAAGGGTGAAGGGGCTAAATAGGGTAGAGGACTAAGAGGTACAAACTGCTGTGTATAAAATAAATAAACTCTAAGTATATATTGTACAGCACAGGGTATATAGCCAATATGATATAAAGCTTTAAATAGAGTTTAATTTATAAAAATATTATGTTCTAGTTTGAAACTAATTACCATTGTAAATCAACCATATTCCAATGAAAATAGCAATTATCTAAAAAGAAAAAATCAATACCAGAAAAGTATAACTCTAGATACATTTTTGCAGAAGTTATGGCCTTAAATTGATACAAATATGATTTCTTTATTCACTGGTACAGAGTATATATACAAAAATCAATATAAGGTCATTTCTTGGGGTCCATGTTGGTCATATCTAGCAAATATGGGTATGGAAAAATAGGTGTAAGTTTACTTATTACTCCTGGGGTAACTCAATCAGAAATACATGTTTAAATATATCCTCCTATTTGAAATGTTTTCTTATGAAGAGAATAGTTATTTTGTAGCTTATTTTTTCAAAATACTATAACTTTTTGTAAAGAATTTTTACACATTTACTTTTTACTTTCATTTTGAAATTATCCTTCACACCCCATTCTATCAGCAGTCAGGCTGTTTTACTGTGATTTCCTTAGAAATTATAAAATATCCTTCTTTCACCTTCAACCTATTCCTATAAACTTTAAACTCTTAGAGTATGATATCAATTTTTGTGATGCATATAAATTAATATAACATCTGTCATCCTATAGTTTAAGTATATGGAAAATGTTTAAAGGATAAATCAATAAAACATGTTTATTAAAATGAGTGTACAAAATTATGTGAAATGTTATTCACTATTGCATACTTATGTTGTTGACTATAGACATAAGTGATGGCAAAATACTTATAAAAAAATCTATGCTTGGAATTCTCTTGTGGCACAGCAGGATGGGGATCCTGTGCTGTCACTGCAGAAGCTTGGGTCTCTGCTGTGGCGTGTGTGTGATCTCTGGCCAGGGAGCTTGCACATAACACAGAGGTGGCCAAAAAAAAAAATTCTATGCTTTAGAAACTCTCTGAGAAAAAAAAATTGTGTCATGATATATGAAACCTGTAAATGTGTTATTTTCATGGCACAGAAAATGTTACATAAATATTTTACCCCATTTCCACATTCTCGAGGTTTTACATTTCTGGCTATTAAATTTTTATAAAAATCCATGTTTCCTGGACTAACAAATATCACCTTGAATGTTCTATGAAAGTGTGTCCTAGAATATCCTAGAATACACACTTCATAAAATCTATATAAAAGTAAAGTAGAAGGTTCAAAACAAATCTAATGTGAACTTTACATGCCTAGTAAAATGTGTTTGTTTAAATTACATCAGTAAAAGAAAATCTTAATAAGAGTTGCATTTTTTCAGAATATAGACAGAGCAGACCAATGTTTCTGACAGGAACTATTGAAGTATTTGTAACTTCTGTGTAGTGAAGAGCTTATCAGTGATCCAACTCTTTTTTTTTTTTCTTTTTCACACAATACCTGTGGCATATGGAAGTCACAGGCTAGGGGTAAAATTGGAGCTGCAGCTGCCTGTCTACACCACAGTCACAGCAATGCCAGATCCGAGCCATGTCTGCAACCTATACCACAGCTCACTGCAACTGTGTCATTAACCCACTGAGTGAGGCCAGGGATCGAATC
Organism: Sus scrofa; assembly: GCF_054392235.1. Taxonomy (NCBI): domain Eukaryota; kingdom Metazoa; phylum Chordata; class Mammalia; order Artiodactyla; family Suidae; genus Sus; species Sus scrofa. The sequence goes on along the minus strand of NC_139383.1, from coordinate 183,312,142 downwards.
CATATCCTCGTGGATACTAGTTGATACTAGTCAGGTTTGTAACCCACTGAGCCATAATGGGAACTTCCAGAAAAAGATATTTTTGTTGGTGATCAAGAGTTAACATTTTATCAAGTACATTAAGTAAATCTCCTCTAACTCTTCAATAGATAATTTTGGGATAAAAATACAAAATACTTAGACTTGACTTAATTTTAATAGTTAATCTAAGGGTTATTAATATACCATGTGGTAATCATGTTTTATTTAGTTTGACACTAATAATATGTGTCTTTCTTGTAAAATAGAAATACTTACCATAAATGTTCACTACATAGGAAAAAGTCTCACTAAATTTACAGTATCTATAGATATTAAAATGTTAACATTACAATAATTTAGTGTCAAAAAATTCAACAACATGGATAAAACAGATAAATTATTTGAAAGACACAAGTACAAAATTTCACCCAAAAAGAAAAATATATACATATGTTCCTGGAATTATTAAAGTAATTAAATTTGTAGTTAAAACCCTTACCATAAAGAAATCTTCAGGCCTAGATATATTTATTTATTATTTTAATTTTTTTTTTTTTTTTTTTTTTTTTTTTGCTTTTTAGGGCCACACCTGTGGCACATGGAAGTTCTCGGGCTAGGGGTCGAATAGTAGCTGCAGCTGAGGGGCTATACCACAGGCAGAGCAATGCCAGATCCAAGCCGCATTTGCAACCTACACCACAGCTCATGACAATGCTGATCATTAACCCACTGAGCAAGGCCAGAGATTGAACCTGCACCTTCATGGATACTAGTTGGGTTCATAACCCACTGAGCCACAACAAGAACTCCATCAGGGATCCAACTTTGAGCCATAATTTGGAGTCGTTAGAATTCTTACCTTCCTGCCAGTCTAGAGGATGGTGGGCAGAAACGCTAGGGTTCCTTTAGAAGATAAAAGCTTTCTCAAGTAATGAAATATTGCAGAAGATTCTGGTTTAAGTTAAAGTGAAAGATCTGGGTACAACAAATGTAAAATTTTGGAATTTCTGATCACACAATTGGTTTACTGCCATACATGTAGGCACAACACTAAGACAAATTTATATATATTTAAATATAGAACATATATTATGGCATGTACATCTATGTATGCGCACACACAAATACACACACATACAGAATGTAGTTATGGCTCAGAGCAGTGATATAACTATATTAAAACATATAAAGCAGATGAGGAACTATTTAAAACTCAACAGATAATAGACTATTCAAAATTCCATGTAGAAGAATTAACTTAATTATACTGGGTTTAAAACTCCTTCTCTATGACCAGCTGCCCCAGCCCAAGCAGAGTCATATACAGGCAGAGAAGCAGATTCATCATTAAAGTTAACAACAACAAAAAATTATATATATATATATATATATACTTTACTATTCCAGAATAACATGCAGCTAGGCTGCAAAAAAATAAAATTGATATATTAAACATACGCTCATTAAATTTGGGAGTACTATTTTTTTCTTTAATTTTATGTATGGTATGGTGTTTTGACATCTTAGAAAAATTTTCTGGATTAAGAGAATCTGATCTTCTGGGCCGAGTATGCCTTTGATGTGCAACCTAACCAATCCAGAGCCATACTTTCTCAGTCTGACCCATGAACCCAAGAGCCAATATTTTTCTGACTTAATCATTCCAGGGCCAACTACCAGGTAACTAGGGACCACCCCCCCTGCTTAGAGCCTTTCAGAATCATTCAAACCAGCCAGTCATCACCTGTCTACTCTGGCATTTTTGCCTTTCTTTTGGAAACCCCAGTGAAGGTTCTCATCTAATACTTTTACTTTCTTTTTGTCTTTTGTCTCCTGGCCACACTGGTGCTTGTCATGTGGCCCTGCATGGCATCGGTGCAGTCTGTCAAGGACCTATGAGTATTTTAAACTTGTTTTCCTGAGTCTTTCCTCTGTCCCTTCTCATGGCTGCACTTGAATGGCCGAAAGAATATAAAACAAATAAGGATTAAGAGAAAATTTCAAAGGTGTCCTGAAGAAAGAGATGTTGTCCATCTTTCTATCCATTGAGAGAAGAGAAAAAGAGAAAATTTGGCATAGGGCCTGCCAAGGTACTGTCATATGACTCTGAATAGTATCAATTGAGTTATCCACTTGGCCTAGAATAGTGCACATATTGCAAACCCAATAAACCTCTATCATGCTAGTCAGTAATACATTCAGTTTGAAAGCAGGTATGTTGAAGAGATTCTGATTTTAAAAACAAAACTGGAATATTTTATTAGCAATACGTAGATTAGTAGATATATAAAAAAGGAAGGTTTTGTTATGTATGCTGTTCCAGAAAGAAAAATAGGGCAAAATATTTACAAATCTCTAAGGGAAAAATGTTATATTTGAATGTTTGTAAAGGTGCCTATTTTAAAATAATGGGAAGAATAGGTTGCTAAATGAATGCCTTGTAGACAGTTGATTGTTTAATATAAGAAAAGGTCTCTACTTTATATAACTATAATAAATTAACATAAATTATTAATACCACACACACACAAATCTATGAAAATATTGGAATAGAGGATTTTTTTGTGAGTGTGATTAGGGATTCCCACACTAGAAACACAGATAATATGTGTAGATAACTTATATGTTATTGGACTTTTTAGAATTTATATGTACATTAGAACTTGTTTTGGTTTAATACTTTTCTAAGAGCCATAGTAATAGTTTATACATTTTATATATTTTAAATATTACAACAAAACTAATTTAATTAAACTCACAGTTTATGTTTAAGATTCTCTTTGAAGAGTCTATGCTTCTCCCAACAATTATATTGAATGTTGAAATTGTCTAAAGGAAAAATCTAGAAATTCGTCTGGATAGTCAAACCAATAAAAACTTTGGTTGTTAACTGGACATTAAGGACACTCTAAAATGTCCATTTGTCATGTAATCTATGGTATTCTTCATTAAGACAAAGTATCACATGTACGTGTATAAACTGGAAATCTGTGCTTGAAAAAAACAAAAATCCAACCTCAACCAGCTTAGGCATAGGTGAAATATGTGAAGTCCCCTACTTTGGAAATGTACACTGGGGTCTAACCACAGGCAGTGCTGAATCTAAGTGTTCAACCATAAAACACAGACGTCTCTTTTTCTCCCTTTATCTCAGATCAGCTTTCTTCTGAGTTAAATCCATTCTTAGGTAAACTCTTCAAGAAGTAGCAAAATCAGTTCCTTCAATTATAGGCTAACTTGTCTGTTTGTGGTCTCATGGATGAAGTGTAATTTCTTCCAAGAACTCATATTAATCCCAGAAGAACAAACAAAAAATCAACTATAGAAGTTCCATTGTGGCTCAGGGGTAATGAACCCGACTAGTATCCATGAAGATGTAGGTTCAATCCATGGCCTCACTCTTTGGGTTAATGATCCAGCATTGCTGTGAGCTGTGGTGTAGTTTGCAGATGCAGCTTGGATCCCTCATAGCCGTGCTGTTGCATAGGCTGGTGGCCGCAGTTCTTATTGGACCCCTAGTCTAGGAACTTCCGCATGTGTGGTGCTAAAAAGACAAGAAGAAAAAATCAACTACAACTTGAGTTTTGTGCCATCTCTGGAGAATAAACATGGAACCAAGTGATTTTTAAAAATAAAATAGGAGTTCCCTTTGTGGCTCAATTGAAACGAATCTGACTAGGATCCATGAGGACGCAAGTTTAATCTCTGGCCTCACTCAGTGGGTTAAGGATCTGGCTTTGCTGTGAGCTGTGGTATAGGTTGCAGACACATTGTGGATCCTGTGTTGCTGTGGTATATGGCAGAGACTATAGCTCTGACTTGACTCCTAGGCTGGGAACCTCCATATGCTGCAGGTGCGGCCCTAAAAAAATAAAGAGTGTATGAATTGCACATGCCAGAAGAGCAGGCAAGACAGAAGAAAGAAATGTCCTCTGTTATATGCAAAAAGGGAAAACAAACAATAAACATTTGGGAAAGCAAGTGATATTTTTAACTATAGCAAAGGGTGAGAAATTAGGATTAAGGGAAAATTAATATTCCAATTTATGATTAAATATTCTTGTTTTTAAGTTTTATAATATATATCTAACCAACATTACTGTCATAACTCACATGAAATAAGAACTGTGGACGTAAATACAAATCTAAAAATAGAAAAATATTGAGCTTCTCTGGTGTAAGACAGCAAAAATGATTCCCTTTCTGGGCATTTTCTTTGAGCATTTACTTTAGAAAACCTGTAATTATAAATGCTTTCTCTGACCCTTTCTAGTGTATACAAATATTTTAATGGATAAATAGATTCTCAGTCAGCTTTATAAGCCAGAAATCTTTTTCTCAAGGACTTGGGTAACATGTTTTTGAGATGTAATAAAAAAGGATTTACCCCTATCTTCAATGACACATGGGAGGGTAGGATCCTAACTTTAGCCTGTACTGGACTCCAAGTTGCAAACTTACTATTTTAAAGAGATGAGAAATTTATTTTTTCTTTAAACAAAGCCAATTAGTAAACCAATGCAGCCATCCCAATTACCAGTTGAATTTAGAATGAACAATCTATCACAAGTAGTGCCACCAAGTCTTCTACTTAAGGACTAGTTATTTATTTTGAGAACATGTATGAAATGAGTTGCATATGCTCAACTGTGTGAAACAATTGGACTTTCTATCTTGCAATCTTTTTTAGCTGATTGCCTGTGATATGCACTGCATTCTGATTTCATGTTATTCAATATTAAAACTGTTTTCTTTCTGAAATATATTTGTGAAGAGGCTGGCAAATGACTTTTTATTTCCCCAAAAGAACATTATTTTAAAAGTAAACTTAAAAGGATATTGAAAATCTTAGTAAAAAAAGAGCACTGTCCAATAGAATTGTTATGCTAGCCATGTATGTAATTTTAAATTTTACAGTAACCACAAAAAAAAAATAAAGAAAAAATGGAAATCTGGTCTGCATTTTACACTTACAGCACTTCTCAAATGAAATGTTAAAATCTATTTGGAAATAAGTGATTGTATTTAGATTTTTTAACATGTTCAAGTAAAAATATAGACCCATATAACCATTATTTCAAACATACTTAAGTTTTCTAGTAACTGAAAAATCGGTTTTGAAATTAACATTTCAGTGCCTCAGTCACAGTATCCTCATTTCGAGTGCTCAGTATCCACTTGGGACTGGCCAGTGTCCATATTGGACATTACAGATTCAAAACTTCAGTCAATGGTAGCAGCAATAGGAGATGCGATACATGGCAGAGCCCACAACACAGACAATCAGCAACAGTACAAGACAATATAGACAAGAACAGCAGTTCTGGGACCTTCATTGGCTATTAAGAGCATAACTGACACTTGGAATTGTTGATGAAAAGAGATATAACCCAGTGAATTGGAGAGAAGGAACACAGAGATGCTATGTAGAAAAACTGAAATGAAATATTGGAGCACATATTTGATGTTATCTCAGTTTTCATGGCACTAATTGGGAAAATTTTTGAAGGCCTCAGAGGAGAAAACTGAAAATGCCTTGGAAAGAGTGCTTCTATAAGTGTTCTTTTTATATCACCTGGTATTCAAAGCAGTATGGTATAAATGACACAAATGTTAAAGGAACACTTTGAGTGAGAAGTAGTAGAAACTGTGGGGGTGTCTAAATCATGACAATAATACATGCATATTCATCTGAACTTTCAAATAAATGTTAACATTAATAATCCTGAAGTGAGCTTACCATCTGCTTCTCTAAAAACAATTATTATCCTGAATATGCTACACTTACAAAAAGTAGTACCACAAAGAATTTGGCAGAATAATGTTGTTTACTAGTATAACACTTTGTAAGTATAAAGCTGTCTGAAGTATAGTAAATGCAAATATTAAACTATGAAGAAGTAACTTCATCATGCTTATATTCCAATGACATCAATTCATGAAAACTGGTATATATTAAAGCTCAAAAAATTTTGCTCAAAAGTGTCATCTTACATCCCCTATTTATGGAGCAAAGATAACTATCTCATGTGTCCTGCCAGTGCGCAACTTGAACCCACTTAGTAAAGCATTGGTTAGATTCTTCCTTATGCTCTATGGCCCCAGCTGATAAACATTAAGATAAGAACATCTAGGAACAAAAGTATTTGAAGGACTGTGGTATACTGTGGCTACTATTCTAAGGCATTGAAGCAGCAGGTTCCCTGTTTAAGCTTGCTCATCAGAAAGACCATAAGAAATGCTGAAGTTGATGTGTTGACAAGTGAACCCTTATACCTTTTTCACAATTTCATGGATAGCAGATTGGTTCTTAAAATAGATCTTAGCAACCTATGCATACAATATTTTTCCCCCTTTATTAAGTCAAGTACTTCCAGCTTTTCACTTAAAGGAAGCAATTTTTAGCTTCTCTTTGACATATCCAAATACCAGCATCACTACTCTTGTGCTTTGTAAGGATTAAGTAAAATAAGTGTTATCTGAACACGAGCACCGGCATACAATGACAATCACTGATAACTGAAAGGGCCACTCAGAGACTAATGGGAGGGATGCACTGGACAAAAAGGAATATTCATGTTCCAGGATTGATGGAACAGGACAAGGGATTTCATCACATTTCTCAGAATAGGGTACAATTAAAATACTATGAATTATTTATTTATGAAATTGTCTATGTAATATTTTGTACTACAGTTGACTGCAGGTAGCCAAAACCACAGAAAGTGAAATTGTAGATGTGAAGGGACTACTGTATTTGTTCCAAAATTTTAAGATGTCATTAACACCAATCTACCATTTAAAGGACATTGCACTTTAGTTTGAGTAAGCATAGTTTACTAAGTCAAAGTGTAAAGAAGGGTAAAGAATAAGAGGGTAAAGAAGGGTAAAGGATAAGAACTTCACAAACACAAGTAGTAGAATATTTTAAAATATAACAAAAACACCCCAAGGCAATTAACCACCATTAGTAATATTTCATCAGTTTATCAGCTCCTTCACTTCTATGTAATTAATTTTGCTTGCAATCTGATTTCATGAAAATTATTCATTTCTCAACCAACAAGAATCCTAGAAATCCTATCCTGTAGTACTGAGAGTTAAGTTGTGCCACTTTGAACTCCAAAGCCTGTACCCAAGAACCTCTGTCTTTAATTATTAATAGTTAAGGATACCCAATGCAGTCCCTCTGAGACTGTATCTCTTTGCTGAAGACTTAATATCTTGCCTACAGCCTTCAGCAGAACCTCAGGCAGGCACAAGAAAATAAAAACAAAAAACAACCAACTACTAATGATAAGACTTAATGACTAATTAATTCATTATAGTAATCAACAATATCAAATAATGAAATGTAAACTAATCTTTTGGGATTTATTTCATGAGGATTTGATCAATATTTATCTTGAGGACGAGAACACATTAAGACAGCAAGGACATTACCACCTCTCCAGGGACTCTCAACCCTTCCCATAACAAATTTATATTAATAGTAGTTTACCTGTATTAATTAGCCTAGGGAAAGCTGAAGTTCCTTTTCAGTTTTATAATTCTTTCTATGGAGACATTGGCAATCATCTTAAATTTAGCTGTGAATATGGAGAATACCAAACAAGCTTATCTTTTTATTTAAATACACAATTAAGGAGATCCATACTAGCAGAAAAAAGGTAGACTGTGTCCTCTGTGGGGCTTGGGAGGTGGGGATTCATAACCATGGAGAGCGCTGCTTGATGTTTAAGATGGGAGTAAAATATAACAGTTTAACCTGTGTTTATTGTTACTTTATCTTGTGAATATAAAAAGATCGAAAATGAAGAAATAATATGATTACAAACATTTTTGAAAACTTTATGAAAGAGGATAAACAAATTTTGTGAAGCTAAAGAGACATAATGTCAAAAGATATGTTTTTTAAGATGGAAGATATTACACCATGATTTTCTTAAGATAAAAATAACTGAAACTTTTCACAGAAATAAAATCATGGACATGAAGAACAGACTTGTGGTTGCCAAGGGAGAGTGGGAGAGAGTGGGATGGACTGGGAATTTGGGGTTAACAGATGTAAACTATTGCCTTTGGAATGGATAAACAATGAGATCCTGCTGTATAGCACTGGGAACTATATCTAGTCGCTTATGATGGAGCATGATAGTGTGAGAAAAAGTGTATATATGTATGGGTGACTGGGTCACCTTTCTGTAAAGTAGAAAATTGACAGAATACTACAGACAAGCTATATTGGAAAAAAATAAAAATCATTATAAAATTTAAAAATAGATGAGACCAGAAAGCAATGACACTGAAAAAAACTATATTACTCAGCAAGAGCTTCTACACACACTATTAAGGGAAAATCAGATGATAAAGAACAAGAAAAAATATCATTTGGAAGGGCAAAATTTTCTGTATGCAGAAGAAGAAAAGACAGTGTATAAGTTGTATTGGACTCAGAAGCTGGTAAATTAAAGATTATTTATTATAAAGAATTCAGAGAAATACAATATATGCTAACAAGTAATTTGATAAATTGAACATCTTTTCCAGAATAAATTTTAAAAAGTAACAACCAAGTAACAGGCATGCTAGAAATAATAACTAAAAAATAGGAATGCTAGTTTCAATTATATCTACATATATACATATATATTTATTGCTCTAATCATTATAATCTGGGAAGGTCCTAACCAGTAATGATATGATGTGGCATGTGGCATTATATAACTGGGCTCTATTGCTTCCAGACAAGTGGTTGTTTCTCTGATAGTCTGGGTGTCAATGTGTGTGAGAAAGTGATTGTTTTTTAGCACATTGCCACCACTCAGTCATTTCTCAATGTTCAGCACCGTATTAGCCAGTAAGAATGGAGTCTCCTCTATCTTGTACAAAACTGAGTGTTTATGGTCCATCTGTAGGCAATAAGAGTAATTTAATTTTTAAATCTATTTGATTTTTCTTCTTTGAAGTTTAAGCCAGCTCATTGCCTGGCACAGACCCTTCCAGACCATTTGCCAGCCCATCCCTGAGCACTGGTTAATCACCTGAAAGCAGTCCTGAGGGCTTCTTTACTATATGGATTCAGTATCTGACTATAAATGAATAGTAGCAATAATGGGAGAGTGTGGGTGAACAAGACAAATTAATTAGCGAAATAAGGGATGTCCTAGTACATGGCACTAGACCACATTGTTCACAAGTATAAGAAAAAATTAGGTTATTCATAGCATAAGATATATTTTAAAGTTTCAGATGTATTGAGGATTAAACATACAATTAAAACTAAAACAATGAGAAGATATAGGTAAATATCAATGTATGTTGCAGGACATACTTTTCTAAGCATAAAATCAAATAAATTATTAGTGAAAATATTGATAAATTTGATGGCACAAATATACATTAAATGTCTCAAGTGTAATGTTGAATAAAGCAAAAAAAAAAAAATAGCTAAAATGTTCTAAACATATATATATTTCTAATAAAACAGTATGAAAAAGTTGGGCAACCAATCAGTAGTTCAAAAAAGAATCAATAAAATTTTCAGGTAGAAAAAATTAGTAGCAGGTCATAATTTTTAAACCCATCAGACAAAAATTCTGAAAAAAGAAGTTGGCAATATTAAGAGCTTTAAAAAACTCAAACATATTTAATAAATTGTTAGTATTTAGAATATTTAAATTTAATGTTTACAAACTTGACAAAATCAACTTATAATCATGATTTTGAAAAATATTTGAAGATATAGGAAATTATGCAATAAAACTACAAAAAAGAGAGGCACAAGTACTTTTGATTATAGTTTTGGTGAATAAGTTACAGGTGTATATAACAAAATTTTAGACTCTTACTTCTAAGAGATTAGGTTAGAGATAATTTTATGTGCTTGGCCTTCATAAGTAAGTTGGTTTGCAAAATCTATATTCTACTCAGTAGTAAGAGAAAACTTTAAAATAAAGTACATTTTTAAAAAGCAGTAATATTTTAATTTAGTGAAAATGCATTGAAATAAGCATTTTAATAATAAGTTATATTGGTACACCTTTTCTAAAAATAGTTTCCTAATACATATCAAATACCATAAATTTGATCTAATAGTTGATGTAAGCAATCAAATTATAAACATGTGAGTCTCAATTTTATAAGAGTGATGTCAAGACCCAGGATACAAAGCCAATATTAAGGAAATGGTCAAGTAAATCATTGTACATATAAAAAGGCCAGTTTTATTTTTTTTTACTGGATATTTTGTAGGTATAAGACAATTTATAGGCATGTGTGATTATAACATTTAGTCCATCAACAAGAATGAACTATGAAACTGCATTTCCTTTGTTCCCTTTTGACCTAAAGAGTATTTTCTTCTCAGCAAAAAAAAAAAAAAAAAAAGCCCACAGTGATTTCTTACTCTTTGCCAAGCATACTTCATAGATTTCTTCTTTTTTGTGTACATAATTTATAAGCTCACAATCACCTGATTTTTCCTGAGTGCCATCAGATCTTTGGCTACCTGAAACCCTACACAGGATAGCAAAAACATCAGGCAATGCATTATCAATTTCCTGGGCTCCAGGGATAGATGGACACAAACATGTAAATGCCGTGGTGAAATAATTGGTAATTGTCTTGCTAATGCTTTTAGAGAAACAAGTGCAATCATGCTGACAGGCTGTAGTGCTCATGGAGAATTACAGAATCAATCTTCTTGTCTGAGAGACCACTCTTCCTAGTTTCTTTGCACACTCCAGGAACTGACACTCTCAGCAGGAATGCCATTATCAATCTGGAAATGTTTCAGTTTTTATAATTCTCTCTTGCTACATTCATTCAAGGCTGAGTGAAAGCTTTGCTCTTTTTCTCTTTGCTTTTGAAATACTAATCCCACCCTTACTTCACCAGAGATAATATTTCTTTTTCTAAAAGACAGTTCACATTGTAACTCTTTGAGGCAAAGTTCAGCTCATTGGTCTGGCTGTGTATTATGGAGTATACAGCACTGCCCAAACCAAGTAAAATCTACTGGAGATTGTAGATTATCAGGAATTTTGAGTAAGTGATCCCTCAGCCTCAAACTGAATTGTTTCGTTTTCCTGTTCTTCAGTAATCTGGTGCTAATCTTACATGTATGGGTAGTATTTTTCTAAAGCACTATAATGGCTTGTGGCTCTCAACATACAAAAACGTCAAGGTGAATTGAGATGTAGCTTCCAGCAAACTTACTAAAAGCAAAGACCATAATCTTAAGAAATAATTGGAATAAGATTTTCTACTTAGCTGAATTTTTAAGATTCAAGTATCAATGGCAATACCAAAACAAGAAGTTGTAGATCTCAAGCAATACAGAAACACGGTACTTTAAAGAAAATAAAACTATCTAAAAAATTTAACATGACAAACAGTTATATCTATAAACAATTTCATTTCCAGTTTTTAACTTTTTAGTTGGGTTACTTTGTGGAAGTTATAATTTCTCTCATTTTTTCCTTCAAAATGAGTGAGAATATCTGCATCTTCTTCCTTAAAAATTGTCAGGGGAAAAAAGAAAGAAAATTTCCTGGCATGTAACATGCGCACAATGAAAAGACAGCAAAAAGTTACTGAGATGTTTTGTATATTTTTTCATTATTAAAAGTATTATACAACACAGGTTATTTTATCTGTCTTTTAAAGTTATTAATTATAATTTACACTTTTAATAATGCACAATCAACAGTGTGAGTATAACTTTACCACATTATAAAATGCTGTTCTCATTCACCCTTTCCTTTGATGACTACTTGCCTTCCTAGTGAAGACTGACTAGTTCTGTGTTTTTAACTATCGCTCCCTTGCTCTTGGCATCCCACTCTTCATTTTCAAATTTTAATACTGTCAACCTGCCTCTATGACAAGTTTCCTTCTATTATACTGTGAAATTTGGGGAAAAAACCTAATTATACTTGTTAAAATAATACACAAAGGAGAGAAAGCAGTTTCAAGCAGTGACTCCATCCCTTAAAATGGATTAGATTTTCTTAATACACACATTTTATATAAAATGTGTATATGAATACACACACACACACTGTGACATACATTTTGGGGTCTGAAGAACATTTTAGTACCTGATTTTCCTGTGTTATGAATAGTTAATTTTAATTACCATATGGATTAGTTGAAATATATTTTTTCACTGAGATAAACATCACAAATGTAAAGATGAAAAAAGTAAGAGAATTTTGAAGGGTCATATCACTAAATGCTTATTCAAATTAACTATAAAATAATCAAAACTCTTGGTTTCAGAGGTCATTTTTAGCAATAGCTATCATTATCATGGATACAATTTACCAACCTTATTAGAATTTCACTAATTAAGCATGCACTAATTTGTGTGTATGTATTTGTGGTGGTTATCTTAATTTGGCATGTCACAAAAAATGTATTACATGGCATTGTTTATTAAGAGATGTCATTTTAGCAGTTCCTCACTTGGTTTCAAAGCAGATGATTTTGGAGTGATTATTTCACATGCAATGTATTAATGTTTTGGTAACTAATATAAAGTCTTGTTGTTTCAGTGGCATGGGCTTGTTATTCTTGATCAACTGAACAATATCCTCACTATAAGACAGTCACACCAGGGAGTTTGCAGAACTCAAATTATGTTCTTATAGTCATTCTATTAACTTATTAGGAGAGCTATCCTAATATAGACTAGTTAGAAGATAGGTGTGGTACTGGCATAACCCATCTGTGTCCTTTACCCTAAGGTGAGTCTCTTGTAGACAGCATATTGTAGGCTCTTGCTTTTTTATCCAATTTGCCACTCTGTGTCTTTTGATTGAAGCATTCAATCCATTGACACTTATGGTAATTATTGATAAATATGTATTTATTGCCATTTGAAACTTTGTTTTCCAGTTGATTATTTGTTTCTCCTTTCTTCCCTTCTTTCTTTGGTTGGATTATTTCCTTTTATTTTATGCTGTGTCCTTTTCTGTTTATTTTTGGTGAATGTAATGTTTGGTTTTGATTTGTGGTTGCCCTGTTTTTCAAGTACATTAACCATTAACCCCTTCCTATACCTGCTTGCTTTTAGCCTGACAGTCACGTAGACTCACATTCTTAAAAAAATAAAAAAATAAAAATAAAAAAATAAAAAAGTCACTTAGGTGACTTCTCAGGATGTGGGTTCCTTTTCTAGTTAACAGCTCCCTCTCAAGAGTGCTAGGCCTGTCTTGAGTCCTTTCTCTCTCTGTATTTTTTTTTTCTCTTTTTCTACCCAGTTATGTGGAGGGTTTCTTTCCCTTATTGGAGGTTTAATTTCTGCCAGTGTTCAGTAAATGTACTTTGTGAATCATTCTACATGTAGCTGTGTTTTTTTGATGTTTTGTGGGAGAAGGTGAGCATGATGTATTAGTCCTCTGCCTCTTCCCTACTGATACAACCAATCTTATATATTTTTCTATCAGCAAATTTCTAGAGAAATTGTATGTTTTTGTTTTTTGTCAGGCAGAGAAAAATGACTAACACACAACTAGCTCTTTCACAATAGAATATTTCCAGATTTTGTTAGTTGCAGTGTGGTAGCTATAATTGAGATTAAAATATATGTAAAATCTATTCAAATACATCTGTGATACATAAACATATGAGATTTACCTACTAGAAATTAATGTGAAATATATTTTAATGTATTGCTTTAAATCCATTCATATTTACTTATAGTTATTAACCCAGTTTGTTATTTATAACATATCCTCACTTATTACTAGAAAATTTTGTATTTTGATATGATAAAATCACCTAGAAGGTATGTAAAAAATGCTTACACTAATTATTCCACAAAATAGAAGGAAGAAAAAGTCACACTTATTTTTCAAAGACCAACTTAAGCATGACACCAAAACCTGACAAACATATTGAAGAATACAAATTAATGCAATTCATGAACACAGATGCAAACATCCCAAATGAAATCAGAAAACTAACTCACAACTCTCTAAACTGGGCCAAATGATTAATTCTAGAGAGAAAGAGAAAAGAAGCCTCAGCCATCCAGGAGCTGGCTTCGAAGTGTCATTTAAGACTTGATATTGCTAAGAGCTATATTTTACTTTTTAATTAAATATAAATAATTCCAGAGCACACCAAGATCAGATAAGTCCACTATGTGATCAGAATGAAGAGACCCTCCCCCCCAAAAAAAACAACCAAACAAAACCATTCCATTATCATGTCTGACCTCTAAACTTACCAAGTTGTACACATTAAACATTCAGCTTTTTGTACATCAATCATACCCCAATGAAGTGTTTTTTTTTAATGACAATTGTTCATACCACAGATAGCCAAGCATTCCCCTAGATTTATTAATAACTTATTACCATTTTACTACAATGGCAGCTTGATGGTTTAGACTTGTTTCATTCCTTTCACTTCAGAGATAAAACTTACTAAAATAGCCAATCCTAAAATTATCCCTGTGTCCTGAAAGCATCCATAACAAGTTATGGCTTCCTTTCATATTCCTGAAAAATTACCTAACCCATCCAAATCATTAATGTTCTTTCAAACAGCAACTACAGCATCCTGCAGTTTGCCCCCACTGTGTTTCTTCTACCTTGAAGGAAGGATCAGTAAACCTCAATTTTCCAAATACAAGTGTCTTCATGGCGGTCTTTGTCTCAAGGCCAATGATGTCAGAAATGCAAAGATATAAGCATTTTTGTAAAGACATCAAACAGCTTAAAAGTGTTCATAAAAACCAATGAAAGATATACAAGATTTCTATGTATTTCTAAACATTACAAGAAACTATTATAAGAAAGACAATTTTAAAAAGATGATATGCCTTTCTTTTGGATTGAGTTTAATATCAATTCTCTCCAAATTCTGATTGACTTATAGAATTTATCCTAAGAATACTTTTTCCAGAAATGTCAATTCACTTCTAAGACTTATATGGAAATGCAAAGAACCAAGAATAACCAAGATACTATTGAAAAAAAGAACAAGAAGCAGCTTTAAGTTATAGTAAATAAGAAAGTGTGCTATTGTTCCAATGATAGGCAAAGAGATACATGACAGAGTTTTGAGAGTCTGGATGCTAAACAATTTGTGTTGAGCACTTCAGTTATTAAGAATTTAGTAATGCAAAAAAGTGGGGAAATAATGGTCTCTTCAATACCAGTTCTGGGACTGTGTCATGTCTATTTAGGAAAACTGCATTAAAACCTAATTCACACCACATCCAAAAATGAATTCTAGGTCTACCATTGATACAATTTCAAAAGGAAAAATAAAAAATCTTTCATGAAATAGTGAGGGAGAATGTCATCACTAGCTTGAGTTAGGTAAATATATTTGAAGGCAAAATTAACCAAAAAAGAAAGATTGATAAATTGTACTACATCAAAATTAAGAGCACATATTAATCAATTGACTCCATTACAGGGTAAAAAGAAAGTGGCCAAGTGGAAGTTGACAATGTACTAAACAACAAATACTCACATCTAAACTAGATAAACAACAACAAACCAATAACATAAAGATAGGAAACCCTAAAGAAACTACACAAGAGATTGGAAGAGGAATTTCACAAAGGGGTATCTGTTTAGCTAAAAATCATGAAAAGGTGAAGAATATATTTTAATACAAGTAAACCAAAATTAAAACCCCATTATGAAAACACTATATATTATGCAAATATTTAGTCCAGAAGGTCTAGAGTTAAGATGCCAGGAAGTACCAGGTGTTAGTAATGTAGAACAAGAGAAATTCTCATATACTAGAGGCAGTTGAGAACATAAAATTGTTGCAACTATTTCAGGAAATCATTTGCTGTTAAATTTCTCAAATTGAATCTATGTGTAAGCTATAACATAGGAATTTCACTTCTAGGTATATTTCCAACAGACATGAATATGCATGTGACCAAGAAGCATGTACAAGTTTACCACAGAATTTTCCATAATAGCACCAAACTGACAATAAACTGAAAATTCATCAACAATAATTTACCATATATTTATACAATGAAAACTCCCCAACAATGAAAAGCAATCAACTATAACTATATAAAAGAATATGAATAATGTAAATATTCTAAGAATACAGTCAAAAAACCCTGTATTATTCTATTAAAATGAACTTCAATAAAATAGTTAGTTTAACTATAATCTGTATGCATATACAAGTCATTTATGTGTTTGTAATTTTTTGAGGACCAAGCAAGGCTTAGTTGGATAATTTGATATGATTTAATGCAATTTAAATATCACATTTAGTTTAACTATAATCTTAATGGATGCACATAAAAGTCATTTATGTGTTTGTAACTTTTTGAGGACCAAGCAAGGCTTAGTTGGATAATTTGATATGATTTAACGCAATTTAAGTATTACATATAGAATGGATAAACAATGAGGTCCTACTGTACAGCACAGAAAATTATATCCAATCTCTTGGGATAGAATATGAAGGAAGATAGTATGAGAAAAAGAAAAATATATATATATATATACACACACACACATATATATATATTATATATATATACACACACACACACACAGTATGACTGGGTTATTATGCTATACAGCAGAAATTGACACAACACTGTAAATCAAGTATATTTTACTAAAAAATGTAAAATGTTTAGATGACATTGAAGAGGAAAAAATAAAAATAAATGCAATTAATAAAGTTCTCAGATTAGTTTTTCTCTTTCAGTATTATCATCTCATCTGGATAGTCTACAGTGCTGATTATTCTACTTTGGTTGAATGAATGGAAAGGAATTTCATATGCACCAGTATGTGTTATCAATTTTATAGTATGTTATTGAAAATATTACCACAGTCCATTTATATATATTTACAAATCATTGTCATTTGCTTCATTTTATCAAGAGTAGTGATTATAGTTTATCTCTCTCCTTTGCCTGGTAGGAAATCAGTCTAAATCATGAATATAAAATTTAACTTGGTTTTTCTAATGCATAACAATCACATTAACATGTACAAAAGCATGGTGTTTATTTCACATGCTCCAGAGAAAGTAGGCCACTTTTCTGAATTGTAAGTTACAGATATAATTCCCTGAGAAGTAAAGCAAAATGATAGATTTGAAGTGCTTTTCACTTACTAAAGTTGAAAATTATATCTTTTAAGTCAAGAAGACAAAATTATATTTGGTTTGGCCCACCTTAACTGAAAAAAGATGGCATTTTATTCTTTGATGCAATAAAAAGTACGTTTTAAAAAGATAATATTTCACTAAAGAAAACATTTATTTATGTTAATTCTGGCTACTAATACTAAACAAAGAGGAAGGATATCTATTTGCTCACTTCAGTGGTAATGTCCTAAATAGGTTTTCAATAATTAATACCTAGTGGTCTATCGTTTACATTATTTTATGTAGTTATATAAAGTCATAATGTTTCAAAACCTAAATAATATAATAGTGCCATAAACACCATATAGTCTGGCATAAAGAATCCAATAAAGCAATTACATCACACTAATTATCTTTAAACAGGAAATTCTTAACAAATGCTGCTTGTGTATTTAAATGCCTGTGTAATTGCTAGTAATATTAACCTGCAAAAATACACATTTTAGATAAAAACTTAATATAAAATGGAAACAATCACTTATTTCCATACAAGTATACTTCAAAAGATTTCCCCAGCTTTGACTTATAACTGATAGATAAAATTTACATATATGTGTGTGTGTGTGCTTATATACATAAAAAGTATACATGTGATAACTGAATACATGTGTACTGTGAAATGATATCCACAATCAGGTCAATTTAACACATCGATCATCTCATATAGTTAGGGTGTGTATATTGAGAATAATTAAGATGTACTCTCAGCAATTTTCAAGTATACAATATACGTAAATAACTGTGGTCACCATGCTCTACATTAGATCCCCAGGGCTGATTCATCTTCTAACTGAAAGCTTGTATCCTTTGGCAAGTATCTCTCTATTTCCCCTATGCCAGTTCCAAGTATTGGCTATTCTACTCTGTTTCTATGACATTTTAAAAAGACTCCACAAATAAGCAAGCTCATACTGTTTTTCTCTGTCTCAGTCTGGCCTAATTCACTTGCATAATGTCCTCTAGATTCTCATCCCACACCTTCTATCTCTATGAATATTTTTACTTTGAACATTTTATTAAATATTCATTTTTTTTCAAGTCTCTGGAATTACCCTTGCAACACACTCTTCTGTCCAATTGTTTCAAGAGAGTCATTGCCCATCATGTTAACTGTAATACATTGTCAACTGAGATACAATAGCAAATTTGTCTTTAATTTGAAAATGACTTTCATGTACTTATCTTGAGATAAATATGCAAATACAGGATGTTTCATCATCTCCTGGACAAAAGAGGATAACTGAAATGTTTCCCACTGTTCCACAGTTAGTTCAATGCTGAATTTCACTGCAAACTTTTGGGCAATTATTTTTTTAACCATATCACTAAGCCAGTTGAGACCTAGTTGCTCTGTGGCATTAAAATTTCCTGTTATACACAAAACAGTAGAAATGCAGTAAGATTTGTGATATAGCCCCAAGACGAAAAGATATATTTTTAAAACTTTTGTTTTATATTCTAAGTTTCTTTTCTTTCCTTTTGCATAATGTTTTAGTAGGCAATCTTGGTTATCATGTAATCAGCCATTAGCATATGTTTTAACTTTTATTTTTGAAGATTTTAGTAAATATGTATTCAAAACTACCCTGTTTAAAGGTATTAAAACAAAAATGATAAACATGTATATCCAGTAGGGGAAAAATCATTAGTATTACTTATTGTTGGTGAAAATAAATAAAACTAAAAGGTAAAATGAGACCGAAACAATAGAAGTATTTTTTCTTCATTTAGCACAAAAATGCATTTGTATTTTGACTTTTATTTTCTTTCTTTTCCTTTTATTAATGAATAGTCTAGTAAATATCTTAGTCGTGAAGATTATATTTTGATTAAAAGAAAAAGTTTCAAAGAAAATTGCATTTACAAAGAAAAATTATTACATAGGTAAGATAAATCATATATCTATTTATTTATTTTTAAAGATAACTCTTAGGATTTACTCTCTTAACTTTCATATAAAATATATACCAGTGTTAGTTACACTAATTATGCTATACATTTCATTCCTAACACTAATTATCTTTTTTTTTAATAGTACCATTAGGGAGCCAGATCAAGATGGCAGAGGAGTAAGATATGGCACTCACCTTCTCCCAAAAAACACATCCAAAAAAAAAATCTACATGCAGAATGATTTACACAGAACATCTACTGAGTGCTGGCAGAAGATCTCAGGCCTCCAAAAGGGCAAGAAATCATCCACAAAACTGGGTAGAACAAAAGGAGGAAAAAAGGAAATAGAAAAGAAAAAAAGGAATCATGATGGAACCAGCACTACCAAGAAGGAGCTGCAAAAAAGGAAAGGCATCAACACCTAACTGATGGGGAGATAGGCTAGGAAAGAAGAGGATCCTCAAAGAGTCAGAAAAAACAACAGCAGCGGACTGAGGAGGGCAAAGCAGAGAGAGAGCCACAAGGACCATCAGTACCACCACCTGAGACACCACAGCCTGAAACACGTGGGAGGGGGCTGGGCCCTGAGACTCAAGTTTCACAGGTCAGTTCCAGGAAGAGGACTAGGGATATCTCTGTCCAGACAGCCTGAGAGGGATAGGGAGTGGTGTGCCAAGAGCTGGGGAGTGGAGCACCATAGCTGAGAGAATGCAATGGGAGGCCTTGGACCTGCAGTAGATGCAAAGCACCATTGTTGGGAAGCAAGAGAAGAGAAGGGGTGGGACCACTATAGGAACACATTTCTCTGTGCATGCATGGGTTCTCAGGCAGTGGGGCACCTCTTGAGTGGGCTACGAGGGCAGAGTGTGGGTGCATACTGCCAAAGCCATCTTAGACACCTAAGGTGAGCACAGTCACCCACCACTAAATGTCCCATAAATAGGCACTTCCTGTGGCCACAAATCACCTCTGGGCTCACCTCTGAGGAAGGCCCTGCAACTGAGCACCACCTACTGTCCTCATTCCCCTGGAACATACATGCCCCACTCTTGGTGCTGCCAAAGGCTCTTGGTGCTGCCTTCACCTGCCTGAAGGTCACTGCCACTGTCTAGGGCCCTGCAGTCAGGAGTAGCCTGTGTCCCCATGTCCCTGTTTGTCTTCACCACTGCCATGAGCCCAGCAACCACAAACTGGCTATAGAATCTGCCCATTGTCCTCATTTCCTGAAAGCATGCACTACCCAATTGGAAAATATACATAAGACGTAAATAGACATTTCTCCAAAGACATACAAATAGCCAACAGACACATGAAACAATGCTCAACAGTAGTAATTATCAGAGAAATGAAAATCTAAACTACAATAAGGTACCACCTCACACTGGTTGGAATGGCCATCATTAGTAAGTCTACAAATAAAAAATGCTGGAGAAGATGTGGAGAAAGAGAACCCTCCTACACTGTTGGTGGGAATGTAAATTGGTACAACTACTATGGAAAACAGTATGGAGGTTATCTCAGAAAACCTAATATAGAAATACTCTATGATCCAGCAAACCTGCTCCTGGGCATATATCCAAACAAATTTATAATTCAAAAAGATACATGTACCTGTATGTTCACAGAAGCACTGTTCGCAATAGCCAAGACATGGAAAGAACCTGAATGTCCATTGAAAGATGAACGGATTGAGAAGTTGTGGTACATATATACAATGGAATACTACTCAGCCATAAAGAAGAATGAAATGATGCCATTTGCAGCAACACATATGCAACTAGAGCCTCTCCTACTGAGTGAAGTAAGTCAGAAGGATAAATACAAATACCATATGATATCACTTATATGTGAAATCTATAATATGGCACAAATGAACCTATCTACAAAACAGAAACAGACTCAGAGACATGGAGAACAGACTTGTGGTTGTCAAAAGGGAAGAGGAGAGCATGCAATGGATTGGAAATTTGGGGTTAGTAGGTTCAAATTATTACATTTAGAATGAATAAGCAATGAGGTCTTAATGTACAGCACGGGAAACTATGTCCAATCTCTTATGATAGAACATAATGTAAGGAATGTGAGGAAAATGTGTGTATATATATATATATATATATGTATGTATATGTAGGTATGACTCAGTCACTTTGCTATACTGCAGAAATTGGCACATTGTAAGTCAACTATACTTTAATAAAAAAATAAAAAATAGTACCATTTACAACTGGCAAATTTTGTAACTATTGACTATTTTCATCCAATTTCCCACCCACTCCTATCCCCTTCCTCTGGTAACCACAAATCTGATGTCTTTTTCTGAGTTTAGTTTTGAAGTATAATCAACCCACAACACTTTGTTAGTTCCTGTGCACAGCATAGTGATTTAATTTCCATACATTACAAAATAATGTAACTAGACAAGAAGTCTAGTTACTGTCTGTCACCATAAAAAAAGTATTACATAATTATTGGGGCTCCCCTTGTGGTTCAGAAGAAACAAATCTGACTTGTTCCATGAGCATGCAGGTTCAATCCCTGGCCTTGCTCAATGGGTTAAGGATCTGGCATTGTCATGAGCTGTGGTGTAGTTTGCAGACACAACTTGGACCTGGTGTTGTTGGGTCTGTGGTGTAGGCCAGTGGCTACAGCTCCAGTTATATCCCCAACCTGGGAAACTCTATATGTCATGGGTGTGGCCCTAAAAAGAGAGAAAAAAGGTACCTAATAATTATTGACTATAGCTCCCTGTATTTTCAAAATGGGTGTATACTTTAATTAAGAAGGGTGGCATTCTAGCTTTGGAACAACTCCTGATTTCCCTGTATTAGATGATTCAAGATTCCACAAGTTCCCCTGGCTCAGGTAAGCTTGAGATTTGCTCATATTGGCATTTGCGACAATGTAGAAGTGATGTTCTTGGAATGATGTTTGAGAAACTCCGGGTCTGAATAATTAGAAGTAATTATCTACCTTATTTGGCTATATCTCTGTTTCCATCTATGTTCTGGAACTTCTACTATTTAAGAGCTGCTACTGTGTAATTTTACATATAGGAATTCATAAACACATTATAATTTTAAATTGAAAGGTATGACTTTATAAAATGCCCTTCTCATTTAAAGCAGTGATCTTGCATTCTTTTTCTGGCATTACATGTCATTTGATGCAAGGATAAAGGGCTTGGGGTTTACTTCCAGGGACTTGATACCATGAGTAGTTACTTTTTCATCTGCGAGGAGCCAGGACCCTGTTTTTCACTTTTCTTTCAAATACACTCCAGTGATCCAACAGCATTTTCTCTGCAAAATCACATTTTTCAGCCAGGCTTGTCAAATATTTTTTATAAGAAATGTTCAGTTTCCTGAGAGTAATTGAAAACTTCAAGGCACATGTTTTCAGATATTGAAGGAGTCATCCTCTGCATCTACAGCAGGCAGAAGTTATAATTCATTACACTGGCGTGTTTGCAGGCTGCTTTCCTACAGCTGACCTTTTCTAGTTACTTATTTTCTTTGAGGCATATCTGAAATATAATGCACACATTTATTTTGAACTCTTTGCTTTCCCAAAAAGTCTTAAAACAATGTTGGACATATATACCTCAATTAAACAGACTATTTTTAATCCTCATTTCATTCACAATAGAAAAGACTTTACATTACAATCCAAGGAAATTGAGCCAAATGATTTTTCTATTAATAATTGTGTTTAGTACCCAAGGCACATATTTCAGCAATTTTGTGGAAAAAACAATGCTTTAAATATATTTAAGAAAAAATAAAGTCTTTTAATGCATATTTCTTGCTGTAAGTTGACAAGTTTTCTCATACCCTCAAAAGCTTAAGTATTTAACTCCCAGGCATAAGCCCTTCTTCTATATATTTTCATTTGTTTTTATAAATTTCCTGATACATATTTTTATTTTATATGATGCTTTTCTGGGATATGATATAGAAATAAATGAAGCAGAGGTTAATTTTACTATATTGTAAAGTTGATCATTCAACTGCATTTTGATAGCTAAATAATATTCCTATTATCATCTCAATGTCTCTATATGTATACATATTAAATACATGTATATATGTGTGTATATGTATACATATTAAATATATATGTGTGCATGCATGTATATATTTATTTAAACATTTTTATACTAAAGTTCTTGGGAACCAGAGTTCCTGTCATGGTGAAGCACAACTGAATCTGACTAGGAACCTTGAGGTTGCAGGTTTGATCCCCGACCTCACTCAGTAGGTTAAGGATCTGGTGTTGCCGTGAGCTGTGGTGTACGTTGCAGAAGCAGCTCAGATCTGGCAATGCTGTGGCTGTGATGTAGGCCATCAACTGTGGCTCTGATTCGACCCCTAGCCTGCGAACCTCCATATGCTGCAGGTGTGGCCCTAAAAAGCAAAATAATAATAATAACAACAAAATAAAAATTAAAAAATGAAGTTCTTGGGAACCAATTTTTTCAGTTTTTCTGAATGGTCAGGGCTTTCCGAGCTGAAGTTTTTGGTAACTGGGTTAAAAATGACTGAAGAGTAAACCTAAGGTAGAAAACTCAGGAGAGATATTTAGAGGTCTTTTTCTCTCCCAGGGCCATTCCTTTATTTTCCAAAAATTTATGTGAAAATTTTCTCTTTCTCCCATTGAAAATTTTCATACTAAGGAGCAAAAGTTGGGGTAGCTATGCAAACAGTCCCTTAGAAGCTTCAGTGTTCATATTTTCAGGTTCTTTCCCTGTGGAGCAAATCCCACTCTTTTTTTTTAGGGCTGCTCCTGCAACATACGGAAGTTCCCAGTCTAGGAGTCAAATTGGAACTGCAGCTGCCAGCTTACGCCACAGCCACAGCAATGTGGGATCCAAGCTGGGTCTATGAACTACACCACAGTTCTTGGCAATGCTGGATCCTTAACCCACTGAGCAAGGCCATGGATCAAACCCACATCCTCATGGATACTAGTTGGGTTCATTACTGCTGAGCCATGATGGGAACTCCTGAAAATCCCACTCTTTTACATGCAAGTGATATACATTTTCATAACTTGCCACATGGAGTAACCGACCATGAGAAAATGTCATTAATATTGCTAAGAGTAAAGATTTGGTATGATCTCTGATGCAGCAATATTGTATTTCATGTAAGAATAAAATATAGAAATTTAAAATATTAAATTCTATAAAAATTCATATATACATGACATATAGATTTCTATGTATCATAATTACCTTAAGGGACTGAAAGATATGACATGAAGGAAGAGTGAAAAGACCTTGAGTTCAGCTCCTCTCACAAGCACACAAAAATCAGAACTACTTGCAGAACAGTCATTGGTGAAAAATTTTAGTACCTATCAGAAAAGACCTGCAACCAAAGACATAAAAAAGGAACCACAATGAGACAGGTAGAGGGGGTGGACTCAAGATAAATTAAGTGCCATACCCCTGAGTGGCTGACCCACAAACTGGCCAATAATTTTATTGTAAGAGGTTGTCTAACAGAAGTAAGAATTTTGAGGCCCACATCAAGCTCCCCAGCCCAGAAGTTCTGAACTGGAAAGATGAGCCCCCAGAGTTTGAAAGCCAACAAGGCTTAATTGCAGGAGCCCTACAGGACTGAGGGAAATAGATACTTAACTATTTAAAGGTGACCACAAAATCTCACACACTCCAGAAACACGGCAAAAGTAGTAATTTGGCACCAAACCAGATTTACCTGCTGGTCTTGAAGCATCCCCTAGAGAAGTGACAAGTGGCTGTGCCTCACCCTGGGGACATAGACACTAGCGGCAGCCATTCCAGGAGCTCTTTCTACCAAGTGGACACTGGTTTTGTAGGTGCCATTGTTTCATCTTCCCTCTAGCTTATTAGACCCAAGACCTAGCCCCAACCAATAGCCTGTAGTCTCTAGTGCTGGGATGCTTCAGGCCAAGCAAATAACTGAGTGGGGACAAAGCCCCTCTTATAAAGCTCTCAGCCATCTCTAAATACCACTCTAGATATGACCCTTCCCCACAGATGAAAAGAACCCAGCTCTAACCACTAGTAAGCAGGCACCAAAACTGCTCTCCAGGTAGTCTATTCTAGCCTCTGGATCAACCTCACCTACCAGAGGGCAGACTCCAGACTGAAGAAAACTACTACCATAGCCTGTGAATCCGGCTTACCCACATAAGGCCAGACTCTGCCCTGGGACCAGCTGGGCCCCACCCTTGCTCACTATCAGACCAACACAAGCTTCATGACACCCTGGATCTTACACCCAACTGTGTCAGGAACTGACCTCTCACTCCCCCTTCCAATCAATCTATCACCAGCTCTGGGATCCCTGGATCCTGTATTCAAACTCTAAGACATAGCTCTGTCTGCCAGTAGTCCAACACTAAGTCCTGACTTAACTCACCAGTGGGCAAGCAATAGCCCTAGAGTCATCTGGACTCTTCCTCAACCCATCAGTGAGCCAGCACTAGCCCTGGAGCCTCCTGGAGTTCTGCAGTCAGCTGCATAAAAATGGAATTCAGATATAACATTGATGATAGTCACCAAATCACAAGAGAACAAAAAATGAAAAAAAGTCATATAAACAACACCCAAACAAATAATAAAATGGCAATAAGAACACATATATCAATAACTACCTTAAATATAAATGGATTAAATACCTACAATCAAAAGACCAAGTGGCTGAATGGATACCAAAACAAGATCTTTATGTGTGCTAAGAGAAAGACTTCAGATCTACAGACACATACAGACAAAGTGAGAGGATAGTAAAATGTATTTAACACAAATGAAAATCAAAACAAGATGTATATCAGACATAATAGACTTTTAAATAATACTTTAACAACAAACAAAAAAGAACACTACAAAATTACAAATATATGTGCACCAAATATAGGAACACTTGAATACATAAAGCAAATATTAATGAACACAAAGGGAGAAATAAATAGCAATATTAATATTAGGGAACTTTTACAACCCACTGACATCCATGGACAGAACATCCAGATAGAAAATCAATAAGGAAACCTTTACTTCAAATGGCATATTAGATAAGATGGACTTAATTGACATATATAGAAAGAACATTCTAACAGAAAGCAGAAGAATACATGATCTTTTTATGCATACACGAAATATTATTCAGGCATATCCACACTAGGCCACAAAATAAGCCTCAGTAAATTTAAGAAAACTGAAGTCATATCAAACATCTTTTCTGAACACAATGCTATGAGACTGTAAATCAGTTATAAGGAAAAAAGTGCAAAAAGCAAACATTTGGAGGCAGCTAAACAAAGAATAGATCAGAGAAGAAATCAAGGAAGCAGATACAGAGACCAATGAGAGTGAAAACATGATGTTCCAAAACCTATGGGATACAGCAAAACAGTTCTAAGAGGGAAGATTAGAGCAAGTTACCTCAGGAAACAAGAAAAATCTCAAATAACCTAAATTTAGAGAAAGAAGAACAAACAAAACTCAAAGTTAGCAAAAGGAAAGGAATCATACAGGTCAGAGCAGACATATATGAAATAGAGTCTAAAAAAATAGAAAATATTAATAAAACTAAAAGCTGATTTTTGAGAAGATAAATAAAATTGATAAAACTTTAGCCAGACTCATCAAGAAAAAAAAAAGGGGACCAAAATCAATAAAATCAGAAATCAAAACGAAGTTAAAAAACACCACAGAAACACCAAAGATTACAGAGACTACTTCCAACAACTTTATGCCAATAACATGGACAAGCTAAAAGAAATGGATTCAAAATTCTTAGAAATGTACAATCTCCCAAGACTGAACCACAAAGAAATAGAAACCATGAGCAGATAAACCATCCATAATGAAACTGAATCAGCAATTTAAAAACTCCCATTTAACTCAATATCAAAAAACAAGCTGATTAGATAATGGGCAGAAGACCTGAATAGAAAGATAACATGCAAATAACAAGCATGCACATGAAAAGATGCTCAACCTGACTAACCATCAGGAAAATATGAACAAAAACCATCACCTCACACTTGTTGTAACATCTATTATCAAGAAGAACACAAATAAATGTTGGCATCGGGGCCATTCCCAGCCTAGGGGTCAAATCTGAGCTGCCAGACCAGCAGCGCTAAATTGGAGCCACATACGTGACTTAACACCACAGTTCACAGAACACAGGATCCTTAACCCATTGAGTAAGGCCAGGGAATGAACCCACATCCTCACAGATACTAGTCAGGTACATTAATTGCTGATTCATTGTAGGAACTCCAAATATTTTATAAGATGAATATAACCTTTAAAATTTTTGAATCATAATATTGTACATCAACTTCAAAAAAAATTGAGGGACTTAGAAGTATCTATATTTCTTTATTTATTTTTCATAATAAATTCCACAGTTAGAAGCATAACAACTACAACTAATGCTACCTTATACAGTCAGTCATATTGGGCAACAATTTATTCAATAGCATTTTTTTCTATGTAACATGTTCCTACATAATTTTTTTTTTAGATTTTTGTTATAAGATTTTTTTCTTTCTTTTTAAGGCAGGTAGGATTGGAGAGATTTCCACCCTACTCTATAAACTCCACAACTGCTATGTTACAGGGCTAACCTGTGTAGGTGCTAGACCTCCTTCTAGGAGGAAGTAAACAGCTAACTGAAATCATGCTTTTTAAGATACCCATGAATTAAATAACTGAAAGTTTTCCTAAATTCTCATTTTTTTTATTTTCCCACTGTACAGCAAGGGGATCAAGTTATCCTTACATGTATACATTACAATTACATTTTTTTCCCCACCCTTTTTTCTGTTGCAACAATGAGTATCTAGACATAGTTCTCAATGCTACTCAGCAGGATCTCCTTGTACATCTATTCTAAGTTGTGTCTGATAAGCCCAAGTTCCTGATCCCTCCCACTCCCTCCCCCTCCCATCAGGCAGCCACAAGTCTTTTCTCCAAGTCCATGATTTTCTTTTCTGAGATGTTCATTTGTGCTAGATATTAGATTCCAGTTATAAGCAATATCATATGGTATTTGTCTTTGTCTTTCTGGCTCATTTCACTCAGTATGAGATTCTCTAGTTCCATCCATGTTGCTGCAAACAGCATTATGTCATTCTTTTTTATGGCTGAGTAGTAGTCCATGTGTATATATACCACATCTTCTGAATCCAATCATCTGTTGATGGACATTTGGGTTGTTTCCATGTCCTGGCTATTGTGAATAGTGCTCCAATGAACATGCGGGTGCACCTACATAATTTTAATGTAAAAAAAAACCCCACTAAATAGCAAGTGATATTTTATACAGATTTTTTAAATCTAGTAAATGCTTTCTTCATCAAACATAGAGCATAATTGTATTCAATAATGTCTATCTTTGTCGGAAAAACTTCAAATAGTACAACTGGGGAAAAGTAAAAAAAAAAAAAATTAGTAGATCTGTGTGTAGGCACAAGGTACCAGAGGAGGTTGTTGAAGTCATTGAGGTATAAGTTGCTCACATCCCTAGGAAACACTAGGAAGCCTTTAAAAGATTTCTTCAGTAGAGAATTTCCTAGAAGAGCTTTAGAAGTTTACAACATTTCTTTTGCTCTGTTCTTTCTTCTCCTGGAATTCCAATTACATGTACATCGCCCCTTTTGAAATTACTCCAAGGTGTTTAGATATTCTATTCTAATTTGTTGTTGTTGTTGTTTCACTTAGCATACTGTTTCAGGAGTTTTTACTCATCTTTTAGCAAATTTGCCAATTCTTTCCTTTATTGTGTACCACCTACTAAAGAGTCAATCAAAGGCACTCTATTTCCATCTAGGGTTTTTGATTTGTAAAATTTCCTATGATACTGTGTTAGGGTTTCCATCACTCTGCCTACATTACCTATCTGTTCTTGTACATGATCTACTTTTTCATTTGGAGCGCTAAACAATTTAATCATGATTACTGTAAATTTCCTCTCTGATATTTCCAATTTGTGAGTCTTTTTCTGATGATTTATTCTAACTGTGCTTTTCCTTATTTTTGGCATGCCTTGTTACTTTTTTGATTGAAAGTCAAACATGCTGTATTAGGTTATAAGAACTGAGGTTAATAGATCTTTTAGTTTGAAGATTTATGGTAATCTAGCTAGGAGTTGGGTTGTGGTTAGAGCTTGCTTATTGGTGCCAGAGGTTTGAATTCTTCTATTGTTCTTGTTTTTAATCCTTTAACTTTAGCCTTCTCTAACTATTCCTCCTCCAGGAAAGTCTGAGTTTTATGGCTTTTTCAGCAATAAGCCAGTGTTTTATACTAGAAGCTTGTTGGTAAATTATGTCCTAGAATTTTAAAAAATCTCAGATGGTTTTAATAAATGGGCCTGTATCTACGAGATATTACTTTTACATGTATTTCCTTAGCGGTCTGGCTATTTTTCTTCCAGTCCCCTACTACCCTCCCTGGCTATAGTGTTCTAGTCTATTTCCATTAAGCCCTGTCCCTGGTGACTATATTTTGTGGTTTGTTTGTTTGTTTGTTTGTTTTTTCCTGTAAGAGGAGATAAGAAATCTGGAAGGGAGATTAAGCTGGAAGATTTCCCTTCTCGCAGTTGGCATAAGGCTCCATCCAACACTGGAGAGTGGACCTTAGTTATGGAGAAGATTCAGTGTATTTCACAAGGATTACTTGTTCTCTCCTCCTGCCAGAGACATATCTTGGATTTTTCACTGTGAGATCCTGGTGTAGGTAAAGTGTGATCCTGTAGGTAAAGTCCACGAAAATGAGGCAGTTTCTTAAAACTGAGGAACCCAGGAGGGGCTGACTCAAGGTAGTCCATATTTAACCTCCATCAAATCATCAAAATACTACTTAAATATCCCTACTAGTTTCTGAAAGTACCTCTGACCTATAGGCTGGCCCTAGCGCATATGGTTAACATAGGTAGGTCATATTCTCAGTCTCTCAAACTATTGTGAAAAACAACCAGAATGCATGCCAAGTCATTCAAACATATCTGTATACAACTACAGGCTTATCAATACTATCTATATGAATACACACTTGTTTATACAAAAATGCATAAATGTATAAGAAGAATTTGAGTCATGAAGGTATATTCGATTTTATAGTAAAATATTTAAAAATAAAGTGTTTATGGTATTAAACCTGATTTGATAATGAGTAAAATATGAAAATTTTTATCCAGATCTTTGTATTTGAGATGTGCAAAGTAATTTTAAGGAAATAGAATGTTTCCCCAGGCCTGTGAGATATACCTGAATGTAATAATAATGCACCCTTAGTGCATCCATATTTTAAAAAGTAAAACTAATGAAATCCTCTTGCATTTTATCTAGGCAATAGTCCTACTCAGATGCAGGGTGGAATACAATGCTGGACATATATGAACACACCAAGACATTCTCCAGCCCATTGAATACCCCTGCTCCTTGTCCAATACTTTCATAGGCTTTTTGTCAACTTGGTCATAGAAAAGAAATTTATTCCTTTCTCCAATTATAATAAAGTGATAAATGAGAAGACAATTCACAAGTACATCTGGGATATCTTTCCTAGTAGAGACAGGGCAAAAGTTGAATTATTTGGGGAAAACAAATTTTTTGCTTTACCAAAGAGCTCTTTAAGTAACGGTCAAAAAAAATTTTAAGAACATAAAAGAAACTGGTTAACTTTTCAGAAATGAATAAACACATAGTTCACAAAATTGTTTATAACTTTTTCTAATATAGAAAATATAGAAGTTCCCATTTTGGCTCAGTGGAAATAAATCTGACTAGGAACCATGGGTTGCGGGTTGGATCCCTGGCCTCGCTCAGTGGGTTAAGGATCCGGCATTGTCATGAGCTGTGGTGTAGGTCACACATGTGGCTCAGATATGGCATTGCTGTGGCTCTGGCAAGGCCAGCAGCAACAGCTCTGATTCGACCCCTAACCTGGAACCTCCATATGCCGTGGGTGCAGTCCTAAAAAGACAAAGGACAAATATATATATATATATATATATATATTTAATTTAGAGGGGAATTATTTCCCATAATTGTGTCTTTTTTATACACATTAATTTAATTTTGAATTTTTTTCTGGTTTAATCCAATGCCACCTACAATTCCCAGTAAAAAACAGATTATATTTAAAACCTGATTAAGTATGACGTTTACAAACATGATATGTTTATGTACTAGAACTAAAAAATAGATTATGTCAGTTGTTGGCATGCTGAATAAAAAACATTTATTGCAATAAAAATCTCAAACATATCTTATACTACCACACTATAAAACCTTTCAATAAAATTTAGTTATCTCTTTAATATACATTAAAATTTTCAGAGTTAAACACTTAAGAACATTTTGTGACTAATCCCAGTGATTCTGCATATGTCATTCTGTAATTATTGAGATTTAACAGATGATGAAATTGGGCCTTAGAAGGTTTAAGACATTTTTCAAGGTTATACAAGCAATCAATGACAAAGTTTCAAACTGAACCAAAGACCTCTAAACTGAAATTTAGGAAACTCTAATACCACAATGACTTTTCATTGTTAATTATGCACCCCCAAATTCATCATATTGCCTGTAAGGCACATAGTCCGCTGCTTACATCAAAAGCCTCAACTTTCTTTTTCTGCTCCAGATTTGGCTAAACAAAATTTTTGTTTGTTTGCTTTATGATTATTCCATCTTTTCCCTGCCTTAAGCTCTTGGTACATGTTTGTTCTTTCTCCTTGGAACTTTCTTACCCTGGATAATCCTATTGTTCAGGTAAGGTCACAAACGTAATTTTCTGAGACAAGTCTTCCATTTCCCATCTCTCTCAGACCACAGCAAGTCTTAATTTTACTATTTCCTATTATTTGCTAGATTCACATCCACTGTTTGCTCATGGCACGTATTTAGACAAGTCTCTAGTAGTTGCTTAACCTCTATTACCATTCTTAACACAAACATGAAAGCACAGGTGGCCCAGTGTTAATCATTGCTATTTCCCTAGAGCCTAAAGCAGGGATTGGTATAAACTAAGCATAGAATAAATATTTGTTCATAAATGAAATAATTAATGAATTAATTAGCAAGATACAGGATTACTTTTGGCTTTTAAATAGACCATATTAGAGATATACAAACTAATTTTAGAGAAATATGTTTTTCAGGCTCATGAAATAATCTGGAGAATATTTCATTCAATCCAACATGAAGTACAGGGTCTTTCAAAGGTAAATGTAGGGAAGGCAATCATCCAAGTTTCCAGAACTCCACACTATAGCTGGAATTATCATATGGAAATGCAAATGTGATCAAACCTCCCCTGGACTTGATACATAGCAATAGCTTCCAAACATACTTAGAATAAATACCTTCCACATAGGAGCCCATATGATCATTATCTTGATGATAGCACCCCCTGCTGTGGAGCTGTGTATACCAAGCTTAATTTGATGCCATTAAAATTTGAATTATCTCCCTAATTTCCTTGTTTCTATCTCACACTCTCCAAGAAACTGAACTGTAGCCAGATAACTTTTCTTAAACTTACCTCACCACGTCTCTCATGGTTAAAACACTGCAAAGATTTCAAAATCTTGGTTTTGTTAGTAGACAAATCAAAATTCATAACATGCTGCCTTCTTTCATCCCATGCTTCCCTTTGCTCTCTGCACTTCAGCAACCATGGACTTATTCAGTACTCTAACTCCGTTCACCACAAAACCTCATGCATATGTTACTTTTCTTTTACCTAAAATAATTCCACCCACTCCCCTCCCACCTAGCTAACTAGATTTTCTTAGCTGCTTCTTCACTGCCTCCTGAATACTTTCTTTGGTTTCTCCAGTTACTTAAAACTCTAATTTTAATATTTTGTATATTCTCTAAATTTATTATAGAGGTAATTGCGCATTTATTTTTCAAAGTAATATTTTTCTCCTTCACTTGAATATGAACATTATGTGAATAGAGATTGTCTTTGGTTCTTGCCTCCTTAACACCTAGCACGGTGCCTGGCATATAGCAATTCTTATATATTTGTCAGAAAAAAAAAAAAGTGAGGGAAAATAAATGAAAAGAAAATTGACCTGCTGATGTTTGGGCTCCTGTATATTTTAAACCACAGGGAGAGAAAGCGTTTTTCAGTTTCTGAAAGTGTCTGGTTAACATGAGAATTACCTTGGAAATATTATCTATACTTCCAATCAAAACTAAACTCCCTTTCTACCTGCCAATCTTTCCTATGCAATCACCTGCCAGTGAAGCATAAATCTGTTTCAGTTTGCACAAGACTTAGTGTAGTCATCACAGGCAAGTTTGTTAGTATTTCAGGAAGTAACCAATTACAAAAGACTATGTATGTGTACTAGGGATGCTACAGATGATGCCCTTTCAGTAAAACAGTCAAGTTCTCCATATCCTATATTTAAAAAGGAAAAGGCAGAAAAGATGAAGAAATTATTTGCTTAAAATTAGTGGATTAGACATTCCAAGGAAAAAGAGGCTCAATAGGAATTACAATATACTGTATGCAGTTGAGGCCTATGGCTACTGATAGCAATGAATATAGCCGCTAAGAAGTACTGAGCATTCCCAAAGTGCCAAGCACTGTGCAAAAGAGAGCAGCTAATCTGCAGGTGAGGGTGGAGTCCTAGTGAACTCCCAGCTCCAGTTTCAGTTCCTTTAGTATGTTTAAGCACAATGGAGTCTATAATCCAACCTGCAAATTTATTGATTTACAATAAGGATGAAAAGTGAGGAGACAGCATCAGCCTGTTTTTCTTCTAAAGAAAAAACCTCACTTAACTTCATTTTTAATGTAAGGGACTCAAATGACTATTTTTTCTTTGGAAATAAAGAGTATTATTCTCATAAAATTAAAAAATGAGCTCTCTCTGTGTGAGATTCTATACTACAGTTTTAAGTGAGACGTCAGCATTTGAAGTCTTTTGGTAGCTAAGAGTTTACCTTCAATAATTCAACTAACATTTACTGAGTACCTCTTCATTTTGTGTGTAAAATACTTTTAAGTGTTTAAATTCTTACAATAAACATTCATGTATTTCACATTTCTATGAATTACAACCTTATGATCAGAAATTTTAATATTTTTCATATTAGTTTTCTTTTTTGAAGACTATAATAGAAATTAATTTTTGAAAGAATACCTGTGTAACCACCACCCATATAAAGAATTGGAACATTGTTGGCACCAAAGAAAAATGAAACAAAGATTAAAAAGCGCTTGTCACACTTAACACTACAGAATTTTTTATTCCCAAAGTATGATCAACTGGCTGACCTCAAGTTTCATTATCATGATGGAGTCTTGGCTTTTCTGGATACATTTCATGGATCATAATATGTGTAATAATTTTTATTTTTAATATTATATTTTAGTGAGTCCATTCGTGTTGTTGCATATGGCTATAGTTATTATTACAATATTCTATAGAATGCATATTACACAATTTATATAGGTATTGTATCCCTGATGGTTATTTGAGATGTTTCTAAGTATTTGGGTTTTAACAAATAATACTGCTATAATTATGTCTAATTGAGTTTTTAGTCTTGTTGATTATTTTTTCCTCCTCATTTCCTTTACCTTCTTAGATTCCAATGACCTTAAATGTATTATTTTGACCATGTCCCACATATCAGTTTCTTCATGAACATTTTCTTCTAAATGTATTCCAGTTCATTAAGTTTCTTTTTAGCCATGCCTGGTAATTGTTACCTTTTACAAATTCTCAATTATCATTTGTGTCTAGTTTTTAGTTTTGTGCAAAAGTTCTTAATATGATCTTTAATCTGTGAACATATATTATTTTAGAGTAGATGTTGAACAATACCATTATCTACCACATCTATTTTTATTGTTTTTTTGCCATTCTTTTTATTTGTGTTCTTATCTACTCATAATTAGCTATTTTTGATTGAGTGCCAGAGAGGATTTTTTTCCCTCATGTAGGAGACTTAGGCAATACATAAAAGCAGTAATATAGAAATTTAATCCTGCAGGAGTGATATGTGATGTTTTATCAATTCTAGCACATATTGACTTTAAAGTATTTGATATATTTATCATAAATATAACTAACCTTGATTGATACTTACCACTTTTTCATTTGTCAGTGTGTCCACTCATTTATATTGCTTTATTTTTCAAGTTTGACCTTCTTGATTAATGGAATATTTGCTACTATTTACCCTTTCTTCTCTTTTAACTTGTTAGTTATACACATAATTTTAGTTACTGTACCAGAAATTATGGCTTACATTCCTGATTACAGTAAATTAATAAATTTTTCTGACAGTAGAAGGACCTTAGAATGTCCTTAGTTCTACTTGTTCAGCTCTATTTTTCATGTAATTTGTTTGGATCATTCTATTTTTTATTTTCAGGCACAAAGCACATTACATCATCGTACTGTATGGTAAATATTCATTTTGATTTACTTAAACATTTTCTATAACTGTGTATTAAAAAAAAAAGTTTTCTCTACAAGTGCTATTTATTGTGCCTGAAATTTGCTTTTAAAAATCTTTTGGTAAGAGTCTAATAGCATTGAATTAACTCAATTTTTGTTCTGGAATTACCTTTTTTTTTCCCCTAGAATATCTTAATATTCAAGACTATCTTCTTGTGTTTTGTTTTCAATAGTTTTACTTTTTTGAGCTAAGTGAAATTTATGTTGTTTTATCGGTAGTTCCATTTCTTCTTATCCTGCTTGATTTTCAATGCATCTAGAACCTGTGGATTCATGGTTTCTCAGTTTTTCATACTTCTTGGGCATTACGTCCTAAGTATTATTTTTGAATGATTGTCATCTCTTATTGCTGGACCCATATTACATTTATGACAGAATTTTTTCTATTCCGACTCATTTTTATATAGACATTTTATTAATTATCTTTAGTCTTGCCAAATATCTGTCAAATCTATATATAGAGAGTATATACCTTTTTTAGATGCCCATTTTATGATAAATATCTTTATTTCATCTTTTTTCTTTGTTGTATTATCTGCTAAAATCTAATATGTTGGTTGCTTTCTATTAGCCCTTTGTCCACTTAGTCCTTTTTGTTTTGCTTTTTTGTTGTGGTAAGGTTTTATGTAAAGCTGTAAAGTTGATTTATGAGATTGCCTTATCATTCCCAATACTTCTCTGCTGTCAGCATTGAGGCACTTTGTCATGTAGCTTTGAACTTCCTTCCACTACAAGTTGAGTATGTGTCCTTAAGGCTTGGCCATGTGCTTTACCTTGGTTGATAGAATGTCAATAGAAGTGACTTTGTGGATTCTGAGCGTAGGCCTTGAGACATCATACATCTACTTGCCGCTCTGGAAATTTCTAAATTACATCATTGAAAGAACAAGCCCTCATTCTAAAAGAATGAAGGGCACATTAAGATTATATAGACTCAATTTCCAGCTTAAAAGCAATCGGAGACTACTCTAGACAAGATCATCTGAAACACAGTTGAACAAATGAATGAAAGAAATAAACAGCTTGTTTAAGCCACTGAAATCTTTAGGTTAAGAGTTAAACAGTGTTATTGCAGCAGTGATGGAGAAATTAATACCCAGAAGTAAGATATAGGTGGAAAACAAAACAAAACAAAAAAAACCTAAAATATATGGCAGTGACTTTTGACTGCAACAGTAGTCAAGGCAACAGTAAAACAAACTATTTGAATTGGGAAAAATGCATGCTATAAGGGCAAATTATTATAGATGGTTTGTTATATATAATGATCTATATTATGTACTATCTAATATTTGGTACAACTGTTACATATAAAAAATTTGAAGTCAGAAAATATACCTAATTAATGTTCATATGGGATAAGAAGATTTTGAGGCAAAATGTTGAATGTATATGTTGGCTGTTACTAGCTTAATTTCATCAGGAAATGAATGAGGTAAGGAAAACTAAACTATTCAATTTGTAAATCAAATTTATAAGGAATAAACAACTACCCAGAAGAGGCACTGGAAAATTATTCTCTTTCTCACCAGATCAATGCAATGACAGCTTCAGAAAAGGGAGGGGGGAATCTAGGGCTTCATCAAGGAAAGATATACTCAGGATAAACAGGTGAGTACTAAATTACATTTGTAGCTATAAAACCTCTTTATTATTGCCTTTGAGAAAATTCAAGTGGTGTCTAGAACATTTTAGCAAAATAAACAGCATCGGAAAATATAAAGGCATGGTCACAAACAAACACTCTATGACCCAAATGTCTACAAGTAAATCTAGAGAGAAAGGCAGCTTGCCTATAACTGTACCTATAGTTTGATACATGAAGTTAACTTGAATCTCAGTAATTTTTATATTAGTACAACTAAAAAAGAGAATATGATTGACATGTAAAGAGATATTTCAGACCCCACCTTTTTATACGCAAGCAGCAGACCGACACTGCAAGATACTTAGCTACCGAGTAAGACATCTTTCCTGTATCTTCAGAAGTAGACTAGGATAGTGGAAAATGAAGAATGGATGGATATAAATGCTATGGGAAAAACGCTAAAATGAAGAGAAATTCATGGTGTGCACAAGAAGGTCTATTCTTTCACTCCGGATTGGGGACCAAAAATTATCTTCCCAGCAAGGTTTAAGAATTTCTGGGTTCAATGACCATTACCTGCTTATCTTGCTTCTCTCTTTACAATCATTGTTTGTTTCTTTGTTTGTTTTAACAATAACTCTCTCTATTCCAGAATCTATTTCACAGGTATTTCAGTCATAGAATATTTGCCTTTTTAGTAAGTAGTTCTCCAGATTGAGAAACCTCATCCAGAGCAGATATAAGCCACAATATTCTGCACCTGAAGCATGACAGCAATGAGTGGATGAGACTTGAGGATTGGGGGATGAGTTTGAATAAATTTTGATTATGGTAAGTATAGAATAGTAACTAAAATGATGGCTTGTGGTAGATGGTTGTGCTTTGTCATTTCTATGCCTTCCCTGAATCCATGCCTTTAGTCCTTGATTTCACAATTCCTCCCCACACCATAACGAGTACATTTCCCCACCTATTCAGAGTAGGCTTATTCTGTGACTTTCTTCAGTAAATATATTCTGAGTGGATGAAACAGTTTATCAAATTTTATCCTAGACTTTACTAGGCATTCTGTTGTCTGCCTGATCCTCTGGTAACTTTCTACTTTTGCCATAAGGAAAACTTCCTTTGGGTGTATAAAACTCCTTTATTGTGGACTCTGGAATAAATACACATGATACAGAATTTTTCTATCTAAACATCAGACTGAAGCACTTTTACTAATTATGCCACATATGAATGAAGAAAGATCAATTTTGCTGGTATGCTACAGGAGCTAGGGGTGGTTTTTATTCTAGACTTTTGTGCATTTTTTATGAACACTCAAAAGTGTGTTTAAGAAATTGTAAGGCCCTCTAAATGTTATTACCTTTTTCTAGGGTGGATCCATCAATCTTTTGTAGGCTATATAAGTCAGAGAAAACCACCTTAGATTCATCATTAATGAGCTACCTGATGGTGACTTACAGGTTCTGTCTTTAGTTTGTTCTGATACTTTTAGTTGTTCTGATCCATAGGACCTCTCCAAATCTGATTCCTGATGCTCAAAGTTTTTTAATAGAATACTGTAGAAAATTCTACTCTGCTTCTCAGCTCTTTTTACTTGGCTTCTTACACAGCTATCTTATGCAGCTTATGAATTCAGCAAATGCTTTGAAATAAATTGAGTTTTTCATGCTTGTTTCTCAATACTTCCCCTTTCTCTGGGATCATGGAGTCTCAAGCCCTGAGAGCACTGTCAGTCACCAACTTCAATTTTTGTCTCTCTATCTTCATAAGATTGTTAAAAGCTCTGTTGCTTCCATGTTCCCTTAGAGTGGTCCTCTTGCCTCAGTTCCAATAATCAGCAGAAGCCTGCCTTATGAAATGTCTTAGAGTGGAAACGGACAGCTCAAAATATTGACTTGCATTTCACAATTCCCTTCTCTCCATGATGTCTGCCTGGGAAGTTCTGCCTAATTTGGCAGGTCTTTGGCGCCCTGAAGAAGATTTCTTTTGTATTTCATCCAGCTTTTCTAGCTGTTCTCAGTAAGAGCAGTAGTCTAATGGAAGTGATTCTATCAAAGGAAAAGATGACATCCTAAATAATTTTTTTGTAAGTTCATTATTTATAATTTTCTCAAAGTTTTCATAGGGAAATTGTACCCTTTAATTAAAAACATAAGAAATAGTCATTTATTCTAATATCTAATCAAATGATTTCAGGGAAATATTGCTTTTATTAAAATTAGTGCTTTAACAAATGTGGTTATATCATATTTGAATATTCAAGAGTAGTTACACGTATGTTTCAATTTCTTGAGCTGCTATTTCTAAGAGCTGGCTTGTCATTTACACACAACCAAACTATGTAGTATAAACTGAATTTTAATTTTACCAGATGGTAAGCATTCCCACTCGTTTTAAAACATATCTGCACACATATATATTCTTTTCAGCTTAGACCATCAAAAAACTGCTAAAATAGACTCCATTAAACTCCTAAAAACTAAATTCTGTTTTCCAGTATGATGTTAAGAGTTTAGAAATGTTTTCATGTTATTGCTTATTTAAAGGAACTGAAAATATGTCAACATAGTATTAGATAGAAGTGGAGGTCTTTTGTGTTAATTTTTTCTCCTATGTCAATGAAAATGGCACAATGGACAATAATTTATATTTTTCCCAGAAAAATATGGACTGTTTTCCCATAAAGAATGCTGATAGGTATATTTATTTGGATGTAGTTCGTAATGGTGCTTTTTAGCAGGCAGGAATTTTTTTTCACTGTATTCTTTAGCATTATGTGCATAATTGGATTTCATTATAGAAATCTCTGTACGTGTATTGCAAAATATTGTATTATTATGTTCAATTTACACTTAATTTAATGAGAAACTGCTTTTCTCATTTGACTTCATTTTCAAATCTAATTCAGTTTTTCTTGAATAGGATAAATGCAGACTGTTTTATTAAAAATGGTGAAATGATTTTTTTGGTTACTCATCACATTTGATTCCTTTTTCATTTTTTATTCAAAAGACCTTAGAATAAAAGTTTTATAACCCCAGCTTCAAATATCACTTGATTATCTGATTTTTGTATTTCATTCACAAAGTATTGTCAAAAGTGTTTTGACTAATACATATTTGATTAAAAATGAAAGTGTAAAGAGTACTTCTGTGATGACCGAATGACACAATGGTCATTTCTTGGTTACTCAAATTATATACAGAGAAGAGACTGATGGTTGATTTTATATGTACCTTGACCATTCATTTATTGAATAAACTACTGATCACTCACCAGGTATAATGGTATTTCCAGGGCTAAGAAACTACAACTGATTCCAGAGAAATACAAAGGAACATAAGAGACTACTATAAGCAATTATATGCCAAAAATGGACAACCTAGAAGAAATGGATACATTCTTAAAAATGTGCACCTACCGAGACTAAACCAAGAAGAAGTAAAAAATATGAACAGATCAATCACAAGTACCAAAATTGAAAATGTGATTTAAAAACTTCCAAAAAACAAAAGTCCAGGACCCAATGGCTACACAGGTAAATTTTATCAAATATTCAGAGAAGAGTTAACACCTATCCTTCTGAAGCTGTTTTTATCAGAAACAGGTGTTGAATTTTTGTCACAAGCCATTTCTGCATCTATTGAGATGATCATATGGTTTTTATTCTTCAATTTGTTGATGTGGTCTATCACATTGATAGATTTGCAGATATTGAAGAATCCCTGCATCCCTAGGATAAATCCCACTTAATCATGATATGTGCAATCCTTTTAATGTATTGTTGGATTTGGTTTGCTAGTATTTTGTTGAGGATTTTTGCATATATGTTCATCAATGAAAGTAGCCTGTAATTTTCTTGTTTTGTGGTATCTTTGTCTGGATTTGGTATCAGGGTGATGACAGTGATGGTGACCTCATTAAATGAGTTTAGGAGTGTTCCTTCCTCTGCAATTTTTTGGAATAGTTTCAGAAGGCTAGGTGTTCACTCTTTTCTAAAGATTTGCTGGAATTTGCTTGTGAAACCATCTGGCCCTGGACTTTTGTTTGTTGGAAGTGCTTTTTTTTTGGCTTTTTAGAGCTTCACGCATGGCATATGGAGGTTCCCAGGCTAGGGGTCTAATCCCACAGCAATGCCAGATCCAAGCCAAGTCTGTAACATACACCACAGCTAAAGCCACACTAGATCCTTAACCCACTGAGTAGGGGAGGGATCAAACCCACTACCTCATGGCTCCTAGTTGGATTTGTTTCTGCTGCACCATGATGGGAATTCCTGTTGGAAGTTTTTTAATCACAGTTTCAATTTCAGTACTTGTGATTGGTCTATCCATCTTTTCTATTTCGTCTTGGTTTAGTCTTGGAAGATTGTACTTTTTCTAAGAATTTGTCCATTTATTGTAGGTTTTCCATTCTATTAGCGTATAGTTACATGTCGTAGTCTCTTTTGACACTTTGTATTTCTGTGATGTCTGCTGTTACTACTTTTTCGTTTCTTGTTTTATTGATGTGAATCCTCTCTTTTTCTTGCTAAGTCTGGATAAGGGTTTATCAATTTTGTTGATCTTTTCAAAGAGCCAGCTTTTAGTTTCACGGATCTTTTCTTTGATTTTCTTCATTTCTATTTCATTGATTTGTGCTCTAATCTTTATGGTTTCTTTCCTTCTACTAACTTTTGGTCTTGTTTGTTCTCTCTCTAGCTGCTTTAGATGAGCTAAGTTAGGTTGTTTATTTGAGATTTTTCTTGTTTCCTTGGGTAGGCTTCTATTGCTATAAATTTCCCTTTGAGAACTGCTTTTGCTACATCCCATAGATTTTGGAGTCTTATATCATTGTTGTCATTTGCTTCTAGGTATTTTTTAATTTCCTCTTTGACTTCTTCAGTGATCTATTGGTTGTTTAGTAACATGTTGTTTAGTCTCCACATGTTTGTGTTTCTTACAGTTTTTTTTCATGTTGTTGACGTCCAGTCATGTAGCATTGTTTTCAGAAGAGATGCTTGATATGATTTCAATTTTCTTAAAGTTACCGAGGCTTGATTTGTAGCCCAGGATGTGATCAATCTTAGAGAATGTTCCATGTGCACTTGAGAAGAATATGTGTTCTGTTCCTTTTGGATGGAAAGTCCTATAAATATTTATTAAGTCAAGCTGGCCTAATGCTACATTCAGGACCTGTGTTTTGTTAGTGATTTTCTGTCTGGATGATCTGTCCATTGCTGTAAGTGGGGTGTTAACGTCCCCCACTATTATTGTGTTATTGTCAATTTCTCCTTTTAAGGTTGTTAGCAGTTGCCGTATATGTTAAGGTGATCCTGTGTTGGGTGCATAGATTTTTACAATTATTATAGCTTCTTCTTGGATTTATCCTTTTATCATTATGTAATGTCCTTCCTTGTATCTTAAAATATTCATTTTAAGGTCTATTTTGTCTGATATGAGTATTGCTACTCCAGCTTTCTTTTGATTCCCATTTGCATGGAATTTTTTCTTCCATCCTCTTACTTTCAATTTGTGTATGTCCCTAGGAGTGAAGTGGGTCTCTTGAAGACAGCATAAATATATGGGTCTTGTTTTTGTATCCATTCAGCTAGTCAATGTCTTTTGGTTGGGGCATTTCCTCCATTAACATTTAAGGTAATTATTGATATGGATGTTCTTATTGCCATTTTATTAACTGTTTTGGATTTGGTTTTGTTGCTCTTTTTTCTTCCCTTCTCTTGTTCTCTCATCTTGTGGTTTGATGACTTTTTAGTTTTGTATTTGAGTTGATTTTTCTTGTTTTTGTATCTCGTTGGTCTCTTAATTGCAAGTTCACCTCCACTGTCCTTCATTTGTACCCTCCTCTTCTCACGATTTCTGATTGTGGTGGCGTATTTGTGCATGGATGATTTCCTACCTTTACTGTATATATGCCTTTATGTGAGCCTTGTCATTTGTGGTATTTTTGTTTCTGGTTGTGTGCTTTTCTTTTCTGCCTAGAGACGTTCCTTTAGCATTTGTTGTAAAGCTGGTTTAGTGTTCCTGAATTCTCTTAGCTTTTGCTTATCTCTAAACCTTTTGATTTGTCCTTCAAATTTAAATGAGAGTCTTGCTAGGTAAAGTAATCTTGGTTGGAGGTTTTCTCCTTTCATCATGTTAAGTATATCATGCCACTCCCTCCTGGCCTGCAGAATTTCTGCTGAAAAATCTGCTAATAACCTTATTGGGGTTCCCTTGTATGTTATTTGTTTCTTTTCCCTAGCTGCTTTCAAGATTTTCTCTTTGTCTTTAATTTTTGTTAGTTTGATTCATATGTGTCTCAGTATATTCCTCCTTGGGTTTATTTTATATGGTACTTGTGCTTCCTGGATATGAGTGAGTGGTTCCTTTCCCATGTTAAGGAAATTTTCAGCTATTATCTCTTCAAATATTTTTTCTGTCCCCTTCTCTCCCTCTTTTCCTTCTGGCACCCCTATAATATGGATGTTTGTGTGTTTAACATTGTCCCAGTGTTCTCTGAGACTCTCTTCATTTGTTTTCAATCTTTTTTTTTCTGTTCCACATCAGTGACTTCCACTAGGCTGTCCTTCTCCCCGCTTATTTGTTCTTCTGCCTCCTGTATTCTGCTGTTGGTTGCTTCTAATGAATTTTTCATTTCAGTTATTGCATTTTACATCTCTGCTTGTTTAAGCTTTAAATTGTGTATTTCTTTGCTCATTGTTCCTTGTAAATTATCCATCTCTGCCTCTAGTTTATTTCCAATGTCTTGCATCATCTTCAGCATCAATAGTCTAAAGTCTCTTTCCTGAAGGCTAATAATCTCCAGATCACATAGCTGTTTTTCTTTCTCCCTTATCTGAGTTATAATTCTCTGTCTTTTCATTTTTATAGGTTTTTGGTGTGGTAACCTTTTTGCAGAAAATAGAATTATAGCCTCTCTTATTGCTCATGTCTGCCCCCTTGTGGCTTAAGTTGGTATGGGGCCTTGCTTTGAGCTAATGTGAAGGACTGGTGCCTGCCCACTGGTAGGTGGGGCTGATTGCTATCCCTCTGCTGGGTGGGGCTTTGTCTCTGGGTGAGATCAGAGGAGGCTGTGTGACTGAGGGTTCTTTAGGCAGCCTGTTTACTGATGGGTTGGGCTGTTATCCCACCTGAATTATTGTTTGGCCTGGGGCTTCTCAGCACTGAGACATAGGGCCAGATATTCCCAAAATTTCCACCTCCAGAAAACACATGCTGATGAATATTCCCGAGAGCTTTGCCTCCAATGTCTTTCCCCCACAATAAGCTACAGTATCCCCCTATTTTCCCAGGAGATCCTCCAAGAAATGCAGTCAGGTATGACCAAGATTCTTATGGAGGCTTTGCTTTGCCCTGGGACCCAGTGCATGTCAAAGTCTGTGTGCACCTTTCAAGAATGGCATCTCCATTTCCCCCAGTCCTTTGGAACTCCTGCACACAAGCCCCACTGGCCTTCACTGTCAGATGCTCTGGGGGCTCTTTCTCCCAATGCCAGATCTGCAGGTGTAGGAATTTGACATGGGGCACAGAACTCTCTCTCCTGTACATGAGTCTCTGTGATACAGCCACTTTCCAGTCTGGGAGCTTCCCACATGGAGGTATGGCCTTGCTTATATCATTTAATCGCCCCTCCTACCTCTTGATGTGGCCTC
The DNA here is from genome assembly GCF_054392235.1 of Sus scrofa. Taxonomy (NCBI): domain Eukaryota; kingdom Metazoa; phylum Chordata; class Mammalia; order Artiodactyla; family Suidae; genus Sus; species Sus scrofa. Next base: position 183,267,324 of record NC_139383.1, on the reverse strand, counting down.
CTCTTTGTCTACTGTAGTGGGATTTTTTTTTTTTTGAAAGTTTCCAATCCATTTGGCTTAAGGTTGTTCAGCATTTCATTGTAACTTTTTTTTTTTTTTTATGAGAGAAGTTGAGCAACAGTCCTTCTATTCTGCCATCTTAATCCCCTCAGTTCTTTAAAATGAATTATTTCACTAGATTGAGATAAGTGAGGCACAGAGAGGTTAAGTAACTTCTTTGAAGTCACACTGCTTAGAAGTAATAGCAAAAACTGAGAGATTTCATTGCCAATAGATTTTATTTACAAGAAATGCTAAAGGGCGGCTTTCAAATTCAAACAAAAAGAAGCAAAACAGCAATACAAGATCATATCAAAGAAAAAACTCATTGATAAATGTAAATACAAACCCTTGAACAACATAGGTTTGAACCACATGAGTTCACTTATATGTGGATTCTTTTTCAGTAAGTACATATAACCACATGAGTTCACTTATATGTGGATTCTTTTTCAGTAAGTACATATATAATACTACCTAATCTATTGTTAGATAAAATCTGGGATATTCAACTGCAGCTATGAAGAAACAACTATGGGACTTAAGCACCCACAGATTTTGGTATTTTCAGCAAGTCCTAGAACCAATCACTTGTGGATACTGAGGGATGACTGTACTGTAAATAGTATAATGATAGACGGTAAATCACTTTTTTTTCTTTTCATGGTTGCACCTGTGGCATATGGAAGTTCCTGGGCTAGTGGTAGAATCAGAGCTGCAGCCGCTGACCTACACTACAATCACAGAAACACTGAATCTGAGCTGTATCTGTGAATTAGCCACAGCTTACAGCAACATCAGATCCTTAACCCACTGAACAAGCCACTGATAGAACCCGCATCCTCACAGAGGCAATGTCAGATCATTAACCCTCTGAGCCACAGTGTGAATTCTGGTAAATGAATTTCAATTCTAGTATAAAAATTAAAAGACAAAAAAATTAAAATAATTATAAAAGTATGTAAATGGATATGCAAGATAAAGGATAAATTATGACATCAAAAACATGAAGGAGGAATAAGCAACAATGCAATGTTTCTCCTGCTATAGATTTTAAGTTGTTACAGCTTAAAATACACTATGATAATTATGTATAAGCAAGTGCTATGAAAATATACAGAGAAAATATGCAAGAATAAGACCAAAGAGTTAAAGTATATCAGTTAAAAAAAATCAATGAAATATAAAGGAAGATATAAAGAGAGACAAAAGAACTACAAGATAGAATACAATATGGCAGTAGTAAATCATTCTTTATCAATAATTACTCCATACAAAAGTGGGTTAACCTCTCTAAAAGACAAAGAGACAAAGATACTACAAATAAAGACCAATATCCATAATAAACATAAATGTCATAATTCTCAACCAAATACTAATAAACTGAATTAAACAGCATATGCAAAGGATCATAACACCATGACCAAGCTGAGTTTTACCACTAGGTTCAAAGAATTGTTCAGCAAATGACAAAAATTAATTTTATATTTTACATTAACAAAATAAATGTACCAATTGCATGATCATCTCAGTAGTTCCAGAAACAGCATTTGACAAATTCAACAGGCTTTCATGATAAAACTCCAGCAAACTAGGAATAGAAAGCCATATACAACAAGTCCTCAGTTAACATTAAACTCGATGATTAAAATCTAAAATATTATGAACTAGGCAAAGATGCCTACTATTGCCACTCTTATTCAATATAGTACTGGAAAGTCTAGTCAGAGCAATTAAGCTAGAAAACAAAATGAATGACCATCCAAAGCAGAAAGAAAGAAGAAAAGTTATCTCTGCAGATCACATGTTTTATATATTAAAAATCCTAAAATATTTTTGCAAAAAATAAAATAATAATTACTCATTAGAGTTGTAGAATCCAAAATTAACTCATAAAAACCATTTTTTCTATACAGTTAACAACTGATCATCTGAAAAGGAAATATAGAAAATAAGTGCATTTACAATATCATCAATAACTACACAATACTTGGAAATAAGCTTAAATGAAGAGGTAAAAAACTTGTAATTGAAAAGAGTAACACATTGATGAAAGAATTTAAAGACTCAAAAAAAAAACAAAAGACATTCGTGTTCATGGATTGGAAAACTTATTATTGTTAAAATGTCCATACTACCCAAGCAAATCTACAAATTCTATAAAATTCCTCTCAAAATCTCAATGGAATTTTTTCAGAAAAACAAAAGAAATCTAAAATTTATATGAAATCACAAATGACCATAATAGATAAGAAAGGAAGAACAAAGCTGGAGGCAACACACTTCCTGACATCAAAATATGTTACAAAGTTACAGTAGTTAAAACAGTATGGTAATGGCATAAAAACAGACACATAGAAAAATGGAACACAATTGAGGATCCAGAAATAGATCCACACAAAACTTCTTATGTGATCTGCAAGAGTGCCAGAATACACAATTGTAACTGAATATTCTCTTAACAAATAGTGTTGGAAAAACTGAATAGCCACATGCAAAAGAATGAGATTCAAACTTATCCTATACTGCACACAAATACTCAAAATTAATTAAATACATATATGTAATATCTCTAGTTGTAAACAACTAGGAGGAAACATAGATGAAAATATTCATGAAATTAGTCTTGACTATGATTTTTTGGATATGGCACCAAAAACAAGGGCAAAAAAAGGAAAAATGGATAAGCAGGACTGTATCAAACTAAAAATCTTCTGCACGCAAAAGAAACAATTACCAGAGTACAAAGGCAACCTATAAAGTATTAGAAAATATTTGCAAACTGTTATTTTTGATATAGAGTTAATATCTAAAATATGTAAGTGACTTCTACAAATCAACAGGTAAAGAAGAAATAACCTGAATGAAATTGGGCATAGGACTTAAATAGACACTTTTCCAAAGAATACATGCAAATAGGCAAAAAATAGAGACATATATGCTCAACATCACTAATAATCAGGGAAATGAAAATCAAAACCACAATGAGCTATTTCCTAAACATGTTAGGATGACTATTATTTTTTTCAAGGCAACAAAACAAAAGCTAAGTTTGGGCAAGGATGTGGAAATATTGAAACCCTTATATGCATGGTTTGTGGAATGCAAAATGGTTCAGCTGTTATCAAAAAAAGTATAAAGATTTCACAAAAAGTTAAAAATAAAACTACTATATAATACACCAATCATACTTCTGAATACTTGTTCAAAAGAATTGAAATAAAATCTCAAAAAAAAATTGTATTCCCATGTTCATGTGGTATTTTTCAAAATAGTCAAGATGTGAAATGGATGACCAGGGATGAGTGAGTGGATAAAGAAAATGTGGTATATACATTCAGTAGAGTATTATCCAGCTTTAAAAAGAAAGAAATTGTGGCATATGTGATACCATAATGTTCTCAGAGTTCATCCATGTTAAGTGAAATAAGCCAAACACAGGTGGACAAATCCTGCATGATTCAACTTACATTAAGTATCTAAAATAGTCAAACTCGGAGTTCCCATTTGTGGCTCACTGGTAACAAACCCAACTAGTATCGATGAGGACACAGGTTCAATCCCTGGCCTTGCTCAGTGGGTTATGAATCTGGTGTTGTTTTTAGCTGTTGTGTAGGTCACAGATGCTGTTCAGATCCTGTGTTGCTGTGGTTATGGCTTGAGACGGCAGCTGCAGATCTAATTCAATCTCTAGCCTGGCTACTTCCATATGCCACTCAGTCCAGCCCTAAAAGGAAAAAATATAAAATAAAATAACATAAAGTAACATAATATAAAATAACATAAAATTAAATAATCACATTCAGAGAAGATCATTAATTCCATATGATCATTTATTTCATTGACAGCTCATGACCATGGAAGAGGCCACATTACAGCCTAAAAGATTTTTATCAATAATATAGTTACATGTTTGCCATTTCATTCCCAATAGCTATTATTTTCAAATGTTCTTTTCTATGGTCAATAGCAGTTTGAACCACTTGTCTTAACTGGAGTGTATAAAATATGCTTAAAGTTAGCTATGTTGAACTCTTGAAAATTTGTCAAAATTTAACCCAGATTTCAGTTCAGAATTATCAAGCAGGTAAGAAATAGGAAGATCTTTATGGGGAAAGAAAAACATAGGAAGGGAAACATGGAGGTTTTCACTTCTATATTCCCCATTTGGATTTGTTTTCTAGTATATTTGAAATAGCGAAGACTATTTTCTTTCCTAAATATTTAATTCTCTATAAAAACCCAAAAACAAGATAAGAAACTTCAAATGATTCTTTGCAGATTAAAATATTGTAGAATTATTAGGATAAGTATCCATAAATGATTTATATTAAACCGCACATAGAAACAATATTTGCTTTTTATTTTTACCAGAAAAAAATTACTCTATCTTATTTTGTTTCTGCATTGAAAGAACTTTTCAAAACCCCAGAAATCTAGTGTCTTATTATTTAAAAATGTAAGCTATAACTTATATTTTAATCAGACGAAAACATGAAAAATTGATATTTGTACAAGATCGAGTTGAAGGAAAAATACATTAAATTTGATTTTATTGGTTTTCTGTTGTGAAATAATTAGATATTTATTGAAATAGTAGTAATTCATCTTTGGGCCTTGGTCTTTTATGAAAGATAAAGAAGCAGCACATGAAAATTTAAAATAGTAATCAGAATTTAAATATAATAGTAAAAATCCACAACATAAGTATTTTATGGTTTAAAACTTGTACTGGCATAGAAAGTAGTCTCATAGTTGAAATATATTGATCTGAAATTAATCAGATTAATCTTTTCAAAACATGAATCTGTATTCCATGGAAACAGCATACTCCAACATTACAAATATGGAATGGAACTGTCATGGTGGGGGTGACCGACCATTCAATATATACATTTGTTGGAGAAGTGGTTTTAAAAGAAATGATCCCAGGACTTGTATACAGAAAATTTGAATGCCCTACAACAGTAAAATTTTTTTAATGAAGAGATCTACTTCCATTTATGAGTAAAATTCTTCATTTTGATCAAATGTATCATATGTTATGCAAGCCATATATCTAGATTTCAACTCTAGTTCTTCATTTTCCATACTCTGAACTACCATTCATTCAACAAATCCATCATAGCCATTGACCTAGTGCAGGTACCTTATTCTGGTGGGTTTTGTGTTTGGTTTTGGCTTTTTTTTGGGGGGGGGTGTAATGGGATATGTGTGGAGGGGGGCTCCTTACCATCAGACATAGGTTCTGGTGTAGGCAGACCAATGGTCCTCAACAATATCCAGGTCCTAGTGTTGGGAGCCTGTTACTTTACATGGCAAATGAATATTGCAAACATGCTTAATTGAAGGATTTTGAGATGGGGGAGTATCTGCCTATACTATGAGTGTGACCACAAATATCCTTATGAGAAGGAGTAAGTGGGAGATTAAATATATAATGGGAGAATGTGGTATGAACAGAGATTAGAGTGATGCACTTTAAAAACAGAGAAAGGGAATACAAAACAAGCAATACCAGCAGCCACTAGAAGCTGAAAAAAGCAAGGAAATGGAGTCTCCCCACAGAGACTCCACAAAGTGCCAACACTTTGGCCCAGTGAAAACTGGTATTGAACTTCTGATCTCCAGAACCATTAATATCATACATTTATGTTATTTTAAAACCCTCAATTTGATAATTTATTGTAGTATGTGTATTACTAGTAATGTATTACAGCAGTAAAAGCAAAGTAAAACAGATTTCTTAATTCTTAATTTAAGATCATTCTAAAAATGCAAATCTCATCATTTAATGGCTCCCAATTACTGAGCAAGGAAAACATACAAGGTTTATCAAGATATAACTATATTCTGTTTCTTTAATCTCATCCCTGTGGTTCCTTGTAAATTATCATCTAAAAATATCAAACTTTTCAAGAGTCTTTAAGCTTTTGCGTATTTCCGAAGTCTCTTGGTAATTTTTTTTTCTCTTCCATAACCCTGACTGCATATATTTAATATGGTCATTGTCACACAGTCTTATTATCTGCTTTCTTCAAACTATAAACTCAATGAAAGCTCCCACAAAACTAGCTCATGACTGACACAGTCAGGGTTATATAAATGTTTTCCAAAGAAATACTAAATTCATAGTTCTCTAATATACAGATTTTATTTGATCATTTCTTTTAATATATCAATTGTGGACTATGATTACTTATATTGATGACACAACCCTCCCAATTCTCCAATAATCTTATACTAATAATCTTACAGCTAAAAATAGACTACAGAAGTTCCCATCATGGCTCAGTGGAAATGAATCTGACTAGCATCCATTAGGACACAGGTTCAATACCTGGCCTTGCTCAGTGGGTTAAGGATCCAGCATCGCCGTGAGCTGTGGTGTAGGTCATAGACATGGCTCAGATCCTGAGGTGCTGTGGTTGTAGTGTAGACTGGCAGCTGTAGCTCCGATTCGACCCCTAGCCTGGCAACTTCCATATGCCATAGGTATGGCCCTAAAAAGCAAAAAAAAAGAAAAAGAAAGAAAAGAAAAAATAGACCACAAATATCCCAGGAACTCACCAGCAGTTACATGCAAATTAAACATCAAAATGAAAAAATATTTTATCTCTTTGGACTTACAGAACCTCAGCTCTTTCCCAAGGGCACCTTCACTTCAAATGTTGAAGACTCTACAATCATTGTTGAACTTTGACTACCTTCTTTGGGACACTTCATGCTGATGTATTTGCTAAGCCCTAGTTTCTCAAGATCCACCTTGTAATGAATATTGACAATCATCTTTGGAGTATAAGATGGCCTCTCCCCCCTCAAAAGATCTCACAGGAGAGGTGCTCGCACTCTAAAGCATAAAAAGCATGTTCAGTGCCCATGTAACTATTTTCCTAGAGCATATCCTCATCATGGGTGATCATTACGACTGGTTTTGCCAAGTAGCAATCATCACTCTTCTAGTAGCTCTTAGACCCTACTTCTCAATCCCATCATTCTTTATTCATTCACTGATTCATTCAAGCCTTCATTCAGATAATATTGTCTCTTTTTTGATGATTTTGTTTAATACTCAAAGAATAAAAGCAGGTGCATATGTCCTTTTTAAGTAGACATATGTCCGGATATATGCACAAGAGTGGGATTGCTGGGTCATATGGTAGTTCTATGTATGGTTTTCTAAGGTACCTCCATACGGTTCTCCATAGTGGTTGTACCAGCTTACATTGCCACCAACAGTGCAAGAGGGTTCCCTTTTCTCCACAACCCCTCCGGCATAGGTTACTTGTGGACTTATTAATGATGGCCATTCTGACTGGTGTGAGGTGGTATCTCACGGTAGTTTTGATTTGCATTTCTCAAATAATCAGTGATGTTGAGCATTGTTTCAAGTGCTTGTTGGCCATCTGTATATCTTCCTTGGAGAAATGTCTATTCAGGTCCTTTGCTCATCTTTCAATGGGGTTGTTGGCTTTTTGCTGTTGAGGTGTATAAATTGTTTGTATGGTTTAGAGATTAGGCCCTTGTCAGTTGCATCATTTGAAACTATGTTCTCCCATTCTGTAAGTTGTCTTTTTTGGTTTCCTTTGGTGTGCAATAGTTTGTCAGTTTGATTGGGTCCCATTGGTTTATTTTTGATTTTATTTCTGTTGCTTTGGGAGACTGACCTGAGAAAATATTCATGAGGTTGATGTCAGAGAGTGTTTTGCCTATGTTCTCTTCTAGGAGTTTGATGGTGTCTTGTCTTATATTTAAGTCTTTCAGCCATTTTGAGTTTATTTTTGTGCATGGTGTTCTAGTTTCATTGAATTGCATGCAGCTGTCCAGGTTTCCCAGCAATACTTGCTGAAAAGATTTTTTCCCATTTTATGTTCTTGCCTCCTTTGTCAAAGATTAATTTACCAGAGGTGTCTGGGTTTATTTCTGGGTTCTCTATTCTGTTCCATTGGTCATGCACCCACATGTTCATTGCAGCAATATTCACAATAGCCAAGATGGCAAATCAACCCAAATGTCCACTGATAGATGATTGGATCAGGAAGATGTGGTATATATACACAATGGAATACTACTCTGCCATGAAAAAGAACAAAATAATGCCATTTGCAGCAACATGGATGAAACTACAGACTCTCATTCTGTGTGAAGTACATCAGAAAGAGAAAGAAAAATACCATATGATATCACTTATATCTGGAATCTAATATATGGCACAAAGGAACCTTTCCACAGAAAAGAAAATCATGGACTTGGAGAATAGACTTCTGGTTGCCAAGGTGGGAAGAGGAGGGAGTGGGAGTGACTGGGAGCTTGGGGTAAACAGATGCAGAATGTTGCCTTCAGAATGGATTAGCAATGAGATCCTGCTGTGTAACACTGGGAACTCTGTCTAGTCACTTATGATGGAACACATAAAGTGAGAAAAAAAAGAATGTATACATGTATGTGTAACTGGGTCACCATGCTGTGCAGTAGAAAAAATATATATATAAATAAATAAAAACAAAAAGAAACACAGAAAAAAAAAGAATAAAAGCAGTTGTTTTCAAATCTTTGAACTTACTGATATCAGTAGCTATATTTCAGAAAAAAATATAAACATGTTAAAATACTCTTATAAAAAGTAGTTTTACCTTTAGCATTTTCTCAAAAACTGTATTTTCAGTAAAGGAGCCTTTCCACAATTCCACAGAAAATGCCACTTTTAAAAGTGCTTTTACAAAATGTACCTATCATTGACACATTTTCTAAATAGCTAAAATATTTCTTAGACATCTCATTAATCTGCTTTTTCAGTGATGTGGGAGGTGGTTATTATTATCCTCATTTTACAGATGGAAGAAGAGGCATAAGAGGTTAAGAGACTTGACACAGAGAACCAGCAGAAAATCCAGGAATAGAAATGAGGTCATTAGATATATACTAAATGCGCACATGAATTTTCCTCATATGAAACAAATGTGTATATGTTTTCCTTATACACATGATGATCGTGGATGGAGAAAATCCTAAGACTCCTTTTAATGAATCTCACAAAATATATGTGACTATACAGATAAGAGACTGTGCTATGCCCTAATTTTAAGGCTTTAATTTCTATTTTATATAACCTAATCAGAGAGGTTGATGATTTTAATCACCCTGAGATTTGGGGAAAATCTGCAACTACCTTAGCACAACATTGAACCAGTTCTTTTGATCAAAAAGAAAGGTAATTGGCTTGCTTTTAAATTGGTGACAATTATTTGATCTCAGCTACTTGAACTGGGTTTAAAGGTACTAGTAAATTGGTGTTCCATGGTTATATAATTGAACACATTTCCAAAACCCAAACTCATATAGGTTAGACTTACATAGGTTAGCCTGACTATTTTTTAGAAAGCAAAGTGATTTAGCAATGGGAAAAAGCTTCAGAATTCCAGATAATGTCATTTCAAAGGACCAAAACTAGATAATCACTTATGTTCCAATAAATATCAGGCAGACAGGCAAGAATCAGGAACCTCACTTCTAGGACTATCATTTCTGATGATCAGGTGGATATTTGAGGGGTGTAAGTAGTACCCCCTTCCATCTCCTAGTGGGTGGGTCTGATTATAAAGGCCAGAATTCCAAGTACTTCGTTAATGCTCACTGAATAAATTGCGAATGATAAGAGCAAAGCAGTCTCAAAAGAATTTAGGAATTGGGGGCTTAGAGAGTATTGAGACACTTTATAACTTTCTAATCAATAACATTTTTTAAATTTTCCTTTGCTTTATATCTTGTCATGTATTATAATAAGTTACATAATATTTATCCTAGCACAATGTATTCAATGCAAAAGGTGATTAATATGCATAAAAATTCTAGTTTTATTACTAGAACTGAGGTGAGGTTCAGAGATTTGGCCCTAAGAAATGAGTCCTTAGTCCCACCACTACAGTGAGGATCATATTTGAAAGCAAATCAGAAGAAATCACTGAGCCTGAAGCCAAGGGCCTCTTTAATTTCCTCTGAATAGAAGAAACATTAATCCCAAAATTCCACTGACATTAAGTCTTTAAGAAGGAGGATCTGTTTTGTCCCCAGTGTTCAATAATGGAAAGCAGATGTTAGACAGGGTCAATTTTTTTTTTTTTTTTGTTAGCAGACAAAGGACTGGACTTAGAATAGGATTCCCAGGTTATAATCTACTGTTTACTTGCTGTTTTGCCTTCAAAAAATTTTGATTGTTGTAAATATCAATTTACTTATCTGCAAAACAGAGGTTTTAATGACTGTGCATTTCATTAAATTGAACAGGAAGTAGTTGAAACTTACCCCCTTGATATTGCTGCCTAAGGGAAGTTTAATGCCAAGAAGTGAGATGGTATAAGTAAACAAGCAATTTGATTTCAATTCAGATTACAAATAAGAAATGATTCGTCCCTTCAAGGGAGAGTTTAAAATGCTACTCTTATTGCCCTTTCACTCAGAATCCTAATTGTAGCAGAGAATGGATTGGGTGAAGGATACTCATGAAGATAGGAAGTAATTAGGTTAGAAGAAGAAAAACCAATCTATGGTGTGAACAAGTAAATCATAGTACCAGCAATTAAATTTATGCATTCTCATGTGAAAGCTACAGAAAGTATTTGGAGGATGTGAATTTTGCCTATATACTTAAGAATTAGGCCAACTTTTACTATGTGACAAGGCAATGTTACATAAAATTAAATGTTCCAAGGCTATATTGGATGGAGATAGAGCCTACATAGGAAGAATTTTAAGATCATTTAAAACATTTCCAGATGTAAATATTAAGAGTTTGGTAATTAAGAGTAAGGGGAGGTAGAAAGTGGGCACCCAAACACAGATGTGTATCAAAACAAAGAGGTTTTTAAAGTGTAGAAATTACTCTATTGATTCCACTGATTAAAACACTGCCAAGAATCCCTTTGAGTGAGAAAGAACTGGATACTGAGATCTGAACCCAGGGTATGTGCAATATTTAGTATGCATGTGTATGTGGAATACTTCTTATTTCAGAATACAGTCTTAAAGGTCTGTAGTAAGTATTCTTGTTCTAATCACTTATATGAAATCACAATTTAAAAAGTCTAGGTTTTACTACAGGTAAGTTATTTCATAGAGTAAATTTTCGATATATTTAAGGATTAAAATAAATTAAGTACACAAAATTATTTGTTCTGGAACATACTAAGTATATAGGAAATCAAGTTATAAATAATTAGATAAAGGTAGCAGAAACTGTCTTTTATGCTATTTAATGGCAGATCTCAAGTGTGAATTATATTTAGTAGGCAATGGGAAGTTACTGAAAATTTATATTTGAATGTGTTATATCTGAAATAGACTGTAAGAATAAGGCTGGATCATCGCTTGTTATGTGAACATAGATAACAAAGTTAGTCATCCTCATAAAACAGAATTATTTTCAGTCAATAAAATGAAGTTGTAGATTAATATTGTCATGAAAATATTTGTGATATACCACTAAAGTTTAAAAAAAAAAAAACTGGCTACAAAACGATAATGTATAATTTGTCCTTTGTTAAAAATACATGTAAAGAGTTCCTGCTGTGGCACAACGGGATTGGCAGTGTCTCTACAGGACATAGGTTCAATTCCTGGCCCAGCACAGTAGGTTAAAGGATCTAGTGTTGCTGCAGTTGCTTCATAGGTTGCAACTGTGGCTTGAAACTGATCCCTGGGCCTAGGAATTCTATATGCCACAAGGCAGCCAAAAGGGAAAATAAAAATGTAAGTGTTTGTATATGCACAATTAATATATTCTATGTACTTGTTACATGCAGTTATTTTATTATAAATATCTCCAAAGATATAAATCAAGTATAATTTCAGCTAATATTATTTTCATAATTATAATACTTTATTATGAAATATATTTTCTAAAAGTTATCAATAACATCTAAATTGATACTGGCATATTTTGGCACTCACTTCTCAAAAGTTTTGAACGCTCTACTGGAACAAAATATTCAGCATCATTCAATAAGTTATTTATGTCTCTGCTACATGATGATACTAAATTTCTGAAAAATTTGGGGGGATATTTAAGACTGCTTGCACTTGAAAATAAGCAGTAAAAATCACGTTCATGTAAGTCAAAACTAAACATTTTACTATATATTATTATAAACGTATTTTTTATTTTATAATTTATATTAAATCTTCATTACTTTTTGTAAATTGCAAATATCTATAAATCAAGCTGTATTAGTGACAACTTAAAGCATATTTAATACACTGTGGTATTTTACAATCTGAGATAAAAAAGCGCACTATATACATGTTTATCTATAGATGTGCATATGTATGTATGTGATTTCTGAGGAAGTTAAGAAATTACAGGAAAAGGAAATGTAGATATGCAAGATCATGTTAAAAATCCAAAAGGCTTATAAAATAAAATTCATAATCTAATAAAAATCATTACTTATATTATCTGAGTTATTATGAAAACTACATATAAAATTACATTATTTGCTTTGTACCAAATTAACTTCAAATTCTTAATCTTAGAAAAGTTTGAATGAAAAATACTAGTAAAAGACCAGAATTTACTTGTTTCAGAGAAGCTGAAGATTTTTGTAGAATCACTTTCATTTAAAAGTGTTGTATTCTATTTCTCTTAGTTAAAGAACAGGCACAGAGTCTATCTTTATAAACTTGTTGGAAAGAGGTAACCTGTCTACCCTGTTTTCTCTAACACAGTGTTACATGTAAGAAACAGGTGGTGTTTAGCAGAATGCTATCAAAAAAACATTTAAATTACAACCTCTTTAAGACAGGTTCAGCAAAATTAGTGATTCTATCATTAAATTAAATTAAATCATTAAATGATTTTATTAAATTATTAAATTAAATTATTAAATTAGATCATTAAAAAATTTTAGAAACAGCCCATCTTATCCATAACTTAATTAAGTTTGCCCCTCCTTGACATCCTTCTTCTGATAAATGGTTAACAAACTGGCTTACTTTCTCTCCAGTCTTATCACTTGCTTTTTTTCCTAGGTATTCTAGACCCCAGAAACATTGAGCACTTACAGTTTATCACTTGTTCAGATGATCTGCCAGCGGTTCATTCTTTCTATGTGCCATTCCCTTAGCCTGGGGTTGGGGCACACAGGAAAACTCCAGGTTTGTCTGGCTAACCACTCAATCTCATTTCTTGTTGTTTGGTTTCATTTAAAGATATCGCCTCATTTTTTTGTGGAATTTGCCTCGACCCACCAATATTTAAGTAGTTATTCCTTCCACCTGTTTTCAGAGCACACACTATTGCGATCCCCTGAATTCTTTCTCATTCTCCCTTATAGGTTGCAGGATTTCTGGTTGGCATTCTCAGTGCCTAATGTAGTACCTTATGTTAGGCACTCAAAAAATCTTAATGGATGAATGGTGGGTTTTAATTCAGGCATATGGCTCCACAGCATTTACTGCCAATCAAATTCATGAATTAAGCGTTCCATTCATACTTCTGTTATGACAGTTTATCTTCTGATAGCTTAAATTAAACTAAGTGGATTATTTGTAAGTATAAACATATGAAAGTATTTATTAAACCAAATGTTTCTTATGACAAAGAAAATATTTGCGATTTAATAAATATCAGTTGATCCTAGCAAAAAGAAATTAAATTTCCAGCCTCCCTTGCAGTTGAGTGGGATTATAAGACTGATTTGCGGTGAGTGGAATGTAAGCAAAAGTGATCTATACCACTTGCAGACCTTGCCCCTAAAACTTCCCCTTTGATCCTACACGGCCTCTCAGCATTTGTCCCCATGCCAGATGGAAAGAAAGTCTAAATATATCAATAACCATATAGAATCCACTATCACCAGCAACAGCTTACATTTGACGTTGGTTTTAACAAGGGGTTTAACTTTAGTAAAGGAACAAGGCCTGCTTTTTACAAATAGGGAAGCATCATCACTCAGTACATTTCTATCAAAATAAGATTGAGAAAATTTAAAAACTTAGAACATATTAAAGCTTTTTAATGTAGATGGTTTTTCTTTATTAAAAATACTCATGTCAAATCTACAAAAATAAAACCTTAAATGTTTAGCTACTGAGATTTTGGCATGGCTTACCTACAGTGGCTAAAACAGTAATTTGCAAAGTTTTCTCTAGAACAATAAGGTGTGCATACAATACTGTGGGTTTGTTATTTAATGATAGAATGCTATCTAGAAAGTTTAAACTGCAAGGCCCTTTTGAATCACAGCTTCAAGAAAAACAAGAGGTTATGTGAAATTAATTAAAATTTTAAGAAAAAAGGATTTTTATCCTAACATCCCCATTTATAATGGTTTGTTTGGGAAATTTATAAACATACACCAAGTAGAAAGTGATATAATGAACCCAAAGTTCCTCTTAACCAGATTCAATAGTTATTAATTTTCCTTTATTGTCCATTTATGGTTGAATCTTCTCTGCAAATCTAAGATATCATGCCATTTCATCCATTAATACCTGAAATATTAATCACTTTTTAAAGCCTCTTTTTAACATAAATCATGGCATTTTCACATGTAAGAGGTTTTCGTAGTTAAAATATCTTATCATCTTTTATGTAGAACATATTCACGTTTTTCTAATTTTCACACAACTCCCTTTGATAGTTGCATTGTCCACCATTTCTTTGAGTTCTACTTCTTTCTTTTATTCTATGGCCTTAATTTTTTATATTCCACACTATTAACTTTTTTGAGAAGCAAGTATTGTCCTGTATCTTGTCACGTGAAATAAACCTGCCTCACTGTGATTATACAACTTCATATATTTAGTTCATAATTTGGTTCATTTGGTGCCTTACATTGTTGCCTCTGAGCTAGGTCATAATGTGTAGTGGAGTGGTGTGAGTAACCCTGCAGTGGAATCTGTTGTTGCCACTGAAGTAAATTAGGCCAAAAGAGGTAAAGAAAAAACTGGTAGAATTCTGTTGGTAAAGGAAGGAAACAGGAAAAAATATATTCCATCTTGTGCAACTTTAAATTCTTGAACACATTACATTCACAATTGCTCTTTTAAAACCATTGCTACTAATTCCATCTTTGATTTTTCTGTGTCTGTATCTAATGACAGATTTGTCTCCTGACAGTGGTTCATATTTTTGTATTTCTTTGTAAGCCTAGTTAAACTTGGCTGTATGTTCATTACTGTGAGTCATATGTTGTTCAATGCTGGATTTTCTTGTATTTAAGATTATTGAATTTTGTTGTAGCATATAATTAGTTTACCTTCTTTCACTTCTTTTGATGTTGGATTTCAGTTTGAACAGTTTCCAAAGAAGACTTTACTCTGGTGTTAGTTTAGTCTAGTAACTAAGATGTAAGTGCTTTGATCACTCTATATGATAACTGAATATTAAGGAATATTTTGACTGTGACTAATGAGAAGGCCAATTCTCTGCTCTATATGATCTCCATGAATTGCTTTGCTACCACTTTCCAGCAGTCTCATTCCTGACCTCTTTATGTTTTTTCCCTTTTATTTTATTTTTTGTATAATGATTTTTTTTTTCCATTATAGCTGGTTTACAGATTTCTGTCAATTTTCTACTATACAGCATGGTGACCCAGTTACACATACAGGTGTACATTCTTTTTTCTCCTATTATCATGCTCCATCATAAGTGACTAGACATAGTTCTCAGTGCTACACAGCAGAATCTCATTGCTGATCCACTGCAAAGGCAATAGTCTGCATCTATTAACCCCAAGCTCCCCATCCATCCCACTCCCTCCCCCTTCCCCTTGGCAACCACAAGTCTGTTCTTCAAGTTCATGATTTTCTTTTCTGTGGAAATATTCACTTGTGCCATATATTAGATTCCAGATATAAGTGATATCATATGGCATTGATATCTGACTTACTTCACTTAGAATGAGTCTCTAGTTCCTGACCTCTTTGAAGGCTGGTCATTACACAGCCATACACTTGAGAGATCCCTCTACAGGGCTCTGTGGATCTGTCCTCTCTTTTCTCCTTTTCTGTCTTCCCCTATGTACCAGTTTTGATTTTCTTTCCCGAAAATTAGTCACTTTCATCTGTACAAACAACCATGCTTTCCCAACTTAATTGGCTTATATTTGGTTTCTGCCTGCCTTTTTTCTGGGGCATGAATGGAAGTGTCGTAGGTAGTAAGCTGGAAATCACAGGTATCATGTTGTTATTTCCCTTCTCTCATGAACCTGTACTGCCTACATCCAAGGTATGAAAACAGTTATTTACCCCCCACACCATTCTTCCAGTATTTTTCAGTAGCAGGGTGAATCATAATGCAATGAATCCTCAATAGGTGAAAGCAAAACTATTGAGAAAGCATCTTTAACATATAGTTCAACATATTCATTTTTGTGGTGGATATAGCCTAAGATAACCACTACCACCCTCAGTCATGAATCATACCCTTTTATAGCTTCCTCCTCTTGAGTGCAGGCAGAAATTGTAGTTTGCTTCTAATCAATAGAAAATGGTAAAAGTAAAAGACTTTTACATCCAATTAAATACCCCAATGAACTTACTTTAAATTAATCTAAAGGAAATTATTCTTGTGGCCCTGATCTAATTAAATAAAAGATGGTCTAGAAGTAAGGGATTTGGTGCAAAGATTCTATTGCTGGCCTTGAAAAATGAACCCCAAAATCTGCCAAATGATCTTCCACAATGAAATTAAATCAGTCAACAACCTGAGAGAGGCTGGAAGTAGATCCTTGCCTAACTGAGAATGTAGCCAGCCAATACCATGACTTTTAGAAAGACTTTGAGTATAGAACTCATCTACGCAGCCCTGAGACGTCTGACCTACAAATTGTTACCTAATAAATGATTGCTGTAATAAGTCACTAAGTTTGTGGTATTTTCTAAGGCAGCATAGAAAACTCATAATGATACTGAACATATAACAAACTATTCAAATGCCTCTAACTCTTCATTAAACCACATTAAATGCAGCAGCTATAAATGGAGACATATCATTCAATTGTCACAGTAGCATTGCTCACTATGATATAGTTTTCTCAGAGGTGGCTCATAGATCATCATGTCCCCTATTCTCAGACTACTTCTTTTTATTTTATTTATTTTATTTTATTTTTAGGGCCACATCTGTGACATATGGAATTTCCCAGGGCTAGGGGTTAAATCAGAGCTCCAGGTGATGCCTTTGCCACAGCCAGATCCAAGCCACATCTGCAGCCTACACCACAGCTCATGGCAACACCAGATCTTTAACCCACTGAGCAAAGCTGGGGATTGAACCCATGTCCTCATGGATATTAGTTGGGTTTGTTACAGCTGAGCCACAATGGGAAATCCTTTGTCAGGTTCTTAACCCCCTGAACCACAACGGGAATGCCTCAGACTGCTTCCTTTAGAACATGGACTCCAACAATCTCTGGATACTGCAAGGACCTCTACTTCATCTCACTATCCTTTGATTCCTTTATGTCTTTCCTCTACTTTTACACAGCTTAAACTATATGCTTAATTATTAAAGTCACTCCCTTAGAGATATTCTGGTCTCACTTGCCCTCCTTCTTCCTTGGCCATATTGTAGAGAAAAATCCCTGAACTGGGAAAAAAGCAAAAAAACAATACTTATCATTCCCAGTTTTTAGTCTTATCAAAAATGATTAGAAAAATAAACTTAACATCAGAATGACTCTTCCCACTGTAAGTGTATGATAAAATTTTCCTGAATGACAGTTACATTTTTTTTCTCCTACATTTTTTTTACTTAGAGCTTATGACCTTCCATTTTACCTTACTGGAAAACAAACAAACAAATAAACAAAAACCAAATAGGAGTTCCCGTCGTGGCTCAGTGGTTAACGAATCCGACTAGGAACCATGAGGTTGAGGGTTCAATCCCTGCCCTTACTCAGGTTAACGATCCGGCATTGCCGTGAGCTGTGGTATAGGTCCCTGGCGCGGCTCGGATCCCGCGTTGCTATGGCTCTGATTAGGCCGGCGGCTACAGCTCCTATTAGACCCCTAGCCTGGGAATCTCCACATGCCGCGGGAGCGGCCCAAGAAATAGCAAAAAAAAAAAAAAAAAAAAAAAAAAGACAGACAAAATAAATAAATAAATCAGAAGAAAACTTCCACATATTTCCATTGCATATCAACCCACATACTAATATCCATGACTCTGCACTTAATTTGTTTTCCCATCTAAAGCAAAGACCTCCAAAATTATACTTGTTCTCATCTCTTGCATAGCTAAAGACTTATTCTAGAAATCGCCCCCCCCTTCTACAAGATCAAAATGTCCCTCTACTGGATCCTTCATCTTATTGTGCAAACATCATTATTATTTCACCAACCTTTTCTCCATTCACTACTGTTTATATCCTTACTGACCTTGGAAAATTAATACTCCTCAGAAGAATCATCTGTTGTGAGAGTCAAGTAGCATCTGCCCTCCCAAGTCCCCTTACCTCACATCACTATTGTAATTGAAAATAGGGTTTTTAGGGTCTTTAAGCATTAATTAAGTTAAAATTAGGAAATGGGGCCACCACACTGGTGGGTATGTAGGTAGAACCACCGCTCTAGTAAACCCAGAGGATGGAGCACTGAGCCAAAGAGAAATATTCTCAAGATTTAAGATCTAACGGAATTTTCCCTGCTAGGTTTCAAAATTGGCTGGCACCTGTGATCCTTTTCTCCTTTCCAATTTCTCCCTTTCAGAATGGGAGTATCAATTCTAGGCCTGTCCCAACACTGTATTTTGGAAATAGATAACTTGTCTGCTTTCACAGGTTCACAGCTAGAGAGGAAATTTCCCTCAGAAGAATCATATGGTTGACTCTCAGCCATAGCTGGTTTAGATGAGATTTTGACTTAGAATTAGTGCTGGAATAGGTTTAGACTTATGGGGCTTCTGGGAGGGGGGGAATGTATTTTGCGTATGAGGACTTTAAGTTTGGGGGGCCCGAGGGTGGGGCATTAAACGCTGTATTATTCCCTTCAAACTTTATGTCAAAGTCTTTATTCCCAGCTGCTCAGAATGTGGCTATATTTGGAGATAGAGTCTTTTAAAAGGTAATTAAGTTAAAATGAGGTGGTTAGGGTTGACCCTATTCCAATAGGACTGGTGTTCTTGTACAAGGAGGAAACTGGGACACAGACACAAGGAGGTAAGGCCACATGAAGGCAAAGGGAGAAGATGGCCATCTACCAGCCAAGGAAAGAGGCCAAAGAATGAAGCTAATCCTGTTAACATATTGAGTTTAGTTTTCTAGGCTTCTAGAAAACTTCTGTTGTTTAAGCCAACCGCCCAGCACTTAGTTACAGCAATCATAGCATACATTCTCACTTTCTCTTTTCCCTCTCTTTTTTTCTTTTAGCCAAACCCTAATTAGGCTTTTGTCTTCATTTTATGAGTGAAACTCTTGTTGTTAATCCCATCAATAAACTACATGCTGTGAAATTCAATGTGTATCTCTCTCATTACACATCTCATTTGACCAGTAATCAGCGTTCAACACAGGTGATTACTATCATATTCTTGATAAAAAATGTCATCTATTTTCCAGGAGTTTACATTCTCTGGGCACAACTCCTACCCCATTTTTTTCCTTATTCATCTTTTCTGATCCCTCTTCATCTCCGCTTTTGAAGCTTGCGGTCCCTCAATCTTTTATCTTCTTCTCTATTGTAAATATAAAAATAATTGCACAATGTTATGTCTATTGTGAGGCTAGACTCTCCAGAAATATACACGCCTCTTTGATGTTTCTACTAGGCTGTTTAACAGACATCTCTAACTCAGCATGTCCAACACTGAACTTCTCAGATTCTCCCCAAACCTGCCTACCCATGGCCTTTTATCATCTCTTTATAGATTTTACCGTCTATTTACTGCATTATTCTGGGTTCTCCAGAGGAAAAAAAAAAAAAAAAACAGTAAGTACTTTGAGCCAAAGGAAAATATTTTTCATCCCAATTCACTAACGCTCAAAATTCTATAAAATGCTATAGAGAGAATCACTATGCCCATTAATATGATTGAAGCTTTCAAATAGGAAACTGATGCATAATACCACAGGTCTGTTGTCTGCAGCCTTTTCTTTAGGTGTTTTATCACAACATATAAAACAAGAAACAACACCATATTTATCTATGAGCATTTTAGTGCCCATTTTGTCTACTCAGGATTGAAGGCAGAAGCTAAATGGTCGGGACAAGGATAAAATGGTAAATGAGCAAACTCTAGTTTTCTGGTTAATGACCTTCAATCTAGGACATGAGATTAATCATGTATAACACTGTAATGAAAAGGTAAAAATACATCAAATATTATAGGGAATAAACAAAAATATAAAATCTATGTCTATGTAACTCAGGTTAGTATTTTTATGTGGGAAAGAGGAAGGAGTGGAGGTGGTGTGAAGAATTTTCAAAACTAAATCTTCAGATAAAAATACTTAGTAATAATATCTTTGCTTCCCTACCTGTTCACTTCTCCCATCAAGAGATACATTTCAAACTGAATTAAGATATTTTCTGTCACAACATATATGTGTATATACATATACATGCATTTGCTATAAGTTATTACTATATTCCAATTTTTCACTTGTCTGCTTTCCTCACTAGATTTTAGTAATTACTTTATTATTAATATTTCATTATTTCCTGAAATCAAGTTTTGGAAGTTGGAAGGATGAAGACACCAAAACTAACATGCATCAACTGCCTCTTACCATTGCTATTTTACATAATATGCTTATTCAATGGATAAAGATAATGCTTAAAGAAAGACCTTAAAATATAACTTCCCCTCCTGAGATAAGTTTCTGTATGTTCTACTAGAGTCATATTTTTCTTGTCTTTGGGGATGCTATGTCTCCACTGAGACTAACTGGATTTTAGAGGGAGTAACATGCTACTATCAATTTTGGGGGCAATGTGATGAGTGTCTTATAGAGGGTTGCTGCTTACCAGGGAGAACTGAAAACCTCCCTGAGAAAATCCTACAAAAGACAAAAATAGGAAAATAACAATGCCAAAACACTTGCAAATACACACTCAAATGCCAGGGCATAACATTCCTGGAACAACTGAACAAGATAAAAGAATACTTTACTGAGGTATTTCTTATCTATTGTACCTCACCCCTAAAAACACATTGAAGCTATGTTGAAAACTACGTTATAAGTTATTGCTGCCCTGAGCTTCAATAACTTGTAAAATGCCAGCAATGGATCTACTATAAACACACTGAAAAAGCATCTTAGTACATTACTGCCTCCAGGAGTGGAGACCATGTTTACGGAACTACAAAGTTATGACCCCATCTGTTATGTATGTCGAACAGCTTACCCACTTTGGAAAGGCTGCCATGCGACTTCATACATATTGGGAAGGGATAGTGGTACTTGGCAGGAGGAATAAAACAACAACAACATCTGTTTCTTAGTTTGTTTCTCCTACCCCCAAATCTAATATACTGCTTTTAAATAATATCTCGTAAAATATTAAATATGCCACTTCCCTTGGAGATCTTTCCTAACCCATGTTCAAAGATAGTATTAAAAATGCACTCAAAAGTAAAGCAGCAACAAATGAATCACTCCAAAATAAAGGAGGAAAAGTTCCTTTTATGAATTTAAAATGTCATTCTAATTTCTGCTTCCTGCCATATTCTGTGATTAAAACAACTTTGTTCTACATGAATTACATCCTGTCTTTTAAGCTAAGGTCTTACTGGTCAAAGCTATTCACAGCAGGCTAGCATAACCCAAGAGCTAATTAGAAATGCAGAATCTCAGGCTCCACTCTGAACCTACTGAATCAGAATCAGTAATTCAACAAGATCCTTAAATGTTTAATATGTAGCTTTGAATTTGAAGACCACTGCTCTTAAGAGTCAAGGTCAAATTGAAGAATTGACCTAGAATGGGCTATCACTATTTTTGTCTATACTGGTGTCTATTTTTAAAATGATATATCTAAATAAGTCTGAGATGATGACTAAATGAATTAAGCAGCTATTGCTACCATTAGATGAATAGTCTGTATTAAGGTCATGTGTACTGTCATTCTTTCAGATAAAAATAGTGTATACAGGGGCTCCTCCACACCCACCAAACAATGCAGAGCTATCCAGTAGTTTGCCCAAATGAACTACTAAATGCCAACTAAAATACTAGGACTAAATTAATACAGAATTTACTTGGAATTTGCTTTAACAATGTGTTCTTTTTTCGTTCTTTTCTTTTTTGGCTTCCCCATGGCATATGGAGTTCCCAGGCCAAGGATCAGATACGAACTGCAGCTGTGATCTATGCCACAGATGCAGCAATGCTGTTCCTTAACACGCTGTGTCAGGCTAGGGATCAAACCTGAGTTGTAGCATTCCAGAGATGTTGCCGATCCCATTTCACCATAGCGGGAACGCCTCACAATTTTTTTTTTTAATCATTATTATATAGCTTTATGTATTTCCACTACTTCAGTAATGTAGACTTCTGTAAATGAACTAGATATTTATGTTCTAATGTGGACAAGTGTTCTATGATGTGAATAAAAGAAAAAAACTGTTACAATTATATGTATATAGGAGTCCACTAGAGTATATATGCCATGTATATTGCACTAAATCTATGACATATGGTGCACACATATACAAACAAGCATGGGAATAAAATCATACCAAAAAAACCCCAGTGATTATTCTGAAGAGTGTAATTAGATACTTGTAATAAGAACTTACACTTTTAAAAGATTTCTTAGCAGTAATGCTTGAGGTAATATTTACTTTGTGGAATTCTAAGAAGTCTTCAAGTTAAAAAAAAAAAAGGGGGCTTTCTTTACCCAAATGTCACTATTTCTATTGTTAAATAGATAATTTTACTACTTTTCTCATCTTTCTAGCAAGACTTTTTGCCTTTCTTCTAAGAACAGTTTCCACTAAAAAGAAAAATGCATATGGAAAGCAAAATTAATTAACTCTTGATAATAGCTCAGGCATTTGGGGGAGGAGGAATATTCTAATAAATAGATAAAATAAGAGTTTATGTATACAAAGAATTTTGAAACCTCATCTTTTCATGAATTGAAATTAATACCATGGACTCCTGTGAAGCTTTAGTTTATCAGGAATTATTCCAATAGGTGCCACCACACTATCTCTCTAAATGAGTCATAATTAGAAGAAAATTATGCATTAACAGTACTGTTGTTGTTGCTCTGGCACCCCCTGCTGGAGGAAATTCAGGTAGAAAGAGAATTGAGGAGTAACCCACATGGAATCTTGTCTGGAAGATAAATGTGTTACATCTTTCAGGTAACTTCTAAGATTGGAGCACTTTGGGATAAAAGTACATTTCAGTTACAATGATTTAGTGCTATGGCCTTCTGATAAAGGCACTGCCAGGCCCTCTGTGATGCAAGCTTCTCTGTGCTTCCTGTGCACAGTCAATTTCAATATCCAGAGATGTAACAGATAAGGTCACAGAGAAAATCTAAAACACCCAACTCATAGCCTTATACATGTGTGTGTGTATGTGTTTGTGTGTGTGTGCATGTGCATGCTACATACTTAAAATTTTTTCCCTGTATTTTGTAGGTAACCTTATAGTCCCCAGAAAAGCCTGAAGAAGGCAGAATTGTTGAGTTGCTACAAGCACAGGTTTTGGAATCAGGAAAACCTGGACTCTGTATACTGAAATACCTCTCATGTACATCTTGTTTTTATCTATGAAGCAAATGATTGCACCAACATATATGTCAAAGCATTATGAGGTTTAAATGACTGCATGTAGAACACTGCTTACAATACTATAAGGACTTAAGGTAGTGATACACAAATGTTTTCTTTAAAAATGTCTGTAATTGTTTTTGTTTTCTTTAGTTTTAGTACTGGAGAATTGCAGATGTCTCTCTCTTGTTATCTGAAAATCAAAGTGTACTATTACTAAAATATATAGAGATGTTTCTGTGAAACCTATGATGACCATCCCACAGGTTTTCCAGTTACAAATTATTGATGGCATTACATTCTAATGCTAAAATAGAGATAATCCCCTTGATCATCCTTCAAAAGAAAGTTCACCTCCTCTGTACTTAAATTTGTCCTAATGTGTGGGGGAAGGAATGAAAATACTTTTAAGAGCATGCATAGCATGAAACATCTTTCAGGACTAGGTTTCTGGGCTGTTATTCAAGTAGGTCAGGAAAGAGAACAGCCCCTCTCAAGAGTCAGGCATGTGGTTTGAAGCTGCAAAGGTTTAGTGATTAGAGTCACAAAGTCCTGAGTCAGCCCAAGTGGCAGACTGGGAGTCCCGGAGCACTCCTCTCTGAACGCCGGCGTGGATGCCATCTGCTGCTATTATACTGACAGCTGCAACCTCTTCACTGAAGAAAAACACCTGAAAAGTCAGTCCTAATTGGACCAGCTGCCTCAGGTTCCGAATGCAGACTCTTCTAAGAGAATCAGTGTTTTTCTGGGTTTTTCAAGTGCGGTTTTTTACTTCCCTTGCCCAAGTCAAGACCTTTTGCTGTTCAAACACCCCTGTATATGCTAATATTTGAGGAGTTTTCCCTGAAATTAAATTGGAAGTTTCTGAAGTCCTATCGTCTGAACTGAAAGCAGTTTCAGCGAAGTCTTTTTTCCCCCTCAGCATTTAGCTATTCAGAAGCAAGCATTACATTCACAGTATTATATCTCACAGTACTAGAGCAACAAAATTAAAGCAACTGTACAGAGTACTCATTTCATAGCCCTATTTTTTTATTATTAATTAGATGGGTCAAACCCTTAGCAGCTATAATATATATTTTACAGTATGTGTCAATGTAGTCTTCCTTAAGGTATCTTACCAGTGAAAAATAGGCAATTTTTAACCTTTCCTATCTTCATAGAAAGTGTTTCTAGAAGGCAGTAAATACTTCTTTCCTTAGATACATACTTACATATTTTCCAAAGTACATATAGCGACTATAGCAAGATATTCTAATTGCTTTACAAATATCAACTTTAAAAATTGTCCCATAAGCCGTACTACATCCTTCCATTGCTATATTATCAAAGATGAGGAAGCTTAAAAGAAGACAAATTATTTTATATTTCTTAAAAATTTGTTAGTCTCACTGGACTAAAAATCAAGGTGTTCCTTCCGTACACTTGAGGAATATCCATTTTCTTGCCTTTTCTAGCCTCTAGAGGATGCCCATATTCTTGGCTCATGGCAGTTCCTCTTCAAAGCCAGCAGTGGGCTGGTCATGCCTTTATCATATGCTGCATCACCCTGCCTTTCTGCTCTCTGTCCTCATCACATCTACTCTGACTCTTCACTTATTTGACTTTTAAGGATTCTCCCTCCATTTCAAGATTCTTAATCACATCTTCAAAATCCCATTTGCTCTGTGTTTTAACGTATTTTTGGACATGGCTATCTTTAGGCCATTATTCTCCCTGCCAACCTACTGTAATCATTCTCATTTTACATATGAGGAAACAGACTCAGAAGTTAAGGAAATTGTCCAAGGAAATTGTCGTGGCAGAGTTTGGATTCAAACACAGGACGTTTGGCTTCAGAGTTTGAGCCTCTAACAACTGCAGTTTAGTATTTGTGGACTGAAAAAGAGAAGGAAAGAATGAAGAAAGAAGCCAGAGACATACTTTATATCTCTACAGTCATGTATTAACCATGCCAGCTGGTGCTTAATGAATTATATACTCTTACTTTTAGTTAAGTAATAACGGTGGAAAAACATAGAAAAGAGAGCTTAAAGGTAAAAGAAATAGTGCCAAAATAATGAGAATAGGCCACTGAGATTGATCATGTTTGCTGCACCCACTGCCTGAGAAATGCTAAAAAAATAAGACGCAAAGGAAGAATCACATTAAAAGAGATGAGTTGTATGTAAAAATAATAGTACACAACTTTGAAAAGTAGAAAAAAGTGGGGGAAAAAGAGAGGAGGCTCCGAGGGAGGTATCAAAGATGAATAATAAAGTAGAAACTGAAAAATCAGAAGAGTTTATTATTTTTTATTTTAAGGCCACACCTTCAGCATAGGGAATTTCTCAGGTTAGGAGTCCAGTTGGAACTGCAGCTATAGCTACAGGCCTACACCACAGCCCCAGAAACTGTGGCAAGAATCCTGGCTGCATCTGTGAACTACACCGCAGCTTGTGGCCATGCCGGATCCTTAACCCACTGAGTGAGGTCAGGAATCGAACCCACATCCTCACAGGCACTATGTCAGGTTCTTAACCCACTGAGCCAAAACGGGAACTCCCAGAGGAGTATTTTAATTGGCACTATAAAATGCATATAAAATGGGACTCTCTTAACCCCCAGTTTTCATTGCCAAACTTCACAAAACAACCAAATTCGTCCACATGAAGGGCTCTTCTGTTTGAGTTATAAGCTGTTGGAATCCCAAGTTGAATTCTAGTGTATGAGATCCTTCTCTAATTTGGAGATGAAGATAATGAACTGAAACCAGGAAATCAATAAAGAATGAATAAGTAGCAGAACATACCTGGTGACATTAATAACTTTGAAATTAACCTCGCTTGGTTCAGGATTCAAATTCATGCTCTCCAGTTAATAAAAGATAAAGTAATTGTGTATACACCCAAATAGAAGAGCATTCCAGGTACCATTAGGCTGATGTTGTGTCTCACATTCTCTAATTAAATATTCCTTCTGAGAAAAAAAAAAACGTAACAGATCATTTTCCAAGTATATTCCCTTTTTTTTCCAACAGGTATTTAGGAATCCACCTATTTAGTAAAAAGCAAGCATTATGTTAAAAAGTAAGCATTGTGTTAGGATGCATAAAGAATATCATGTTCCAGTCATATGCATATGTTTAAAATATGAGAGGACTAGTTTAAGTACAAACACTGATTTATTTCATAGCAATATGTATTTACTGTAGGCAACTTTGAAAATATAGAGAAATAATGATAAGTATAATAATCAAGTATTCTACCATTCAATAAAACATTCTGTTAATAAATGCTACTACTTTGAATTATTTCAACAGACTTTTACCTTAGGAAGACATCTGCATTTTAAAAAAAGGACTTACAATTTCTAAACTATTATAAACTATTTAACTTTTTTAAATTTCACAATGTATTTTGAACAAAATGCTTATGGTCATTTCCCCATATCATTAAATAGTATCTCACCTAATGGCTATAGACCGTTCTATTGTAAATGCACACTATACTGCATTTAGCCAGGCCAATTTTGTTTGCAATTTAGTGAAGAATTTAGTCATGGAACTGTAAATTTCTCTCAAATGTTTGCTTCACAACCCCTGCAGTGACACGGTTCCATAACATTTATCACTACTTTCTGTCAAACTCTATTGCACCATTTCCAGTATCATGAAATTTCATTGCAATAGATAATATCTTTTCATTAGTTCTCCCTGAGTTTTCTATATAAAGTTCCATTTTTAACATGTTAGGCCTAGAAATATCGTCAATAATGATCACTTTTTATATATTTCTAAGACAGTTTTTCATTGTTTCTCCTCACTGTATTGGCATAATTTCTCTAAAATTACTGACTATAAAATATAATCCTACATCTATCCCTTTACCACCACTACAGTTTCCTCAAACTAGTGAAAGATACCATGAAAAAAATGTGTTCCATAATCAACAGAACAAGTAATCTCCCATGAAAAGATCTTTGGAGAACCAAACTGCAGAATTATTTCAAGCAGTAGTCAGAAGTGAAATTCATCATGTGATAAAAGCTTTAAGTCATTAAATATTGATATCGTTGTTACTGTTTAGTGTTGGATGGTGTGGGGCAGTTATCTGAAAATCCAGAAAAGAGAAGCAGCAAATAAAAATATTCCTTTTAAATGAAATCCTTTCTGTTGCCTGGCTGCCTTCCTACCACAAAGCAATTTGGATCAGTAAGTAGACATTGCCATGGCTATAATGTTTCTCAGTTTTACTGCAGAAATAATCTTCACACACAAAAGCTAGCAATAGAGAAAGAGCCAGAGAGAGATAAATATACACATTTAAACTTGTATGATTAAACCTAAGACAATTTGTATGTGCTAGATTTATCATTCTTTCCTGAAAACTAAAAGCATTTGCTACATTTTAGACCAAAATTAATTTTTCAAAAAATCACAATAAAATTGGCTAATATTTTGGACATTATTTTCAAACTTTAAAAAATATTTAACAATGTATTTTGAACAAAATGATGATGGACAATTTCTCCATAGCATGAAATACTTTCTCATCTATGTACTCAAATTTAAGGTTAGATTCAATAATAGAAACTTTTCAAAATACAAAGAATATAACGCAGATCAGTTTGTTTTACAGTTCATTTACATACCTAAATAAAATATCTCAAGATACATAGTTCAAAATTCCCTTATGAAAAAAATAAAAATACTTCAACTCATAAAATTGACATTCTAAATACCAAAGTACTTTATAAATCAGGTACTTATAAGGAAAATTAAGGCATATAACAATAAATTGCAATTAACAATATTCCTGATTATTGAAAACCTGCAGATAGTATTTCACTATTAATGAGTGATGATGAGGGGCACAGGCTATGATTTCCAGCCACTTCTACTAACTAGCTCATCAGATAAGGACGACTCCAGTTTAGGCCCAAGCTGTAAATTTGTTTTGTGTAAATGGACAGAATAGATGTTTCTCAAGAGTTCCTGTCTGCTAACAAATGAGAACATCACAAAGGACTAGAGAAGAACTGGTTCCTTGTTACATCAGAGCCTTAGTTTGACAGTTTTGTTTTTCGCTCCAAGAATCATCAAGAAGATTTTTGATTCCTGAAAAAAACTCCTTCTTCTCTAAGAGGCAATTCCTAAAACATTAGTTAGAGCCATTCCCTGGCCTCAAGAGCAGTCCCATTTCACTAAAGACAGAACTCAATGCTCAAATATCTCAGCCTCTGTGTCTTTGTTTTAAAAGATTAGGTCTGGATAGCTCATGTAAAGGGCATCATTTACATTTATCTTAGTCACTAGAAAATACTTATCACCTACACCCTGGGTATGGATGGGTGTGGGAGGGCAGAGTTGACCCTGACACAGAGACAGGTTATAATGGACTTTAAAATCAGGTCCTGGGTGAACAAAGCGCAGAGAATTAGGACTTTGTTTATTCCTTTTAAAACTAAATTAAGCACATTTCTTACTGCAGAGAAATATTCATTACCACTCTTTAAAATTCCAAGCACCAGAAAAAATGTTTTGAATTTTCTGAGTTTATCCTTCCTTATAGTATCAGGCAGGCCTAAGGTTATGACATGGTTTGGATAATGAAGTAATTCCAAGGGACCATATATTATCACTGTGCCAACACAGCCACCACCACTGCTTTCACTAATCATTGGGCTATTATAAACAACCTCCACTTCTTAGATGCTTCTAATGCAACAAAATACTGTGCTGTTTCATACACACTGTCTCCGACATACCTTGCAACATCAATGACAACTATGCATATTCAAAATGAAGGTTTATAAAGGTGGTTGACCTGGATCCTGTTCCCAGGGCCTCTGTCACTACATCAGACCACAGGATCTCGGTCCACTTATGCAAACCATGTACCGTGTGTTTACTAAAGCAATGTGCCTGTCACTCAATATAAATAAGTTATCCAACTTTAGGAAGCTGGCTGGGTGCCCCGTGTCAGGGCCTCAGTTCCAACCACACCCTTCCTTCTTTGCATGGGTCACACAGTTACTTGAGAATCTGAACTCCATGCTACTCTGCAAAGCCTTCTCACAAGGCCATACAGCCAAGTTTTCTCAACTTCAATAGGACCTAATCCAGTCTGTCCTTGTAGCTATACTACTTCACATTGTAGTCATTTATATTCCTGCCTTAATGTGAAAACCCAAGATATTTGAAGATATACTCCCTGCCTGCCATTCCTGTGCTCCCAAGTTCTTGACACACTGACTGGGAAAGAGGAGGTATTAATAACTGTTAAGTGAATTACTTCCCCTTCTCAAGGAAGATGATCACTGTCGAGGGATGCAGGCTAGTCTATAAATGCTGTCTGACATTGCAACTTGTTGCTTGGAGCAGTCTTTTAATCTTGGGTAATTGTTTCAGCATTTCCCACTTAAATCAATATTGTTATGCATATATTACCTCATTCAATCTATCCATCTTATACTTTACTTTCTTTGATATAACCCTTCTTTAAAGTACCACATCTACAAATTGGGACAGATTTAGAGATGTGGATTTGATCCTAAAAGTCAGGGTCTGTGATGGTCAGAATTAGTTGGTAAATTCAGCAGAACAAGGATAACACTGAATTTTCTAAAGGTTTTACAGTTTACTCGAATACAGTGCTGAAGTACGTTTGTATGTGAGATGAGACTGGAGAGAGAGAGAAAACAGAGAGACAAAGACAGAGAGCAGTAGACAGCAACAGTCAAACAGTAATGAGTTTTAGAAGATGAGTGGTAGAATTGCCCATAAATAGCTCTTAGGATTGAGAAGCCTTGAAATGTTGGAAAGACGCTGAAAAGGTAAAGTTTCCGGTAAAGAACAGTTTCAAGAAAATCAATTTATGAATTTCAGGCTGTAATAAACTAGAATGATTAGCAGCTATTAGAGAAATATATTCAAAGATGTTTAGCACAATGAAACATGGACCTCACCATCCCCCATATGGTGAAGTATATCCAGAATATTTTTAAGGTTCTACTATTTTTGTTATATTTACAATTTTTTTACTTTAAAAATTTTTAACTTTATTTCAGATTTTTATGGAAGTAATATTTTCACATGTACAACATTATAAGTCTACATCTGTATACTCTTTAGCATGCTGACCACCAAATCTTTAGCTTCCATTGTCACCATACAGTTGATTTCCTCACCCTCCCCTGCCCCAGCCCCTTCCCTCTGTTCACTACTACTGTTCTCAGTATCTACCTGTTCCATTTTGTTTGGTTTGTTTTATTGTATTTTTGTTTTTTTATATTCTGCATGAGTAAAATCATGCAGTATTTCTCTTTCTCTGACTTATTTCATGTTGCATATGACCCTGCGGGTACATTCTCATTGTGGCAAATGGCAAGATATCATTTGTATGACTGAATGTGTATATATATACCACATCTTTATCCATCAATACCTTGATGGGTCTTAGGTTGTTTGCATATCATGGCTATTATAAATAATACCAGGATGACTACAGGGGTACATACATCTTTTAGGATTAGTGTTGCTGTTTTCTTTGAATAAATTACCCAAAAGTGAGACAGCTGGATCATACGGTAATTTGTGGAATCCCCATATTGTCTTCTGCAGTGGCCATGTTATTTTACATTCCCACCACTATTTCAGGAGGGTTCCTTTTTCTTCATATTCTTGCCAGCACTTGTTATTTTTGGCCCTTTTGTTAATAGCCATTCTAACAAATGTGAGGTGATATCTCATTGTGGTTTTGATTTGTATTTTCCCAGTTAGTGATGTTGAGCATCATTTCATGTGCCTGCTGGCCATCTATATGACTTCTTTGGAAAAATGTCTATTATTCTCTTCTGCTCATTTTTTAAATCACATATGATGTATCTAGTAAGAGGTTAACATCAAAAATACATAAAGAACACATACAACTCAAGTTAAGACATCTATATATTAATGGTGTATCTAGGTAGATTTAACTCAAAAGAATATAGTTTTGTCTTTTTTAATTGTATTAAGTAGTGCTCTATGGATTTGGGAAGGTGGAGAACTAGAAAAAAAATCAGTTTGCTCTTATAAAATTATGTCACCTAAGCAGCTCTATTAATTTATTTGTGTTACTATAATAACAAAGTACAAGGCATTAGTTCTTGATGCCTGTAAATGACACATACCCATGTATTGAGAACATAACTGAAATTTGATATTCTAGAGAGGATAGTACTGCAAGTCTTTATACAGCAGTATCATTCTCACCCCCTGTTGTACTCCTATGGTAAAGTATGGAAGGCAGAAGCGGAGACTCCCTGGCATCTTGCTGGCTTCAGCAAACAGCAGGAGCAGCAGCAATCACCAGATCAGAACAAGAAAAAGAGGAGCAAAGCTGAAGGTATGAAAAGTCATCTCTAGTGTCAGCAATTGTTTTGAAGGGACCACCATGACGGGCTTGGTAGGCAAGAAAGAAGAAGGGTTTCCCTGGATGTACCAGGGGAAGCTAGGTTTTCCCCTAATTAGGCAATTATAGGAGAGATTTTTACAATTCAGATGATACATACTTTAAACTATCAGATGAATTAGAGCTTTACCTAGGAAAAATATGAACCACATCCAGTGTTATGAAACTTTACCTTATTTTCTTATATTGAAGAATTTATTTTTCAACAGTATTGAACGAAAAAATGAAGAGAAGCTTCAAAAAGTGATTAGAAATCAACACTGTATTACTGGGAAATGAGCATAACGATTGCTAACAGCTTTTCATCACCTACATCACACATCAATACCACAATAATCATACATATGACAGAGTATGTGCTTAGTTATCACGATATTGCAATTGCCAGTTTTTCATTCTAAATTTCATTTCAGAGGAATTATCAAAATAACACAGCAGTAAAATTAAACAGCAATGAAAAATAATGAGAGAGGAGAGGCATCAGTCATATGAGCAGAAAATATTAGAATGCTTTTAAGGAGATTGGATTTGCAATATATGGAATGTCAATGAGGCAAATGGAGAAGTGCTGTACTAAAAGGCATAGGTTTCAATATTCCCTGAAACTTTTTTGTAGGTAGATAAAATGACATCTGCAACTAAAAGAGAGACAGGAAGAGGAAGAGATTATGTTTGAAAGCACATGTTTACTGTGATTTCAAGAATAAGGTATCTCTAAAAATAACATTGAATTCACCATTATTAATGACCTAGTGTAAAGTGTTTTTAAATTAACAATTATTATTGTCTAAACCACTGCCTATAGGCATTTAACTCTGAATCATGTTGTTGCAAAATATGTCTGCATTTGTAATCATCAGCCCTGAGCTTCCATACTATACTTATTCCACCCATGAACATTCAGAGACTGAGTTCAATATTTACGTAAATTGATGCTGTTTGCTGCACATTGGGTTTTTCTAGAGAAAGAATTGAATTATCTTGGGAAAGTAAGCAGCTAATACTGAACAAAAATACATTGGTAACTGAAAATCAGTTGCATAAATGTTTTGATGCCTGACTTTTGAAAAAATAAAATATATGCATTGTGGTATACTACACTTTGAATTATATTTAAGTTTGTTCACCGTAGTGATCTGATAATAAACTTTAAAAATATTTAGAACAAAATTCCTAAAATAAGGATAAGGTACACTATTTCTGTCTGCTTCAAGATATAGCTGTGGTCTTATTTTATCCTTGTCTATATATATATATATATTTTTTTTGTGTGTGTGTCTTTTTGCTATTTCTTGGGCCGCTCCCGCGGCATATGGAGGTTCCCAGGCTAGGGGTCCAATTGGAGCTGTAGCCACCGGCCTACGCCAGAGCCACAGCAACGCGGGATCCGAGCCGCGTCTGCAACCTACACCACAGCTCACGGCAACGCCGGATCGTTAACCCACTGAGCAAGGGCAGGGACCGAACCCGCAACCTCATGGTTCCTAGTCGGATTCGTTAACCACTGCGCCACGATGGGAACTCCATGTCGATATATTTTAAATCAGTATTTGTCCACCTCAGTAATCACAGACATGCTAGAATTCTAATTTTTGATCAAATAAGGTAATGGTATTTGTCAATTTCTCTGTCACCTAAAAGTCCTCCTCCTATGTCAGGCAGTTCACACCAGAGGTCCTTTCTATGAAAATTCATGAGTTCCTGTTGCGGTGCAGTGGAAACAAATCCATCTAGTAACCATGAGTGCAGGTTCCATCCCTGGCCTCGCTCAGTGGGTTAAGGATCCGGCATTGCCATGAGCTGTCGTGTAGGTCACAGACACAGCTCGGATTCCACATGGCTGTGGCTGTGGCATATGCTGATGGCTACAGCTCCAATTTGACTCCTAGCTTGGGAACTTCCATATGCCACGGGAGTGGCCCTGAAAAGCAAAAAAAAAAAAAAAAAAAAAGAAAGAAAGAAAGAAAATTCTTAAAGTAGTTATGATCTTATTTCATTTTTGTTTTGTATTTGCTTTTGCACTACTGCTTTTAAAATTCAAGACCTTGTCTCCTTGATAAAATGTTTAAAGTTTAATCCTTCAAAATAAAACTTTCTTCATTTGATTTTGTTTATAAATTTAGAATTCAAAGTGAAACTAAAGTTGCAGCACCCATTTCTAAAGAAATGATTGCCTTTCTCCCCCCAAAATAATTTTGATCTAGAATTTTCTTGTTACTACACAAATAGAGAAAAGCAAATGCAGAATTAAAAAAAAAAATACACAAAAGTACAAAAATATAAAACACATAAAAAAACATTTTTGTTGTAGATACACTATGGAGAAAATTTGGGAGGACACAGAAAAAGCCTTTCATATTACTAGGCAAGTCAAATGCAAAAAGGTTAAAATATTGTTAAATTTGATTTATTTCCTCTAGCATAGCAACTCTTATTTAAGAAAATTCCAAATAGATAAATGACTTTTCTAATGGTCCAGAGTTGATTTTTCAAGGAATTTAGTGAAACTAGTTCTTAAAATAAATAAAATAAAATAATAAACAAAAAACTACTGAAGAAAACAATGTGCCAGAAAATAAAAAGAACTTATTTTCCTATTCCAAATAAACAAATATATGGATAATACTAACTTGGATTTGTTATAGAATAAAAAATCTGAACAAATAAAAAATAGCAAGTGGAGAATGGCTTGTAATTAATGCAATTTTATCTTTAAATATAATGTTATTATACATTACCCCCAAAGTTAACCAATTCAGGTACTAGTTACCTCTCCACATAATTCTGTTTGTTGGTTGGTTTTTTCGCTTTTTGTCTTTTTCTTTTTAGAATTGCACCTGTGGCATATGGAAGTTCCCAGTTTAGGGGCTGAATTGGAAATATAGCTGGTAGCCTATTTCACAGCCACAGCAATGCAGGATCCAAGCTGCATCTATGATGTACACCACAGTTCATGGCAATGCTGGATCCTTAACCCACTGAGTGAGACCAGGGATTGAACCTTCATCCTCATGGATACTAGCTGGCTTAACCTGCTGAGCCACAGCAGGAACTCCTAAATCTGTTAGCTTTTAATCACTAGATATTTCATTTTTTATTGTTCATAAAGAGCAGACAATGACACATTTCCTAACTAAAGACAGAAAAATACAACAGATATTTTTTTGATATTAGTGACTGTATAAGTAGTAGTCATTTTAAGAGCTGGTTTCGTGGATTGATAGAAATTATTTACAATAAACACATTAATTGTATATAGGGATATGTGTCATGTTAGGTGAATGGGTTTGAAAGTTATGAAATTTTTTTTATGAAAATACTAAAGTCTTCATCATCATGGAATTAGTTGTGTGTCAGAAAATAGAGAAAAATATGTAGACAGGTAGTGAAAGATTACCTAAAAAGTAATTTTGGTAATTGAATAGAGAGTCCCAAGGTGCTAGGTCGGCTATTTAGATGACCTTCGAAGACTAGATAACCCAAGGGAATAAATCATGGTTAGCACTAGGAAGCACACGTCATGAATAACACCTCATCCAAGACCCTGAAATTCTCACTCTACCAGAGAAAAGACAGGCACAGGAGGCAGGTGTGGTTAAGTGATATAGAAAGGTAAACTAAGGCCTCAGGAGAGGTATATGGGGTGAAATAATTTATCTTAAAAAATGGAAAATTTTTTCAGTGAGCATGACCTTAGCGAAGTGTACTGGAGAATATGTGGATGTAATTATTTAGGGAATTTTAGGAAGAAAAGACATATGAATAGAAATAGAAATAAAAATAATATTTAGAGCATCATTAATAGTATCAAGTACGTACTACTGGATATGGCGTTTTGGTTTTTGTTTGTTTGGGGTTTTTTGTTTTATTTTGTTTTTGTTTTTTAGGAAATGGCCAAGGTGAACCAGAGCCTATTCTAGCTTGGTGGAACTTCTTTGGTCAAAAAGAAATGTGACGAAAGCTCAAATAAGGTTTCTCATGTAGTTTGCAGATTAATAAAAATACTTCTCTAATCATGGACTTTTTCTTGCTTTTGTTTCCACTGCAGGATAGAGTAGGCATAAGGAGAAAAGATGTCACATGAGCAGAGAAAACCAAAAACAGTAGTAAGGAGCTATTTTTGCATTAAAACAGTTACAAAAATAACCAAAAGGTATGTGCTTATGTTTGCCTTGGTGGCAAAAAGCACAATTGCTAAGGACATAGTACTCAAAATCATGCTTACTTCCTTCTAATTTAAAATGAATATATGCATCAGTTTTCTTGCTTTCTGGAGATTCTGTTCAAAAGTTGTGACAGGATTCATAGGACTCTATAGAAAGAAACTGTAGCCAGGGTTTTGTTTTGATAAAGCTATCCTCAATTTAGCATCCCTCTCCTATAACACAGCCTACTGCACGTGCAGATGAATATCTGAGCCCATCTGGACCTCAAGCTGTAGGACCTAGGGGCAAGGAGAACTGCCGAAAATATGCTGAAAATCACACTGCTTTTTTGCACCCTGAATAACAAAATCCTCAGTCTTTGACCCAAGAATCTTGCCTCTTTCACCAAAATCCAAGAAACTATGGCAGGCAGATTTGTCAGCTTGCAAGTAAGGTAAGATACCAGAACCTTCGCAGTTTCTGATGTGGAATCAAGAGGACAAGAGAATTGGTTCAGGAAGAGTCACCCAGTACACCCCATCCAGACCCACTGACCAGTATCACTGGGGTTAAAGCCTAGAATCTGACATAATATCAAGCTTCCCAGATAATTCGTACAAACGTACTCCTTTAGCATCTCAATTTTCATGTGTCATTCATTCCATCAGCTATTCAAACTAGTTAAATGTCTTTTTCTATCAAAAGGGTAGAAAATTAGTGGATGCAGATTACACAGAGGTTAGCATAGTACAAAGATCAATACTGCCAAGTGAGGTCTTCTCTCTCCCAAAGTCTAAAAATGGTTAGGATTTTCCTAACTAAGAATTTTCCCTAAGCCCCTTGTCCTCTGTAGGAACACCTACCCTTCTTCTGTTGCTATGTGTAGAGTTCCTAGATTGGTGCGGCAAATGCTCACTTGACAGTTCTTAACTATGACAAGGTGATTGCTCTCATTTACTTTGACCCAATGGCCAGATGACAAGAATCTGATAGAGGCAAAGTTTTTCTGATTTAATTCACTTAAACAAAAATGCTCTCCCTCTCTCTCCATTACCCTCTTCGACATACTCCTGCTTCTCTGGTCTGGAGTTAAATTGTCCTTTTACTTTTCTATTTCCTTCTAGAGTCTTTCTGCCCTGTCACAATTCAGTACTTTTGCATATCTATTTTTTAATCCATTATGCATGTTTGGCTCTTGTTTACAGCAATTGGACAACACCTAAATCTTCAAGTCAACAATTTCTTCATCAGGAGGCCTAAATTCTCAGCAGAAGGAGGAATTCCTCTTACCTGTCAGAAACTTATCTGGAGAAGGCACAATTGATGTTGTAGACTCATTGTAAACAGTATTTTTCCCAGAGGAAGACCTGGAAGATGAATACTGCCTGTTGCTCTAATAGAAAAACAATCCATTCAGTATCATAAATGGATATTCAAATTGCTTATTCCAGCAAACTGGGCTGTCACCCCTAAAGCTGTTCTTCTATTGCTCTCGTTGGCTTCAGTGACTTTGAAATTAATAGACTGTTAACAAAGAATACATTTGCCATCTGCAATGGATAAAATGCTATCATTAAACATGATATTTGGAAAAGAACACGCCATATTTAATACAGTGTGGTAAAACAGAACTAATGCCATCTTTCAGTGGTTTTTGCCAATTAAGTTGATAATAAGGGTCACAAGTGGTCAATTTTTATACGTAAGGAGTTTTAAAAACGTGGAGGGCATTATCCAGTATAATCAACCTTCACAAAAATGCTATAAATGAATCAAAGTGAAGATAAAATCCTGGAATGAATACAAAATACTTTTAAGGCAAAACTGTTTGTGTATAAGCTCAATTATGTATTTCCTTCTTACCACCTACCAGGTTCTGAAGTTCAAGGCCTGATGTTTTTCAAATTAATGCTTCATGTTGCTTTGAATAAGAGTGAAAAGAAACACAGATTTTGCTGTTCTATCTCCTTTCAAAAGATGCCTTCTTTAATCATTCATGAACTATTTATTTATCACCTTGGAAGAGAAAGCAACATGGTTTGAGTTTACATTTAACTTGTTAGAAGTAAATAATCTTCACCCATCTTTACATACTATCTAGATAGGCAAAAGGATAAAGAGCATAGTTATTAATACATGAACTGATCACACTTACTGCTTCCGCACATGGTAGAATTTTACAGCAGACCATCAGATAACAAACTCAGTATGGGGTTTTTATGATAGAGTAATCACACGTTCTCAGTTAGCAAAATGAAGATGCATAATGGGATTTACCCCAAAGATTACAGCAAGTTTCATTTTGTTCTTACTGCTTTGTAGTTAATTTTTATTTTATATAAAAGACATTGAAAATACAAATTTATCCCCAACAACCAACATGGAGGTAATATTTCCCATTTACTTTATGTGATATATCATATGTCTATCATGTCTAAGAGGAACAATGATTAGAGTATGCTCTTATTTTAATTCAATAACTATCTTTCATGATTTAATTACCTATAAATGTTATGTTTTCATAAATAAGATCCTTTAATTATACTAGAATTCATTTGAACAGAATTATTCATATTATAACATTGTTAAACCCTGGGTTTTAATCTATTGACGTTTAGATAATGAGTCAACTTGTTTTCCCATTTAATATAATTCAATCATGTTAAGAAGATCAATTTAGGTAAATTAGATAATTATTTTTAAGAGGCATTCATTAAAAATATATACCTTCTCATAATACACATTGATTTATTCTAACATAATTCTATGAAGTCTCCGTAAATGTTGTGAAGTATAGTAAACTAACAGTTAATTATCTACCTAAGATTACTGTGTCAGAGATTGTATCAAATAGAGACTATACTTTAACAATAGGGAAACCTCAGACATGTCACTGAAACTGAGTTTTGGTTGCCTGATATGTAAGAATGGTATAAGGGAAAGAATTTACCTCCAAAGATGGTTTTAAAGAGATGCTTGGAGTCAGTAAGGGGTTCTCTCACAGTGCCTGGCATATGGTGATTATTAATTATCATAAATTGGTATTTTTAACCTCTTGGAGATGTATAAGTTAGAACTGTTCTAAAGAAGGAAATGGTGGAAGAAAAACATGGACTTAGGAAAAAGGCTACAGATTCCAAGGGCCGAAACTCCAGCTCTATGAAGACCATTTATTTACCTCACTCTGGGAAGCAAGGAAACCTTATTTTTAGGAAGTGACTTTGAATAGTTGTCCAAAGAAAAAAATCCATAATTACAATTGGTAATGTATACCTATATTTTCTAAAATGTAATTTGTATAGTAATACTTCAATTAAAATTCACACGTGCATGCATATTACAAGATGATCTTTAAAAATTAAGATGGATGTGTTAAAGTGATGATGTTAAGAATGATTTATTAAAATTTCTCTAATGGTCTTGGGTGATTTCCTTAAATGCTTTTTATAAAAACAAGTATTTCAGAACCCTCTAACCTATTCCCTTAATGTTTATAAAGTATCTTTCAAAACTTAGAAACCTTCAAGTCATCTTTAAAAATCTTTAATCTGTGGAAAGAATGAGTTTAAATATGGTCAAGGACCTATTCTTTTAACTTCACTGGGATATTTAGCTACTATGAGAAAAACTACTAAAACCCATAAAAATCCTTATGTTTTCTATGGGAAAGAGTGGATTTTTATTGTATCTTACATTCAACATGGGGAAAAAAGATTAGTAAAACACTTGCCAAATTGCTTTTTTATCTGTTTTATACTTAATAGTTTGATATTTTATATCATATTTTGCATTATGTTGAATTCATTATTCAATTTGGGCTTAACTTGTTATCTGCAGCTATATAAAATAAGTAGAGTCAGAGAAATCATGTGAGGGAATGCTTTCCTGTAATATGGCAGAAACCTTTGAAGGGAAATAAATGTGTTTAGGCAACTATCAATTTTTAGCCTCTAAATCCAGAAAGTGTATAATGAAACAATCCCAGGCATCCATAGCTGTATCAAAATACACTCCATTATCAGTGGCTTAAAACAATAGCAACCATTTATTTTGTTCCCAAATCTTTGGGTTGACGGGGGTTCAACTAGGCATTTCTCACTATAGATAACCCATGCAATTGCAATCTGAAGGTTGCTGGGGTTGAGAAAATCTTAAAAACTTCCCCACTCATTTCAGGCACCTGACCTGGAAGATCAAATAGCCTGTAACAAGCACAGTGGGCCCTTTATAGCCACCACTGCATGTAAGGAACTTGAACATCTATAGATTTTGGTATCCACGGAGGTTCCTGAAACTAATCTGTACTGAGGGACTGCTGTATTTCTAGGGCCTCTTGAGCACCTCTCTCTTATATCTATATGGTCTTACAACTCCTTGAAGCTTCAAGGTAGCTGGATTTCCCATCTGGCAGGCAAAGGCTCCCAGTGCAAGTGTCCCAAGAGGCATCAGCAGATGCCTCACCCATGACCTTATCTAACCTGCTCTTAGAAGTCACATGGCATCACTTCCACTGTATTCTATTAGCTGAGGCTATCAAAAAGGCTCAACCAGTCTCAAGGGAAGGGACACTGTTTCTGCCTTTTGATTTCAGGAGGGTCAAAGGATTTGCAGACATGTTTTTAAACTTCCTCTGTGATACGAATCACGGTTAGAGAATTAGCAAGCTAGTACAATGAAAATGTGACTTTGTGAAAATCCACAAGCCATAGTCTTTTGGAAATTGTTTCATCTGAAATGAGTCTCCAACAGCAACATTCAGTCCACTGAAACAGGATTTTTAGAGCAAATTCCTGATGGTTGGACTCCTCCGCATGCAGCAGTTTTACTGAGCAAGCAACTTCGCATCACCTGATG
The DNA here is from genome assembly GCF_054392235.1 of Sus scrofa. NCBI lineage: Eukaryota > Metazoa > Chordata > Mammalia > Artiodactyla > Suidae > Sus > Sus scrofa. The sequence goes on along the minus strand of NC_139383.1, from coordinate 183,226,123 downwards.
CTTCCTCTGCTTCCTCAGCAGCTGAGGCATCAATTGTCTTGAATTTCACTTCCATTTAAAGCAAATAATGTGTTATTGATGGTGAGACATGCATGCTTGGCATTTAGAAATCCTGCAAGGCAGCTGTTTTGTTTCTTCCAGACATTAAACTGATTACAGAAGATTAAATATAATTTTTGTTTGAGATCAAGCAACACAGGACTTGGCAGACTGTACAATTAGAGTTTAGGGGAAAAAAGTGGCTAAAAGAATATTATCCTTTGTCAAATAGCGAAGTGTTCCACAAAGTGAATTTTTTACAATTCAACCAACATCTGAGCAAAGTAACTATTGATTTTTTTAAAGCTGGCTGCCATTTAAATAGGGCAATTAGTTAAAGACTGAGAATAAGCAAAATCTTGCAATGCTACTGCTGTTGGTGCCCTGTGACTAATTCAAATCTTTAAAAAGACACAGATTCTAAGTCTCTGGAGAAAAAGCTCAGAGGAAATTTATCAGGGCCAGTGTGCCTGCAGTTACAGGAGAAAACAAGCTCCCTCCAGATCTGCCTTTTAAGGCTAATAACATTCTAATTATAGAGAGGGTATGGTTGCCACTACCAGCTGAAAGCATTTTGTGGATTTAAAAAGCAAATTGAAGTGAAGAAACACAACAAATGTAACTGTAGCATCTGTGGTTCTCACAGATTTACTCAGCCCAAACCAAGGTATCTATCAAGGTGACCCAAACTATGAGAGGTTATATTATCTCAGGTATGATTAATAAATCATTTCACACATGACTATAAAAATGATTTATCCTGGACAATATCCCTCTCTTGGAAAATATATTAAAAAAATCACTTCAAAGAATTTCAGAAATAATACCTCATTATTAGGTGCTCCTAACAAACTTAAAATGTAAGGGTGTTGCCTTTCCTTCCACATTTGTTACATTTGACAGGTTGAGGTAATTACTTGACTGCCTTATTCATAATAACCTCTTGTGTTATGAAGTTATTTTCAAAATGGAGTTTTCATGACTACAAATATTACTCAGGAGTTCTTTATTGTAAAACTTGCTCTGCTGTCTTGAACTATCCCTTGTCTTCTAAATTTTGCTTCCCTCATAATCTACATGAGAAGGGTGGTTACAAAATTCAAAATGATGAAAATTTAACCATGAAATAAAAATAATTGTTTTATTAATAGATAAAACATTATAAATGCTTCTTCCCTCTAAATATGACATTGCAACCCGAAGATCTACATTATATGGATCAAGAAGAAATCATTCAAAAACCAATGATTAATTTTCAAAGGATGAATTTATATGTATTGCTCCTACCTTGTAAAATGACTTTTGGGCTGTAAGAGTGGAACTAGAGCAGAAACTAGGACCTGGAATCCTTTCTTGGGCAGTGAGAAGGCAACACAGAAAAAAAAAAAAAAGAAATAGAGTCTGCTAATGGTTTTCAGTCTGTTGACTTTGCTGTCTTCTGAGTTCAATATTTAAAGGTTATTGAAGCAACAAGGATGGATCTTGAGTTTATCACACTAACCCAAGGAAATTCGAAAGAGAGACAAATACCAGAGGATATCACTTATATGTGGAATATAAAATATGACACAAATGAACTTATCTATGAAACTTACTCATAGACGGAAAAGAAAATTGTGATTACTGGGGGGAGGGGTAAATTGAAAGTTGTGATTAGCAGATACAAACTTATATACAGAATGCATAAGCAACAAATTCCTACTATACAGCACAGGGAACTATATTCAATATCCTGTGGTAAACCATAATGGTGAAGATATGAAAAAGTATATATATGTGTAAATATATATATACATATATGTGACTCAATAATCACTTGGCTGTACAGTAGAAATTAACACATTGTAAATCAGCTACACTTGAATAAAATTGTTTAAAAGGGGTAGGTATATGTGTTTTTTTTTTTCCTTCTGGCTGTCTTGCAGCACATGGAGTTCCCAGGCCAGGGTTCAGATCCAAGCCACAGTTGTGACCTGTGCCGCAGCTGTGGCAACACTGGATCCTTAACCCACTGTGCTGGGCCGGGGATCGAACCTGCATCCTAGTGCTGCAGAGTCGCCAACAATTTTATTGCACAACAGCAGAAATTCCAAGTATATGGATCTTTATAATAGGTTTTTACCTTATCACTTTCAAAATTCTTTACAGAAGGCAGTATAATTTCTTCATTGTGATTTTTTTTTTGTAGTGATTAGAGGATATATTCATGTTTGGGGGAAATATAGTTAAAAACGAAATCTTACAACCCTGAAAACACCCTGAAAGTAAGAGATAAAGACATTTTGTTACTAAACAACCATTAAAATTGAATGTGATGCCCAGTGCAAGCAATCTGCTAAATGATTGCAAAGACAGAAAGCCTTGCTCTGCTAGAGTCCTCCTGCATACTCCTTTATAGAGCCAAACAGGCACCACTCATTGCATGTTCAAGATACAAAGCTAGTCCTTGAATAAGACCTTCACAGCACCATTTCTCACACAATCCACTCCAAATTCACTTGATAATTGAGGTGATTCTGTGTTCATTGGCTTTAACCAAAAGGAAAAAAATGATTAAAAAAAAAAACAAAACAAAACTTCTCTTTATGATAAGAAGTAGTTTTGCAACTTGGAGTAAGGAGGCTGCAAAATTTTTGATCCTACCTTCCCACAGAGAATAGGAGATAGGGGAGATGGGAGTACTAGTAGCCTTGAATGATTTCAAAAATGGTTCCCAGACCCTTGAGAAAAATATTTCTGAGTCCTAGAGCTGACCAGAGACTTATTTAGCTTCTAAATAGATTTTCATATCTTTCTCAAGAGTAGCAAAGATCTCGGGAGTTTTCTAAAGTAAATGCTCTAAGAAAGGAGAAGGAGGACCTTTTCCCTTATTCTAAACAAAGGGAATTAAGCCTCTTAATTTGTATTTGCCCTACAGAAGCAAATGCATTCCTAGAGCTGAGAGAGAAATAACCAATTATATAGTACAGTCATAATTTTTGGATAAAGGGGCTGTGAACCAGAGGATAAAAGTGATTTTTGTTGAAAGGATAGGCCCCAATTCCCATTCCAGTGTAATATTCAGTCACCATGATTGCCTCTAGAAACAGGTTCCTCAACCACATGAAGAAGTGTTACCCCTAGAGTGAACTGTTCCCTCCCTGTTTCAACATTTTTCTTCCTACTTTAAGCCTCTGCTTTATACATGAGCTCTCCAGTCTCCAAAGTTCACACATAATGCTCACAGTAAGAGTACTCAATTGGATGGACGAACAAAGGCCAGGTCTGTTCCTCCATGGGTTATATGTTGTGGCAGTAAAATCCCACATACTGCTAAATTTATAGGTGAACTTAAGGATGTGGGAAAGTAACAGAAATGGAAAGGCATACAAAGTTTTTTGAATGCATATAGATCTTCATATTTATTCCCACAAATTAATTAAAAATGACTCAATTTCATCCTACCCAAAGTAGAACAACTGCTCTCTACCATGATGCCACCATGCCAATAACTTTGAGTTGTCATCCTGAGAGAAATTTTAGTCTTACTATAGTTGTAGAAATAAATGTAGTTAATCTGAGCAACAATTATACACAACTTATATGTCCTTACCATTTGGTAAATAAGAGGTAGAAGAAGCTATATATTTAGGGGATTACATCTGAATTTTAAAAGCCCTATTTCATCTTGGCTATATTTGCTCAAAAGCCATAATTTTCTTTTGCTTTAAGGAGTTCCAGTGAACTTCATAACTATCTGCCCAGTCACTCAGCTCTTTAATGTATAATGCCAACAAAGCCACTAATGTGGAACAAATTTACCTTAATTTCTCAAGTGTATATATGTCATATAAGCTATCTGTCAAAAGAGTGATGGCTCAGAGCAGGGATGTATAAACTCATTGATTTTATTTAAGGTGAAAAACTGGTTCTTTTGCCAAATAGCCATAAAAGTGAGAGCCAAAAGCAGTCCTGGATGTCAAACCTAGTAAGATAAAAATATACTAATCCTTATAACGATGGAATTTAAAACCTATTATAGAAGAGGTTGGCATGACTGCTGAAAAGGCCCAGGAGCCAAGAAATATAGGCAGTCTCTAGAAGCTAGCAAAGACAAGAGAATGGCTTTCCCCCAGAGCCTCCACCAGGAATGTAACCCTGCTGATACCTTGATTTCACCACCATGAGATCCATGTCAGACCTCCGACCTCCAAACCTCTAAGAGAATTTGTCGTTTTAAGTCCCTCCATCCATGGCCATTTATTACAGAAGCAATAAGGAACTAAGGTAGTAATTCATTCCATATGTGCCCATTAAAATTACCAAGCTGGTTGCCACCATGGACAGATTGTTCTCAATTCCACCCAGAATTCTAGAAACCAAGGTATAGAATAGGTATGGGAATACTCTCCACCCCAGAGGGATTGATAGGTGTTACAGTATGTATCTATCAACTTGTACAAGTCTTTGGTTGAGAGTGACTCATGGGTCAAGGGACAGGATCATCAAAAACCCCCTGTGGCCTGACTTGTAGTATATAGATTAGGTTCTCAGGGTCAGAAAAAGCCCTGAGGCAAAGCCAGGCAAGGGCTGACATTTGGAAGTTGGCCAGTGTATATGAAAATAATATAGACATGTTCAGCCTTTAAATCCACATATACACTATATTAACTTTACTCTATCCTGTCATTGATTATTCAAGGTAGTGGCTAACCACAATTTCTCAAAAAAAAAAAAGAAGAAGAGAAAAGAAAAAAGACTTGGGGTGGTTAATGTGACAAGCTACCCTCTGAGTGCTACAGGAATACCAAGGTCATAAATGATATCTTCTGTCTCTTATCCATTCTAGATTTTATTACCCTTAATCAGAACTTTTGTTACTCAGGATTGCTTTTCTTGTACTAGGGGTAACTCAGGCCTACTTTCCTGAAGAATTTGAACTTCTGTTCCCAATTAAACATGCCCATTGCCTTCACATGACTGTTTCAATTCTCCATTTATAGTTGTCACCATGCATGAAAGTACCCAAAGTTACCCCAGTGAACCCCAAATTCCAGATAAACTCATTCCTGATTCCATTAAGTGTTAAAAATTTTATCTCCTCCATGAAAATGTGGGTTATTTATCTAAGGCAGTATAACAATTCTTTTGTTTATCTACTGCCATATTGTGTTCAAAATGATTGGGCAAAAGATGTAATTATAATTAGTGAGATCCTTGCTGTGCTACCTAACTGAGCCAACACTTCAGCTCCAGTAACCAGAACTCTGATTCAGGGATGGGAGTCACAACCTCAAGTGAGAGGCTGATTGTGATTTCCAATACAGTCTGTCCTCTGTGACAAGGGAAAAAAAATTCTTTAAACATGGTCATCAAGGTCTTATGGCTTTTACACCAGGCCCTAAGTTTAAGTTTTCAATTCCTTCCATCCATGCTTCAGTGATCTTTAATAAACAAATTTTTCAGTCCTTATATTCCCATGGCCCTCATACCCCTCAAGGGCTAGACATACTCAATGTCAGTGCACCTCATTTACAAGTATCCGCATGCATGAGCATTTTACTTCTGGTAGCGCATCATGCCAGGGCTTATCACACTCTGGTGTCCTTACAGCCTTCTGGCTAGGGTGAAAAGTGATACAGTTCCAGAACTCCAACCTGAGAATCTGCTTCCTATATCCAGCTTCAATAATAATTATCTTGGTTTGAGTGCTCTGTGACAAATATCCAAATGCAGGTAGTTTATTTGGGAAGTGATTCCTGGAAACACCCCAGTGTACAAACTAGTAAATGAGATAGGGAAGTGAGCGGAAGGCAACTAGTAAAGAATGGATTAACATACAAGTTATCTCTATGGGCATGGAGCTCAGACCAATGGAGAAATATGTAGAACACCTGTGTAAGGTTATCCCACTGAGGGGCAATTGCTTGAAATCTGATCTATTGCTTGTCTGCATTCTGAGCTAAACTGGGGCAGCCAGCAAGCTCTAGAGTTGAGAGAAAATCCTCAGGCAAATTAAAGTTTGTGCTCCAAGTTAGAAGTTAGACCAATGCAATGTGCACAGAAATGGTTAAATACAAGGGAAGGATGATGACTGGATCTGCTATAGCCAATAGTGTTGCTTCCTAAAACCTACCAGTATAACTACTTCCTTCCCATGGGTAAAAAAATAATTGATGTATAATCCTCTCTGTTTATGAATACAGATAGATTTTTGGTTTTAATTTTCTTGAAATCCCAGATTCCACACAAAATGCCCTGGGTCCATTTAGAATTAGAGACCATTATTCCCAGAACATTTCTGTATTGGAACTTCAGGGTAGCTCTGTGAGTGTAGAAATGTTAATCAGTCTAACCCTATGTATACCTGCTGAACTAGGAATAGCACAATCCCTGTGTTTACCTCGGAATTTCAGGTTAATCTGACATCTGAATTTATTCAGTTTCTTTGCTTCCTTTACCAACAGCTGCAGTGATCTTCCCTTAATTTCTTTCTATCTACTTTCTCAAGGCATTGATGGCTAAAGAGTTTATACCAGCCAGGACCAACTTTGGATATTGTGTCAAACACCTAACTAGCTGCTCTTTAGGAGATCTAGAATTTACTTTTTTTTTTTTTTAACTTTGTTTAACATTTGCTATAGTAGAAACAGACTTCCTGCAGTGCTATTCACCAAAGTGGCTACTGATTCTAGTCCCTTCTCAAAAGCACTAAAAGACACATTGACTTGTTGTCAAAATCCTTCCTTTTCAAATATTTTCCTAACTTTCTGAAACCTCAAAGAAAATATCAATAACCTTCAGAAACGCAGGGATGACCTTTGCAGGACTTAAATAGTTCTTTATTTTTTATGAAAGCTTCTCAACCAGTTTCATGAGATTTTTTTTTGAAAAGGGATATTGTCCTTTCAGTTTGTTCTTTGGCTCATATGGAAACTATTTTTTCTGTATTTATATTTTGGGTCTACTTCTTTATACATGAAAAAGAGACTAGAAAACATCTAGCTTTTTAAAATTTGGAGGTAAGAATATTAACTTTAATCTGTACCAACTCAAATCAAATTTGGGGTTGGGACAGTTTTTCTTGAAACCTTTCTTTTTAATGTACTGAAAATTTTAAATGTACTGAAAATTTTAAATACAGTAAAATCTACATGATGATGTAAGATTTGTAGCACTTACATAGGAATACATGATAATTTTTCCATTTCAGCTAACATTTAGCCAAATTAATCTCTCAATAAATAAAACCTAACATCTGTTAAATGTAGTTATTTTTGAAATACAAATATTAAAACATAATTACTAATACAATATATGGTAATCTGAATAATGTCCCCCACATATATCAAAACCCTACCTACTTCCTGGTACTTCTGAATGCTAATTTACATGGCAAACTTGGACTTTGCAGGTATGATTAAATTTAGGCTCTGGAAATGGTAAGAATATTCCGTAACTTCTAAGTAGGTCCTAAATGTAATCACAAATGCCCTTACAAGAGAGAGGCAGAGGGAGATTTGACTACTGAAGAGGAAAAGAAATGTGATTCAAGAAAGAAATCATGAGAGAAAAAAATACAATTCCAGAAGCTAAAAAACGCAAGGAAACAGACTTTCCTGTAACCCACCAGAGGAAACAAGTCCTGTCAATACCTTGCTTTTAGCACTGTAAGACACACTGAGGACTTCTGGCCTCCAGAACTGTAAGATAATAATTATGTGTTGCTTAAAGCCACCAAGTTTGGTAATTTGTTACAACAACCATTAGAAACCAACATAGAATGTAGGGAAGTCATTTTAGGGGGAAAAAAATTCCCCACCATTTTGTTGCAAAAATTTTCTTGCAAAAGTAAGAGATGAAATTCTGAGAATATTTGAGTAAATATGGCTAGAATTCTGAAGAAAACTTCAGTTATAAAAAGCCTTCATATCTAACCTGTTCCCCTAATGTCTCTTTGTTCAATAATGTTCTAAGCAGTAAGCAGTGTTGGTTTTAGGCAAAATGATAAAAACTGATTGCATGTATCTTCTACAACTTTTTTCAGTTCCCTAAAAAGGCAATGTCTCATTTCATTCTTTACTATTCTGTTCAGAAAGAATATGATAAATTTATTCTCATGAATATGCAAGTTAGTGATCTCTGGCATTTAATAGGTCATAACCTTACTCTGAAATAGTGGAGTGTTTTTTGTTTGTTTGTTTCTCTGTTTATTTTACTGAAGAGGCCAATGTCTCTGATTAGAGATTTGTTAAAATCCTCGGAGTTCCCGCCGTGGCGCAGTGGTTAAAGAATCCGACTAGGAACCATGAGGTTGCGGTTTCGATCCCTGCCCTTGCTCAGTGGGTTAAGGATCCAGCGTTGCCGTGAGCTGTGGTGTAGGTCACAGACATGGCTTGGATCTGGCGTTGCTGTGGCTCTGGCATAGGCAGGTGGCTACAGCTCTGATTCAACCCCTAGCCTGGGAACCTCCATATGCGGCTGGAGCGGCCCAGGAAATGGCAAAAAGACAAAAAAATAAAAAATAAAATAAAAAATAAAATAAAATCCTTGACATCACATTTAAGGGGAAACTGCCAGATCTACATCAATTCAAGACCACCTAGGGCCAAATGAAGTCAGATTAGCTCATAGTCCTCTGGGTGATCAAGTATAAGAAATGTATTGCAGAAAACAGGAAAGTAACTGTTAGATCTTTGCTCTTAGATTTCTAAGTTACAGAGCTCTGACCTATTTATACCCTTCTCCTAAATGTTGATCCAAAGGGAGTGAATTCTAGAAGCGTTTTGGTGTCATAACAGGCAAAGATGACAGTTTCAATGAAAGACAAAGATGTGAGCAGCGGCTTCCCGGGGCTAAGCTTTAGACAACGCCTTCCCAGCCAATGAGGTCCAAGAGCATGCTAGGTGAAAAACACGTGTGTACAGTGGACTAAGCCTGTTGTTTAACTTCTTTACTAATTCACAGTGGGTGGCATTGAAAGATAGTAAGAAAAACCGAGAATTTAGTAGGAGAAGATCAAGAAGGGGAAAGTAGATGACAAAATAAATTCCAAGTATGCTCTGTATTGTGTGCCCTTTTGTTGTTAAGGAAGAGCCCATTAATAGGCCTAGCAGCTTATTTCATGAGGCTAATAATAGATTGGTAAAAAAAAAAAAAGAATTATGCAAAATTAATACCTGATGTGCCGTTTATAATTAACTTGAACCTGAGGAAATGAGGTTTATCTGACATTTTCTAAGTTCCGTAAAGTCTTATTTTACTTTAGATAGATGGGTAGGGGAATAAGAATTAGGAATCTATATATGCCAATTACAGATACTCAAGGTTGAGAACAGCAACTTGCTATAAATGCATGGATCTGAGTGTAGAGATTCAGGAGTTTTCTGGAGAAGGTGTTGTATAGAAAGGTGTGTTTTCACTTGGCAGGATGGAAACTAGAAAATTTCAGAAAATGGAGACCGGTTGGAGATTTTGAAGTCAGGAATTCACATAGTTCTCAAGTCACCTAATTCCTAGGCCCCATTTCTCATTGCAGTCTGGTTTGTTATAGTCTTCCCCTTGGTTCACAGAGACTAACTTTCATTACTTTTCTTCCATTGTACCTCTCCCTTGGTCATATCCAGAAAATGAAGTATGGAGTACTACGCAAAGAATAACGCTGAGGCAACGCCTTAGTTCTCAATTTTTAGTGAAACGAAAGACCTACTTAGTCACTTTTTAACCTCTGCTAGCTAGTGGTCCAACACCTGAATGAGATGTTTATTCTCCTACAGAATCCACTGGGGAATTATGAGTTTAAACTAGATGCAGCATTGATAGGAATGTATTAGTGCAATGCTGCATATTCCTGGAATTGATACTATAATTTGTCGTTGTTCCCTCGTCAAAAAAACAAGATTTTTCAGAGGAAAAACTTTAAAGCTCTAAACATAAAGCAAGTCAAATTATGACAAGACAAATCAGGATGAAGGATAGGAATTAAATTGAAATTGACTAAAGAAGCACAATAGTTCTTATAATTCAAACAACTGGAAGAGCAGTCCCAGACAGAACATTTTCCAAATTTCTACAGAAATTTGTATGAAGCTCTAAAGGAAAAGTTTTTGAAGGGCACAAACCAAAACCATTTACTTCTAACCAGTAACTGTAACAGAGTTTATGAAAATGACTGGCGTTAACACTATTTCACCCTAAGAAGGTAAAAATACATTCAGGTTTCCCACTCCTATTCCCCAACCTCTTCAATACTACTAGGCTTTGTGATGGACAGTCAACAAGAAAATTAGCAGTTGTACCTACATTATGAATTTAGTTTTTTGTTAGGTTATAGGCATACTGTTTTCATCCGCTCCTCCTTAACTTCTACCACAAGTCCCACCTCCAGATGTTCCTCAATCTTCAGAGGCAAAAAAAGTTGGTGGAAAAATGGGTAGAAAAATGCTAACAGCGTAGGTTTATTGCATTCTGGGGTGGGGGGGAATCATTGCGTATGAATGTAGAAAAAATCTTTACACCAATCCTTGCTGAAGATAGATTTCATTAATAGGATTGAAAATTTAAACTGGAGCTGTACATATCATTTTGCACATCAAATATACATGTGTAGCCAGCACCCAGATTCAAGACAACAACAACAACACACACACACACACACCCTACTGGCAAACACTGTTTGGGTGTGATCTCTCCACATTGAAGTAAACAAACAAAGCATTCTATGAAACAAATACTATGTAGCTCGGGGGCGGGGGGGGGAAATCAGCCTGGTAAGAAAGAGGCAGGCACAGATTACTTCTAAGGGGCAAAAATTGTTGTAAGTCCACAAGGATTAGCAAGTACAAAGGGTATTCCACCATATTTGCACACCCTTCCCTTGAGCCCAATTCTTCCCAACTCAGGGTTATATATCAAGTTTCACAAGTAACCAGCACAGTTGCTCAGTGTAGTTTTGATAAGCACCTAAGAAAAGTGAATAGTTTATTTGCTCTGCATTTACATGGCACAGAGAGAAGGTGAAATTTAAATGGTTTGCTTCTATTCAAAAAGAACTATATTGAACACAGTTTAATGCAGTTGTCAAGAATATTAGGATATCATTTTTTTTGGAGTATTCAGATTGCCAAGTATCTCAACTCTTCAACAACCACCTAGTTTAGTTTAAATAGAAAAAGAAGAACAAAAAGACCTAAAGTCGGCAGAAGGAAGGAAATCATAAAGATGAAAGAGGAAATCAATAAAATAAAGATTCAAAAAACAATAGAGAAAATTAATAAAACCAAGAGCTGGTTCTTTGAAAAGGTGAACAAAATTGACAGACCCCTGGCCAGACTCACTAAAAAGAGGAGAGAAAGAACCCAAATAAACAAAATTAGAAATGAAAAAGGAAAAATCACAATGGATACTGCAGAAATACACAAAACCAAAAGAGAATAGTATGAATAACTATATGCCAACAAATTTGGCAATCTGGAAGAAATGGGAAACTTTATAGAATCTTACAGCCTGCCAAAACTAAATCAAGAAGAAACAGACCAACTGAACAGACCCATCACTAGAAATGAAATTGAAGATGTCATAAAAATACTCCCTACAAATAAAAGCCCAGGACCAGATGGCTTCACAGGCAAATTCTACCAAACATACAAAGAGGATCTGGTGCCCATCCCCCATAAACTTTTTCAAAAGGTTGAGGAAGAAGGAACCCTCCCAAAGACATTCTATGATGCCACCATCACCCTAATTCCAAAATCAGACAAAGATACTACCAAAAAAGAAAACTATCAGCCAATATCTTTGATGAATGGAGACGCAAAGATTCTCAACAAAATCTTAGCCAACTGAATCCAACAACATATCAAAAAGATGATACACCACTACCACGTAGGGTTCATCCCAGGTCCACAAGGATGGTTCAATATACACAAATCAATCAACACCATACACCACATTAACAAAAGAAAAGTCCAAAACCATATGATCATCTCAATAGATGCAGAAAAGCATTTGACAAAGTCCAACATCCATTCATGATCAAAACTCTCACCAAAGTGGGTATAGAGGGAACATTCCTGAACATAATCAAAGCCATTTATGAATAACCCACAGCAACTATAATACTCAATGGAGACAAACTGAAAGCCTTCTCACTCCAATCTGGAACAAGGCAGGGATGCCCACTCTCACCACTGCTCTTCAACATAGTTGACAATTAGACAAACAAAAGAAATAAAAGGCATCCAAATAGGAAGAGAAGAGATAAAACTGTCACTGTATACAGACGACTTGATACTACACATAGAAAACCCTAAGGATTCAACCCCAAAACTACTTGAACTGATTAATAAATTCAGCAAAGTAGCAGGATATAAAATTAACATTCAAAAGTCAGTTGCATTTCTGTATACCAGCAATGAAATATTAGAAAAGGAATACAGAAAGACAATACCTTTTAAAATTGCACCTCACAAAATCAAATACCTGGGAATACACCTGACCAAGGAGGTAAAGGACTTATATGCTGAGAAATATAAAACTTTAATCAAAGAAATTAAAGAACATTGGAGTTCCCGTAGCGGCGCAGTGGTTGACGAATCTGACTAGGAACCATGAGGTTGCGGTTTGGTCCTGGCCTTGCTCAGTGGGTTGAGGATCTGGCATTGCCGTGAGCTGTGGTATAGGTCACAGACACGGCTTGGATCTGGCGTTGCTGTGGCTCTGGCGTAGGCCGGCGGCTATAGCTCTGATTTGACCCCTAGCCTGGGAACCTCCATATGCCACGGGAGTGGCCCTAGAAAAGGCAAAAAGACAAAAAAAAAAATGAAATTAAAGAAAATGTAAAGAAATGGAAAGATATTCCATGTTCCTGGATTGGGAAAATCAATATTGTAAAAATGGCCATACTACACAAAGCAATATACAGATTCAATGCAATCCCTATCAAATTACCCAGGACATTTTTCACAGAACTAGAACAAAACAATCCAAACATTTGTATGGAACCACAAAAGACCCAGAATCGCCAAAGCAATCCTGAGAAACAAAAACCAAGCAGGAGGCATAACTCTCCCAGACTTCAAGAAATACTACAAAGCCACAGTCATCAAAACAGTATGGTACTGGTATCAAAACAGACAGACAGACCAATGGAACAGAATAGAGAATCCGGAAATAAACCCTGACACCTATGGTCAATTAATCTTTGACAAGGGAGGCAAGAACATAAAATGGGAACAAGAAAGTCTATTCAGCAAGCATTGCTGGGAAACCTGGACAGCTGCTTGCAAAGCAATGAAACTAGAACACACCCTCACACCATGCACAAAAATAAACTCAAAATGGCTGAAAGACTTAAATGTAAGACAGGACACCATCAAACTCCTAGAAGAAAACATAAGCAAAACACTCTCTGACATCAACCTCATGAGTATTTTCTCAGGTCAGTGTCCCAAAGGAACAGAAATAAAAGCAAAAATAAACCCATGAGACCTCATCAAACTGAAAAGCTTTTGCACACCAAAGGAAACGAAAAAGAAAACAAAAAGACAATTTACAGAATGGGAGAACATAGTTTCAAACAATGCAACGGACAAGGGCTTAATCTCTAGAATATATAAGCAACATATACAACTCAACAGCAAAAAAGCCAATCACCCAATGGAAAAATGGGCAAAGGACCTGAATAGACATTTCTCCAAGGAAGATATACAGATGGCCAACAAGTTCATGAAAAAATGCTCAACATTGCTGATTATAAGAGAAATGCAAATCAAAACTACCATGAGATACCACCTCACACCAGTCAGAATGGCCATCATTAATAAGTCCACAAATAACAAGTGCCGGAGGGGCTGTGGAGAAAAGGGAACCCTCCTGCACTGCTGGTGGGAATGTAAGCTGGTACAGCCACTATGGAGAACAGTTTGGAGATACCTTAGAAATCTATACATAGAACTTCTGTATAACTCCGCAATCCCACTCTTGGGCATATATCTGGACAAAACTCTACTTAAAAGAGACACATGCACTACTATTCACTATAGCCAAGACATGGAAACAACCCAAATGTCCATCGACAGAGGATTGGATTAAGAAGATGTGGTATATATATACAATGGAACACTATTCAGCCATAAAAAAGAATGACATAATGCCATTTGTAGCAACATGGATGGAACTAAAGACTCTCATACTGAGTGAAATGAGTCAGAAAGACAAAGACAAATACCATACGATGTCACTTACAACTGAAATCTAATATACAGCACAAATGAACCTTTCCACAGAAAATAAAATCATAGACTTGGAGAATAGACTTGTGGCTGCCGGGGGGTTGGGGAGAGGGAGGAAGTGGGAGGGGTTGGGACCTTGGGGTTATTGGATACAGCTTGGACTGGATTTACAAGGAGACCCTGCTGAGTATCATTGAGAACTATGTCTTGATACTATATTGCAACAGAACAAAGTGTGGGGGGAAAATGTATACATGTAAGAGGAACTTGGTCCCCATGCTGTACAGTGGAAAAAATTAAATAATAAAACAAGAAAAAAAAAACTTGTTTCCTTATGGAGAGAGGAAGGACACCCACGCAAATGAATGCTCTGTTAATAAAATGGCCTAGCCCAGCTTACCCATGAGTCAGTTATAGCCCAGGGACACTAAGGACCCCTTCCCTCATGCCCAGTCTAATTTTGTCAAATGTTTAAAGCATTGCATAGGGTAAGAGACTGACTTTACCTTCTTATGGTAGGCCCATATCAAAACAGTGGTTCTGCCTATCTTAGTATTTTCATAGCATTGGAAAGTAAAGCAAAAGCAGAGCTGATCTATCTGTTCCAGGCGTTCTTTAGCCAGCTTGGCTCCTGCCTGATGTTCTGAGGAAGTCAGGGGATGGTAGGAGAAGGGCAGCTAAGACCACCTTATCATCAGCAGGAGAGGACCTGCTCTCCTCCTATGGTCACATCATCTTATGACTGTGATAATAGTGATGACAACAATTTAATTCCCTGTCAAACACAAGCGAGAGTTTATCCCATAGCTCAACCCAGGTTTCTGGATTTTAGTAAATCCTTCAAACAGAGTGCTGTTGGGAAGGCATGGAAATTTTGAACTAAAATGGGTGACAGTTCGGATTCTACCTGGGGTGCTGCTATACTGTCACAGAATGTGGAATGGAACTGGAGGGGAGAGGGAATGCAATAGAGAGAGAAATACCTTGACTAAAGCTTCCTGGGACCAATTCCTCTGAGCTTTTGTATCCAGCTGAGGCATTTAGCTTCTCAAGATATTTTGACAATATTTAAATTTTTTTCAGAGAGCTTAAAAATGGGTCAGAGTAGGATATTCTTTTCTATTTAGTTTATCCCAAGGCCACACTGTACATTCATCTAAGTTACACAACACTTTGTTTTTCATTTCCAATTACAAAGTACAACAAACTCACAAGACAAGGAAATACAATGAGCACAGGATTTTCTTACAACAACCAGATACACATCACCCCCCACCCCAGCTACATATGCTCTTATCTATCTACCTGCCTTCTGTCTAATATGAAATGCTTCAATTTACTAACATTTTATAAAAACATAGTATGTCCAATCCTTGACTCTCCTGTCAATCATTTCATCTATTCAACATGCCAAAAACCTTAATTTGTATTTCCAAACCAGACTACTCTACTAACATTTCAACTCATATATCCCAATGTCTGCTTCACATTTATACTTGGATGCCTAATAAACATGTCAAAGCTAATGTGCTTGTGGCATGAAGTCTCCACAACAGTCCCCAGTAAATCACACTCCCATCATTCATTGACTTTGGAGACCCCTGCCACAGAGAGTATGGGTGGGGTCATGTGATATGCTTAATCCAATAAATGCAGAAGTAGTAGGTGGTGCTAGTTCAAGTCCTAAGCCTTATGAAGGAAGGCCTGGCAGGTTCTGCTTGTGCTTTTGAAGCCTTAAACCATCATTAAAGTTGCCCAGATAACTATGCTAAAGAGACTCAATATAGAGACCACATGAAAACACAATATCAAGAGAGAGAAGCCCACTTGATTTCAGTGTCCCAGACTTCCAGCCTCCATACCAAAATACTGGGGTAAAGCTATATTGGACCTATCGCCCCACTTATCATCTGCCTGCCTCCGTAGGAGAGACCCCCAACATGACAGTCCAAAAACCAAGTAGCTGATCAGGCATTCCTTAGAATTATGAAAAATAATCAAATGATTGAATCCAGTATGAGGAAGGGTGTTATTCATGTAGCAATTGATAATCTTATCTGGATGTCTCAAGTACCTCTTCCTTTGGATGCTTAAGAGATATTTTAATGTGACATGCTCAGGACTGACTCTTCCCCTCAAACTTACTCTACACCCAGGCTTTCTCATCTAAGTTCATGACAATTTTTTTTTTCTGTTGCCTTTCATTTCTCACACTATAATCTGATTTTCCTTCTGTATCTATTTTCAAAATGTGTCCAAATTCCAACCCCTTTTTGCTATATTCAGCTAACACCCTGTCCTAAACCATCATCTTTATGCTGGATTACTATTACAGCTTTCTAATGAATTTCCTTGCTTTTACCCTTGGCCTCTATGATATATTCACAATACACAGCAGTCAGGGTATTCTTTTAGTAAATAAGCCATAATGTCACTCTTCTCCCAAAAATCTCATTTCAGAAACCAAAATTTACAATGGCTGAAGCTCATGTAACCTACCCCCACCTCCATCCTTTCTGATTCTATTTCTTATTTTTCCCATGTTTGCTCTTCTCTACTCCTGTTAAACCACCTGATGTTCTTCGAACTTGTCTGACACATTTGCAACCAAGGGCTTTTTTATCAGCCCCTTTCTGTGCCTGGAATGTTCTTTCTCTATATACCTACAACACTAATTCTTAACATTCAAGTAGTGTTCAAATGCCTCCTTTATAAGACCCACACTGAACACTACTATAATGGTGCATTTTTCCCCTAACATTAGAAATTGCCCTCATGCTAATTTCACCTTCATTTCTCCATGGCACTTATTCAATATGCTGAAAATTTTACTACAGTGGGGATTTTTCCATCTCCCTTGAGAGAACATAAAATACCTAAGGGCAAGAATCTGTCTCTTGGCTTAATGATATATCCGTAACACATTCTATGGCACATAGTAGGCAATCGATAAATACTTGAATTAAAATATGAATCAGCGCCAAAATCTATGAAATTAGGCTATTTGCACACATGTTGCCCCATCCAAATTTCTTCTTCATCTACTGAATTATAGCCAGAGAAATATTATTCAGGCAGCTAGATGATTAATTTCAATCTATGAATGACATTTTGGAATGAGAAGGAAAAAAAGACTATACATGAACTGTTTTCAGTCTATTGTGAGATTTTTTTCTAAACTCAGTGTTTTAGCAGTTTTGTAAAAGTAAAAAGTGTTACTCAGTGGGAAGAGTATAGAATTTTTTCATTCAATAAAAATACATCTTTATGTAACACAGTTTCATGTTCTTTTAATATTTTTGCAAAATTACATGTTTCCTACTAGATCTGACAGTCCATGAAGACAATGTAAATATACACATTTTATTTCTCCTGTTAATGCACTAATTTCCCCAGAAATGTAAGATATAAATATCCCTGAAATGAAAAAATGAATAATAGTTATATGCAGGGGACCACACTATTCACTCTGGAATGAACAGCACCAAGAAGGAGAGATAATAATTAAATGGAAAAATTGAAGTGCAAAATTCATTTTAAAAATAATGTATGGAAAACAAATAGCACAAGGTTAAATTCATCTAATTTTAATATTAGAAATTGAAGACATGTGTCTGTATTTTAAAGACCAGAGACAAGGGTTTTTTGTCATGTTTCTGCCAATAAAAATGTGCATAAGAAAAGTAGCCAGATCATAAGAAAACAGCCCAATGTATTACAATGTGAAAATATCTATTAAGCACCACCAGGTAAATTTATAGAATGTTACCAGAACCCTAGAAGGTTCTACTGTTTTACCTTTTTTGAAATTTGTATACATGGAATCACAGTGTGTTTCAAATTGTGAATGGTTTTTTTTAATTTTTTTAATTGTTATTTCCCCAATACAATTTTTTTTCTATTTACAGCATAGTGACACAGTTACACATACATGCATACATTCTTTTTTCTCCCATTATCATGCTCCATCATAAGTGACTAGACATAGTTCTCAGTACTGCACAGCAGAATCTCATTGTTAAGCCATTATAAATGCAATAGTTTGCATCTATTAACCCCAAGCTCCCAAACCATCCCACTCCCTCCTCCTCCCCCTTGGCAACCACAAGTCTATTCTCCAAGTCCATGGTTTTCTTTTCTGTGGAAAGGTTCATTTGTGCTGATATAAGTGGTATCATATGGTATTTGTCTTTCTCTTTCTGACTTACTTCACTCAGGATGAGAGTCTCTAGTTCCACCCATGTTGCTGCAAATGGCATTATGTTGTTCTTTTTTATGGCTGAGTAGTTTTCCATTGTGTATATATACCAATTGACAAAGCTTTAATCTCTAAAATATACAAGAAACTTATACAACTCAACAGCAAAAAAGCCAATCACCCAATGGAAAAATGGGCAAAAGACCTCAATGGACATTTCTCCAAGGAAAATATACAGATGGCCAAAAGCACATGAGAAGATGCTCAACATCCCTGATTATTGGAGAAATGCAAATCAAAACTACCATGAGATACCACCTCACGCCAGTCAGAATGGCCATCCTTAATAAGTCCACAAATAACAAACACTGGATGGGGTGTGGAGAAAACAGAACTTTCCTTCACTGTTGGTGGGAATGTAAGCTGGTACAGACACTATGGAGAACAGTATGGAGGTACCTTAGAAAACTACACAGAACTACGATATGACCCAGCAGTCCCACCCTCGGGCATATATCCGGCCAAATTTTCCTTAAAAAAGACACATGCACCCTCATGTTCATTGCAGCACTATTCACAATAGCCAAGACATGGAAACAACATAAATATCCATTGTCAGATGATTGGATTAGGAGGATGCGAGTGACTTCTTTGGCTCAGTATTACCCATGTGAAATATATTCATGCAGTTGAGATAGCTATAGTTTATTTGCATTGCTGAATAGTGTTTTGTATGAATAAATGGTAATTTATCCACTTAATAGTTGATAAACATTTGCATTTGTTGTAAATTTAAGTACAAATAATACTGTTATGAACATTCTTAGGTACATCTGCTGCCCATGTACATAAATACCTATTGAGTATTGCAGTGCTTGATGTGGTCTACTGCCCACACACCCTATTCCCAAGAATGAGGTGCTCATTCTGTCTCTTGCCAGAGAACTGATAATAGACAGTTATCTAGAGAGTTCATCTTGAAAACTTGCCATTCATTGACATGAACTGCCTCCTCTGAGGTCAGATCCACTTTTCTTCAGCAGCCCACATCCAATGATTTGATCATATGTGATCATAAAATCCTGGCAATAAAGCTCAAATTCTGGACAAAGCTGAATGGCCAGTGTATATCCAGAGCTCTACATAGAGTGAAGTGAATGGTTTTGTTGCAAATATATTAGTTTGTTTCTTCATTTGCCTATACCTCTTAATTTTGCTTCCTCACATGTGTTGATACTAAGCAACCCTGAATAGACTTCCTGCACATAAGTGTCCATTATCAGAGTGAGCTTCCAAGGGTAATCAGTGTCCAAATGGTTTTATCCATTTATAATCCCCCCAGAAGTGTATAATCCTGTCTCTATCTCACTACCAACACTTGATATGGTTCTTTTAAATGTATTTGTTAATCGGAGTTGGGTTTTTTTGTTTTTTTGTCTCTTTTTTCCAATTCTTGAGCTGCTCCCTTGGCATATGGAGGTTCCCAGGCTAGGGGTCGAACTGGAGCTGTAGCTGCTGACCTCCACCACAGCCACAGCAACACCAGATCTGAGGCACATCTCCGACCAACACCACAGCTCACAGCAACGCTGGATCTTTACCCACTGAGCAAGGCCAGGGATTGAACCTGCAACCTCATGGTTCCTAGTCTGATTCGTTAACCACAACAGGTATTTTTGAATTTGGTGAATCAACAAATGATAAAAGCTGCTCATTTAGCAAACCTCACTTACTGCACATGCATTCAGAACTTGATCATTTTTGGTCAGTGGCTGGATGGTTTTTAAGGTGTGTACATTAGGTCAATTTTTCAAATCAGGTTATTGAAATCTATATTCTTACCAAGTTTATCAGCTGCATGCTTAGCAGCCACTAAGAAATATTTGCTAAAGTTCCTTATCATTCTATAAAATCGATATATTTTGAGACCATGTAATTAGGTGAATAAAAACAATCATTATTACCTGCCTTCTGCAATATTTTCCCTTTCTTTAAAACCTACTTTGTGTGCTCTTAGTACAGTGATAGTAACATTCT
The DNA here is from genome assembly GCF_054392235.1 of Sus scrofa. Classification (NCBI taxonomy): domain Eukaryota; kingdom Metazoa; phylum Chordata; class Mammalia; order Artiodactyla; family Suidae; genus Sus; species Sus scrofa. The sequence continues at coordinate 183,205,639 of NC_139383.1, read as the reverse complement.
TTTGGATCACTCTAATTAGTTTCCTTTCATATTTATATATTGATATTTCCTGAATTTTCATATTTCATCTATGTCTCCCAATAAAATACCCATAGTTTTGTGTATATGCATTCTTGTATACTTGCATCTGTGTTTTACCTATTCTGGTAGTCTATCTTAATTGGAATGTTCAGTATTTTACTTTTAATATAGTTACATGTTCATTATGTTTTAAATCTATCTTATTATTGTTTTTATTTGTCCCTCTTGGCCTGCTTTTCTGGTTTTCTCCTTTCTTGTGTTATTTTTGGATTGAATAGTTCTCTTAAGGGGAAAATGCACTTTTGATATTAACATTATTTACAATTTCTTCAGTCATTTCTCTAGATTCTGCAATTTCTAGCCTTAATATAAAAAGTCTAATATAATCAGTGTTTTACTTTCAAGCAAGTGAAAGTCACTTAGAATAAGTCTACATATACCTCTCCCGACCTATATACTAGGGTTGTCTTTTAATACTATATATTTTATAAAATTATCATATTTTTGTTATTTTATTCATATACTATTTTAACATTTTCCAATACATTGGTATTTTTTATTCTTTTACGTACTTCTGAGCTTCCATCATGGATCTCTCTTTCCAGCTAAGAACATTCCTCACTATTTCTTTTAGTGAGGATTGGTTGGGGTTGACAGTTGTTTCATTGGTCCAAAAATAAACTTAAAATAGAAAATTTTCTTAAAAGTTTGTAAAGTCAAGATAATTTTTATAGGAAAAAATGTAAGACCTCAAAGTTACACATTTTGATTTATTTTAATCTACTAGATACTTCCCTCTATCGAACACCCAGGTTAAAAAGCAAAACATTGCCAAAAACCCAGAAGCCTTACAGCACACTTTTTTCCAGTTGCTACTCTCCTTAAGAGTGATGAGTGTAGTAACTTCTCATACTATTTTTATGAAGTTCATAGGTAAACTAATATATGGTATCCTAAAATATGACACAACTGGCTCTTTTGCCTTTAAACTATCTTTGTAAAATTCACTCATATTTTATATGTAGTTATGGATCATTATTCATCATTGCTATATGGTAGTTCATTGCACGATCATAGTTCTATTTATTTATTCTATTCCCAATGCACATTGAATAGTTTTCAGTTTGCACAATGTATTCATTTTATGGAGCTACCACAACAAACTATAGGCTGAGGTGCTTAAACAACAGAAATTTGTTTTTTCACAGTTGGAGAGGCTAGAAATCTAAGATCAAAGTTCTAGCAGATTTGGTATCTCCTGAGGCCTCTCTCCTTGGGTTCTGGACTGCCATCTTCTGGACCTGATATCCCACAGCATTTTCTCTGTGCACACTCCCCTATGTCTCTTCATTTTTTGTTTACAAGAACACTAGTCATTTCACATTATGTCACTCCATTGATGGCCACATTTAACCTTAATTACCTTTGTAAACATCCTAGTTCCAATTACAGTCATGTCATGGGTGAGAAGTTCAACATGGGAATTTGAAGAAACACAATTCAGTCCATAGCAATAGGTGCAGTACAAACTGCATTGTGATAAACATTCTGTTGCCTATTTTGGTGATCACATACTCTTATTTATGTTTTGTATATTGCTAAAAAAAGGAATTTCTAGATTATATGATATCTGAATGTTCAGCTTTAATTGATCTTCCCAGATAGGGCTTCAAAATATCTGTGACAATATTCTCTCCCACCAGAAACACATGAGAGTTCTAGCTGCAAAACATTCTTAATATACATCCTTGCTATATAGTCCCTCCTATTCAGATTGCAATTAGATATGTTTCAGGCATTTCTACTATATTCCTGTAGTAAACAGACTTCTAGGATGACCCTGTGATTCTTAGTTGCTTTTATCTCCACCTTTGTGGAATTACTTTCTCTTTATTGGGAGTGAAAATTGACTTCCTTCTAACCAACAGAATATGGCTGAGATGATGAAATAGTCATTCCTGTGATTATGTAACATTATAAAACACTTCACCTTTAGTGGACTAGAGCAAGAGATGCTTCTGTTGGCCTTGAAACATTAAACAGGCATATTGTGAGGAAATTACCCACTGGGAGAGGGCCATGCGGTAAGGAATTGGCAGATTTCTAGAACCTGAAAGCAGTCCCTAGCCAACATTCAGCAAGAAATACAACTTTAGTTCTATAGCCAAGAGGAACTGGATTTTGCCAATGACCACATGAGCTTGGAAGAGGACCCAAGCTTTACAGAAAAAAACTCAGCTTGACTAATGCCTTGAGTGCACCCTTGTGAAACCCTGAGCAGAGGACCCAATGAAGTGATGTTCACACTCCTGATCCTCAGTGACTGCAGGATAATAAATGCCTGTGGTTTAAAGCTATCTTTGTGGTAATTTACTATACCAGGTAACTAACAGAATTCCATACATTTCTTATATTTTTAACTACTTTTTATCCATTTTAATCTAGATTTGCTTTATTCTGGTCTTTCTTTTAATGCAACAGGTTCTTCTTCATAATGTCCCATATCTTTCAACGAAATTTGAGTTCTTGGAATTTGTTTTTATTCATGTGGTTTCTTTACAGATATATTAATGGGTTATATAATTCTAAGTTGCCAATTATTTTCTTTCAGTATTTTTTATCAGCCTATTCTATTCTGAATTCCACTGCTTAAAGCATCAATCCAGTTATTTCTGTAGCTTCAGAATACATAATTTTGTTTTACTTGCTTTTAAGATTTACTCTTTGCTTTTACTTTTTGGTTTTTCCTAAGTATTATGTGACATTATTTGTTTCTTTTTTTAATTTATTCTGAGAATCTGTGGCATTTATTATTTCTTTGACTTGATATCTGATAGTTTAATTTTTTTTTTTTTTTTGCCATATTCTTTCTCTTTTTCTAGGGCTCCACGTACATACATGTCAAACTCATACTGTATTCTCAAGGTCTTTTGTAAAATGTTCTGTATGGTTCATCCTTTATCTTTGGATACTTTCTTCTGATGTGTCTTAGGCTGTACTTGCTTTTCATCTATGGTTAATTTTCAATTAACTTGTTCATTAGATTATAAATTTAAATTACTATAGCTTTCAGTTCTAGAATTTCCATTTGGTTCTTTTCAATAGTTTTTAGTTATTGACTTAAAATTCTCAGTTTTTTCTTTTATTTCCTTAGTTATCATAAGCATTTTAGGAGCATATCCTAAGTCCACATCTGAATTCCCAGGTTTTTCCTTACTGTCTATAATTTCTCCAGATTTTCCAACTGAAATTCGTGTTTTTATGTATGCCTTATTTATATCAAGTAGCAGCCATTGTATTTTTTTAAAATATAGAAATAATTTGATATTTTAGATAAAGTTACCTTCATGTATTTGGTCCAAATGCTAGAGTAGAGGTTAACAATGACAGCACACAATAAACCTTGTGGTTAACTGAGGCTGCTCTTCCTTGGAGGGCTTTGAAGTCCAAATACTGTTCCCAATAATTGAATCCTCAAAAATACTCAGTTTTGCAACTTCTCAGCCATGATTTCGGAATTGAAAAAAACCCTGAATTGACAATAGCACTGTCAGAGTTCATTCCTTTTTTCCTCTCACCTTGTCTCCATATGTTTTCACTTATGTAGTAGTTCTCCAAAACCTTTTAGAAAAAAAAAATTAAGTATATTCCTCCAACTTTCCTAGCTGTAGTTATTTTGGGCTGGGAAAGTTGGTTAAAACCACATAGCCTACCATTGTCAGGATTAGAATCTTCTATTGATTCTTAGAAAAAGATGTATGTTCCAGGATATGTAAAATAATTTAATTGGTCTTGGTAAACAGCTAGCTAAGCCATAAAAGAAGTCAGAAGTTTTGGGAAATACTTCCAAGTCTTGATAAGGAAAATCAAAGTAGGAAATTCCAAACTGTTGAAGCAAGAAAATGCTATTACAAAATATAGTTATATAAAGGGAAAACATTCTTATAGAATATAGTCCATTTATTTGCTTCTGTATGGTCTTACAGATTTAGTCTAGGCTACTTTACAAACATTTCAAAAAAAAAAAAAAAAGCTCTTCAGTATACCTGAATAATTCTTTCCATATCAAAACCATATTTATGAGTAATTAGAATGCTTTATGTGGAATCTTACACACGTAATTATAACTAGCATCAAACTCTATGTGGAAAACACCCCAAAGTCTGATTTTTTACTCTTAACCTTGTACACATATCAAAACTACATGAGACAAATAGAAAGAGAAGCAAATAAAGTATTGATTATTTTAGGGCTCAAAGGATTCTAAAGTGGATAGCTCGACATTTGATTGAATAATTCCCTAGGGCGTTACAAAAAAAAAAAAAAATACGTCAAGTAGCTACAGGATTTAGCTGTGTCTTTTTCTTTGATAAGTGGCCTGTTCTTTTGTAATAGTAGCACTTTGAACTATTTCAGAGCAATTTAATAGCTATTATCTCTTTTTTTATCCTCAAGGTAGAAGAACAAGTATTATTACCCAGAGAGGCTAGGTAAACTGAAACGATCACAGAGCAAATTAGTACAGAGCAGAAATTAGAAAAAATTCTTCATGTTTTGTGTTCTTCCATCATATCATATTCTCCCCTTGTAATGTTAGATGATGCATGCAGCATTATATACATACAATACTTAGAAAACTACCTTAACTTCCCTTTACACACAAACTTTACTATTAAAAACACTTCACTGCTTGTACAAAAAAAAAAAAAACTTGAGATGCAGTCAATTAAAACTGCAGTAAGTGTTGTTCTCAGCACAAACAGCTGTTCAAACAGAATACAAAAGGGACAGGCAATATTACATAGACACACTCTAGAGTAACACAAATGGAAAATGAGGGAGGCAAAATAGGGAGCAACTGAAGCATATCAGAAAAGCAAGATAATTTCAGGCACCAATGGGAAGGCTGGAAAGTCCAAGTATCAAGTCTATAATATACAAACCTTCTCCAAAGAAGGCAACTTTGGGCCATTTAGTTTCTTGCCATAATCCCCTTTTTTTATTGGTACGTTAGCATTAATCAGTGCATCATTCTCCTGAACAGTTCAAAGGCATTAGAATGGGTTTCATTAAAGGCTCCCTTTCATTGATGGGTTTCATTAATGGCTCCCTTCATTCATTCAACAATGAAAGTCATTTTTCTAGGCATGTGGGATATATAAACTCAAACTGTCCAATATTCTAGCTCTTTTTCTTAGTAAGTCACCAATGCACATCATTTTTATGTTATTAAGATGATGTCATAAAGTCAATATTTGCATTAACCATGTAATTGCTAAAAATTTGCTATTTTTCCCTTATATCAAAGAAATCCCACATTCAATAATATTTCTTCCTAACTTACATTATTCAGAAGATCCTGTACTGAGAATTTATTCAGTTAATTGAAAATAGCTTTGTTTTGACTACAATATTAAAATAGCTTCCTTGGTATATAACTCTAACTTTACATTTTTCTCCTTTCTAGTTAAGTGGCGAATATTGACTTTTGTCTCTATCATTGCTATGGAGAAATCAATTGATAGTCTAATTTTCACTCATTGTATGAACTTCATCATTTCTTTTTGACTGTTTTTAAGATCTTTTTACCTTTCATATTCTGTAGTTTGACTAGCTATAATAATCTGCCATTGAGGTAATTTTCTAATTATATTTTTAATCTAATTTCCATTTTATATTAACTCATTTTATTAAATTATGAAGTATACGTGCAAATGAATTCTGTAGTATTATATAATAAAGAAATACAATCTTTTGTGCATGATTGTGCAGCTGGTTATTTCTTTGGATTCCCAAGCATGGTGGATGATTTTCTCTTATGTTTTTGTTTGTCTGTTTTATTGTGATCCCTGTCTTCCTGAAATAGTATCTGTGAGGTTCTTTAAAGCCCAAATATGAGATAACTCCACTGAGGTTAACTTCCATTTGCAAATTTAAGATTTCAAATTTTATCACTGCAAGATAAATTTGGAGCCGGGCATTGTTTTGGACACAGCAAAAATGTAAATTCCAGAGAGGAACATCTAGTTCAAAATGTCAATGTAGAAAAAAATCCTAAATTCATCTCCTCCCATGAACACTCTATATCTACAGTTCATATGGAAAAAATATCCTCTTAAAATAACCTAAAGTCTAGACAATTGATGAATATACATCAGGCAAAAAAGGATAACACATCAAAGCTGGTTGGAGAAGCTGGGACACAATCTCACCATAAACCTCACTCCTAGCACAAGGACCCACAACTAAGAGGGAACTCACAGCTCTGAGCTCCTCACTGGGAAACTGAGTTTTAAACCCAACATTGGAAATTCCGACTTTTAAAACATACACTTGAGAGATGAGCTCCTAAACATTTTACTTTGAAAACCAATGAGGCTCCTATGCAAGATCCTTAAGACTGTAGTTGTCCAAAAAAACCACTCTTAAAAGTGGACACACAACTCACCTGCCCCAGGACCCAACTCAGAGGCAAATGGTTGTGCCTAGACTTAAACTAAAGAAGGATGAACTGCCTATGTTAAAGTGTCAGCCTGAGGGGCAGGCAATTAAGTTAACATACACATCTATGAGCCGGCTGGAATACACTCAAGGGATAGAGACTGGCAGCTCCACTATCTGTACTCTCCCTTTGTTGTACTCCAGAACACAAATATCTCCTGGAATGGACTTTTACACATGTCTAGTGCCCCAATTTTTGCCTAGATGACACTTCTTAAATCCTGGCTGGAGGCCAGGAAGTTTGTGTTCCTGGTCCCTTGGGATTATAATAATGGATGCCACCCAGAAAAAAGCTCACACCCCTGTCTGGCACCCTGATGTTTGCTTCTACTGTCAGGGAACACTTCTGGATCACCAGGCTTTGGTGGCCACCAGGGCTTATGCTTTTATTTTTACAGGACTATATGTATTTCTAAACTTTACAAAGCTGATGTCTGGCTTCCAATTATTGTAAAGAGCTATCTTGAATCCAGGTGCTGAGACCCTCTCTTTTGGGACAAGGACTGGTCTTGACATAACCTCAAAAACAGGGATCTATTAAAAATATAATCGGCTTCCTGGATAAGTGAAGAGGTTTGAGAGAAAACAAAGAGCTGAGTAAAGATTGAACAGAAGATCCACTTCCTATATGAGGTCATTTCATCAAGGGTAGGAAAGGTGGTGGTTTCATCTACAGTATAGAAACCAACACAAAAAGTCAAACTAAATAAAGAATTAGAAGAACATGTTCCAAATTAACCAAGATAAAACCTCAAGGGTAAAAAAAGTGTAGTTAAATAAATATAAGTAATTTAGCTGATAAGGAGTACAAAATAATGGTCAAAAAGGTGGTCACCAAACTGTAAAGGAAGATGGATGAACACAGTGAGAACTTAATAAAAAGACAGAAAACCTATGAAAGTACTAAAGAGATGTCACAGAGGTACATAATACAATAACTGAACTAAAAATATTCTAGAGGGCTTCAACAGCAGACTAGATGATATAGAAGAAAGGATCAGTCAACTCAAAGACAGCAGTGCATCTCAGTCAATTAGAACATAAAAGAAAAAAAAAAAAGGTTAAGGTAGCCTAAGGAACTTATATAGAAGGGAGAGAAGGGAGGGATGGAAATCTTAGCTGAAAAAATGATAGCTAAAATTTTCCCTTACCTAGGCAAGCAAACAGACATTCAAATAAGAATTCAAAGAGATCCACATCAAGACATATTAGAATTAAAATGTCAAAAGTTAAGTTCAAGGAAATAATATTAAAATTAATAAGAGAAAAACAGCTTATTACATACAAGGGAAATCATTTAAGATTAAGAGCAGATTTTTCAGAAAAATCTTTTCAGTTTGAAAGCAGTGGCATGATATGTTCAAAGAAAACAACTTCCACAAATACCTCAGGTGGCAATTATATCACTCAGAAGTGGAGAAATAAAGTTTTCCATACAAATAAAACTAAAGGAGTTCATCACCACTAAACCAGTCTTACAAAAATGTTAAAGGGATTCTATAAGCTGAAAAGAAAAGGCACTAATTAGTAACATGTACACATATAAAGAATAAGCCCACTGGTAAAGATAAATATATAGTAAAGGTAGTATATTAATAATTTATAAAGCTAGTATAAAGGTAAAAAGACAAATGTAGCAAAAATAATACTACAATGTAACTATGATAATTAGTTGAGTGATACATAAGATTAAACAACATAAAATGTAACATCAAAAACAAAATGTGAGGAAGGAGAGTAAGGGGTCAGTCTTTACAAGTTCAAATATAAGGTGTAATAAATTTAAAATAGACTGTTATATCTATAATTTATTATATATGGCTCACAGTTTAACTGCAAAGTAAAAAACATGTATTAAATATACAAAGAGGGAAAAGAAAATAGGCATACCACAGAATAAAGTCATCAAATCACTAAGGAAGAAAACAAGGAAAGAAGAAACAGGGATTACAACAACATCCAGAAAAAATTAACAAAGAATAATTAACACACACTTAGTACCACTCACTTTAAGCTTGAATTATATTCTCCAATTTGAAGACAGAGTGGCTGAATGGATTAAAATTTATATATATATATACATATATATATATAACTGTATCCTGCCTGTAAGAGACTCGCATCTGTTTTAAAGACACATACAGACTGAAAGTGAGAAGATGGAAGAACTATTCCATGCAAATGGAAATCACAAGAAAGTTGGGATCATCATTCTTATATCAGATAAAACAGACATAAAGCCAGACTGTAGTAAGAGACAATGAGGGACATTATATAATGGTAAAGGGTCAATCCAGTAAGAAATGGCATTTGTAAATATTTATGCACCCCAACATAGGATAATGTAAATATAAGGCAAATATGAACAGACCTAAAAGGAGAAATAGACAGCAATACAACAGTATCAGGGGACTTTAATATCCCACTTACATCTATGGATAGATCATCCAGACCCAAGTTCAGTAGGAAATATTTGATTTAACTGACATGTAGGAACAAATGGCTTTAACAGATATCTATAGAACATTACAACCAAAAGCAGCAGAAAAAAATTCTTCAAGCCCATATGGAATATTTTCCAAGATAGATCATAGATTAGGGCATGAAATAGGCCACAAAAATAAATATTAATTTAAGAGGACTGAAATCATACCAAGCATCTTTTCTGATCACAACAATATGAAACTAGAAATTACAGGAAAAAACTGGAAAATTTACAAACATCTGGAGATTAAACAGTGTGCTGCTAAGCAAACAGACAAAAAAGTAGATCACAGAAGAAACCAAAAAGAAATAAAAAATACCTCAAGACAAATAAAAATGGAAATGTAACATATTAAAATTTGTGGGATGGAGCAGAAATAATTCTAAGAGGGAAGTTAATAGCAATAAATGCCTATCTCAAGAATCAAGAAAAGTCTCACTAACCTAGCTTCACATTACAAGGAACTGGAAGAACAAATGAATAGCAAAGTAGTAAAAGAAAGAAAGTAACAGATACCAAAGCAGAAATAAACGTGAGAGAGACTAAAAAATAGAAAGGATCAACAATACTTTGAAAAGATGAACAGAAGTGTCAAACCCTTAACTAGACTCACCTAGAAAAAGAGAAGGACAAGGCTCAAAATTAGAAGGGAAAAGTGGTGTTGGAATTGATCCCACAGAACTATAAAAGATAAGAGACTATTATGAACAGTGATATACCAAAAATTGGACAACTTACATGAAATGGGAAGACTCCTAGAAACATATAACCTATCAAAACTGAAATAAATCTGAGCAGACCATGTTTTTAGTAAGGAAATTGAATCAGTAATCAAAAATCTCCCAACACATGCAAGTCCAAGATCAAGATGGCTTCACTGATAATTTCTTGCTAAGATTTATAAAAGAATTAACACCAAGTCCTCTCAAACTGTTTCAAAAAATACAAAGGGTAGAAGGACGCTTCCAAATTCATTTAGAGTCCAGCATTACCCTGATACCAAAACCAGACAAGGGTGTCACAAGAAAAGTTTCAGCCCAATATTCTTGAGGAAAATAGATGGAAAAATCCTTAAAATATTAGCGTATTGAATTTGACAATACATTCAAAGGATTATAGACTATGCTCGAGTGGGATTTCTTTCAGGAATATAAGAATGATTCAAAATCTGTAGATTAATGTTATAGTCCATTAACATAACAAAAAATAAAAATCACATGATCATCAATAAATTAAGAAAAAGGTTTCAACAAAAATCAATATTCTCTTATGATAAAAAAAAACCTCAATAAAGTGGGTGTACAGTGAATGTACTTTAATCTATAAAGGATCATAGGGCATTCCGACAGCTAACATCATACTCAGTAATGAAAAGCTGAAAGCTAAGACATCTTTGTCTAACATGCTACTTTTTTCAACAAAGTTTTGGAATTCCTAGTCAGAGCAATCAGAAAAGAGAAAAAAAGCATCCATACTGGAAAGGAAGAAGCAAAACTTTCATTGTTTCCAGATGACATTATACATAGAAAACTAAAGAGTCTATCAAAAAAACTATTATAATCAACAAATTCACTAAATATGCATGATACAAAAACAAATACACAGAAATCTATTGTTTCTATACAGTAATAATAAACTGTCAAGCAGAAATTGAGATAAGCCTTTTACAAGGTATTTTGCATCAAACAGAAAATACCTTGGATTAAATTTAATCAAGCTGGAGAAAGACCTGTATGTTGAAAACTGCAGGACATTAATGAAAAAAGTTAAAGAAACAAATGGGAAAATTCTGTCCTCATCAATTTTAAGAAATAATTTTGTTAAAGCATTCACACTACCCAAAGGAATCTACAGATTCAATGCATTGTCTATTAAAATTTCAGTATTTGAACAAATCTGAAATTTATATACAATCATAAAAGACCCCAGGTTGCCAAAGCAATCTCGAAAAAGAGTAATAGCGCTGAAGGTATCATGTTCCTTGATTTTACATTATATTACAAAGCCACAGTAATTACAACATTAGGGTATTGGCATAAAAGCAAACACATAGATAAAGGGAACGGAATAGAAAGCCCAGAAATAAACCTGCTATTATATGGTCTATTCATTTTTAAAGAACGGAGCCAAAAATATAAAATGGGTTAAAGGATCTCCTCAAAATAAATGGTGTTGAGATAACTGCATAACCTTATGCAAAATAATGGAACTCAGCTACTATCTTACACCATGTACAAAAACTCATTCAATATGGTTTAAATACTTGAATGTAAGCCTTGAAACCATAAAATTCATAGGAGAAAACATAGTAAGCTCTTTCAGTTAAGTTGTGGTGATAATTTTTTTTCATTTGACACCAAAAGCAACAAAGGCAAAAATAAACAAGTGGGACTACAACACCTTCTCAGCAAAGGAAATCATCAATAAAATGAAAGGGCAACTTACCAAATTGGAGAAAAATATTTGCTCACTTATGTATCTAATAAGATATAATATCCAAAATATATCAAGAACTTATAAAACTCAACAGTAATAATAACCAATCTGGTTTTTAAAATGGGCAGAAGATATGAATAGACATTTTGTTCAAAGAATATAGGTGGTCAACAGGTAGACAAAAAAAGCATTCTACCTTACTAATCAAGAAAATCAAAACTACAGTGAGATATCACCTCTCACCTTTAAGAATGGTAACAAAAAGACAAGAAATAATGTTAGTGAGTATGTGGAGTGAAGGAAACACATGTGCACTGTTGGGTGGAAATGTAAACTGGTACAACCACTAGGAAAAACAGTATAGAGTTTCCTCCAAAAAAATTATTACAATTATTCTATGATCTAGAATTTCTATTTCTAGATGTTTATTTTAAAAAATGAAAACACAAACTTGAAAATATTTATGTCCTCCCCCATGTTCACTGCAGTGTTGTTTACAATAGTCAAAACATGGGAACAAGTGTCCATTAATGGATGAATGGATAAAGAAATTGTAAATAAAATGTAAATATAAATGGAGTATTATTCAGCCATAAAAAGAATGAACTCTTGTCATTTGTGACAACATGGATGGACCTCAAAGATGTTATCAGCTAAGTGAAATAAATCAGAAAGAGGAGGATCCTATGCTCTAACTTTTACGTGGGAAAAAAAAAAAAAAAAAAGCCCACAAATGCAAAGAACAGAATGGTATTTACCAGAGGTGGGGGTAGGGAATGGAACAATGGGTGAAAGGGATCAAAAGATACAAACTTCCAGTTATAAAATATGTCATGAGCATGTAACCTACAAAATGGTGACTATGGTTAATAACATTGTATTGTGTATTTGAAAGTCACTAGAGTATATCTTAAAAGTTCTTATGATGAGAAAAAAAAATTTAAGTATATATATGGTAATAGATTTTAATTAGATTTTTTTGTGATCATTTTGCAATATATCCAAATATCAAATAATTATGTGGTATTCTAAAACTAAGATATGTCAATTATACCTCAATAAAAATACATTTAAATACCTTAACATTTAAATATAAGTACGTATAACAAACAAGAAATCATTCAGTGTATAATATTTAAGATATTATAAACCTTGATAATGTAACAGTAAGGTTCAGATGAAGGTCTTGAGAGGGCAGAAAAATAGAAGAAAATTGAACTGGAAGGGCAATAATTTCCTCATTTTACAGAGTAGGGAGTCAGGTGGTATTATTTAAAGTCATATAAAAAATAGCAGTGTAGTAGACTTATAAACAGAGCCAATAATAGATTTAAAACTAGTGAAATTCTGCAAATGAGTATTATAACTGGTGAAGAGACACTAAAGAAGTTATTTTCATCAATAATTGAGGGAATGGATCACCAGCAGACCTGATTTGCAAGACATGTTAAAGTTGCCAAGTCAAAAGGTGATATAGATAAAAAACCTAGATCTATACAAAGCAAGGAAAAAATAACTGAGAAGGAACAAATAATGGTTTAAAATAATTCCATTATGCTTATTCCTTTTGTTTGTTTGTTTGTTTGCTTTTTAGGGTCACACCTGTGGCCTATGGAGGTCCTAGTATGGAACTTATAAAGATCAAATTGGAGATACAGCTGCCTGCCTACACCACAGCCACACCAAATCCAAGCCTCATCTGTGACCTACACCACAGTTCAAGGCAATGCCAGCTCCTTAACCCACTGAAATAGGGCAAGAATTGAACCTACAATCTCAGGGTTGCTATTCAATTCATTTCTGCTGAGCCACAATGGGAACTCCCACTATGCTTATTCTTTAATGGAAAAGTTAACTATGAATGTAAAACTGTAGTAACACATTGCATGATGATTATAAGGTAGGAATCGTGAAATGAGTGACAGCAATGTCACAAGGTAAAGGAGGAAGAAATTCAGAATACTGTTAGAAGGCACCTGGTGAAATGGTATGATGTATTTGCATGAGAATTGCTATGGTATATTTGCACATGTGAATTGTATTGCACATGTATATTGTATTATAATGTACATTATCTAGGAACATCACTCTATTTTAAAAAATAAAAACTTAATGGATGGGCTCAGAGAGGGTAGAGAGGACAAAGAGTCTTGAAGATGAACAATATAAATCACTCAATAGAAATGAATTGCAGGAAAAAAAATACCCTCAGAAACCTGTTGAAAAATAAAAGATCCAACATTCATGTCATCAGAGGCTCAGAGGAGAGGAGAAGGAAGGTAGCGCTGCAAAAGCCTTCCAAGATATAATACCTCAAATTTTCTAAATTTGGCACGTGACATTAACTTACATTTTCAAAATTCTCAGCCAACACTAACAGGATAAACCTGAAGGAATTTGTGTCAAGACACACATAATCAAACTTCAGAAGGTGAAAAACGATACAAAATCTTGAAAGCAATCAGACAGAAGCAAAAATTTACCAATAGGAAAATTATTTGAGTTGCAGCAGATTTTTCATCATAAACTTGGAAATCAGAAGAAAAGTTTCATAGTGTTAAGTGCTAAAAGAAAAGTTGTAGCAATCTTGAATTCCATATATGAAAAACTTATCCTTGGGGAGTGAAGATCTAATAAAGACATTCTTAAATGAAGGAAAACTTTGTTATCCAACAACCTCTAAAAGAATTGCCAAATCAAGTTCTTTAATCAGAAAGTACATAATAAAATAAGGAGTCAGAGAAGATCAGGTCAAAAAGAAAAGAGGGATAGCAAATAAAAAGTAAATATATTTTTAAAAATTATATTTGATGGTCAAACAAAAATTTTTACATAGATCTTGATATATGTAGAGAAAATATTTAAGACAAATATATTATTGAAAAGGCAGGGTAAAGAGAATTAAAGGAATACAACATTTCAACACAAACTTGAAAAATATTGATAGCAAAGCTTTGTGATGATGAAAACGTTCTGTCTGTTGACTGAAGTGGTGGTTACATGAAATCAACATTTATGATAAAATGGCATATGTGTATATACTCACAAATGTGCACACTACCATATGCATATACCCAACCATATGTATACACGCTACCAAATTTACTAGTATTTATATTGCTCTCCATTTATGTAGGCTCTAACCATTGGTGGATACTCAGTGACGGGTACAAGAGCTCACTCTATACTGTCCTTTAAGCTTCTAGGAATCTGTACTTATTTTAAAATAATCTAAAATGATTTAAGAAAATGAAAATTTTTCTTTCCCAATGGAAGAATGTACACTTTTTATTTTTAAAAAAGTTTTATTGAAGTATAGCTGATTTACCATGTTACAATTTCTGCTGTAGAACAAAGTGATTCACATAAATTATCACAGACTATGGTTCTATATGGCAGGTCTCCACTAACCAATCATTCCATATACCTCAATGCGCGTATGCCAGGCACTCCTTTTAAATCCCCCTAAAATCAAGGCTTGTAAATCCATGCATCAAGAATGTTAACAAAATGTCTGCTTTCATTTGAAATTGAACACCTGTGAGTGTCAGTTCCTAGCAGTTGGTCTTCATTCATCACTTTAGAGTACTCCCCAAATGCCAGACACTGCTCTAGTCACCATGACAGCCCAATTGGTTAATGGATGTCATTTGTTTGGTTTCATAGTTAATCCTTTGGTTTTAAGTATTTTCAATACTGTAAGGGCATAATTTGTGCAACTAGATGCCTAGGTATTTTCCTAATTCATTAACTTTCCAACTGTTTTTCTTTGATACCTGCATGGTCTTTACAGTGTCTCAAAAAGACAGGTTTAGTGTCAGGGTTCCAATTCTCACCAATTTACATTGTAAACAAAGAATTAGTTTTTATAAAACTTACATATAGGATATATTTTAAAAGTTTTCTGCTAAAATAGAAAGCAAAAATAAAACTACTTTTTAAACTGCAAATACTAATAAAAGTCCCTTTTGTCTGAGCATCACTTTCCTCAGAGTCAGAGATACCAGTGAAATGGGTTAGCTTGTCTAATCTCCTTTGTAATACATTCTCCTTTCCCTACCTGGTATGTCAACAATATCTGAACCTTTTTTGAAACACTTTTTTCTTTAGTACAAGCATTTTAGATAATGATAAAACCAAAAATGAACTTTTACTAGATTTTAAGTTTTATCTTACTTTTAATACCCAAATCTAAAGGAGGTTGCCATTAGTTGTCTAGGTTGGCAAATTTTAAAGCCACAGATCATTACAATGACATCCAGTATTAAGTAAAAGAGGTTAAAATTAGATGCCAGGAACTAGGAGAAACAGTGCCAGTCAAAGTCTATTCTGGGTGATGAGGCTGGCCCACAGGAAGTGCTTGATAATCACACTAGCTATCATTACTATCAGGAATGTACCTCTGTCAAATATGAGGACTGCTATAAGGAAGAAATGCTAATCAAAAGCTAAACATATCTAGTTACTTCTATAATCTAAAGGGAATATTGTAATTAATAACCTTGATAATATAAAAATCTGTATTCACTTTCCCCATGGCATATTGGTGGATGGAAAATACGGATGTTTTGAAATCTTTGATAGTTATTGTGTCCTGTGGTTGGCGACTCATTATTAGTATAGCCCATTTTTGATTTCAGGGATATACAGAAGTAAGCAGCCATACTGTGCAGGAATGAAAAGTTAAATTGCTATGTGAAATGAAAACTACAGAATTGAGTTTCAGGGATCTTCAGAGGGATAAGTCTCCAGAAAATTGTAGAGGAAGCAAATACATGAAGGAAACATTTACATGGAGAAAAGGAATCAAGCAATCTAATAATGGATAAATCCGATGTGCCCCAAACCTCAAGAAAACTCTGTCATACACACACACACACACACACACACACACACACACACACACACACACACACACCTTGGATTAGTGATGTTTTCCAAGGGAAATTAAGGGAATATCTGTATCATATCTGGAATCATCAGCAGCAAAATGAGTACACAGGATTAGATGATGGACTCAGTGATTTAGTTTTATAGAGGCAGACATTTAGAACTAGAAGTGGCTAAAATATCTTCCACCTTTTACTGTCCGCCTCATTTAGTCTTCAGCATGACTACAAGACCTCCGGACACCTGTTAATACCCAATATGGTTCAAGCTGATTTAACTGGACACTGAGGAAATGTGCCGAGGCTATCAGACCATATGATATCTTTTAGAAATGTTTGTATACTTCATTATTTTGCTTCAGTATATAAATTCTTAAAGTTAAACTGCCGTAGTAGTTTCTCATGGGGATCAAGAAAATGTTTAAAGGATAAATTTCTGCCATCCCCAGCCAATTCAACACACAACAACCTTATCCCCTTTGATTGTTTATACTACTTCCCTGAACGTCCTTGACCAGTTATTATTATCAAAGGAAATACAATTTACCCTTTCACACTCAAAAAATAGCAACACTGTTAGTAGAGGAGCCCAAGGATGTCTTTATCTCTGAGCCCAGCCAGCAAGAGAGATATGGGCATCCAGTGCTGATTGAAAACCCATAGTGGAAGACATGAAAGTACAGCCCCAGGCCTTGGCACAAGATAACAACAGGCAATGGGGACAGGCTAGTCTGGCAGAAGGAGCATCAAATCTAGGCTATTGAGGCTCATGTTTTCCTTATGGAATAAGTAAAATGAAATTAGAGAGCAGAGCATCAGCTTTAATGAATTTCCCTAGAGATTGGATTCCTTAATAGGAATACAAAACTCTGCTCCTGCTTAATTCAATTTTGTGAAATACTGTGAAGAGACTAAGGCACAGGGGGACCAATACATCTTCACAGTTTCAAGAACTGAAGTAAAACATGTTACATTCATACATTTACTCATTCAAAAGAGGTGAGGTGAAAGCCCATCATGTGCCAGAAACTGTTTTAGGATCTTAGGTATATGAGTGAATAAAACAGATGAGAAGAGATAAAGAGTCCTGCCTTCTTGGAAATTATAGTTGCAGGAGATTAAAAAAAAAAGAAGAAAGAGGTCAGGAGTGTTGGGGTGTCCTGGGGGGTGTCCTCACAATAAATATTGTGCTTAAGTTAATTTCTAGACTATGACTCCTGGACTAAATCTTAAGTGCTGATTTACCTGATTATTATTTAGATACCTTCTTTTGTTATAATATATTTTGTAAGAAAAATGTTTACATAAACAAATTTATAGTTATCATTGGGACTTTTAATTTGGTTCAACTCTCTCATAAAGTTTATATTTATAAAAAAAATTTATCTGCAATGCCAAGGAGTAATTGGAAGGGGGCTACATTGAAGACAAGTACACAGAAATGAAGGTCAAGTGACAAACAAAATTTTAAGAACTGAAAGAAAAAACTACAATCTTCAAAACAAGGGTTAACAACCAGAGCATAAGAAAAATGCCAATAGGTGAGGCGTAGAAATCACCAAAGGGAGGTAAAAGTCCAAAAATAAATAAGTACTTGATAGACACAAACACTGAATAATGTTCAAGTGAGAAAAGAATGGTCAAAATACAAAAAAGTTAGTCAAAATGAAATACATGTGATCACTGGATTTGGCAATGTCATTGAACACCTTAAGGAGAGTCCTAAGTTTTAGGACAGAAAGGCAGATTGCAATTGGTCAAGTAATGAATGAGAATGTGAGCAATAAATAATAAAATCAATACAATGTTAAATAGCAATCTATATTACATGTATGACAACAATCAGTTCAAACAAAGAAGCTATAAAATTTTTATAAGTGAGGCATTACCTAATGGCAATAGGTTATTCAGACTCAACTCACAAACGGTTGTGTTTAATCAGATTTAATTCCAATTATTGAACATCTACTATATGCTGAATACTGTTAAAGGAGTCAGGATACAAAGATGAGTAATATAAAGTCTCTGCCTCCTAGGTACTGATTTTATAGTTAGTCATCAAAGGTAAGATGAGCAAAGAGCAGTTTATTACACAGTGTAAAATAGCCCTACAGAAAATACTCCAGGAGCACTAAAAAATGTGCCTAATATTTGTTTATGCTATAGTACCGGCAATTTTTGAACTGTGCTTTAAAGAATAAGATTTTTGCAAGACTTAAAATAAAACAACACATCAAGAAAAAAACAAATGCACACAAATCAAAGTGCATGAAGTATTTGAAAATGGAAAGTAGTATATAGCTGGACCCTCTATAAAGTCTTTCATGCGTGCTTGTGTGTGCATGTGTTAGTGTGCAATGTGTGCTAAGGATAGGCTTAGAAGAAATCAGTAAACTAAAACCCAGTTGCTCAAAGTTTGGATGACATGGTAAAATATCTAATCTAGCAAAAATATATAACATTATCAATTTTTAAAATCAAGACAAGGGCATGTGCAAGACTATGTTGTAGAAATATCTTTCTGGCAGCAGCTTGAAAGAGGAATCTAGGGGAAAGTACAATGTAGAGCTGGATTGTAAACAAGGAAATCAGTTGGGAGGCTATTTGAACATTCCCATGAAAACTGAGAAAGTACTGAACCAAAGAAATAGCAATGGGAATAGAAAGTAGGAAGCATAGATAAAAAAGCCATCTTGAACCAGTGTGTCTCAGTAGCTGACTAAATAGTGGGGATGAGTAGCAGGGACTATTAAAATATACTTGAGATTTCTCACCTAATCCCAATTAACAGAAGAAAATATGAAGGCATGCTTGCTTAAAGAAGAGTGAGGACAAGATTTTAAAGTCCCTTTTAGACAGACGTTTGATTTTTAAAAATGATAGTTTGGATTTGATCCCTGGCCTCACTCAGTAGGTTAAGGATCAGGCATTGCCATGAGCTGTGGTATAGTATAGGTCACAGACATGGCTCGGATCCTGTGTTGCTATGGCTATTGTGTAGCCAGGTGGCTACAGCTCTGATTCTACCCCTAGCCTGGGAACTAACATATGCCACGGGTGTGGCCCTAAAAAAAGCAAACAAAAAAAATAGGCTTTTGACTTTTAAAAAGTGATAATTTGTCTTGTATTGAATATATACAATATAAAAGGAAAATAAAAATCATAACCTGATAACCAAGAGTTACAATGATAAAAATAATGTTGACATACTTAAATCTATTTTCTAATGCATAACTTTAATATAAAGTCATAAAGCATTTTATATCATGTTTACATTTTTAAACACTGACACAATTATCCTTTGTAACCATGCCTTATATTTCCACATATTGTGGTTCAGTAAACCATGTCCCCCTTCTAACATTAACACCTAATGAAAATCTTGTACATAAAGATTTTCTCATATTCAAGATTTAACCTTGAGATGATTCACATTCAAGATTAAAGATGCATCATAGAAGTCAAATTATCCAGGCAAAAGAATTAAATCCAATGGAGGCATGTGCTATATACATGCTAAATATCCTTTCTAGAATTACATCTCTTACAACAACAACAAATGAGAAGTTCTTACTCATTGCAATTTTTCACTTACTAGTTATTAGAATTTTTAAAAAGTTAGTATTTGAACATTTCTATTTTAAACTGCAATGACCTGCAGACAAAATAATGGAGGTTCATTGGCCCAATACTTGGGTGGGCATCTTCAAGACAGATACAGATTCCTGCGACCCAGTCTCTCTGCCTTCCCTCTACTCCCCTCCCAAATCCTCTACTCAAATTCAGCCCCTGAACAAGGAGAAAGGGTTGGAGCTGGACTAGTGAAGGTTTGTGACACAGTAAAAGGAAGACAATCTTTGGACTCAGATGCCTGGGTTTGAATCCTTGTTTGCCTGCTTCATATCTCCCCAGATTCTGAATAGGTGATTTAATCTCTTTGAACATTAGAGAATACTGAGAGAAATAATGGTGAGTAGACCTTCTTCAAGTACCTTGCACATTAAAAGGGACTTGGCAGAATTCCTATAGAGGCTCAGCAGGTCATGAACATGACTAGTATCCATGAAGATGTGCATTCCACCCCTGGAAGGACCCAGTGTTGCCATGAGCTGTGGTTTAAAGTCACAGATGCAGCTCAAATCCTGCATTGTTGTGGCTATGGCTGTGGCATAGGCTGGTAGCTGCAGCTCTGATTCTACCCCTAGCCTGGGAACTTCCATATGCCACAGGTATGGCCCTAAAAAGGAAAACAAAGTTTAAATAATTGTTATATTAGACTTGGTTCCTTTCCTTATTGAAAATTTTGTGTTTACATGATGTTGCTGAGATATATGGGACTTTGGACAGGTGTTTTCAGGAAACTAGAAGCTTCAGGGCAATGTAGGTTGAATCCAACAAAGATTAAGCAACAGGATCATTTCAAGTCTGGATTTGGCAACTAATATATCAGCATTTTCTCCCCACTTTGTTCCAGCTGCCAATCTCATAACAAACTTTCTATGTCCTCATCTGAGTTGTCAAGAAAAAGATCAACAAGATAGAAACTGAGACAGTGCCCTGAGCATATGACAGAAATGCCCTGTATGATGACATCGGTCTGATCATTGATTTCCTCCAGCTACAGTTTTTAAGTTAACAACAACACATAACACCACTGGAATTTTCCCTCATATACTGATTTTGTCAACCAGGATATCCTGAGAGATTTAAGTCTTTGAGGACTCCCACATCAGATGTGACTGACATTTCCCAATGAACCAGGCCATGGCGGCCAAGAGCAAAAGATGGGTTTTTGCTCAACAGGGGCGCCCCCCATGCAATGTTATAATTACAGGTCACACTTGGAACCAGCTTGATAGGGAATTAAATCTTGAGTCTACCATTTACCATGTAGTATAAACTTGGAAAAGTTCCAGAAATTTTCTGTGACCTTGTTTTCCTCTTCAGAAAAATGGGAACAAGCCCAACTCATTGATTTGGAGAGGAGGTTAAACAAAATACAGCATGTCTCTCACGTAACTTAAGCCCTAGCCCTTGTCAAACAGGAGCTCCTTTATTCGATGCCTTCAAGTCTTTGGCCAAAAACTTGAAAAGAACACAATGTTTTCACTCTTCTAAGCCAGAACATCTTAGAAGACAAGCAAAATAGCATTAGTTAGAGACTTCTTAACACACCGCTTACTAAGTTGCCTCCACTTTTCAGTAAGACATTCCAGCTTCTTGCCTATTCCATTTAGGATGACATCTGCAAAAGGACACTACAATATTACTTAGTATATCCAAGACCTGGTATGATGCTGGCCAAGGACAGGGTCTCACTTTCTCTTTAGAGGTTCCTTTCTGAATTATCAAAAGGGCATCACATCTTCACTTGCCTACTCCAACCATTAATCTTGGGCAGTAGCCACAGGGCTGTTCCAGCTGAGTATTTTGAATATGTTTTAAGGATAATTGCAATTTCTGTTTATGGTCATATCCATGGCATATGGAAGTTCCCAGGCCAGAGATTGAATCTGAGACACAACTATGATCCATGTTACAGCTGCAGGAACATTGGATCTTTTAACCCACTACGCCAGGCCAGGGATCGAACCTGTGTCCTGGAGCAACAGAGACTCCATGGATTTAATTGTACCACAGCAGGAACTCCTCTTTCAATACTTTGAAAATAATAAAGTGGAAAGAACAAGATCTTTACCTCATCTAAATTTCCATTTTGTTTTTTTTTCAGTCCTTTATTTCATCTTTGAATAAAGTGTTACATTCCCAGAAGTCAGACATTAAGATTTTAGGTTTAATATAACTGAGAAAAGCCTTTAAAATTCATGGATTTTTATTCAGACAATTCACTTTATTTGATTAATGTCTTGTGGTTGCTAGTCATGGATTCATTAAGCATATGATTATGATTTACATCTTTTTAGATATTTAATTAGTAGTATAAGACTCAGTTGTAAACATTTTGGGGAAAATGTATATAAAATAAATTTCTGATTTATAGTTCTTGGCAAATTAGAAATTTTGGCTTCATGTATTTCAACTAATCTACAGAACGATAATAGATATAGACAATAGACTTGATCAAATATGCAATTCCTGGTTTTGTAAATTAACTTATTTTTCAATTTCAAGTATAGTTAATTTATAATGTTTCAGTTGTGCTTGGGTTATGGGATGGAAATCCTGTGAAATTCGATTGTTATGATCATTATAAAACTACAGATGTGATAAATTCATTTGAGTAATAAAAAAATAAAATTAAAAATATATATAATGTTTCAGTTGTACAGCAGTGATTCAATTATATATATATTCTTTTAAAGATTCTTTTCCATTATAGGTTATTACAAGATACCGAATATAATTCTATGAGCTATGCAGTAGGTCCTTGTTGTTTATTGATTCTATATCAAGTAGAGTGTATCTGTTAATCCCAAACTCCTAAATTATCTCTACCCCGCCTTTCCCCTGTGATAACCTTAAGTTTGTTTTCTGCGTCTCCAAATCTATTTCTGTTTTGTAAATAAGTTCATTTGTATCATTTTTTTAGATTCTACATATAGTTGATATAATATTTGTGTTTCTCTACTGACTTAATTCACTTACATGATAATCTCCAGGTCCATCCATGCCATGTTGCCGCAAATGACATTATTTCATTCTTTTTATGACTGAGTAGTATTCCACTGAGTGTGTGTGTGTGTGTGTGTGTGTGTACACACCCTATCTTTATCCATGTTAGTGGACAGTTAGGTTGGTTGCTTCCTTATCTTGACTACTGTCAATAGTGTTGCTATGAATTTTTGGGTTACAGGTACATTTTCAAATTAAGAGTTTGTCTTTTCCAGATATATACCCAAGAGTAGGATTGTTGGATGATATAGTAACACTATTTTTTTGTTTTTTAGAAAATTTCCTACTGAATTCCATAGTGGCTACACCAATTTATATTCCCACCAACAGTGTAGGAGGGTTCCCTTTCTCCAGATGTCTCCAGAATTTATTATTTTTAGTATTTTTGCCAACGGCCATTCTGAGCAGTGTGAGGCAATACATCATTATAGCTTTGATTTGCATTTCTTTAATAATTAGCAATGTTGAGCATCTTTTTTATGTGCCTGTGGGTCATCTGTATGTCATCTTTGAAGAAATGTCTATTTAGGTCTTCTGCCCACTTTTGGATTGCACTGTTTTTTGATATTGAGCTAAATATTTTGGCTATTAATCCCTTATCAGTCATATCATCCCTGCTCCTTTTTATTTCAACACAGTAGATAATATAGTATGAGTAGAAAATACATTTTGGAATTCAACATAATTTATCAAATTCTGACTGCTACTTACTCTATTTAGGCAACTTATGTAAGTAATTTAAACCCCCATTTCTTCATCATTAAATTTATAGCATAAAAAACACTCAAAGATGGATATTAAGTATGTTATTATGTATAATAACATAAGACAAGGCAGGTACTTCAAAAATTGTCTTAAGAGTGTATTTTCTCCCTTCCCTTTCCCTGCAACATTTCTGGCAAGGGATGAAGAGCTTCAACTCACCAGTAAATGACAACAAGATGAATATAATTTCAACATCAATTGCCTAATTTGATTTTAACAGTAAATAACCGCAGTATTAAGAAATATGTGCACCTGTTTACTTTATGTTCATTTATGGTTTAAATATCAGATATTCTTGAACTTGGAGAATAGATTCGTGGTTGTCTGGGGGAGGGGAAGGGAATGGGAGGGATCAGGAGCTTGGGGTAACGGATGCAAACTATTGCTCTTGGAAAGGATTTACAGTCAGATCCTGCTGTGTAGCACTGAGAATTATGTCTAGAAACTTACAACGAAGCACGACAATGGGAGAAAAAATTATGCATACATGTATGTGTAACTGGGTCCTCATGCTGTACAGTGGTGAAAAAAGTGTGTTGTGGAAATAATAAAAAATAAATTAGAAAATATCAGATATTGAGTCTAAAGAGTAGAATTTAAACAGTTTTTCAATATATTAATCTATTTAATGATTTCTTCCTTCTTTTATTTCCTCCTCATCCCCCCCCCCAAATCAATAGAATCATGACTCCTTGTTGTATCATTCCAGGAATCTAATCTTCTTTTAAAATTCTTTCGACAGTTGATACTACACCCAATCCCTAGTTGACTTATTTTTAAAATTTCTAACTATTGCACATGATTGCAAACAGCATATTAATCTTGTTGGAGTTGGTAATTCAAGTCCAATGGAATGATTTTAGGATTCCCAATTTGGGTGGTAATGAATCAACTTTTCAGATGTGGCTATATCATTTTTTTCCTACTATATTTTTCCAATTTGAAAAATAAATGTTTTTGTTTACCTTAAACAACAGAAGTGATAGACCTCTACTGCTTAAGACCTCTATTGCCTAGTTTTCACTACTGTATCTCAGAAATTCTTTGGTGTAGAATGAAACACCCTCAAATTATCAAAGTTTACTGTGACTCCATGCATAAATTAAGAGAGAGGTATCTGTTTTGCTTCCTATCTCCCATCTAGAATGTCTATAAAAGTAACAATAATCTGATAAGCAAACTCAGCAAAGTGACAGGGTATAAGATTAACATTCAGAAATCTGTTGCATTTTTGTATGACATATCAGAAAAAGGATGTAAAAAATCTTTTAAAATCACACACACACACACACACACACACACACACACACACACACACACAAAGACCTAGGAATAAGCCTGACCAAGGAGCTAAAAGACTTATGCACTGATAATGATAAAACATTAATAAAGGAAATTAAAGAAGATTCAAAGAAATGGAAATATCCCTTGTTCTTGGATTGGAAGAATTAAAATAGTTTAAAATGGCCATTCCACCCAAAGCAATCTGTAGATTTAATGTAATCCTTGTCAGATTACCCATGGCTTTTTCATAGAACTAGAACAAATAATACGAAAAGTTTATAAAGAACCATACAAGACCAAGGATTGCCAAAGCAATTCTGATGGGGGAAAAAAACAAACAAACAAACAAAAAAAAGCGGAGGCCTAACTCTCCCAGACTTTGGAAAATACCGTAAAGCTGCAATAATCAAGAAAGTGTGGTACTGGTACAAAAACAGATATACAAATCAGTGGAATAGAATAAAGAGCCCAGAAATAAACCCAGACACCTATGGTTAATTAATCTTTGACAAGGGAGGCAAGAATATAAAATTGGAAGAAAACAGTGGTGCTGGGAAAATTGGACAGCTGAGTTAAATCAATGAAACTAGAACACAACCTCACACCATGAAGAAAGAGAAATTCAAAATGGCTTAAAGACTTAAACATGACACCCTAAAACTCCTAGAAGAGAACATAGGCAAAACATTCTCTGACATAAATCATACCAGCATTTCTTAGGTCGGTCTTCCAAGACAAGAGAAGTAAACTGGCATTATGCACAGTGTGACATATGGAATGACTGAGCAACAGGGACCTGCTGTAAAGCACAGGCAACTCTACCCAATATTCTGTGATAATCTATATGGGAAAAAAAATCTGAAAAGGAATGGATGTGTGTGTGTATGTATAATCAAATCACTTTGTTGTACAGCAGAAATTTATCATATTTTAAATCAACTATACTTTGATAAAACTTTTAAAAAATAAATTAAAATAAAAATAAACAAACTGAAACTAGTCAAATATAAGCTTTCGTACAGCAAAGGAAAACAAACAAAATGAAAAGACAACCTACAGAATGGGAGAAAAATACCTGCAAACAATGCACTGACAAGGGTTTAATCTCCAAAATACACAAAAAAACGCATACAACTCAGTAACAAAAAAAATCCAAACAATGCAATTTAAAAATGGGCAGAATACTTAAGTAAAAATGGACAGATGGCCAGTAGGCACATGAAATTAAGTAAAAATGGACAGATGGCCAGTAAGCACATGAAAATATGAGGTCCCACCTCACAGTGGTAAGAATGGCCATTATTAGTAAGTCTACAAACAACAAAGGCTTAAGGGGGTGTGGAGAAAAGGGAACCCTCCATACACTGTTGGTTGGAATGTAAATTGGTGCAATCACTGTGGAAGAGAGTATGGAGGTTTCTCAGAAAATTAAATATAGAACTACTACCAAATGATCCAGAAATCCTACTCCTGGGCATTTATCTGGACAAATGTGTAATTCAAAAAGACACATGCACCCCTATTTTATAGCAGTACTATTCACAGTAGCCTAGATATGGAAACAACTTAAATGTCCATTGACAGATGAATGGATTGAGAAGTGGTACATATATACAATAGAATATTACTCAGCCCTAAAAAAACAAGAAAGAAATAATGTCTTTGCAGCAACTAGAGATCTCTTACTAAGTGAAATAGGTCAGAGAGAAAAAGACAAATACCACATGATATCACTTACATGTGGAAATCTAAAATATGGCATAAATGAATCCATCTACAGAACAGAGACAAGCTCACAGACAGAACAGACTTCTGGTTGCCAGTGGGGAGTAGGGAGGGAGTGGGATGGACTGGGAGTTTGGGGTTAGTAGGTATAAACTGTTACATTTAGAATGGATGGGCAATGGAGTCCTACTGTATACCACAGGGAACTATATACAGTCCCTTGGGATAGAATATGATGGAAAATAGTATTTCAAAAAAAGAAAGTGTGTGTGTGTATACACACACATATATATGATTTAGACAATTTTCTATGCAGCAGAAATTGGCACAACATTGTAAATCAACTATAATTTTAAAAAAATTAACTGTGAGATTGGTATCATTCCTAATAAGA
This sequence comes from Sus scrofa, assembly GCF_054392235.1. Lineage (NCBI taxonomy): Eukaryota > Metazoa > Chordata > Mammalia > Artiodactyla > Suidae > Sus > Sus scrofa. The sequence goes on along the minus strand of NC_139383.1, from coordinate 183,178,506 downwards.
ATACCAAGATATTCTCAACTGCTTTTGGCATTCAGGAATATAAAATTGATTTGGAAGTTTTAGGTTCAAAGGAAAGCAGCCGAGTAATGGAAATGCTATTTGATGGGGTACACACAAACATAAATTCAAGCCAATGATGATTTAATCACCTAAATAGGAGAGGGAATATAAAACATTTGGAATGAGCTTTTCCTTTCTGGATATGGGAATACATTTGATAACAGCATGTAATTAATTTCTCATTATATGATCATTCTTAATATGGAATTTATTCAACCTCTTTTAAAATGTTTCACAAAGAATGAAATATTTCGGTGATTAGTCTAGTTACACAAATGTGATTTCATTGTTCATTTCTTTGATAATTTGAGTTATTTAATCAAATATTTGAGTTGTATTTAACATAAGGTGAGATGCAACATTAAATGCCCATCATTTCAGTTAGTTTTGCAATGTATAGTCAAGTAATGATCACAGTCATCATATTGTTCATTCCCATAACATCAAAATTTCCCTTGAAAGTGTCAGTTCCCTCTCTTGACCCTTGCCAATAATCTACCTCCTGTCACCAGAGTTGACTTCCTTAGTATTTTATATGTGTAATTACACTAGATTTAGTGTTTTACACTTGCCTTCTTTCACTTAGCATCGCATTCTTTTGAGATGAAGTCATGTGTTCAAGTACAGCAATAAACCATTCCGTTTCATTGCTGAATACAGTTGCATTGTATGGATAATCCCCATAAGTTTGTCAATACGTCCATCTACTAATAAACATTGGGTGTTCTCAGTTTTGAATGATTATGAAGAGATGAGATACTATGAGTATTTGAGAACAATTCTTTGTATAAAAGCATTTTCTTTTAGATAAATACCTTAAGAGCAGCATTTCTAGGTCAGGAGGTTGGTATCTTAAATTTTATAGATATTTCTCACTAGTTTGGAAAGCATTTATTATCTTCTCTACATTCCAAGTGACAGTTTACAGCATTCTCCAAATATTAAATTGAATTTATTTTTGTTCTATGTATTTTAATTGTTGTTGCTAGTCATAGAATATGTTTGATACATACAAATTTGTGACTTTTAAAAAAGCATGCAGTGCATCTCTTTCCCTAGTAGGTTTCCCGTATTTTATTGCTACCAAAACATAAAAATCCTGACCTCATGGATTTATGTTCAATTGCAACCATATTAAGAATAGGAGACTACAAAAAAAAATTAAAAAATAAAGACAGATAGTGTAATGGATGGTGCTAACAGATACTGAGGAAAAGGTACAGTAGGGAAGATGAAAAGTGTTCTAGGCAGGGGAGGGATAAGCAATTTAAACATGGTGGTTGGGGAAGTTATCATTGAGAAACAGTATTTGAATAAAAATCTGATGGAAGGTGTAAAATTTTCAGTAAGGGAATACCAGACAAAAGGAAAACAAGTAAAAAGGCCCTGAGTGTTTGATAAATTGATAAGGAGTCCAAACAAATGAGGTAGTCTTGGCATGAATACACAGAAATAAAGAGATACAATGAATGAGAAATAAGAGATTCATCAGAAATGTAGAATTTGGGAGTTCCCATTGTGGCTCAGTGGAAACGAATCTGACTAGTATCCAGGAGAATGCAGGTTTGATCCCTGACCTTACTCAGTGGGTTAAGGATCCAGCATTAACCTGAGCTGTGGTGGAGGTTGCAGACATGCCTCAGATCTGGTGTTGCTGTGGCTGTGGCTAGGCAGGCAGCTGTAGTTCTGATTCAACCCCTAGCCTGTGAACCTCCTTATGCTGCAAGTATGGCCCTAAAAAGCAAAAATAAATAAAGAAGAAATATAAATTTATGTGTAGGGCCTTGAGGAATCTTTGCTTTAGCTAGGAATTATATGAGTCATGGGAAATATTTTAGTAGATAAATGAAATGAGGTGATTTAACATTTAACAGTCTTTGGGGCTTGTGGAACAGAGAATACTCTGAAGTGAGCTATTACAAAGATCAAAGTAAGTGATGATGGAATCTTGGACCAGTAAGGGTTTAGACCAATGAGCAGGTAAAGAGAAGTGATTGGAAAATCCAGTTCAGTATTGCTGATAGATTATGTATTAATGTAGGATGTAAGAGAATGACTGACTTCAAGTTTTGGCTCAAGAAAGGACATATGAAGTAGCCATTAACTTAGGACAGATAAGTCAATGGAGCACGGAGAAGATCAGGGTCTTGATATTAGATATAGCATGTGCAGATACATAATACATATTCAGACACAAACTAGAAAGTTTTTTTGTGTTCAGCAGAAAAATCATGGGCTTTGAATTCAAAATCTAGACTTTATCCCTAGTTAACAAATTAACTTTGTGACAAGTGAAACTTAACCTTTGTAACACAGTTAGCTGATTTGACGCAAGAAAATAAAACCATATATTTTTATGTAGTAATAACAATAACATTATTTGACTTTTACAGGCAATCTGTACTATGTGGCTTTAGATTTAGTAGCCAGACTCCAAGATTCCCCCCCTTCCCAACATTCACACTCTCCTGTAGTTCCTCCTCACACTGTACCAGGATTTGTCTGTGATCAGCTGTGTACAATGGAAGGGAGATATGTTCATCTTCAAGATTAGGTTAAAAAAGACTGGCTCTGTCTTGGTTATTTCTGTTTCTGTGTTATCTAAACTCAAGAAAATAACAAGCGACATTCCAAATTAAAAAGAAAATACTAAATACTAATTGAAATAAAATGTTCTAAAATGTCACTAGAGAAAGCATAAGTAAATGTTAAAGTGATGTGATCTATGCTGGGATTACTCCCTTGTGATACTTCTGTGCACAATAGTTTTAGCAGATAAAACTATAAGTTTTTCCTATTGATTTTTTTAAAATATACTTTTTGATGCTACTTCAGCCTCCTTCATAACTTGGTTGATCTCAGATAGCCATCTGCATGGTCCTGGCCTGGACTACTGAACTGCAGCCTGCATTGTTTCTGGATTGACAGGATTATTTAACAATTTGAATAACTGAAAATAGCATTATAGAATTGTAGTATTACAATTTGAAGAAATTAAGGTAATCAATAATCAAATACCTGTCAACAAACAATAGTACAAGACCAGATGTCTTCACTGGTGAATTGTAACCAACATTTGAAAGAAAAAGAGTAGCAATGCTTCTCAAACTCTTTCAAAAAATAGAAGAGAGAACATTTCCACACTTATTTTACCAGGCTAGAATTAACCTGATAACAAAATCAGACAAAGGTATCATAAAGAAAATTATAAAGCAACATCCTTGATGAACATAGAGGCAAAAATCCTCAGCAAAATTTTATCAGGTTGAATTCAATAGTACATTAAATAGATCACACAGCACAACAAATGGTGTTTATCCAGGGATTCAAGGGTGGTTTGACATACATATATCAAGGTAATATATTACATCAACAAAATGAAAGATAAAAATTTTAAGTAGATGCAGAAAAAGCATTTGATAAAATTTAACATGTATTTAGGATTAAAAACCCTCCAAATGGGTATAGAGGGACATCTCTCAACATAAGGAAGGTCATGTATGACAAGGTCATGTATGACAAGTTCATAGCTAACATCCCATTTAACAATGAAAAGCTGAAAATAGTTCCTCTTAGTATAGAAACAAGCATGCCTACTCTTACTAATTTTATTCAAAGTTCCACTAGAGTGAATTATCACATTATGCTTAGAAAGTAACTTACTGAATAAAAATATAAAGAGCTGCTCTTCTGTGATAATCTCTACTAGACATAAGAATATTCTTATTATACATTTAATAACTACTTCCTGATGTCTTATCCGAATCTATCTGATAAGTTCTATGTTTTACGAGTAAACACTCACAGGTTCATTCATTTGTACTTGGCCTATATGGTTATCAGTATGCATAAACTTGCATTATTTCTAATAGGAATTCTGTAAAGACTTATAGGCTATTTAAAAAATTTAGAAACAAAATATTAAAAATTCACAAGGTGGCAAAATGTAGTACATACAACACAAGTAATAAATGACCATTGTTCATATTTGGAATATTTGTTTTATTTCATAAATATATGTAGTATGTACATAATGTACACAAATAGAGCAAAATTTTTTTATTTATAATTTTATGTATATATATATATATATATATATATATATATTTTTTTTTTTTTTTTAGGGCCACAGCCATGGTATATGGAGGTTCCCAAGCTAGGAGTCAAATTGGAGCTGTAGCTGCCAGCCTACACAACAGCCACACCAACACAGGATCTGAGCCACCTCTGTGACCTACACCACAGCTCACAGCAAGACCGGATCCTTAATCCACTGAGTGAGGTCAGGGCTCAAACGTACATCCTCACGGATGCTAGTCAGATTTGTTTCCACTGAGCCACCACGGGAACTCCTCCCTTTTCTCAATATGGGCATCTATAATGTCCTTCAACTTTCATTCCTTCCCCTCACTTGAACCCTGTCCCTTAGCCAGCACAGAGGCATTCATCATTAGAAGTTTGAAATACATTCTTTATATTATGTTTATATGTATAATAGATCCGAACCATGTCTGTGACCTACACCACAGCTCAGGGCAATGCCAGATCCTTAACCTACTGAACAAGGCCAGGGACTGAACCTGCATTCTCAGGAATACTAGTCAGTTTCATTTCCTCTGAGCCATGACACGAACTGCTCTTTCAATATATTTTATATACTATCACAATGTATATATGTGTACACACATACGGCATAAAATATTTTGTTTATTTATATAAATGATAAGTGCCACATATTTTTAACTTACCTTTGTATTCAATATTATGCTTTCATGTTCTATCTTTAAATCCATAGATTTTAAAATGTTTTACAGTACTTTATCATATGAGTACATATGTTACACATCCAGTATTATATTCATGAACATTTACTTTGTATACAGTATCATCTCTACCAAATGATACTGTGATTAACAGTTTTGAAACATCAAAATTGCTCTATTTTTGCTCAGGATCAGAATTCCCAATGGTTTGGAGCAGCTTACACCTACCAGCATGAGTAAATTAAGGGATATTTAGGAAATTAGAAAAAAGAAGGAACAATTTGTTCTCACACCTTTGATTAATGTAGTGAATCAAGCCAGGTGGTAAATGCCTTGAAATCTGTTTTAAATTTGCTACTGACTCCAAAGGTAGTAAAATTAACTTCAAATCTCAAATAGCCGCAAGGCAACATAGTGAAGAAAGGCAGCTTTTAACCACAGTACAAGTACCAAGATACTAAAATGTACCTAAAAAAAATGTATCTGAACACTTCACTTCAAAGTCAAACATTTCATATTTAAAAGTGTTGGTGTCTCTAGCAGTATTCTAGAATTTATATGAGCTATTTGGCAACATCCCTATCTCTGTCTCATTTTTTTCATCTTTAAGTGACTGAGGAAGAGAAAGAGATTATATTGGGGAGTTTTAAAGATACCTTTCATCTCTATTGATTGGTGAATCATATGTATAGCATTTAACTCAGCTATCTGGACCTAATCATGCTTCAGTAAAACCACGCAAAGTCTTCAAATAGAAAGGAACACTCCACTTTCAAGTCACATAGTTTTAGAAAGATTTAAAGCCAAGCTGTATTACTTAGAAACAAAAAGTCCTCTAAAAGCCTAAAAATTATCTTGACATTTCATTATGTTCTGTTTTGCTTTACATATTTTGTAGTGGGATTAATAGGAATAAATTAATGCAAATAAAAATTGGAAACATGGGATAGTAGTCTTTAGACCTTCCAATAAATACATACTAAAAGTTTGTCTTCAGTCATTGCCATTTAAAATTTATTCCCTAAATTTGGATTTTATTAAAATTTTAATTTGTCTAAAACTATCACAACTACTATGGATCTTCAGACAGCATATTTCTTATTCATCTGTGAAAAAATCCATGTAAGTTGTACATAAATACGTGCATGTTAATGACTATATGTTTCTGCGCATTTATGTATGTATGAATATGTCACATATGAGAGTTTAAGCATATTCCATATATTCTAGCTTTAAAATCTATTAGCTAATACAAAAACAAAATTAAAGCATTTAGTACAGAAGAGGAAAACATTACTGTAACATCCAAAAGAAAACATTAGCATTCAGAATATCTTGAACTTCTACAAACCAGTAAGACAAAACAAATAACATGGGAAAATGGAAAAAGGCTGTGTACGAATAAGAAATTTACAGAAAAGTAAATATGAATGACTAAAAAATGATAGGAAAAGATGAAATTTCATTAACTTGGGTTAAATATTTATAGCTGTCATAGACTTGCCCCATACTCATGGAGTTAGGAATATAACCATGTATTTACTTTACCTAAACACTGCTCTTCAGTAAGTGTATGATCCAGATCATGACAGCAGTATGAAGATCTGAACCTAACTCCTCCCACAGATACATCAAAACTGTAACTGGAGTTTCCATTGTGGCTCAGAACTGAATCTGACTAGTATCCATGAGGATTCAGGTTCAACCTCTGGCCTCGCTCAGTGGATTAAGTATCTGGTATTGCTGTAAACTGTGGTATAGGTCACAGACACAGCTTGGATCTGGTGTTGCTGTGGCTGTAGTGTAGGCCAGCAGCTACAGCTCCAAATTGACCCCTAGCCTGGGAACCCCTATATGCCAAGAGTGTGGCCCCCCCAAAAAAACAAACTGTAACTGTATGTACATCAACTCTCTGAGGACAACTTGAGGACCAATAGAGATTTTGTATGGCTAAGAATATGAAGAAGTAGGTTACATTAAGGTGGGTAGAAGAATAGAGACTTGGTCTAGTCAGAACCCATAACTAGTATGTGGCAGCATTTAAGTAGGAAGGATACCAGAGCCACAGAGGTCCCTCCTGAGGAGCTAGGGCTCCAAGCCCCACAAAGAGCTCCCTAGACAGAGGGACCTGTACCAGAAGAGGAGCCACCATTGTATACGGCTTTGAAGGCAAGATGCTATGGGAAACATATCCAGAAGAAACAGAGGGCTATGGGAAACAAACTTTGCTCTTGAAAACTCATATACAAACTCTCTGAGTTCTATGCAGAGACAACGGCCTATCACTTTGGTCATATAATGAGATTCATTGACTAATTTTTACATGTGCACAGAGTGGCAAGTAACTGAGAAACTTCTGAGGACAGAAGCAATGGTAGGCACCTCTATTTTTTTTCTCTCCTTCCACATAGCTGACCCAGTACTGGCAAGCGCTCTTTCTGTCACTCTCCAACCAAGCCAACACTGTGTGCCCTATCCCAACATTTCCCTGAATACCTGTGCCAGCCAACCCACCCAGTTCAGCTGACTTCTTAAAAGCTACTTCTAATTCAGAAGAAACCTCTACCAATCAAACTGCCTGGAGCAGTTTCATCCAGTCCTCAGAGGTAGCTAAGGGTCACTACCACCCATCAGCATGCTTCCAGAAACTGCTGTGCAACCACAACAAGAGAGGGTCTTCAGCCCATCCAGGGAATGTCCCTGGAGCATCCAACTCTGAACACCAGGGAGGGCTTGAACCACTGGGCTCCACAAGACACAGTCTACATAAGGCTACTCTGTCAAACTTAGAAATATAGCTGAAGCACCTGATACATAGAAACAAACACAGAGTCAGGCAAAATGACAAAACAAATGAATACCTTACAAATTGAAGACAATGACAAAAAACTCAGAAAAAGTAGTAAATGAAATGGAAATAAATTTACCGGACAAAAAGTTAAAAGCAATTCATAGAAATACTTAATGAACTGGAGAGAAAAATAGATGAACTGAACAAGAACTTCAAAAGAGAACCAGTCAGAACTGAAAAATATGGTAACCTAATGAAAAATACACTAGAGGGAATCAACAACAGATTAGAGAGGTCAGAATAACACATCAGCAATATAGGAGACAGGGTAGTAGAAGTCATTCTATTTTTTAACAGTGGGGGGGAAAAGTCAAAGAAAAAGAAAAAAATGAGCAAAGTTTTGGGGATCCCTGTGATGCAATGAAGCATACTAACATTTGCATTATAAAGGTCCCAGCAAGAGAAAAGAAAAAAAGGAACAAAATCTCTTTGAAGAAATTATGCATGAGAACTTCCCTAACCTGATGAGAGTAACTGGTATCCAAACCCAGGAAGCATAGCATTCCAAATAAAACAAACCCAAGAAGATCAACAACAAAGCACAATATAATTAAAATGTTAAAAGACAAAGATAAAAAGAATCTTAAAAGCAGCAAGAGAAAAATCTATTACATTCAAGATAACTCCCAATAAGACTATAAGCTGATTTTTAAGCAGAAATTTACAAAAATAGTACCTTGAACTTAATTTGAAAGAAAGACCTATAATTACTTGATTGAAGATAATGAAAGTAAGTAGAAAGATACACTAATCTGATGGATTGGAAGAATTATCTTGTAAAGATGTCCACAGAACCCAAAGCAATCGGTATACTCAGTGTGATCCCTATGAAAATACAAATGGCATTTTTTTTTTTTCCACAGAACTGGAAGAAATAATTTTCAGTAATAATTATTTTCAAAAATTTGTATGAAACCCCAAAAGTCTTCTAATAGCAAATACAATCTCAAGAAAGAAATTAAAATGGAATTATCATGATTCCTGACTTCAAACTATAGTACAAAATTGTACTAACCGAAACTATACGGTTTTTCTCACAAAAACAGACAAAAAAGATAAAAGCAACCTATTTAATGAAGTTATTTGCAAACAGTATACCCAATAAGGTTAATATTCAGAATATACAAAGAGTCCATGTAATATTATATAAAAAATCATATTTAAGAAGTGGGCAGAGGACCTGAATGGACATTTTTTTTTCCCAAAGACAAGCAGATGGCCAACAGAAAGGTGCTCAATATCACTAATTAGGGAAATGCAAATCAAAACCACAATGGGATATCACCTCATACTTCTCAGTATGGCCATTAGATCAAGAAGACAAGTTCTTTAGGCAAGAATGTAGAGGAAGAGAGATTCTTACACAATGTTAGTAGGAACATAAGTATAAGACCTCCACTATGTAAAACAGTATAGAGTTTCCTCAAAATGCTAAAAATAGAACTACCATACAATCCAACAATTTCACCACTAGCTATTTAGCTAAAGAAAACATAAACACTAATTCAAAAGATATATGTACCCCAATGCTCACTGGAGCAGTATTTACAAAGACAAGATACAGAAAGAGCTTAAGTGTCCACTGAGAAATGAACAGATAAAGAATATATGTTGTGTGTGTGTGTACACATACAATTTCATATATATATATATATATATATATATAAATTTTGGTATATATATATATATATATAAATTTTGGTATATATATATATATAAATTTTGGTATATATATATATATATATAGGTATATATATACATATATATAAATTTTGGTATATATATATATATTTGGAGTATTACTCAGCCATGAAAAATAGTGCATTTACTTTTGCCATTTACAACAACATGGACAGACCTAGAGGGTATTATTTTAAGCAAATTAAGTCCGAAAGACAAATATTATATGTTCATATTTAGAACATATGTAGAATTTAAATAGCAAATGAGCAGGCAAAACAGAAACAGACTCATAGACACAGAGACAAAACTGCTGGTCACCAGAGTGGGTGGACATAACAGGTAATGGGAATTAAGTACAAACTTCCAGTCACAAAATAAATAAGTCATGGGGATGTAATGTATAGCATACAAAGTGTGGTAAATAACACTGAGGTCACTTTATGTGACAGAAGTTTACTCAGATTATCTTGGTGGTTAATTCATAATGTATACAAAGTTTCAATCACTATGTTGTATGCCTAAAACTGATTCTGCATTTCAAATATAGGCCAATAAAATGTAAATAAAAAGCAAATGTGTAATGTTAACTCTTCAGTTGATTCCTGATTATGAGAATGGTTTATTATAACATTCCTGACAGAAAAACTGCAAACATACCCCCCAAAATTGAGGATTTTAACAATTCTTATGCTTATAGAAAACTTGCTCTTAATGAATCTAGATTCTTATTTCCAAATATACATGCATATATACAAACACACACACATAGATACAAACGCTTTTTATGTGACCTGTAACTAACAAAATGTAAAAACTGAAAAAAATTCAAGTAGACCTCCACTTTGTTCTTAAGAGAATGGATCAAATTTTCCAAACATAGAATTTACTTGATTTTATCAGACAAAAACTATAGATTTTTCTGTCTAACCTCCTCTTTTACTACTTAGCTTTTTATCCACCCTATTTTACCTTCCCAATTTCCTTCTTTTTTCAAGTATTTTTTTTATATTTACAATGGCTATTCCATATAAGAATATTGCACACTCTATCATCTACTTCAAATTTTACTCTAGCATCCTTTCTTAATAAGATCTAGTCTCATCTCCATTCAATTTCTCCCAATCCCACATTTTAAATCCCACACATGGATTTCCTATTTCTATAATATTCTTCATATTTCAGCTTACCATAGGATTTAGTTATTCATTATTTTCATTGTTAATTATCTGTCTCTTCCTGCTGGAATATAAGCTCACCAAGGACCATGACTTCCCTGTTTCATTTACTGCTATGTCCTGAGATCTTAGAACAGTGTCTGACACATCAGTAAGCACTTGGTATATATTTGTTGAATGAATTAATAAGAGGTTGTTAGACATATTAGAAATTAAATCCATTCACTTGAAACATATTCATAGAACTTTGATGGATTTCCTTCATGTAAATCAGTTGTAAAATTAGTTCATGAAAGATATGCCTTTTTGAAAGCATTAAAGTATAGATTATTACCTAAAAGCCTTAGGGGGGAAAAAAAGTCAAAGATACAGTCTACATGTTTCTTCTTATTCAGCACAAAATATGCCACAACTAACACTACATAAATCATCATGATTTATCCAGTTTGAATATTGAGTATTCAATAGTCTTACTTCGAGTACATATTTTCTTGAAGGATGACATAATTAGCAATTTACCAACATAACTTCTCAGATTACATGAATCCATTTTTTTAGCATTAGTATAGGAGAATACCCTACCAATCTGAACTCAAAGAAAAGTTGCTATTTCTGTAAGATATTTGGGGCCTTCCAAGAAATTTATCATTGTAGTGGACTAAATGGATCACATTTTGCAGAGCAACCAGATATGAAGCTATGGAATCAGATACAGGGTGAAAACAACAAATTACCTTGAAGGAGGAGTGTTAATTGAGAAGGAGTGTTATGGATTGAATTGTTCCTCCCTCAAATTAATAGGCCAAAGCGAGGTTACCTAATGAGATTATATTTAGAAATGGGGTCTTTAAGGACAAAATTGAAGTTAAAAGAGGTCATAAGGGTAGGTCTTAATCCAATATGCTTAGTATCTCCATAAAACACAATAGGAGTGCATGTGTTTAGAGACAAGGTCCGTTGAGGACACAGTGAGAAAGCAGCCATCTGTGAACCAAGGAGAGGGGCCTCTGGAGAAACCAAACTATCCTAGATCTTGGACTTCCAACCTCCAGAATCGTAAGCACACACATTTCTGTTGCTTGACTCATCCAGTATGAGGTATTCTATTATAGAAACCCTTGCAAACAAATAAAAGGAATATGAAAAGGGTTATATTATCTCACATTAATTCTATGTAGGACATGTTAAATGTTCACACTTTTATGAAGCTATGCTCTTGTCATTTACACATTTCAAAGGAAGGATTTTTTTAATACTCTGAGGGATACCCATATGGTCCTATCTCAAGTACTTGACTACAAAAATAAAATAAGTACATTCCTTTGTGTGCTTTATATTTTGATATTTAATAGTCTAGAATAATGAGCAACAAGTTGATATTACTTAAATCTCTGGTAATAATTCTAATGGCTAAACAATTTTAAATAGAGTACTCTTCATCGACTCTGTCTGGCTTTTGATCACCAACTGTTGAGATAAGTTAGATGTACACAGACTTACAGTTTATTAAAGGGAAATTTTTCAGGTAACTTAGGAAATTCATCAACTGGATTCCACCTAGACTATTTACCTGCTTGTCACAGTAACACTCTGTATAAAATTATCCTCTACAAAAGAGAGAGAGAGCTGAAAAATTACACATTTCCAAGCTTTTCTTTCCCTTGAACACATAAGCATGTGCACCAAGATTACACACTACTACTGATAGAAATGACTTCTGCAGTTGGAGCAATGATCCAAGAGTGACATTCTGTGGAATATGGAAAGTTAACATCAAGAACAACTCATGATGCTAATCCGTCAGATGTTTGAACAACACTCAGAATGCTTTCATTGAAGGATCTATCAATAAGTAGTTAAAGAACTGTTTAACCATGTTTGTTTATACGTTTTAACATAAGAATTATTACAACAAGTTTTCTGACTGAAGAAATAATCCAGTTAAAGGAAGGAATTTAGAGTGAAGGGAAAAAATGATTGGAGGCAAAAAAACTTGATAAACAATAGTCAATACAATCCACCAAATTACTATATAATTAATGTTAATAAAATGATTATGCTGTGTTAACTATCATATTGGATTATAGGGAGAACGCTGTTGGAAACAATTACATGAGTAAAGACATTTTACTGACATTTTCAGGGCAGTGAGATTACCTTTTATTCTGAAAGCACTACTTGCTGAACAGAGTATTTTTCTCCCTTCACTCAGACCTTAATTGAATAAACTTATTTTAAACAGAGTCTCTTCATTTCCTTTCTTAACTCAAATAGCCACTGTCTACTGAATAGTAGGTGTGAATTTTGCAGAAAGATTTGTCAGAAGTTCATAAACTCAGTCATTCTTATTATTAGTGCACTCACCCATGTGAGCTTAAATGTGGCTATTAAATTTGCAGTGAAAAGAAAGAAACTAGAAACATTACCCCTAATGAAACCTTTAGTCAATGAATAGCAAAGATTTTAAATTACTGGTAGAAGGTCAAACAGAGCACAGTTCCATTCAATTATCTTTATAACAACTTGAAGAGTAATGTCCTCAAAACACTAAACAAGGTCCCTTTAGGGAATGCTTTTTTTAAATATAAATATGGCTTTTTCACCTATATAGGGTTTGGCACATGCCGATCCCTCTAATTGTAACGCTAATCTTTCCTGACTTGATGGTATTCATTCCATTTTTGTAGAATTAACTCAGTGTTCTATTTTTTTTTTTTTTTTTGTCTTTTTTGCTATTTCTTGGGCCGCTCCCGCAGCATATGGAGGTTCCCAGGCTAGGGGTCGAATCGGAGCTGTAGCCACCAGCCTACACCAGAGCCACAGCAACGCAGGATCCGAGCCGCGTCTGCAACCTACACCACAGCTCACGGCAGCGCCGGATCGTTAACCCACTGAGCAAGGGCAGGGACCGAACCCGCAACCTCATGGTTCCTAGTCGGATTCGTTAACCACTGCGCCACGACGGGAACTCCAGTGTTCTATTTCTTACAAAGACATCTTCAAGGTCAATTCTTTGCTCTGTGTTCCCAACTCCCTTTGTGTACATACTTCTGGGAAAATATATATTGAACTATTTTTTGACATGAGGCTTGTTTATTCACGTGAATCATAATAATACATTTCTTGAGAATAAAGTCTGTATCTTATTCATGTTTCAATGATTTTATTTTATAAATGAAATATATGCTTCGAAAAAAAATCCCAGTGGTAAAGTGTTTGCAGTTTAAGTGAAATGAGAAAATACATTCCTAATGCCTCCACTTATCTACACTTATAAATTTATTGCAGTTTTGTAGATTTTATACTTAAACAGCATAAACATGATATATTGAAGAACATATCCTCACTTCTAGAAGGATGAAGGCTAAAGTGTACACAAATCAGATTTTTAAAAACAAATCTTAAAGGTTTTATTGAAGAACCATGTGACAAAGTTGAGTCATCTTTATTCAGAAAATTTTAGAGAAAAATATGTCAATTTTTTTATTTAAAATATATATTCTATATTAAATATGTGTTTGTGTTTAACATATTTATAAATAAATGTAATCTTTCTTTGGGTTAAGAATTAAAGCATTGGATTCTAACAAGCATAAGCACATCCTGAGTAGCCAAGGGAGAAAATAGAAAGTTGCTTGACCTATAGAATATTGTTTTGTTATTTTTGGTTGCCTAGGATTGGTGATAGGAATGGTAGAGCCACACCTTCTAATGCAGAACTTACAGGAGGTCACACATTGAACCTCCCTGCTTCAGTAATTCCTCAATTTTGTGTCTTAAACTTGGAAACTGAAAGCTCCCCTGGAGATTCTGCATGAAGAAAGAAACCACTGTAATAAACGAAGTTTAAAAGTCATACACTTTTGTTGTATTCCCTTCTGCTCCCAGTTAGTTACCCTTTTACTTTATTTTTGTCTTTCATTTACTGAAATTTTTTTATTGCGCTCTTATCAATTCCACCCTTTTTTGTAGTACCAAATTAATGTATTTTTATTGCATTTTGGCAGAGAACTGGTAGACAAAGGAAATATGTATGGGAGATAGCTATAATTAAACAGTCTTCAATAATATGAAATGTCTTCAATAAAATGAAATATCCATATCATTTGAGTATTTTCTACTATCAATAAAAATACATTGTAAAATCACTTTAATAACTTGAATATTACATCAAATGGGTTTATTATTTCAGTACATAAGCTACTAGCGATGTAAGTTTTTGACTGTTCCTAAATTCCTCCACTATATGTGGCATTAGGATGGTTAATCTTGTACCTAAAGAGTTTAAAAAAAAAAAGTATTATGTGCTTAAAAACAAAGTGAAGTAACCAGCAGGGCATGCATAATTGAAGGATCTTGATACATATTCCCAAATTCCATCTCAAAAGAATTTTATAATTTTTACTGCTACCCTAAGTAAGTGCTGCTGTGGTCAGTTGTCTAAGTAACATTATAAAACTCTAGGAAGAATCTTGCATGATACCACTACAGCAGTGGCACTGCAAACCATTACATTTAGAATGGATAAGCAATGAGGTCATACTGTATAGCACAGGGAACTCTTTCCAATCTCTTGGGATAGACCATGATGGAAGATAATATAAAAAAGAATATACATATACATATAACTGAGTGACTTTGGTATACAGAGAAATTGGCACAATATTGTAAATCGACTATACTTAAAAAAAAATACTCTAGAGGGAGTAATTTCCATTACAGTCTATTAAAGTGGAATCCCTTGGAAACAAGATTCTCACATGGAATTCTTTCTGATATTAATTTGTGAGGTGAGCACCTAAATAGTTATCTCCAAATAGATAAGCAGCTATTATAGAATCACTTACTACATAGTATTTTTTCTAAATATAAAATATAAATTTTTATTACACTTATATATAAAATAGGTTTTTTTCTGGGAGTTCCCACCGTGGCTCAGTAGTAACAAACCTGACTAGTACCCATGATGACATGGGTTCTATCCCTGGCCTCGCTCAGTTAAGGATCCAGTGTTGCAGTGAGCCGTGGTGTGGGTTGCAGATGCGGCTTGGATCTGGCATTGCTGTGGCTGTGGTGTAGGCTGGCAGGCAGCAGCAGCTCTGATTCAACCCCTAGCCTAAGAACTTCCATCTGCCACAGGTGTAGCTCAAAAAAAAAAAAATAAAAGGCAAAAAGAAAACAAAAAAAAATGGTTATTTTCTGAGGGGTTAAAAATGACATTCAACAATGTCTTAATCCCTAGAAACCTGTGAATATGTTGCTTCACATGGCTTTGATGATTAGGTTATATGTATATATTTTTTTGAGATGAGAATATCTTGAGTTGTCCAAAATGACCAATGTAATCAAAAAGGTCCTAATAACAAAGAGAAATATGTAACTGCAGACAGAGACAACAGACACAGAGGACAGGGCCCTGAGTCAAGGAATATAGCAGCCCCCAGAAACTAGAAGAAAAATGATACAAATTTGCTCCCATAACTTCCAGAAGGTGAGGCAGCCCTGCTAGACTTTTTCAAACTTATTAACTCCAGAACAGTAAGAAATAAATTATTTTAAGCCACCAAACTTGTAACAATTTGTTATAGGCTCAATAGGAAATACAGGGTATTATTAATTCCATTCTATTAAGTCTTACTGCCTAAGTGCTCTGAAGGCACACTATACTTCTCTCACCACAGCATTTAACATCTGTTATAGTGATTGCCTATTTGCTTTTCAATGCATCCAACTCCCAACACCAAGAAAAATATGGCAAGCTCTGAGGCAGGATCTTCACCATTCAGTAGTTTACTCTCAAGGCCTACTACATCTGGGGGTAAGTCATTATGAATAAAGGAATTGATAGGACTTTGAACCTGTGAAGGTCTTTTTTTGTACATTCCACTTTTTTCTTAGTCGTCTTAAAATATAATCAATGCCATTTCAAATGTTCTATGAAGAAGTAATCATCGTAGAGAAAATTTATCAAGCAATGTTTGAAAGGTTTTATTTATATGCTAGGTTTCATCTTTGGATCAAATGTGACCATCAGTAAGTTTTGTAATTACAAAGTAGATTCATAGCTTCCACTTCCATAATGTTTATTTTCACAAGTTTGATTTTTGGAATTTTTCTCCCTTAAAAAAAAGGCTAAGAAATAAACTCATGCAAACTTTGCCTGCATGATTTGTCTTCTCTCATTGCAAGGAAAGTTTTTCTTATTCTTTGGTACTGTTATCATGTGCTTATTTGGTGTGAGTTGTGTTTGGCTTGGGCTTTATTTTGTTTTCTCTTGCACAAAAGAAATCTCCAAGCGATATTTCCATTTTCACTTTATTCATCATGAGAGATTATATCTAAGCTGAAACTTAAATTTAGTAACTATGTAGGACCTAACCATTGTATAATTACAAATGTAGGTCAACGTTTTCCCAAACCTTTCCTTTATATTAACTGTATATGTTACAGTCAGTCAAGTAAAATCATTTGCTATCCAAAACAGATTATAAACTCCAAAGTGAGTATTACTATAAAAGAGTTTTGATGTCTATAATTTGGTTTATATATAGACACTTTAACAGACGCTTTAATTTTGGTACTTACACATTTTATTTTCTAGATAGGCACTTTTACTTATAGAATATGATCATGGGAACAAGTGACATATGTACATACCTTATTGCTGTTTTATCTCATGGCTTAAGATAGAATTTGTATCATTTTAAATAATGAACACAATGGTGATTTCTTAAGATCTGTAGAGAAACTGCTTTATGGACATCCATTTATATTACAAAAACTTTATATTTACATTTGGCCCTTTTTTAACTTTCAATATTCTTATAGTTCAATTATAAACTCAGAGGGGGTAGGAATAATAGCTTTATTGTTTTACTCAGTAGCAATTATTGAACTCATTATCATAAGACAAAGATGATCAACAAAATAAGATAAAAATAACTGTCACTTCTCTCGGAGATTTCACAGTCTTGACAATTCCAATACAGATTGCCATAACCCATGTCACTGATAAAATATCTCAGATTATGGTTCTAATCCTGGGCCAGCAGGAGAGCAAGGAGGGTACAGGAAAATTTTCCTTGAATCCATCCTGCTTCAAGCTATATGTGCCCTAGCTATACTAGACATTATAAAAGTGCTATTTAACTGATACTGAAAGTGTATTGTAGTATTTTTCCTGAAATAAAACTTAATACTCCAGTTATCTGTGTTTAATTATGAAAAATCGGTGTTAACTGATTTTATTCTATTCTATTTTAAATTAACTTTTATTTAGAATTATTTGCTGATATCAGCCTGGATGTTTTTACATGTTCATTTTTGGAAGTAAACCAAAATAGAACACGAATTATAACAGCTTTACGAATGAGGTAGCTGAGGATCAGGGAATTTGTATATTATGACCAAAGTTACATAAAAATTACAGCAGTTCATAGAATTCACTATTAACACCATTCTACTTACTAGTGATTTATTTACAGTCTATTTTGCTTAAATTTCAAATATCTGTACTTAGCTAGTTGTTCCTTGAGGGAAAACAGTGTTACATATATAAGCATGTTAAATATATAAATATTGCATATGCATGTGGTATATACATTTAACATGATTACATACATTGGTAGTAATCACATCACATGTATGATTACATACATATAATATGAATACATACATAGATACATACATGTATTATGTAATATAATTACATGCATATATAAAAACACTTTCAGTTGAAAATTGTAAATGTTGAAAATTTTATAAAAGTGAAGTCCTCATATACTCCCCCAGACCTGAGCCACTTGTCATCTTTCTTATCTCAGTTAGACAAATTCATTCTTTTACTTGCTAAGGCCAAAATCTAAGTCAAACTTTGTTGTCTCTTTAACTCATACTCACGCATTCTTTCTACCAGGAAATCCTGGACACTCTATATTCTAAATGTATGAATTAATCCCAGCACTTCTTACAATCCTGGTCCTCATCATAATCTATCCTCAACAGAACAGCTAATGTGATCCTTTTTCCAAAAAAAACATAAATCAGTTTAGGACACTCCTTGGCATACAACTCACCCTCACTCTATAATGTAATCAGAGTAAAAGCCACTTTGAGGCTCTGATCTTTCCTTCCCACTACATCAGATAGCCTTTCCTAATACTCTTTCAAAGGTTCTCTCTTCCAGCCATAATGGCTTGTCTTACATTTCCTGGGAACTTCCAAGCCTGCTCCCACCTTAAAGCCTTTGCACTCTTTCTAACTCTGCTTATACCACTCTGCTCCCTGATATCCAGATGCTAATTCCCTCACCACCTTCTCGTCTTTTTCTCAACTATCACAATTTCCAATCATGTGTAACATTACATCTAGTTTCCCATAGAATATTCCTAATCTTTTTCACCCTTATTTTGCAAAATACTTTAAAGAGTGTAATTTATTATTTTACTCTAAGTCTCCTCAGTTAGAATGTAAGCTTCATAAAGGCAAGAATTCTTAACTGATTCCTTGACAGAGTCCAAGCATCTGGATTGCATTTGGCATAATTAGGTGCTCTATTAAGGTATTGTATGAGTATGTGGATTTTAAAAGGCGGGATATTTCAATATGGCAGTGCCTAACTAATTCTAATTCTGAAAAAATGAACATTAATAAAATATGATAAAGAAGTCTTTGGTGTGGTACTTCAAAAAATTGAAACAAGTATAGATGATCTTTAAATCTTAAATATACAAAGTATATTCATCTAACAATTCTTTAAAAAATTGTCTTTCTATATTCCAAAAATTGTACTTTGCCTGTAAAAATTGTACTTTGCCAGTAATTTCTAGCTCTTTATTCCCTTTTTAAAAGAACAAATTTACAATTCTATTATTTCCACAGTTTATATTGAGATAAATATATTGGTTTTTTTCCCATAACCAAGTTTCTCCAATCCAATATTTTGGAACAAAATACCAAACTGAGAAAAACCCACACATCCTGGTTTTAAAAATAAGCAAAGGTACCACTTGGTCCTTTGTATCATATGATCCTTGACCCTGTAGTTTCATGTAGTTTCAACAGCCATGTCTGCCAATCTCAAGATAGAAAACCAATTCTACCTCCTGCTGTTGCAGCTCAGGACAGTATCACTGCACCTTTGAAAAGACACCTTCTCAAAAACAGCATGGAGTAAACTACTTTCTAATATGAGAAAAAACAGCCTTGACTCTGAACATCACTTGGGGGTGAATCTCATTCTCTGGACTCTTGCCTTCATTTTGAACGAGGTTGTCAGAGTTATAGATATAATCTCTCTCTCTCTCTCTCTCTATCTATCTATCTCAAACACACACATCCCAAATATAATTGTTAGTAATATTGCCTAGAACTTTTTAAATCCAAGCACGAGCCTTAAAATTTTGGCACAAATCATCTCTCCTCTTGTGCTTTTTCTTCATTTTGTAACCAGAAATAACTGGACTTACAAGACCTTGCACTTATTCATGACTGCACCATCTGATTTGCACTCTGAAGCATGTATTTGTCTTGATTGCCAGCAAAGCTGAAATATTGACTCTGTACTCATTTGTTGTGGTTGTTTCTTCCCCAAACTCCTTCATAATCATGCAGCTGTCTGGATCTTCCACAACAACACACATTGCTTTCCATTTGGGTAGTTTTAAAGAAGTTTACCACTATTTAGATGTTTAACTAATAGCTATATTTCTCAAATCTCCAGAAGTAATGCTCTCTAGCTGTTAGTTTTTACTTTGCTTTAAAAAAGAGTATTTTTGCGATATTCATTATCAACATATAGGCCACTTAATAAAACTAAGACCCACACTAAGAAAAATTCTATGTAAAAGACCAACAGAAAATGAATACACAAAATTTAAAGTAAAAAGCCAGTATCTTAAGTGACAGGACATTATGATTACCTTAAAATTAGTGAGAGAATTTGATAAGGTATCTGGCTTCAAGGTAAGTATTAAAAATCTTTTGTTCTACACTATTCTAGCAAAAATATTAACAATGGCAAAGGAAAATAATCCAAATAGCAACCAAAGTTTAATATACTCAGGTATTTATTTAATAAAGAAGGTAAAGACCAATAAGAAGAATGATATTAAGAGATGGAACAATATTTGAATAAATCAGAAATTATATCATATTCTTGGGTGAAAAATCCAAATTTAAAAATGTCAATTTCTCAACTTGGCTAATGCAAAGTTAGTAAAATTTCCATTTTAATTGCAGTTGAGTTTCTTACAATTAGGTGAAATGAACTTAAAGATCTTAGCACCCACATAGCTTTAAAAAATTATAATTAACAGTGAGGGTTCATTTTTCATGTGTCACCATACCTTGTGAAGCCACTTTAATCTCTTCATAATGGCAAAAGAATAGTGACACAATGGGAATAAGACAATCCATTTTTTAAATAATGATAACATTGCTAAAAAACTACAAGAAGGAAACAAAAACTGAGTACTTTCATCTTACATCACATAGAAAGACATATCCTAATCTGACATAATCTAATCTGTTTAATGAAATACTGGGCAATAAAAATCTTGCATGGAAAACTAGAACACTAAATTTGTAATAATTAGTATTTTACCTCAAGATTATAAAATTACAGGACACAAAGAAAATACATGTAAGTGTTCTTTTAAAATGTATATAGTGTATTTTCCGCAGTTATGGTTAAACCATGTTAATATCCAAGTTATACACAGGAAAAAACATATTTAATGTAGATAACAGAAAAAGTAATAATTGCTACAATAATTTAGTACAGTAAAAGTCTTCTCTCAATGAACAAGTACTATAAATAGAAGAGTAAATTCCAATGGCCAAGAATAAATGTATTCAGTCTAATAGTTGGGGACACACAAATTAAGAGTGACTCATTGATTTATATATATTTTGCAAGAATTTTAAATGGCTATGCAATCTATTGTTTGGAATGTGGATGAATTTCATACATGACTGATAGACACATGTAAAGTGTCAAAGCCTGCCTTTTAGACTCTCAAGAAAATAAAATTTTCAACTCTTAAATCATACAGCAGTTCTACTCTTGAGCAGGTATATCATAGGGATAAACAAAGTGCCAAATCCTAAGGACAAATACACAGAGGGTGTTTATTACGGGTATTAATCAAAGAGGTCAAGAATAGGAAACTGATGTGCGGCCACATAGTGATATCCAAGTGAATTACCACATATTCATGTAAAAGAAATCAGCTGAGCTTACAGATATAGTAACATATCAAGTACTATCATTTCACCAAATAAAGATTATAAAATGTGCTTAAATTACGTCTTTTCATTCCATTTTTGGAACCAATGAAAAATGTGTATGGTCTATCTAATGGAATAGTATGAGACACATAAGGAAGGAGCACATATATAGACTTCATCATAGTATAATGCATAAAGTTACATGATGTCGTCCATGTATGTAATATTTATATTATGGATAAATATGATGACAGTAGGGTCATCAAAGTACTTATGTTGTTAGAGGATGCTAACTTCTATTCCTAAAATGTGTATTTGTATTAAATATTTTGTATTAAAATGTTTGAATGTTTTTGTGAGAGCAAAACATTCATTGTAGAGAAAAAAGTTATTCTCATGTGAGAAGTTTGATTCTACAGAAAAAATAGATTCACAATATAATTATGCTAAATGATTTAACTTCCATTTTACTGTTTTTTTTCATGATTTTAATAAAGTAGGAATACAATTTTCCCTCTCTTCCCTTAAAATATAATACCTCTTTTTAAGAAAAGAATATGCTTTTTCATTTCTTTTGAATTCTATTGCTTTATTTTGCATTTTACACTACTTTGGGAAAGAATTAGAAGCCTATTTTTACAGATAATTTAAAACACATACCAATATGACATATTACAAAGAATAAGTAATTTGAAGGAAATAATGAAAGGAACATTATTAAAGTTGAACGTATAGTTTTAACTGCAGCTCTTAGCATTCATCTTAAGGAGAAAATATAAAGAATCACTTAGTGCTCATTTCTAGCAAACAGAAAAAGTATATAAGTAGATCTGTACAGATTATAAACTTTCCAAACATTACTTAGCAGTATTTCTTGAGTCCATCTTCTTTCATAAAATGGTTAGTGTGTGCATTAAACATTTACAATGCCAAAAAGTCCCGTAATCATAGTACCATTTATCATATCAATAGTGGATCATAAAAATAATCCAAATAATCCAATAAAGTAAAAAAGCCTTACAAATCATTTTTAGCATTTTTATTACAGACCTAAATAAACACAATTTTTTATATTTTTTATATACCTGAATTTTATATCACTTAGTCTGAGCTTCAACATTTTGCTAAATTCAGACATTTCACAGATATCATCTGTCTCCTAAATAAAGTTCTTCTATCTGTAATCAAAAGGCATTAGGTAAGTATCAGTTAGGTGGATATTATGAGTTTGAGAGTCTGATTTATAGTAATTTCTTCATAAATATTCAAGCTATATCTGAGAGACAGTGAGCTGCAGTAATGCTAGTAAGTATTAAAAGATACACCTATTTTTAAAATCAGCTTTAATTCTTTAATATGATCAGCAAATACTTGGGTAAGAGATCTGAGATTAGTGCCAGGAAATATTTGAGGCAAGGAACTTGATCTGTAAGAGTTGAGGCTGCAAATTACTATTTAGTTTCTCAAGAATGTCCACATTTAGAATCAAAAGTTACTGCTTATATATGCATTTTACCTTGTCTATATTATTACTGAATATTTTTCTATTATATATTTTAAAATATTATAAAATCCTTTCCTTATGATCCACAAATAGTCTTCAATTTGATCAGTTAATCACATGTTTGAAATTTGGATTCTTATTTTATTTTACATTATTCTGCAAAGCTAACTCTTTGTGAGTATCTATGAATATAGCAAAGGATACATAATAGATGAATGAGCAAGGGAAGAATGAAAAGGCTTTTGGACCAGACCTGGTAGGAGGCTGTGTAAGGTGGTGGAGGAATTTCATTGACTAATCTGAGAATACTTAATGTAACAATCTCAACAGAGTAAAAAATGGTGTTAACAGGTATTAAGAGTAGAATAGGGATAGAAAAACAAAATACAAATTCAAATGTATTCACAATGCAAATACAAACTCACTATCTTTATAATTACCTTTATAATTTTGCTTAAGTTGTTACTATTTAGCTCAAAAAAAATTTTTTAGAACACAAAGATGCTTGGTACATACCAAAGACTCTAATATTTCAGAATGAACAAGTCATGGTGAAGTTTTATGCAAGTATTTGTGAGTTTTTGTTTTGGATGAGCTTTTCTAGATGCAATGAGCGAGACCCTTTTTCCCAATTAAGCAAGAAATGGAGCTGTAAGAAACTGCTTTATTTGCAACCATACTGACTGAGTGATTATCTTGGAGTTTTGAATGATGATCTGAGTGAGAAATTACTACACACTAGACTTATATACATTACATCTACCTGATTTAATCTGACATTTAATATTTTGCTTTGTTAATTAAAAAATGATTTTTATTGTCTTTAATGTTTTTGAATATATTTTAAAAACAATTTGTTGTAAAAATTCTGATAAAATAGAGTAAGATGAATTAAAATAACCAATTATGATCACACAAGATACTTCTGAATGTCATGGTTACCTAATAATAGCCTCCCAGCTTGGGATACCTCTATAGATTTTGATGCCCCAAATTCATCTTGTCCATTCATTTTATATTGTAAGGGCATTATTGCTTTATACTTAACTGAAAAAGATCATTGTTAAGGGTTGAGAAGACTTGGTTTACTGGCTAAATACTCACCACCAATTGCTTACTTAATGGTACTGATGTAAGCATACTGATGTACTGCTTCTTTAGACACAGTAGTACAACAGTCTAAAGAATAGTGGAATGCTTATATCTGCCAAGTGACATAACTGGCTTTTGTCTGTCAAGAGTTAGACATCATAAATCATGCTTGCTTTTCTTCCCTTATACAACCAATGAAAGAATGTATTTCTAGGTGAAAGAGACTAAAAAGACCTATTATCTATGATGGAAGCATGTTATTTCCTAATACCAACAGTGACCAGCAAGAAGAGAGCAAAATAGCTAGGTTGGAGGAAAAACATTGTGGAAGACAGTGGTTCTGTTCTGTTAAGAATCATCCCACTTATATCAGCATTGTGATTTAGAGTCTCAGTCTGGAGAGCAAGCCCAAACTAGCCTATGCTATTATCACTTGAGATAGAGAAGCCTAGCAAAACCTCTTTAAAAGGATCCTAATAGTTTTTTAAGGAGTGTATATTAGAGAGATCAAATTACCACTGCACAATTATGTGTAACCTCTGTGGGATGTTGAGTAAAGTAATTAAAAAACAGAATAACAGGGTGTAAAAGCCATTTATGTGGATGGTATATGAGATTTGAAGGTAAGTGAAGTCCAAGAAAGTCCAAAACCTCATCCCACACAGTGTAACCTGACATTTTTCTATTTTCATTCTAGGGCTAATAGTTTTGAAAAACATTTCTTCCTCTATGGCAAACTACTAGAATTTTTCCCTTAGACTATACAATAATGTAGAAAAAGAAAAACTGCAAATATGAAGGTCGAAAGAGAATAACAAAGTCACAGATATCAAATTAATCACAGATATCAAATTAATCAACTTGATGGCAATATTGATGATTTCCTAGTAAAATATTAACCTCCAAAGTTGAGAGGTCATGAGTAAGTTCATCACCACTATGAAGTTTGGAAATATATTAGAGGTCTCATACATAAAACTCCAGGACTAGGTGGATTCACAGTTGACTTTTCACATACTTAAAGAACTACCATCTCACTTAAAATTTGCAGGTGAGAAAATGAAAAATTTGTGTTCTTTGTAAGAATGGAAAACTATTAAAAATCAATAGAATACTCATGGTAACAGATTAAGCTCAGTCAATAGTTTCCTCTTCTACCCTACCTCAGCCACTAGGTTCACATGATCTGCAAACCCTCATAATAATTTCAGCCCTTCACTTCCCCCAAATACAATGGTTTGTTGGTCCAATGAGAACCTACAGATTATTGATTCTATTATCTTTACTCCAACTCTCTAAAGCCCTTACGATGTCCATCTTTTGCCTCCTATCTAGGTCTACAAATAAGTCATCATTTTATTATCCTTTCTACATACATTTTTAACTGCCTTATTCTTTACCATTTTCCCTTAGAAAACCATGAATATGGTTAATCCCAGTTCTTGTGTGACTCTGTTCCTAGATTCCTACAATTGAATTTATTGGAGAAAAAATGCATTTCTATGCTGACAGGAGTCATTTTCAACACTTCATGATAAACCTTAACCTTAAGGGGTTTGGGTGGGGGGCACATCCAAGACAGATGAAAGTTCCCAGGTCAGGGAATGAACCTACACCACAGCAACGACCTGAGCCACTACAGTAACAATGCTGGATCCTTAACTCACTGCACCACAAAGAGAACTCCAGAACTTTTGAGTCTTTAATGTTGCCCAACATCATTTCCTTGTATCCTTTATTCTCCCCCATGCAAAGTTGATTTTATAATTTTTTTTCAACTTCCAAAACTACCTCACTGTCAGCTCATATACCTGCTCAAAACAGAGTTTAAATACTTTCCCTCATTTACCCACCTGCTATCATTAAGCACAAGCACTGGCTTCCCCCCTTGCTCCCTTTAGATGTCCACTACATGTAATATGTGCTCCTGGACTTACGGGAGTTGTCAAGGACTAACAGCAGATCACCAGGAACACGAAAGTGTTAGGCTGCCTAGCTTGTTATGGCAAGTGAGGGCCAACAAGGAGCATCAGAGCAAGAGGGAACAAGGTGTGGTATAGGCTTTAGGTTTGTGCTATGTGAACCTGGGTGGGTCTCAACAAGTGCCTAGCAATTGTTAGTAGCTATTAGGAATTGGGGGGGGGGCATTCGCTAATATGCTATCTTAATTCTTATCTAGGAGGCAAGGGAAAGGCCACAGGACCAAGGCTGTCATTGTAAAAGAAAGAGCCATCACTCATGTTAGCCAGAAGTAACAATGTTTTGCCTATTACAGGGGAGGTAACTGTGTCTAGTCTAGATTCAGTTGGAAATCCAATGACTTGACTGTGAAGAGCCAGCTGTCAGGATCATTTTTTTTGCTATTTTTAACTATCTTTTTTTAATTTTTTTTTTTCTTTTTAGGCCCTCACCTGTAGTATATGTAAGTTCCCAGGCTAAGGATTGTAACAGAGCTGCAGCTGCCAAACTATACCATAGCCACGGCAGCACCAGATCTTGAGAACTATGCTGAAGCTTGTGGCAACGCCAGATCCTTAACCCACTGAGCAAGTTCGGGGATCGAACCCATGTCCTCATGGATACTAGTCAGGTTCTTAACCCACTGAGCCAACAGAACTCCCTTTTTAACTATCTTAAGGAAATGTGTCTTCCCCAAAATGCCAAATTTAGTTATCTCAATGTCCTCTCAATCCTGTTGCTTATTTCCCTAGATTATCTGATATCATTCATTTGTACAGCAAATGTATACGTGACAGTGCTATATTTAGTTTCCAAGACTGCGTTTTTTCTCTCTGCTTTAAAAGTAATTCCTTCTTAGTTCCCAATGTTGATTCCTTCTCTCATCCCTGACTTTTACCTTTTGGAGTACTTCAGAGTTCAGTCTTTTAATACTATGTCTTGTCTATCCACATTTGATACCGAAAATCTTATCTTAATAAAGAAACTTTAAACACCAGTGGCACACTGACTAATTTCCTTGTACATCTTCAGCATGACCCTATCCCCTCAATTCCAGAATCTTTTGCTCCAACTGATTATTATGTCTATTTTTGTACTTTTACAAGTATTACCATGTCCAGAATTCAGCTTCTGAAATCTATCCTTCAAAATAAAACAAACAAAAAAAAGCTACTCATTCTTCAGGTTTGCACATTTCATTAAAGACAACAGTATCCTATCAGTTGCTTAAGACAAAAATCTTAAAGTCATTACTAATGTTTCTCTTTCTCTCTTGGCCCGTAAATAATCATTACATTCTGTTGACATATGTTTATATTCCCATCCTGTTTTTTCCACCTCAGTGGAACCACACTTGTCCAAACCACAATCATCTCTCCTATAGGTACTCAGAACATATCTAAGATGTCCTCTGACTGGACTCTTATCACTTGACAGGCTATTTTTAATGTAGCAATATTCACATCATTTTTCTCATAACCAAGGCAAGGTACCCAATGTGGATCGATGGTCTTAGATAATATGGCCCTCTTTTCCTTCATTATTGTCCCAATTTCATCTGTTTAAGCTGCACTGGACACCTCAGGTAGTTTCTCGCCTCATGGTCCTTACCAACTTATTCTTTCTCAAGTGAGTTAGCTTTTTTCAATTGTAAACATGGCTTGCTCCCTCACTTCTTCTAAGGCTTATCTCAAGGTCACTTTCTCATGGAGGCCTGTTGTAACCTCAGTTTAGAATCTTCCTCCTCCTCTGCACTCATCCTACTTATCCTTTTATTTACCCTTTAGAAATAAAATCTATTTAGGTTTTAAAAGGAAATGCAAAAGTGGCAAATTTGAACACCTACATATCCGTATGTCTTAGGAATAGAGGACATCATTGTCATTAGCCTTCCCACTTCAAGCTATAAAAGAAATAAAAATTTGTGGCATCCTAAGTATTAAAAGATTGCATGACATTGATCCCTTATGCCAAGAGACATTAAGTTAGACTTATACTCAGATGACAGTTAAAACTATTAACAGCCACAATTCGCAAAGAACTTTTTTCAAATTAAAAATAAAACAAAACCAGTCCAAAAGATAATGCACAAAAGTTGTAGATAAGCCATTCAAAGATTAGCATAAATGGCCAATGAAACCTATAAAACAATACACAAAGGAGCATAGCCAGGAAATCATGACATCCCTTCAGTTCTATCCCACAGAAGTAAAATCACTTTGCTGTTCTTGGAAAATAAACCTAGAATAAAAGTAACTATTAATAAGGCAACGTATGAATTTATTTTGGTAGGCCCACACAATGGAATATTCTGCAGTCTTTAAGAAAAGCGAGCTTAATACCTAAGTTGACTTGATAGAGTTTTCATGAGGCTTTTTTGACTGGAAAAAAAAAAATAGGTATAAACATTTAATTTTTTGTCTTTTTGCCTTTACTAGGGCTGCTCCTGCAGCATATGGAGGTTCCCAGGCTAAGGGTCTAATTGGAGCTGTAGCCGCCAGCCTATGCCAGAGCCACAGCAACAAAGGATCCAAGCCTCATCTGCAACCTGCACCACAGCTCACAGCAATGCCAGATCCTTAACTCACTGAGCAAGGCCAGGGATCAAATCTGCAACCCCATGGTCCCTAGTCGGATTCATTAACCCCTGAGCCATGACAGGAACTCCTAAACATATAATTTAAGTTTGGTAACGTAACAGCTAGAAACCTATTTGTGTGTATATATGCATACAATTGTGTATGCATATATAATTATTATTATTGTACATAATAGGTATATTGTATATAATTGGTATATTTTTACATGTGATATACATTGTTTATATGTATTTATATAAGCATAGATTTAGGGTAGTACCCATGTTGCATTAACAGGATTCATAGAGGAGTATTTGGAGCTGAGTTGCTAAGGAAAATGGTTTGCTAATAAGGAGAGTGGGAAAAGTAGATATAGGGAAAAGTGAATATACCTAAACTCCATGTATAGTATGATTTGTTGATCAATTTTTTAAGTACAACATTTAAAAATTTTTAAATATGAAAAAGTTAGGCTTAGAAATAAAAAGTATCAACAGATCTTTCCTGTTCTTTGAAGTATTCCCCTTGATTGATATATTTCAAGTGAAATGACCAGTAAATTACTGTATTGCAAAGATCAACAAGAAACAAGGACTGACAGAACATAGAAGCATACATATAAAACACTACAAAAACAGCAGATGATACAGAGTCATCATCATGACACAGCAAAACTATTCAGACACTCTCACAAAATTTTCTTTAGCCCTGTAATGAATAGAAGTTGTTACTTTTTAAGAATCTCACTCAGACATGTTTTTTATGTATATACATTTTATGACATTTACTTCATTCCATAGTTATTTCAGTAAGTTGACCCTATAATCCTAAAATTCTGTATTCTATTTCTTAAAAAACTTAAATCTTTGTTAACAAGTATAACCTGACCACATGCATCATATGACCCCTGTACTCACTTAACCCATGCCATGTTTAGGTGTTTTCTTTTTTTTTTTTTTAAATTACATGTATACATCCTTTTATCTCAAATTTGATGTCTCATTTAAAAATACTCTTCTGCATGGATTTCAAAAGCAAATTGAACTCCCATTTCAAGCCATTTATTATTTTGGAAAAACACATTTTATTTACTCCTGTTCAAAACAATCCACATATAATTAAATGACAATCTAATTATTCTTAGAACTCAGACACAAGACAACTGTATTCTGAAGGCATCAGTTCAATGTATTACTGCTTAATGAACCCGATTCTGAAATAATTAGCAAGATGTAGTACTAGCATTTAATCCAAAGTACAGCTTTGTAAGTCTATTTAGGTTGTTGATTCATTGCAAAGCACATACGATGGAAAGTTTCATGCTGAAATAAATTTTTTCATAATATTCATAAGCTCACCTGCCTAACTCACTGTTGACTATTTTACTAATGATTAATTAGCTTTAAAAAAGCTCAGGACTATTAAGGATCACATTTAAACTCTTAGAAGCAAGTGATTTGAAGTTGAAGAGACTCTTACTCTTTCCTTCTCCATATGTCTTACATTACAATTAAACTAGCTGAAACCTGTTGTCATTGAAAAATGCTTTCCACCTGCTGACGAAACTTCAGCACCCACTCATTGTGTGTTCCTTTGAGTGACCTTCTCAACCAAACATACACTGCTGTACTCAACTACAATTTAGCTTTGCAATCTTATTTCCACTCAGATATCATATACTTAGTATCATTCACTGGTCATACCCCATTCATTTCAACCTTTTAAATCTTTCTATGAGGAATTACTTAATGGGAGGATTACCTACCCCCTCTAATGCTACCTATCCTTGCACCTTCATCTAATATGTCATTTCTTTCAGGAAGATTTTGTGCCTTTTGCCCAATTGCTGCTTAAGGATAACCATCCTATTCTGGTAGGTTTTGGTCTTTATCTCTATTAAAGAGGGTTCCATATTCTGCTCTTCAAGCCAATTATCAGTGCAATTGCTTTGGTCCACTATACTAGACTCTTAGCTCCTGGAACAAAGTTATCATGTCTCACCTAGATCTGCATCGCTCATAAGGTCTAGTGCAGTGCTGTGCACCTACTCAAAAGTCAATGATAAATGTTTATCAAGACTAACAGAAAATTGTATTCTAGAATCCCAGCAAGTATCTGGACATGAAAAGATCAATGGACACTGAGTAGGGGTTCTGAGAATTTTAGTATTATTAAATAAGGATTTTTTCCAGATCACTAATTTTTGTCTAGTACTTCATTGTGTTGGGGAAAATAAACAATTCTATCAACACATGTAAATTGTTAGATATTATTTTAGAAGTATAGTCTGCTTAATTTATAAACAGGCTCCCACATAAATTATTTTCTGTGTTTAGCTCAAAAACTGTAACCAAATTTAAAGTTACTACTGTGTCAAAAGCAAAGTAAGTGATAATACAAGCCAGCCTCAAATGAACCCAAGCTGTGTTCCCTCCTAACCAGGGTAATAGATAATAGAGAATTTAAATTTAAAGTTACCACTATATTCTACATGTTAGGAATTTTAATAGTAGGTATGAATATATCCGTGACATGTCACATATTTGAGAGTAGGGGAAAGATATATCAAATATCATGCCAGACCCTAGAATAGATTTGATATTTTTCTTATTTGACCCTCATGAAAATTCTACATGATGGTATTGATACTCCTTTTGCAGATGTGGAAAAGGGAAATTACACCCAACGTCACACAACTAAGGAGTGGTAGAACAAGAATAAGAGGCCCTGTTAAAATCATGGCAAACCCTTTTGTATAATTTTAATATGCTTGGCCATTACCATGGCTGGCTTCTCATCTTTCAGGCCTCACCATGACCACCATCTAAAAAGACACTCTCTGGATGCACTGGGTATGTAATCTACCACTCCACTTAACTTCTATCTATGACCATGTTTTTTTTTTTGTTTTTGTTTTTTTTTTTTCCCCACAATATTCTGAACTTCTTACCCTGTTTTGGCTCTTATAACAAAACATCGCAAACTGAGTATCTTATAAACAAGAGAAACTTACTACTCACAGTTCTGGGGACTGAAAGTCCGAGAGAAGGGTGCCTGCAAGGGTGGGTGAGAAGGGCCCACTTCCGGTCACAGATTTCTCCTTTTATCCACACATGGTGGAAGAGGCAAAGGAGCCCAATCAGGACTCTTTTATAAGAGTGTTAATCTTACTGATGAGGGCTGAGGCCTCAAAACCTAATCACCTCCCAAAGTGTCCACCTACTGATACCATCACATTGGACATTAAGATTTGAACTTGTGAATTTGAGAGAGAGACAAATATTCACACCACAGCAATGACCATCAGTATCTTACTTGTTTGTTTAGTTATCTGGAGTCTGTATCTCCCAAAGAATCAGAATACATGAGGACAAAGACTATTTTTTTTTTTTTTTTTGGTCACTACTGCACCCACAATGCCTAGAGTAATGGTTCTCTTTACCAGCAGCATTAACAGCACTTAAAACTCATGAAAAAATGCAAATTTTTGGAGTTCCCCATACTCTCCCCTTGGCACAGTGGGTTAAGTATCCAACTGCAACAGCTGGTCTCTCTGGAGGTGCCAATTCGACCCCCAGACCAGTGAAGTGGGTTAAAGAATCCCTCTTTGCCACATCAGCAGCTTAGGTCTCAGCTGAGGCTCATAGTCATTCCCTGGCCGAGGAACTTACATAAGCCTCAGGTGCGGCCATAAAAAAACAAAAAAATGTAAATTTGTGGGTGTCACCCCAGGACTACTAAAGCAAAACCTCTGTGCAAGCAATTTAGTAATCAGTAGGTGCTGTTTCAAGCCCTCCAGTTTATTTTGATGCAGGCTGAAATTTAAGAACTACTGGCCTAAAACAAGGCACTTAATAAGTATGTAATAGGTATGGAGGAGCATGAATGAATTTAAGTAACACAAGAAGTAAATTTTTCAAACATTTATAACATAATAATATAAAAGGATATATTATAAAATAACACAAAATAATAGAAAGCAAATAAAATCATTTGCATATAATTGAGAAGAATGATAATATCACAGGTTTGTTTTTTTGCTTGTCTGTCTGTCTTTACCACTAGGAATTCTAAGACAAAAACTTTGTATCCTTACAAGTGATTAATCCCAACTTGAACAGACAAAAGTAAACATTTAATTTGTGGCTCAATCACTTGCTCTTGGTTTTCTTCCAGGAGGTATGAAAAGTTATGTACTTCAGCATAGAGTGTGAAAAGACTAGCCAAGCCCTGTTCTCTGTCCTTCTAGGCTGGCTGGCATGTGAAAGGCTACCTTTAGTGAGATTATTAAAAAACTGGAAAGGAATATCTGCATAAGCATTCCTGAAGTCTGAATTCTGGTGGAGAATGAAATTAAATAGCCAGATTCAACAAAATTTAAATGATGTGGTTCTCCCCTGAAGCAGCAGATTCTCATTATAATAAAATTAGTTGAATTTCAAATTAATCAAGCAGGTCAATTACAAGACTATAGGACCAGCTGATCAGCTCCATCCTTGGGAAGTAGAATGAAGTTAGTTTTATAAATTATAAGTAAAATGATGAAATGTTTCAGTTCTGACACATAGAACCCTTGGAGCTCAGTGTTTCTCTTCAACAGTATGTCTTTACTAAATGATACAATATAGTGTAATTATTTTTGTCTTTAATCAATGACATAATGGACTTACATCACAAATATGGTACAGGAGTCTATGTCTAAATTTAATATATATTTTTTTTATTTTTAAGGCACACCTACAACATATGGAAATCCCCAGGCTAGGGGTTGAATCGGGCTGTAACGGCTGGTCTACGCCACAGCCACAGAAATGCCAGATTCAAGCCACATCTCAAACTACTCCATAGCTTGTGGCAATGCCAGATCCTTGACATACTGAGCAAGGCTAGGGATCGAACCCACGTCCTCATGGATACTACTAGTCAGGTTCTTAACCTGCTGAACACAAGGGAAACTCTATTATGTCTAAATTTAAGACAGACTTTGAAAATAAAACAGTTTAAACAAGAATCAAATGTGCCAGACTCTGAACTATTTGTCTATTTCTCAGTAAGAGGCAGGCACTGTAAACTCAAGCAAAAAGACAATGTTATTTTATTCTATTATCTAGAAATAATTATATATGATGACAATAACTTTTCATTCATTAAAGATACCTTAATGAAATATTTTTATCATCCTTTGCAAATAACACAAAAATCATCCAGTTTAGTTAATAAGAGCAAGGAAGAAAAATATCTATGTGTTTGCTTTTGTAAGAAGTTTCTACCCCTTAGGCCTATTCTAGTTTGGAAGTTCCATGGTTTGCTGAAGTGTTACCTCTCTACCCGATCAGACCAACCAGTACCCCTTCAACACATTTACATCTCTAACAGTGCCGGAGTCCAGCTCCAGCAGCCAGGGAGTGCACTCTCCGAAGGAGAGGGACAGAGTCGGTGAATGCACATGGAGGCAGCCTCTTTGTCCCTTCTTTCAGGGCACTGGACTGCTCAAATTTTATTGGCATAAGTTGTTGATTATATAGACAGTTTCTAACTATAGATTACATCATAGTGTTAAAAGTACATTGGTTAACTTTTACATGGTACAGCAGCTATACATCATGTTCTAAGATCTTTGTTTTAACTAAATTTAGTGAGTACAATTTAAGGGCAATTAGGTACAATACATCATGTGGAAAGGAGGAGACTCAGTACAAATCATCCCATGGCCAGTCAATCTCCACAAGTTGAAGAGGTCACAGACATAACAAATCTTGGTTTTAGATCAGTGCTTATCTTTAAAGTGTTTATGGCAGGGAGACAATAGGAGAAAATATAAACCAACTTAACTAGCTATCACTTAAAAGTTTCTATAACTCGTATGTAGGTGTCTTTTGGTCATGAATAATATATGTCTAACTTCTTTAATGAACCTCATTAAAATCCTACCTCTAAAGTTTACTGTATAACTAGTTAGTAGATAAATACTATTTTTTAATTAAGTTGGATTTGAATAGGGGAAAGTCCTTCAGGATGAAATGCTTATTATTGTTGTAATTTTGTTAAATCACAAATCACCACAGGAAAATAAGAATGGAAAATAAGAATAATAAGTAAATAATCAGGAAAGATTGAGGAAAACTGAATAACAAATAAAACAACAGGAAAGACTAGGTCACCCGAGAAACAATCCATGTTCTCTGGCACAAACATGGAAATTGTTTTCCCAGGAAAACCCCAATTCTTCCCCATCAACATCAACAAGAGAGCCTTGTAATCTGAGGCCTGCCCTCGGCTTGTACCGCACAGGCAGGCTTCAGCCTGCCCTTGGTTTTGCACCATAAAGGCAGGCTTTTATCCTGACCAGGAGCCCACCTTCAGCATGCACTGTTCAGGCAGGCTTTTATCCTGACCAGGAGCCCACCTTCAGCATGCACTGTTCAGGCAGGCTTTTATCCTGACCAGGAGCCCACCTTCAGCATGCACTGTTCAGGCAGGCTTTTATCCTGACCAGGAGCCCACCTTCAGCATGCACTGTTCAGGCAGGCTTTTATCCTGACCAGGAGCCCACCTTCAGCATGCACTGTTCAGGCAGGCTTTTATCCTGACCAGGAGCCCATCTTCAGCATGCACTGTTCAGGCAGGCTTTTATCCTGACCAGAAGCTCACCTTTGGCTTGTACCGTTCAGGTGAGCTCCCTTCCTTGGTTAGGAACCTGCCTTCGGGTTTTTCTGCCGTCAGGCAAGGTCCTTTCCTTGAGTCCCTGCATCTCCTCGGCTCCCCACGTAACAGCATGAATAACCTCCCCATCCCAGAGGCACACATCCACTTCAGTCAACATAACAAGGTCTGAAGAAATGTGAGAGAATCTTTTATTGTGCTTGACATCACATTTTCTCTTTTTCCACTGGGAAATATATTTTTAAATGTTTGTATAAAGAGTATCTTTATTGTTATCTAACAATTATTTCTCACAAATCCCTTTTCTTCTCTGCTACATGTCTGCCTGTGCACCCATTCCCCAACCAACTTTTACATCCCCAATACCTTCGGCCAAGAGGAGTTGGCTACGGCAGGTAGTGGGCTCTCAGGCAATTTCAGGATGACACAAAGGTACTGATTTTGTTACTGTCCAAAATGCTTTCCTGCCAATTTGGATACACTGACTATTATATGATGCCAGGCCTTGCTAGATTATTTGGAGTTGATACCTGTCACAGAATACTCTTTTTTATTTATTTATTTATTTTTTTTTTTTGGTCTTTTTGTCTTTTGTTGTTGTTGTTGTTGTTATCTATTGGGCCGCTTCCGCGGCATATGGAGGTTCCCAGGCTAGGGGTTGAATCGGAGCTGTAGCCACCGGCCTACGCCAGAGCCACAGCAACGCGGGATCCGAGCCGCGTCTGCAACCTACACCACAGCTCACAGCAACGCTGGATCGTTAACCCACTGAGCAAGGGCAGGGACAGAACCCGCGACCTCATGGTCCCTAGTCGGATTCGTTAACCACTGCGCCACGACGGGAACTCCTCTTTTTTTTTTTTTTTTTCACTAAACAAGTTTGAATTACTTGCTATCAACTTTAATACTAATAAAAGTGGAATATTAATCATTTACCATAGATTAAAATTTTGAAATGAATTGTAAATAAAACTTACCTCATCTTAAATACAACATATACTATATATATAGTTTACAATAAATTTCAAAGTGTTAATATAGTCGTGGTACTTTCAAAAAATAACAGTATGTACACCAGCTGTGAAGTAGCTGAGCAGGAGCTTTTTGGCAGAAGATTGCTTCATCTGTCTCATATCAACATAGAAAAGCTACGCATATTTTCCCTTGTATGTACTACACACAACACACACACACATACACCAAAAAAAACACCCAAAAAAACAAAAAAACCACATGCCATACATACACAAACAACTTGACTACCCTGCTACCCTTGACAAAGGCAAACTAAATCTAAATGAATTGTTTTAAATCATTTGTGGGAAGGGTCATGCCTAGAACAGTTAAAGAAATCTTTTCAAAACTTGATTAAAAGCAGGTTTACTTTCCAAGCAATAAGAGAGCTTTGGAAGTGAAATTCCAAATAAAAATATTGTCCTTGAAGACATTTTTTCAAAAAAAATAATGATGTAACTTCTTAGAAATTTTTTTTTTTTTTTTTGTCTTTTGTCCTTTTAGGGCTGCACCCGCGGCATATGGAGGTTCCCAGGCTAGGGGTCGAATTGGAGCTGTAGCTGCCAGTCTACACCGTAGCCACAGGAATGCAAGGCCCGAGCTGCATCTGCGACCTACACCACAGCTCACGGCAATGCTGGATCCTTAACGCACTGAGCGAGGCCAAGGATCAAACCCGCAACCTCATAGTTCCTAGTTGGATTCGTTAACCCCTGAGCCACAATTGGAACCCCAGAAATGATTTTAAGCCCTCAAATTTTACAAATCATTTTAAAATAACACAAAGAAATAAGAACAGTTGATATAATAGAATTGGCAGGTATGTGACTATATATGAAATAGTTGTGGTTCAAGGAATAAATGTTTTTGTAGGTTTTAGCAAACATTTATTTCACACTTATTTGTGTTAAGTGCTTATACCTGGGAAACACTGATGCTCAAGATTCACAGGTTTCCTGCCTTCATTAATCTTAAGGTTTAGTAGAAAAGAGAGAAGAATCAAAAAAGATTTCTAGGAGGAGTAGGTAGTGCAAGTTAAAAGAAAAAAAAAAAAGCCTAAAACAAAAAGCAAACATAGGTTTATGGCAATTAAGAAGTAAATTTGACCTAAAACCATAAAATTTCCAGAAAAAAACATATGCACAAAGCTCCTTGATGTCAATGTTGGCAGGGATGTTTTGGAACTGACATCAAAGGTAAACCCAACAAAAACAAGAAGAAAAATTGAGATTATATCAAACTAAAAAGCTCCTGTACAGCAAAGGAAACTATCAAAAAAATGTAAAGTTAATCTGTTGAATTGGGGGAAAATATTTGCAAATCATACAGCAGATAAGGGGTTAATATCCAAAGTATATAAAGAAATCATACAACTCAATAGCAAAAATAAATCCAAACAATCCTGTTAAAAAAATGGGCAAAGTAACTGAACAGACTTTTTTTTTTTTGCCAAAGAAGATATAAAGATTGTTGACAGGTACATGAAAAGATGCTCATAATCACTAACCATCAGAGAAATGCAAATCAAATCCACAGTGAGCTATTACTTCACACATGTAAGAATAGCTATCATCAAAAAGACAAGAAATAACAGGTATTGGTGAGGATGTGGAGAACAGGGGACTCGAATACACTACTGGTGGGAATGTAACTTAATGGCTGCAACTACAGAAAATAGTATGGAGGTTCCTCAAATCATTAAAAAGAGAACTAGTTGCTGATCTAGCAACTTAACCTTTGACTGTTGATCCAAAGGAAATGAAAACACTAATTCAAAAAAGATATATGCCTCCCCATGTTTGTCGCAGCATTTTTCACAATTGCCAAGATATGAAACAAATTTAGTGTCTATTGAGGAATGAATGAATATATAAAATGTGGTACAGGTACACCTTGTTTTACTGTACTTTGCTTTTACTATTCTTCAGAGATATTGCCTTTTTCACAAAACTATAAGTTTGTGGCTACCCTGCATTGTCAGACGATGGGTAGCATTTATTAGCAATAAAGTTTTTTTAATAATTTACCATTTTTTTGACATAATGCACTAGGAAACCAAAAAATTCATGTGACTGACTCACTTTACTGCAATATTTGCTTTACTGTGGTGGTCTGGAACTGAACTAGTACCATTTCAGAGGTATACCTGAGTGCACACACATATATACACACAGAGAGGAATATTATTCAGCCATAAAAAGTATGAAATATTGCCACAACACTGATGAAACTTGACCTCATCCTAAGTAAAATAAGCCAGGCCTTAAAAGTAAAATGCTCTATGATCTCACTTATACGTGAATTGCAAAAATAAAATGAGAGAAAACACTGAACTCAAAGATACACAGAACAGGTTGGTGACTGCTAGAATTGGGGAAGTGAAAGAAATGAGTGAAGGGGATAAATATGTATAAGTCTCCAGGTAAAATAAGTCATGAGGACTTATATAGTTAAAAATCCTGTATTCAATATTTGAATGTTGCTAAGAGACTAGATCTTAAAGTTCTCATACAACAAAAAAAGCAGCTAAAATATGAGATTATTTTTCTAATAATTTTTAATTTGATTTGACAGGAATTTTTTTCTGGGAGAAAAAAGAAATTTAGAGATTTCAGAATATAACAGTAGGGGAAGTTTATATATATCTCAAAAATTATTTCTCTTTTACCTTATAAATGAAGTATCCAACTGCATTTTAAATGATTCTTTTGACCAAAGTAAATCTACATAAAACTTCTCACAAATTCATATAATCATTAAAGTTAGATACATCTGAAAAGATTGTAAAAGCATAATCTTCCAAAACCAGGTTATTTTTGTTTGAGATAAAATGCTGTTTGACAAGACCACATTAAATTATCGAAAGAGAAAATTTATAGAGTGTAAATTATCCTTCCTTATTTTTTTGATTTGAGTTCAGCTACTTAGATTTTCAGGGAAGAGCTGATGCAAATGAGAAAATCCTTTCCGCAAATCCTAGCCCAAATGATTGTAGCTAGCTTTCTTTTATCCAATAATGCTGAGAAATTATCATGAGAAAGAAGTTCAAGCATCTACGGTGGAATGAGAATAATACAGAAAAGCTTATGTGAATGAAGCCAGTTTCTTTTCAAGAAGCATACAGAAAAGTGAACAGAAAAATCAAGCAGTAATAGGAGGGAAAGCACAGATCAGTTTCCCAGCTTCTCTATAAAGTCTTTGACAAAAGAGCAAGTTACCTGTAAAATGCATTTTCCACATTTCAACTCTTTTCTAATCTGTAAAATAATAGAGTAGTTGTATGTAAAGAAAATGTGTTTAAAAAAATGCATGTAAAACTATTTAGAGCAATACATGATATTAAACAATGGCTATTTACTGAACTGATGTACCTAAGCAGCATCAATCTACTTGTTTTCATCCTTCCTAACAGAAATATATCTTTATTAGGATAGCCACATTCCCCTAAGCCCTGCCATTAAACACTTGCTTTCAAGGTCACCAGTCCCATCCCTAACATCCTGAGAGATTTCTGATTGGTCTGATGCACTCATGTAATTTTACTTCCCCTGGCAGTGATTGGAATAGGTAGGCGTGAGGAATATAATTCTGATCAATTCTAGGAAAGGTTTACTCACTCTTAAAAGGACACATTCAAAATAACTGCTTCTCAGCAGTGTTGATTCAGTATGAAATGCCTAGATAGGGGGAAATAGTAATACTGTAAACACAGGCAGATGAATCTTTGAGGAACTTTTACTACAGTTGCTAAAATGGACAAATGGAAGGAACTTAGGGCTTTGATGACAAGTGATTTACCATCTTTTATTTTCAGTTGAATAAAATTCAACTGAATTTTCCTATTTGTTTAAGCCAGTCTGAAATCAAATGTGATTTTACCAACTTAAAACTACAAACATCTGAAGTAATACATTATAGTAGTAAATGTATATATATGTAATATAAAATGTGCAGTAATATACATGAAAAGTAGCATATATCTTTATGTAATGAACACATTTTATGGTCTTTACTTAAAGAAATGACACAAAACACAATACTGGATCTGCATTAGCCTGAATTTTTTTTTTTCTTCTTTTGCTTTTTTTAGGGCCACTCTAGCAGCATAGGTAAGTTCCCAGGCTAGGGGTCAAATCCGAGCTACAGCTTCCAGCCTAGGCCATAGCCACAGTCACAGCAACATGGGATCCAAGCTGCATCTGTGACCTACACCACAGCTCATGGCAATGACAGATCCCAGACCCACTGAGCAAAGCCAGGGATCAAATCTGCATCCTTGTGGATACTGGTTGGATTTGTTTCCACTGTGCCACAAGGGGAATTCCCCTGAATTCTTAACATAATAATGCTATAAAAACTATTTTAAAATGTCTGTTTTTTTAATAGGCTTAATTTTTAGTAATGATGATAATTCTTAGTGTAAAAATACCAATTGGAGTCACTGATACTCACCTATAAACAGCAGAGTTCTTAAATATTTATTTCTTCCTAAATTCAACAGTGAATCCTTTACATTGAGCATAATATTATGGAATAAGGACAGTGTCCAGAAATTTTTTTTTTTTCTTTTTGCCATTTCTTGGGCCCCTCCTGCGGCATATGGAAGTTCCCAGGCTAGGGGTCTAATCGGAGCTGTAGCTGCCAGCCTACACCAGAGCCACAGCAACGCGGGGATCCAAGCCCAAGTCTGCAACCTACACCACAGCTCAGGATCCTTAACCACTGAACGAGGCAAGGGATTGAACCTGCAACCTCATGGTTCCTAGTCAGATTCATTAACCAGTGAGCCACAACAGGAACTCCCAGAACTTCTGATAGAGAACATGACTGGGACTAAATTCTGAAATATATAGCTTAGTTTGTAGTTTGAAAACAAACCACTGGGTCTAACTGACCAGGGTATAAACAACATTAGGGGTAATTTAAAGCCATGGAGTATAGACTTTTCGGTGATAGCCTTTCTGGCTTGTGTAGGGTGGTATCTCATAGTAGTTTTGATTTGCTTTTCTCTAGTAATTAGCAACATTGAGCATCTTTTCATGTGTTTTTTTGGCCAACTGTATGTCTTCTTTGGAGAAATATCTAGTTGGATCTTCTGCCCCACTTTTGCTTGGGTTGTTTTTTTGATATTGAGCTTCATGAGTTGTTTGAATATTTTGGAGATTACTCCCTTGTCAGTAGCTTCATTTGCAAATTTCTTCCATTCTGTGGGTTGTCTTTTTGTTTTGTTTATGGTTTCCTTTGCTGTGCAAAAACTTAAGTTTAATTAGGTTCCAGTTGTTTATATTTGTTTTGATTTTCACTAATCTAGGATGTGGATCTGAAAAGATATTGCTATGGTTTATGTCAGAGAGTGTGTGTCTATGTTTTCCTCTAAGATTTTTAGAGTATCCAGTCTTATAATTATGTCTTTAATCCGTTTTGAGTTTATTTTGTGTATAGTGTTAGAGAGTGTTCTTATTTCATTCTTTTACATGTAGCTGTCCAGTTTTCCCATCACCACTTATTGAGAAGACTTTCTTTTCTCCAT
Source organism: Sus scrofa (assembly GCF_054392235.1). NCBI lineage: Eukaryota > Metazoa > Chordata > Mammalia > Artiodactyla > Suidae > Sus > Sus scrofa. The sequence continues at coordinate 183,136,404 of NC_139383.1, read as the reverse complement.
TGTATATTCTTGCCTCCTTTGTCATAAATTGACCATAGATGTGTTGGTTTATTTCTGGGCTTTCTATCTATCCTATTCCACTGATCTATATTTCTGGTTTTGTACCAGTACCACAGTATTTTGATGAATGTGGCTGTGTAGTAGTCTGAGATCAGGTAGCCTGATTCTTCCAGCTCCATTTTTCTTTCTCAGGATTGCTTTGGTTATTTGGGGTCCTTTTGTGTTTAAAATACAAATTTCAAAATTTTTTGTTCCAGTTCTGTGAAAAATGCCATTGTTAATTGGATAGGGATTGTGTTGAATCTATAGCGTGCTGAGAAAAAGGAACCCTCTTACACTCTTGGTGGGAATGTAAATTGGAACAACCATTATGGGAAACAGCAGAGGTCCTCAAAAAACTAAAAGTAAAACTATCATACGATCCAGCAATCCCACTCCTGGGCACTGATAATTTGAAAAGATACATGTACCACAGTGTTCATTACAGCAAAATTCATAATAGCCAAGACATGGAAGCAACCTAAAGGTCAATCAACAGAGGAATAGATAAGGAAGATGTAATCCATATATGCAACAGAATATTAGCCATAAAAAAAGAATGATATAATGCTGCTATTTGCAGCAATATGGATGGACCTAGAGATTATGCTACTAAATTAGAGAATGAAAGACAAACATCACAGGAAATCACTCACATGTGGAATCTAAAAAAAAAAAAAGATACAAATGAAATTATTTGCAGAACAGAAACAGACTCACAGACTTTGAAAAAAAATTTATGGTTACCTGAGGGGACAAGTTGTAGGGAGGGACAGACTGGCAGTTTGGGACTGGCATATGCATACCATGGTATATGGAATGACTGGCCAACAGGGATCTGCTGTCTATAGGACAGAGAACTCTACCCAATATTCTGTGATGATCTATATGGGAAAAGAATCTAAAAAAGAATGGATGCATGTATATGTATATCTGAATCGCTTTGTTGTACAGCAGAAATTACCACAACATTGTAAATCTGTTATATTCAATAAACTTTTAAAGATAAAAAAAAAAGCCATGGAAAGCAGTAAACCTAATGAAATAAAGCATTGGGGCAGAAACAGTTAAATGTTTTTCATTGAATGAACTGACTCTTTTCCTTTGTGCCACTTCTCCAACACTTTACATTGTTCAGGATCATATAACAGAACCAGTGCCTTCTTCACTTCTCAGTGTCACTTCAAGATGATTACTTCTCTACCCTTCAAAAAATTCTGCTTCAAAAGTTCCACTTTCAGCTAAGATAGAGCAGTCTGCAGTAAGCCAAATATCCTGGCATCATGGGACATTAACAATTTGATAAAGAACATCTAGAAAAGAAAACACAGAATTTTATTCTTGTTCCCCCCTAATGCCACAAGACTTCTACCAATTTTGTTGGAAATAGAGTGGATGAGAGCATGAGAGAGCAGAGAGGAGGGGGAGAGAGTGAGAAAGAGAGAGAGAAACTAACAAACAAATAGAAAAACTGAATACAATTTAAAAAGTAATAAAGGACTCTGAATATATGAAAGTGTTTCTGAGACTCTCAGGATTTGGGAAGACAGAATCCTAAAGGAGAGGACGCCATAAAGAAGTGAGTCAGCAATCTGAAGCCACATAATTTGTCCTCACACTCACCAATTCTGGCCACGAGGCAAGGTCTGAGGATCCGGGCAATGAGCCTATAAAGAGGGATGATGCTAAGAGGTGGAGAAAACACAGAGCTTTGGCAGCATCACAGGGCTAAGGGGACAAAAACGAGAGACATGAAGTGTCTAGATGGAGTTGGAGAGAAGAGAACACCTAAGCCCAAAGCTCATATGATTTTCCCTGACAAGATTTCTACTGAATTCTGCAACTGTCTGATACACAAAGCTAAGAAGCCAAACAGAAAACCTTCAGAAAGGAAAAAAATTTGGAATTCCTGTGGCACTGGAGAGACAAGAACAGCATTTTCATAGATACTCTTTATCAAATTGTGAAAGTTCTCCTATACTCCTGGATTCCCTATAATTATAGCAAATGGATTTTGAGTTTTGTCAAGTGCTTTTCCCACATGGGTTGATATAATCGTATGATTTTTCTTCCTTAACCTGTGAATATGATAGATTACAGATTTCGCAATAATCAGTCTTGCATCCCTGGAATAAAATATATTTTTTAAAAGGTGTATCATTTTATTTCTAGAATGTTATATATTAATATATATATTAGTACATATTAATATATTACTGAATTCAATTTGTTAATATTTTGTTGAGGGTTTTGCATTAGTGTTATTCAGGAGAAAAAATGGTCTTTAGTTCTCACCTTTGAACTGTTTTTGTCTGGTTTGTCAGTCAGGGTAATACTGGCCTCATAAAACTAAGATGGAAATTGTTCCTGTCTCTTGGATTTTCTGGAAGAGATTGTGAAGAACTGCTGTTAATTCTTTTTAAAGTGTTTATACAATTAGCGAGTGAAACTATCTCAACATGGAGATATCTTTTTAAGGAGTTTTTAATTATGACTATAATTTCAATAATAGTTATATTGTTATTCAAGGTAGCTTTTCTCACGTTGGAAGCATCATTGATAGTTTGTGCTTCTAGAGGAATTGGTCTACTTCATCTAAAATGACAAATTATATGTAGAGAGTTGTTTTCAGTATCCCCTCCTTAATTTTTCTGTCTGCTGGGTCTGTAATGATATCCTATGTTCATGTTTGATATTGGTATTTGGTGTCTCTGATTTTCTTTCTTTGTCAGCCTTGCTATAATGTTATGAATTTTACTGATATTTTTTAAGAACCAGACTTTTTTTTTATTCTACTCATTTTATGTTTTGTTTTCTTCTTTTTGATTTCATTTGATTGAGAGCTTTCTATTATTTCCTTGCTCTTCTTTTCTATTTCCTCAAAATGAGGGGTAGATTATAGATATAAATCTGAGATATTTCTTCTTTTATAATATATGTATTTAGTGCTATATATTTCCCTTTCTGATAATAGAGAAAAAACAGGCAAGAGTTATTTCAATTTTATAGAAGGACTTTCAAAGCAACTCTGTCAATGAATAAGCATCAATTTTCTAACTTTAAAATTGCTACTATAATTTTACACATAAAAGAAAACTTTGAAATAGTTTGGCTGATACATTCAGCACATCCAATATATCAAAATATGAAAGAATGCCTACTATATACAAGACACTCGAATGTAATAGTGAATAATAAATTGTTTCTACTTTAAAAAACTGTATTGGGTCTTTTTTTCTGATTCCAAATTATATTCATCCATTTCTCTATCCATTGCTCTATTCACCACACTCATATAAGAGACTGCAATAGCTTTCTAATGGGTTCCATTGTTTCTCTACAGTTTCTTCTCCACACAGTATTAAGTGTTCTTCAAAATGTAAAGAAAGGAAAGAAGGAAGAAAGGAAGGAAGGAAGGAAGGAGAAAGGAAGGAGGAGACAATTTGGGTTATGCCATTTCTTTGTCATAATCCTGTCAATGAATTTGTAATGTATTTATTCATTTATTTATTTTAATCTTTTGATTATAGTTGATTTACAATGTTATGGCAATTTCTACTGTACAGCAAATTGATCCAATTACACACATACACATACATATATATATATATATATATATACATACACATTCCTTTTCTTACATTATCCTCCATCATGTTCCACCACAAGTGATTAGATATAGTTCCCTATGCTATACAGCACTATTCCATTGCTTATCTACTCCAAATGCAACAATTTGCATCCAATAACCCCAACTTCTAGTCCCTCCCATTCCTTCCCTCTCCCCCTTGGCAACAAGTCTGTTCTCCATGTCCATGAGTTTGTTTCTTTTCTGTAGATAAGTTCATTTATGCCATATATTAGATTCCAGATATAAGTGGGACATCATATGGTATTTGTCTTTCTCCTTCTGATTTACTTCACTTAGTATGAGAGTCTCTAGTTCCATCCATGTTGCTACAAATGGAATTATTTTGTTCTTTTTTATGGCTAAGTAGTATTCCATTGTGTCTACTAGATACTAGATCTTCTGAATCCATTCATCTGTCCTTAGACATTTAGGGTTTTTCTGCATCTTGGCTACTGTGAACAGTGCTGCAATGAACGTAGTGGTGTATGTATCTTTCCGAATAAAAGTTTTGTCTCGATTTATGCCCAGGAGTGGGATTTCTAGATCATATGGTAGTTCTATATTTAGTTTTCTAAGATACCTTGATACTGTTTCCATAGTGGTTGTACCAGCTTACATTCCCAAAAACAGTGTAGGAGTGTGTCCTTTGCTCCACACCCTCTCCAGCATGTGTTATCTGTGGACTTATTAATGATGGCTATTCTGAAAGTGATACCTCATTGTAGTTTTCATTTGCATTTCTCTAATAATCAGGATTATTGAGCATTTTTTCATTTGCCAGTTGGCCATCCATATGCCTTCTTTGCAGAAATATCTATACAAAGTCTTCTGCTAAATTTTCATTTGGGCTGTTTGTTTTTTCCTGTTGAGTTGTATGAGTTCTTTGTATGTTTTGGGGATTAAGCCCTTGTCAGTTGCATCATTTGAAACTATTTTCTCAGGTTACTTATGTTGCCTTTTGTTTCTTTTATGGTTTCCTAGCTGTGCAAAAGCTTGTCAGTTTGATTAGGTCCCATTCGTTTATTTTTGTTTTTATTCCTGTTGCCTTGGGAGACTGATCTAAGAAAACATTTGTACTATTGATGTCAGAGAATGTTTTGCCTGTGTTCTCTTCCAGGAGTTTAATGGTGTCTTGTCTTACATTTAAGTCTTTAAGCCATTTTGAGTTTACTTTTGGGCATGGTATGAGGGTGTGTTCATTTCACTGATTTACTTGCAGCTGTTCAGTTTTCCCAGTACCATGTGCTGAAAAGACTGTCTTTTTCCCATTTTATATTCTTACCTCTTTTGTCAAAGATTAATTGACCATAGGTGTCAGGGTTTATTTCTGGGTTCTCTGTTCTGTTCCAGGGTCTGTAAGTCTGTTTCAGTATCAGTACCACACTGTTTTGATGACTGTGGCTTTGTAATATTGCTTGAAGTCTGGAAGAGTTATGCCTCCTGCTTGGTTTTTGTTCCTCAAGATTGCTTTGGCAATTCTGAGTCTTTTGTGGTTCCACATAAATTTTTGGATTGTTTGTTCTAGTCCTGTGGAAAATGTCATGGATAATTTGATAGGGATTGCATAGAATCTGTGGATTGCTTTGGGTAGTAGGGCCATTTTAATGATATTAATTCTTCCAACCTAGGAGGATGGAAGAGCTTTCTATTCCTTAATTTCCTTGATTAATGTTTTATAGTTCTCAGCATTTAAGTCTTTCACCTCCTTGGTTGAATTTATTCCTATGTGTTTAATTTTGGGGGGTCTGGTTTTAAAAGGTATTGTATTTTTGTATTCCTTTTATAATATTCATTGTTAGTATAGAGAAATGCAAATGATTTCTGAATGCTAATCTTGTATCTTGCTACTTGGCTGAATTCACTGATCAGTTTGAGTTTTTGTATGGAGTCCTTGGGGTTTTCTATATTTAATATCATATCATCTGCATAGAGTGATAATCTTAACTCTTCTAATTTGGATACATTTTACTTCTTTTGTTTATCTGATTGCTGTGGCTAGAACTTCCAGTACTATGTTGAATAAAAGTCAGCATCCCTCTCTTGTTACAGATTTTAGCAGGAAGGCTTTCAGCTTTTCTCCATGAAGTTATTATATCTGCTGTGGGTTTGTCATAAATGGTTTTTCTTATGTTAAGGTCTGTTCCCTCTAAACCCACTTTGGTAAGAGTTTTTATCATGAATGGATGTTTGACTATGTCAAATGCTTTTTCTGCATCTATTGAGATGATCATGTGGTTTTTTACTTTTCTTTTGTTAATGTGGTGTATGACACTGATTGATTTGTGTATGTTGAACAATCCTTGTCAACTTGGGATAAATCCTACTTGGTTTTGTTGTATTATCTTACTTACATGTTGTTGGATTCAATTGGCCAAAATTTTGTTGAGAATTTCTGGTGATGCAGGCTGCTCCTAGTTGCAGGGCCCCTGAAAGTGACAGTGACCATCAGGCAGGTATAGGTGGTACCCAGAGCCTTTGACAGTGGCAGTGGCAGGGCAAGTTCATTCCCAGGGTGTGAGAGTAACAACTCATGGTGCTCATTTGCAGTGCCCTCCTCTGTGTTGATCTCTGAGGTGACTGGGGTTGTAGGAAGTGCCTGTTCACAGACCCCTGGTGGTGGTGGGCCACATCCACTTCTGGAGTCTGAGATGACTTCAGTGGTTTGCCCCTGCTGTCTGTAGTCTATGCAAGAGGTGCCACATTGTGCTTAGCCCATTCAGAAAGGGCCGCCACCCATAGCCTGCACAAGAGGGGCCCATTGCCTGCACAAAAGGCACCTTGCCACCCATAGTCCCACTCTCTAAGTGTTCACACGTGTACAGAGAAATATTCCTATGGCAGTCCACCCCTCCTCCTATTGCCTTCCCCAGTAATAGTACCTTGCTTCTCTTGCATGCCCACTCTGCCTCCCAGTTTCCTGTGGCTGAGGAGCTCCACTCCCCAGCCCTTGGAACACCACTCTCTAGGCCTTCAGGCTGTCTCCACACAGCCAGCCCTAGTCCTCTCCCCAGAACCAACCTCTAGAGCCTGAGTCTAGTGCCCAGCCCTCCTCTGAGAGTCTCAGGCTATGGTGTCCAGGAGGTTATACCAATGGTCTATGTGGCTCTCTCTCTCTCTGCTTTGCCTTCCTCAGTCCAGCTGCTGGCACTTTCCTCTGAGGCTTTGAAGCCCATCCTCTTGGCTGATCTCCTCATCAGTTATGTGGCTTCCCAGGGTGTGAGTCCCTTTCCTCTTTCACAGCTCCATCTCAGAAGTGCAGGACCCATCCTGATTCCTTTTCTTTCCTCTCTTTTTTTTCCCTTTTGTTCTATCCAGTTATGTGGAGGGTTTCTTGCCTTTTTTGGAGGTTTAAAGTATTCTGCCAGCATTTAGTAGATGTTCTGTGTGAATCATTCTAGACATAGATGGTTTTTATTTGATGTGTTTGTGGAAGAATGTAAGGGCCATGTCTTACTCCTCTGCCTCTCCTGTATTGCATTTAAAATAAAATCCAATCACTGCCCTATGGCCTAAGGAGGCACCCATAATCTGGGTAACAGTCTGGGTCTTGCCTTCTTCTAAGAGTTAATCTCATAACATTCTTAATATTCTCCACCACTGTTTTTTTTTTTTTTTTTTTTTTTTGGCTATGGCTGCAGCATATAGAAGATCAAATCCTAGCCTAGCAGTGACCCAAACCACAGCAATGACAACAGGACAATGCTGGATCTTTAACCACTAAGCCACCAGGGAACACATTTCCCCTTCTTTTAATTTCTTCCATACAGACTCCTTTCACTGGCCCTTTTAATCTGCTCTTCCCACTGCCTGGAACACTCTTACCTCTAATATTTTCCAGAAGTCTGGCAACTACTTTCACACAGAGCTCATCTCACCACAAGTGTTTTCTCTTTAGAGATTTCTTCCAAATTAGATACCATTTTATCTAATTTGGCCCTTTGAGACATCTTCTCTAATACAAATGTTTGTTGCATTTATAACTGTTAACAGTATTTTAAATCATCTGGCCAATTTATTTGTTTAATTACCTAAATTCTGTCTCTTCCATTTACCATTTATGTCTTTCTCAGTGCTGTAGTCTTGGCATTTAAAGCAGTTCCTGGTGTGAGACTGATACTCAGTAAATATTAAATACAAGGATTATGCAGAATAGAGCCTACACAAAATAGTATAATGCAAGGCAAAATGTTATAAGTAATATAAATGTGAAAGTATTATCAAAGCACATGTACAGACTGTGGGTTAGGTGTATGTTTAGAGTTATAGTATTGGCACTATTAGCTATGAGTCGGAACAAATTAATGAAATTTCTTGTGATTTTGTTTCCTCATCAGTAAAAGTGAAGTAGTAGAAGAAATTACCTCATAGACTTTGAGGTTCAAATGAGGTTTAAATTGTGAAGCATAAACTTGGAGTGTACCTGGCATTTCTAAGGCTTCCTTAATATCAGATATTATTAACATTAAAGTGCATATTTATCATTAATGTTATAAAATTATGCAGAGATCTTTGGGATTGAGTAAATTGAAGTTTCAGAGAGAATTTGGCATTTGAAGTTAATATAAAAGTCTAGTAGGAAGGTTATAATCATAAAAGAAAGAGTAAGTGAATGAATGAATGGTATTTATATAACATGTATATATTTGTTTTTATAAATGCCACTTGTATGTATATCTATATCTACCTATCTACTATATGTTACAGGATATAGATGCTATATAAAGCAAAACACTTCAGTCATACCAATTCCTCTTAGGTAAATTCTAAAAAAATAAGATAACAAAATTAAATCCACAGGTTATTATCCCTCTATCTTCTATTTAGAGAGGGGAGGAGGAAACTCAAAACATAATTGGAATCAGACAATATGTAATAATTATATTTTTGCCCTTCTTTCCTTATGTGGAATTTTAAGCAAGTAACTTAGGCACTATGATGCTTGATTTCATTATTTAAAAAATGAAATAAAAAATCACCAACAAGATGTGTCTTATAGGACTACTGTGGAAATTATAGAAATTGTATAGGTTAAAAAATTTGCTAGTTGATATAGTGACCAAATAGGCATTTAATAAGATTTTCACAGATGTAAATATATATTGACCTTCTAGAAGCAAATAGAAATCAATGAAATATTTATACCACTTTATTATAGCTGAAAGATGAGTCAATAACAAATTTCTGTAAATGTTCTTATATCATTTCTTATATATTAATTTTGCAAAGAGAAAAAAGTAAAGGAAGTAAAGAGGGGTAGGAGAGAAAGTGCAAACGAAGAGAAAAAAGAGACATTGGCAAGTAAACTCTTGGGATAAACAAGTAAAGATAACCAGATCTAAAATTGATGCTCAATAAGTACATAGTGTTAAATACATGATTTATCTTGTCCTCACAGTATTAGCAACGGCTCTGCTGTCGTAGTAGACATAGTTAGTTTAAAAAAAATGTATCATCAAAGTTACTCATTAAAGGATGCTCATTTCCTTTCCAATTGCCCAGGAAAAAAAGTACAGATTTGTGTTTTAAGCCATCCATTCTGCAAACAAACTATAACTGCATTTTTGTTTTGGAAAGGACAAAAATAGTGAGTGTTTTGATTGAATATCTGTATTTATGTTTCTAATAGAAAACATAACTATTCTTTTGTCATCTTCAATGTTGAAATTATAGTGAATGATATCCAACAAAATATGTATTTTTAAAAGCAGTGTGTTTTCTACAGCCCATTATGCCATATTTTTAAAGTTATGGTTTTCTCATTGAATAAGCTATAACTGTACCATTCAAAGTAAGGGAATGAAAATTTTCTGAATTGGTTTTTATTTTGGCTAAGGGCAGGACCAGCTAAAATGAATCTGCCCTCTGAAGATGATACTGTGAGAGGATACGGCCACATTAATTCTGATTATACTTATTTAGAAGTGTGTAACCAATACTATTTAACAATTCTATACAATTAAAGATTAGCATCATGTTCCTCACTTGAGTTTCGATATGATCAAATAAAGAATGGTTTAATAATATTCAGATGCTAATCTAATGATTTTCCATGGAAATAACTGGACTATTTGGAGAGTTAAAACTCTGAGATGAATTTTATACATCTCAAGATTTATTTGTATGTTCTCAAGGATCATATAGACATGATCTGCACAAGAAAAATAGTTGTTCTACAGAGTTGTTTTTTCTATCACATTAGCAGTCAAACAGTAGATTGCTAACATACAGAAGCAAGATTATAACTTTTGTTTTCCTGATTCTGTTGGCTTGTATTTTCCAAACAACTTTTTTAAGAAGTGGTAAAACAGGCATCTTTATTATGTTTATCAGTTATCTTTCTGGTATTATATGATTAATATTATAATCAATAATGAGTGTCCAACAAGGTCTCTTCTCCCCATTTCCACTTCGATTTCAATGCTTTATATTTTTAAACTCAGGGCTCTGCCCATATTTGACCTCACCAACAGCAAGTCCATCCAGGAAGGAGTTACAAGAGAAGCTTGTGACTCAGGACAAAATCCCTCTAAACATAGATAACTCTTTTCCATATGTTTCAAAAAGGACAACCCTATTCTTTTAGAGCTTCATTTTGAGCTTACAGTGCCTCAAGAATTCTTGAGGTAAAAACTTCATTGTGCAGTAGTCTTACCACCACTTACACCGATCCACAATCTCTGTGAGACAATGTGCACCAGTTTAACCACCATCTCAGTGCTTTCTATGTGGTACAGTCCTCCTTCCAAAGGATTCATTTCTGATTTTAACATATGCTTTCTGGAGACAATGTTTTATCCAGATGGAGGGACTTCTTCCACTGAAACACTGTTTTTGACCAATTGGCAAAAAATTTTAAAACTGTTTGGCAGACTGCCATGAAAGTGGCCACCTACTCCACTTATGGAGTTGTTTTCAGTGCCAGAAAGGGTAAATTTTATGAAAAGAAGCAAGGGGGCATTTCTATACCTTAAAGGATACCTGAATGAGACACTGATTCTAACTTTGCTGTGTCTATGGTTGTCATTTATTCTTAGACCAGAGTACATACTGAATGGACCTTATACATATCTAAATATTAAAGTTAGTGTAAAGATTTTGAAAATAAGAGTTTATATATTCTAAAAAATAAGAAAACAAATCTATACAGATCTATGATAAAGTTTGGACTTTTATTAGAAGTTTGTGTTAGCTAATGTTGAATAAATCATAGCAAAGTGTAGAGCTAAGGAAAATAATCTGTGAAAAATATTTATGTCCGAGGCCATTCTATTCCTTTAAGTTTCCATGCAGGTAAGTATGAATTTGGATTCCAGTTGTTGCTAAGGATAAACACTCTTTATCCAACATTTTTGTGTGACTAGGGCATTCCTCCTATCTTAATTATAATGATTATAATCTGGTTCTACAGTGTCAACAAAATAACCAGCATTGGGATTTTTGCCTGTTTCTCTATTGGCCAGACTTCATGATAAATCTCCTCCGAAGCCGTCTCATTGTGTTTAGACTGTGAATGCCTTGTCATTCCTCTATCCGGACTACAAACATTAATATCCTCAATTGGAAAATAAATAATTCTGCTATAAAATACAGAAATGCTTTATAGTATATATTTTATATACTATGAAGGAATGATGTACTATATGATTAAACAATATACACTATGGGTAAAGAAAAACTCACTATATAAAAATAAGAATTTTAAAATCTGATCTATCCTCAAGTCCCAAAATTTTACAAGAAAAATCCATTCCCTCTTAGAAACTTATTGTTAACTGTTGAATTATTTTCACTACGCTATTATGAATCTCCTTCCATTCAACATCATTTTCTGAAAATTATAATGACATATTACATGGAAATTTAACACAAAGGGAATACTTTTGGATATACACTTTTACAAATAAGAATGATAATTATTATAGTTTATTATGCCATAGGTCATTACTCTAGTTCAAGGACTGTTTATAAATCTACCTACATTGCTTTTTAATTCACCTAAAAAAAAAAAAAAGGACATGCATGTTATTGATATACTAGTACAGATGAGGAAGATGTAGAATATAAATGGTTAAATTTTAAGTTGAGTCACATGATATTGTTATTTTGTAATAAAAAAATACAAATATCAACATTTTGGTACGGCTCAATCTAACACAGTAATCAAAGAGCATCCAGGCTACAAGTGGAAGAGTCAAGATGCAGATGTAGACAACCTGGCTGCTGACCGGGGATAGCCCTTCTAAAATCAAAGTTTTGCTGTTCTTGATCTTGTATTATTTCCTGGAGGTCCAGTAAATCCCCTTATCTTGGGTAAAATTATAATGATTATAGAAAATACAAGAAAATATCTAGTATCTGGATCAAAATTTTTAACAAACTCAAATATATACATCAAGAAATAGACAAATTTGATTGAATGATAATTATTTCTGTCCTGTTAAAATACCACTACCAAATTTCTAGATAGACACTGATATGAGAAATTACTATAAATATTGCCAATCAAAAAGGAAATACAGCATTCGCTGAAAAGAAAAGGACAAAGTTATAAAAAGGCAAGTACAAAAGAGGACTCCTTGAAAAAAAAAGGGGGGGGGAGTTCCCGTCGTGGCTAAGTGGTTAATGAATCCGACTAGGAACCATGAGGTTACGGGTTTGGTCCCTACCCTTGCTCAGTGGTTAAGGATCCGGCGTTGCCGTGAGCTGTGGTGTAGTTTGCAGACGCAGCTCAGATCCAGCGTTGCTGTGGCTCTGGCATAGGCAGGTGGCTACAGCTCCGATTGGACCCCTAGCCTGGGAACCTCCATATGCCATGGGAGTGGCCCAAGAAATGGCAAAAGACAAAAAAAAAAAATACTGAAAATAAGTTCAAAATTATTACCAGGTAATGACTGTTAAATGATTATATAACAATGGGATATTTTATACCTACTGGGTTTGTTAAAGTAAAGCACTGGATAATGCCTGGTTTGGGGAACATGAAAAATTACAAGAACCATGTGATACACCTCCCATGGATCCTGGGAAGCGATTCTAAATAAAAATTTTGACTTTTTTGTCCAGATTAAATACAAGCATATCCTATGGCCCATCAACTGTTCACAAAAGGATATATTTCCTCAAGAAATTTCCGCAGAGCACCTTAGGAGGACATGTATAATTTGCTTATTTCATAGTTGCAGCTCACCTTACTTTGAAATGGAACTGCATGACTTATTCTAACCATAGGAATGTAGGTACCAGTGTAATGCATAACCTATTGATCCAGCTTCTAAATTGCTCATGAAATTCTCTGGTTGTTATTTCTTCCCTCATCTACTGGACAGATGCGGAAGGTACAATGAAGAATTTGAAGAACACCTAGACACAATAGCCTACTAGAAAGACTTTAAAGACCTACTAGATTAAATCACCACCAATGGGATGCAAAGCCATTCACTAATGGCCCTCTGGACTGCAGCATGAGTGAGTTATTATCTGAACCACTAAAATTTAGTAGGCTTTTGTTGCCCCCAAATAGCCTAGCCTCTGTAACAAATACGGGAAAGGGAGAGAAAACCATATAAGGAAATAATGAGATTAAAAACAAGAAAGGAATAAATATTAAATGAAAATACTATTATGTAGATAAACACACAGAGCAAAGAAATTTGGCCCTACAGGGAATCAGTAACATTATGCATCTTGCCGATTAATTTGATTCATAGCTTAGAGAATGATTAGGCTTTGGATTTACTGTCTCTACAAAGAGTTTTAGTTCTAGGTAATAGCCTTTCTAGAGGTATAGTATGAGAGTTCATAGTAGAAAGAAGAAATAACAAATATACTAGTATTTGCAGGCATGATTGGGATAAGTTCAATATAGTAAAGAAACATGACTAGAAATCATAATTTTCCCAGATCATAGGAAAGATCTAAAATATTTTTAATCATTTTGCTATTGCTTTGTTTGGCTATTGCTGCAAAATAAATTATGACAAAGTTTAATACAACCATTTTATTATTTTCACAGTTTAGTGTGGGAAGGGAAGAACTTGGCTTATTTGTTCATATCTGATCAACACAGAATCAGAGGGAACAACTTAGACTGCAGGTTGCAGTTCCAGTGTATTGTCTTCATTCATATGTCTCAAGTCTTGATGGCCTTTTTCTTTCACATGGTATCTTTCCTTCCAGGTGTCCTCACGTGCCTTGGGCTTCACAAAGCAGGTTAATTTACACTTTTTACGTAGAAACTTGCTTTCAAGAGTCAAAAAGCATAAAATTACAGACCAGTTAAGGGCTGCTCCAGGAAGTAGTGCAGCATCAGTTGAGTCCACTGTATTTAATGGGTCAAAACAATAATACACACTAGAGTCAAATGGATAAAGAAAGAGCATGGGTTTTGATGGGGATACCCAAGGTCACATAGCAGAAGCATGTGTAGTGAGAGATACTGTTTTGTGAACATTTCTGATCAGTGGCCACAGCCATAAATTGGAGGCATTAAAGGTTTTTGAGGATATAACTGTCTTAATACTTATGTTTTAAGACTAAAATCTCTGGTCAATTTTGATACAAAGACTAGTGGAAAAATGCAGAAATAGGGAGGTTGGAGGGAAGAAAGAAAGAAGGGAAATTAAAAGAATATTACAGTATATTCCAGGTAGAAGTGGGTTAGTGCAAAGACCACAGTGATGAAAAAGTGTGAGTACAAGATCTACTGTGTAATAAAAAGGAATATTTTTTATAGACTGAATGTGAAGAAGCTGGAGAAGTTAAAGATAAATTGTTTTCTATAATCTGGATGATTAAAAGAATAGAACAGTTGATTGATGTAGAGACAGTTGGGAAAGAACAAGTTTGTTGGATCTGAAGTACTATTTGAACAAAGTATGTTGCTGTCAAATTGTGCAGTTGGAAACATAGGTCCAAAGCTTCTACCCAGGGACTCTGAGATGAAAGTCATCTGTAAAGGAGTGACAGTTAAAGTCATGAGACTAGATAAAATCACATATGGGTAGAGTAATGAGAAAAAAGACAAGGCCTAAGGACAAAACACCAACTAACTTAATTTTTTCAGCCTCTGCTTTGGATGAAGATTTTGAAGTTTTCTAGGTCATATTAATGTTAATTAATTTGAACATCAATTAGTCTTTGGCTAAAGTGTTTTAATTCTAATTTGCATGTCAGAGGTAATTCCATGTGAAATTATTGCTGTATTTCTCAAATAGTGCAAACACTTACCTTTAAAAGTTAGCATTTCTGAATTCAAGGTCTCCTTTTACTTTAAAGAATGATGTTGGAACATCATTATCATGATTTTTTAAACTAATTGTTGTACTATTGTTTTTGGATTGCAGCAACAGGAAATAAAGCAGATTTTTAAAAACTGGCAAGAAAAGAATTAAGGTTCCAGATTTTGTCTATTATGATTCATGAAAACTCAGAAAAAATAATCAAATTTTATCATGATAGCCATAAGTGATAAGCTTTTGAGGAGTTTTATACAGAAAGTGGTCAGCATTTAAAGTCTGTTTAATGAATCAAGAAAACTTTACATACTTTCTACTTGCATTATAATTTTTGTTCATCTTACTCCTAAAATTGACTTTTAAAAACTTTATCCTTTAAATATATTTTTCCAAGCATTACCCTAATATCCGTGGATATCAGGATGAGAAAGTCATGGTAAAAATCAGCCAGCATCATATGAAGTGGAACTTCAAACCAGACACATTAAAGTATTGAACATAAATATTTTCTATTATTGGCCATGTTTGTTTTAATAATTTCAATTATAGTTTAGACTAATGCCTATTTCAAATATAGTATATCACGTATTTTTGCCAATAGAAAGGGAATTGTATATACAATCTGAACCAATTTGTCTAAATTTCAGAATTCTGAATGAAGTTTTCAGATAAATAGCATGAAGCAAATGCATGTTTATGATTAAAAATGGTTTCTCAGAATTTCTTAGAGTTATAGGATTTAATGTTAAAAATGCATAATGTGCCATCTATATCAAGTATTTGGTGACAGGAAAGATGGAAAAGTGTTAGTGAAGTCATTAGAGCAGGTACATTGATAAAATGTGGTGACATATAGCCATTGAAGTAATGCAGAGGTAAAAACATTTAAGTTATATTGTTAATGAAAGTATGGTTACCAAGGAGTAATTCTAGTTCAAGATGACTAATTGAACGTGCTGAATGCTCCTAAAATCTAAAAATGAAAACAAATTAATCACAGCATAGGAAGCAAAACCCATGCCACTAGCAAGGAATGAAGAGAATCTATTTTGCAAGACATTTTCTGGATGAATACTTTGGTTTGTCTTGGATATTTATTTCCCTTAGAAGTGGAATTGTTGAGTCATGGTAAGTTCACATTAAATTATATAAATAACTACTAAAATATTTTTACAAAATATACATGAGCCACAGTCGCTCAATAGCCTTACTAACACTTGCTATCATCAGTCCTTTTTAATTTTAGGGAATCTAATGAGTGTGTAGAAGTATAGTTTTAATTTGCATTTTTCTAGAGGATAATAAAGCTATTCACCTTTACGCATTTAATGTCCATTTTTATATCTTTTTATGTAAAATCCATATCCATTTTAATTGGATCATGTGTCTTATTGAGTTATAACATTATTATATTTGAAAAGAAATATTTGGATATATATTATATGTATAATAAAAATTAAATGTAAAATAAATATATAATGAATATTAATCATGTAAAATTGTGTATGAAAATATGAAATGTGAAATATATATGCATTTTTCATACTTAGGGTATCTTTCAAACGGATTAGCTTCATAAAGTTCAAGATAACTTTTTTTATAACTAGTGCTTTTAGTGTCCTATTTATGAAATTTTTGTTTGTCATAAAGTCACATATAAGCTCTCTTTTGAGATTTAGATGTTAGCTGTAAGTGTATACTCCACTTTATATTAATTTTTATATGGTGTGAAACATGAGTTGAACTTTATTTTTCTCATACTGATATCCAGATATTCCAGCACAATTTCTTAAAAGAATGCTATTTCCATATGTAATCCCTTTGGTAAGTTTGTCAAAAATCAATTGAGAATATATGTGGAGATCTACTTCTCAATTCTGTTTTCTGTTCCATTATTCTATTTATCTATATTTAATACTGCCAAAATGTGTTGATTATTTTAGCCTTATAGGAAGTCTTGAAATCATATAGTTTAAACCACAGCTTTGTTCTTTTTCCAAAATGTTTTGGTTATTCAACATTATTTGCATTGTCACCTAAGTTTTAGAGTCAGCCTGTCAATTTTCCATTAAAATATTGATCTAGGGATCAATTGAAGGAGAATCAACATCTTAGTAACATTTAATTTTATAATCCATAATTAATGTATCTCTCTCAATATATTCATATATTTCCTTTAGCAAAAGTTTAGTATTTTTATGCAAAAGGTCTTGTACATATGGTGCTAATTTTTTTCTATTTCATACTATTGTAAATAATAAAGTTTCATCATTCACTTGTTCATTATTTGTACAGTGGTATGTATAGGTAGAAATATATTTTAGTGCAATAATATATACAAATGCAGTTGATTTTCATTTGTTGATATTCATCATGCAGACTTACTAAATTTACTTACTAGTCTTAATTAGGTTCCCTGTAGCCCTAATTAGGTTTTCCATAGGTTCGTTAGGATTTTCCACGCTCAAGATCATGTCTTCAAAAAGTTTTAATATATGTACATTTTCAATATGTATACATTTTGGGATCTTTTTGGTTTGTTTTCTTTTTCTTTTTTTGGCTGCACCCACAGTATATGGAAGCTCTTGGGCCAGGGATCAAATCTGAGCCACAGCAACAACCTATGCCACAGCTGCTGCAGCAACACAAGATCTCTAACCCACTGCACCAGGCTGGGGAATGAACTGGTGCCTCCACAGAGACAAGCCAGACCATTAACCCACTGCACCACAGCAGGAATTCCCATTTTGTTTTACTGTCTTAATTTAATAAACTTTTAAAACTTAAATTGTAAGGGAGGTTGAATAGAAATGGAAAGAAAGATGTATTTGCCTAACTTCCTTTTTTACAGAGAAATCAATTTTTCATCACTAAGTATTTGGCTAACTGCAGGTTTTTAAGAAGTCTTTTATCAGAATCTACTTTTAATTTGCTGAGAGATGTTAATTATAAAAGAATGTTGGAGTACCCATCATGGTTCAGCAGAAATGAATCCAACCAGAAACCATGAGGTTGTGGGTACAATCCCTGGCCTCCTTCAGTGGGTTAAGGATCCAGCATTGCCCTGAGCTGTGGTGTAGGTCACAGACGCCTCCGGTTTTGTTGTTATAGTTCCTTTGCCATTCATTTTTTATTTCATCAAATTTCTCAAAATCTTGGATTTGAGTCATACCTAAAGAAGCATCCATTCATGTTTTCTAGTAACTATATGGATTAATTTTTTAACATTTGGATCCTCAATAAATTTGAAACTTATTCTTGTATATGAAATGAAGCATGGAACATATTTTATCTTTTTTTTTTTTCTCCAAATGGCTACTCAGTTGCCCCAATACCATTTACTACAAGAACATCTTTGTCGCTATGTTTTAAGTTGTTCCATGTGTACTAGAAACTTTCTTTTCTATTCCATGGATATACTTGCAACTTCAGTTAGCAGTGTTACTACTATGCTTAAGTCATATATCTATATATGATGTAATATATATTTAATTAATAAGAAAAATAATTGTTCAAAGCCAAATTAGCAATCAAAAAACAAAAGCCAGAGAACAACTGCCTTTCTAAACTTAGGTAAATATATTTGAAACAGTGTTAAGAATATGTTAATAGTGGACTTCTTCCTAGAGTCATTTTCCAATATCTTTGTTCCTAATCTGAAAGAGTGATGTATATTCATTTTCAAAGGGTATTTTCTCTTGTTGCATGATATCATTATTTAGAGCAATAGCAGCTGGTCCTATGGTGCTCACCTGTGCTAAAATTCTGAGCATATGGCAATTTGAACTGCAAGATTTATTTTTTGGACTGGGGCACAATGCACATAAATGGACCTTTTGGAGAATAATAGAGCATTACACTCTCACTTCATTACCTTCAGTGGAACTAAATTATGTTTTTATCATCCAACGTTAGGGATTAAGGCCATGTCTACACATGAAAACTAAAGTGAAGGAAGTAAGCAAACATCTGGAAAATTTGAGTAAAAAAATGAATGTTACCTTCAACAAATAAATATTCTAAGAAGGTTTCTTGGCAAAATCTACAGGTACTGCCTTTGTTTTCTATTTGATTTATTTAGCACTTGCAGCCACAAACTATAAAAATATGTTTGTGCAGTTGGTTATTTTATATGTTAAAACTTTAATACTACTTCTTGAATCTATTTTTATTATTGTTGGAATTATTACTGATGTTCATGCCAATTAAAACATATTGACAGAAATAAAATATTAAAAATTGTTTAGGCATAATATAAATTAAAAATACTTTGCAGCACTTAAATCCAAGCATTTCCAAGCACTTAAATCAGCTCAGAGTAGAAAGTAAAATTTCAAAATCTCCTTAGCCTTTGAGAACAGACAACACAGATGAGTAAGATAGAAGCTACACACAAAAAATGTTTTTTCAACTATTATAAAGTAATAATTAAATATTTTATATAAAAAACAGTAAGTGAGCAATATTAACTTTGAAAGATTTGATATATTTTAAAATTGAATATTAATTTATATTTTGTCTTATAAATATGATGCATAAATTAGGAGTTTAGATTGGAATTAGTCACTTTTTGGAAGGTAAAAATTAGGATAAAATTATAAGAATATAAAAATGGTGTTGTTCATCTCAATTGTATTATTACATTTGGAATACAGAATGCATTCCCTAAAAAAGGCAACATGGACCCTTTGAAAAAAGTATGTTCACATATTTTCTCCAAGCACAATATAGTCAACCATGTCAAAAGTACATTTGTATGTGGATAATGTAAAAAAATAAGGAGAAGAAATGCCACTTAGAATTGGGAAATCAGAAGGGAGAGCTCTCATGCCCTGTGACTATTACATAGGCCAACAGGAAAGAGAAAGAACTTTCCTTCCTGGGAAGGACATGTGACACCATGGCCATGGATTTTTTCCCACAGCCCTCCCAACTACCTTTTCCTGTCTATAAAGCCATTTTTCTTCCTTTTCCATGGGGGCACTCTCACATAGCTTGCCATGGTTGCAGACCCCAAATTATAATTCTCTGTGGATCTCACATAAACCCATCTTTGCTGGAGAAATACCTGGCAGACTGTTTCAAGTCAATAATACATTGTTTTTGATGTTTTTATTATGGTCAGATATACTTTTATAAAACTTTTATAATGATCAAGGATATTTTATCATGCATTATATTTTGAGCAAATAACAGATAAAATGAAAGTATATCTCATTGGTTCTGAGATTAACTATGTAAGAGATAAGTGGTTTTCTTATAATGAATTAATGTTAGCTTAACTGTCAGCCCTTTGAAAGTAATATTTAGGGGAAAAATTACAGCTGACAGTAACACTTTTGCTAACGAACTAAAAAGGTTGAAACGGTTGTCAAGAAGGTCCACTTGCCACTGCTGAGCCAAAGGAAAAAACTGAATATTTGCAGCATCATACTTCTGCTTGATTAGAGGCAATCAAGTTGAATGCATAGAGAAACAAGCTGATATTCTAAAGCAAATAGAGTGTTTCATCTGAAGGAGAAAAAAATCCCACACTGGATTTGAGATGTAAAAGAATGGTTAAAGTTATCTACTGCTGCATAAAAATTACTCCCCAAATTAGGTGCTTGAAACAACATAAAGCTTTGTCATTGTACAAATTGTCTGGGAAAAAAAATCTGGAATAGCTTATTACTTAGCCTGGTGGTTTTGCACAGGTTCTCTTATAAAGTTTGTTAAAAGATAAAATGTTGACAATTTTAGGAGTTCATTTGAGCTAAAACTGAGTCAAACTGAGCAGCATTCCATCTAGCTGCTAGAAGGGAGCTCTTTGAGATGAATAATGGAGGTTTGGGGATCAGCCAAAAAGGATAAATTGCCTATGAATTGTTTCTAGGGCCATGTTTCTGTTCCTATAAAGACTCAGGTATAGTTTCTAATTCATTAAAAAATTAGGTTGTAACATGACTGATCAAAAGGCTGACATACCAATCCAACTACATTATCCGATTCCTACATTATCCAATTTGCATCTTTATATCAGGGAGAAGATCTTCAACTAAGATGGAAATCAAAATATTCCTGTGTCCAAAAGACTTAGAGCTGGGGGTCTTTGGAATGTTTTAGTACATCCTTCTACAAAGACTTAAGAATGTTATTCTTTCCCTCTGGGTTAATAATTTAATTTTAGCTTAGGGGAGAAAGTCTAAAAAGAGTTCCTGTCAGGTTCTGCATATCAACATCCAAATTCTGACCACAGAACTATTAAAAAAAAAAAAAATCCTTACAAATATCTTGTGAGTCTTCAGCTAAGGCTATCTGTATATATTCTGAGCAATATTAAACAACACCTTAGATGTAAGAGGCATCCCCAAAGAGGATATAAAGGATACTACCCTCCCAAGATCCAGAGATAATCCCAAAGATAATCAAAAGAAAAGACAACTTGGATAGTTATGAGAGGTGGGTCTCCAGCAGTAAGCACTCTAGCCACAAATGGAGTGGAAACCACGTTTAGGTCTGGCTATGTTTGGAGGGCCCCCAACCTGCCAGTTGCCAAGGCGAGTTCTCAGAACACAAAATAACCCAAGTAACGAGGCAAAAGCTATCCTTGGGAGAGAATGGGTTGACAACCAATTGGAACTCAAAAGCAAATTCACAAGACAATTAAAAGATATAATTCTTTTCTTTTCTTTTTTTTTTTTTTTTTGTTTTTTTGTTTTTGCCGACCACTCTGAATTTAGTTAGTAAGGGACAAATAAAAATTTACCTTCCTCTCTTGACCAGGAACCATAGAGGGAAATCTGGAAGATCGGACTTTGGGAGGAATTCTCACTCTTTGACTGCTTTTACTAGTTTTCCCAGGATCCCATTTAAAGGTGCTAGAGAGAATAGGGTATCCCAGTATTCTCTATTCCTATCACCAGTAACTGTAGGAAACATAAATTATCCCCCTATTCTCTACAGTGAATGCTTGGCTGAGACCCCCTTTTTTTCTAAGGCACTTAATAAATGCAAAAATTTATCTAGGTTAAAAGTTGTCCATTATGGCCACTGTAATTCAAGATTATCTTTAGTATGGTTAACGTACTGGTTCAGGCTTTATAAATTTTTTTTCACCTGAGACTTCACACTAGATACAATCCAGTTTAAGTCAGACCTAGACCGATGCTGGACCCTATCCAGTTTCTAAATTGGATTCAGTTTAACCCTAAATCCAGTTTGTTTACTATGTCAAACCCAGTCTCACCTTAGACTTGGTCCATTTCCAGTCCCTATCTGGTTTCCAAGTTGGACCCAATCCAACCCAAACATGGTCCAGTTTCTAAACAGGACTCAGTCTGACTAGATGATTTACAGACCCAATCCAGTCAAAGAAATCCTCAAATTAAGTCTGAAAGCTCATACTGCTAAAGCTAGGTTTTTAGAGAGCCTTAACCCATGATCTCCAGAGGCAGCAAAAAACAGAGACCTCAAAGGACTCAAGAGGTACTTATACATGGATGCTTACGGCTCCTGAGGGTCATCAGGGGTCTATGGTTCTCTCCTTTGACAGCAGAACTGTCAAAAAAATAAACTGAAGTGTATTTAAAATTTTAAGATTTTAGTTGGGCAAAAAATCAATTTGAATTGGGCAGCATCCAATCTAGCAGGTAGAAAGGAGCTCCAAGGAGCTATATAAAATGAAAGAATTTTACAAGCAGAAGGGAGCAGGCACAACAAAGTTATACCAGGCCAAAAAAAAAAAAAAAAATCAGGTTGGCTATAGCAAGGCTGCTTTCCTTTAGTGGTTTCCAAGTAGATCAATTATCTAATGCTGATCAGATCATTTCTTTCATTTTTTTAAGTATTCAATGGATTTCATTACATTTATAGTTGTACAACAATCATCACAACCCCATTTTACAGCATTTCCATCCCAAAGATCAGATGATTTCTGATGGATTGGTTCAAGATCTTTTTTCTGGGAAAGCCAAAACTAATTTGTTGATTTGGTGACATTAGTGACTCCATTTGGGGCCTGTTGTCCTGTTTTTAATAATCTGTAACCAAAATATTACCCTAGACCACAGTCATGTTTATATAAAGTCTTGACTGGGGCTGCGGAACCCATTTCCAAGATGACTCACAAAAATGACCAGCAAATTATGCTGGCTGTCCTCAAAAGACATATGTTAGTACCATGTGGACTTTCTGGTGGGCTGCTTGAGGGTTTTCACAAAATAGCAGTTGGCTTTCTCTAGACCCAGTGGTCTAAGACATAGTAGGCAAAAGCTATAATGGCTATTTTGATCTTGCCTCAGAAGTCACATTTTTTCATTTCTTCAATATTCCACCACTCACTCAGGCCAGTACTACTCAAATTGTGTGGGGAGTATACAATGATGTAAATACTAGGAGAAAAGATTGATGGTGTTTTGGAAGTCGCCTACCATAGGTTGGGTGTTCAAGAAATCAATTTCATTATAAAATTTCTATATTCATCACAGAAAAACATGTAAAAACAATTCCCCAAACCACAAAAGATAACTTTTCATTGTTTTAATTAAAAGCAGGCAATCGTCAAGCAAACACTTAATATTTGGTATATTTTCTGAAATATTAAGATGTAAGAGAGACTCAAAAATTATCTGCAATATTTCTATTTTATTAATTGTGTTTATGAATCTACTGATTATAAAAATACACAGTTGCAGGTATAAAAGTGTTGCCCATTTAAATATATGTACATTCCCTCTATATTATAGCTGCCCTACTTGACTCAGAACTATAAAACAAGTTCTTTTTCTTTTATAACTGTACTGCCAATAGCACCTACATATTGCTGTACACAGAAAGCACACAGTAAATGTTTGTTAAATTGCATTAAGATTCTGGGACAAATCTAAAAATAAATATATGAATATCCATGCTGGGCTTGCTAAGATATAATGGCATTCAACAGCATGCCCAACAAAGGCACAACACAAAAAAAGTCTCATTGACTAGTTTTTGTTGTTTTAACACTGATTTAGAGAATAGTAAGTCTTATCCTAAGCAAATTATGGAGCAGGCAAAATTATTCTTCATCACCCTGATTTTCTCCAAATCTTGGTTTATTTTTCCTTTTGTGGTAATCTCTCTCTTTAGTTGGGTTTATAATTCATCCAAGGTGAAGAATTGTTTTGGCCCAGGGTCTTCCTTATATCAAGCACTGTGCCTTTCATCAAAGTCTAAAGGAATCTGACAGATCTATTTGTGAGCCTTTTGCATTCTCAGGGGGCTCTTTTTTTCTTCCCCAGGGGTGATTTTTCCTCTTCAGATACCCAGTGTTCCCTTTTCTTTAGCTATCTCTTTTGAACACAGAGAAAGGCTGTCACTCTCTCTGTCATGTTCACTTGTTAATTGATGGATTTTTCTTTTAAATAAAATAGTTGCTGCCAATGTATTACCCAAATCAGACAGTGCACTTCAAATGTTTCATCCCTGAGTGGAAATCCTGATAGAACACTTTTAAGCATTCCTGTCAGCCCTAGGAAGGTATTAAAAAGGGTTATTCCAAGGTATTTTCCAGCCAAAAGACCATACCAGGAATTAGGTGAGCTTGGCTCTCCTGAAAGATCATCCTGGCTGTCACAGTTGCTCAAAGACCTGTCATTACCTCTTCAAATGCCAGGATGTTCCCTACCCTGTCTACCTCACACAGGTATTTCATGCTGATCCCCACATGACTTTCACATGTTTCTGTTTTGCCTGGTCAAGCTGTAGGTAGTGTGCCCTCTTTTCTTCTAGACAGAGATCTTTTTTAAAATGATGTGATTCTTTAATATTTTTACGTCTTGCTAAAGTACTGATACGTGTTACCTTGTGCCTCAGATTGCTTCTATTTCTGGTACTGGCCTTTGAAAACAAAACATATTGTTGTGATGTGATGCATCTTCATTATCAATAGATGCAATAGCACTATGTAAATTATGAAAATAAACTGTAAATATAAATGTCTGTGGATTAATCAGAAACCATTATTTAGGTCTGAAGATTTTTGTCCTATAAAATAGCAAACGTGATAAAGGTAGAAATTATTATGTGGAATGATAAATATAATTTAAAAGAGAAGAGATGATACCATTTTCTAGCTGGATTTAGATCCAAGTAAGGTGAAGGAATTAGATCCAGATGATGCAAAGTGACTTGCCCAAGTGGATGAAGCTAAAAGTTAGAGCTTTACAACTTGAAACATTCCAAATCACTACTCATTAGGTCCTCCATAATTTTCAAATGATCCCAGATTCATGTGCCGAAGGGGTGATCAAGATATTCTGAACTGAATATTTATGTAGGTAGGAAGAGGGCCAGGAAAATCAAAATGAGTGATGAGCCCGCAAGTCAAAAACAGTGTGGCTAGCCTCTGAGCACTGTCTTAAGAGGCCTATGCGCTAGGTTCCTGCCCTCTCAGATTTTACAATCTAACAGAGATGCAGAGAACTCAGAGACATAATCAACCATAATACCATCTGATAGCACAACATAATAAAAGAAATGAGATTACAAGAACATATTTCCAACATAAATTATTTTTTGAAGCATTTGAAGAGTGATTTGTGTTTGTGCAAACTCAATTATCAGAGTATCAAAATCAGGGCATCCAAAGAAGGGAGGCAGTATCAAATATATCAGTAAGAGCTCAAGTTTTAAGCCTTATCTGATAAAACAACCAGTGTCTGTTTTTCACTTCAATAGGAGAAAAAATAGGAATCTTATAAACAATCATATTTCTGACTTTCCATATATTAAAGCTGATAATCAGTATTAACTGTTTAGTGTAATTATCAAAAAACCCAACTAACTTGACCATCACTCAACATGGGTGTCTCCTAATTTAGACCAATGAAAGGGTGGTGAGCAATCCCCAGAACTGGGTAGCTCTTGGCACCACTTCTGAACACTGCATTTCCTACTGTGCAGGAAGAATTGCCTGCTTATAATCTGTTTGCCTGTTGTTCCTTAGGGTAGGCAACAATGAGAATTTCACATCTATACCCTTGATGTTTATGTCAAAGGGAGAACAATCAACAACTAAAATTCTCTTCTAGCTGGGGACCTCTGAGACTCTCAGAGAACTCTTCGTGGGGTCCAAAATCAAAATAATTTTTAAATAAAAATACTAAGAGGTTATTTGCTTTTCTACTTCCATGCTTTCACAGTGGCATTTTTTTAGAGTCTACATAATGTAGTATGCAGTAGAATGAATGCAACAGTAAATTTTGAGACCCCCCAACTATCATTTCTTAAGCCAAACATTAAAAAAGTAGGAAAAAATGCAAAATATCACTTTCTACTTTTTAAAATAGTTATATTTTATAAAAACATCTGCTAACATATATGTTATTTACTTAAATATTAAAGATATTTTTAAATTATCCACTTTAATATATAAATAAGCATAACTCACACAAACAAATCTCTTTGTAGTCCTGAATAATGTTCAAGAGTATAATAGAGTCCAGAGACTCAAAGAAGTGCTTGACTAAGCAAACTAATAATTTCACTGTCTTTTTTGTTTGTTTGCTTTTTAAGAAAAGAATTCCTTACATGTTTAACAAAGTTTTATGATTCTTTTGTTTTGCAGGATCCCTTGAGTGTGACTGGGGGTCATTCAAAACATCTCTAAATGTTTCCTGTGGCAAACAACAGTCAACATATCCTCCTGGGCCAGACTATTTAAAAAGCGTACTTTTTCTAAAACAACCAACCTACTCTGGAGGATGTCAGGCATACAGAGAAGGAAATGATTTAATATTTTTAACACTAGTAAATTATCCTGCATCAGAATATCTAGTTTAATGAAGAAAAATTAAAACATATTGATTCCAGACTTTTACATGCACACTTACATCATATATGGAAAGAACACTATGGTAGGCAGTATTTTGCACTAAATAATTCCTATACAACATGATTTTCTGGTCATGTACTGCCATCATGGGCCAGAAAAACCACACCCTATTTAATGATAGCTTCAATTCCCTCCCCAAGGATCCAAAGTCATTATGCATGGAATATTCTCTAAATCTGCATCCATTGCTTTAACTGCATGTTTATGAGGTTCCAAATTACTTCATAAAATACTCCATTAATGAGTTAAATGGTCTTCTCCTAAAAAAGAATTATCTGTCTTTAGTTAAAGCTTTCACTACCCTCTGAAAGGCTCAGTTTTTGTTTTTCACTACTGTCTATGTCTCTGAATATTCCCATTGAGCCCTCTGATCAATAGGGTTTTAGGGTTATAAAACAAATTCTTTCTTCTTGTTGTTTTTATTTTCATTGCTCTACAAGGTGGTTCCAAAACGATATTTCTATGATTTGTGTCAGAGTGTATTCTGCCTAGGTTATTCTATAGTAGTTTAATAATACACAGCCTTATATTTAGGTCTTTAATCCATTCTGAGTTTATTTTTGTGTATAGTGTTAGAGAGTATACTAATTTATATATACATATTTTTTTTTACATGGAGCTGTTCAGTTTTCCCAGCACCACTTATTGAAGAGACTATCTTTCTTCCACTGTGTGTTCTTGCCTCCTTTGTCATAGATTAGTTTACCATAGGTGCGTGAATTTATCTCTGGACTATTTTGTTCCACTGGGCAGAAAAATAAAAATATAGATCAGTGGAACAGGAAAGAAAGAAAACAGCAGCATCAAACAATAAAACAGTACCAGACTGTTTTAATGACACTAAATTTGTAGTATAGTCTGAAGTCTGGAAACCTGATTCCTCCAGTTCCATTTTTTTTTTAAGATTTCTTTGGCAATTTGAGGTCTTTTCTGTTTCCATAAAAACTTTAATTTTTTGTCCTAATTCTGTAAAAAATTCCATTGGTAATTTGACAGGGATTGCTTTGAACCTGTAGATTACCTTGGGTACTACAGTTATTTTGAAAATATTGATTTTTCTAATCCAGGATCATGGACCTAAATAAACTTAAAAGCTTCTTCACAGCAAAGGAAACTATTTTAAAAAAGAAAAGACCACCCACAGAATGGGAGAAAATCTTTGCAAATGAGGTAATCAACAGTAGATTAATCTTCAAAATATACAAACATCTCACATAACTTTATATCCAAAAAACAGACAACCCAATTTTAAAAAATGGTCGTAATATCTAAAGAGATATTTCTCCAGAGAAGACAGACAGATGGCCAAAAAGCACATGAAAAGCTGCTCAGCATCACTATTAGAGAAATGCAAATCAAAACTGCAATGAGATATCACCTCACACCAGTCAGAATGGTAATCATCAAAGAATCTACAAACAATAAATGCTTGGGAGAGTGTGGAGAAACGGGAACACTCCTATGCTGTTGACAACAATGCAAATTGATATAACCACTATGCAGAACAGCATGCGGATTCCTTAAAAAACTAAATATAGAACCACCATGTGACCCAGCAGTCTCACTCCTGGGCATATATCCAGTGAAAACCATAATTCAAAAAGATATACGCACCCCAATATTCATTGCAACACTATTTACAATAGTTAAGACATGGAAAGAACCTAGAGGCCCATTGATAAAGGAATGGGTTAAGAAGATATGGTATATTTATGCAATGGAATATTACTTAGCCATAAAAAGAACATAATAGCTAGTATCCATGAGGATATGAGTTTGATCCCTGGCCTCACTCAGTGGATTGGGGATCTTGCATTGCTATAAGTTGTTGTGTAGATTGCAGCGTGGCTCAGATCCTGTGTTGCTGTGACTGTGGCATAGGCTGGCAGGTGTTGCTCCAATTTGACCCGTAACCTGGAAATTTCCATATGCCACATGCCACAGGTGCATCTCTAGAAAGCAATATCAAACAAAAACACCAAAAAAAAAAAAAAAAAAAACAGAATAATGCCATTTTTGGCAACATGGATGGACTTAGAGTTATCATACTAAGTGAAGTAAGTCAAAGATAAACATCATATTGTATCACTTTTATGTGGAATCTAATAAAAATCATATAAAGGAATTTATTTATAGAACAGAAACAAATTCACAGATTTTGAAATCAAACTTAGGGTTACCAGGGCAGAAACCATGGAAGGGAAGGATAAACTGGGAGGATGGGATTGGCACATACACACTACTATATATATAATAGGTAACTAATAAGGACCTACTGTAATAGCAGAGGGAGGATGTCTGTTCAATGTCCTATAATAATGTATATGGGGGAAAAAGAATGGATATATATATATATATATATATATATATATATAAAACGGATTCACTTCACTGTAAACTTTAAGCTAATACATCACTGTAAATCAACTATACCCCAGTAAAATTTTTAAATAAATACACAGCTCTTATTGATACATCCTTTGGAGGAGCCTCTAGATATCAGCTTTACTAATATGACTAATATGTTACTGACCTTGGATTTGAGCGAGAGGCCACTGTCTGAGCCCTGCCATAGAGAAAGTTGTATTTGGGACTTCCTCCGACCAACTCTACATCCGCACCTTCCATGGGAAAAAAAGTTGCAAGGTCAAGGGATGTATCCATCCCAAGAATATGTTCCCCATTTCTAGACTATGTATACCAAAGATCTCAGGATTATTTCCGCCAATGATCCAAACCTTGTTTCTGGGACATGTTCTGGCCTCTCCCTGGATCTTTCATGCCAAGTATGTATGTGTATCCCTAGGCCCAAGGGGTAGCCAAGTGATTAGAGTTTTGTAGGATTTGGATACAGAGTTTGGTGTTCAAGTGAAAGTATCCACCTAAATACCCAAAAGAGTTTTTCCTGTACAATATACAACTTGATATGGGAAGTGATGTGGGCAGGATGTGGGCCATGACTACACTCTAGCATGGAATCCAAAGGATTTTAAGATTTTAAATTCTAAATCCAATTCTACCCTCCCAGGGCATTAAGAAAGTATATTTGTTTAAATAAGAGGATCTAGGGCACAGATTGTTTAAAAGCTTGTTTGCTTGACTTTCAGCTTTTAGTATCAGTACAATATCCTTGGGGCCTCCATTTGTTTCCTTGCAAGGACTTCGAGAAATGTTAAAAGCAAACCTGGCCTTGCCTTTCCTTTTGAAAACAATTGTGTTTATATTGTCCACACTGGTTCACATCCAGTTATCAGAAAAGTAATCAATGATCTGAGGATCTTGGGGGATAGAAACAACATCCACACATGTCAATGCTGACAAATAATTCCCTACGGGAGGGCAATAAATGGTACCTGCAATCTATTGCCCTCCATTAGGATCCCATGTTTACACTGAAAATTACACTTTGGGGAGATTTACCATCAACTCACTTACAAAGGATACCTCATACATATACTCCTTCTATTTATTCATGAAATCCTTTTAGTACAAAACCTAAAGTGCATAGGTTGGTGATTTATCATTCTGTCAATCAACACATGACATAGTATTAATTATTCTAAATTCTTATATATAACACCCCTTCTTTCAGTTTACAAAGGCTTCTGGCTGGCCAGCAGAGGTATACAAAGATATGTTAACTCATTTTATACCTCCTCTCTCTTAGCTCCCCCATGTGCAGTGGACTAGAGAAGAAAATCTATCTGCTGTTATGTCTGTCTACAATTGGGAAATAATTCTATCCACATATTTTTATGAAAGATAGTCAACTACTGTACCTCAGGTATCAGTTCATTCCTGCCTTCTCTAAAGGACCAGATCCCTAATGGGGCCTACCTTATGCTCTTTCAAAATCCCTAGGCCTTTCCAAACAAAATTATATCATCTAAAAATACCAGCCCCTCCAGAAAAGACATACCTACAAGTTTTCTCTTTTAGTTTTTATCCATTCAGTATTTTGAGTGATTGTGTAAGTTAGATAGCATAATGGGACCTGGGGCCACAGCAGTAAACAAAACAATGCCTCTCTTTAGATTCCAGTGTGTGAGACAACATGTGGAGAGGATGGGGAGTGGTGTTTCATACATCTACAATATACCACTGAATGGCAAGTGTTTTTGAGGAAAGGGAAGCAGATTAAGATGGAAATGGAAGAGCAGGTGTTATAACTAGTAGTCAGGAAAGTTTTACAAATAAAGCAATACCTAAGCACATATGAAGGAGATGAGAGGGAAAGCCATGTAATTAACTGGGGTAAGAATGTTCTAAGTCAAAATGTGAATGCACTTATCATGTTCAAAGAAGGGCAAGGTCACAAAGGTGTGGAATTGAGAGTCAAAGGAAATTAGGTCACAGATTTGGCAGAAAGAAAGTTTATATCAGGATTATTTTTACTCTGAGCCATTGGAGGGGTTCATAATAAGGAGTGAAGGACATGATATGTTTTAAAATAATTTTTATGGGAGTTCCTGTCGTAGCTCAATTGTTAACAAATCTGACTAGTATCCATGAGGACGTGGGTTAGATCCCTTGCCTTGCTCAGTGGGTTAAGGATCCTGCATTGCCTTGAGCTGGGGTGTAGGTCAGAGATGAGGCTCAAATCCCATGTTGCTGTGGCTGTGTCTGTGGCTGTGGCATAGGCAGGAGGCTACAGCTCTAATTGGACCCCTAGCCTGGGAACATCCATATGCCACAGGTGCACCACTAAAAAGATTAAAAAAAAAAAAAGAGAGAGAGAGAGAGATTTTTCTGGACTTTTCCTTCAGGGTACAATTTGGGTTTATAGCAATTAGGATGGGCTAAGTTATACTGTAGTCATAAACATTTGAAAACCTTAGTCATTTACAACCACAAAGTTATTTTTGTTTTATATCTATGTTGTTCATCAAAGTGGGGGTCATTACAGTTACTCAGATAACAAAACCAATGGATTTGCTTCAATAACCAGAGCATGGAGACAAGACATGACATATGTGCATTGGTTCTTTAACCTTCTGCCTCTGAGTGACATGGTTACTTCTGCTCACATTTCACTGGCACATACAAATGACATAACCCTGACTTCATTCAACTGGGTAAAAAATTCCAGTACTAAAATTTGCTCAAAGCCAGAGAACAGATTCTTTGAACATCCAACATTCTTCCCTTATGGTCACAAATACTTGGTTCACTTCCTTCCCCACCTTCAAAATACCTTCATTCTCTCCCCAAGAGGGAAAACTCAGAAGTCCTATCCAATACGACTAGCAAATTTAAAATCACAAAGTCTAATGTATGTACCTATGTAAATCTAGATGTGCCATTTCTTGTTCTACAGACCAAACGAAAAAAAAAAAAAAAAAGATACACAGAAAAAATTATGTCATGTACCCTTCTTACTCCACTCACAGGATTCACAGAAGAGGAACAGAATGACTGAAATAAACATCCCTATTGAGGAAGAGGAAGGATGATTGGGGGAGGGGCAGGAAGAGAACACCTAGAAGCTACTGAACCATGGAAATTCTGCACTTCCACTAAACAGCCATTGGGAGGGTTTCTTCTTGAGAGTAGTTTTGTAGCCTGCAGTTCTCAATGGCCCTTGGCTCTGACCTTTATTTATTATTACCCTCATTAGATGCTTCTGAAGAAGATAGAAAATGTGGCCTCACTGTCACCTGAGCAGCTTTCCAAGCTTCTTGACCTCTGCAGGGTTTGAGACTCAAGGACTATTTAAGTATTTAATGTCACAGTTTCACAGACAGGTGGTTCTTTCAACAGCACCATTCTCTCAAAGATAGTCATTTTATTCCCATTTATTTTCAGTTAGCTCCATATGTCAATAATCTCACTTAAAATCCTTTTGGAGACATGCCCTTCTCTCTGGACTTTGTTGTGAGTATAAACTTAACAGATATCCTGGGAGAGGCACATTCCTAGTGTTTCTCTCCAGGCCTTCTGTTTCAAATGAAAAGATTTATTGGGTGAAGAATTAATTCATTCAGAGATTTTAAAATGTCTTAGATGGCCACATTCTTGTTTTGGCCCTTGCTGCTGCTATGCTGATTTTTAATTAGTATTTGTTTTTTAAAGGCCTTCACAGTTTCATTTTACTGCATGGAAATGGAAACCCATTTTATTTTACTGCATTAAAATGGATCTTTATTCTGCAGGTTTCTATATATCTCAACTCTTTAATCCCTTTCTTTCTTTCTTGCATGTCAACCAATTCCTTTATTTCTTTCCCACTGTAACATGTCAAAATGAAGTCAAAAGTAAGAAAATCAAGTTACTGGTGATGTTTGTTTACCTTTTTGTGAGAATCACCAATCCAGTGGGTACAATATTTACTTTCCATGTCACCACAGATACTAATTTTACCACCACATAGCAGGAATCAGCATCTATCTAATAACTTTTCCTTAATACCTAACCAAAGCCATAACCAAGAGCCAAATATGTTTGGATTTTATTCCTGTTGTTCTGATATCTTCTGGAAAAATTTCCTTATCAGTTAGGATAGACAACATTAATCTGGCTGCCAATCAGAAAGTCACAGTGGCTTAAAGCAACAAAATTTATTTTTCTCTTATCCTACGTATCAACCCAGAGTTTGCAGCAGCGTGAGGCTTTTCATAAGAATCCTAGTAAATGAATTATGGCAGTTCTGTCAAACTGGCTCTTAAAGCTACTACCCAGAAGGGATACATATCAATATCTATACATTTCACCGACCAAGTAAGTCACATAACCAAAACATGAGTTTTAAGTAGGAAGAATAGTAAATTCCTCCTCCATGGCCAATGTGAGAGAGGAGACATTAGCAAAAGGTCCTAAAGATTACCACTGTGAACAAGGATGGAATGAGGGAGACCACACAGAAAGGTACTAAAATAACTGAGGCATAAGAAGGTCCTGGCATAGATCAGGGGGAGTTATAAAGGTGGCAGGAAGCCCAAGTCTGGGTAAATTTTGACAAGAGATCCAGTAAGTTTTGCTAATGAAATGGGATGTGAGAAGGAAAACTAAGTCAAGAATCAATCTAAAGTTTTGCCTTGTGCAAATAGGACAGAGTTGCCACTTACAGATAAGAAGATATGAGAGAAGCCTTCTTGAGAGGTAATATCAGGAATTCAGTTTTGAGCGTTTTAATTGTGAGAAGCCTACTCTGCATTCAATTCTCCACATGCGTATGGGGCTTCCTCTCCTGTGATGGCTGTCTGGTCACACCAACTCTTTAAATCTGAAACTGCACTGATGCAGTGATCACTGCTCATCTGCTTTTTTCAGTATTCTTTTATCTACATACATTCCAATATTACAAGATTTATTATGTATTCCTACCTTCAGTGACCCATAATACCTGCCATGCTACAAGCTAATGGCATTAATTAAAAGATCTTTATAATACTCTCTTTAGAAAAATGGATCTCAAAGAAAGCAATCATTCTACAGAAATTTGAAATGTTCTGGGTTATTTTTACTCTATTAAGCACTATTTCCTTTTTAATCAGATCATATCTCATTTATAAAGACAGAAAAATACTCCTATTTCATAACTGCCCTTTTTTTAAAAAAAACCTTTAGGGGCTCAGGAATTATCAAAATTGAATACACCTTAAATGTCTCAGAAAACTTGAGTGCTTCTTGAGGTTTTTCACAGGGATCTTTTGGCATATATGGAAAAACATTATTACTCATCCTACTGGCAACATTTAGATACAGCATGAAAAATAAATTTTAGCTCATCTCCAATAGAACATTAACTCAATCACGCTTTTCAATTATGGACACACATTTGCAGAAGTAGCATGTGAGAACCCTCCCGCAGTCCCTTTTGCCAAAATAAAGTTTTACCATGCTCTTCCCCAGGTTATTGGAATCTGTTTGTAGTCAGTATAAAGAACAGCAATGTTGTAAATTGTTGTATAGGGATATAGATCAAGTGTCAGTCTAGTGGCTAAAAGCGATAGAAACTTTTTATTTATCATCCAGTACCACTTTGAATTAATTTCCCCCAATTCCTGCTCATACATTCTTACTGAGCCTTTATCAGCCTTCTTAAAAGTGCCTGCAGCTTCTCTGACAGAAATTGTTTCAATCCCATTCCCCAGAGTTCCACTGTCTTTGGTCTGGAGCCTTTGCTAATTTCACAGTATCATCACTGTGGAGGTTCACATTTTTTATGCAACAATAAGAAGGGATTTCTTGGTTGGGTGGACTCTGTTTATATTAGAAGGGAGTGGTCAAAACCAGTGGTAACTTCCTGAATCCTGTGAAGCTCCACCCAATTTGACCTCAGTTTGAACCTCATCATTTTCTAATCCCCACTGTCTTCATCAGGGCTGCAACTGTGTCAAATCAGCTCTTCATATCTGACTCTCTCCCAGGCATGGAGATGAGAATGTGGGTCGGAGACCTCATCCCAGCCACCTAATCATATTTTTTATTTCCCTTAGTTTTATGTTGATTTTCCTTAACTTGTTTCTCCTGTACTGAAATTTCAATAAAATCAGGCCTTTTTGTGAATTGAAGTTGACTACCATTTCCGTGGCCCTAAGCTGCTCATGTAAGCATGTGTTTGATCTTTGGTTTTATGTCACTTATTTCCAGTACAGGCCACAATAGGGGGGAAAAAATCTAATCTCATAAAACTGCAAGTTCTTTTATCCTTTCTCTGCTGGGTACTGAAAAACTTATGCTTCCACAGAAATTTCTGCCCTGAAGAAAACTTGTTCTAAATTCAGCAACCAGTCAAGCACAGGTGCAAAAGCCTTCCCAGCTCTCACCCCATGTTCCAACTTAAAGGATGTATCTCTGCATTATCCAACTGTGTATCTCCAACTCTAAGGCATTTTATTCTTTCATCTTTCCCCAAGAATGTTCAGTGTGCAGCCCCAATTTTTCCTTCCCAGGCACACCTCTCAACCATCTGAAATATGTCTGAACTTTCTGTCATATCGTACTCATAATCACTCAGACACCTTTCTTTCCCCAGGAAAAAACAAAACCCACCACCATGAATTTCATATTAGATAAGAGGGGTACATGAATTATCTTCCCTGAGGGCTATTTCGTCAATATTTCTGCATGAAGCTCATTTCTAATACTCTGAACCTAAGTTCTTGCACTGTGTGTAAAACATCCAGTTTTGATGTAACACTCCCCAAGTGGGTCTGCTAGAAATGACCACTATCTTCCATGGAGAAGGGCTCTCCACTGAAGTGGCTACTTCTTCTGGCTGAATCCCTCTCCTAAATAGTTTAGAAGCTTTCTTTGACTAATATTAAAAGTAACCTTTAATTCTAGCAAGACAGACAACACGCAAAGTTCAGCAAGCAAAGTTAGTAACTCTTGCCTATGGCCCTACAGTTTTAAAACCTTAAGATAAGAGTTATTTG
Source organism: Sus scrofa (assembly GCF_054392235.1). Taxonomy (NCBI): domain Eukaryota; kingdom Metazoa; phylum Chordata; class Mammalia; order Artiodactyla; family Suidae; genus Sus; species Sus scrofa. The sequence goes on along the minus strand of NC_139383.1, from coordinate 183,100,266 downwards.
CAACTTACTTTTAAACATGCCAACATATGAAATCCAGAGGATGTTATAATAATGAATGCATATGGAATATGTTATAATAATAAATGCATATGTTCAAGATTACTTAAGAATTTTATATTTATTAACTAATTTAATCTTTACAGCATCTTGTGAGTTTAATCTTATTATTTATCTAGGACACTGAGGCAAAGAGAGGCTTAGTCCTCTGCCCAAGATCATACAGTTGAGAAACAACAGGATAAGATTCTATAGAAACACATGCATTTTCTATGAAGTTGCTTTATAATCCAAATGAAGCTCCCCTTCCCCCAAAGGGCGTAATGGAATCTGCCTACTCTGGTCCCCTCCATCCTATGTCATTCTACTGCTTACCCTGCTACAGATTCCAAAGTCTCTGTTTGCAGGCAATTCATTTCATCTTTTTTTTTTTTTTTTTTTGATGTTTATTTCATTGATGGAGCTATAGGGTTTGACTTCCCTCAGATTTGATCATCCATTTAACTTGCTATTATTTACTATCTCTTTTCACCATCTTATTAAAATCCACTGGGGGGGGGTATGAGTTGAAGAAACCCTGACCTGCTGCACAAAATTATCAAATATGTGAAGGTATTTATGTGCATTCAGTGGTTTGTCCAAAGTCACACAGAAAATAAGTGATAGAATGGAACTTTGATTTCAGGTGGCATAGCCCCCACATATGAGCAGTTAACTATAATAGAATCTACCTCATATGGTGGTTACCATGTGTATAGTTTTTAGAAAAATACCCAGCATACAATAGGTACTCAATAATTTTCACAATTATAATTAATATTAAATGTGAGACCATTTGGTTGACTTAAAAAATATCATATTATACATATTTCTCTGCATTTTCCTTGAATGTTTCCAGCCGCCCTTCTTACTTTTTCTCACACTGATAGAGAACTCTGATTTTTCAAGGACAATCCACCATGCATTTTCTAAATTATTGAAGCAATTGTTAAGGGTTACTCTGGCACCAAGGATAAAGCCCAAGCTCCAAACACCTGACTTCTCCTACCTTCAGCCTCGTTTCCTACTGGTCTCCTCACACACACATACAAAGGGATATTACTCAGCCACAAAAAAGAATGAAATAATGCCATTTGCAATAACATGGATAGACCTAGAAATTATCATACTAAGTGAAGTTAGACAGTGAAGGACAAACATCATATGATATCACTTATTTGTAGAATCTAAAAAAAACAATATAAATGAATTTATTTTCAGAACAAAAACAGATTCATAGACTTTATTTACTTATATTTTGTCTTTTTTTTTTTTTTTTTTAGGGCCACACCTGGGGCATATGGAAGTTCCCAGGCTAGGAATCTAATTGGAGCTGTAGCTGCCAGCCTACAGCACAGCCACAGCAACACCAGAGCCAAGCCATCAGCAACCTACACCACAGCTCATGGCAATGCTGGATCCTTAACAGGGGCAGGGATGGTAGTAGCCACATCCTCATGGATACTAGTCAGGTTTGTTACCAATGAGACACAACAGGAACTCCCAGACTCATAGACTTTAAAAACAAATTTACAGTTACCAAAGGGGACAGGTCAGGGGAGGGGTGGACTAGGGGTTTGGGATTGGCATATGCACACTGTGGTATATGGAATGGCTGGCCAATGGGGATTTGCTTTATAGGACAGAGAACTCTACCCAATATTCTATATGGGGAAGGAATCTGAAAGAGAATGGGTATGTGTACATGTATAACTGAATTACTTTTTGTACCGCAGAAATTATCACAACCTTGTAAATTAACTGTACTTAAACTTTAAAAATGTAAATAAAAGAGCTGTTAGAAACTTTAAAAAAATAAAGGATATACTGCAATTTAAAAAAAAAAAAAACCCCACACACATTATGTAGCCACATCTTGGCCTCCTTACCCTTTACGCCTCAAAAAGCTGATTGCCACTGTCCCTCTTTAAGACACAATTCAGATGGGAGTTCCCATCGTGGCTCAGTGGTTAATGAATCTGACTAGGAACCATGAGGTTGCATGTTCAATCCCTGCCCTTGCTCAGTGGGTTAAAGATCCAGTATTGCCCTGAGCTGTGGTATAGGTCGCAGATGCATCTTGGATCCCGCGTTGCTGTGGCTCTGGCATAGGCCGGTGGCTACAGCTCCAATTACACCCCTAGCCTGGGAATCTCCATATGCTGTGGGAGCGGCCTTAAAAAAGGCAAAAAGAAAAAAAAAAAAAAAAAAAGACACAATTCAGATGGTATGAGCCCTAGCCCTGGCTCCCATGTAGCAAGACTGAGGGAATACCCTTGCCCTGTGCACTTTATAGTGTATAGGGGAGGAGGGCAGAGGGCACTGACTATTTCCCCTGCAAATATATATGACACTATACAATAATAATCTTATTTTTTGAAGTTTCCACAACCTTGTGCCATTCTCTGAGGCCAGGTATCTGTTTATTCCATTTAGTCTCAAGAAAAGGACTCACATGTGATAATGAGCAAAATATATTTTTGGAATAAATATATACAAATTATGTAATGAACATGTTAAAACTGGTTCTATGGAAAGATAACAATGTGAACTCTGGAACCACAGTCATATTTTTTTTCATTTGCAGAACTGGGTAGTCAATTATTTTTGTATAGCACCAATGGACATAGAAGGGGGTAGAAGAAAACTTCACAGTTATTGCCTGTGCTAAGTGAGCAGAGGAGATGGGATGCTGCCAGGCAATGTCAAGAGAAATGTATTCTAGAGCTAGCGTTTTTGAAGAGATTTTCCATAATAGAGATAAAGAGATGTGGGCTGAGAGGATGAAAGTGGTAAGGAGAAAAGAGAGAAGAAATAAGGTGAGGGGGAGGAAAAGAAAAAAGGAAAGATTAGAAGAAGGGTAAGAGGGAGGGTGGGAGGGAGGAAAGGAAGAAAGGAAAAATTAAAAAGAAAGTTTTACAGATGCAATGGATGACAGGAACAAGTCATCCATTGTATATGTTAGGATGAGGTAGTATATCAGCTTAAAAGAAATAATAATGAGGGCTAACCATTTAAGAAAGGAATGATTCTACAGAAGAGCCTAGTCAAAAAAATTTTTGCTGTTTCTTCTGTAAGAGTCTTTGCGACTGAGAAAAAGTAAGTACTACATAATGTCAGTGTCTCTCTTCACTTCTCAAAGACAGAACAAGTGATTCACTGAAACCACAAAAAAGTCCTTTCTGTGTTCCATGCATGAAACAGTGAACAAGAAGGATACAATCTCTTCTTTAATTGTATTTATAGTTCAACCAGGAAGCTGGAGGTATGAATTATTTATAATGTTCCAGGCATAGTAATATGTTCTTTAAACATATTTTCTTCATTTAATTCTTAAAATAACCCTACAATACTGGTGCTATTATTAAACCCATTTTAAAGATAAAGGAAATGAGGCTTAGAGGTAACAATTCTCAACTCTTGCTGGAGTTAGTACCTAAGTACTAATTATGACTATATATTTTAAAACTAGGCAATTCCAATGTGAATACAATTCTGAAAACTTCTGACTTAGGCTGAGGCTATAATTTACCCAAAGTTACTTTGCTAATAAGTAGTAAGCCAGGACTCAAGATCCAAGACCTTCTGATACCACTACTGGTATCCTTAATCCTTTGCTTTGTCCTATCCCTATGCTAACATCAAAAGACATTAAGGATGGAGCACTGTGGGTTGTTCATTGAAACCAATGCCCATTATTGACTTATGATGATTTGGAATATTTGGGAAAATGTATTTGAAGAATGATGCTGAAAGAAAGACATGCTAGACAGAGGATAATATATTTCTCCTGGTTGGACAAGGAGTGAAACATGTTAAGGCTAGCGTTACCACATAGTAACCTGCTTCCTTAGTGCCAAGGAAACTCTGACACAACAGACACTTGACTGACATTATATTCTATGGTCATTACCCTCTCTTCCCATCCAGCAGGATATGGAATTGCATACACTAAATGCCTTCTTTTATTCCTCAGTGTTAAGTGAAAATTTCCAAGTGATAAAGTTTCCAAGTGGTTTTAAGAAATCTTTCACTGGAATATATGATGAGGATCTAATGGGAATAAAATAAAGTTTTCAAGGTAGATATTTTAAAAGAATGAAGTCTCTTTACAGGAATATATTTTAAAATGTCAGGACATAAGTCTATTTCTGCTGTGTAAAATAAGAATAAAGCTGAGTTTCATGAGATTGAGAGACGCAAACTACCAAGAAAAGGTGATATCCACATTAAATAATACTACTTCTCTTATTCCCTTTCATGCTTAAATTTAGCAGATTTTTTTGTTGCACCTCATTTTCTCCTTAGCCACAATAAATCTTTAAGGAATAATGAAAATTAGGAATTTAAGTTAAATGACTAGTGGGCTTCTAAAAATTTACTTATTCCCTCATTCTACTAAGGGTAGACAAGATTAATTTTGTATGTGAACTTTGAGGCAGAGCTGCCCTATTGTCTTGAGAGATAGGTAAAGATTTATATTTAATATAATAATTATTTATATGTATATTAAATATCATTTATATATCATTTAATATATATCACTACTCAAATGGATTGCTAATAAGGTAAGATATTTCTAATAATAAAATTTACTTTAAGTTTTAAAATAGTATTTTGAAATTACTACTTTAGTATAGCAGATTTGGTATGTGATGGATCTTCTACTCTATACCATACTTCTAAAAGGAGCAAAATGAGGTATAAAATCACAGCGAATAGGAGAGATGGTAACCGAAGACAAAAGACTTCATCAAATCTTTGGAAGAATAAAATGAGATTAAAAAAATAGGATGAATTATAATTAACAGAGTGGAAAAAGCAACTACTAAGTCCTTGAAAGGAAGAAATCAAAAAGTAAAAACATTCCTGGGACTTGGGACATAAAGATTCCAGAATGAAGATGCAGGTTAAAATGCTGGGCAGCGAGTTAAGTGTCTATGCAGAGAGGATGAACATCCTGTGTCAGGCTCATGCTGTTTTCTGTTGGAAAACACATCACTCCATCCCCAGGAGATACAGTCCTTATTCTCAGTACAAATTCTCAGCAGAAATTAAAGAGGAGCTATAAAATGAAGAACAAAGGAAAAGCAGAGGGTATACATGAAGCACAGGGCTTAAAATGAGGAATTAATTAAAAACCTAAACAGCAAATATGGTTCACTGCAGAGACCTGCAGTTCCCAGAACACTGCAGGAGAGGGAAGGGGAGGTCAGGCAAATATCTATTTGAGACAAGGCCAGCTTTCTGGGTATATAATTTTTGCAGCCTCATAGGGTCACATAGTTAGAAGGATCACAGTCATAGTCTTAACAATGTACAGGTACTATCCTGAGATTCTTAACTTTTCAGTGAGGAGCTCTGCATTTCCAGTTTTGCATCAAGCCTCACAAACTATGCAAGACTGGCTATATGTATATTTTCTAGAGAAGAAGAATGACAAAAAAGAAAAGACCTCCATATATTCACAAATTTGACGACATTGAATTTAATCATCTTTGTCATGTCTCACTCTTAAATAAGAATGGACATCTAAAAATCATCAGCCATTTGAGAAAGCTTATTATCTGGAAGAAAGAAGAAAGTCAGAGCAAACTATAACGATAGCCAGTGAAAAACAGTTCAGAGAAAAAAAAGGAAGACATCTTCATGCAAGGAAACTATAATTGATAACTCTGAAAGCTTTGATGTTGAATAAAACAAGAACAAGGTACTATAAAAATAGCAAAAACAAAGTGTTCTTACAAATTAATACATAACTAGAATTACAAATACAGTAAAAGCATTGAAAATAAACTTGAGGAAATAAGTCACAAATCAAGTCACAAATTAAAATAGAATTATGAAGCATTCCATGGAAAATAGGAGGGAAAAATGAAAAAAAAAATAGGGGATTATCTAGCAAATCCAAAGACCAGCATATAGGATAGAAGGAAGGAATGATAGGGAACATTTCAAGAGTATAATACAAGCAAATTTTCCACAACTAAAACTCACAAATGGATTATTGAGTACTAGAATAGAATAAAGAAAATATGTATAAAAATCAGGGATAAAGAGAAAATTTTAAAAATTGCCAGTGAGAAAAAAATAACCAAAATATTATGATTGAGAATTGAAATTTATTATCACACTCGATAAAAACAAAACCAAAGATTAGACAACAGTGCAGAAATGCCTCCATAATCCTGGGGACAACCTGAAGGTTTATAAACAAACTAGAATAAGAAATAAAGATATTTATTTTAAATGCTTAATTTCAATGTGTCATTTGATAAAAAGCGTTTGGAGACTGAGTCAACAAAAACAATAATTTCTGAAAAAGGCAAAGACACAGGGTCCTATACAAGTTGCCTATCAATGCATCTGGCCCTGACTCTGGTGGATATTTGCCCGAAGTCCAACAGAGGAGAGGAACAAGAGGAATTCCCAAGATGAGAGTTCTGGCCTGGTGAGCAAGCATTCATTTTGGGAAGAAGAGCACCAAGGGATCTGAGAACATACCAGCAGGGAAAAAAAAAAAATCAACTGATAAAATATTGGATGAATTTAAGCTTTTAAAAATTATATTGCTAATGTTTTAAAAATCTGTTGGAACATTTGAGTAATTAAAGCACAATGCTCATTGAAATATTAAACAAATGTAGAACAGCTCAACTATTAAATCTAGAAAACTAAAATGTAAAAGAAAAAATTGAATACGTATTACACACTTATCTATTATATAATATATATGTTATTTGGTTCAGTAGTGAATATCTACAAAATTATACCAATTTAAGAGTTGTCTTTTATTGATCAGATCACTCTGAGAATAGGAAGGGGAAAACAACAGGGAGGTCAAAGAAAGTTAAGTATTTATCTATATAAAATGAAGTTAATGAGCATTTAAAACTAATAAATTGAAAAATACCATAATGATATGCACAAGTTGAAAATAGAGACTTAAATAATAGAGGCAAAAATCATTAGAATCTATAATGGAAAGGACTAGTATGAAGTTCAATAACGCAGCATATGCAGATTTTGTGTTTAAATCTTTTTAATATTTATTTTTAGATACATGGGTGTCTTTAATAAATAGCATTCTACTTAACATAATTTAATATATAAATCTTACCAGAAAAAGGTTCAATTGCTTCTTGAGATTCAAAGTCATTTTAGGAGATCAGTTTATAAATGTCTTTGCATTAAGTAATGGGGTCCTCAGAGACTGCATTGTTATCAATTGATAGGCAAACCCAAAACAAGTGAAGGGAAAACTCTGAGTAAAGTCATAGCAGTAACAAAATTGAGTAGTCAATGAATGTTTATAACCAAAACATATCTGCACTGGAAATATAGGATTTACACAGGGGTAAAATAACAATACTAAAGATAACAACTAAAATTGTATTATTTTACAGTTTACAAAAACCAGCTACATAAGTTATTTTACTATTTAAAGTGCAATAAAAAAATGTTAAAAGAGGGAGAGGGAAGGATAAATTAGGAGTTTGGGATTACCAGATGCAAACTACTATATATAAAATAGATAAACAGCAAGTCCTACTGGATAGCACAGGAATTATATTAAATATCCCATAATAAACCATAATGGAAAAGAATACAAAAAAGGATACGTACATAACTGCCTCACTTTTCTATACACCAGAAACTAACACAATATTATAAATCTACTATAATTTAACTTTTAAAAAGAGAAAAAATGAGCTAATATTGTGACAATAGTTCAAATGAACAGAGGAAAAACAGTCAACATTTTTTTTTCAGTTATCTGGGTGTTTCAAGCCAAAGGATTCCAATAGGCTAAAGTATTTGGATAATTTATTTATGTATACAAATTTATTTATGAAGGAAACACATGATCATGAACTTTGTTTTTCAACTTAGATGAAAAAATAAAATTAACTTAGAATAGATGAAAGCCCTCTAAATTGTTGCTAAATTACTCATATTCCTTCTAATCTGAATCCAAATCCTTAATCTCCTCTACCTCTATGAAGGTCTTCAAGGCAGTCTCCAATTGCTGCAACAATATTTGTGGCATGTCCCTCAAAAATGGTGTAAAACGACTTCACTCTCAGTTGGGAAAGCCTTTGCCATTTGATTTTTGTCATCCACTATAGGCATTTGCATACATTAAACTGAATGAGACATTTCATGTTTTTCAAAGTGAACTTTAACCAAATAACTGGAGTGGAATGAAATTCTTCTTTCTTTTCAATTTCCTATTTCAGTCTCTGCCATGAAAAATCAGGTGGCCTGTTTTGCACTATGCTAGACTCCAATTGAGGACATCAAGCTGTTCGGCAACATGCAAATGAAATTCCCCTCAGGACTGTGCTTTCCTGCACTTGATTCAAGCAAAATGACAATGCAAGTTTAATGTAAAGCCTTGTCACTGAAATGTCAGGAAATTCATATTTTTCTTTCTCATAAATTTCTGGATGGGTTGTGAAACCAGAATAAATTCCATGTATTAAAAAAATATTAAAAATTCCAGCTATGAAATTGAAGAGGGAGAAAAATTCTGATTCTATTTAAAAACCAAGATGAGAGTTCAAACTCTTTTGTTTTAAAATTTATCAAAACCATATTTTTAATTTTTCAAAGTCCTCATCACTAACCACCTATCACCAGAATCAAGAAAATAACTACACAGAAGTTAAAAGTTCTAGGGAGAGAAGTCCCTTTCTATTTCTATAGCACCTGAAAACAATCTTTAATTTGTCATTGTTGATTTCAAAAGCTTTGTTCAAGCTGCAAGACAGGGAAAATATGGAAAACAAAAAGCCTCCCAGAAAATCTTCTACCCTACCAGACCGTGGCAACTAAGTACTTAAATCTAAGGATAGGAAAGAACAGAAAGTACCAATGCACTGATCCACCCCAGATGCCCTAAGGATCACTGAAGTCCCAAAGAAGTCTCGGGACAATGTCATGAAGAGTGACAAGTTGTGTATAGCTATATTGCCCTCTACAGCTTCAGTACATTTCCATGCATAGCCAGGAATGAATGCAGTGGTCATGGATAGGCTTTAGGAATATAAGAAGGGCTCACTATAAGCAAAGTAGCATTGACCATACAACTGAAGACTAATATCAACAGTACAGTGTCTTAAAATGAGTTGCTCATATTTATCAACCATTAGCAGTAGTATTTAGTCTTGATGTAAATAGAATGGTTATGTCAACTTTCATATTGCCTTATTCATATTAAAAGATCAGCAGTATCTAAAAACCAGTAAGTACAATTACTGTTTTATTTCTAAATTTAAACATATTTGGGAAGATAAGTGAGAATATAACACTCCAGAAAAATTCCCCCATCACACATATGAAAAGTAAATACATAACACAATAGCATATACAGTGATCAATGTTTAAACCACAATAGTTACTACAAAAAAATAGAAAATAAAAATATATTGAAATAGAAAATGCTGAACAGAATACACACACAACAAAATAACTTCCACTACTCTGAAAGGTATAAACATTGAGTACTCATGAAATAAAGCATATTAAATTCTTTTTTTATTAAATTATGGTTGATTTACCAATTTCTGCTGTACACAGTCATACTTACATATACGTTATTTTTCTTATATTATCTTCCATCTTGGTCTATCCCAAGAGATTGGATATAGTTCCCTGTGCAGTACAGTAGGACCTCACTGCTTATCCATTCTAAATGTAATAGTTTGCATCCACCAACCCCTAAATCCTCATCCATCCCACTCCCTTTCCTCTCCTCCTTGGCAATCGCAAATCTGTTCTCTATGTCTGTGAGTCTGTTTCTGTTTTGTAGGTAGGTTCAATTGTGCCATGTTTTAGATTCCACATATAAGTGATATCCTATGCTATTTGTCTTTCTCTTTCTTACTTCACTTAGTATGAGAATCTCTGGTTGCATCCATGTTGCTGCAAATGCCATTATTTCATGTTTTTTTATGGCTGAGTAGTATTCCATTGTATATAGATACCACATCTTTTTTATCTATTCATCCGTTGATGGACATTTAAGTTGTTTCCATGACTTTGCTATTGTGAATAGTGCTGCTATGAATATAGGGGTGCATGTATCTTTTTGAAGTATAGTTTTGTCTGGATATGTGCCCAGGAGTGGGGAATGCTGGATCACATGTTAGTTCTATATTGAGGTTTCTGAGGAACATCCATGCTGTTTTCCATAGTGGTTTAACCAATTTATATATATTCCCACCCATAATGTAGGAGGGTTCCCTTTTTTCTACACCATCTCCAGCATTTGTTATTTGTAGACTTATGATGGCTATTTATAGCCATCATTTTTAGCCATTGATGGCTATTCTGACCAATGTGAGGTGGCACTTCATTGTAGTTTTGATTTGCATTTCTCTAATAATTAGTGATGATGAGCACTTTTTCATGTGCTTGTTGGCCATTCAATATTTTCTTGGGAGACATCAAATTTAGATCTTCTGCCCATTTTTCAGTTGGGTTTTTTTTTTTTTTGGTGCTGAGTTGAATGAGTTGTTTCCATATTTTGGCTATTAAGTCCTTCTCTGTTGCATCACTTGCAACTATTTAACAAGTTCTTTTCCAAAAGATATTGAGATACATTGTTTAAAATCAACTAACCAGTTACTGTAAAGTGCTATTCCACATAAAAGGAAGAATGATTAAGGTTTTGAAAAAGCACAAACTTATGTTTGGTGCCCTAAGAGTCCTGATGTAGTATTTTGGGAGACCGAATGATTCTCTATCCTTTAATACTATACTACACCATAATACATGGGGTCACTCCATGCTAATACAGTGCGGCTACAGCTATAGTGTGCAGAGAATGAATGCTACTGTGTATTACATGTGATCTCAGACAAATCATGTAATTTCCCTTAATCTCTGATAAATGGGAATACTGTAATTTTCAATTATACATAGTCTTGTTGAGGATAGAGTTAAATGTCGAGGGGAAAATCATGTTATATAAGGTGGTGATAGAAAAAATTCATTGAGTTTAAATCTATGGTACCTCACTGTGAAATTCAAGGGTAAAATAACAAGTTAACATTTCTAAGTCCAACAAAAAACTAGCAATAAGGAGGCACTCAACAAATGGTAGTCTTCACTATAATGTTTATCACATTTTTTAAAAAATATGATCACTTTTTTAATTAATGATGAAGAGAAAATGTTGATCCTTAGAAGTTAATGAAAATTAATAGCCAATAAAAAGTATTTTAAAACTACACATGCTGCAGAAATTCAATGAAAAAACTTTCAGTTTGAGTTAAAATAATTAAAGCCAGCTTCACAAGGATGTGCTACTCTAGTATAATAATTATCAACTTCAGAGCATTTTATGTGTTCTGAATGTAGGTTCCATCACTAACCATAGGTGCCCTGACTAAATTCCTGAATTTTAAAAAGACTTTTCCATACAGACCATTTATATCTGAGTCTATAAAACTGGCAGGTACTAAATGGTTTCAATGTGCCTATATGTGACATTTCTCAAAACTGTTTGAGTGCTTTCATTTTATGTTATTCACAAGTGAAACTAAATTGAAACTCAATCTGCATATGGCCAAGTGTTGTGAGGGCAGAGAGCAAGCAATAGTGAAAGCATTTCTTAAATTAATCAGAGCATGTGAAAATGTTTCATTTACTTCCAACTAGTGTTCATCCTTTGCAGATACTGCCTCTAGAATGTGACCTTTTAGCTAAGACTTATCATCAATTTGCCTTATGTCTGCCTTCAAATATTAGTTATTCTTATTTTCTACATGAGATATGGTTAAGTTGGGAGTGATACATATTTAAAAATATTGATTACTATTAATAAATCTTCTTCCTATTATTACTGTTATTACTCACCAGACTCCAAAGAGTGAAAAATTTGTGGTCACTGAAAGAAAAAAAAAAAAATTCTTTCTATCTTTATACAAAAATCTTAATCCATTGAACTCTCAGGATCAATAAAAATATATTAAATAAGAATGCCTGTGTTACAATTAGTATAAGCATTTTCAGGAGTAAGTGTATTATTAAATCATAATTTAGGGACATAAAGAACATTCTTTTCTATCAACATCCAGGTAAAATGGGTCCCGAATATAAAAGAAAAATTTTCATTGTTCTTTGAAATCAGATGTTCTAAATACACATTCCTCAGGATTGGAAAATTTCTATGGAGTCAGGAGACATGAGAAAAATGTGGTGGGAATCATTGCCATGGTTTACCATTGCTCTGCTCCTTGTTGTGCACAAAAGATCCCTTGTGTTAACCTGTGCAGTCTCCATCTCTAGAGATGACCTCTCCACTAAAGGTCGCAGGAAAAATCAAGGTCTACAAAAAGTCCTGCTATTATGCAAAGACCTGTTTCTATTTGAAATATTCTGTAACTATCCACTGGATAGAAAGCTTCCCCTGAAGTAGTCATCAAAAAAGGTCCACTTAGGCCAACTAAATTTCACAATCATATGCAACACCCCTATCCAAAGAAATTTAATTTTAAAAGCTACCACATGAGAGTTTATGAAATCATACCAAGCTAAGTATGTTAAAATTTCCAGTTGGCCTGCCATTGTGTTACATAATGAGTAACATAATCACTATGTGTCATTCCTCTGTGTTTAAATTGATAAGTACCAAGATAAAATGCATACAATAAGGTTATGATGAGAATTGAGAAAATACATGCGATGTAATTAAGTAATACTACATATGGCAAATACTCAATAATAGTCATTATATTTTTTCTTTTTTTTTCTTTTTAGGGCTGCAGCCGTGGCATATGGAGGTTCCCAGGCTAGGGGTTGAATCAGAGCTACAGCTGCCGGCCTACACCACAACTGCAGCAACACCAGATCCGAGCTGCATCTGTAATCTAAACCACAGCTCACAGCAACGAGGGATCCTCAACCCACTGAACGAGGCTAGGGATTGAACCTACAATCTCATGGTTCCTAGTTAGATTCATTTCCACTGCACCAAGATGGGAACTCCTAATAGTCATTACTTCAATATTTTATTAATGTTATTTTATAATCTTATTTGCATAGTTGTGCATATGTATAAAAATTCCTTTCAAAATATTTACAATAATATATATATGGTCACTGACATAGACTTATCACTATTCATCTGTCTCAGACTTAGGTAAAATTTGGTTACATTGTCTTCCTCACTAATTGGTATTACAGAAAATTTATTTAATGGAGTCCTTCTATGAATATTTTCCTCTATATATTAGAGAAATTAATTCTGCATGATATTCCACCTTGACAGTGAAGAAGTACATATTCAATTCTGTTATAAAAGATGTTGTAGATGTAACCATGAAAACAGCATGATTGGAAAGAAAGAAAAGGAAACAAAGAGACTAATTTTCTTTAAATTGTTAGAAATGAAACAAGAATAATTTTATGTTATAAAAATAGGCTTTTTACTAAAAGGAAAAATAAGACTGCAATATAACAATCCCTGAAATGGTACTTTGAATACCTTATAAAAAATATATAGCTACATATATTCACCTCTTAAATTTTTTACTAAATATTATTTTTACAATGTAGCATTAAAAATTTATATATCATAAAAACATCAAATTCTGTACTTATATAAATGAAAGATGAAATAATTATATAATTATGTCATGTTTTACTATTAAATATTATAGAATTATATATGTACAAACAGGTATACACACACATACTAAAAGTCATAATCTTTCCAATGCCATTAATATTCCAATATTACAAAAAATTATACTGAAATTACTGCAACACATATACTTCATTGTGAAGTTTGTTAAATATATTTATGTGTCAAAAACCTACATTTTCTTGGAGACTTTTTCTTTACTATATGAAACTGTAAATTATGTGAGCAAATACTAGCAATTAAGAGTTGGAAATCTTAATTTCTAGCAACAGGTTAAGAATCCAGCATGGCCTAGGTATGGTGTAGGTTGCAGCTGTAGCTCAGATTTGATTCTTGGCCCAGGAACTTCCATATGCAGCCAGAGTAGAAGAAAAAAAAAAAAAAAAACAAACAAACAAAAAAAAAAAAGGTAGGGAATCTGGGAACAACTTCTTAATTACTCAGAGAATAACTTTAGATACATTATTTAAATTCTCTGATCATCATTTGAAAAATAAGGGGGAAATAATACCTTTTGATTTAAGTGAAAAAATAAAGTGTTTGGTATACTGCTTAGCATATGATCATGCTCAAAAATGATCATCATCATCACCACCTCGCAAGTTCTTTGAAGGCAGAGATGGAGATTCTTCGAACCTCTGAAATAATTTGCTGATGGAACCTTAGCTAGATTAAAATGAAGAATCTCCAGTTAGCTGCCTATTAAAAATTAGTGTTCTATTGTGCTTTAATGGCCACAGATTGTGTTCATTTTGATTTTCATATTTGTGTTTTGGTGGTTTAGCACAGAGCTAGTTTAGGAGATTTTAGCATATTAATGACATAATTTTATCGAAAACTTTGTTGCCAAAGTAATTAAGTTAGTTTGGGAGATTTCTCGTAACACTTATAATACATAAGTTATAGAGATATTGATTACACTTTAAGTTTTTAGTTTGTTAGGGCAACCATAGCAAAGTATCACAAAAGTGGCTTAGTCAACAGAAATTTATTTTTGCATCGTTTTGGAGGCTGGAAGTCTGAAATCAAGGTGTTAGTAGGGACAGTTTTTTTCTGAGGCCTCTCTTCTGTATTGCGGATGGTCACCTTCTCTCTGTGTCTTCACATAATCTTCCCTTGGTCTTAATTCCTCCTTTTATAAGGACATGGTTTATCCTGGATTAAAGTCCACTCTAATGACTTCATTTTAACTTAATTGCCTCTTTTTAAAATTCTATTTATTATTTATTTATTCATTTTAGTCTTTTTAGGGCCGCAGATGTGGCATATGAAGTTCCCAGGCTAGAGGTCGAATCAGAGTTACAGCTGCCAGCCTATGCCATAGCCATTGCAACACCAGATTTGAGCCGCCTCTGCAACCTATACCACAGCTCACAGCAATACTGGATTCTTAACCCACTGAGTGATCAAACTTGCATCCTCATGGATACTAGTCAGATTTGTTTCTGCTGAGCCATAATGGGAATTCCCATTTTAATTACCTCTTAAAAGGCCCTATCTCCAAATCAGTCACATTCTGAGATACTGGGGATTAGAATGTCAACAAACAAATTTGGAAGGCACACTACTTAGCCCACAACATTTATTTAATTTATGAAAAAACATGGTTTCATTCCTCATAGTAAAATTTTATTTTATATATTATTTTCTTTCTTGGAATTTAGTCTTTGCTTTAATCTTTCATATCTTCCACATGATAAAATTATTTCTTGGATCATCACCAATTATTTTGAGACTAGTCATTCTTTTATGGAAATAGACTTGGCATTTCACTTTCTCTTTGCTCTATTAGAAATATATTTAATTTAATCATGAGCCAATTTTTTTTTCTTTTTACAATGGAATCTATTGCAACCTTCCAAAAATTTACTGATTAGCATTTTTAAATAGGCTTAAGTTCTAAGTGATTAGCAAAAGTTTTTATTTTATGCATCCTTATAATTTTCAATTTCATTAGACATTAGATTTATGGCCAGAATAATCTGTACACCAGTCATATGCTTAAATGCCTATTTTTCTCCTTTTGAATGGACTTTTAGTTTTTTATTTCATTTTTATTTTCTATTGGCATATAGCTGATTCACAATATTGTGTTAGTTTCAAGTGTACAGCAAAGTGATTCAGATTCCATTCTTTCTCAGATTCTTTTCCCATTACAGAATATTGAATAGGGTTCCCTGTGCTATATGGCAGGTCTCTGTTGATTTTCTATTTTACATATAGTAGTGTATAGATGTTAATTCCAAACTTCTACTTTATCCCTCCCACCCTTAAATGCCTACTTTTTAAATTTGTATATAAACCTTGTAAGAGCAAATTCAAGAATATATGTACTTAAGTACAAAAAATAAGCCAACAGAGATTGGAAATGCATTATAAACATATTGACATTATATTAAATTGGCTCTCTACTCGTTAAGAAATAGATTTTTAAAAGTTAAATTCTTTTTTGTCATTATAAAGGAACAAAGAGTATATTAACTTGTGGTCAGTGATGATCAAAGGGAGATTGGACATGAATACTTCTTGCTCATTCATTCGGTTTCTTCATCCAACAAATATTTATAGGGCACCAAATATTTCCCAAATCCATGTCAAGAGATGTGTACTTTGGCAAATCAGAACTATCCCTATTTCAAAAGCCTATTTTCTAGTAAGAATATATAGGTTTTAATCAAATACCAACATAAACATAAAATTGCAAAGACTGTAAGTGTTAAGAGTGAGAGGTATAGGCACTATGGATAGTATAAAACAGGAGAATGTTATCTAGTCTGGATAGTGAGGGAAGGCTTCCCTAAGGAAGTAGCTTTTAAACTGAGATTTGCAAATTGTATTTTCTAGGTAAAAAGAGAGGTTAATAGTAAAGAAGAAATGGAATATGGAAAGGCCTATGACTTCAGGGACTTGGATATTAGAAGGAACAAAAGAAAAGCTACTATGTCCTAAGCAGACCAAAAAATGGGGAATGACCAAATGAGCCATAAGAATAGAGAGTTTTATATTGAGGACCATGTAGGACACATTAAAGAATTTGATTATTAAAAGCAATGGGAAATTAAACTGAACAGGGCCCTGTGGGGCTCCTGGGCACAAGGCTTTCTGTGTCTCCCATTTCTCATTTTTAGGGAATAAGCTCCAGCTTCCTTGACCTTCCCTGAGTCCCAAAGGACAGGTTCAAACAGTTGCTAATCAGGGAAGGAAGGGGATGCAGAAAAAGGGGAGGAGCAGTCAAGAAACAATAGTGCAGTCTTGGAGCAGGGTCCTAGTTCCTCTTTAAGTAATATTCATAACAATATCTTTGAGCTCTTCTGCAGAAATGAAACCCCCAACAAATGAAAACCAGGAAGGAGGACCACCACAACAAGTCCTGATGCCACTCAACACCAACTCTGAAGAAGAAAGAAAGCTTCCATCCACTCTGATCTTTATCTGTGGCCATATTTTCTACTCCCAAACTATAAAACCACTTCCATTTCTCTCCCAAAGGAGGGCATACCCTTCAGGGCATTAGCCTGCTGTGGACCACATCAGTGAACAGAGGCCGAGTTTTGGCAACAGAAACAATGGAGTTGTTTATAAACTGACCTAAACAGATTTCGTATTTGATAAAAATCACTCTGAAGGAAGCAAGACCACTGATGGTAGAACAGTTATGAGATAAAGAGATGGCAGAATTTCAGGAGAAACGGATTTAGAAAGTTTACATAGGGGAGGAGTTTGAATCTGTGATGAGTGTAACTGAAATATCAGAGTTTATGCCCAGATTTTCTGGACACTGAATGTTTTTTTGTGGATTAAGAGTATGCAAGAGGGAAACATTTCATAATGCTGAAAAGGCAGAGAGGAGTTCCCATCGTGGCACAGCAGAAATGAATCCGGCTAGGAACCATGAGGTTGCAGGTTTAATCCCTGGCCTTGCTCAGCAGGTTAAGGGTCTGGCGTGGTCACGAGCTGTGGTGTAGGTCACAGACGTGGCTCAGATCCCGCATTGCTGTGGCTGTGGCTGGCAGCTATAGTCTGTAGCTCGATTGGACCACTAGCCCAGGAACCTCCTTATGTTGTGGGTACAGCCCTAAAAAGCAAAATGTGGGGGGGGGGGGGGCACATAAATCTTAAATGTGTGCACAATAACACATCTGCAAAATATATAAAGTCAAATTTAACTATAAGAATAAATAAAGGAATCCATAATGATGTGAAATGTAGAGAATTTAACACTGGTTTTTCAATAATTGAAAAAGCAGGCAAAAAGTAGGGAGACAAAAAGTTATTAGTGATAAAAGATAATCACTAAAGAAAAAGCGAGTATTTTCAGTGTAATGTATGTATTGGCAGGGATCGACATATGGATTTTTTAGCTAAATCCGTGGTACCTTAATAACCTAAAGATCTCCACTTGTTTATATTTTTTTGTGTTTGTTCTTCTGCTCTTTGCTACATCTAAGATAGAAGTCAACTCTGAAAATTCCTGGAATTATCAGGTAATACTACTTATCCCAGGAGACTGGGACACACAAAAAAAATTAACTAGCAAATCAGCCTCAAAAACCACACTCAAAGAAATCATCCAAAATATTAAAACTAATTATTACCCTACCAATCAATGTAACTATAGGAATCTTTTTAATGAGCTAATGTTTTTTAAAGAATCTGAATGAAACGTAGAACAAATGATTTTTAGTAAGATAATGATGTTTCAATTAAGCAAATTGAAAAATAACATTGGCAAGCAAGAAAGGCTGGACAAAGAGTAACTTCCTAGACCACAAAATAATAAGTTAGCCATAATTACTAATATTAGTGCAGGTAGAGGGGGAAAAAAAGACATTGTAAGAAGGGGCAATTGTAGAAGCAGATAGGTTAGAAGACCTCAAGGTAAAGAACCAGGAATAACTTTCTTGACAAAAGAGAACCCATTTTGGCCTAAGCCGTTTTGTGATCTAAGCCTGTTCTTACCTTTGACCACATCTCAGTAATAATTATCTAAAGGGAAGGCAGAACAGGGGGAGGAGCACTGAAGAAACTATAGTGCAACCTTAAGGCAGAATCCTGTTCCTCAAGGCATATACATAATAATATACCTTTGAATTCTGCTGGAACTAAGGCCCCCACCCAGGTGGAGGATGGAATAATGATGTCACTATTATGACTTTAACCAACCAAAGCTTGGACCCTGTCAACCTTTAGCCAAAGTCTATGCTGAATTCTTATTTGTTCAAGTCCCCTTGTGAATATGCATGTACACTTAACTTAAAAATTCCCCAGTTTTGCTGTTGGGGAGACATTGCTTTGGGAAACATCCCTAGTGTTCTCCTTACATGCTGCAATTAATCCTTCCTTCTCCCATTCTGTGGCTTAGTTGTGTGGATTAGCTTGACAACCACTAAGAGGTGAATTCAGTTTTTAGGTAATAATTATCCTTAATAAGAAATAGAAAATTTGGCAGTCCATGAGATACAAGAACTGGACAAACAGTGAAGCCACTGATCTAAGAAACTAAAAGTACCCGGTTATGGATTCTCTCCTAAAAGGCAGAAAAGATAGAATAGGCTTCCCTATAACTTAGGAAAAATATCCTTCAATACTATCGTTTCATTACTTTTTGATCCGAATCCTTGCCTACACCTTGCTTACTTATTCAGATTCCCCTAATATCATAATGCTAGGAAAGCAGATGTCATGCATTCTGAACACTAACAAAGGATTATCTATTTGGCTTGGATATTTAACAAATATTCTAAGTATTGGTGTCACATAAATTAAGCTCAGTGATCTTTCTTTGTGTGCCTGGTCACATATGAGTACTCCAATTAACTTTATGGAAGATTAATTTTTGTTGGACAACATTGATAGTATACAATCTTTCTCAAGACTGTTGGCTAGTTACTCTTTAAATGGAGCTCTTTACAATCAAACTAAGATGAGCCTATTTATTGGATGGGCAACAACAAAAAAGATGAGAGGGGGTGTTCCCATCGTGGTGCAGTGGTTAACTAATCTGACTAGGAACCATGAGGTTGCAGGTTCAATCCCTGGCCTTGCTTAGTGGGTTAGGGATCCGGCATTGCCGTGAGCTGTGGTGCAGTTTGCAGACTCGGCTTGGATGCCTGCGTTGCTGTGGCTGTGGCATAGGCCGGTGGCTACAGCTCTGATTGGACCCCTAGCCTGGGAACTTCCATATGCCGCAGGAGCGGCTCAAGACATGGCAAAAAGACAAAAAAAAAAAAAAAAAAAAAAAAAAGAAAAAAAAAAAAAAGATGAGAGGGGATGCAATTCTTCCATTCCCATATACCTGCTATTAGGGTAGAAAATACATTGCTCTGGCCTTGCTTTGCTGTCAGATGGATATGGCTGACCACTCTTTTGCCATGGCACCCCTACTTATTAATTCTTTCCCATTCCAGAGAAAGCTGGAAGATAAGAACCCCAGCTGAAGTCTCCCTCCACAGAACAGCTTTAGGCAAACAGCATCAGTTTAAAAAAGACAGCAAGTTCCTGTTGTGGCTCAGTAGGTTAAGAACCTGATCAGTATCCATGAGAATGTGGGTTTGATCCCTGGCATTGTTCAGTGGGATAAGGATCCGCTGTTGCCTTGAGCTGTGGTGTAGGTCGCAGACATGGCTCAGATCTGGCATTGCTGTCGCTGTGGTATAGGCCAGCAGCTGCAGCTCTGATTCAACCACTAGCCTGGGAACTTTTATATGCCACAGGTACAGTCTTAAAAAGAAGAAAAAAAAAAAGGTTGTTAGGACTTAGAAATTTATAGTGACTCCAAACTTCTACTCGTTATATCAGAACTAATTTCTTACTGGACCCTCCTTACCAAGGCAATTACTTCAATAGTGTGTTTGTGTGTGTATGTGTGTGTCTAAGAGAAACAGAAAAAAACCAACATGGGACACAGATATTTACAGGTGATTTTCTGAATTGGTTTATGTCTCTCCAAGCACAAAGTTATAAGATAGAAGTCTCAATACCATTAGCTCAAATATTTCATTTTCCACTACTTAAGCTCAGTATTAGTATAGCCTTATTCTCCATTTATAAAAAATAGAATAAACATCCAATACAAAGTATTTTACCATTTGTCCAAATCTTTATATTAACTAAGAATGAGATTTTTTTTTAATTCTATTTTTCATTTCAATCAATGTTTGTCAAGTTAGGTTAATTGACTGCTTAACTGACCATACTCAAATGTTACTATAGAATCACTGCCCAGTTGATGATGGTGGAAAGTCACAGAGTCTCATCTTCTCCTATTTCATTAATGACTTGCATTAACATATTCAAAGAAAGCACAGAAACTGTGAGAGTTATATGAATTAGGGCGGCATGATGACAAAACCATGTTCCAAGATCTTGACAGGCTCAAATGATGGGCCAAATTTAACAAGATGGATGTAATCAAAATAATTATAAGGTTGCACAAGGGATATCTTATGGCCAAAAACCTAATTGCACAAAAATGATTGGAAAGAAATGTGGCTTAGCAGCAAAAAGTATGGTAGGAAATTATAAAGCAGCTGAAGAGTGTCAATTAATATTCTCTTAACATTAGTTGTCAATGTTGTGAGGTGAACATAAAAGCAAATTTCATCTTTTCCTTTGTGATTAAAAATAAACATCTATAACTTGATACCTATTATGGTTAAAACATACCTCAGTGATTTTCTTTTGTTACACAATCTGCCTTTTTTTAAATGTTTAAGACAAAAGTAAACTCATTCAGACAAGTAAATCATCATGACAAATTAATGGATTTTAAGGTTTGAAAAATGTTATTAAAAGAGTTGAAGATCTCTGGATTTTTATCTTAAATGAAGGGATTTATGTAGATAGAATTTTAAAAGAGACTAATAGGTAAAACCTCCTCCAAAAAAGAAATTTAACTTCTTATAAAGTAAAAAGGTGATGAGCAAATATTTGTAGATTCCTTACTATTTTCAACATGTTATGTAACTGAATATCAGAATAGTTGATACTTTGCTAATCTGACCATATCCAAAATCTCTGATAACTACAATTAACCTTTTTTTTATTATTATTATAGAAAATTTTTCTAACTCTCACATAGGCCCTGTGAAATGAGCCAGGTGAAAAGGCGGTGTGTTTCCTAGCATTGGAAATGTTCAGTCATGGGGTGAAAAACCATTTGCTATTTAATGAATTCTACTGAAAATACCTTTCTTCTAACTTATCATCTTTACAAATGCAGTGTTCCCTTTAGTTAAGTGTGCTCAAAGCATCTCCATAAAGCCACAGTTCTTTGAAGATTTTATGAATCTGCCATAACTAAACAAAGAATTACATTCAACCAGAGCAAGTGCCCAGAGTCAAGCCCTATGCTAGGGTTGATTCACTACTAATTTGAAATAGAATTTCAGGAAAAAAAAAAAATACAGAAAATTTAAACTCCCAAACCTTCGTTAGAGAAACTCTGCAGTCCGTTATACATCATATGCATATGTATGTGTACATGTATGTGTACATAATTCCTAATTCCTAATTATAGATTATAATAATGTCAATACTGATAGATTATTTCATAGGTGCTACAACTCTATTTGTATTAATTAACATATTTAATCCTCACAACAATTCCACAAGGCAAGTTTTACAGATAAAGTAACTGAAACATACACATTACTATATGCAAAATAGACAAACAACAAGAACCTGCAGTACTGCACAGGGAACTATATTCAATACCTTGTAATAACATATAATGGAAAAGAAACTGAAAAAGAATATATATATAAAACTTAATCACTTTGCTCTACACCTGGAACTAGCAGGAACTAGCACAACATTGTAAATCAACTATACTTCAATATTTAAAAAAAAAAAAAAACCTCTTCTGGTTTCAACAAAAAAAGTAACAGAGGCATAAAGACCCTGAATTACCTACCGAAGGCCACACAAATAGAAAACACCGAAACAGGATTTAAACCTAGGTATCGTAACTGCTGAGTCCATGCTCTTAACCACTAGGGATCCTGCCTCTCATAACTGTATGCAAAATAACAAATAACTTTAAATATAAATACCTTAAATTTTGAATTTTAGCTTTCATTGTGTGAGCAAGTAAAAAATCTAAATATTTTATATAAATTTTTAAATAATATAATTTATTTTGGGTAAGCACCAAGCATTTTGTTTCTTATTTTCAGCCTTAAGCTTATTTTCTACTGTCTTTATTTAGCCATATGATATGGAGTTCTCTTACATATAGTGGGTATAATTTCTACAAACTATATTACAAAATCAAATAAGATATGCTCAACCTAAATACTCAAGTCCTTTTAATATGTTAGGTACTGAGCTATATGAGAATTTTCAACAGGAGTATTACATAATCAGCTTTAAAGAACCATACTAGGTAGATAAAACTTGTAAAAATATTGCAGATAAGTTTTAATATTCTATAATTAGAGAAAGACAGGAATAGAACAGAGCATTTCAGGGAGGACATGTCAGGCACTGCCCAGTGAAATGGTCCAGTGAAACTTCAGCAGTGTGTTAGCTCAGTAAGGTTTCAAAAAATGGATATGGATTTAGCAATCAATAGTGACTTTATGCATAATAGGAGGAAGGTTATAAAACATGAAGGAGTGAAACAATGGTTCAGTATGAGAGTGAAGAACGAGGAGGGTCAGAGCTGCGTGGGGCATGAGCCTGCAGAAACTTGAAGAGACTGGGCACTGTCCTATAGCCAGTGAAGATCCACACAGGGTCCCAAACAGGAGAATTACACATAGATTACTCTGTAGCCACTGTGGAGGGTACGACCTGGAGATGGAAACAAGGGACAGGGGTAGCTAGCAGTAGTACAGTTCAGAGGTTATGCTACTATTGTCTGTGTGAGGGATTTTGAGGGCCTGACCTTAAGTAATTGTAGGAAAGATGAAAAGAATGGGAGTTGAGGAAATTTAAGAAGATCTTGTAATTAAGGGGATGGTAGTACCACAAAATAATAGATCTGGCTTGAGTAATTTGAGAGATGGTGGTGTAACTAAATGGAATTCTAAACATAGGGCAAATCATTGTTTTAATGAGGAAAAAGAGAAAAGACAAACTCAGTACTAGAGTTTGAGGTACCTTGTATCTTTCATGAGAAATTTTAATATATGAATCTGGCACTCAAATGATAGATGAAATCAGTATTTCTGAACTTGTGGTTGATTGATAAGTTAAATTTACATAACTTATTATAATCATCCAAGGAAAGTAAATGAAAACATGAAAAGCCCTCCAGCAAATATAAACTTAAACACCAAAGCAAAGTTGATAATATTATTAAACACATGCACAGTGGGACTGATAACAGAAAAAGTGACTAATCCTTGGCCCTGTTGGCAGAGACAATGCTACTGTAATAATGATAATAAAGTGCAAGTCTTTATTTAAGTTTCCGATTGAAACATATGACAAGACAGGTAATTTGCTTTTCTCAGACTCAGGATTACCCTAGGGTTACCAGGGAAGAAACTGGCACTAAATTACTATTAGATTTAGGTCAAAGAAATACCCATGAGCTGTTTGAGGGCAGAAATTCACTGAATTTTTTTCAACAGGCTACAAAATCTCTCTCTCTCTCTTTTTTAACTTTACACATCAGGCATAAGAAGAGAAGATATTTTTCTACTAGAACTAATTTATCCTGAACCATTCCCCTATCAACTTAATACTTCAGAGACATTTCTTTTCAGTCTACAATGATTAATTAGAAAATGTCCAACTGCTACAGATTGATCCAAGAATGTACAAGCAGACAACACAATGGGAGCCTCACCATTAATATTTCATAGAATAAAGCTGGTCATTTAAACAAAATAATAACTTCTGAACTGCTTAGAAAACCCATTGACAAACTTATAAAAACACATTTCCATAGGGGTCCCTTATTTCCAGGGAGCAAACATTACAGAGAATGCCCTTAGTTTCTTCCTACATTTGGGTTGATAAGAGCCCCACTACTTGAGTTAAACAATTTCATTTGTGTAACAGAAAGTTCTTTACTAATCAATGGACCAAGTAGCAATGGTTTGTTCTTTGTGCTTAGTACTGTTTTACCTTTTTCAGCAACTATAGAACACATACACAATGCAATCTTAGGCAGAAAATGTCTAACGTTAAATTGAAAAAATAAGTCTGTATATGGATACAAATAAGAATAGGCAAAATCAATTTCAGTGAAGAAAGTTCAAAAGACAACTGGAATAGCCAGAGAAAGCTTCATGGTGGAGACAGACATTGGGGAAAGCTTATTCATTGCAAAAGGAGAGGAAAAGAAGAAAAGAAACTCAGGTAACATATCAATCAAAGGTTGGTTCAGATTACATGTGGTGAGTTTTGAAAGCCAGTTTAAGGAATATTACAGTTGATGTAGTAATATATTCACATTTCTCAGTTTAATTTTCTGAAGATTTTGTTGCGTCTGTGAAGAATTCTGTTTTCTCCTAAAAAGTGCAGAGCAAACTCTGTTCTATGGCATACAAATTCCTCTGAAACATAAATTTTGCCTTATATGTTCTACCCTGGGAGAGTTAATAAATAATTTATTGATAACTTCATTAAACACATTATACCCTGAACATCTTTAAAATTTTGCACAAGATTTCACTTTATATGGACTATTTTCTTGAAATGTCCAATCTACAAAAATTTTCACCTCTAATGCCTTCTACACTGTAAAAATTTTCTTTCTCATAAATTATACTTACTTTCTTTAATTCAAAATATATGTCTACATATTTATTTGTATATTTATATGTATGTGTATATACTTTTCCATACATCTAATATAGTGTTTCTTAATTCAGGTAAGTAATTAAGCTACTTAATTAATGTGTTTTTGTGTTAATTTCCTCTCCTATATTATAAACTGAGAGACTCATAGTATTTTAAAATTGTTTTCCATAGCCCATAAAGCTTAACACATTTTTTAAGAGATGTGCTTAAGAATATATGCTAATATGTACCACATCTTCTTAATCCATCCATCTATAGATGAACATTTACGTTTTTTCCAAATCTTGGCTGTTGTGAATAGTTTGGCAGTGAATATAGGGGTTCATGTATTTTTTTTTTAATTATTGAAGTTGTGGTACATATATACAATAGAATACTACTCAGTCATAAAAAATGAATGAAATGATGGCATTTCAGCAACATGGTTGCAAATAGAGATTCTCACACTAACTGAAGTAAGTTGTGAAGAGAAAGACAAATACCATATAATATCACTCATATGTGGAATCTAAAATATGACACAAATGAATCTACCTACAGAACAGAAATGGACTCACAGACATAGAGAATGGACTTGTGGTTGCAGGGAGAAAGGAGGGAGCAGGATGGATAAGGATTTGGGGGTTAGTAGATGCAAACTATTACATTTAGAAAGGATAAGCAATGGTGTCCTACTATACAGCACAGGAAACTACATCAAATCTCTTGGGGTAGACCATGATGGAATACAGTATAAGAAAAAGACTGTTGGAGTTCCCGTTGTGGCTCAGTGGTTAATGAATCTGACTAGGAACCATGAGGTTGCAGGTTAGATCCCTGGCCTTGCTCAGTGGGTTAAGGATCCGGCATTGCTATGAGCTGTGGTATAGGTCACAGAAGCGGCTCGGATCCCGCGTTGCTGTGGCTCTGGCATAGGCCGGCAGCTACAGCTCCGATTAGACCCCTAGCCTGGGAACCTCCCTATGTCGCAGGAGCAGCCCTAGAAAAGGCAAAAAGACAAAAAAGAAAAAGAAAAAGACTGTATGTATGTATGAGTGGGTCACTATGCTGTACAACAGAAAATTGTCACAACATTAAATCAACTATAATTTAAAAAAAAGAATATATGCTAAATTCACAAATATATACACATTTAGATAATACACACTCAAAGGAGAATTTAATTGATGACCTACTTTTTCCATAATAGATTTTAAAATAAAGCAAAATGGACTTTACTAGTTGAACTGACTATGATGATAACTGATTAAGGTAAGTCTGTGGTTCTTCTAAGAGATAGGAAGATATTACAGTTCATGTTCTCCTTCCATTCTGGAGAATTAGTGGTTTCCCAGAAAAGTACTGTATATCCCAGCCCTTTGGCATTCAGGTCTGAATGAATGCCAGACCAACAGTCATTGGTGACTGTTTTTTGCCAATAGAATTGATATGTGTTAGTCACTGGTTTTAGAGGCAGTATTCCTTCTCGATGATCTCCTCTTCCCTTCCAAAGGCTGAAAACTATCAACAAAGCCTTGTGGATAGCAGAACTGTGTCCAGAGAATTCTCATGTGGAGAAAGTTTAAGCCTTATCTTAATCCTTTGGGGAAACTTTAGAGTTAAATTATGTTTCACTGTACAATGCTGGCCTTTTATACTCTGGTAAAAAACCACCAATCAGTCATAGGCTAAGGACCACTCACTGGTGAGACATCTGCCATGTGCATGTAGGCAAAATGGTTCAAGTACCTTTACTCATTTCTTGAAGAAGTGTCCCAGGTATGGACCTTAGAAGCAAAATAACACAGAAACTAGGGGGAAAGTACATAGGTTCAGTAAAAGAGACCTGAGGGCATTTGGGCAGAGCACTGATAGCATCTGCTATACATATTATGTAGCCAAAAATTATTTGGCCATAATAAGAATGACTAAGAGCCCTGGTGGTATCTAATATATGCTCCTACTTAGTAGACAATTCTAACCAGGTATTAAAGATCTTCTTTTACATCATTCTCAGAGCTATAAGAGTCTCAGAAATAACATCTCAGACATAATAACTGAAAATGATAAAAGGCATGATTTTCCACATTCGCAAGCATTCATATAGCTACACAGAGGAATAGGTCATGTGAATCTACCCTAAAAGTAGCACAAATGGAAATCATTATTCAGGGATTACTTTTAGTAATGAGATCTATCCTATCTCAAGAGTCCTGAAGAGGGAAGGGTTACCATTCAAGCCAACAGTGATTTCAGATAGCTGTATTAAACTTCTGGATGCATATAAAACTTAACTCCCAAAACTCACAGACATGAAAATTTAGAGGGTCAGGTGGTTCTGCATTAGTCTACAGAATAGGGACTTGAAGGCATATCCTTTATTTGCACAAAGGTAGACAAAGTTTGAGCCTTTATTAATAATTACTCCATCAAAGAGTAACTACAACAGTACAAGTGATAACAACCTTGACTAAAGATCCACATAAGTCATTGTAGATACAGAAACAATAATGGAAGAATTAACAACCAGTGACTCTCCCCTCAATTCTAAAGACTTGGATATAGTCATGACTTCAATAAGATCTGGTGATGCCATCAAGCCAGCAGCAATGGCAGCCCCAGAGGCTTAGGGAGTAGCAACAAGTATCTAGAGGCAGATTTCAGGATCAATGTTGATTAGAATCCCAGTCAAATATCTAGGTATAATGATATCCCAGTGATTATACATAGAAAACAAAGTCTTTAAAAATATCATTGACAAAAATTCTTCATCAACTTTAAAAATGATGAATGAAAAGACAGAAACTTGATTCCTATGTGGTTATTTATTGACTGTGAAAATGATGTAGCAGGGCAACAGTGTTAACCAAGGCAAGGAAGGGTAAGAGGATCTTGACAGTATTGATAAAAAATGGCATTGAGCCAAAAAAAAAGTTGTTTCACAAGGGTAGCCAGAAGGGTAAGAGATCTGGGAAAAGAATATTGTTCTAGGGGATAGAACTGCCTCACTTTGAACTAAATAGACTGATGAGATCACAAGGGAACCATTAGATTTTCTTCCAAGTCTTTAAATATGGGGCTCCACACAAAGAATTAATGAGAATCAAGAAAAAATGTAAGCCCCAAGAAAATATATGAAACTCTGAGGCAAAATATAGCCAGAATGGCCAGTTAGTAGTACAAGCTAGATGACAACCTCTATTTTCTAACTTTCAAAACAGTGCTCTTTCAAGTATGTAACACTATCCATTGTTTTCCTTGATTTTGGTTCTGAGGAAATGTTTTACTTAAAGGAAATGAAACAAAATATAGGCTAGTAACCAGTGAAAGAAACTTAGGCAAAATTTTTTTAACCCTCTAAGTTGGCTTTCCTTTTTCATATGAACTTACCAGAAGGGAAATCTAAAGTAGTTTTGATTTTTTAAATTATGCATATTAA
This sequence comes from Sus scrofa, assembly GCF_054392235.1. NCBI lineage: Eukaryota > Metazoa > Chordata > Mammalia > Artiodactyla > Suidae > Sus > Sus scrofa. The sequence goes on along the minus strand of NC_139383.1, from coordinate 183,071,401 downwards.
CATACCACTTTTGCCAAAGAGAAATCTAATTGCAGTTTCTTTAACCAGATTGTTCAGCTTGCAGTAATATATTGATAATAAGTATTGCATTTACTTTCCCATTAGAGCCAATCTAGAAGATAGAATCAGGTATAAAAACAGTTATTTTAACATTAAAATTCTTAGGACTTAATTCTCAATACTTAATTTTTACATCTCTTAGTATTTCTTTTTTTTAATTGAAGCATAGTTGACTTATAAATTTATATTACTTTATGGTATACAACATAGCAGTTCAATATTTTTATACATTACACATAATATGTAGTTATTATAATATTAAAATATTACTTTATATTAGTTATGATCATATATATTTACTTAACAGTTTTAGGTTTTATTTGTCTTCATTATTGTAAATCTTACCAGTATTATGCATTCATGGACTCTCTGGGACCTTATTTTCCTATTCTATTCTGTAAATTTTATAATTTTGTACACAATGGTCAAGTGGAATTAACCATTCTTTATGATAACAGCCTTCATAAATTTATAAAACTATTTTTTTCAAAATTAACAGCTATTTAAAATTTTAAATCCAATTACTAGATAATAAGCAGATACTTTTAATACATAATATTTTTCCATTACACTTTTGTTAAAAATACATTTTTATTTTAGTTTTGTATGTATAATATATAATATACTGTATCATAATATTTTATATATCACTATTACTTTTCTATATCATCCAGTATTACTATATAGACAGAAATTTTTAAATGATGGAAATTCGGTTAACCACAATGACAGCAGCAATCTGCAATCATATTGTGGGTTTTACATATGAAGCATCTATGTTTATGTGAGACATATCTGCAATTTGATTAGTATTCCTATTTTTAGGATTCCTAATTCCTTAGAAGGGAACCATAAAACATTTATGGTCAAAATCAATTCTGCAGTTATCATCTCAAGGGCGATCAAATTTCATCTACATCTCTACTTACTTATGCTCCTTCTTAGGCAAGGTGATATGTTCCAGAGAATACAAAATTAGGTAATAAAGAGTTTTCTCAAAGAGCTTGCAACTAACTACTAAAGTTTTACTTTAAATCAACTCAGGAGAAAGTGAAATAGATGAATTAAAGATCAAAAGAAAATGTTATTACACACCTTTGAGTGGACTGGCAAGCTCATTTCATTAAAATTATTTCATAAAACATCTACTCTGAAAGTTTCACATCACCATACCTACTCCAAGCATGATAGATTGAATTGAATATGAGATTGGTTGTTTGAACCCAAGATACTTTAGGCAAAACATTTCACTTTATTTCTAATATGAATGTCCCCTCACAGCTGTCCTTAATTTTATACATTCAAATAATTTGTTAAAAAAAAAAGAAAAAAAACCTTCAGGTCGTGAAGGAGAACATGCTGTCAGCATTTTTAAATCTTGCAATATTGCCTTTTTTGTCTTGAGAGTTCCCTGTCGATCCTTTTTCCATATCTCTGGCATTTTCATGATTTTGGCAACCATCCAAAAATTTTAGAGAATTCAGATTTTATTAGACATATTTGACCTTCTAACAAGTATTAAAGAATCCACATTTTAATTTCAAATAGAGTAAGGGACAAGCTTTAACATAGTTTCAAAAGTCATGTTTAAAGTGTGATTCTGGCACTCAGTCTAAAGTCTAAACAAGAGATGTGCTTCTTAAATGGGGTAGTCTAATAAGGTAGAAAGGAAAGAAAGGAGAGGTCATGAAACAAACTAACCAGCATTTGCTATCATTTGCCTTGAGAAGGCAACATTTCTGCCACTTCTATATTCTGTTTGCTATGCATGGTAAATACAAATGGAATGAGAAGGATGTGTAGGAAAGATTTTAGTAAGGTTAGCATATGCTAGAGCTCACAAATCTCTGTGAATTCCTCACACTCTGAATCATGTTTGGACCAGGATATCATCTAGCTCTTGTTCCACAGGTTAAGATTATGTGGCCAGATTAACCTATGCCAGTCATATATTCTTTGTCATAATTTACTTCCATGCAGAACATTGCACATTTTTCTCTAAAGAAGTGAGAATACACATTCTATAAAATAGAAGTGCTTTAGTCAAGTGGGTAGTTATATACATCCGGGTTACTTGACTGGCTTTTCCCTTTACTACAGATCTTGCACTTTCCCTTCCTATGGAAATTCTATCTCAGAGTGGAAAACTGAACTATGAATGTGGAATGAAAAGCTATAACGGGGATCCCAGATACTAGTGATTACTTATTCCTCCTAATTAGAAAATCTATTCATCTAATATTTATTTTTCACAAAGCAAATGGTATGCCAGTGTAATGCTAAAAGATTATGAAACTGAATACTAATCTTTTACCAGATCATGGAAGATCTCCTAATTCTCTCTATAAGAATAATGTTTTGGCTTACTTAGAGCTTATACTTTGTTCAAGTGAGACTTGCCTTTCGGTTATTGCCAAGCTCTTCTAATGTTTACAATACATCAGAGATCACAATAAAATGAAGTTTAGCAAAATATGAGTAAGGGAAGTAAGGAAATAAATAGATTCTTTTTTTAATTTTCTTTTTTTAAATTTTATTATGGTGATGAAGTGTTTGAACCTACAGGACTATCAGGTTAAAACACACAATTATAGGAAGGGGTTAACTTACTTAAAAAACCAGGCAAGCACAAATCAAAACTAAACATTACATTCACAAAAAAATAAAAGAAAAATACTCAAGCAGAAAATAATTGGAAACCATCCAACCAAAAAAAAAAAAAAAAAGAAGAAAGTAAGAATGGAGAATCATAGAATCAACTGGAAAACAAGGTTTAAAATCACAATAAGTAATCATCAATTATCACGTAAAATGTCAATGGACTGAATGCTCCAATCAAAAGACAGAGAGTGGCTGATTGGATAAAAAAGCAAAAACCTTCAATCTGCTGCCTACAAGAAACTCACCTTAGGACAAAAGACACATATAGATTGAAAGTGAGGGGGTGGGAAAAAATATTTCATGCCAATGGACAAACAGGAAAACATGAGTTGCGATACTCATATCATACAAAATAGACTTTAAAATGAAGGCCATAAAGAAAGACAAAGAAGGACACTATTTAATAATTAAAGGGCCCATTCAAGAAGAGGATATTACTATCGTCAACATATATGCCCCAAATACAGGAGCACCCAGATAATACAACAAATATTAACAGACATAAAGGGAGATACTGATGAGAATACAATCATAGTAGGAGACTTTAACACCACACTCACATCAATGGACAGATCCTCTAGACAGAAAACCAATAAAGCAACAGAGATCCTAAAGAAAATAATAGAAAAATTAGACTTAATTGACATCTTCAGGACACTACATCCAAAAAAATCAGAATACACATTCTTCTCAAGTGCGCATGGAACATTCTCAAGAATTGATCACATATTGGGGCACAAAGCTAACCACAACAAATTTAGGAGCATAGAAATTATCTCAAGTGTCTTCTCTAACCACAATAGTATGAAACAAGAAATCAACCACAGGAAAAGAAATGAGAAAAAAACCTACTACATGGAGACTAAACAACATGCTACTAAAAAACCAATGGGTCAATGAGCAAATCAAGAAGGAAATTAAAAATTACCTCAAGACAAACAATAATGAAGGCACAACCTCTCAAAATCTATGGAATGCTGCAAAAGCAGTGCTCAGAGTAAATTCACAGCAATAGAGGCCTTCCTCAAAAAAGAAGAAAGATCTCAAATTGACAACTTAACCCACCACCTAAATGAATTAGAAGAAGAACAAAAAGGACCTAAAGTAAGCAGAAGGAAGGAAATCATAAAGATCAAACAGGAAGTCAACAAAATAGAGATTTAGAAAAAATAGAAAATTAATAAAACCAACAGGTGGTTCTTTGAAAAGGTAAACAAAATTGACAAACCTCTGGCTAGACTCACCAAGAAGAGGAAAGAAAGAACCCAAATAAACAAAATTAGAAATGAAAAAGGAAAAATCACAATGGATACTGCAGAAATACAAAAAACCATAAGAGAATACTATGAACAAATATATGCCAACAAATTTGGCAATCTGGAAGAAACAGACAACTTGCTAGAATCTTACAGACTGCCAAAACTAAATCAAGAAGAAAGAGACCAACTGAACAGACTGATCACTAGAAATGAAATTGAAGATGTCATAAAAACACTCCCTACAAATAAAAGCCCAGGACCAGATGGCTTCACAGGTGAATTCTACCAAACATATAAAAAGGATCTGGTGCCCATCCTCCTGAAACTTTTTCAAAAGGTTGAGGAAGAAGGAACCCTCCCAAAGACATTCTATGATGCCACCATCACCCTAATGCTAAAACCAGACAAAGATAACATTAAAAAAGAAAACTATCAGCCAATATCTTTGATGAATATAGATGCAAAAATTCTCAACAAAACCTTAACCAACCAAATCCAACAACATATCAAAAAGATCATATACCATGACCAGGTGGCGTTCATCCCAGGTTCACAAGGATGGTTCAATATACACAAATAAATCAACGTCATACACCACATTAACAAAAGAAAAGTCCAAAACCATATGATCATCTCAATAGATGCAGAAAAAGTATCTGACAAAGTCCAATATCCATTCATGATCAAAACTCTCACCAAAGTAGGTGTAGAGGGAACAATCCTTAACATAATTAAAGCCATTTATGACAAAACCACAGCAAATATAATACTCAATGGAGAAAAGCTGAAAGCCTTCTCACTCAAATCTGGAACAAGATAGGGATGCCCACTCTCACCACTGCTCTTCAACATAGTTTTGGAAGTCCTAGCCACAGCAATCAGACAAACAAAAGAAACAAAAGGCATTCAAATAGGAAGAGAAGAGGTAAAACTGTCACTGTATGCAGATGACATGATACTATACATAGAAAACTCTAAGGACTCAACCCAAAGACTATTTGAACTGATTAACAAATTCAGCAAAGTAACAGGATCTAAGATTAACATTCAGAAATCAGTCGCATTTCTGTATACCAACAATGAAATATTGGAAAAGGAATACAGAAACACAATACCTTTTAAAATTGCACCCCAAAAAATCAAATACCTGGGAATACACCTGACCAAGGAGGTAAAGGACTTATATGCCAAGAACTATAAAACATTAATCAAGGAAATTAAAGTAGAAGTAAAGAAATGGAAAGATATTCCATGTTCCAGGATTGGAAAAATTAATATTGTAAATATGGCCGTACTGCCCAAAGCAATCTACAGATTTGATGCAATCCCTATCAAATTACCCATGACATTTTCACAGAACTATAACAAACAATCCCAAAATTTATATGGAACCACAAAAGACCCAGAATTACCAAAGCAATCCTGAGAAACTAAAACCAAGCAGGAGGCATAACTCTCCCAGACTTCAAGAAATATTACAAAGCCACAATCATCAAGACAATGTGGTACTGGTACCAAAACAGACAGACAGAACAATGGAACAGAATAGAGGACCCAGAAAGAAACCCTGATACCTATGGTCAATTAATCTTTGACAAGGGAGGCAAGAGCATAAAATGGGAAAAAGAAAGTTTATTCAGCAAGAATTGCTGGGTAACCTGGACAGTTGCATGCAAATGAATGAAAGTAGAACACACCCTCACACCATGCACAAAAATAAACTCAATATGGCTGAAAGATTTAAATACAAGACAGGATACCATCCAAGGGAGATATACAGATGGCCAACAAGCACATGAAAAATGCTCAGCATCTCTGATTATTAGAGAAATGCAAATCAAAACTACCAGGAGACAGCACCTCATACCAGTCAGAACGGCCATCATTAATAAGACCACAGATAACAAATGCTAGAGGGGGTGTGGAGAAAAGGGAACCCTCCTGCACTGTTGGTGGGAATGTAAGCTGGTACACCCACTATGGAGAACAGTTTGGAGATACCTTAGAAATCTTACATAGAACTTCCATATGATCCAGCAATCCCACTCTTGGGCATATATCCCAACAAAACTTTCCTTTAAAAAGACACATGCTCCCGCATGTTCATTGCAGCACTATTCACAATAGCCAAGACATGGTAACAACTCAAATGTCCATTGATAGATGATTGGGTTAGGAAGATGTGATATATATATATACACAAAGGAATACCACTCAGCCATAAAAAAGAATGACATAATACCATCTGCAGCAACATGGATGGAATTAGAGACTCTCATACTGAGTGAAATAAGTCAGAAAGACAAACACAAATACCATATGCTATCACTTATAACTGGAATCTAATATACAGCATAAATGAATGTTTCCACAGAAAAGAAAATCATAGACTTGGAGAATAGACTTTTGGCTTCCCCAGGGGAGAGGGAGGGAGTGGGAGGGATTGGGAGCTTGGGGTTAACAGATGCAATCTAGTGCTCTTGGAGAGGATTTACAATGAGATCCTGCTGTGTAGCATTGAGAACTATGTTTAGATACTTAAATCACAACACAACAATGGGAGGAAAAAGAATGTATACATATATGTGTAACTTGGTCCCCATGCTATATGGCAGAAAAAAACTAAAATAAATAAATAAATAAAAACAATAAAATGAAGTTTAGCAAATATTCATAGTGGAAGTGGAAGAAACCCTCAAGTTGTCATTTTTATCCTATTTACCAAGAAAATGTAAATTAAACTATCCATTTGGCATCTTTAAAGATGTTATTTTATAGCTCTTCAAAGGAATGTTCTCTTTGGATAACTTTCATTTGTTTGAGAAGTGATACTTTCAAAAAAGTTTTTTATGTTTCATATACTTTTTTTCTGAAGTTAATTTAGTTTTTCCTACATGTACTCATGTATGTACTTTTGTAAACAATTCAACATTTTATGTACTTATTAAACCATTATTTCATTGTACATTATATTTAAATATAAAATTCAATGTTGGTTTTACATCTTAATATCTGTTCCTGTGCAAAGACATAAACATATTTAACATCATTGTCCTTATGAACATATGTCATAATCTTTCATTCAAATCTCTTTCTTCATCCTTCATTAAAGCAACATAAGGTAAACTCCAAGTGTGTGGGTGATAATCCAAAATAACACCTATTTATTACACCATTGGCAATGCTACTGATTTCTCTTCACATTGCTAACTTTACATTCATTGACATCTCTATTCTTCACTGTTCAGACACATTGGACTGAAATATGGAGATCAGCTAAAAGGCTATTTTCATAGCTAAATTAAACTGCTATTACAAGCTAAAAGGGGAGCATAGGAAAAGACATGGATAAGAGAAAGCTTATAGTGGTTTAGGACATGAGGGCATGGATCAATGATTAGAGGTTGGAGCATTAGAGAACAGGCAGACAGTTTAGGTCAGTGATTCCTAAATAATTAAAAACTTTAGAAGTCATTATAATGCACTTGAACTTAACTACACAGACAGAGAGGATTTTCCCTTCTTTCTCTCTTAGAAATAAAATCACACTCCAGCTGTAAGATGGATGGGCTAGAGATGTAACAAACATGTTAACAGCAAGATGCCTTAGGAAACCATTATTTTTGCACAGGAGGCAAAATGTTACATTACTCTCTTAGGGTCTTCAGTTGGGCCTAGAATTAAATTGACGTAAGACAGAGTAATGGAAGAAAGACATACACATTTATTTAACATAAGTTTTTAGTGACACAGGAGCCTTCACAAGGAAATAAATTTCAAAAGAAGTGGCAAAACCTATATGCTTTTACATTAGGTTGAATAAAAAGAGGCAATTGTTGAAAAGTAACTAAAATACATGGGGAGGCTAAGAAAGGATAAGAGTTATTTTAACGAGATCTACTTTTACAGAATTCTCTTGGCCTCTACTCCCTGTCTTTGGTGATAAGAATGTTTCTTTCATCTTCATACAGGGAGGACATCTTTCACATGGGAGTTTTATCTCCTGCTTTCAAGAAGAAAAGGGAAGGTCAGAATGCTTTCTAATACCTGCTGGTTTTCAAGTGCCTTTAGCTCAAAATAATCCTTATGCCAAAGGGGCATATTTTGAGGTGGTATATTTTGCCACCTTATACTTTAGTAGGACACTTTACAAAAGTTAATGTAAGAAAAAGTAGGGGTCTGACTTAGGGCAGCATCAATGCAAGTAAAGCAAGGAGACATATGAGATAGATTGAAACTATAGATGTGGTTATTACTTAAAATATGGGGAAGATTCGGTTTAGAGATAGCAAATGATTATGAAAAAGGAGGATGGTTGCTGTAGTACTGGTTATGATATAGAATGCAGAGTGGACAATTACCTGAAAACCCATTTCTGCCTTGTAATCCTATCTTTAAGGTAAGAAAGAAAAATCATGTGCATTTATGTAAATCACAAAGATTATCAACTAGCGATCACTTAAAAAAAAGAAATGACAAAAATAACAGGCACTGAAAGGCTTTTAACTATATAATAAATTCAGTGACAGTTTATTCTTTTGGACATCTAAGTAAGAATGGCAAGAGTTCCCTTCGTGGCGCAGTGGTTAACGAATCCGACTAGGAACCATGAGGTTGCAGGTTCGATGCCTGGCCTTGCTCGGTGGGTTAAGGATCTGGTATTGCCGTGAGCTGTGTTGTAGGTTGCAGATGCGGCTTGGATCCCGCGTTGCTGTGGCTCTGGCGTAGGCCGGCAGCTACAGCTCCAATTAGACCCCTAGCCTGGGAACCTCCATATGCCGCGGGAGCGGCCCAAGAAATAGCAAAAAAAAAAAAAAAAAGAAAAAAAAAGAATGGCAAAAAACAAGCCATATCACAAAGCCATGTCCTCTTAATATCTAACGAAATGAAGGAAAACTATAAACACCAACACAAATTCCAACAGCAGAAATCAAACAAGAAAGTAGATACAAATCTTTGTTCAAAACCTTCATAATAGCTGTAATAGAAAAAAAAAAAGAGAGAGAGAGAAGGTTCTTAAGATAAGTGAGACATAGTATAGCTATAATATGATCCAGCAATCCCACTCATGGGCATATAACCAGATGAGAACTCTAATTCAAAAAGATACATGCACCATAATATTCATAGCAGCACTGTTTACAATAGCCAAGACACAGAAGCAATCTAAGCATCCATCAACAGAGCATGATAAAGAAAATGCAATACATATATATGATGGAATTTTACTAAGCCAAAAAAAAAACCCACAAAATAATGAAATATTGCCATTTGCTGCAATATGGATGGACACAGAGATTATCATACTAAGTGAAGTAAGTCAGAGGACAAATATATGATATCACTTATATGTGGAATCTTAAAAAAAAATTCAAATGAATCAATTTACCAAACAGAAAAGGACTCACAGACAGAAAAGAAATTTATGATTACCAAAAGGAAGGGGAGATAAATTAGGAATATGGGATTAAGGATATATTTTATTATATACAAAATAGATAAGCAACAGGAATTTACTATAAAACACAGGAAACAATATTCAATATCTAATAATAATCTATACTGGAAAATAATCTGAAAAAAGCTGTAGCTGCCAGCCTACACCACAGACACAGCCACGCCAGATCTGAGCCATGTCTGCTACCTACACCGTAGCTCATGGAAATGACAGATCCTCAACCCACTGAGCGAGGCCAGGGATGGAACCCTCGTCCTCATAGATACTAGTTGGTTTATTGTGGCTGAGCCACAACCACTTTGCTATACACCTGAAACTAAAATAATATTGTAAATCAACTATCCTTCAGTTTAAAAAAGGAAAAATCTAATTTAGAAATACTAACCTCAACAAAGATGATAAGCAGGTAAATTTTTTTATTTATTCTTTTTAGGTCATACCTGCGGCACATGGCAGTTCCCAAGCTACGTGTCACATTGGAGCTGCAGCCACCAGCCTACACTATAGCCACAGTAACTCAGGATCCGAGCCACATCTGTGACCTACACCACAGCTCAGGGCAATGCCAGATACCTAACCCACTGAGCAAGGCTAGGGATCCAACTTGCATCCTCACGGATATTAGTTGGGTTCATTATGGCTGAGCCACAATGGGAACTCCAAGACAAGAGATACTCAATATAATTTGTCTTCAACATTGCAAATTAAAACAACAATGATATATGACTATAATATCACATCAATTGCAACTGCTGATTTTGAAAAATCTGTTGATACCAATTGCTGACAAGGATGTATAACTACAGAAACCCTCATTTATTGTCAGTGGGAATGCAAAATGATATAGCCAGTTTAGATATAGTTTAGCAGTTTGTTCCAAAGCTAAATGTATTCCTATAATGTCAACCAGTGATTGTGCTCCTAGGCATTAACTTAAATGGTTTGAAAATCTAGGAGTTCCCATTGTGGCTCAGCCACAATAAACCAAATAAATATCCATGAGGACGAGGGTTCCATCCCTGGCCTTTCTCAGTGGGTTGAGGATCTGTCACTGCCGTGAGCTACAGTGTAGGTTGCAGACATCACTCAGATCTGGCATTGCTGTGGCTGGCAGCTATAGCTTGGATTTGACCCCTAGCCTGGGAACCTATATATGCCATGGGTGCAGCCCTAAAAAGACAGACAGACAGACGGACAGACAGACAGAAAGAAAGAAAACCTATGTCCATAGAAAAACATGCACATGAATATTTAGAATACATTTATTCATAATTGTCAAAATTTGGAGACAAACATCTTTTAAGAAGTGTATCATTAACATTAATGGGGTATAATCTATACAGTGGGAAACTATCAGAGAAAAAGGAATAAGTTATCAATCCATGCAAATACATAGATGATCCTTGAATGCATGTTGCTAAGTGAAATTAGTCAGTCTGAAAAGATAACATACTATAGCATTCCATTTAGCTGACATGCTGAAAACAAAACTAGAAATGGTAAACAGATAAGCAGTTTCTAGGGTTTTGGAAAGTAGGAGGGTCAAATGGGTGAAATAAAGAGAATATTTCAGAGCAATGACACCATTATTTAAAATACTATAATCATGAATGCTGACATTATGCACTGTCAAACCCTGCAAAATTTATAGCAGCAATAATAAATCATATATATGAAAATATTTAAAAAATCATTTTGTAAAGCACAGCAGAGAACCCAAAGATAGAATACATAATGTTACAAAAATAATTAACTATATTACAAATGAATGAAATAATTTCACTGAAGTAGGAGGAGGAAAATGCACTGACCCATGTACTTTTTGAAACATGTAGTAATGGAAAAGGAACTGTACATAAAAGGAACTGTACATAAGCACCTTATCCTAATTGATAAAGTTGTGTTCCCTGGGAGAATGATTTAACGATTCTGAAACCACTGACATGTGTCATGGAATTTAAAATTTAAGTAAATAAATGGCAGATGATTAGGGCCAGGCTGCTCACTTATTAGAGTGTAAGGATACATGCAAGCAAGAGGAGAAGGCTAGAACTATCCACATTTAATGGACTAAAGTCAGTTGTTTTATATGAATTCATGTTTAGCTTATCATAGATACAAATGGTTGCACATAGAAATACAGATATGTATATTACACAAAGGTTAGTATATACACATATATTTACTTACCCTGTCAACTGAGAGGGACTAAAACCCAGTAACACCCTACTAGTCTCAAGCATACCTAGTACCCAGGTCTTAGTTTCTGATACTATTCTCTAGTAAAAGAGACCAGGGCTTTTTGGACAAAAACTGGTTTTAGGAAAAAGGTAGAACACACAGATGATAAGGCTGTAGTATCTTTCATATCTGAAAGTGCTACTACACACACACACACAAACATACTCACACACTATGATGGGGACAGAAGGTACAGGAGAGAATTCCAAATGGTAAATGATTTTAAAAATATATAAAGTTTTTTAAAGTGTCATTGAGGTAGTACCCATCGTGGCTCAGTGGTAACAAACCCAACTAGTGTACATGAGAATGCGGATTCGATCCCTGGCCTTGCTCAGTTGGTCAAGGATCCATAGTTGCCATGAGCTGTGATGGAGGTCACAGACACAGTTCAGATCCTGTGTTGATACAGCTGTAGCATAAGCTGGGACCTGTAGCTCCAATTTATCCCCTAGCCTGGGAACTTCTATTTGCCCCAAGAGCAGCCCTAGAAAGGAAAAAAAAAGGGTCATTGAAATACAACCAAAAATATATAATAAGTGTACATGAGTCACACTAAATAATTATATAATAAAATTAGTGTGAAGAATAAACAAAACTCCTGTTCAGAGAGAATTTCAATATTTTATGGAGATACTCTGACCTGAAAATGGTGAAGCATATTTTCCCACTCCTTATGTATTGACTGTGCAGTGCATAGTAAGTTCCTTTGAAAAAGTAGAGTATGGGAGTTCCTGCAGTGGCGCAGTGGAAATGAATCCAACTAGGAACCATGAGGTTGCGGTTTGATCCCCGGCCTCATTTAGTGGGTTAAGTTTCTGGTGTTGCTGTGGCTCTGGTGTAGGATGGCAGCAACAGCTCCAATTAGACCTCTAGCCTAGGAACCTCCATATGCCATGGGTGCAGCCCTAAAAAAAAGGACAAAAGACAAAAAAAAAAAAAAGAAAAAAGAAAAAGTAGAGAGTGGAAAATGGGGAGACAATAAGTCACAATGATAGGAACATACCATAACAGATGTAATGAGGTCACATTACCTCTGTGGACTTCTTCCCCAAAATCTATAATCCAACGTATATAATCACAATAAAAAAATCACAAAAATCTCAAATGAGGAATATTCTCAAAAAAACTGATTAATACTTAAAATTGTCAAGTTCATTAAAAATAAAAAAAGCCTAAGAAACTGTCACAGCAACTAGGACCCTCAAGAGCCATGAAGACAAAATGTGATGTGATTGAATCCTGAAACAGGAGACATTTGGTAAAAGATAAGGAAATTTGAATGGATTGTGTACTTTATTTAATTAGTATTGGTTCACTTGTTGTGACAAATTCACCTTACTAATATAAGATGTTAACAACAGTGGAAGTTGGTTGTGGAGTATATGAAAACTTTCCATATTTACAACTTTTCTGTACAACTTTTCTAAAACAAAATATCCATTACAAATGAAGAAAATGTTTTATCAGGTTTATCCCCTCCTAATAAAGCAGATAATCAAAGGTTCCATGCTAAAATGAGGAAGTATCCAAATCTCAAAGGATTTCCCATTGAAATGAGATTCAATCTCCAAAAGGTTGAATGAAATATAGTGCCAGATGTTCAAATAGTATGTGAGACAGGTCAATTTTTTCTACTAACTTATGCACCAAGTCCAATTAAATCCTCTTCTTCTCTAGCACAGTTGTATTCAGTCAACCCAGAAGCCTATGCTCAAAGTAGAACTTCAACAGTCCTCCTTTAAAGTAGAGTTTTTTATAGAGTCTGAATAAAGTAAATAAGTTATAATGACTCACTGTATCACAGCCAATATAAGGTCTGAACAAAGCTATCCATCCTAAATATAACCAAAATATAAAGAAACACAATGAACCTCCACTATTAGGATCCATGGAGGCTAGACAACCTAAAAATTTTCAGCTAAAACACAGATACAGTTGCTATAAAAAAATAAAATGAACTCATTGTAAATGATTGGACAAGATCCCCAATATGTAATAGGATTTCTCTCAGGCTGGGAATACAAGCAAAAAGGATAAAAGCCAATAATGCCTCTGAGATCTATTCTGAGGAAATCCAGAAATCTGGAAGGTCTAAACACTCTGTGCCCATGTAGAGTACAAAGTCAAAATAGAAAACATTCCACACAAAGGCAGGATATGAAAAAATTTACCCAGTGATGCCAAAATAAACAGATTCTCTTTCTCAGTTATTAGTTTTGTTGGGAGGAGAAGAAAAATAAATGCCTCTTTGAGATTAGAAACATAAGTAAGCTTACAGCATTTGGGAAACAAAAAATTATATTACTTGTATAGCCTGAATCCATTAAAATAATTCCATTTTTAAAAGAATTAATTTAAAGTATAAACTTTAGCTAGATGATTGGCAGAGGCACCATACAAATCCTCTATGGAAGCAGGTCCTCTACAACATAATTTATGGATTCTAAATTACTCATGAAGGGAACTGTTACACAATTGGATACACACTTAAAAATTAAAAGGAAAAAAAACCTAACAAATGTCAGTCAAGAAAAATAAGGGGTAGCAAATATTTCAAGTAAGTGAAAAAAATCCCCTACCTAATTCAGCTAATAAAATGATCTGGTAGAAAATGTAAAATAAGTATGTTTCACATGCTTAAGGAAATAGAGGAGAGAATGGAAATGTGCAAGCAAGAAACAATGATCAGAATTTTTTTTTTTTTTTTTTTTTTGTCTTTTTGTCTTTTTGCCATTTCTTTGGCCGCTCTCACGGCATATGGAGGTTCCCAGGCTAGGGGTCTAATCAGAGCTGCGGCCGCCAGCCTACACCAGAGGCACAGCAACATGGAATCCGAGCCGCATCTGCGACCTACACCACAGCTCACAGCAACTCCAGATCGTCAACCCACTGAGCAAGGGCAGGGATCGAACCCACGACCTCATGGTTCTTAGTCGGATTGGTTAACCACTGTGCCACGACGGGAACTCCGATCAGGATTTTTTTAAAATAAAAACCATAAAAACAGAAATTAAAATTATAAAGAAATATTAATATACTGGACAAAATATAAAAATATGAACATATTTTAAAGTTCTTGAATGAGACCATGGAGTAGAGACTGGGGAAGGGAGAAAATATTCTGAAAGAGAAAATGGCTGAGAATTATTCAGAACAGATTCAATGGAAAAGATTCTTAATTTCTGGAAACCCAAGAAATTCAAACAGAAAATAAAAACAAACCCAGACCATTTGCAGCCAAACTGCAAAACAACACATAGAGAAGAGTCTTAAAGTAGATATGGGGTGTGGTGGGGGGAGATAGATTACTTCGAAGGAATTACATTGATAGTTGCAACCATCTCAACAGCAACAGCAGAAACCAGAGGCAATTTTTTCAATGGCATATGAGAAAATGTCAAACTAGAATCCTTATGCCAAGTAAATTGTTTTACAAGAATGATTGTGAAATAAACCCGATTTAGATATATAAAACAGAAACAAATTACTATAAAGAAACTCTCATTAATAAAATTTCCTAAGAATGTACTTCAGGAGTTCCAATCGTGGCTCAGTGGTTAATGAATCCAACTAGGAACCATGAGGTTAGGGGTTCGATCCCTGGCCTTGCTCAGTGGGTTAAGGATCCAGTGTTGCCGTGAGCTGTGGTGTAGGTTGCAGACGCAGCTCAGATCCCGTATTGCTGTGGCTCTGGTATAGGCCGGCGGCTACAGCTCCGCTTAGACCTAGCCTGGGAACCTCCATATGCCATGGGAGCAGTCCTAGAAGAGTCAAAAAGACCAAAAAAAAAAAAAGAGTGTACTTCAAAACTAAAGTTCTTGGAAGCAAAAACAATCAATAAATTAAATTTAAAACACTGTAAACATGAAGTTAAACATAAACGTTTACTGTATCAGTAATAATATTTGATTTCTAGAATAAAGAGATAAAATTAAAAGGTAAATAAGAATAAAAGGAATAATCAGAATTACAGCAGAGTATATTTCAAATTAATGTGAGAATATTACTTAACTTTAAATGTTTAAATATATTTAAGTATGCATGTTAAATGTTAATAGAAAAGTATAGAAATAGAATATATATTTTTCAAACCACTAAAAGAGAAAAATGGAATTGGGCAAATAACAATAATAAAAACTAATTTTAAAAATATAGAAACAAAAATGCCAAAATATAACCCCCAAGTCATACAATAGAAATAAATCCAAATACATTAGTAATCCAAGAGAACATAAATAAACCAGTTTTTTTTCAGTTGAAAGCATAGGTTATCATTTTAAAATACTAGTCAAAAAAGCAGGTTTAATTCTAATAAAATCACAGAGCTATCACTTTGAAACTGTAACATTAGAGCCAGCAGAGTTTGACGAGAAAAATAAAAAGTAAAAATTAGAATGAAAAAAATAAATTGTTTTTATTTGCTGATCGTAAAATTATCTATTTGGAAAATTCCAAAAAATCTATAAAAAATATTAGAATAAGAGATATGACTAGTGTTATTATCTTTAAGATAAAATCAATAAACAAAATATGTTCTGTTTATACCAGTGATAGAAAATGAAGTTTCTAAAATTTAAAATAGTATTGTATATCATTTAAAACAGTAACCAAAAACATAAGCTACTTCCATGAGAATAAATTTTCAAAAGTAAAAAAGAAAATTATAAAAATTGTAATTCTAAGATATTAAGGATGTTCAAAATAATTAATTTTATAGATATTGTACTAATTTATAAAGATGTCAATATATCTCAATTCATATGAAGAGTCATTGTAATTCCAGCAAACATTCCAACAAAATTTCATTGACTTTACAAGTTAAACTAAAATTACATAGAAGTCCAAATGTCAAAGAATATTTAACACATTTAAGACCAAAAAAATGTGGTGAGTATATATGTGACTTAGCAGAAATAAAGATCTTACAAAAAGAAGACATTAAGTCATTATGTGGAGATTTACATCAAGAAGGCAGAGTAAGAGGACTTGGAGCTCACCCCTTCCCATCAACACAACAAAAATGCATCTACTTGGGAAAAATTCTTACTGAAAACTAACTAAAGCCTGGCAGAAAAACTTCTGTATGATCAAGGCTATAAGAAAGACACATACATAATTCAGTAGGAAGGGAAGAAAACTAGCTTGGGACCTGGGCCCCTGGGAGGAGACTCAAAGGACAAATGAGATTGCATAAGACAACTCAACTAGTGAGCAGTTCGAGTCACAGATTCGACCACCCAAGTCCTTGGGTTCTATGCAGAGAGGGCAATCCTCTTTTGCTGGCCAGAGAACTACTGGGACTAAGAGAAAGACTATGGGAAGCCTGGATTCTACTCAGAGGAGTGTGCTTGTGTTGGTTTGCTTCCAAGGAAGGGTGGAGAGAGGTCCATTGGGTTTCCTTCAAATGTCTCGCTAAGCACCTAGTCCAATTCTAGCAAAATATCCAACCCTGCTCACTCCCTGTCACAGCACATCACTGAATCTGGGGTGGCTAAGACTGTACTGTGACCAGGTTCCAGGGTGTGGTGTGTTGGTGGTAACCATTGCTGGCACCTATTCAAGCAGCACTTCAGAAGCAGCCTAGATTTCTGATGGTGGCAACTTCACCATAGCTCACCCCCCAACACTTGTCAAGAAGCCATATCTGTCCTACCTGCTCTGCAGAGAGATTCCACAACAGACTCAGGGTAGCAGAGGCTGCTGGCAAGATCAACTCAAACTCTGAGCAGAGCTTCTGGTGCCTGCATTGAAACTCTCCAATCAACTGGAGCAGAGAACCCACACAGGCTGCACTGGCTTTCTCACTCCTTGCACTGGGGCAAGTGTCCCATGCAGGGAGGGAGAAAGCACACATTTAAGGGGAACAGAGTCATCTCAGGCCTGGCATTCAGGGCTTCTACTCTAGCAACTTGGGATCAGACCCTGTGCCCAATAGACCAATGAATCCCACTGGGAAGAGGCAAAGACCTGCATCACACCAGGCATCAGCTCTAGCCCCTTCATCTTCAGCTCCACTTCTATCTAGGTGATAGCTGCCAGAACACCTGAGAAAAGATGTGGCTCATGTTCATATCAAATGTAGCTCTCCCACCAAAGGCACAGGGCACACAGAGTTTGTATATGGATGTCCCTACATAAGATCATTTCTTCAATACCGCAATAGGTAACTCTAAATTCATAGAGGCAAAGAAACTTAAGCAAACTGCAAAGGCACAGAAACTACTTTCAATTGGAAGAGCAAGAGGAGTTCCCGTTGTGGTGCAGTGGAAACAAATCTGACTAGGAACTATGAGGCTGTGGGTTCAATACCTGGCCTCGCTCAGTAGGTTAAGGATCCAGCATTGCCATGAGCTGTGGTGTAGGTCACAGATGTGGCTAGGATCTGTTGTTGCTGTGGCATAGGCTGGCAGCTGTAGCTCCGATTTGACCCCTAGCCTGGGAACCTCCATATGCCGTGGGTGTGGCCTAAAAAGCAAGAAAGAAGAGGAAGGAAGGAAGGAAGGAAGGAAGGGAGGGAGGGAGGGAAGGAAGGAGAAAGGAAGGGAAGAAGGAAGGAGCAAGAGAAACCTCTGAAAAAATAAGTAAAATAGAAATAAACAATTTACCAGAATTCAAAGCACTGCTTAAAATTACATCAAAAAGAATTAAATACCTAGAAATAAAGTTAAGCAAGGGAGTGAAAGACCTACACTCTGAAAACTATAAACAATAATGAATGAAATTGAAAATGGTAAAAATTAAATGGAAATATATTCCATACATTTGGATTGGAAAAATTAATATGGTTAAAATGGCTCCACTATAATAAGCAATCTACAGAATTTAAGAAATTCCTAACAAAATATGACATTTTTCACTAGTACAAATAACCTTAAAATTCATGTGGAAATAAATACAAAGGACACCAAATTGCCAAAGAAACCTTAAAGAAAAAAAAAAAAAAAAGAAGAAGAACAAAGCTAGAGGGTCTCTAGCTTTGTTCCCAGACTTCTTTTTTTTTTAGTTTTTAGGGTTGCACTCTCCCAGACTTTTTTTTTTAAGTTTTTAGGGTTGCACCTGTGGCATATGGAGTTTCCCAGGCTAGGGTTCGAATCCAGTGTGGGGAGGTGAGCCGTGTCTGTGACCTATACCACAGCTTACAGAAATGCCAGATCCTTAACCTACTGAGCTAGGCCAAGGATTAAACTCACATCCTCATGGATACTAGTCAGATTTGTTTCTACTGTGCTACAGCAGGAACTCCCTCCCAGACTACTGACTATACTACAAAGCTAGAATAAACAAAACAGCATGATTCTGGCACAAAAACAGGTATGTAGATCAATGGAACAAAACAGAAAACCCAGAAATAAACCCACATATCTATGGTCAATTAGGCTGTGACAAATGAGGCAGGAGTATACAATGGAGAAAAGACAGCCTCTTCAATAAATGGTGTTAGGCTCCTGTAAAACAATGAGATTAGAACATTTCCTCTCACCATATACACAAATAAATTAAATAATTAGAAACCTAAATGTAAGAACTGAAATTATAAAACTTCAAGAACATAGGCAGAATCCTCTTTGACATAAATAGCAACAGTATTTTTTGTCTTTTGAGGCAAAAGAAATAGAAGCAAATTAGCAAATGGAAGTTAATACAACTAAAAAGCTTTTGGACAGCAAAGGAAGCCATAAAAAAAAAAAATGAAAAGATAACTCACGGAATGGGAGAAAATATCTGCAAATGATATGACTGACCAAGAAGTTAATATCCAAAATATACAAATAGCTCATAGCACTCAATATAAAAAAAATCAAAAAAAAAAAAATGGGCAGAAGACCTGAAGAGACATTTTGCCAAAGAAGGCATACAGATGGCTAACAGGCATACAAAAAGATGTTCAATCTTGCTAATTAGTAGAGAAATACAAATTAAATCAATGAGATATCACTTCACACCTGTCAAATGGATACCATTGAAAAGTCTGCAAATAACAATTGTTGGTGAAGATGTGAAGAGGAGGAACCCTTGCACACCCTTTTTGGGAATGAAAATTAGTGCAACCACTATGGTAAACAGCAAGGAGATTCCTCAGAAAAAAATAAATCAATCAATAAAAATAGAATTACTATATGACCAGCAATTCCACTCCTGGGTATAGATCAAAAAATAAATACATAAATAAAAACACTGTTCTGAAAAGATAAATGAATTCCAATGTTCATAGTAGAACTATTGACAATAGTCAAGATATGGAAGCAACCCAAGTGTCCACCAACAGATGAATGGATAAGGAAGATGTGAGGTAAACACACACACACACACACACAATGGAATATTACTCTTTAATAAAAAGAATGAAATTCTTCCATTTGTAGTAATGTGGATGGACCTAGAGAATATTATGCTTAGTGAAACAAGTCAGACAGAAAAAGACAAATACTGTATGCTATCTCTCAAATGTGGAATCTAAAAATAGTGCAAACAAATATAGACAACAAAACACACACACTCACAGATGTATACAACAATCTAGTGGTAACCAGTGGGGAGAAAAAGGGAGGAAAGGCACATTAGGATTAAGGAATTAAGTTACACAAACTATACTGTGTATAATATAGATAAACAACAGGGATATATTATATAGCATGGGGAATAATAGTCATTTATCTTGCAATAACTTTTTTTGTGTCTTTTTTAGGCCACACCCACAGCATATGGAGGTTCCCAGGCTAGGGGTTGAATTGGAGCTGTAGCCACCGGCCTACACAACAGCCACAGCAATGCCAGATCCGAACCACGTCCGCAACCTACACCACAATTCATGGCAATGCAGGATCTTTCACTCAATGAGCGAGGCCAGGGATCAAACCTGAGTTCTCAAGGATGCTAGTCAGATTCATGTCCACTGAGCAATGAAAGGAACTCCTATCTTGTAATAACTTTCCATAGAGCATAAAGTATAAAAATATTGAATCACTATGCTGTACACCTAAAACTAATATTATAAATCAACTATACTTCAATTTAAAAAATAGTCAAAGACCCATCTGCATTAGGCTTAAAATTTAGACATGCTAGAAATCATTGCAGCCAATTTATGTATTATTTATTAAATTTATAAAGGATCACCTCCTAAAAAGGTAATTATGTGTTACTGACATGGTAATGGAGAAAAAAATAAATGATATAGAACAGGAAGCTAAGAAAACCATCTAAAATATATAACAGCTTGATGAAGGAGGAATCATTAAGGTACAGAAAGAATGAATTATTTAATGTGTTGATAGGACAAATTACTACTGATATAAAAAATAAAACCCAAATACTAGGAATGTAAATTTTATTCTAATATGTAAATTCACAAATAAAAAAGGAAATACTTTATAAAGAAAATAGAATTTTTCTGCTTAATTTTTGGAATAGGAAATATATCTTAACAAGATACGAAAAATGTAGCCAAATAAACACAGATCGAAAATTTTGACACTATCAAATGAAGAACTTCTCTCAATAGATAGATACCACATAGAAAAATCAATATACAAGCCATTATCTGAAGATATTTATAATGGTTATTATATATATATGTATAATTTCCATTTTTTGAAAGTAATTTCCCAAATATTATCTCCTCACATTGTCATGTAGCATAGAATAGAATGCTTTTTTACATGTTATCAAAATAAAACTTATTGGAATTTATTGTGCAAAATTCAGTAGGGGCAAAGCAAGGTACACATTCAGGAAATCTAAAACAATCAAATATTATAGGTCAAATATTAGTAATGGATTGATTGTCATTCTCATCCAATGTAAGAATCCATATTCTGTTATTATACTGCATATGGATTTCATGTTCTACTTTATGGATGGGATTTTAAAGCATTTCCTCCCTAGTAACGCAGAGAGTTAGCTGTGTATTTAATATCTTTAGATTACATAGCAACACATTTCTCAAGTACTCCTGATGTGAACTTTAACTTGAAAGTTATATTTGTATACTCCAGCTCATGAAATTGACACTTCTGATTATCACCATGGTAAGTTATTGTCTGCATGGTATGGAATTTTGAAAGTTAATTAGGATTGCTATATGATATCAATCTGCTACTTGTGAAATGTTGAAATGGAGATATAATACTTAGGAAAATGTTCTGACAGATAAAAAGAATAAATATGCAGTTGATCTGTATTTTAGTGTTTGGGATAAGGGTGAATGCTTTAAATAAAATTGCAAAATTGTCTATAGTTTATCATTTGTCCATATGTTCTCTGTTCTGATATTCCTCCAATGACTGTACATTGACCAGGAAGTGACAGGAGCAGGAATTTTGAAGTTGATGGTACTTAAGAATAAAGGTAATGCTGATAGCTCTGAGGGGTCAGAAAATAAATTTATTTTTAAATAAAAAAGGGAATACCAATGGATCACTACTAAGCCATAAAAAAGAACAAAATACTGCCATTTGCAGCAACATGGATGGAACTAGAGACTCTCATAATAGGTCAAGTAAGTCATAAAGACACATATACCGTATGATATCAATTATCTAGAATCTAATATATAGCACAAATGAACCTATCTACAGAAAAGAAAAAAACCTCATGGACATGGAGAGCAGACTTGTAGTTGCCAAGGCAGAGGGGGAAGGAGTGGGATGGCCTGGAAGTTTGGAGTTATTAGATGCAAACTATTGCATTTGGAGTGGATAAGCAATGAGATCCTACTGTATGGCACACATGTGGAGGATAATGTGAGAAAAGAAATATGTGTGTGTGTGTGTGTGTTTGTGTGTGTGTGTGTGTGTGTGTGTGTGTGTGAATAACTGAGTCATTTTGTTGTATAGCAGGAATTGACAGAACATTGTAAAACAACTATAATAATAAAATGCTTTTTAAAAAAGAAACTTGTACAAGTCATGGCCGCATAAGAGTACACATACCTGATTCTGTTTACCTATATCCACCCGTATACTATAAGCTCCATAAAAAAATAAGGATTGTTTTGGCCTAACTTAACATCTATTACATGGCAGGTACTCAAAAAATATTTGCAAAATGAATAATTGAATGATTAAGTGAAATCATTCTTTTCTCTTTAAGGAAGAGATTATATAGAGACAAATATGATGTTGACAAGACTAAAGACAAAGATTATTTTTTCAGTGTTCTGTAGTAGATATGCTAAAATACAGCAAATTTGCATTCTTAGAGCAGCATCAAACACACTACCAATAATGCTGTGGGAGCAGGAAGAAAGCATTTAAAATTAGAATTAATTTTTCAATTATTTAGAATAATTTAAGATAAATAATGCAGTTTTAAAATGTAAGCATAAATGCTATGATAAAATTGAATTATTAAAGTTATGGTACTTTGAGTCTTCTGTTTACATTGTAGTTAAAATGAAGCAAGGTAGAACTTCGTTAAAATGAAGCAAGGTAGAACTTCCTGCTGTGATACAGTGTGTTAAGAACTCAACTGCAGTGGCTCTGGTACCCCAGGGGTGTAGGTTCAATCCCTGGCTTGGCACAATGAGTTAAAAGGATCCAGCAGCATAGGTCGCAGCTGCGGCTAGGATTCAGTCCCTGGCCTGGGAACTTCCATATGCTGCAGGTGCAGCCATAAATAAATAAATAAGGCCAGGTAAGTATAAATTAATTATATAAACTTTACAAAGTGCTCTCCAAAATTGCACTATACAAAGTGCTCTGCTTTCATTTATAAATTACATTAAGAAAAAGTGTGTTCATATAAACAGAGCTTAATAAATTTGATCACATTTCCCAAATAAAAATGGCATAATTATTGACCAGAAAATAGTGTATACTATAAAGCCACTCAATAAAGCATAATTTAGTGCAAATGTTTTCAATAAGTAGAATAAATATACACCTAGAGACTACACAAAGCACATAAATATGTTTTACATATGTACCTCTAAAATAATAGAAGCATAAGTATACATTCAGCATATTAAACAATTTTCATTTTTGTGTTAAAGATTTGACCAAAAAGAGCATTAAGTATTTAGATAATAATTATTTTAACATTAAAATTTCACATTTTTAGGAGAATGTTCTAGGTTACTGTAAAATGATGTTGAATTAATTTCACTTAGAATTTTTTTTTTCCCAAGGAATAGTCTATTAATTAGAAGTGTTCAAATTATTTCCAACTATTTCCCAAAGTTTCATGGTCTTGACAAAATAGTAATTTGATGCTCAATTTTTTTTTTTTTGGTTATTGGTGGTATTGATAATGGTGACAAGCCTTTAAAATATCTAGAGAGTAATCAAATATTTCATCCCTTTATTCTTTCCCACCCATCTATTTTATTCTCAGCAATCTTAATAGATGATAGTATCAGAATTTCAGTCTTTACTGGAAAACTATTACCAATTTATTTGAAACTTAAGATTTTAAACCTCTTCAACAAATTTTCTCAAGTATGCAGAAATATTCCAACAATATGCTCAAATGTCAATGTGGGTTTTTTCTTTCAGTTTTATTGAGATATATCTGACATACAGCATTGTATAAGTTTAAGTTGTACATTATAATTTTATTTGCATCATGAAACGATTATCACAGTAAGTTTAATCATACTCATCATCTCATATAGGTATAAGACAAAAGAATATGAACAATTTTTTTTTCCTTGTGGTGATAACTCTTAGGGTTTACTTTAACTATTTTCCTGTATAACATAGAGCAGTGTTAATTATATTTATCAGGTTGTACACTTTATCCCTATACACTTTATCCCTTTATACACTTATTTATCTTATACCTGGAAGTTTGCAGCTTTTGACCATCTTCATCCAATCCTCCCTCCCTGCCAACCCCTACATCTGGTAATCAAAAAACTGTTCTCTTTATCCGTAAGTTTAATCAACCTATGTTAGTTTCTGGTACCCAACATAGTGTTTTGATATTTATATATATTTCAAAAAGATCACCACAGTAAGTCTGGTTATCATTTTTTACCATACAAAGATATTATATAATGATTGACTATATTCCTCATACCATACATTTCATACTTTGATTCATTTATTTTAGAACTAGAAGTTTGTACCTTTGAGTTTCTCTCACCTGTTTTTCTCCTCTTCTGACCCTACTCCCCTCTGGTCCACCCTTTTTTTAATCCGTATCTATGATTCTGCTTCTTATTTTGTTATGTTTATTTTATTTTATTTTAGATTCCACATATAGGTGAAATCATACAGTATTTGTCTTTCTGTCTGACTTACTTCACTTAACATAATATCTTCTAGGTCTACCATGTTGTCACAAGTCACAAGATTTCATGGCTGAATAGTATTCCATTGTGTGTATGTGTATGGAAATATAAAGACCACACATAGCTGAAGCAATCTTGAAAAAGAACAAGGCTATAGGTATCATGTTCCCTGATCTCAAACAGCACTGCAAAGCTACAGTCATCCAAACATTATGGTGTTAGCACAAAACAGACGCATAATCATTGGAAAAGAATAGAGAAGCCAAAAATGAATCTATACTTACACTGGTGATTAATCTAGGACAAAGGAGACAAGAATATACAATGGGAAAAATACAGCCTCTTAAATAAATGATGGTGGAAATCTGGACCGTTACATTCAAAAAAATCAAACTCTATTATTTTCTCATACCACACACAAAAAACAAACTCAAGATAAAGACTTAAATGTAAGACCTGAGACCATAAAACTTCTAGAAGAAAACATAAGCAGTATGCTCTTGGACATAAATCTTACCTATATTTTTTGGATATGACTCTTCAGGTAAGGAAAGCAAAAGTGGGGAAAAAAAAAAACTAAATGGGTCCTCATGAAACTTGAAGCTTTTGTACAGTAAAGGAATTATCAACAAAATGAAATGGTTGCCTAGTGAATAAAAAATATTTGAAAAAATATATATCCTATAGGGGGTTAATAGTCATTGAATGGAGTATGGACATTAATTAGGTAATCAATCAATAGAGAAGAGAAATAAAACATTCCCTATTTTTTAGGTAAAATTTGTATTCATGACTTTTGGAAAGGTAGATTAATTGAATAAAAATAGCTAACATTTGTGAAGTCTTTAGTGTGAGCCAGGCACTATTTTATGTGATTTAAATTAACTCTAGATCAACTGAGTGAAGTACCATTATGCACTGCATTTCAATGATGGGAAACTGAGGTACAGAAAAATTAAGCAAATTTCCCAAATTTACCTTTATACTAAATTGAAGAGCCAAGATTCAGACCCAGGCAATCTGGTCTGGAGACCAAGATTTAACAAATATGACCTTTGTACTGAATTTGACTGATTTGAATTGAAAAAAATTAGGAGTCTGCCTACCTTATACTGTTAAGGAAGCAAAGATGAATAACACAAAGCTTGTCCCCAGAGATTGCTTTAGTATCATAGATGTTCGTAAACAGTGAACACCTAGAAATGCATTCACAGATTGTTGGCATGCAAAATTATCTTTCTTTATAATATGTTATATTATACCTCTACATATTTTTACTTCGCTTTTCTGAATTCCTTAGCACCGAATGGCCTGGACTGCTTATGTTAGCACCTAATCATCTCCTGCCTTGTCCTTATTTGTGTGCAGAATCATTCAATTGGACAACTTATTGAATGGCTCTATGGTTTAAACAACTGCAGTGACATTATTTCTGTCTTTTCTCAACCAGAGGTCTTCAAACCAGGGTCCTGGAGTATATAAAGACTTTTAAGGGTCAGCATGCACAGTTTCAATTGGATTGATTTCTAGATTCTCACTTTCTTATATGCCTTTCTTACAATTGATCTGAGAACAAATTGAAATTCACAGAGCCTGCTCCCGCATCACACAATTATAGGCACAACCCTCTCTCATCTCTCATTTTAATAAGGTAGATTAATCTGAGGTTTAAAAAACTGTAGGATGTGAAACAAAATGATATATTTAAATATTGATCATAGGAAATTCTACTTTAATCATTAATCAAAGGTATTTTAAACCTTAAAATCCTTCTTCTCTTTGTTCACAGACATACAATAGGCACATAATAATCAGTGTAAATACACACAAGGAATTTTATATTAGAAGTGGATATTTTGACCTAGGTCTAAAAACCGGCATTCAGAATAAATGAGACATTGCTGCTCCACCTTTAAAATGTTAGTAATTTATATATATTGCAGAACTGCTAAATTCTGCAAGTTTTATTAGACAAAATGCACTTTAGATTTATTTTATTCAATTAAGTATTTAAAGTTGGCTTTATAAGTATGTAAAATATTTATTATTGTTGTAATGGATTTTTCAAGTTATTTTCAGTTTTGCATAAAATGCATATTTTCTGTCTTTTAAAATAAAAATTAGAAGTATACTAATTTTGGCTGAGGATAAAACATTTTATTTTTATCTTTTTGCTTTTTTTTTTTTCAGGGCCATACCCAGGGCATATAGAAGTTCCCAGGCTAGGGGTTGAATCAGAGCTGCAGCTGCCAACCTATGCCACAGCAAGGTGGGATCCAAGCTGTGTCTGAGACCTACACCACAGCTCATGGCAATGCTGGATCCCTGAGCAATGAGCGAGTCCAGGGATTGAAACCTCATCCTCATGGATCCTAGTTGTATTTGTTTCTACTGCACCACAACGGGAACTCCCAGGATAAAACATTTTAGATATGAGCCAAAAATTATTTCATAGATAAGCAGTAAAAAGAATTTGAGATAAAATTTAAGAGAGCCTAGTAAAGATTACTACACAGAATTGAACTCTTAGATAAGAGGGTACCTATAATCATAGAGTTGTGAATCTCCAATTTTTAAGCTGAACATGTGTGATTGAAAAATATATGAGATCAAGTTTTAAAAAAATTGTCTATTCTACTGTAAACCTTCCGTAGGAACTTAGTTATGCTAGGAGTTAAATAAGATCCTAGGATGGCAATGAATGATTCAAATCTCTCTCTATAACACTAGAAGAATTTTTCCACAAAGAGCTTGTATAACATTCACATAAGCTTTTTTTTTTTTGAGGGCTGCACCTGCCACATATGGAGTTTCCTAGGGGTCAAATTGGAGCTGTAGTTGCTGGCCTATGCCACAGCCACAGCAACATGGAATCCAAGCCACGTTTGTCACCAGCAGCAGCTCACAGCAATGTCAGATCCTTAACCCAATGAACAAGGCCAGGGATCAAACCTGGGTCCTCATGGATGCTACTCTGAGTAATTTCCGCTGAGCCATGATGGGAACTCCTAACATTATATACTTGAGTACTTGCTGGGAAAATTGGGGCACTCAACCCTCTCCATGTGTCTTTCATCTTCTAGTAACCAGCTAGGGTACCCTCATGGTATTGGAAGAAATAAAAGAGAGCAACTAGAAACACTGAAGATTCTTGAGGCCTGGGCATAGAATAGGCAGAAAAGCACTTCCACTCATTGCATTCACCAAAGCTAGTCGAAAGGCCAAGCCCCAGACAAAGATGGCTCTACAGAGTTATACGGCAAAGGTAATGGTTGCAAAAGCGAGCAATTGCAGTAAGGGCCATTTTTGCCATTCACCTCAGGTGTGTACATTGTTCTTCCTTGTTATTTTCACAAAACAGTAAAATCTTGGGGATGCTTATTCTGAGCCCTTAAAACAGTAAAATCTCAGATTGTTTGCCTAGATGTTAGCTTGGATACATATGTAGCAGCTTTGAGTTAAAGTTACCATGTTCGGGGAGGGGTTGGCAGTAGGGATCCACTTCACTTTACATAGAATCGGGAATTTCCAATCTGTACAATTAAATACAAAATCATTAAAATTTATATAATACCATGCTTAAGAGGAGAAAGACCTCACAATGAGGTAAGGCCTGATGCAAATTTGACTATTCTTCCTACTTTTTACATTTTCTGTATTTGTACCTTTCTATTATATATATGGAGCTCTTTTTTCTAATTTTTCTATTAATATGAGTATGTATTATAGCTATATTAGATAGAAAAAGTATGGGGAAATAATCAAGAGATGAAAATGAGTTAATTTAAGAACCAAACCTAAGTCCTCATTACCCTGAGTAAATTTCTTAAAATGAATGATCTTTCACTTTATCTTCTCTGTTCTCAGATATTTTAATTCACATAGCGTATTAGCAGCATAAGAGATAGTGAATTTTGTGGCTAGTGATATTAACTGAAAATCTTGTTTGTGAGGAAAACTCTGGAAGAGAAAAGAGTTTTACATATGTTTGTGGATGTCACAGTAACTTCATTGTTTGGCAAATAAATAAATGTTGTAAATTATTACTTTTTAACCTATGGATAGAAAAAGCTTTATATGTTATCAGTTAAGAAATATCAACAATGCAAGGGAAATCATGTATTTACATAGGGCATCAATTAACAAATTTACTAAACAGTCTAGTTAGATTCAATACCAATATTTAAGGCAATTTTAAAAAAGCATTAGGAGTTTGAAATTAGCAGAGGCAAACTATTACATATAGAATGAATAAAAAACAAGGTCCTACTGTATGACACGAGGAACTATATTCAATATCTGATAATAAACCATAATGGAAAAGAATATAAATATATATATCAGTTTCTTTGATGTACAATAGAAAACAACCTTATAAAACAACCATACTTTAATAAAATTTTTTTCAAAATGAAAATCAACAACTACAACAATAAATCATTGGTCTTAATCTTCAAATTTTACAATTCACAGAATATGCTATTAAAATATAATGCTGACCTAATAATGATAGTGATGATAGTATATTTTCCCAACAGAGCAATAAATGGTTAGTTGAAGCAACAAACTCATGACAGTGAATTACTTCCCATTTCCCCCAGAAAATACACTCTTTTCTAGCCTCAATATCCACCAAGTTTTGTTAACATCACACAATTCTATGAATACATATTTGAAGCCTTCTATGTGAAAAGCACCGGTCTAGATATGTGGGATAAAAAGGGGGGGTGCAGGAATAAGCCATGGCCTCCCCTAAAGCTGCTTACAAAGTATTAAGAGAAATAAGACTTGTATGCAAATAACCAGAATATATATGTCTATTCTTTATCACAAAGAAATAGATCAAGTTGTCTGGGATTTCAGAGAAGGGGCAATCGTAAGGCACTACATCAAAGCCACTGTTGGCGGCCTGGGGGGAAAAATCAATATAATTCAGTCAGATAAATAACATATGTTAAGTACCCACCACATTCCCAGTAAAGAGCTGGAAGTTCTGCCAGAAAACAAAACAAAAAGGCAATCACAGTGATTTCCCTCTATGATTTTTCTCTAGTAACCTAGAGAAAGATTCAATGCAGTCCAGAATATAAGGGGACCAGGGATAGGGAAAAGGAGTTCGGATCCTGGCAGGAAAAGCTTCACAGGAGATATGAAACCCTAAGTGAGGTTGGAAAGACACAGGAAGACAATGGCTGTGAGGCAACTTGCAAGGGAATAAGCAGAAGAGAGTCCCTATCGAGCATTTGTGTTCCAGGAATAGCGAGCATTGATTTAATTTTATAAACTTCTTTTTAGAGGAAATGATGATGGAATAAAAAAATGTATTACAATAAGGGAAAGGTCAAAGATAGACAATGGTTTTTAAATAGTAAAATTTGGTTCAAAACGTAGTTGGGAGACCTAGCAGTTTCATAAACAAGTGAAGATTTGTTTGGCAGCTCAAGGCAAGATAGATTGGAAGAGCAGAGAGAGTAGAAACGGATTCAGGAAAATTCAAATGTTTTTGCCAGTAGTATAAATCTATATTCCATTCTTGCTTCACTTTGAGGGATGAAGGATTTATTTCCCCACCTGCTAGAAGCGCTGCCAACAGAGGACTCTCAGCTCTAAGATCCCTCCAGGGTTTCCTTCAGTGAAAGGGAACCACTCTGCCAAACATCACAGCCCCTTCCCGGGCTGGCCTTCCTCAGCTGAGGAGATCTCATGAGGTCATAAGGGTTGTGCCATCTTCAGACCACCCTGGTCAACTGAGGTTTTCATTTTTTAGCTTACTTTTTCCTCAGCGCAGTCCCTCTTCCTTCCCTTCTCTTTCACAGAACCCCTCAGGAGCGCTGGCAATAGACCTCCTGCACAATAACCTCCACCTTGCAGTGCTCTGCGCAGGGAACCCAAGTTGTGAACCTTCTTTTTTGCTTCTCTTTTCAGAACTGTAAAACTGTTCTTTGAGTTGCACAACATTGCCAGAATGGACGTGATAATAGTGCTGTGGCAGCTATGTTCCCCTCGTTGTCTGTTTTTGCCTTGAGGAGCTACTGTTACACTGACATGGGTACTAAATATTTCCACAGGGCAGAAAAGCACAAAAAAGCAATGACAGCAGCTACAGCAAATGTTAAGAAAAAAAAATAGTTTCTTTCTTGTTTTTAAGCAATGATGAGTACCTATATCTTAAATTTTTGGCCCCACTAAACTTACCCCTGAGCCATCTTTCCTGGCTAGGAAGATTTTATTTAAAAGAAATTTAAAGAATGTATGGACAGTCCCCTCCCCTCTTCAAGGTGAGTCCCCACTATCAACATCACCTCACCTTGACTTACGGTGGTCCTCTGTCCTGAATTCCTCACTCTGTGATCCAACTCCTCCTTCTTCAGAGATGCTAGACTAGGCCCATAGAATTGTGGGAAAATACAGGTGTTTGTTCTTTGGCATGTTGGTTTTCTCTATAATAGGTCCAGAGGACCTACCACATTTTTAGGAGATTTAATGGCAACAAGCTTTAACGAGGATAGCTAAACAAATTTAAATAGTTATTTTATGCGATGAGAAATCTGCTTTAAAATAATGTTTAAAATGCTGTATGTCTCAAAATGTCTTTAATTTTTATTTAAGCACTTTGCCTACTAGAAAACATTATGAGTTTTCATTAAAATATTAGAGAGGCCAAGGTGATACCTAAGAAGAGAGATAAATCATGAAAACTTGGTACAACCTGTTTTCTACCTAACAAGAAGCAGAGCTTTTAAGGAACTAGAAAAATCCTCACTTGTCTCAAAAATTGCATTTTCATTAGCTCACAACAGAAGAAAAAAAAAAAAAAAACAACATTTTCGGATAAGTGTAAATTCACCAGCAAAACTAAAAGGTCACAACTTCTATCATTTAATTCATTTGAAAGAAAATGCTCCAATTAAAGTAAGAACAGTTCAGGTTTTTTTCAGAGTTGGAAAACATTAGCTTGAGATCCATCCATCAATTAAGTACTCATTTCCAGGGAAGCACACAGCTGAAGTCAAAAAGCGAGGCAGGGCTATTCAACAGACTGTCCTCTTTTAGACATTATGAGTTGATTTACTGGTTCTAAGTTTATGATGAAAGATTTATGGAGAAACTCCCTTGCTATATAGAATTCTAAGCTATGTTAAGTCTGCCCCTAAATAAATTTAAACCTAAATGAGTCTCTTTTATTTATTCTGAAATTTACACAAATATGTATTTAGTAAATTTAGTGAAAATAGTATTATTTTTATTATCATCTCAAACATGAGAATGCTGGGTGGCTCACACAATATTGAGCAAAATTGTCAGCTTCAAAAACTTCAGGCCAATCAGCAAAAAACACTCTGTTGTTTGCTGGTAATGGATTAATGGAAACTGCTCTTCAACTGGGAAAAGAATCAGCAAGCTTTTATAATAACATTGAGGTTGATATTAACTGGAAAAGTCTAAACTTGGATAGCATGCGATAAACATAATTTTGTGAGAATATCATGGAGAGATATAAAAAAGTCACCGTATCTTATGTCTGACATCTTTGAAGTTTTTAAAACTGATAAAAATTAATGAAGTTTCAAAATATTTACTCTGATTGCTAAACACTCTTTTCTGTCAGATGTTGACTTTTCCCCAATCAGCTTCGCTCTCTGAATGTCTGTAATACAAATATTCACTTGATTACTGATTCACAAAGCTCAGTTTTAAAGGCTCAGAATAAGCATCCCCAAGATGGGCAACTTTGGCCTGTGGATTATTTTGAACTAAAAAGCAATAGAGACTCTGTGAGCTCAAGAGATCTATTGCTCCTCCTTAACCACCTAAGGAATATAAGTTGGGGATTTTTCCCAGAAAAAGAGCTATTACTAGAGGTAAATATTATATAAGTGGCCTCATCTATATATGGCAGGGGAAAGATCTAATTACCAAACATCTGTTCTTCTTATCTTCCTGTTAATGACCTTCCTGTCCTCAGATCCTCAATCTTCTATTCCATTCCTTAGCTCAGATGGTCCATATACCTCAGCTTACCTTTCTGTCTCTCACCCTCATGTACATATGGGTCTCTGAACTTTTCATGTGTGTGTGATTCTCATGTATACAAAATTAAATTTGACTTTCTCCTGTTAATCTGTTTCATATCAATTTAATTGTTAGATCAACCAACATAATCTAGAAGAGTAGGAGGAAGGTTTTCTTCCTCCCAGCAGTCATCACTCTATGGTTTCTTTAATAGTTAATTTTTAATGATAGTCTCATTTGTTTCCCCAATGTCCTTACTGGTCTAATAAACATATTTTATTGGTATGGCTTGAGATTACCATGAGCAATGCAAATTTTATCTGTGCTCCCCACTTTCAAACTTGCATATTTACATTCTTTTACTTTTTGTTTTGCTGTTTTAGGGCTGCATCTGAGGCATATGGAGATTCAGAGCTGTAGCTGCAGGCCTATGCCATGCCATAGCAAAACAGGATCTGAGCTGCATCTGTGACCTATACCACATCTCAAGGCCATGCTGGATTCTTAACACACTGAGCCAGAGATCAAACCCACATCCTCAGGGATACTAGTCTGTTGCGTTTCCACTGAGCCACAATGGGAACTCCTAATTTTTTTTTTTTAAGGAAAATGTTTCAGAAACAAGGCTCTAAACAGAAAATAATTTAAATAAGGCAAAAGGATTAGGGTCAAGGGCAATTAACTAAAAAAACTCTAAAACATTCTCTCATTTACTAATATCTTCATTCCCTTACATAAACTGGCTCATACTTACATGGCTTTTCTCCTCAAAACAGCTTTTTTTCTGCGTAGTTATATAGCACTTCAGTTTATTAATTAGAGTAAATAAAAAGTTACTGCAGCTTTACTTACAATTCCTAGCCGTAGCCTGCTAAAGTTGTCAAATAATATATTTTCAGATAATAAAAAACATGCTTATTAAGAAAGATATTATATATGCCATTATCAGTGAATAACTTTGTGAAAAGGCAAACACAAACTTAAATGATTTATTACAAAATGATTTAATAATCCCAAAGTAGTTCAATAAACATCAGAAAAGTTTGAAAGGACCAAAACAAAAAAGGCTTTTAAAATATACAAAGCCATAAGTATTTTCATTTCAAAATATCTCTTTTTATATGTGATTTTCTTCTCCCTTATTATAATTTCTACAACCTAAAAATAGACACAGCTTTATTTAATATGTTTCTACTAGATATGGACTATTTATTGGTAGAAGTTCAATATATATTCATTAACAGTGATGAGATCTACTCAGTTTAAGTACAAGAATTTTGATACGCATTTCTCTGGTAACACACTGCATATAATTCAGCTTTGCAAAGATCAGACGACTCTAGAAAGGTTCACAATCTCCTGGATCCCTGGAGCAGCAAAGGGCCTAAGAGTGGAAAGAGTGAGGCACCATAAAAAAACCTGGGGAGCAATGCAGTTTGTTAGGTCCATGTAGTTACAGCCTGAGTAATTGCAAGGTGCTTGCTATGGGAGCAATTTTGTTTTCTAGGTCTCAGGAGCCCTGCAACAAGCAATAGATCAGACTAGTCACCAAGGAAAAGCTCATGTTACACAGCCCTACATATGGCAAGAAAGGCAAAAATAACCAAGGCTAGGAATCTATCTCTTTTATGACCTCCTTTGGAAACTAAAGCAACATCATATGGTACAAGACTAAGTGACCCACCTTGGGAGAACTGCAATTGCAGCAATTCTTTGAAGCATGAAAACAGCTCAGTATATCTTTGATTGAATTATATCTGACTCATAAGTATACTATTGGGAGAAGGATGTCTCATCCATGGGTGCAATGTTTTGCACCATTATTCCTAGGTTGAGTTGTGGAAACAAGGATGTTCTAGTTTACTCTCTCTGTGATGGTCTTAAAAAAGAACACAATTCACAGAGAACAGACTTGTGCTTGCCAAGGGGAAAGGGGGAGGGAGTGGGATACACTGGGAGTTTGGGGTTAGTAGAGGCAAACTATTTCATTTAGAATGGATGAGCAAGGAGGTCCTGCTGTACAGTACAGGGAACTTATATCCAACATCTTGGGATAGAACATGATGGAAGATAATATTAAAAAAATAGAATGTAGGAGTTCCCGTTGTGGCTCAGTGGTTAATGAATCTGACTAGGAACCATGAAGTTGCAGGTTCGATCCCTGGCCTTGCTAAGGGGTTAAGGATCTGGCATTGCCATGAGCTGTGGTGTAGATCGCAGACACAGCTCGGATCCCGCGTTGCTGTGGCTCTGGCGTAGGCCAGCAGCTATAGCTCAGATTGAACCCCTAGCCTAGGAACCTCCATATGCCACGGGTGTGGCCCTAAAAAGACAAAAGACAAATATATAAAAAGAAATAGAAAAAGAATGTCTATGTACAACTGGGTCACTTTGCTGCATAGCAGAAATTGGAACAATATTGTAAATCAGCCCTAATTTCAAAAAAGAGCAATTATTAATAACAATAAAAAATATATCCTTGTTTACTAATATTTGGTATTCAATTGCTAATCTGTCAGTATTCTTTTCAAAAGATAGTCTCTTCATTTAAGAAATTTCAGTTTTATAAAAGGATTGATTCTATCCAATACTTAGTATTGGGTTAGCTTACCTAAGGAATCGTGCATCTAAAATTCATCTTCTTATAGAGAATGGCTGTTAAATTCTTAGTATTTAAGCAGCCATGTATCCAATCAAAAAATAAAATAAGTAAAAAATTTGTAAGATGAAAATCAATGTTTGCTGAAATTGTTCCCAGTGGTTGCGTTTGGGATATCATAACCACATGCACTTTATGAAAAGAACCCTCTTACTGTAAGTATATTAAAATCAACACAACATGCCAACATGAGAGGGAAGCTAAGGGCCAAATAAAGTTAGCAGAGAGGCCATGATTGAGGCCAAAGAGAAGGCTTTTTTTTTTTTTTTTTTTTTTTTCGCTCTGTCCACTGAGGTGATTAGGGAACAGTATGTAGAATTCCATGAATCAAAGGGGCAGAGTGTCTTGGATAAGCAAAGTGTGCCCCACTGACTTAAAAACGTCTAGGCCAGTAAATGGAGAGTAGAAAGCATTGGAATAATGATGACCATACTTTCAGAGCAAAAGCAGTGTCCTCTATACAGGCCTATCTCTGGTGTTGAGTTAATAAGGAACATAGATTGTTTCCTCAAGTTTAACACTTAGGGTCATGGTTTTAATGATGAAGAGAATAACCATCAGGAGAAAAAGAATCACAAGAACAAAGTAACTTGGTTCTATGCACAGACGATAGATACCTTTACCTTTTCGGTGAAGAGAGAAATCAAAGGAAGGACTGATGGTGTGTACGTTCTTTACTTGTTTTACAAAAGCTTGGAGCAGCTTGATCTCTCAGAATTGTATAGTCATTGCTACCAGATTTTCTGTATTTGGAAACAGCTCTACTGAAGGCAGCTGACCTAGTAATCTCTGTCCCTTGATCTAAAAAGGGTACCTGCATTCTAAAGCGCAGGTAAGATATTTCAGAGGGTTGCCTAAGCCAAGTATCATTCTTTTTTTCTGAGCTCCACCAACCATACTTTTTTGTCATGTTTATTTAAATTATTGGAAAGCAAATAGGAAACCCCAGCAACAAGTAGGTACTAACCACCTCTGTTCAATACTAGAACATTTGACATCAAGTTACTTCAAGCAGTTTCAGAATAATGGAGTAGTCTGTTTCTGGTAACAATCAGACCAAAGATAAATCTATTGTGCATAACTAAGAAAGTTTCTGTATCTTTCCATCCAAAATAATGAGAAATATTTTTGTGTTGGGGAAGGGTTTGCATAACAGCATTTTGAGGCATCAGCATTGAAAGATCATGCATAAGCTTAAATGTACTGGGAGTAGTCTCATATCTAGCATTTTTGTATTGCAAGAGAGCAAAACTTGCTTCCTCAAAATTATTCGAGTGAAAAACAAAATCCAAACAACTCAGAAAGAAATTTTGACCTTACCTCTAACTGTCTAAAAGAATTTGGATAAAGGTCCTATTCTAGGAATAGAGCTATAGAGATATAGGAATAGAAGTAAAGGTGTAAGATAGGGGAAATGGCAGGACCTAGAATTCAGAGTCCACTCGGTGTCCCATGATCTCGGCAAAGACCAAAAACATTTGTTTACCAAACATTTGCTTTTCCATCTCCATTTCTATTGCCTTCCTCCCCTGAAGTCCCAAACTACTACTTTCAACATCTTCATTTATCTTTACCTGAAGATAGCACTTAAAGGTGTAGGATTTTGGACATTTTGGTGAGTTACCAGGTTATCCTGGATCTCTTCCTTGTATACATGTTATTAAACCTTTGTTTGATTTTCCTCTGTTGATCTGTCTCACATCAATTTAATTCTTAGACCAGGTAGATGAACCTAAAAAGTAAAGGACATGTTCTCCCTCTCTAACAGTATCTACCTTAAGTTGAGGAGTGACAAAATAGATAAGAAATATTCAACACAATTTAGCTGAATTGCTTTAAAGATCAAACTTCACCTCACAAAGATACTAAACCCATTACTATACATTTCTTTGTAGTAATAGTAGCAGAAGGAACAGCAGGAGGGAGAGGAAAAGTAATGATATTACATTCATAACAATAATAATAAACACATTTAACACTTACAATAATCCAGGCACCATTTTAACCACATCATGCATTAACTTCTTTAATTCTCTACCTAGACCATAGGAACTACAATTGCATTTTTCAAATAAGAAAATTTGGGCAGAGAGAATAAACAACTTGCTCAATATGACAGAGTTAATTGCATCAAGATTTGGAATATGAACACTGGCATTCTGATGCCACTGCTTATACAAAAGTGAACAATCTGGCTCAGATGTGTTTAGATGAGCAGAGAATGAGGACTTCAAGGTGTTAAGACACATCCCAAGAGAATACGTAACTGGCTGATAACTTGAAGTTACTAGCAACAGTGAAGATGGACTCAAAGTTAATAGAAAATAACATTGTAGCATTTGTTGTCAACTACTTCATTTTGTTACAAATATGATACCTGTCTCTTACCTTATAAATAATATATTGTTCACCCTATGTTTAATTAAATGATGTTGTTCCCTTTATAACATTTAAAAATTAAAGAACAAGGAGGAGGGGGAGAAAGTGGAATGGACTGGGAGTTTGGGGTTAATAGATGCAAACTATTGCATTTGGAGTAGATAAGCAATGAGATCCTATTGCATAGCACGGGGAACTATATCTAGTCACTTGAGATGGAACATGATGGAGGATAATATGAGATAAAGAATACATATATACATGTGTGTAGATATATATGTGTGTTTTTGTATATGACTGGGTCACTTTGCTGTACAGTAGAAATTGACAGAACACTGTAAATCAACTATAACGGAAAAAATCTTTTAAAAAAAGGAAGACAAGTGATATATATATACAATAGATGATTAGTCAGCCACTTAAAAAGAATGAAATTTTGCCATTTGCACCAACATGGATGGACCTAGGCAATATTATGCTAAATGAAATGTCAGAGAGATAAAGACAAATACTGTATGATATAGGTGCAATCTAAAAACAAACAAACAAACAAAAGAACAAACCTAACAAACAGAAGCAGAGTTATAGATACAGAGACCAAACAGGTGGTTGCCAGAGGGGAGGGTGTAGGTGGAAGAAAGAAATATGCTAGGGAGATTAAGAGGTACAAACTTCCAGTTGCAAAATGAGGAGTCATGGGTCTAAAATACACAATGTGTGAAATACAGTATGGTGAAAGATCATAGCTAGAAAAAATATTTTTTTTCTTTTTCAATTTTATATTTATACAAGGGGATAGATATTCACTAACCTTGTGATAATCATTTGATGATGTGAGTCAAATCATTATGCTGCACACCTTAAACTTATGCAGCTATATGTCATTTTAACTTAATAAAATTGAAAGAAAAAAATTCTTGAAAAGAAAAAAAATTAAAGAACCACATCAGACAACAGTTAAAATGACACAGGTGAATTCATTCGTTTAAGCCATAGGTGTAATGTCTAATTTTAGATCCAAAAGTAGAAGTCAGATAAAACACACCTCTATACAATGATTTTGATCAGTATTTGTTCTTAGTATAAACTTGCATCTACCTACTGTTACTCTTTATTGTTAACATTCCTTGTCACTATCTCCACTGAGCTTTTGGAGCTAAAAAATAGTCAAACCAGATGTGATGTCACACAATGGTTTAATTGAAACTCTAACAAAAAGCTGACAATTTTTTTCCCTCATGGCTTTCTGCATCTTCTTAAAATACACTCTCTGCAAACTATACTTTAAAATCATATTCTGAAATTTCAATAGTAAAGCTTTCATTGATGTTAATGGAAACTGTCTTGCTGAAACACCACTTGATGCTTGCATCATGTACCCTGCAGTCTCCAGTGACCAGTGCAGCCTATAATATATGGGTTCACTCATTTCCACATGAAGCTGCATCAGAAAAGACAACTAAGGCACAGTTTTGCCTAGTTATATTATTTTCTGCTTCAAAATGAAAACAAATATCCCTTCTATTAAAATCAAAACCATAACATAGAAATAATTACTGAAAGCATTTGCATCACAACTGATGTTAAAGGGCCACTATTTGCCTTATTGAACAGTCTTGCCACATCAAGGAAACTGTATATCAGCCATGATTCTATAGCCATGGAGTAAATACAGATTACACTCAAATACAAGATAAAATTCTGAAATATTAAGCTACTTATGTACAATGTTTCCTTTCAGGTTTACAGATAAAAGAAGCTTTCCTTAGACAATTCTCCATTGCTTAAGGACTGCCCAGATTTTGTATTATACTTTTCTGTTCTTAGTACTTGTACAATTGTATTCATTAAAACACTAATGCCTTGGAATACATTAATAGTGATTCAAGAGATCTATTTGACTCTGATTTTACTCTATTCCATTTTTAAAAGGAGATGTAATTAATTCCCTCTGAGGGATGTTAAATCAAATATATATAGAAAATCATTAGAGAACTAGGATTCAGTCAGGAATGCCAACAAGTATGTAGGTTGAGAATGTCTTAGTTGAGAGTTAAATGGGTTGGGAAGCCTGGGGTTAGGCACATCACTGAGTATATTTCTAGAGAGAAAATCATTTTAATGTTAAATACACCTATATGAACTTTCTAGGTCTATGAATGTCAAATCACTCAGTATAGCAGGAGAAGAGGCAAGTGGAAGATGGAAGAAGAGATGGAGCTCAAACATTCTCTGTTGCTAAGAGTAAGCCCAAGGCTACAACACCATTCTATACACATGATTGATGTAAGGGGAATCTCAGAGAAAAAGACCAAGCACTTTATTCCTATAGGTCATATTTATGTCTTATTCTGAGATTCTTCTGCATTCCAGTCATTTAATTCATTAATGCATTTTAAGC
Source organism: Sus scrofa (assembly GCF_054392235.1). NCBI lineage: Eukaryota > Metazoa > Chordata > Mammalia > Artiodactyla > Suidae > Sus > Sus scrofa. The sequence continues at coordinate 183,031,033 of NC_139383.1, read as the reverse complement.
ATTAAAAAAGGAGCTTAGTAAGACTATTTATTGAACAATCACAATTATTATTTATGCGAATAAATTGTATTAGATTTGAAATGCCAAAAGAAACAACAAAAACACTAATGAAAACATAATTTTCAATAGTAAACCCATTTTCTGGACAGTTGTCTATGGTATTTATTTTAAAAGTTCATTTGTATATATTTTTATTAATCAAAACTTCTTAAATATAACCCTAAAACAAGGAGACACAGTTTTCTAGTGTTTGGGGTTCGGGATGATCCTCTTGAAAATGTATATATAGCCTTAATTCAGTGAGGGATTTCAACCCTAAGATAGCCCTGTTGTAGATATGCTTATGTGTACATGAGTTATGAATACTTAAACTCTTGACATTTTAACATAGTTTCTCTGTGATAACAAGGTGTGGGGATAAGAAATATGTATTTGTTCCATTTGGTGCATATAGTTATTTGACTCAATTTTTTCAATAGTTTCACCTAACAAGGATATGCATTTAATAGAAGAAGCTTTAAAATTAAATTTGTTAAATTTCCTTTAAATTAAATTAGGGAAATTTTAAATTTATATTCAATTTAAATTTTAAATTCCTAAATATACTGTCTTTTATATGAAAAAGTCTGTAACATGCTTAAGCCAATTTACTCTTATCTCCCACTGAGGAAAGAAAAATCTCAGTTCACAGTGTATCTGGAGACTCTTCCACTTCTCAAATGCCCCAAATAAAATAAATGTACTTTCCTCATATGGTCATGAGTTCATATATTCTTTAATTGTGAGATTGTTATTTTGTAATTTAATTTTCTTTATAGTTACTTTCATGGCTACAACTGATAGATTCTTTAATAATTACTTAAAATTTATTTTAAAAATTAATGTTTAATATAGTCTCTTCTATGAAGAATCATAAATCTACAAGATTTGTCTAAAGGATGTGTGTGTTACCTTCTCCCATGTTTATAGGAACTATTTCTAGTCTCAGGACAAAAAGAAGTGCCTTCCCTCCTGAACATAAAGTGTTAATATACACTCAAAATCACATTCAATTAAGAGAATGATGTGTCAGTTTCAGACAATTACTTTGCTGTATGTTTATTATTCAGATTAGCAAAACCTGATAACCAAATCTCTCTCCTTTTTCCTAACTTAGTTCTATCCCTCCATACCTATATGCCTCGATATTTATTGGCTCAAGTGTCTTAATAAATTATTTTTTGTGTATAGCAGTAAAGAAATAATTGCTTTTAAATGAAAGAAAAATTTTATGGATATAAACGTGCTTCCAAAAAATTGACAATCTTTAGATTTTAAATTATGTTGTCTAACAGCAACTTTGTAATGAAAGGGTTCTGAGTTACTGTGGCTTCCAGAGTGCATCAAGTCAATGAACTTACAATAACCATTCGAAGATCTTTGGTGTACAACAAGTGACTTTAAGAAGATAAGGATGCTTTGGAGTTCTCAACAGAGTGGTATGTGTGTGTGTGTGTAATCAGAGGGAAGACAGAGAGGGGCTGGAGAATGGATAACACCCAAACAGATAAAACTGCTTTACTATTTTTATGTCATACGTAGATGTTCTCCTGTTTATATGCAAATGCCTATCTTCCCTAATGTAGTTTTGCTAGCATTTGGTTTGGAGGAACAAGAGGTGAGATTATAGGAAATTAGGAGAAAACAATAGATAGTAAGTAATTTTGTGTTTCTATGCCAGGTACTAAATGACATGTTGTATGTCTATGTCACAGACAACATACTGTCATTTTAATACAATGATCCAATGAGGCAAATACTATTCATAATTGAAAATCTGGTTTCTAGCAATTTTCTTTTCAACATTTGCACACCCCCTTTGCCAACCTGTCTTCCTTGGAGGTCAGACACCCCATTCAACCTTTAAAATGTAAATAAAGTGACCTTTCTGACTTTTGTTAGTTCTCTTCAGAAAACATGAAAAACTTTTTCTCACAATGAAAGATCCAGATGAAAGATATATTTTGTGATCCTGTTGAGACTGGTCTAAGACCGAATGAAGCTGATTTTCCTGTGTGCATCCTGGAATTCCTTTTGTGACTTAGCCACATTTGAGAGTCTCAATATTTATTAATTTTCTTTCTCTCACAACTAAGAAAATATATTTTTTTCTAACATATGTTTCCTGGATGCCCTTTTAATTAAATATTAATAACTCTACTATCTCTTCCTTTATAGCTGTTATGGCACAAATCCTTTAAGCCTCAGGGTTGGGGTTATAACCAGGCTTGAAAAGGAGGGTCATTTTCCCTGTCCCCAAATCACACACTTGTATCCTTTCCTCAGCAGCCTTAAGTACAAACTACTGGGTGAGTATGAGCTATACAAGCTGGGGCTTACAGGAGATATAATCAGGAACAAACAAGCTGTTCTGCACTGATATAACTTACGTTATAATAAGAATTTGATGAAAACCTCAAGGTTTCTTGCAGAGAACTGCAGAGATATGGGATTCTGGGAGGATCCCCGTAAGTGCTAGAAAGCAAGAGAAGGAAAAGGAACATATCCTGTGTTGTCATGTCCAGTATTTTCACCTTTAGCATCTTTGCCACCCAAAACTTTGCTGGAAGCATTTTTGCCATGTAACTAACTGGCTGCAAGGCAATTTTGCCATAAAAGACACAATAAATGGTTGACAGTTTGGTTTCAGCTGGTTACTGTCAGCAATGTTATTGATAGCTTTATTGCACTGACAGATGGCAATACTTTGTTTGCTTGTTTGTTTGTTTTTGAAACTCGCTACATTGGAGAAGAAAGAGGTAGAAGGAAGAAAGAGGCTGAAGGCACAGAGCTGAATCCGCAATTCCCAAGAATGTTAGACCCTCTATAAAGGATATGTGAAAAAATGCTAAGAACAAACAACACTGTAGATGGCTTTCACGATGCAATGCAAAACTCACAGATATGTATCCTAGTATTTGAAAACTGACACCTTTCTTAATGAAAGAAAGAATTTAAGCAAAAAATAAAAATGTGTTTTTTTCCAAAGGAGAAGGCAAATTAGTAAGGAAAAAAAAAAAAAATATATATATATATACACACACACCCACCACACAGTACTTTGAACCAGAGACTTCAAAGACAAGTTTGTGCTGCTTAAGGACAAGCCACAAAGTAAAATCAGTTATTTGTGAATTATTGCCATGAATCAATACTCATTTTAAATGCATTCAAATAATTATATTTTTCAATAAAGTTCTTTTAAATTTCATTATTCATTTCATGTTTTATTATGTTCTTTTTAATGTCCCTTTATTTTATTTTATCTGTTATGATAAAGTTGTCTAATGGCTCAGTTCTAAGGTGAAAATGCTTGTGATAAAGATGACTATGGAAAATATGCTTGTGACGAAATACCTAGAACCTGTATTGCCATAGTTCTCTTTCCCAAATAGGGAAAGAAAAAAAAATGGTGGTAATTAAAATGCAAGGCTACAAGCAGCAATGTGTCCTGAGATATATTTTTTTGACTACTGCTCTTAAGTTTTCTACTACACAGCACTCAGTAATCTCCTGGACTCCACTTTCCATCATGGAGTTCAGGTTCAAGTTCATGGATCACTCACACTCTACACTTTGTGACCTTCCTGGACATTTTACCGAGGCCTTACTTTTGCATCTATTTAATCATTGCTTCATGAATATACTCACAGTATGTAATAATAGGAAAAGAAAAAGAAGTGAAGATATATTTTAAATGCACTTAATTTCATCTGTAATGCCTCAGAATGCTTTCATTTTGAGGAGTCACAATTTTCAGCCAAAAACAGAATGTATGTAAAGCTTAAAAAACCAATCATAATAAAGAAATCCCATCTCTGGAATGGGAATATCTGTGGATATTTTGCTTTTTCTGATACTACTAAAGGGTTTATCATACTATTCTACTTTCCTAACTAGAAAGAAAATGTTGTGGGTATAATACATTAAAATAATTTGCTGATTTTGCAATGATTAATCATTCATCAAATAAGAGATACATTTACCTATGCTGACAAGGAAAACACCAACACTCAAATGATGAGTAGTGCTATCATATGCTGATTCAGAGAACACTGCAGGCAATAGCTACTATCAAAGGATGTACAAAGAGTAACAATTTGAGAATTATATTTTCCTGCTTTTTAATTTAAAATACAAATAAAATTGAAATTGTTCTTCATAGAGAAGAAATAAAGTGGCAGAGAATTACAAAAATATATACTCAGTGACCTTTTAAAACAACTTTAGAACTTTGTTTGTTTGTTTTTAGGGCCGCGACCAGGGCGTATGGAGGTTCCCAGGTTAGGGGTCAGATCAGAGCTGTAGCTGCTGGCCTACACCACAGCCATAGCAATGCTAGATCCTTAACCCACTGAGCAAGGCCAGGGATCGTACCTGTGTCCTCATGGATCCTAGTCAGATTTGTTTCCGAGGAGCCACGACAGGAACTCCAGACGTTCTATTAACACACATACACATACATACACACATACATATCATATTCTTAGAAATAAAGAACTATTGACAAGTGGTTGTTAGAGTGCCCAGAGAAACTATTTGTAAACAAAAATTATAAAAAGAAAAAAAAGGAAGTTACTGTTAGTATAGGTATGATTATTTCTTAAGGTTCATTTTCTAAAAATGAAGGCTTAAGTAACCTAGACGAAAATAATAAACCAACCAACGGGAAAAATAAGCAATTCACTTTTAAAATAATTGACCACATGTTATCAATTACCACATTTTCTGCCACCTAAAATATAATATAATCCAATATAATTGTTTATTCTTAGCTCACAGAGTATATCTTATATATTGTTTCAGTTAAGTTTACATTATTTAAAATTATATTAAATTTACCATCTAAAGCAAAAGCTACTTACAATAACGGAACATTAGAACATTAGTGATTATAATCGGTATCACTATGTTTAGGTACATAATAATATTTCACAATTCTTTTTAGATTTTATTTTTATGTATAATGGAAGAAACAGTCCAATCTTGTATGTTTTGAGATCAGTATGTGTTCTCTTTGTGGCTCTTACTAGTTAGTTTTACTTATAGTAGTTGCAATAACAATAGTATGCTTCTTTTTGTGTTGAGAGAAGAATGCTTGTGAATTTTCAATCTCTTATTTTGAGTTGATAACTATTTTGTTGTAAAAAACAAGAATGATTGTTAAGTAAAATGAAAAAACAAATTTTCTGTTATACACAAGTATGTGTAGATGTAGAGATTTCTTGGATATATGTATACTCACATGTATGAATGAGAATAGAAACTTTTACAGAAAGAAAATACTTTTTTGAAAAACTGAAAGGCAGTAATTGTGGGATTTCTTTCATTATCACAGACTGAAGCTGTAGGCAAGTTATGATTACCATAAGAAGCCACATTTTTGCATTTCTGACTATAATGGTTTTCCAATTTCAAGCTGCCACACTGTTGAAAACCTCCTCCCCCTGTTGCCTTCCACGGTAAATCATGCCCAATTGCTCAGCACCAAGCTCTATAACTTGAATCTCTGGGCCAAAACATTTACTAATGATCACTCTTCCAAACAGGAATAATCAATAGAGGCTGCAATTGTTGCACTGGGCTGGTTTTTAAAGCAAGCTAGTTTCTGCAGCTAATTATATCCTGTCTTAAGCAAATACAATCTCTTCCTTGGCCTATTCCTCTAAAAGTTAATGTATGCCCCGACAATGTAGTCACAATTAATTATTTTTTTTTTAAAGACATGCTCTTGGGCGCATGCATACAAAGTGAATTAAAATCCCATAGACAAGATAGTAATAGTGATAAAAAGTTCAAAAGTATTACTTTTGAGCATGACAAAAACACAGATGACTTTAACTCATTTATGTTGTTTCCATTCTGTCAGTTAAATTCTTCTCTCTTTCAAATTTTTTCCTTTTTTGGGGAGTTCCCATCGTGGTGCAGTGGAAACGAATCCGACTAGGAACAATGAGGTTGAGGGTTCGATCCCTGGCCTTGCTCAGTGGGTTAAGGATCCCACCTTGTGGTAAGCTGTGGTGTAAATCGCAGACTCGGCTGGGATCTAGCCTTGCTGTGGCTCTGGCGTAGGCAAGCGACTACAGCTCTGATTAGACCCCTAGCATGGGAACCTCCATATGACATGGGTGCGGCCCTAAAAAAGACAAAAACAAACAAACAAAAATGCTGTTAAATTTTTTCCTTTTTTCTGTTTTATTCTCTAATTTTTATCTTATTGCTTCAATAAAATATCAGCTTTCTTTTATTATATGGCATATAATAAAAGGCTTATCAACCATCTGAAAGACTACAATGTATCTAAATTGAAGATTCAGTGCTATTTTTAAGGGCGCATTAAATTAAAAGCTAGCTGCTATTCTTCAATTTGACACCTAGCCTGGGAGCCTCCATATATAGCAGATGTGGTCCTAAAAAAAAAAAAGCTGCTATCACTATTATAATAAAGGCTATTACTACTACCACTATTACTGATTAAAGACTGTCAAATGTCTGTTGATCCTGAAAAGATCAAAGTAGTTACATGCTTCCTCTTTGTCCCTTGACTTGACCAATTTTGACACTTAAATGTGCTATTGATTAGGGCACTGTCATTATAGGGACAATGTACTAATCAGCTGATTGTTAACGGACACCATTAGATCATATACTGCAATACTAAATATAGAAAAATTCTTCTCCTGTAATTTCCTCTGGAAATTTACTTTATTCATTCTTATTTTTATGTGCTTTACAGACTGAAAATTGCCATATACATAGTAACTTTCTCATTTATGCCAATTTTCGTTCAACAAGAAATTTCAACAGCATGAGGAGACAATGAGTTAAGGCTTTGGGCAACATTTTCTGAGAAGCATGACATCACCTAAAGGTAAAAATTTGGAGTATGGGTAAATGCTATGAAAATGATTTTTTTCTCAGCATCCCAGGTATCTCTTATTTTTAAATTAGATTTTGCCATTTAATCTATGAGTAAAACTATGGTATAGAATTGAATTTTATAACTCTAGGTTTTCTTAACAATCTGTTTTCATCAGAGATCCCCATTTTGAACTTAAATTATTTCCACAATATTCATATCATAGATTATACACAATTAGACATGAAAATTCATGTTACTCCACAAGATGCTTATATTTAAAAGTTACAAATACCATATATGACTTACATATGGAATCTAAAATAAGGCACAAATGAACCTATCTACAAAACAGAAGCAGACTCACAGGCATAGAGAACAAACTTGTCATTGCAAGGAGGGTGGGATGGATGGACAGGGTGTATAGGGTTAGTAGACACAAACTGCTGCATTTAGAACTGACAAGCAATGAGGTCCTCCTGGATAGCACAGGAAACTATATCCATTATCTTGGGATACAACAGGATGGAAGATAATATGAGAAAAGGTACGGACATATATGTATCACTGAGTCACTTTGCTGTACAGCAGAAATTGTCACATTGAAAATCGACTGTACTTTAATTTTAGGAAATGAAAAAAAGAACTTGTAGAAGGTCTATTTTTAATGAGATATTATCTCTGCTAACTAGTGCTTCTTTTATCTAATGCTTTGTGAATATAGCAATGTCAAGACATGTATGAAAACTAAAAAATTATATCTAGGAGTATTTTATATAATTAAAATAAACTGAATTGCCATACTATTTTATTTTACTTTCCTCTGAATGTTTCTCTCATTAGTACTTTGGAGATCAAGCACTAAAATGTTCTGAGTTCCTACAGTCGTGCTTACCCTCTCAAAAACACGCAATAACTTTATACATCATCTTAGTTAATGTATATAATGATATAGGGAAATAGACATTATTATTCACAGTATAATTTAACAACACTATGGTTCAGAGTTTAAATTCCTTGCCAAAAGTCACAGAATCAAAATACTAAATTCTAGTCCTAGAATTTAAGCTCAATGCTCTCCAATGCCCAGTCACAAAAGCTGCATTCCCAAACAGTATGAGTCAGATTGCCTGCACGGTACATGTGAGGACTAGTTAAAACAGCAAATATTGATCCAATGAGATATAATGGCATTGCATAAGTACCCCCAAAACAGAGGTATTTTGGACAGATTTTATATGTTAAATAACAAAATTAAGGCTTCTTTTTGCAGAGTATATCAGTCACTCTTTTGGGAACCAATGAACATCAAATGACCTGGCCAGAAAAAAATTATAATAGCAACTATTTTTAGTTTTTATTGCTGGTATACAAGTACACATAATAATACAAATATACACATGGAAGACCATATTCTCACTAATCTATGTCTTATAACCTGTACATTCATTACAATCTTATTTCTTAGGTAATATGCTTTTAATTTTTATTGATCAATTACTGATATGATGCATGTCTTTTTATGGGGCTGCTGTGTCTATAGATATATTTAGATAAGCTATTTTAAATAATGTATTATTCATATATTTTGCAGTTTTCCAGTTTTGCTAGGAAAATAATGTCAAAGTAGTTCTCAAATCAAATGGAGGAGACTTCAAAAAATGATTTAAGCCAAGAGTCATATTCAAGTGAAGAACTTGTGGTGATTTCATTATAGCCATAAACCTTTCTTTATAACCTTGAAGAGTGACAGAACCAGACTCTAATATTGTATCTGCAAAACCACTAGGAATTTAGTTGACAATTTCCACTTGAAATATAGTTAAACATTGTTGCACAGGAGGTTAGCAACTTCTGCAAAAATGGGATGTTTAAAACTGATAAGATTTTGCTGTTTAGTTAACACAACTGTATAGTACATTTAAATTTGTTAAGATGGTAAATTTTGTTATGTAGTTTTACATAAAACACTTTAATAAAGAAACTGACAAGGCATTCCCATCATGGCTTTGTGGTTAATGAAACTGACTAGCATCTGTGAAGACGCAGGTTCGATCCCTGGCCTTGCTCAGTGGATTAACAATCTGGTGCTGACCCGAGCTGTGATGTAGGTCACAAATGCGGCTCGGATTCCACTTTGCTGTGGCTGTAGCATAGGCGAGCAGCTACAGCTCTGATTCCATTCCTAGTATGGGAACCTCCATATGCCATGGGTGAGGCCCTAAAAAATAAAAGAAAGAAACTAGTGAGATTTTAATGTTTTAATCAAGTTGATTTTAAAGATGAAAATAGGAGTTCCCGTCGTGGCGCAGTGATTAACGAATCCGATTAGGAACCATAAGGTTGCGGGTTCGGTCCCTGCCCTTGCTCAGTGGGTTGACGATCCGGCGTTGCCGTGAGCTGTGATGTAGGTTGCAGACGCGGCTCGCATCTTGCGTTGCTGTGGCTCTGGCGTAGGCCGGTGGCTACAGCTCCGATTCGACCCCTAGCCTGGGAACCTCCATATGCCGCGGGAGAGGCCCAAAGAAATAGCAAAAAGAAAAAAAAAATAAATACATAAATAAAAAATAAAGATGAAAATAATGTAAGACTCTAATCCAAATTAAGAAACAAATTCTAGCTCAAGGTTATCATTGGTGTGTTTAATGAAACTATATTATCTTAACAAAACATAAAGGTATATTGCTCAGAATCAATAACAAATGTTGTCAATTTTCATGGTTTACATAAAATATATATGCTATTTTAGTTTGTTTTTATTTTTCATGACATTTGACATGGAAATTTTGTTTGAAAAACAAGAGCATCCAATGTAAACAAGACTAACAAGATCATAAATAAATAGAAAATGAAAGGATGGTATTTAAATAGATCAATTTACTTCAAAATTAAAGAGCAACAACAGAAGTCTTTCCTGGAATTTTTATAACAGGAAGACACAAATGACAGAATGGATTCTATCATTGGAATGTATTTGATCATTTTTGCTTTTTGTAATATTTTTCTAACAAGCAGCCCACTTTCAGAACATTGCTATTTGTTGAAATAATATGGCTATAGCATGAGCTGAGTTTTCTAGGTGACAATATATTTGTTAATAAAGCAAGTGTAGTTTTTTCTTGGCTTGGCTGGAACTTCCAGCTCATTGTTCATTATAAAAGTTAGGGGAGGGTATCTGTGTATTCATACAAGAGGTTTTATTTTAGGGATGATTATGTTTAGATTTTTGTGATATCAGTATTCATAGCTGAAATTGATCCATAGTATCCTCAACATATTTATCTCCTTATCTCCTTGCATGACTTTGTTATTCATATTATTAACATAAAATGAGTAAATGATTTCCTGCTTGTTCCATTTTTTGGAACGATTTATATTGTGTGGATTATCTGTTTCTGGAAAGTTTAGTGGAATCACCTTAAAAAAATCAAGTGCAGTTCCTGTGTGTAGATACTTACAGGTCTGTTTGACTTCGTGTCAAGTCATTTTACATAATTGCATTTTTCTGTAGGAATTGTTTTTAAGATTTCAAATTTTTTCTTTTTAAAAATTGAGATATAATTGACATATAGCATTATATTAGTTTCATCTTAATATCATACAATTGATTTATAATATTAAATTTAGTATTTAAATTTCTACTATTTTATATATTATTTGTAACTTCTCTCTTTTTTTTTGTAATTGCTGCACCCATGGCACATGGAAGTTTCCAGACCAGGGGTCAAATCCAAGCCATAGCTGTGACAATGCTGGATCCTTAACCCCCTGCTCTGGGCTGGCACTTGAACCCATGCCACCCAGGGACAAGTGATACTTAACCCTCTGAGCCAGAGCAGGAACCACCCCTCTCCCCTTTTTGGATCAATCATCTCAGAGATTTTCTATTGAATTTCATTTGCTTAAATGTTTTGATTTTCCTGTTACTTGGATTTTATTTTTTTATTTCTTTTTTTTTGTATAATTATTTTTTTTTCCATTATAGCTGGTTTACAGTGTTCTGTCAATTTTCTGCTGTGCAGTATGGTGACCCAGTTGCATATACATGTATACATTATTTTTTTCTCACATTATCATGCTTCATCATAAGTGACTAGACATAGTTCCCAGAACTACGCAGCAGGATCTCATTGCTAATCCATTCCAAAGGCAATAATCTGCATCTATTAACCCCAAGGTCCTCATCCATCCCACTCCCTTCCCCTCCCCCTTGGCAACCACAAGTTTATTCTCCAAGTCTATGATTTTCTTTTCTGCGGAAAGGTTCATTTGTGCCATATATTAGATTCCAGATATAAGTGATATCATATGGTATTTGTCTTTCTCTTCCTGACTTACTTCATTCACTATGAGAGTCTCTAGTTCCATCCACATTGCTGCAAATGGCATTATGTCATTCTTTTTTATGGCTGAGTAGTATTCCATTGTGTATATATACACCACACCTTCCTAATCCAATAACTGTAGATGGACATTTGAGTTATTTCCATGTCTTAGCTATTGTGAATAGTGCTGCAATGAACATGCAGGTGCATGTGTCTTTTTTAAGTAGAGATATGTCCAGATGTATGTCCAAGAGTGGGATTCCTGGGTCATTTGGTAGTTCTATGTGGGGTTTTCTAAGGTACCTCCATACTGTTCTCCAAAGTAGTTGTACCAGCTTACATTCCCACCAACAGTGCAGGAGGGTACCCTTTTCTCCACACCCCCCCAGGATTTGTTATTTGTGGACTTATTAATGATGGCCATTCTGTCTGGTGTGAGGTGGTACCTCATAGTAGTTTTGATTTGCATTTCTCTACTAATCAGTGATGTTGAGCATTTTTTCATGTGCTTGTTAGCCATCTTTTTCCCCTAGCGTCTAAAGTTAAATTTTTATTTAACTTATTTTCTTTTTTTTACTTCCACCCAAATAAATCAAAATCCATAAAATTTCCTCTAAACCTTATTTGGTAGAATCCCATAGGTTTTTAGAAATAGTTTTTATTAATTCTAAATAGTCTGTTAAGTGTTTTGAATTACCTTATAAGTGAGATCTTTAAAAGATAATTTAGGAGTTCCCTGGGGACCTGGAGATTAAGGATCCTGTGTTGTCACTGCTGTGGCTCAGGTCAGTGCTGTGGCTTCAGTTTGATATCCGGCCTAGGTTGAAAAAGGAACATTCCCAAAGACATTCTATAATGCCACAATCACCCTAATTCCAAACCAGATAAAGATACCACCAAAAAAGAAAACTATAGGCCAATATTTTTGGTGAATACAGACACAAAAATTCTCAACAAAATTTTAGCCAACCAAAGCCAACAACATATAAAAAAGATCATACACCACGACCAAGCGATCCATCCCAGGTGCGCAAGGATGGTTCAACATACGCAAATCATCAATGTCATACACATTAATAAAAGTCAAAAACCACATGATCATCTCAATAGATGCAGAAAAAGCATTTGACAAATTCCAACATTCATTCATGATAAAAACTCTTACCAAAATGGGTATAGAGGGAACATTTCTTAACATAGTCAAAGCCATTTATGACAAACCCACAGCAAATATAATACTCACTGGAGAAAAGCTGAAAGCCTTCCCGCTAAAATCTGGAACAAGACAACACTCTTACCACTATTTTTCAACATCGTACTGGAGGTCCTAGCCACAACATTCAGACAAATAAAAGAAATAAAAGGCATCCAAATAAGGAGAGAAGAGGTAAAACTGTCACTGTATGCAGATGACATGATACTGTATATAGAAAACCCTAAGGACTCAACCCAAAAACTACTTGAACTGATCAACAATTTTTTTTTACTTAATTTTTTTTTACTTTAAATTCAGCAATTGTACCTCTTAACCACTGTCTTTACCCTTCTATCAATTTATCATCTTTTTACAATCTTTTGAATTGTATATATTCACACTCAATGCTCCATCTTTTCTAATATATAAATCTATGTTTATGTTTCCCTCTAAAAACTATTTTAGTTGCATCCTAGAATTACTGAAATATGTGTTTATATATTCATATTTTTTTCTTTAATTATTTTTGAGTGCACTTTTAAATTCCTAAGAGTATGCATTAAGTCTTATGTCTTCATTATTTAGTTCTAATAATTTTGTTGAGATAGAAGATCATATTCTGTGTACACTCACTCATTTAGTTTGTGCCAAGTCTTCTTTTGTGGCACAATACAGTGCCAATATTTCTAAATATTCCACGTATGGTTAAAAATTGTTTTCCGGAGTTCCCGTCGTGGCGCAGTGGTTAACGAATCCGACTAGGAACCATGAGGTTGTGGGTTCGGTCCCTGCCCTTGCTCAGTGGGTTAAAGATCCGGCGTTGCCGTGAGCTGTGGTGTAGGTTGCAGACGCGGCTCGGATCCTGCGTTGCTGTGGCTCTGGCGTAGGCCGGTAGCTACAGCTCCGATTCAACCCCTAGACTGGGAACCTCCATATGCCGTGGGAGTGGCCCAAGAAATAGCAACAATAACAACAACAACAAAAGACAAAAAAAAAAAATTGTTTTCCTAATTTTTAATCCAAGATTCTATATGTGTTCTTCAGATCTGATTTAATGTTGTTACTGAAATATTTTATAATATTGCTCATTTTTGCTAATTTTATCTGTTGTAGATGATATCTATTAAAATTGTCAAATATGATTTTGAAAATTTAAATTTCCACTTGCCAGTGTTGAAATGTTTGTTTTATAATGGCAACATTTGGAGTTCCCGAAATGGCTCAGTGGAAACGAATCTGACTAGGATCCATGAGGAGGCACTTTTGATCCCCCGTCTCACTCCGTGGGCTAAGGATCCCGTGTTACCATGACCTGTGGTGTAGGTGGCAGGCATGGCTCAGATCTGGCTTTGGCTGTGGCGTAGGCCAGTGTCTATAGCTCTGATTCAACCCCTAGTCTGGGAACCTCCATGTGCCGCAGGTGCGGCCCTCATAAGACCAAAAAAAAGAAAGTAAATAAAATGGCAACATTTTATTTTTAGGGATATGCAGGCTTGGAGTAGTTTTATTTCTGTGGAATCACAGAAATTATCTAAGTGATTCTTCATCACCAATTTGCATACCCATAAATACATATGGCTTATATATACAAAACTATATATGTATATTATTTTATATATTCAATATTTTCTTCTCTATTCTTTATCATACATGCTATTATTTCTAGAATCTTATTTTTAACTTTGAAATGATATATTTTTCTCTGATTTCTCTGATTTCCCTTTCTATCCACTATTTAATTTACCATATTTGTTTCATTTTCTATTATTTCCTCTATTGTTTGGCAATTAAACTGTATATATGTATTTTTATATAAAGTATGTTTACATTTTCAAAATTTTTTTCTTTAAGGGCCACCCCTGTGGCATATGGAAGTTCCCAGGGCTAGGGGTCAAATTGGAACTGCAGCTGAGACCTTCACTACGCAACACCAGATCTGAGCCACATCTGCAACCTACACTGCAGCTGTGGCAATGCTGGATCCTTAACCCACTGAGTGAGGCCAGGAATGGAACTGGCATCCTCATGGACACTATGTTGGGTTCTTACCCAACTGAGCCACAATGGGAACTCCTGGTCCTTCCTTTCTTGATGTTACAGTCTTAACATGCCTGCTTTCTTTCTGGTGCTCACCAAAAGCCTTTTAAGCTGCACTTGGGTGTTTACGCCCTCACACATATAGTCTGATGGTCACTCTGCCACCTCTGCTGTGGAAGTTTGATATTGCAGGTTCCACAACAGTTCCTATGCCTACTACATTTTGATTTTTAGCTGTTCTTGATATTTCTTTGATTTATTATATTAATTTCTATATTTGACTCAGCAAGTCAGGTATTTCAGAATCTGAAAAGCAATGGATACATGTATATGTATAACTGGTTTGCTTTTCTGTACACCTGAAATTAACACAACTTTGTAAGTCACTATATTCCAATAAAATTTTTAAAAATAGCATAGAAACACATTAGTAGTGAGAAAGTCATTATAATTTTAATGAATAAAATTGTTAACTTTACTAAAATTTTGTTACTAGAGTTTTGCCCCTTTATTAGTCACAGATCTTTTCTCCAGAATCAAATGATGTTCTTGCTTGTTTTGACAAGAGTGATAAAATACTAGCTGGATCAGTGTATCTGATATTTCTATGACTTATTAATTAATTCTACTCATCTCAAACACATTGACTATATTATTGCTCCATTTCTTCATCACACTAACTTACCTATTATAACAATAGTCTCATTACATCTTAGCAGTAAGATATAATGCTACTAATAAAGCTAACATATTATATTTAGGTACTTTAAAAAGTAGGGATTTTATAATTGAGTACTTTCAATTGGCACTGTTATAAGCATTTGAGTGTTACTAACATATTTCACAGGAAACACAGGGAGTGTTTTTCATTAATAACTCTGTGTATTAGAAGATGAAACAAAGGTAAAAGAACATATTACTCTTACCCAAATTCACACATCATAAGTGATAAGATGTTTTGCAAATTAAGACATGCAGAATTCCAGAGATGGCATCTGAAAAGCTATGTAATATTGCTCAACCATTCATGCCAAGGAACACTTGCAGATTTACGTTACAAATCAAGTTGATCTGTCAAGTTCCAGGGAACACAGGTAAAATACCAAAAATCATATCCTCTTCACTTTTGAAGTTTACACAAATATAATAAGAAATGTATAGAATCATGAGACAAAAAGTTATAACCTTAACTCAAAGAAATCACATTATATTCCTGGACTGGAAGACTCAAACATATAAAAATGTTATTTCTCCCTCAATTATTTTATTAAGAAAAATACAAGACAGTCTTTGCAAATAAATGTGTTAATAAGAGTTCTATATGAACTTGCCTTTAAACATGTAGTATAAAGTTAAATAATGTGCCTCAAGAACAGACAAATTGATTTGGCATTAGTTAAATTGATACAGCAGAGCTGAATGTGTGGGTATTGGTGTCAGTGTATGTATGTGCGTGTATGTGTGTGTGTGTATGTATATGTTTCTAAAGTCTAAAAAGAAAACAACAACAGTGAAGAATGGAGGAATTAGTAATTTCTGCTGCAAAAGGGAATAATTTTTAATTTGAAAAATTAAAAGTATGCTTTTCTAGAATATACCATAAAATTAATATATATTTTAAAGAATGTTAAAGGAAAAATAAACTTCTAAATAATTTAGAAATTTAAAGAAAGCATTGGTGAATATTTATTATCAGGACAGTAGAAGTTTTTAAGTATAGAAGCAAACAAAAAACTATCCAGAAAGTAATTGATATATTCAACTACTGAAAAACAACAACTCCACTGTTTGTAAAATACTATATGAAAGTATAAGGCAAATGATAAGCTTAGGAAATATGTCAATATCCATGATAATGAATTACTGATATTTTGTCTAATAGTCCCTATGAATCAATGCAAAAATAATGAATGTCCCAATAAAAATGTGGGGATAAATATAAGCACCAATAAACATATAATAATGACCAAATTCATTATTACTCAAGGATTTAGCCATATAATGACAACATATTTTCAAGACTAAAAATTGACCAAAAATCTTCTCCTTAATGATAATTCTCTATGTTAGTGAAGGTTTCATAAGATAGCATTACTGATGCAAAGATAACTTAGTCCCACATTTCTGAATGCCATTTTGGTCATATGTATCAAAAACTTCAACATGGCAAGTTCTTTGACCACTGATAGTAGTTGTAAGAACTTCTCATAGTCGTGTTTACACAACACAGAAAAAGACAAAACACCTTAATGACATACAGCGGCATGGTTTAATCTTAATGCATTTATTTAGTGAAGGGAATGAATTGGGGGCTTAGGCTGTTGCCCTCGAAGTCCTGTAAAGTGACAATGGCACTCAGCACAGGCACAGGTTAGAAAAGGCTCCAGGCAGACATAGGTGGGGTGAAATACTTCCTTTAGACAGAAAGAGTAGAATGGCCTCATTTTGCTAATATAGCATTTACCTTTGGATAATGTTATCTCTTTTCTTTGTTACAGATTGTATTTTTCAGAGTAATTCTGTTTTACTGATTTAGAGTAGTGTTAATGTAACAATCCAACTTCAGGAGAAGAGGATGCCTGGGTTTAAGAAACAGATTTAGTACATGTGGTACATTCTTATGTTTGCAATTGGATTTCCATACAATTAAGTGAAATTTTCACCAAGTATGTGGATCTATATTTATAAATACAATGACAAAGATTTTCTTTGCGTACATTAAGTGGTTAATTCAACCAAGAACTTGGTCAATTTCCTTAAATAAAATCAGATTATCTGATATTATGTCATGTGAGTAATTAGAAGCATTCTAACAGTGGATCGTTTTCTCCAAATTGATCTTTAGATAAATTCCTGATCAGTGCAAGTTAGATACTCAGAGAAGTTACTTGACAACTTTAAAAAAAAAAAACAAAAAAACAAAAAAACCTATAAACAAGCTTATCCTTTTATGCCTCTGATGGCTTATTTTTCAGTATCTGAAAAATCTCTTTCCCTTAATATTATTTATTCATTCAACAAATACTTAGAGTTCCTGCTTTGGTTCATGCATACATTTATATGGGTTATTAACCACTATGCTTAATTTGGTAACTTTTCTGCCTTCTTTTGAAAATGACTACCTCTTATAGTCACAAGCCCTTCCAATGAGAGAAAATGTGTGCTTCGTTTAAAAATAAAAAAAAAGTATATATTAAGCATTAAGTATTTCCTTTCCCCTTAAATTTTAAATTAGTTATTTTGAACTCTTGGTACTTTCAGACACTTTTATGATGGTGATATTTTTTATTTAGATCTCAGTGGAAGTTTATTCAGTCTGAAAAACATTCTCTAAGAGTGTCCAGAAAGAGTCCTGTACATGCATGTCTGCTTACCCTATCCATTCAATCTCTGACTAAGCAGTTTAATACCTCTAAATTAGAGTTCTCATCGTGGCTCAGTGGTTAACTAACGAATCTGACTAGGA
Source organism: Sus scrofa (assembly GCF_054392235.1). NCBI lineage: Eukaryota > Metazoa > Chordata > Mammalia > Artiodactyla > Suidae > Sus > Sus scrofa. The sequence continues at coordinate 183,013,112 of NC_139383.1, read as the reverse complement.
ACCACGAGGTTGCGGGTTTGATCCCTGGCCTCACTCAGTGGGTTAAGGATTCGGCATTGCTGTGAGCTGTGGTGTAGGTTGCAGACACAGCTAGGATCCCGCATTGCGATGGCTGTGGTATAGGCCGGCAGCTACAGCTCCAATTAGACCCCTAGCCTGGGAACCTCCATATGCCGTGGGTGCGGCCCTAGGAAAGGCAAACAGACAAAACAAAACAAAACAAAAACCTCTAAATTAACATAACACTTGTTGGCCTGAGCTGATTGCTTCATATTTGGTGACTAATGATAGGTTAAGTTCAGTTCAGCCTACCACTGGGATCTAATCCATCTTCAAGAGGTATTACATGTAATCAAAAGCAGTCTGTCTAGGGCCCTGGAAATTTGGCTGAAACTTTGAGAAGATTCTCCAGGCAGTTTCGTACCTCAAAAGCAAAGTTCTTACAGGTTGGTGCAGGACATCTGTAAGGCCGCTAACTCTTATCTCTATAGTGTGCCTAGTCTTTTGAAAAGATGATCATGGGAAAGAAAGACAACTGAACCTCCACTAACTCCATCCATATAGATGTTTACAGTAATGTCAATTTTATAAAGTGTTATGAAAAAAAGACAGCCTCATGTTTGTGCTTTAAACAGATAATAGCCTTTACATACCCTCTCACAGAGAATTTTTTGAGCTGCCATGGAGTACTGGCAAGACCCTTACAGAGGTGCCACCTAGTCAGATTTAAGAGATTATCCAAAGGTGACAAAAAGGTATGTGAGATAAACTTGCTTACTCAATATTTCTGTCAAGGTCCATGAGTATCAATGAGGATAAGGCTCAACACGCCATATTAATAACAATGTGTTACTGCCAAATGAAGCAAATAAAATAGAACCAAAGTATAATGCTAAGAAATTTAAATATCGTCCTCTAAAATATGTCAGCAACCTCATGCTAAATAAAGCTTTCCAACCAAACTAGAAAAGAGAATGCTGGATCAGTTCTTCATGGTGAATGTAGGATTTTCATATCTATAAAATGAAATCTTCTATTTTTTTTAAAGTGTAGTTGATCTCCTGAAATGTCTATTTTTGAAAACAAATGTTCCAACTATATTTAATACTGAATACATTTATAACTCATGCTAGATGCTAAGTAGACCACACTTACAACTAAAATCAATTCATATTTATTGGATGAAATAGCTACTTCTTTAATATACTTGAGTCCTGGCTCCCACAGAAAACACTAGACCATGGTTTTTAAAACTTTATAAATCATTTCTATCATGCCATAAAGTGGTCATCAGAATATGGCTTAGTGGTTTACATTTGAGAGTCAGAAGTCCTTAATTATATTTTTTTGCTATGTAAATGATTCTTTTATTTATTTTTCCTTCTGGGAAATCAGTGAAATAATCAATAGCCATATATAATTAGCTTTGAATATAGCCTGATGATACTATGCTGAGTCTTTTAAATTAGGAAATCTCTTTCAGCGTAACTTTAATATTTTTCATTCTAGAATAGCACACTTTGGCAAGTTCAGGAAAGGAAATGGAAGATTAAACAAAATTTACAAGTAGAGAATATCTATTGTTATCTATTGAACACAAGAACAAGCTCTAGAAAACATAGAGATACATGGGACATTCATCACTATTTCAGTTTTAGTACGCCCTCCATTTAGTGTCTCTACAACAAGGTATCCTGTACTATTATATTGTTGCTCTTTGGAAATTAAACCTCTTTATGTCCTTGCATACCTGGCTTAGTCTAGATTCTTCAAAATGGATTATCTCCTATTGAACCTTAGATGTCATATGACTAATTTACTGAAATACTAACATGCTCTTAATCATCAATTTTCCCATTAAAGAACTTTTGATACTCTTCTACTCTACACCTCCTTTAGATTCTATAGAAAATAAGCAAATCTATCCTATAGATCCATTCCTCTCACTCTCTTTTTTTTTGGGCTATTTGCCATTTCTTGGGCTGCTCCCGCAGCATATGGAGGTTCCCAGGCTAGGGATCGAATGGGAGCTGCTGTAGCTGCTGGCCTACGCCAGAGCCACAGCAAAGCAGGATCCGAGCCACGTCTGCAACCTACACCACAGCTCAGGGCAACACTGGATCCTTAACCCACTGAGCAAGGCCAGGGATTGAACCCACAACCTCATGGTTCCTAGTCGGATTCGTTAACCACTGAGCCACGACGGGAACTGCCAATTCTTCTTTTCTTTAACATAGCTCTTCTTCCTACCCACACCAATTGCATTTGTCTCTATATTTATATACTTAAGTTCACAGATCCAGTTCCCTATCTCCTTCACCTGCTCACTCTTCTCTTAATTTAGTTTTAATAATAAGTGAAAATTCTACTTGCATTTGCTATTTCTAGATGACCTTGGCATGTCTTTCTAAGTGTCGTTTTTAATCTACTATATTTAGTACATTTACTTTTTCTCATGACTAGATTTTTGGTTATTGTTAAATTAGAAGAACTATCAGTAGCAAAATAATTATAACAATTGTAACACTAATAAAGGTACAAAAGAGTCAGCTACAAGGACGGATCATATGGGTGAGTAAGAGAAGAAAAAAGAACAGAAAAAAAAAAAAAGAATCATATACCTGAGCAAGAGAAGAAAAAAGAAAAATGATTAAGTCAATTTTAAATATCTTGAAATAAAAATAAATATAATTGAATATATAACTCAAATAGCATAAATAGAGCGATTTAAAGATAATATCATAGACCATAGAGAAAAAATAATAATGTTGAGTATCACATTGAAATCTACACTATGAACAGAGGCAGAATAAAAGTCAAAAAGACAAAAAAAGAACACAAAATTAGTGATGGTACAAATAGGGCATTTCTCAGAACTCAAATAGCTAGCACTCTGGGAAAAGATAAGAAGTTTGCCTTATTTATTTACTTAAAATAACTGGTTATTAATTATTCACCATTTTATCTTGCCTCCAACCTCAAAGGCTCTCTGCAAAGAAATGATCCTGTACAGAGCACCACTGATACTAATTAAATACATAAATTCAGTATTCTAGATGCATTAAAGAGTTGATTGATCTAACATTCAGATGCTGCTTTTAGAATACAAACTTTTGAAGCAGATTTTATGCTTATAAAAACATAGTGTGTTAAAGTGTTGAAATGTTACATAATAGAATTACTATCAATACAGAGAAATATAACTTTATTAATTTAAAAGAAAATATTAGACAACTTGACCGTTTTATTTATTTATTTTTGTCTTTTTGCCATTTCTTGGGCCACTCCTTTGGCACGTGGAGGTTCCCAGGCTAGGGGTCGAATCGGAGCTGTGGCTGCCGGCCTACACCAGAGCCACAGCAACGCGGGATCCAAGCCGCATCTGCAACTTACACCACAGCTCACGGCAACGCCGGATCCTTAACCCATTGAGCAAGGCCAGGGATCGAACCAGCAACCCCATGGTTCCTACTCGGATTCGTTAACCACTGCGCCACAATGGGAACTCCACTGATACAATTTTGAAGTAAACTATTCAACTGCTTGGGTAACAAAGACAGGAAAACTTTAGCTGACTTTATCATAAATTAATAATCATTTTCTCTGAAGTATTCATGCCCTATTAAAAGGGGGAGGAGGAGAGAGTGGCATGGATGGGGAACTTGGGGTTAATAGATGCAGACTATTGCCTTTGGAATGGATTAGCAGTGAGGTCCTGCTGTGTAGCACTGGGAACTGTGTCTGGTCACTTACGATGGAGCATGATAATGTGAGAGAAAAAATGTATACATGTATGTGTAACTGGGTCACCATGCTGTACAGTGGAAAACTGACAGAAAAGTGTAACCCAGCTATAATGGAAAAAAATCATTTTATATATATATGTGTGTGTATATAAATATATGTATATATATATAGGCATCTATGTACTACCAATCAATCCAAACAGTAAAGATAATTTTTTTTTTTGTCTTTTTGTCTTGTTGTTGTTGTTGTTGTTACTATTTCTTGGGCCGCTCCCGTGGCATATGGAGGTTCCCAGGCTAGGGGTCGAATCGGAGCTGCAGCCACCAACCTACGCCAGAGCCACAGCAACGCTGGACCCAAGCCGCGTCTGCAACCTACACCACAGCTCACAGCAACGCCAGATCGTTAACCCACTGAGCAAGGGTGGGGACCGAACCCGCAACCTCATGGTTCCTAGTCGGATTCGTTAACCACTGCGCCACGACGGGAACTCCAAACAGTAAAGATAATTTTTTAAATCACTCATTATGAAGACCGAATTCTGTTAACTGTAACATCCTAGAGACTAGTTCTTCTCAGAGTCTTAAACTCTGATCATCTGCTTTATGGAGAATATCAATTACTTAAGATATTCTGGTTCCACACAGATTTCCTGAAGTGGAGGTGAAAGCCAGAAAAAGACTTATTTACGAGGTAATTCTGACATCTTTCTAAAGCCTGAGAAACAAAAGTTATAAGTGACCATTTTGAGTCATTTCAAAAAAGTTGAAAATTCTCTTCCATAAAAAGTGTTTTTCTCCCTTTTAATATGCATTATTGAATAAAAGAAGAGAAAGTAACAGGACAATTGGGTCTAGAACTAGAATTTTGTTATTGATTCTGTTTTTGGCTTCACCTGACATGCAGACCATCCCTGAATGGAATCAACCCCTGCCCCTGCCCCCACCATGGCAGTAACTGGAGCCACTGTAGTGACAATGCTGGATCAGTAACCCAATGTACCACAAAGGAACTCCTAGAGCTAGACTTTAGAATAATCCAATAACATTATTTCAAATAATCTGGCAAATCAGGATTACTGGAGCGGTGTTTAGTTATTCTAGATTTAATTTGCTATATAAACAACAGAAGTGATTTTTTAATCATAAGACCAGAGATATAAATGATAGTGTATTTGCATCCAAATAATAATCATTGCAATATTTATTTATGTACTATTAGAAAATTATCTTAAAAATAAAATAATCATTCTAGTTCAAGTGTAATTTATTCATTCATTTGCAAAGGATCAATAGAATAAAAAGGCAGAGCACCAAAACGGCACTGGTATGAAATTACTGGGAAAAATGGTCTTTCTTGAGGAACTTACAGTAAGATTAACTTACATTTATTTATGCTTTACAAAGGGAATTTATTTCTTTCCTGATTTAATATTGGCATTTTTATTTAAATGCCAATTAGTACAAACAAAAACAATAAGTTTAAAAAATGGAAAAAACTCAGAAAAATTTGAAATATATGAAAATATACACAGCCAATTTCAGCCATTCAAAATAGACAAGGGTGTTCACTTTACTTGAACCCTTTAGTTCAGTCAGGATAGCCACCATAGAGGAGGAAATATTATATTATTTTTAACTAGAACCTAGGGGGAAAATCGAGTAAATTAGAGAGGATGACAGATAGGCATATTATGTGAAGATTTTAGTGAATTCAGGAGAGAAGATAAGTTTTATTTTTTCCTAGAGAAGAGCAAGAGCTGGGTGTATAAACACCCAAGAATGATGGTTTAAATTTTATTCTACACAATATAGAGTTACATACATATCCCCAAAATCAAACCTCCAAATTCTTATTGCTATCATCATCAAATAAAATTTTACATATTAAAATAGTTTTCTGGTCACCAATTCCATTTGGGGCGGGGTAGGAGGGGTTTTCCACAACACAATCAGGTGATTCTCTGAAAATCAACTGGGTGTCCTACAACTCAATTCTGAAGTCGATCTACATGAAGAAAGCATCAGATGCCACAGGTTAAGGGTTCAGACCTACAAGACTGCAGCACCCCCTCTTGAACTTTAGTCACCAGTCCCAAGCCCAGTGTTGTTACCTGTGCTCTGACTGACCAGCTACGCTACAAAATGGAGATTCCAACAACCCTGTCCTCCTCAGGATGTCAAGCCCAAACCCAGTCATTACCTGTACTTCTGGATGACAAGCTGCAGATTAGAGATTCCCAGGACTCTCTCCTTGCCTTCTGTTAACTTGCTAGAGCAGCTCAAAGTAGATTACTGACTTATTATAAAAGGTTATAACTCAGGAACAGGCAGATGGAAAAGATGCATAGGGCAAGGTATGAGGAAAGGGCGTGGTTTCCATGCCCTCTCCCAGCATGCCTCTCTACCCAAAACTCCACTATTCACCAACATGGAAGCTCGCCCAACCCATTTCTTTGGGGTTTTAAAGAAGCGTCTCTCATTAGAGAGCCTTGACTGATTAAATCATCTGCCCCTGGCAAACAATTCAACCTCCAGCCCCTCTCACCTGCCAGAAGGTAAGGAGTGGTAAGGGAGGGATTGAAAATCTCAACCCCCTAATTACAAAATTGGTTCTACTGGCAACCAGCCCTCAGCCCTTAGGTGCTGACCACAAGTTACTCATTAATGTAACAAAGATAGCTTTTCTTTCTCATCACTTAAGAAATTCCCAAGGGAGTTAGGAATTCTGTGCCAGAACCTGAGAAGACCAAATATTTATTTATTGTAAGTCACAATATCACACATGTTAAAATGGCAATAACACTTTATACTCATCTTTCCATCACTCAGTGTTAATCACCATACTATCAAATTTCACACTCAGAAACATGTAATCATTTAATATTTTTGTCACAGTGTTTCTATTATGATTATAGTGCATATATTATGTCATATTTTAGAAATTGTTTATACTTCTGTTTACGCTAATAAAAATTAGCTGTTGGCCAAGGAATAATATTTCTTATGATACTTAGTAGATTTGATATGAAAACATAGGTGTCCAAAGGCCTCCTAATTTCTATCTTAATCACCTTTAGGTGATTTAGAAATGCATAATTTTAACAAATATTTATGTTTATTTAATAGATAAATGTAGGCTTTGTTGGTGCTTCTTGTATCTTACTTCCACTGTTTCTTGGAAATTAATAGCTTTTTAGCTTATTAATCTCATTCAGAAGATTTTCCCACCCTCATAGCTAAATCCAAAATTGCCATTCCTTAGTGCTTTCTGAATATTTTTTTGTCTTTTGTCTTTTTAGGGCCTCACCCATGGCATATGGAGCTTCCCAGGCTAGGGGTTGAATTGAAGCTATTGCTGCCAGCCTATGCCAGAGCCAGAGCCAGATCCAAGCCGCATCTGGGACCTACACAATAGCTCACGGCAATGCTGACCTTAACCCACTGAGTGAGGCCAGGAATTGAAGCTGAAACCTCATGGTTCCTAGTCAGATTCATTTCCACTGCACCATGATGGGAACTCCCTTTCTGAATATTTCTGTTATTGCAATATATTCATAAACACATATGATTTGTTCTCTATATTCAAAGCACTACAATGAGCATTGTAGGAGATCCAAAATTGAATAGGATATAGTAGCTGATCTCAGGAATTTCAAATCTAGAGAGGAAGATGAATATTTCTATAAATAACACAAGGTAATACGAGGTTCAGGGCTTGGTGAAGGTAGTTTGAGTTCATGTGGTAAAGTACTCCAAAGGGTAGTTTCAAAGAACATGCAGTCTTGTGGTTCTATAATTGGGATTGTTACTTAGGGGCATGATTAAATCTTCTTACCCATTTTATGTAACACCTTTATGTTGAGCTCTGTTTAGATGGTCATTGGGTTGGTTTGTCCTCTGCTCATCCTAGATCCCTAACAACATTGATTCCTATGTAAACACTAAGCGTGCTAAATTCTTAATGTTTGTGTCTCACCCTTACCCCAAATTAATATGCTGAAATTCTAATGCCAAAGATAATAGTATTGGGATGTGTTTGGCTTTTGAGTAATTCTTAGATCATGGGGGTGGGGCCCTCATGAATGGGATTAGTTCCTTAAATAAAGTCTCCAGAGAGACCCCTCTCTCTTTCCACCACTTGAGGACACAATGACATCATTTATGAACCAGAAAAACAAGCTCACCAGAATGAAATCCTGTAAGCCACCTGGTCTGTGGTATTTTGCTAGAGCAGCTTGACATGCTAACATAAGTTGTCTACACATTAACTTACCACCGAAATATGAACATTTGGGAGGCCATCCAGTCATCTATTTCTGTATCTCCTAGGAACAGGAACCAGGACAAAATAAATGTTGAAAAAAATGGTTGCAGAATTGAATACTTTTAATGAAGGGGGTCAGATAAATTGAAATCTTTTCTTTGAAATAAAACAGATGTCTTTTAGGGATTGGAGATATCTTGTGAACATTTCCTAAGCTATTTCACTCAGAAGTTGATGCAAATATTTTTCCAATCATATCCAATTACATTTATATCTAAATTGTTAACTATAATAATTTATGAGTCAATGCACAAATTTTATTTTCTTAACTCAAGCTGGAAAAATAATGTGAACCCATTTTATCTTTTTCTTATTTTAGGCCTTTTCACATGTCATACTCCTTAAGGGTCATGAAATGCTATATTATGCTCTATTTTTACATGTACCTCGGATGCTCCTTTTCTTTAAAAGGAACAACAACCAAGAAACAGCTTAAAACAACTTTTTCAAGCAGGCATCATGAACCACAATTAACCTGCATTTCTGCTACAATAATATAGAGTATTAATTTTTGACTTTTACATGTATTCACATATATTATGCTACTAAGGGCTGTGAGTGATTCATGGATATAGATGAATAATGAATTATTTTGGAAAGCACTATTATTTTATTTCTTTTGTGGTCCCTTTTAATTTTTATACTGGTATTCAGACCATAAAGGCATATATAGTTTTGTTTATGACTTGCTGTATAGGGAAAAAATTCTTTGCTGGTGATTTGATTAGGTGGAATTTGGGGAAGCTGGTTTGTGGAAGCAGGCCCTGCTAGTTTGGCAATATGTTAATAATGGAGAGGCTGGCATATGGGTTAGTTGATAAATGTCAGGTGAGTGATGGGTATTAGGCTTTAAAATCAGATTTCAATTAGGAAGACATGTGAAAGATTACAGTTAGTAAATAATATAAAAGAGAAGCCAATGATTGATAGCTTGGGTTGGAAGCAGATGAAACAGATGTGACAAGTCTACATTTATTAAATGAGCCTACTGAACCCAAAGTAAGTTCATTCAGTTGATAATTATGATAATCAGATATGTGACATTGAAAATATTCTAAGACCAATCACATCATCAAGACAGTGTGACAACTGTAACTTATATATACCAGCAAATAATGTCCCAGATGTATGAAGTTGATAGAATTGAAGAGAGAAAGTTCTATAATAACAGTTGGAGACTTTAATAATTCACTTTGAATAATGGACAGAACTGACCTTAACAGAAACAGAAAGAACTATAGGAGAATACTAGGAACATCAACACATTAAATGGCCTAGGTGAAACTGACAAATTCTTAGAAATACACAAATTACCTAAACTGACTTAAGAGGAAAAGAAAATATCCACAGACCTATAACAATAAAAATTGAAACAATAATCCCAAATCTACCAACAAAGAAACTCCAGGAACAGAAAGATGGCTTCACTAGAGAATTCTAGCAAACACATAACAAAGTCACACCAATTCTTCTCAAGTTCTTTCAAAAACATGGGAGGAAACACTTCAACTCATTCGAAGAGGCCAGTATTACCTGAACATGAAAGCCAGAGAAAAACATCACAAGGAAATAAAATTATCCATTGAATTTAGCAATGTGATAAACCCTAAGAAAATAATAGCAAAACGAATGCAATAGCATATTAAAAGGAATAGACATCATGACCATGAAGGATTTACCCTAGGAATGATAAGGTGATTAAAGATAAGAAAATCAATGTAGTAACACTCCATTAATAGAAAAAACAAACAACAACAAAACAAAGAAAAACAATCCCCCAAAAGCATACAATCACCTCAATTCCAAGAAACACAAAAACCCTTTGGAAAAAGCAACTTTTTTTCCTGTTTTTAATAAACACCAGAAAACTAGAAACTGAAGGGAACTTTCTCAACATGATAAAGACCAGTTTTGAAAAAGCCACAATCTACATCATACTCCTCTTGAAAGATTCAAAGCTTTCCTTTAAGATCAAAAATAACATAAGGAAGTCATTTTTACCAGTGCCATTCAATATTTTACTGGAATTTCTAGCCAGAGCAATTACTCAAGAAAAGGCAATTAAAAGTATTCTAAGAAGAGAAAAGAAATAAAATAGTTGTCCTTTGGTTTTAGAGGGCATTGGTCCTAGAACTCCTTGCAGATACCAAACCCAAGGATGCTCAAGTCGCTTACATAAAATCATGCAGTATTTGCATACAACCTAAGCATACCCACCCTTATATTTTAAATTATCTCTAGATCACTTATAATACAATGTAAATGCTATGTAAATAGTTGTAAATACAATGTAATTGCTATGTAAACAGTTGCCAGCTAATGGCAAATTTAAGTTCTGCTTTTTGGAACTTTCTAGATTTTTATTCATTTTTAATGTTTTAAATCATGGTTGATTGAATCCACAGATGCAGAAACTATGGACATGAAGGATCCACTATACCGCTTCACATGTAGCATGATTCTATACATAGAAATCTCAAAGAATTCACAAGAAATTTCTATAGTTAATAACCTAATTTGACCTTATTGCAAGGTACAATATTAATGCCCAGAAATTAGCTGCTTTGCCTAATATCAACAATGAGGTATCCACAAAGAAAATTAAGAAAGGCATTCCATTTATAAGAGCATCTAAAAGAATAACTAGAAATGAATTTATCTAAGGTGGTAAAAGCCTGTACACCAAATATTGAAGACAGCCCTTGTCCATAGACTGAAAGACTTGAGAAACTGTTACAAAATCAAAACTACTCAAGGTGATCTGCAGGTTCAATACAATCTCTATCAAAATTCCAACTGCTGTTTTGTGGAAATGGAAAAGCCAATCCTCCAATTCATTTGCAAGGGGCCCATAAACGCCAAACCATCTTGAAAAAGTAAAATAAAGTTGGAAGATTCACACTTCTGGTTTCAAAGTTTAAAAAACTATAGTAATCGAAACAGTATGGTACTGGTATATAGACAGACATATGGACCACTGGACAAGAATTAGAGCCTAGAAATAAATGCATACATCTATGACAAGGTGATTTTTGACAAGCCTTCCAAGTCCATTCAGCAAAAAAGGGATGGTTTTTCAATGGATGATGCTGGGACAGCTGTATTTCCAGATATAAATCTGGAGCTTTATCTCAAATCATAACCAAAATTTACTCAAAATGGATCAATTATCTGTATATAACAGCTAAAACCATAAAAATCTTAAGAGAGATACATAGGGGTAAATCTTGATGACCTCTGATTGGGTAATGAATTATTACATATGACACCAAAAGCACAAACACAAGAGAAAAAAAATACGTAAACAAACTTTATCAAAATTAAACATTTTTGTTCATCGAATGATATCAAGAAAGTGAAAAGACAACCTAGAGTTTGAGAGACAATATTTGCAAATGATATACCTGAGAAGAGTTTAATATCTAGAATATATAAAATATGACTTCAACTCAATAACAAAAGACAATCTAACTTAAAAATTAACATAGGGCTGAGTTGACATTTCCCCAATGAAGATAAACAAATGGCCAATAACCCATGAAAAGAAAGTCAGTATCATTATTGATGAGGCATATGCAGATCAATACCACCATGAGATAATATACAACTATTATGATGACAATTAACAAAATTGAAAACTACAAGTGTGGAGACATTGGAACCCTTGCACATTACTGTAGTGAATGTAAACTGGTGTAGTCAGTTTACAGAAAACAGTTTGGCAATTCCTCAAAAAACTCAACATAAAATTACTATATACCCATTCCCAGGCATAAAAAAAAAAAAGAATTAAAAACTGAAACTCAAATATATACCAGTATACCAATGTTCACTGTAAGATTATGCATAGTGCCTGTAAGTAAAAACAACAGAAGGACCCATCAAAAGATGAATGAATAACAAAATGTGCTCTATATTTATAGGATGAAATGTTATTCAGCCACAAAAACAAATGAAGTTCTGTTACATATTTCGACATGGATGAACCTTAGAAACATTATAATAAACGGAATAAGCCAGACAGACAAAGAAAAACATTGTACAATCCACTTATGCAACATATCTGGAATAGGCAAATTAATAGGCAGAGAAAGCTAATTAGAGTTACCAGGGACTGGTAGGAGGGAGAATGGCTGTTATTGATGAATGGGCCCCAAACAGAGATTTTGTGTTTGGGGTGATAAAAACATTTTTAAAATAGGTAGTAGTGCGGCCCTAGAAAAAACAAAAAAAATTTAAATTAAAAAAATAATAAAAATAAATAATATAAAATAGGTAGTAGTGATAATTGCACAACACTGTGAATGTAGTTAATACCATTGAGTGTACACTTGAAATGGTTAAAATATCAAATTTCATGCTACATATATATTCCACATAAAAAATCTAGTTAGATAGCTTCCCTGTATATGATACTTGTATATCAAATAAAACAATCATATGCCAGGGACTTTACTTTGGTTGGGTATAATATATTCTCCCTCACTTGCATTCTTAAATAATTGGATTTGCCTTGATACACACACACACACACACACACACACACACACACACACAACACACACAACCATTTGATAAGTGGGCCAATGAGATGTCATATAAATATATTTTGGGAAAAAAAAAGTAAATAAAAATAGAGTAAGCTCTTTACATACAGAAAGCAGAGTAAAATAAATAATTTGAATATACTTTGGACAAAACAAACCAAGAATGTATCATAAAACATCCCATATATGAAGTGGAATATTCTATATTTTTAGCAGACAAAATCTTGTACAAAATAATCTGAGGGCTATTAAATCACAAAAAAAAAATTAAAATTATTTGAGTTTTCTTTCCAGGTGTAAGTTATTTCTTTCAACCAGTAATAGCATTTTATCACTAACCTTCAATCCTACAGATTATGGATTTCAAAAATCATGTTTGTAGATTGTTAAAACTTTAATTATGGTTTTCCAGTCCACTTTCATAGCTCATAAGCTGTGCCTATATTGCCAAAATAGTTCTGATTTTCTTGTGTATATGCTTGATATGCTTTATATTACATGTAAGATGTCACAAATTGAATTGCTAAATATTCCTACTCTTACAATATATATTGTTAGCAACTAGATTACTTCCAACATTATTTAGGAATATATATATTAATAGGGAAAATGGGAGTGGTTGTCAATGCATGTCCAAGAACCATAAAGTGAGAACTTTTACCATTTATTTTGTTCACTCCTTTATAATATGCTTACCTAAAATAAATTGTTTCTACTTATTCTAAAAATATTATTTTTTCACATTTTTGCAAAACATTTATTTGTGAATGACCATTAGTTCCATATAGTTATGGATATACAATTCTGTTCTCTTTACTTCATAGTATAAGAAGTCAATATCTGCCCATAACAAGAACTGATTATTGCACACTTAAGGGATCAGAGATGATGCTTCACTATTCTTCAACAATATTTGAAAAAAAAAAAAGAGAAATTAGGTACAGTATGAGTGAATACTCGTGCATAAATGAAGTTTTAAATGTAGGTGTAGGAGATGCAGAATGAAGACTTAAAGTGATGAAATACAATTATAGTTTTAATACTAAAAATTGTGTCCCTTGGAACACAACACCATGAATATTCTAAAATGATGAAGAGGTCAGGTGATGTTTTTACCATTATCAAGAAGAACAATCATCAGGCCCAGTGGGGCAGAGGCTGGGGTGGAGGTGGGGGTTGAATGCAAGGATAAACAGGACAATGTTCTTGAAGAAAAGGTAGCATGTTTTCCCAAGGGAGAACTTAAAAAGGTAAAGTCTGCACTGAGATCCAGGAAAGCAATTTATGTTCCTGACACGTTTTGAGAAAAAAAATTGTATTCAACAGGAACAGAGTCACAGAGGCAATGCATATTGTCTAATATGTCTTTTTTTGTCACCATAAACCTTCATCCATGCATGTATATATTTATATATACACAAACAGGATTGCTCTGGGCATTTCCACCATCAAGAAACAGAGAATGAAGTCAGGTGCCCAAGGTAACAAACGACATTTCAACTCAAACCTGTTACTTCTGTTTCAGTTGTTCATTGTGTGTGTCTGGAAGTTGAGTGAGTGTGTGTGTGTGTATATACACATGTGTTTAAACTGTTGTCTGGTGTTGTTAGGCTTCTGAGCACAGATTCCAAGTACCATTTGATGACTGACATTTTGTAACATCTCTTTTGGATAATTGGATATTTATAACAGTCTGGGAGATGTGCTATGGTTAACAGATTAACCCACATTTCTCAAAGATAGTTTTCTGTTTAGTTTTAACTAAGTTTTTTTTTTAAATTTACATACATATTGTTTTTAATGATGGACAACTACCAGAATTGTCAAGGAACAGAAATACAATCTCTAAAGTTTTAGAGAATCTCAATTTCTAATAGCTGTTATTAATACTATTTTTAACTGAACATACTGCTTATAATACAGTGAAAAATTTACATGCATTTTCAAATTTTACAATAATATTTCTCCATTGAGACTATGGAAGGGCAGAGTTGGGTAACTGGCTAAATTCACTAAGCTCTAGAGTTTAAATTCAGGCCTATTAGGTTTGAATACTGTTTAAATATGGCTGTATTAAAATTTATTAGCCATCAAAAATATCTTATTCCTATTCCTGCTGGTGCTAAATCAGATGTATATTCTTTATTTAGCCTGGAATTATATATACTGGATATATATACATATGTGTGTATGTGTGTATATATGTATATCTATATATATCTATATCTATATAGACGTGTATATATATATATCTCCAATTGAAAATTGGAGAAATGGGTACTTATAAAGAAACATGAGGCCTAAAATTATTAAAATCTCTTTGTCCTTACACTCCAGAAAAATCAATGTATCAATTTGGATTAATTACAATATGACTATCTTGATGCTTTTGGAGGTTCCACCAAGGAGAAAAGATTCCTCATCCTTTCTGTCTTATGTTGAAGGATAAATGGCTGTAAAGCTGTTTAAACAGCTATATAGCTATACTGTTCTTCCACAGAAGTGGGCGCACTTCAGTTAGGGAAGAATTAGTTCAAATACAATAAAGCAATTTGTGATTCCTTAAGGTTTTTGTGCTACATAGATGTCAAATAGTCTAATTATTTCTTACAATCAACACGTCACCACTCATACTTGAAGCAATTGAGGTTTCCAAAAACCAGGCAATGTGCAAATTCTGTCTTAGTAAAACATTTATTTGTTAAAGTGATATAGATTATTCAAGATTCTACAGTTTTAAATCATGGATGGAAATGTAACATGGATTGATACAGAACTTGATGCCAATGTAGGCTTTTTTTCCCCTTCTTTAAAAAAAAAATACTTGTAGGCCAGAAGACAAAAAATAATAATAATAATATATAAACAAAAAAAAGAAAAAAAAAGAAAATTGGTTTTAAAAGGGGATGAACCATGGTGTGATTGAGCCAGTTCCACCAGTATCAGAGACTTCTGCTTGGGCTCCTGTGGACAATTCTTCTAGGACACCAGTTCAACAATTAGCGTTTATGAATTGAAACATTTTTAAATTTTATCCAGTAAAAATATCAGTGGCAATTTTTTTCAGGAGAGAGAGAAGTGGTGCTCTTCAGATTAACTCCGGCCTCTGAAATGAAAGAAAAAGAAAGGGGGGAAAAAAAAAGAAAAGAAAGAAAGAAAACACAGAGCTAATAAGATCATTGTGCTAGCAATCTAGAAGTTACTGAACCATAAGCACTCAGGCAGGAGCTAATTGCTATGAACCACTAGATACACCCCTGAATGCTATCTAGACATGCACTTCAGCTCTTAAAACGTTGTCTGGTAATTTCAAATTGTTGAATATATTACCAAAAAAAATTCTCATTTTAGAAAGGACTCTAAATGTATTGAGACTGAGTAGTTATTCAAGTCAGAGCCAAATCAAGAAATGGCACTTTGCCTTGCGTTGATTTTCCTATTTGTATTCTCAAGTTAAAAGGAGAAAAAAAGTTCTCTTCTATTCATTAATGCATGCTATTCAGGTTTTAACAAATATTCATACCAGTTTTTAAAAATATGAACATATTATCTCAAATTTTTCATCACATCTAAAACCTAAGTGATCTATACTTTTTAATATATTCTATTGGAAGCTT
This sequence comes from Sus scrofa, assembly GCF_054392235.1. Lineage (NCBI taxonomy): Eukaryota > Metazoa > Chordata > Mammalia > Artiodactyla > Suidae > Sus > Sus scrofa. Next base: position 182,996,875 of record NC_139383.1, on the reverse strand, counting down.
TGCATAATATTACAGTTTTTACAAAATTTAATTATACATTTAATAGTTTTCATGATAGTGAAGACTACTAATTCATCTTTATTAGTTCTTCACCCACAGAACAAATAAATGTGACAACTGACAATAACTCATAAGCAAAGGCATTTCAGAGTTAATAGGATTTTGAAAGAAAATCATATAAAAACCATTAAAATATTTAAATAAACTGTGAAGATATTTTTTTCTCTAATATAGGTTCTCAGTCCTCATGGCTTTCAAATATATCTATAAATTCTATACTTGATGAAGATGGAAAATGATTTTTGAGAAATATGTGATTTCGCAATATGAAATATAAGAAATTTTTCTCCTTTCCACTCAAGAACAACTATATGTTTACAAATTGAGGGTTATAAAATGCATGGAACAAATAAATGATAAAATATAGTTTCTTAATTAAATTCAGATAGTCTATATAAAAATGTCAATTTAGGACATATTTGGATAACTTTATGTGATAAAAGTAGGTAAAATACTATAGAGATACTTTAAGGAAATATTTCAAAAATTTGAATAAGTGGCTGCAATAATTTTTTAGAATTATTGAATGAGGATTTACTCAATGTTTACAGATTGTTAATAGATAACGTGTATCCTATTTTTAAAAAATAATTACCTTGCAAACTACCAAAATATAGATATCAATATCACACTTTTCTGGGGATATTCATTCTAAGGAAATACTGCAAAATCACTTTAAATTATAATGGGAAATATCTACATTCCTTCCTATTGGGATCAGAGCACAGCTTATCAACAAGCTTTTTATTTCTTTTTGTGTTTCCAGTAATATGTTCTCTTTGATAAAAAAGTAATTGTATTACAATAAATTTCATGTTTCAGGAGACGGTTTCATAGAAAAAAAATAACTATGCCTAAAGGAAAAATATAGTGGACAGTGTAACTTGTCTGACTTTTCAAACAATAAATCTTTCCAGAAAAACAAACTTTCTTTTAATGTCAAGTTAATGTTTCTATAATCTAACATGGCTTAATGGGATTTTGGTTCAAATTTGCATTACATAATAATATTATCTAAAAACTGTAGGGTTATGGCTTATAAAAAAAGGTATTAATTTCAAAGATTAGGAAATAGCAATCGGTTTAGGGAACAATGATGCGTATTTGCCCTGAATCTACCATTATCGAAATGATGACACAATATGAAGTTAAATAAAAATGTAATATGTAGGATATTCAAAATAACACTTGTTACTATACTTATCAATAAACAAACTCTTATAATGATTCATGGAAATCTATATATGGGACATAAAATTATAGGAGCATCACAAAGAAAAAACAAAATAGATTTTAATAATTATCTAAAATGTTATAAGAACTAAAAATAATGAATTTGGTATAGGTTCAGAATGTTTTGTAAATGGTCCTCATTTAACAGTGGAAGGGTGGGAGTTCCTGCTGTGGTTCAGTGGTAACAAACCTGACTATTATCCACGAGAATGCAGGTTCGATCTCTGGGCTTGCTCAGTGGGTTAAGGATCTGGCATTGCCTTAAGCTGTGGTGTAGGTCACAGACTCAGCTTGGATCCCATGTTGCTGCGGCTGTGGCATAGGCCAGCAGCTATAGCTCAAATTAGAACCCTAGCCTGGGAACTTCCACATGCTGCGCATGCAGCCCAAAAAAGAAAAAAAAAAAAAAAAAGCAAAACAAAACAAACACTGAAGGGTAGCATGCAAAACACTGCACATTCTTTTTTTTTTTTTTTTTTTTTTTTTTTAAAAAAAAAACAAGTGGCCACACCTGCGGCATATGGAAGTTCCCAGGCTAGGGGTCAAGCCACAGCCACTGCAGAAGCAACGCCGAGTAGTTATGTTGTGAACCACATGGGAAGTCCTGCACATTCTTATTAGCAGTTCTATAAAGAGGAAACTAAGGCTATCTTAACATTAAGAAAAAAAGTATCCTGACATTGAATGGATTAGGGAAACGTTATTGCTCTCACTCTGAACATAATTAAGAATTACAAAGCTTTTTCATTTTATACAGTTACAGTATCTAAAAAAGAAGGAAATAATTTCTAAATGTCATTGCTGATACTAGATTTCCAAATTTTTTTTCTGACTTTCTGTAATGTTCAAATATGTCAAAATGTACTTTATTATAAAAGTAGTTAAATATTTTCTACATATGTGCCTATTCTATTAGTTTTTTTAAAAAATTTACTTGAAAGGAATATCATAGGGGAAAATACCCTACAAGGCCAAATTTTTATTTTGGTTATTCTTGCTTGGGAGAAAACAAAACATTGGGAAGCTATCTGGATCATATGCACACATTTATTTTGCTACTCAGTTTTTAGTTTATGTTTTCCAAACTTTGTTTTCCCATAGTTATTTTAATACTGAAGTTTATTTCTAATAAGATTACTAAATTTTATTCATTTATATATTCATAGTTTCTCTAAAAGGAATGGACTCATGTCATGGTTACTGCATCTGTAGCAGATATTTTATGACAAAGTTTACATTTTTTAAATACTTTGATACTAAACAAAACAACCAAAAGCCAAATGTATTAAAACCAGGAAGCAATTATCTTAAAGACTGGTACAAGTAATTACAATTTAAATGGCACTTCCTGTGCATACTTAGTACACACAATGTACATATATTTTGCTGGTCTGAATAAAACAAACACTTTTTAAAGAATTTGACTTGAGGCATTTTCAGTATAAATGCAAACTTCAAGTCAACGGTTCTTATTTTAACTGCCAAACAAGGCAAAAAATTGTTTTACTGGGTTCATTTTATGCATAAAGACATTTTCAAACATAAGGTTAATTTATATAGAGATGCCTGTTTATTTATAGAGTAAATATCACTGCTTTTATCAATGATTCCTCTCCTCTTTGCTCTCAATTCATCTTAGTGTGACTGGAATCTTTTTTTTTTTTTTTTTTTTTTTGGTCTTTTTGCCTTTTCTTGGGGCTGCTTTTGGGGCATATGGAGGTTCCCAGGCTAGGGGTCGAATCCCAGGCTGCCAGCCTACACCACAGCCACAGCAACTCGGGATCTGAGATGTGTCTGCAACCTACACCACAGCTCACGGCAACGCCAGATCCCCAACCCACTGAGCAAGGGCCGGGATCGAACCCGCAGCCTCATGGTTCCTACTCAGATTCGCTAACCACTGCGCCGACGGGAACTCCTATGACTGGTATCTTATGACTTTATTATAGAAGGACTGTCATATTTTAAGCTCAATCTGTTTCTATTCACATATAAGAAAAGTCTTGAAGAAGAAAATTGGTATATGACATATTCTGGTTAATGGAAATGAAACAAATCTAACTCTTCCCCTTCAGAAAAACAATTATCTTAGTATGAAGAGGAATACTTAAACCACAGACTGGATGAAACCTTTCTGTCCTCTCTGCTCCTTCCTATTAGAGCTTGATGTTATGGTAGGATTTGAGGTATAATCAATTTAATATTGTCATCCTATAAACATTTTTTAAACAGTAAAAATAAATTTAAGAGCCCCCGCTGTGGTGCATGGGGATCAGCAGCATCTCCGTAGCACCAGGACACAGGCTTGATCCCCAGTTCTGCACAGTGGGTTGAAAATCTGGTGTTGACACAGCTGTGGCGTAGGCTGCAACTGCAGATTGGACCTGAGCACTGGCTCAGGAACTCCATATGTGGTTGGATGGCCAAGAAAGAAAAAAAAAAAAAGTGTTTTAAGTTTTTTTGCTTATACATAATGGATATTTTAATTTAAATTTAATGCAATGGGCTGTGTCCAAATTTTTGGAAAATATATTTTGGCTCTGGATAGAAGAAGACATGTATGTTACCATCCTACAGGGAATATAAAATTAAAGCAAAATTTTATAACCCCAACCCATGCCAACCCCAAAAAATAAGATGTGGACACAAGGATACTCTGCTAGCTCTCTGCCTCACTTCATTCACAAGGTAAAGTACTGCTGACAGTGTGAATGACCATGAGGAGAATAAAAGCACAGGGGTCAGAGTCTCTTAAAGGGGCATTACTGTTTGGTTGTGCTGACAGTTGTAGATATGATAGGCCTGCTATTGTAGAAATCGTTTACCAAGTGCTAAGAACAGCCATGAGGTCATACTGTGACTTAAATCTGATAATAGGAATGTAGCAAGGCATTGGCTAATGAGTAAATGATGTGTTGCCACTAAATTTTATTAAATTCCCCTTTTGTCCAGAGATTTATTTTTCTTACTAGAGCTTGTAGGAAGAAAAAAAAAAATTAGCCAAAGCATGGAAGGAAAGTTGCTATGACATTATGACATAGTTATTTGTTTGACAAAAGGAACTAAAGTAAAACTCAGCACAAAGCTTTAAAAATAGGTGACATATTCCAAATATACACATTCAGTATGTAAATCTAATATAAACACACATATGCAAACATAAATATACTACCTACAGAAATGACAAATCACTGAAAGATCACGCACCAGATTGTTACTATGTATGTCTGGTGTGGGTTATGACAGATTTTTATTTATTTTATTTTAAACTATATTTTCCAAAGTTCTCTAATTAATACTAGTGATTTTAGGACCAAGAAAGTCATTATTAGAAATCTTATGTATTTATCACATTGGCAAAACTTTTATTACCTTGAGTAGCACACAAATTCCCACGGAATTATAATTTACAAATTGCAACTTTTCTCTAAATGTGACTTCTAACACTGTGGTAAAAATAAAGAACACAATAGTATTTATCATGCCCCAAGAAATATTTGGGAAATTGCTTTAACTGGTAATTGAAAAATGACCACATTGTCTTTCCTGCTTCCACATCTTGATAGAACATTTGGAACCTTTCTGTATTGTGCTCTGACAGATGAACATTGACTTCTTAATCCCTTTCTAAAGATATCCTCTTTCAGAACAGCTAGATGTCCAAAGTTACATGATAAATTCATTTTTAAACATCAAAGATAGAGGAAGAGGGGAGGGAGGAAGGAAAGGAAGAAAAAAAAAAAAGAAAGGCAGGGAGGGGGAGAAGGAAAGGGAAGGTGTTGGTGAACCAAGGCATCTTTGTGCAGGTCAGTTCAATTCTATTAACAGCAAGTACCAGCCAGACTCTGTGCTACTGATTGTTTCCAGGGAGCTGTCCATTTTTTGCAGCATAGGAATGGATCCTAAATTCAGTAAAGAAATGATGCATGAAAAATATTTTGCTTGATTTGGGAATGGAATTCTTTAGGGGAAACCCTGAATGATGGTCCACGTTACTGTTAACTTTTAAATAAGAAATGGTAACAAACAAACAAACAAAAACCTTTATTTTTATTACCAAGAAACAAATCAATGTGTTTTAGAGCCTTTAAAACAGATTTTTCTTTCTTTCTTTTTTTTTTTTTGTGCCAAATCTTACTCGAACGGCTGATGCAACCAGCTGTTTGAACAGATTGCTAAATTGCCATTCTGCTCTGGAAACACACTTTCTAATCCAATTAAAATGCAGGAATCAAATACTCATTTGAAACTTAAAAAAAGAAAAAGAAAAAAGAAAAAGAAAGAAAGAATGAGAGAAAAGAAAACCCAGAATAGCAACTAGTTGCTGACAAAAGGAATACCATGAATATTTCATGTGTAGCCTTTTGCTTCATCTTATAGCAGCTTCATTCACTTTACAGTGAAACACTTCTGTTCACCCACTTTCAGGAAGGTATAATGTATCATCTCAGCTTCTATTAGGATGTGGAGGTCAAGTAGAGGAGTGAATACATTCTTATCAAGCAACTGTCTGCACTTTGGGAAATATCTGTAAAAATACACATTATATCATTTGTGATTACAAGAGTGACTCCAAAGTCACACTAGTATTCCCTTTAGTTTTACAACATGAATCAGTAATGTTCAGTTAATCAGAAATATGTCTGTTTAGGAACTGGAAATTCACTTAACCAAACTGAACTTCAGTCTTTACTACTGAGCACTGAGTAAGTTTTAATGGAAGATTTTAACAACTTACATAAGCTAGCAAAACAAAAATTAAAAATTCACTTATAAAAGAATATACCCACTTAACTGCTGACAGGTAATGAGAATCTCACCTGTGTTTCCTGGACAATCGGGTCAACATTAGTCGGCAAAGCATCTGGGAATAAAATTTTCAGTGTCATGAGCAATTCATTTTTTATGAAACAGATCTTAAAATACTTCTCACTGAAGTCTTGATAAAATTCCTCTTAGCAAAAATGTATCTAGCTGTCTTTAAAAAATAACTTACCAGTTCTTGGATAATTGCAATTGACTAATACTTTGTAATTCTCTATGGCTACTTCCTGACACCTAACACTCTAAAGGCAGAATTTTTTAAAATATTGTTCTCATTACTAAAATGAGCAATTGTCAGTATGGAGTGCACTTTTCCTGCAAGAGTTCAATAAGAGAATCAGACTTCTATTCATTTTACTTAAAGTTAACATTTCGACCACAGAGTTCCTTTGGAGAGACAAATCAAGAGGAAAAAAAAATCCAAAGCGGGAAATGTAGTTTCACCATATTCACATGCAGAGTAAAAAAATAACCATTTCCAAATAAACCATTATTCAGCACCCCCAAGATAATAGTATGTTTTCCTGAGTACCCATTTATCCTTACATAAAGCAGTAATGTTCCAAATGCAAATATTCTTCCTTTAAAAGTCCATATGTATTTAATATAATTAAATAGTCCTGCATAGTACACATTCTATTTCCTTGCCAAATGACCTATTTTAAACAAATACTTCTAGTCATTAAGAAGTGACACAATTATAAGAAAAAATTAGGTGTCTTAGGAAAAAGTTGTTCTAAGGGTTCATAGGTGATGTGATGAGAACAGGACAAAACCTCCAGCTCAAATATTCATATAAATTTACAGACACCTGGAGATTAGGTTTCACATGAAAGCAATAATATCTTCACATTATACAGAAAAAAATTAGGAAATTACATTATGGTAGCGCCCACAGAGTATATTTCATAAGCCCCTTTCCGTTACCAGAATAATTACGTATTGGACATATTTTGGAGCAGCATCACAGTAAGTGTCTACTTCATGTTTCAGACAAGAATAAATGTGCATCTACTTCTAAAAATAAAACGAGAGACTTCATGACTTTCCCCTGAATGTATCTGAAAATACTTTTTGTTGTTTATATAATTCATACACATAACAGTCATCTACTTGAAAATAATGTAACTAGACAAACTCTAGAGGGGTTTATCACTAGGATGTTCAAAAAAATAAATTTGTAGTAGTGAGTTTATACCCCATTGTAACCTGATAAATGAGAAGTATAGTTTGGACAGCTGTTCTGGGAGAAGTTCTCTGATAGCAGCCCATTTACTTCTAATTTTATTACATTAATTATAATTCATGTTGCAGGATGCAAATTGATGATTTAAAATGGTTAATTTATAAGTACACATATTTATATATCTATGTAAGTAATACATATAATCTATGTATGTATTACTATATGAGTAATATAGTGTATATTGTTCAATGGTAACTTTAGATCCTAAATTTTTTGTGTCTTTCAGGGCTGCACCCATGGCATATGGAGGTTCCTGGGCTAGGAGTTGAATCAGAGCTGTAGCTGCTGGACTACACCACAGCCATGCCAGATCTGAGCCACACCTGTGACCTACACTACAGCTCACGGCAACACCAGATCCTTTAACCCACTGAGCAAGGCCAGAGATCGAACCTGCATCCTCATGCATACGTAAGATTTGTTTCCGCTGAGCCACGTGGGAACTCCTAGATTCTAAATTTTGACTTTGAAATAGCTGACAGAATCAGAAGAAAATGGTACATTGATTGTTTTGCTATATGGACTACTGAAAATATCTGATGAAATTGCAAAAACATTAATATGACCTTAAAGAGGTAATTTCATACTTTAATATACTCTCAGTTACAAACTGTTATTTTCTAGGTCCCACTTCAGATAACATCACATATTTAGGATTACTTGATTCAATAATACACTTACTATTCTTTCTGTATCGAGTGATCTTCTGTACTGCTACAAGAAGGATCATTTCTGTTGCATAAAACAGACATCCTCAAACCTGATAAAACTAATTGCATTTATAATCCCAGCATATATTTATCTAGCATGGGCGGGAAAGGACTGAGTAATCTGAAAAACAGAGCTCTGAAACTACTATAAAATTGCAGTCATAAAAAAAAGAATTCCAGTCTTATTTTGGTTATTTTCTCTTTCCTCTATGTTTTTTTTTTTTTTTTGCCTTTTCTAGGGCTGCTCCCATGGCATATGGAGGTTCCCAGGCTAGGGGTCTAATCAGAGATGTAGCCGCCAGCCTACTCCAGAGCCACAGCAACTCAGGATCCAAGCCGCATCTGCAACCTATACCACAGCTGATGGCAATGCCAGATCCTTAACCCACTGAGCAAGGCCAGGGATTGAACTGCAACCTCATGGTTCCTAGTCAGATTCATTAACCACTGAGCCATGACAGGAACTCCAACCCTTTATGAATTTTTTAAAGTGAAATTTCATTACCCATAAATTTATCTCAATTAACATTCTTCTCATAAATATTATAAGATAAATTGCATTACTCTATTATTATTATCATCATTAGTGTTTTATTACCAACTGGGGAGGATAAGAAAAATATCCTTTTCCCAGCCAATCCACCTCTGGGCTGAAGTCCTTTCCCCAAAACGCTTCACACACTCACAGAAGCATCTTAACTCTTTCTGAGACTCAAGGGAACAATGAGCAAAGGAGTGAGTTTTCATTCTGTCTAATGTAAATGAACACTGCTTACTTAACAATATAGAATGGAAGTGGAATTCTGCTACATTGAGAAGAAAATCGGCTTGTATCTGCAGTCTTCTTTGAAAAAAAAATGCCCCATTTACCTTTACAATTCTGTGTGCCATAAGATGCTTTATGTTTTTGAATTTTTTAAACTATTGGCATTTTAATAATTCTTTTAAGTTTATTTTGTGAATAAATAGAAGAGGAAATATTAAAATTTAGGAACCAAAAATACTGATATGAACTTTGTGATAATTGCTTTATTAATGTTTTTATTTTATAAATAAAATATTAATTTCCTTTCTGTAATATAAGCAAATAAAATGGTTAAATTTTAATTTGGAAGTACTTTTTGAGGGCCTTGAAGTGAAGTAGAAAATACTTCACAAAAAAGATAAAAGATTCTTAGAGTCCCTGTCATGGTGCAGCGGAATCCAACTAGTATCCATGCGGATGCAGGTTCAATCCCTGAGGCCTCGCTCAGTGGGTGGGGGATCCACCATTGCTGTGGCTGTGGTGTAGGCTGGAAGCTGTAGCTCTGATTTGACGATTTGATCCCCCTGCCCCTGTTGCAGCTTGGGAACTTCCATATGTCGTGGGTACGGCTCTAAAAAAGAAAAAAGAAAAAAAAGATAGATTCTTATAGACAAATGGAAGACATTTAATTTTTTAAAATTCCTTAAATTCTTATGGAGAAAGTATGTACCCTTCAGGTAGTAAACTCGTTATGCTCGTATATGGCTTACAAAAGCTCAAAAACTTATATTCTAAAACCTGTTTGGTGATGATATCTGCAAAGTAGCTAAAATCAACTGTCTAAAAGTATTAAATAGCTTACTGTGATTTCAACTAACTGTGACATTTAACGGTTGGAAAAAATGTAGGCTATATATGTTGTCCTCAGCAAAGGTGTTACTGTTTCTTGTTTAAATTATTGTATTTAATATACCTCTGTGTTAATCTATTTGTAGACTAAAAATAATTAATGTTCATCAAACCAAACTCTTTCTTCTTAGGATTTTGAGGATGCTTTGATGCTTCCGTATCCCTTATGGGACTCATATAGTACATGTATATTTTCTTAAAAAGACCTACTTTAATAAGTTTGACATTTTCAAATGGGGGGACAATTACCCAAAAGAAACAAACCAAAATATAGGAACACATATAATTTTTAAAAGGTTTTGGAGTAAATATCTGTAAATATATTATTTGTTGGTTTTTATAGCGAACAAGCAGAAACCATAGTGTAAAATGGCTAAAAATTAAAAAAAAATAAGAACAGGGAAGCCAAAACAACATATACAAACTATACACAGTGAGCAACAACAAATAGCAAAACTATATGCTCTGTAGTTGGTTAAATAAGGAATGTCAGAATGACAGAATAAAAGCAACAAGAGGGACAGAATTTCTGGCTTAGATTTTGGAGCACATATCTCTGTTGTGCTAATTAATCAAAATTCTTATTAATGAACCTTTCTCTCTGGCTCCATTTACTTATTTATTCATCTATCCATTTGCTCATTCATTCATATGAATAACTACTGCGTTTTGGATATTTTAACTGGTACCTTTAATCACCCCTAACCTTCTCATAGATTTATTTTTCAGTCACTTCACACTAAAACTACTCTGGGCAAAGTGTTATTCATATACTTATAAACAGAACCAAATAACATTTGACCCTCTTGATAACCCAATCTTTTTTCAAATCTTTTATTCAAATATAAACTCTTTGAAAGCTAGGAATACAGGCCTTATTACTTCTAGAACAAGTGTTTAAGCTTTTGGTTCATTTCACCCTAAAAATGTCTTGTAAAAGTAATAACAATTTAAATGGTTTAAATGGATTTAGTCAAATAAGAAATTTCACATGATTAGATATTATTGGTTTGAAATGTTTATGAGAAATAAAAGATATTTAATTAAAGTTTCATTAGAAACATAAGCAGGAAATTGATTTTTTAAAAAAGAGAGGTAACTGGAAAATGAAAATAAGTTAATCAGTAGCTTGGAGTAGGCATGCTAAGTTGCTGCCTGTGTTGTATGATTTTAGAGCCCTCTTGACACAACCTACATAATGTCAGAGATCCCCTGTTGGGGGACGCATTTCTTTATGTCTTGAAAACTTTTATATTCTCAGGATTTTTTAATACTATGCAGGTAAAAACTACAAAGGGGAAAAATAATATGCTTCTGTCAATGAGTACCTTCATGAAGAATTAAGTAATTGGTGTTAATTTAAAACATTAGCTGGTATTAAGAGCATTATTACAGAAATAGTGTTGAAAATACATTTCACTTTGAGTAATGTTTTGATTTTTACAAAATACTACCTCACATGTGATCTCATTTATTCCTCCCAAGAACTCTATACTGGACTCACTAAGGCTGATTATACCTTAGAAATGTGAACAACAAACTTCAGAAAGAGAAGCAGGGCAGAGAGAGTACTTAGGAAACACCTAAGGAAATGAAAGCCCATTAGCCAATTGTTTTCAATATTGCCTCAGAAAGTAACCTCTGTTTTAATCTAACCCACTTTTGAATGTCATCATAATAAATCATGCACAAGGTATGCCTCTGTCAAGTTAAAATTAACTGAAAAGTTTATAAATGTCTCCGCCAAGAGGAAATTAAACTAATGAATGATATTCTTCACCTGTGTTTAAATGGTATTTCGAGTAATCTGAAAGTTAATAAACTTTAACCATGTGTTTAACTTGCTCCCAGGTAGTATTTTACATAAAGTATATATTTTCTTTTGTTATGGCTAAAAATGTTTTGTACGAGGTTCCCACATAAGCATTATTCTCAAAACAAAACAAACAAAATCCCCATGCCCCTGTTTAATGATCTTTAATAAAACACCATCAAGTTACCATATAATATGGTAAAAGTTTCAAGGAGTAGATAGAACATTTTTTCTATAGACCTCAATTTCAGTGAAGGTCCAAAAATGCCATATCATCAAGGAACGGTATTATTGTCTGACTAAATTAAAGCTTTTTTTTTTTTTTTTTTTTTTTAATGGCTGCACCAGCAGTATATGGAAGTTCCTAGGCCAGGGATTGAATCTGCAGCTGCAGCAATGTAAGAGCCTTTAACTCACTGTGCCAGCCAGGTATTGAACCTGTGCCTCCACAGTGACCCAAGCTGCTACAGTTGGATTCTTAACCCATTCTGCCACAATGGAAACTCCTAAAAATCCTATTTTAAATGATGTATTCCCACTAAGCTGTATAACATCTAATTAAATTTCATCACAAACTTTGGTTCAAATAATAAATATATTTACTATCTTACTCTGAGAGAAAAATATTAAAATTCAGAATTATAGCACACAAGGGAAGAAGAAAACTATTCTCTGATTAATGAGCTATGACTTTATATTGCTTATAAATGTAATAAAAACTCCATTAGAAGATTTTTATTTTACTTGGTGATAAAAAATAAACATCCCTTTAATAAAGGCAGTTTTGTATTTCTATCTCCCTATTTAACTTGCGTTAAGAAAAATATAAAGCTCGTTCATTCAACAAATGTGTACTGAATAAATGAAAACACCTTCATATGCCCAGGCAGATGCATATGACTTAAAACTGGCTGTGACTTAAAGCTGTATTGGCTTTTTTTTTTTTTTTTTTTTTTTTTTTGATAAATGGCAAACCAATTGCCTTTTCTTCTGCTTCCCATGGGAAAAGTCGTGTGGTGGATGAGAAATACCATAGAACCATTAAGGCACCTGAACCAAGAATGTTGTTTAAAATGGTACTTATTTTAACACTGTCCAAGTATACTTAAATGAATATTTTATTTTAAATAACATAACACAGAGTTTCTCTAAAATACTTGCCTAAAAACAAACGCCACCATCATTGAAAGAAAATATACAATCTACTCATTGAAAAATACCAATCATTCATAGGTGGTACTATGTAAGACTGGAGGAAATATCATTATTTATGTATGACTCTACAACTTTCATTTTGTGGCCTGCTATTGCAAAACCTGGAAGCCAGTCCTAGAATAGGGGAAGGCACTGCTGTCATGCGTTTTTCCCTAAGCCATTATATATATATTACCTTTGTGTATATACGAACTGTACCCTAGAGGGTTTATACACCACTGCTCTATTAGCCACGTATCAGAGAGACAAGACTAGGACTTCAAATTCCAATCTCCTATATGAGTTCTCAAAATAATTTTTCATTAAAAAGAAATAATAGGTTACACAGTGCTTTCCAATATCCACTTAGAATTTGAAAGAGTTGCTTTTCCACTACGCCCATCAGAACTGCTGGACTGAATTAACATCGCATTCATAGACATGCTTCTTTTAGAAAAGAGTCCACATGTGTTCGGTGAGTTAATATAACAATAGTATTCCTTTAATTCTCCATTCAGGGAGTACCTGTGCCTTGCTCTGGATCTCTCAGCAGGCAAAGTGAAAAACTTACTTGGCTTTGAATGTGCTCTTTTAGATGTGGGGCCCTCTGTGCCAGAATCAGGAGGTCGACTAGCTAACTGCAAGGCAGTTGAGTTGTTCCTGTTAGTGTTTTGGGACTCAACATTTGTGACAGCTTCACTTTGTGGTTCGGTACTTGGCTTCGTGCCAGTCTTTCTTTTCTGCTTTTGGGACACAGAAGTGCTTGAAGTCCAGGTAGGAGGCAAAGCAGAGGTAGTGGTAGAGGAGTCCTGACTGGAACAAGTTTCTGAAGATTGTATCACATTGTCATTGGCAACTTTACAACACTGGGTATTCTCTTCGTGCCCCACAGCTTGTTTGGACACGGACTGGGGCAGTGTCACACTGCAGCCTTGTATTTGAGCCCCATTAGTTTGAGAGTAGACATTGCTGACCTTGGTGACCTTGTGTTGTCCATTATTGTTACAAACCTTATAGCGGATCATTAGAATGATGATGAAAACCAGCACAGATGCTACAATGATTCCACCAATAATAATAATCATGGTGCCTCCCAAAAACTGGGACTGCATGAAGTGGCATCGCACATAATCCTGTTCTGTAGTAAACTGGATGCAACCCACGACTCTTGTGGCAGTGAGGGAAGTGATGCCATCATCATATATTGCCAAGACACACAAGTCATACATAGTTCCAGCAGCCAGGTTATTGACAAGAAAAGTTTTGCTCGTAGGAGGTATCATTCTGAGGGACAATGGAATTTGTGTTAATATTAAAAACAAAACAAAAACAGATATACAAACAGAGCCATTATGACTTCAGCTGTTTCATTTCAGTACTCATTAAGATAAGCACATTTATAACAGATATGAAATATGGGAAAATGATCTAATCTTGTATTTACCCAGTTAAAATGGCTAAAAGTCATTGTTGGATTCTGCATTATATTGATGGTGCCTGTACCATGCTTTGACAAGCTTACTAATTACATTGCTTGGCAAAGCAGAACTCCTAATAAAAGCCACAGCTAAAAAATCATTTATGACAAATTGCTTTTGAAAGGTGTGACTGTGACATTATCTGACTACTAAACAAATCCATTTAGCACTTACAACACCTCTGTGACTAAAAGCCAATTTGAAGGAAGGGAAAACACTGACAATCACATTAGAAACCAGAATGGAAATGCAATTCAGAGTATTATTTTCCAAATCAGTTATAAGCTGCTATGGAATGGTACTCAGTAAACCTATCTTTAATAACTAAGATAATTACTAAGATTAAAGTACTTTATTTACAAATCTCAACCCTCTCTAATGTCTTCAACATTGGGTTCCCAGTATGTTTTTATCTATAAATGAGGTTGATGAAAATGTATGAGTAATATTATCCTAGAAACATGAACAGGGCAAAGCTGTTGACCAGAGCATGAAGCTCCCGCTCTTCCCATTGTGGGCTAATGAAATTATTTCCAGAACACGGTCTGTAAAGTTTGGTAAGAGTTTAAGACATCTCTGAATCCATCATATCACAAAAGCCTTCTGTGGATCCTATTTTCCACTAACTTATTTTTCTCAACTGCAGCCATATATAACCTAAACTAAGATTGAATTTGGAAAAAAGGCTTGAAACTATATTTTTTTTCTCTGAAAGAGTTTTAGAAGTTTTAAGACTTGGCAGTGCTAATCTGTTATCCAACCTAAACATTGTGTTCTTAATGTACCAAGAAAGTTTTAGGCCAAAGTATGCATTTGTGGTTGAAATCACTATCCATGGAGTGAGGGTATGATAAAGGCCAGGCATTACTAAGCACTTTATATGCATTATAATTTCATTTTCACAATTACTGTATGAGGTGAGCATTATCACTATCTTATATATGACAAACATTAGGGTCAGGGATTCAAGCAATTTCCTCCAGGTCATAGAGAACTGACTTCTATGGCAGGATTAAAATCTTGGAATTTGGAAAATAGAAAATGACCTATTTCACAGAGCTGATGTCTAAAATATATAAAGTTTGGTAGCTACAGGAAAGTAAGTGGTAAAGATGGCACCTCGTCTTTGACAATGGGTGAAATAGTCCACAGCCTAAGCGAAAGCTGAGTATGACAATGGCAAATTACTTTATGCTAACATACATGCATCAGAGTTTACATCCCCATTCACTTAGCGATGAGAGGGATATTAGAAACCATTTACTCTAATCTCTTCCTTTTAAAGATGAGAAAATTAAAACTCAGCCAGGTAGAACCTTACCGAGGATCTATCATATACCTGGCTAGGTCAGTTTTGTTTTTTCCTACCAGTCCATGCTTATTTTTTAAAAAAATTTCTCATTTCCATACATGAGTGAAAATCGAATTATCTTTAAGAATTCATCTGGGTGTATAAGAAATAATTTGATCTTATTTCAGAAAAGCTTAAAGATGAAAAAAATTTATATATATTTCAGTCATGATTTTGCATCATTTCCTAGATACAGTAATAGTCTATCATGAGTAAAACTATATGAAGAGGTAAAAATGTATATTTCCAACTGAAAATTGGACAAGATGTGACTATAAATCAATGAAGCTGAACTTTAGAAAAACATACCAGAAATTTTTTAGTCAGATGTAAATTCTCCCCCAATGTCCTTACCCAGAGATTATACACTTAACTCCACCAATACTTTCACTGCTCAAAATACTTACATTTTCTTTGGAACTGTCTTAAGAACCAGTATATAAGAGACCACACACACACACACACACACACACACACACACACACATAAACACACAAGACTCAATCACTCAAAAAAAAATCAGTCTCATTATTTTATCTACATCCTATTTTTGACCAAAAATGGCAACACCCATCTTGATCACCCACCTTATTCACAAGACTTGGCTCCAAATGGCTTTTGCTTGTTTCCAAAATTCAAATTCACCCTCAAAAGACGAAGATTTGCCACCACTGAGGATATTCAAAATAGTATGACGAAGGTTCTAAAGATAATTCCAAAAGTGCTTTGAGCAATGGCAGCATTATTGGGATAATGATATAGCCTCCCAACGTGACTTCCTTGAAGGAAAGAACACTCATGTGGATGTGTAAGTTCTGGTATGTTTTTGAATTTTTTTTAAAATAAATCAATCTTGTTCTCTGATAGTCACATCTCTTAGATGAGGGGGAAAGAAAGTAAGTAAGCATAATATTAAATATAAATTGGAACTCTCTGAAAATAACACCATTCAAAATATTTCCCCATATGTATTCACCTTTCACAGGCTTTATATTATATGCTTAAAAAAATGGAGTACTTTAATTACAACATAACACTGCCAACTAAAAAAGAAGTAGTACATTATCAAGCCCTACACTAAGATGTATGGAAAGTATAAAGATTTGCTTAACTTCTCTTACCTGTAAACAAGGGTGTCATCATAAGTACCATTGTACTGGATTTGAAACATACGTATTCCAGGGATATTTCTTTGAAAATTAAATTTAAGGAGTGCCGTAGATGATGTGGCTTCTGCCACCACAATTTTATCTTGACTCATTTTAGGATCACCATTACTACTGCTTGCATTAGAACCTGACTTGGTAGACGTTGAAATATCTGAAGAACCAGGATCAGGCTCATGGATATGGTTTGTACTATTTAGTAAATGAGGGAGCTTAATTATATGAAGATCCACCGTTTGTGTTGCTTCCCCAGCAGGATTGGAAGCAATGCAGGTAAAAGCACCTGTATCCTTAACAGTTGTTATAAGAATGTCAAGTGTTCCATTATCATACACCAGAGATCTTGTTGCATTTGAAATAAGCTTCCCTTCAGGAGAAATCCAGTGTATTGCAGGTTCGGGGTCTCCCCTGGCTTTGCACCTCAGGGTTGCCCTTTGACCCTCCAGGACTCTCATCTCATGTGTATGACGAGTAATAAGAGGAGGCTCACACAAAAACTCTTCCTCTGGAATTGACCAAAAATAGCGGCCAGTTAAAAGGGCTGGAGAAGCACAGGTCTCCAGATCATCTTCTCTGGATAGACGCCTCAACCACAACAATTCACAATTGCAATGCAAGGGGTTTCCACCAAAACTTAATGCAAAAGTAGATGGACTTATGATTCCTGAGGTTGCCAGTACCTGAGCTCGCTGAAAGAGAGGGTCAGGCGGTAGCTTCTGCAGTTTATTTGACGTTACATCTAGCCGAGTCATCTTGTGCAAGTGGGAGAAAGTCCCCTTAGGAATGTTATCAATCATATTGTGATCCAAGCTAAGGGTGTGCAAGCTAACCATTTTTTCAACAGCATCCCAAGGGATTGTTTCTAAATTATTATAGGACAGATCCAGCTCCTCAAGGGCAAAGACATCATCAAATGCTGTAGAAGAAATTAAAGTCAGCTGATTGTTGTTCAATATCAAATGATGGAGATTGGAAAGCCCACTGAACATATCATTTGTAATTTTAGTCAATCTGTTGCTATTCAAATGCAATGCCCTCAAATTCCGTAGGTCAGCAAAAGCATGAGGTGT
Organism: Sus scrofa; assembly: GCF_054392235.1. Classification (NCBI taxonomy): domain Eukaryota; kingdom Metazoa; phylum Chordata; class Mammalia; order Artiodactyla; family Suidae; genus Sus; species Sus scrofa. The sequence continues at coordinate 182,979,076 of NC_139383.1, read as the reverse complement.
AATAAAACTTATTGTATTCCTGGAAAGTGTCAGGTCCACCAAGCTGGTCATATTGGCAAAATCTTTCCTTTTAATATTTGTAACAAAATTGTCTGCCAAACGCAGTTCCACAGTTCTTCTGTCAATGTTTGGTGGAACAAATAAAAGCCCTTTCTTGGCACAAAGGGTTGCAAGATTAGGAGACAAAATCTGACAGACACAACGTTTTGGACAGATCTGAGCTTTCACTGCTATGCCAATGAAAAACAGATAAAAAAGAAATTTTTCCATTGTAGATCAGATTTAAGAGCCTGTAAAAGAAGACACAAAATAGAGTGTTAGCATTCAATCATTTCCTTATTAAAATAATCTTTTTTATGCAAACTAGAATACAGAAATAACTTATTTCCACTTTTAAGCAAGTATAAAATATCAACTCTGTATTGGAGACTATAATAGAAACTAGGATAAAAAGTACAGCATTCATGACCTCATGTGATTTAAAGTAAAATGGGGAAAGAGTTCCCGTCCTGGCTTAGTGGTCAGCAAATCTGACTAGGAATCATTAGGTTTGGGCTCGATCCCTGGCCTTGCTCAGTGGGTTAAGGATCTGGCGTTGTCCTGAGCTGTAGTGTAGGTTCCAGACATGGCTCGGATCCCACGTTGCTGTGTGTAGGCCGGTGGCTAAAGCTCCAAGTGGACCCCTAGCCTGGGAAACTTCATATGCCTCAGGTGCGGCCCTAGAAAAGATAATAAATAAATAAATAAATAAATAAATAAATAAATAAAATGGGGAAAACAAAGACGTTGACAGATTATTATGATTCTCTTAGTTAAGTGCTATTTTTGAAATATGCCCAGGGTATTCCATGGGCTCACAAAAAATGACATTGAGCCCAAACTGGAGGATGGGAATCAAAGAAAACTTGACTAAACCCTAAAAGACATCTTTTAAATTCAAAAGCTTAAAGACATATTTAGGGATTTTCAAGTATAGTCTGAGCAGAAACAATAAGGGACAGTATTTGTTATTGTTAGCCTTGTGTCAAGATATTTAATTAATTTTTAATTTTATTCATCTTTATAAACTATCTTAAAAATAGAACAATCTTCACATCTTAACTGAAAATTCAGGACCTTGTTCTCAAAATAAAAGGGCTGAAAATTTACCACAGATGCACTGAGCTTCTTAAATATTAGAGTATTTTATTTAATATAATGTGGATTTTTGAGATAATTTGCAAAGAAGTGATCAAAATACTTGACAGTGAGTTTAGGATACCATATTTCATTTTACTTTTTTTTCTTTTTGCTTTTTAGGGCCACACCCATGACATATGGAGGTTCCCAGGCTATGGGTTGAATTGGCTGGCCTACGCCACAGCCACAGCAACATGGGATCTGAGCAACATCTGCGACCTACACCACAGCTCAAGGCAATGCCAGATCCTTAATCCACTGAGTGAGGTCAGGGATGGAACCCTCATCCTCATGGATCCTAGTAGGATTCCTAACTGCTGAGCCACAATGAGAACTCCTTTTTCTTAAAATCTTAATGCTCTTATATTTATTCAAATTTTATTTTTAAAAACTTGATAGTTTCACTTTCTATCTAGATCTTAAGTATTTGCTCTTGAAAATAATCATCAAAAATAAAAATACTAATGCACATGTGATTTGTGATTAAAATTCTCAAAAATCATGTCATTTTAAACACGAAGAGAGAAAATAGCTGGAGAAAATCACTCAAATGTTTAATTGATGAAAATATGAAATATGGAACTATTTTAGAAATGATGCACCTAGTTTCCTAAATAAAACCTATTATTATAGGTTTGATTTATTTTATGCCTACTTTATGTCATATGAAATGTGGTTGTAATGAATAAGACTGTCATTTTCAACAAATGAAATAGTCTTATTCTTCTGTTTGTGACAGAATAACTAGAACTAAATTAGTTTTTCCACAATAAGCAAAACACAACACCAAAAAGAAACTGTACAAAAATATATAAAACTAGTTTTCAGATACTTGGAAAGAGGAAGTGGAGAACTGTGATTCTTAAGAAAAGTGAATTAAAAAAATAAATTCTAGGTGTTCCTAATGTGGTGCAGCAGAAACAAAACTGATTAGTATCCATGCAGAAATGGGTTCGATCCCTGGCCTCGCTCGGTGGGTTGGAGATCCGGCATTGCCATGAGATAGATGTGACTCTAATCCTTCGTTGCTGTGGCTGTGGTGTAGGCCAGCAGCTGCGGCAACCATAGCTCTGATTTGACCCCTAGCCTGGGAACTTCCAAATGCCGTGGGTGTGGCCCTGAACAGCATAAAAAAATAAATAAATAGATAAATAAATGCTACCATTGAATCCTAGAGACACTTTCCAAACCACAGCACAAGGAGGGGAAAAAAAGGCAAAGCAGGAATAGTTTTATTCAATTGAAGAAGATCGAGACTGCAGTGCAGAGACAGAGTTCTAGGGTAGCTTGAATTTACGGAGCAAAGTACCAGAAATTAGTGAGTTATCTGAAGAAAGGAGTCTAGTAATCTCTGAACAGAGAGCAGGGCATACTAATCACACAGAAACAGCAAAAAAATAGGATGAGTAAAAAAGCAAACAAAAACTCAGTGACCTGGAGTTCCCTTCATGGCTCAGTGGTTAACAAATTCCACTAGGAACCATGAGGTTGCGGGTTTGATCCCTGGCCTTGCTCAGTGGGTTAAGGATCCGGCGTTGCTGTGAGGTGTGGTGTGGGTCGCAGACATGGCTCGGATCCAGCATTGCTGTGGCTCTGGCATAGGCTGGCAGCCACAGCTCCGATGAGACCCCTAGCCTGGGGACCTTCATATGCCGTGGGAGCGGCCCTAGAAAAGACAAAAAACAAAAAACAAAAAAAAAAACAAAAAACAAAACTCAGTGACCTGTGGAAAGATATTAAAAAGTCAAACATACAAATATTTAGTATTAGAAGAAGGCTATAAGGTAGCAATATAATTGAAGAAATACAGGCTTTTTTTTTTTTTTAAATTTGTGATTAGAAAAACCAAGCCAAAAAGCCAAGCTTAAAAAAAAGGAAAATCTACCAAGACAGATCATAATCAAAATGCAGATAACCAAAGAAAAAGGAAAAATAATCTTACAAAGTGTCATAGAAATAAGACACATTCAAAAGGATACAGTGAACAAAATAATAACAATAAAAATAATGTCTAACTCCTAATTCCTCTTTAAAAATAGAGCAAAATAAAAGACAATGATAAATACCTTTAAAGTGCTGCCTGAAGAAGAAAGGTCTGCCAAACTGGGTGGAGATTTATATATAGATAAACTTGTGGTTGCCAAGGGGGAGGGAGAGGGAGTGGGATGGATGGGGTGCTTGGGGTTAATAGATGCAGACTATTGCCTTTGGAATGGATTAGCAATGAGATCCTGCTGTGTAGTACTGGTAATTATGTTTGGTCACTTATGATGGAGCATGAGAATGTGAGAAAAAAGAATGTATACATGTATGTATAACTGGGTCACCTTGCTGTTCAGTAGAAAACTGACAGAACACTATAAACCAGCTATAATGGACAAAAATAAAAGTCATTATACAAAAAAAATTAAGGTAATTTTAAAAATATAAATAAATAAATAAATAAATAAATAAATAAATATAAATAAAGCAAAATAAAAGACAATGAAAAATACCTTCAAAGTGCTGCCTGAAGAAGCAGGCTGCCAAACTGGGTGGGGATTTATATGTTCATAAAAGAAGAAAGTTTAAAAAAAAAAAAAAAACAGAGAGAAACAAACTGAAAGTTTCATTACAAGAATTGCACTCTAAGAAAGTATAAAGGAATTAAGGCTGAAGGGAAATTACATCAGATGGAATCTTGAATCTTTACAGATGAATGAAAAGGAACAGAGAAGGTATATCTGTGGGTAGGTAAAAAAAAATTTTGTGTGTTTTAATGTAAGTAGTACTCCGGTGTGGATATACAAAGTTACAAAAAAATTTGCACCCTAACATTCGAATATGCCGGATAAACTACAAATTTCAATTAAGGGTGATGGTGTCCTCATAGAATGAGTTTGGGAGTATCCCTTCCTCTGCAATTTTTTGAAATAGCTTCAGAAGGAGAGGTGTTAGCTCTTCTCTAAATGTTTGATAGAATTCGCCTGTGAAGCCATCTGATCCTGGACTTTTGTTTGTTGGAAGTTTTTTAATCACAGTTTCAATTTCAGTTCTTGTGATGGGTCCATTCATCTTTTCTATTTCATCTTGGTTTAGTCTTGGAAGATTGCACTTTTCTAAGAATTTGTCCATTTCTTCTAGGTTTTCCGTTTTATTGGCATATAGCTGCATGTAGTAGTCTCTTATAATCCTTCGTATTTCTTTGATGTCCATTGTTACTTCATGTACTCTGATGTTCACTGCAGCACTATTTTCAATAGCCAAAACATGGAAACAACCTAAATGTCCATGGACAGAGGAGTGGATCAAGAAGATGTGGTACATATACACAGTGGAATATTATTCAGCCATTAAAAGGAATGAAATACAAGCATTTTTAGCAACATGGATGGACCTAGAAATTATCATGCTAAGTTAAGTCAGCCATACAATGAAACACCAGCATCAAATGCTTTCACTGACATGTGGAATCTGAAAAAAGGACAGACTGAACTTCTTTGCAGAACAGATACTGACTCACAGACTTTGAAATACTTATGGTCTCCAAAAGAGACAGTTTGGGGGCTGGGGGGATGCACTGGGATTATGGGATGTAAATCCTATAGAATTGGATTGTGATGATGATCATTGTACAACTACAAATGTAATAAATTCATTGAGTAATAAAATAAATAAATAAATAAAAGCCTCTGTAACTATAAAAAAAAAAAAAATCAATCAAAAAGTATTTTGAAGTCCCAACCTCAAGTACCCATTAACAGGGTTTTTACAGATTATCAAGATTATCAAGTTAAAGTGAGGTGATTCATGTAGATCCTAATCCAATATGGTTGTGTCCTTATAAACAGAGAAAATTTGGACACAAAGACATACACAGAGGGAAGACAATATGAAGCACAATGAGAACATCATCTACAATCCAAGGAAGTCCTAAAGCCACCAGAATCTAGGAGAGAAACATGGAACAGATTTCCTCTCAAAGCCTTTGAAAGGAACCAAGCATGACAGACACCTATATTTTAGAATTCTAGCTTCTACAACTGTGGGACAATACATTTCTATTAAAGCCACACTGTTTGCAGCACTTTGTTATGACATCTCTAGCAAACGAATACAAGTCTCAAAAGCATTTCCTGTAGCAGAATAATTTTGGATATAAAACAATACATATGGTAACTTCTAAGTACAGTTGACTCTTGAATGACGTGGGGGTTAGGGGTGCCAACTCTTTGCATAGTCAAAAATATGTACATAATTTATACTTGGCTCTTTTGCATACATTATTCCTCCATATCTGTGGTTCTGCATTCTTGCATTTGACCAACTGAGAATTTTGTAGTACATATTCATTGAAAAAATCTGCATATAAGTGGACCCACACAGTTCAAATCCTTGGTGTTCAAGGGTCAACTGAATACATGCATTTAGAACAGATAAAACTAGTATATAGTGAAGGAATCAAATCAGTGGTCACCCGGATGGAGGATGATAGACTGGTATAAGAAAATTTGGCAAGTCATTGAAATATTCTATGTTATTTGTAATAGTGGTATACAGGTGTACATATTCATCACAATTCACTGGCATATATATACCTTGAAAATTGTTGAATTTTACTTATATCAAGTTTTCCTCAACAGAGTTGGTTAAGCTTCAAAGAGGAAATATAGTTTTCTACTATGTTTCCAACTATTGTTTCCAAAGGAAAAAGGATTTCTAAAATGACAAGTTATTAGTAGTTAATCATAACATAGTCATATTTTAGAGATGCATATTTTCTTAGCTTGATCATGTATCTCCAAAGATGTGATTCTATTCCAACCCAAATTATGCATCCTATTTCATAACCCGATTTACTTCATGAGACAACATATAACTGCCTAAGATGATATCTTCTTACACCAATTTGATGATTTACAAAGTAACAATAAGTTTAGAATAAGGTGTGCACACTTAACTCTATGTTTATTTTTTTAAGTGAGACCTGTTAGTAATGACAGAATCATTAGAATTTTGATTAATGAGCATTCCTATGTTATCTTAGAACAGGATGGAAATTTCAAAGTTTGTAAAAGATAGGATATAGGGATCATGTAAATAAACAGTTTCCACTCTTACAAGGTCAAAAACTAATCCTTGACATATGTTTTAGATTAATATATTACCACCTGAAGAAAATGAATGTCTGGAAAAGTAGAGTAGTTGTAATGTTCTGCTGGTATTCATAATTTAAACATTTATAAAGACCATCAAACACACTCTCTTCATTCTTAACGAGTTAACTGAAACTCTTTTAAAACATGGTTTGTCTGTTGCTTTATCTAAATAGTTAAATGCAAACAATGAAGATCTCTGTTCAATAGTAACATTTAAGTGGGGCTGTAACTCAGTAAATAGTCATACACTTGCAGTTCTTTAGATAATATTTACACATCTCTGTATTACATGTTCTTTCAAGAGCTAATTCCTCTCAGACACAAAGTGACACATTTATAAACAAAGAAGTGTCTATCACACACAAACTGGAAAATCATTTTCCAGTACAGCATCCTTCTTTCAGCCCATGGCTATTACATAACATATGCTCAAGAGAATCAGTATTTATTTGGCAACCAGAACAGGATATAAAAGCAAATTTAAATCTTACAACCAACTGAGTGTATAATCTATTCTCTGCAGAAACCAATATGGTACCGATTTATATGTTGTGTTAAAGGAAAGCTATCTGGCTCCTCAGGAGCTGCTTCACCATCATTCAGCAGAGCTCCACAAATTTAATTAGCGCCCCTTTGCCCAAGCTAATGCCTGTTAACAGATGCTGATGCCTGCTGACACTGATGAGTTGTTTTAGGATGTGTCAAAAGGGTTACATATATAAATATGACAAATGTAACCTAGAACAATTATCCTTTGGTCTTTGATTTTAGTTGCTAGTAACATTCCTAAGCACACTGAACATAATAAATTTTTAATATTCACTCATACATTCATTCACTCACTGTTTTATTAATTTCTTCAGCAAGATTTATTTAGCTTCTGCACCATGTACAAGCTGTTTTGCTAGATATCGAGCTTAGAAGGCTGGAATCTGATTAGAGAAACACATTCACAATTAGTATAATAGAAGCCTGACTGAAAAAATATAACTTACCATATATTTTTATATTTAAATTTACATAATTAAGGTGGGTCTATGAGTTAATATAGCAACCTATAACTTTTGTTTTCAACATGTATGTTTTTATATACATGTACTTTTCTTTTTCTTTTTTTTTTTTTTGTCTTTTTGCCATTTCTTCTGCCGCTCCCACGGCATATGGAGGTTCCCAGGCTAGGGGTCGAATCGGAGCTGTAGCCACCAGCCTAGGCCAGAGCCACAGCAACATGGGATCCAAGGTGCGTCTGCGACCTCACATCTCACAGCAACGCCGGATCCTTAACCCACTGAGTAAGGCCAGGGATCAAACCCGCAACCCATGGTTCTTAGTTGGATTCGTTAACCACTGAGCCACGAGGGGAACTCCAATATACTTGTATTTTTCAAGTGAACATGATAACATGATATATGCATACATAAAGATATATTTTTTACATTAGTGGACAACAAGTAAGAGGCCAGTTATGTGGCCAGACCAAGTTTTAAAATAATAACTACCATTTATTGAGCACAGGTAAACAAGAAGGAGGTAATGGTCTTTTTATTTTATAGATGAGGAAACAAGACGGAGATGCTGATAAGTTATAATTAAACCAGTTTACTAACTGGACTATTTACCATGCTCTGTCTAACTAGTAGATGTGCAAATGTTTCATAACATCTCTGCTTTTAAAAACTGAGGTGAAAACTACATAGAGAAATGCTTATTTCTTTTATAAAATGTTTTTAATATTAATTGTGTTAGTTGCCATTAGAAAGCTAAAATGGACTTGTTTTACAATGTACTTATCGTACCAAATCCCATTTGATACTTGCACAGCTCTGTATAAAGCAGCTATTTTTCTTCTCATTTTATATAATGAAATACAATTCAAGAAATGTTAAGTAATACCTCAAGGTCATGCAGAAAGTAAACAAAAAGGTAGGATCAAGATGGAGCTGTATTTATCCAAGACTCATGCTTTTTCTATGATAAAATGATGTTTCTATATCTTTATATTGTATTTTTCTGATTATGCAGCACTTGGGCATAAAAAGTTATTGATTTGAATAGCAACTCCTTAAGTTCACCAAGTGATATTTATTTTTCTGGTCTCTCTTCATAATCAAATTACACTGAAAAGGTGCTAGCAGATTACTATGGTGGAGACTTAAAAGAGAATATTAGATGACAACCCAAATGACATAGTTAATCAGTTATTTTTCTTTGGTATGTCAAGACATGACTAAAGTTGCCCAAATATTTCAGTCCATAATGCTAAGTATTCTTTTAAGAATATAAATTCTACCTCATAAAGGAGAATGATTTCTGTTATACAGAGGTCTCAGTGTTCTCCCAGTGATGTAGGTTGAGTTATCCCATTTCTTGCCCACTTAAAAGTCTGCTTGCAAAGCTATAATGTCATGGACTGTCCATGGATAGTGAGAGTAAATACTACCAGTCACTCTGAATGAAAATAAATCCTCTCTTGCAGAAAAGCTTAGGGAGAGAAAAGAGCCTAGAACAGCCCATTGCTAAGAAGCATGAAGGTTTCCAAAAGTGCTAGAACAGTTTAGTTTAGAGTTGGGTCTGCTGGCACAGATGCAGGTGGTTTCCTGAATGTAAGCACTCCTTATAGAGTTTCAGATATAACTGGCAAATATTTGGGAAGGTGAAGTCAGGACTGTATGTATAAAAGTATAAGGTAATTTATATTTAAAACATCAGCTAATTAAGATAGTAGTGCCTCTAGAGATAGGTATAATTTATCTGGGAGTAGACAGTTATTTGTTTAGCAGAATAATTTTATAATCTACTTTGTACGTGACTGGTGAGTACCAAAAGGCACGGATTTTAAAGGGGCAATAAAACAAGGGACATATACATGGGAATGAAATTACTGGATCACATCTATATTTAGTTTTTTGAGAAACCTCCATACTGTTTTCCACAGTGGATGTACCAATTTATATTTCCACCAAGAGTGTACAAGTGTTCCCTTTTCTCCACTTCCTTATGAATATTTTTTGTGTTCTTTTTTGATGACAGCCATCCTGACCAGTGTGAAGTGATATCCTATCATCATTTTGATTTGCATTTCTTTGACGATTAATGATTAACAATTTTGAGCATCTTTTCATGTGCCCTGTTGGCCATCTGCATGTTCTCTTTGGAAAAAATGTCTATTCAAGTCATCTGCCCATTTTTAATTGTGTTATTTGTCTTTTTGATGTTGAGTTGTAGAGCTGTTTATATATTTTGGATATTAAACACTCATCAGTCATATCATTTGCACATTCGCTTGTTCACAGTAGGTTGTCCTTTCCTTTTGTCAATGGCTTCCTTTGCTGTGCAAAGCTTTTAAGTTTAGGAAAACGCTAATTCAAAAACATACATGGACCCCAGTATTCATAGCAGCATTATTCACAATTGCCAAGATATGAAAAAAGCCTAAGTGTCCATCAGCAGATGAATGGATAAAGAAGATGTGGTATATTGGTACACACACACACACACACAGTGGAATACTATTCAATTGTACAAAAGAATGAGTCTAGCCAGAGGTTTGTCAATTTTGTTTATCTTTTCAAAGAATCAGCTCTTGGTTTTGTTAATTTTCTATATTGTTTTTTGAACTGCTATTTTATTGATTTCCTCTTTGATCTTAATTATTTCCTTCCTTCTGCTGACTTTAGGTCTTTTTTTGTTCTTTTTCTACTTCATTCAGGTGGTGGGTTAAGTTGTCAATTTAAGATCTTCTTTTTTGAGGAAGGCCCGTTTGCTATGAATGTCCCTCTGAGCACTGCTTTTGTGGTGTCCCATAGATTTTGAGAAGTTGTGCCTTCATTATTGTTTGCCTTGAGGTATTTTTTAACATCCTTTCCAAATAAACAAAATTAGAAAAGAAAAAGGAGAAATCACAATGGATACTGCAGAAATACAAAAAACCATAAGAGAATACTATGAACAAATATATGCCAACAAATTTGGCAATCTGGAAGAAACAGACAACTTGCTAGAGACTTACAGCCTGCCAAAACTAAATCAAGAAGAAAGAGACCAACTGAACAGACTGATCACTAGAAATGAAATTGAAGATGTCATAAAAACACTCCCTACAAATAAAAGCCCAGGACCAGATGGCTTCACAGGTGAATTCTACCAAACATATAAAGAGGATCTGGTGCCCATCCTCCTTAAACTTTTTCAAAAGGTTGAGGAAGAAGGAACCCTCCCAAAGACATTCTATGATGCCACCATCACCCTAAGTCAAAAACCAGACAAAGATAACATTAAAAAAGAAAACTATCAGCCAATATCTTTGATGAATATAGATGCAAAAATTCTCAATAAAATTTTAGCCAACCGAATCCAACAACATATCAAAAAGATCATACACCATGACCAGGTGGGGTTCATTCCAGGTTCACAAGGATGGTTCAGTATACACAAATCAATCAACGTCATACACCACATTAACAAAAGAAAAGTCCAAAACCATATGATCATCTCAATAGATGCAGAAAAAGCATCTGACAAAGTCCAATATTCATTCATGATCAAAACTCTCACCAAAGTGGGTGTAGAGGGAACAATCCTTAACATAATTAAAGCCATTTATGACAAAACCACAGCAAATATAATACTCAATGGAGAAAAGCTGAAAGCCTTCTCACTCAAATCTGGAACAAGATAGGGATGCCCACTCTCATCACTGCTCTTCAACATAGTTTTGGAAGTCCTAGCCACAGCAATCAGACAAACAAAAGAAATAAAAGGCATTCAAATAGGAAGAGAAGAGGTAAAACTGTCACTGTAAGCAGATGACATGATACTATATATAGAAAACTCTAAGGACTCAACCCAAAGACTATTTGAACTGATTAACAAATTCAGCAAAGTAACAGGATCTAAGATTAACATTCAGAAATCAGTCGCATTTCTGTATACCAACAATGAAATATTGGAAAAGGAATACAGAAACACAATACCTTTTAAAATTGCACCCCAAAAAATCAAATACCTGGGAATACACCTGACCAAGGAGATAAAGGGGTTATATGACGAAAATATTAATCAAGGAAATTTCAGATGTAAAGAAATGGAAGGATATCTTATGCTCCTGGGTTGGAAAAATTAATATTATAAAAATGGCCATACTGCCCAAATCAATCTACAGATTCAATGCAATCTCTATCAAATTACCCATGACATTTTCACAGAACTAGAACAAACAATCCAAAAATTTATACGGAACCACAAAAGACTCAGAATTACCAAAGCAATCCTGAGAAACTAAAACCAAGCAGGAAGCATAACTCTCCCAGATTTCAGGCAATATTACAAAGCCACAGTCATCAAGACAGTGTGGTACTGCTACCAAAACAGACAGATAGACAATTGGAACAGAATAGAGAACCCAGAAATAAACTCTGACACCTATAGTCAATTTATCTTTGACAAAGGAGGCAAGAGCATAAAATGGGAAAAAGAAAATTTATTCAGCAAGAATTGCTGGGAAACCTGGACAGCTGCATGCAAATGAATGAAAGTAGAACACACCCTCACACCATGCACAAAAATAAACTCAAAATGGCTGAAAGACTTAAATATAAGACAAGACACCATCAAACTCCTGGAAGAGAACATAGGTAAAACATTCTCTGACATCAACCTCATGACTATTTTCTCAGGTCATTTTCCCAAGGAAATAGATATAAGAGCAAAGATAAACCCATGGGACCTAATCAAACTGACAATCTTTTGCACAGCAAAGGAAACAAAAAAGAAAACAAAAAGACAACCTACAGAATGGGAGAAAATAGTTTCAAACAATGCAATGGACAAGGGCTTAATCTCTAGAATATACAAGCAACTTATACAACTCAACAGCAAAAAAGCCAATCAACCCAGTGGAAAAATGGGCAAAAGACCTGAATAGACTGTTCTCCAAGGAAGATATACAGATGGCCAACAAGCACATGAATAAATGCTCAACATCTCTGATTATTAGAGAAATGCAAATATAAACTACCAGGAGACAGCACCTCATACCAGTCAGAACAGCCATCATTAATAAGCCCACAAATAACAAATGCTGGCTGGAGGGGCTGTGGAGATAAAGGAACCCTTCTGCACTGTTGGTGGGAATGTAAGCTGGTACACCCACTATGGAGAACAGTTTGGAGATACCTTAGAAATCTTACATAGAACTACCATATGACCAAGCAATCCCACTCTTGGGCATATATCCCAACAAAACTTTCTTTTAAAAAGACACATGCATCCGCATGTTCATTGCAGCACTATTCACAATAGCCAAGACATGGAAACAACCCAAATGTCCATCGACATATGATTGGGTTAGGAAGACGTGATATATATGCACAATGGAATACCACTCAGCCATAAAAAAGAATGACATAATGCCATTTGCAGCAACGTGGATGAAACTAGAGACTCTCATACTGGGCGAAATGTCAGAAAGAGAAAGGCAAATATCTTATATCACTTATAACTGGAATCTAATACACAGCACAAATGAACGTTTCCACAGAAAAGGAAATCATAGACTTGGAGAATAGACTTGTGGCTGCCCCGGGGAAGAGGGAGGGAGTGGGAGGGATTGGGAGCTTGGGGTTAAGGGATGCAATCTTGTGCTCTTGGAATGGATTTACAATGAGATCCTGCTGTGTAGCATTGAGAACTATGTCTAGATACTTACATTGCAACACAACAATGGGAGGCAAAAATATGTATACATGTATGTGTAACTTGGTCCCCATGCTGTACAGTGGAAAGAAAAAACTAAAAAATTAATGAAATTTAAAAAAAATACATAAAATGTTCCACCTAAAAAAAAAAAGAATGAAATTTTGCAATCTGCAACAACATGGATGACTTGGAGGGTATTATGTTTAGTGAAATAAGCCAGATAGAAAGACAAATACTCGATGCAATCACATATGGAATCTAAAAATAAAAGCAATTAGTGAATAAAACAAAAAAGAAACAGGCTCACAGGTATAGAGAACACACTAGTGTTTACCACTGGATAGAGAGAAGGGGGAAGGGAAATACATGGGTAAGAGATAATGAAGTGCAAACTCTTATGTATAAAATAAACTGTAAGGATGTATTGTACAACATGAGGAATACAGCATGCACACTATAGTAACTACAAATGTAATACAGCCTTTAAAATTGTGAATCACTATAATGTATACTTGTAACTTACATAATATTGCACAGCAACTAAACATCAATAAAAAATTTAAAAAGAAAAAAAAGGAATAGCCAAAGTCCATGTTTGATAAAAGAAAACATGAAAGCTCACTGTGCAGAACAGAAGACCAGAGAGAGAACTGAAGGAAGCACATAAAGGGAGATTCTGTGTAGAACAGCGAGGGGCATGTGGCTTTCAGCTAAGGGAGCTCTCAGATAATGAGCATCTTGTTTTCTGGGGTATCACACTGCTGCTCCCCATCAACTTCAAACCTTAAGTGTGCTCCCCTATATCAATGCCTTGTGGGAAAAAATCTGGGTAAAAAGACCTTGTGTTCCACATTTGACTTGGTATTGAATGATAAGAAAACTGAGTCTCATTGAAGGTCTGAAAACATTAGTCATTGAAGACTCCGATCTGGATTTAATATGCTGGTTTCTCCTTCTATTGCGTCTCACTCTAAGTATCAGATTTCAATGGACACAGAGGAGAAAGGTCTAGGATGTAGAACATTATCACAAATATGAAATGCAATTAAATCACTCCCTTGTCATTGCAGAGTCATACATGACCCATTTTCTTCCAATTTCCAAGAATATAGCAGCTCCCTTCTCCGAATTCACCTTGCTTTTATAATAGCTAGAAAAGGCATAAAGAGGGTTATAATACAAATGCGAATGCCATCAATCGGTGTTTCAAATCTAGGAAATGGTTTGGTGCTTTATCCATTTTTCTTTGGAATTCTAAAAGGTGAATCTCTGAGCCTTTGAGATGTCATGCTATCCATTATGTTTCAGTTTCCCAATGGTGTTGAACATTTCATGTAACTAGTCTCTGTGGTTATACTGGCGCTACAGTGCTGTTTCCATAGCAATTAAAGAGGCACAGTTGTGGAGCAATGCAGACAGATCAGCACAGAGATGATAACTGACACAATTCAGTCCTCTAGAAATCCGGATATTCCTTCAGAAAAAAAGATATGGTTTAGACTTTCTCTTGATATTATTGTAGACATTGAGGCAGCCCATTATCACCAATGGAAAGTCTAATTGAAAAGCTGAAAGCGTCAGAGGGGAAAGAAAGGCATACACAAATAAAGAGGAGGTAGTGAATTTACTGAGGGTTTAAATACTGAATATATGTGAGGGTGGAAAGTTCCGGCAGTACTCCTACGAAAATGCTCTGACAAACTAACACCATATGGAAACTTTCATATCACTGAAAGCATTATGTGTTCTCTCTCTCTCATTCTCTCTTCTTTTCTCTTCCTCCCTCACTCTCTCCCTCCCATCTCTTCTCAGTTACCCAGTCTTTACTCAGTCTTTTTAGATTCTCCTATTTTTCTGTATTGACATTGTTTTGCCCTTTGCAACAGACTGTTTCAATTTGTCATTATGTATATTTCTAAAAGCAGTATGCCAAGAACATTACTCCATATAACGTCCATGCCCAGTTATATAACACACATAAGTTTAAGGGACAACTGAGTAAAAGACACAAACAGATGATTCATTAGAGCCTGGACCACTGTTTTTCTGTACTGAACTGCCAACATGTCCATTCTACTCTAACCTCAAAAAATCTCAAACATGTCTACAACTGAGCTCCAAATTTTCTCTCTCAAATCTGCTTTGCTCCTACTATAGAACTTCCCTCCAATTATAGGTCTACTCCATTCTTTTTAAAGCACAGACCGAAAATGTTGGAATTATTCATTACTTCTCTTTCTGTTACATAAAATCCAGTTCATTAATAATCCTATAGCATATATCCAGAGAAAACTCTAATTCAAAAAAATACTTGCATCCCAATGTTTACTGCAGCACTATTTACAATAGCTAAGATATGGAAGCAACCAAATGTCCATCAACAAATGAATAGGGGTACATACATGTAATGGAATATTACACAGCCATAACAATAATGAAGTAATGCCATTTGCAGCAACATTCATGGACCTAGAGATTATCATACTAAGTAAAATAAGTCAGAAAGAGAAAGACAAATATTATATGATATCGCCTGTATACAGAATCTAATGAAAATGATACAAAGGAATGTATTTAATAAACAGAAACAAACTCACAGACTTCAAAACCAATCTTATGGTTACCACAGGTGAAACAACTGCGGGGAGGGAAAATTTGAGAAGGTGGGAATAACATACATACTACTGCACAAAATAGATGATTAACATAAACCTACTGTTGTTCAGCACAGGAAAATCTATTAAATAGTTTGTAACAACCTATATGGGGAAAAAGAATGGATGTATTTATATGTATATCTGATTCACTTGGCTGTATACCTCAAATGAATACAACATTGTAAATCAATTATACTTCAATAAAATTAAATTTAAAAATAACCCTATAGACTTTAGAGTAAGAATACATACATGATGGGATCATATCTACCACTATGACTTTTTATCATATCTCACCTAGAATATACCAATTGTCTCCTAACTAGTTAACTTGCTTTGGCCATTGTTCTCCTTCACCCTAATTACTGCAAAGTAGCCAGAGTAATTTTGTTAAAACTTAAAGCAGAGCAACAACTGGCTTCCCATCTCAACTGGAGCAACTGTCCAGGTCCATATACTGGCCACCAACTCCTATATGTTCCAGTTACCACTGCTTCTCTGATTTCAGAACTACTCTGGCCCTGGTTCACTTCATTCTTACCAGACTGGCCACTTTGCCATTTCCCAAACACAATGGCAAACTACTGCTTAAGACTGTGCACTTCCTTTTCCTTTTTCCTGGATCTCACCATCTCTCTTTAAAAGTAAGCATAGTTTCAACCATCAATTCCTTCTAGTATTTACTTAATGTCACCTTCAGAGTGGGCCCACCCTATCTAAATTGTAAGCCCTCAGCCTCCAATCAATCCCTGCTTTATTTTCCTCCATAATATGTCACCACCATCTCATCATCTATACATTTTGCTTATCTTTGTCTATTTTCTGACTGACCAAGTAAAATGCAAGTTCCATGTGGGCAGAGATTTTTCTCTTTTGTTCACCACAGTATCCTAAACACCTAGAGGAAGGACTGGCACAAAATAGGTATTCAATAAATATTATGCGAATGAATGATTTGGAAACCCAGCTAATGAGTAAGTGTCTGAGAAAGTTATCAAAGTTTATAGTAATTAAAATGTGAATAAGAATACTATTTTATAAAAAATTATGGTTTTTAAAATTATATTATCAGTGTTGGTGAAATGAAGGGATATTCTCACACAATGCTAAAAAGGTAGTAGACATTTAGAATTTTATGCTGTGTAAAATGAAAACTGGAGGCTGGAGAAAAGGATAAAGTACAGAATGGAGGGATAAGGGAAAAGTCCAACATTGGCAGGCTTTTGACAAGGGAGAAAACAGATTAATTCAGTAGCCTTGAGTCATGAGGAAAATGATGAATTAGGAACATGATAGCATAGTTTATTGTATTTTGGGCAGTGCAATCTTCTCACACTTGCAAAGAAAACCTTAAGTAAAATTGGCATAATTTGTAAATGCTGTTGGGTTTGGGGCTTGTGTTACTTGTGCTAGTCTGTGCCAGTCTATGCCTGAAGACAGGCACAAGAACCAAATTCACCTAACATGATATAAACTTTTTAGTGAAACAACTGGCTTATAACAGATGCCCCATGAGTGGAAGCAGCAGCAATAGGCAAGAGGGCAACAGCACAGGAAGCAATAACAACAATAATAATGTTGAAAAGGCTAGTATCCATTTTATGGTGAATTATAATACATCGGTTTCGTTACTTTCCTATTAAGCCATGAAATGCTTGTCTAAGAATCACAAAGAAGTGGAATTTGGACAGGCACTTAGTGAAAAATAGGATAAGCAATCCTATGTATATATTTTATGTACATCCAAGTCTATGTGGATATCTCTAACGTATGTGTATACAGGTGGGTGTGTATATGTGTAAGTACCGATTGCCTTTTCAATATCCATTCACCCTTCTTAAGTAACAAAACTCCATTTTTCAGCTGGTATATTGCTTCCCAGAATGAAAAGCTTATTTTCCAGCTTCTTTTGCAGGAAGTAATAATCATGTGAGTCACTATAAGTTATTTTATTACTTTACAAAATAATGACTACATTTTGATTCATGCTAGTTTTTCAAGTGTCACCTGTCAAAGATTGTGACACAGCATTTTATTTTTTATTTTTATTTATTTATTTATTTATTTATTTATTTATTTTTGTCTTTTTAGGGCTGTACCTATGGCATGTGGAACTTCCCAGGCTAGGGGATGATTCCAAGCTGTAGCTGCTGGCCTCTGCCACAACCACAGCAACATGGGATCCGAGCTGCGTCTGTGACCTACACTACAGCTCATGGCCATGCCGGATCTTTAACTCACTGATCACACCTGCATCCTCATGGATACAAGTCGGGTTCGTTACCACTGAGCCATGAGAGGAACTCCCCAAGCATTTTATTTTTAAATGAGATGAATCTAGTGTCTACTATTTGCTTTTAGGGTTTTGAAAACAGAGCTAAACACCAACTAGTTTTTTAAGAATATGTCTACCCTTCATTTTTTCCAGTTTTTAAAGACCACTGATTTATAGCTGAGAAAACTGAGGCCCAAATGTTGTTCAGAAATGATTAGGAGTTCCTGTCATGGTTCAGTGGTAATGAACCCAACTAGTATATGTGAGGACATGGGTTTGATCTCTGTCCTCCCTTAGTGGGTTAAGGATCTGGCATTGCCATGAGCTGTAGTGTAGGTCACAAACTGGGCTCAGATCCTGCATTGCTGTGGCTGTGGCACAAGCCAGTGGCTATAGCTCCGATTAGAGCCCTGGTCTGGGTACTTCCATATGCTTTGGTGCAGTCCTAAAAAGTAAAAAATAAAACCCCAAGAACAAAAAAAAAACCAAAAAACCCCCAAACAATTAGTTTTTCAAACCTTAAAAAATAGGCATGCAAAACATAAATATATTCTAATAATCTAGTATTCAAGTGAATAATAATATACTTCATGTTTGAATGTAATATAATCCTGAATCATCTTTACAACAGATAGTTTAAAATCACAGGAAATTATGTGTTACAATATGCGGTAGGTAGAATTCTAAGATGTTCTCATTAGTCTCACTGCTTGGTGTATGCACCCTTGTTTAATTCGCTCCTTGAGTGCCATTAAAAGTTGCAACTTGCTTCTGATCAAAAGAACGAGGCAAATGTAAAGGCACTTTGCATATATATTAAGATGCTTAAGTATTTGACTTGAAGTTAATAAAAAGAAAGATTTTTCTGGGGATATGACCTATCATGTGAGCCCTTTAAAGAAAGTTAGAAACCTCAAGCAGCAGAGACTCTCTCAATTTATTGGTATCTTTGAATAAGTAAACTGTCAGGATGCTACAGCAGTGAAGAAATGTGTTTTATCAACAACTTGAGGGAGCCTGGAAGGCATTCTTCACTAGGTAAGCCTCCAGATGAGAACTCAACATAGCTAACAATTTCACTATAACCTTATGAGACCTTGAGTAGAGGATCCAGCGAAGATATACCCAGACTAACCTATGAAAATTCTGAGATAATAAAGGTACACTGTTGTTAGCCATCAAGTTTGTGGTAATATCACAGCAATAGAAAATTAATACAAGAAACTAAGATTTAAAAGTAGGATATAAAATTGATATGTACTATGATCATAACTATTAAAAAATAAACATGGAGAACAGACTGTGGTTGCCAAAGGGGAGGAGGAGGGAGTGTGAGGCCTGGGAGTCTGGAGTTAATAGATGAAGCAATGAGGTCCTGCTGTATAGCACAGGGAACTCTATCCAATCACTTCTGATAGAACATGATGGAAGATAATACGAGAAAAAGAATGTATATATATGTATGACTTGGTCACCTTGCTGTACAGTACAAATTGACAAAACATTGTAAATAAACTCTATTTAAATAAAAAAATTAAAAAATATAAACTAAAACTATAAATAATGCTTGACAGAATTCTGATAATGTTGGGCTAAGTAATATGGTCCCTTTTATTGAGTATAATTTTAAAAGCTGAATGAAATGCTAAAGAAAAACTTTACAATCTCTATAAAGTTAACAAGGCTTATCCCCATAGAGATAAGCTTACTTCTCAAAAACACTTGTGTCTTGAGAGCTTTTTCTGATGGTGAAAATAGAGACGTCCTAATAGGCTACTGGTACTGCACATGTGCTCAGGAGACATGCAGAAAAATGTTTTCACTGGTGCTATTCGTAATGACCCCAAACTGGAAACAACCCAGTCATCAATTCACAGTAAAATGGAAATATAAATTGGAGTATATTTAAACAAGTTAATATTACAAAGCAGTGAAAACAAATGACCACTGCTGTAGGGAATCACCTATTGTTTATGAGCATATGTTGGCAAAAGAAGGAAGACACCCATGAATAAACACAGTGAACTCTCCATGTAAATTTGAAAAGCCAGGGACATATTCAAAAGGTGACACAGCCATAAAGAAAATCAATTAGGCAATTAACAGAAAAGTCTGGATTATGTTTATTTGTGAGGAGATGAAGGGGATGTGGTCTAGAGATAGGAACAGACTGACAGAAAAATAGACCATATGGGCATTCACTATAATTACACATTGTACTGCACATGCATGTTTTATGCACTTTTCAGTATAATCTAGTCCACCAAAAATGTGTGAAGATGCTTAAACATTAAAAAGTAGCCCAAGTGTCCTGTGATTAATCACAGCCTTTATTTAAAAGTACATCTTTTCTTTTAGGCCAAGTAGGTTCCACTTGGCAATAGGAATGTCATAGGAGTAGAAGAATGGGCTCTAAACATGCATTCTAGCAGGGCAAACTCCATTCCTGTTATACTTCACAAGATGGTGAGGGTCTAGGGAGTAGGAACTCATCTTAGGTGCTCTTTGGAGAAGCAAGAACATCTAAAAACTCACTCAGGTTTTGTTATATACATGAACAACAACTACTACTATTATCACTGCTAAAATTAGAATATTAATAGTCTAATTAATGCTCTGGCTACCATTTGTTGCTTTGTTCCCTTTATGTCAAGGACTATGCTAAGTGTGGGGAACATGATGGTTTAAAATATTAGCAATGAACATTTCTTTTTGTTCTTAACCTCTTCTTGTGTTTCACTGCCCATTCCTGCCCCTGGCTACTTATTTAGAATCTTGTCATCTGCTATTTAAGGGGTAGACAGAACATAAAGCAAATGTGAAAAGAAATAAGAAGTTATTTTTCACCTTATGTGTTTTCAAAGGACTATGTCTTAGAAAAAGAACTTTCTTTATGGTTACCCCTGCAGCATACGAAAGCTCTCAGCCAGGGATCAAACTCGTGCCTCTTCAGAGACCCAAGCCACTGCAGTTGGATTTTTAACCCACTGAACCACAGTGGAAACTCCAAAAAAAATTTTTCTAATTTACCCTATCACACCTCATTTGTTGTTGCTTTTTATTTTTTTATTTTTTGCTTCTTCTGGAGGATGATGAAAACATCCTAGCTTAGAGAAAGAGTGCAAAGACAATGTGTACATAGGAAGAGCACCTCCAAGGTGAATACTGAGAGAAAACTGTAGCATTCTTGCTGTGGTGTAGTTGGTTAAGGATCCGGTATCACCTCTGCAGCAGCTTGGGGCTTGGGTCACTGGTGAGGTGAGGGATCAATCCCTGGCTCAATGTAGTGGGTGAAAGATTGGGCGTTGCCACAGCTTTGGTGCAAGACACAGTTGCAGTTTGGATTCTATCCCTGGCCTGGGAACTTCCATGGTTGTGGCCAAAAAATAAAAATAAAAAATAAAAAAAGAGATAAAAAAATTGTGGTCAAAATATGCCTAGTTTCCATGAGCTGAGGAGAGCTGTCCTACATTTTCCATCTAGATACCTGGAAGATCTTTTTTTTTCCTGTAAAAGTTCTTTTAACAATTATGATGTCAGAGCTATGGAAAGGGTATGTATCAGAGACAAAGAAGGCATCAAGTAATACACTGAAGAAGCATAAGAGAGCACAGCCAAGAAGCCTGTGGGGGAGGGGATGGATGTAGACATGGAGGAAGTGAGAGAAGGAAGGGAATAACCAATATAAAGGATCTGTAAGAAAGAACTCAAACAATTCATCATCCAACAAAATGTCAGAAAACAGATGGGGATAAAACACCTAATAGATGCTAAGATGGAGGTTTGCTATGACCTGCTCATAATCTCAGATGATGTACACAGCAGACACCAATGCCAATGCAGTCTAATAATAGTAATTAAAGACTTGACCACTTATCCTGATGAAAACTTAGTTGGCACTCTGGAGAAAGGAGTGGAAAGGAGTAAAAAAAAGATGATGTAAACAGGTTTAAAAATAGGTTAAAAATATGGAGATTTTGATTTATATAAAATATAAATCTTTCTTCAAGTTTATTTGAAATAAAACATTATTTCTACTCTGCACATACACACAAACTTGTTCATGTCTGTAATATACCAAATGACATTCATAATGACACTGTGATGTAGGTATTACTATAATCACTATAAAACTTAAGAAACAAATCAAGAGTCACAGTGCTATTAAAAAGTACAGTGACAATTCCAAATAGAGTTACAACATGCATAAGGTACTTGGTTCATATAATAACACAATCTAATAGTATTTATCTAATGATATGATCTAAGTTATATTCTAGACTTATTAATTGGAATTGTTCATAGATCTTTTGAGAGACACCTTGGATAGCTGTCTGTGCTGGTGTTCTTAGAGATTAAGATAACAATCTGTTAAGGAGTTCCCTTCGTAGCTCAGTGGTTAACCAACCTGACTAGGATCCATGAGGATGCGGGTTCACTCCCTGGCTTTGCTCAGTGGGTTAAGAATCCGGTGTTGCTGTAAGCTGTGGTGTAGGTTGCAGACATGGCTTGGATCCCACATTGCTTTGGCTGTGGCATAGGCTGGCAGCTCTTGCTCCGATCTGACCCCTAGCCTGGAAACTTTCATATGCTGTGAGTGGGGCCCTAAAAAAAAGCAAAAAAAAAAAAAAATGTTAAAATTAGCTACATTTACAGTTTATCACTTAAATGCAATCTTTTAATGATTTGACTTTAACAATGTGATATGCTCCATAAGGCAACTATGCTGTTTCATATTGATCTTTTCATACAATTAATATCATGATAGACAGAGTAAGAAAGTGTACAACTTTTCCCTCCTTTTTATATAATTGTAAAAAACCCTGCATGGAGTTATCAGAGTGGGTTGAGGAGTCAGCGAAGCAATGTTCCATACAAGTTTGATAAACCTGTTCATGAAGTTTATTTACATCCTCTGGAAATTCTTAGGCTAAGTACAGATATATCATGGCTTGAGGTGAAATGTCTTTCTCACCAGAGGGCCAAGAGTAGAGCATTTAACAGTGGCAGTAACTCTGCCATCCTTACAATGAACTGGACTGGATCCACATCTTCCCTGAGCCTGCAGATGATGAGGAAATCCCTCAAAGGTGTTATCTTTCTGGTCTATTGGAGCATAAGAAAGCCCGTCAATGCGATTTGTAATTGTCAGACTCCCCAGGGAAAGATAAAGAGGAAAAGTGGAGAATGACTCCACTTCTTTACACTAAACACACATACACACACACATACACCAACTTACAGAAATAAATGCAAGACTTAAAACCATCAAATTCTTTTTTTTTTTTTTTTTTTTTTTTTTTTTGTCTTTCTGCTATTTCTTTGGGTCGCTCCCGCGGCATATGGAGGTTCCCAGGCTAGGGGTCGAATCGGAGCTGTAGCCACTGGCCTACGCCAGAGCCACAGCAACGCGGGATCTGAGCCGCGTCTGCAACCTACACCACAGCTCACGGCAATGCCAGATCCTTAACCCACTGAGCAAGGGCAGGGACAGAACCTGCAACCTCATAGTCCCTAGTCGGATTCGTTAACCACTGCGCCACGACAGGAACTCCATAAAACCATCGAATTCTTAAATGAAAACATAGAGGTAAACTTTTGTGAACTTCCATTAGGTAACACACTCCAAAGTAATATACCAAAATAATGGTACACAATTTTTATTTCTTTCCTTTTTGGGGGGGGGGGTGTTGCATCTGTGACATATGGAAATCCCCAGGCTAGGGGCTGAATCAGAGCTGCAGCTGCCAGCCTATGCTATAGCCACAACAATGCCAGATCTGAGCCATGTCTGTGACCTACACCATAGCTCAGAGCAATGGTGATCCTTTAACCCACTTAGTGAGTCCAGAGATCAATTCTGCAACCTAATGGATACTAATCAGGTTCTTAACTTACTGAGCCGCAATGGGAACTTCCACAATTTTTTTTAATAAATGGAAAAGTCAAAATCAAGAAAAAAATTGTATATTTCATGTTTTGTTGCTTGAAAAGTGGTGAAATTAACTAATTTAGGTTTCCTATAGTAAATTAAGAATACATGCTATTTAAGAAAATAAAACAAGTTACCAGAGCAAAGCTAACAGAAGAGAGAAAAAAAATAATCACATAAAAAGCTCTTGATCATCTCAAGAGAAAGATAATTAACCAAAAATGAAAAGATAAGAGATAAAAGGAAGAAAAATGAATATACCAGAGAAAGAGAAAATAAATACTTACAAAGTATATTTAAACTAAAATGTATTGGTATTTCATGAAGTTTATATAGAAATAAGTGCTTTGTTCTGGACTGAACTATGTTCCCCCAGAATTCATATGTTGAAGTCCTAATGCTCCATACCTCAGAATGTGATCTTATCTGTAAACAGGGTTATCGCAGATATAATTAATTAAAATGAGGTAGGATGGGCTCTTAATCCAATATGACTAGTGTCTGTATATAAAAAAGGAAATTTGGGAACAGACACACAGGGAGAAAACCAAATGAAGATGAAGAGAGAGACCAGAGATGCTTCTACAAATCAAGGAACATCAAGGATTGACAGAAAACTACTAGGAGTTAAGCAAAAGGCATTTAGATTCTTTCTCACACAGATTTTTCTCTCACAGTCCTCAGAGAGAAGCAACTTGCCAACACTGTGATCTCAGGCTTGTAACCTCCAAAACTGTTAAGACAGTAAGTTTCTGTTATTGAAGCCACTCAGTTTTGGTACTTATTGGGAATTTTGTCAAAGAAGCCATAGAAAACTAATGCGAACTCCAGTTAAGCAAATAAATTTTCACACTAGATTCAGAATTTAAACTTTGTTGCCTATAAGAGACACATATATCATGTAAAAATATATAAATGCTGAAAATAAAATAAACCTTTTCATATGTAAACACCGAAAAAAGAAAGCAAGGATAGTTATATTATTATCAGAAAACATGAACTTTAGGCCAAAAAAAGCATTACTAGAGGAAAAGGATACATTTCAACAGGATGATGCACGAATTATAAAGCTATATGGTTTTTTAGTAATGTAGCCTCAAAGAGTATGAAGCAATACAGTCATTATTTAATACTATGTCCTCTTGTATACAACAGAATCAACAGAGAATATAAAAACAAGAATACAGAGTAGTTGAATACATGGTTCACTAGTTGATCATCTCAAGAGATCATATTAATAAACTTTACACACACATACACATATATACTAAACTTTGTGCATTAACTGCAAAAGACATTTATTTCTTGGTCACAAAATTTATTTTTAAAAATCAAATATTGTTTGAATAAAAGAAGTCTATAAAAATTTCAAACTACTGAATTATTCACAATAATTTTTCAGACCACAGTTTTTTAAGCTAGAATTAATAAGAAAAATATATCTATAAAATCTGCATATGTATGGAAATTGTCTCATACACTCTAAATCACAGGTCAAAATGAACTAATAATGCAAATTAGAAAATATTTTGAATTAAATGATAATGAAAA
This sequence comes from Sus scrofa, assembly GCF_054392235.1. Taxonomy (NCBI): domain Eukaryota; kingdom Metazoa; phylum Chordata; class Mammalia; order Artiodactyla; family Suidae; genus Sus; species Sus scrofa. The sequence goes on along the minus strand of NC_139383.1, from coordinate 182,953,648 downwards.
CTCTACATACCAAACTTGTGGGATACAGCTAATAACATAAAGAGGTAAATGATTAGCTGTAAAGACATATTTTAGAAAACAAAAAGACTGAAAAGCAAGGCCTAATCATCATCCTTACAATATTTTAAAAGGAACAACAAACTACATCCAAGGGAAGTAAAAAGAAATAAAATAATAAAGACAATGGCAGAAATTACTGAAATAGAAAATAAACATGCAATAGGAAAATCCAATAAACCAAAAATGGTATTTAAAATAACTATTAAAAGTACTCACTATCAAGACTGATCAGGGTAATAAAAAGGAATGTCATTAGAGATAGGGTATTTTAAAAATATGAAGATGTTACAATAACTTGGACCATACATTTAAATATTTACAACATATGAATACATTTTTAAAAATTACAATTATCACACCAGTCTGACACAAGAAACTATAAAAATTTTGAACATATCTATCACTATTAATGAGGAGGAATCCATAATTAAAATCCTCCTACAAGGAAATCTTCAGGCACAGATGGTTCTACTGATTAGTACTTCCAAACAAGAAGAAATAATAGCAATCTTACGTATTCTTCCAGAGATAAAAAAAAGAAAAACACTCTCAATTTACATCATGATGTCATTATAACATTAATACTAAAACTGATGAGAGTGTTATTAGAAGAGAATTATGAATGATATTGCTAAGGAACAACAAGCGCAAACCTTCTTAACACCTTAATATTAAACTGAGTACAGCCACATATGTAATGAAAAAAAACATAACAAGTTTGGACTGACTTCAGGAATTATTTTTAACATTTCAAAATCAGTGTAGTTTTTTAATAGGGTAAAGGAGAAAAAATGAATCATTTAAATTGATAACAGTAAAAATAAAATTCAATATTCTTTCTGATTAAAAAAAACCCTTTCTAGACTAGGAATGGTCAGAAAGTACTTAACCTAATAAGCGGTATCCTAAAAATATTATTCTTCATGATTAAATACTAAATATTTTATCTCTGAGTTAATTAACAAAATGAAGGTATCCACCATCACCACCTTTATTTAGTAATGTGTTGAATGTTCTAGGCAGTAAAATAAACAAGAATATAAATAATGGAAAGGAAGAAATAAAACTATATTGTTTACGAACTGATAATATACAAAGACAAGTCAAAGTTACAGATAAAAATATATCATTTGCAATAGGAGGAAAAGAGTCAAATACCTAGGATTACATTTAGTGGAAATGACAAAACAAAAAACAAACAAACAAAAGTAAACTATTGAATTAAAGAATAAGCTAAATAAAAATACTAGAAAATTCAGTATTTTTAAAATGTTATTGATTAAAACTCTACCCCAGGGGTTCCCGTTGTGGCCCAGTGGGTTACCAATATGACTAGTGTCCACTGGAGATACTAAACTTGAATAAGTACTAAAGGTATTTCAATCCCTGGCCTCACTCAGTGGATTAAAGGATCTGGCGTTGTTGCAAGCTGCAGTGTAGGTAACAGACACCTGGGATCTTGCATTGGTGTGGAGTAGGCTGGCAGCTATAGCTCTGATTCATCCCCTAGCCTTGAGACTTGCATATATGCTGAGGGTGCGGCCCTAAAATGACAAAACAAAACAAAACAAAAAACTCCACCCCAAATGACAAAGCATGTAGATTTATTCTACCACATAGCATGACTTATAAAGCTACAATATTAAACCAGTATGACATTAAGTAGCATAAAGAGAATGTAGGAGCAAACAACTATCTATACATTTAATAATGAAAAACTCATAGCCAATTATGTAAATAATCCTTATAAATAAAACAAACAAAAACAAATTTAAAAGATGTAAAAGACTTGAATAAGTACTTTACTAAAGGTATTTCATAAAAGGCCAGTACACACACAGAGAGGAATTCTACCTTATTAGTCATCAAGGAACTGCGGATTACAATTGCAATGGTTTACCATTACATGTCTACGAACCTCATTAAAAAAAAAATTTCCGTCAACTCTAAGCATGGTGAGAATAGGCACATTCATACCCTTTTGGTAAACTGCATAAGCACAATCTGGCATTTTCTACTTAATGCTGAACATACACATATACACTAGGACCCAGATTTTCCACACACAGCATATACCCAACACCAATGCATGCTCGTAATCACTAAGAGATATGCACCGGAATGTTTTTGTCAGTATTATATCCAATAATGAAAAACCAAAAAGAATTTCAAATGTCCCTAAATAGTAGGTATTCGTATGGTTCAACAATTATACAATAAATTAAGCCACTTTAAATACTCAAAAGTATGGATGAATCTCAAATGCATAATAATGGGCAAAAAAAGTCACACACAAAAAGTTCTGGATGGCTTACTCTATAAAATACAAAACCTAGCAAAAATAATTTATGGTGTAGAAGTCAAAATAGTGGTTACCTTTGAAAAGTAAGGCTGGGCTACTGACTGGGTAAGGCATGAGATACGTTTCTAGAATGTTAACATTTTTTTCCTTGACAAGGTAGTGTTTACATAAATACTCCCTTTGTAATAATGTTTCAAGCTGTTAACTTACTTTTTGCACACTTCTGGTTATGGTACTTACTTCAACAAACATTTAAGATAAAGTAATTCATATGAGAGCTATTGCAGCCCCTTGTCCAGCCAACAAGTGTTTGTTGATCACTACTACAATCCAACTACTAAACAGACAGGAAAAACAGCTGAACAAAACAAAGTCCCTCTCCTCAGAGAGCTCTGGTAAAGACTGCGAAACAAAAACATTCATTACAAATGCAATGCAGAATTTGCTAAAATGAAGCTGGTTAGAACTTTGCAGCATAAAGTGTGTTACATGCTATTTGAACATCAAAATATAAGAACGTGGATTATGACCTGTTAAGTAAAATAAGAATCCATGAGTCAATGCTGTTAATACCACTAGAAATGAATAAATGCATAAACAATTGGAGAGAAGGAATCGTATTCCTTATAGTAGTAGAAGGCGAACTAAAAAACGTAGAAATGATAATAAAGCTAGAAAAATCACCATTAGGCAAACATTATAGTAATAATTGATTCAGACACAATCATTAATAGACATTAAAGCAGCTATTTAAAGATGATAAAAATAGTATATTTCCACAGTCTCAAAATACGTCCGCACAAAAATGTCTAATTTAAAAAAGATATGTAGTAATTTCACAGTGAAGAAAGGTGACTAACAACTTCTTACAAATTATAAAAATCAACATCATTCTGGTGAACTGTTTGATCCAGGTTAAAAGAGACTAAAGAGACTTGAAAACTAAACGCAACATGGATTGGATCCTGGACCAGAATTAATTTTTTTTTCTATAAAGGACAATATTGGATAGTCAGCTTTAAAACCCTCTTTAAAAAGCCCGTTAGTATTTTTCTTCAAATGTATTTCAATATAAACTTGCAAGGATTTCACTTTGTAGCAGATGTCTGTTACTTTTGTTTACTAAGGGGTCCTTCCTCCTTCATCAGTGAAAGAACTTCTCCATCTACTGGGGAAACTCTGCTGTCACTCCCAGTGGTTCTGGGGAAATGACTAGTCACAGTAGTCTGCCTGCCTGCCCTGGACAAGGGCAAGCATGTGAGCCAAAGGAGACATATCTGGGTCATCCACCTTAATTAGCCAATCTTGGAAGAAAATGGAAACTATCCTTTTCCTCTTTTAATTCTCAAATAGCAGTTTCAGCAACTTTCTTAAATATAACATAGAACAAGTATGCAATGAACCAGGACAAAATAGGTTGTACATCTTGATGCATGCTAAAGAAAAATGTCCACAGTAAAATGTTACATAAAAAAAGGGTTAAATTGAGGATAATCTACTTTGCTGAATCTATTTATATTAAAAAAATGTTTCTATGTATGTATACAGACATATACTTTACATATATGAAGAATGCCTAATAGATCTAAAAGAATGTTAAGTATAAAAAAACCTGCTAAGATTAGGAAAGAAAGAAAAAAGAAAATCATCCTTTACTTCCTAAAACTCTATAGTGTTGAAATACTTATAACTATTTTTTTAAATAAGGGAAATGCAATAAAGGCTTTTTCTTTTCTTTTCTTTTCTTTTTTTTTTTTTTTTTTTTTTTTTTTGCTGTTGTCCATTACTGTCTGTATGAAATGTACAAGAATTTGTTGTTTAATGCTAGGTGTCTTATGCCTTTAAATTTCCTGGATTTTTGTTTTGTTTTGTTTCTTTTCTGGGCTGCGGTAAAGCTTTTGGGCTTTATTTTTCTTTCTAGACAGCTGGCATTGTGCTAAGGTGATGCTGGCAGTGAGAACTATCTGGTCCCACAGTCCTTGGAGTCAATTACGGAATACTTGAACAAGATTCAAGCCGAAAAATGCATGATGACTAAACCATCCCCGTGTATCATCCATGTGTCTTTGTCTAACTGTGAACCATAGCAGCTGTCTCTAAAACCCAGTGTAGAAGGAAGGGTAGGGTGACTGATGTGATAACTAGTTAGTTATAATATAAAAGAGACCCAGCCTAAATAAGAGGAAAGATATACTTTCAATATTATAAAAACAGTGTGGGAGTATTGAGGAATAATAAGAGTAATAAAATAAAATGGTATAATTTTTATCAAAGTATTATTGGAGATAAATTCATGTAGAAAAGTTAAAACTGCATCTTTTCTCCTAAGTAATTCCTGCCAGGATGGCCATGAATTTCCACATAGTTGGATAAAGCTTGAATACCTTCTTTCTTGAAGACATTTTTTTGTATAATTTTTTTTTTCAGAATTTGAGCCTATTTATGGCACTCCCTAAATATGGCTATAGGTACGTACAACACCTGATGAAAATGTTTCCCTCTCTGAAAAAACAAACAAACAAATAAAAAACAGGTATCTGTGATGTTTGGAATGAGGCAGGAAGGAATTGGCACTGTCTCCGTGTTATATTAGAGCTGGAAATATGATCTCACCAATCTTTGGGGTAAACAGTGGCCCTTCCTCATGAGGTTACTTCTATTAACATTCCTTCTCCCTCTCAAATGAATGCAAATGGATGGAGCTTTACCTAAGAATTGCATTTGGAGAAAGTTAAGTTTGATGGGAGGAAACTTGGAAAGTTAATATAACAACGTGGAGGCTAATAAAATCATTTGTATCTACTCTCTGAGTCAAGTTAATCCTATACATAATCTAATTTGGGCTGATACATAGCTGATAAAGTTTCCTAGTCCAGTGGTGTGCTGGAGATGGCTCTCACTGGCTATTGAAAGATAACTGTTCAGTTTTCAGCGATCTTGTTAGCCGGTTCACCTCACAACTGTAGCCAGAATTTAGCCCTGATGGGAATAATTCCATCATAAAAATTCACAAATGCTACAAATCAGGGCTCCTCCTCTCAACTGCCAGCCAGCTTTTATCTACTTGCCAAAACATTACTGTTTAATAGCCTGCCAGTTAAATGGTCTTTGTCTTAATGCACATCATCACCAAAACCACATGGACCATGACTCTAAGACAGAACTTGTACAGAAAACACAGAGGCAGAGGAAAAAAAGAAAAAAAGAAAAAGAACAATGTTAGGGAGTTAAGGGCAGCAGCAAGTATTAAGAGGTGCAAACCATGTGAAATGCCTGAAAAGCCCAGATAAGACTGTGGGCAAGATAGATGCAGTGAAGTTCATAATTAACAGTTCAGTCACTTTGGTGCAGTCAGTGGTGAAGAGATAAAGGTTTGCAGTGGTCTGGGGAGAATATGGGAGGATAGGAAGTGTAAAAGTGAGTTTATTTGGAGTTTTCTGAGAAGTCTGGCTTTGAAGAGGAGATTGAAAGGACAAACATTAGACAAGCCTATGGGATCAAAGGAAAGATTTTTGCTTTGTTGTTCTGTTTCATTTTGTTTTTAACATGGTCCAAATCCCTACTGGGCTCAGGAAAATAGCCAAAAGAGAAAGAATGAATATATGACAGAAAAAGTATGTTAGAGCAAAGCCCCTGTGAAGCCAAGAGGTGATGGAGTTGAGAGCATAATCTGATCAGGAGACAGGAAATAAAGAAGAGTAACATGCCGAATCAGAGTTTGTTTGGGAGCAGGGAGTTGAGAGATATTGTGAATAACAGCCTTTTTCTTGAAGAAGAGGTGAGACATTCTGCTGCTCTCACCTAAAGGTGGCACGTACGGGAAGATGCTTGAAGAAAGTAGCAAATGTTTGCAACAGCCCCTGTGGTTGGTGAGTTAGGACTCTGCCTAGGGAACAGCTGAAGTAATGAAAAGTCTGTGTTCCTGCTCTTGTATTTGCCTTTGGTTGCTTCTCCATTTTATCCTTCAGCTAGTTCAACAAGGTGATGTTTGAAATACAAGACTCATGATGTCACTTCTCAATATAAAACCATTTGAAAATGTATACTTACAAGATAAAGTTAAATTTCTTCAAATGTGGATGTGACTTGTTTCATTGCCTTCGTTCCCTCCACCCCTGACACATACACTCCTTGATGAGACTCTAACTTTAATCATCCTGGCTGGCTTGTTCTCTGACCAATCATCCAGGCTCTTTCATTTCATTTCTAGTGGAAATGTCCCTTTTCCCTTCTCCTTCTATCTGATGTTCAAGTTTCAGCTTAACATCCTCTTCTCCACAAGGTCTTCACTGACATTCCTCAGTTTATAATATATACATATATTATTATATATATTATTATTATTTTAATAATAACCTCCATAAGTCCTCTTGCAGAGAACTTGCAAGACTGAATAATAATTTGCTTCCATATTTGTGTTTCCTTCTCAGTTTTAGGGGATGCGTCTTCAGGTACCTTTTTATCACAATACCTACTATAGTTTCTATCACAGTGTTTAGCATGTGGGATGTACAAAAGAAACAAATTTGTAATAAATTTAAGAATGAATAAATGAATGAAAAGATGAGCTACACCCAGTCACAGAGCCCTGGTAGAAGAATCAGAATTATAAATAGCAGTGAAACTATTAATATCATTAGTTAACTGAAGGTGGAAAAATGAATAGCCTATATACTGCAAAAAGAGAAGCTACAGAAATGTAGTTTATGCAAGCTGTACACATCCATTGATCTATTTCCTAAGTATTTTACCACATAGATAACAGAATTAACGGTATCTGTCTCTTTTTTGTTTCGAGGGAAATGGTGTAATTAAATTAGTTAAAATCGTGGGCTAAATTTCTTGGACTCTATCAAAATATGGCTCTGTCACTGAATTCCTGCAGGATCTTAAGCATGTCACTAAAGCTTTTTGTGTCTTGGATTGTATCTATAAAATGCAACTAGTAATAATGATGTACGCTTCGATTAACTGTGAAAATAAAGTACACATATAAAGTACTTAGATAAGGTACTTTGCACATAAGTGTTCACTAAATGTAAGCTATTATTATTAGCCATTCATAATTAGGAAAAGTTCAAGAATGGCTAGAAGGCATATTAACAGAGCTGGACAAGTTCAGTGGCATAGTATTCTAAATGTGTTCAATAAATGGTTAGGAAACAAAAGTTTGAAATGTTTGCATACTAGGGAAGCACGCTTCCTGTTGTTCTTTCTCCAATTACTGCCCTGACTAGGGAAATGTATTATGAGGGAAGGCGCCATGTATTATTTAAATTTCTATCTTCAGGACAGTGTACCTCGTATATATAATCAAGGAGTTTCTATTAGATGCATGAATTGATAGGTTAAAACCACACATTCCATATCTAAATTTTGATCATGTGTTTATAGAAAGTGATTCTCTTTGTTTACTGAGTGGACCCCTAACTGTGATCTGGAGTAATTTCACTATGAGAAGCTATTTGCTAAATTGCCTACAGGAAGTACCACATAAGAGAGTGCCCTAATGCACAAATGCCACATTCTTCTCCTAAAAAAAACCTACTGGGATTTGACTTTTAAATTATGATAAATAAAAAAATTTCAATTTCTGTGCTAGTACAACAATCTTAGTCAAATACATTCATGGAGGGCAACTAACCCATATAGCATAAAATTAACTGTCTGGAAATGCCTAACTATCAGGATAATAAATGGGGAAACAAAAAGGGTGACTGGTTGATTTCTGAAATACAGCCAAAAGAAAATAATTATGAGAATTTTCTAAGTTGTATCGGCAAGGTCTATACACCAAAAACAGACAGTCTACGGTGATACATAATTTCATAAAATTACATCCTAAGAAGTAGAATGGTTTTTTGGTAAAAAAACAAAAAACAGGAGTTTCCGTTGTGGAACAGCAGAAAAGAATCTGACTAGGAACCATGAGGTTGTGGGTTTGATCCTTGGCCTCGCTCAGTGGGTTAAGGATTTGGCATTGCCATGAGCTGTGGTGTAGGTCGCAAACGCGGCTTGGATCCCATGTATCTGTGGCTGTGGTGTAGGCCGGCAGCTGTAGCTCCAATTTGACCCCTAGCCTGGGAATCTCCACATGCTGCAGGTGCAGCCCTATAAAGCAAAAAACAAAACAAAACCCAAAAAACAAAACAAAACCACAACAAAAAACTTCCGTTTTGCTAAACTCCTTGTGCCATTAGAGGTAAATAAAACATTTATTTCAGGTAATAGGTCTAATTAAACATTTATAGAAATGTTTTTTCAGCTTGCTAAAAGTAGCCATCAAGAGCTTTCTTAGTGAAGAAGAGTCCCTTTGGAGTTAAATTTTTCAAAGTGGCAATGTGCATGGGACACTAAGTGGTTAAAATATTTAGCTGTCTTTTAACGAACAAAAAAAAATCCTTGTATCTAGGACATCCTTAAACAACTGTACAAAAGAACATTGTCCTCGTGCTGCTTTAGGCCTGGAATAGAAAGGATAATATAAGGAAAAGTTATGCCAACCTACAGGGTAGCTGGATAAATCCAGTGGTATTAAAATATCTTACACTCCAAATTGCCAAACAGTAAGGCTCATTATCTACTTCCAAATATATTGTCTCATCACTCTACTGCTCAAAAACCTCCCATGTCTCCTAGTTTATTACAGAATAAATCTATCCTCAGTGTGATATTCAAGGCCTTCACAATCTGCCCCTAATATTATGTGTGAATTATATCCCACAATATAACTTTGCTCACCCTACATTTAAGCCAAATCAGCTTTATTGCGTTTGGTCATGCCTTTGCCTACCCTGCCATCTCCATCTGGAATACATTTTCCTCAAAATTTTGCCCATCAACATCCCATTCATTTTAAAAGTGTCAGCTGAAATGTGTTTTTCTCTGTGAACCCTTTCAAGATCACTGGGTTTCAATGCACAGTTTTTTGAGCTGTGATAGAATTTTATCTGTCTTTTACCTGGAGCATTTAATTAATTCATGTCTAGAGTCAAGGATCCTTGCAGACAGACAATTCATAAGACAGATACTTGATGAGTGTATGCTATTTGTGAAATACTGTTTTATCAAATGGAAAAGTGAGGATTCCAAGGGCACTGAATGTAAAATCTTCACGATAATGAAGCTTTTCTACACTAACCAATCTCCTTTGATTATCTCCATTAAAACAACAACAAAACTTCTAAAGCAATCAAAGGAAACTACCTCCTCTTCCCCCACAAAAACTACACATTCACAATACACTCATATTCTCATACTGCACATTTATTCATTATTTCTTCCCTTTCAATACCCTGATTTCCACGAAGACCAACCTCTTCTCTTGAATTCCGGATTCTGAATTTTCTTCTCAAGGACTTAATTTTATTGTTTTATTTTATTTTTCATTTTATTTTATTTTTTTGTGTGTCTTTTTGCTATTTTCTTGGGCCGCTCCCACGGCATATGGAGGTTCCCAGGCTAGGGGTCTAATCAGAGCTGTAGCCACCGGCCTACGCCACAGCCATAGCAACGCGGGATCCAAGCCACGTCTGCAACCTACACCACAGCTCACGGCAACACTGGATCCTTAACCCACTGAGCAAGGCCAGGGATTGAACCCTCAACCTCATGGTAAGGACTTAATTTTAATAGTTAATCCTTTTTCTTACATTAGCAAGTTTTTTCTATCTGCACTAGGTCATAGTGTATAAATATGTTAAGTGTGTCTTTATTATAAAATGAACAAATAAAAACTTAGTTCATCCTAGACAAGTCACTTTACTCCTTTGTGCCTTAGCTTCCTCTCAGGCAAAATGAAACTGCACACCACATGGTTGTCATGAGGATTAAATAGGTGTTCTAAAGCAGTGTAATATGCTTAGAATACTGATTGGTTCAGAAGATGGATACAATAAATCATAGCTGTTGCTGTTCTTCCATTTTCGCTACTACCATAGCTATTCTGTCTCCTATTCTACCTGACATCTCAACACTGCTATTCCTTCAGGATCCAGAACTTTCTTTGAGCTTCTCCAGTCTTCTTTACCTACATTCTTGTCCAATTAATCTCACCATTCACCAGGGTTTTAAAAAATTTCAGTAAGGTTATTATTCTCCTCAATACATCTCTAGTCCTGACTTCCATTCTAGACCTTTATGTATACCTGCTTCTTGACATCTACATTTAGATGTTTAATAGCTATCTCAAACATAATATATCCAAATGGAGGCCTGACTTCACCTAACAAATCTATTCCTCAAAACCCCAATTTCCCCACCTCAGGTACTAAAAAATTCACTTAAGGGTCATTGTTGTCTTACTACCTTTCGCATGATCCACCATCCACTTCACTGGCAAATCCTAACAATCTAAGTTCAGGAAAATATATTTTGCTAAAATATAAGACAGCTTATAAAGTTGTCATTATCTCTACTGTTACTTTCCTAGACTAATATGCCATTATCTTTCACCTGAAATGCTATTATTTCCTACAAAATAGTCTTTTTGCTAACTACATTAGTAGTCCACTCATTGTACCTAGAATAGAGCTGAGCACAATTGCTTCTAAAGTAGCACTTGTTATAGAAATTAATGAAAACAAACATGCCTCCCTCCCTTACATAAAGAAGGCAATTTATTTAAAAACTTTAAATTGATTCTGTCAAATTTTTTTAAAAAAATATTTATTTAAAATCATCTCCATTCTCAAATTGGGCGATAGTAAATTCAAGAATGCTATGACACTAGCTTTATAAATAAAACAGTTTCTTTATCCATGTTGACTCCAGGTCTTTTTTCTAAAACTAGCATTAAGCCTGCATTAAAGGAGTTCTTGTAAAAGACGTATTAACATTCCTTAATTACTCCACAAGAAATAGCCTGATAAAAAGAAAAAGCAATAGTCATCTCAGCAGCAAAAAGTAAAAGCAATTATTTTTCTTTTGAAGTACCTTACTGGAAGGTGACAAGTGTATAAGATCAGGCAGAGGAGTCACGGTACTTATCCCAATATGACAATTCATTGGTGACAGCAAAAACCTGCAGAGAGTTTCATCATGTGGTCATCAAGTCCTGCCAAAGAAGCAATAATCTCTAAAAGAATACTAGCAGAGAGGTTTAGGGAAACCTGTGAGCCAAGAAGAATAGTGTTTTGACAAGGGGCGTAGAAATTTATTGGGAAAGTTAGCGTGAGGGTAAAAACTGATTCTCAAAAGGGACAAAGTAAATATTCATCTCGGGCAAAAGTTTATCAAAAGGAAAAGGGATAGGGGATACGTGAGAAAATAAATTGTTTACATCAACACAGGGTATCTGAAAGTCTTGATGCCTTTCAAAATGAGCTGCACATATTTTTTAATTGTTTGAATTAAGGTTAGGAAACAAATTTAATTGTGAACTACCTCCAAACTGACGAAAAGAAACCACAGAAAGGGAAGCAAAAGTTACACAACATGCTGAAATTCATGTGCCATTGATTATTAATAATTTTGCCTTAGTTGATGACAGTGATGGATTAGAAAGTTGTCTTCCTTTAGATAGGCATCTTTGATTCAGAATGTAAAAATATAAAAAATAGATACTTTTGATTATGATATCATTTGTCAACTTCTGGGAGTGAATTAACATAATTGCATCTTGCTCATAGATAGGGGTATTTTTGAGTAGGATTGCATTAACAATAATAAGTAAGTAGAACATTGAAAGCTGGGTATTGATCATTATGATTTACTGTAAACGGCAATTTAGAGGTGTATAGTTGGAGCCACAATTTGCATTAGAAAATAAATGCAATGTGGGAAAAGCTGGAAAAAAAGGATTTTATGATTGCAACTGAGGTTCTCTTCCTTTCCCTGCAATAACAGCAATGCAGACAAAAATTGCCAGAGAATGGGGATCAAGCGAGGCATTAGATTTTAAGTGAGAACTGAATCATTAATAAAACATCGCAATTTCTAACTTTTCTCAAGTGCAACAGACCCATCAATTTTGGTTTATTAAGAATGTGGAAAGGTCTGAGGCTATCAAATACTTGGACTTAAATTTGTAATTCTAATAAACTACCCATGTAATGTAAATTTATGTTTTTAATCAGCTTTGCTATGGCATTTGGTACTTTAAGCCACTCAATCTGTTTATAAAAATTAAACAAAAAAATTACATTTATAGTATTTTTATTAAATAACCTTTGTGGTAAACAGCTTCAGAAAATAAAACAACTGCCATAAGTTTCCATGCTAAACAGATGTACCTGTTTAATTTAAATTCATTTATGTAAAAAAGTACCTTTATACATGTCTTTAATTTTTCACATAATTATGTTTCCGTATTGGGGAATCTTTGCAGAAAGTGTTTTATGCAAAAAATCTAAACACCATATGTAACCAAATCAAAAGCCCAATTTTTTTTTGGCTCTTACATTTAAAGAGAGATTTGGCTTTAAGTTCAGTATATTTATGATATATCTGCAATCACATTGAAAATACTTTCCACATAAGCTGAGTAGTACATTTTCCAGAATGTAATTCATATATTAGGATTCAAAATCTGTTTTGAAAAGTCTATGATAAGAACTTTTCCCTAGTTTCATTCATTTACACAATTTATATGCCATGGATAATCAAGTGCTGTATTCACAGTTCAATTACAATTGGTAGGACATCATAGTAGCTACACTATAACAACTTTTCCTTGAAGTAGGAAATGTGGTATACCACAATATTGTTATCTCTGAAATAGCTCACCTTTTTGAACTTACATTAATTGAATTTGAGCAAGAAAGGCAAGCCCTTATGACCCACAACTTGTTACAATGTATTTATTATTACCAAGTCTAATGACAAAAGTGAAGGATACTTTTCTCCTTTCTTCCAAGTATATCCCCATTCTTCACCTATTTGTTTACTACAGCTAGGTTAGATGTTTTCATCCAGTAACAGTTCAGTAACACTTATTTTTCCTAAAATACTAAAATAACACTTACACAGTAATAGTCATAAATTATTTTTCCAGGGTATAACTTCCAGGAGGCGGGCTCATATACAGACAGGGTACAGGGTACAGCTTAGTTAGAGGATGTTCCATAACAGTGGACTGCGAAAATAATGGCCAGCTGATGATCCTATAACAGATCGAAGTGATTTGCAAAAGATAATGAAATTTAAGTTACTCATTGAAATTCATCCAGTGAATAAAGAAATAATTGTTTCACAGAGAAATTAAGTGTTATTCCTTATAACATGCTGCTTAACTCTACCTCTTTTTGTTTCTACTTTAATTAGACTTCATGCTTTTTTTGGTACTTAATCCCATAACATGCACAGCTCAAAGAGACTAATATGATCTGTTAGTAATAACAAGTGAGATATCTCAAGATGGAGTCTTAAGTGGCTTGCATTGAAAATGACAGTATTTTTCTTAGATGCCAACATCTTTAAACAAGAACACAATTCATTCAGTTCTGAAGGAGATTTACGTGACTAGTTTATCTACTCAGCAGCTCACCCCATCCCCATTCTACCTATCACTTTTAGCAATCACTCATTAGTCATACCTTTAATAAGCACGTGGTATGAGTATGTGCATGTCATACACAGTAATTGAAATATTGAGAGCTGAAGATCAAAACAATTAAATCATTGTTTCTACTCTCCTTATTGAGAAGCTCACCATCTAATCTGGATAAACAGAGAAGGAATCAGTTGTGTAACAGATGACTGCAAATTTAGTATGAGAAATGAAATGTCTTTGTTTAATAAAGTCTTCCTTTACCAAAGTTGACTAATTACTCAACCAAAAATATTCTCAAATCTCTTAAGTAAATAGATATTGATAATCACTTACCAATGGTAAATACAGCATTTATAAGGGAGAAAGGGAGGATGGCCATGGAACTATTTTACAATTTATCAGTATACATATGCCACTTCTCTTTGAGCCAAGATATAAAGAAACAAAGTAAATTCACATCAACAGACATAAAGTCAACAACTGCAAAGAGTGAGAACACATAATTCCATTCAGAGGAGAGAGGGGGCATTTTCACAGAGATGGTGATGTTTGAGGTGGCCCTGGGAAAATGAAGAAGAGTTTATTGCTCTGAATAGAGAAAGTGTAAGGATGTGCAGAAAGACAGGGTAGTGTGAAGAAGCAGGTGAGCAAACCAAGGTTCACAAGGAGATACCCCTGTGGAAGCAGTGTGGCATCTGGAAGGATCCAGAAGGGCCTTATTTCCCACACTAAGCACATTTGATATTCTCTTACAGGTAATAAGGATTTGCTGGAAATTTTTTAAGCATAAAAGTCAAATCAGTATCATAGAAAGAAACTTTTACCACAAAACCGAATACAGTTTAGGAAAAGGTAAAACTAGAGATCTGGACATGGGTTAAGATACTCTGTCATTTATTAGAGTGAAATTTGGGAATATTATTTCCCCTTGTTTTTCTCATCTGTGAAAGAAATAGCACATATTAAATAATTGAAATAGAGTGAAAATGCCATCAATATTTTTTAATAAAACAAGAGAAAATAAGGCAATAATAGTGGTAATGTAACAAAAAATAATTTAAAAGCTATTGAAGAGTCATGTTCAATGTCTAGATCAAGGAAAATCATTTCTTATGAATGAGGTTAAGAGATTTTACAAGGCACTTTAAAAAAAGTTTCAGGGGTTCCCATTGTGGCTTGGCAGTAATGAACCCGACTAATATACATGAGGATGCAGGTTTGATCCATGGCTTTGCTCAGTGGGTTAAGGATCCAGCTGTGAGCTGTATTATAAGTTGCAGACTTGCCTCAGTTCTGGTGTTATTGTGGCTGTGGCGTAGGCCTGCAGCTTCAGCTCTAATTCAACCCCTAGCTTGGGAACTTCCATATGCTGCAGGCTCAGCCAGAAAAAGCAAAAAAAAAAAAAAAAAAAAAAAATAGTTCCATACTCAAGTTTACTTGGGGAACCTTGGCTTAACACACCTAGGCAAATTTATTTACTGCAGGTATCTCAGAATCTTTCTATTTGAATGCATATTATGACTCCCCATGGAGGAAGACAGCAGTCAGAGTTTCCCAAACTTAACTGCACAGTTTTAAAAAGTACTAGGCTGACTTTTAACAGAAACTCTGTAATGATCTCAGGAAGCTTATGAATCTCTGGGAGTTAAAGGACAAATAATGTAGGCTCTAGCTCTAAAGAAGAGTAATTATTTTTGAATTCCCCATGCCTTGGATATACTTTCAAAAATATTTCCATGGAAGGTTGAACTTCAAGTTTACCATTGAGGTGGGCAGAAAGACAGCCACAGTGATGTCTAAGCCCTTGTCCCTGGAACCCATGGGTATGTTCCCTCACAGGGGAGAAGGACCCTTGAAGATGGAAGAAAGGTTATGGACCTTAAAAATAGGTAGATATTCCTTGATTCTCTGAGTGAGTCCAGCATAATCACTTAAGCCTTAGGAGCAGAAAAGAAAGGCAGAAGAAGATCAGAGAGAGATGCAATGACAAGAAAAAAGGCAGAGAGATTTGTAGCATGAAAGGGACTCAAGTGGCTGTTGCTGGCTTTCAATAATGGAGGAAGGAGGCCACAAACCACAAAATGTGTGTAGTCTCAAAAGCTAGGGATGGCCTTCACCTGACAACCAGCAAGGAAATGGGGGCCATGGTCTGACAACCTCAAGAAACTGAATTTTGCCAACAATATAAATAAACAAAAGAAAAGGACCCTCTCCCGAAACCACCCAGAAAGGAGCACAGCTTTGCAAACATCCTGATTTTATTCTAGTCAGCCTCCTGACCTACAGAAACACATGTAGAAAAGTACAGAAAACAGGAGTTCCCGTAGTGGCTCAGTGGCTAACAAATCTGACTAGGAACCATGAGGTTGCAGGTTCGATCCCTGGCCTCGTTCAGTGGGTTAAGGATCTGGTATTGCCATGAGCTGTGGTGTAGGTCACAGGCGCGGCTCAGATCCCACGTTGCTGTGGCTCTCATGTAGGCTGGCGGCTAAAGCTCCAAGTGGACCCCTAGCCTGGGAACCTCCATATATTGCAGGTGAGCACCCCCCCAAAAAAAAAGAAAAAAAGAAAAGAAAACAAGTGTGCCACTTGACACTTTTCACATAATAAACACACAGATGTGACCATAATCCAGATGAAAAAACAGAATACCACTTTCCCCAGTTATACTACTACCCTGATATCTAACATAAGAGTCTTGTTAGTTGTTGAATTTTATGTATATGGAATGATATAGAATATGCACTTTTGTGGCCTCTTTCCTTCAATATTGTACTTATGAAATTCATCCATGTCATTTCATTCTGTCCTCATTGCTATACAGTATTACATTATATGGATGTCGTACAATTTATTTATGCATTCTATTGCTGCTGGGTATTTTTTTGTAGACTTTGATGATTTCAAATATGGCTATTATGGATATTCTTATACTTCTCTTTTTTTGAAGAGATGTAAACGTTGTCGAGGAGTGAACATTGTCTGAGGAGTGAAACTGTTGGATCATACAGTATATATTCATCTGTACAAACACACACCTTTAGTAAATACTTACAAATAGTTTTCCATCATAGTAATACCAATATATACACCAATAGCAGTGTTTGCATACAGTTTTGAACTTGCTAGATTTCACATCTGCAAAATTGCTTAGCCAGTAAGCACTGAATGCCATAGTCATCGTTACAGCTTACTAATGTTATCACAATTATAGAAGGGACTCTGAACTAGTATCCCCAAACTACTGGTTATCTTTCTGAAACAAATCATTTAACAAATGTGATGATCTTGAAATTAAAGCTTTCCTATTAGTTTTAATTCCTCATGCAGAGATAATGTGCTTCTTGTTCACTAGTCAATGGTAATCTGAACAATAGTTGGTAATAAATTCAGCAATTTTTTTATAGATTTTACAGTTTTGTATTTACTAATTTTTATTTTGTTTGACAAATGATACAATATCTTGCTCAACGCAATAACATCAGAATTTAAAACTATATTATATGACTCCCAAATAGCCAGAAGAGATCTTGAGAAAGAACAAAGGTAGAGGTATTATTCTTCCTGACTTAACACTATACTATAAGACTACAGTAATCAAAACAGTATGGTGTTGGCACAAATATAAACATATAGATCAGCAGAATAGAATAGAGAGCCCAGAAATAAATCTATGCACTTATTGCCAATTAATCTATGAGAAAGTAGACAAGCATATACAATGGACAAAAGACAAATTTCTCCAAGTGATGCTGGGAAAATTGGACAGCTACATGTAAAAGAATGAAATTAGAACATTTTCTAATACCATATTAAAAAAAAAAAACACAAAATTGACTAAAGACCTAGGTGTAACACAGGAAACCATAAAACTCCTAAAATAAAACATAGGCAGGTCATTCTCTGACATAAATTATAGCAATATTTTTTCTGGGTCTGTCTCCTAAGGCAAAGGAAACAAAAGTAAAGATAAGCACAAAGGACCTAATTAAACCAAAAGGCTTTTTGCACAGCAAAGAAAAAACTATTGATAAAAAGAAAAGACAAACTACAGAATGGGGGGACTATCTGCAAATGATATGATAAGGTGTTAATACTCAAAACATATAACTCAACATCAAAATAAAATATGCGTATAATTCAACATCCAAAAAGTTAACAACCAATTGAAAAATGGGCAGAAGACTTTGCATACACATTTTTCCAAAGACATAAAAATAGGCACAGGCACACAGAAAGATGATGAACATAATTAACCATCAGAAAAATGCAAATCATAACCATATTGAGATATTATCTCACATCTGTCGGAACGGCTATAATGAAAAGGACCATAAATAACAAATGTTGGTGAGGATGCAGAGCAAAGGGAACCCTCATACACTGTTGGTGGGAATGTAAATTTGTGCAACCACTACGGAAAACAGTGTGAAGGTTGCTTAAAAAACTAAAAATAGTACTACCATATGACCCAGCTATCCTACTCCTGGGTACACGCTGGAAAACAACAAATACGCTAATTCAAAAAGATACATGCACTCCAAGGTTCATAGCATTTTTTAAAATTGCCAAGATATGGAAGCAATCTATGTACCCATCAAGAGATTAATGGATAAAGAAGATGTGGTATATATACACATATACACAATGGACTGCTACTATGGTAGTAGTATAAAGAAGAATGAAATATTTATTTATCTTGTTAACTGAACGTCTGTATTTCTTGTCCACCTATTTCACTTCCACAGCTCAAACCCCGCCTCTGGCAACCGCCAATTTGTTCTCTGTGTCTGAATTTGTTGTGGTCATTTTTGTTTTCAGTTCCTTATATAATTGCAATTATACAGTATTTGCCTTTCTCTTTCTGATTTATTTTATTTAGACTAATAGCCTCCAAGCCCATCCATGTTGCTGTAATTGGCAAAATTCTATTATTTTTTTATAATTGCATAATATTGTTTACACACACACAGACACACACACTACATATTCTTTATCCACTTATTTACTGGCGAACACAGATTGTTTCCATGTCTTGGCTATTGTAAATAATGCTGCAATGAAGGTAAGGGTGCAGGTATCTTTTTGAGATACTAATTTTGTTTCCTTCTGATGAATACCCAAAAGTAGAACTGAAGGATCATAGGGTAGTTCTATTTTTAGGTTTTGAACGAACCTCCATACTCTTTTCCTGAGTGGCTGTAACAACTTACATTCTTACCAACAGTGCACAGGTTTCCCTTTGCTCCACATTCCTGACAACACTTGTTATTTATTGTCTTTTTTGATAAGCCATTCTGTCAGGTGAGAGGTGATATTTCATTGTGATTTTGATTATTAGTAATGTTGAACACCTTTTCATGTATCTGCTAGACATCTGAATGTCTTCTTCAGATAATGTCTATTCAGGCCCTCTGACCATTTTTAACGAAATTTTCTTTCTATCGAGTTGCATAATTTTATATATTTTGAATAGCAATGCCTTATCACATATATGATTTACAAACATTTTCTTCCATTCTATAGGCTGTCTTTTAATTTTATTGATAGTTTCCATGATGTACCAATGCTTTTTAGTTTGAGGTAATCCAACTTATTTTTCCTTACTTAGCAGCTGGTTTCCAATTAACTAGTTTTTAAAATTGTGTCTTACTAAATTTTTAACAACCAGCTCTCAGAAAAATAAATGTAGGTACATAAGTACAAATATAGATATATTATATATTTTGCTGATATAAATTAGGTATAGCACTCAATGAACAAATAATGCTAAATACATATTTTTGTATATTCTGTATAAATGATTTATTCTAACAGAAAAATTTGTACCTATAGCTAACCTATGATTGTAACTAATGAAAAAGAGAAGCTATGACATATACATTTTTTGATATTTTCATTTACATTAACCAGTGAGACATAGTGAAAGAACAAAGGTGTCTATCACTGTTTCATCAGTGATGTGTGCAATTTATTTGCTGACATAATAGTTTTTGAATACTGGAAGAATAACTGTTTAAATGTCTATGACATTCACAATGCAATAGTCATAAATGTGGCACATTTTAAAAGTCTAATCAGGATGAGGAGTTTTTCTCCTTAAGTTTCCTAACAAGCAAACACCCCCCAAAACAAATCCAGCCTTAACTTGTAATAGTTGTAAAATTCTGTGGTCTAAATGCTTTTACCACAGATGATTTCATATTCATTGTGACATCACCAAATGCAGAGCTGGAAAAAAATGCACAACAGCACACCTTAATATAGCATTCTACCATACAGATATACAATATATAAATAACCTTAAAAGCAAGCATAATATTAAAAATATAATAAAGCAATCAAGGTGTGATAGGTTTTAAGAATTAATTTGCCTTGTTTTTAGTAGAATTTATTTAACTCTAAATTAATATAACTTAATTTTAGTAATATCTGTATTTAACAATCAGCTCACAAAACACCTAAAATTTTAACAAGCAGCACTAGTGAGCTGATAGGAAGTAGTTCCAGCATATTCTTATACACTATGAACAGAAACTTACACTTAAGTAGATTTAAGTAATGAGTGCATATGTTTATAAACTGACTTATACAAGAATGATCCAAGTAAGCTCTTTCTTTTTTTGGTGGTGGGGTGGGAGTGGGAATTGCTTGTTTTTGTGGTGTACAGAAGTTCCTGGGTCAGGGATAGAACTTGCACCACAGCAATAACAACACAGCTCCTTATCCCCCTGAAACCACCAGGGAACTCTATAGCTTTATTCATAATTTCCTCAAATTGGAAAGAAATGAACCATCAGAGGAGTATGCCTTAAGAACTTGTGACATATTCATACAGTAGAATACTATATAACTATAGAAAAATGAATGATTGATACAGGCAAGGCATGAATGAATCTATAAACTATGTCACTGAGTAGAAGAAATCAGACAAAAAATAATGTAAGCTATCTAATGCTCTTTGTGGATAGGCACATATGCAACCCTCCACTCTCCAGCACCACACACACATACACACATGCACACACACAAACACATTTAAAGATACAGTGAGATACATGAACCTCTTGGAGAGAAAAAAAAAAAAAAGGCTACGTATCTCCAGAGCACTAGCTTTAAAGCTAGCTGTCCCCATCCAGTAAAGCTAGTTTTCTCCTTTGTTATAAAGTGTGCTTCCAGAAATTTCCTTTTCCTATTCAGGTTTCCCAAGTAGGACAATAAGAGATAATATCCTCATATGTTTTCTGTCCTGGGCTGTAAGAATATCTTTATATAACAAAGGGGTTCTTGATTTATTTTTAGTTCCTCTACTTATTTGGTTAATTCATTATATATTTATATTTTACTTATATAGTTATATATTTACTATTGTGGATGAAAATTCTTTCATTTTCATATTGGTATATATATATATACTATTATTGATTGGAGTTTCTGGAATACATAGCTATCCTGGGAATACTAACATTTTGGAATAACATGTAAATTCTGACTACTAAAATAAATTATCCACACATTTTTCCTGTGTATTTCTATTACAAAAAATAAACGTAAAACATTTATCAACACTGAGTAGATTCTATTTTAAATGACTCTAAAAAATTCCATCTCAGGCTTTGTATACTAAATGGATCACCCATTATTAAAACATTTAATATCAGCAAGAGCTAATTGTATAAAATTAAATAACAATGTTTTTCACTTGGAATTATTTTAGTTGCCTTCCAGCCCTCTGAAGGATATGACTTTTTGGCTCTCTCAGCTGGCCCATAAGATAACACAATGGCAAGGCTACAACTTTCCCTACTTAAGGGATGAAGGGAAAAAAGGATATTAATTATTGATAACTACGAAAATATTTATGCTTGAAAGTGCTATACCAGAGTTCTTTAAAGGCTATTTTAAATTGCACTTCAGAACCAATAAAAGATTTTACATTCTACATCTGTAATTTTGATGTTTTGTGCATATTATTATACTGAAATATTTAATAGGTATGATTAAGTAATAACAGAATTTATTCCATGGCACCATTGCCTGAATGTCTTTCTGGAATAGCTTACTTGAAAATAACCACAAAAGAAATTCCACTGCTAGTATTAATATTAATTTCTTTTACAGGCAGACAAAGACGTTTGAAGGTAGTCATTAACCTACATATATGTTGTTTGAATTCCTTAGTGACATAAATACTTTTATATTGGTAAGAAAAAAGGCACATTAATATTTTGCAACTTCTTTAAGGCTATGAACTCAGCCTACTAGATTGATCCACTTTTGTCTATACCTTTCATGACACTCCATAGTGTCATTAATAGGTTATTGGACATTTCTCTTTGATGAGCATAGTTAATGCACATTCAGAGTTGCCTTCTAAAGTTAATACACATGCACAAATTACCCTTCCAAATTATCATGAAATTAAAATTACAGATTGGGATTATATGGATGAATGAAAGAGAAGAAGAATTAAGAAGTGACATAATGCCAGGATAATGTGACGACAGCAAGAACAGAGAGCATACCTTGATTTGGTGCTTCTTTGCCTGCTCCTCTCTGTATGATCAAAGCTGGGAATATGTGCACACAGCATGCTTTAGCAATACCTGCTGGTTAGGAATTGAATTAACTGAAGCCAGAGGAGTTCAATGGAAAGACTTCAGCAAGGGTATAGCAGTAGGTTCACAAGGCATTTAGATCATGAAGAAAAAAGCGGAACATTGTTAAGGTCCCTCCACAGAAATAGCCATGGTGAGTTTAACTATTTTTGTCCACACATCTTGCATCTATTGTTACCTTAAAGTAAAACACTTGGTTTGTCTTTAGCCTGAACTTGTAGTCTTTTCTGTCATAATGCATACACCTTGAGAAAAAAAATGTGACCTTGTTTGAATGGAAAGCTTGGTATAGCATCACCAGAGAAAAATGAAGGCAGTGGTCACCTGGGTTGCAAGGACTAGGAATAAGTACAATAGGTGAATGTACTGCTATTGACATTACTATTATTGCATTTATTACTGCCATACAACCACTGCTATTGAAGTTATTACTATTTGCATTATCTTAAGAATTACACACTGCTTATACCCAAAATGGCTTTGAAAACATTTCTCCCTCATGAAGCCCTTTCCTTTTAACCTCTCTTCTTAAGTCCAAAAAAAAAGAAAAAAGAAAAAAAAAAGAACTTGGCTAGGACATCACATCTACCCACATACTCGGTAAATCCATTCACTTTGCTTTCCTCTCTAAAAAGTGTTTTCTCATATATGAAATAGGGGAGAAAGTTGTTGATAGAACAGGCTGAGAAAATGGAAATTATGAAAATATGATTTTCTGACAAATTTATGAAATTGGAACTTTGTTCTGTACTGTATAGAATAGACTACATGGAACCACCAAGGACATTCAATATTCAATTCAATATTGAAACCTGAAGCTACAGAAGAAAAGATATAAAATAAACAACAAATTATATTCTCCAATAACCTGGCTCCACCAAGGGGAAAAAAAAAAGAGGACAATATTTGGAAACTGCTTTTTTCTTACTCTCCTTAAAGAAGCATTCCCAGCAATATGCTTAGTTGTAACAGGCCAAAAAATAAGCCTACACGTTCATGGTCTCTACTATTTTTATCGTTATCTTTTACAAGTCAACCCTTCTCTCATCAGTCTAAAAGTTAATTTTACTTTCTTTACAAACACATTACTCATATGTAAAGCACTCATTACTTAAAGACTTTTTAAAATAGTGGTAGGTTATGCCTAGAAATAATTTAGTTATCTTATTCTTTATCTTTATTTCTTCATTTCCTCCATTACACCCTCCTAAAGTCTTTCAAAATATTAAGGAAGTGAACCAGAAAGAGACAAGGACATATCTGCCAGGAAAATGATAAACATTTTTGCTCCTGTCCTTTTTATATTAGTTTCAATTATTTCACTTTAAATACTTTTTATTTTGCTTAAATTCATTTTTAAAACATTATTCATGGTTCTAAATGCAGAGAGCAGGATGAAATTCACAACGAGGTTATATGCTCTTGGCAGGTATTGTAAGAGGATGCTGGAGAAAAGAACCTGATAAGGATCTTTCTCCCTAGATTTGTAGTTCTCGTACAATGTGGTGCTATTCTGTCCAGGTCCTATTCCATTGTGGCACTTCTCTTGGGGAGGTGTGCCAGGTATTACATATGCCATCATCTATATTTTCCATAATCAAACGCATAATATTAAAATGTTATAATGGGGAGTTCCCGTTGTGGCTCAGTGGTAACGAACCCGACTAGCATCTGAGGATGTGGGTTTGATTCCTGGCCTTGCTTAGTGGATTAAGGATCTGGTGTTGCTGTGAGCTGTAGTGTAGGCCAGCAGCTGCAGCTCCAACCCCTAGCCTGGGAACATCCATATGCCACAGGTGGGGCCCTAAAAACCAAAAATATAAAATAAAAATAAAATAAAATAAAATGTTATAATAGTTGATAGACTATTTGAAAAAATCATTGGAGACAAATGCCAGAGTCAAGTTTTCCTTTGATTTTGTCTTAGCAATAATAAGTAATAAAAAATAGAACAACACAGTTCATACTGTGTTGTATGATTTTATTTTTTATTTTCATTTTATTGCTTTTTTCTGTTTAGCATTCGTTTCCACTAAGCATAACGGGAACTCCTGTAGGATTTTTAAAAACTCATTATAAGTGCATTAATGATAAGCTTACACATACCCACTTCCATTCTGTAAAATTTTGATGTGCTTTCCAGATGATGCATGGTTTTTTCTTCAAATACTAAATGCATTTATCTGTGAATATGTCAGTGCTGTGTGTATGCTCATGCCTAGTTACACACAATACCTATGTTTTCAACATTGAGTATATTTGTGAAAAATTGGCCCACAAGACAGAATTATACCAATATTTAGTTTTCATTGGTCTTCATTATAAGCTTCAATGCTGAATACCATTTTATAAACTCCCAGATACATTATTTTAGCTATTTTAAAGCAGCAACTCTTTAAACACAGTCATTCATCTGTATGACAAGAGAAGTTGCACATGCAGGAAATACATTTTTAAAACATGCCTCTGGCATAACTGAAAAAGAGATCCCTGTTCCCTTTTTCTGGCCTACACTGCTCTGTCTTTATGCTGCAAATATCATTCATTGTTTCCTCTTATATGTAAATTTATATTTATCTCTAAAGTCGTGTTAATTTGGCCAGATTTTATAACTTTCAGATGGCTTTCAGTTAATAAATTCAGTCCTTCCAATCTCATTTCTGAGCCAGAACTCTGCCAGCCACCACCTCAGGGCAGGTCAAGGGATCCAAAATGCAGGCGGACCTCAATTCTGCCCTTGTGTACATTTCCATACTGCCCTCTTCTAAATCCTAGCATTGCACCACGGAGCAGGGGAGTTGGCTGGAAAACACTTTAGATTTGTCTTAATGTCAGGCTGTGGAGGATGCTTTTCTAATACTAATTTATCTGTTGGGGCCATTGACATAATCAAGATTTTTTCAAATACTGGCCCTTTTGTGGAGTGTGTGTGAAAATTCTTCAAAGACCCAGTAGGCCCTCTCCGCTTTCCTGATTTGGAAACCCAACTGGAATCAATCACCACCAGCTTTCCACCTCAGAGCTTCCTGCTTGGGTTTCCCTTCTTCAGAGCAATCTTCCTTGGTGGGAAACTGGCAGAACCTTTCAAGTCTCATCAACTTCCAAAGTAACCACTAGGTTCAAAGAAAATTCACCCAGAGCAGACCAGTCAAGTAGGGGGCTACATACTGCTCCTCTGTTATAACTGCTCTGAGCCTTGCTGCCTCTATCTTCCACCCTCCTCAGGAATGCACAGGCTGAACAGGAAAATCACTGACAAAGACGGAAAGGGTTATGAAAAAGAGCAGAAAAGAGGCAATCATGCTGAAATATATAAATGCCTCAAGTCAGCATGCTGGACACTTTTAACTTGTACAATGTTCCATGTCAATTACATCTCGATTAAAAAATACATTCGCTATAAAAGAAAGAAAAAATGCCCTTCTTGGAGACATCCCAGTCTCTAAGAGGATCTGTTTAGGTACAGTAGTGCACTTGCACAGAGACAAAGAAACTGCCTCAGAGAAAAAGCAACACAAATCCCACAAGGCCAAAGATTCTATTAGCAATCTGAATAAGCTTAGATTGCTTCAGAATTGAGGATAGTTTCTCTTTTTCCTCAGTTTTGGGCCCCACTCTCCCAAATCAGAGGCACCAAAAGGTTCCATTTAATATTCTATAACAGATATACCCATGCATGTATACAGATATATAAATGCATGTGCAAATATATGTGTATATACACACACACATATATAGATATAAACATGCATATAAACATATGCATGCATGTGTATATCAAGCATGTACTTCCTCTTTATGCATTCCAAATGTGTCTGCTCTCTTGGTGACTATGTATAACCAATTACATTTGGTCAGACTGCCAAAGGAAAAAATGTCTTTTTACAAACAGTCCATATTAGAAAACTTTGCCAATCAATACTACTCTATTTATCCAGAGATATTCATGTTATAAGAATAATTAAAGCATGAAAATTCACACTGAAATAGAGCACAAAGTTTGGATTCACAAAAATGCATACCAGTACCCCTTTCCCCTTCTCCAAGTAAAAAGGTTTTATTCATATTTATTTAGGGTTAGGGTTAGGGTTATCTTTTGTGATTTTTTTTTAAGATGGAAGGTTACATAATTTCTGAGCTCATTTTGAGATTTATATCTATATAAAGTGGCCATATTATTATATTTGCAATACAGTGAAATCTGACAATGATTGACAGCCACATTTTCAAAGGTTAAAAAAAGATTTTTTAACTTGATTAAAATGATTTTTTGATTACGTGCTGTTTAAGGATGACCCATTACTTTCATCTAAGATCATTACTTTGATATGAACACCAAAGATTTTCATCTACATTTTCAAAATCTTTTTCTCTCCACCTCATTTATTCACCTATTAGTTTTTAATGCTCCCTTGACAACTTTTACCGCTATTTACAGTCAGGAGGTCTATTTGACTTCAAAGTACTCGACAGGTATTTTATTTACAAAAAATAAGCATCTGCTTAAATTGTTCGGACTAGAGGTTTATTTCAACTCCTTGTTTACTGCCTAGTTTTGTGCCCTTATACAATAGAGGGAGTAATCTATATTTTAGCTTTGAGTCACAGCAGAGTGAACTAGTGAAATACAGCACCTGGTACTTACTTACATCCACACCTCTCTTCACTTGCAAAAATTATGCTTAATATGTTAACAGTTCTGGCTTCAAATTCCTTCTCCTTCTCAAAAGGGCATTTGAAGAGTAAAACTGCCAAGTGTTCCTTCTTACATCAATTCTTCATTTCATTATAGTTTTTTAAAAGACTTTTTTGTTAATAAATAACAATAAGTAATGATGAAAAAATGGCTAGCTTCCATGCTCCAGGTTTCTAAAATTTTCTTCTATTCAATACTTTTTTCAAATTTCTTCTAAAATATATTAACGACCCATTGTCAGCTATCAGTCTCTTCATACTGTTTAACATGATTGTCATGTAATTAGATAAAGATATAGAAGATGTTCTTATTAAATGTTAAGGTGAGATAAAATTGTAAAATAGTGTGTTATATAATTAGCACACAGAAGATCCTGGCAGACTATGAAGAAAGGTCACGGATAATAGGGTTAAATGTCCTAACTTTAGTTGAGTTGAAAAAGCAAATGTAGATCTCATTCAATATGCTGATTTGAGAAGGTGGGTTTAACTTCTGCAGCTCTGAAATACCCAATGAAATGACAGAACAAAATGCAAATACATAAATAACGTAATAATTTAACAAATCAATAAATGTAAGTAAAACAGAAAATTAACTTAGAAAATAACAGAAAACATTGCAAGAGATAGTGAAGATTTTTGGCTACCAAACCAAGGTCTAGCTGTACTGAGGTCTCCTGAAAGCAAAATAACTTTCAGAGATAAAGTATAGCTTCCCTTCATTCAACCCACTGACATCCTTGGCTCACAGTGGGGATCTGAAAGCAAGCACAGGCCATGTACCAAGGTGTGAATATAAATGTTCTTCTTGAGACCCTCTCTGTTTTTTCCAGAAAGCAGGACATTACTAAAGTGACACACAAATATATAAATGCACAGAAAACATTATCCTCTTGAAACATATCTGAGGTATAGTTGGTTAGACAAGGATCAACCTCGGCTATCAGATTCCCAATAATAAGTAAATATTGACACAACTTCGCCTCGTTAAGTCTGCTCAGAAAATCAGGAGTTCAAAGGAATATAAACATCTCTCTTTCAATTAAGAGATTTATGCCAAGGAAAGGGAGAAACTAGGAGATAGTTATCATACTAAAACAACAACAGCTCGACAATTTAAGAAAGCAGAAAAAGTGAGTGATAAATTGGATACTTTCACTAAACCAGTAATTGAGTATAAACAGCCTGTTCAATGAAGTGGATCAGATTTTCTTTGCTCTTGATGAAAATCACAAGTATGGAGAGCAGCAGCTGTAGCATTAAAATACCACTCAATGATGACCTTGAAGGACGGTGGTAAAAGAAAATCTCTCCAGTGGGCAAAACTTTGAGCACTGTACCTGGCTGCAAATTGCCTGGAAAGAGAGATGAACAAAGGTATGGATTTTCCCTAGCTTGTGGGGAGTATCTAACATTTTTACTGGATAGTTAAGGACTTGGAAAAAATATAATGGAAAATTGGTAACAAGAGAGTCTGTGGAAGTGATTTTTAGATAGACCCCTCTGAATGGGTCCAGAGAACAAATAAATGTGTGTCCTTTGTGAATGATCGGTACACAGCACCCTAGCAGAGGATCTTAGTAGTTAGGTGGATAAGATGGCTTTTTTCTTTGAATATTAGTCCACTTCTTTCTCCCAATCCTTCCATCCCTATGATAAAAAGTTGTCCCAATGGGCTATAATGCTATAATGTATGAGTTTATCAAAGTGAACTTCCACTACCAAGGATCGTCTGGCTAGAGATGCTACTGAATGATCAAACTATCAGCACACTACCCGAGATCACTACCATGCCCCTGATATGGCATGATTCCCTGAGAGGCTCTAGCAGCTACGGGGTGACAGGTTGATTATCCTGAACAACTTCTAAAACAAGAGGAAGCATGTTCTCAAAGGAACAGGTATTAACACATGATAGAGCATTGTCTTCATTGCCTACCACGTTTCTTTTAATACCAATCTTTCACTTTATAGGAAATAATGTTTGGCAATGGGGTTCACACTCTTGGAATTTACTGATACTATAATGTGTGCCATCATAGCTATAAAACAGCTGATGTGGTAGAACAATGGAATGACAGTTTAAAGACTCAGATATGGTGCTGCCTGTATGGTAACATTTTGGGGTTGGGGCAATATTTTCCAGGATAAGGGACATGCTCTGAAAAAGTGACCTATATATGGTGATATTTCTCCCATATCCAGGATTAATAAGCCTATGAGTCATAATGTGAAAATGTTAGTAGCTCTTTTCACTATTACTGCTAATAATCATCCAGTGAGAATTCTGCTGTGCATCACTGCAACTCTGAGTTCTAATAATTTAAGAATCTTAGTTCTGAAGGGAGAATTACTTCTCCCTCGGGTCACACCAATGGTCCCATTAAAATGGAAAGTGAAAATACCACTTGATCACTCTGGGCTTCCCATGTCAGTGAATCATCATGCACTGAAGGGATTGATTATCCTGGTAATTAAAGAAACTGGATTGGTATTGTACAGTGAAAGTGAAAAGGAATATATCTGGAATGGATGGACACTATTGGGCATCTCTTAATCCTTTCCTGTGCTGTGATGAGGCAATGGAAAACTGAAACAATCCAAGTTTTTGCTAGACTAGCAATATCACAGACTTTTCAGGGATAAAATGTGTTTAGTATAAAAGTTCACCTCATCAGACTTGAATCCCTTACTGGCTGAAGTGCTAGATGACGGCATAACTGTGTCCTCCTGAAATTCATATGTTGAAGCCCTAACCTCCAATGTAACAGTATTTGGAGATGGGCCTATGGGAAGTAATGAGTTAAAAGAGGTCATGAGAGTGGGGAACTCATGATGAGGTTGGGGGCTTCATAAAAAGAGGAAAAGACAGAAATAGTGCTCTCTCTCTCTCTCCACTTGTGAGGACTCAACAGAGGTGTCAGTGTCCAAGCCAGGAAGAAGGTTCCCACCAAGAACCAAAGTGGCCAGCACCTAGATTGTAAACCATACAGCCTCCAGAACTCTTGAGAAATAAATGGCTATTGTTTAAGCCATCCAGTAGATGTATTCTATTAGAGCAGTCTGGACTGTCTAAAGCAAGGGCAAAGGGAAAATGTAATGTGTAGGATGATGCAAATGCCACCTTGGACCATATGGACTAGATACAGAAGGAAAGGACTGTGGTAGTTATATTACATAAAATGAAAAAAATATGTATATATATAATATATATATGTATATGCATGTCTACTCCATTTAATGAAGAAATGTAAGTATATAGTTATTTTTTTCTGGAATTAGTTGTATGGTTCAAGCAGATACATATGTGTGTACATATATAAACACTTGTATACACACAGATGGATTTGTGTATATGCACATGCATGCATGTTGCATACATCATACATTTATATATTGTAGATATATATCATATATGTATAGAGTGTATGCATACGCATGTAAATAAGTACATATACATAAAATAATTTTCATTTTCTCCTTCTCCTATTCGTAAAACATGTTATTCCTCAATATTCAAGATATAAACCATCAATAGGAGATTGTAACTCAGCTAGTAAAAAGTGTATGTACATTATTCAAAGACAGATAAAGTGATGTGTATCTTCTTTGTTAAAGTTTAGTTTGTTCTCAGTTTATGTGGGATAGATGCATGTTTTTTCTATCACTTTACTCAGAAAGAATATATGATTAAGGAAGTGAAATACAAAATGCCAGGTTTTCAATGGTGGTTTTAAAATGTTTAAAGGTGTAAATTGGAGCTATTTTTCCCAGAATTCCTGGCATGGGTGAATGGTAGAGGCTGTCTAAAGAGAAATTTGTGTGAGATGTGGAAAGAAGAAATGAAGTAATGGCTATTACTGCCTGTAGATCACTGTGGTGAGATAAGGGGAGAGACAAGGCATAGGTGAGAGTGGGTTCCATCTTGTCTTTGCCGCTGTCACTTCCTCCACATCCAGCTCTTCCTTCCAACTCTGACACTACTGACCAACAGGTCCACATCACAGCGAGCCCTAACAGACTTCTCCACCACCTTCCCTTATGATTCTCCTCTGGCAGATCCAAGTGCCCAGACTCCCACCTTCCCTGCTGCTCAGATTTGTCCCCCTATGCCAGGGCTGCAGGGAAGCTAGTTAGTGATTTTTTGCTGATGCTCCAAGTGCCTTTTCTGGACTGCACCTCCTATAATATATTCTTTATCCCGAAGTACTCATAGTAGTTCTGCCTCCTGGATCCAATACTGATTAAAGAAGGTTACATAAAGAAGGTTTAATAAAGATAAACCATTCATAATATTTTATATATCAAGTAATGGTATTAAAAGACAAAGTTGATAAGAAATACGAAAAAATTAATCTTAAATTTTTAATATTTTTAGCTTTGATTTTTGAGGATCATGTTTATTCAAACTAAATTAGAATTAAAGTTTATGGATATCTTTATGCATCTATATTGATCACAGAACAGGCCCAAAAGAAAAACTTTGCCAAATGAATGCAAAAACAATGCAAAAATGTGTGAGCCACATGGCTCCAGTGTATTCAAAAGAGACAGATATAAATACCAAAAATATAAACTAAATATTTGTAAGTTAAAAATAATAACTCTTTGATCTAAAAGGAAATAACACCTCTGTTTATAAAATATTTATAAGATAATGGAGTTCTCTTCATGGCTTAGCAGTTAATGAACATGGCTAGGATCCATGAGGTTGTGGGTTCGATCCCTGGCCTCACTCAGTGGATTAAGGATCCGGCGTTGCCGTGAGCTGTGGTGAAGGTCGCAGACACAGCTCAGATCTTGCGTTGCTGTGG
Organism: Sus scrofa; assembly: GCF_054392235.1. Lineage (NCBI taxonomy): Eukaryota > Metazoa > Chordata > Mammalia > Artiodactyla > Suidae > Sus > Sus scrofa. The sequence continues at coordinate 182,921,668 of NC_139383.1, read as the reverse complement.
CTGTGGTGTAGGCTGGCAGCTGTAACTCCAATTCAACCCCTAGCCTGGTAACTTCCATATGCTGTGGGTGTGGCCTTAAAAAAAAAACAAAATATTTATAAGATAAAGGTAATAGGGACATTTCTCAAAAGCTGATTTATATAGTTAGAGATATTATTGCTGATATATCCAGAGCTCTAAATAGTTTCATGAATAACAATAAATAAAATATAGATGAACTAAGCATTCAATTAAACACATTTTTAAATGAACCACAGAAAATAATTCGTGAAAGAAGTATTTTCTAAATGTTAGAGGAGAATTTTTATGAATTACTACAAAAAAAGTACAGAATCAGAAAATTCAAGAAATAATTTCTTAGGAAAAAATAAGAAAATAATACATTTTGAGCCCTAGTCTAATCAATACAAAACCAAAAATACACACAAATATACAATATTTTAAGTGAGCGAGGGAATAAAATCACTTAAAGGAAATTTTAAAAATAAATGATGATGTATTTGAAATCACTAATAATTTTTTTCCTTAGGAAGATAGTAATTGTCAGATTAACTCAGAAAATATTTAAAAAAATGAAGCAACTGATCATTTCTGGAACTGGAAAATGTTGGTAACAAAGATGACTGGAGTTTCCATCGTGGCACAGTGGAAACAAATCCGACTAATATCTATGAGGATGTGGGCTTGATACCTGGCTTCACTCAGTGGGTTGTGGCAGCTGTATCTCCAGTTGGATCTCTAGCTTGGGAACTCCCATATGTGTAGCTGTGGCCCTAAAAAACAAAACAAAACAAAAGACTGACATTTATTTTTGAATAATTTACAAACTTTATTTTAACCTCTAAAAGGCAAAAAAAAAAATCGATGACATTAAATTATCTGTAGAACAAAAAAATACTCTGAAATATGGCTATTACTTACCACTGCAAAAGTTAATTTGAAAAACACACAAATACATATAAAATTTTAACATGATATGTGCCACCACATCTTATGAGTGAGCATAAGGGGGCAAGTGGACTTAGTCTGGAAATCAAGAGAAGATTCCTGAGGAGGTGGCTTCTAAATATACTTAATGAATTTAAAGGAACAACATGTGAAAAGTTCCTGTGTGAAGAAAGAAAGAAAAGAAGACTAGTGAGTTAGGTAGCATTGAAGGATTTGGAGTTTAACCTAAATGAAATGGCAATTAAGTTAGTAAGTCTAGGCAGAGAATATTAGAATCACATTGACTTTGAAAACAATCTGCAAAAGAGAAAATGGATTGGAGGAGTTTGGAGAGAATGAAAAGAAAAAGATCACTTAGAAAGGTATTAAAACTGTCTCTTTGAGAGATCACGATAATAAGACAGCATAAAACACTTGTACTGGAGAAATAGTTTTTAGGTAAAAATTACAGAATTTTGTTGTATACTGGATATGAGTGTGAGGAAGAAAGGTGTCAAAGTTGACCTGTCATGTATAAAAATGGATGAAGAATGATGTGATGAATGACTCTGGGATGATCCTGAGAGATGACTCACTGAAACAGAACACAATGGGAGAGGACCTCGTCTGGTCTAGTTTAATGGTTTAAGAAGAATAAAGGCACCATTTAGTGAAGAGGAGAGGATAGCGAATGAATTCAATATTGGATATGAGTTGCAGATGCTCTGAAATAGTCAAGTGGAAATATAAAGCAAGCATCCAGCAAAATCCAGAAACGCAGTGGAGAATTCCAGGCCAGAAAAAAATTATTCCTGAAATAATGATAATATGGATAACAATCAAAACCTTAGAGGGAGAGCAGACTGCCTATAAGAAATGCGTAGAAGAAGGTTATAAATCTAAGACCTTTACTCAGAGGAGTTCAATATTTAAAGCCTTGTAATCTGAAAAGAAGATGGAAAAGGAGCAACCAGAGACACAGCAAAGGAACAGAGTACCTAGAATCGTGGAAGCCAAGGAAGGAAACAGAAGTGCTCAGCAATGCCAAATGCTGACAAGAGGTGGAGGGATAGGAGAGCTGAAGTAAGTTAATGATACAATTTCTCACAGGATTGCAGTTTTAGTAATGTGACAAGAAGAGAAGCCAAATTTTAGCTGAGTGAGGACTGAAGAAATTAATACAACTCTTTCAAGGTTCTGGGCTATGAAAGGGCAAGGTAACTTGTGGGAGATGAAGAATAAATGCTTTTTTCCTTTTAATTGTTATTAAGTACAATACTCTATCATCTGGCAAGTGTATATCTTGATGCATAGTGGTGCAGAACAACTAGAGGCACAACCAGGACCCAGACATATAGACAAAACATGACAGACCTCTTAGATGGCTCTTTCTCAATGACTTCCACGTTCTAAAAGTATAGATTAATTTTGCTTGTTTTTGTACTTTACAGAAGTGGAAGTAAATATTGGCTGCTTTTGTGTGACTGTTGCAAAGAAAACTCCTTTGTTAATAAACAGAAGATATTTAACAGCTTATATGCCACTGTGTTAAAGAAATTCTTTTAAAAAGAGGTTTGATGCACAGGAGGAAGAAGGAAGAATCAAATTATGGGTAGAACCACTGGCCCAAGGAAAAGGTAAGTATGTCTGCTCTATCTCAAAGGGAACAAAGAGAAAATAATCTAGGCACTTTTTAGGCAGATTTTGACTCCCAAACCTGAAAAGTTAATGGGATTCTCTTCTGATGCTTCCTCACGCCTACCACACCCAACACAGGCTGTCATGCACCATATGGAGTTCCTGGGCCAGGGATCAATTCCTAGTTGTAACCTAAACCACAGCTGCAGCAACTCCAGACCTTTAACCCACTGTGACGGGCTGGGGATCGAACCTGCTTCCCAGCACTCCCAAGACACTGCAGATCCTGTTGCACCACAGAAGGAATACCTCATCTGAATGCTTTCTATTTTTTTTTTCCTTTGAAAGAGAGAATATCTGCAGAACTGGGGGCAAATTTGGCAGTAGTTCTGCTTTTCAGAAGTTCACAAAAAAATGGAAGAAGTTTAAAATGTGCTAGGGAGCCAGAGAGAGTGTTCATCAGATAAACATAATTCATCTGAGGTATTGACGATTTGTCTGAAATTAGTAATCATGAATTTTACATGAAGAAAACTATAACATTCTTGTGAAATATGTTTTAAAAATAAATCAGTGGGAAAATAGGATGTCTTCATGGATGTGAATATTCATGATCTCAGTGGCCCTTTCGTTAATACTGAAATTAACACAATTCTTTTCAAAAATTTACCTGTGGGTTTTGTTTTTGTATTACCTTAAAGGGGATGTAAAAAAATAAAGTAGTCTATGTTCACAGAATTAATCTCTATCTTTACAAGGTGTAGAATATAGTGGAGGTGATAAACCTTAAACATATAATTATACAATTGACTAATTAAAAGAAATTTGCAGAATGATTTAGATTATAAAACTGTGAGTGATTATATTATCAAAGTAAGAAGAAGCTTCTCTGAGGAAGTGAAATTTAAACTAAATTTTGGTAAATGAGTAATAGTCAAGTCATAAAACACAGAAGAGAGATAAGTGAGGAGAGAATTACAAGAAAAGAGATCATGTGTTAAGGCCCTGTATCAGGAAATGCTTAGAGCTTTAGAACAAGCAAAAAAGGGTTATTCGTTTATTGCTTGTTGTAACGAATTGCATGAAATGAGGCTAGAGAGTTATAAAGAGGTATGCAGAGGCCATAAAACGAAGCCCATGGTAAGCATTTTCCACTTTAAGAAAAATGATGCAGTAGTTAATTTGGGATTGAAGAAAAGCAAGCTATTATAGTAGCCCAGGTGAGACATGGTAGTATCCTTGACTGTCATGATGTTGACAGTGAAACCAGAGTGGATAGATTTGTGAATTATAAAAGGGGATTCAATAAACCTGACTTACTAGATTTAAATGGGTAAGGGAATAGAATGTTTCCACAGATGACTTCTAGGTTTCTGACTTGAGAAAGTGAAAAAAAAAAAAAAATATATATATATGTGTATATTCTACACCTTGTAAAGATAGAGATTAATTCTGCTAACAGACTACCTTTTTTAAATTCTTCATCTCCCACAGGTTACCATATATGGAGAAAAATAAGAAAAAGAATGCATAGGTTTCAGAAGAAATATTATGGTTCAACAGTGGACATGTTGATTTGGTATGTCTCTGTTAAAGAAATAGTGAATATGGAGTAAGAGGGTGGATATATGTATCTGGAAAAGACAGGTTCCAAGAGATGAGCTTTTCTTACTATTCAGATAAAGTTTAACAGACATCATTTACACCAAGCTCAAAAATACCATGATGATTAAAAAAAACTCAACCATACATCTTGAAGTATTATTGTCTAAAGAAGAGGCAAAGAGGGTATATGAGGATTGAAGCAAAGAGAGATTTTGGTTTTTTTGGCAAAAGATGACCTATGCATTCATGGCCTTAAAAACGTAACATTTTTTTTTCCCATTCACAACCTTATCACCTTGCTTTTAGGGTATAAATTATAGAGAAGGAAAATAAACTTTATTGTGTTAGCACTACTGCCGTCTCAAACTAATCTGATGCCTATGCAATAGATGATCCATTCAAATTTCAAGACTTTAACCATGACAATTATTTCTCTATGCAAATGTATCATATTGGATTAATTAATACTTTACAATAATAAGAAAAGGCAAAGCAAAAGAAGTTCTGTATTTAGGTAAAAATAAATGTAGGAAACTATATTAAATATGAAAGTTTTTTTCAGATCTAAAATCTCAACTATATAGTCTATCCTGCTGACATGAAGTTTATGACTAGAGAAAGTCGACCTAAATATTTCCCTTCAACTTACTTCAGTTTCATGATAAATAAGACTCATTTCTTTTTATTGTGAACAGACATGGTCCTCCTGTGACAAGAACTAAATAAATACTGAATGAACACTATGCACAACCTTGAAGCAAGTGCAAACACTGAAACTTCTGAGAAAAAAAAAAAAGAGTATATAATCAAGGAAATTGGCAAGGAAGATAACGTCTGTTATATTTTCTTTTATTGCAAAAGAAAAGTAGGAGAAGAGAAAAATATAAACCAGAACTAGCTCCTAGACTTAGAACTATATAAGCAATGAAATTTTTTGGTAATTCAGAAAATTATTACATACAAATAAAGCATTTTCAAATCAAAAGGTTCTAAACTTTAAGTCTGAGAAGTTATTATGATCTTACTCAAATATAATGAGGGAAGTTTTAATTTGCAAAACAAAAAGTTGGCCTATGGTTTTATTGTCATCATTTTAGGAATTTATCTGGAGGAAATTTTAAAGTCAGATGGTGTCTAGATTATCAGGGAATGGCTAATGAATATCATTCGTGTTTTTCATTTCCTTTTTTATTTTCCTTCAATACATTTTGCCCCTATTATTTTACAGTGTATCCAGCTTGGTATTTTCTCTAGTTCATGCAAATATATGCTCTCCAAATACACGTTTCCAAGCAGTAAAACGCATAACTTTTGAAGAGATGTTTCTATCTTTATTCTTATGCACTTATATTCCAATATTTCCTACAATTTACTTCTTCATGAACATTAGAAATAAATACACAGCTTTCTTTTATGCATCTGAGAAATGCAACTGCCATCATGAGCTTATGCCTCAAAAGCTCTGCTTTTATTTTATCTGTTATGCAGAATGCCAGTATATTAACATAAAAAGATTGAACTCTAAAATAACCCTAAATTTCAAAAACTAAGGAGAAACTAATTCAACACTAATAAACCAGATACTAATCTTAATTAATTTCTATCTTTAAGTAGGGATAATTTTTTCTGACTTTATGTGTTTTAATTTCAGATTTGCGAATTAGGTACAGCTAATTCATATTTCTGAAACTACATAGGAGATAACAGAAAATTACCTTTGCAAAGTTGGAGTTGATCCCTTTAACTCATTGTGAATCAAAACTATTAAATTTTTAAGCCAACTCTCTCTCTCCTGTCTGTCTCCCATAAATACATATATACATATTACATGCATAACATACATATAAAAATATATAAAAAAATAAAGGAAAGTGATTGTCAGAGAACAGAGAAAATACTGATAGAACTATGATATGATTCAATCTAAATAAAGATCACTTCAAAGAAAACCAAAAAAAGAAAAAGGGCAAATGTATTATCACATTTAGGAAAAAAAAAGATTATAGAAGGAAGAGCAGTCTCAGGGAATAATACTTGTTCAATCATAAAAATATTACTGCTTATTATAGATTTAAGAACAATTTTGGTATTTTTTTAAAAATCAAGGGAACTGAAGGGAGAAGTGAGGAAAGATGAGGAAGATCCATAACATAGTAAAACATAATGAGAAATTAATAGACAACATGAAATCTGAAAAATAATGAGCTGTAATATAAGAATATCATTCATAAATATGGAGAAAAATAACAGGTAAAACATCTTTGGTACAATAGGATTGTGGCTTGAGTAGTGATGGGCCAGGGGACTGTAATGTTCTTTTTCTATCACAACCTGCATTTTGAACTACTTAGATATATTATTTTAATAAACTTAATGGGTACTCTGGATTCTATGAGAAGAATTAAATGAAGAATGATAAAACAGTTGTGATAACATTTATAGCATGCTTACCATATACATGAAGAAGGTTTTGTGAGTATTAACACATGTGATTCTCAGAAAACATTATTATTACTAGAATGACTAATTAGAAGGACATTGCAGTTTTCCATGTGACAGATGCCTGAATTAGGTAATGGTAGAATAAAGGGAAATTACTTTTTCACAGTTAGATATATTTTGGAAGCATAATCCATAATACTCAGTAACACATTAAAAATAAAAAGAGGAGTTCCTACTGTGGGGCAGTGGGTTAAGAATCCAAGTGCAGTGGCTTGGGTCGCTGCAAAAGCACATGTTCATTAAACCATTACAGTGGTTTAAGAGATACTGCATTGATGGTAAGTTGCAGCTGCAGCTCCAATTTGAACCCTAGCCTGGAAACTTCCTTATGCGGCAGGGGTAGTCCTTAAAAGCAAATAAAGGGGGGGGGGTTTTACAAATCAAAGTTTTCTAATATGTTAACAAAGTTGTGCAGCCATCACAATCAATTTAAGACATATCCGTCACTTCCCGGAAGAAATTCTATACCCGTTAACACTATTTTCCCAAGCCCTCCGGCCCTGAAGCCTCAGGCAACCACTAGTCTACTTTACTTCCATAAAGAGTTGTCTATTTTGGAAATTTCATAATAAATAGAATCATATAATATATGGCCTATTCTGACCACCCTCTTTCTTAAGCATGATGAAGATGCATCTATTTTATAGTATGTATCACTGCCTCACTTCTTTTCGTTGTTGAATAATATTTCATTGTATGAATAAATCACATTTTGTTTATGCACTCACCAGCTGATAGACATCTGTATTGTTTCCACTTTTTGGCTGTTATGAACAATGCTGCTACTCATTTTGTGTACAAGTCTTTGTGTAGATATAAGTTTTCATACCTCTGGTTATATATATAGTTAGGCATATGATTACTGGGACATGTGTAATTTTAGGTTTAACATTTTTAGCTTCATTTCCAAAGAGCAAAAATATTTTACCTTCTCATCGGCAATGTATAAGGATTCTAATTTCTCTACATGCTTACCAACACTTGTTATTGTCTGTTTTTTATATTATTATAACTCTCCTAGTGGGTGTGATGTAGTATTTCACAGTTATGATTTGAATCTTTTTAATGGCTAATGATGCTGAACATCACTTCATTTGCTTACTAGCCATCTGTCTACTGCAAAAATGTCTATTCTGATATTTCTATATTTTAAAATTGGGATTACTTCTCTTTTTATTATTGAGTTACAAAAATGACTACATATTTTTATTTATTTTAATTTTTTTAATTTTTTATGTTACTCAATGAATTTATTACATTTATAGTTGTACAGTTATCATCACAACCCAATTTTATAGCATTTCCATCTCAAACCCCCAGTGAACTCCCTTACCCCCCAACCTGTCTCCTTTGGAAACCATAAGTTTTTCAAAGTCTGTGAGTTAATATCTGTTCTGCAAAGAAGTTCATTGTGTCCTTTTTTCAGATTCCACATGTCAGTGAAAGCATTTGACGTTGGTGTCTCATTGTCTGACTGACTTCACATAGTATGATAATTTCTAGGTCCATCCATGTTGCTAAAAATGCCAATATTTCGTGCCTTTTAATGGCTGAGTAATATTCCTTTGTGTATATGTACCACATCTTCTTGATCCACTCCTCTGTCCATGGACATTTAGGTTGTTCCCATGTCATGGCTATTGTATATGGTGCTGCAATGAACACTGGAGCACATGTATCTTTGCGATTCTTGGTTTTATCTGAATAGATGCCCAGGAGTGGGATTGCTGGATCAAATGGTAGTTCTATTTTTCATTTTCTGAGGAATCTCCATACTGTTTTCCACAGTGGTTGCACCAATTTACAATCCCACCAACAGTGTAATAGGGTTCCTTTTTCTCCACACCCTCTCCAGCATTTGTTGTTTGTAGACTTTTTGGTGATGGCCATTCTGGCTGGTGTAAGGTGGTACCACATAGTGGTTTTGATTTGCATTTCTCTAATGATGAGTGATGCTGAACATCTTTTCATGTGTTTTTTAGCCATCCATATGTCTTCTTTGGAGGATTGTCTGTTTAGATTTTCTGCCCATTTTTTGATGGGGTTGTTTGTTTTATTGGTGTTGAGCTGCAGAAGGTGTTTATAAATTTTGGAGATTAATCCCTTGTCAGTCAATTCATTTGTAAATATTTTCTCCCATTCTGGGGGTTGTCTTCGTGTTTCATTTAGGACTATATATTTTTAATTAGCTCAACATTATTGTAGGGGCTGCAGAAAAAGAGCTCAGAGTTTCTTAGTGATTCATAAAGGTAAAATATATTGATATTAATATTTCAGAGATTATACACTTTATTAGGAGGACCACAGAGATTTGTCACTGCCCTTGCTGTCAGTTTACCTTCATCCTCAGGGAAAAACATTGATAAGAACTTTATGAAATAATTCTGTACTTTAATCCAATAGAGGGCTTTATTCTACTTTATTCAAATAGGTAGTATTTTAATAAAAAATTAACCACAATCATTGTCTTATCATCAACAAGTAGTTTCTGCTTTTCCTCATGCTTGCCTGAAGGCTTTTCTACTAATTATATACTAGAAATGTACCTTCAACTAAGAAAGACAGATTAGAGCCACATAAAAAAATTTCACTACAGTTGGCTACTTTTTTTAGAATATTATTTCTATCTTAACACTGTTATTATTTCCTGAAGAGCATAATATGAATTGTTTTTACTTTCCTCATGATCCAGCTTTAACTCTCAACATAATACATTATGCTTTTTCAAACTGAAATAAACTTTAAAAAAAGATAACATTTAGCTCTTTCTCCCAGACACCTCAAAATTTAGGAAAAATAGTTTTAAGCTGTTTTTATGTTTTGAATGGCAACTTAGATAACTTAGGCACAATTAAAAAACTGTTCTAACTTATAAATATATGACTGAACAAATTGTTCAATCAAGGCCATACCTGGGGTGTCATATTTGAGGATAATTTTAATTTCACCAAGAATTATAAGCCGACAGCAAGGTTTGTATTTCAAATAAATAATGCCTATAAAGCTCTTCCCAAGAAACTGGCATATGTTCTATCGCTTACAAGCACCCAGTGTTACAGGTAGTTATGATAGTCTTCCCAGTAGGGAATCTAATAAATACTGAGGACCTCGAGGAGAAAATAATTTATCCACACTTATATAACTGAAAGCAAAGTTTGATGAAGATCAATTTCTTAGGTCTGGTTTTCTGAGATCTCTAGTAGAGGCCACTGAAGTAAAATTATAATGGAAGGACGGTTCATTTCTATGTCTGGTCTGCAACGATGTCACGAAGCTCAATCATCCTAGTGAATTCATAGCTTTAAAAAAGCAAAATAATTTAGTAAAGAAATTTTATTATTAAAGAGAAAAAATACAGGTTGTTTGAAAAGTAAATTTTATATTACATATATTTCAGTTTACTAATTCTGCAATCTACATTTGTTGTTTATAGTTTTGTTTGCTAGTACCCTGGTTTCTGTTAGATTGTGAGTAAAGAGATTACTGGTAATTCTCTGATATTTGTTCTTCTCATTCTTCTCCCATTCATTAATTTATCATCTCTTACTTGGGAAAGACCCAAATGAAGCATGTATAGTATTATTTTATAGTCATATACCCAATGGATGACATGAATATCTATCTATCCACCACCTATAATCTAGTTGCTATCATTTTGTTGAGTAACATTTATTTATTTTTTCTTTTTACAGCCACACCTGAGATATATGGAAGTTCCAGGCCAAGGGTCAAATCAGAGCTGCAACTGTAGGCCTATGCCACAGCCACGGCAACACTGGATCTGAGCTGCATCTGCAACCTCTGCTGCAGCTTGTGGCAACATTGGATCCTTAACCCACTGAGAGAGGCCAGGGACCAAAGCCACCACTGTTAATATTCTAATGAACATACTTATCTTTTTTATATATTATAATACAAAATATATTATAATACAAGTATTAGAGACTATTCCAGGCCATAAGACAGTTTAACAAGTAAAAGCATAAGCTCTAGAATCAAACTTTTTAAGTGCACATCCCAACTACGCTGCTTGGAAGAATGTGTTGACGGGATATTTATTTTGCTCACCTCAATTAGGAAAATTAATCATACATACCTTATAGAGTGGTATGAATGTAAAGTTCTTTACTGCAGGAGACCAATTATAATCTGCAAACTTAGATTAAAATATCTATCCCACTTTAGCTTCCTAGCCACTGAATTTTGAAATTTGGCTTCCTTATATGCCCATACTCATGCCCACTGGCCAAGCAAAAAAAAAAAAAAAAAAAATTCTAATTTCTACCTTGATTTAAAGCTATGCAGCAGGGGTTCAATTCCTTGTTAACCTGCTCCTGCCTTTACATTCTTTTCATCACTTGCTTCTCCTCTGCTCTTGCATTAATATAAAAATACACCAAAAGATATCACATAACTCCCACCCCTTAATATGCTGGTCTATACCTCCTAGCTTTTGCATTATTCTTGGGGATTTCTTGAAGCAGAATTTAGTTCTTATTTACTCTAGTTCCAGTACTTAGTACATGCTACAGACTTAGTAAATTTCATTGAATTGATTTCCAGCAGATGTGTTTCACATTCTCAAGTACCTGGCTTCATTCTACAGTATAAAGAATGTGGCACTGACCCTAGTTTACTACTTAAAGGTACCTAGAATACTGGTTATTGTCATATAAAATCACTGTACAGCTTTTAGTTGTTCAAGGTCCCTCTCAAGTGCTGTCACTTCTAGGAATATTTCTCTGCTTACTCTAGTGGTAAAAGAACAATAAAACAGCAATTGACTATCTTGTACATTTTTTCATATATTTGGCATTTTTCCCTAATAAAGCACTAACCCCTTTGGCTAGAGAGATGGCTGATATGTTTGCATTCCCCAAATGCTGAACACAATGAAGGATGTCACATTCAGAGGTATTCAAGGTACCTAGCTTGATCTAGGTATATGCCTATTTAACTGTGCAAGGTTGCTGCTTAAAGTTATCTTACAGCTTGTTTCAGGGTATCACTATGCTTATGTTTGGGACTCCTGGAAGTCTAGTCTTGACTTTTGGTCAAAGTATGGCAAAGGTGGACTAGATAGTGCTTTGTTATGTGAAGTTTAAAGTTTGATACTCTCCAGCTGGCAACCAAGATTAGTGCCTCTGTATAGTTTAGGGATATACAAATCAATGGTTTACACCTGGTTTCACCAGCTACAGTTTGGCGTAGCTGCAAGGTCAGTGGTCTGCCAAAGATCTTAGTGAAAACTTTGATCCGAGTTCCCTGAAACTAAGATTCCTCAACTACATCTTGGTGATTCTTCATTTTTGAACAAAGTGTCACCTGAGAAGCTGCACCAGCAAACTACTCAGCCCCCATTACGTGCCTGCATTTTTTTCCCTGGTCTACTCTATCCTATATTTAAAGAACCCATTATGTGAGTAGGTCCTGAGAATCTTGAGACTACTTTCAATGATCCAAACCTGTGTAATTGATATAGTTTCCCTTCTATCATCTATTCTAAATTCATAATATAGAAGAATAAAATTTTAATCGAATATTCCTGATTTTTCTTCACTTCCATTATTACCAGTCTGGCCAGCATTTTCCCTTATATAAAAGGCTCAGATGTTTGCTGACATCCACAGGAATGTTTCAGGGACAAAGCAGGCATAGAATTGTGTTGTAATCCAATTTTTATTTAAATTGAAAATACAGATGCTATTTATTGCTTTTCTTCTGTAGCTAATCTTAGTAATGTTATCCTCCATCTGCTTCTTGAGTCACATTGATCTCCTATCCTCCCACTGTCCGCCATAAAACTATTACCAGCCCTAACGGTCTGAAGATATTTTTAATACAAGTAATAGCTAAGGTAATGATGATTTCTAGAATTAATGAACTGACATTTCAAAAGCAAGAAATGTGCATCCCTAATTCTGAGTGTTTATTAGTTTTAGAGCTAATGTCAATTTCTGTTCAGAACATTCTAAGGTAATTAAAATTGGAGAAAGAAATTAAAAGTATAAGTTATTCATTCATTTAGCAAGTATGATTTGAGAACTTGCTATGTTCTAGGCACTGTTCTAAGCTTATCACTATAAAAATGATAATTTAAAGCGATGACATAATTAAAAGTGTATGCATGCAAATCTTCTGCTCAATGAGTTGAATTATCTTTTTAGATTATTTTATGTAGTTGTGAAAAATGATAGAAATAACTAAGACTATCTCCAATAGCTATCAAAAATAAATGAAAAACATTGAAAGGTATGATCTGATCTAGTAATAATTCATATATGTTGTAATTTATTAGTTCATAAACTGATTTCTACATACAAAGAATGTTGTGGTATTTGGAAACCACTAATTTCTTTCTAGTAGTGTTTTTTGTTTATTTCTTTATTTAGTTCTGTTATTTGGGAATGTATAACTTAAAAGCTTCACTTTGTCTTGATACCAATACCACTTATATTATTGAATAGGATTTGAAATACTTCTATAAAACATTTTTTTATACCCAGAAGAATGTAAAGGATTATGCTCTCCAAAAAATAAGTGGTGTCTGTGATGATGCCCAATTCCCTTTCCTTTCGTTTTCTGTCCCATCTCAGTGCCAAACAGTGCTCATTTCCTCTGAGACAATATCTTCCCACTTCATATACTGGACTAAAAATTAAATAATGAACAAATCATATATTTTAGAGCCTAAAATTACAGGCAAGGGTGGGAAAAAAAAAAAACCCACATTGCTCCCTATGAATAGCATCCTCACTGTGACAGGAGCCTGAACTTTTCTTAACTGGAAGCAAATATCCTCATTTTGCCATTAGAACTTGAGGACCTGAATACCCAAGGCTGAGAGAATGTTTTCTGAGCCTATTAAATTACACTATGGTTAAAGCTGACTACTAGCAATTTCACATGGCTGCAGGATAACTCCAAAGGGTAGGAACACTGCATAAAATCAGTCCCCCAAGATTTCCATCTTAACACCATGTCATTTCATCTCATTTCTCCACCAGACTCCTATAACTGGACTTAGAGCCCATTCTCACTCAGTTTCTTCACTCTCAGTGAGGTCCCTCCCGGTTCCTTGTTTTCACCATTGTATAATGGCAGGCATTACCCCTGGGGATGTCAAGGACCTCAAAGGTCAGACACTCCTCCTCCCTCCCACTTTGGCAAAAGCTGCCTTCCTCCCAACGCAGGCTTGAGAGCATTCTCTCATTCTCAGCAGAGCAATTTATGCAGTCACTACCAATCATTCAAAGTTGGTGCTGTGAGATAAAACCCATTTACCATCTCTAACACACTCTGTGTGGTGCTTCAAGTGCCCCAATATCAAGATATGAGCACATGCTGTGAGCTCTGAGCTCCTCAAGGACTCATCACAAAGGGAAGAAAACAGGTGTGGGAGAAAACTAGAAAAATGGAAGAGCACTGATAGAACACAGGAAATCTTAACTCTGGAGTGACTGTCAATAGAAGGGACAAAGAGTATCTTGAGTGTAAGAATGAGGGCTCTTGTTTTTAAGATGTGTAGCTTGTTTCCTTGTAGGTGGGAGTGATAACTAAAAGTTCAGTATCTTAATGAATATTAATTTCTGAATGAAGGACTAAGAAAATGAGAAAAATGTCTTTGTGGGATTTTAATTGTCACTACTTGAATCCTTATCATTAATCAGGTGCCTACATTAAGGGCTTTATAAACACACATGTACCTAAGATAGCAGTTTTTCAAGGGAAGAATGCTATTCCATTTTCCTATGCAGATACTGAATGAATGAATATTTCTGTGCAAATTTACACAGCATTTACAGTTAAGTGCTAGAGACCAAATTTAAATAGTATTAGGTGCCAGTTGTTTTTCTACTCCATGACCAATCTTACCACATGTATATTATTCAACACTTTTATCCAACTGATATTTTTTGATATGGCAAAATAATGCCATTATATATCAACACAAAAGTTTCATATTAACTTTGCTGTGGTTTATTGCAAAGTTTAAATACTATATATGCATATCCAGTCCTTCTATTTGATTCATAATTAGTAAGGTTCAGTGCTTGAACTTCAATTCTTTTATTTCATATCCCCTCTGTTTAGAACCAACCATTTTATTTATTTATTTATTTATTTTTAGAGAGCTATCATAGTCATATTGCTGAAAAAAAAAAGTGATAAAAAGAAAAACCTTAAAAAATCAGTGGGAGAAAAATAAGGATATCACAAGTAGGGGGGGGGGAAAGCAGTGAAAGAAAGGATGGTATTTCTTATCAGGAACAATGCAAGCCAGCAGACATTGGAATGAGATCTTAAAAATACGAAACGAAAAAATAACACGTCAAACTAGAATTCTGTAACCAGTGTACATTCTTCAAAAATGAAGTTGAAATAAAGACATTTTAAAATAAACAAAAGCTAGAGGAATTCATCGCCGCAGACCTGCTCTAAAATGTCAAATGAGGTTCCTGAGGCTGAAGCAGAATAACGCCAGATGGAAATTGGGATTACACCTAGAAACGAGAGCAGTAGAAATGGGAAATATGTGGATAAACAGCAAAGACATTCTCTTTTTAAAATTCATTTGAAGAAGTTTCATCCAGTAGTTCCCCCTTGTCTGGGGGGGGGGGGGATGTGGTTCAAGGCCCCCCAGTGAGTGCCTGAAACGGCATGAACTCTGCATAAACTAGGTGTTTTCCTGTACATGCTTTCTTATAAAGTTTAATTTATACATTAGGCACAGTAAAAAATTAATGGTACCTAACAATATAATAGAAAGCTATAACAACATTCTGTAATAAATTTATGTGCTCTCTCAACATATCTTATTATACAGATTTAATGCCTTTTCCATCTTAGCAAAGCACTTACTGAGCACCGAGGCAGTAACTTTTGCAGTTTGAGGTATCAAAGCAAGACTGGCACAAGTTTGTTTTTCCTCCTTCACAGTTTCATGGACAGAAGACTCATTCTTACCACAGATCTTAACTACCTTCAGCATATGATTTTTTTTCTTCCTTATTAAGTCAAGAACTTTCACCTTTTCGCTTAAGGAAACACTTTGCAGCTTCTCTTTGGCGCATCTGACTTGCCAGCGTCATTCCTCTTATACTTTGGAACCAATGTTAAATAAAATAAAGGTCACTTGAACACAAATCCTCCACAGTCCAGCCACAGTCACTCTAACCAAGAGGACTACTAAGTGACCAAGGGAAGGGAACGTGGACAGCATGGACACGGAGATGATTCAGGGGTCAGCCAGGAGGAGCACTCGTGGTACTACTCAGAACAGCTACGCATAAACGTAAATTTTATGAATTGTCTGTTTCTGGAATTTTCCATTTCATGTTTTCAGACCACGATTGACATTGGGTAACTGAAACCATATAAAGTGAAACTGCAGATAAGAGGTGGGGGGGAAGGGACTGCTATATTTAAAACATAATAAGAGCAGGTATTATGGAGTTTCTTTTCTTTTTTTTTTTTTTTTAAATCTTTTTTCCCCTGAATATTTTTTTTTTTTAAATTTCCCACTGTACAGCAAGGGGGTCAGATTATCCTTAGATGTATACATTGCAGTTACAGTTTTTTTCCCCCACCATTTCTTCTGTTGCGACATGAGTATCTAGACATAGTTCTTAATGCTATTCAGCAGGATCTCCTTGTAAATCTATTCTAGGTTGTGTCTGATATGCCCAAGCTCCCGATCCCTCCCACTCCCTCCCCCTCCCATCAGGCAACCACAAGTCTCATCTCCAAGTCCATGATTTTCTTTTCTGAGGAGATGTTCATTTGTGCTGGATATTAGATTCCAGTTATAAGTGATATCATATGGTATTTGTCTTTGTCTTTCTGGCTCATTTCACTCAGTATAAGATTCTCTAGTTCCATCCATGTTGCTGCAAATGGCATTATGTCATCCTTTTTATGGCTGAGTAGTATTCCATTGTGTATATATACCAAATCTTCCGAACTACTATACCTAGAAAACCCTAAGGACTCAACCCCAAAACTCCTTGAACTGATTAATAAATTCAGCAAAGTGGCAGGATATAAGATTAACATTCAGAAGTCAGTTGCATTTCTGTATACCAGCAATGAAACATTAGAAAAGGAATACAAAAATACGATACCTTTTAAAATTGTACCTCACAAAATCAAATACCTCGGAATACACCTGACCAAGGAGGTAAAGGACCTATATGCCGAGAACTATAAAACTTTAATCAAAGAAATCAAAGAAGATGTAAAGAAATGGAAAGATATTCCATGTTCCTGGATTGGGAAAATCAATATTGTAAAAACGGCCATACTACCCAAAGCACTCTACAGATTCTATGCAATCCCTATCAAATTACCCAGGACATTTTTCACAGAACTAGAACAAACAATCCAAACATTTATATGGAACCACAAAAGACCCAGAATCGCCAAAGCAATCCTGAGAAACAAAAACCAAGCAGGAGGCATAACTCTCCCAGACTTCAAGAAATACTACAAAGCCACAGTCATCAAAACAGTATGGTACTGGTATCAAAACAGACAGACAGACCAATGGAACAGAATAGAGAATCCGGAAATAAACCCTGACACCTATGGTCAATTAATCTTTGACAAGGGAGGCAAGAATATAAAATGGGAAAAGGAAAGTCTATTCATCAAGCATTGGTGGGAAACCTGGACAGCTGCATGCAAAGCAATGAAACTAGAACACACCCTCACACCATGCACAAAAAGAAACTCCAAATGGCTGAAAGACTTAAATATATGACAGGACACCATCAAACTCATAGAAGAAAACATAGGCAAAACACTCTCTGACATCAACATCATGAATATTTTCTCAGGGCAGTCTCCCAAAGCAAGAGAAATAAGAGCAAAAATAAACCCATGGGACCTCATCAAACTGAAAAGCTTTTGCACAGAAAAGGAAACCCAAAAGAAAACAAAGACAACTTACAGAATGGGAGAAAATAGTTTCAAATGATGCAACTGACAAGGGCTTAATCTCTAGAATATATAAACAACTTATACAACCCAACAGCAAAAAAACCAATCAATCAATGGAAAAATGGGCAAAAGACCTGAATAGACATTTCTCCAAAGAAGATATACAGATGGCCAGCAAACACATGAAAAAATGCTCAACATCGCTGATTATAAGAGAAATGCAAATCAAAACTACCATGAGATACCACCTCACACCCTTCAGAATGGCCATCATTAATAAATCCACAAATACAAGTGCTGGAGGGGCTGTGGAGAAAAGGGAACCCTCCTGCACTGCTGGTGGGAATGTAAACTGGTACAGCCACTATGGAGAACAGTTTGGAGATACCTTAGAAATCTATACATAGAACTTCCATATGACCCTGCAATCCCACTCTTGGGCATCTATCCGGACAAAGCTCTACTTAAAAGAGACACATGCACCCGCATGTTCATTGCAGCCCTATTCACAATAGCCAGGACATGGAAACAATCCAAATGTCCATCGACAGATGATTGGATTCGGAAGATGTGGTATATATACACAATAGAACCAACCATTTTAAAAGGAGAAATATGCCTCTCCTTTTATAGCACATTGGCAGTATCATTAATTTTTCCACAATTTTCTCCAAATTAACATCACTGTCCTTTCCTTAGGGAACTCTTTAATGAACTAGGAGGAATGCAACATCTAAATTTCTATTCCACTTTTATTGTATATATTTTTTTCAATTTTACTATGTTTCCCTGCATTTAGAAATTTTAAAATGCTATTCCATTTGTTAACAAATTATTTATTCTGAATCTCATGTTTATAGAGTACAGTTAAACTCATACCAAATGAAGGTAGTGATGTTAATTGTTTTGCCTACATCTCTAGTGTCTAATGATGTGCTGGACATATAGAAGTTGCTAACACATTTTTAATTACTGAATGTATTCATTGAGTTATTAAGAAATATTTATATTGAGAAGTCATGATTAAAATACAGTATTTCTTTTTAAAAAAAAAAACTGTAAAACTAGATAACATAGATATGGTTGCACACTCCTCACTTCTACCAACCTTAGTAATACTTTTTCTTGAAGGGGGTCTAGTATTATGAAACTAAGATATTAAATTGTTAATCACTTTTTATTTAAGGGCATTTATTTGCTTTTTATTTAAGGTCATTTCTAAGCTTTGAGTATTTTGGGAAATAATATTAATCACACATAAATCCTACCCATTAGGACCTTCAAATTCACTGGCAGCTGAGCGAAGGAGAGATGGAAGGAAGACAGTAATTATAGGATGTGACATGGATTCAAATTTTAAATAAGCTACATGACAGCATTAAGGTGTAATATTCTGGAAATGTCCTTTAGACACTGTAGTTAGTTACAATAGTAATTGATGTCACATTAGTAGTAAATGAAATACTTTGTCCAGTATCCAATAAATAATTGAAAATAAGTACCTGTTTTATTTCCTTTCCTTTCCACTGAATCTAATTCATAGCCTGAGATTCTCAATTCTATACAGTCATCCATGTATTAAAAAGAAAAAAGAAAAAAGAATGTTTAGGCCACAAACACCATCCATCACTTAAAAACTGTAAATGAACTACGGCACAAACATCAATGAGACCCACACTTTCCCAACTTTCATCTCCAGTAGACAGACGAACAGTACACATATGCATTTACTTCCTTACCTGCCCTAGCATAAAACTGACAGAAAATTTATTTAAAAAGAGGGTATCCACAGTGATGAGGAAATTAAGTCTGAAGCCATTAGGAGGAAACATATCTTAATAAACATCAGAAAAAAAAGAAAAAATGTGAATGAAGGAAACGTCTATGACTCAGAGTAGCAGAAGCTACAGAAGAAAAGGATTATAATTAGAGGATGAAAGCAAGCAGTACTTCGGAACTTCAGAAAAAGAAGTTGTACCTGGAAATGCTAAGTAAGATGGAAAAGAGAGGTGAAACATGCAGTAGAATCAGGGACATTTATTTTACGCTTTTATTTGTTTCAGTAATGTGCTCCTTGTACCGAACCACACACACACACACTGCTGTGCATATAATGCCTGGCAGCAATCCACCTCCAATTCCCCAGGCAGAATACTGAAAAGAGGTTTCCTCAAAAAAATAATAAATAAGCTCTCTTAGAAGAATTAGAATAGCTTTTCTGTTAGCTGTATTCTACAGAAAAGATCGCATTCTGACATTTAGTGGCCCCTTCACTCAGAGCAGCAGTCTCTGCTCACCCTCCAGCCAGGAGGACTAGTCAATAAGCTTGGTTCAGACACAGAGCTCCCAAGTGGCTTGATACTTCATTTTAAAATCTGAACATACAACTAAGTTTCCCAGGTCATCTAAGGAAAATCAGAGACCAATTGCATAAAAAGGAACAAAAGCCAACAAGAATGAAAAAAGGCCACACATCACAAGGAAACTTTAATTAGGAGTCTCAAAGAGATTATAAAATAGACATTACATGGATAAAAATTAATATGATACCATGATAAATGAACAATCAGAGACAACAATGAGCATATATAAAATGTTCAAATAAATGAAAATCAATAGGCTTATGGGATAATGTCAACAACTCACCCAAGTTTTACAATAAAGCCAAGAAATAGACACTGTAATAAATTTAAGAATCACAACAGATTAAGATGAAATTTTAAACTCCCATAAGCAAAGTTTCAGAAAGGAAAAAGATAGTGAATTAAATAATTAAAACTTAATACAAGAGAATTCCTGTTCCTTAAGATAACAGCATTTCTAATTGAAAGGGCCTGCTGAATCCCCAACCCAATGCATGTAAAAAGTTACATTCCTAGACCTGTCATTAGGAAATCACCTTGTCTCTCTCTCTCACTCCAGAAAAAACTGTGAGAGCAGAAATTTTGCTTACTTTGCTCACTGCCCTATCTTGAGCACATGGGATGACATTAGTAATTATTTAGTGGATGAATGAATGAGTCAAGCAGTTCTTAAAGCTCCTAGAGAGGAAAAAAAGATACATCATATGGGTATGAGAATCTAATCTGCAATACTGGTGGTAGCAGGTAGTGGGACAGTGTCGTCTAATCAACCTACAATTTCAGTAAGAATATTCTCAGACAGCAAGAACTCACCAAGATTTCCTTTCAAAAATTTTTCCCAGGAAGTATCTGAAAATTGCTACAATAAAGTGAGTAAACCAAGAAAGAGTAAAACCTAAGGTCCAAGACACAAATTGCTCCACTGTTCCAACCAGGTGAGTGAGTAATTAAGAGAAGTTCTAAGACAGCAGTTTGCAGCAAAACTAGAGAGCAGTAAGTCCAGGATGGAGCGTGACATGGATGGGTGCAAAAGAAAATCATCTGCAAAAACCTCATGATGATCATAAATAAAGATGTGAAAACCCAAAGAAAAAAAGGAAATGCAATTAATAAGATCAGGAAAAACAAGAAGTTTTGGTTTTTCTTTCTTTCTTTGTTTTTTTTTCTTTTTATGGCTGCACCTGCGACATATAGAAATTCCCAGGGTAGGGGTTGAAATGGAGGTGCAGCTTAGGCCTATGTCACAGCCACAGCAAGATGGGATCCGAGCTGCATCTGTGAACTACGCTGCAGTTTGCTGGCAAATGCCAGATCCTTAACCCAGTAAGTGAGACCAGAGATCAAATCAGCATCCTCACAGAGAATCAGGTTCTTAACCCTCTGAGCCACAATGGGAACTCCTCAAGAAGTTTTGAAAAACAGGAAATGCAAGCGGTAAATTTTAAAACTAATAAGCAATATGTTTACGTTATATTAAGAAAAGTATGGAATTTCTTGAAAAATATTTTAAAAATAAAGAAATAGTCTTAGTGGGACAAAAGAATACCACTGGGATATTAATTTTCTCAAAGATAGATGAATAGATAAAAAATGTTTACATAGTTTATTTATTGCCATTTAAGTTTTCAAAATCCAAACTTTCTCTGGAGGGAAATTTAACAAATTCTAAGTAGAGAAGAATAAATAGGCCCATTCAGATAAACAATTTAAAAAGAAGAGTAAAGATTGAGCACTTTTCCAATAAAATATTAAGAAATATTATCAAGCTATACATATTTAAAATAGAATGCTGGTATCATAAGATTCAACAAGTTAATAAAATACATTTCAATGATTAATACCTAAATACAAATTTTAAAAAATTTAGTATAGTTTACAATGTTGTGTTAGTTCCAGGTGCATAGCAAAGTGATTCAGTTATATATATACATATATTCATTCTTTTACAGATTCTTTTCCCACATAGTTTATTACAGAATATTGAATAGATTTTCCTAGGCTATACAGTAGGTCCTTGTTGGTTATCTATTTTATATATAATAGTATGTATGTGTTAATCATAAACTCCTAATTTATCCCTCCCTTTGGTAACCGTAACTTTTTTTTTGAAGTCTGTGTGTCTGCTACTGTCTTGTAAGTTCATTTATAAAGTTACATTACACATATAAGTGATATCATATGATATTTGTCTTTCTCTGTCTGACTTACTTCACTTAGAATGATAATCTCTAGGTCCATCCATGTTGCTGCAAATGGCATTATTTCATTCTTTTTATGGCTGAGTAATATTCCATTGTATACATGTACCACTTCTTCTTAATACATTTATCTGTTGATGGATATTTAGGCTGCTACCGTGTCTTGGCTATGGTAAATAGTGCTGCAAGGAACAATGGAGTGCATGTATCTTTTTGAATTATGGTTTTCTCTGGATAGATGCCCAGGAGTGGGATTGCTGGATCACATGGTAGTTTTATTTTTGGTTTTTAAAGGAACCTACACACTGTTCTGCATAGTGGCTGCACCAATATACATTTGCATCGACAGTGTAGAAGGATTCCCTATTCTCCACAACCTCTCCAGCATTTATTATTTGTAAAATTTTCAAAAAAATTTTATTAGAGTGGAGATAACTTACAAAGTTATGCTACTTTCAGGTGTACAGCCAAATAAGTATATACATATAGTCACATATATACCCATTATTTTTCAGATGTTAGTAGACTTTTTGATAATGGCCATTTTGACCAGTATGACAGGTGATACCTCACTGTAGTTTCAATTTGAATTTCTCTAATAATTAGTGATGTTGAACATCTTTTCATGTGCTTTTTAACCATGTGCTCTTTTCTTTAGAGAAATGTCTATTTAGGTCCTCTGCCCATTTTTGGAATTTTTTTTAATATAGAGCTACATGAGCTATTTGTATATTTTGGAAATTAATCCCTTGTCAGTAGATTCTTTTGCAAACATTTTCTCCCACTCTGTGTATTGTCTTTTTGTTTTGTTCATGATTTCCTTTGCTGTGAAAAAACTTTTGTGTTTACTTAGGTTCCATTTGTTTATTTTTGTTTTTATTTTCATTACTCTAGGATGTAGATCTGAAAAGATACAGCTGTGGTTTATGTCAGAGAATGTTCTGCCTATGTTTTCCTCCAGAAGTTTTATAGTATCTGGATTTAAATCTAAGTCTTTAATCCATTTTGAGTTTATTTTTGTGTATGGTATTATTTTGAGTTTATTTTGTGTATGGTATTATTTTGTGTATGGTATTAGAGAATGTTCTAATTTCATTCTTATACATATAGCTGTCCAGTTTTCCCTGGACCACTTATTGAAGAGACTACCTTTTCACCATTGTACATTCTTGCCTCCATTGACAAAGAGTAACTGACCATAGGTTCATAGGTTTATCTCTGGGCTTTTTATCCTGTTCCATTGATTTATATTTATGTTTTTGTGTTGGTACCATACTCTTTTGATGACTATAGCTTTACAGTATAGTCTGAAGTCAGGGTGCCTGATTCCTCCAGTTCCGTTTTACTTTCTCAAGATTGCTTTGGCTATTTGGGGTCTTTTGTGGTTAAAAAATATTGTTCTGGTTCTGTGAAAAATACCATTGATCATTTGATGGTGATTCCACTGAATATGTATGTTGCCTTGAGTAGTACAGGCATTTTGACAAGATTGATTCTTCTAACCCAAGAAAAAAGTATAAATATAAAATGTTTAAATCAACACAAAATAATATTCATTAACAAATGGCAGTGGGGAAACTTTAATAAAGAAAAATAATCCACCTTTATCTATTTAATAATCCAGTTCCAATAATTTTAAATAATTTGGAAAATAATCATATTCCATGGCTTTCATAAAAACTGTGAAATAAATTTAAAAAAACATAAAAATGTGTGAAGAAATATAGTTAACAAATTGTCCTTTTGATTAGCAAGAATTTTCTATGCATGAGACATTAAATTACCAAAATATTTGCTATATTTTATTTGATACACATTTAATATTTGGTAGATTAAAAACTGCCAGAAATAAACTGGTAACCAAGTAGGAAAATATTTGCCTCAGGATGAGTCATTCTCTCACTACTCAATTTAAAGGAAATTCAATTTTTAAAACAAGTAAAGGATACAAATGGAAAAGACAAAAAAAGTAAGCAATATTACAATTATACTCAACGACTTCAATGAAGACACAGAAAAATACTACGAAACTATCATCTCCTATATCTTGTTGAAAAATATTTGAAAGTGTCTGTTTAGTGAACATATTTAAATCAAGAACTAGAACAGTCAGATGGAAAGAGATTTCAACGCTTATGAGTTTGTTAACTAGAGCAATGTGACCAGAAAGAGTCATGAAATTCTAGCATACATATTATTGTAGAATTGATATATTTTAACATAGTAATATTTAAAATCAATCCCTAATTAGTCTCTAATGAAATAGAGGCAAAAATTTCCACAATATATTAAGTATTCCTAAGATAAAACTATAAAAGAAATGACAAAGGCTGGATTTCCCAAGGTATGTACAGATAACGAACTATGACCCAGCCTTTGGAAAAGTGTATTTTTGAAGAATATTAAATAATGTAGAGAAAATGCCTATGATAGACTGACTTAAATTGAAAATCTGACTCCATATAAAATGTAATTTCAATTTATTTACGTAAGTAGTATGTATACTACTAGAGGTATTCACATCCATTAAACATACTAAAATATAGAATGTTGGACAGCCATGGCAGCAACATTTTAACAGTTCTAATAGCTGAGCAATGCTAATGAATAATTTATATTTTCCTCATATTTCTGTGGATTTTTTACAACAATCACACATGACTAGTACAATCAAACAAAACTACATTTTTAGAAAATTGAAACATTAGACTTCCATTGAAATATCATATGATAAACTAGGCCTATAAACATTTTAGTATTATTAAACCAAACATATACACAGGAAGTAGAAATGGTCAGAGATGGGCTATGGATGAAGTATAAGTTATAAGTAAATTACAGATCCTTGGATATAGACTGAAATTCCTTGAATGCTCTGGAGAACTACTATGTTCTTTTCGTCCAGGTCATGACTTGAATAAATTGTTATGTTAGAAATAAAACTCTGGCAACAACATTGCAGGGGTAGACTGCAGGCAACAAGATCATTCAGAATGGGGTCACTTTTATAAATATAAGAATTGATATGGCAGTGACTGTGGAAGTAAGAATGGGGAGGATGAGTAAAATCAACTAAGTTGGTGACGAATTAATTACAGACATAGATGACTAGAGTAGTCTCTAATAACTATTTCTGGCTGTGGCAAAGCAATGTAAAGGCAGTAGATTTTCAAAGATTATTTCATTTCCAGATACACTGAAGTTGAGAAGCCTTTCAGACAGCCAAGTGGATATGCCTAGAATAAAAAATAATAATATCCAAGAAAGAAATTTATTGCTTATATGTGGAATCTAAAAAAAAATACAAATGAACCTATTTATAAAACAGACAGAGAATACAAATTTATGGTTACCAAAGATGGGGGGACGGGGGTAAGATAAATTAGGAGTTTGGGATTAAAACATACACAGCACTATATATAAAATAGATAACCTACTATATGGGAACTATATTCAATATCTTGTAATATAATGAACCTGTAATGGAAGAGGATGTAAAAAAAGAATATATAATATATATATAAGTATATGCATATGTGTACATGTATAACTGAATGAGTTTGCTGTATATCTGAAACTAACACAATATTGAAAATCATTATATTTCAATAAAATTTAAATAATAATAATAAAAATATCAAAAATTTCTAGATAGAATATAATTAGTTACTAATCTTATTTTGTGCATGATCTGCATTTCTTATTGACAGGATCATCCTTGGGCAGTTTGATCAACTAGTTCTAATATTTTCTTTAGGAGCAGGGAGATTGTATATTATAGTTATGTCTGGGTGAGTCTCAGCTGATGTCCATTGACTGAGGATACTGTTTGGACTAACATTTGTCAAGCTAAAATTGTTCCAGTTTGGACAATAAATTGTAAATTCACCCTACCAGAAGCCAGTGGTCCTGTGTCAGAGTAGTTATGTCAGAAAATCTGTAGGTACCACTGCGGCTCTGGCGTAGGCAGGTGCCCACAGCTCAGATTCGCTCCCTAGCCTGGGAACCTCCATATGCCATGGGAGCGGCCCTAGAAAAGGCAAAAAAAAGACAAAAAAAAAAAAAAAAAAAACCCAAAACAAACAAAAAAAAGAAAATCTATAGGTACCTTGAATGAATATTCAAGCATAAGAGACAACAAAAAATACCCCATCATGGGGGCAAATAAGTCTTTTATGGTGAAATTATGTTTCAAAATGTACAATATTATGACTTTTTCTAGGATAAAAGCTATTTCAAGAATGGAATATACATTCGTTATTCTACATGGCATTTTTTTTTTCATATCCTAGTGCACAGAGAGCATTTTGACGCATTTCAAATGCATATGCTTTATGTGCTTTACTTAGTATTTGGAGAGCATTTACATTTATCATATGAGCTTCAAAGGCATAATCTGTAGTTCTACCATATTGGATAACTAAAGTTAAAGGAACTATATTCCTTTTTATGATGTCTTAAATTCTAAGATTCACAGTAATCACTTCATAGTTGATAAATGATATGCAGAAGGCTTCTCTGGCAACAAATGTCAGGATAGCCTCAAGCTTTGAGTAAAGGGCAGCCCAAAGGCAATATCTCATCCCTTTCAGCAATATGACCTAGAAAATGAGATGAAATAAACCCCTTAATGGAAATACAGTATTGCCAAAGGCACTCATCAGCAATAAACCCAAAAAAGATATTCAGTAACACTGCTAACAGAAATATTTTTAAAATGAGATGACTGGGGCAGAAACTACCAATCTAAGTATTAGTCTTGAAGCCTTTACTTCCCATATCAGAAGTGAGTAAATATGGGGAGCAAAAGTAAGTGAAGTAAAAGTCAGTCTAACATGACAATACACCACATGCAAAAGGTTTCATCGTTGTTATCAGTTATGACCCACTGATCTCATTTTATTACTGGAATGGACTGGTCACTCCTTAGAAGAAAGCTCATCCATTAGGCACATGAGAGTGGTGGATAACTACATCTGAACTCTTTCTAATGTGCACTGATCATCTGCATTTCTAAAGAAGATGATGCAGGACAGATGCGTTACCACTTTACTTCTAAATTATCAAAGTATTTTACATACAGTGGTCTATTGAGTATCTAAACTATAATTGGCTTCCAAAAGACATTTAACAGAAGCCTTAACCAAATATTCACTTTAAGGCAAAAGCATACAGATAATGAGTTGGCTCATAATTTTCAACTGGCCTACAAACTAATACACTTTAAATCTATTTGCACCAAATAGCATATCCTCAAAATATATCAGCCCTCCATAGCCACAGTTTCTTCATCCATGTATTCAAACAATCGTGGACTGTAAATATTTGAAAAATAAATTCCAGAAAGTTCCAAAAAGCAAACCTTGAATTTTCTATGCACTAACAACCTTTACATAGCATTTATACTATATTTATAGCTATTTACATAATATTTATATTGTAGTAGGTATGATAAGTAATCTAGAGATGACTTATAGGCAGAATATGCATAAGCTATATGCAAATACTATACCATCTTTTATAAGGAAATTAAGGATCCTAGATTTCAATATCCATGAAAGATTGTGGAATCAATCCCTTGTGGATACTAAGGGACAGCTGTACAGCAAAACTTTGCTAATTCTGTGAAGAAATAGGTAAATCCAAAATAATACCTATGTTTTTTTTTAACACATCTCTGTTACTAATAAAATATAAATAAAAAATACAGAAGATTTAATCACATATTAACAGGTAGATCCAGTGAATGTGTGCAGTACATAACACCTAGAAATTATAAAATACATAGTCATATTATGTGCTCATATATCATTTAAAAATTTGACTATGTATTCTAGATCATTTAAAAATTTGACTATGTATTCTAGGTCATTTAAAAATTTGACTATGTATTCTAGGTCATTTAAAAATTTGCCTATGTATTCTAGGTCATTTAAAAATTTGCCTATGTATTCTAGATCATTTAAAAATTTGCCTATGGGAGTTCCCGTCGTGGCGCAGTGGTTAACAAATCCGACTAGGAACCATGAGGTTGCGGGTTCGATCCCTGCCCTTGCTCAGTGGGTTAACGATCCGGCGTTGCCGTGAGCTGTGGTGTAGGTTGCAGACGCGGCTCAGATCCCGCGTTGCTGTGGCTCTGGCGTAGGCTAGCAGCTACAGCTCCGATTAGACCCCTAGCCTGGGAAACTCCATATGCCGTAGGAGCGGCCCAAGAAATAGCAAAAAGACAAAAAAAAAAATAAAATAAAATAAATAAATAAAATAAAAATTTGCCTATGTATTCTAGATCATTTAAAAATTTGCCTATGTATTCTAGGTCATTTAAAAATTTGCCTATGTATTCGAGTCCATAAGGCAAAGTCTTAACAACCCTCAATCTGGAATCGTCAAGACTCTGGTAACTGACCAAAATGAAGTAAGCCTCAAATCAGTCATAACTGTTATAAAATAAGAAACTCTCATAATCAATTAATAAAAAACTAATATAAGAAAACATTCTGCATTGAATATTGATAAAATTACTACTAAATATCAATAATATGTATTGCAACTAAATCAGTACCTAAAAGAAAAAGTCAGCCTATATTTATATATTACTGAAGAACCAAGGTTACAAATTACTACCCAAAAAAAAAAAAAAAATCTCAAAATACATCTTAAGTAGTTAGAAAAATACATCACAATAAATAAGGAGTAACAGAAAGGAAAAAATAGTGATAGAAGTTGAAATTAATTGAATAGAAAATAAATATACCAGAGAAAATATAGACAAAACCAACAGTTATATCTTTAAAAGACAAAAGACACAATCAGTTCTCAGATCACTGGTAAAATTAAGAAAGAAAAAAAGGGAATTCTGTCATGGCTCAGTGGTAACAAACCCGACTGGTATCCATGAGGGTGAGGGTTCGATCCCTTGCCTTGCTCAGTGGGTTAAGGATCTGGCATTACTGTGAGCTGTGGTGTAGGCCAGCTACAGCTCCAGTTGACCCCTAGCCTGAGAATTTCCACAATGCTGCAGGTGTGGTCCTAAAAATAAAAGACCAAAAAAAAAAAAAAAAAAAAAAAAAAAGAAGGTAAAAAGGTAAGAGGCATACATAACTGAGATCAGGAAAGAAAAAAAGAACACTACTATAGGAAATACAAATGTTAAAATAATTAAGATTTAGCTTAAAGGCATAAGTACCTAGAAAAAATATATCTCTCAAAACTAATTTAAGTGGAAATGGAAAACCTGAATAGTATTATAATCACTGAATATGTGGAATTTATAATCCCAAATCCTCCCACAGTGAGAATTCTAGGCTAATACATCTTCACTATTTTATAAAACTTTCAAATAAATAAATTCACTCCAACATCAACACTTGTAGAAAACAGAAAAAGAAAAATGTTCCCCAAAGTACATGAAGCAACATAATGTTTGAGAATAGGAGAATAATTATTAGAAAATGATTGAGAATAATTATTGGAAAACCTTACTGATAAACACACATTTTTAATATAACTTAACTGTTCTAAAAAAAATATTAGCAAACTAGATTCAATAAAACATAAAACAGGATAAAATATCATGGCCAATAGGTTCATCCCAGGATGTTAAGCTTCTTAAATATCATAAAAAACATATATTCATCTTAGCAGAGGCAGAAAGAAATAATAGGTTACATACATTAATCATTAAGGTTAGAAATAAAGATTATTAGCAAATTAAGATTAGAAAAAATAGTACACATAATATTTATAGTGAAACATCTAATATAGTTCTTTTTTTAGAAAAGAACAAGGATGTCTTTCATTACTAATTCTATATAAAACTCTACTGGAAATGTAAGGGAAGAAAAAATTAAATAAAAATTGTAAAGGACAAAACAAACCTATTTATTATCCATAAATGTTAGTGTAATTGAGAGTAGAAAGTACATAGAATCTACAAATATATTGTTAAAAGGAAGAATCTAGTTCATAGACTTTGCTGGATATGAAATCAAAATGTAATACTTTGTTGTGATTTCTCTTTTTGACAATGACAAGTTTGATATGGACCAATCTTCCTGAAAAACTGTTATGTTTGTCTGCTTAAAATGAGCAAAGGAGTGAAAGTCTGTAACAAGATTCAGAAAAAAATGGAAGCTCTCCCCAATCCTCCAAAAAAGCCAGTTTAGGCTATTTGGGCCATTGTAAAACTAAAGGAAATTTTTGATTATACAGTAAATAGAAGTTAAAGAGAAACTAAGAGGCTGAGCTGCTTTGGGACTCTTTGGAGAGTCATTAGGTTTGAAGGACCGAAAAAAAAAAAAATG
The DNA here is from genome assembly GCF_054392235.1 of Sus scrofa. Taxonomy (NCBI): domain Eukaryota; kingdom Metazoa; phylum Chordata; class Mammalia; order Artiodactyla; family Suidae; genus Sus; species Sus scrofa. The sequence continues at coordinate 182,891,191 of NC_139383.1, read as the reverse complement.
AGTATGGGGCTTTTCAAGTAGAAATAGCATTAGTAAACACCCCAGATTTTCAGCTGGGATTAAGAAGGTCTACATCCAAGAACAAATATGAACTAGAAATAGATCAGTCTTGAGAAGGACTAAAGTCAACTCCTAATTGGATTCAAGTGAACAGCCTCCATCTTACCTGCCTCCTCTTAGCAAAAGTAAATTCTACACGTGATCTCATCTACTGAGAGTTCATACATACACTCAAATTATTTTCACAAATTTTTATACCCAGTATTTGGAACAGAATTTTAAAAAATAAAAGGACAGCCAAATAAAAGGGCAATATTTAAGTACATAGAAAAAAAATAAAAGATACAATTGCAACAGATGCAAAACCAGTGATATATGTGATTTATCAGTTATCAGACACAGACCTTAAATAAACTTAATTAATATGACCTAGGAATTAAATAACAAAATTTAGGATTTTGCAAAAAAAATTAGAATTTATTAAAAAGTTCAAACATAAACTTCAGAGCCAAAACTTAAAATTTAGTAGCTGAGTTTCTAGGACATCAGATATTTCTAAATAAAAACTAGAAATCTGAAAAACTGGATTGGAAGAAAATATCCAGATTAAACACTATAAGAGGAACAAGGATGGGGAATCCAGAAAAGAAAATTGGGAGATACATGGGACATGATGAACAGATATACCATACCTCTATGTGAAGTCCCAGAAGAACTTCCAAAAAACAGGGAAGAAGCAATACATAAATATATAATGAAAAATATTCCTTAAATCTAATAGAAGTTATCAAGAGATTTAAGAAAACCTATCAATGCTCTCATAATAAATGAAAAGTATACCTCACTGTCTTAGGTCTACCCAGGCTGCCATAGCAAGATACCAAAGATGAGGTGGCTTAAACATCAAATATTTCCAGTTTTATTAGGAAATAATTGACAATACTTCAGCACATAAGCTTAAGGCATGCAATATGATGAGCTGATTTATACATATTGTGAAATTCCTACAATAGGTTCAGCTAACAATCATCATTATATATAGATACAATAAAAAGAAAGAGGAAAAGAAGAAGCTAAAAAAAATTCTTGTGATGAGAAGCCTTCATATTTACTCTATTAACAGCCTGCCTGTATATCATACATCAGTGTTTTATATGCATATATATATAACTTACACTGTGTTCTACATTACATCCCTAGTATTTACTTACAGTTGGATGTTTGTATCTTTTGATCACTTTTCTCCAATTCTCCCTCCCCTCTGCCTCTGGTAACCACCAATATAATCTCTTATTTTTTGAGTCAAAAATTTATTTTCTCAGAGTTCTGTATGCCTGAAGTCCAAGATAAAGGTGCCTGCATGATCAGGTTCTGGTAAGAACTCTCTTCTTGGCTTTCAGGGAGCCACCTTGTCTGACTGAGCAATCTTTCTGGTGCCTCTTCATATAAGGTCATTACTCCTATGATGAGGGCAGCTCCCATATGGCTTAATCTAACTGTAATTACTTCCTAACAACCTCATCTCCAAATATCATCAAATTAGGGGTTAGGGCTTCAACATAAGAATTTGGGGGGGTGGGGATATAAACATTCAGTCCATAACACTTAGTTGCATCATAAAAATATGATATGACACAAACCCCAAAAGAATATCTAAACAGCAGTAAGAAAAAACATATTATGTTCCTTCTAAGAAAGCAAATAAGACGAATAATGGAATCTAGAAAACAGTAAAATGAAACGAATTATCCACAAAATTATAAAACTATGCCCAATAAAGTTAAGTTAAAAAATTAAGGTAAAAATACAGTTTGCTGCTTCCAGCTATGGTGACATAAACATAACTGCTATACTCTCCCACCTATTAAACAACTAGAGAAAAATGTATCAAAACACAAGATTTTTCATATATTGGACCTGTTGGTAGCATTGAAATATAACCTCTGAAAGACAGAAATAACAATAAGATTATCTCTAAAACTGCCTCAACATTTCGCCTGGAGGCAGTATATAGGCTGTAATAAAGGGAGGAGTGACCGAGTCTTCTTGAGTGTGTGGAAAGTGATCAGAGGTCAAGGGTCTAGAATATATATGCAGATAAAAGAGTAGAGGGAGATGCATAGGGAAAGCTGCAGAGATCCTCTTGAATGTACCAACCAAAAATATAAAATTCATTGTGTCCGGCATTCAGTTAAAAAGTTACCAGAAATTTAGGGAAGCAAGAAAATGTGATTCCAAACCAGGGAAGCTAGATCAATGGAAAAAGATGTAGAAAACAAAGAGATGATAAAAATAGCACACACTCATGTTTAAATAACTGTAACAAAGATGCCCCATATGCTCAAACATTTGAGGAAAAAATGACAGAGATGAGGAGGAAAATGGAAGATACACGAAACAGACCATAGGAAACCTCTAGATAAGAAAAATATTTTCGAACAGTATCAAAAACGAAAAACACACAAGATGATATTTATAGCAAACTAAACACTACAGAAGAAGTGTTTAGTGAATTTGAAGACACAGCATTTAAAAACTATTCCAAAGAGAAAAATGCTAACAGAAATAATGGCATGAACAAAAACAAAATGAAAAAAAAAAATGCACAGAGCATAAGTGGCCTATAAGACTATCAAGCACATTAATATGTGTACAGTGGAAAACTTAGAAAAGTTAAGTGAGAAATAAATTTGAAGAAAAGTTAAGTGAGAAATAAATTTGAAAAAACTATGTGTACAGTGGAAAACTTAGAAAAGTTAAGTGAGAAATAAATTTGAAGAAACTTAGAAAAGTTAAGTGAGAAATAAATTTGAAGAAACTTATTTCCAAAGATGATACAAAAAAATCATAAACCAAAAGAAGGAAGATACTCAGCAAACACAAAGCAAAAGAAATCTAAAAAGAATCCACACCAAGGCAAAATTGAAGCAATTTTCTGGAAAACATTACTAAGGATAAAAAACTTCAAAACAGCTACAAAAACATGCCCATTACATTCAGAAGAACATAGGTAAGAATAAGCATATAACTTTACAGAAACTGTAAAAAAGGAGACAGTGGAAAGACATCTGTAAAGTACTATTTTTTTTTTAAAAAAAAAGGTAAAATTAGAGTATACAAAAATAACTTCAAAAATTAGTACTTTTTTTGCCTTTTAGGTCTGTGCTGGCAGCATATGGAAGTTCCCAGGCTAGGGGTCAAGAGGACCTTCAGGTGCCAGCCTACATCACAGCCATGGCAACGCAGAACACGAGCTGCGTCTGTGACCTACACCACAGCTCACCACAATGCTGGACCCTTAATCCAGTAAGCAAGGCCAGGGATTGAACCTGTATCCTCATAGTTACTAGTTGGGTTCGTTATTGCTGAGCCACAAAGGGAATTCCAAAAATCAAATATTTTCGAAACAAACAATAGCTGAGAAATTCATCACCTGCAGACTTATACTACTAGAAATGTTAAAAAACCTTCTTTAGATAAGAAGGAATTGATACTAGATAGAATGAAGTGATATAAATGATAAATACGTAGGTATTATAAAAGCATTTTTCTCATTGTTTATCTCCTTAAAATATAATTTATGGTTTAATATAAAAATAATAACCACATGTTGTAGAGTTTATAATATATTGTAGAAGTAAATGTGACAACAACAAAGCAAAGGATGGGAGTGGCAATATGGATATAAATCACTGTAGGGTTCTTGCACTACATGTGATATAGTATACATCATTAAAGAATACATTTTGGTAAGTTAAAAATATATATTTTAAACCCTAGAAGAAACACTCAAAAAATAAAGGGGTACAACTATAACCCAATCAGGAAAATAAAACAGAATCATAAAAATATTGATTTATGCTTAAGGAAGCCAAGAAGAGAGGTAAGAAATAAACTGAGGACATAGGAGACAAAGACAAACGAAGCAGAAAAATGGAAATTTAAAGCCCAATCATATCAATAATCACATGGACTATAAATGGTCTGAACAATGCAATTAAAAGGCAGAAATTATCGGAGTTCCCTTTGTGGCTCAGTGGTTAACAAACCCGACTAGAATTATGAGGATACCGGTTTGATCCCTGGCTTCACTCAGAGGGTTAAGAACCCAGTGTTGCCATGAGCTGCATTGCTGTTCCCAGACGCGACTTGGATCTCGATGTTGCTGTGGCTGTGGGTTAGGCTGGCAGTTGTAGCTCGGATTCAACCCATAGGCTGGGAACCTCCATATGCTGCAAGTGTGTCCCTTAAAAAAAAAAAAAAAGCAAAAAAAAAAGGGCAGAAATTATCAAATTGAACATAGATATACGACCCAACAATATTTCACCTAAAAGAAAGCAACTTTAAATTTCACAATGCAAGTAGATTAACAGCAAAAAGGTAGAAAAGATATACCATATAAATACTAATCTGAAGATAGACTCTCTATATTAATATCACTCAAAAAAGATTTCATACCAAACAATATAACAGAGCTTAAAAGGAATATTTCATAATAATCAAGGTGTCAATTTCCTCCAGAGTATATGGTGATATAAATGTGCCATGTACATTTATTGTACATTAACAGAGCATCATATATGAAGAAAAATGAAGACAAAATGAAGATATTTTCAGATAAATGAAAAAAGAAAATGTCAGCAGCCTACCTACAATAAAGGAAATACTAAAAGGAGTCCTTTGGGGAAGAAAATTAAAATATGATAGAAAAATGGAGATAGAGGAAGAAATAAAGAGCAAAGTAGATAAAAAAGTAAAGTTAAATGACTACTGTGTTTATAATAAAACATGGCCATGAAAAGCCAGGAATATTTTGAAATATAACAATGTTAAAGGATTGTCACTACCAGATACCAAAACTTATCATAATGCTACACTAATTACGACAATGTGGTTTATAGATATAGCCAACAAAATATTGAAAGTATCCAAAAACACTATCTTCACTTTACCATTATACTTCATCACATTTGTCATACATCAAGTATACATGTAGACATGATTTTTAAGAAAAATGGCAGAACACAGCAGTGGGATAAAGAAAACTTTTTCAATGATAGGTCAAAGCTATTAATGTAAGAAAAAAATGAATCTTAAGTCCTATCTTGCATCATATATAAAAACCAATTCAAATTGATTGCATATGTAAATATAAAAGGAAAATAAAGCTTCTAGACAATAGCATGAGATAGTGTGTTCATTATTCGGAATTTTTCTTTCAAAGATCCCAGCCCGTAATGCACCTGCACCTCCCAAGAGCACTCACAAAGCACAGAGTAGTCTTGAAGGTACTGGAGAGCTCTTCCCCAGCTCCCAATCTGGAGGGAAGGTGTGAGCTTAATACTACAACTGTAGTTTCCTTAAACATAACACAAAAATCATTTTAAAAATTTAGGAAAAATGTAATAATGTACTGCATTAAAAGAAGGACTTCTCAGAGTTCCTGTCGTGGCTCAGTGGCTAATGAATCTGACTAGAAACCATGAGGTTGCAGGTTCAATCCCTGGCATTGCTCAGTAGGTAAAGGATCCAGCATTGCCTTAAGCTGTGGTGTAGGTCACAGATGTGGCTCGGATCCTCTGTTGCCGTGGCTGTGGTGTAGGCTGGCAGCAGCTACAGCTTGGATTAGACCACTAGCCTGGGTACCTCCATATGTCTGTCGCAGAAGCAGCCCTCGAAAAGGCAAAAGGACAAACAAAAGAAAAAAATAAGGACTTCTCTTTATTAAAATCTACTCTATAAATTAAAAGGGCAAAATTTCAAAGTGAGACATGATATTTGTAACACCTAACTGAAAAAGAACTTATATCTGAAACCAAAAAGTTCCTCTAGAAATAGGTGAGAAAAGGACCAAGTAATGAAAAACATAAAACAAAACACTAAACACACCTCAAATGGTCAGAGTCCTAAAGAGGCAGCATAAAAAAAAAAAACAAACAAACAAACAAAAAAAAAAAACCTTAAAAAAATCAGTCAACATATATAAAGTTGCAAAAATTCCTTAGTTATTAGTCAAAATGCAGATTAAATCCTCTAAGTCAACAACTGGAATGGCTACATTTAAAAAGACTGACAAGGAGTTACCACTGTGGCACAGTGGGTTAAAAATCCAAATGCAGTGGCTCAGGTTGTTGCAGAGGCACAGGTTTGATCTCAGGCCTGGCACAGTGGGTTAAATGATCGGTGTTGCCACAACTGCAGTGTGGGTTGCAGCTGCTGCTTGGATTAAATCCCATTTCAATCCCCCCAAAAAGACTGACAAAGACAAATATTACAAAATCTCACTAATATATAGAATCTAAACACACTGAATTCATGGAAACAGACTAGAATAATAGTTACCAGGCTCTGAGTGGAGGGAGAAACTGGGAGATCCTGGTTAAAGGGTATAAAATTGCAGTTATAAGATGGATATTTGGGGTAGCTAAGGTATAGCACACTGACGATAGTTAAAAAATCTGTACTGTATTAAGTGAAAATTGCTAAGCGAATAGAACTTTAATGTTCTCACTATAACAATAACAAAATGATAATTAGGTGAGGTAGAGGATATGTTTACTGAACTTATTGTGGTGAATGTATCAAATTATATTTTATACCTTAAATTTATACAATGATATATGTCAACTATACCTCAATAAAGCTGGGGGAAGAAAAGAGTAAAGGAGAAAAGACTGAAAAGGTTTCATCTCCTACATATAAAGTATTTAGAAGTGGTCATTCCAATCATTATAACAAAAAAAGAGCTCAACAAACAAAAAAAATCAGTGACTTTTCTGGCACCGATCAGAGAACTAAAGTCACGTGAAAAACTTTCACCATGACATCTAGAGTCAGGTTCATTCAAAGAGATACATCCAACATCAGCTCACCTGGAGCAGAAGCTGCTAGAGCCATAAACTGGTAGGAACAATTTAATGGTAATTTTGATAAATTGCTGAAAAAGAGAGAGTGAGAAAGCCCTGGAGGCTGCAGTCTTAACCACCTTCCCATCTTAGCCCCGCATTCATGGATTTTACCTCTATGAACCTATATGATCTCAGAGGGAAAAGACAAGAAAATAAATTCCCTTTCATTTCTGGCAGAGTGGGGTAAAGTAATGACTTTGAAATATGTACCTTCACATCACTCTCCATAACAAAGGCCTGCTCTTCTAAAGAAAAGATTTTACAGAGATGACCTGTCCTGTCTCTAGGCTTCTGGGGAGGTATCCTTAACCATGTGAGCCACCTCTGGCTTTCTGACCAACCTAGTAGTGAGGGAAACAGCTATGACCCTACGGAAATGTTTGTGAAAGTCGCCAAGAGTCACACCTCGCCTGAAGACAGATTTAATCACAGGATTAGAGAAGGCGTCTCCTATCCCCTTGTTAGCACAATAGAAGTCAAGTATAATAAAAGTGGATTACAGCTGGAGTCGCTCTAAGACACAGACTTTTTCTGATGAGGAGTACTAAGAAAATCCTAATAAGGGGAGGAAAAAACAGACTCCAAAAGAATTTGAAGCCTCTGGCACCTATAGCGACAGCAAATACTAAACAAAGCTCATCTCTAGCCAGATGAATATAAGTCCTCACATTAAAGGCCTATTTACATCAGCTCCTATTATCCAGTGAAACATGTCTGATGTTTAACAAAAACTCTGAATGTTTCACAAAAGGCAAAACAAACAAACAAACAAACAAAAAAACACCCATAAATTGAAGAAATAGGCAGGTATCAGAACAAGATTCAGGTATAATTCATATATTGTAGTTATGAAAGAGGGAATTTAGAATAACTACATTTAATTTGTTAACAGTTGTTAAGTAAAAGGTAGACAACATATAAGAATGGATAGGTAATGTGAGCAGAGAGAACTCTAAGAAAGGATCAAAAAGAAATGATAGAAATTAAAAAATACCAGAACAGAAATGAAGAATGCTCTGAGAAGGCTCATGAGTAGAATGAACACAGCCAAGGAAAGAATCTGTAAGCTTGAAGGTATGTATGTAGGTATCAACTTACCAGAATGAAATACAAGTTTTAAAAGAATGAAAAAGAAAGAAACAGAATAGCCAAGAACTGTGGGACAATTTCAATGGGTGAAACACACGCAATTGGAAAACTGAAAGAGAAGAAAGAGATAATGGAGCAAGAAAATATTTGAAGTAATACCGGCCAAAACTTCCCTACAAAAAGACAAATACCAAACAACAGGTCTAGGAAGCTAAGAGAACTCCATACAGAACAAATAGCAAAAACATCCATATTTAGTCATATCATATTCAAACTGAAGTAAACTAAAGATAAAGGGGAAATCTTGAAAAAAACCAGAGGGCAAAAACCACCTTACTTGTAGAAGATTTAAACCTAAGGACTACATAGAGCTTCCTACCAGAAGCGATGTAACGAAAAGAAAGTGAATTAAAATGCATAAAGTATTGAAAGAAAAATGTCTAAAATTCTATATCCAGAAAAATTTTCCTTCAAAGGTAAAGAAGAAACATTTTCTCAGACAAAATTTTAAAATGGTGAAATTCTTCAGAAGCAGATGTGCCCAGCAAGAAATTTTTAAAAGAAGTTCTTCAGGGAGAAAGAAAATAAGTAAAAAATCAGAATCAACATAAAGAAAAGAAGGGTATCAGAGAAAAAAAAAAGGTAAAATATTTTACTTAATCTTAATTTATTTAAAAGATAACCATTTGTTCCATACAATAACAGTAATGTTTTGCATGAATATAACTTATGGTTAAGTGAAATAAAGAGTAACAACATTATAAAGGGATGGGAGGGAGAAATTGAGAATGGGCTAAATTACATGTATACTTTTTCCTATGAACTAGTACAGAGTATTATTTAAACATAGACTTAAATGTAAATGCAGAGTGCAAAAGCTAAACAGCCACTAAAAAATCATAAAAATAAGTATAATTAACATACTAAGAGAAAAAAATGGAATCATATAAAATGCTAAATTAAAATCTTTGAGAAGGCAGAAAAATAGATGCAGTTAAGAAAGTAAAAAGAACATGTCCAATGAATAAAAAAATATTAAAACATGGTAGAAATTACTGAAACATTCAATAATCATTTTAAACATAAGTCCAAGTAAAAGACAGAGACTGTCAGATTCAATTAAAAAAACTTACCTACATACTTTCTACAAGAAACTCACTTTAAATAAAAAGACACACTGATTAAAAGAATGGAAAGAGAGAGATCATATTATATAATACTAATCAAAAAAGTGACATAGGTATATTAATTGCAGACAAAGCTGGCTTCAGAATAGATAATTAGGGATAAAGAAAGGCATTATATAATGACAAAAGAGCTAATTGTTCAAGAAAGCATTACAGTCCTTAAAATGTATCCACACAACAACAGAAAATCAAAAAACATGAGGCAACATTGACAAAACAGCAAGGAGAAATAAACAATCCCACTGTTACAGCTGGAGATGTTAGTTGTTCTTTTTTAGAATTTGATAGATCCATCAAGCAAATAATTAGTTAGGACATAGTTGAACTGAAGAGCACCATCAATGAACTTGAAATAACTGACATTCATGGAATAATTCCTCCAACAGAAGAATACACAGTCTTCTCAAGTTCATATGGAACAATTACCAAGACAGCACACTCTAGGCATAAACACACCTTAATAAATATAAGAGGGCAGAAAACACACAGAATATATTATCAAGTGACTATGTCAAATCAGTAACAAAGCTGGAAAATATAAAAATACTTGGAGATGAAGCAACACACTCCTAAAATGGTCAAAGGAGCTTCAAGAGAATTTATAAATATTTTAAGCTAAATGGAAATAAATATACAAATTATTACTATTATTACTTTTTGTTTTTTTGGTCTTTTTTGGGGCTGCTCCTGTGGCATATGGAGATTCCCAGGCTAGGGGTCCAATTGGAGCTGTAGCCGCCAGCCTACACCGGAGCCACAGCAAAGCCAGATCCGAGCCACGTCTGCGACCTACACCACAGCTCACAGCAACGCTGGATCCTTAACCCACTGAGCAAAGTCATGGATTGAACCTGCAACCTCATGGTTCCTAGTTGGACTCTCTAACCACTGAGACATGACAGGAACTTCATAAATATATAAATTATTGCAAACAGTGTGATATAGCAAAAGCACTGCTTATTGAGCAATTTATAGCATGGGTACAGATAGTAGGAAAAAAAAGGATAAAATCTAAAACACTTCACCTTAGGCACCTAGAGAAAGATGAGCTACATATATCTAAAATGAAAAATAGAGGAAAAATGATTAAATGAAAAACAAGAAAAGAGAAAATCATTATAAGCTAAATCTGGTTTTATGAAAAGATTGATAAAACTGTTAAACTTTGACCAAGGAAACCAACAGAAAAAAAAAAAAAGATACAAGATACAAACTACTAATATCAGAAATAAGGTCATCACTACTGATTCAACAGACATGAAAAGGATAATAAGAGAATATTACAAAGAGCTCTATGCCCACAAATTTAATAATTTGCATGAAAGAAACAAATTCCTTGAAAAACACAAAACTACCAAAACTCACACCAGGAGAAATAAGTAATCAGATTGACAGTAATTCTTTTTTTTTTTTTTTTTTCTTTTTGCCATTTCTCGGGCCGCTCCTGCAGCATATGGAGGTTCCCAGGCTCGGGGTCAAATCGGAGCTGTAGCCTCGGGCCTATGCCAGAGCCACAGCAACCTAGGATCCAAGCTGCGTCTGCAAACTATACCACGGCTCAGGGCAACGCTGGATCTTCAACCCACTGAGCGAGGCCAGGAATGGAACCCACAACCTCATGGTTCCTAGTCAGATTCGTGAACCACTGAGCCACTCTGGGAACTCCGTGATTGACAGTAATTCTTAAAGACAGTGAATCAACACTGAAAAATTTTCTAAAAAAGAAAGCATCTGGCCCAGACTGTCTCATTAGTGAATTCTACCAAACATTTAAGGGGAAATGATATTGATTCTACATAAACTTATTCAGAAAACAGAAGCAGGGGTAACACATCTTAATTCATTCCAAGTCTACAAATGCCTACAGCTAACACTGTGTTTAAGGTAGGTTGCCGTTACCCCAATGCCAAAACCAGATAACAATATGGCAAAAATGGAAAACTACAAACCAGTAGTTCTCCTTAATATAAATGTAAATAAGAATTCTTAAAAACATAGCAAATTGAATCCAAGGATTAAAAATTATACTTAATAAACAAATGAGCATCATTCCTGGCATGCAAAGTTAAGTCAAAAATTAAAAATCAGGAGTGCCCCTGTGGCACACTGTGGGATAAGGATCCAGCATTGTGTCACTACAGCAACCTGGGTCACTGCTGGGGCACAGTTCAATCTCTGGCCTACTTTTGGAATGGATTAGCAATGAGATCCTGCTGTGTAGCACTGAGAACTATATCTGGACACTTATGATGGAGCATGATAATGGGAGATAAAAGAATGTATACATGTATGTGTAAATGGGTCACCATGCTGTACAGTAGAAAAAAAAATTGTATTGGGGAAATAACAATAAAAAATAATAAATTAAAAAAAAATCTCTGGCCTACACCAGGTAACCTCCACATGTCATGGGTGAGGCCCCAAAATAAATAAATAAATAAATATTCCATCACATCAACAAGCTAATGAAAAGAAAGAATATATTAAGCTGATGCAGAAAAAATATCTGGCAAAATCCAACAACTTTTCATGATAAAAATTCTCAGTCAACTAAGAATAAAGGAGAACTTCCTCAACCTGGTAAAGAAAGTCTACAAATGCCTACAGCTAATATTGTATTTAATGGTGTGAAACTGGCTGTTTTCCCTCTAGACTGGGAACAGTTCAAGGGTGCTTCCTTGTACCACTCCTAAATAACAGGGTACTGAGAGTTCTAGCTAGTGCAGTAAGACACACAAGGAAATAAAAGTTACACAGATTGGGAAGTAAAAATAAAATTGTCTTTGTTCATTGATAAAGTAACTGTCTACATTTAAAAAATCCCAGAGAACTGACAAAAAACTCTTGGAATTAATAAGTGAGTATAAATCTAACAATGTATATACAGGATAATTAGGTGGAAATCTGTGCATGTGTGTAACAATGTGCTTTATGTGTAATAGTCTCAAACTTGCAATAACATAAACATTTATCAAAAAGGGAAGAAGATAAATTAGGTGCTTAGGATTAACAGATACACACTACTATATATAAAATTGATAAACAAGGAGTTCCTTATCATGCAGTGGGTTAGGGACCTGGCAATGTCAAATCTGTGGCTCAGGTCACTGCTGTGACACAGGTCACTGCTGTGGTGTGGGTTCAGCTCCTGGCCCAGAAATTTCTGCATGCCAGCATTAGCCAAAGAAAAAAAAATAAAAAGGTAAGCAACAAAGTGCAACTGGATAGCACAGGGAACTATACTCAATACCTTGTAATAACCTATAATGGAAATGAATTTGAAAAAGAATATGTGTATTCTTTGCTGTATCCCAGAAACTAACAGAACAGATACTGACTCACAGACTTTGAAAAACATATGGTTTCTAAAACGAGACAGTTTGGGGGGTGGGGGGTGTGCAGGGGGTGTGGGATTGAAATACTATAAAACTGGATTGTGATAATCATTGTACAACTATAAATGTAATAAATTCATTGAGGAAAAAAAAAGAATAAAGAGCCAACATTAGCTAAGGCAATTTTGAAGGAGGAATGAAAGGAGTGAATTCATTCATTTTATTAAGAAATAAGTAGAATAATTAGATTACAGCATGGTATTTGTTCAGGGGTGATGAATAGAAAAATTATATAAGAGAAAAAACGAAGAAATATATCTATGCATATATTAAAGCTCTGTGTATGGTAGAGTTTCAGTTCAATAGGGAAATAAATTCTTCCATAAATAACAATATCAAGGCAACTGGTTATTCATACAGAAAAAATAAAATGGAACTGAACTTTACTCCAAATATAATTTAATTTCCACACTACATCAAAATAGGTGAAGATACTAAAAATATAAAAAGGATATATAGAAATATAAACTATTTCTTCAATAGCAGAGAACAATAGTTTAAACAATGAAAAAAAAAAAAAGCATATGTACATATTAAAACAAGAAACCTTTTTTTTAAGCCTTCACAGGCAGCATGTGGACGTTCCCAGGCTAGGTGTCCAATCGGAGCTTCAGCTGCTGGCCTGTGCCATAGTCACAACACTGGATCCTTAACCCACTGAGCAGGGCCAGGGATAAAACCCGTGTCTTAATGGATACCAGTTGGGTTTGTTACAGCTGAGCCATAACAGGAACTCCCCAAACCAGAAACTTTTGACAAATTTTACCGCATTAAAATGCAAACATTCTATCTGGGTGAGAAGTTCCTGAGATAATCACTTTCCTAGAGCCTGGAGTACTTTATGCAAATTTCTATTTGTAAAAATGTTTACTTGCTTTAGTCAGTGCACTGTCCCTTAAAATCAAACAGTGAGCCTATTGAATATTTTTAAAAGCTGATGAAACTTCATGACAATGAAGTACACTGAATTAAGTACTTTGAACATTGGTGAAATGTTTAATGTGTTACTCGCATTTATAGTTAAAAACTATCTCTGGGTTACTAGTGTAGGTAAGCCCTGGAATGCTCATAGCCCTACACTAAATAAGACGCAGGAATTCTCTCAGCTGGTAATTAAAAATATGCTTAATGACCGTCTCTCCAGTGCAGTGTGAGGCAACATAATCTCATCCAGGTCACTACTATATACCTGCAGATCTTCTGATGGAACTGCTATTTCCCCTTAGAATGGAAAAGGGTCAAGTTTTCTTGGGGATCTGAAATCTGTAGGAACAATTTCAGAACTCCCTTTAACCTTAGGGTGTATAAACCACTCGTAAATGGGAATAAAATATAAGCTATATATCCCCCTCTTAAGTCCTTCTAAGTGTCAAGGACCAGATACAGGCATTGAAGCATGCCTGTTAGTACCCATATACTTTTTGAGTCTGTCTCATTTAGGAAGGACAAATCGTGTTCCCATCAGTATAACCTTCTTAAAGTGAGAACACTAACCACAGATTATAGGAAATACAAGTGTGACCCAAGAAAACCATGGAATACATTTTTTAAAACTGCTACAATCTGGGAGTTCCTGTCATGGCTCAGTGGTTAGTGAATCCAACTAGGAACCATGAGGTTACAGGTTCGATCCCTGGCCTTGCTCAGTGGGTTAAGGATCCAGCATTGCCGTGACCAGTGGTGTAGGTCACAGACATGGCTCGGATCCTGCGTTGCTGTAGGCTACAGCTCCGATTAGACCCCTGGCCTGTGAACCTCCATATGCCATGGGTGCGGCCCTAGAAAAGGCAAAAAGACACACACACACACACAAAAATCCTACTACAATCTGGTAAGAAAAACACAACCTAACATAAAGATTAGTAAAGGTTTTCAACTCCCCAAAAATCTGAAGGGCCAAAAACCTCTTGCAAAAATTTTTAATCTTACTAGTATATCAAATAAATTCAAGTTTATATAAGAATGAGAAAGCATTCCATATTAAATATGTCAATTCCAAAGTAATAGATATTGTGATATACATAATATCTAAGGAATTTATTTAAAGCCTGAAACATGGAAGAAAGTTCAACATTAAAACTACTGAAACACTATACTGTTTTTACACTAAGACTTTGTTTTTTCAGAGCATTTTAATGTTCACAACAAAATAGAGAGGATAAAGATATTTTTTATACCTTCCTGCTTCCACACATGTATAGACTCTCCTATTGTTAATATCCTCAACCCCAGCAGGACATTTTCCACAACCGATTAACATAAATTTGACACATCATAACCACTGCAAGTCCATGCCTACATAACTTCTCTCACTTGGTATTTTATGTTCTCTGGGTTTCAACAAATGCATAATGAACTGTACCTATTACTATGGCATTACACAGATATTTTCACTGCCCTAAAAATCCTCTGTGCTCTGTCTACGCATCCCTAGCACCAAACACCTAACAACCAATGATCTTTTTACTGTTTTCATAGTTTTGTTTTTCCCAGAATGTCATATAATTGGAATCATACAGTATGTAGCATTTTCAGACTGTCTTCTTTCACTTAATATCAGGCATTTGATAAATATGAATAAAGCTGCTTATAGAAATCCATGTGCTGTTTTTTGTGTATGTGGACCTAAATTTTTAACTCCTTTGGTGAAAATGAGTGTGATTGTTTGAACATACGGTAAGTGTTGAAGGAACAGGCAAACTGTCATCCAAAGTGGCTGCGCCATCTTGTATTCCCACCAGCAGGGAATGAGAGATTTCCATATGCCTCATATCCTTCCCAGCATATGGTGTTGCCAGTGTTCCTGATTTTTGGGGTTCTTAATAGGTGTAAAGCAGCATCTCATTGTTATTTTAATTTGCATTTCCCTTATGACATATGATATAGAATATCTTTTAACATTTTTTTTTTTCCATCTGTATATTTCCTTTGGTGAGGTATCTGTTAAGGTCTTTGGCTCAATTTCTAAACATGTTGTGTTTTCATTGTTGAGTTTTAAGAGTTCACTGCATATTTTGGATGACATCCTTTATCAGATGTGTCTTTTGTAAATATTTTCTCCCAGCCTGCAGCTTGTCTTCTCATTCTTTTGACACTGTCTTTCAAAGAGCAGAAGTCTTCAATTTTAAAGAAATCCAGCTCAACCCATGCACCTATAGTCAGCTAATCTATGACAAAGGAGGCAAGAATATACAACGGGGAAAAGACAGCCCCTGCAATAAGTGGTGCTGGGAAAACGGGACCAGCCACATGTACAAGAATGAAATTAGAACACTTCCTAACACCATACATAAAAATAAACTCAAAATGGATTAAAGATTTAGATATAAGACCAGATCCTATAAAACTCTTGGAGGAAAAAACATAGGCTGAACACTCTCTGACACAGACAACAGCAACATCTTTTCAGATCCATCTCTTAGAGTAATGACAGTAAAAACAAAAATAAACAAATGGGACTTAATTAAACTTAAAAGTTTCTGCACAGCAAAGGAAACCCTAAACAAAATGAAAAGACAACCCACAGAATGGGAGAAAATCTTTGCAAATGAATTGACTGACAAGGGATTAATCTCCAAAATTTGTAAAATTTATAAACACCTTTTTCAGCTCAATACCAAAATTACAAACAATCCCATCAAAAATGAATATAAGATCTAAACAGACAATTCTCCAAAGAAGACATACAGATGGTTGAGAAACACATGAAAAGACAAATTATTTGAGAAATGCACATCAAAACCACTGTAAGGTACTACATTACACCAGCCACAATGGCCATCATCAAAAAGTCTACAAATAATAAGTGCTAGAGATGGTGTGGAGAAAAAAGAACCCTATTACACTGTGGGTGGGAATGTAAATTGGTGTACCACTGTGGAAAACAGTAGGGAGATTCCTCAGAAAACTAAAAATAGAACTATCATTTGATCCAGCAATCCTACTCCTGGGCAAAGAAAACCATGGCTCGAAAAGACACATGTACTCCAGTGTTCATTGCAGCACCATGTACAATAGCCAAAACATGGAAACACCCTAAATGTCCATCAACAGAGGAGAGGATCAAGAAGATGCGGTACATACACACAATGGAATATTAATCAGCCATTAAAATGAATGAAATACCAGCATTTTTAGCAACATGGATGGACCTAGAAATTATCATGCTAAATGAAGTCAGTCAAACAATGAGACACCAACATCAAATGCTATCACTTACATGTGGAATCTAAAAAAAGAACACCATGAACTTCTTTGCAGAACACATACTGACTCACAGACTTTGAAAAACTTATGGTTTCCAAAGGTGACAGGTTGGGGGGGGGGTGGAATGGGCTGAGGGTTTGGAATGGAAATGCTATAAAATTTGGTTGTGGTGATTGTTGTGCAACTATAAATGTAATAAAATTCATTGAGTAATTTTAAAAAATAAAGCAGTCCAGCTTATCAATCAATTTGTTTATGGATTATTTTGCAGGTGTTGTGTATAAAAAGGCACCACTATACCCAATGTCATCTAGGTTTTCTCCTGTTGTCTTCTAGGATTTTGTAGTATTGTTTGTTAGGTTCAGATCTGATTCATTTTGAGTTAACTTTTGTAAAGGTTGTTAGGTCTGTGTCTAGAGTCACATTCTGCATGTTGTTCCTGCAGCATTTGTTGAAGAGACTATCTTTGCTACATTGTATTGCCTTTTCTCCTTTGTCAAAGATCCAGTGACTATATTCATGGGGGTCTATTTCTGGCTATCAGTTCTATTTTCCTGTTCATTGATCCATCTGCCTATTCTCCCATTGATACCACATTTTCTTGATCACTATAGTTTTATAGTAAAACTTGAAACTTGGTATCATCGATCCTCTTTGTTCTTCTTCAATATTGCATTGGCTATTCTAGCTATTTTGTCTCTCTACATAAATGTTAGAATCAGTTTATCAATATCCACAAAATAACTTGTTGGGATTTTGGATGCTATTGCACTGAATTTTCTGGTCAAGTTGGCAAGGAATGATATCTTGACAATATTGAATCCTCCATCCATGAACATGAAATATTTATTTTTTTAGTTTTATGTTTATATTGTTTTTATATTATACTTGCATGAGTAAACACTGTAATTCATAATTTTTGGATCATTAAAAATGTTAAATTATATATTTTGGTTTGTGATGCAAGATAATTCTCTATACTTTTAATCAGAAATTTGGGGTTTATTCTTATTTTCAGTTTTTAGTAAACTTAATTTATTCAGAATGAGTACGGAATGCTAGTTAATCTATATTCCAGTGAAGTGAAAATTCTCATATGTCCTAAACAAAGATTACTAATTTGCAGGGAACTGCAGCATATCAAAACATATCTAATACTGAAAAAGTAAAATAAGATACAAATCTCTATAACTAACTTTTCTTCAGAAGGATTTCCAGTGCCTGGAAATTGCCATTCTAATTATTTTTAATGTTTTTGATATGTGTATTTTTAAAGTAAATCCCTGATCTTTGCTGTTTCTCATATGAATATCTTGCATAAAATGTACTACAAAATGTATAAATAGATGGTCTTTCAGTTTATTTGGATTAGATTAGTTTTTCATTGAGCTGTACAGCTTATAGACTAATGTTACCATTTTCTTAATATCTAGACTTTTTTCTGAATATGATTCAAGAAATATTCTAAAAAATAAAGGCATAAGAAAAATATATTTGAACAAAATACCTGCCTGGGTATAGAGGATAGATGTGATAGTTTCCAAGGTTTAAAATATATAAGAATGAAATATTATTTGGTCACATGGGTATGTGGCAAAAATAAACTATAAGGCTACTACCAAGAATGTTTAGAAATGAGTTAGACTTGAGGATTGCTACATACTTACTTGATATTTTCTTCAATGGCTTCCTTATTTTTTCATATATTTCATAATGGGCATTATAGATCTCCTTACATAAATATCCTATACAACTGCATGAGGAATCTTATATATGAATTTCATCTCCAAATAGTTAGAAATCAGGATACCACTGTGAAACTACCATGAAATATAGCAAAGTATTACTGAGGAAGTTTAAAGAATCTTGCTATACCTTTAATAAAAGTTACTTGTATGTTATGATAAATAGATGACACATCCAAGAAGTGATTCAGCTGTTGGCTGTCTGATGGGCTCACTGTTATGTGACTCATTCCTAGATACAAGTTTCCAGAAGGGGGACATTTACATATAACTATAGCAATAAAACCCATGAATGTTATGGCTTCACTCTCATTATCACAGTAATTGGTACACATAGAGTTATTCTTTAATTAAACCTGGCCTAAAATTTTGAGATTCTATCACTTCATTTCAAGATGTATACAGGAAATATTGAAAAGTTCTTCACAATATAACCTTGACAGAATGAAAATATTTTACTAAATTACTTGTAATTTGTCAGCCTCTCCTTTTCAGTCCCCTCTTTTAAGCAGAGAATTCTTACCATGGAAAAGTTTATCTTTCCATCACTTTATAAATAATGAATGCATGTTTTCAACTATGGATTACTTCTGTTAGAATCATTATTATACTAGGTATTGAAATAATCTAAGAGGCACTCATTTGTCTGTAATTGGAAGCCTATCTTCAAGATATAAATACGTAAGCAGGTATTAAAAGGTTATTTGTTTTTCAGATATTAAACAGTATGTTAAAGCTTCAGGATTTATCATAGTAATCCATATTTGCATGCAAGTGATCACAAAGAAAGCCAGATTCTTATTGTAGATTTAGAATAGCTTGGAGTTCCCATTGTGGCTCAGTGGAAAAGAACCAGACTAGTATCCATGAGGACAGGGTTCAATCCCTAGCCTCACTCAGTGAATTAAGGATCCAGTGTTGCCATGAGCTGCAGTATAGGTCGCAGATGCAGCTTGGATCCCACATTGCTGTGGCTGTGGTGTAGGCTGGCAGCTATAGCTCTGATTTTGACCCCTAGCCTGGGAACTTTCATATGCTGCAGGTGTGGCCCTAAAACAACAACAACAACAACAACAACAAATAATAATAATAATAATAATAATAATAATTGCTTGACACTAAGAGGGTGTCATACGTAACCAGGAGTGATGGAAGAGGTTATCATTTGAAACAAAGGTTGCTTTCACCTCAGCTACAAACTTTCACTCTTAGTTGCCATACAATCTTATGTGCCTGCTCTTTTACCATACAAATACACAGAAAATGCCTTTTTAATGTCAAGTTACACTTTGCATATTCCCAATAGTCCATTAAGCCATTAGATAAATGAGATCAAGCCATCACCCTGCAAGGTCACAGTCATCACCCATTCAGCTTTACATACGTAACCAAGGGTGATGGAAGAGGTTATCATTTGAGAGGAACTCATAGGGTACTTCTTGCTTATCTGCATCCCCAGTGGTGTCCTTTATTTATCCCCTCTTGGTTATAAAATGTTTTCAGCATCAGTGATGTTCTCAAACATTCAGATACTAAATATTTTGGTGTCAAGTCTATATTATCTAAGTTAAGTGTATGATCTAAGTGAGCTGATTTTAAAATCAAGACTCTAGGATTTCTTATACTATTAATGTTGTCAGCTAGTAAGGCTATGTCTATAAAGTCACCGATTTTTATGTGTCTTTCCATGTAGTTCTTTTTTTTTTTTTTTTTTTTTTTTTGGTCTTTCTAGGGCCACACCTGCAGCATATGGAGGTTCCCAGGCTAGGGATCCAATTGGAGCCGTAGCCACTGGCCTACACCACAGCCACGGCAACGCCAGATCTGAGCCATGTCTGCAACCTACACCACAGCTCATGGCAATGCCGGATCCTTAACCTACTGAGCAAGGCCAGGGATTGAACGCACAAACTCATGGTTCCTAATGGGATTAGTTTCTGCTGCACCACAACGGGAACTCTTCCATGTAATTCTAAAAATACATTTCACTCATTGTTTCTTCCCTTCATATTATATTACTAGTAGCATTAAGTTAGTGTTTATGATCAGTCTAGCATACATATTTTATCCTAGCCTGTGAGTTTCTTCCCATGGAAAATCATGTTTTGTTTTGTTTTTCTAAAAGAAGTCTTTGTACTGCTAAATTTTCCCCTGCTGTAAAGTCTCCCATATTCTATTTAATACTGATGGACAGATGCTTCAGTTTACTCAGAGAATTCTTAATCTGACCTATGTTAAAATACCCCTAGTACAGAGCAGAGCAACATAAGGGAGGTTAACTGCATAGTCCATGTAACAGAGTGCTCATCATAATAACTGGGATAATAACTTAGGCTGAGTGGGTACAAATTGGATTTTTTCCAATGGGTTTCACAGCCCATGCTTTGCCATTAAGATTGTTACCATGCATCGACTATCCATTGCCAGGAGTACTCTTCACATGACATCAACCTCTTCTGGTCCTAAAGAGGTAAAATATTCATTACCTCTTAAAGATAAGCTTTTGTTCAGACCTCTTCCTTCCCAAGACCCTTCACAGTAAGAGCTACAGTGCTACTATGCACAGGGCCAACACTAACAGGAGGCAGAGAGAGCACAGGCCTTTCTACATCAAGCACCGCCAGCCAAGGCATTTTTAATTTTGGTGTCATTACTTAAGGGCTTTGGGGAGAACTCTGCATTCTCGTTCTAGCTTCTAGAATTTTTATGTAAATGAGACAACACATCAGCACATTAACAACAACAGTCCAAGGTTGAAACCTATCTCTGACATCCAGACAAATTCCACTTCTCATAACAATTACATTGGCATAATCTCAAAGGCAAGTAAACTGTTTTTCTGCTGAACATGCCCATGTATAGCTTTTCATCACTATCTTCTGGTAGTTCTTTCTGCATTTCAACACCCTTACCTCTCCTACCAATTTATAATTCCTTAGACAACAATTTCTGTTGGATTCATATGCACCCGCTTTATAACAGCAAGGACAGGCTCTTGATCCATCACCTATCCAACAGCACTGAAGAACGGTGCTGAGGCTACTACAAAGAGGGGAGTGCAGCAGTAAAGGGCAATGGAAAACCAGACACTGTGAATGGTGAGCCCACAGTAAATGGGTCACGCTTTGACAACACGAAAATGCAAAAACAAAGAAATCTAATGGTCAATACTTAAATATTTTTTGTCTCAGTTGATGTCCTTGGAATCTTTCTTTTCTAAAATAAAAGCAAAAAATGCTCATGTTTCATATGACAGAAGTTTCCTATACTTTACCAATCAATGCCTTGGATTTGACATATTTAAACAGTGAATCATTTATATTTAACATTCACCATTATTAGTATAGAAGTAACACAAGCTTACGCCACTACTTGCAAGGTTCTTAGTTCTAGAAATAGAGGTCTGGTTCTTGTCAGTAGAATGAGAATTTCAGGAACTTTTTTTCTTTTTTTTCTTTTTTTTTTTTTTGGTCTTTTCAGGGCCGCACCCGCAGCACATGGAGGCTCCCAGGCTAGGGGTTCAATCGGAGCTGTAGCTGCTGTCCTACACCACAGCAACATCAGATCCAAGCCGAGGCTGTGACCTACACCACAGCTCACAGCAACACCTTATCCTAACCCACTGAGCGAGGCCAGAGCTCAAACCCTCAACCTCAGGGTTCTTAGTCAGATTCGTTTCTGCTGCACCTTGATGGGAACTCTGAATTTCAGGAACTTTTTACAACAAATGCCATGACACTTAGTTGTAACAAAAAGTATCTCAGTAAGCCACTAAAGAAAGGGAAACAACAAAATAACAACAGCAACAAAAGTTGGGAGAAAGTCAAAATTTAAGCACTAATTTTCCAGTAACATTTCCTGTCTATTATAATTTTCCCTCCCTGATACTCCAGTGATTTTTTTTCATGTCTCAGGGATTTTCTCTCTTAAAACACACACCACATACACACACACACAGAATGAGATGGGCTCTATGCCTGTGTTCACAACACCTAAAGAAAAAAGGGGGGGGGGGCGATGTCTCAATGTGGAGCAAAATGGACATGGATTGTGACTTTATAGTGCTTACAATCTGGAAGGGAAGTCAATATTAGTCAGATGACTGCACGAAGAAACATAACCTTTTAATGAATTCCAGTTATACAGTGCTATTTGAGACCATATAATAAAAGGTCAGGTGGGGTAAGAACGGCTTCTTTCAGAAAGCAGGTACTGTGTGGAGATATCAGCAAGAAGGAGATGGGGGATGGTGATCCACTTAGGGAGAAACAACCTTGTGCAAAGACCTCAGTGGGATGTCATGTAACAGGGAGGAAGCACTGAATGGCGTCTGCATCTGGAATTCAGGGAAGGGAGGGAGCATGGTGTAGGACCAGTTGAGAGCATTTACAAAATTTAGTGAGCTCAGGGCAGCACCTGGTCTATGTTATAAGGTGAATGGTCTTTAGAGATGGATGTCACCTCACCGTTGCATTTTTGTTATGCTCTCTTAACTACGTATGGACAAAATAGGTACATTAGCGGACACGAGTAGATAACTTAGGAGACCTCTAGAGTATCCCAGGGGAGAAATCATGGCAGTTGGTACCAGGGTACTGATGGTCCCAAATGGAGAAAAGTGGATAAATTCAAGAAAAAATTTTATTGGTAAATATGACCAGATTAGGTGATGAAATTGTGGGATGAATGAGAAAGCTGACAAGATGATTTTTATTTTTTTCAGGTATATGATAATGCCATGTACTAAGCTCAAGAATGATAGAGTTTTGTTTGCAATGTGTTAATTAGATATTAGGTGAATCAATTTGGAATTGACTGGCACTGAGTACATAAATGAGAGTCATTATAAAGTTTGCTTTCTTTAAGAATGTTTTATTCTCTCTTCCTCTTAAAATGAGCAAGGCGTGATATAACATGTTTACTCTCCGTCAGGATTATTGAACTTAATTTATTCACCACTTTAACAATTACAGTTAGCATATTGCTTTTTCCTATCAATAACTCTATTTCTCCATCTATGTTTCTGTAGCCCAAGTATCTGAAATGCTTTCAAGTGTATACATATATACCTAAAGATACTAAGCGTAAAAAAAACTGGTTGAGAACATATTCAAATTTTTAAAACTACTTCATAGAAATAGTATAATAATCAAATGAATTAACGTTTATTAAAAAGAACTAGAAAGTGTCAAATGATAATATCTTGGTCATTATTATGACAAGGGGATTAATGTTCTTAGAGTTGATAATTTACAAGCCTAAACACAGAGGAATTTATTTTTCGGAAAAATCAAAGTATTTAAAAATGTTAAATACTATATATTTAATGTCATTAAGGATACCTTAATATTTAGAAGGCATACTAGACCTGCAGAGTTATTGTCATTGTTGTTACTTGCAGAGAAAATTACCTCTAGATAAATATATACATATTAACACAAGCATGCATATTTCCTGTTCAGACATTACTGTTTATTCTTTAAACTTATCTGTGATTTAGCTAATCACAAACAAAAGTACTACTTGCTGGATAAGACTAACTGAAAATGCCACAGTGAGAAAAATAACTATCATAACAACCAGCACCACCTCAACAGTCCTGCGCCAATAACAAAGGGGCATTGCATTGCCTCATTATTAAACTACTTCTCCATTCATTGCTTCCTCTAAGAAAGTTCTCAGTATCCCATTTAGTTTTTTAAAGGGATTTTAATGGATGTGCTATGAATTTTCAATGAGCTATTTGAAATTTGAGGAACCTAATTAGGAATGTATTTACTTTCTCTTTTTTAAGTGTGATTAATTCCATGCAAGACTTTCAGCCTAATGTTACTCCAAAGAAAAAAATAAAAAGGGAAAAGGAGGTTCTACTTTTACAGACTAATGGACTGGTAATTAAAAAATTGAATTAAGCGTTAACTCAGAAGAGTCGTTTTCAATATATAAATTATTTCTGTTTAGCCTTCTGTTGCCAGGTTAATTAAGTAAATCCTTTGGTCTTGATTATAGCTAACAGTAAATGAAAATGTAGTTGAATTTACTAATTCTTGTGATTTACACTAGGGAATCCATGTCAGTAAATGTATTTCCTTGGTTAACAGCTTTCATAAAATCAGATGTTTACTTAGAAAAAGTCAGCCTTACCCGTTAAAAACAAAAAAAATCACTAATTATCTAATTAACTGTTGGGGCAGATAAAAACTTTGGAATTTCTTGTAGGGTTGCCTTTAAGAAACAAACTCCATAAATTCTACATCTTTGAAATGTGCGAAATTCCTTTAAGCTTAGACAAGGTCCTTGATTTCCTTAAAAGGTATAAAACCTGGAATGTCTTCCTCAAGTTGTTTAATTTAATGAAAAGCTCAAGGACAAAAGCCATGAATACAATTTTTAAGATAAATGAAGAAATCATGTATGAAAAGAGCACAAGGTAATAAAATAAACATAGAAAAAACCTACACTAAAATAATGATTTGTAATCTATCTTCTGCATACTCAAGACTCATCATTTTATGTTACCAGTGAATGAATTAACCTCAATATAACCTAATTGTTTATGTCTTAAAATTAGCCCTTCCATATTACTTTGAGTGCAGTAGCAACAATATACTGGCTGCCTATTTTAATTTTTTTCTTTCTTTCTTTTTAGGGCCAAGGCATATGGAAGTTCCCAGACAAGACATCAAATTGGAGCTGCAGCTGCAGCTGCTGACCTATGCCAGGGCCTCAGCAATGTGGGATCCAAGCTGCATCTGTGACCTACACTGCAGCTTGCAGCAACTCTGGATCCTTAACCCACTGAGTGAGGCCAGTGATCTAACCCACATCTTCACAGACACTATGTCAGATTCTTAACCCACTGAGCCACAACAGGAACTCGTGTTTTAAGTCTCATACAACAGGAGCACGATGATTCAGAAATAAATTCTTAGCAATGGTCTCCTTAAGGACACAGACCAGTCTATTTCTGGCATACTAAACTATAATATGATGCAAAATAAAAGATTTTTAGGTATCTCATATCCATCCCCTTAAAGGAAATTTCAAATGTTAAGCACCTAATTACTGATAGACAATCTAGGCTATGTGAAATTTTGCTCTCTATAAAAATGCACCAGTAATCATTTTCTGTGTGATCATACTGTGACACAAATATATCATTTAGAGTAGCAAGAGATGCCTATATCAAGTGTTTGGAAGAAGGAAAAAGAGAAACATGTCAAATTTAAACCGAGGAAACTAGAAAAATGGCAAAACAATAGAATCTTACATATGGACCAAGAAAGTCTAAACTTTTCCAAATAAATTGTCTTTACTTTTTAAATCATCTGAATATAAATAATCATGTAATTGATATGCTTACCTGATTTGTCCTGTAATTAAAAAGCCAAAAAATAAACAAGTAGCTGAGAATTTGGTTTTGGATGATATACAACACATTATGTCATACAATTTGTAGATACTTTATGTCCTCTGATTTCAGTAAATTTTCCTATATCTGATTTCACTTTTCCCTAGTTTTTCAGTATGCATATTTATAGGCTCCCACAACTGTCCTTCAGTGACAGAGAACATGTTATCCAGTAAATCAACCAATCAGGAAAAGTGCTATTTCTAGTACCACTTCCTCATTCTACATGTGGAAGGAGAGATCAAAGGCCTGGAAAGAGCACTTGACCTTTTATTTTTTAGGCATGGAAATTATTTATTTATTTATTTATTTAATATAATGATTTTTATTTTTTTCCATTATAACTGGTTTACAGTGTTGTGTCACTTGACTTTTAAGAATCAAAAAACCCAGGGATTTTATTCCATCTTCATAAATCATGAGCCAAGCAACTTCAATAAAGTAATTGATCATTCCGAATTTGATTATTCACATGCACACACTATTTTAATCTTTCCCTTGACTATGCCTCAAGGCTATAAATATGTTATGAAGACACATGAAAATTCCATAAAGATATAGGTTGTCAACATACAATATGGTAGACCACACATATCTTTAGAAAGATATGACTTAAAAAATAAACAAGATAATCAGTGAAGAATGATATTGGTTTCTTTTTTCTTTTTCGGGCCACACCTGCAGCATATGGAAGTTCCCAGCCGAGGGGTCGAATTGGAGCTGCAGGTGACAGCCTGCACCACAGCATCCTAGCAGCAGGTGCAGCTACACTGCAGCTCATGGCAACACTAGATCCTTAACCGAGTGAGCAAGGCCAGGGATCGAACCTGCATCTTTATGTATACTGGAAAGGCTCTTAAGCTGCTAAGCCACAAAGGGAACTCCTTGTTTGGTTTGGTTTGGTTGTTTTTGGCTGCACCTGGCCGGTCACATGGAAGTTCCAAGGCCTAGGATCAAACCTGTGCCACAGCAGTGACCCAAGCCAAGCCATTGCAGTGACAATGCTGGATCGTTAAGCCACTGAGTGAGGCCAAGAATCAGACCTACAACCTCATGGATACTAGTTAGGTTCATTACTGCTGAGCCACAATGGGAAATCCCCAATGCTGGTTTTTAACTTGTATATTAATTTGTGTGTTTTCTAGTTAGGCTCCCCTGAGCATTTTTTGGGGGACTCTACTTGCAACATATGGAAGTTCCTGGTCTAGGGATAGAACCCATTCCACAGCAGCCAAGCCATTGTAGTGACAATGCCAGGTACTGAACCCACTAGGCCACAAGGGAATCCCCTCTGCTAAGGGTTTTTAAACCCACTCGCGATGATCAAACTGAATGCAATCAGCTTACTTCTGGAGCCTGAAGAGTTCCTCACCACCAAGAAGGAGTCAGCACTCTGCCGGGCTGCTGCAGAAGGCGGACAGGGTGAAAGCATCTCCAAAGTTGATTCTGAGGATGGTGACAGAAGTAAGGGTGCTCAGCTACTACATATCTTCCCAACACCTGGCAGAATGGTTTCAGGGACACTTCAAAGGAGATAAGCACAAAAAAAAAGTATTTTAAAATATATTTAGGAAGTATCTTTGAAAAATATAGCTCCTGTTAACTGTGTAATCCATCTCAAACTATATCAGGAATATCACTAAACAGGAATTTAAAATAGACTTGCATAATAAGGCCTTCTAGTGGAATGTGCAATACACTCTCATTCCGGTAGATAGATCAGCACTCTGCTTTTCAGTTTGGGAAGTTTTCTTATCTCCTAATTGAAAACAGTTTAAACAATCAAAAGATACATCATAGTTCAATTTTCTTTATATTTCAATTAATTCAACTTACAAGCTAATGTTAAATAAATTGTGTAAGTCAACAAATTCTCATCATCACTTCCTAAGTACTGATTCCTGACGTGGGAGGTGCAGCAGTGAATGAATCTCAGGAGTCTTACACTCATAAAGTGAATACTTTTGTCATGTTGCTGTTTTTTTTTTTTTTTTTTTTTTTTTCTTAAATAGACCAAATCCATTTATTTCAACCCATAAATCTATGGAGGAAATACATAGATGTACCATTTGTATTTTAACTTCATGTCAGAAGATTGCTTATTTCTACCTGTTTCTGAGGGTTTGTGTCAATCTAAATAATAATCAATCTAGTTCTATGAGACACAATATTTAACTTTCTTTCCCCTAAGATCTATATAATACCACCAACTGATATTCAATCACTGTCATTTTTAATGTAGAAATAGGCTACATTTTAAAAAATGTTCCTGAAATGAATAAAAGCAATTTGATTTTACTTTGGCTACAACTTACTTTATATGCAGAAGCAATGGTGAGGAGTAACACAATTCCAAAGGGTAGGGTAAAAAAACAGACAGATGATACAAGGATCACTGGGTTTAGTTTATTACTTCTACTATCTCCATTTATAAAGATGTGTGAATTATCTTATAAAGCCAAAATTTGAGAGAGTGATTTCATGTCCTGAGATACCCAATAATTAGGACTTTCGTTCGTTTGTTCTTTCTTTTGGCTCCCTGTGTCATATGGAGGTTCCGAGGCTAGGGGTCTAATCAGAGCTAAAGCTGTCGGCCTATGCCCCAGCCACAGAAACATGAGATCTGAGCTGTGTCTGCGACCTACATCACAGCTCATGGCAACACTGGATCCTTAACCCACTGAGCGAGGCTAGGAATTGAGCCCGCAACCTCGTGGTTCCTAGTCGGATTGGTTAACCACTGAGCCATGAAGGGAACTCCTATTTCAAATTATTTTTATGAATCTGTCAATCAATGCTATTTTAAACATGCATATTTATTATAAAATAAAGATGTTATAAAATTTAGAATAAATCAGATATAACCCCCATATACAGATATAAATCAATCATATGTCCATAAAATATTCCATGAATATTTTAAACTAATTTTTACACTTATATACAGATAATAAAACTGTAAGAAATCCAGAAGTAGGAGTTCCTGTTGTGGCTCAGTGGTTAACGAAGCCGACTAGGAACCATGAGGTTGCGGGTTAGGTCCCTGGCCTTGCTCAGCGGGTTAAGGATCTGGCATTGCCGTGTAGGTCGCAGATGCGGCTCAGATCCTACATTGTTATGGCTCTGGTGTAGGCCCGTGGCTACAGCTCCAATTAGACCCCTACTCCTGGGAAACTCCATATGCCGCGGGAGCGGCCCCAGAAAAGACAAAAAGACAAAAAAAAAAAAAAAGAAACCCAGAAGTAAATCACCCTTTAAAATGAGATATATCCCCATCAGAAAGAACAAATTTCACAGTTCAGAACATTTCTCTGAAATATTTCATTCCTATGTGTGTATGTGTGTAGATTCTTATACATATATAAGAATATTGTATGATGCTTTATTCCTTTCATTTAATGTCAGAGAGATTAATTCATTTCTATTTTCTATCATCAACCCCATCTATTCTATCAAGCAATACCCATCATATGCATAAAACATAATCTGCTTATAATATGCCCCAATTGAAAATTATCATTCCCAGGATTTTATTATAAAAGTGATAAAACAAATGTCCACACACATGTATCTCTGAACACAGGCGAAGGAACAGTATATTACATTCCTGGAAAAAGTATAATAAATTCCTAGAACTAAAATGTGCAAGCAAAAAATAAAAAAAAAACTCACTATTTTTGAAACTGATTATTTTCACTTCTCTGTAGTAAACCAAGATGATTTATTACAGCAAGAATAAATTTGAATTCATAATTATGCTTTATATTAGTTCATTATGACAGCAAAGCATAAAAATTTCCAATGATTAAGCATAGAAACTGATACAATTGTATCTAATTCAAATTCCCCAGAGAAAGTTCTTACATGTTTGGTTACATAACTTATTAAGGATAAGTTTTTTTCTTATTATTATACTATCTTTTATTACTCACTTACTATTTGCTGGCTACCAAAAAATATGTGTTATGCAAATCAAAAATCAAATGAGGAAAATATGTATTCATATACAATGCTATTAACAAAAGCTGGGATAGAGATAAATCAAGAAACCTTGAGCGAGGACACAGAGCTAGACCCTGGCAAAGCTACAGGTCTCACCAAGGCTATCTTAGTTCAAATCAATGCTCTTAACATCTCAAAATTTAAGTGAAAGATTCAGAAAACCACTATAGAGTCTATAGTTTTAAACAAAATAAGGTGCTATTTCTTTTTCTTTTTTTAAGTCCACATATTTTGCCAAGTGAAATGCTAAAAACAGGATATTCTGAATCAGGATTCTAATAAAGCAATTTTCCTGTGTGACCTTAGAAAGATTTCCTTTTCTTCTTGATAGTATGTTGAAATAAAATATCCTATGAGAAATTCTGAACGGTCCCTCAGTTCCAAGTTGTTGCCATGTTGGCTTTCTTCCAGTCTTAGAAACTTTGGCAACTGCTACTGTTTACCACATGTATTCCCAAGAAATAGGGTTCTCCCTCAAACAATGATACTGAATGGCAGTACTAAACTCTGAACTCAGAAAATATGGGTAAAACTCTGGAAGTTATTTGGGAATATCTTTTTAACAACTGAGAATTATGACCCCCTCCAGCTCCCAATGGCACTTCCTTCTCCTCTACAATTACTTTGCCATCAATCAGTTGTCTGAACATGTTATTTTGATTTGAATCTTACTATCAGTAAAGGCACAACTAAAGTCTTATGAATCTGGATTGGAATCATAGCTATGACAGTATTTCTTAATTTCCACTTGTAGAATGCAAAAACAATACTACAAGAAGTAATTTTTTCAAAGCATGGTATGTCTGAAAGTGCCAAGAATGGTGCTTAATTCATTGTAGGCATTCAAAAATTTTGTTTCCCATGGGAAATTCTTCCTAAGGTTGCCCTAGGTTTTAACCCATTGCACACTAAGGAAAACCTTGAAATATTTAACTATTCAGAGTTTGAACAATTACAGATCCACCAGATGATGCCATTGCCTATCTTTCTCATCTTATCTCTTCTATAAAAGATAATATGAGGGAGGTGTTTTACATTAGTCCATAGCTGTTTTCCTTGTGTTGAAAATGATTAAATTTAAACGTGTAGTCATTTAGATGTTTGATCTACATGATGCAAATGTCAGCTGTTTGGACACAAATGTGAATAAATGAATCATATGGGTTTCACTGCAATTCATTTAGTCATTTATTTAATAAAAGTTATGTAATATATTGTTTGGCATAATATGGCCATGATATTTAGTGCACTCCAAAAATTACACCACAGCATAAGAAATGCTATTATATTAAAACAAATAGCTTTAACAAATGGACAAGAAATATAGAATAAAATTGGAAATTACTTCACATAAATGAGTTTTTTAAATACATAAATATTCAGAAGGATTCATATAAATACTATTACTAAAGCAAGCTTGCCTCATCACCAGCACTGCTAAATCTAATTTAAAAATTAAATTAGAGGCACTGATTGAATATGGAAATGCATTTGTATTATTGGATAAAAGTGTAGTATCATGTACTTAGCTATAGGAAAATGTTTGCAAATTATTATACACATCTAGCATCATATGATAAATAAATTAATGCACCACTAGAGCATTTATTGCTTAATGTAAATGTCACATTGTAAATGAGAACAACTAATCATTCCTCTCCTCTAATAGCAAGAGTGCGGCAGTTAAATAAAACATAAATCTTGGTGACCTAAAAATTTTATTACTGCATTTGCAATTTCCCATTAACAATTCAAGAAAATAACTTCAAGTGATGCTATATTTCAGTAAGATACAACCCAAGGTGAAGGGCTTTTCGGAAGGGGCAGAGGCTGGGTAGAGGTGGTGGTTGGCTTTGCAGTTTTTTTAAAGAACTCATTCACTAAATTTCATAATGATAATTTAACATAATGAATTTTCACCATAAACAACAGATACTAAATTAATAACCAATTTAGTGAGGAAATTAAATGTTATCCCAATTTGACTTTTAAAAAAAGTCTATGTACTAGATTTTGTTTGCAAGACTGTTATATAAAAATAAATAAAAGAAATGTAAAGTAAGGCCCAATGGAGATTATAGAGCTAATGAAGTTTTTGTCCTTGCATAACTAATATTTTCTTACATGACAGGATCAAAATAATCCAAAGTAGCAGCAGAAAAACTTCATTATACAAATCTTTCACAAGATAAATTTTCTTTGCTCAAAGTTCTCTTCAAACTTCTGTAAATTTCAAAGTTCAGGAAACTTCCTTTTTTCTTTTTAAAGATAACTTTGAGTGGCACATCTTCACCCTTTGGTGAAGTGAGATAATCATCCTTTACATTTTCCTGTCCTAAATCACGGTCTGCTCTCACAATATAAATGTCAGTCCTACTCTGTTCACTTAGCACAAGGAAAAATAAAATGCAACATTCTTGTTATTCTTAGTGATTTGGAAAAGGTCAGCAGACAGATATTATGGTTACATATTGTTCATGTCAGTGTGTCATGTTAGCAATCTTTCAATTAAAGGAGAATATCAGAGAAAGTAAAAGACATATATGCTGAGAAAGACAAAACATTAATCAAGGAAATTTAAGAGAATTCAAAGAAATGGAAAGATATTCCATGCTCCTGGATTGGAAGAATTAATACTGTTAACATGGCCATATGCCTCAAAGTAATCTAGAAATTTAATGCAGTACCTATCAATGTAACCATGATATTTTTCACAGAACTAGAAAATAAATCCAAAACTTTATATGGAACCATAAAAGACCCAGAATTTCAAATTCAAAATGGCTTAAAGGCTTAAACCTAAGACAAGACATCATAAAACTCCTAGAAGGGAACATAGGCAAAACATTCTCTGACATAAATTGTATCAATGTTTTCCTAGGTCAGTCTCCCAAAGCAACAAAAATAAAAGCAAAAATAAATAAATGGGATCTAATCAAACCTACAAGCTTCTGTACAGCAAGGGCAACCACAAACAAAACAAAAAGACAATCTACAAAATGGGAGAAAATATTTGCAAATAATATGATTGAAAAAGGCTTACTTTCCAAAATATACAAATAGCTCATACAATTCAATAATAAATAAAATCAAACAACCCAATTAAAAATAGGCAAAAGAGCTAAATTAGACATTTCTCCAAAGAAGACATAGAGATAGCCAAAAGGTGCATGAAAAGATGCTCATCATCGCTAATGCAAATGCAAAACTACAATGAGGTACCACCTAACACCTGTCAGAGTGGCCATTTTTTAAAAGTCTATAAATAATAAGTGCAGGAAAGGGTATGGAGAAAAATGGAACCCTCCTATACAGTTGGTAGGAATGTAAACAGGTGCAGCCACTATGGAAAACAGTATATTGGTTTCTCAAAAAACTAAAAGTAGAGTTGCCATATGATCCATCAATCCCACTCCTGTGTATATACCCAGACAAATCCATAATTTGAAAAGATGCATGCATCCCTATGTTCATAGTAGCATTATTTACAATAGCCATAATATGGAAATCACCTAAATGTCCATCAACAGATGAATGAATAAAGATATAGTATATAGGCACACACACACACACACACACACACACACACACACACACACACACACGCAACTGGAATATTACTCAGCCATTAAAAAGAATGAAATAACACCTTTTGCAGCAATAAGGATGAACATAGAGATTATCAACTAAGCAAAGTAATTCAGAAAAAGAAAGACAAATACATGATAACTTAAATGTGGAATCTAAAATATAAACACAAATGGACATGCCTGAAAAACAGAAAGACTCACAAACATAAAGAACAGACCTATGGTTGCCAAGGGAAGGGTAGGGAAGGATTGGGAATTTAGGATTAGCAGATGCAAACTATTATATGAAAACTATATTCAGTATCCTGTGATAAACCCTAATTTGAATGAATATGAAAAAGAATATGTATACGTATAACTGAGTCACTCTGCTATATGGCAGAAATTAAACACAATATTGTAAATCAACTAAATCTCAATAAATGTTTTAAAAAAGAAAAATCAGTACGTTCTTATCAATACAATGTTTATCTATGTATCTCTACATACAGTGTTTCCTTCTTTCCTCCCTCACTCCTTTCTTCTTTTCTCTCTCCCTTTCCTGCTTCCCTCCCTTCCTTCTCTCCATTCCTTTCCTCCCTCCCTTCTTGTCTTCTTTGACTCCTGATTTACTTGAAACTTTTGTGTCTTAGTTTTAAAATGGTTATAATATCTATATCATAGTACCATCCTGAATGCTACTTGTATATCAGACATACGCACACACTTGTTTATGTGAGCAGTGCACCTGTCCAAATACTATAACTTGGCAGTATAAAAAGAGTTTGTAGCTTATATAAATCAAAACCCTCTGCATTTCAGCCTATTTTCAACCTATTTCTACCTGATTTTGTTCTTCCCACTTCCTTCTTCAGAGTACCAAGAAAGCTTCATAGCAGGATGAGGCAGCAGATCTTTAGGATTAGTCCACATTGGTGCTTTGTCTCCATCTGATCTCTGACCATTCTGTTCAGTGATGTATCAGTTCACTCAAACACTTCCCATTGTGGCTCAGTAAGTTAAAACTCTGACATAGTGTCCATGAGGATGTGGGTTCGATCCCTGGCCTCACTCAGTGGGTTAAGGATCTGGCATTGCCTTGGCTGTGGCATAGGCCTCAGTAATAGTCCTGATTTGACCCCTAGCCTGGGAACTTCCATATGCTGCACGTGCAGTCATAAAAATAAAAGAGAAAAAAGAAATGAGTAAACCCTTCATATATGCAAGCTCTCAGTTACACTACCTCTCCTCCCTCTGTCCCTCTCACTGCTTCTCCCCCCCCACCTCTCTCTCTTTTCATTATTTCCTTTCCTCCACAACCTTATCTCTTGCAGAAATGATTTCATAAAGAAAGCATAATAATGTACATCCCTTAAACATAAGAAGATTTAAAACACATTTTAACAATTTCAAAATGTATATTATGTACTCTCTTCAAAACTCTGACTCATACAGAAATATGTAGAATCCAGATGATTTTTAATATGTAGATGAGAAAGTCCATGTCCCATATGTTCATTAATATTCATTATACAAGTAATACATGAGTACATTTCTTTTAAAATTAAATAAAATGGGTAGGAGTTAAGGATGAGGCAGGGAGATAGCTGTGGCTACAAAAGGATAAAAAGCAGTATTATGGTGATAGAACCATTTGGTGTTATGACTATGTTCATACATACCTACGTGTATGATAAAATTTAGAAAACTAAATATAAACACACACAATATAAATATGTAAAACTGGTAAAATCTAAACAGGTCAGTGGATTAGGGTAATATAGTTTCCTAGTTGAGATATTAGACATTATTCTTTCTTTCTCTCTCTCTTTCTCTCTCTTTTTCTTTCTTTCTTGCTTGCTGGTTTGCTTTTTAGGGCTGCACCTGTGGCACATGGAAATTCCAAGGCTAGGGGTCAAATCTGAGCTACATCTGCTGGACTACGCCACAGTCACAGCAACTCAGGATCTGAAGTGCATCTGCAATCTATTTCACAGCTCACAGCAATGCCAGATCCTTAACCTACTAAGTGAGGCCAGGGATTGAAACTGCATCCTCATGGGTACTAGTTGGGTTCTCAACCCACTAAACCATATTGAGAACTCCTGAGATATTAGATATACTACAGTTACACAAAATGTACAATTGGGAGAAACTAGGTGTAGGGTACATAGGGATCTCTGTATTATTTCTCATAATTGCATGTGAATCTACACAATGGTACATCATGTGCCTTAGAGCAATCCTTACAAGGCAACAGTAGCAGGCTGCAAGCTCAGCATTAATAGAAAAGGAGTTTCCAGAACATCAAATTTAACAACTGCAGTGAATTATTCGGTCCTTTTTAAACCACATCTTGAATACAATGTCTCCAGGAAAACTGGGAGGGGAAAAAAAAAAAACAAAACCTTAGATCCATTAGTCACAGAAAAGTACTGAATTACTGCTTGCTTTGGGTACCAGAGCACCTCAATGGCATCACAGTAAGGGACAGGAATTAGGTTTTACACCACTAATGTGGTCTGTTAAATTGTCCAACTGCTGCGTTGCCCTGCTGGGCTGAGGCTTAGCAGAGTTTCTACCTGCTCTTACCTTTGTTAGCCAAAAATAAAAGAAAACATGGATTTCTGGTACTTGGGAAATGTGAGGTGGTTTAAAAGCGTAGGAGAAAATACTGAGCCTGTGGATAGGAATCATTCTGGATTTTTGCTAGGGTGGCTGTTGTTTATTCATTTTTAATTCGTTACTCCAAGCTCTATTCAAAATGATAAGTAAACTATATTAAAAATATATCTACTTGAAATTGATAAATCCAAATAAGTGAATTTATGGCCTAAGTAAATTCAACTCACACACAGGCATACTATATACATAGTATATCAGAAATATAAATAGGGTATATAAAAATACAGTATATTAGAAATGTCTACTTTATTCATATATAGATCAAGTAGATGTTTCTTAATTTTTTCTTTTTTTTTTCTTTTTAGGGCCACACCTCTGGCATATGGAAGTTCCCGGACTAGGGGTCTAATGGGAGATTCAGCTGCAGGCCTACACCACAGCCATGGCAATACCAGATGCGAGCTACATTGAGATCTATGCCACAGCTTACAGCAACACCAGATCCCTGACCCCCTCAAGGACACTATGTCAGGTTCTTAACCCACTAAGACACAACAGGAACTCCAAGTAGATATTTCTAATATGCACATCTTCATGAATGTATATGATAACACTGCACAAATAAAAGATTTGAATATGCTTTACAATGGTCACAATAAGAACATTACAGCATGTAGTTTAGACTAAAGACAATGAGTTGAATGTGAGACTCTCAGTTCTGGGCAACTCTTAAACAACTGTAAATTAGATTCACAGTGGGTTAAGAGAAGACTTTGGAGCAATCTCAGATGAAGCAAGGATGACACGGAAGTTGGAAGCACTGCAAACATGCTAATAAGGCAATATGGGTGTAGAAAATATCTAGAAGCATGAGGAGTCCTTCCTTTGGGTGGGGAGGACCTACAGCCACATTTAGAACTACAGGGAAGAACTAAGAGAATGGAGTGAGAAATATCACATTTACAGTGTAGCTAGTGCTACATTGTGTGCTGTAGCTCTCCTATTGCCTGATAAGCTCTTTGAGGTCCAGGAACATCATACAGATGATTGCATGCCCTGCAGCATCAGACATACACTCCAGTACACAAAACAGATACTCAAGAAATACAAGCTCCCATTTGACCCAGCAATCCCACTGCTAGGCATCTATTCAGAGAAAACCATGACTCAAAAAGATTCATGTACTCCAATGTTCATTGCAGCACCATATACAACAGCAAAGATATGGAAACAACTTACATGTCCATTGAGAGAGGAGTAGATAAAGAAGATGTGGTACATATACATAATGGAATATTACTCGGCCATTAAAAGGAATGAAATAATGGCATTTGCAACAACATGGATGGACCCAGAAATTATCATGCTAAGTGAAGTTAGTCAGTGAGATACCAACATCATATGCTATCATTTACATCTGGTATCTAAAAAAAGGGCACAATGAACTTCTTTGCATAACAGATACTGACTCACAGACTTTGATAAACTTATGGTTTCCAAAGGAGACAGATTGGGGGGTGGAGGGGATGCACTGGGGATTTGGGATGGAAATGCTATAAAATGGGATTGTGATGATCATTGTACTACTATAAATGTAATAAAATTCATTGAAAAAGCAGTACGAATTAAAGATTTTTAACTGCAAATAAAAGAAAATCATACACTAAAAAATTCAGAGAATTTACCACTTGAGAAAATTTCTAAGAGACAAGATGTCTCAAAAAGAGAAGAAAATTCTAGAACTAAAACCCATATGATGTAATTAGAAATGATTCCGCTGGCAAAGAGGTTATTGGAAAGAGAGTTAAAGAAGCCATGAAGACTGTACAGGAGGAATTCTCCATAAGGTCAGATTATAAAGCAGCATATATAAAAGAAGGAAGGACACAGAAGCAAAGAGGAATATACAATAATGTTTGCAAAGCTTTTTCAGGTACATAATTTCATTAAAGAGTAACCCTGCTGTCCTTGGTCTTTTCTTGTTCAGCATTTTAACACTGACTTGCAAAAGGACATAAGAAACAGTGCTTATTAAGTCTGTGAATCTATGACTAACACAAAAACAGGATTTAAAAATGTCTCCACTAGTTTAATGGATGGGCCAAGACTGTCAAAATGAGATATAATAAAGCCAAAGGTAAAGATGCTTAGGTTCAGAAATTAAACTATTAAAGTGCCAAGTGAGGGGTACATCTTTAAAGGAGGTTTATGTGAAATGCACTTAAGGTATTAATTGTCTCCATGATCCTAAGGGCCAACAGTTTCAGGGCTGCAAACTCAGCATTCGTTAATAGAAAAGGAACATCCAGAACAAAAAATTTAATAGTTGCATGAAATTATTTGGTCCTTATCAAATCTCATATGTAATACAATATGACGCATTCTGAATCCTGGTGAAATGTGTCTAGAGACAGACACCCTAGAGATAAGGCCATCCAACCATGGCAAATAAAAACTGGCTGAAAAATAAAATTGGAAATTTTGTCTTGGGAAAGAAATAAGATAGAGGGAAGATATCCTCACATATCCTTTCTAAGTGGTTGGAGAAGGGGGTGTTAATGCCGGAGAACATGATTTGAAGTGAAGTATACGAGCTACATTAAGAACATGCTGTTGGGCTGTTGGGCTGCCCTGGAGGCAGTAAGTTCATTGTTTGCTGAGAAGCTCGTTCTATATGGATATCAAAGATGACATTCTTGTGTGATTTAAGGTTGGAGGAGATGGCCATGAAGCTATTTTTAAATAACTGTCCTACAGAACCATCACTAATAAGGCAGCCAGATTTCAGCTGGCCCTTTTTCAAAGGGAAACTGATTTTCCTGCACCCTCAGAGTTTGGCTCTGCTTGGAGAGGTCTCCTTCAAAGCAATGAGATAAATACATACATGCATCATCACTGAATTTATAATGTGATAAGTATTTAGGACTAAATATAAATGAGAAAAGTTACCTCATTCCTTAGGACACATCAAGAAGCAATATGTTCTTACTCAAGCACATATGTGGAAGAGAGGAGGCCATACAGTTTTAATTAGTTTTTTAATATGTTCTAGTCTGTGATTTTCATATTTGACCAAGGGAATTATAAGTCCCTTGATAACTAAAAATATGTGCATTTGAATTTTACTATTAATTTTCTATGTGCTATAAGCTCCGTGAACTTTAAATCTTCAAGCAAGAGCCCAATTTGATTTTCTTCTTTAGTGACGACATGCATTAGCCAAATGGTTCTGCCTACATGTAACTGGTCTCAGAACAAAATAAAAGCCAATTTTAATATTTTACTTGTGTACTTTATCATTTTCAAAGCTCTTCATCCTCTTTATTTAGGTTGGCCTTTGAAATAGTCTTCAGAGGCAGATAACTGTTTTTTGATGTTGTTTCTGAGGCCCAGATATAAGAAGTCACTTGTATAAGGCCATGCCAATATTTGTAATAAAGAATCTCTGACTTCTTATAAGTCTTTTTCCATTCAACTCTGTTTTTATGATTTAGGTAAAATTGCTCAAGCACAAGAAACTTCACCCAAGTCATATCAAGAAAGAAGGGAACTGATAGTCCTATAAAGGATGTAAGCAATAAGAAATAAACCATTAAATTGGTAAATCATTTACATGTATTTTTTCTCATTTATTTTGGAGCTAAGGGTAATATATGTTTAAATTTATCACTACATATCAAAACTAGATAAGCAGAACAGAAAATGTATTTTAATACAGCAATGAAAGAAACACTTTCAAAATCTACACATATTCCTGTTGATGTTGGCTTTACGTTACCATTTCTGAGATCATTTTATTAAAATATATGCTGGTTTTCTAACCTGCTACCTCTTAATCATTGTAATAATTTAGTGGTAACAAACACTCAAAATTAGGATGAGCATTTTCTCATGTAAGTAATAAGGTGCTCTTGACTTAATACTCTAGTTCTGTTTATACTCATTCCTCACCACTTTTATTGTAATTCAGTATTTCACTATCTCTCACCTGCATTAATACAACAGATTCATGAATGGCATCTGTGCTCGTGTCTTATCACAATACAACACATTCTCCATATTTTCATTTCCTACTGCCATAATGATTATCTGTATAAAATGCAAATCAAATTATATGTTACATATAAAATTTTGGATGGTATACAATCTCATAAGCATCTGTCTTCCACCATTCTTCATGCCTTAAGCTCTATGCATACTAATGACATACCTTTGAAGACATCTTTAAAATCTCTAATTATATTTGCAAATCCTCATACCAACTCACTTTTTGAATAGGTGAGGCCTCTGCATAGTCTGCTTCTTCAAAATGGAACATCCTTATCCCTCTTTTTTGCCTAGCTAACTCCTTATCTTTCAAATTTAGTTCAAATAACTGAGATTAAGAAGGAATAAATCAAGAATGGGTTACATGACCAAATACACATTTTAAGAAATTATTCTGGCTAATGATGGCCAATATGGATGAATATAAACCAGTTAGGAGATATTTTCCATAGTCCAGGACATAGATGAGACTTTTTAGAATAGGATCATGGCAGGAGCAAAAACGGAACTTAGTGCGGATGTGTCTGATGTTAAGCCTATATGAGCACTGTGCTA
Organism: Sus scrofa; assembly: GCF_054392235.1. Lineage (NCBI taxonomy): Eukaryota > Metazoa > Chordata > Mammalia > Artiodactyla > Suidae > Sus > Sus scrofa. Next base: position 182,850,452 of record NC_139383.1, on the reverse strand, counting down.
CAAATAACAGCATCTGAAAGTGTGACTCTATCACTTACAGATTTTATGATTACTGGAAAGTTGTTTTACTTAAGCACCAATGATCTCATCTACTTTACATGAGAATTAAATGAGATCATGTAAGTGAAGAGTTCATACAAATCATGGAATAGAGCTGGTAGTCAGAGTATCAAATCTGGTAAATTGTGTCAAATTTTAAAAGTAAGCAGGAATTTTAGAGAGTGGATGCAAACTTACAGAGAAAAAAAAATGGTCCCATAGATTCATATAAGCTGAAGACAAGATGTTTTTTAGAAAAAGGTTTAGATCATTTTAATCATGGGCCAAAGGAAAACAGAATGACAAGACCTGTAGAATGTGTTTTCAGTCCTTGGTTCCTCACACTTTTTGTTGTCCTTATTCTTGGAGAAGTTAATCACCTCCTTGCATTATTATCAAATATTTCAGATATAAAGGAAGGCACTCAGGCTATGTAAAAACAATATTTCTTCTCAATTTTGAACTGGACATCTAGATAATAAATGCCCAATTTGTGCAGGGCATTCTCTTTGTACTATTCATGTACTAACCAGATGCACAGCATTTTTGTTCAATCAACAAAGATGTAAGTAAGAAATTACCAACAATCTGAGAAGAAAAGGCAACTTCAAATTCTATGAAGAATTTTCCAAACAATATCATTTGGGGGAGTTATTTTAATGAAAAATATACATTAAAAGATATTAATTACACATATATTTATGTTGGTGAATAGAGGAATAGGAAAGGGCTAATGTTCAAAAACAGAAAGTTAAGTGAAAAAGAGTTAACCAGAGAGTATGTTCTAATCATTAAAAGTGAAAATTATACTTTATGTACAAAAATTAGAAAGGTAGCTTTAAAAAATATCATAAAACACTACCCATGTTACAATTAATCCTACACATCAAGTCCAACTCAAACTGAAGTTCTCCCGGCAAGCCTTTCCCTACTGTTTAGTCCATCATATTTTAGGCTCCCTATAAGCTTAAAATTTATGACACTGTGATTTATGTCTACCCATTTTCTGGCAAGATCCATCCATTAATCTCAGAATTCATCATAGTACGCTAGTTTACAAGTCACTGAAATGTTTGTAAATTTAATAAAATTTGCTAAAGATAAGTTTGCATACAACCCAAAGGCTCGAAAGGCCTTATTTTTAAATCATAGAGTTTATTCTGAGTTTTGGCACCAAAATAAATAAATAAATTCAATATCTAAATAAACTACAGGATTTAATTAGCATTTTATAACAATTGTACAATAAAAAGCCAACATCAGAAGACAGCCATTTTTAAAAAGTCTATTGATCTGAATAGGCTTATCTGTATTCATAATATAGTAATGAATAGCACTGATGATTAAAAAGTCAAATGCAATGTTCAAATATAAGAAACAGAACTGGAGGCAAAAAGGACTATAGTCTGGATTAGAAAGATTAATTCTCGTATTTTAAGATAATATTGATTTTAGCAATTAAAATTAATATTATTTCAGAATGCTATCTCACAATTAAGTGAATTATTCTCCACTTATCTTACAATAAATATTATCTTCTTAAAAGTACCCTCATAATCACAGATGTTTAAAAATATTTAAAACTCTAAAATTATTGCTAAATATTTTCAAATGAACATCATAAATAGAAAACTTAAAACTATACAGTTTACAACTGAGATGCAAAAAAACCCTTTTTTAAAAAAAAAATCATCTCTCCCATAGAACTATTTATCAAGAGATATTCAAGCATTTATTTAACAAAGCTAATAATTCATTTAAGTTAGAAAAGTATTTTCAGTTAATTATAGTTTAAAAAATGACATTAAGGAACACAGTTTTTGATAATTTGATTGAATGATCAATTGCAAAAAGTGAGCTTACTGCTGGAAATGTTTGTGCTGGATTTCTAACTGCAATTTATATTCATTTTTAAAAGATGCCATATGTGAATAAATAGTTAATTCATGTATTGAGCTGGAGGGAACTTTTCAAGCCAAAATGGATGGGCCTTTAAAATTGTTGGTTAGTAAGTTCATTTTTTGAAAGGCCTCACAAAAACAACATACTTGATCAATTTTTGATGGAGTCATTAAAATTCAAGTTGCCATTTTTGTCAAAGTGATAAAAATGTCTCTCATCTAAAATGCTCAGACATTCAGCTGAGTTAAGAACATTAGAACCAAGAGACCTATAAAATATTTTGGCTTCAAGATAGAACACAGCTATAAAATTTGGAAACTTTCCCAATTTTATGCAGTAGACTTGATGGATCCTCTTAATGATGAAGAATTAAGAGAGAGAGTTAGAAGTCTAGAAAAGATTATAATTCTTACTTGCAAAGGAAATCTGAGAGCTAATTAAAGAAATTAAAAACACTTAGAAGCATCATGCAATATTTTTCACTCTTACCTTATTAAAATAGATAGGCATATAGGTTTCACCTTTTTTTTTAATAGTTGAACTTTAATTGGTCACTTTTTGAAAAGGATAAACAGAGTTTTTTTTTTTTTTTTTTCCCTTGAGAGTTTGGAGTTCATTAAGATGATCTATATGAGGCTCAGACACTGTTACACTTTTTTTGCTGAGCAATTCTATTTAGTCTTTATCTTCCTCTGCATTACAGGTTTTTTTTTTTTTTTTTTTTTAGTTGTTAGTCTGAGCTCTCAAAGAGGTAGTTACAGCCATTTTATTTGTATTTTCTTCAAAAAAAAAAAAAAAAAAGCAACACCAACTAATTCTTTCTGCATGTACTTTTAGTGACTGCTGACCCTGCAAGTTTATTCAATAAATGTGACTAAGGGCAGATTGCCCAAAGTGAGGTTCAGCCACCTAGATTTTGTAAAAGCCATACAAAGAGGAGTGATACTGACAACATCATCACCAGAACCTTTCCATTAAGTGAGGAATGACTGAAAATAAAGATAGGCCAATGTTACTGCAGTGCCATGGAAACAAAGCAGGCACTTTACCTGAAATGAAAAAAAATAAAAGCTCCTTAGGGAGTTCCAATGCAATTTTTGTGTGATTAAACTTGGAAGAAATTCCTAAAGAACAACTTAAAGAGAAACAAAATGATTTTCTTAGGAAACAGATGATAGACAAAATCGCAGAAAAGGCCAAAATGAATTTAAATAATTTTCTTTCAATAGACTTTTCATCCTCTCAATGAATCCTAAATGAATATGAATTGCAATTAGAAATCCAGAACAAAGGTTTTCAGCAGAATCCTCACTTTCTACATTTAATCATTCAATCAAATTTATCAAAAACCTATATCCCTTAGAGTGAATTGAGGAATAGAAAGAATTAATGTTCAAAAACAGAAAAATGGTTAAAGTGAAAAAGAGTCAACTAGATAGTATGCGCCCATCATTAACGGTGAAAATTGGGAGTTCCCATAGTGGCACAGCAGAAATGACTCCAACTAGTATCCATGAGGATGCAGGTTTGATCCCTTGCCTTGCTCAGTGGGTTGGGGATCTGACGTGCCTGCGGACTACGGTATAGGTCACAGTCACAGCTTGGATTCCATGTTGCTAAGGCTGTGGTGTAGGCTGGGAGCAGTAGCTCCAATTTGACCCCTAGCCTGGGAACTTTCATATGCCATGGTGTGGCCCTAAAAAGCAAAAAAAAAAAAAAAAGGTGAAAATATATTGATGTCTTAGCATTAAAAAAATAGAATGGTAGCTTTAAAAAAATTTTTTTTAAAATGCTACCCATGTTATAACTAATCCTACAGAAAAAGTCTAATTCAAACTATATTTCCCCTGGTAAGTCTTTCCTGACCCCTAACACACAGCAACTGGGGAATTAAGTATGACTTCTGAGTTTTAGTTTTGCGACAGGTGACTCATTTCCATGTATAAGGCAGTTAAGAATATCTGGTAAGAGCTAGAAAAGAAAGTAAGGTATCTCACTAGGCCTGACCTAGTTGCCAAATTATACGTAGGAATGAAACTTGTGAATCAAGATGCTATAAAATGTCAACTGCCTCCAAACAACAAATGAAACCATGCAAGCAAATGGGAAGCAGAAAATATGAGTTAAAACATTGGGTTCCAAAGTCAGATAGCACTGGCTTTTTATAATGACTGTATCTTTTAACAGAAGTACACTAGGGAATAATCTTGAAGCCTAAAATGTGAATACTAATTCTAGGCACTCTGTTATCATGGTCACATAAGATAAGTGAAAGAATGAATGCAAGTCTCTGTATCTGATATATGCTCATTTAAACATAACCAGGGCTGACTTCATTACTAATACTAAACTATTTTCTGCTATGAAATAAGAAAGTAAAAGTATAAAGCTTCAAAGCAAAATACTCTAGTGGTTTAAGATATTTAATCACTAAAATCAATAAAAGTACCAATTCAGGACTTTTTTTAAAAAAAGAATAATCTGATAAAAAAGAAAAAAGAAGGAAATCTGGTTATAGAAAATCTACAGGGCCTTTGAAAAGTAGTAACTGATTACTGAGATGTGAAAAAAAAGTTCAAAGAGTACAAAAAATGCATGAGGCTTTTGTTATGGCTATGGAGAAACAATGAATTAAGAACTGATATGATGACTATATGGTGGGAAACAAATTTATGTGTACAGATGAAAATAATTATCACATTCCTGAGTTTAGTTTATTACACATGACATTATATATTAATGATAATACATTCCTGAAAATATGCTTACAATTTTAAATTTCTTAACCATATTTACTTGGACTATATTTACTTTCAGCAATAGAAGGAATAAATTTAGAATGCTCTATAAAAAGGGAATATGCATATTTATTATACAAAGATGAAAAATCTGGCTATTTTGCTACTTTAAAAATATTGTAATTTAATATGTCCTTGTACTTTTAATTAGAATAAGTCAATTCATGTGAGCTTATGAACATTATTTTTAAAACTCAAAGGCAAATTATTCCAGCCTTCTGTGGAGCATATTAAAATCTTAGCTAAGGTGTTAGTTAATTGATAATGAAATATAAACGTCTTAATCTGTTTCAAAGATTCTTAGTTTGCAAATTGGTGGCCTCAAAAGACAAATGTTCCAAACTTAAAAGTCCATTTCCATCTTGCAAAATGTGACAATTAGGTATGCCTTTCAAGGTTTTAAGACCATTTAAATAGATATTTTTAGAAAACACTCTATTTTCTTTTACAAAGTTGTCATTACATTTTTTTTATTGTACTGTGGTAAGACTACTTAAGATTAGAGGTGCCCTTTGAATTTTAGGTGTACAATATACCAGCAACATCTATAGCCCCATGTTGTAGAGGAGATGTCTAAACGTAAGCATCTTAGGACAGGATTAAGATGGCAGAATAGAAGAATTAGAGCTCAACTTCTCTCATAAAAACAACAAAACTACAACCAAATGCAGAACAACCTTCAACCAAATGGACCAGAAACTTTCAAAAAAATATCCTACTCCAGAAGACAAAGAGGAAGCCACATTAAGAGGTAGGACAGGCGATTATGCAATATAAGCAACCTCATACCTCCTGGGTGGGAAGCCCACAGACTGGAAAGTAACTGTATCAGAGAGTCACCTAAAGGAGTGAGAGTTCTGAGCCCCACATCAAATTCCCACACCTGGGGATCTGGCATTGGGAGAAAGAGCCCCTGGAACATCTGGCATTTAAGGCCAGTTGGGCTTGTGTGCAGGAGCTCCACGGGATGGGGGGAAATGGAGACTCTGACCTTGAAAGGTGCACACAGACTTTCATGTGCACTGGGTTCCAGGGCAAAGCAAAGACTCCATAGGAATCTGGGTCAGACCAGACTGCATTTCTTGGAGGATCTCCTGAGAAAACAGGGGGTGACTGTGGCTCATTGTGGGGGAAGGACATTGGAGACAAAGCTCTCGGGAATATCCCTCAGGATGCATTTCTCTGGAGGTGGCCATTTTGGGAAAATCTGTCTCCACCCATCAACACTGAGAACATCCAGGCCAAACAATAATCAAGGTGGGATCACAGCCCCACCTAATAGTAAAGGGCTGCCTAAAGACCCCCCAGGCACATAGCCACCTCTAATCACACTCAGAGACAAAGCCCCACCCACCAGAGGGATAGGAATCAGCTCCAGCTACCAGTGGGCAGGCACCACTCCCTCCTATTAGGAAACCCACAGGAAGCCCCTGTACCAAATTAAGCCACAAAAGGGACAGACACAAGAAGAGAGGATACAACTCTATTGTCTGCAAAAAGGAAACCACACACACAAAAAAATAATAAAAATGAAAAGACAGAGAACTATAACTCAGATGAGGGAGAAAGGAAAAAACCCAGAAAAATAGCTAAGTGATCAGGAGATTATCATCCTCCAGGAAAAAGTCTTCAGACTGCTGACAATGAAGATGATGCAAGATATTGGAAATAAACCAGAAGCCACGATTGATAATTAAGAGCAAACATTGAGCAAAGAAATACAAGATTTAAAACTTAAGCAAGCAGAGATGCAAAATATAATAAATGAAATAAAAAATTCAATAGAATCAACCAACATTAGAATACAGGAGGCAGAAGAATGAATAAGCAAGGTTGAGGATAGACTAGTGGAAATTACTTATGTGGAACAGAAAAAAGATTGAAAAGAAATGAAGAGAGTTGCAGAGAACTCTGGGACAATGTTACATGTACCATCATCTGTAATAATAAGGGTGCCAAAAGGAGAAGTGAGAGAGAAAGGGACAGAAAAAATATTTGAAGAGATAATAGCTGAAAACTTCCCTAATGTGGGAAAGGAACGACTCACCCAAATGCAGGAAGCACAATGAGTACCATATAAAATAAACCCAAGGAGGAACACTCCAGGACACATACTAATCAAATTGACCAAAATTAAAGACAAAGAGAAACACTGAAAGCAGCTAGGAAAAAGAAACAAATAACATACAAGGAAACCCCAATAAGGTTATCTGCAGATTTTTCAGTAGAAACTCTGCAGGCCACAAGGGAGTGGAATGACATACTTCACGTGATGAAAGGAAAAAAATCTCCAACCAAGATTTCTTTACCCAGCAAGGTTCTCATTCACATTTGAAGGAGAAAGCAAAAGCTTTACACACAAGCAAAAGCTAAGAGAATGCAGCAACACTAAACCAGCTTTACGACACATACTAAGGGAAGTTCTCTACACAGAAAAGAAAAGGCTACAACCAGAAACAAAAATACCACAAATGACAAGGCTACAAGTAAAGGCATGTATACAGTAAAAACATAAAATCATCCACATGCAATTATGCTACCAAAATCAGAAATCATGAGAAGAGGAGGGTACAAATGCAGGATCCTGAAGATGCATTTGCAATTAAGAGACCAGCAACTTAAAACAATCATATATATATCATATATATATATATATATATGATATATATATGCACACACTCCATTATCAAAACTTCAGGGTAACTGCAAACCAAAAATATACAATTGATACACAAACAAATAAGAAAAATCAACTCAAATACAACACTAATGATAGTCATCAAACCACAGAGAGCAAGAGAAGAAAGAAAAAAGAGCAACAAAAACAAATCCAAAACAGTTAATAAAATGGCAATAAGAACATACATATCAATAATTACCTTAAATGTTAGTGGATGAAATGCCCCAGCCAAAAGATACAGACTGGCTGGATGGATATAGAAACAAGATCCATATGTACTCTGTCTTCAAGAGACCTACTTCACTCCTAGGGACACATACAAATTGAAAGTGAGAGGATGGAAGAAAATATTCCATGCAAGCAGAAATCAAAAGAAAGCTGGGGCAGCAATACTCATATCAGACAAAATAGACCTTAAAATGAAGAATATTTTAAGAAACAATGAAGGACACCACCTAATGATCAAAGGATCAATCCAAGAGGAACATATAACAACTATAAATATCTATGAACCCAACATAGAATCACCACAATATATAAGGCAACTGCTAACAACCTTAAAAGGTGAAATCGACAATAATATAGTAATAGTGGGAGACTTTAACATCCCACTTACAGCAATGGACAGATCATCCAGACAGAAAATCAATAAGGAAACACAGGCCCTGAATGAAGCATTAGACCAGATGGACTTTATATGTATTTATAGGACACCCCATCCAAAAGCAACAAAATATACATTCTTCTCAAGTGCACATGAAACATCCTCTAAGATTGATAACATCCTGGGCTACAAATCATACCTTGGTAACTTGAAGAAAACCAAAATCATATCAAGCATCTTTTCTGACCATAGCACTATATGAATGGAAATCAACAATAAGAAAAAAACTGCAAAAAACACAAACATGTGGAGACTAAACAATATGCTACTAAACAACCAATGGATCACTGAAGAAATCAAAGGGGAAATTTAAAAATACCTAGAAGCAATTGACAATAAAGATACAACACTCCAAACTTGTGGGATGCAGCAAAAGCAGTTCTAAGAGGAAAGTTTATAGAAATACAAACCTACTTCAGCAAATAAGCAAAATCTCAAATAAACAACCTAACTTTTACATCTTAAGCAGCTAGAAAGAGAAGAACAGACAAGACCAAAAGTTAGCAGGAAGAAAGAAAGAAAGATGAGAGCAGAAATCAGTGAAATAGAAATGAAGAAAACCATAGAAAAGATAATGAAACTAAAAGCTGGTTCTTTGAAAACATCAACAAAATTGATAAACCCTTAGCCAGACTTATCAAGAAAAAAAAAAAGAAAGAGGACCCAAGTCAATTAAATTAGAAATGAAAAAAGAGAAATTAAAACAGATATCACAGAAATAAAAGGTACATAAGAGACTATATGCAACTATACACCAATAAAATGGAAAACCTAGAAGAAATGGACAAATTCTTAGAAAAGTACAGTCTTCCAAGATTAAACCAAGACAAGATAATAAAGATGAATGGACCCATCACAAGTACTGAAATTGAAACTGTGTTTAAAAACCTTCCAACAAACAAAAGTCAAGGACCATATGGCTTTGCAGGCAAATTCTATCAACACTGAGGGACGAGCTAACACCTATCCTTCTGAAACTATTCCAAAAAATTGTAGAGGGAGGAATACTCCCAAACTTATTCTATGAGGCCACTGTCACCTGATACCAAAACCAGACAAAGATACCACAAAACAAGAAAGTTACAGGCCAATTTCACTGATGAACATAGATGCAAAAATCCTCAACAAAATACTAGCAAACTGAATCCAACAATACATTAAAAGGATTTTACAGCGTGAGCAAATGGGATATATCCCAGGAATGCAAGGATTCTTCAATATCCACAAATCAATTAGTGTGATACACCACATTAATAAACTGAAGAATAAAAACCATATGACCCTCTCAATAGATGCAGAAAAAGCCTTTGACAAAATCCAATACTTATTTCTGATTAAAAATCCTTCAGAAAGTGGGCATAGAGGGAACCTACCTCAACATAATAACGGCCACATATGACAAACCCAGAGATAACATCATTCTCAATGGTGAAAACCTGAAAGAATTCCTGCTGAGATCAAGAACAAAACAAGGATGTCTGCTCTTGCCACTACTATTCAACATAGTTTTGGAAGTCCTAGCCATGGCAATCAAAGAAGTAAAAGAAATAAAAGGAATCCAAAATAGAAAGTGAGAAGTAAAACTGTCACTATTTGCAGATGACATGATACTATACCTAGAGAATCCTAAAGATTCTACTAGAACACTGTTAGAGCTCATCCATGAATTTGGCAAAGTCACGGGATACAAAATTAATACACAGAAATTAATGGCATTTCTATATACTAACAACGAAAGATCAGAAAGAGAAATTAGGGAAGCAATCCCATTTACCATCACATCAAAAAGAATAAAATTCCTAGGAGTAAACCTACCCAAAGAGACAAAAGACCTGTACTCTGAAAAGTCTAAGATGCGGATGAAAGAAATCAAAGATGACACAAATACATGGAAAGATGTACCATGCTCTTGGATTGGAAGAGTCAATATTATCAAAATGACTATACTACCCAAGGCAATCTACAGATTCTATGCAATCCCTATCAAATTACCAAGGACATTTTTCACAGAACTCAAACAAAGTATTTTAAAGTTTGTTTGGAAGCACAAAAGACCCAGAAGAGCCAAAGCCATCCTGAGAAAGAAAAATGGAGCTGGAGGAATCAGGCTCCGGGCTTCAGACTATACTACAAGGCAACAGTCATCAAAACTGTATGGTACTGACACAAAGACAGACATATGGATCTGTGGTACAGAATAAAATGGCCAGAATTGAACCCACACACCTGCAGTCAACTAATCCATGACAAAGGAGGCAAGAATATACAATGGAGAAGAGACAGCCCCTTCAATAAGTGGTGCTGGGAAAACTGGACCATGACAGGTACAAGAATGAAATTAGAACACTTCCTAACACCATACATAAAAATAAACTCAAAATGGATTAAAGACCTAGATATAAAACCAGATCCTATAAAACTCTTAGAGGAAAACATAGGCCAAACACTCTCTGACAAATGACAGCAACATCTTCTCAGATCCACCTCTTAGAGTAATGACAGTAAAAACAAAAATAAACAAATGGGACTTAATTAAACTTAAAAGTTTTTGCACAGCAAAGGAAACCCTAAACAAAACAAAAAGACAACTCACAAAATGGGAGAAAATATTTGCAAATGAATCGACTGACAAGGGATTAATCTCCAAAATTTATAAACACCTTCTGCAGCTCAACACCAAAAAGCAAGCAATCCCATCAAAAAATGGGCAGAAAATCTAAACAGATGATTCTCCAAACAAGACATACAGATGGGCAAGAAACAAATGAAAAGATGTTCATCATCACTCATTATTAGAGAAATGAAAATCAAAACCACTATGAAGTACCACCTTACACCAGCTGGAATGGCCACCATCAAGAAGTCTACAAACAATAAGTGCTGGAGAGGGTGTGGAAAAAAAGGAACCCTATTACACTGTGGGTGGGATTGTAATTTGGTGCAACCATTGTGGAAAAATGTATGGAGATTGCTTAAAAAACTAAAAATAGAACTATCATTTGATCCAGCAATCCCACTCCTGGGCATCTATCCAGAGAAAACCATGACTCAAAAAGACACATGTACTCCAGTGTTCATTGCAGCACCATATGGAATAGCCAAGACATGGAAACAACCTAACTGTCCATGGACAGAGGAGTGGATAAAGATGTGGTGCATATACACAATGGAACATTACCCAGCCATTAAAAGGAAAGAAATAATGGCATTTGCAGCAACATGGATGGACTTAGAAATTATCCTGCTAAGTGAAGTCAGTCAGACAATGAGACACCAACATCAAATGCTTTCACTTACATGTGGAATCTAAAACAAAAGGACACAATGAACTTCTTTGCAGAACAGATACTGCACAGACTTTGATAAACTTATGGTTTCTAAATGAGACAGTTTGGGGGGTGGGGGATGCACTGATGGTTTCAGATGGATGGAAATGCTATAGGTTGTCATGACTGTTGTACAACTAAAAATGTTATAAAATTCATTGAGTAATTTTAAAAAAAGAAACACAGACAAAAAAAAAAAAAAAAAAAAAAAGAAAAGATGATGGGAAGGTAGAAAGGGAAAGGATTAAAGGAGATGCTCCATGGGGAATGCACCTGAAGAATTTTGTTTATTTGGATGTTAGGAAACAAGGAAAATGCTCAGGTGGTGACGATTATCACAGAGTCCTTCCATTTCCACTCTGCCCCATGTAGCATATGAAGATAGACATCAAGAGCCCTTCTCTAATCTCATTTAAATATCTTGGATAATGATGGAAATTGATTCCTCTTCCCCATAATAAGGATTCTAATTTTTACAGCACTCTAGGAAAATATTGGCAACACTTTAAATGCTAAAAGTAGGGGAATGACTGAGTAAACTGTATCAAGACAACTGGTCATTAAAAATTACGGTAATAAAAGTCAAGATAGTGGTTACCCCTGGGAGTTAGACAGAGGTGGATTTGATCAGGAATGGTCACACGGGGGCTTCTAAGTAATTGAGGTAATGGTCTACTTTTTCACCTAGGTGGTAGTTTCTTGAAGCTTATTATTAAAATGAATATATAAGTACTTATAATCATCTATATGTATGCTACATTTCACAATAAAATGAACAACATATTGTAAGAAAAAATTATGGTCATAAAGACCACAAACAATTTGGATTAAAAAAATAAAATAAAATAAATGTAAGAATCTTGCCTAACTGAAAGTCTATACCTCATTTCTTCTGGCACCCATAATTCTATTCTTTGCTTCCATGAGTTTGTCCATTTCACATGCCTTATACAAGAGAATCATACTGTATTTGTTCTTCTGTGACAGGAGTATTTCACTTAGCACAATGTCCCCTAGAAGAATCTGCTATTTTTTATGTTGAATTTATACTAAAAACATCCAGCAAATGTTTCTGTTTTTCATTTTGGGTTCTTTAGGGGTGGGGGGATTGCTTTGTTTGGTCTATTTGTCTTTTGCCTTCTCTTCCAAAATTAAAGTGCATTATATATATATATATAATCTTCCAATATTTATATATAATATATAGAATAAAACATTAAACGATGAAAAGATTAAAATGATTTTTAAAATATTTAGGTTTATCAGAAACAGAAAGGTATGATTAAAGAGAATATTAAGAGAATATAGTAAAGCTGCATTACAGGTATACTGAAGGTTATAAGATTTATAAGTGAGTTAAGTGATGCCATGATAAAAACAGTAGTGAGCAATAAAGGTTCTGTGTGGGTGACTTGAAATAATAGCTCTTATAATAATAGGATAATTTTAACAGAAATTTCTTAAAATATGCATATGTAAAATAGATATAAAAATACCACACAATATGATGATAAAAGTATGCTACAATCTTGGGGTAGTTTTTTATTTTTAAAAGTCATATACAGGGATACTTTGTTTTATTGCACTTCACTTTATTACACTTCAATTTTTTTTTTAAATACAAATTGAAGGGTTATAGCAACTTTCTGTCAGGAAAGTCTATTGGCACCATTTTTCTAACAGAATTTGCTCACTTCATATCTCTGTATCACATCTCAGTAATTCCCACAATATTTCAAACTCTTCCATTATTATTATATTTGTTACAGTGACCTGTGATCAGTGATCTTTGATGTCACTATTGAAATTGTTTGGGAGCAACACAAACTGCACACATATAAGATGGCGACCTTAGTTGATACATTCGTGTGTTCTGACAGCTGCATTGAATGACCATTGCCTTGTCTCTCTCCTTCTTTTTGGGCCTTTCTATTCCCTGAAACACAACAATACTGAGATTAGGCCAAGTAGTAACCCTACAATGGCTTCTCAGTATTAAAGTAAAAGAAAGAGTCTTACTCTCTTAATTTAAGTTAAAAGATAGAAATGATTCAGCTTAGTGAGGAAGGCTTTTGGAAAGCCAAATCTGAAAGCTAGGCCTCTAGCACCCAACTGTTGGCCAAGTTGTGAATGCAAAGGAAAAGTTCTTGAAGGAAATTAAAAGCACTAAGCCAGTGAACACATGAAAGATAAGAGAGTGAAGCAGCCTTATTGCTGATATGGAGAAAGATTTAGTAGTCTGAATAGAAGATCAAACGAGGCACGACATTCCCTAAACCAAAGCCTAATCTAGAACAAGGCCCTGTCTCTCTTTGATTTTACAAAGGCTGAAAAAGGTGTGGAATCTGCAGAAGAAAAGTTTGAAACTAGCAGAGATTCATTCATGAGGTTTAAGGAAAGAAGCTGTCTCCATAACATCAAAGTGCAAAACGAAGCAGCAAGTGCTGATGTAGAAGCTGCAGCAAGTTATCCAGATCTAGCTAAGATAATTTATGAAAGTGGCTGCACTAAACAACAGATTTTGAAATTAGACAAGAGTCTTCTATTGCAAGAAGTTGTCATCTAGGACTTTCACAGCTAGAGAGAAGTCAATGCCTGGCTCAAAGCTTCAAAGAACAGGCTGACTCTCTTATTATGGGCTGATGCAGTCAGGGACTTGAAGTTAAAGCCAAAGCTCAGTTACAATTCTAAATATCCTAGAACCCTTAAGAATTATGCTAAAACCACTCTGCCTGTGCTTTATAAATGGAACAACAAAACATGTAGGACAGTGTATCTGTTTACAACATGGTTTACTGAATATTTCAAACCCACTGTTGAGACCTACTGCTCAGAAAAAAAAAAAAAAAAAAAGATTTTATAAAAATATTACTAGTGAAGTTCCTGTCATGGCTCAGTGGTTAACAAACCCAACGAGTATCCATGAGGACACAGGTTTGATTCCTGGCCTCACTCCATGGGTTAAAAGATCTGGCGCTGCCAGATGAGGTTGCAGATGAGGCTCGGATCTGGCGTTACCGTGGCTGTGGTATAGGCCAGAGGCTACAGCTCTGATTGGACCTTCTATCCTGGGAACCTCCATGTGCTGCGGGTGAAGCCCTAAAAATAAAGAAATACATATATTACTGCTCATTGACAATGTATCCAGTCTCCCAAGAGCTCTGATGGAAATGGACAATGAGATTAATGTTGTTTTCATGGCTGCTAACACAACATCCATTCAGAAGCCCTTGGATCAAGGAGTAATTTTTATTTTCAAATCTTACTATTTAAGAAATACATATTTTAAAGCAATAGCTGCCATAGACAGTGATTCCTATGATGCATCTGGGCCAAGTAAGTTGAAAATCCTCTGGAAGGGATTCACCATTCTAGATGCCATTAAAAACATTCATGATTCAAGGGAAGAGGTCAAAATAACATTCATAGGCATCTGGAAGAAAGTGATTCCAACCCTCATGGATGACTGTGAGGAGTTCAAGACTTCAGTGGAGGAAGTTACTGGAGATGTGGTGGAAGGAGCAAGAGAACCAGAATTAGAAGTGGAGCTTGAAGATGTAATTGAATTGCAGCAATCTCATGACAAAACTTGAATAAGAAGTCACTTCTTATGGATGACCAAAGAAAGTTGTTAAGGTAGAAAGCACTCCTGGTGAAGATGCTGTGAAGAATGTTGAAATGACCACAAAGTATTCAGAATACTACATAAACTTAGTTGATAAAGCAGCAGGAGAGTTTGACTAGATTGACTCCAATTTTGAAAGAAGTTATTCTATGGTGGGTAAAATGCTATCACAGAGAAATCTTTTGTGAAAGGAAGAGTCAATCAATGTGGCAAGCTTCACTATCTTTTTTAAGAATTAGCCATGGCTGACCCAACCTTCAGTAACCACCACCCTGGTCAGTTAGAAGTCATCAATGTTGAAGCAAGATACTCTACCAGCAAAATTACTCGTTGTTGAAAACTACAGCATTTTTTAGCAATAAAGTATTAAGTAGATACATTGTTATTTTTAAGACATGTGCCATTGCAAATTTAACAGACTACACAATAGTGTTAACATAATTTTTTTATGCCACTGGGAAACCAAAAAAAAAATTGTGCGGCTGACTTTACTGTGATAGTTGCCATACTATAGTGGTCTGAAACTAAACCCCAAACATCTCCAAGATATGCTCATATTTTACAAGTTATCAGCTTGTAATTACTAGAGATATGCAAATCAAACTATTATGAGGTATCGCCTGTTGCTTAAGAGGGTGTGGAGAAAAGGGAACACACCTAGTCTATTGGTAGGAATGTAAATTGGTGCAGTCACTATAGAAAAGAGTACAGAGGTTCTTCAAAAAATTTAAAACATTTTTTGTTATATTCCACATATTAGTGATCTCACATCATATTTGTCGTTCCCTGCCTGACTTATATTACTCTGTATGACAGTTTATATGTCCATACATGTTGCAGGAAATGACATTATTTTGTTCATTTTTATGGCTGAGTAATATTCCTTTGTAGATATGTACCACTTTATCCAATCCTCCGTTGATGGACATTTAGGTTACTTCTATGTTTTATCTATTGTAAAAAGTGCTGCAATGAACATTGGGGTGCATGTATATTTCCAAATTACAGTTTTCTCTGGATATATACCCAGGAGTGGAATTGCTGAACCATATGGTAGATCTATAAGAAGAATTGATGTATAGCACAGGGTAGTCTACACAATACTGTGGAATAACCTATATATGGGAAAAGAAACTGAAAGGAATGGATATGTGTACATGCATATACATAATCATCCATATGTATATGCATGATTAAGTTATTTGGCTGTACACCTGAAATTAACACAAATTTCTAAGTTAAGTATACCCCAATAAAATTCATTAAAATTTTTTTTAAAACACAGTTGTCATATGATCCAGCAATCCCACTTCTGGGCATATAGCCAGGTAAAACAAAAAGATACATGGATGGGAGTTCCCACTGTGGCTCAGCAGAAACGAATCTGACTAGCATCCATGAGGATGAAGGCTCAATTCCTGGCCTCGCTTAGTGGGTTAAGGATCCACTGTTGCCATGAGCTCAGATCTGACATTGCTGTAGCTGTGGTGAAGACAGGAGGCTATAGGTCCGACTCGACACCTAGCCTGGGAACCTTCATATGCTGTGGGCGTGGCCCTAAAAAGACAAAAAAAATGATACATGCACACTTCTAAATTCAGAGCAGCACTATTTACAATAGTCAAGACATAGAAATAACCTAAATGTCCATTAGCAGATGAATGGATAAAGAACATGTGGTACATATACATAATGGAATTCTACTCAGCCATAAAAAAGAATGAAGTAATGCCATTCACAGCAACGTAGATGGAGCTAGAGATTATCATACGAAATTAAGTAAATCAGAAAAAAATACCATACAATATCACTTACATGCAGAATCTAAAATATGACACAAATAAACTTACCTATGAAACAAAACAGACTCACAGACATTGAAAGAAGACTTGTGGTTACCAAGGGGAAGGGGAATGTGAGGAGGGATGGATTGGGAGTTTGGGATTAACAGAAGCAAACTAATATATATTGCATGGATAAGCAACAAGGTCCTACTGTATAGAATAAGGAACTATACTTAATATCCTATAATAAGCCATAATGGAAAAGAATATGAAAAAGAATATATATATATATATATATATACACACACACACATATGTATAATTGAATCACTTTGCTATACACAGAAATTAATGCATTATAAATCTACTATACTTCAATAAAATAAAAAGATATTGGCTTAAAAATAATAAAGCACTCATTCAAAATCTTCTACTTTTGCTGAAATGCAAAGGCTTAAATAGAACAAATAAGACGATATTTTTCAGAGTTACTGCTGTGGCACAGTGGGTGAAGAATCTGACTGCAGTGGCTCAGCTCACAGTGGAGACAAGGGTTTGATCCCCAACCTGGTGCAGTGAGTTAAAGAATCCAGCATTGCCACACCTGTGATGTAGGTCACAGCCGTGGCTTGCATTCAGTCTCTGGCCTTGGAACTTCCATAACCCACAGGTACGGACATTAAAAAATGTTTTAAAAAGATGGTATATTTCAATAAATACATAAGCCCTTTTAAATGATTTGAGCTCCCAAATACAGGCTAAGCTAAACAACAAAAGGAACACATTTCTACAAATGATGTTCTTTTTGCTTTTCAAATGATGCCTATAAACAAAAGATTCTGTAGGTTTATAATTCTGGAAGTCCAGAAGAAAGGCAGTTCAGAAGTCTTTGAAGATGCTGGTTCTTTCTAGTCTGATGCTCTGTAGTCCAGTGTGAGCCTTCATCCAGAGGCTGCTTCCTCTTTTGGTTACAGGATGGCTTCTGGTGGCACTTGTTTTCTCAGTTCTACCTGCTGCACACAAAGCTGCATGAGCCCTTCCCTAATCATGAAAAATACCTTCCATCAGTTTTAATGGCCTGATATAGGTCACATGTCCACTCACAATGTAGTTGTGGAATGTCAATCACTGATGTGCTGAAATCTGGATTTCTAAACCACCTGCCAACAAGACAGGTGTAGTTATTATTACTGGCTTAGATTAATCAAGGCTAGGCTGTGGAACTTGAGCCAATCACCAAAACGGCCACAGCTCCAACAGGTAGTAAGGTGGATCTGAGGAAATCAACTAATGTCAACTTCACCTGACAAGGGTGTGCTTCCCATACAGATGTGACATGATGAGGGACTAAAACACAACATTTAAGTTCTAGAAATGAAGCATTTTACATTATGATTTTTAAAATGTATATTATAGTTAAATATAGGCTTAAATAGTTAATCATATGTAACATTTATATATATATACATATAATATAGGTTTAAATAGTTAAGAATATGTAACATTTTAATCTTTTTTATTTTTTTATTACTCAATGAATCTTATTACATTTATAGTTGTACAATGATCATCACAACCAAATTTTGTCTTTTTTAGCAAAAGACATATTCCTTGCCCTTCTTAACCCATGTCAAACAAATCAAAGGACAGGTACATAATTGACATTTAATAATATGGTTGGTTAATTTCAATAAGCTCAATGGTCACTTATGCTAAGGTTACTTCAAACTGCAAGAGGGAGAAGTACATATTCTAGAATTACATCCCATAACCATCTTACTGTGAATCTATTTGTCAGGCATTTAAGTCCATTAAAGTAAATATCCTTCTGACACATGAGGAAGCTGAGGCTTAAAAAGGGCAAGTAACTCCTCCAAGGTCACTGAGTTAATGAAGCAGATCCAAGACCATAGTCAGTTCTCTTAATATGAGTCCAATTATCTTTTACTATACACATTGCAATGCGTCTACATTTTAAATATGCCTAATAAGAGGCTAAAGGTGGACAATTTCCATTTCAGTTATGAGATCACGAAAGTGAGAAGTGTCCCCATATTCCATAGTGAGGAGACAGACCATGAGTACAGGACTTGTGATACTAGTGACCTAAAATGTACCTAGTAACGTTGTACAGCACATGTAAATCAATGAGGTTAGAACACACCCTCACACCATACACACAAATAAACTTGAAATGGCAAAGACATAAACATAAGACATGACACCATAAAAGCCTAGAAGGGAACATAAGCAAAATATTCTCTGACATAATTGTACCGTTGTTTTCATAGTTTAGTCTTCCAAGGCAATAGAAACAAAGGCAAAAATTTTAAAATGGCACCCAAAATGAATGTAGTGATTTTTTGGCCTATCATCCTTTTCTGGGCTAAGTAAGAAGTTTGAAGCTGAAGAAACGAGCAAAGAGAAAAAAAATTTTTTGGAGAAATTTGCAAGAATGTTGTCCCATTTTCTCTCTTTACATATCATACAAGAGAGAATGGATAAATTCTTTGAGACACTGGGAGAAAAGAGTAGTTGCTAGATGAATGCACCCTGTCGAGCACTGCACTGTCAACATACTGGTACCAAACACCAACACATTAACAGTAATAACAAAACCCCTGTATTTGAATAAATTACCTTCCAACTGGACACATGTAGGAATTGTACTTCTTTTTGCATTGACCCACAAAGATAAAGAACTAAAGTTTGGTGGTTGCAAAGACTTGGACTCAAATCTTCATGCTTGCATGTTCTAGTTTTGCAGTCTTTGATCTGATTAATGAAACTTTTTCAACCTCATTTTCTTCATGTATAAACAAAATATATATGCTTGCCTTGTTACCACAGAAGTACACAGTGGTAGTTTTCCCAACCGATTATGACTTTGTCTCACAGAGGTTTTCTGGCAATGGAGACATGTTTAGTTGTGACAACTGGTAGGTATTGCAGGTAAAGGCCAGGGATGCTACTCAACATCCTACAGTGCACAGGACAGAAGCCCACACAAAGAATTATCTGGTTCCCAAATAATTGTTGCTGAGGTTAAAAGAATCTGCTATAAAGCAATGCCTTTTAGAATTATAAAATATATACAGTATCAACTTTATGATTTAACACAGAATACAGACTTAATGACAGCTCATGTAATCCTTAGGATGCATCTGACTATGAGTAATAGGAAATCCAAATTAAACTGGCTTAAAATAAGAATAAGTATTAGTTGACAAGAGAACTGTGGTAAGGATGGGTAAAAGCAGAGTTCAGAGGCTCAGGGATATCATTCCGGACCCAAGTTTTCTAACTCTCCTGAAGTACACAGTGGTAGTTTTACTCTAAGACTGGCCCCTGTCACCATATAGATGCCAGTGATTTTAAAGCTAAAGGTTTTGGAATTCACACCTAGTAAGAGATAGAAAAATACAGCTTTCATAGTTCTCAAATACAAGAACACCCTGTCCCAAATGTGTCCAGCAAGTCTGTCCTCAGTGTGTACTGACCCATCTAAGCCTAGTCTGAACCGTTTCTGAATTTATCATTGCAAGACAGACAGATCAAATGCATTTGCTTAAGACGACCAGATGAGACATAATGTGAAATGGATGAGAAATGGGGAGGACAACCACAATGTTCAGAACTGCTAACTAGTATCATAACCATTTTCATCCCACTTTTCATCCTTGGACAGCTTAAAACAACATAACCTTAAGAAATAGTATCATGGAAAAGAGTCAGAACATGATCACTGATATTAAGAGATTACGATTTTTTTTTCCAGAATGATGTGTATGAAGTAAAAAAGGATATGATTTAAGAAATAAACTGGTTTTGCAAAAAACAAAGGTTGAAAGAATGAGGGAGAAAATAGAACTTGGAAAAATTAATTTTATCAGAACAAAGACTTCATTGAGGACTGTGAATTAGAAGAGAAGTTAGTAAGAAAATTGAACAAGAACCAAGGAGAATTAAAAACTCATTTGCTCTAATTTCTATTGCTTTGGGAGACTGACCTGAGAAAATATTCATGATGTTGATGTCAGAGAGTGTTTTGCCTGTGTTTTCTTCTAGGAGTTTGATAGTGTCCTGTCGTATATTTAAGTCTTTCAGCCATTTGGAGTTTATTTTTGTGCATGGTGTGAGGGTGTGTTCTAGTTTCATTGCTTTGCATGCTGCTGTCCAGGTTTCCCAGCAATGCTTGCTGAATAGACTTTCCTTTTCCCATTTTATGTTCTTGCCTCCCTTGTCAAAGATTAATTGACCATAGGTGTCACGGCAAAAATAAACCCATGGGACCTCATCAAACTGAAAAGCTTTTGCACAGCAAAGGAAACCCAAAAGAAAACAAAAAGACAACTGTCAGAATGGGAGAAAATAGTTTCAAATGATGCAACTGACAAGGGCTTAATCTCTAGAATATATAAGCAACTTATACAACTCAACAGCAAAAAAACCAATCAATCAATGGAAAAATGGGCAAAAGACCTGAATAGACATTTCTCCAAGGAAGATATACAGATGGCCAGCAAACACATGAAAAAATGCTCAACATCGCTGATTATAAGAGAAATGCAAATCAAAACTACCATGAGATACCACCTCACACCAGTCAGAATGGCCATCATTCATAAATCCACAAATAACAAGTGCTGGAGGGGCTGTGGAGGAAAGGGAACCCTCCTGCACTGCTGGTGGGAATGTAAACTGGTACAGCCACTATGGAGAACAGTTTGGAGATACCTTAGAAATCTATACATAGAACTTCCATATGACCCCGCAATCCCACTCTTGGGCATCTATCCAGACAAAGCTCTACTTAAAAGAGACACTTGCACCCGCATGTTCATTGCAGCACTATTCACAATAGCCAGGACATGGAAACAATCCAAATGTCCATCGACAGATGATTGGATTAGGAAGAGGTGGTATATATACACAATGGAATACTACGCAGCCGTAAAAAAGGATGACATAATGCCATTTGCAGCAACATGGATGGAACTAGAAAATCTCATACTGAGTGAAATGAGCCAGAAAGACAAAGGCAAATACCATATGATATCACTTATAACTGGAATCTAATATCCAGCACAAATGAACATCTCCTCAGAAAAGAAAATCATGGACTTGGAGAAGAGACTTGAGGTTGCCTGATGGGAGGGGGAGGGAGTGGGAGGGATCGGGAGCGTGGGCTTATCAGACACAACCTAAAATAGATTTACAAGGAGATCCTGCTGAATAGCATTGAGAACTATGTCTAGATACTCATGTTGCAACAGAAGAAAGAGTGGGGGGAAAATGTGTAATTGCAATGTATACATGTAAGGATAACCTGACCCCCTTGCTGTACAGTGGGAAAATAAAAAAATAAAATAAAAAAACTCATTTGTTTCTAAAATAGCTTCTACCTGCAAATAAAGACCAACTATGAGATGGACCTAGAGATTCTCATATAAAGTGAAGTAAGCCAGAAAGAGAAAGACAAATACCATACGATATCACTTATATGTGGAATCTAAAATACAAAACAAATGAACATATCCATCAAATAGAAACAGACTCACAGACATAGAGAACAGACTTTCGGCTGTCAATGGAGGGGTTTGGGGGACAGAAAGACTGGGAGTTTAGGATCAGCAGATGGAAATTATTATATATAGGATGGATAAGCAACAAGGTCCTTCTGCACAGCACAGGGAACTATAGTTAATATCTTTGATAAACAATAATGGAAAAGAATATGAAAGAGAATATGTGTATAACATATATGTATAACTGAATCACTCTGCTGAACAGCAGAAATTAACACAACATGGTAAATCAACTCCACTTCAATTAAAAAAAGAAAAAAAGATCAACTATGACATATTTTTTAAAGGAGTTACTAAGGACCAGAGAGGCAAAGCTGGAATTCTGACCTTTGCTATAAAGCCATAAAAACCCATTCTGATTCCTACATTATAAATCTAATTTAAGACCCAAGAAAAAGTCAAACATTCCACGTGGCTAGGTCAGAGGACAGAATGTTCCAAATACAGAGGAAAGATACAAGAGGAAAAATTTATAAATGTCAAAGACCTGGTCTTAGAAGAATTCCTCTTTGATTTCTAAGCAAACCTTTTCAGAATGGTAATGAGGAGGCATTTATTTGGGGAAGCACTAGATTTGGGGGACATTTTCTCTCTTGTTCATTTTCTATTATGTCAATTTCATTATATTATTTAACATACAATTTCCTTCAGTTAATAGGCAAATAACTCATGAGTTTGAGAATCTGTAAATGACTTCCTTTGCATGTCTTTCTCCATAGTAATATTTTAGACAACCTCATTAATAATCTATATCCTCAGAAGTTTGTGGAATATATGAGAATAGTATTGTGGAAAGTCCTGAAAAGTCATGTTTAGCATATCTGACCAAAAAATCTAAAATATCACTGTTCTCTGCATCTTAGAAAATAATAAGTCTGTCCAATCTAAATTATACTCCTATTACAATAAAACACCGACAGTTCATTATGGCAAAGGGAGAAAGTTAATCTGAAACTATTATCCAGAAATGGTTTAGAAATAATAAAGATATAGTTATGAATAATAAAAGACAAGCAACTATTTTGTATGACTATTATGTGTCAAGCATTATGTTGTAGGGTTTGCAGGTAAAAATATTAATAATATATTGATGCTGTACTGGTAAGCTCTTAATTTAATGCAAATCTACAAGGAGGACCATGACAAAATATACATGGGCTACCAAAAGAAAGAGAAAAAAACATCCATTTACATACTATCTAAAAAAAAAAAAAATGACTCTCAAGCCCCTGTTCTTCCCCATTCCATATAAACTAACCATGTTTTAGAATCTTATTTTTCAATTTCTATTGTAGTACTGCTTTTGTACATGTATGCAATGAGTTATAGTTCACTTTCACTGCTGCATAGTATTCCCCTGTATAAATACACTGCAATTTACATAGTAATTGTTCTGTCATTGGACACTTGGATCATTTTGAGTTTTTGCTATCATAAGAAACGTAGCCATGAATACTCTTACTTCCTCATCTATATTCAGGAGCGCTTCTCTGGAATTATATCCCTATAGTTGAAATTATCAGGTTATAAAGTTATGAACATATTCAAATTTACAAGGTAAATAAGTTATTTCATAAAGAGACTGTACCAATTTTCTTCTCACCAGCAGGCGAAATTACAAGTGTTGTTCTATATATTCTAACAACTTGATTTATGACTGTTTTAAGGTTTGCCAATTTGGTAGATTTGAAATAGCATCTCATTTTGTTTTTAATTTATATTTCCTGATTACCAATAATATTGCATATATTTTTATAAATTTGTTAATCATTCTTATTTCCTCTTCTGGAAAATATATGTTTATGCCTTGGTTACTTTACAGAGTGGCTCTAAAGATTTTAGTCTGTTTATGGGAGATTTTTCACACATTCTTGATACTAATCCTTTTTCAGTTTTTTAAACACATACATGCATATATATAGTTACATTTATCTTAAAGTATATTTTAATGAAGACAAGTTTATGGATTATCTTTATACTTTACATATTTAGATTTTAAAAAACTTAAATTTCACAGGAGTCAAATTTTCTGTATGGTTTTCACACATTTATTGTTTCTTGTTAATATATTGCTTAAATATTTTCCTTTATATCATAAAGATTCTCCATTATTTACTTCAAAAATTTTAAAAGATTTGTTTTTGGTCACTTATGTCTCTATTCCATAAGGAATTGATTTGTGAATAATGTAGTCTCCAACTTCAAATATTTTCACATGCATAATCAACTGTTCCCAAAGCATTATTAGTAATCTACTCTTTCCCCACTGATCAGCAAAAATATCTCTATTACACAAAATTTTCATATTTGTGTGATTCCATCTGCAGATCTTTATTCTTTTTCATTGGACTCTTTCTTGAATAACTCAGTACTAATGTCACATGGCTAAATACACATGACAGTCATTGCTCTTGGGTTTGGCCAAGGCCTAAACATGTTCATTTTTTAAATGTGTCATGGGTATCTTGAGCCTTTCTGTTCTACATTAATTTTATGTTTGTCATTTCATAAGAAAACATAATTTTTCATGGAATGACATTTAACCTACAGATAAATTTTAGAAGAAGAAATCTAGGAATAATACTAACACAAAATTTAAAATATTTTTCTTGTAGAAAATTAATAATCCTTTGAGAAAACTTTTTTTTTTTTTGTCTTTTTTGGGCCACAACACATGGAGGTTCCCAGGCTAGGGGTTGAATTGCAGCTGTAGCTGCTGGCCTACACCACAGCCACAGTAATGCAGGATCCAAGCAGCATCTGCGACCTACACCACAGTTCATGGCAATGCCAGATCCTTAACCCACTGAACAAGGCCAGGGATCGAACCTGCATTCTCATGGATGCTAGTGAGATTCATTACCACTAAGCCACGATGGGAACTCAGTCACGATGGGAACTCAGAGAAAACTTTCTTTTTTTTTTTTTTGCTTTTTCTAGGGCCACTCCCACGGCATATGGAGGTTCCCAGGCTAGGGGTCCAGTCGGAGCTGTAGCCACCAGCCTACGCAAGAGCCACAGCAAAGTCAGATCCGAGCCGCGTCTACGACCTACACCACAGCTCACAGCAACGCCGGATGGTTAACCCACTGAACAAGGCCACGGATCGAACCTGCAACCTCATGGTTCCTAGTCGGATTCGTTAACTACTGCGCCACAATGGGAACTCTGAGAAAACTTTCTTAAAGGACAATGAAATCCTTTTTTGAAAGGCATAAGATGAATAAAAAAGACAGAGAGAAATACCTGGTTTATAGATAAGAAGACTGTTTTAACACACATTAGATTCTCTTAAGCCATCCTTCATGTCTTTCTATTTCTAACATATTCTAATTCTACTGTGTATTGTGTAATTTCTTCAGTTCTTCCTTCAATTTCATTAAATTTTCTTTTATTGAGTCTAACCTGCTGTTGACCAGATCATTAATTTCAACCTTTTTTTTTAATTTCCTCACGTTTCATTTGGTTCTCTTCCTTACCTGCATACCCACCTTTAACAGTCTTGTATTCTTAAAACTTTTCCCAATACAGATATAGATATAGGTATGTCTAGCTAGCTAGCTATACATATAGATAGAGCTATGTATCTCCATACCTATATACAGGTTTTATATTCTGACATGATTCTAAATATGAAAATAGAGTTTGTTTTGTTTTCTGTTACTTCTGCTTGGTAACAGAAGTAACTATGAATGGTTTCATTCACAGTGCTTTTTTCTCACATATTTTCTGATGTTTTATTATGAGTTTATGTTAGTGAAACCATACCTGTAAAATTATTTCAATCCTACATTTAAGGAGGTTTCCTTTAGAGAGAAACCGTGATTGCTTTTGTCAGTTTTCTGTAAGCACTACCGACCAGGAACTAGTTTAAAAATTTACACCTTAAGATTGCTTGGGACCAGAGGTCTGACAAATCCAGGTCACAAATCTATTTTATATATGATATTCATTTTGAGGTTGTGAATTCTCAATGGACTTTGTATGTATCTACATTTCTCTCATAGCCTCAGTGCTAAATTGAAGGCAGAAAAGTACTTTTTTTTTTCCCCCTCCATGTCATGAAACTTTTCTTACTCCCCTTACTAAGCATGCTACTCTTCAGGACTTTGGCTTTAGATGGCATCTCCAGTGAGTCACCTCATCCTATATGTGTCCTGGTTTTGTCTTTTGTCCCTGTATCATATGTATCCACCCAATGAATAGAAGCTCAAAATTTTCCCAAGAACAACCATAAAGTCTATAAGTTGCTTACCTCTCTAGTTTCCTATTTTTACTTCATTTTTATCCTTCAGTAAATACAGATGAGTTTTCTGAAAATTGTGTGTGTGTGTATGCATGTGTGTGATATCTAATCACTATTTGTTTGTTTACAGTAAGATTTTTTCAAGATATCTGGTATTCCCTTTTGACAGATAGAACCTCAAACAAAACTTAAATATACATTTTCAGTTATTTTTGAGTAATTTTTAGAATTGAATCATTTAATTATGATCATTAAATGTGACAGTCAAATAAAAATACATCTTATATGATACTTATTTCTCGATAATTAAAACAAAGCAAACTATGATTACTTTCACATAAATGTCTTACGTTATTATTCTAAATACATTAATGGGAAACCCTTTACTGAGTACACATTTGGCAGAAGATAACCACATTAGCTACTTCAACAAAGATTCAGAAAATGTATGCAAATGCCTTCCAAGACTTGACCCCAAGATAATTTTTTAACCCACAATACAGGAATACATCATTAATGAACTTCATTAATCTGATGTCCTTTCAAAATGTTTGTGAACTAAGGGTCTAAGGGTTAAAAATTATTACATACTAATGTCAAAACTACTGTATTTATACTTCTATGTAATTTCAAACTAGAGAAGAGAAATTATTTACCTAATGTATTTATATCATTGCTTTAAAAATGTTTTGCCTAAAAACAATCCTGATCTATAGTTTAAAAAGTTGTAAATTATGTAATGTATTTTTTTTAAATAAACAACAATTATGCGTTCTCTCATGATACTGGGGCTAGAACAGATGATAAGTTACACGTAACATCAAATAATCTAAAAATTTCATCTCAGACTTTGGCTTTCAATCCTATGGTTTGTTTTGTCTTACTTTTTGTTCTCTGGTTGCTGTTGTTTATTCCCTTTAGGTATGCTTTTATCTAGTGATAAAATCTCTTAGGCTAAAATAAACTATATTTTCCTTTACAGCTTTATATTGGAATAAATCTTACATTTTCATATTTAGGTAAATTTAATTGAGATGAATCACTTAGTATTTATAAAATGAAGCTAAAATAAGCTTATATTCTCCTTTAATTTTCTCAGTATATTATCTGGATTTTTATGGACTCATGTTCTTAAAATGATAATTAGATTCCAGCAAATACAAAGTAAATAAAAATGGTTGCTATTTAGTGACATTTTTCACATACAAAAAAAAAAAATTAACACCATAGTCAGTGTTATAAAAAAATGATAGTGGAGGTTTTTCATAGGTTTGAAACAATTCTCTTACACATTTGGGAACTATCTAAAGCAAAATATGAGAAATGGAATTCATGAATGAGAAAATCAAAATATGAATTATTTTACCATTGATACACTTATGCAACAATGTGAAAAACGAAATGTGATTTTAAGTTCTAGTCCTCAGCAACTCAAGAGCATTTCAGTCTAGGTCCAAGAATATACAAGAGGAGTCTGGATTGCCTCATTTAACAGATAAGCAAGGGAGACCACTAAAGTCTAATCAAAAGGACCTAAGAAGTAACAAAAGGTTTTACTGGACAAATTTGGGTAATTTAAACACAGTAATACTTAACAAGTAATTAATCCGCCACCAAAAATAAAAATACTGATTACGTTTAAAGGGCGGGTGCCAGGAAACCAAAATATTTGGACAACTTGTAAATAAAAGGAAAGAGTCAAGTATCTATTTTGCTTTTCCTCTAAAAGAACAGACAGCTAATGAGAGTAAGTTTTACTTTCCAGATGACTTTCAACTAAGAGATGAAGAAAAAAATGATAGATGTAAAATATCACAACTTTGCAAACCCTAATGGAATAAATAATCTCAATAATGACAAACAAAATTTAGTGAACAGCTGATGGATAACCATATAACAGACATTTCAGGTTCACAATACTTGAGAGCTCAAACTTGAGAGAAACCCAGACATCATGTACCTCCTGATAAAAACAAGTAGAAAACAGCACAATCAATGAAGAATACGGTCAAAAAAACATGAATTTAAATCTTATCTAGATCTATATCTAAATACCCATCTACAGAAAATAAAAATATGTGAAAAAGGTGGCAGACAGCAAAATCCACAATGTTGGAAATCTATAAAATACAAACCAACCTACTGTTTCATTGCAAGGACAAAGTAACGGAATTAGAATTCATGGACTGGAAGATACCTAGAAATAGCAACTAACTGCAAATTGTGAAACACCTTTAAATCTTAATTAGAAGCTCATCCTAAAAAGAAATTATGAAGCAAATATGGAAATTTAAATACCGATCGGATATTTGACTATATAAAGAAAGTAATGGTATTTTTTTAGATGTGATATTAGTGATAAGGATTTGTTAAAACAAAAAGTCCTTAACCTTTAACAATGTGCATTTAAACATTTATAGATAAAGTAATATGATGCTGGAGTTTTTGTTTATTTGGGGGGTTTTGTTTGGTTTTGGGGGGTGTTTTTTGGGTTTTTTAAATTTGCAGGAGTTCCCACGTGGCTCAGTGGGTTAAGGATCTGGGATTGTCACTGCTGTGGCTCTGGTTACAACAATTACTCAGATTGATGGCCCAGAAACTTCACATGCCATGGGTGCAGCCACCCCAAAAAAAATTTAAGGTTTTAAAAAGAGATTAGGTGGATAAATGAAATCAGGTTAGCCATTTGGTGATCATTACTAAAGATGGCTAATGTGTATTTAGAGGTTTATTATACAATTCTTTCAATATTGTAAACATACATTTGCAGTTTCCTATAATGAAAATAACAAAATTATTATTATTTTTCTGGTCTTTTTAGGGCCACACCCTCAGGATATGCAGGTTCCTAGGCTAGGGGTCGAATCAGAGCTGTAGCAGCTGGCCTACACCACAGACACAGCAATGTCATATCCAAGCCGAGTCTGCGAGTTACACCACAGCTCACCAGCTCACTGTAACACAGCTGGATCCTTAACCCACTGAGCGAAGGCAGGAATCAAATCTGCATCCTCATGGATGCAAATTAGGTTTGTTTCCACTTAGCCAAAATGGGAACTCCAACAAAATTATTTAAATATAATATGATCCCCATTAGGAATATTTGATAACTTCATTAATAGTGAAAAACAAGTACTAATATATTTTAGTATTAACATAGTCTTTTTTCTGTCAAAAAATGGTTTTGATAACTTATTCACTGTATAAATGGTATTGATATTTATATATGTCATTCCTTGCTCAAAAAAGTTAACACATGTGATATTTAAACATGCAGATTTTAGCTTTTGAATATCTATAAATTTGGTGAAGGGCCACCCATTTAGGTATTTAGGAAGAAGCAAACTTTTCTGTAGAGGAGCAGACAGTTATTATTTTAGGTTTTGTAGCAATACAATCTCTGTGACAACTACACCACTCTCCTAATGCAGCACAAAAGAACCGCAGATGATGTGAAATGAATGAGCATAATCATTTTCCAATAAAACTTTATTTACAAAAACAGGCAGTGGGCCGGATTTGACCCATGCACCATAATTTCCCAATCCCTAAAAATTATGACTTCATACCACTATAATGTTGACAAAAGAATGAGAAAAAGATAAGAAGAAGGAGTCCAGAAGTAGATTTCAATATATAAGAAAGAGAATAAATGACAAGGGTGGCATTTTAATTGAGAAAAAGATGATAAATTTTATTATATTACTCAATATTAGTAATATATCTAACATCCATTAAGAAAAAAGATAGGTTAGACCCATCTTTTTTTTTTATTGTTATTTCCCTCAATACACTTTTTTTTTCCCACTGTACAGCATGGGGACCCAGTTACACATACATGTATACATAATTTTTTCTCCCATTGTCATGCTCCGTTTTAAGTATCTAGACATAGTTCTCAGTGCCACACAGCAGGATCTCATTGTTAATCCATTCTAAAAGCAATAGTTTGCATGGCTTAACCCCAAGCTCCCGACCCCTCCCACTCCCTCCTCCCCCCGCCCCCAGGCAACCACAAGTCTATTCTCCAAGTCCGTGATTTTCTTAACCACTAGATATGTTTGAAAGATACAGAAAACATTTATAAGCATATGTACAGATTGGTTACATATTTAAGTATGCAGAATAAAGCAGTAATAGTCTTAGAAAAATGTTGTATAATTATGTATATTCACTGATTTGGGAGGAGTTCCTAACCAACATAAAACTTAGAGGTGGGACTTCCCATCGTGGCTCAGGGAAAACGAATCCAACTAATATCCCTGAGGATGCAGGTTATATCCCTTGCTTTGCTCAGTGGGTTAAGGATCTGGCATTGCTGTGAGCCGTGGTATAGGTCACAGATGTGTCTTGGATCTGGCCTTGCTGTGGCTATGGCCAGAGGCTACAGCTCAAATTTGACCTCTAGCCTGGGAACCCTCATATGCTGTGGGTACAAGCCTAAAAAAAAAAAAAGATTAAGGAAAAGGATCTATCTGACCATATGAAAATTAAAGACATTAGGCAGTAAATATTACACAAGCAAACTCTATACGTGGACTAATATTTGCAAATGTTAAGTGGCAGGGAAGTACTTTAAAATTAATAGAAAAGACAACCCAATAGCAATATAGGAAAGGCTATGGGTGGCAGAGAATGCCTGCAGCTCCCTAATGTATATTCTTGACATCTTCCTTAGTAACATAAACCCGCCTTTAAACCAGGCACCTAGTCAAAAATATTAAAAAATCGTATTTTTCCAACTATATTTTTATTATATGTACCTACCTTCAAGCCAGTGTAGTATAGGTAAGGAAAACGAATATGTTCATTTAAGAAAGATTTATTTTAAAGGGAAAGAGCATGCACTTACTCCTTTTCTTCCTGCTTCTAAGTGTCTGGAATTTAATAGTTTAAGTTCCAGCCCATGAAAGTGAATCAAGTAGAAGGGCACCACAGAGCACATAGTAGACCCAGAACCCAAGTCACAGCAGTAAGCCAGCAATATTTGCATTGTCTACCCCAGATCTCTTTTATAACAAAGAGAATCAACCTTCTAAATGGTTCATTGTACTACTGTTTTAAGTGTTTCATTTAATGCAGCTGAATCTAGCTCTAATCAATGATAATAATTCATATAAAAATAAAATGAGGAGTTAACTGGTAGCTCAGTGGGTTAAGGATCCAACATTGTCACTGCTGTGGCTCTGGTTACCACTTTGGCGTATGTTCAATCCCTTGCACATGTCATGGATGGGGCCAGAAAATAAAAACAAAATATATACCCAATAAGCACAAGAAAAGATGCTCAAACTCAAATTAACAATAAACTATTAGATAAAATCTATTAAACTGATAGAAATTTAAACAATTGATAATAACAGCAGATGGCCTGGATAAGAGGGGACACTCACATATTGCTAGAGGACTATGAATTTTGATATCCAATAAAAACAAGAAAAGAAAAATAAATGATTCAAATAAATTAAACATTCTTATAGTATGTCTATAGCGGAAAAAATCAACATAAAAATGTAAGTGATATCAATGGGTATATGGATGAATAAATAATACCAAATTTATTACAGGAAGAATTAAAAGAAATAAACTAGAGGTATAATGGTTGACATGGAGGGTTTCTACAATGTATGCATAGACAATGAATGTGTATACTATGAACCTAGGTTTATAAAAGCTAACAGTGATAACATTTATGTATGTGTGGAGTTTAGATATGTTTGATAAATATTAAAAGCATTTATATTGTAGAATACAGAAAAATACATGTATAAACTACAAAAAGATCATTTACTATAAATAGTAAACCCAACATATATGTATATATCATACATATATATGAGCACAATGAGACATATAAAATGATAAGCATATTTTCACAGAATACCTGGGGTAGGGATATAGCCTGATATGGATAAAGATAAGCAGAGTTCAGCAAAGAAGAAAAAGAAGAAAAAAGATATGATCACACCCGAAAAAGGGCCAATACAATGATTTATATAATGCTATCACTGTTGTGACTATGTGTATGAATCTGTGTGTATGTGTGTTTTTGTGTGCATGTGTGTTTGTGTGTGTGTGAAAATGATGTAGGAATAATTGCCAAAACATTAATGGCTAGTTCAGAGAGATTACTAAAGGTATTTTATGGTACAAAATACTATGTATTATTTTCATGTAAGGTCATTTAGCTTAAACTGCATGAGTTTTATTCCTAAATGATTAAAAAATTACCTTAGAACCAGAACATGATACTTCTCGTACTGGCAGCTATGATGACATCAATATTCCTGTGACATTAGTAACTCTGCGGTCTCCAAGAAAGCGACTGAGGACACAGCTGCTGTTTTCAGTAGTTTGTACTGATGTTTCGTTTGGGGGATTTTATTTATTTTTATTTATTTTATTTATTTATTTTCACATTTTAACTGAATAGATTTTGAGGCTCATTTGCAATTATATTAGATAATTTATAAGAAAAATTGTTACTTTCTCTTTTTGAAAAATGACATACTTTAGTACTTTAAAATGCATCTAGAAACAAACAAGCAAACTAGTCAAGCCTCGTAATAACTTATCCTTATAATTAATGGATGATGCATACAGCTGACTGCCCTGTGTATATCACTCCAACAATGTATATCTTATATTTAGCCTTCATTTTAAGAGCATTTGAATCACCAGCAGATAGAAGCCAGAAACCTAATTACTTACAATAAGCTTATTTCTCCAGAGATGTATCATATATTCCAGCTAACATAAAAGGTATCTTCTTTATTTCCTCCCCCAAAATATTTTTAGAAGAACATTTATTCCCTGATGTGTACATAGCCAAGGAACTAATAGGAAAGTAGCATGATCCTTCATATTTCATGGTAGCTACTAGATTTGAAAATCAGCCAAGGAAGTGAGTTTGTTAAAAGGACCCTTGTCTTAAACATGAACAATGACTACGAGTAGAAGAGCTATTTGCAAACCTAGGTAACAAGCTTACAAATTAATAATAAATTCCTTTTTTTAAAAAAAAGTACAAGAATAAGAAACACCCCTCGCAACTGGGAAAATGTGTGACAATATCTTTTGGACTCAAAGGTAAAGAATAGTATCGAGTATAACAAGTCTAGAAAACAGAGGTGAAACTCTCAATGGAGGATACGTACAGCAACATGGTACCAGAGGTAACGTACTGAGATGAGAAAATGGGGGTGGAGGTGGTGATATTACATGGCTATTTTGGAAGGTGTAAAAATTCCCTAAACTGCTGACATCTAAATATGGCCTCCGTACACAGATAATAGGAGAACACCCTTCATTTAAATCCAAAAAAATTCAATTCAATAGCCATGTGGAAAGGTCTATTTTGGTCACTATTAGTGCACTGAATTCTTTTTAAAATGTACTGTCCTTCATCCACTTCTTATAGACATGTGATCTCCTTGCATACAGAAGGTCATATTCACAGGGTAGACATTTCTGGGGAAAACAATGGGACTAACTAGATTGGAATGATGAGCAAATTAGACAAATATTTTTGAAAGCCTCCCTGTCCTTATGCTCTATTTCACACTATTACCATGAGCATTAAGTCCTATTAAAAGGAAAATTCCTCCCCCAGAAGACCAACTGAAAACAAAAAAGTTGTGATCCCCCTAGTAATACTTGTACAACAGGGGTTTCAGGAAACAATTCAAACTTAAAATAAGACTGGCCTCGTGACAGACTATACCAGCCAGGTGGCAACACTGTGCAGGACTGGGGCAAGTTTCTCCAGGAGGCTGCATATGCTTTGAATCAAGTTTTCAACATGTGGCACTGTTTCTCCCACAGCCAGGATTCACAGGTCTAGGAATCAAGGGGTGGAAATGGAAGTGGTACCTATTACTCTTACCTCCAGTGACTCAGTAGAACACTTTTTGATTCCTCTTCCCAAGACTCTACGCTCTACTGGCCTAAAGATCTTAGTTCCAGAGAGAGGAATGTATGTGCCAGGAACACAACAATGATTCCATTGACCTGGAAGTTAAGACTGCTGCCTAGCTAATTTGGCTCCTCATGCTTCTGAATCAAGCAAGAAAAAGGGTTATAGTGTTGCCTGTTGTGAAGTCATGAATACCAAGGTGAAATCAGATTACTTCTCTACAGTGGAGGTAAGAAAGAATATGTCTGGAATCCAAGAGATCCCTTAAGATGTTTCTTAGTACTACCATGACCTGAGATTAAGGTCAATGGAAAACTACTATAACCCAATCCAGGGAGGACTACTATGGCCCACACCCTTCGAGAATGAATCACCCCACTAGATAATTAACCATGGCCATCCAAGGTGCTTGATGGAGGCAAAAGGAATACAGAATGGGCAGCAGAAGAGAGTAGTTATGAAAACCTGCTTATAAACATGTGGCTACTTAAGAAAGGAGGACTAGGAGTTCCCCGGTAGCCTAGCAGTTAAGGACCCAACACTGTCATTGCTGTGATTAGGGTTGGCCCAGGAACTTCTTCTGCATGCTGAAAAGAAAAGAAAGAAAAGAGGACTAATTATCATGTATTATCATGTATTTCCTCCCAATTAACAGATGTTTGTGTGTTTGTGCGCATGCCCACATGCGTGTGTGTGTGTGTGTGTGTGTGTGTGTGTACACATATAATTAAGCAAACAATTTTGTTTTTTTCTTTCTTCTAGTATTCCTTTGTCATGTAACATAAGTTGGATTGACTATATATCAGTAATTTAAGAGTTGTTAATTTGGAGTTCCTGTCATGGCGCTGCAGAAACGAATCTGAGTAGGCACCATGAGGTTGCAGTTTCAATCCCTGGCCTCATTCAGTGGGTTAAGGATCTGGCCTTGCTGTGGCTATGGTGTAGGCTGGCGGCTACAGCTCTGATTAGATCCCTAGCCTGGGAACCTCCATATGCCGTGGGTGTGGCCCTAAAAAGACAAAAAAATAAAAAGAATTGTTAATTTTACATCATAGTATTCAAGTCACAGGACATCAAGAGAAAAGTAAACATCACTCAAGGACTTTACTTCCTCATCTGGGGGGAGGGATTAGTGTTTTCAGTTGTATGAAGAATAGTTGTATCATGAGATTAAATTATGACCTTGTTACTGTTTTATTTGGAGATAAAGTATGGTTTAAGGAGGTGCCAAGTTTAAGAGGTGGACTTATGATGGTTAATTTTAATGTGTCAATTTGACTGGGCTAAGGGATGCCCAGAGAGCTGCTAAAACAATGTTTCTGGGTGGGTCTGCCTATAAGGTAGGTTCTGGAAAAACATCAGCATTTGAATTGGTGAACTGAGTTAAGTAGATGGTCTTCCCCAATATGAGTAGACATTATCCAGTCCATTTTGACCTGAAATAGAATAAAAATGTGGAAGGAGAAAAAATTCTCCCTCTCCTTATGAAATGAGAAACCCGTTTTCTCCTGTCCTCAGACACTGGTGCTCCTAGTTCTTGGCCTTTCAACCTCAGATCAGTACTTGCACCCTGATTCCCCTGATCTTCCACTCAGTCTGAACCATGCCACAGCTTTCTTGGTTCTGCACCCTGCAGTTGGCAGATCATGAGACTTCTCGGCTTCCATAACCACATGAGCAAATTCCTCTAATAATCTCCTCTTATACATTTCTATATATTTCTTACTTTTTCTAATATACTGTTGATCTTTAAAATAAGACTGGCCTAAAAACAGATTAAAAAAAAATCAGAGTTTTCATGGTTTAATGTACCATGACATCCTGGAGACTGGAAAGTATTTCTAACCATGAACAAGTAACTACTTTGGAAGAATAGTATAAGGAGCACAAAAATCACCTCAGATTTACTTAAATCCAAACCAGACTCACACTGAGGAAGAATCTCCTAATATGAAGAGGGGTGCTAAACCTTAAGTGTGACTGAATCAGAAAGGTGGAAAATAAAAGAAATTACTTTCCATGAAGAGGAAGCTTTTCAACCATAGCACGAAGGTGAAAAGAGCCTTTTCCAATTCAAGTGACACTAACCTGTCTCTGAAGGTCTGATACACTGATTACAATTTCAACCAGAAACACACTACCTTGTGGGCCAACTTGATGCCCCATTGCCTTCTAAGATACCTCTTCTCCATGTGAATGTACTGCAGAACTCCATGCTCTAGAGACCAAGTATGTATTATGCAGCCTATGGCTGAACATGTCTCATGTCCCATTTTCCCACATCCATGTGAATCATCTACTGTCAGACTTGAATGACCACTATGTCCATGGCCGAGTAAATGAATCTTGTTAATAGAGTAAACATATTTCAGACAGATAGGAAGAAATTACCTCACTTCACCTGGAAACAATAAAGATCTTTAAAATGATGTGAATTTTTCCTAAAACCAAGCAATTCATAATTAGGAGCTCCGTCTAGTTCTGGGGAATAAAGAAATTAAATATTACGGCTGGTTCCTCAGAGACTCAAATTTGGAAATACTTCATTTCCCATATATACTGAAAGATATTAAAAGATATCCAATCCCTTTATGACCATAAAGATGGAGCCATGCCATTGTCAACATTTAGGCTCCCTATAAGCAGAGGCAAACACAGAGAAGAAAAGTAAAAGTTTGTCCCATTGAGAGTTAAATTTGAAAATGCAGCAGTTATCATATATTAAAATATTAAAAATATGTGCATTCTCCTCTGGCTCCAAAGAATGGAACAGTATCAATCAGCTCCACTGAGGTTGGCAAAAGAGAAATACCATCTCCATTCAAGTGTCTTCCTGATCTCCTACTTCAAAGAGAAGACTAGAAATTAAGCAGAGGAGAAATCATTTCAATGTGAAAGACACTCCACAATGATACAATGAGTTTTAATTTTAATAAATATAATGAATATTCAATAATGTTAATGAATATTCTGAAAAGTCAAATATATTGTTTGCAGTGTGTTGCAAGGTACAGGATATATACCTCTAATTTTAATTAAGAAACCAAAATACATGAAGGTCAAAGTCCTCTAAGGAAAAAAACTCTACACTATCAGGATGTGAAAAAAAATTATAAATTGTCATAATAAAGCTGATAAAACACTATGACATCTGCTACATCACCTGGCCATGTCATCTTTGAAGTACGAAGTGTGCTGATTTCCAAAGACTTTTTACCGTGAAATGATCAAATCTGGGGCATTTACTCTGGGAAATGTGCACAGTATTCTATTTTTTTATTTTATTTTTTTGTCTTTTTGCTATTTCTTGGGCCGCTCCCGTGGCATATGGAGGTTCCCAGGCTAGGGGTTGAATCGGAGCTGCAGCCACCAGCCTACGCCAGAGCCACAGCAACGCTGGACCCAAGCCGCGTCTGCAACCTACACCACAGCTCACAGCAACGCCAGATCGTTAACCCACTGAGCAAGGGCGGGGACCGAACCCGCAACCTCATGGTTCCTAGTCGGATTCGTTAACCACTGCGCCACGACGGGAACTCCAGCACAGTATTCTAGACAAGTATTTATAAATACCATTCTCCAAAAGGAAAGATGACAAGGAACAAAAACTGCTGTGTGTTGCTGCCCTTTTAAAAAAGAAAACACTTTAGCTGAGAAAGAACTTGTCTTACTGTCACTGCTCTGAAAGCCATTCAGTTTAATGGAAGAAATGTAATGAAAATGAGAGCTGGTCAAATAGATTGTAATAATTAATGCAATTTTTACCAGCAGACAGAAAGTTTTTATTTCATGGGCCTGGAGAATATTTTGATTGTTCAAGCATAAAAGCAAAAAAAGTCCAATGCTCATTTGTGGAAAAGTTTTCTTCTACTAAGGAACCATTTTTGAGGCAACTATTAATTACATTAAATTTCTTATCATAATATAAATCATTTGGTATATAAATCAGAACTCCTCATCAAATATCACCACCTGTCATCCACATTAAAAACAACTGGAAGAAATAATTGAAGTAATTAAAATAATTAAATTGTTTAATTGCTAATTAATTAAACAATGATATTTTATTTGTAGATAGATGCTGATATCATCATCAGCCTTCAGTAGCTATACTGCAGTCTTAAAATATTC
This sequence comes from Sus scrofa, assembly GCF_054392235.1. NCBI lineage: Eukaryota > Metazoa > Chordata > Mammalia > Artiodactyla > Suidae > Sus > Sus scrofa. The sequence continues at coordinate 182,811,754 of NC_139383.1, read as the reverse complement.
CTAACTTTTAAATCTGGATTTTCATTTCTTTCTTCTTTAAGTCTTACCAGGAGAGATCTAAAAGGATCTTCTAATAATTAAATCAGTCATTGGAATTTGACAAAGGTACAAGACTATCATAGTTTGAAGAGATACTGGGTTTACTTAAGAGCCTATAAAAACATTACTTTGAACTATTTCAGCTTGGGAGAAGGGAGCTGTTTCACCAACTTCTTTCTCCCTCTCAACTGAGAGACAGGAAATGTACGCATTTAAGTAGTATTGTATATTCACTTGTCTCCAGGGAGTACTGTGCGAATTAATGTGATTATGCTTATAAAACACACTGAGCCCTTGAATAGAAGTCGGTCTATTTATAATCAGAATTCTAGTAAGTATATGTGTTGTGCCAGTTTTTTCATGCTGACTTAATTTGGAAGTGTGGACTGAATAAGAGATGTCTGATTTACTGTTTAATCATCCTCTTGCCAGCCTCCCTCCATCCTCATCCTTGTAAATCACTTCACCAGCCTTCAACCTTCACTGCTGGGTGCCTTGAATCTCTCTGGTTTTCCACTATCATCCTCCGGTATGCTATGGGAGTGAGCTATGCCCAGAACACTTACTACATAAATACCATTTGGATCAACTACTCTGTCTTATCACCAAATTTTTACCATTTTTTTTCCTCCACTTTTTTCCTTTAACAGAAACTTGTCATTTCCTAAACCTAAACAGCCACCTTGCCCAAATCCTCATTATGAAAAGGCTACATTGTCTCTCCTGGATCTTATGGGAAAGAAGGTGGTAAGGGTGTGCCTCCTCAGAGTCAGGTCGCTTCTCATTTAAAATACTGGCAGTGGAATGGAAATAACATGGACTCGTTGTATCACCTTGAGAAAGCTACTTAAGTTTTCTGAGCTTCAGTGTCTTCATTTACAAAGCAGACAAAACCTAAGTCCCCCCTCCCCCGCCAGGCTGTAGTGACTTAATATGTTTACATAAAAATGAAGTCAAATTAATAATTCCCAAGATTTTATTTAGATGTTCCCTCATCTGCTCACAAAGCATCTTTATCCACCAACCAAATCAGCACAGAATCTTAAGAAAGTTTTCCGTTTACCCATGGGCAAGTCTGTTCTTGCTGACATTGCCACTGTTCTACCAGGTTCTACTTCAATTAACCGCTTAGCCAGGCATCACTGACTTGAAGGTAAAACAGTTTCTGAATCAGTAGACTTGGGATGGAGCTTCAGGTTCTGCTTTTCTAAACGTCCCCAAATGATGCTGATATTGCTGGAGCAGGGGTCAAATCTGAGATCTTGAGTAACTTTATTTCCTCATCACATTACTTATTTTTCTTTCTGAGTATTACACCATTTACCGAACAGGCTTTCTCGCTGTCAAAAGGACTTACATGGATCTATACAGCTGACAGTAGTAGTTAATAGTTTAAATAGAAGTTTAGGTCGTGCATGTTATAATAATTACTTCCAAAAATTATGTAGATTTAAAATTATGTAAACATATGGTTCATGGTATATATTGAATTAAGTATTATGCATTCTCATTATCCTTCAATATATAGCACTTGAAGTGGTAAGTATCCATAAGCAAACATTTCCCTTATCAGAGTCATGGTAGCAGCTAGCTGATTAGCAAATCCTAAATTTAAAAATGCACTTATTCATGTAACCAGCAGATAGATGTTAAATACCAAATATGTATCAGGGATATTCCAGGGGATAAATGTGATCAAAACCACTGCCCTCATGGAGCTGACATTCTGGAGGGGGAATAAGAATCAAACATTCATTTTACATTTTTGCTTTGCAGTAGCTATGAGCAAAGTTCCCATCTATTATGGGCCCATGGCGTGTACACCTAAGCCCCTATTGTCAAAATCACTGCCTTCATCTTCTCCACAACAATGAACAAGAAAGGTCAATCATCTGACATTCTACTCTAAACTATCTACTAAGAGATCTGTGTTTCTGGATAAGAAATTTGCCTTTTGATTATGCTTATCATCTAAAATTATGGGCATTGGACTGTATTAGCTCTGAATTCCTTCCTAACCTATTAATCTATGATACTATTATTATCCTATTCTTTCCAAATCCTCAAAACTAGGACCCATTTTTTTCCTCCTTGACAAGTTCAAGACTGGCTTGTATGTTTTTTTTCCATCCACATTTGCCAATATCTTTGCACTAACTTTAATAATCACATTGAGGAGCCTCACAGCATCCTGTTTTTAAAACACTTCCTTCAAGCCATTTATAACAATATTCACTCCACATCAGTCACCTATGCTTTGCACAACCATGCTTTGGTAACTTGACATCTCATATCATGTTCTTACCGCAAGGTTTCAAACAAATTTTCATTTTCACCCCCAGATTTCACATAGTAACACAGTTTCCCCTATATAATCATCAGAAGCTTCAAACTAAAGTGTCTTCTAATTTACTCAACTCATTGGCTAATTTCTAGCTACATGTATTGTCCCTAAAATGGACAGTTAGCCATTTCCATGCAACCCTTACTCCTCTCCATAATGACAGTATGTTCATACTATCAACAATAGTTACCATTTTCTTTCTACACACATTCACCTACTTCTCCATTGCCTTCCCTGGGCTTCAAAGCATAGACGGAGAAAATATCAACACCATTCATCTAGTCCATCAGAAGTTCATGCATCTAGTAGCAAACAGAATCTTAATGTTGCTTTAGTGAAGCCTTACTGATTACTTTTTTCCCTGATCTATTAATCCTCTCCTTCTTTTTTCAGATCTTGACAGATATTTCTATTTTCCTAATGTGAAATATTCCTCGTATTTTCTAGTGAAACACCGTCCCCCTTAAGTTTGTTTCTTCCTCCTTAAAACAGACAAAAATGGTTCTTTTTCTCCTTTCATGGTTTACCTCCAACTTTAATGTTCTTATTTCTTTCAGTGTTCTCTGTGATAGCCCTCCTTTCAATTTTATGATTGATCGTATCTCCATATGAAGCGCATGTCATTTCCTGATTAGTATCTGGTATTGACTCAACAACCATGTTCTCTCTAAGTCTCTCTTCCCTGCAACATTAATGTCACATAAACAGGTGAGGGAATGTATTCATGAAGTAATGTGGATGTTTACACTGACTATGACCTAAGTCAGTTGGAAATAAAACAGCCCTCCTGGACTCTAGAAGTTCTCTCATCTCACAAATTCTATTCATTCTTTTAAAGATGAACCAAGTTCCTCCTGAAATATCCTCACCTTTGTGAGCACAGACTCTCTTCCCTAAAACTCTTCCCTGAGATTACTTTGACATGTTGTTGCCATATGTCTCACTAGAGTTTATTTCATTTTCATGTGGATATCTTCAAAGTGGTATCCTTATTTTGATGAGGGGCTGTTACTAAGGCCATCCAGAAGGAAACAAGAGCAGGTTAGCTTTAGTAAGACCCTTGCTCTATCATACATCTGAGCTCCAACTCCTTACTGCTGTAAGTATGGTCGCCATACCAGCAGCATTTCATCATCGGGAAGTTTATTTGAAAAGGAGAATTTCAGGCCCTGCCCCAGAGACTTCCTAGGGTAAGCTTACTACCCTCAGAATCTTCATTTTAACAAAATCTCCCAGGTGATTCCTGTGTATTCTACTGTTTGAAATGATCCAGTTCTTCTCACTCTCATTGTGGTAAAAATGGAAAAAAAAAAATCTGCAGGTCTGTCATCTATTTTCTATTTTGTCTTTCTGTTTTGAAGAATTCTCCTCAACATATACCCTCATAAATTTGTCAGCTTTTCCAGTTTTATTTCTACAAGCCAACTTTAACTGCTTTTCCATTTTTGACACAATAGATGCTTCTGAGCAGTAGTGCATACTCAATTCCCTGAACAGTTATAACCAGCAAACTTGTACCATCCATTCACACACTGAGTCTATACAGATGAGTGCCACCGATACAGCGTGTTGCCAATTATTGCCTAATAGACAGTGAAATCATATAATTTAGGAACAGGAAAGCATTTAGAGATCATTAATCCAACTCCCCTCATGATGTCTGGCCCAAAGTATGCTCTTATTAAAAATTTGTTGAATAAAATTTTAAAAGAAGAGAAGAGAAAACTGAATTCCCAAAAAATAAACAATAACAGAACAAAGACTACAATCCAGCCTCAGAAACCTTCCCCAGTTCTTTTCACTCCTCCTTGTCTAGCTCAGTTCTCATTCTCTTCCATGTTCGTGAAGCACTGGATATCAACCTTCGCTGCAAAGAAGGAGTTCCTGTTGTGGTGCAATGGGATCAGCGGTGTCTCTGCACTGCCAGGACATAGGTTCAGTTCCTGGCCTGGCACAGTAGCATAAAGGATCTGGCATTGCCACATCTGAGGCTCAGATCTGATCCCTGGCCTGGGAACTCCATATGACACGGGGCGGCAAAAAAAGAAAAAAAGAGAGCCATCCAGGGAGCTGTAAACATACTGATCCCTGAGTCTCAAACCTACAGATTCTGATTTGGTCTGGGGTATAGCCTGCACATTGGGGTTTCTAAAGGTTCCCCAGGTGATACGAATAGGCAGGCAAGGTGCCGAATATCGCCCTGCAAATTTTTTAAATATGCAGAACCTGATGAAGCTCCTTAGGTGAATCTGAAACTACTTTTTCTAGGACTTTACTATCATAAAAAAGATTCTATAGCATTTGGCCATGTTAACCACTTAATTCAAAAGGGTTTGGGAATGTAAACTATCCAGGTTCTCCTATAATCACTCAGATTCCTTCCTTTTATTTTTCACGGGGTTCTCTTACTTTATATATTTCACAAATTTGTCCACCTTCATATAAATCTATAGCCTTCCTCTTTTTTCAAATACAGTATTAAATATAGTATGGAATATTATTCAGCCATACCAAAGGAAATCCTGGCATTTGTGACAACACAGGTGGACTTTGAGGGATTCTGCTAAATTTAATAAATCAGACAATGAAAGAAAATACTGTATGATCTCACTTATATATAGAATCTAAAAACAAACACTTTTTAAAAACCTTATAGAAAAAGAGATCGTATTTGTGGTTGCCAGAAGCAGTCAGTTATGGGTCAGAGAATTAGATGAAGGCGGTCAAATGGTACAGACAGTAAGATATATTCAGTACTAAGGTTGTAATATACAATAGCATAACTATAGTTAATCCTGCTGTATGATATATAGAAAAGCTGTTAAGGGAGTAGATTCTATGAGTTCCCATCATAAGGAAATTTTTTTTTTTTTAATCTATGTGGGATGATAAATGTTCACTAAACTTATTGTGGTAATCAGATTATATAAGCCAAGTCATAATGCTCTATACCTTAAACTTATATACTTAAGTACAAGGCAAAAACAGGAAAAAAAGGAACAAAAACCAAAAAATATTTACAGCTATCCCCTTCATACACAAAATTCTGTTTATTTTTCTCCCTAGACTCTACAGTTTTCCAGAAAACCAGTATCTCAAGTAAGTGTTAGTTTTAATAATTTTCTTATTTCTCTGGGCTTACTCCCTGCCTTAAGCAATGACATTGCCTAATTCTGCTATAATAAAATTCCCATTTATTTTAACTTCAGAAATATTTTAATAACTCACCTTGTTTATGATATGAAATAAAATCTTAAAAACATACTATTAATTACATAAAATGTAAACCTTATTGCATTTAAAATATAAGGATAAAGATAGATACTCTTTTAAAAATGATATTCTGGGAGTTCCCTTTGTGGCTCAGTGGAAACGAATATGACTAGTATCCATGAGGACCAGGTTTGATCCCTGGCCTTGCTCAGTGGGTTAAGAATCCAGTGCTGCCATGAGCTGAGGTGTAGGTCACAGATGTGGCTCAGATCTGGCATTGCTGTGGTGTAGGCCAGTAGCTACAGCTCCAATTCGACTCCTAGCCTGGAGAACCTCCATATGATGCAGGTAGAGACCCAAAATTTAAAAAAAATGATATTCTGTTTATAATACTTATACCTTAAGTAGGAGGCCATAGAAATGCTGAAAATTGAGGGATATGAAAGGATAATTCCCCCACAATAAAAGCTGGTAAAGATATATTTGTATAAGAAAGTATATTTTCAAAGAAAACCCTTAATACAGATAAAGAGCAAAGTTTAACAACAATGAATCAATACATAAGGGAAATATTAAAATTACCAGGGAGTTCCCACAGTGACTCAGCAGTTAAGGACCAACATGTTATTGTCTCCTTGTGGATGTGGGTTCAATCCCTGGCCTTGCTCAGTGGGAGAAGGAACCAGCATTGCTGTGGCTGTGGCACAGGCCTCAGCCGCAACTCCAATTCAACCTCTAGTCTGGGAACTTCTGTATGCCACACAGCTATAGAAATAAAAATAAAATAAATAAAATCACCAAAATCTCAGCTTTTAATAATATAGCCTTAAATATTTAAGCAAAAATTTATAGAAATCAAAGGAGAAATAGGCAAATCCATAATCACAGTGGCATATTTTAATGTCTCATAGTTAAGATAATCAAACAATTAATTAGAAAAGTGGAAGTTCTCTAAAAGAATACTGACTTTTTAAAGCAAAATAATAATGACATTGTATCTTGGATTTTTATAGAACATGTTGATGTAAAATATATAACAATAATTGTACAAAGTGTAGGAAATGGTATTGGAGAGATAGTATAATGAATATTAAAGATAGACATTGAAGATGAATACTGCAAACTCTAAAACTATCACTAAAATATAGCAGATGCGTCAACAGATAAAACGAAGACAATAAGAAGTCAGATAAAAAATCAACAGAGAAGAAAAAATGTAATATTTAAAAACATTCCACTAATATAGAAGACAAAGAACAGAAGAGACACATGGAAAGCAAAGAACACAGGAGATATTGTTAGATAACAATAAGCTAAAGACAGGTTGAAAATAAAAGGATTGAAAGAAATAACACCTTGCCAACTATTAATCCTAAGAGGCCTCTCAGGGTGAAACCTTAATTCCACATTGAGATACAGGGGAAAGGAAGCCTTTAGCTTCTTGGCTGCTTATGCCCACAGCACAGCATCCTTAACATGGAGCCGGATGGCAGTGGGGGTAATGGAGCCGGTCTTACTCAAATGCCACACAGTCTCTCACTGTTCCTTACAGAGATATACTAGATATTACTGAATGTATATTTCTCTGTTTGCTATATCCCCTGATGGTAATTTCCACAGATGTTAAATGATAATATTTTATAATTCCACTTAACTTGTTTTGCTGGGGAGTTTTGCCGTGCTCCTTACTTCATCATCCTGAAGTCAATAAACCACTATATATTTTTTTCTAAGGCACTAATTTAACTAATTTGGTCAAATGTGGGAAAAAAGGGAGTTATCTTGTGGCACAGTGGGGTTAGGAATCCAGCATTGTCACTATAGCAGCCCTGGTTACTCCTGTGGCATAGATTAGATCCCTGGTTCTGGGACTTTGGTGGGTGTGGCCAAAAAAGGACTATTTCTTTAGGTCTTAAAATTGTGAGATACAATTTTTAAAAGTTCATAATAATCTCATATACTTAAGTCATGAAATGCAGTAGATCTTGTACTGAAAACAAGGAATAAAAGAAAAAGACAAAAATATGCTCACATGACATGATGGAATATCCATTATTTATAGGATTAAGTATTATTAAGTTTGGTCCCTACATATTAAATACTATGGATAAAAAAAATAAATTATTAAAACTTATTCCTAGTATTTTGTGAGCCTACCATTTTTCTTGGAGAAAATAAACATATTCACATATGCCAAATTCTGTGATTTCAGAGGCTTTTGGTCCTCTTAAAGCCCATGCACAAATCCCAGTAGGGGAAAGAAAAAAAGACTGTATTCAAAGAACATCCAATTGAATATCATGTAAAAATAAAAATACCTTTATCTGGATTGCCAGGATGATGAAGAGATTGACGGTTATAACTTTTTTTTCAAATTGGGTCCATAAGACAGAGACATGGCATGTGAAAACTTAAATGCTATATTCATTCTATTTGTAAGAGAAGCTGAAGTACCCAGATGTTAGATAGAATCAAATAATTAAAACAGGATCTCTTCTGAAAAGTAGTCTATCAAGTGCTAAATGAAATTTGCAATTCAGACCTATTAGGTGCCTGGTTCAAGGACAAAGAGTTGTCTATGTCAGAAAGAAGGCATTTAAACTGTGATCTGAAGGAAGGATAGAACTTGAATAAATGGAGAGAAGAAAGAACAGAATTTTACACATGAGACACTGATGAACCTCAGGGGGGGAGTCAAACACAACCTTAAATCATCAAGGAAGATGGGAATAAATATAGCTAATATTTGCGGAGTACTGCCAATATGTCAAATACATTTCTAAAGCATTTTACATGTGTCAACCTCATTTAATCCTAACTATATCTAGTCAAGTAACTACACTTATCCCAGTTTTAGAAATACAGAGCATTAAAGTATAAGTACTTGTACTCAGTCACCGAGTAGAGCCAGAATTTAAGCCTCTGGTTTCCAAAAAATGTAGCTTTAAGAACAGAGTAAATAACTCTGGGCAGACCTTGCATATGGTTGCAGAGCCTGAATAAATAGGTTTCAAATCAAGATCTCTCTCTGAAGGATTTCATTTCTCCTGCACATACTATGAGTTATCAGAGCTTCTTGGGTTTGGAAGTGATACTACCAAGTGATGTTTTAGAGACATTTATTTAACCACCTTGTTTGAAGAAAGGTAGACTGTTGAAAGAGGTACTACAGTGAAAGAAACAAGGATTAATTGCTTGAAGAAAGAGTGGGATGAACAAGCTAAAGCATCCAGTATCTAAGATGTAAGGGTATCAAAAAGAACTGTTAGGAGTGGGGAAAGGAGAAATATTTTAAAGAGAAAAATACCAGTGAGTTGCTCTTCACTTATAGGCTTGAATAACCACTAGCTTCCCATTAAGATAATTTTTAGACTTCAGAAAAAAAGTTCATATTTTCATCTTAATTATCGTATGAAGAACTTTATCTCTTTTTAAATTATAAAGTTTCTTGATAACAGTAATCACTTTTCATGACTTTGTCAAATATTAGAGACATTATTTATTCAAAGTATTCTCATATTAGAAAATGAATTCCCTTTGTAGCAAAGGATGACCTTTACAGACTAATAATAAATTAAAAGAAAAATAGATATTAATATTTCCAGTTCAAAACTCTCATGTTCCATTTTGCTAACATTTTCGTCCTTGAAGAAGAGGAAGTTCAAGGTTTTTACAAAATAATAAAAGAGGCTTTTAAAACTAAAATAGAACATATAAGAAATGATAATGCAATATAATAGAATTCATCATTACTTAAGTACTGGCTGAAAGTTATGAAAGAGAAAATTTAGTCCATTTCTTCCATTACCTTGCTTGCTGACATTATGCAAATGTAATCTTCCTGGGTCTTATTTTGCTATCTGCTAAAATAAAAATGATGAACAAACTTCAGGCCTCTTCCAATGAGGAATTCTGATGTTATAACTCGATGAAATAAAGCTAGAGATGAAATTCAAAACAATAAACTTCATAGGCCCAAAGTCCACCATGCCAAAATAATAAATGAAATTAATATTGTTACAGATGGCTTAAAATATATGTTATAGAAATGTAAGTTTTCATTTTGATCTTCTCAAAGGGATACCCCTAATTTACCTTGTTTGTAATTCAATTTATTTTTTGAGTAAAGAATTTCCATAAATCAAAAACATACACAAAATTATACAGCAAAAATTTTCTTTCTAATCCCTATACTCATACACCCAGTCCTCATGTGACCCCTCGAATAATATGTATTCCTCTAGAGGTTCCTTATAGATAGATGTATACTGAAATATATTTTGATTGGACTGCATTTCTGCATTAGCTATTTACTTAATGGACTGGACAGTAACTTGACTTTTAATTTAACAATACAATTTGATTATCTTTCAAATCTTTCTATATATAGCTTCCTTTTTCTAAATTATTAGATTTAGAGAGTTTTCCATTATATGGATATACTTTAATTTATTTAACCATAAAACACTGTGGAAACAAATTGTTTATGCTACTACAATAATGGAAATTTTGCGAAAGTTTCTACACAAACTTTTTTTCATGCATACGCAACAACAAAAATAAATTCCTGAAAGAAAAAATGTCTGGGTTAAAATATGCATATAGTTTTAATATTTATAAATCTTGCAAAATCATCCAACAGGTAAGAAGTACTACTTAAGTTCCCAGAGGCTACACCTATTTTGCTGCTAATAACAATACCAGGAGCATAGGTTTAACAGGTTTACAGATGTCCGTCAATCCAAAAGATAAAAAAGTTCTGTGTTGCATTGCTTTAATTTGAATTTCTATTAGGATTCTGAAGGAAATTAGGAATAGGATTAGGATGTTACTGCCTATGTATAAGAGCCATTTTACCATCACCTTTTATTAAATGCCTGCCTTTTTGGTTAGAGGTTTAATTTTTGTCTTGTTCTTGATTTCTAGAAAATCTTAGCAATATTAGCACATTTCTATGATATAAGTAGCAGATAGTTTTCCTTGTCTTTGCATTTGATTTTGGTATTTTTCCTACACAGATTTTATTCTAATGTAACTGACTTTTCTAATGTAATTTTTCCTCCTTCTATGGGATCCCATATTAGAAGTTATGGCTAAAAACCAATGCTCAATTTTAAGATTATAAATTTTCTCAGATTTTCTTCATATATTATTAAGATTTTGTACTTTACACTAAATATTGCATCTATTTATCTTGGTATATGGTTTGAGTTAAAGATTTTTTTTTTTTTTTTTACTAGTTGGCTACCTATTTTTCACAACACTATTTACCAACTAGTCATTCAGCTTTGTGAACAACATTATTATTCCATAGATGCCAAGATTATTCATTCTAATTTTTCACTTTTTTCTTCTCTTATGTATTCAGGGCATAAATGCTTGAAAAAGAAACTGACAGCACTAAGGGCTTGAACCTAGCCAGAACACAAACTGGGACTTGAACCCAGCCAAAACTCAGATTGGGAACTGAACACACGGTTTGAAATTAGCATCACTCACCCTGTGTTTGGACTCACTGAGGTTCAGGTTTTTCATGTCTCCGCACAGAAGGAATTCAATGAGAGACGAAGTAATAGGCAAGAAATAGATTTATTAAGATAGGACGCTTGTGAGAGATGGAAGCGGGCAGGCAAGGAGGCTCTGCCCCAGGAGGATCCATTGGGCAACAGTTTTATCATCTAAGGGGAGTGGGGGTTGGAAAAGACTGCCTCTTCCTTTCTGGGAGTAATAGCCCCTAGTTGTGTATTCAAATCAGCAGAAGGGCGATCCTCAAACTCTAGCCCTTGATCTGAATCTGAATGCAGGCTTCATCCCATCCCCCATCCAACAACCAGAGGCAATTCCGGAACCTCCACTAGTCAAGCAAGCCTGCCTTGGTATGATGGCTTTTTTGAGCAATTTATTAACTTACAGTAATCTCTCAAAGTCCCCTAAGTTTCCCTCTTTATCCATGGTCCCTTATTGGGACTTCTACAATTATCTGTGCTTACGCCATACCTATCAAAAAGAGTAATCAATTTCCAAGATACTTATGTGTATATAAAATATGTATTTGTATTTATACACAAACGGAATTTTGTGAAGAAGATAAGGCAGATCTAAGCTTGACAGATGAAGCTTATTATTTCAGTGGTAACGAATAAAGCTCATGGTGTCCTTTGCTTGGTTATCCTTCAGGAAATCAAATGCTTATGTAAACTCTGGTCAATTATCTGGTAAAGTCATCAATTATAAAATGTTTCTAACCTGAGCAGCATGAATTCTGATACGTTAAGTGCAATTACATTAAAAAAAATCATTCTCATATAAGTGATTTAAAAAGGTGTCTTGAACTTGGGGAGAGTATTCTTTGTGGCAAAACTGCAAAGCTATTTGGGGCAGCAGTAAGGTCCAAAATGCCATGTGTAATTAGTAACAGACATTTTTCAAACTACCTTCTAAGAAGTGCCTGTTGATCCAGGATTTGTTACTAAAGTACGCAGCAGTGTGGGAGGGAGAGCCAAGAAAACACACGTCCATTTAATTGCCCAAGATCATACAAAGAGAAGGGAACTTTGGATGAAACTGAGTGTTGACTGCAAACTTCAAGTTCCTTCTCAAGTCTCCCCTTAAAAATGTCAATCTAAATTACAAAAACAAAATTAAAAAGAACATGTTTTTGTGATTTTTCTGATATATGAGAAAAAAGAAGAGTTAAATGCAAATAAATATGTGAATAAAAAAATGCTACCTTCTTTATCAATAAACAAAGGATGTTGAGGCCATCAAGCTAAGAGCCACTGCAGTCCCCTTACCCCACCCCCTAGCTGTGCACCCTGAGGGGATTCAAGATGGAGAAAAACAAGATGCTGGTCTTAGGCAGTTAAGGTGCATATCAGAGGAATGATTTCAACAAGCCTAGATCCGGAGTTCCCGTCGTGGCGCAGTGGTTAAGGAATCCGACTAGGAACCATGAGGTTGCGGGTTCGATCCCTGCCCTTGCTCAGTGGGTTAACGATCCGGCGTTGCCGTGAGCTGTGGTGTAGGTTGCAGACACGGCTCGGATCCCACGTTGCTGTGGCTCTGGCGTAGGCCGGTGGCTACAGCTCCGATTCAACCCCTAGCCTGGGAACCTCCATATGCCGCGGGAGCGGCCCAAGAAATAGCAACAATAACAACAACAACAAAAAGAAAAGACAAAAGACAAAAGTCAACAAGCCTAGATGCTTGCATCCTCTCATACACAGGAAAATGCTAAATTCATTAACTTGAGATATCTGGTTTTCTTTAACAGTAATCTTTTGATGTTCTGACTACCTAGATTTTGTTGCAAAACTCCTATATATCCTGGTTCCTCCCTTACCTCTTTAGAGCAGCCTCAGAGCAAGCCAAAAGGCTGAGTTTCAGGCTTAAGTCCTCAAAAAATCTATAGAATAAAATATAATTCTCAATTTTTAGGTTGTGCATTTTTTTCAGATAGAGATAAAATAGTTTTAAATGGATCATCTGATACAAACTACAAAAGACTATGAATAATGGCTATTAATACATCATTACATGCCAAGCACTATTTGAAGCATCTCTCTTGAATCAGCTCATTGATTCTTCATGTAACCAAATGAGCTAAATACTGTTATTGTCCCCATTTTATAAGTGAGGAAGCTGGAACAAAAGGGATTAAATAACCTGCCCAAGATTCTACAGCCAGTAATGATCTACCTGTGCAGTAACATAATGAAAAGCGACAGCTTCCTCCCCACGTTTGGCATGCGACGATCCAGAACAGGATGAAGAGATGAGCTGTAGAGCCTTAATGAGCACAGCCAAGATGTCCACTGCACATTAGTGAAAAGACCTTGTATGTGCAAGAAACACGGATCACCTACTGGAAATCGCTACAACCATCAGAAGCCCTGCTCAGTAGTTGTCATTCTAAGTCAGAACAGGAAGAAATAGGATCCAGCCCCAATTAAAAGAAGGCTCAGAGAAAGCAGACAGGACACCAGTAATCCAAACTTAGAGGGTGAGTTGGATATTAGCTAACCAAAGAGTCTTACAAACACAGATTTAGCTGCAATAAGGAAAGGGAATGCTCAAATTTGTAAAAGAGCTCTCAGAAAGAAACTGCACTCCATAGATTTGGAAAGGGGCAGGGACACCTAGCAGCCACCTCTGAGCTCTATTAGAGCTATTCTCATCCCTGTCCAATGTGGTATCCACTAGCCAGACAAAACTAATTAAATTTAAATTAACTAAAATGAAACAAAATGGAAAAATCAGTTCCTCCATCACACTTGCCATATTTCAAATGCTGAATAGCATGAGCAACTAAGGCTCCTATGTCAGCAATGCCAGAGTATAAGAAATCTCCCTTACTTAATATACTGTCATTTTCTTTCTACTATTGTTACAATTTTACTATGATTTTACCTCAAAATTCAGCAAGATTTGACTCAATCCTGATGTGTGCAGTATGTATACATTGAGAAATTCAGGAATGCGGGGTCAGAAAAATAGAGTGAGTAACAGCCTACCTTACCAAACCGAAGCCACATCATCATCCTCTAAACTAAGAGTCCATTATTTTGCTTTGTTTACCTTCATCCTGACTATCCACAGACTCCATGAGAAATGGCTAAAAAGGAGTTCCCTTCGTGGCTTAGTGGAAACGAATCTGAATAGTATCCATGAGGACACAGGTTCAATCCCTGGCCTCGCTCAGCAGGTTAAGGGTTCAGCACTGCAGTGAGCTGTGGTGTAGGTCAAAGACACAGCTTGGATCCCACATTGCTATGGCTGTGACTGTGGTGCAGGCCGGCAGCTGCAGCTTTGATTTAACCCCTCGCCTGGGAACCTCCATATGCCATGGGTGCAGCCCTACAAAGACCAAAAAAAAAAAAAAAGAAAAAAGGAAAAGAAACAGCTAACAAGCCTTTCCAAAGAACCTCCCATCTTGGTAGAACAACAACCACCAAAAATATGATGACCTTTTTGATTCCCTTAGTTGGACAATTCCTAAACCACAAAATTTAAACTTTGAAATATAAAAGCATCTGAAGTTTCTGTTGTGGCTCAGCAGGTTAAGAACCTGACAGTGTCTGTGAGGTTACAGGTTCGATCCCTGGCCTCATTCATTGGGTTAAGGATGCAGCTTTGCAGAGAAGGTTGCAGATGTAGCTCAGATCTGGTATTGCTGTGGCTGTGGCATAGGCATGCAGCTGAAGCTCTGATTTGACCCTAGCCTGGGAACTTCCATATGCCACAGGTGGGACAGTAAAAAGAAAGAAAAGTAAATAAATAAACAGACAAATAAATAAATAAATAAATAAATAAATAAAAGACTCCATCTACAAAAGAAACTCTTCTATCAGGTGAAAATTAATGCCTCTAGCTTACATTTTTACCTCACAAATGTGCGTGTTTTCTATTAAAAAGAGCCTTGAAAAATCATAGGGGGGAAATAAAATGCAAAATCTATGGCATGACTGATTTTGCTGCTCAGCATAAGTTGTGATAATAATTTGAATATTCATTAAGGAAACTAAGTACTAAATCAGACCACCTTTCCTGATTAGTGTGGCCCATCTCAGGATATCTCAAACACTCTAAATATCAGTTTCCATTTCTGAAAAGTGGAGTAGGATATTTTTGAGATTTTTAAAATGTGAAACTCTTACAAATGATCTCTAACGCAACCACGATTACTCTTTAGGACTTCAACAAAATGAGAAAAAGAGGAAACAAATTAAACCTGTCACTGATCAAATTTCTTTCAAAAGCTCCTAAAGAAATCCAAATGAAATAATTTTAAAACCATTAGAATATCTAACTTCTGAACTCCAATACCGATTCTCTCTATGTGATCAAAACAAAATGTTAGTTAAATAAAATGAGAAATGGTCTCTGAAGAAATCTTCCTGTTTAAACTAATATCCATGAACTTACATGTGACTAAACATACTTAATACTGACGCAAATTACACCTGATAGCAAAGTTGGTAACTGCAATTTTCTAAAATATTCAGTCACAATGAGAAAAAAATAGATTTAAAAATAAGTTTAACATAGTATTACAACTGCATTTACATTTCTAACTAGAAGTGGACAAATGTATCATAAAAATAAGAAATGTATTTCATAATTGAAGTGAATAGTAGGTCAGTTCTAGACAATAAAACTGATTTGGTCTTTAAAAGCACCATTGTTCTCTACAAAGGGCTTCAGCTTCGTCTCATTACTGGTTTCTAAAAATAGAAATCATACTAGAAATTTCAGAGCAAAAAGAGACAAAAAATAAAGAAGGAATATGTAATAGTAAGTTTCATTTGCCCTTAGGGTGAAAATCCCAAACATACCTTCCTTGTGTGGTGCTTTTTCATGTAACTATGATGTTTATCATTTCTTACCCATGTAAAATGGTTTCACTGCCTAGTAATTAACACTGACAATCCAAAGAATGAGTAAGTGCCTGGAGAAAATGCCCAGGTGGGTTTTCTGGACTAGATGAGACAGATTAGAGATTTCTAAATCCCACCTAATTACATGGTCCTATGAACATAGTTCTTACCCCTCCCCTTGGTTAGTCCCTTATAGAAAGTCCTAGTTTAATTGGTTTCCCTTTCTTTTTCTCCTTAGTGTCAGTACAAAAAAATTTCACTATTAGAAAACCTTTTAGTAGCTGCAGTCATTGTCTTTTACCTGACCACAAGCACCTTCCTGAATAAAATAATACTGGAAACCAGACAGCATGAGGGTCCAAGACCATCGTTCCCTAAATATGTCAGAAGAGGAAGTGAAATTTAAGAATGTGCATTTTCAAGCTTTCTAGTGATGATATATAGTTACATATCATACATAATGACTTTGATATAGTAAGCAAAATATATATTTTGAAGATAATAAGAAGCATTATTTTGTAAGCCAAAGAAAGCAAAATGGTTTACTAACCAATTATCACGTTCTGACCAGCTAGCTGAAACATAATTGTTGGTACCCAGATATTTGGCAGTTACTCTGCAGATAGAATTATTGTCATCACACACAACTTGTCTTCTCATGTATTGATTTGCATGGACCATATCTCAATTCCATCAATACCAACACTTTAGAAGAAAGAATCCAATCAGAAAGAACTTTTAAAAGTCTCAGTAGAAAAACAAATATTTTGTAATTAAATGCACACTGCATAATTACTCCTAAGGTTTTGGGTTTTGTTTTTGTTTTTGTTTTTTAAAGTGTCACTGGATTAGAGAGAAAATTCCAGAATGTTTCATATCTTAAACTAAGAACTTATTTAGCTAGCTCTCAAACTAGTGAGATTTAAACTTATTAATTTCAGTAGTAAATACCATCAAAGAAAATAACTACCAGGAAAAAAAACAAAATGATGGCACTGACAACTGAAAACTGCCTTAAGCCATGTTCTAGTATACTGTTACCTTTTATAATAAGAGAAGTGGCATAAATCTTGCATTTTAAAATATAGTTCCTTTACTAGTTATTTTTGATACAATTTTTAAATTAAGCTAAAGGTATAACACCACTCATATCAAATTTAGCAGCTGTCTGTGAAAGAGAATCTTTTGTAATTTTAACTCCCACATGTCTTAGCTACAGATGATTCTCAAACACCTGAAATAAGAACTTAATTTTGTAGTTAAGTTCCTGAAAATGATAGAAGGTGAGATAAAGGAGGATATTTTCAGTGTTTATAACACCCAGAACTATTATATGGGTAAAAAGGAGGAGAGAGAAAGAAAGAGATGGAAAATATTTTATCATGATTCCTATTGTGAACAAGTTAGTGACTCCAATATAAACGAACCCTATTTTTAGTACTTAATGTTTATTAGTCAAGTTATCGCTCTCCCATATGAGATAGTTTTCATTAAAAAAAAAATTATTTGGTTTAAAGTTTTTTAACTCATCTTAATATTTAAATATAATCCCTGTATAAACTAGACTGGACAGGTATTACTTTTGTTTTTCCTGAAGCAAGCAACTCTTCTCAACCACATTCTCTAACTCCAAGTTCATGATCACATACCACCTGTGTGCATAAAGACCACCTTTTAGAGCACATAAGAACAAATTCCTTGCCGGAGTCTTACTTACACCATCAATGCACAACTAGGATGAGCTGCCAGGTTATGCTAGAAAATTAAGAATAACAACTCTTCTAAAGGCAGCTGCAGTACAGATGAGTAATATTCTCAAAAAGGAAAATTAGATTCCACTCAAGGTGATCCTTCCATATATATATATATATATATATATATATCTGCTTCCCTCTACTCTACCTTCCCTATTCTTATTTATACATTTTGCTGCTTCCCTCTCTACCCTTACATAAATAGTTCAAAATAGATACTGTAGAAGTTAGCTTGTTTTTCCTCTGTAAATACTACTGCAAACCAATTGCTACCTGTGAGGGCCTGCAGTCCACTAAGGCTCTGCACCACATCTCCGAGTCCTCTTTTCTTGGGATACAAGCAAGTCCTCTCCTCGAGGAAGAAGTGTATCCACCTACCACGGCTCTGAATGTTCTTCCCACCATTACATTCCTTTCACAATGATGAAATCCTGGTTTCAGTTTCAACAGCAAAGTGGTGTGACTATATACAGCTTATCCTAACAAACTAGTCAGTAATTTTTTTAAAAAAAAATAGATGGGTCTTATAACTTTGGCAAGTTACTAAACATCCATTAACCTCAGATCTCTCTTCTGTTGGAAGAGAATGATAATGGCACTCACCTCTCATGTTTCTAAGAAGATGAAATTAGAATAAACTGTGTGGAAACAATGTCAACTGTTGTCACAGATCAGATGTGGTCAATAAATGCTATTTATAACTAGAGTAGAAGTAGTAGTAAACTGCCATTCCAATTTACATTGCATTTCTTGTTTTTTATCAAGGTACAACTTCATACCATATGTTGGAACCACTCTTAACTCCTAAATCAAAATAAAGCAGAGAGTTGGCAATATAAGTTATGAGTTGATTGTGCTGCTGCAGCTACTTGGTTAAGCTGGGACCTATGTTTTCAGGATTCCTTTCCTCATGTTGTCCAGGTTAGAGAAAGCTAGAAGTGGAATTTCCATGAGATTTAGAGAGCAGATTCTAAATCCATAAGATTCAGAGAAGCAATTGCCACAGCTCCCTGACGGTCTTTTTGCAGACAGATATAGAGACAAACAGGTGCAGAGATGCCCTGTAGGTTCCAAGTAGTTTGTGCTTGTCTGCTCCATGCACAGCTCTTTTTCCTAACTTATGGTCCTTATGACCAAGTGCAGTTCCAGATCCACAGGAGATGCTTACTGTGAACCCACCCATATGGGAGCTAAACAGAGACCTCCCCATAAACTCAGCAGTATGGTCACACTTAGCTAGATGTGGCTGGTTTCTGAGATTTTCTGGTTAGTGACTCCTCCAACTTCCCCTCCAGAATTTTACTCCTATTCCTCCCACAGTTGTGTATGGTCTAATTCCTCTAACTCCATTATCCCATGCTACTCATGCTGGTAAGTATAACTTGAAAGGCTAAAACATCTCACTGTTAAAATCACTTTTCCCAAGATGTCTGTGGTTGTTATAATAGTCATGATTTGGTATTTAGTAAAGAAGACAGTTAAAAAGTTTAATATTGGAGTTCCCACATGGCACAACAGGTTAAGGATCCAGTGTTGTCTCTGTGGTGGCACAGGTTTGCTTCCTGGCCTAGGAAATTTTACGTGCCATGGGTGCAGCCAAAAAGAAAATTTTAATAATATCTTGCATAAAAACCATAAAAGTGAATGGCATGGCATAGTTTAAAATGTAGTTCTGCCCTGATCATATCCCAGTTTGGTGAAATTCAACAATCCACTTAACCACTTTGAGATGACTGTTCTTCATCTCTTACTTGGAGATATCACTCATCTTTAATAAAAATATTGTTTGTAAAAATGCATGGTTCATAGAAAGAACTCTGTTAATACTGTGTCAATGATATACTAGACTCTAATGAGGTAAGTTTTACTCCTAAATAAGCAATCCAGAATTCCTTTTTCTCAGTCTGTTTTGAGGCATATCATTCAAATATTAGAGATTCCTAACTGTTTAACTGTTGGGTAAATTAGATGATAGTATTAATAAATTAGTACAAACTTAAAGCCTCAGAACTCAAACAAAAGTTATTTGGTAACTAAGCATACAATCCAAAGTATTTCCCAACCTTCAAATCAGACTATAACATACTTAAATTCTCCAGGTATTTCCTGTTAATTCAAATAAAATATAAAAACAAAAATCCTTCCTCGACCTAATTATCCTATTTCCTATCTTGCTCTCATAACATTTATTTACACCTGTTCATCTCCACTTCCTTTCCTCTCTGTACCAGTTAAAGTTTTGCAGTTGGTTATGCTTCTACCACACACTAAAATATATCTAATATCTAGTTCATTGGTTTTCAAACTTCACTGTGAAAAGTAATCTCCTGCATATTTTTTTAATTGAGATCCTTAAGCCACATACCCCAGAGATCCTAATTTAATAGTTCCAGATTGGAAGGCAAGGATCTAAATACTTATCAGCACTCCTAAATTATTCTGATGTAGGTAGTTAGGAATAATGTCATGAATAGCTAACACCCAGATCAGTGGAGACTCTACGCTCTTATTCACTTTGACTTTTCTGAAATATCTGACACTCCAAATGATGCCTCCCTGAAATTTCTTTTTCCCAGATGTTCAAGGCCCAAGCCCTTGAAAAAGCTGGTATCTCCACAAATCCCTTATTAGTGAATTCACAAAAGTGAGCTATAGACAACATCATCTACCCTAAGTAGTAGCTGACAATTTGATCTAAAGCTTCAGTGGCCTTAGGCCTTCCCTGATCAATGTTTTTCACAGGATTTTCTTCCCATCCCCATTTCTTCTAACCATAGCCCTCCACTAGAATAAACAATACAAATAATGATGAGTATTTCCTGAACGTTCACAATGGGTGCTAAGCCTACACATTATGTCCTGTAATAATCCAACATGTCACGGTTTCCTTCATCACAGTTTTCTTGGGTTTTAGAAACAGTTCCCCCCAACTCAACCTACTCTCATTGCAGGAGAGCCCTCAGTACCATTCTCCACATTCTACTATAAACCACAAGGATCACATTCTTTGGGATGCTTTTCCTTTTATTTATTTATTTTTGCATGATGTGTGGCATGTGCAAGTTCCCAGGCCAGGGATCAAACATGCATCACAGCAGCAACCATGCTACATCAGAAACAATGTCAGATCCTTAACCCACTGAGCCACCAGGGAACTCTGGGGTGCTTCTCCTTAAAGTGTTACTAACACTCTCCACTACTGGGAACTTTTTGCCCTGTGCTTCACATCACCTAACACACTCTAAGAGTGATATGTCATCACCTATAACCAGGAATATTCATTTTGATAGGCACTTTAGCTGAGTCTCAGGAGTAATAAAATTTGAAAATATTACTTGAGTTGGAAGAGTTCTTACTGAGATTGAAGAGACCTGTCTTCTGCTAGTGAAAATACCAATAACTAATATATATTTCGTGAACAAATCCTTTAAGAAGACTAAATTTTAGTTTTATTTAGAAACAGTGGATTAGTATAAATTAGCTACAATGTCTCTCCAATCTCTAACATTTTTTACAGTTTTAATAAACTGGAAGAACTCAGGATATACTGGCAAATAAATTTCTTCTGAGCCACGTGAAATCGGGGTCTATCTTTTACACCTCTTAGGAGTGAATGATTACACAATCTTTTCAAATCAGACAAGACCACATGAGACATAAGAACAATGAATTCAAGACTAGAGCTAGAGTTTTCCTAATTGTTGTAACTAGGTAGAGAGGATGGTAATGGGTGGTCAGACTTGACCAAAGTATCCTAATTTCTTTAATTTCTTATCATACATAGTTCATAGAGGAAATATTAATACATTTTAAAGAGTATAATCCTTAAACCACATGCACCAGAAGAATCACTTAGGGTTCTGCTGAGTAGTTTGTTTCCCAGGTAACAACCACCACCTACTGGAATCAGAATGTTCAATCAAAAAATAAATATCTTTACAAACATTCCAGGTGACTTATTCACCTACCATTTGAGTACCACTGATATATAATACCTAGGTAATTAAATTGACATATACAAGAATAATGAAAAAATTGCTCCAATGTCTAGAATAAAACCATAAATAAATCTTCAAAGGTCTTATGCAAGCCAGTCTTTTGAACATGCAAAGAAAATGCCTGCACAGTTAATGTGGACTAAAACAGCATATTTTCTGACTTTAAGAGTGGGAGATTCAAGGCTGTGGGCCAGGATACAATTATAATCCAGCATATAACTATTGCCTTACAAATGTTCAAACATTCTGATCCAGCACGGTTCTGGGTAGAAATAGAAGCTCTAACAGGATATAAGAGATGGCCATAAAAGAGCTGAAAGAGGCTTTAGGGACTAAGGAAATGAAACAGACCATAATACACAGAGAGGCAGGAGCAAAGAACAATTAAGGAATGGGAATAGTAAGCAAGTGAAATCACAGTTTTGTTAAATTAGATAACCTGGCTTTGATGCTAAAATCTGTGATTAGAAAACATTTGTTTAGTTTATAAACAAAAATTACATTATCAAAATGTAATGGCCATTGATATAGCATGTCCAAGAGCACAACTGATGTTAAACTAATATAAATAAAATAAATAGTAAAATAAACATCTTCCACCTTTTTCAAAAGAAAAAATAAGCAATGAGAAAAATTCTAGAAGGCATTTATTAGGAATTTGGGAAAATGACACTAAAAATTTCAGTTATAGATGTAAGTCAATCTTTTAATAAGATAAACACATGTCAATGGTGACATATGTAAAAACTTCTATACAGTCCATTGTGTTATTTGTATTTACATATGGTAAAATTTTACTATGTTAGAAATGAATTCCAGGCTACAAACTGAAAGGAAATCATAAAAATCTAAGTTCACAGATGTTGCTTTCAAGAGAGTAAGTGAATGTCTAATGCATCAATGAATTATTATTCACCATTTTCCCTGGAGAAAGTTACATGTATTAATTAAGTCATGATTAAAGGAAGATGGTATAAGTGCCAATCACACACTTATCAGAAATGTATCAAGTAAAATTATACCTTAATTTCCCCCTTTATAATCCTATGAATAAAAATGCCTGTCTCTGTTCATTAGAAAAGCAGTCTGGTATTTTCTCAAGGTCAAATCTCTGACAAATGTGTTTCCAATATTTTGTTCAAACAAAAAACACAAACAATTAATGTCTCCATAGAATCCAAAATGATTTATAGATCCCTATGGCACAACTTACTCTTTCAGCATGTGACTCAAAAAAATAATGATTTTTATAACTGTAATCCCTAGGAAAAACATTTTTTTGTTCCTTTCGTTGATTGTGAAGTGGTTTTATGTTGTTGATTTTTCAAGCTTTGTAAGCAAACAATTAGACTATATATGAATTTATTATTAAAGGCTGGAAAAATGGGTTTTTTTGGTTTTGGGGTTTTTTTGTGTGTGTGTGCTCTTTAGGGCCGCACTTGCAGCATATGGAAGTTCCCAGGCTAGGGGTCCAATCGGAGCTACAGCTGCTGGCCTCCCCAACAGCCACAGCAACGTAGGATCCGAGCCATGTCTGTGACCTACACCACAGCTCACGGCAATGCTGGATCCTTAACCCACTGAGTAAGGCCAGGGACCGAACACACAACCTCACAGTTCCTAGTCAGATTCTTTCTGCTGTGCCACAACACACGAACTCCAAAGACTGGAAAAATGTATACATAGGTTAGTGCTGTTTTGTTTTGTTTTCCTTTTCCATATCAGGTTTTCAACAGCCCCATTCACCCTCCCAAAGCAATTTCTATTCTCATTTTCTGTGTGAGAAAAAGCAAGAATATTCCTGACGACAAATATATTTGAGATTCATCAACAAATCTAGAGTGCTTGGACAAAGAGAGGAATTGGAAGGGAGGCTTATTAAATTATTTCACACTTATTCCAAGCCTTTATAACAAGGTTTTTAAAATGACTATGGGTATATATGTAAATTTGGTTTCATCATGTGATCACAACATTGCCTAACAAGTTTTAGTGTTTAAATATTTCAAATGGCTTTAAATGCCTTCTTGCATATTTTGAAAGTGCCTATAAATATCAAAGGGTTTAAAAGCTTGTATCTTAGTTACAAAGGGATTTTTCAAATTACCTTATGAGCTTCTTTAGTTACCAAACTCAGTAACTATTTTCTAAAGAGCCTAATTATAAAATGCTGTATAGCTAATGTCCTGAGATGCGGCAGACCAGAGCACTAATTCCAGTGCCAACTGTAGGCTTCTTCCCCTTGCTTTGACATCATTTAAGGTAAAAATGAAATGCACAGTGCACAAGCTTGCTGAACAGATCATCCTCCAAACATCTACTGAAAACATGATGATGAAATTATTTTGCCACTGTCTTGTGCTTAAATTAAAATATAACCTCACTTCTCCACAAAGTATTTATAAAGAAATGCAAATGCTCAAAAACCATCCTTCTTTCTGCTAATTAAGATAATTCTGGTACTAAATGATCAACATTTCACAGTGAAAAAAAAGTAGGTCTGAAATGTAGATGTCAGATACAGATGAGGACCAGAAAACAAGGTTGTATTCCTGTATTTTGTACTTATTAAGCAAATGACCCTATGATTCAGTCTCTCTTGGTCTCGATTCCCTTTCCTATTAAGTAGGAATAATAAAATCTGCCTAAGAAGCATAACTCAGTGGGTGAGGATAAGGATTTTTTAGTTTAAAAATGAGCCCAAACTGATTAATACCTATGAGAAGTAAAATAGTAAAAAATGATGAAATGGGGAGTTCCTGTTGTGGCTCAGAGGTAACAAACCCCACTAGTAACCATGAGGATGAAGATTCAATCCCTGACCTCACTCAGTGGGTTAAGGATCTGGTACTGTCATGAACTGTGGTGTAAGTCACAGATGTGGCTCAGATCCTGCATTGCTGTGGCTGTAGCTATGGCATAGGCTGGCAGTTGTAGCTCTGATTTGATCCCTAGCCTAAGAACTTCCAAATGCAGCAGGTGCAGCACCCCCCCAACCCCCCAAAAAGAAAAAAGATGAAGTGGTGGTGCTATGTATTCCTAAATGGCTTAGAAAAAAATATATATGGGTTTTCCCCCAACTTCAACCTCAATAAGAAAGTAATAAAGTATGATTAAAAAGCCATGCTCTCAGTTCCTTAGTGTTCCTTAATTTTTGTTTAAGTGATCAAAGCTTTACAATCCCTCCCTCTTCCTCCTCAAAAAGAAATGCTTTTTAAGCTCCAGTAATTATTAGACACTAGATTTGCTGGGCGTTGAAATTGTAACAGCTGCTTTTGATAGCTATACACTGGAAATACCTAATATGCATAGGGTAGGGGGGCCTCTTAAGCTGAATGACTTAGACACATGTTCTAAACTGCCCCCTGCCACACTCCTTTCCTGGGCCCAATATTCACTCTGAGTGGAAGATTTGGGTTCATTAAATGTTTTTAAAAGTGGTTCAGTAGAGCTGCTCAGTTTCCAATAAATTCCAAACTGTGAAACATACATATTAAAAAAAACCAAACAAATCTCACCAATAAAAACATTCAAATATTACCAAACAAGAATAAAACTCACTGTGAATGACTAATGCATTCAAAGTCATTTCTTTCATGCCTTTAAGTGGCTCGGATTAGCATAAGGAGCCTTCTCAGAGTGTAGGCAACAATAAAAACTGCAATAACTCATATTTTGTAGTGACTTTCAGTTTTGAATCTGGATATTCTTTAATTTTCATAATAGCCTTGGGAGGTAAATATCATTATCCTCATTTCATAGGAGATGAAATTGAGAGATCAGTAATTTGCCCACAGCTACACGGTAAGTGAACTATATGCTGATTTCAGGCTTTGGCAAAGGCACTAAGATTACTGCCTTACTAAAATTTCTATCACTAGATGGTTAGCTCTTAAGAGAAAGGGCATCAAGGTGACAGCCATGTGAAAATCCAGATGTCAAAATCATGAAAACATAAACGCATCAAGGAAAGAGTGGAAGGTAACTGATAGGCATTTAAAGACAATAAAAAGCTAAAAATGCATTATGTGAATTAACTGTACAATCCTTATAGCCCCCAAATCAAATGGTCAAAACTGTGATGTTATCTTTGATTTCTTTCTCCTATTCTCCATATCTAACCTGTGGTCTTTAGCTTCAAAAGATAGTCTTTCAAGAATCTGACCACATCCCATCACCTCTTCCATCCTACCTGCAGGGTCACTGTTCCAGGAGACACAGCTAAAAACCAGAGCATGAGGGCAATAATTAAGAAAAGGCTTAAGAAATTAAGAAAAGGCTGGAGAACTAAAGGAGCTCTTTCAAAAGTGCAGATACACTTAATATCTACCATACGCAAAGCATCACTCTGCATGCTTTTTAAAAATCCACTCTGCAAAGGAGGTACAGTAACCTAGCAGACAGCTGTGTCTGATACACAGAAAATGCTACCATACAGTCTTTGTCCAGAAGAATGACCGAAAACGAAACTAAGATAACAGGAGGTATAACAGTGAATCCAGCATTCCACAGTGATAATCAGAGGAGGAAAGAGAGAAACAAAAGAAAGAAAAGAAGGAAGGGGGAAAAAAAAGATTGGAGGGAGGGGAGAAACCAGAGAGAAAAAGCAGTAGTATGTAGGGAAGGAGTGAATGATCAAAACAGAAAAATAACCACTTTGCCACAACCTTTCAATACTTATTTCAGGCAAGGTTCATTAAAGTACCTGGAGAAGAGGCTTTTTCCACATTCCTAAAACATCAACTCACTGCTTACTTATTAATGACAGACGAGAAAACTAGCTTTCCGATGGAGAAATCAGTCAGACAACACTGTAGCTAAATAAGGATGCAGCCATTAGCACCAATAATGGGAGAAATTAATATCCTGAGTGTCCAGATGCAATACTCTATGACGAATGTTCAACCTGAATCTAAGCATAAGGAAATGATCACAAAAATCAAAGCTCAGAAATATTTTTCAAAACATTACCTTGGACCCTTCAAAGACGTCAATGCTATCAAAAAAAATTTTTTTGAAGGCAGAGAAAGTGATCCCAACAACCAAATTAATGCCTGATCCCTCTTTGGATACTAGATTATATTAAAAACCATAAAGGACATTATCAGACAATTGAAAAACTTGAATATACACTCTATTTTAGATAAGAGTGTCATATTTGTGTCATATTCCTTGCCTTGCCAAACTGTATTTTTTTTAAAATAGGAGAATGTCCTTGTCCTTAGACATGCCCAAGGACTTAGAGGTCTTGGGTCATGATGCCTGCAAAATCTCATGTGGATCAGCAAAAAACTGATACCCATAGCTAGCTAGCCATGCCTCTATCTGAGAAAGAAATAAGGAGAAGCAGCTGTGTGATAATATATTATTAAACATTTACTAATCTAGGTAAGGATTTACTGGGAATTTACTACATTTTTCAATTTTTTTGTCTTTTTTTTTTTCAAAAATAATTGGGGAAAAGGCTGTATTTTGAATTCCTTGAGCCAATTCCAAATGTGTATGTGTGTGTGTGTGTGTGTGTGTGTGTGTGTGTGTGTGTGTAAGACTCCCCAAACCCAAAGGCAGTTTTCAGACCAGTTTCTCTACAATCCAATCCAATTTTGACATTATACCAGGGAAATAACATCAGATTCCACAGGTTAAGCTTTCGGTCCTACAAGGGTTCTCCCCTCACACCCCCATTCCCACCACACACACACTCTGACAGCAGTCAAAAGCCCAGGTTACCTATGTTTCTGACGAGCTGGCTATAAGTCAAAAGTTCCTACCATCTCCTCCATGGGTTTTATCAGTTTGCTAAATAAAGCAGCTCACAAAACTCAGAGAAACATGTTACTTGCTAGGGTAGTGGTTTATTATAAAAAGCTACAATTCAGGAAGCACCAAAAATGGAAGAGATGCAAAGGGCAAGGCAAGAGAAAAGGTGTGGAGCCCTCATGCTTGTCCCCAGGAGAGCCACTTTCCCAGCACCTCTCCGTGTTCACTGATGCACAAGCTCTCTAAACCCTTGGTTTCTATGGAGGCTTCACCACAGAGGCACGTGTAATTACATCACTGCCCACTGGCAACTGATCCAAACCACCACAACCACCATCTCCCCTCCCCAAAGGTCAGAGGTGGCACTTAAAGTTCCAGCCCTCTTATGGTTGGTAGTCCTGGTAACCATTCCCCTTCCTTAGGTGTGGTTCAAAAGTCACCTTGTTGCCAATGACAAGAGACAATTTTACTGCTTCTAACAATTAAGAAATTCCAGACAGTTGCAGAGAGGAGACAAGATGGCGGAAGAGTAGGGGGACACACTCGCACTCTCCCACAAACACAACAAAAAAACACATCCTCAGGATAAATGACTCGCACAGAACAGCAAACAATCGCTAGCAGAAGAACCTAAAATCCAATAACGGCAAGAAGTTCGTGACATTACTAGGTAAAACAAGAGAAAGAGGAGACTGAGAGAAGGTGAATCGGAGCTGGAAGGGTGCTCCCGAAAGGGAACTGCGGAGGAGAAAGGGATCCCGCACCCTGGAAAGTCACCTACTCAAGGGAAAGATCAAATGAACCAGAGGAATCTCCAGATGCAGAGAAGAGTGTAGCAGTAAGTTGGGGTATGGAAAAGCCGATCAAGAACCGAACGGACCATCTGAACTATGGGCACAGTCACCAAAAATTGAGACGCCTGGGTGGGAGCTGGGCACCGAGACCTCGCCTCCGAAGGTTAGTCCCTGAGAAAGGGCTGGGGGACACCTGGGTGGGGGCTGGGCACCGAGACCTCGGCTCCAGAGGTTAGTCCCCGGGAAAGGGACGGGGGACGCCTGGATGGGGGCTGGGCACCCAGATCTCAGCTCCAGAGGTTAGACCCTGAGAACGGGCTGGGGGGGCGGGGTGGGGCGGAGATTGCTTGGGAGGTCTAGAAACCAGTCTGTCAAGTTTGACAGGGCAGAGACTGCCTGGGAGACTAGAAAACAAAGCTGTCCCAGGGGAAGGGAGCAATACTCTAGGGCGGGAAGTGGAAAGCCACATCAGAGGGAACCTGGGAGAAGAGCCTGGTCTGCGCCTGTGCTGGGGAGGGGAGAGAAGAAGGGGTGGGTCCCCATAGAATACTTGCCACGCCGCAGCAAGCTTACCAAGCCGTTAGCTAGCAGAAAGCTGTGCTTGCTAGTGCATCCCCTCCCCAACCCCCACCACCCCCTACACACTCGCTGGACCTGGGGCTGCCTGCCATCTGGGAGGGCTGGCCTCAACAATTGCCTGAAGCCTACCACCGCAGGGGCTGTCCCTGCACAGGCCTGCTTGCCCTTTGCAGGGGCTACACGCCCACAGAGCAGCACCAAACACCACCAGAAAAGGTCTGAAGCCCAGAAAAGCTAGAACAAGCCTAGCCAGGCTGTGAAAAGATCTGCCTAATTCTCCGACAGTCTTTTCGAGTTGGCTTGCCCTGGGGAAAAGCCTCTTGGGTTTGTAGCGGCCCAGCTAGCTGCTCCAGGTCTCGAGAGGAGCCTCACTTCTGCAGAGCAATGGCACAGGACTGCCAGCTCCCAGCAGGACCCCCCCACACCCCAGAAAAGCTACAAGAAGCTTGGCCAGACTGTAAAAAGATCTACCTACATTCTCAGACTGTCCTTCTGAGTTGGGCTGCCCTAGGGAAGAGCCTCTTGGGTTCTCAGTGACCCAGATAGCTGCTCCAGCCCCCAGGGGGTGCTGCACTCCTGAGGAATAGCTACCCAACACCACCAACACCCTGCAAGAACCCCACAGCCAAAAAAACAAAAGAGCAAGCTCTGCCCAGCCGAGTGAAATCTGCTACCATCGTGGTGTGGACCTCCCAGTCCTGTCTGCCCTCAGGAAGTCCTCCTTTGCTTCAAAGAGACCCTGTTAGCCCCATCAACACTCCAGAAAAGCCACATTGCCTCAAAAAAAATGACCAACAATGCCAGCCCTCAGGAAACATTCCACAGCAGTGACAAGGCAAGCACTGCCTGGTCACGGAGAGTACAACTCCCCCAGGAAAAAGAAAACAACAAGCAAGATGAAGAAGCTGAGAAACCACCCCCAGTCAAACCAACAGGAGAACTCACCTAAAACAGTCAACAATGAAACAGATCTCTGCAGCCTGACAGACTTGGAGTTCAAAAGAGAAATAGTTAAAATACTGAAGGAATTAAGAGAATATATGAACAGTAATGCAGACACCCTCAGAAAGGAAGTAGAAAATATAAGGAGGAGCCAAGAAAAACTAGAAAATTCATTTGCAGAGATGCAAACTGAACTAAGAGCAGTAAAAACCAGAATGAATAATGCACAAGAACAAATCAGTGATATGGAAGATAGAATAATGGAAGTCACACAATCAGGTCAGCAGACAGAAAACCAAATGAAAAAACAGGAAAGCAATATAAGAGACCTATGGGATAATATAAAATGGGCCAATCTACACATAATAGGAAATCCAGAAGGAGTAGAAAAAGATAAGGGAATGGAAAATATATTTGAAGAAAGTATAGCTGGAAACTTCCCAAATCTAAAGTATACTGAGTTCAAAATACAGGAAGCCCCAAACAAGTTGAACCCAAATAGACCCACACCAAGACACATCATAATAAAAATGGCAAAAGTAAGTGATAAAGAGAGGATCCTAAAGGCAGCAAGAGAAAAGCAGAATGTTACCTACAAGGGAACCCCCATAAGATTATCAGCTGATTTCTCTACAGAAACTCTACAGGCCAGGAGGGAATGGCAAAAGATAATTAAAGTGCTAGAAGGAAAAAATATGCAACCTAGAATACTCTATCCAGCCAGAATATCATTTAAAACAGAAGGGGAAATAAAAATTTTTTCCAACAAACAAAAACTTAAAGAATACAGCAGCACAAAACCCAGGTTAAAGGAAATATTGAAAGGGCTTCTCTAAAGCAAAAAGAAAGGAAGGAAAGGGAAGAAAAAAGAAAAGAAAAAAAAAAAAAGAAGAGGAAGAACTAGGACTGAGGAAACCGAAATAGAGAGCAGTCACTCAAATAAGCCAGCATACAGATTTAATCATGAACATGCTTCAAACAAAATAAAATTAAAAAGAAAAAAAAAGTCATCAAAATCATAAAATGTGGGCAAGGGATGTTAGGAAATAAATAGACCCTTTTTGTTTGTTTATATGTTTCTCTTCTTAATTTTAATATAGAAATGAAGTGTTTGAACTTACAGGACCATCAAGCTAAAACACACAATTATAGGAAGGGGTTAGCATACTTAAAAAACAGGGCAACCACAAGCCAAAACTAAATATTGCATTTGCAAAAAATGAAAACAAACAAACAAACAAACACTCAAGCAGATAATAACAGGAGACCATCCAACCAAAAAAAGAAAAAAAAAAGAAAGGAAGAATGGAGAACCATAGAATCAACTGGAACACGAGGTTCAAAATGGCAATAAATAATCACCTATCAATTATCACTCAATTATCACCTTAAATGTCAATGGACTGAATGCCCCAATCAAAAGACACAGACTGGCTGAGTGGCTAAAAAGGCAAAAACCTTCAATATGCTGCCTACAAGAAACTCACCTTAGGACAAAAGATATATATAGATTGAAAGTGAAAGGGTGGGGAAAAATATTTCACGCCAAGACATGACAGAAAAGCAGGAGTTGCAATGCTCATATCAGACAAAATAGACTTTAAAACAAAAGACGTAAAGAAAGGCAAAGAAGGACACTACTTAATGATTAAGGGATCCATCCAAGGAGAGGATGTTACTATCGTCAACATATATGTCCCAAATATAGGAGCACCCAGATACATACAACAAATATTAACAGACATAAAGGGAGATATTGATGGGAAGACAATCATAGGAGGAGACCTTAATACCCCCCTCACATCAATGGACAGATCCTCTAGACAGAAAACCAATAAAGCAACAGAGATCCTAAAGGAAACAATAGAAAAGTTAGACTTAATTGATATCTTCAGGACAATACATCCCAAAAAATCAGAATACACATTCTTCTCAAATGCTCATGGAACATTCTCAAGAATCGACCACATATTGGGACACAAAGCGAATCTCAATAAATTTAGGAGCGTAGAAATTATCTCAAGTATCTTTTCTGACCACAATGCCATGAAATTAGAAATCAACCATGGGAAAAGGAAAGAGAAAAAACCTACTCCATGGAGACTAAACAACATGCTACTAAAAAACCAATGGGTCAATGAGGAAATCAAGAAGGAAATTAAAAACTACCTTGAAACAAATGATAATGAAGACACAACCTCTCAAAATCTATGGGATGCTGCGAAAGCAGTGCTCAGAGGGAAATTTATAACAATACAGGCCTTTCTCAAAAAAGAAGAAAGATCCCAAATTGACAACTTAACCCTCCACCTAAACGAACTAGAAAAAGAAGAACAAAAAAGACCTAAAGTCAGCAGAAGGAAGGAAATTATAAAGATCAAAGAAGAAATCAATAAAATAGAGATTCAAAAAACAATAGAGAAAATTAATAAAACCAAGAGCTGGTTCTTTGAAAAGGTAAACAAAATTGACAAACCCCTGGCCAGACTCACTAAGAAGAGGAGAGAAAGAACCCAAATAACCAAAATTATAAATGAAAAAGGAGAAATCACAACAAATACAGCAGAAATACAAAAAACCATAAGAGAATACTATGAACAACTATATGGCAACAAGTTTGACAATCTGGAAGAAATGGACAATTTTCTAGAATCTTACAGCCTGCCAAAACTGAATCAAGTAGAAACAGACCAACTGAACAGACCGATCACTAGAAACGAAATTGAAGAGGTCATAAAAACACTCCCTACAAATAAAAGTCCAGGACCAGATGGCTTCACAGGTGAATTTTATCAAACATATAAAGAGGAATTGGTGCCCATCCTCCTTAAACTCTTTCAAAAGGTTGAAGAAGAAGGAATACTCCCAAAGACATTCTATGAGGCCACCATCACCCTCATTCCAAAACCAGACAGAGATACCACCAAAAAAGAAAACTATCGCCCAATACCATTGATGAATATAGATGCAAAAATTCTCAACGAAATCTTAGCCAACCGAATCCAACAACATATCAAAAAAATCATACACCATGACCAGGTTGGGTTCATCCCAGGTTCACAAGGATGGTTCAACATACGCAAATCAATCAACATCATACACCACATTAACAAAAAAAAAAGTCAAAAGTCATATGATCATCTCAATAGATGCAGAAAAAGCATTTGACAAAGTCCAACATCCATTCATGATCAAGACCCTCGCCAAAGTGGGTATAGAGGGAACATTCCTGAACATAATTAAAGCCATTTATGACAAACCCACAACAAATATAATACTCAATGGGGAAAAACTGAAAGCCTTCTCACTCAAATCTGGAACAAGACAGGGATGCCCACTCTCACCACTGCTCTTCAACATAGTTTTGGAAGTCCTAGCCACAGCAATTAGACAAACAAAAGAAATAAAAGGCATCCATATAGGAAGAGAAGAGATCAAACTGTCACTGTATGCAGATGACATGATACTATACCTAGAAAACCCTAAGGACTCAACCCAAAAACTACTTGAACTGATTAATAAATTCAGCAAAGTAGCAGGATATAAGATTAACATTCAGAAGTCAGTTGCATTGCTGTATACCAGCAATGAAATATTAGAAAAGGAATACAGAAACACAATACCTTTTAAAATTGCACCTCACAAAATCAAATACCTCGGAACACACCTGACCAAAGAGTAAAGGACCCATATGCCGAGAACTATAAAACTTTAATCAAAGAAATCAAAGAAGAGGTAAAGAAATGGAAAGATATTCCATGTTCCTCGATTGGAAAAATCAATATTGTAAAAATGGCCATACTACCCAAAACAATCTACAGATTCAATGCAATCCCTATCAGATTATCCATGACATTTTTCACAGAACTAGAACAAACAATCCAAACATTTACATGGAACCACAAAAGACCCAGAATTGCCAAAGCAATCCTGAGAAACAAAAACCAAGCAGGAGGC
Source organism: Sus scrofa (assembly GCF_054392235.1). Classification (NCBI taxonomy): domain Eukaryota; kingdom Metazoa; phylum Chordata; class Mammalia; order Artiodactyla; family Suidae; genus Sus; species Sus scrofa. The sequence continues at coordinate 182,777,998 of NC_139383.1, read as the reverse complement.
ATAACTCTCCCAGTCTTCAAGCAGTATTACAAAGCCACAGTCATCAAAACATTATGGTACTGGTATCAAAACAGACAGACAGACCAATGGAACAGAATAGAGAACCCAGAAATAAACCCTGACACCTATGGTCAATTAATCTTTGACAAGGGAGGCAAGAACATAAAATGGGAAAAAGAAAGTCTATTCAGCAAGCATTGCTGGGAAACCTGGACAGCTGCATGCAAAGCAATGAAACTAGAACACACCCTCACACCATGCACAAAAATAAACTCCAAATGGCTGAAAGACTTAAATATATGACAGGACACCATCAAACTCATAGAAGAAAACATAGGCAAAACACTCTCGGACATCAACCTCATGAATATTTTCTCAGGTCAGTCTCCCAAAGCAAGAGAAATAAGAGCAAAAATAAACCCATGGGACCTAATCAAACTGAAAAGCTTTTGCACAGCAAAGGAAACCCAAAAGAAAACAAAAAGACAACTTACAGAATGGGAGAAAATAGTTTCAAATGATGCAACAGACAGGGGCTTAATCTCTAGACTATACAAACAACTTATACAACCCAACAGCAAAAAAGCCAATCAATCAATGGAAAAATGGGCAAAAGACCTGAATAGACATTTCTCCAAGGAAGATATGCAGATGGCCAGCAAACACATGAAAAAATGCTCAAGAGTCCTGATTATAAGAGAAATGCAAATCAAAACTACCATGAGATACCACCTCACACCAGTCAGAATGGCCATCATTAATAAATCCACAAATAACAAGTGCTGGAGGGGCTGTGGAGGAAAGGGAACCCTCCTGCACTGTTGGTGGGAATGTAAACTGGTACAGCCACTATGGAGAACAGTTTGGAGATACCTTAGAAATCTATGCATAGAACTTCCATATGACCCCGCAATCCCACTCTTGGGCATCTATCCAGACAAAACTCTACTTAAAAGAGACACATGCACCCGCATGTTCATTGCAGCCCTATTCACAATAGCCAGGCCATGGAAACAACCCAAATGTCCATCAACAGATGATTGGATTAGGAAGATGTGCTATATATACACAATGGAAAACTAATCAGCCATCAAAAAGAATAAAATAATGCCCTTTGCAGCAACATGGATGGAACTAGAGAATCTCAAACTGAGTGAAATGAGCCAGAAAGACAAAGACAAATGCCATATGATATCACTTATAACTGGAATCTAATATCCAGCACAAATGAACATCTCCTCAGAAAAGAAACTCATGGACTTGGAGAAGAGACTTGTGGCTGCCTGATGGGAGAGGGAGGGAGTGGGAGGGATCGGGAGCTTGGGCTTATCAGACACAACTTAGAATAGATTTACAAGGAGATCCTGCTGAGTAGCTTTGAGAACTTTTTCTAGATACTCATGTTGCAACAGAACAAAGGGTCCGGGAAAAAAATGTAATTGTGTTAGGGAAAAAAAAATGTAATTGTAATGTATACATGTAAGGATAACTTGATCCCCTTGCTGTACAGTGGGAAAATAAAAAAATGAAAAATAGAAGTTCCCGTCGTGGTGCAGTGGTTAACGAATCCGACTAGGAACCATGAGGTTGCGGGTTCGGTCCCTGCCCTTGCTCAGTGGGTTAATGATCTGGCGTTGCCGTGAGCTGTGGTGTGGGTGGCAGACGTGGCTCGGATCCCGCGTTGCTGTGGCTCTGGCGTAGGCCGGAGGCTACAGCTCCGATTTGACCCCCAGCCTGTGAACCTCCATATGCCGCAGGAGCGGCCCTAGAAATGGCAAAAAGACAAAAAATTAATTAATTAGTTAAAAAAAAAAAAGAAATTCCAAAAGATTGGGGAACTCAGTGCCGGAAATGGTGACAAAATCATCCTCAGTATAAATCCTAAAATCATAGGCTACCCTCTACAAGAGAAACACTGAAACACTTACACAACTTTAAAAAGTAAAGGTAATTTGCTGCCCCAGATCCATGTGTGCTATTTAATACATAACTTTTATGGCCCCCTGCAATGCCCAAATTAAAAATTCAAATTATGTAGCTTTTTTCCATTGTTTACCTTGATTTTCAGATAAAGAATCCTAACACACAAAAAGTATCAATAATATCGGTTAAATTTGAAGGTTACATAGTAACTGAAGGTAGAATTTGTGTCAAATCCACATTTTTTCCTACTGCTGGGATTTTCCTAAATGTTTCAAGTTTGTGAATGGGGTCCAAGGTTAAATTCTAGGATAGATTGCTTTCATATAAAACTAACATTAGCTCCAAGAGTATATCATACCTAGTGTTCACTCTAATCTCTTGATGCAAAATTTTAGGAATTAGGTTTTCCATGTGCTATGTGGAAACACCTATTTAAGCCCAACATCTCCTTCAAAGTATTACAGTTAGTAATAATAACAGTATATTCTGTAGTTATATTTTTTTCTATGTCAGCTTTTTCTGAGTCTAGTTACTTCTCAAAAATGCAAGTGATAACTGTTTGACCTGTGTGGCAGAGACAACTATCTAGTCCAGTAGTAAATGTCTTCTTCCCTTGCAGAGTGCAAAATTATTGCTAGGAAACAGCTACTTTGCCAAGAACTGCATTTCCCAAACTTCTCTCTTTCCACCTGGCCCTCACCTTGCATCCAGTGGGTCCATGTGACTGCTCTTTATGAAATGTGAGCAACCCCTTCCAGGCTGAAACTCAGTATCACATGCAGAATTCTCCTCAAACTGGCTCTGTTCTTTGGGCAACTAAATGAAGCAAGGGACTGTGAGGAGACCCTAGAGAACTAAGAAACAATGAGGAGCCATGAAGGGACCTCTGGGTCAATACTAAGAGGAGTTACCCTATAAACCTCCATTGGATATTATGAGAGTGAGAAATAAATTTCAATTCTATTAAGCCTTTGAGAGTCGAATCTGTTGTGGCATGTGTAGTTAAGCCCACTATTTATGTAGAAATCAACTGAGAGCAAAGATTCCCTAAGAAGCATCTACACTTGCTTAAGTTTTGTACTCAGTTTGCTTCCTAACACCAAGTCTATCCTAATACAAATCATATTTAATTATTTTTTATTTAGTATGCATCCTCTGTGCTCGACTATAAGTTTCATGCAGTCAAGAGTCTTGTCTGCTTTTTTTTTTTTTTAACTGTTTTCCCAATTCCTTGCCTAGTGCCTGACACACAGGCACATAATAAAATATTTCAGAAATTAATGAGCGACTGTTGATCCAAATAACATTTCTGCCTATTTCCAAACAGAAAGATAAAGAGAACAAATGACAGTCTGCTGGAGAAGGTAATTTCTGATTCTGGGAAAATAGGGTTATATCCAAGAGTTGCTTTATATCATTTCTAAAGTACTCAGTACTATCAATGGAAACACATGCAGACACGTACACATGTGCTCACACACCTTCCCACACACTTCAAATCAGCTAATAATTATCTCTCCTCCTGTCTTCTCCCAATTATCTACCCAATAAGGCTCATCTTATAAAGTAACATCCCTTATCTCTCATGATAGACTAGGTCTTACCTTATTTCTTAAAAAAAAAAAAAAATCCTAAGGGAAAATTTGCTGGTCCTAGGTAAAACATTTATATGTACTAGACTGGGTGCCCAAGCTCAGGCAGATCATCAGGAGGGATAACCTGAGGAGTAGAAGGGCTTGGTACATGTTGTGGAGGAAAGAAACCACTGTGGTAGGCTAAGTGAAGGACATTTACAATAGAGTATAAAGCAGCCATCAGAATCATTCAGAGGACGCGAGAAGCAGGTCATGGCTAGGTCTCCAAAACAAACCCCTCATGTCTGGGCACCAAAGATGCTGCTGCTCCTTCCACTCTTAAGAAACCAGCTGCTGGGGGTGGGAATGGCAAACTCCAGAAGGACATTGCCGCTGTTACCCTCTTTACTAGCAGAATAAGGATGGTCTTTTTCTCTATGCCTCTCTCCCCTTACCTCAGTTCCAAATCCAAGTCTCACCCACACCCATCTGATTGACAGAATCTAAAATTCACACAGAAACCGTGGGGAAATTTGCCTCGGTCCTGCAGTTTTTCATCTTCCAGACTTTGCAATACAGGACGAGCCACTAGAGGGCGGTTGGTGTAGCCGGTGAACGAAGCAACGCAGGTCATGACCAACACCTTGACTGGCCTATGTTTAAAATGACTTTAAAAACAGCTTCAGTCACAGCAAAGTCCAGAGCTCCCCTCCTCCCAAACTCCTATTCTTCTTAAATCAACTCCTTTACTAGGTATTCATTCTACCAAGACTACAACCAACTTCCTTGAGGGTTCATTACAATTTTTTCTTCCTCGAAAATATGTCATCCTTCCCAGGTGAGAGACATAACTGATATCTTAAATACTACCCACCGCTAAGGACCAGAGTAAATACTACCCAGCGCTAAGGACCAGAGCTATTACCACTATGCCTTACAACCACTCCTCATTCAACTCAGTCACCACCAGAAGTCGCAGTCTCCCCAATTATCCATCATTAAAACACTAATTCTTATGTTCAAGAACCCTCCAGCCCCTTCCCTCATAAGTCTTATTCACTTACCTTTAAAGCTTGCTCTCTGATATTGTATATTTTCTCTCAAACTCACTTCCACTCACAACCCGTTATTACTCAGACACCTGTTGTCTGGAAGATAAACTTTCCCTTCTCAAGAAGAGGTTGTTTTGTTGTTTGGTTTAGTTTCTCCCACACATACAAGTTGAAGAAGTAAAGCAAGATGTTTCTGCTTTATGAAAGTAAAGTGCTCCTCCTTGATATTTTGAACTTTCTCCTGCTTTCAAAACCCCAGCTCCCTTGAAAGGCATGCCATCAGACTTTTCTACTCTGTACCCTTCCTAGGTGTCCTCACCTTCTTACATTATATCCTTCATTTGGCAATGACTTTGGGTCCTGGTTTACTGCACCACTATGCACAACTGAGGCACTCATCATCCTTAGCTACATTAAAAGTCAGGAATGTGACCTATCTAACATAGTGGCCTCTCATTTTCTTGCTATTCTTTGTCTCAATGATTATCTTCTTCTAGCTTACCTCAGTCACCCATGCACATGGTCTTACAACAGACCCTAATATCACTGGTCACTGCCATCTGACCATCACATCGAATCTTTCCAGGTCACCTGTTCTAAAATCCCCATTCCAATAGTTTCACTGAGGCTTCTTCCTTACTATAGCAGATTTTCACTATTCGTTACCTCCTTCACATCTTCATGTACCTCTTGCTCTGCCAAGGTGCAACAGTTTATCAGTTTTACTTGCCTGCACACATCCTGACTTTCTTTGCTACTCTGTGTACTCCTTACAAACCTACAACCTAACAGCCACATACAAAAGAATGAAACTGGACCACTTATGCCATACACAGAATTACCTCAGAATGGATTAAGGACTTCAGTGCAAGACCTGAAAACTCCTAGGAAAGAAAGAAGGATGCAAGCTCCTTGAAAACAGTCTTTGCAATGATTTTTTGGATTTGACACCTAATGCGAAGGCACCATAGGCAAAAAATAAACAACTGTTGCTGCATCCAATTAAACACCTTCTGCACAGCAAAGGAAACTACCAACAAAATAAAAAGGTAACCTACAGAATGGGAAAGGTATTTGCAAATCATGTATCCTGATAAGGAGCTAATAGCCAAGATATATAAGAACTCATAAAACTCAATAGCAAAAAAAAAAAAAAAAATCCAATCAAAAAAATGAGCAGAGGATCTGAGCAGACATTTTGCAAAAAAAGACATACAGATGGCCAAAAGGTGCATGAAAAGATGTTCAACATCACTAATCATCCGGAAAATGCAAAGCAAACCAAAACCATAACGAGGTATCACATCACACCTGTTAAAATGGCTATTATCAAAAAGACAAGAAATAGCAAGTGCCAATGAAGATGTGTAGAAAAGGGAATACCTAAGCACTATTGGTGGGAATGTAATTGATGCAGTGACTATGAAAAACAGTATGGAGTTTCCTCAAAAAATTAAACAGAGAACTACCATATGATCTAGCAATTCCACTTCAAGGTATTTATGAAATCAGTATCTCAAAAAAAGTATCTGCATCCCAGTGCTCATAGTGGCATTATTTACAATAGTCAAGACATGGAAGCAACCTAAGTGTCCATCAGTAGATGAATAAAGAAAATGTGATACACACACACATAGGAATATTATTCAGCTATAAAAAGAATAAAATATTACCATTTGCAATAACATGGATGGACCAAGATGGCATTATACTGAGTGAAATAAGTCAGAGAGAAAAAGATAAATACCATATGATCTCATTTAAATGTGGAATCTAAAACCAAAAACAAACAAAAAAAAAAAACAATGTTCAAGCTCATGGATATAGAGAAGAGATTGGTGACTGCCTGAGGCAGGTGGCATAGGGTATATGAAATGGGTGGAGGGGGTCAAAAGGTACAAATTTCCAGTTATAAAATGCCTAAGTCTTGAGGAATCAATGTACAGCATGGTGACTAGAGTTAATAATATTGTATGGCATATTTGAAAGTTGTTAGGATAATAAATCTTGAAAGTTTTCATCACAAGAAAAATAATGTGTACCTATGTATGGTATAGATGCTAACTGGATATACTGTTGTGATCATTTTGCAATAAATACAAGTATCACATCATTACATTATACATCTGAAAGTAATATAACATTACATAAATTATACCTAAAAAACAAAACAAACATTAGTGGGTCACTCAGTAGCCACCAGTCATAAGTTTACGACCACATGGTTCAAGGGATCCTTTGACAGTACCAAAGAGCCCTACCACTACTATGCTTTTCTAGAAAATTCACTTTCCCACTTTCTAGTAAGTTACAATGCCTTGTGCTCCTCAGGTTTCCTAGATTTTTTCATCCCATCATCCTCAATTGACGACACCACTGCTTAATACATAAAGATAATAAATGCAAGAAAATGAAAACTATTTCATTTCCCCACCATTAATTTTTCCAATTCACCTATATCTCTGTCTCCAAAATGTGCCTTCCATCATGTTAGCATGAAAGAAGCGCTTCCAATCCTATCTAAGACCAACCTCTCAATCCATGTCCTGGATTCTATCTTTTTTTGACTATTCAAGGAATTTGTTCCTGAAGTATTCCTTCCTCTCTCTCTCTCTCATATTACAATTTCTTGTTCTTTACTGGATAATCCCTTTCAACACAAGAACCAATGTCACTTAATTTAAGCAACATCTGCAGATGCACGCCCCTGAGCATAAACTCTCTGGAACCCACATTTGCTTCCAGCCACAGCCCATTTCTCTACAGCAGTAAAATTTTTCAAAGAAATCTACCCTGTCTATACCTACCACTTTACCTTAAAATCTTCATCAAACGTAGTAAAATAATGCTTTATCTTCATCACTCCAATAAAATGGCTTTTAATAAGAACACCAAAGACTTGCATTTTGCCAAAGCAAATGATAAATAATCTGTTCTCATCTTATCCAAACAATCCACAGAATCTGACACAATTGATTATTTCCTCTGCTTGAAAACTTATCTAGCTAAGTCTCCAGTACCCTGGAGTTACTTTTATTTTTTGGACAACTATTTTTTACTAGACCCTCCTTCTTCAAACCTCAAAAATCTGCAAGGCTTTTAACACAGCCCTAGAATGCCTTCTTGTCTTTCTGTAGTCAACCTACATGACCTCGTTTAGCTCTCCATGACTTCAAATGCCAAGTATATATATACTGATAAATCTCAAGCTTATACCTCTTGCCCAGATGGAACTCACTGTTTTCATCTTGTCCATTTCATATTTCCCTGGTTTAAAAAGAGCTTGTTATTTTTCCTCCAAATATTCCACACACAAAACAAAACAAAACAAAACAAACAAACAAAAAGCACTCAGTAAGTGATACCACCTTCCTACAATCCCAAACCAAAAAATGTTAGATTCACCTTGGATTATTTTTTTCTCCTTACACCACATACCCAATCTACCTGTTAAGTCCTGTCAGATATATCTCGAAAATACATCTCAAATTTGGTATTTTTTCCACATTTCCACTTCTCCAGCCCTTCTCAAGTCCACCTCCACCTCTTGCCTGTAATAGCAATTCTACTGGTCTCCCTGTTCCTTTTCCCACCTCCTTTCTTAGCAAGAGTGATTTTTTTTTTAATGTTATTTCCCCAATACAGATTTTTTTTTTCCTACGGTGCAGGATGGTTTTGAGGTCAACCTACTCTTCTGCCTCACATCTTCAATGGAATACAACTATACTTAAAATCTAAACTTTTTAGATCAACCCCAAAATCTCTCTTTAAGGTCTCTCTAAACACAATCTCTCCCTCCATTTTCCTTGTTCACATCGTTTTGATTACAATCACCTTACCTCTGCCTTTTAACAGGTGGAGATTATTTCATTCTGAAGGAATTTGCTCTTGTTGTTCCTTTGTTTAGAAAGCCCTTCTCATCAGTAAAGTCTTATAACTCAAATTTCATCTCAGCAGAGACCTTCTCTGACCAGCCTCAATCACCCTCTATCATATTTTTCCTATTTTATTCTCCCTGGGCAGCATATAAAATCCCTAACTTTATTTATTGCTTTGCATGTTTATTTACTATCTTCACCATTTTGAGTGTGAACTTTCTGAAGGCAAAGGCTCAATATCCTTAGTTTATTGTTATCCTAAGTAACTAGAACAGTGTCTGACCTACTCTATAACTACCCATAAACAAATTCAGTGATTTAACAATTATATATCACAAAACCAACAATGTCTTGCTCCAGAAATATATTTTACACTTTTGCACCTCTAGAAATACCAAAGAAAAGCATGATTTTATAGACATGCCACACTAAAACATGACCTAGAAAGATTTCAATTGCCCATGTTCAGATAATTTACACCATTTTAATATTTTTCTGCCTATTTCTTAATTGAATATATTAACAAAACAATACCAACAACACTAAGGATTCGTCCATTCATTCCTTCAATTTAATGTGTCCCCCTCAAAATCCATATGTTGAAGTTCTAACCTCCAGTCCCTCAGAATGTGACTCTATTTAGATAAAGGGGTAATTTAGTTAAAATGAGGTCATTAGAGGGGACGGTAATTGAATTTGACAGCTCTTCTTAGAAGAAGAAGTGATTAGGACATACCCACACATGTGAAGAACAGAGAGGAGAGGATGGCCATCTACAGGCCAAGGAGAGAGGGCTCAGAAGAAACCAACCACTGACTTCTCGCCTCCAGAAGTGTGAGGAAATAAATTTTTGTTGTTCAGGCCACTCAGTCTGTGGCACTCTGCCATGGATCACTTAACAACATAATGGACAGTTGAGAATGGCAACCAGGTAATACAGCATGCTTTGTTTGGTAGTATCTGTGGCTCAATTACACCTTTTGAAATTAACAACAAAAATGTTAAGATACACAGACTTTAGTATTTGGATATCTATTTTTATTCTTTCTAAAGGATGGTGTATTCTAGCACCACTTCTCAGGTGGCTCAGATAAACCGCCTTTATGGAGAAATTCAAGATCCATGAAATCAATTGTCTGTACTACATCTGTTTGAGAGAAGAAGTAGAAAGCTAATGCATCATTTTTCCCCCTCTTTCAAGTTCTTTATGTGAGTGTATATGTCAAAATTCAATCATATTCTCCCATTTATCTTTTTGTACTGCAGCTGGCTAATTCTTATTTAATGCATTTTTTAAAAAGCTGTTAGGATAGATTTTTCTCAGGGAACATCTCAAAAGCACAATTCAAAAGTGTTCTACCCTTGAGAGTTTGTCTTTGCCACAGAAAACTCTGGAATTCAACAACTCCTATCTCAAGTCAGTGGAGTGACTCTGCGTTATTGTAGCAGACCTAGAACACTCATTAAAAGGCCCCACTGAGGAAGTTCAAATTGGTTGTGGTTGCTGAGGATTTACGAGAGCTCTGTGAGAGCAAATAATGAGCACAATTTGCTCTCTTCTCATAAGCCAAGAACAAAACATATTTGCTCTCCTCACGTCTACATAAATAAGACAATGTTTATATATAACTATCATTTCCACCTGCAGCTTATTATATTCTTATGTAATGTATAAAAAAGTACAATTTAGAAAAATAAAATAATTTATAATTCCAGTATCATTTTTTTAAGATTTTGGTGTATATTCCTTCAGCCACTGCATGCTAAAATCATCTCTCTCCCATTCTGTCTTTCTTATTCTTAATGAGGTTATCTTTATATAATGGACATACTGATTTAAATATTTGATGGCCACACCATATTCTAAAATGTGTGTATGTATGTGGCAATGAAATTTAATTTAACCATGACTCACAGAATTTAAGATGTTTACCTTTTTTATTTTCTAAATATTCTTCTACACATCCACTTTTCTAACATTTTTCAATTATTTCCTAATGGGATATTACTCAATATGGATTTTCTTAACTAAAAGGCTTGCTAATTTCAAATTTTATACATACCATCAGGTTGCCCTTGGGGAGGGCCTATCAACTTATCCTCAACACAAAATTCATGTAAATTCCCATTTGCTCACAGACTTGCTGCCACTGGGTCACATGTTTAATTGCTAATGAATTTGGTTATATATTCACAATCATTGACTTTGACCATTTCATCTTTTATAAACCATTGGGTTTTTTATATTGCCTTATTTCTACCTATATTGTAGGTATATTAAACCTTTGCTTTTCATCTACATTGCAAATTTCTTTTATAAGTATATAATTTGTTAATTGTTTATTGTTTCTTTTTATCACAAAGAAAAAAAAGATGTCTACATAGTGAAACCTTTAGAATTTTTCTTAATGACTCTTACCTTTAAGTACTATGAAAGTAAAATTTATTTACCTCAATTTATTCTAGTATTTTCATAGTTAAATATTTGATATTTGGGGGTTTATTTAGATCTATGGTGATGAGTAAATATCCTAAGTATTTTTCCAAATTTAAAATTATCTCAACACTATTTACTAATACTCTATTTTTTTTTTTTTGTCCTAATACTCTATTTTTTCTCCATGTTGTAATAGCTCTAGCCTCAAAAGTAAACTGCCATTACTTACTTGGGCTTATTTTTGTAATAACTTTTTAGTCTCATGAAATCCCTTGTCAATTTTGTCACCAATATTTTAATTCCATGTTCGAAGTTAAAAGAGCAAATTTTTTTATTATTCTTCTTTACCATAATTTTTCTGATGTATTCCTTCAATGTAAAGGTTTATTCTCAAACAAAACTGGGAATTATTTGGTCATGATCCCCCAAAAAAGGATACCATTGTGTTGAGAGCAAGGAGTAGATGGATTCTAATAAATGCATAAAAATATTTTGAGATAAATGACATCTTTATAATATTGATATACCTCATTCAAGAGTCTTGTTAATCTAATTTCTTTACATCTTATTAAATTTCCTCATGAAGTCTTGTAGTTTTACTTAAGTTCTTGTATACATCCTGTTATGCTTATTCTTGGGTATGTCATGATCTTATTACTGTTCTGACAACACATGCATTTTATTTCCGACTAATTAGTGTTCTTTTTTTTCCCAGTTAGTATTGATTTTTAAAAGTATGCCACTGAATCACATTATATGTATATTACAATCAGGCTTATTAATAAACATCTAGTATTTCTAATATATTTATTGATTTGGGGGGATTTCTAGGTTAACTCAGGATTTTGGCCTCAAAAAGAAAAGACTTAGAGAAATATGTTATCTATACTTAAACGCCCAAGTGGTTCTCATTTGAAACAGATAATCTTTTTTTTTTTTTGTCTTTTTTTTTTTTTTTTGTCTTTTTTTTTTTTTTTTGCTATTTCTTGGGCCGCTCCTGCGGAGGTTCCCAGGCTGGGGGTCTAATTGGAGCTGTAGCCACCTGCCTATGCCAGAGGCACAGCAACGCGGGATCTGAGCCGCATCTGCAACCTACACCACAGCTCATTGCAACGCCGGATCGTTAACCCACCGAGCAAGGGGAGGGACCGAACCCGCAACCTCATGGTTCCTAGTCGGATTTGTTAACCACTGCGCCACAAGGGAACTCTGAAACAGATAATCTTTTTAAACATCTCCACCAAGGCATAGACTCTTCTAAAACATAGAATTAGCGAGATTGTCATCTGGGACTTAAAATATGTAAAAAAAATAAAAACAAAAACAAAACTTTTTAACCAGCTCTCCAACAATGTAAACATATAAAAACAACTGCTAAGTGTCATTGAGAGTTTTCTTCCAGGCACGATGCCACGCTTTACATGCATCATCTCTTTTAATCCCCTCAACCACACTGTGAGGTAAGTATTATTACTAGCTTCATTTTACAGTCGAAGAAACTGAAGCATAAAAAAAGCTAAGCTCTCTGCGCCAGCAAAGGTAGAACAGATATACCCAGCTGGACTGATCCACAGCAAAAGCTCTTAACCATTACACTATAGTTACCTTGCTGCAGTTGTTCTAAAGGAACTAGACAGTTGCTCTAGAAGACCATAAAAAAAAAAAAAAGAAATAATGCTTTAATTTGGAATGGCAAAGACGATCCTTGAAACGTCTTCCCATCTCATTTTTAAGATGCTCTTATCTTGTGTGTTTGTAGAAGATAAACCTGTGCCTTCAGCCAAGATTCTCCCAGGATTCCAGCATCCATCTGTTCTAGTCCTCAATGTCTGGGAATTAAACTGTCAAAAAATAGAGTGCCTGGAAGTTGAAGGAAGCAGAGGAAGAATATAAAACACATGCTGACAGAAACATCCTTACACAGTTTGCTCAGGAAAATCCTTGTTCCCCCTTGAAAAAGGTATCCTCAACTTTAACCTCCGCCAATACAAACACACACATCAATCACACACAAACACGCCTGCATTGTCTACCTACCATATCCTGCCACAGTATGTGGTATATGCTTTATGATATGTAGTGAAACTGATGGTATCCTGTATATAGCAGGATATGTGTTATTTAATAGATCATGCATTATATTATCTATTATATATAATCTACATTATATTAATTAGTATTTTATAGAAGCACTAAAAAGCAGATTCAAAGAACTATTTTCCTGGTTATATGATAGATTTAAACAGTGAGTGGAAGCAATATAAATCATCTTCACCCTTTCTATATGATCTAAGATAAAGATGTGCTATTGAAAAGAGATCCAACAACCAGTTGATAAGACCTGGAATCTGCTTGCATGCATGTTGTAGATACAGATGATTTTTAAGTGCACTATAAATCTTAAATTCACACATGAAAAGTCTGAAGTATCAAACTGTTTACAATCATTTCATCAGACTTTCAGGATCTCAGAGTATCTGTTCATTCTAAAGCCCTCAGAGATTTGCAAAAATAAAGCAGGCAACTGAGTGGTATCTGAAACAAAACACCACTTTTGTTTTCAACAGTCATGTCAAGCAGGAAAAGTATTCTAATTACTTCTCATTTCAATTTTCTACATTAGTAATTTATTTTTATGTCACCATCTGTTTTAAAAGACAATCTGCTAAACTCTGTGCATTGGTTACAATGATTTTGAGCAGGAGATTAGCTTTGGTGAATTCAGTGAAGAATTCACTTGAAACTGTGACAGGCAGAGATTAGGTAAGTGTTCCAAGCCTAGGAAAAACCTGAGCACAGGTACAGAGAGGGAAATATGGCTTCCTGTGCATGGAAAGATAACAAGAGAGAACCTAAAGTGGAACGTTAAAGGATATATAGGAGTATAGTAAATAAGCTTAAGCAGGGTGTGTGTGTGTGTGTGTGTGTGTGTGTGTGTGTGTCAGAGGGGAGGGAGAGACTATGCCCAGGGAAAATAGTTTATAGAGGAGTGTGAAACATTATTGAATCTGCCCCTTTTTTTGTGCATACTGGGGAGCCACTGAAGATAGAACTAGGATCTTAAATTGACCCAGTGATGCAAAGATAGTTGATTTTCAAATATACTAGACCATTTAGATCATACTAGGTGAAGTTAGACAGTGAAAGAGAAACATATACAGTATCACTTATATGTAGAATCTTTAAAAAGGATACAAATGAACTTATTTGCAGAATAGAAATAGAGTCACAGACTTTGAAATATTTATGGTTACCAAAAGGGACAGGTTGGGGGTGGGGGCATGGGAGAGATGGACTCAGGGTTTGGAATCAGCAAATGCACACTGAGGTACAAGGAATGATTGGCCAACCAACAGGGACCTCTGAATAGCAGAGAGAACCCTACCCAGTATTCTGTGATAATTTAATGTGGGAAAAGAATCTGAGAGAGAATGGATATATGTATATGTATGACTGAGTCACTTTGTTGTACAGCAAAAATTATCACAACCTTGTAAGTCAAATATACTTCAATAAAACTTTAAAAAATAGAACATTTAGAAACTAACATACATAATTTGTGAGTGGGCTTGGGGAAGTGTTTTAGTTTCAAAAATAGTCCTGAAAGGAAACATATTCTAAAGTACTTCTGCCCTCAATATTCTCACAGGATATTCCACATATCAAAATATATAGCTTTAATTGCTCTGATATGTATTCAACACTCCCCTGGTATCAACTGTTAGTCTCTGGTTCTCCTTACTTAAAATGTTCTGAAAAATATAATGAAATTAAGAATGTTTCTTAATTCATAGTGATACCTTTTCATCTTGCTTTATTTTATGAAGAAACCACAAAATCCACATCTGCATAATCATAAATTAGCTTAACAACAAAACATATGGGGGGGTCAGAAATACAAATGATTTCACTAAGTACTAGATTTTGCTCTTGAATTTTAAATTTTAAATTAAAGTTTTAATACTGTGACTGTTTCACACTGATTATGTAAGGCTCTTAATCCATTTTTATTACCTTTGCTAAAACATATGGTATAAATTGTGACAATAAAGTATGAAGTAACAGCATACAGGTATAACAGGTTATTTGCATTTAAATGACTAGTGGTTTAATCTAGCTAATTATGTTTCTCTAATCTTTATCTAGCATTCTAAAACACCTGTGACATATTATGTACAATTCTGTATATGTTGTACACATACGTGTTCAAGATATCTATGATTTTGTACATATTGTACATGTAAAATAACACATGTTCCTCAGCATTTTATTCACTCCAGAGTTTAAGATGCTAAGGAAAAAAGAAAGAAAGAAAGAAATACAAAGGACAGTTTTAAGTAGCAAGAGAGGGTCTGTGAATCATGAAGCAAATTGTCCATCGGTCCATACTGCCAATCACCATTTGATCCAAGTCCTCAGGAATGCAGAAGGAGAGAGGCAGGGCTAAAGTTCTAGAATCCATGCCAGTTCTTCACAATAGTCCATGTCTTTTGGCAGACAGCCTGCTCTAACCTTAGAATGGTAAAAACTAAGTATCAGTGAGGAAACACCTGCCCTGGTCAGTGACTCTGACCTACACATTACCTCAATCTGCATAGAAACTTCCAAAGCTCTGTGAACAATTCGCATATGCTAGCTCAACTATTTCTGTAACATCCATTGAGCTAGAGGAAGACTAATGTTATCACCATTTTCCAAATGGAAAATGTGAAGTGCAAAGCGATGATATGGTAAGTCTAAGAAAAACCAGAATTCGGGTTATAACACAAATAGCCCTTCACTCTAGAGTCTATTTTTTCCACATGCTTACTAGTCAGGTTTACACTGTAGTAACACAGATGATTCAATATGCATATCTATTCCAACACATTATTGGAGGACAGAAGTGTTACAAGAATTATGATGGGTAACCTGCTAATTCTTATAGTGAATATAATGCTTGTGATGCTTCCCTAAAGCTACAAACTAATTCAAATAGCAAGACAAGGTTTTACATATGTTTCCTGCAATAAAAATCCTTTTGCATCTCTATTAAGCTATCGATAAATAAATATCAACACACGAAAGTAATCTATTGTTAGAAATAAAACAGGGTTTAGGGTCAATTTCAATAATGCCACAATATTACAGAAAAGCACTTACAGTGATCAATATACATTTTTCTTGCTCAAGAGGCTTTTATGCTGATGCATTCATTTTCAACAAGGGAAAATATGTTGCACTATGAAAACAAAGGGAAATTGGTTGATTTATGTGACTACAGTAATGTTTCAAATCTTCAACTTCTGATGTTTCAGGACAGTACAACCATCCTTCACCTATCAAAATCCTTTAAATCTAAATCATAAAGCCATTATCAAACCACAAAGAACAATGTGAATATTTGATCTGGATCACTACAAATGTAATAATTATTACTTTGGTAGAATATTGGTGGAGTTTAAGGAGTAATTTGGAGTTGAATTTTGTGTTATCTTCCAAAGCAAAGTAAAAATATTAATAAATACTTAAAAAGCCATGCCATGTTAAAAGTATGGATGTTTATATGAAATGATAAAATAATTAACATGATTTTTAGAACATTAAAAAATATACTATCATCAAACAATTAACATTTGCAATTGAAATTAATCAAAATGTTACTATTCTGAACCAGTCATCAAGTCATCAAAAATGTACAGGTTATATTTTCTCAATGATGATGAGAGTAAAATATGAATTTACTTCTTTCATACATTTTCTGAAATCTACAATCAAATACATTCCCCTTTCTCTAGAGTGCTTCAATGTAACACTTGAATGTATAGTTAATATTTCATACAACCCATACAATGTCCTTTTCCGACCTTCAGAATAATGTTTTCAAATGTCCTCCAAAGAGATCATCCTGTCTCCAGGAATGATCAAATATGTCTCAGGTTACTGTGCTGTGGTTTTACATTAGGAGAGGAATATCTGCCGACAGTTCATGCAATTTGCACTTGAGAGTGAATATTTTTTTATTCTTTGTCCACTCAGCCATCCTATAGCTTTGAAAAACATAAAGTTTTATGTGTCATTTCATCAAATACTCATCCTTGAAATTCTAACACCAGTGATTCAGATATGGTTCCTAATGTGATGCCCGTATATTCTATACAGACCTGGGATTTTTCATCCTTTACTGATATAAGCAATAGGAGATAAAAATAGGCCATTTGGATTGAGAATCCTAGATGTATGCAAGATAGAGATGTGAAATCATGAAATACAAGACAAAGGGCAATGAAATTAGAGGAAGAAGCTTCTCGGATAACCTTTTAACTTGATTACTATTTGCCTGTTATAGATGGTAGGTACTTAGACAATAAAGTTCAGACATCTAATTATTATACCCAATACAGGTTAATCAGTGACTATGATATATAAATTTAATATAAAATAAAATGACCTACTTTTTTGTATGCTGGGGACATTTAATTTTTCATGAGTGTTCCACAAGACTCTGTCTCTAAAGTGTCCTAATCCTTCCTCTGTGTTGCTCCTTCAAAGATATAAACACAAGTAAAATGTGATATAATAAAGGCTGTAATGGAAACAATGAGAAGGTGGAAATGCATCCTCACTTGGCTTATCCAAAAGCAGAGGCTTCCCTTTAGCATAGAACTGCATAAAAAATATAGTGCCCTGGGGTCTTAAAATTTTGCAGTTATTATGAGTTTCTAACAATAACTTATCCCCACTTGGTTTGGAATTTAAAAAAGAAAAAGTATGCCTTTATATTAACAGCCTAAGGCAAAGGAAAAATGGCACTCTAATCCACCCTAGCTGTAAGACTATATTGACAAAGCTTATGTGGTTATGTCAGGGATTCAGAGTGATGATTAAATATGTTTTCACCTCTGACATTTCCTAGGTTTACTTTTCACTTGTGATCCCTGTGGATATGGCACCCAATTAAAGAAGGTGCTGGATCTTGTCAATGTGGCAATTTTTATTCTAATTCTAGTTATCAGTGATTTCTCAATTAGAGAAATAAATTAGACATTAGTATCTATATTTGTCCAGTCATTCTACATTTTTGGATTTTGATTTTATCTATAAAATATCTTTTCCTCACACCAATCCAGCAAGGGAGGTGGACAAAATTTCATCATTACTTTATAAATGAAAAAAAAAAAAACTAAGGACTAAGAAGATGATAGTGTCAAAGTGCCAAGTTAACTTCAGAGGCAAAGACAGAATCCAGGTGTCCGGTTTGGGGAAGAATGCCCTTTTGATAAAGGTTATGCATTCAACCAGGCAGAAAAAAAAAAAAAAAAAAAAAAAAAAAAAAAAAAACTACTAACACTGTAGGAGAAAAGATGAGACTGCATCACATCATCTGCAAAGAGGATGAGAGACAAATTATTCTCTGCATCTGTGATTTCCAGATTAAGCTATGCCATGGTCTATAAAACATGTTTATCAGACTGTCCATCCTCTGTGGGCCAAGACTTTCTTATTTACCTTGCATTCCCAGTGCCTAGCAAAATACCTAGTCCTAAGAGGAAGAGAATGGATTGCTGCTGTTGAACAAATGGTTCTTGAGCTCTGTCTTTAGGAAAATACACACATATATATATTATTTTAGGATTTCAATAGAGTCGAAATAATACAGAGTCACAAGGCTCTAGTTCCATTACTGTCACTTTTCAAGTAGTTTTAGTGAACAGATTTCTTAGCTGCACTATAAAAATAATGATATCAACCTTTCCTACCCCACAGCATTTCTGTAAGGCTTAAATGAAATAACATAAGAAAAGTACTTTCTAAGAGATACCAAAGAGATATGCTAATATAAAATATTATTTCTGTTTGCATTTGGAATACCACATATATTTTATTCCTGATAATGTATTTCTAGAAGCATGGTTCTAATAAACTTTAATATATGTTAATGTATTAAACATATTTAATTATTAGTACTTCTAAGCTTTATAAAACATAAATTTGCTCATAAATTATATAATTTAGTTCATGTTATAAAACTACATGTTTTATTTAGGTTATATTAATTGTAAAACTGACCTGTAAAAATTGAGATTTGTTGGAATTATTTCTTTGAAGAATCAGAATGTCTCACAGAATATTAAATTTTAGTGAGGAGAATGGATATACAACACTAGAAAAACTGCAAACTAGAAGTTGGTAAGTCAGACTTTTTAAAATGTTTTATACATTTAGCAAGAGAAAACAATTAGAGAGTTGTATGAAACATTGTACAAAGTCTATTTTTTCCTTCCTAAATGGCTTTCATCATTCAACCCATCAAAAGCACATTTAAGCAAGAATGTTGAGGGCTGCCTTACAGTAATTTCTAGGGACAGCAGCCCCTGACTGTAGAGTTGACTACTAACAAAATACAGATATCCCAACTACATTCTAATCAGAATTTGACAGCTCTTGGTGAGGCCAACCTTGATTTCTAATTTCCTACCATTTTAATTATGAGGAGCAACCTATAGCTAGTGTAACATGAACACAGATCAGCATTTATAAAGTCCTCACTAATAAGTTATTAGGCAGAAATTCCAAAGGTCCGAAGTCCTCAGGGTTACCTCACTTCTGTGAGCTGAGTAAAGATATCAGGGTTTTGTTACTCATGTGAATAGACTGTTCTCACATTACTGCAGCATCTGGTTAGGGTGTCAGAGCTGCCCTGTGGGTGGAGCCAGTTCAGACACAAAGAGCCACGGTGAAGAGGGTCTGGTGTAGATGCCAGAGGCAAAAATGAGTCTGAATATAAGGGAAGGTTTTGATCTTCATTCTAAGTGAGTCAAAAGAGAACAGAATTTGGATTTGAAGCAAAACCTATAAAGATTCCCTAAGGCTATGCTTAAGAAAGAGACCTTTCTGGATACCCACAGTAGAGACTCTGAGCAGACAGAAACTCTTCAAGGTGGTGAACTGATTTGACAGTTTGATCCCACACACAAAGGCCCAAAGACACTCTTGATATTCTGAATAATGTGATCATATCCCTGGGTCCTTAATAAAAAATGCAAATACGGCAGCTTCTGCATTTTTGATCCCTGTCCATATTCGCAGGCTGCAATTTTCCCTTCCCCTAGGTGCCCCTGTGTATATAAATTAAAAACAAAACAAAACAAAAAACCTCTAAATGAAGTGTAAAAAGCTCAGAGCAAAAGAATTACATAGAGCCAGAAGGCAGGCCTGCCCCTTGACTGAAAGAGACCCCAAACTGCATAAAGGGAATATTTCTAGTCCTGAATGTTGTGCTGGGGTAGCAGGCTGAGGGTAGCATGTGTAAATTCAGAATTAAGCTATTAAAGAATTAGAGACAAATATAACAAATCTGAATCTAATTAGAACTTTTGATTTATACTTGGAAAAGAAGAAAGCAGATTTGGAAAAGGAAAAAAAAAAAAATTCCTGCCCTTTCCTCCACTCCGATTCTGGTAGTTCTTAAGTGTTATATGATTAAATGAACACAAAACAATAGTTAAGTCTACTATCATAAGATAATGAAAGTACATGAAAAGAGAGCAACTCTTCCAAATTATAACTGTGTTGGGAGCCATATAGGCCAAGCAAATGTCCACAGTCAGGAAGAGTCTGGGAGACCCACAAAATAAACCCCTCTTTCAGATCAAGAGTTTAAGATTAAAAGAGAGTTTATGATTAATTCCTGTGATCTCAAAGAAGAAAATATATTAAAACATAATTCCTCAGCTCTAAAGAAAGTAAAATTGAGTTCACTGAAGTCACTGAACTAGATCCTTATTTTCACTTCTTTTTTTATATATGTTTTTTTTTTGTTTTTTAAAGTTTTATTGACACATAGTTGATTTATAATGCTTTGATAGTTTCTGCTATATAACAAAGTGATTCAGTTATACATGAACACACACCCATTCTTCTTCATATTCTTTTTTCATATGCACTATCACAGAAAAATAGGTAGAGTTCCCTGCACCATATAGCAGGTCCCCATGGGCCAGGAATTTCATATATTACCATGTATATGTGCCAATCTGAAATCTCCAGTTCAGCCCTCCCTGACCTATCCCCTTTGGCAACCATAAGTTTGTTTTCATAGTCTGTGAGTCTCTTTCTACTCTGCAAATAATAGAAATTCTGTTGTATCATTTTTATTAGATTCCACATAAAAGTTGTATCATAATGATATTTGTCTTTCTCTGATTTACTTCACTTAGTATGATAATCTCTAGGTCCCTGTGGTTACAAAAGTCATTATTTTATTCTTTTTTAGGGCTGAGTAATATTCCAAAGCATATATGTACACAATTTCTTTATCCCTCCCTCTGTCTATGGACCTTTGGGTTGCTTCCATGTCTGGGCTATGGTAAATAGTGCAGCAATGAACACTGAGGTGCATATATCCCTTCAAATTATGGTTATCTCCAGATGGATGCCCAGGACTGGGATTACTGGACCATGTAATAGTTCTATTTTTAGTTTTTTGAGGAACTTCCATACTGTCTTCAACAGTGGTTGTACTAATTTACATTTCCACCAACAGTGTGAGAGGGTTCCCTTTTCTCCACTCCCTCTCCAGCATTTATTGCTTGTAGACTTCTAACTCCATGATATAGTTCTTTATTGCCTCCCACCCAGAATGCTTCAACTGTCTTGCAACCAGTCTCTTTGTTTCTAATATCTCTAACTCATCAGATGAACCAATATTCGATTATACTCATAAAGTAAGTTCTAACCATGTAATTTTTCAACTCATTAAACGTCCATGGCTCCCAATTTCCATCAAAATATAATAAGAACTCCTACCTCTAAAAAAACAAACAAACAAAAAAAACACCTCTGGCATTTTCTTCCATTATTATCCTTATTGATACCCTAAACTCAAACAGCATTTTGACTACTCATTCCTAAATACAATTTGTTCAACTTCTTGTTGTTATTTTACTCACATGATTCCTTTTCTACAATATCTACTTCCTTACTTCAAACTAGTCATATCCTACTGGATCCCCATGGATTATCTCAGATGCATCCTTCTTTATAGTATGTTCCTTATTCCTAACTAGATCATATCTTTCTCTCATTTAACCTCACAACCCAGTGATCTCATATACCATTCACATTCTGCTTTTATTAGAATCATTTGTAAGGCTGTCATATTTCCTGAGGATATAACAATTTCCTTTAAAACAAAGATTATGCCTTCCTTTTAATCACTCACATTATACTACAGAGTACATTCTGATAGTAAGGTAAATTTTTGTTAAATCATTAAATATACTTGAAGAGTTAGACATTTTAACTTTCTACTGCATGTATTAACTTTTAAAACTGGACTCAAAATATTGACACCAGAGTATCTAGGTTCTTTGGCTTGCAAAGTTTCCAAAAAATTATATTCACTTGCCCTGAAAATATGCAAGTTTCATATTTACCCTTTAAAATAGTTTACAAAAATTAAAACACTTTCAAGAAATATCACAGTAGATTCTATTGTTCTTGGTTTTGAAGGATATATCTAAGTCTATGTTCAGAATTCAATATGGTTTTTGACCTTTAAAATATAATTTATTGGAAAGTAATGAGTTCCAATTTTACTACAAAACAAAAACAGCAGGAGCTCCCATCGTGGCACGGCAGAAATGAATCCAACTAGGAACCATGAGGTTGCGGGTTCGATCATACCTGACCAAAGAGCACTGTATGCCCTTTCTCTGTACTAAACTATTCACCACTATGCCTTCTTGAATGCCAGTAGACTCCATGGGAAGAATTGCATTAAATAAAGTGATATCTCTGGATGGGTTCATCACTAGAAGAACAGTCCAACTTAGTGGCACTTTTGGGATACTATTAAAAAAATGAGAATGATCTCTAAGAGGAGATGCCGAAACATCTAATTTCAGAAAAGTCAGAATCATTGCTGATTCATATATATATATATATATATATATATATATATATATATGTATGATTTGTATATATATATATATATATTTTTTTTTTTGGTGGGGCTTCGTGATAGTGGATGCTCTTCACACACTGGACCCAGTTTTGTTTTGTTTTATAGAGAAACTTTATATAGTGATCCTGAGTTTATAATAACCACTGGAATATAAAAAATCCAGTGACATTAAAGAAGAGTAGAAGCCAATGGGAATAACGAAACTTAGAAGCATGCCAAACCAATATAATGTAAACTACACAACAATAATTAAGAAGGGCTCAATTTCTGAATACATTGCAGAAGACTTCATTATTTTCTATTTCTTCACATTTCTATCCCTGGGAAAAGATGTGATTCAGTAACACTAACTGGCATCTAACAGCTGTTTATTTGGATGATTAGGCATAAGACAGGAAAAAAAATGCTATACACACATATATACATGTACACATATATACATATAAATATACACACACATACAAACATATTAGCAGGATAAGGCCTATATCATTATTTTAGAGGTCATTATTTTCTTTTATTTATTTATTTTTTAATTTATTTTTTTCCCACTGTACAGCAAGGGGATCAAGTTATCCTTACATGTATACATATTTTTCCCCCCACCCTTTGTTCTGTTGCAATATGAGTATCTAGACATAGTTCTCAATGCTGCTCAGCAGGATCTCCTTATAAATCTATTCTAAGTTGTGTCTGCTAAGCCCAAGCTCCCGATCCCTCCCACTCCCTCCCTCTCCCATCAGGCAGCCACAAGTCTATTTTCCAAGTCCATGATTTTCTTTTCTGAGGAGATGTTCATTTGTGCTGGGTATTAGAGTTATAAGTGATATCATATGGTATTTGTGACTCATTTCACTCAGTATGAGAGTCTCTAGTTCCATCCATGTTGTTGCAAATGGCATTATGTCATTCTTTTTTATGGCTGAGGAGTATTCCATTGTGTATATATACCTAATCTTCCTAATCCAATCATCTGTTGATGGACATTTGGGTTGTTTCCATGGCCTGGCTATTGTGAATAGTGCTGCAATGAACATGTGGGTGCATGTGTCTCTTTTAAGTAGAGTTTTGTCCAGATGGATGCCCAAGAGTGGGATTGTGGGGTCATATGGAAGTTCTATGTATAGATTTCTAAGGTATCTCCAAACTGTTCTCCATAATGGCTGTACCAGTTTACATTCCCACCAACAGTGCAGGAGGGTTCCCTTTTCTCCACAGCCCCTCCAGCACTTGTTATTTGTGGATTTATTAATGATGGCCATTCTGACTGGTGTGAGGTGGTATCTCATGGTAGTTTTGATTTGCATTTCTCTTAGAGTCAGGACTCTTGAGCATTTTTTCATGTGTTTGCTGGCCATCTGCATATCTTCCTTGGAGAAATGTCTATTCAGGTCTTTTGCCCACTTTTCCATTGATTGATTGGCTTTTTTGCTGTTGGGTTGTATAAGTTGCTTGTATAGTCTAGAGATTAAGCCCCTGTCTGTTGCATCATTTGAAACTATTTTCTCCCATTCTGAAAGTTGTCTTTTTGCTTTCTTTTTGGTTTCCTTTGCTATGCAAAAGCTTTTCAGTTTGATTAGGTCCCATTGGTTTATTTTTGCTCTTATTTCTATTGCTTTGGGAGACTGACTAGAGGTCATTATTTTCTACCCTGTCTAAATAATTCTTATTTTATGAATTTAAAATATTTCTTAACTATAGAAGGCAACATTTACAAATACTGCAGAGAACACTTTTGCCTGCTGTTTTTAAAAATGTCAGTGAATAAAGAAATATCTTAAGTTAGACTCATGGCATTGCCACACAAGTGTCATAATTACAATTTTTTCTTTCTCTTTTTGTCTTTTAAGGGCCATATCTATAACATATGGAGGTTCCTAGGCTAGGGGTTGAATCAGAGCTACAGGTGCCAGCCTACACCACAGCCTCAGCAATGTGGGATCTGAGTCGTGTCTATGACCTACACCATAGCTCACAGCAACACCAGATCCTTAATCCACTGAGCAATGCCAGGATTCGAACCTGCATCCTCATGGGTGCTAGTCAGATTCATTTACACTGAGCCATGATGGGAACTCCTACAATGTTGTTTATGGAATTGGACCTATTCCTAAAACATGAATACAGAATAAACCAACACTGATGTCAAGTCTGTTTGCAACCAGCGTCAGTGGAATTTTTTACTAAACCACCCTGGCCCACTTAAACTAGTATCTAAAAGTGGTTTTTAATTAATTATTTAGAATTATGCAAACCTATTTAAAAGTACCCAAAGCATTTTTAAAATAAAACATAGGTTAAATATGAAAAAAATTTAAGAAAATGAATACCATCCTCAAAGAAGCACAAAAGTGTATAATCAAGTCATGACATTGGGATACTAAAGAAATTACAAAAATTAAGCAAAATCCTTACCTGGAATTAATTCCCATAATAGTTTATGAGATATAGACTTCAACTATATTACTTTACATATATTATGGTAGTGTATCCTTTGTCTTTTTTATCTATTCAGTACTTTAATCTGAAAATTTATATAATATGGACATAATAAGAGAGACCATTTATTGTGCTCTATTACATTTTGGATATTTTGCCTAAAACTGTCATCCACTTGTGCCCTGAAAACAAGCCTGAAACCTCGGGGTTATTAGCATCAGTTTACAGATGAGACACTATAGTTCAGAGACACTACATTAGTTGTTCAGGTGACAGAATTTAAAGCCAAGCCAGAATGCATATCCTATATTTTGTCAACTATAAAATGAGAAAAGTTTGGTAAATTGAGTTAAAATGCATGATCTTCACATTTAATGTTTATTAGATTATGAAAGCAATATCCTAGTCATCTAAATATAGGAATTTTAAAATAAGTAAATCAATAACTATTCTTAAAAGAGATACAGATTAAATATGAAAAAAAATATTCATCTAACACTATTAACATTCTGATGAGCTTATTCCCAGTGATATTTTTCATATATATATATATATATATATATATGTGTGTGTGTGTGTGTGTGTGTGTATATATATTTGAAGTTGAAGATCCTCCAAAATTCTCAATTTTTTTTGAGATTTCTTACCCTTTTAAATGTACTTTCTATTTTATAAAACTAACCCTAGTTAAACTAATCACTGTGTAGGAGGTAATTAACCATGGCTTAATCCTCTGTCAGATCTTGATGGACCCCTTTCATATCCCCATCTTTCTTCTCTCTGTGTCTTCACAGTCTACTCAAAGGCAGCAGCCAGAGTGATCCTTTATTATAAGTCATTTTCTGTCATGTCTGTTCAAAACCCTCCTGCTGCCCCTGATTCTTGAACTCATTCTTCTCTCAGTCTTTAATCTCCTGGAGAGCTTCATGGCTTATTCACTCACTCATTCTGGTCTCTCTGAAAATGCCCCATTATCTGAAAGGACATGTTCCTGATCACCCTTAATATTAGCCTTTCTTTCCAATTCCATGCTCCACATGGCACTTCCAATATTTTCCTTCATAACACTTAACATCACCTAATATTTGTTTCTATTTACTTATTGCAAAACACCTCTGCCTAATAAATAAGCTTATGATAACAGGCATTTTAACTTTTGCATTCATTGTGTCCTTGGCTGATGCCTGGCAGGTAAATATCTGTTGAATAAAGAAAGCAAAAGAGGCTTCTTACAGGCATGAATTTCTAAAATGGGTTTGGAAGTATCAGTTGAATTTGAACAGTTAGAAATGATACAAGAGCAAGTGTTTCAGCAAGGATAAGCCTAAGGAAATACAGAGTGGGAAAGAAAAGGCAGTTAGATCTGTGCAAGCCAAATAATTCAGTTTTATTGTTGTATGAAACAGGAATGGAGAAGTAGTCATGGTTAAGACTAGAGGCTGGATCACTGGAGTTTAGAGGGCCATGAATGTCAATGATCAAGTTTGAATTTAATTTAATAAGTGATGTGGGACCTCTGAAGTTTTCTGAGTAGGGAAATCTTGTAACTGAAGCTCTTTAGGAGTATTTATTTTGCAGGGATTTAATATGGATTGAAAGAGGGAAGACTATACCTAAAGAGTCCAGAGCTTTCTATGAACCATTCCAGCCTGACTCCTTCTAACATCTGATATATCAAAAAAGACTTTCACATTCTAATTTTGCTTCTAGTTAATATCAATGAGTTAAAGTAAATATCTTTACTACAGAAGATATAGAAGCAAAATGGTAAAGACCTCATACAAACATCAAAGGAAAAAATCTCTAGAAAGTAAAATATTTCTAATTGATATAAAATACTTTTTTAAATGATAAAAGAAAACCTGAGCAGAGAAATTAATGTCTTATATGACTAAGATATCCCATGGTCAAAGGAAAGTATATTTTACTATTTATTCCTCTCAAAAGTAGATGATGCAAAATGTGGCCAAAGAAATGAGAATATTCTCAATGTTTCCTTCCTGTACATCTGAATTGGCAGCAAAAAAAAAATCATAACTATATTTTGTAATATATACCACAGAATTAGAATTTCTGGGTTGTGAGAATATAATATGGGCTCATTAAACAAATGGAAAGGATATAATGCAAAAAAGGAATTCATTCTTAAGTCCCTGTATTTCTCCAAAGCAGCCTTCGGAAATCCCTGAAAAGGATCAATAAATCAAATTATAATTTTGAAATGATAAACATTTATAGCATTTGTTGAATTTACATTATCTAATAGCCAATTTGGAATGATAACTATGTATCTGAAAGAAGTCACTGCTTTAAACCGATTTAACTCAGAAAAAATTTTTTATTTAATTTTATTCAAGATGTGTAATTCTCTTCAATATTTCTCAACTGAGAAAAGTCTTCAAATATTACTCTACAGTAAATCCTTAGCTTAACATCAACAAACTCAGGGGGAAAAAACCTGAGAAAACCGTTGCCTTCTTTTGTGTCACTACTACTGCCTTTACCCATAAATGAGTACCTCATTTCAACAATTCAATAAATCAATTCGGTTATTTTAAACATAATTTAGGTATTTAGATTCAAAAGGTAAAAAAATATGTTAAATAGAGCAAAGACATCAAAATCTGTCTAGTGTACTAGAGAGGAAATGATTTAAACTACAATGTGCTATGATGAAAAATGTCTACACAGAACGACCACTATAGAGAAAAGCAGAGTTCTCAGTAAAACCTCTGCTCAAAGATCCTGGGACTGAATCTGCACTGAGAAAGCTACATTGCACAGAAACATGGAAACTCAACTGACACCTCTCCCAGACCTATCATAGGAGGGAAGAATGGGAACGAAAATGTGTGATGATATCCTCCACTTTGAGGCATCAGGGAAGCCTTTCCTAAAAAAAAAATTTTGGAAATATTATTGAATAAATAAATTGAAGATGAGAAAATGATATTTTAGGCAGAAGGAAAGGCAGAATGAAAGACACAGAAACATGAAATAGCATAGTATGTTTAGGGATCTCTGTAAATAGTTTAGTAATGCTTGGACAAGACTGTGTGCCAGCTGTATTGACTAGAATTAGGAAAGTCCATTCAGAGAAATAAAATAGTATTTGTTTAACCTAAACAATGTGCAGGAACCTTTGAATTATATAGACGTGGAGTGAGTTAAAATAAAACAATGGAATTATTCTACAAATAAGTAATAGGGAAGTCTTTCAAGGCCATAAAGCAGCATGGAAGCATAGCCCACAAATAAGTGAGCACAGAACTGACTGAACAGTAAAGCTCCAGGCTCCTGTTGTTGGATAAATTATCTATGGGTGTAATACAAAAACAACCATAGAGCAATACATTTTTGATTAATGGGAAATGCTCTTCAAATAAATTTTCAAGCCAGCAGTTGAGCTAGAGCAGTCTATATTATCTAAAATAGAAGGAAGGATAGGAAAATCCTCAGACCTCACAAATAACTGCAGAAAGTACTTTTTTGCAATTATAGAGAGAGGGCATCTTCAAGATAGATAGATAGATAGATAGATAGATAGATAGATAGATAGATAGATAGAGGGAAGGAAGGAAGGAAGGAAGGAAGGAAGGAAGGAGGAAGGAAGGAAGGAAGGAAGGAAATAAATAAATCCTCAAACACCCTTTTTTTTTTTTTCTTTTTGGCTGCCCCCGCAGCATATGGAGTTCACAGGTCAGGAATCAGATCCCAGCTACAGTTGTGACCTAAGCACCAGCTGTGGCAACTCTGGATCCTTAACCCACTGTGCCAGGCCGGGACAGAACCTGAGTCCCAGTGCTTCTAAGATATCGCCAATCCCTTTGCACCATAGAGGGAACTCGGCAAATAATTTCATAAACAAAAACCAACTAATGAATCTGGCCTAACATTTGAATTTTAACAGTTTACAGACTAAAAAAGAATTTAAAAGAATCTAAAGAGCAGCCCAGACATAACAAGCTAGTCCAAGATGTTCATCCATAGGGAATATGGACTAAGGACCAGAATAAGATAAGCCTGATGGATGGGACCCCACCTTACATGTTGCTAGAGCTTACTAGGCTCCCTGCCTGAATCATAACGCTCCTCAGACATGTAAAGTAACTCTACTTTAATGCAAATACCAGTTATCAGACAAAGTGAATCCATGAATTGCTGAGTATCTTTCTCTGTGTTACTCTGTACATTCAACAAGGGCAACAATCCTATTTCTATTGTTTTACTGCTGAATTTTTAGATCTCACCACTATTTCTAATATGCGTAGAGTGTTATTAACATATATACGTAAATGAATGAGTATACGTGTGTGTGTGTGTGTGTGTATATATATATGTAAATGAATGAGATAAAGCAGTACCTGGCAACAGAAAAAAAGGACTGTTTCCTTTTATTTACTCTAATGAATGGCTTCACTGATGCCTTAGTGAGAAAAAAGTGAGATACTGTTAAGAAGGAATGAGGGCTAAAAAGGAACTTAAAATTATAGTCAAGAATCAGGAATTTACAGAGACCAGGTAAGTTCTACCCTTGACAAAACAGTCCCTGTATAGTGCACAGACCCTTTCTGCAACAAATATTATCTCAGCAACTTTGAAATAAGTTATTAGTTAAGTATCACTAAAACCTCAAATACTGAATACTGAGAAAATATTAATTTTTTCATCTGTAATGAGTAAAATTAATTCTTATCATACAATACTCACAATCATCAAATGTATAAATGGAAACCTTAAGTATATTTGTTTCTCTCTCAAGAAGGGGACAAATACATACAATTTCAAGCAATACACAAAGGGCTTTTTAATCTAGTATTCTTTGCTGAAGTATCTGAAATTACAAGGTTGTATAAAGCAGCAAAAAGTATCACTACAAGACAATATTCATTAATGAATTATTCACTCATATGATTAACCACATATTTGAACATCTCTCTCCTTTTGACACTAGTATAGATTATCAGATCAATATAGAGATAGCAATGTCTTTGACCATGTTGTCAACTAGTTTATCATCACTTTTGCATTAAAAACATACTGTATTACAACTGTATTTATTATATTTCATTTATAAAAGTTGGGCTTTCATGAAGTCAATGAAAATGAATCAAAATCACAGCTCCAGAAAATGAGGATCTGGCAGAATGAAACAAGATAAATGAAAAAAAAATCTGAAAGATGCTTCAAAATAAACTGGTTTACTTACCTGCAAGATTAAGAAAGGCCCTGGGAGAACAGACTTGTGGTTGCCAAAGGGGAGAGCAAGGAATGGGGATGGACTGGGAATCTGGGGTTATTAGATACAAAACAATTGCCTTTGGAATGGATAAGCAATGAGATCCTGCTGTATAGCGCTGGGAACTGTATCTAGTCACTTATGATAAGGATAATGTGAGAAAAAGAATATATATGTATGTGTGACTGGGTCACTTTGTTGTATAGCAGAAAATTGACAGAACATTGTAAACCAGCTACAATGGAAAAAAAAAAGTCATTAAAAATAAATAAATAAAGGTCCTTGGGAAAATTATCTTTTTTAAGCCTTAGCTATTTTTGTTTTTACATAGTTTTTGCTCTGTTTTTATTTTCCTTGTTTTATTTTTTCCCCCAAAATTAATCTCCCGGGAGGTAGGAAGGGGAATGATTGCTAATGGATATGGATTTTCTTTTGAGGGAGATGAAAAAAGTTCTAGAAATAGATAATGGCAATGGTTGCACAACCTTGTGATTATACTAAAAAACCACTAAATTGTAAACCTTTTAAAAAGGTGACACTATATAGCATGTGAATTATATCTCAATAAAAAAGGGGAAAATAAACTTCAAAAAATTAACTTCCTTAGAGTCCTGCTGTGAAAGTTAAATGTGAAGTAAAAATTATCCTTTTATGCTACTGATTAATATTATATAAAAATGTGCAGAGGAATGATAAGATTTGAGTGTTTCTTTTGCTCTAGGAATAGGCATAGTTCTAACTATTTTTTGTTAAATATGAGATAAAATAGTTTTCAAGTTTAGCTTCATTCTTCTCTATAAAACCCAAATAAAACATTTATCTCTGCTAATGTGGAATTTAGTGTTATTTTTTTATTTCCATTATCAATTTTCTAGACTGGTCTCCTAGCAGGGCCTCTTATCTATTTTTATTTTGTTTGTTTAATAAAATGCAGTGAATTAGAAAACAGTTTTATCAACCAGCATTAAGATTCTAGGAAAAAAGGATTTTTTAAATTTAATGATCCACTCATTTATCTACATAGCAAACACTGTACTGGGTTCTGATGCAAAGAAGCACAAAACATTCAAAATTCCTATCTTCAGGAACATGAAGTTATGGACTTATATAGATACCAGAATGAAATATCCTTTACTGTGGAAGTCAAAGTTTACTATTATATTAAATTAAATTTTTAGGTTTTATAGATACTTTCTTCCCACAACTGTAATATAAGGCAGAGCTGAAACTGAAGAAACGTTCTGGCAATTCATTCCAACTAAAACTGAAATCACCACTAAGAACCATACATACAGTTTGTTTTGTATACAACAAGCAACATTCTAGATAAGGTGGGTTGACAAATTTCTGCAATTCAGCAATACAAACTAAAATTGTAATATTGATTTTTTGTTGACTATAAATATTCGGTAGTGTAATGTTTAGTATAAAGTGGCATTTCATCATTTAGAAATATTCACCTTTAATTTTATTTGATCTATAATAATAACAAGGCTATTATTACAAATCATTAAGTGTATATGGTAAAGTTTTATTTAATTATTTATTTATTTTGTCTTTTTGCCATTTCTAGGGCCACTTCCGCAGCATATGGAAGTTCCCAGGCTGGGGGTCTAATTGGAGCTGTAGCCACTGGCCTACACCAGAGCCACAGCAACGTGGGATCCGAGCCGCGTCTGCAACCTATACCACAGCTCATGGCAATGCTGGATCCTTAGCCCACTGAGCAAGGCCAGGGATCGAACCTGCAACCTCATGGTTCCTAGTCGGATTTGTTAACCACTGCACCATGATAGGAACTCCTGTAACTATAATTTTAAAACAAAATGTTAATTTATAAATATGCGTTTATGTCTACCTGCACCTGTGAATGTATATTTTTATATATGTAGACATATACATCTGCATATGTGTATGTATACCTTAAAATATGCATATTTTTACATATATACATATTTCCATATGTATATAGAGGGTAACATTATATATACATATTTTCATATATAGAGAGAGGGTAACATTACCATAACTTCCATTCTTAATAACCACATGTTTTGGACAAATTTATCAACAAATATAGATCTATTTCATTTATTTAAAGAGCAGCACAATATTCTGTTAAGAAACCTGCTCACTATTGATACTTAGGTTATATTGTGTTTTGTAAAATATGTTTTTGCAATTACAAATCATATTGCAGTGAACTTTCTTTTAATATATATTTCTTGTGTAACTGTACCTATGAGATAAACTTCAAGGCCACATCATAATCCTATTTAACTTTTATCAATGTTGGAGTACACTCAAGTACTATACAAAGAAAAGCACTCTGTACTATTCTGATTCATTAATATGTCTCTAAATATCCATCACTTAATCGTGATGAAGACAAAGCAATTTATATCTTAGAAAAAGTATGAATGAAAATGCTAGCGAATAGTATATCCTTAGAGTTAATTCATTAAAAATTAGACTGGTAACTGATTAACCTATAATTATGATCTTTTATCTGCAAATAGTTGATTTCTTTAAGAACTACGACAAAGAAAAGGAAAAAATCAGGAGGGGCATTCTTTACTGATTCAAACAAAAGAAAAAAAATGGAATGAAAAATTACGAGTCTTTTTTTTTTTCTGCGTGTGAACTGTGAGAGAACCAATATATATTATTTATTTGTTTCTGCTTTGT
The DNA here is from genome assembly GCF_054392235.1 of Sus scrofa. Classification (NCBI taxonomy): domain Eukaryota; kingdom Metazoa; phylum Chordata; class Mammalia; order Artiodactyla; family Suidae; genus Sus; species Sus scrofa. Next base: position 182,744,821 of record NC_139383.1, on the reverse strand, counting down.
TGTTTTATTTGTTATTCCTTTAGTTAGACTCTGTACACCAATTAAGTTTCCTGGCAGTGATGTAGAGTAACGGTATTTCATAATTCAACCAGTGCTTAATCAAAATGTCACTTTAGTCTGTCACTGGTTATACTTCAAAAAGCTCAGGGTTACTTCAATTAAAAGTGAATCTTTACAGCACTTTGCAGATTTGGTGCAACATCATACAATGAGTGCTCTACTTGGTTGAAAAAGACAGGGAAGAGAGTACTATTTTTATACCTTTTGCTATATTCTATTTTTGCTAATAACCTTTCAGCTCAATGTTTTTCCTCTCTGAAGAATCATCTCAAGAGACTGCAAATGATATGATGTTACATTATAGTATATCTTTTGTTCATGATTACGAACAATGCATTGTCGATTTTAATTAAATAACAGAAATGATACTTTCACAAAAGGACTAATTGCAGGAAATCTAACCAGTCATTCAAATTTCAGTTCACATTGACTGCTTAAAGTATGATGTCTTGGACTATACTTAAAAGACTAAATATTCTAAAGTATGCCTAGGTAGTAAAATATATTGATTATGCACTACCCATCATGAAGTAAGGGGTGGAAGATATTTCAAACTCTGGATAGTTGAAGCTCAAGTTATTTGATGTCAAGATACCTTACATACAGTAGCCAGGAAACATTTCCTTCTTGGTAATTCAGGAACTTACTGTTGCATATGTAATTGATTAAACTAGTTACATTACACTAGAGCAAACAGGAACACGGACTAACCACACTCATCATTTTCTTCAGAGGCTGCCACCAGCTTCCTTCCAATGCAGAATTGTGATTTTACTATAACAAGTCAATTTTAGAATAATCTGACCAAAGTTGACTAAAAAAAGAATGTTTCTATCTCCACTATGTCGAAGTAAGCTAAAATGAAGGTAACTATCCAAATTTTAAAGAATGGATGCTACCTTAAGTAGCCTGTCTAGATCAATTAAAATATAATAGAAATGTGAGTAGATATTGCCTATACTTATCAATTAAGGCTAAAGAGTCAAGGCTACTTTTTTATTTCTTCATGAATTTTATAACAAAGACACTGAAAAAATGACTATTAAAACCTCTTAATAGAGGATGCATACAATAATCCTGGTGCTTTAGTGCCCTAGAAACACAGGTGTGTCTGATTACTTTTCCTGACATGCCATTTAATAGGAACTTAAACACATAGATTTTTCAAAGCCCCAAAGGTTTTAATTTCAGCTGTTTTATTCCTCAAAGAACGTTTCTTTATTTAATGACTGTAAGGATGCTGTGGTACTGTGGGAATCATGATGAGCCTTTAGGGGGACAGGAGGCAGAGCTTTAACAGCTGACCTGATCTTATGCTGAAGCAGAGGTTCTGAAACTCACCCGGCTCAACTGAGCTGGGTCAGTTTGAGAACCTCTGCTTCATTCTTGAACCAAAATCATACTGGAAAGTCAATACAAAATGATGGTTTAATCCCAGTTAAAACTGTGTACATTATTATCACCTATAACCTTAAAATTAAATATAAGTAGAAAGTTTAAAAGGAAGTGGTAGAAGGGAGTTCCCTTCGTGGCTCAGGGTTAGCGAATTGGACTAGGAACGAGGAGGTTGCGGGTTCGATCCCTGGCCTTGCTCAGTGGGTTAAGGATCCGGCGTTGCCTTGAGCTGTGGTGTGGGTTGCAGATGCAGCTTGGATCCCGCATTGCTGTGGCTCTGACGTAGGCTGGCGGCTACAGCTCTGATTCGACCCCTAGCCTGGGAACCTCCATATGCCGCAGGTGCAGCCCAAGAAATGGCAAAAAGACCAAAAAAAAAAAAAAAAAAAAAGTGGTAGAGTTTAAGTGCTGTGAACTGAAGATGGGCACTTGCCATCTGCCTCTACAAGGACTGAATCAGGAGCTGCCGCAGCTGCTCACCCTCAACATTCCCAACAGAGTTAAGCATGGAGATCAGAAGTGAGGCACTCTGTGCTCTGGGAAAACTGGCAGAACATATCCTCGGGTATTTTCAAGAGAAGATTTTAGGAGCCCAATTCGTGCATCTCCTTGTATCTAGAAAAGCACTAAAATCCTTCATGGTGACGTCTGCTCCTCCTGACTAGCAGTGACCTTCATGAGACTAGCGGCAACTTTCTACAAAGTGTGTGCTTGTTTGCATGTACCTCCCCCTTCACAAAAATCACATATATACTGACCTCCTTCCTATTCTTTGAAGCTAGCTCTGAAATACTGCCTCCCAGGCTATAGTCCTCACTTTGCCCCCAAATAAAACTTAATTCATAACTCTCATATTGTGCACTTTTATTTAACTTGCCTGTACTATCAAAAAGAGTATGACTTCAAAAAAGTGGGTGAATCATAATGGAACATGCTATCCTTTAGAAGGCTGAAAAACAGTATGAAAACGAATGCAAAAGCTACAACAATTATTCAGTATTTGTTCAATCTCTGTTTTACAAAGAGAAAAAGAAGCTACCTGAGACTTTATATTTAAATTCATTTACTATATTTTTTTTATACTCTTACAACACTTTATTTCAAAAGTGAATAAAAAATAATTATTTTTCCACAATCATTTAGCTTAGAATTTACCCACTATCTTCTTTAAAGTTTGATAAATGTGAATAGTACAATATATAGCTGGTATACTAATAAATATTTAGAGTTTGATAAAAATGAATAAGCTTATGTAGCTCTGTGTGTGAGTGTATACGCAAATAGTCTCTTACTGTTCTATTATAGTAAGATGAAGCTTGCCCTATGCAAATAATACTGGTGTTATTTAACTTCTCAATAATAAACAGATACAATTTTCTTTGTAGTTAAATTCTATTAGACCCACTCATTTCAAATATTTTACAATAATTTTCAAATTGTACCCCCAAAATAACAAAACTTGCTAAGTCTTAAAGCAGTAAAAGGGAGCAGAATTTACTGCCCCTAAATATGTCTCTTTGGCATAAAGTTTATTTGGGATTTTATTTTAAGAAACAGCATAGAGTTCCCGTTGTGGTGCAGTGGTTAACGAATCCAACTTGGAACCATGAGGTTGCAGGTTCATTCCCTGGCCTTTTTCAGTGGGTTAAGGATCTGGCCTTGCCGTGAGCTGTGGTGTAGGTTGCAGATGCGGCTTGGATCCCCCATTGCTGTGGCTCTGGCGTAGGGCGGTGGCTACAGCTCTGATTCGACCCCTAGCCTGGGAACCTCCATATGCCATGGGAGCGGCTCAAGAAAAGGCAAAAAGACAAAAAAATAAAGAAACAGCAGACACAGGAATAGCTTAGAATACCTGGAAGTTACCCTTTTGTAAGAGACATTTTACATTTATGAGGGAAATAACCACTTGTAAGGATATTTCCTTCTCTGCACCAAAAGAGGAGGATAACTAAACCTCTAGAAACTTACCACGGAAAAGATTCCTACATAGATCTACATAACGACCATACTCTTGTTTACTGTGCTTTGCCTGATAATCTCCCATAACTCTCCCTATGCCTCCAAAATCTTTTTGTCTTTAGTTAAAGATGGTATTTAAGATGCTGGCTTGAGCCATTTATGGGAATTACTCATTTTTCCTGCATATCTTCCATGTATATAGGAGTTTTACATGTAATTAAATTTCCATTTGTTTTTTTCTCCTGTTAATGTCTTTTTATTACGGGAGGGGTCTCAGCCAAAAATCTAGAATAGTAGAGAGAAAATTCTTTTTTCCCTTACAGCATGAAACACTGATTATCAAAGCAAAATATTAAAATTTCACTAAAGCACTATTATGGGCTTTTGAATTTTACATGGAGGATGGGAAAGGGGCTTTCCATGGAAAATAATTCTGAAAGTGAGCAGAGGAGGGAAGGATGGAAGGAGGAAGGGAGAACAGGAGGAAGAAATAAGTAAATGAATCAAGCAATGATCTGACTCTTTCTAACCAAGTTCCAAGTTTGGAGATATTAACAGGGCACATGTAAGCAACCAGGGCTGAAAAAAAACAATTAAAGGATCTTTGTTCAGACTGTTAGGAAGCAGTTCCTTCTTCATACCCTCTCCCATCCTTTCTCCTCTCTCTTCTTCCTTATCTACCCCCACCCCTTTTCTCCTCTTTGTCTTGCTCCCTCTGCCTCTGAACTTCAGCTTCATACTGTGATGCTATGAAGCTAAGGTAATCCATCCTTCCAAATCTCAGAAAGGAATGAGTAGAGGGAAAACAAAGCCAAAAATTCTATCCAAGTTTCCCAATAATTTCAACCCTGAATAAAACTATATCTGAAGATAACCCTTAAGGCGCTCAGGTGTTATGAACCAAGAAGTTCCTTTGATGCTTGAGTCAATCTGGGTTGGGTTTTCCACTGGCAGCTGAATGAGTCCCAAGTGGCACAACCCTGTGTTCCAGCCTTGACTCAAGGTGCTGAAACCAAAAGTCTTATACTGTAGAATGCTGTCGATACAGCCTGAACTCTAACAAGCTTAGGACCAGCATATCACTCTCTCTCACTCTTTTACACCTTATTCCCCTGCAGGCCTCACCTCATTGGACTGCTATATAGTCAACGCATGATTTCAGCTAACAGTGGCAAATCATGTTTTCCCGTTGCTACTGATAGCACCAATTCAGCAAGAATGAGTACCAGCTCCATTAACACAGCGCACAGGGCTTCTTTCCCTGCAAACAGAACTGCATCCCACAAAACCTATTACCCCATCAAGGAAAACTTTGTACTATGTGCTTTGAGGCAGTTTGAAAGACTTGTCATTGCCTATATAGCCTGGATATTATAGAGGGAATATGTGGACAGACAAGATACAAAAATCTTCAGAATATTAATTGTTTTTCAAGGGCTGTTTTTAATATTTAAAAACAGTGATTTTTTTTCTTTTCATGGATCCCCAAATTTTCAGATATTAACATTAAAATGTAAATACCAATTTGCAGGAATTACCTGTAAAAAATGCAACTAGTTTCTTCCTATTCATAAAAATATACTTTAGTGCTATAGAGCCGTATTCCAAAACAAATACTTATTAATTAATGTACACATCAATATGCAAATAACACCTGAGCATATACTTTGTATCAAATGTGATTTCAATGAAATTCTCTTTATGCCTTAAGTATTGCTTGAATCTGCCTCCTCTTTTAATATAAATACTCTCAAGATAATTACTTTTTTCCACATTATCAGCTGTAATGTTACAGACATCACCTCCAACTGAAGAAACTATTCCCACAACATCACTGGAAAAATCTAGTCATCAATTACACATATCAACTGATCCATTTCTTTTGATCTCAATAAAACAAGTGCAACAGTAATATATTCATATCGCTACTTAGATATTTTACTTTATAGTTAATAAAAATACATTTGAAGAAATACTAGAACTATTAAATAGGTTACTGTGAATTTTTTAAAAATTCTCAGCACAAGTTAGTATAACAAGCTACAAAATCAATTTCCCCAATCAGAATAAAAAAAAAAAGTTACTAATTTTCTTCTGAACTCATTGAACATGTCCTTCATAAGAAAATCAAAGAGGCCACAAAGCTTCTGTTACACACATAGGCCCCTTTCATGGTACATTACCTAACTTCTGGGTTTATAATGTTTGTGGGTTTTTTCTCTAAAAGCTCCCCCAAATTGCATAATTTTAAAATGCTAAACAACTTGGATTGGTCCTGCCTATTAGATAAGCAGTAGAATAATTATTATCTTCAGTTTTCCTGATCATGTTCTAAAAACCATACATTATTTGAAAAGATGTTTCTCTTAAAATATTATTCCAGCTAGTTTAACAGTACTTAGGTATTCTAGATCTGTATGAAAGTTTTTTAATTAAAACAAAAACAAAAAAAAACACTTCTTCATTCATTTGTAACAAAACGTTTTTCCTGATACAATCATAAAAGATTCCTTCAACATGGGGCCTCAACAAAGTAAAAAGAGATTTTCAGGATGCCCATCTACTTAACCCAAATATTACATTCTCATATGTAAAATATAAGCATTATATTTTGCTACTGATGTTTGAGCATTCCATTATTTGCCAATCAATGTGTAAAGTGCTGGAAATGCATTGTTTCACTTGCTCCTCACAATGGGCTTTGGAATGTCAATATTAGCCCATTTTACAGTTAAGGAAATTGATAACCATGCTAAGACAACCAACTTTAATGTATATTGCAACATGTAGCAAGAGAATAGGTACTTGGTTATTTTAGAATTCACATGTGGTAATTTCAAATGATTAGCACAATATACATTATATTAAATACTAGAATCACAGTAAGAAATATCAGAAAGAAAATATCAAGTATTTTATATTCTATATATTCCAGGGAAACTTTCAAATCAGTAACAAAACACCCATGCAGAAAATATTGAGTTGCTGTGACATGCATTCCCATACACCCCCATCACAAATGTATCTCTTTTGCTAAAAGTAAAACTGCTGAATTTGACTTTATTCATTTTGCAATAACATTTTTACAAATAGTAATAAGAAAGCTATAAAACCATTATACTGGTACTGCCCTATGGCCTACACTCTGCATCTTATTTTATCTGTAACAGTATGTTAAATTCCTGTACAATAACTTGATACATAGTTGAAAACATTATTAAATAAAATGAGATGTGTATAAAGTTCCAGAATAAATTGTGCAATCTAGATTTAATTTACGGAAGAAATGAATAGTAAATATGAATCGCTAAAACATATTTAGAAGGTAAAATGAAATCTTTGAAAAATGACAAAATGTCACTCTGCAGCAAACCAAGCCCAAAAGTAACTTGAAGAAAGAAAGACAAATTCTCCCTTGGGCTTTAGGTGAATGGTGATCCCTGGCATAAGAGGACCACCATTTCAGGAAAGCTTCTCTGAGGCAGCGATAAGAGGCTGGAGTAGAAAACAGGCAAATTAAAATTAATTTTCATGTACATTCAGCCATGTTAGGAACTTAGGAAAAAGCAATCTGAGGAAATGTGAGGCATTTGAAGAAGCCGCAAATAGTTGCAAAGGCTTAAGAAAAATATACATTCTTCTTCAAAAATCCATGAATCCAGGGAGGGAGGGATAGCATGCCTGAGTATGTAGATATTTAACAAATATGTTTTGAAAGTATAAAATAAAAAGGGAGACAAGGTTGTTTTCCAACATAGGCATGGCAGCTGGCTATGCCCCACTGCCCAAGGCCCCGGGTGGGGGGGGGTTAATGTATCTGTTGTGTATTCCTACCCCAGAGCTTAGTGGCTCAAAGTAACTGCCATTTTATTCACTCATGAATTGGGGGTCATCAGTCTGAGCTGGTTTTTCTGCTGGTCTCACTCAGGAATCACTCATGTAACTATGACTGCTGGAACCTTAATTCTATGTGGATGGTATAAGGTGGCCTCCTTCACCTGTGTTGCCATTGATGCTAGAGGTCACTTGGGCCATTTGTCTTCGGCAGGAGATTCCAGGCCTCTTTGCAATTTGTTAACATTTTTCCAGGAAGGGAAAAGTGCAGGATGCATGGTCCCTGAGGGATTCGGCTTGGAAACTGACTCCAGATTATTTCTGGCACAACGCTTGTTCAAAGTAAGTCACAAGGCTAATCCAGATTCAAGGGGGAAGGGAAACTGACATCTACTTTCGATGGGAATATGTGCAATGAATTTGTGGCTATTTGGAATTTACCAAAGGAGGTAAGAAAGTAAATCAAGGATGGGAACAGACCATGGGGTTTTATCTAGAAATGGTCAGGCACCTCTGTTACTGAAATGACAGCACAAAAATCTGAATACAGCGAATACAAGGTGAGGAAATGAGTTTGCTATTTAAATGTTTTCAGGCCCTGTCCCAAAGGGAGGAGGTAACTGGGGGTAGAGACTGAAGCACTCATTAAGGATTGCAACAGCAGCCTCATACAAAGGCAAGTGATATGTAGAACACAATTAGACAAATGCAAAAGTTTTCATGATAAACAGTGATCTTCAAGTTCTACCTAGTCCTAACATTTACAGCATTTTTTGATTCTTACCTTCCCTTTATTCACTAAAGGGAACAGTATCATTACTTAGATACGCTTACAAGTCTATAGTGGTCTGCAAATCTCTTCTGCAGATGGGAATTGGGAAAGTTAATCACCCAGAATCACACACAGTCTCATTTAACAATAAAAGAAATTAGGATATACTCATACCCCAGACTCAAGACCAAACATTTCTTTCTCACTACAGAATCCCCTACTACTAGATAACCAGAAAGTCTTCATAAACTTCCAGATAAGAAGCATGGCAATTTATAGAGCATCATAAAGGGAAAAGGGAAACTGAGATTAAGATATATATTCAGAAGATGGCATCATTCTTGAAGGAGGTTAAAAATACATTTATATAATAATAAACAAAAAATATAGTGTTAAAGTGGAATTCTCCTAGATGTAGCAGATAAAGCATCTTCTTTAGAATCAAGAACATTTTTATTTAAATTATTTAAATTGTAGCCCTTCTGTCTATTAGTTATACAATCATAGATGAGTAAATTAAGTGCCTTCAGCCACAACCTGCTCCTCTAAAAATGTATACAATCTGGCCTAAGCTGAAGGCTATTGCAAAGTAGAGCTAAGGAAAAACCAACTATGTCCACAGAGGACATGCTCAGAAAATGATGCTGATGATGGTAATCTTGAACATCATCATCTATATACTATATATATTATATATAATATATATATTATATGAGATACATTAGCATCTTTCAGTGCTTTCCACAGAAGTAGATGGAGGAAAACTCATGTGCTCTCCTCAACAGAGGAGATCTTAGAATTTTAGTTATCCTCAGGCTCTATTTTACAAAAACACCCAATAATCTTGCTACTCTGCTAATAAATATCCATCAGTCAGTTAAAAAGAAAATCAGACCCACTGGGGGAAAAAAATGCTAGCTGTGTGAGAATAAGGAAGAATGTTTTTAATCATAATTAGAAAATAAAAGCAAAGAAAAGTTGAAGAAAATTTAGTATCAGAATAAATTGCCTTAAATATGTCAAGGGTTGGTCCCTGAAGCTCTTTGGCAATCACTAACATATACATACAATAAAGACCTTAAGTCTTTAAGAAAAGGTTAACTGTATTTAGAGTTGGTATGTTAATTTTAGTAACTATCAGCAGTCCCAATAAAAGTAAAATTTCTGAAATTCCCATCGTTACTCAGCAGTAAGGAACCCGACTAGTGTCCATGAGGATACAGGTTCAATCCCTGGCCTTGCTCAGTGGGTTAAGGATCCAGCATTGCTGTGAGCTGTGGGGTAGGTCACAGACTCAGCTTGGACCCCACATTGCTGTGGTTGTGATGTAAGCTGGAAGCTACAGCTCCAGTTCCACCCCTAGCCTGGGAACTTCCATATGCCACATGTGTGGCACTAAAAAGTCAAAAAAAAGTAAAACGTCTAAAAAAAAAAACATTTCTAAACATGATGCCTAAAAAGAATAACATTCAAGATTATGGAGGAGAATGTCCAGAATCAGAAGAATAAGACTCTTCCTGTAGATAAAGGGAATACCTTTTGCATTCAAATGATTTTCCCCTCCTTGGAAAGTATGGCATGACCTCCTTTGAAGGCTGGGGAAACTACTAGAAGCCTGAACATGGATTGGAGGAGGTAATACATATTATCTTAGTAAATATTCTAGAAATCAGTATCAGCTCAGTTTAAGGGTAAATTAAGAGGCAAAAATATGAGGATGTCATCAAGACTGACTCATGCATAGAGCTGCCTCTCTGAAAAAATAACTGTTCCTCACTTTAGACTGCAGGTTTTTTAGCTTTTGTGTCTCAAAGAAGAAATGGCTAGCAGAATATCAAATTATGCCTTAAATAATGAAGAAATGTTTGTTAAAGAAATCAAGGAATGGGCCTTAGGTCATTCTTGTCTAGATCATAGGGCCCATAGGGCCAACAGCCCATCAAGTGAGGGTGATGTGAAAATCTACTCTGTCTTACTCCATTTCATTGTTTTTCATATATATTATTAACACCATCTTTACCATTTACAACTTACTTTTCTCACAACATTAACACTTGATGTGAATGTTAAGAAAGGGGTCTCACATATCTTTATGAGTGCCTAGTCTCAGAAGGGCAAACACTTTACAGTTTGGAACCAAACTTGGATTGATGAGCTGCAGCATCTTAGAGGTACAGGTTCAAGATTTGTCCATGCTCAAAAGGGAAGAACGCATTGATCAAACAGTAATATCTGACACCTGCTTTCTCTGGTCCAAAAGCAAGGAAAAAGCAGCCCTGCTGGACTCTATACTGGGTCATCCACAAGGTTTGCTGGTGCTGGTAACATTCTTCATTGAAAAGCAAGACAAATAGATTGGAGCCCATCCTGAAGAGGGTAATGATAAAGATTTATAATAGCTAACATTTGTTGACTGTAAAAGGTAAAAGGCTTGAAATCATAATACACAGAAAACTGTCCCAAACCTATTAAGGTCAAGTTATGTTGAATCACAAGCAGAGACCTATTGTGACTTGGGGATCTCAAGTAACTGAGTTCAAATATCTGAGATAATGTCATTAGGAATTAGACTTACTGTGTGTCCCTCCTCCCATATTAAAATTAATTAGAAGCCACAGGATGCCACATTTTGGATTCAATGCCAAAAAGAAATTTTATGATAAGACTATACAGAAATGGAACAATCTTTTATGTGGAATGATGTTTAACCCCTGACAGTCCTCAAGCTGATTCAAGAGGAGCACGTGGCAAGAATGCGTTGGAGAAAACTTAAAATTGAAGAAGTGTCAGAATAACACATAAGTTTCATAATGCCATACACATTAAAGGTTAAAATGAGTTTAAATTTGAATGCCTTGGGTAAGTCACTCTCCAGTGTAACAGAGTTCCTACAGCCTACAATTCCTTAAACAGAGCTAGATTTCCTTCTTTATATCCTCTGCATGGTCTTGGAGGACACTGGACTTTTGACCCCTGGTTTGGATGAGCTTTAGCATTCCCAGGAATCCTGGGTGTCTATCACCTCAGGCATAGGCTTTGAAGTCATTCAGTTACCACTTCCTTTAGTTTTCCCCTTTTCCCTCATGATAGCCAATGGTGAGATATTGATGATGGTGGCTGAGATGATGATAATAGCAGCTAAGTGACTTTTATTATTAGCTTCATTTTATAAGTGAGGTTATAAAATGAAGCTAATAAGGCTCAGAGAGGTTCTAAGAGTTGCTCAAGGTTACACAGGCCTGAGACATAGGCGAAATCCCAAAGTTCATGCTTCTTACCATTGTGTAATAGCACTGTCCAAAAAACACAATTACCATTTCCTGATTTTCTCTGCCTCCCCGACTACAAAGCATAACACATCAAAATGGAATTTTAAAAATCAGTTATTTTCAAGCTTATGCGTTTGTTTATATCTCTCATGTTACCAAGAAAATCAGTTTTTTGAGGTCAGCATCCAATGTCTCATTATATGCTGTCACAGCACCTGATTTGAAAGGTCAATACAAGGCAAGTATCCTACACAATTCCTATAATTAACCTCAAATTTTCAATGTAAAGGTAGGTACGTTTCTATTAAGTGAGATGTTTCAAATTAAATTATCTATGAATATTCATGATGTAAGGATATCTATCCATGTAGAATAACACACATGTCCTACTCAAGGCAGTGTTCAATGCTGCCATATAATGTTGCCATGTTAATGCTTCTATACAAATACCTTAGCACTAATAAAACAAGTGCACATAAATAACTTAATAACCTAATTTTTACACCATAGGAAAAAAATAACAAAAAGAACTAATTACTAATAAAATATCACAGCCTTTACTTTCAAAGAAGATACAACAAAGTAGTCTTCTTGGTTACAGAGTTGATATGTTTCCACTGGTTAATCACTTTAGTGCAAATATCCTATAACTGCAAGTGATACCTCTAAGATGCATGAGAAGCCTATTTCAAGATAGGAAATGAGAAGTCAACATGGGTAACTGAATCCAGAGAGCAACTGATGTATGTCTTTTAGGGCTCTTGAGCATTTCCTTAAAGAGCTGCAGAGAGCAAAGTAAAAAAGAGAGTAATGTAAACACACTGTTTTGATTTCCATCTTTTGATTAAGTGTACCAATTCTAATTGAGTATCTATTGAACTAATTGGCATTTTCTTTCATTCTTTTTCTGAGAATTCAGAAACACTTTCAGAGTTGGAGAATGGATCTTGTAACTTTATTCCTGTATCTTATTACTTCTTTTCTGAAGCATTTTTTTTTTTTTGTTATAAAATCTAGAACAGATTCTACATTCAGTGGTAATTCTGCAATTATTCTTCACAAGAATTATAATAATACCAATTTCAAAATATTTCACTGGAAGGTTTTTGAAAAGCAATAAATTGCATATATGCTCCTATGAATAAAAGAAAAGCATGAGGCTTATGATTAGACAGATTTCTTTTATAAAAAGACATATTTTCTAGGAAGACTCAAATTGGTCAATTGGAATTTTTATCCCAATGTGACCCAGTTTATAACTTAATACACATAGGCTATCAAAGCCAATTTCTGAGAAATCTTACTAATATAGTTTATAGTTTAAATAGTAAAGCCTTTTCATATGATTTACTTAGTATAAGTAAAATGACAGTGCATTTATATAACCATGTAATTCCTTTGTAATTTTCTATCACTTGTTAACCATCTTCATAATTAGTATTAAATTATGTCATAGATCAGTAAAAAGCATTCTGTCAGAAGAGGATCTATCAGAAGGCTAAGATGAAAAGCTTAAAAATAGCACTATATCTGAATCAAATTCCTATTTTTCTATCTCTTGTTATATGAAACAGGGGTTTTCATAATAACATACAATTTGTTGATAGAGTATAATAAAAATGGTACACCTCTAACCAGAATAGCTTCAATACTTATAAACACAATACTTCTTAATTTCACCATGCACACACCATGTAATGGACAAATTATACTGCCTTAGGTTTTAAACAGTCCTCAATGATTGAAGGATGCCACAGGAATAAAAATGTGAGCTGAAGAAATATAATAAGCAGTCTCATTCTCAAGGTTTATTGAATATGGCAGAGCTATGCACATGTATGTCAGTGGAATGATTTAGCAAAATTACCTGTTAGTCATGGATCCTAGGGGGTCACCATCACATCTATTTAAAGGCCTGAACTTATATCTTTATTCTTCAATGAAACATAAAACTTGAAACTGTTTTATACCATACCCCATACTCTGAAAACAATGCCACAATATGCTACATTTCTGAGTAAACAGAAAATAAAATTCCCTGGAAATGAGTAAACAGATTAGCCAGTTGGGCCATTAAAAGTTTCAAATAGCTTTCTTCTTCCAGCTTCAAAATTGGCAGCAATACTTACCAGCAATCTTATTTATAGTAAATCTCCCTTAAAATAACTGAATAGTCTCGATAGAGAACTATGATGTAGTAGTTTTACGTAGAGGCAGGAATACTGTTAGGTATTAGTAAGCATTTCAACCAAACCACTTAACAACACGGCAATACTATCAGCAGAAAGCAAGATCCTAATTTCACCAGCTAGAAAACTCAGAAAAACTATCAAATCTAAAGTGCTTCAAGCAGCAAGAGGAAACAGAACACTGGTTTAAATGGACTAAAGGGAAGTAATGGGCATTCATGAAAAGATGAAAGGCAGTTATAACATATGATGGTCACTTAACACCAATGCCATAACAAGACACTGCTTTAACACCAAGAATACACTGAGTGACAGAGGAGACAAAAATACTGGAAAAGGGTGGTAAGGGTGGGGCAATTTTCCCTTAAGTGACTGTAGCACTTGCTATTCTCTCTTAAGAAAAATGAAAATCACCTCTGGTTGGGATCAGTCAGAGATACAGCTCTATGAACCCCTCCCAAAACACACAAGCACAGGAATCTCATATTCCAGAAATGAGGTTTGTGTGTGCATGTGTTCCTGTATACATCACATGTTGGAAAGGGGAAAAGAGGTATATGAAGCTCAGAAGGCTGGTGTTGCTCAAGGTCATTCTCCTCTTGAAAAGAGAGAGTGAAAAAAAATGACAAAAAGCAATGGTCTGGGGACAGAAGTTAAATGACAACTTCTTTCTACCTGCCTACATGCTGATACCTGTTTCCAAAGGTATCCTGACTTTCCGATTATTCTGCCCCTCTTAATAGTGACCCTATGAGGGCTTCCAAATTAGGAAGATTTGCTAGGAAATTTTCTATCAATATGGTACAATCTTAACCCATTATGAGTCAGGCCAGCTCTATCTACGTACAATGATAACCAAGGGCAGTGGACTCAGATCTCCAAACTGGTTTGTACCTTTCTGGCTCTCCAGAAAGGGAGAAGGCTAAGGAGGCAGAAGGCTCCATTCTTTTTTTTAAAGGAACTTCTATACCTGAAACTCTGTGGTAGGTGGTCTCTTTGGTTATGACATTTCACCTACCTCCAATCTGCACCATTGAATGGCATTTTTACACATGAATCACACCACAATCTATGTTTAGGTGTCTGAGCACTCAACATCCAGTTAATGCATTTGTTTCAGCCTTCCCTTAGGATGAGGGCACAAGGACAAGATGTAACCTGCAAAGGACTGAATCCTTAATGAGAAAAGGCCAGGATGAAATGAAATGAGGAGGGAGATGGAGAAAACAGATTATCTTCCCAAGCACTAATATTATCCACAAGCATTCCACCTTTCTCAGAAACCCTCTGAACAGCCAGGCCTTATTTGCTAATAAATATTATGAGCATGATATGGTTTCTGTTGTAATAAATTCTGGAGAAATTTGGGGGACAAAGAGGACACTGTCCTTGTCAGATTTTTAGTATACACAATTCAGTTTTCTGACAAGGATTTTCTGAGTGATAAGAGAAATACAAATAAATTTACTAAAAGAGACTAAGATGAAAGAAAATTCCTTTCAAATTCCCATTTACTTTTAGTTTTCAAGGCAGGCAGTACCCTATTCTGAGTTTTCAGATGGTAGATGGGGGGAACCAGCTTTTCTCTTAAAGTCGAGTTCTCTACCGTATCATTTCTTGGTTCTCCCTGGAGCTCCAGGTTACAGAGCAAATCTGTCAGAAGAGTGGCCCTCAACTCCTTCATGTTTATTAGGGTGAGGGTAGCAGTCTTGCCAGTTATATTTCAACTGGAGGCAAAACAAGAGTAGAAATGACCTAATTAAATCCAAGAGGGGAGAAAAAAGAACGAATGGAAATCTAGGAAAAACACACTTCCTTTCAGGTCTTGAATGCTGAGAAATCACTCAGTATCTGAGTATCAAGACATTTTTGCAGCCAGCTTTCCCTCTCTGTACTTGAATACTCATTTATGAAGAGGGGGGAGGGGGCTGCAGGCACAGGAAGTCGAGCAGGACCTCACTGCCCTCCACACGTGTCTTTCAACCTCCTTCCTCTCAAATCCAGGCGGCCACCTCTGCCATGATGCGCCTGCTGTCTGCCAGGGAGTCCGCTGAGTTCTCCGGCCCCGCCCCATGAAAGTGTCAAAGCGGGCCTGGCAGCTGCAGTGGCGGAGCCCAGCCCCCAAGCCCGCTGAAAACACGGCCTTGTAGCACCACCCTCCTGCAAGGGCTGCAGCAGCAGCCGAGCCCAATCTCCAGAGGAGTCGGGGACATCAACGCGCAGAGACAGCGAAAGCAGCTTGCTAGAGACCAGCTTGGAGTCTGCAAATGCCATCATATGGATATCTACTAAAAAAAAAAAAAAAAAAAAAACGCAGTGAGAGGAGGCAAAGCACGCAGCGCCCCTCCACTTTCCAAAGTAGCTTTAGCAAAGAGAAACCCCCGGAGCTGCCCCAGTCACAGCCTCTCGGATCAGGGAGCTGCACGCTCCACCCGGCCAAATCCTCCGCTGGGTGCAGAGAGCAGGCAGCTCCGGAAGGCGGGAGACAAACGAGCACTCCTTAGCTGAATTATTCAAACCGCCTTCACTGTCGAATAAAACATTGATGAGACTACTTTGGAAGTGCTTTATCTTGTTAATCCTAATGCCCTCGAGAAAGGAGAGAAATTTTCTGTAGGGGACGCAGAAGTGATGGGAAAAGGAAATGAGAGACGTAAGGTGCAAGGGTAAGGGGCTTTGGAAGTTCACCAAATTTATTCTGCCTCAGCCGGCAATGGGAATCTCCATTTTAACATATCAGACCCAATATGTTAATTAGGTAGTCGCAAATCCACCCTACTCCATGTAAATCAAGGCACTGGCAAGAATTTTCAAAATATATTATGCAGAGATCAGCAAGCAAACAAACCAAAAAAGAACAAAATAAAAACAAACAAACCACGCGCGTACTAGCCCCTCTCCTCAACCGAGACAATACAGCTGGGGACCGTGTATGGGTGGTGGTTGTGGTTTTAGCGTCTCTCCTCCAGATATAAAAATGACTTCTTTCATGGCTCTATTTTGCTACATAAAAGCAAATCCTGTAAGTTAAAACACCATTATCTCAACACACACGCCTGTGACAATGAATTCCCTTCCATGCAAAGCAAGTTTCAAGAAAACTCTTTTTCGGATTAAAGTCTCCAGATGCGTAATTTACAACTACTAAAGGCTCTGGCAAGCTCGTCCACAATAAGGAAAGGAAAACAACCTGGCACCATAGGTACAAAAGGGTCAAAATGATCCTTGCCTGAGATGATGGGTGGAAACCAAACACCCTCTCGCACTCCACATTCTGAGGAGGGCTGGATACCAAATGGTCCGTGGCAACCCTAGCCTAAAGGAAACACGGGATTTTAATCTCTAGCATCTTCAGACAGGTTCAACACGCCTAGCTTTCCAAAAACATCACTTAGGGTGGAGCGTAACCATATTTTATTAGGTTTCATTGCTGGATTAAACGCTCAGGTATAGACTTATATTCTACCTACTAGAAATTATATTACAACATCACAGAGCTCCCTTGGATACCCAGCCCTTCCTAATGATTTTCAAAACATTAATAAGTAAAGTAGCCTGCAATGCAGATAAGACACTAGAAATAAGATCAGAAGCAAACTGGGTGAGGCGGGTAGTCGTTTGCTTATTACCTGGTGCCTCTAGAGGAAAGACGGTCGTAGGAGGACTTTCTGCCCGCAGGTACAATCCCGGCAAGGTGGCTCCAGGTGGCTTTCACAGTCGTGCGCGGGTCTCGCTCGTCACTTCGCTGCCCTTTGCCATAGCTCAGCACCCGCATCCTAGGGAGTCCGAGAGGCGGCTCCTGCCACTGCCGCCGCTGCCCGCAGGTCGCGCTGGGTGGAGGATCCGTGGCGATCGCCCCATGAAAACCGCGTTTCTGCACCCGGGGAGCAGGCAGAGGCAGGGCGGCCGCGCACGCACACACAGACACACACTCAAACACACACACACACTCGCACCCAGGCGCGCGCGCACTCGCACTCACACTTGCACACGCAAACCCAGTACAGCAGGATAAAGGAAAAGCAAGGAGAGAACTGGTCCTTCTCACGATCGGCTTCGATGCCCACCGGACCACGAGCAGCAAAGAGAGTGGTCTGGCATAGCCGTTTGATCACGTTTCCTTCAAGTTCTCCTCCAACCCAAATCCACGTAATTCAAGAGCTGGTGACATTTTGGTGGGGAGGAGAGATCCAGGAACCGGCTGTGAAAGAGTCGAAGAGTCGGGGATTTTGTTGAGCAGTTTGAAAGGCAATTCTCGTTACCTTATTTGTGCCGAAACCAGCTCGACAGGCTGAACTTTTGGCTTCAAATTATGTGGACCGAAACGTATCCTTCTGGCCAAGACAGGAAGGTCTAGACGTACAAAAACAAGACGGCTGCAAGACCCTCTGATGACCTTGTGATGTACCTAGAAGCAGGCGAATACTGGCGCTTTCCAAGCCTCTCGGTAAATCAATCCAAACACAAGGGTCCACAGCTGAGCAGCCTTTCTGACTCCAGCCGGGAAAATGGGTCGGGGCGTCCTCCGCGCTCTGCGAAAACCGGTGCATCGAGGGGCACCGCCAAGTTAACACATTTGCTTCTGGGCAGTTGGATAAAAGACAGTCAAATGCATCAGATAAGCGCGCGCGCACATACACACACATACACACATGCACGCACGCTACTAGCTGGAGACCGGCTTACAAAATATATATACATATATATGCCAAGATGATTTGAAAAGGTAGAAAAGATGCTGGATCTTTCGGGAAAACGGAAAGGCCAACAGGAAGGTTATGAAAATCTTCCCAGGTCTTTCATCTTCCGCTCTCTTGTGACTGTTGTGTCCGTGTTTGTATTTCCAGAAGGTTTTCTTGATCTGCCCCACCCCCGTCCAGTTGCGCTTTTTTTCTCTAGATATAAACCAACCATGCAAAATGGATTATATGGGTGGGTTGCGCTCACAAGCCAAAGCTCCACAAAGTCTAGAATCCTGAGGGAGCAGCCAGCTGCGAAGCCATTCCCATCCTCGAGGGAAGAAGGAAAAACACGCGCAAACACACGCACACCGCGCGCACGCACACACAGAATCCTCCGTTCGGCCGCTCCGCATACGCCGGCCGCTTCCCTGCGCGCCACTGCACACACCGCCCCGCCCGCTGCTTGCCACTGCTGGGCGAGTCCGCCGCTCAGGCACGGAGCTTGAATCCCAGCTCACGCGCTGCGGTTGCTGCCCCGGGCGTGCCTGGCTACCCAGATTCACGCGTCGGCGTGTTCAAACCGCGGCAGCCGCCCGGCTGGGAGGAACTGCGCCCGGCGCTGCCGCATGGAGGCGGCGGCGGCGGCGGCGGGCGCGCGGCCGCGGGCCCGGCCCTAGCCGCAGTGACAAGAGCTGCCACGCCACCCTGACTCCGAGAGTCAGGCGAGACCCCCGCCAGGCCTGCAGCTCAGCCCTCAGCGCCTCGGAGCCTGGCGTGTTCCGGAGCAATTTACTCAGGGCTGGAGGAAAGGGCCAGCCAGGCGCCAGCAAATCCCGCGGCCTCGGAGGCGCGGGGGCGTTGCAGGCAGGGGGAGGGGAGACAGCAGAAGACCTGGAGGAGAAAGGCGAACTTCCAGGGGCGTCCCAAGCCTCTTAGGAATGCGGGACTTGCTGACTCCCCACTGCCCAATGGTTACGGTATAAAGGACGCGGTTACCCGGTCAGGTTGTGACTGCTACCGACAGAGAGAAAAGCCAGTGGCCATAACCCTTCGAGAATGTCTGAGATGGAGGGCTGCTGACTTGGGGTTTCAATAATCTGCAGCTGGCTTCCAGTGTCCCCTTAGTGATTGTTTGCTTACTAATCAGATGGGAGCAAAAGCTGAAAAGAACTTTGTATTTCATTATTAACTCAGCATCAGACATTACAAGGGCTGCAGTTGACCACATTTCCGTATGACAAGAGCAGAAAGCAAACCCCAGAGTAGTCACAGACCAGATCAGGCCACTAAGGCACTGGGAACAGGTCTGAAGCTGGAAAGAAGAGGAATGGGGAGAGAGCCAGGCAGGACCCCCGTGGTTCGGGGGGTCTGCTTTTCTGGCCACAAATCCGGATGTCTCTCGTGGATCCTATCTTTCCTCCCTCCACGGTAAAGGCTTCCTCCTGGGAACCCCGAGTGAAATAAGCTGTTCCTGTCTTCTAGAGCCAGGAAAGCCTTTCTTTTCTCTTTAACCAGTTCACCAGCATGTGGTCGTGGGCTCCAGTTAGCGCCTCCCTCACAGCTTGGATCTTGTTTGGACCAGAAGCCAGATTAAACCCAAAGAGAGTGAAAGAGTTAGGAGCTGCGGAAGGAAGTTGGCTAATAAGGGCCTCTTTCTTGTCTATTTGGCAAAGCCACGTGCTAGTGGCCTCCTTGGATAGGGCGCTCTCGAATCTTGCTACCAAGAGACCTCTCCCAGGCTTCAGCGTTGCCCTGCGGGTGCAAAGATGAGCTCACACCCGAGCACACCAACGGGCTTTCCCAAGCGCTTACACGTGCACCCATGCATAGGCAGGACACACACAGCTGCCTATTTCGGGAAAGAATGCGAGGCGTGTTGTGCTTGAAGTGGAAACAGCTCGCATCTACTCCATCCTCTTCCCCTCTATGCCGCCCACCACCCCCGATCCGGGCTCCGGATCCAATCCGGGTTTTAGGAATCCCCGCAACTCTTCTGGAGGCTTTGTGCTGAAGGGGTGCGACTCCGGGGCTGCGGTTCATGCTGCGCCTTCTCCCTCCTGGTCTTCTGGCGGCTCCGCGTCCGGGGCTCCGGAAAGAGTTCCACCCAGCCCGGGTGGCGCCAGACGATCCTAATTCGAGAGCTGGAGTCAAACTCGCGCAGCAGAGGGATTGTGCAGCGATACCTCACAAAAATAAGCCAATGGGATACCGCGGACAAATACATCAGCGGACACCGCTGCAGTCCAGGAGACTCTCCATTAAAACCATCAGCGCTTTCCCTGTGGCTTTCTGTCCCTCGAAGTGAAAAAATGAAGTTTCCGTAAAGTCCAGGGCAAGAACCTGCAGCGAAATAAGTCCAGGGACTCCCGGAGAAACTGGGAGAGAGTGCTTCCATCTTCATTTCACTTTAAACTTGGCCGCTTTCTGGGACTTCACTGAGGGGCGGCGGAGTCGCACCAGCCTGGACCACAAGCTGATTCCAGCGAGCACTTCCAAATACTTTAGGACGCGGGGGTGACTCCTTTTTTCTTCAGGATTGTCCCACTTGCCACCCTTCCCTGCTGAGCGGATAGGAACCACTTAAGACCGGGAGGTAAAGGTTTGCAGTTCCCCCTGGGGACCAAACTATAGAGAGAGATAGTGAATGAGAAATCCAAAGACTTTGCACTGCTGGACTAAATAACTTTTCTTTTTCATTTCCTTCCTTTCTTTTCTTTTCTTTTCTTTCTCCCTTCCTTTTCTTTCTTTCCTTTTTCTTTCAGGGCGGACCGAGGTGAGCAGGGGGCACACTTAACCAGCCGTAAGAAGACCAGGGCTGGGAGCAGAGCAGTTAAAATATCTCCTTGGGTGGTTCTAAGAGGGGGTGTGTGTGTGTGGTTATAAGAGGGTGTTGGGGGGTATGAGAGGGGTGTGTGTGGTGCAAAAGAAAGATGAAATCCATGTCTCTTTAATGTGGGGAGTAGTGATGTGTAACTTTACAGTGTTCTTTTATTTTGCAAGCCCTACCAAGCTCACAAAAACATCCTCTCTTCCTTTAGTTTAGCCTTCCTGTTGTACATTATACATTATATTTGAAAGTGCTTTCCTCATTTAATCTTATCTCAAGAAAGCACTCTCTGGCAAAGCCATGTACCCTCCCCTCCTATCCAGTCTGATTAGAATTTGCCAATAGAAAGGAAGAAGCAAGCTTTGCTTTAGTTTGACAATAGAAGGTGGCAAGACTTTCCAGGAGAAGCTATGATATTGTTTACCAAATGATCTCAAAGTTAACAGAGGGTAGTTTTTATTCTTACCTCCACCAAAGAAAGGCCTCTGAAAATAAATAAATAAAAAGAGATTACAGTTTCTACTTTGCCCATGTAATTATTGGCATTAACCAACTCAAAAATTTGTATACTTTTAAGTATCTAAACAATCTTTATTCCCAAATCCCATGTCTACACCATGTCACTTTTAAAACTACGTTAAATTTCCTTCTCTCCCAAATTGTTATTGTATGGACCTGTAGTCATAAATGTTGGACTATATTTTCCCAGAATAATTCAGAATTTGAAAAAAGTTGAGTTTTGCTAATTTCAGACAGTAAATGGAAATATGAATATTTTGCAGTTGTAATGATGAATACTGAAAGAAAAGTTTCTGATTATATTATTATTTAGCATTTTTTTCTAAAGCAGTGAGAAAGGTACGATTTACTCTATTTTAAAATTGTTTTTAACAATTTGCTTACCTCATGAATTTTCTTATTTCTGTGGTTTGAAGTATATGATGAATTGTCACTTTAGTTCATTTTTTGTTTGATCTATGCTTTAAAAAGCTTATTTAATTTGGAATTGTCTCCAGATTTTCTGGGTGATGAATTGGTGTTGTGAAGAGTCTTAGATTCTTTTTCCCAACATAAAGTTCTCTGTAATTCAAGGCCAGAAAATGATGTGAAAAAACAACCAGGAAATACAAGTTTCTGAAATGAAGAAATAACATTTTTTAAAAACTTAGTTAACATATAATAAAGGAAATCCAACCTCAAGCTTTTTAACTATCATAGCTGTGCCCTACATACCTCTGAAATGTAAAGAGATCTGCTTATCTTAGAAACACATTTTTGATGTTATACCTGACTATAAAAGCCCTATGGTACAAATTGTGCTGGCAGTTGCATCTTACCTTCAACTGGGCTTTCAACAGAGTTGCAGATTCAGCATATTTCTGTCATAAATAAACAGATTTCTCATTTATCTATTTTGGATCCCCCCTAAAATCAAATGCGTTTACTAACTTATTTCTGAGCTACAAAAGATATTTTCCCTTTTATTTTTAAATAAAAATAGAGGTCTGATTTTTTTCACCTGGTCTTGTGTAAAGCATACATTTACTATCCCTTCTTCCTGAATCTTTGTTATATTTTGTAACCTCTATGGATCACGATAACAGCATACTAGGTGATTAAGGTCTACCTCAAGAAAGTTGGAACTAGCACTGAGAATAAACTACTGGGTTGTTTTACTAAGGAAAGTGTTTTTTTAAAACCTTACTTTATGGTACATAAACACAGGGATCTTTAAAGATGGTGTCATAGGCAAAACAATTTTGATAGAGCTCAAAGAGTTTATTTCAGAGATAAACACTGCTGGACAGGCAAGGCAATTTTTAGGCAATATTGCAAGTAAGAAGGAAATTTTATTTTTAGTATTTATCTATCTGTTTTTTGTCTTTCTTTTTTGCTTACATTCTGGTAGTAACTCCCTGTAATTGTCTGGCGCTTCCACCTAATTACCCCAAGGCCCCAAACTGTAGCATCCCACCTAGGAATATCTAGTCCAGAGAAGAATGGTATGATACTGTGATCTATTTTCTTGTCCTTGTCAAAATCTCCATTTAGTCATATTAGATATATTTATTAAATTCTTAAGAAGAAAACAAGCATATAATGCTAATTCAGGCTAAAGTGTCATTGACTAGCAGTATACACCTCAGAAATATGAAGCCAACTTCTGAAAAGTAGAATTTCTGGCAAACACAACTCAGTCGTTTTTAAATTTGTATACAAGATTGAATGTTGTTACTATTTTTTATATTTTATTTTTTTCTGTTTTTGAAAATGCTATTAAATAATTACTCAAACTTTTTGTTTTTTAACTTGGGAAGAAACATTTAGAAAATTTTATATTCATGTATCCAGTTAGTATTTCAGGAACACTTCCACTTGATCCTGGAACTCACAACTCTATTTTAAAATGAAGCCAGTCATCAATAATTACCTTAAAAACAAAAGTTTGTGTTACTGTTCTTATGACTTGATTTGTGAGTACTGATAAGCCCACCAAGTCATATTTGATGGAAGTAATAAGCTGTCGAAAGTCTATGGACTTAACTTCCTCAAAATGCATATATTACTCTCAGTTCTATAAAACCTGATGGTAAACTACAGAGAAAAGCATTTGCTTTAAGCTTTGGTTTTACAGATTATGTTTTCTACTGTTTCTTTTTCTGCAGAATTTGCCCCTGAATTTCAGTCAGGTGCCCACAAGTTGGCAGTAAAATGACACACTCATGTGATTCACATGGTTGAGACCAAACCACAAAGTTTTGGCTATAGTGGTCTGTAAGAAGTAATAATTAATTTTGTTTATTTTACAAAAGATGCATTTTCATTAAAATAAATAATATTGGGTAAGTTTTATCTACTTGAAAGCATATAACTTCTTTCAGAACAATTATTTCTTAACATAAATTCCTAAGGCATGATTAGGTTATTTCTTCCTAATCACTTTACCAGTTCTCTTTAATTACAATCTCTTTTAAACACTGAGTTACTTCTCATTCTTCCTTCTGTTCATGTTTTACGACCTAGCCATTCTGATCCTTTGAGTGAATCTTGAGTTCTTGGCTAACTTGATGATAGGGCTCCTTTGGATTTTTTTTTTTTCTTAGTTATAGTGGCACTAATTTCTGTAACAAAAGCAAAGCTTTTCTGTGATTGTTTGCCACCAAACTTTTTTTTTTTTCTTTTGTATTTATAAGGCCACACCCACAACATATGGAGGTTCCCAGGCTAGGAGTCTAATCGGAGCAGTTGCTCCCAGACTACACCAGAGCCACAGCAACACCAGGTCGGAGCCGACCTACACCACAGCTCGCAGCAACACCGGATCCTTAACATACTGAGCGAGGCCAGGGATCCAATCGCAACCTCATGGTTCTACTCGGATTCGTTTCCGCTGAGCCATGATGGGAACTCCTGCCACCAAACTTCTTTTACCAGGCAGTGGCCTTTCTTTCTCTGTGTGCAGTCTGGTTCATTCCCTGGAAATTCATTGTATGCCTTGTTTTAGCCATTGTCCTGTACTAGGCACTGGGAAGAGAAGAGTAATGATGATTCTCTTGGTCTCTGTTCCCACAATAGAGCTAACCATCTAGTAGAGGTTATAGACCAACCAGCGGATCATTACAAAATAATCTTGCTTTAATTTCACCAAGAACAATTTGAGATTAAGTCCTAAGTCTTACTTTATTAGCCTCTGGAACCCATCCCTATGTGCCGCAATAATAATTTCTTTATTGCTCTTAGTTTCTAGTTCTTTTTTCTCATATTGATTCAAACTGTCATGAGAGGTAGGCTGTGAAATAGCCAGACACAGTCCTTTATCAGAGGACAGCATATTTCATAAAATGTTGGAATGTAACACACTTGGATTTGAATCTTGATCTGAAATTTACTGCATTACTTATAGAAATCATTTAACTCTAGTCTGAATCTTGAACTCTTGTGTGTAAAATGGAAATTATAATGCTTAGATTTGGGGTAGGTTGAGAGATTTTAATGACTTCACCTGTGTAAACTCCCCAGTATAAACAAGTACTCTGTATATATCATTTCTGTTCTCTGCCTCTAGTCTATTTCAAATTATGTTATGAATATCTAATTTCACTGAAAGGATATTAATAATCTAGTTTCTAGGAATAATCTTTTTGTTAAGGCCAGCCCATATTCAAGGGAAGGAATACTAGATTCCACCTTTCAGTGAGAAGACCAGCAAGGAATTTGTAGTCATCTTTCACCTTCCGCAGTTATATAGTTTTTCTTCATTGATTTATAGAAGTTCTTTATATATTCTGTTTTAATCTCATGCAGATAACATGTTTTCGAATGATCTCTCCCACCATGGCTCTTTTCACTCACATCTGAGGAACTGAGATGCTCAGTGCATCTCAGAAGACATCCCCCACCTTATCTAGTCCTAAGAAAAAGACCATTTTTTACAAATATTACACTGTGGAGTTCCCGTCGTGGCGCAGTGGTTAACGAATCCGACTAGGAACCATGAGGTTGAGGGTTCGATTCCTGCCCTGCTCAGTGGGTTAATGATCCGGTGTTGCCGTGAGCTGTGGTGTAGGTCGCAGACGTGGCTTGTATCTGGCGTTGCTGTGGCTCTGGTGTAGGTCAGTGGCCACAGCTCCGATTCGACCCCTAACCTGGGAACCTCCATATGCCACAGGAGTGGCCCAAGAAATGGCAAAAAAAAAAATATATATATATATATATTACACTGTACTTTTATTTTTGTAATTGAGTAGACAGTATTTTTCATCTATATCTTTTTTGCCAGATTCTTTACCCTTATAGGTTATTGTAAAATATTGAGTATAGTTCCCTATGCTATACAGCAGGTCCTTGTTGGTTACTTATTTTATATATAGTAGCATGTATATTTTAATTCCAAACTCCTAAAGTAATGTTTTTAATCAAAAAAATTTTCTCATAAAAGTGAGATACAAAGGCTTAGGATGATGCTAAAACATTTTACTAATTTTTTTTTTCTTCATCTTAAATATTCTCTAATTTTGGTGACATATTAATTAGCAAAATCTTGAATATTTTAGTTGCTCTCTTCAGACTCTACTCACCCTTAAAATGTACTTTATAAGTTTAGTACTAGTTCTTTAAATATATTCCCCTTTAAGAGAGCTACATAAACACACTTTCCTTTTATTGCATTATATTGCTAAGAAACGGTATTGTCCCAGTTCCTGTAAAGTGAAGTTGTATACTGACAACATTAACTATTATCCATCTGTTTTATCTTTTGTTTCTACATGGATATGCCAAAAACATAAGCAAAATATTGTCTTATTTTCTGTTATATTGGCATGTTTTAATATTTTGTTAGTGTTATAAATTTAGAACCTTTTTAAAAACAAAAAATACATTGTTGAGCAATTAACATGATACTATAGTGATTGTTGAGATGTATTAGATATCTTATATTGGTTTTATTGGCAGTAGAATTTAGTAACTAACAAAAAGGTGGTAAATCATTGTGGAAAATTAATTACATTCTTCCTATATGATTTTCAAACACATGATCAGCATTGATTATACTTATCTTTTGTAATTTTACAAATTTAAAAATTTGGTACATTTTCTTTTTCTTTTTCTTTATTTTTTTTTTCTTGTTCAGCCATACATGTTGCCCTTGGAAATTCCCAGGCCAGGGATCAAATCTGAGCCATAGCTGTGGCAACACTGGATTATTAACCCACTGTGCCATAGCAGCAATTCCAATAATTTGCTAAATTTCTGGTGGAAATTTTTCAAGACTTTCTTGATTTCCAGTAGTACTGCTAACTGTGGCCAAAAGTGTAAAATCATTGGCACTGAATTCATTCATTTATACATTCATTCACTCATTTTCTACACATATGCTTCAAAATTGGGCTCTTTCTATTCACTCCATTTTCCAAGAAATGTTATTATTCTCTAGTTTTCATTTATACTAAAAGGGATAATATATCCTGAAAGGAAAAAAAAGAGAGAGAGAGAGAGAAGCAAAGAATGAGGGCAAGTTGTAAAGCTGTAGTTTAGAACAAAAATAATTCCCTTTATGTTGTCTACAAATGCTTTATTTTCATTTCAAATATTAATTCTCTCTTTCCATTGGCATTTTCATACTCTTCCACTGAGACGCTTTATTTATAGACTTTAAATAACATGGCAAATGGAAGATTTATAACAAAGACCAGTAGAATTACGTCAAATATGCACCTGTCTTTAGGCACATGTAATGAATCTTTCTAACATGGTAAAGTTTTTATTTTTTAATTTTGTGAATGGTGGAAAGTTTGAAATGCAGTTTTAAATCTGTCTTAAAGGTGAAAATGCTCATAATGCAAAAAAAAAAAAGTATTAATGTTGAAAGATGGACGCTTGAGGCAGTGAACTAGAATAAGACAGTTTCTTTTTCTAGTGACCTCATCTTGGAAACCTTGATTGGATTCAGTAGTACTACACTTACTCATTCATTTAGAAAATTGCCAGAGAGCTATGAGATGGATTTCTTGACCTCCTGAACTCATTTCTGCCTATTGTATTCTGTCTTTATACTATGCACTAGCTTCTCTTTCCTGATTTTGTTATTTAATCACTTCTGATTTATTCTTGGCAAGAGAATAACACTTTGTAGGTAAAATGTATTGCCTGTTTTCTAACACCAAGCAACATGGGAATATTCTGCCTGGAATTGGAGAATTTCTAAGCACTTCCTCGAATAGTTAGGAAGGAGGCTTATGGAAAATTTTGCAGAAAATGCCCCAGTTGGAATTACAATGAATCTTAAAATGTCAAAGAACCACAACTCTATGTGTAGGGTGGCCATACTAATTTCTGTAAATTTGAAAATATTCTTCTTTATAAAAATATGCAAGGTAATTTTATACTCATGTAGCAGATGTCCAGTTCAAGGGACAAGTATATTCCCAAAGCTAATTTTACTTTCCTTGAAACATTTTTCTGTTTCATAAAGGTATAAACACACAGTTACTTTCTTCACCAGATTTTGCTTTGACTTTATGTTATAAAATCTCTCCCACTGGGGTTCATTTACTATTTTTTGCTTTGGTGCAATGGATCTGTATCATGGCATGCACTAAGAAGCAAATGTTGGAACTGAAAGGCAACGGTAATGAGGAGCCCAAGAGAATAAATCCTGGATTTGAACAAGTTGTTAAATTTTGGAAAAGAAAGTGACTGAGCAACATCTACAGTGTTCCCAAGTGTGTCTGTAGTTTCAGCCAAGGATCCAGACAGCAAATTCAGTCTCACATTCTATGTAGATCACATTTACACAAGGTGATAACTAATTTTTAAATGAATTGAATGCAGAAACATCTTTAATTCTTTTATATTTTGAGATTTAATATTCATTCCTGTATGACACAAGCATTGTAGGAAGATAATGCACATATGCATAAAATAATGTGCCAGTCTTTCTTAAAACCATTTATTTTGTGAATTCAAACAGTTCCTCTGTTATTTTAATGTTAAAAAGAGCCATATACCTAAAATTTACATAGAATAGACTGCTCAATAAAGGCATAACATTTACTTTTAAATATATTTTTCTTTTTTCTGAGCTAGTAACTATGTATTAGGTGAAACAGAATACCTGACTTTAAGAAACTGCAGTCCATGAAAATAAGAAGTCCTTTATATTTAGCAGTCAGGATGAAAAAGCAATTGATGTTTTGTTCCATTTCTGTTTCTGGTAGTGTTTTTGTTTCAGGCTTTTAAAAGCATGAACTGATGATGAAATGTTCTTGGAACACAGTCTATTGGAGGTTACCTTCAAGTGAATACTTTTGCTATCTAATTTGACTTTTTTTGTACTATAACTGATTTAATAAAATAAAAATCAGAAAATTAAAATTTACATTAACTTGATATGTAGCCCCTATTCTTTTATAAGTATGTTGCTATAATCACAATAGTTTGTGACATTTATACCTAGGGATAGAGTATATAAGTATCACTATAAGTATGCATGCTGGCTACTAATGATTACTTTCCAAATTATTCTTTTTATTCATATTTAGAAATGTGTTTTGATTTTCTGAGAACAGAGATTTAAAGCTAAGAGGGAGTATATAGATTAGCTATTTATTTCAACTGCTAATTTTTTTTTTTTTTTTGTCTTTTTGCCATTTCTTGGGCCACTCCTGCGGCATATGGAGGTTCCTGGGCTAGGGGTCGAATCAGTGCTGTAGCCACCGGCCTACGCCAGAGCCATAGCAACGCAGGATCCGAGCCGCGTCTGCGACCTACACCACAGCTCACGGCAACACCAGAACCTTGACCCACTGAGCAAGGGCAGGGATCGAACCTGCAACCTCATGGTTCCTAGTCAGATTCGTTAACCGCTGCGCCACGACGGGAACTCCTCCACTGCTAATTTTAAGTTTTAAAAAACTGAAACAGATCTTAAGCTAGCTTTTCAGTGCTTTACGGAATTTCATAGATTATAATCTAGTGATCTTGCTGCCACCTTCTCCCACTCTCAAATCTTACAGTTATATCTCCTTGTAAAGAGGAATCGCTGAGGTCACATTTGGAATTTGAATGGAAAAAGTAAATTGTGATTCCAAGGAATCACAGCAATATATGCCACAATTTAAAGTGCTGTGAAGAAAACCATTAATTTAAATAAGCCTGGGGGGTTATGGATGTTAAAGTAATTAAACCAGGAGGCCATTGGACCAAGGTGATGTTAATGCCTTGATAGCCTACACATGCAAACCAAAACCTAAAACAGAGCCAGTGTACTTCAGTCTGAGGAAATGAAACTAAGAACAGCTAATCACAAACAGTCAACTAGACCTTGCTAAATAAAGCAGCTTCTTAAACTATAGTCAATCAAATAATGTCTGTGGTTTGCTTCCACATCTTCTCTATGAATAGATCTCCCTAGTTCCTGTTGGTAGAGTGCTCCTAACCACCTGTGGTTTGGTGCTGCCCAATTTGAACTGATGCATGCTCCAATGAACTCTTGAAAAGTTTAATGTGCCTCAGTTTATCTTTTAATATGAGTTCCTTGATATTTAAAGATGACTTTTGCAGTACGAATTAAAATAATTCTAAAGTTCTTTTTCTTGAAAAAAAAGTGAATTAAATTACGAATTCACCCATAGACCAGTAGTCAATCATCAGGATCCAGGAAACCCAGATCTACTTTGGATTATACCAGTAACCTCTTGAGTTTAGTGAGATTATAATCAATAAATAAAAATAAATGCTAGATAAATAACAAAATACTGTCCTCTATCAACAACAAATTCATGTTCTCTAATGAAGGAAAGGCATTTCCATAAGTAAATGATACAGAATAGATAAATGTGTAGGTATATATATTCCAAAAAAGGGAATAATCAGCTTTACTTTGTAGGTCAGGGAAGATTGCAAATGCAGACACTAGAGTTGGATCTATCTAAAATTATAAATAAGGATGACCTAGGCAATAAGGTAGAGAAGGGTGTTCCCAAGTAGCAAGAATAATCTAAGCCAAATTAAAAGGTGCAAGATAGTAAACCCTCAGGATAGATTAAAGTTGGCTGGGTTCTGGACAGAGAGCTGTTAGAGTAAACTCCCTCTGGTAGTCAGTCAGCAGACAACCATGGAATGGCAAATGGTCTTACCCAGAAGAATAAATACAGATTCCAATCTTATAATGATTGGTCTTGCAACAGTATGAAAGATGGAGGGATGGATGGCTAAAATGATGGGGAAAAAAGTTCTGATGGAAAATTATAGCAGTTTAGCTAAGAAGAGGGTATGGCTATAAATTGGGGAAAGAAGTTGCTAAGAATAGCCATTGGTCAAATTGCCAATTTGATCACTGTCAGAGTAGATTGGGTTGACTCCTAGGACTCTCGGTCAGAATTTACAATGATCATATAAGAATATCTCTAGTATCTCAAGAAAAGGATGTACAGAAGAATTTAGGAGTTATAAGAAAACAGGATAACAACTCAATTCATCTTTTTCACTAACTATAGTATCATTTTCACTGCTCTATTCATCTGGGCTTTAATGAACCTTTCTCTTCAGACCAGCTTTTCTCCCTGCTTGATAATTACAGAACATTGGCCACATATGATCATTTTACCCACTGCTAATCTACATTCTGTCCCTATCTCAACTTCATTGCCCAGGAGAGAGATCAGACTGGCCCAGCTATAGCAGGGGCTGGGGTAATAAGCCTGTTACTTACTCAGCAAACAGCCATGTGAGCCAGGGACTAAGAAGAGATTTGGAGGAAATGTTCTGAGAAGTGGGTCTAGAGTCAGGAAAGAACACACATTGAAGGCTCTGGTCTACCAATATATGGCTGTAGATAGAAAGCCAGTTGAAAGAAAGATTCCAGGAGGTAGTTGGATATATTAAGTTGAGTTCAGAGGAGCAATCTGGGTTGAGCATAAAGTTTGGAAGCCATTAATTTATAAGTGACAATTAAAATCACAGGATTAAATGAGAATGCGTGAGTGAGACCGTCTACTAAAGATGGATCCCAGTAGCATAGGGATTGATGAAAAAAGAGATGAGAAGTTGAAAAGGAATATATTTTAATAGTGAATGGGAGAGGATGATATCAGGAAAAGTAAGGACACAAAGAATTTCAGAAAATAGATTGGAGAACAGCAGCAAATGTTGCAGAGAGATTAATAGCAGAGAGTGAAATGAGAGAAGATTTATAGTGCATCACTGGTGATGTTAGCAAGAATAGTTTCAGTGGAGTGATGAGAGCAGAGGATTGCCCCTTCTTTCAGTGTGTCAAGGAGAAAATGGTAAATGAGAAATCTAAGACAGGACTATGGATCATTCATTCACCTGAGAAGACTGAAGTGCAGATGGAGGGTGTTGAAGGACCTATCAAGTCAGATCCCACTAAGAAATATGGAGTTCCTGTCATAGAGCAGCGGAATTGAATCCGACCGGGAACCATGAAGTTGCGAGTTCAAACCCTGGCCTCACTCAGTGGGTTAAGGATAGGACATTGCCCTGAGCTGTGGTATAAGTCGCAGATGCAGCTCGAATCTGGTGGTGTTGTGGCTCTGGTGTAGGCTGGCAGCAACAGCTCCAATTAAACCCCTAGCCTGGGAACCTTCATATGCTGCAGGTGCAGCCCTAAAAAGACAAAAACACACACAAGCAAAAAAAAAAGAAAAAAAAAAAGAAAAAATAAAAATACAAGGAAAACATTTAACAAATTGCTGGAGTAGGATACCCAAGGAGTTGGTAAAAGATCCTATCTATGTGAGGTTAGCTCCAAGCAGAAGAAAAAACTTCTTTCTAGAACCATGACAGAAACTGGTGCATATCATCTTATTTAAGCTCTTCTATATATATTTAATTGTTGCATGACTTTTCTTACTGATTTTTTTTTTTTTTTGTCTTTTTAGGGCACACCCGTGGCATATAGAGGTTCCCAGGCTATGGGTCTAATCAGAGCTGTAGCCACCAGCCTACCACAGCCACAGCAACACTGGATCCTTAACCCACTGAGTGAGGCCAGGGATGGAACCCACAACATTGTGGTTACTAGTCGGGTGTGTTAACCACCGAGCCACAACGGGAACTCCCTTACTGATA
Organism: Sus scrofa; assembly: GCF_054392235.1. Lineage (NCBI taxonomy): Eukaryota > Metazoa > Chordata > Mammalia > Artiodactyla > Suidae > Sus > Sus scrofa. Next base: position 182,712,242 of record NC_139383.1, on the reverse strand, counting down.
TTTTAATTAAATTGAGGATGATGGCATATAGTAAAAATATTCAAATATCTGTCTTTTGAGGTACAAAGTTTCTATGGTAGTTGTATTATTATAAAATCTATACAAGAAATATCTGTAAACAAACTAGTAGTTAACAGATATTTCAAAAAACTAAATAAATGATAAAAGGCACCTTAGTTTTTCTGTTACCAGTTATTACAAATTTTACTACAATTAAGAGAAGTCGAAGTATTTTTCCTTCTAAAAGCATATAGAAACACACTGATTTTCCAAAAACAAACACTTTATGAAGAAACTTAAGATTACAGGATAATAACTTCAAAAAATATTTTATTTATACTTCTAAAAGCAAAAGTACTGAGATTTATTAAATAGATAACAGCTCAATCTATGTTTCAAAGATTTGAGAAATTTGTCAATGTCAGGGTAGTTAGCCTTGACAACATCAATATTTAGAAGACATTCACTCTTAAAGAAGTACTTCTCATAGTGTGGTCCCTGGACCAGCATCTTGTTAGAAATGCAAATTTTCAGGTCTGTCTCAGATCTCCTGAAACAAACTCTGGACTGGGGCCCAGAAATAATTTAACAAGCTTTCTAAATGATTCTGTGCTTCCTATCTTTTGAGAACCTATTAAGGTCCTATTTACCTACAATAACTATTAAAGGAATCAAGTGGTAAAAAATTGATATTCCAATTTTATGTTAATTTTATTTAAATATTAAAAATTTTAACTTAATTCTGTTTAAATAACAAAACACGTTTTATTTAAATACTTAAGTCTATTGACTTCTTTACCTCACATTTGAATGAAAACATAAGAAAGCACTTTCATAAACCTGAATTTAATTTGATTTGATTTGATTTTTCTCTTTTCTCCATTCTAATTATATATGTGCCTTTAGCTTGAATGAGTTGATGTTTAAGAAAAAACTTAGTTTTCAAACAATTCTAATACTCTATATATTCACAAATACATATTTACATCAAAAATAAATTTGTAGACTTTTTTTTTTTTTTGCCATTTTATGGCTGCCTCTGCCATAAAAGGAGGTCTCCAGGCTAGGGGTCAAATTGGAGCCAAAGCCACTGGCCTACACCACTACCACAGCAACTCCAGATCCGAGCCACATCTGCAACCTGCACCACAGCCCACAGCAATGCCAGATCCTTAACCCACTGAATGAGGCCAGGGATTGAACCCACATCCTCATGGATCCTAGTCTGGTTTATTAACCATTGAGTCACAAATGGAACTCCAATAAAGCTGTAGATTTAAGGTAAGTAAATTATTACACTATTATTAAATTTTGCTTTCGAGAACTAATTTCACAGGATTGTACAATCTATGGAGTCAATTATATATGGCAATATTTAATTTTATGGAAGATGAGAAATCATGGAATTTTCAGATCAAAATTCACATGTTAAGATAATGGTTCTCATCTACCAAAAGTGGTTCTTTAATAATTTAAACAGTATTAGTGTAAAAACAAAAATAGAAGTCTGGAGAAATTCTAGAGAAGGGTCATAAAGATGCAACATTGGTAGCTTTGCAGATGAAAGGGGACCATGAGCCAAGGAATGCAATCTCACAGAGTGCATGACAAAAAGGAAATCTTTTTTTTTTTTTTTTTTCTTTTGTTGTTGTTGTTGTTGTTGCTATTTCTTGGGCCGCTCCCGCGGCATGTGGAGGTTCCCAGGCTAGGGGTCCAATCGGAGCTGTAGCCACCAGCCTACGCCAGAGCCACAGCAACGCGGGATCCGAGCCGCGTCTGCAACCTACACCACAGCTCAGGGCAACGCCGGATCGTCAACCCACTGAGCAAGGGCAGGGACCGAACCCGCAACCTCATGGTTCCTAGTCGGATTCGTTAACCACTGCGCCACGACGGGAACTCCCCACAAAAAGGAAATCTTGATGGAACAAAATATTTTATAGGTTTTGAGTTACTACTGGCTAGAGAGTGCTGCTCAATAATAACAGCCAACTTGGCAGGAGGATTTGGAGAAAGAAGAAGTTTTCATATGTATTCTTTGCCAGTCTCCATGGTTTAAAAGATCCAACTTAGGTGATTTCAAGCTACCATATGAGGACAGAGACTACAAATTTGGGAAGAGATAAACACAGTTAACTTCAGCTGGCCAACAAACTGGTGCCAGAATCCAGCTGGCTACAGGGCTCTAAAAGTGTCCTTGCATGACTCCATTACTAAACATTTGATTGCTTTCACCAATATATCCTCTGTCAAATGGCCTCAAGAAATCTGGGTGGTGGTGTTTCTGGGGGTGAGGGAATGATTGTCCCCAAGTGGAATCATGTCTTTAACGTAATATTAAAAGATAATTTTTTTTAAAATCTGTTTTACATTTGAGTAAACTGTTGAATACCTACTTTATAAAAGGAAAGGTACCTGCAATTCTCCTTTATTCTATTCATTGTTATGATTTTTTTGTGTGTGGGACTATCATTTTTTTCTGGCTTTCATACAATTTATATTTGCTTCATACTGCTAAAAGATAAGAAAATTCTGCAGTATATAGGACCTGATCAAACTTTGAAAATTGAAATTTTAAAATCATACATATAAAATAACTTTGCATATATCCATTTTTATGTATGCAGGTGTAGTTTTTTATGAATTTCAGAAAAATTCTTTTACCTGAGTTGTCTTGGGTAAGTAATTTTTAGGATTTTAATCATTATTAGTCGTAATTTTTAATCATTATTAAAGAAAGAAACATGAAGTTACTTAGTAATTTCTTTAGCTATTTTTAAAGACTCAAATGTTGAGTAAATATTTAAGGAGCGAATCAAACTAATTTGGAGAGAAGACTTAAATACCATTATTAAGTGATCAAAATTTAAGAAACCATCAAAAAAAAGACTTTTCAAGTACAAACATCACTTTTAAAGCACATGAGTAGATAAACGAAACATATTTTACTAGAGCATGTTAAATAGGCATAAGATATCCATGATATTTATTCACCTTTACAAGATGAATTTTAAATATCATAGTAATGGAGATATTTTCAACATACTGTAAGGATTTTATGTTCTCAGAAATGAGTACTTTTTGAGCAGTTATAGCAATGACAAGTTTTCTTTAAAAGAATTACAGAAAAAAAATAGAATTAACAACATATAATATAGACACTGTTAATATTATTTATCAAAAGAATAATTCCTGTTTTTATTCTTTAGTCTGTAAGATGGGGGAGCTATTGCATTACATAAAACACTGGCCAGTTCTGATCCTCTAAGGCTTTTCCTTTGATTAAAACCATTTGTGGTAAATGACGCCCTAAGCCTTTATAAATGACATTTTAACTGGGGTTATGGTCTAATGAAATTGTATCTTTAAAGGGATTTCAATTGCTCTACTCATAAAATATTAGTTTATTAGTAATTCTCTTAAAGCGAGGTATCAATTCTTTCCATAACACCAAGATGTAGAGGCTAATATCCCATTTTTGGACTAACATTTATTACGCTTTATATGAGAGTTTGTTTATATAAACAGCATGAAAATACCTTTCCTCAAAAATAAATGCTCTGCTGTTGTTTCCTTATGCGTCCCCTTAAAACCCTCATAGATCTGGCAAGTCTCTTAATCCCCATCAAGGTTGAGAAGGAAGAAGAGGAATGCATCACAAATATAACCTTGAGTGAGTCCATGTCAGGAGAACAGAATGTCCTAAAATTTTAAGCATACAATATAACTGTTGAGAGGATGAAAAATATTACCACTCATACCCTAAAGTCTTGCTAAGCTGGGTTGAAAACTTGGGCATGAGCAACCAAGAATATCTAACACTTATATAATAAAATTTTTGCTACAGAAAGAATTTTCATGTTACTTCAGGACCTTCACGTTAGCTCATGTTGTACACATGGGAAAACAGAGACAAAGGAAATCTCCCTGCAGTATGCAGTTACATTTCTCCTGCTTTATTTTGGTTTTAGTAGAAACCCCTTGAAGTAAGACAGATGTATATTACCAGCCCTGTTCTGTAGGTTAAAAAAAACAGAGATAAAGAAGAGTTATTATTTTCTTCAAGTTACTCAGTTAATTATCAGTAATCACAGTGCTCTCTGAATTTTGGTTATTTCATCTTTATTCAAAATATGGGGAAAATATATAATACTTGCCTATGTAATTTAAGATTTTTAGACATAATGTATATGAAATTAACTTCTGGTTATGAAATATGTTTTTTAAAAGTTCTTGGTTTCTCATAGCCACTATAAGTAGCTGATCATCATGTATATTTGTATGGACAATTTACTTAAGTTTTAAAATTTTCCAAGGCAACCCAGAATACAAGTGTACCTCATTTTATTACACCTCGCTTTACTGATCTGTGCAGATTTTTTTTTTTTTTTTACTGATTGGAGGTTTGTGGCAAGCCTGTGTCAAATAAGTCTGTCAGGACCATTTTTTCTTTTCAACAGCATTTGCTCACTCCATGTCTCTGCTTTACACGTTGGTAATTCTTGAAAAATTACAAACTTTGTCATTAGCATTAATTTGTATGGTGGTATGTGATCAGTGATCTTTGATGTTTCAGTTGTTATTGTTTTGAGGTGCCACAAATTGCGTCCATGTAAGATGGTGACCTTATTTGATAAATTTGTTCTGTCTGCCCCACTGATTGGCCATTCCCTTGTCTTTCTGCCTCCTTGGGCCTTCCTATTCCCTCAGACACAACAATACTGAACAGAGGTCAGTTAATAACCCTACAATGATCTCTAAATGTTCAAGTGAAAAGAAGAGTTTCACGACTTTCACTTTAAATCAAAAGCTAGAAATGATTAAGTTCAGCAAGGAAGGCATGTTGAAAGCCAAAAGAGGCTAAAAGCTAGGCCTTTTGCACCAAATAGCCAAGATTTGAATACAAAGAAAAGTTCTTTAAGAAAATTAAAAGGACTCCTCCAGTGAACACACGTGATAAGAAAGCAAAATAGCCTCATTGCTGATACGGAGCAAGGTTTAGTTGACTGGTTAGAGGGTCAGACGGGTTAGATGATATTCCCTTACGCCAAAATATAAGCCAGAGTAAGGCCCTAAGTGTCTTCAAATTTATGAAGGCTAAGAGAGGTGATGAAGCTTCAGAAGAAAAGTCTGAAGCAAGCAGAGCTTGATTCAAGTGGTTAGGAATGAAGCTCGCTCCATAATATAAAAGTGTCAGGTGAAGCAGCAAGTGCTCATGTATAAGCTGCAACAAGTTACCCAAAAGATCTAGCTAAGATAATTAATGTAGATGGCTACACAAAACAATAGATACTCAACTTATAGGAAAGAGTCTTCTATTGCAAGAAGATCCATCTAGGATTTTCATATCTAGAGAGAACAAGTCAATGCCTGACTTCAAATCTTCAAAGGAGGGAGTTCCCGTTGTGGCGCAATGGTTAACGAATCCGACTAGGAACCATGAGGTTGCGGGTTCGGTCCCTGCCCTTGCTCAGTGGGTTAACGATCCGGCATTGCCCTGGGCTGTGGTGTAGGTTGCAGACGCGGCTCGGATCCCGCGTTGCTGTGGCTCTGGTGTAGGCCGGTGGCTACAGCTCTGATTCAACCCCTAGCCTGGGAACCTCCATATGTCGCAGGAGCGGCCCAAGAAATAGCAACAACAACAAGACAAAAAAAAAAAAAATCTTCAAAGGACTGGCTAACTCTCTCATTAGGGGATAATTCAACTGGTAACTTTAAAGAATACCTGACATAAAATAAGTATATAACATAAAAGTAATTTTAAAATTGGGAAACCAAAAAATTCATATGACTCACTTTATTGTGATATTTGACTTATAGCGGTGGTCTAGAATGGAACCTGCAATATCTCTGAGGTATGCCTGTACACAGAAAAATTAAAGTCCAATGGTAAGTGCTTTGAAGATGAGGGTCACAGTTTTTTTCTAACTGAAGTGGTTAATGAGTATCTTCTCAAAATGGTACCTGGTGAAAAATGAGAACACTTACTCATTTCAGAATATTAAGCTTTTAATTTAAAATTCTATTAATTCAGTTCTGTTTGAAAGGGAATAAATTTTTCTCTGTTGTTAACCATGACTTTAAAACTACTATATCAATTAATGCAAAGAAAGCTACTAGAATAATTTTAGGAATAAAAAAAATCTAAATACTCATCAGGAAATATATGGGCTGATTTTAGAAGTATAACTAAATAGGTAATTCAAGCTTATATGTAAGGCCACCACCTCTCACAATGTGTGAATGTATGTGTATATGTGTATACAGACTATAGAGTAATATAACTTTCCATAAAACATACATTAAATCATCCTTACAATAATTCTCCTGGGTGATTTGACCCATCAATAAAATGTTAGACATATTTAGAGACTTAGATTGTGTTTGTGGTGTTTGTGTGTGAAAGAGAGAGAGAGAAAGGGATGCATTGAGAGAGAATAACTGGTGTCAATTTTAAATGCCCAAGATACACAGTATAGGATCATGGTATTATCACAAGTTCACAAGCAGACCTGAAGTTTTATTTGCTGTGTCTGCTACATCTCAGCCCTGTAACTTTTGGCAAGCTCTTTAACTTTTCTGAATTTCTTCATCTGTAAAATTTAGATGACAATAACCACTGTATAGAGTAGGTAGAAATATGAAATGAAGTTTATGGAACACACAGAAGAGTACCTGACATAAAATAAGTACATAACATAAAAGTACATTTAAAACTGTTTTTAATATTAAGATAAGCTCAAAGGTATATGGTTTTACTTTTTGTTTTTTGTTTTCATTCAAATAGGACTTTAGGATAATTATAAATTTATTCTAAATCCACAAATTAATGCTTTAGTGAGAAAAGTCTCTGACCCAAGCACAAATATTAATTTAGTGTATATTTGATAGAACCATAATTTTCTTTTTTTTTTTTTTTTGTCTTTTGTCTTTTTTGTTGTTGTTGTTGCTATTTCTTGGGCCGCTCCCGCGCATATGGAGGTTCCCAGGCTAGGGGTTGAATCGGAGCTGTAGCCACCGGCCTACACCAGAGCCACAGCAACGTGGGATCCAAGCGCCGTCTGCAACCTACACCACAGCTCAGGGCAACGCCGGATCGTTAACCCACTGAGCAAGGGCAGGGACCGAACCCGCAACCTCATGGTTCCTAGTCGGATTCGTTAACCACTGCGCCACGACGGGAACTCCGTAATTTTCATTCTTTAATAAAAATATGAAAGTAAGTACTACTACTAGTACTACTACTAGGATTTTCTTGAGGCCTTTAAAACCATTACTTTTTGTCTAAGACTAGATTAACTTGCAATTTTTTGAATCTGCAAGAAAATACTTTTAAAAATTCAGGTGTAAATATCTAAAATCCTTTTTTAGACAAACCAGCCTTGAGAATATGTATGACAAATATCTACCTCCAAATCTTGTCCCAACTTCTGATTTTATGGTGAATTCAGCTTTAATTATTGGAGGACATCTGGCATTTTTACTGTTATTTATAACCCCACATTATGTATCTATGTTTTGTGCAGTAGGAAAGACAGTAGTATTTTTGATCCTAAATGAAATTCTCCTGTCAATAATTTTTTTCATAGTTAACACCAGATAAAGGTTAAAATTGTAGGCTGAAAGAACGGAGTTCCAGTCGTGGTGCAGTAGAAACGAATCTGACTAGGATCCATGAGGTTGTGGGTTCCATCCCTGCCCTGCTCATTGGGTTAAGGATCCGGTGTTGCGGAGCGCTGTGGTATAGGTTGCAGATGGAGCTCGGATCTGATGTTGCTGTGGCGTAGGCCAGCAGCTATGACTCTGATTAGACCCCTAGCCTGGGAACATCCATATGCCACGGGTGTGGCCCTAAAAAGCAAAAAAATAAAAATAAAAAATAAACAAAATTGCAGGCTGTATATAAGCTTACTGGAAGTCAAATCCTGAGGCAGGTTATTCAACCCCTTTCTGCCTCAGACTCTTCTGCAGTAATAATGGTATTGACTTAATAGGTTGTTATGATTATTGAATAAAGTGGCACATACCAAAGGCCTAGAATAGTGCTTGGTAAGTGTTCAATTAACAATAACTTTTATTTTTGTGAAAGAAAATAACACATAAGAAATCACTTGCCTACAGTGATTTCAAGTTTTGAATTTAAGGCTAGTCAGCAATTACTGAGGTTATGAGCTTATCTATGTTAGATTTTCTCATCACTAAAATTAACTATATAAATTTCTTAACTTTTTTAAATTTTTAACTCACAGTGCTTTATTCTAAAATGTGCTCTTCTCCCTTTCTATTGCATAGGTAAGCTAATTGATAAATAGGTAAGGTTATATCATGGACCACTGGAGATATCACAGTTTTTCTTAGAGGTAGAATTGAAATGAGGATACATCATTCCTGGGATCAGATTGCAGGGCACAACTTCTTAAAAGTTGAAAAATATCAGAAAAAAAATCATTCACATGCATTATTAATTCCTCAACATGCTAAGACTAAAATGAGACTTGAGAGAATAAGGCAAGAAAAGATAAAACCTTTTTCAAAATGAAGAAGTAAAATAAACAAGTTTTTCCCATAAGCCATTAAATCTACCTTGGAAATAGATAAAGGGGGAAAAAAATCCTGCACCACAAAAAAAATAGAGATTTGAAGGGAAGAGCAATTAGCCCAAAGCCACAAGAAAAAGCACTTTTTGTTTGTTTTCAAAGCAATCAAATCAGGTTCTGAAATAGCTTTTCCATTTTCTCTTGCTTAGTAAAAACAAACATCATACAAATCCCCAAGTGAAGGGAATGCTGAGCAAATTTGCATGTGCTTACAAACCAAAAGCATTTGAATGGGGCACTTAATTTATTTTAAATTATAAGCAACTTTTGCTTATTAATACACTTTATAACACTCTGTGGTTAAAGAATTCTTTAAACTCTTTTCAGATTAATAAAAATCATTTATAGAAAGGATAAGTATTACCATGTATCTTACTGGTTGCTGCTTATACCATGTGAGTATGCAAAGATATGACTGGATTCAGTTTTAATTTTCACTGCTTGATTGTGAAATTAGAAGTAATTATTTTAAAGTATTTCATATGTTTAACATAAATGAACATGTCAAATCCATGTACATTTTTAATTATATATAACATATAAAATACCATTTTACATGTGTACAAGTACAGATTTTGCAATATGCAGAAAAATTAGTTTTAAATTCCCCACCATATACTTCAAATCTAAACTTGAGACCAAAAAATTTACAATATCATGTTAAATGAAGATACATATATGTGTACAAATAAATGTGAACTTTTTTCAAAGATTTTAAAAGTAAACACTAACATGGTAATTATTTAAGACTGTTATTAATTACATTGGTTTTTTAAAACTAATTTTGAACTGATCTGATGGTTTCAATTGTCTCATTTCTATATTTTAATGCTCTAGTTTTTTCTTTTACTTTTTTTGTTTGTTTGTTTGTTTTGTTTTGTTTTGTTTTTTGTCTTTTTGCCATTTCTTGGGCCGCACTCATGGCATATGGAGGTTCCCAGGCTAGGGGTCGAATAGGAGCCATAGCTGATGGCCTACGCCAGAGCCACAGCAACGAGGGATCCGAGCCGCGTCTGCAACTTACACCACAGCTCACAGCAATGCCGGATCTTCAACCCACTAAGCGAGGCCAGGGATGGAACCCACAACCTCATACATGGTTCCTAGTCAGATTCGTTAACCACTGAGCCACAACAGGAACTCCCTTTTACTATTTTACAGTTATTTACACACAAAGTATATCTTTATGCATTATAAGCCCATCAATACAGTTTTAAAAATATTGCTTCATGTACTTGTATTTTAAATTAGATAGATTTAAAAAGTTGCAAAGAAAAACTACATTTATAGTGTCCCTTATGTTTTGCTATATTGTTCTTTTCCCAGTGTCTGTATTTTTTGTGTGTGCATTTGAATTAATATCTAGTTTCCTTTCATTACAGCCTGAAGAACTCCCTTCCAGGGCCTGTCTTATAGCAATACAGTCTCAGTTTCTATCTTGGAATATCTTTTTTTTTTTTTTTTTTTTTGTCTTTTTGCTATTTCTTGGGCCGCTCCCGCGGCATATGGAGGTTCCCAGGCTAGGAGTCGAATCGGAGCTGTAGCCACTGGCCTACACCAGAGCCACAGCAACACAGGATCCAAGCCGCGTCTGTGACCTACACCACAGCTCACAGCAACGCTGGATCATTAACCCACTGAGCAAGGGCAGGGACCGAACCCACAACCTCATGGTTCCTAGTCGGATTCGTTAACCACTGCGCCACGACGGGAACTCCTCTATCTTGGAATACCTTAATTTCTCCCTAATTTTTTGAAAAACAGTTTTGCAAAATATAGAGTTCTTGAACTGAACGTCTCTTTTTTTTCATCACTTTTAATGCATCATCCCACTGCCCTCTAGCTTCTTTGGTTTCTGAGGAGTCAGCTGTCAATAGCATTGAAAATCCTGTGTATGGGATGAGTCACTTTGTTCCTGCTACTTTCAAAGTTCTCTCTTTGTACCTGTCTCTCAAAGCTTTGATTATAATACATTCACATGTGAATTTACCTTACTTCGAGTTCACTAAATTTCCTTAGCTATGCAGATTAATGTTTTTCATTACATTTGGGGCATTTTCAGCTACTAACTCTTCAAATATTCTTTGTCTCTCTTTTCTTTAAAGAGCTTCCATTATATGTATGTTGATATGTTTCATGCTGTCCCACAGGTCTCTGAAGTTCTGCTCATTTTTCATTCTTTTTCTTTTTTTTCTAGTTGCTTAAATTGGATTATCTCAAGTTACCTATTTTCAAATTCACTGATGTGGCCTGCCCAAATTCTCTAGTGAATTTTTTTTATTTCAGCTACTGTACTTTTGACTCCAGAATTTCTATTTGATTCTTTTTTATAATTTATATCTTTTTATTGATATCTTCTATTTGGTAAGAAATCTTTCTCATATTTTCTTTAGTTCTTCATAATAAAATATTTCAGCTCTGGAAACTTGACCATTCCCCTTCCTCCAGAATTTGTTGTTGCTGCTGTTTGTTTATTTTCCTGAACATATGCTGTGGAGTATGTATTCCTTGTTATGTGTGTTAATGAAGCCTTTGCTTGCTTCAGTTAGTGGTCAAGTAATGGTTGAACAGAGATTTCCTTTAATGCTTTGAACCAGTGAATCTCCTAGATATTGCTGGAGGTGGTATGTTTATTTTGGTGTATACCTTTAATACTCTGTCAAGCAATTGATAAATCTCCCTTAGTATTCATTTTTTTGTTTTTGTAGACCCTCAAGGTCAACTAGAGGTCATAGATCAGTACCTTTTCAGGTCTTTCTTTAGTATGTGAACAATCCTGCACATAGGTGCGGCTTTCTAGATTCTCAGGAACATTTTGGAGTTTTTAAGTGACATGTCATTCTCCAATTATCCCTTTTACCTTTTTTGATCATCCTCCAGTTAGCCCCAACTTGTAATGCTACCTAGGTGACTATGTTGGCAATTATGACTGCAGTTGACCCTTGAACAACATGGATATGAACTGCCAGGTCCCCTTATGTGTGTGTTTTTTGTTGTTGTTGTTTTTTTAGAGCTGCACCCTCTGCATATGAAAGTCCCTAGGCTAGGGGTTGAGTTGGAGCAGCAGCTGCTGGTCTACGCCACAGACACAGCAATGCGAGATCCAAGCCAAGTCTACAACCAATACTACAGCTCATGGCAATGCTGGATCCTTAACCCAGTGAACGAGGCCAGGGATCAAACCCTCATCCTCATGGATACTAGTCAGATTATTAACCTGCTGAGCCACAACGGGAACACCTGGATTTTTTTTTTAATAAATACATATAGTACTCCATGATCTGAGGTTGGTTGAATCCGTGGATATAGAGGAACTATTACTGAGGGCCAACAAGTAGACCTGAGCATCTACAAATTTTTGTATCCGCAGTGGGTGCTGCATCAGTCCTCTGCCAATACCAAGAGACAACTGTAATTGTTTTTGACAAATATCCTAAAGATAGGCTGTTTCACAGAGGAGGGCCTGAATCAGATCAAATAAAGACTTCCTTTGAGAATGGAGCTTTTTGGTAGCTGCCACACAGGTCATATAGTGACAGTTATCTAGAGGATTTGAGGAGCTCTGATCCCATTTTGTCTCATCCCAGTAGCTTCCAAGTGGTTGGCTTTCACAGCATTCGTAGCTACCATGCTGTTAGTTTTCAAGGTTACTGCAGAGGTGGTGAGTCAGGGAATGAGATTAAGGCATTAAACATATATCTCAATGCTCTTGTTGAGATGCAGACATTTTTCTTGAATAAACATACTTTTGACTGTTGCAGGTCTTTAGCAGACTTCCAAAATTCTGAAAGCTTTGTTTCAAAATCTGCTAATTTTTAAAGTTTTTACAGTTTTTTTCCATCCCTCAACTCACATGCAGGAGTGGATTTTTGAAAGTCATTATTCTACCATTTCAGAATTGGCCCTCTCAGGAACTAGAATTGTGATCTAGATTTCCTGAATCTAAATTCATGCATTGTCTGAAAATACCATTTTTCTCCACTATATGGTGTTTATTTGGATAACTTACTCTCTTCAAACAATGTCATGACTACTGCCTACCTACCTAACCAAATATGTCACTGAAAAATCACCTTTTCTTGGATTTCACATTGAGTTGACCATGCCACATCAGTCACTCTAGGTACAAAGATGTGAGAATGACAATTCATATTTAAGCAATGTAACTTTAATTTTGTTTTAGATTCTTCTCAAAAATCACCTTCCAAGAATGCCTGATTCTGCATTCTCTGTCATCTCCCTTGTTCTGAAGCTGGGGTCTCATATAGAGTTCCTAAGACTTGTTGATAAAGGGGCACACTATTGGCAGATGGACCACGGAATGTTCAGCATGATGTGCTTTCACAGGCTGGAGGAGCACTGCTGTACTTGCTGAAGTTTTCTGTATAATCTACATAGCAGTATCTATGGATACTGGAGGAGTGTTCAGGAGAGAAATCCTCCCAGTGGGCAGTACATCCTACAGTATATCTTGTTGTCTATTTTGTTTAAAAACTGAGATGGCTCGAAGTTAGCACTTACCTTGCTTTGTGAAGGTGGCTAGGTGGAGTAGGACTTAGAAGAAACATTATAGTGAGGAGGAGGTTGGTGGAAGATACAAGTAGATGGACCACTCACCTGAATGGACCAAGGCTCAGAATTTGACAATATTTAACCATATAAATACTCACTTATAAGCTCCCCAAAATAAAGAAAATTGCCTGTGCTGCTTTCTCAGTAGGGTCATACAAATGATCACCCTAAAGATAGAGGCTATTCATGGGATCAGTATTAAAACTTACACTTCAACAAAGCTAACTTGGCTACTCTCCCAGCTAATTGCTTCCCTTTTTAGCAGGAACAATCAATCCTGAGTCCCAGTGGGGAATGTCACCCATTCCCTAGAGCTGACCTTTTGTTCTCACGTGTAAAATAGACATATTCTAGATTTGATTGTATTTCTCTTTATCATGTCTCTGCCAGAAGCACTCTCTGAGGAATTTCAGACTGCCTTATACAACATCATGTTATGTCATAAACGATCATCTTCTAAAATGATTTCCTTTCAAAGTTAAAAAAAAAGACAGTTATGGAAATAGTTAAGAGACAACACCTTGTCCATGTTGAAGTACACTCTAGTAGGTGCGCTATATGTACCAAACCAGTGAACAATATAAAATATTTTCCCCATAACTAAGGTACATAAGTTTAAGAACAAAAGGATAGAAATGGAGATGGTAACTCTCATTCAAAGACATAATGATCTCCTGGCAGAAAATATTGCTTCACATCCCTATTAATTTGTGGTCTGCTGGTGTAGAGATTGTAATCCCTGTGGAAGGATGCTCCAAATAGGCTCTGCATGCCCCTGAGTGAACTATTACAACAGAGGTTTTGGGTGTTGACTGGGGTTAAAGTCTTTCTGACTAAGGGGAAATGACATGGTGCTACAAAACTGAGCCAGGAAAAGCGTGAACAGAATCTTAGGGCATCTCTGAAGCTCCATGTCCACATCACCATCAGTGGTAAATATTGGAAGAATATAGACAGGACCACAAAGAATTCCAGCTCCTTAGGTATGAAGCTTTGAATCAAATCACCTAATCTCCATCTCAAGTATAAAGCTATGACAACTGAAGCATTGGATAAAGAGAGGGGATTATGAATAGCAGGTTTTAAAAAAAGATTTATAAATAACCATCATGGTCTTATATTCAGTTGCAGAAGTACTGGCATTATCAGCTATGTATATTTTATTTCTTGTACACATTTTTAGTTTTTATATTTCAGCTGTTTTTTTTTTCTTATCTCATTTCTCCACCATTCTATTTGTGGAAGTTTTCTGTATAATCTACATAGCAGTATCTATAATTCTACATAAAATACATACATACATACAGATTACTAAATTGAGAACTTTTGTAAAGTTTCTAAGCTTCATGTTTTCTTGAGGAAACAGAGGGTTTATGTTTTAATTTTACTTAAAACATTGCAGCATAAATGTTGGTGAAGTGGTAATTTTCTAACTACTACAGTTTTATTATTGAAAAATATATTATACCTAAGTTAAAAATAATTGACTAGACTTTTTTTTAATGCTTCAAACTCTAGTGATTGTGCATGTGTGTGTATGAAAGAAAGAAAATAAGAGAGAATGGGGGATATTCCTGCATATATGCAGTGTTACTCATTTTAAAAATTCACTTGTTGATATTTAAAGGCAAGAATACATCACCCTCATAATTAGTGGCATTAAGTTGCTGTTAAGTCTTTTCAGATATTAAAGTTAAAGTATAGTAACAATCATTGCTAGTTACCTGGTCTATGAAAAAGAATTTGTTTTTGAAATTAGAATACTATAGCAGAATTTTTTCAGTTGTTCCATATGTATCCAAATTAATGTAATCAGCAGAGTACAGGTTTACATAAATGGAAAATTTTCCATTAACCTTACTGCCAAATATGCATCATCATCATCTTATTTAACTCCATTCCCATCTCCTCTTGATACTCACTTTTCATCTGATTACTGATTATTAAAACTTCTGCCAAGGTGTTTGCAGCAAAAGATATGGGAGATATTGGTTTTCATTTGAATGAAAGGTTAAGAGAAAATCAGGAGAAAATCTGAATTTTGAAGTTTATAGGTGACTGCTATTTCTAAGATAAGCCTGAGACATGGAATTGGATATAGTAATATGCACTTAGGATATCACACTTAAAACAATATTTCTGAACCTAATATATTTTTAAATTTAAATGACAATATTTTAAGTGATAACTAATAACTTTTGATCATTAAAAATTATAGATGGTTTGGCCTATTTCAATACTAAACCAGTATCCGTAGAGGTGGGGGCTTGGGTATCTATTTATTTCTGCAAATTCCATGGGCACTTGTTATTACTAATCCTAATTAAAGATTTCTGGCTGTTTTTTATATTAGGTTTTAGGCCATGCCCATGGCATGCAGAAGTTCCTGGGCCAGAGATCAAATCCACACCACATCAGTGACAATGCCAGACCCTTAACTGCTAGGCCACCAGGTAACTCCAAAGATTTCTAATTAAGATTTCCATAAAACTATCACAAGTTCATTCAGGTTAGAAAAAGGCTTCTTTTCATGTGGTTCAAATAATTTGAGTATAGGTATGACAAATCTATTCACCTTTTTATATGTATTTATATAAGGGACACATGCAGAAACTCTCTGCAAGGACATTAGTTGTAAGTGTGGATTTTCATACAGAGCCAATCTTCAGAATGTGTGAAAAATGCAGCTGTGTATCAGAGTACCAGGTAAAGCTTGTGAGATTATGCCCAAACTGACCCTGTGATAGCATCTGACATTTTCACATTGCTTACTCCCTTAGCCTTAGCTGACAGGAGAGAGATTTCATTTTATTTTTATTAAAAAAAAATTTTTAGATCTTCTTTTATTTGTTTTTTAATTTTTATTATGATAAGCAATGAGATCCTGCTGTATAGCACTGGGAACTATATCTAGTCATTTATGATGGAGCATGATAATGTGAGAAAAAAAGATGTACATATGTATGTGTGACTAGGTCACCTTGCGGTACAGTAGAAAATTGACAGAAAACTCTAATGGAAAAAAAAATCGTTAAAAATAAAAAAAAACATTAAAAAATCATTAAAAAATCATTAAAATAAAAAAATTATTAATCTAATTTTTAATTTAAAATTTAATTTAATCAGTGACAAAACATTGATTTACAATGTTCTGTCAATTTCTACTGCACAGCAAAGTGACCCAGTCATACATATACACATATCTTTTTCTCACATTATCCTCCACTCTGTTCATCACAAGTGACTAGATATGTAGTTCCCTGTGGTATACAGCAGGATCTCATTGCCTGTCCACTCCAAATACAAGTTTTCATCTACTAGCCCTAGACTCCCAATCCATACCACAGGAGAGAGATTTTAAATCGTGAAACCTTATTTCTGCATCAGAAACCAAAATTATGTTTCAGATTATAAAATTTTGCATCAATAGTGAACCCTGTATATTAAGGAAGAAAAAATAAAATGAGGAATAAAATCCAGATCAAAGGCACTAATGAGAAGGGCAAGCTTGAATAGATTCTGATTTAGGAAACCCTGGTCTAAAGAATCCAGAAATAAATTCCTAGAGCTGGAGAGATCAACTGATGGGGCAGTTACCACATACCAAGTGTTATTAAGTACAGATTGAAGTGGCAGAGATGATAGAATGACTAGAATACCATTGGAATTTAAACAGTAATTGAATTGAAAAATTTTTGTGTTTACATTTACTACTCATGCACACTTTTAAATTTTTATTTTATTTTATTTTATTTTGCTTTTTAGGGCCACACCTATGGCATATGGAAATTCCCAGGCGAGGGGTTGAATTAGAGCTGCAGCTGCCAGCCTATGTCACAGCAGTACAGGATCCATGGTGCATCTGCAACCTACACCACAGCTCACAGCAACAGTGGTTCCTTAACCCACTGAGCAGGGTCAGGGATCAAACCCTCATCCTCATGGATACTAGTGGGTTCATTACCACTGAGCCACAACAGAAACTCTGTTAGCACACATTTAAATGCCACATACACATTAAGAAGTTACCATTTGAATTTTGCAAGCAGAGATGTCAACCTCATGCATGAGATAGGCAAGCTCTACAGCTTTTTGACAGCTTCATCTTTTCAGGCATTACCATTTATTTCTCTTCTTCTCTGAGAAATTTATGTCTCCCCTAGGATTTATATTACCTCAAGAGATTTTATGGTAAACACCAGTGCACCAGTTGTGTCTGAAGAAAATGCGAAGGTGTTTATATGTTCTAGTATAGTAATGTCCTTAGCTATTGCCAATTCCTAGCAATTTGAGAGTTGTCTCAAAAAATTATTTTTCCGTTCATTGATTCTGGGGTTTGATTTCATTTTTCTTTTAGTTGTTAAAAACATACAAAACAAACAAAAATGGTTTAAAATCTAATGATTAAAACAAGAAGCATTTTATTTCACTTATCTAAAAGAGTACAATTATACATGTATGCTGTTGTTAGGATACTGTTGTGCAACCACCTGCCTTGGCCAGGCACAATAATAACCACTTGCCTGAGTTGTCTCGCAACAGGAGATCTCAAAGAGGAAAGTGGTGCTGCTGATGAAAACTAACCAGGATAATTTGAGGGAGGACAAAAGGAGGGAGAAGATGCCATCCGAAATATGTCCTGCCAACCTCTCAGAAACTCTCATGCTAGAATCCATCTTGGCTGAGAGAAAAGTGCCCCACCAGGAAGGGCTCTGAGTCAGATCAAATATGGCCAGAGACAACCTGGAAACTAACACCCCTATGTAAACTTGAGACTTTGAGCCATGTGGCAGATCAATTCTCCTGGGTACCCTTACCCTACTGCTCTCTGCTCACATTTGTTAGGTTTGCCAAGAGAGAAACATGCATGACCAAGTTGGTAAAGCAAGAGAGATTTATTAAGGCCTCAGAGAAGAATGAGCTGAGCTCAAGATGGAACCAGCCCCAATTGTGAGGAGATGCTAGGCTTATAAAGGATCTGTGGCTGGAGTTTATGGCAGGAACTTGTGATAGGAACAGTGTAGGAGGAGGGGAAAGTCAAGGTAGGGGTAGGGGGTTGAGTCCCATGACAGAGTGCAGTTAATCTTTGTAGGTGGTTAATCTATCCAGGCAGTTGTTTTCTACAGGCCATTGTTTCTTGATGCCCAACTTGAGCATACACATTCCAGAAAAGGATGTCAATCTTTTGCTGGGCTGAACCCATGTCCACAGCAGGTCTCCAAGGTGAACAGTCACATTCAGGGGTTGGGGGTGTCCGTGTCCATCCTCCTGGGAACCTACTAGCATGACCCTTCTCAATAAAGTCTTTTGCTTTTTCAGCCTGTGTTTCTCCTCAGCCAATTCATTTCCATGCATCAGACATGAGCTCACTCTTGGGCCCTGGAAGGTGTCCCTTTTCCAGCAATGCTGTTAGTAATAGGCTGAGTTTTTCTGGTCAGCCATCATGAATTTTCAGGTGAAATCAAATGGGACACTAGGACTCCTGGGTACAAATCCTTTCTGTATTCCATGTTTCTTGTTTGTAGGAAATAAATTTCATTCAGACTCCTTGACTTTCCCAGACTTCAGAGGGCAGTTTCAGTTGCTAAATAGGGAAGGGAAGGAATGCAGAAACAGGGGAGGAGCAGTCAAGAAAAAACAGTGTAGCCTTGGGGCAGGGTCCTGGTTCTTTCTCAAAAAATATATATAATAATATCTTTGAGTTCTTCTGCAGAACCAAAGCTCCCCCCTCCCCCCTGCCCCCCGCCAGGTGGAGGATGGCAGCTTCAGGTCGAACACAAAACTCCTGGAGCATCACCCTGTTACCTCACCACCAACTAATGAGAAGAAAGTCACCCACCCTGCAGCCTTCATCCCAAATTTTGCCTATAAAAACTTCCCAAACTTCTGGGGATTTCAGGGGTTTTGAGTATGAGCCACCTCTTCTTGCATGGCCCTGTGATAAATTGTTCTCTGCTCCAAAACTCTGACATTTTGGTTTGTTTGTCCTCACTGTGCATTGGGCTCATGAACTTGGTAACACAGGTATGTTTCTTATCTGCCACTGGAATAGAATCTTCCAAACATTCAGATTTTCTGTATTGTGGAGCACAGCCTAATATAGACCTGAGGTAGAATCCATTCAGTTGAAGTAGTAGAAACTAGAAAAATTCACTTAGTAAACTAATATTGATTGAGAACATGGTGTGTGTCAAGGATGTGGCTCAATCATACATTCCTATGAACCAGTCTCAAAAGGCACAGGAAGAACTTCTAATAAGCTAGGACAGTACTTGGAGGCAAGGTGGCATGAAATAGCCTTGGAGTAAGATATTTCCTCATTATTTCTCAAGTAAATTTTAACACATTTTAAAAAAATCAAATATGATATGCATGTGACTAAAGAATTAATATATTTGTTGGGATAAAGCAGTGGAGGGGAGGGGGATTCTTTTCTAGCCTGAAGCCAGAAGACATTATTGTAATAGAGTATTTATGTGGCTACACTTTTTTAATTTCCCTTGGAAAAATAATATTCCCTGTTTTTATGTTGTCAACCTACTTTCTAAGCGTTAAATTTATTTTAACAAAGAACTATGGGGAGTTCCCGTCGTGGCGCAGTGGTTAACGAATCCGATTAGGAACCATGAGGTTGCGGGTTCGGTCCCTGCCCTTGCTCAGTGGGTTAAAAATCCGGCGTTGCTGTGAGCTGTGGTGTAGGTTGCAGACGCAGCTCGGATCCCGCGTTGCTGTGGCTCTGGCATATTGGACCCCTAGCCTGGGAACCTCCATATGCCGTGGGAGCGGCCCAAGAAATAGCAAAAAGACAAAAAAAAAGAAAACTATGTCATTTTTATAGAGATCATTTTATCATCAGAAATCTGTAGACTAACACTAAGATAACAAAGATAATAGACATTTTAATGGCTATAGAAACTCTGACTGATATCTATTAAAGTTTTCCTGAAAGTCAAGGTTTTTTCCCTAAATATCTGTTTTCTTACTAGAAAAATTTATATAAATAGAGCTACAAGAATAAAAGTATAGTACTATAAACATAATTTTAACTCAAGATTAACCTTTCTCCTTAAATGAACTACAATTTGTTACCATAATGTTTACATCTATTTCATTGAGATAAAATAATACGACAATAATTAGAATAGAAAAAGAGAAGAAAGATACGATTTCATTTCTCTAACACAACTCAGGATTATAATCTAATCTCCATCTATATCCATAATTCATTTTCAACTGCTGTAGACATGTATATTTCATGACTAATCTTCCCTATATATTTTACTTATTAGAAGGAATAATTTTAATTATTTAGAAGGAAATATGGAAATGTTCACATTTAGCCAATTTGGTGAATTTTATGTCAGTAGTTATTTAAAGATTTTATTTCCATTCTTGGAGAAAAGATGCAGTGCCACCATTAGAAAATTATGAGTACTCTGCCCAAGTGCCTTGCAAGTGCCACATTTCGTTTCTAAAATCCAGTCTGAATTTTGTATTGACACTGGCAGGCAGTTTTAATGAAAATCATCTCCCAGACAGCTGCAACTTCCACTTCAGTTTTAGTCACAGCAGCGCTCCTGATTAGCCCCTGCAGGAGCTGCTACAAGGCTGAACCCAAATCTACTCTTCAGAGTCACTGTGACATGCAGAACACAAGGCCGCTACTTATCAAAATTCATAAACGCAACATGATAACCTTTCTGTGTGGCTTAATCATTGTCTATGCTTAGAATAGCCATAGATGTTCACATAATATGCATTGTCTAAGAACTTTAGGCATAAGGCTGGTAATTTGTTATTATGTGATTTTTGCCTGCTAATAATATATGATGTACAAGAGCATGGTGAGTTAAAATAACAGCTGAAACCCCCACCTAAGGTTTTTATTCTAATCTTTTGTATTTATTCATATGCACTCACAGTCTTGGTTTCCTGTAGGTTTTCTGTATAACTCAACAGGTGCAGAATCTGCATAGTTCATTCCAATTCTTATGTAGAAAGGGCACAGCACGGAAGTGAGGTTTTATTTAGAAAAAAATTTACCATCAAAGAGTTTAACTGAACAGTCCTTATGCTGGCAGAATTTTTATGAACCTACAAGATTTTATTATAATAGAGTTGTAAGTTTGTGCTTTATTTTTTCTTTCTGATTTAACTTGCTGCAAGATCTTAGATTCTGACTAGTTATTCTGGATTTAACATTCTTGTCTGTGTGAGTATGAACATGTGTATCTCTGTGTGTGCTTGTGTGCACTCAGCCCACAAAATAAGCTGGGTCCCCAAGGGACCTAATAAAATTGGGGGCAAAGTCAGACAAAAAGTGGCAATCATGCAAGAGGCTGCATTGGTGGAATATTTTTAGGAAATCAAAGGAAAACTATCTGTGGCTTGGAATAGGTAGGGAAGATCTGTGAAAGAAGTTGGTTTTGTGCATTGAACAGAAAATTAAAATTGGAAGGCAAAGATGAGCACAAAAAGACCAAAGAAGTTTTGGTCAGAATTTACATGTCATCTTTACATGCCGGTAAAATCTACATAAAGTCTCAAATAACTAGAGATTTCTCTCTTTTTCTTTGGTCATGTCTGCAGCATGAGGAAGTTCGTGGTCCAGGGATTGAACCTATGCCACAGAAGTAACCCAGGCCACTACAGTGACAACGCTGGATCCTTAACCCACTGCACCATAAGAGAATTCCTAATCAGAGGTCTTAAAAAAGCTCTAGAGTCAACTCCTCTATTATTTTACTCCTAAAACTTACATATTTTGCTGAGAGAGGGAGAAATTATTTGAGCCAGGCTACACAGCATAGGCAATTAGTTCAGAGAAAATCCTGGACCCTGGGCCTTCCCAGAGTGAGAAATGAGGTATAAGTAAAATAATAAGAAAAAACTGATATTTATCAAAGGGTATTACAGGGCCAGGTTCTGTTCTAAGGGAAAGCAGCAAAGAAAATTAATTTTAAAGTGATTTATACTCATGAAAGTGGAAGCTCAGTACCAGCCATGGAAGAGAATGGTGAAAGCAATGTTAAGACTAGACTTGTGAGTGATAAAGGGACCAACAGAAGACAGAAAAGGGAAAAACATATCAGAAGAATGGGAAGAAAGGAGGAAGAGGAAGATAGAGAGGATGGGAGTGGTTCCTGAGTCCTTTCAGCAAAACCGAGGCTGAAATCATCAGCTCCAGTACACACTGCTGTGGGACAGCACACAGAATTTGAGCAAAAGGAGTGGAAATTTTGTGCAGCCGCTTCATCCAGACAGTGATTACAAGCAGAATTATGATCACTGTATAAAATAATAATATTGTATGCAATTACATCCTACAGCTCAATTCAGATATGATGCAGTTGGTAAGGAATGGAATTTGCATTGAGAGACAGAGGCAGACAGGTATTTCTGGATCCAAGAAATCTAAGCAGGTAAGTAAATTGCAGAAAAGGGCCATCTGCCCTCTAATCTGATTTAAGCAGTTTTTTGTTTTGATTACTGTCACAGATGCTCCAGTGAGAAGAGTGTAGATTCTAGAAAGTACTGAGAAAGGAGCTCCCATAAAGCAGGTAGTAATTCAAGTATGAAAAATAGTTATGTAAATCTGGGAGAAGCTTTCAGAAGGTGAGATAAACCCATAGAACTTTACAGTACAGAGTGAACCCTAATTTGAACTATGGACTTCAGTTAACATATAAATACTGGTTCATCGATTGTAACAAATCTACCACACTGATGCAATAATAGGAAAACTACAAGGGGGAAGGAGAAAAGATATATAGGAACTCAGTAATTTTATGTTCAATTTTTCTATAAAACCTAAAATTTCCCCTCCCCACCAAAGAAGAAGAAGGAGGAGGAGGTGAGATAGATGAGTAATGAGAAACACTGTTTATTTAGAATTTGGGTGAGATAAGGAAAAACACTATTTAGAGACTAGGAGTTTCTGATACCTAGTGTATAGTTTCAATACTATTAAAGGGAGTAAAGGCAAGAAGGAGTAAATGAATGAAGAGGAAATGGATTCAGGAAGCTAAATTCCTCAATATGACCCTTGCCAGTAAAAGAAAAGAAAACAAATACTAGTATGTTTTATAGGAGAAGAAGAATCGAGATGAAATGTCAATGGGAAAAGAAAGTTAGATGATAGTATATTAACTCTTAAAGTCAGATGGGTTGAACTACAAAGGGTAAAAGTATCCTATTGGAACAAATAGCCCAGCTTGGCAGACTTTTTGAGAGTACGGGAAAGGAGTGTGAACAAGCAAGAGAAATGTTAAATAAAAGTTGCACAAGGAGTTCCAGCTGTGGTGCAGTGGATTCAGAATCTGACTGCAGTGGTGCAGGTTGCTGTGGAGATGCAAGTTCATTTCAATTCCTGGCCCAGTGTAGTGGGTTAAAGGATCCAGCATTGCTGTAGCTGCAACTTGGATTCAATCCCTGGCCTGGAAACCTCCATATGCCATGGGTGTGGCCATCAAAAAAAAAGTTCCACAGGCAATTTATTGAGCATCTAGTGGCACCAAGTCCTGTCCTAGACATTGAAATCCAAAGGCAAGTTAAAATGCTTATAGGACCATAGTTTAAGGAAGGGTTAATAGAGTGTGGTGTGGTTTTTGTGCAGATTGATGTGGGGGTACTTGGGGGAGGGTATCTAATTCAGGCTGCAGTCAGGGAGGGTGATTATGGCAAATTTCTGGAGGTAAGTACTTAGGATCCTCATGGAAGTTGTCTCTGAAGAAGTTCAGGGATAGGGGCAGTTAGCATATAATATCTATGTAAGGAAGAATCTATGTTTTTCTAATATAACTTCCAAAATACCAAGGTAACTAAGGGAATTATTTATCTGAGGTGTGGTGGCCTTTTCTAACTTCATTTTCACCCTGAAAAGAGATAAATATTCCCCTTGGTGCTCTCTCTCTGATTATAGTTTTCTCTATCATATTGCCCTTTGGGCTTATGGTACTTCTTTGATATCCAGATACCAAAAACCCTTCCATGACAGGTCCATGGGACCCTGGACACCAAGCTAAAATCTCTACACAAGAATTTACTAAGAGATTAGTTGTAATAAAGGGAAACTAATCTCAGAGTAGCAGTCGACAAAGATAGTTTTAAAATACAGCTTTCTCGACAAATACCATATATCACTTATATCTGGAATCTAATATATGGCACAAATGAACCTTTCCACAGAAAAGAAAATCATGGACATGCAGAACAGACTTGTGGTTTTCAAGCGGGAAGGGGAGGGAATTCCCAAATGGATTGGGAATTTGGGGTTAATAGACGTAAACTATTGTCTTTGGAATGGATAAGCAATGAGATCCTGCTTTATAGTACTGGGAACTATGTCTAGTCACTTATGATGGAGCACAGTAATGTGAGAAAAAAGAATGTATACATGTATGTGTAGCTGGGTCACTTTGCTGTACAGTAGAAAATTGACAGAAACACTGTAAACCAGCTACAATGGAAAAAAATCATTATAAGTGAAAAAAAATACAGCTTTCTCATCATTTATTTTTTGTAGCTAAAACATTTAAGGTCTAATCTCTTAGCTTAGGATTCTTGCCTTCATATGGGAACAACCATCTTTTAAACACTTAATAATACCTTGGATAACTTTTCTGCTGCAAATCTATGTCCAAAGAATGAGGCCCAGAGAAGGAACTTTCTTTTCTGATGTTACACCATACACAAGGATTAATACCAGGACTAATATAAAAGGATATTAGAAGTGACTTCATTCCTTTCTTAAGTCCTTTACCCAATATATAGATAGAGAGCAGCAAGGGAACCACCTTTCTAAAACTGTCTTTACACAGAGAGTAGGGATCAATACTGGGATTCAGCAACATGACTTTTAGGAAGATGGATTAAACCAGGTAGCACCACCTCGACAATGGTGATATTGAGCTATTACAAAACAAATCAGAGCCCAGACTCAGTTACTGCCACTGAAGGATGACAGTGAACTTGATCACAAAGAAAGAGACAAGAATGAAATGCTAGAGGTGAGTTTAAAACCACAGCAGGGAGGGAATTCTAGAATGATGAAATGAGGATCTTGAAAATCTGCACTTCAATAAAATCAGTGCAAACAATAGCAGAAGTTGTCAAAGTCGCTTTTTTTCAGAACTGTGTAAGTTAATCAAAGGCTTATAATAATTCAAGGAATGTTACTCAAAAAGAATGCCTGAATCTTGTCAATCAGGCCCAAATGGTACAAGATAATATGCTTGAGCCAGATTGGCAGAACAATTTTATTTAGTCCTCTGGACCAAAACTTGGCCAGACTTTTCTTGAACTAGGTTAGTGAGCATACATAAATTAGTAGTATTGCTAAGTATTACTGTATTTTTCCTGAACAGAAGACTTTCTCCTAATTCATAGCACAAAGCTGGGCATACAATTACCTTTTGTAGAAAAAGGGAAAAAAATTGGTGAATAAATGAAAGAAAGATGACTTGTGCCACTTATGTATGAATATTATCTGGCTGGCTTATTATTTGTAGAGAAAGTCAGCAAGATGTGCGTAATGCTTACCATTTGGAACAGTTACTTAAAACTTCTGAGTCTTAGTTTCCTTGTGGATAAATTGAGGTCAATAATAACAATACTGCCATCTATGTGCAGTGGCAGTATCATACTTAGTAAGGTTTATACAAGACTCAATTGTTCAATGATAATAACAGTACCTCTAATAATACACAGATAGATGGTACTATTTTTGATAGGGACGGAATAGGATAGTTACACAGGTAGTTGTGGAAGTCCCAATAAGAGACCATAAGATAGAGAGGGGAACCTAGTAAACTTTGGGAGATCACGATAAGTTAATAATTGCTCAAGAAAGCATCAGAATGAAGCAGGCTTGCTTGACTTGTGGAGGTGTGAGATATGCCTCAGGTCATTGGGTTGGGGATGGAATGAGGCCTGCATTCAGGTTCAGACCAAGAACAGGAGTTTAAGGACCACCTGATTTGAATAAGCACGATGACAGTCCTAATTTGACCTTATAGGGTCAAATACTCTCTAATCAGATAGCAAGGAAGAGATACTACTCCAAGATAGAGGAAGAGGCAGTCTTTTCCTACCCCCACTTCTCTTGGATTCTAAAACTGTAGTCCACCTAATTCTTGGGGCAGAGCCTCTTTGCCTGCCCACTTGCATCTTTCACAAGCAGCCTATCTTAATAAATCTATTTCTTGCCTATCACTTTGTCTTTTGCTGAATTCCTTCTGTGTGGAGGCATGAAGAATCTGAACCTCAGTGAGTCCAGATACTGGGTGAGTGATTCTAATTTAAAACTGGATTCACGTCCCAATCTGGGTTCTGACTAGGTTCAAGCCATTAGTGCTATCAGTTTCATTGTGAGCGCTAAGAGGTA
Source organism: Sus scrofa (assembly GCF_054392235.1). Lineage (NCBI taxonomy): Eukaryota > Metazoa > Chordata > Mammalia > Artiodactyla > Suidae > Sus > Sus scrofa. Next base: position 182,685,689 of record NC_139383.1, on the reverse strand, counting down.
ATGTATGTTGAATGCACAACATAGTACCTGGCACAGAACAGGATTCAATACATATTTCTTAAATGAATAAGGAAATGAATATATGAACAAATAAATGAACAATTAAACACAAAAAATTCCTTTCTGGGAAGGGACAGCTTATGAGTATAGGGCCACTTTCTTGCTGATCCACTGATGTACTAGGCTCTTTATTTTCCTTCTATTCCCTTATTAGATATAGGACTCATCCAAAGAGTGAAGGAATGGACTTCAGGTTCCCTGGGGGCGTAGAAGACTGTGGGATCTGAAAGGTAGGAAATCAGTAAAAGGAGGAATAAATAAGAAATTAGATTGAGGAAGGAAACAGGGGTGAAATATTGACAGCTTTGAGAGGGGGAAGAATTTAAAACAGTATAGTGGGAACTGAAATAGAAAATTTTAAAAATGGAAGCACTATAAATTCAGAGGCTTATCACACTAGGAAAATCAGACAGCAGAATTATCATCAGATTCATGTAAAGCCATTTGAACTTATTTAAAATGTCACAATTGTCCTGCCCTCAATAAGTATATACATGATGGGATTAATAGCATAACCTGGACACCAGGGATCTCTGACACTACACTGTATTCCTTTCTTTTTTACTTTTTTGGCCACCCCTGAAGCATGTGGAAGTTCCTAGGCCAGGGATAAAACCCACACCTCAGTGGTAACCAGAGCCAGCAGTGACAACACTGAATCCTCAACTTGCTGATCCATCAACTCCTGTATTCCTTCCTATTTATCATTTTCTGAGTCATAAGTGCATGCCTTAAAAATGCTAACACATATAGTTTATATGTTTTAAATATACCATAAAAGCTCAGGGGGAAAAAAAATGTCCATATTCTTATTTAGAGGTGAATGTCTTTATTAAAGTTTAATAATAAAATAACAATAATAAACCAAATTTAAGCATGGGGTTTACTGTGTGCCAGGCACTATTTAAAGGCTTTAGGTATTTTTACTCATCTACTCCTCACAACAACCCACTAAGATACTGTTAGTATTGCCAATTGATAATTAAGGAAACTTAGGCATAGAGAGATTAAAACACCTTGCCCATATTTATTCAAACTAGGGTTAAAATCAAACCTAACCTGTCAGATACCAGAATTTTTTCATAAAATTCAGCCTTGACTTAGAAAATTTGCCTTATACTTTAAGTCATTATGTAACAGAATTTATCTTTTTATAGTGCTTTATGAAAATAGAGGCTATGTGGAATTGTGATTGACACTGGAAAAAAACAGACTTAAACATGAGGCTCCAAGGAGTTCCTATTGTGGCACAGCGAAAATGAATCAGACTAGGAACCATAAGATTGTGGGTTCAATCCCTAGCCTTGCTCAGTAGGTTAAGGATCTGGCATTGCCATGAGCTGTGGTATAGGTCGCAGATGTGGCTTGGATCCTGCATTGCTGTGGCTGTGGTGTAGGCTGGCAGCTGTAGTTCCAATTTGAGCCCTAGCCTGGGAACCTCCATATGCCATGGGTGTGTCCCTAAAAAGCAAAAGCAAAACAAAACAAAACAAACATACAAAAAAAAAAAAAAACCCAAAAAACCAAGAAACCCCAAAGTGAGACTTTTACTACAAAATGTCTTCTATAGCTAACTACACCTCTGCCCTCATGTCCATGCTAACCCCAGAATCACAAGCAACTGCTGATGCAATTGCTCTACTTTCATATTTGATGGGGTTTGGGATCTTTTCTACCTCAGCTCCAGGCATTTTTCACAGGAAACACCTTGTGAATAGAAATATGGGATGTGATAGGAGAAAAGGGCTGTAAGGAGATATAACTATTTTTGAATTGGTCAATATCATCTGTATAATATGGTACCAGTCATTTAAACTTGATTTATCTTCATTTATCTCAAAAATTAACACACTATAACACTGTATTATACACTTAAAAGTTGCTAAGAGATTAGATCTTAAATGTTTTAGCTACAAAAAATAAATGATAATTGTTTGTGGTTACATTGATGATCAGATAAAATATGTAAATGTATCAAATGAAGATATTGTACATCTTAAACTTATATAATGTTATATGTCAATTACATATCAATTTAAAAAACGCACTGAAAGGAATAATATTAACACATCAAACTGTTCCATATTTGGGTTCCTCTCAGAAGGAACATGTCATGGCTGAGAGGCATACCCTTCCTGCTCCAACCAGGGCTTTCTCCCAGTTTATTTTCCTTCATTCACTTACCAGTTTCATGCTCTTAACTGTGCTATGGGTTATCAGTCAGGTCATTGCTTTCTATAGGACCATGTGGTAAATGAAAATAATTCAGTTTCTGTTAGAAGCCTCAATACTCTGGCTTACAACAGACATTTCTACAAGATTTCTGTAAATCTTATAACAAGAATTTCTAGAAATTCCTCTTCAAAGTTTGGGTTCTTATCAAACTTGTTGCGAATACTTGAACTTTAAGAAATTCTATTTCCTTTACACTGTATGAAACATACTGAAAATATTTTTGCTGCATTTCTCCTTATAAAATCTTTCTTCTGAGGTAAAGTTGATGCTATGATAATGTATTATCTTTTACCTTAGAAAAAACACAATAAGAACATAGATTTCACATCTTACTTTTAACAAAATATATAGTTGGAAAAGATGGACTCAATAAAATACATTAGAATAATTAAGATAATGTGCATATGATTCTGTCATTAAATCCAATATTCCAAAATTATATCAGTTCAACATAAGGGTGAATAGGGAAATTTTGATCTGAAAAAAATTTTTCAAGTGGAAAAGAACTATGACTTGAAGATGATAAAAGTCTATTTTTAGGGCCCATAACTACAGCCCTTATTTTAAAATGTTTCTAGACTTAAAAGACATGACTAACTCACATTTTGATTTTTTAATGTAAACTTTTATATTGAGAATGCAAATTTATGTTTTAATTCTTGTCTTATTTTAGCATAGAACAAATTTAGTAGAGAATTCTTTCATCTTGGCAAAAAATAAAGGGCATTTATCTCCCTTAGAATTTAATTCTTTTGAGGCACAAAGTTCGGTGTGAAAGAATAGTTATGTGATAAAATTATGAATAAAATCCTGATCTTAGTCTGAGAAGAAACAGTGAAATATAACAAATTTGCTGTTATTTTTCATGATTTTTTTTTCTATTGAGAAGAATTAAATAAGGTCAGAAGTAGGCCACTATAACTATTAGTTATCCAACAATTTCTTTTATTTTATACATTTTTAGTGCAGGCCTATTACTGTATAAAGAACACACTAATAATAGGAGTGTAATAAACATCATTATTTTCAGTTTTATCAAGGATAATTGGGGAATCCAAAGATAAAATGGTAAAAGTAGAAATTTATTCATGTACAATTTTATCCTTTTAGTCATTAATTCATTTAATATGTAATTTTTTTTTTTTTTTTTTGTCTTTTTGCTCTTTCTTGGGCCGCTCCCGCGGCATATGGAGGTTCCCAGGCTAGGGGTCCAATCGGAGCTATATAGCCACCGGCCTACGCCAGAGCCACAGCAATGCGGGATCCGAGCTGCGTCTGTGACCCACACACACACAGCTCACGGCAACGCTGAATCGTCAACTCACTGAGCAAGGGCAGGGACCGAACCTGCAACCTCATGGTTCCTAGTCGGATTCGTTAACCACTGCACCATGACGGGAACTCCTAATATGTAATTTTTAACCATCTGTTTTCTAGTCCTTAGAAATACCACCTCAGCCCTGCTGAGCTTAAGAAGTTTAATATTTCAATAAGGGAAAAGGGATGGATAAAAAAAAATAAGGGCGCTGTAATAAAAGACCACAAGAGAAGATGTGGTCTATTCTTTGGAAAAAGTGAAGAGCATACATAAAGCTGGTAGCACCTAGCACATTTTGACAGTGACTACCTGCCAGACTAGTTGTGGTGATGGGTGGAGAAATAGGGTACCACTTCATGGGAAGGGCGCAGAGTGATCAGGAGACATGAAGACCTGAAATATCATGGATCATTAGGAAAAGGCTTGAGAGTGGGAGATATCTGTTGGGGACTCTGGGGGTGGGGTGGAAGTAATGGTAAAGTGAGAAGTGATGACACAAAACTCAAATAGTGGTCACCTATCATCAAGTGACAGCCTGTTATGAAGATATTAAAATGTTTTTAGCAGAAAACTAATCATTCACATTCGCATTTTTGAAAATCGCTCCAACAACACTGGGAACTATAGACTGAAAATGTTAGCCTAGAGACAAGGGGCACAAAATTGTGTGTTTTGCAATGAATTAGATGTGGGTGATTAGGAGGCAGTGACTACTTGGCTAGTATACAAATTTCTGAGTGCCTGGATAGATAGTAAGATGCTGAATAAAGATACAATACCAGTTCAGATAAAAGTGAACTTGTTGACTTTCATCATATTAAGCTTGAGGAACTTACAACATATAAGTATAAATGCCTACAATGAATAATAATAATAAAAGTAATAATAACCTAGAGGTTGTTGCCTTATAGCTGATAGACAGAACCACGTTGTGCAATATGTCAGGACAAGTATAGGGAATTAAAACAGGAAGGCAGCTAACATTTAAACTCATGTTTAAGAACTTTCATAACTTATTTTATGTTTCTGGAGTATTTTAATATTCTTATCTAAATAAGCACAACTGCTAATATAGGATTGACATTTTCAGAATGGCAAAGTATACTTGGTACATTTGTTCCTTTTATAAGTATGCCAGGCATAATGTAAGGTGACCATATGGTAAGTATTATACTTGTCAATTATTCAGAAAGAAGACAATTGTACTTAAAAATAGAAATCAGGACATTCAGGTTAAGCTAAATCGAATATTCACATGTATCTAAATAGCATATAGACATCACTTCTTAATAGAAGCATCTGCTTTAAAAATCAAATAAACAAAACAATTTAAGGTTGTTTTCCAGATGACATAATTCAATGTGACACTTTCTTCTTGAAAACAAACACTATTTTATATTTCCAAAATACTGTTTCATTAACTGTAACCAATAGACTATCACCACTTCCTCATAATAGAGATAGGGTGTATATTATTTCTATTTTACAGAACAGAAACTGAAATATTGAGAAGTTAACTGATTTGTTCAAGATCATACCTCAATGAATGACTTAAATGTAGGGATTCTAACTTCAAGTTCTGAGTTCGCTAAAAAGTTACTCTGGCCACCTTTGTTTTCATATTAGAAGATAGATTATACATTTTTTTTTTTTTTTTTTGTCTTTTTGCTATTTCTTGGGCCGCTCCCGCGGCATATGGAGGTTCCCAGGCTAGGAGTCTAATCGGAGCTGTAGCCACCAGCCTATGCCTGAGCCACAGCAACGCAGGATCCGAGCCGCGTCTGTGACCTACACCTCAGCTCACGGCAACGCCAGATCGTTAACCCACTGAGCAAGGGCAACCTCATGGTTCCTAGTCGGATTCGTTAACCACTGCGCCACGATGGGAACTCCTAGATTATACATGTTTATATATTTAAAATTAGCCATTATTAACCCCTATTATTATTCTAAAGCTTTGATATACTGTAGCAGCACATGTGTGCAATCTGATTGAGTGTATAAAATACATATAAATATGTAAGTATATAATTGGCTAATATGAGTGTTAATTTCATTATTGGGTACTTCTAGTTGACCCTCCAGAATTGCTCTCTTCCCTTCTCCACCCTACTTTCTGCCTGGGAGACCAAACTAAATAGCTAACATCAGTGGGTTCCTACCCTCTGATTTCCAGTTGAGGTAGGCCAATCTGAGGCACTGAAACAAAATTAAAGGACAGGAGGATAGAAATACAGGGTTAGGAGTTCCCTCTTTTTCTCTTTCTCTGCAGTTACCTTAGGTTGCTGGGCCTAGTGACAGAAAGTTACTGCTTATTCAGACTGGCCTTTTCTATGTATTGCTCAGTCCTTCCTGATTCCAACAAACTCTCCCTTCCCTCATCCACATAGGACCAGGGGCGGTAACAGCTTCAGACATACACTCTAGCCTTTGTGGTTCCCCCACTTTCCCCAGGTCTTCGCGACTACTTGCTTTACCAATAAACCTTCCCCAGATGATCCTAATTTGAGTGTGCCATCTGTTTGCTGTTAGTGCCATGCATAATGTAATCTCTAAATCAAGAGTGACTTTTATCATAATTCCATTTTTTTGTCTTTTTTTTTAGCGCCACACCCGCGTCATATGGAGGTTCCCAGGCTAGGGGTCTAATGGGAGCTGTAGCCACTGGTCTACACCACAGCCACAGCAATGTCAGATCTGAGCAGTGTCTGCGACCTATATATACCACAGCTCATGGCAACGCCGGATCCTTGACCTGCTGAGTGAGGCCAGGGGTTGAACCTGCAACCTCATGGTTCCTAGTCGGATTCGTTTCCACTGCAGCACGATGGGAACTACTAATTCCATTTTTGAAAGAAGATATGTTCTAGAAATCATCTAACAAATATAAAAGACCATTCTAAAGGCTCCATAAATAATTTGTTGGTAGAATGAAGAAATATATAAATAAATAAAATATGCATTTTTACTGATTTAAATGAATATTTAAATAAACTTACTTAAAAATTCCAAATAGTGTAAACTCATTTCCAAAAGTAAATTTTCCAAATATTGTATGGCAATATCATCTTCTTAGTCTATTGCTTTTCTAAGTCTTTTATGTTTTCCAAATATCATTTGGATCAGGATTAGGAAAACAAATGACTGCTTTAAAATGATCAATTCGTACTTAAGATTCATGTACCAACAAACAGGGTCATATAGCAAAGGCTAGGATGAATACATTCTGTCAAAAACATCAATACAATGGGCAGCTTGATCACGAGAGTGGTTCAGTGACAAAGGTTTATCATAGAGAATGAACTTTAGAGTCAAAGAGACTTGGCCTAGAATCCTAGTTCCAACTGTTAGTAACCAAGGGAACTCAAGCAAGTCATTTAATGTGTTTCATTGTTTACAGGACAATAGATAATAGAATCTATCTTTCAGTGTTGTTGGGAAGATTAAAGAAGAATGAAAGGAATGGCAGTGCAATGCAATGGGAAGAGCATAGACTTTGGACACAAAACAATTCCTGTCAAATACTGGCTTTTCTACTAGCTAGTAATGTTCCCTCAAGGAACTCGCTTACTTAACTTTCCTAAGCCTCAGTTTATCTATCTGTTCAGAAATAGAGGAAAAACATCTGGTTTATATACCCATTTTGAGAGTTAAATAAACAGAGTTATATATGGTAGAATGGGGTTTGAACTCAGCAAGACTCCAGAATACTGGGAACTTACACCATGGCTTTTCTTTGTTCTAAGAAGGCAGAATCTCACATTGATTTAGCATGTAGAGTCTGATGTCAATCTGCCTAGTATGAGTCCTAGTTCCATCATTCACTGCTCTTGTGACATACTCTTAAGCAAGTTACATAATTTAAGTTTCCTTGTTTGAAAAATGGTTATAATAATAGGATCTACCTCATAGAATTATTATGAAAATAACATAATGTGTCTAAAGTATTTGCAATAGTGTGTGTCATATTTAATTAGTACTCAGTCAATGTAATATATGTATAATGAATAAAGGTGATATTCAGAAAATTATATATGGAAGAACATCTATCTGTCTTGACTTCTGCCTAGAAATAAGAATGTTATTTCTGTATCCTTTTTCCAAGTAAAAATGAGAATACATAAAGATATGTAATTATAATTAACTGGCTGGTAGTAGTTAATTACTTTGGGTTAGTAGATATATTTAAAGAACATATTTAGAAAAATATAAATATTTGAGAACTAACTTTGTGTAACTCCACCACATACACACGCAACTAAGTTTAGATTTGTTTAGGTTTAGATACAATTAAGAAGAAAGGATTCTTTTAAAACCACAGCAGAACAATTCTATTTATCTTTTGTTTGTTTATGAAATCACTGTCATTTTCCTTAGCTCTTGTGGAAGACACAAACTGGTGGTACACTTGATGCCTTTGTAGCTGGGTTCTGAGTCTATTGAGATAATTTGTACCATAGTATAAAGATAATTCTTGAAACTCCATTTCTGGATACATTTTTACCTTACAATGCTTTAAAATGTTTCTTTTAAAAATGATGTATTGAGAAGTTTAGAAGTGGTTAATTGTTAAATATGTCTATCTCTAAGAGTTATTGAGTTCAGAGACCCTTCACTTAGGTGGTACTCAGAGCAAGAGAACATAAAATGCAGAATGGTATCTTTCCATCGAGAGCTTTCCTTCTGCTACAGTTTACCTCTTCCCTTTATAGTTGGTTGCATCAGTAGCTGATCTTTAGCGATCTGAGTAACCAATCTTTAGTAGGCATCTTTTACAATTTCATTCAATCTGCTTTCAAGTTCTCTTCAGAATAGGGTTCCACATCCATGTGCTTCTTGAGTTTTTTTTTTTTTTTTTTTTCCTACCTGGCCTATTATGATTCTTTGAGAATTTTTTTAAAAAAGATTACCACTTTATATTTGTTAAAAGACATTGTTTAGATCCTTGTTGACTGAATTTCTAGGCCATGATTCTGGTTTTATCTGCAATATCATGACTTATATGGATGTAGGTATTTGCTATATTGTAGACATTGCTTGTCCGGGGATTAATAAATGTCAAGTCTCCAGGGCAGTCTTGAGTGTTGTAAGAGCCTGGTGACCAAAGTCTGAATTGGTTGTATTACCGAGAGAAGTAATGTTATGATTTAATGGAAAGATAAATAATTGAATGCTTAAAAAATGATGTTTGATTTTAAAAGATTTAAAAGATAAAATACTTGACCAAAACAGCAGTTGTAGTTTATCATTTTTGAGATATTCAAATCTACCCTATAGGCTCCTAAAAATCCTGAATGATAGCACATATCATCAGTTATAAAATAAACAAGCTTATGTATTTTAAAACATCAATACATTTCCTTTTTTTTTTTTCAAAAGCAAACAAGCAAAAAAACCCCCTAAAGAGCAATTGCAGAAAGATTTATCCAGAGGTCAGCCCACCAAAAATATCTAATCAACTGCCCTATAAAGTTAAAACATCTGACAAATCTTGGAGCCAGTTTAATTGTGCCAAGCACGATTGTGGCCTTAATAATAAAAACTTGGAAAACTTCATTTCATTTATTTAGCTTTTAGGGATGTTGTCTCTCACATTAAATATTATATGAGATATAGATAGATGTCAGCAATAATTAAATAATATTTTAAAGTTTGAAGGCCATAGGCTGAATCAATCTCCAATGTTCTCCCTTTTGTTAAATTAGCTATAGAGCAATAGGCTATACTAGTTAATTCCTATATTATACATTTTTTTTAATGTGGAGCTTTCTAAAGCCTTGCAAAGGGAAAATTTAGTCATAATCAAGTCAGAGTAAATGCTAAAGAGAAAATGACTTTGATAAAGATACCCTATGGGGGAGTTCCCATCATGGCTCTGTGGCTAAAGAATCTGTCTAGCACCCATGAGGACGCAGGTTCAAACCCTGCCCTTGCTCAGTGGGTTAAGGATCCAATGTTGCTGTGAGCTGCGGTGTAGGTTGCACACACAGCTCGGATCCCGAATAGCTGTGGCTGTGGTGTAGGCCAGCAGCTATAGCTCTGATTTGACCCCTAGCCTAGCCTAGGAACCTCCTTATGCTACGAGTCTGGCCCTAAAAAAAAAGATACCCTATCATAAGTAAAACTTCTAATTGAAATTCAATCAAGAATATTTGCCAGGAGTTTCATAATTTCGTGAGGCTAATATTGACATGCTATAAGCTTAAAAACATAAATGTAAATATTGAATCATATCCCTGATGATGCTTAGCACTCTGCTTGTAAGATATGATGCATTCTGCAGGTGATGATGTTAATGCTTATCACATTACAATAATACTTCTCCCTGGTACTCTCTAAACTAGTTTACCAAAGCCTAGATGTGAGATTATTGAGCAGAAAAAAAATTATTTAAAAAAACTCACTAAAAGAAAAACCAAACTAATAATAACAGCTGAACTTTACATGGCACCCGCCCATCTACTATTCTAGTGCCTTATAGATGTGAACTCAAAATTCTCATAATGTTTTGAAGGAATTTTTATTACTGATGAGTGAATGAAAAACAGACAAAGAAACTGGATTCCAAGGAATTTGCTAAAGGCTCACAGCTGATTAAGTGTCAGAACCCAGCTGGTATAGCCCTGACATCTGTGTTCTGCACCAGTGCAAAATGCAGTGCTTGCTTCTCAATGGTTTACTCAATTTTGGTTGAACTAAAATTAGTAACTTAGTATTTCCTGATTATAGTTTACAGAAATATTTTCTTCTGGATCCAGCGAAATAATGTTGGAGTTACAACTTGGAAAACTTCTCTTTCCTTCTATTTATTGTATAGGAGGAAAAGGTATTAATTTATTTTTCTCTTGAAATTAGAGATTTTCCTCTCTATGCTTATGAAAATCTGCTTCTTAACTGGAAGTTTATAGAATCGGTTTGGCATGTATAGTAAAGGTCATTATATTTTACAATAACTCATTTTCAAATACCTCATCATTCAACTTTGCTTTTTTTGTGCCTGAAAAAATGTTTAAGATGCATTAGGGAACTCATTTAAGACATTTTATGATAAATTTATTTATAAAACATGATTGGCATCATATTGTGAAATGTTTTATAAGATATTTAGTCATATTACATTTTTCTAAAATCAGGTATATTTGTATCACTTATTGTTTATATTAAGTCTCAAGTCATATTTCTTCATTGGTGGAATAAAGTCTATTCTTCCATTATGACAGACAAACTATGATGGGTGATGGTATCTCTCCTCTCCTCCATTAATAGAATTCAGTCATACTTGAAATTTAATGGTTGTATCATCCCTTACGTAATGTGTATATCTAGCATGCAGTGAAGCTCTTGGAACACAATAATTTAGAAATTATTTTGATTGAATAGGTTTTTTTTAAATTATAATTGTTCAGGACTCCACATATATTAAGATATATGTTTATTTTTAGGTGACATTTAGTTTAATTTGGTGTAGTTTTCTCAAGAAGAATAGCATTTAAATTTCCTAAATCCTTCTGGGTTTATCAATCATTATGTGTTAAATTATTTTCATGTTTTTCTTTATTATTTAATATGGGAATTTTAGAAACTGTAGTTTGCATTGAATTAATAAAACGTATTCAAAACCAACTTTTAATATAGTTATTAAATATGTACAACCTTGTAATATAAAATAAAATTTTAATGAATTTTCTTTAGTGCCTACATTAATAAAAAGTATTTCTTGGTCAGTTTTACTTACAACATTTTCTTGTTCCATTTATTTAACTTTTTTATAATGTCATCCCCTGCAAATCAAAGGAGTACTTTCAAAGCCTTACCAGTATTCAGCAACCATGACATTGACATTTTCACAGGCCCCTTGAACTCCACATGCAGGTTCTGTATACTCTGGAATTCTCAACAAGGAACACTTGCTACCAGGCTAAGAAAGATTTCCCCAGGTTTCCATGCATGGTCATCTTTATCTCAATGCTAGAATCCTTGTCTTGGTAACTTTTTGAGATTGAACGTTAGGCCTTTTAGGAACAGTATCTACTTTGCTTGTGACAACATTTCCTTGTGGGGATAGTATAGTATCATACCAAAAAGGGCAGATTCTGGGGCCAGCCAGACCTGGTTCAAAACATGCTCCATCACAAAGCTTACAGATGATCCAAGACAACCTTAGCCTCAGGACATGTATACATGAATATACATTTTGGTCTGAATGATGCTCCTATCTCCCAGTATGAATGACCACATGAACACGTCTGTTCTCTTATGAACCTGATTAAGGTTAATCCTTTAAAAAGTGAGGATGATATTTGTTAACTTGAAATCTCCTTCACAGGAAAAATGTGATTATACATGTGGCAGATAGTATGCACCAATCATTAGTTTCCCATCTCTTTCCTGACTCTTCTTTGTTCTCTAATATTAAATTTGTATAATTTCTGCACCAGTACCATACTTTCTGGATGACTGTAGCTTTGCAGTATAGTCTGAGGTCAGGGAGCCTGATTTTGCCAGTTCCACTTTTTTTTCTCAGGATTGCTTTTGTTTTTCCCTACAAATTTAAAAAATTTTCAGTTCCAGTTCTGTGAAAAATGCCATTGGAAATTTGATTGGGGTTATACTGAATCTGTAGATTGTGTTGGGTAATATAGCAATTTTGAGACTATTGGTTTTCAAGAAAATAAATAAATAAGTATAAAATAAAAATAAATTTGTATGGTCTGGATTTGAGGGGCTCTAGGTTTACTTTGTTTACCTTATTCATCCATATTTCTAAGACTTGAAACTTCCTGCCAAGTTGTTGACCAGTTTATGCTTGTAGTCTTTGATTAAGACCTCACTAGACCTGTTGCTGCTCCACAAATTGCTGGAGATAAGCAGAGTATTCCAGTGACCTGCCTTTGGCATCAGGTGGTTCGAATCCCAGATCTGTTACTTACCAGCTAAATGACTTACTCTGAAAGCCTTAATTTCTGTGTTTGTAAAATAAGGTTAAAAGCAATGAAGAAAATGCTTTTGTAATGAAAAGCCATTACAAAATGCCACAGATCGGGTGGCTTAAAGAATAGAAATTTATTTTCTCATAGTTCTGGAGACTTGGAAGTCCAAGATCTGAGTTGCTGTCAGAGTTGGTTAATGGTAAGACCTCTCTTTCTGACTTGGAGATGGCCAACTTCTTGCTGTCCCCTGACATGACTTTTCCTCTGTGTGTACTCAAGAGAGAGAGAGAAAAGAAAAAAGAAGAGAGAGAGGGAGAGAGATAATATCACACTATCACATAACATGATAAACTCTAATATAAACATTATCCTTGGTCAGACCAAAGATCTGACACTCTGGTCATCTAGCTGCTTGTCCAGTCTTCAGAACACCACCTGGTGGTTTATCCACTTGAGAACTGATCCCTGTGATTCTTTCCTTTCACTTGCAGTCCATCACTAAGCCATATGATGAATTTTATTTTGTTCATTTCTTCACCCTCATTTCCTGACCATTATCATCAAATATATTTCATTTTGCTGTGCTTTGCATAGAAAAAAATATGTATTTACTCAGTTCATTTTCTAATAAGAATAAAATAATACAGAATAGAAAAAGTGAAACAAAATTCCCTAAAAATAACATAGGACAGAGGATAAATAATATAACAATGAAGGATGACAAGGACAATATAAGCTATTTAGCAAAATTATGGATGAACTTACAAAGCTGCTCTTGTCCCCCACAAATTAAAAAATAAAGGATGAATTAAAAAAACCTAAAAAACATGAAATCAAACAACCAGAAAAGCCATTTGAAAGCTAATTTTATTTTTAAGTTTTTAAAATTTTTTCTTGTTTATTTTTTAACAATTATTTCCCAGAGATTCCTTCCCATTGGAATCAAATTTACATGACTTTTCTCCTAAAGGTTTCTTTTTACAATTTCTTATTAACAGAAATAGCAAGGGAATGAATGTATAATACAATTTTCCTTGAGAGAATAATTTTATGATCACTTGCAAAAGATTTTCTTCAAATATTTCCACCAAAATATTATATATCCAATTTGCTCTAAATAGAATGTCTAATCAAGAGGAACTAGATTAATATTGATACTTTACATTGAAATGGTCCTTTAGCATTTAAAATCTACTTTTATACACAGTTTTATTGATTTCTGGAGGCAATCAATTGAAATCAGCAATCTGGGTTTATATTCTCATTTACAGATTAGATAATTGAGACTCAGAAAGGTATACTGTTGGATTTCCAGTAACATTATGCAAGAGCTGAATGAATATTCAGAAAAGAATACATAAAAGGACTCAAGTTCACATTTTTAAAAATTTAAATCAGGAGAAAGAATTTATATATTTAACTTCCTTCCCTTGCCCCTCTACAGATCCATTGGACTGCATTTCTATTCTTGAAGTACAGAGGTAGAAAGAGTTGCAAACACATTATCTTTTTACTCTGTTTTGCACTGTTAGCTAATGGCAAATTCAACTCTCCTGACAAAACTTGGAAATCCATCTTTGAATGTGGTTTGTAGACATGTAAATCATTCAACTCATTTTTCTTAAAATAATTCTTTCTCTGAAATTGGTCAAAATGATTTGTGAAAATAGGTGAACCTTCAAAAATGTTTGGTATTACGAAGCATGAACTTGAACTATGTAAGTCACATTAAATTTCATATGGATCATTGCTGAATGTTTTATTTTTATACTAATGATTGTGATGAGAATAATAATGAAGCATTCTACCACACAAATATCCAAATTCCCTCTAATATATTTGAAAACCTCCCATTGAAAAGAATTCTTTCAAAAATACTTTTCTTTTCTTTTTTTTTAGTTTTATTTAAGTATAGTTGATTTACAATGTTCTGATAATTTCTGCTGTACAACAAAGTGATTTAAATATACATGCACACACATCCATTCTTTTCGCATGTAGATTACCACACAATATTGGGTAGAGTTTCCTGTGCTATACAGCAGTTTCCCATTGGCCAGTTATTCCATATACGGCAGTGAGCATAGGCCAGTCCCAAACCACCGAAACATCCCTCCCCTCACCTGTACGCTTTGGTATCTTAAGGTTTTTTTCAAAGTCTGTGAGTCTGTTTTTGTTCTGCAAATAATTTCATTTTATCTTTTTAAAGGATTCTACATGTAAGTGATATCTTATTATGTTTGTCTTTCTCTTTCTGACTTATTTTGCCTAGTATGATAATCTTGAGGTCTATCCATGTTGCTACCAATGGCATTATTTCATTCTTTTATATGGCTGAGTAATATTCCATTGTATATACATAATCTTCTTTATCCATTCCTGATAATGGACATTTAGTTCGCTTCCATGTCTTGGCTATTGAAAATAGTGCTGCAATGAACATTGGCATACATGTATATTTTTGAATTATGGTTTTCTCTGGATAGATGCCCAGGGTGGGGTTGCTGGACCATATGGCCTTTCTATTTTTAGTTTTTTTTTTTTTTTTTTCCAGGAAACTCTATACTGTTTTCCATAGTGGTTGCACCAACTCACATTCCCACCAACATCATGAGAGGGTTCCCTTTATCCACACCCTGCTCACCATTTACTGTTTGTAGACTTTTTGATGATGGCCATTCTGACTGGTGTGATGTGGTACCTCACCATAATTTTTATTTGCTTTTCTCTAATAATTAGTGACGTTGAACATTTTTTTTCATGTGTTTGCCACCTGAATGTTTTCATTGGAAGAATCTCTAAATATTGTGCCTGTTTTTTGATTGGGTTATCTGTTTTTTGATATTGAGCTATATGACTTATTTGTATATTTTGAAGATTAATCCCTTGTCAGTTGCTTCATTTGCAAGTAGTTTCTCCCATTATGTGGGTTGTCTTTATGTTTGGTTTATGGTTTACCTTGCTGTGCAAAAACTTTTAAGTTTAATTAGGTCCTATTTGTTTATCTTTTAATTTTTATTTATTTTTCTTTTTTGGCCAACCCACATTGTATGGAGTTCAGGCCAGGGATCAGATCTGAGCCAAAGATTCAACCGACACTACAGCTCTGGCAACCTGGATCCTTTAACCCACTGTGCTGGGCTGGGGATCAAACCTGTGTCCTGGTACGGAAGAGAAGCCACAGATCCTACTGTGCCACAGTGGGAACTCCTACCTTTGTTTTTATTTTCATTACACTAGGAGGTGGGTCCAAAAAGATATTGCTGAGATTTATGTCAGAGAGAGTTCTGCCTATGTTTTCTTCTAAGAGTTTTATAGTATCCAATCTTATATTTAGGTCTTTAATCCATTTTAAATTTATTTTTATTCATGCTGTTAGAGTTTTCTTTCTTTTTTTTTTTAATCTTTTTTTGGCCACACCTGAAGCATGCAGAAGTTCCCAGGTCAGGGATTGAATCTGCACCACAGCAGTAACCAGAGCTGCAGCAGTGACACAGCTAGATCCCTAACCCACTAGGCCATGAGGGAACTGCTAGAAAGTGTTCTCATTTCCCTCTTTTACATGTAGCTCTCCAGTTTTCCCAGCACCACTTATTGAAGGAACTGTCTTTTCTCCACTGTGTATTCTTGCATCCTTTGTCATAGATTAGTTGACCATAGGTGCGTGGGTTTATTTCTGGGCTTTCTATCCTATTCCATTGACCTATATTTCTGTTTTTATGTCAGTACCACAGTCTTGATGACCGCAGCTTTGTGGTATAGCCTGAAGTCAGGGGACCTGATTCCTCTAGCTCTATTTTTTTTTTCCCTCAGGGTTTCTTTTGGCTATTAGGGTCTTTTGTGTTTCCATACAAATTAAAACATTTTTTGCTCTAGTTTTGTGAAAAATGCCACTAGTAATTTGATAGGGATTGCATTGAATTTGTAGACTGCCTTGGGTAATATATTCATTTAGACAATAATGATTCTTCCCACCCAAGAACATTGTGTATCTTTCCATTTGTTTGTGTTATCTTTCATTACTTTCAACAGTGTCAGGGAACAAGTCTTTGCCTCCTTAGGTAGGTTTAGTCTTAGATATTTTATTTTTTTTTGTTGTGATTGTAAATGGGATTGTTTCCTTAATTTTTCTTTTTGATTTTTTTTGTTGCTAGTGTATAGAAATGTAAGTGATTTCTGTGTATTAATTTTGTATCCTGCAAATTCTTAATGCATTGATGAGCTCTAGCAGTTTTCTGATATCCTCTTTAGGATTTTCTTTGTATAATGTCATGTCATCTGCAATCAGTAATAGTTTTATTTCTTTTCCAATTTGGACTCTTTATTTTTCTTCTATAAATGCCATCACTAGGACTTACAAAAATATATTGAATAAAAATGGTGAGAATGAACATGTGTGTGTTGTTCCTGGTCCTAGCAGAAAATCTTTCAGCTTTTCACTGTTGAGAATGATGTCAGCTGTGGGTCTGTCCTATATGGCCTTTATTATGTTGAGGTAGGTTCCCTCTACGCCTACTTTCCGGAGGGTTTTTTATCATAAATGGGTATTGGAATTTGTCAAGAGCTTTTTCTTCATCTATTAAGATGATCATATGCTTTTTTTTAAATTCTTCAATATGTAAATGTAGTGTATCATACTGATTGTTTTGTGGACATTGCAAAATCCTTGCAACTCTGAGATAAATCCTACTGATTCATGGCGTATGATCCTTTTAATGTATTGTTGGATCTGGTTTGCTATTATTTTGTTGAGGTGTTTGGCATCTATATTCATTGGTGATATTGGCTTACAGTTTTCTTTTTTTTTTGTGGTATCTTTTGGTATCAGGGTGATGAATTTATAGCAATACAATCTAATCTCAAGAAACAAGAAATTTTTTTTTCATTTTTAAAAAAAATTTATTGAAGTATAGTTGATTTACAAGGTTGTGATAATTTCTGCTGTACAATAAAGAGATTTAGTTATGCATGTACACACATCCATTCTCTTTCACATTCTTTTTCCACATAGATTATCACAGAATATTTTTTTTACAGAATAAAATACATATATTTAAACACAATTACATTCAGACAGATTATTATATCATGGATCTTAAGAAACAGATTAAGTGTCTCCCTCTGGAGAAGTGGAATGGAAAATATGCCGAGACAAATAGGAAATTTATTCTATGCTTCATCCCATTTTGTATGGCTTTCATCTTTACTATTTAGTATTATCTATTACATTTCAATTTTTCTTTAAAAATTAGCATTATATTAAAATTGTGTATATTATGCAACTAAAATTTATAAAGAAAGCCTTATATAGCATTAAATATTTTATATAGCATAATAAAAAGAATAACTTAACTGGTAAGGATAACAAAAATAATACACCCTCTGAAAATAAATATAAAATGCATAAATTGGTTAAAAAACAGTGTAACTATATAAATATATCCTCACAATTTGTTACATCTTATTGATTCTTCAATATACGCATTACACCATTCACCATTCCAGGTGATGTGATAAATAAGACATTATAGACCTTACATTGTACCATGGAGAGAAATGGTTATTAATAATACAATTGTAGAACTGTATTATTTAATTGTACAGTTGCATTATTTAATTATAGTTATCATAAATTCTTTGATGGAGAGGAAATCAGAATCAGATCTAAGGAGACTTCAGCATTCCAAGAATGATGTCAAATGACCCCCTTCATGGTGGATTATGCACTTATTTACTAGGAGATATATTTCTTCTCCAGAGATTCCTTGTTTGTGTATCAATTGTAGATTTTTGGTTTGCAGTTATTCTGAAGTTTTGATATGAGTCTATATGTATATGAGATTGTTTTAAGTTTTTGTTCTCTTAATTGCAAGTTCATCTCCAGTGTCCTGCATTTGTACCCACCTCTTCTCATGATTTCTGATTTTGGTGGTATAATTGTGCATGGATGATTTCTTATCTTTACTGTGTATATACCTTTACTTGTGAGCCTTGTTATTTGTGGTATTTTTGTTTCTGATTGAGGCCTTTTCTTTTCTGCCTAGAGAAGTTCCTTTAGTATTTGTTGTAAGGCTGGTTTAGTACTGCTGAATTCTCTCAACTTTTGCTTATCTGTGAAGGTTTTGATTTCTCCTTCAAATCTGAATGAGAGCCTTGCTGGGTAAAGTAATCTTGGTTGGAGGTTTTTTCCTTTCATCACGTTAAGTATATCATGCCACTACCTTCTGGGAGAGTTTCTGTTGAAAAATCTGCCGATAACTTTATCAGGGTTCTCTTGTATGTTACTTGTTTCTTTTCCCTAGCTGCTTTCAAGATTTTCTCTTGAAAAGAGATTTTCGATTACTATGTGTCTTAGTGTATTCCTCCTTGGGCTTATTTTATATGGTACTCATTGTGCTTCCTAGATTTGAGTGAGTGGTTCCTTTCCCATATTAGGGAAGTTTTTGGCTGTAATCTCTTTGAATATGTTTTCCCTTCCCTCCTCTCTCTCTTCTCATTCTGGCACCAGTATAAAATGGATGTTGGTGCGTTTAACATTGTCCCAGAGTTCTCTGAGACTCTCTTCAATCTTTTTTCTCTCTTCTGTTCTGCATCCATAATTTCTACTAATCTGTCCTCCACCTTGCTTATTCGTTCTTCTGCCTCCCGTATTCCGCTGTTAGCTGCCTCTAGTGAATTTTTGATTTCAGTTATTGTATTTTGCATCTCTTCTTGTTTAAGTTTTATATCTTGTATCTCTTTGCTCAGTGTTTCCTATAAGTTATCCATCTTTGCCTCCAATTTATTTCCAATGTCTTGCATCATCTTCAGCATCAACTGTCTAAAGTCTTTTTCCTGGAGGCTAAGAATCTCCTCTTCACTTAGCTGATTTTCTGGGGTTTTTCTTTTCTCCCTCATCTGAGTTATAGTTCTCTGTCTTTTCATTTTTATAGGTTTTTGGTGCAGTGACCTTTTTACAGATAATAGAGTTGTAGCCTCTCTTACTTCAGATGTCTGCCCCACTGTGGCTTAAGTCAGTATGGGGGGCTTGCTGTAGGCTTCCTGGTGGGAGGGGCTGATGCCTGCCCACTGGTAGGTGGAGCTGATTCTAATCCCTGTGGTGGGTGGGGCTTAGTCTCTGGATGGGATTAGAGGCAGCTGTGTGCCTGAGGGGTCTTTAGGTAGACTGTTTACTGAGGGGCGGGGCTGTGATCCCACCTGGATTGTTGTTTGCCCTGGGGCTTCTCAGCACTGACTGATGGGTGGGGCCAGGTTTTCCCAAAATGGCCACCTCCAGAGAAAGGCAGCTGCTGAATAATCGCAAGAGCTTTGCCTTCAATGTCCCTCCCTCACAACAAGCCACATTCATCCCTGTTTTCCCAGGATGTCCTCCAAGAACTGCAGTCAGGTTTGACCCAGATTCCTATGGAGACCTCGCTCTGCCCTGGGACCCAGTGCACTTGAACGTCCGTGTGTGCCTTTTATGAATGGGGTCTCCATTTCTCCCAGTCCTGTGGAGCTCCTGTGCACAAGCCCCACTGGCCTTCAATGCCAGATGCTCCAGGGCTCTTTCTCCTAGTGCCAGATCCCAGCACGTGAGGGTTTGATGTGGGGCTCAGAGCTCTCACTCCTGTAGGTGAGTGTCTGTGAATCACTTAGTTTTCAGTCTGTGGAACTTCCCACCTGGGAGGTATGGGGTTGTTTATATCGTGAAATCACCCCTCCTACCTCTTGATGTGGCCTCCTCTTTTTGTTCTGGAGTAGGGAAAACAAAAAAATTTTCAAATAAACAACCTAATCTTACACCTAAAGCAACTAGAGAAAGAAGAACAACCCTTCATTTGGTCACACTGGCTCCATCTAAAAAAGGAAAACACTCTATCCCGCATTGTCAAATTTTCCACTCTTCTGAGTCATTCTCATGATTATACAAATATCATGTAATTTAAAAAAAAATTTAAATAGACAAAAATCTGGAGCACACATGGTTCTTCAGATACCACCCAATTCTTTTAACTCTGAAGCAAATTTATCAAAAGATTTGTCAAGATTTGCTATTTATAATTCCTTTCTTCTTATTCTAAATTAAACCTTCCTTAATTAGACTTTTGTTCCCATTACTATTTTGCAGATTTTGTCCAATTCACCAATGGCTGTCATATCAATGTTCAGTTTTCCACTTATTTGACATACCAGTTCTTATCTTACTGATCTATTGACTTCATCACTTTCTCCTTAATACATGATCCTGTTAAGACTTTTAAAAATTTTTTATTTATTTATTTTTTTGTCTTTTTTTTTGCCTTTTCTAGGGCCGCTCCTGTGGCACATGGAGGTTCCCAGGCTAGGGGTCTAATTGGAGCTGTAGCTGCTAAGCCTATGCCAGAGCCACAGCAATGCCAGATCTGAGCCATGTCTGCGACCTACATCACAGCTCACAGCAATGCCAGATCCTTAACCCACTGAACAAGGCCAGGGATCAAACCCGCCACCTCATAGTTCCTAGTTGGATTCATTAACCACTGAGCCACGATGGGAACTCCTAAGACTCTTTTTTATTTACTTCCTTCTTCACTAGTCATTCTGTCTTAATCTAATTTGTGGGTTCCTTCTCCTCTCTCTACCTTTTGAATGTGGGTGTGCCCTAGAGTTCAGTTGTGGATATTTCCTTTACACTCTCACTCTCTTGATGATCTCATCACATGGTTTTTAATACCATACATGTTAAGAACTCCCAAGTCTAGAACTATAGCCTGAACTTCAGCATTGTATTGATAGTTGTCCATTCAACTAATACACACTTCAAACTCAATGTATTCCCAAACAAACTCCTTATTCCACAACTCTTCCCCATCTATTCTTCTCATAGTCTTCTTCATCTCAGTAAATACAACTCTTACAGATGCTTTGTAACATTCTTACGGATGCTCAGGTGACAACCTTGGGGTCCTCCTTGACTCTTTTTTTTTTTTTTTTAATTGCACTCATATATTTGTTAATGAATCCTACATTTTACATCTTCAAACATATATAGAATCTGATATTTCTACAACATCAACTTGGCCCCAGAAGCTATCAGTTCTCTTCTTGCTTCTTTCATTTTTTAAAAAAATTCTCTAAAAAGCACGAAACCAGAGGGTCCTTTAAAACATATGTCAGATAGTTTCTCTTCTCTTTTCCAAATCCCCTAATGACTTCCCATTTCTCTCAGACTAAGAGCCTTAATGGTTTTTTGTTAGTTTGTTTATTTGTTTGTTTAAGACTATACTACAAGTCTCTTCTGGAACTTCTGTGCTCCTACAATCTTCCCCTCACCCTCTTAGCTCTAGAATGTTAGACTGACCAATCAAATATTTATTGAGTTCTATAATGAGGTCAGCATTTTTGAGATACTATGGACAAAGCAGTAAACAACTTCTGGTGCCTCCTTGCTTCCTTTCAAACCTAATATACACATTACCATGAGCTTTGCATTTTTTTGTTCTGTTTGGAACATTCCTCACTTATGTTCACGTGGACATCTACTTTCCTTCCTCTGGTCTTTGCTGTATAAAGACTTTATTCATCTCACCTCTTCCTTTCCATCCATGGAAGTATAACCTGCAACTATAACCTTTCTTTTTTTTTTTTTTTTTTTTTCAATTTTTTTTTTTTTTTTGGTCTTTTTGCTATTTCTTGGGCCGCTCCCCCGGCATATGGAGGTTCCCAGGCTAGGGGTCTAATCGGAGCTGTAGTCTCCGGCCTACGCCAGAGCCACAGCAACGTGGGATCCGAGCCGCATCTGCAACCTACACCACAGCTCACGGCAACGCCGGATCGTTAACCCACTGAGGAAGCGCAGGGACCGAACCCGCAACCTCATGGTTCCTAGTCGGGTTCATTAACCACTGCGCCACGACGGGAACTCCTATAACCTTTCTTTATTTTTCTTTATACCATGTATCACAAACCGGCTTGCTTTACCTTTCATTGTTTATTTGATTATATTATATCAAAGACATATCAAAGATTTTATGGCAATAAAATACAATAGAAGAGAGAAAAGAATAAATATAAGTTGTATTTTACACTGAGGATATAAATAACAGGTGAAAATGTTTAAGACTGTATTTATTACAACTTTTTTCATTTAAGTATATGTTATTTTGATACATATCATTTTCACTAATATTAAGACAACATATTTCTGTGTGGCTTACTTGGATCACTCTTGAACAATAATTCATTAACAAAAATGTTTTACTTGGCTTTTTAAAAAAGCAAAATAGTGCTGAATAAAATCTTTCTGATTATTTGATTATCAAAATATTATTCAAATTCAAGCACTGTGCACACAGCCAAGATATTATCTATGCTAATTAAGAACTGGAGTCCTTGCTGGGAGGATCCAAGTGGCTCTCAACTCTGTTCATGAATAAGAGCCAACCCTAGTCTAGTTGTTGGCTGCATTCATCACCCCAAAATATTTCTACAAAGTCTAATGCAATCAGAGTCTTTATTTCAATGTATATTTATATTTTGTTTACTTGTTACAATATGTCATAAAAATCTCTTTAATTTTCAGCCTTTGTCATTTAAAATAGTCATTTTTTATCAGCAAAACAGAGTAGTGGAAACCACATTTTGTAAATAAATTGCTTGTGAGGCTAATATTCCCACTGCTTTGGAGATGCGTGATCTGTAATTTGATAAACCAACACTAATCTGAACTAGAGCTTTGAAGTTTAAAAACCTAGGCTTCTTTCCAGTCTTGTTATCTAAGTAAGAATGATAGACTATTGTTTTATAATATTGTTTTAAAATATTTAAAAATAAATATTAAAACCTGTAGTCACAATCCAAATATTGTGCTAATGTACGCTAATATTAGTTAGTCCTTTAGCACTCGATGGAAAAAAGTCCCCAATTTCTGATCACAGCATTGAAGACCTTTTAAAATGTTTACACTATCTATCTTTCCAACCTCCCAACCCATCACTTTTTCTAAAACTGGCTGACTATAATGGATTTTCACTATTACTCCAATATTTACTTTGCTTTCATGTTTCCCAGGCTTTGTGGGTGCTACTGACTTTTGTAGCTCCCTTATACTCCTTTTTCTATCTTTCAAATACACATTAATATTTCACTTTCTCTATAGAATATTTACTGATTTCATGTCCTACTTCTCAGAAATATTTTTCTGTATGTTCTCATATGTAATTGTATTGAAATTTCTCTTCCCTACGTTAACCACAATCTGATTTGAATTAAGTGAACTAGAATAAAATTTGAGCAAGTCTTTTTTCCCCACAAGATGATACGCTCCTTGGGGGGAAGAGTGACATCTCATGCCTTTCAATGTCAATTAGAATCTAGCACAGTGCTTTTCAACTAGAGATGGTTTTGTCTCTCAGGGGACTTCTGGAAATGCCTGGGGATAACTCTGAATGAGTACCAAGACTGGGGTGCAGAGTGTGAGACTGGCATCTAGTGATTAGAGAGGTCAATGATGCTGCTAAACACTCTACAATGCAGAGGACAACAAAGAATTATCTGGCCCCAAATTTTAATAGTGCCAGTTAATAAATCCTGCTTTGGCATATGCCCATACGTGGTTTTGACTCTCTTTTTATTCATATGAAATAGGTTTATCAAATTTGAGACATCTGAATAGTTTTGCTGAATGCCAACTTTATGTTTAGTTTTTTCGACCTTAATAAACTTTTAATTACCATCATCTTCATTTTTATAGGATTTATCAGGGCTTAGGACTCTAAGTTCCCAGATTTCTCTTGCTCGCCCATCTCTCCCATGCTCTTGCCAGCTTAAGAGTAGAACAGAAAGAATGGAAATTAAGGAAAAGTCACCTAGTTTTATATTACACTGGCCTATATTAAACAAACAGACAAACAAAAACTTGTAAGAGTCTTTTCTGCAACCTGTTTGGCTTCATGTCTCAGCTGGTTGTTTCCAACAAAGGAGACATCCTCCAGCTTACTTGTTTCTTTTAGATTAAGTTTTATCTATTTTAGTTTTTTTGAAGATTTATCAGACTGACAGATTAAACAAAAATTAATGTAATATAAAAATATTTTGAAATAAAAATATAAAGACTACTCTAGAGAATAAGATTAGAACAAGAAGACTGGAAAGATACTGGATTTCTGACCTGGCAAAATGAGCAGGAGAAATGGGAAAGAGAAGGCTCTCATCATTGCTCTCACTCTTCAAAGCCTTCTGTCCACACCTGTCACAGTACCGCACATCTTTCTTACTCTACATCCCAAGTTTTCTGAACATAGAATTTCTTTGCTCTGATTTTACTCTATTTCTCCTCTAGCCTTGGTGTGTATTGCTTCTCTTTTACTGGAATATCTTTTTTAACTGTAGGTTGTTTCCCAACTCCTGCTGCTTCTCTTACCTACAAGGAGCCTTCCTGAGTGCCCACACCTCCCAGAGGAGATTCAGGTGCCCCCCCCTTTTTTTTTTTTGCTTTTTAGGGCTGCACCTGAGGCACATGGAGGTTCCTAAGCTAGGGGTCAAATTGGAGCTACAGCTTCTGGCCTACACCACAGCCACAGCGATGCAGGATCTGGCCATGTCCGCAACCTACACCGTAGCTCATGGCAACACCGGATCCCTTAAGCCACTGAGCAAGGCCAGGAATTGAACCTGCAACCTCATGGTTCCTAGCCAGATTCATTTCCACTGCACCACGACAGGACCTCTCCAAATTCAGGTGTCCTTTTGATGTACTCCCTTGGTCCTGTGCTTTTGTCCAACAGAGCACTGAACACACTGAATTACAAATGTTTACTTGTTGATTCTCTCCATGTCTTAACCTTAATGCCCAAGTTACTACTTTCTGAACAAATGGATAAAAGAAAAAGAAAGGAATAAATAAAGTCATAGTTAAATTTGTTGCAGTCTTTGGAGGTACTGGAGATTAAACTTGAAAGATGCCTAAATTACCTCACCTTTTTAAGCCTACGTGAGATTTAAACATCTAAAGACTAAAAAAAAGGTCAAATGTCATTGTGTGGCTTTTATTTTTCATGTGACAGCACGTCCTTTTTAGCTGTGCCACTGAATTCCTATTTAAAAGAAGTGTGGTAAGAATTTCAGTTCCTTGTATACCAGGAGTTAACAAAAAATGGTTGTATTTTATCAGTGACACGAATTACTTGGAAAATATATGTAAAGTGAAGTTGTATGAAAATCTCATAAGATGAGAGGTTAACTGCAGATTCTCCATAACTAATTTTTATGATGCCACTTGTATTAATTATAAAGTCCAAGAACTCAAAGGGAATTTGAGGATCATCTAAACCTTTCCTTTTACCCTACAAAAATTATATAAGAAACATTTCCATGGTGGGAGGGGAAGATATATTAAATGGTTGGAGACATTTGGAGGAGGGAGAACTGCTGAATAGGTCTGAAGATCAGAGCTGTTCCCAAGATGGCATGCCATAATCATGAAGTGGTTCCATATCAGACATAGCAAAAGTATTTGTCTTCTTATTCCAATAGTGAACAATGTCTGAAGTCTCAAGGGAACATTATAGGAGAATGGGATATGTATTATCCTGATGGTCTGCACAGAACAGTTTAACTCCACAAAAAAAATGTTTTTTTTCTGGGGGAGTTCCTGCTGTGGGTTAACAATCTGACTGCAGCGGCTTGAGTTGCTGTGGGGCCAGGGTTTGATCCCTGTCCTGGTGCAGTGGATTAAAGGATCCAGCAATGTTCATTGCTGTAGTTGCAATGAAGACCACAGCTACAGCTTGGATTCAGTCCCTGGCCTGGGAACTTCATTATGCCCTGGGTTTGGCTGTTAAAAAAAAGTTTCTACTCCTGAGTGTGGATAAAAAAATCTGCTCAAGTGAGGGGCCAACCCCTTCCACTGATTTGTTCTTAAGTACCCTGTAGAGGAGCTGTTTGTTCCAGGCTCAGGGACAAAAAGCTAAGATTAACATTTGGAGAAGCCTAAAGTGAGCACAATGTTGTTTTCTGGAACATAATCATGTCTCCTTCTAGAAGCTCTCAGCCCACATTTCCATGCAAACTTGGGAAGGTTTCACATGGAGAAGCCTTGCCCTTGCACAAGCAGTGGTGTTTCACTTTTCTGAAAGTAATGTGAGGAGGCTTATCTATCAGGGAGAATCACAACAGTTATGAATGAATAAAAAGAAGTTAACAATTTAAGAAATCAATTCTATACTGAGTCAGAGAAAAGAAAGGAGGTGGGAAGACAGAATAAATGAGATTTTTAATTTTTCTTACCGAACTGAACCTTCAGTAGTAAAACATAATCATGCTGAAATGGTGATAACTGCAACTGCACTTCATGTTTCTAGTGCCCTAGATCAGCAAATCAGAGACAATATTTCTAACAAAATATTGCCTTAGCCTAGTTTATTCTTGAAATGGCCAGAGAAAATGGGTTGGCTTATTGGGCATTGGCTATGTGGTGTGTTGGTGGGATGGTCTGATTCAAAGAATATCCATAGCTGAATTAAGAAGTCTTTGAGGGAGTTCCTGTCGTGGCACAGTGGTTAACGAATCCGACTAGGAACCATGAGGTTGAGGGTTCAATCCCTGGCCTTGCTCAGTGGGTTAAGGATCCAGCGTTGCCCGTGAGCTGTGGTGCAGGTTGCAGACGTGGCTTGGATCCCGAGTTGCTGTGGCTCTGGCGTAGGCCGGCGGCTACAGCTCCAATTTGACTCCTAGCCTGGGAACCTCCATATGCTGCGGGAGCGGCCCAAAGAAATAGCAAAAAAGACAAAAAAAGAAAAAGGAAGTCTTTGATAAGAGCAGAGCAGAATGTACCATCACCTAGGACTTGCCACACAAGGGAAGAAATTTCGGAGATATTGAGTTTAACATGAAATTCACTTCCCCTTATGGGAAAATTTTGTATTCCTTCATAAAACAAATGCTCTGTTTAATGGCGTAAAAGGCAATATAAATGTTTAGCCACATCAGATAAACTGAAGTCTACAGTATGATCTTAAAATTGATGGTGTTTTACTACACTTTTTCTAAATGGTAATAGGAAATATTATAGGGTTTTCTTTTATTTAAAAAATAGTCTTCCGAAGGTGAAGTTTATCAAAATAAGAACTCAATTTTCAAGAGCAATGTGAAAATGGCAGCTTTTCATATACCTGAAAAAGGAATGGAACATATAGTGTCAGATCCAACATGTCATTACCCCAGTCCTGACAGCAAGAAAAACCTGTTCTAACGGAAAATCAACAGCTTTTCTTGGACCCAACAAAGATATGTGGTTTCAGGACAAATTGTCATCCTGATCTTGATAGGTGAATATGGAGGGTCATAGTCAATATATACTTGTTTGGAGGAAAAAAATAAAACAGGTAGGAAAACTTAAATTGCAATCTTGATATGTTGCTGGAGGCTGAGTGTAGACCAGCATGATAGTTAGAAACTCTTGGGGGACCACAATCTTACAGGGTCCCTCACATTTTCATGGGCCTTTTCATCAGAAATCCTACAGTGTTGTTATGGTAAGCATCTGACAAAGATATCTTCTTGGGTCTGGCAGGGGAAAGAAAGGAAAAAGAAATCATGATGAAATACACCCAAAGTGTTCTATGTCGAAAGGTCCACTCTCCAGGGGAAAAGACTTTATCAGACCTATCTCTCAATTAGGGGAAGGAAATCCCACCCAGTTCAGCCTCCTCTAGGCTTCCTGCCTTACCTAAAGGGAAATAAATCTATACCAGCACAAAATTACCAGTGAAGGTCAAAGCCAAGACACACAGGCCCAATAAAAGACTGAGATTTAATCACAAGTTTAGAGAAAGCTTCCCCTGTCCCACATTGTAATACAGCATCAGCAGGGCGCCAGTATAAGAGTGGATTACAGATGAAAGAGCTGCAAGATATAGACGTCCCCTTAGGAGCATCCAAGGAAGCGCAAAGTCAGGAATGGACACAAACAAGAGCAATATAAAAATTGAAAGTTTCTGGCCCCTCAAGCTAGCTATATTAAACATTCAACACAACTCAGCTCCTAGTCAGGTTAATATAAATCCTTACATTAAAGGTCTTTTTTACTTCAGTTCCTAATACTAAATACATCCTTATTTCATTGTTTACAACAAAATCACAAAGCATGCCAAAGGCGTTGCAAGACACGCAAGGAAAGCACAGAGTCTGAAGAGACACCGAAATCATCGAAATTAGACTAAGATATGACACAGATGTTGGAATTATCCATCAGGGAATGTAAAATAACCATGGTTAATATCTTAAGGTTTACAAGGGAAAAAGTGGACAATATGAGAGAAATCATGGTTAATGTAAGCAAAAAATATAAACTCCAAGAAATTATCAAAATGAAATCCTGGATTTAAAACTCTATAACAATAAAGAAAAACACCTTTGCTGTGGATTTATTATGTTCAAAGCTAAGGAAAGAAGCAGTGAGGTTGAAGGTGGGTCAATAGAAATTTCCCACATTGACATATAATGGAAAAAAAAATTACAAACCCTGAACACAATATTCAAGATCTATGTGATAATTTCAAAGGAGGTAACATATGTATAATTGGAAGAAAATAGACAATGAAGTATAAAAAAATATTTAAAATAACAGTAGCCAAAAATGAACACCTAGCATAATAATGCTCCTGATCAGCACAACATTGTCATATTCAAATGTCAGAAAACTATAGACAAAAAGAAAATCCTAAAAGAAGAGAGATTAAATAAATATCTTCTATATACGGAAATGAGGATAAGAATTACGGTAGACTTATAATCAGAAATGGTGTGGGAGTTCCCACTGTGGCTCAGCAGGCTAAGGACTCAGCATTATCTCTGTGAGGACACAGGTTCAATCCCTGGTCTCACTCGTTTAAGGACTCACCGTTGCTACAAGCTGTGCCATAAGCCACAGAGGAGACTCAGATCTAGTGTTGCTGTGGCTGCGGCACAGGACACAGCTGGAGCTCTGATATGACCTCTGACCTGGAACTGCCATATGCCACAGGTATGGCTGTGTTAAAGAAAAAAAAATTTAAGCAGGAAGAAAGTAAAGTATTAAAAGAACCCCATACCAGCACAGATGGAGAAAAAGAGTAAAATAAATAAATCTGTGACAACAAAGTCATTCCATGAATGGAAAGCTACAGACAATATATATAACATTTATAGATGCGAAAATCCTCAACGATAATTAGCAACTAGAATAGAACAATAATAATAAAGAATTACACATCATCACTAAATAGAATTTACTCCAGTGATGTAAGTTTGGATTAATAGTAGAAAATTAGTCATTGTAATCCACTATATCAGCAGCCTGAAGAAGAAAATTCATGTGATAATAGCAATATGTGACACAAATTAACTTGTCTACAGAAAGAAACCAACTCATGGACACGGAGAACAGACTTGTGGATGCCAAGGGGTAGGAGGAGTGAGTGGGATGGACTGGGAGTTTGGGGTTAGTAGATGCAAACTATTGCATTTGGAGTGGATAAGCAATGAGATCCTGCTGTGTTGCACAGAGAACTATATCTAATCACTTGTGATGGAACATGATGGATGATAATGTGAGAAAAAGAATGTAAGTATATATGTATAACTGGGTTACTTTGCTATACAGCAGAAATTGACAGAACATTGTAAATCAACTATAATAAAAATTAAAAAATAAAAGAAGAAAATAGCGATTCTTGAAGAAAAATATTAAAAGCCCAACACCTATTCATGATATTATCTCTTTGAAAACTAAGGTTAGAGGGGAACATTAACTTGATTGAGAACATGTACAAATTGTCATACTTAATGGTGAGTAAATACTTCCCCCTAAAATTAGGAAAAAGGCAACCACTCCTGCTGAATATTGCACATGAAATCCTAGCTAGTGTAATAACATGAGAAAAGGAAATAATAAAGACTAGAAAGGAAGAAATACAGTTGTCTTTTTTCACATAGTTACTTATGTAGAAACTCCAAAACAATCAACAAAAACACCCTGCAAATAATAAATGACTTTAGCAATTTTGCAGGATACAATATAAAAGTCCATTTTTTCATTACTTTGTTATAAAAAGGTAGCAATGAATAATTAAAATTAGTAATAAAAAATAGCATGAAGAAAGTGAAATAGGTATATATCTAATAAAACATATACAGGATTAATGAGCTGAAAACAAGTAAACATTAATGAAAGATATTAAATAAGGTCTCAATAGATTGAGAAATATTGTGTGTGTATAAATTAAAGGATTCAATATAATTAATATGTAATTATCTTCATCATGACCTACTGATTGAATCCATACAAAATCCAAGCAATCTATATTGTAGATATTAACAAAGTATTTTAATCATTATATGTTAAAAGAAAATACCTATAGCAAGCACAGTACTGAAGAGGAACAAATTTGGATGACTCACACTACCTGTATTAGTTTTCTCTTGCCACTACCTGGGGGACTTAAAACAATGTATTCATCTTGGACTTCTGTAGTTTAGTAGTCTTAAACCAGTCTTGCTGAGCTAAGATCAAAGTGTCTGTGGGGCTGTGTTCCTTTTGAAGTTTCTTAGGGAAGAATTCATTTCTTAGCCTGTTCCAGTTTTTAGATATGGGCTTATCCTTGGATTGTAGCCCCTTCCTTTATGAAAGCCAGCAATTTTTTGTCAAGTTATTTACATACTCCATCACCTGACACTAATTCTTTAGTCTCCACCTTCTGCTTATAAGGACCATTGTAATAATGTTAGGCACATCCAGATAACAAAGGATAATCTCATCATCTTTTTTAAAAATTTAATTTAATTTTATATTACTCAATGAATTTATTACATTTTTATAGTTGTACAATGATATAGCATTTCCATCTTCATCTTAAATTGGTTTGTGACTTTTTTTGGTTATAAAATTACAAATGTCCTTGTTTTAACAACTTTATTGAGGTATGATTTATATTTAAATTTTTCTTATATTTCATTTATACAAATTGATTTGTTTGGAAATATGCATACATCTTTGATATCATCACCACAATCAAAAAGTAGTAAACATATATCCATCACCCCCAAATGTTTCCTTGAGTCCCTTTATTTATTTTGCTTGTTTGTTTGTAGTAAGAAACTTTTTTTTTTTTAATTTTCCCACTGTACAGCAAGGGGGTCAGGTTATCCTTACATGTATACATTACAATTACATTTTTTCTCCCACCCTTTCTTCTGTTGCAACATGAGTATCTAGACAAAGTTCTCAATGCTATTCAGCAGGATCTCCTTGTTTTTGTTTTTTTTTTTTTTTTTTTTTTTTTTTTTACTTTCTAGGGCTACACCAGCAGCATATGGAAGTTCCCAGGCTAGGGGTTGAATTGGAACTGCAGCTGCTGGCCTAAACCACAACCACAGCAACGTAAGATCTGAGCCACATCTATGACCTACACCACAGCTCACGGCAATGCTGGATCCTTAACCCACTGAGTGAGACCAGGGGTTGAACCCTTATCCTTATGGATCCTGGTCAGGTTTGTCACTGCTGAGCCATAACAGGAACTCCCTATAGTAAGAACATTTAATGAATCTATATTTTTAACAAATTAAGTATGCAATATCTTATTGTTAACTACATATTGTAAGCAGAGATCTAGAAACTGCTTATCTTGAATATGTCATTTTTTTCACTCATTGGATAACAGGTCCCCATTTCACCCTCCCCCAAAACTTGGTGACCACTATTTTATTTTCTGCTTCTATAATTTTGACTATTTTAGATACCTCATATGAATGGAATCTTAAAGTATTTACCCTACTGTGGCTGACTTATTTCACTCAGTATAATGTCTTTCAGGTCCATCCATGATGTTACAGATGATAGGATTTCCTTCTTTTTTAAAATGGCTGAATAATATTACATTGGATGTGTATGCCACATTTTCCTTATCCTTCCATCTATACATGAACATTTGGGTTGTTTCTATACTTTGGCTATTGTGACTAATACTGTAAAGAACATGAGAATGCAGATATCTCTTTGAAATCTTGATTTCAATACTTTGAATGTATACCCAGAAATGGGATTGCTAGATTATATGATAGTTGTTTTTAATTTTTTGAGAAATCTCCATACTGTTTCCAACACCTGTCTCGTCTTTTTGATTATAGCCATTCTAACAGATGTGAAGTAATATCTAATTGTGTTTTTTATTTGCATTTCCCTGAATTTTAATGATGTTCACCATCTCTCCATTTACTGTTGGCCATTTGTATGTCTCCTTTGAAAGAAGTCTTTTCAGATCCTCTGCCTACTTTTAATAGGATTGCTTTTTTTTTCTCCTTTGAGTTGTATGCATTCTTCATATAGCCTCTATATTAGATTATCTATGAAAGAAAAGCTGATAAGTTAAACTTTATTAAAATTAAGAACTTCTATAAAAGACACCACTAAGAGAATGAAGGAGTTCCTGTTGTGGCTCAGTGGAAATGAAACTGACTAGTAACCAAGAGGATGCAGGTTCTATCCCTGGCCTTGCTTAGTGGGTTGAGGATCTGGCATTGCCACGAATTGTGGTGTAGATCGTAGACATGGGTCTGATTTGGCATTGCTGTGGTGTAGGCCAGCAGCTACAGCTCCAATTTGACCCCTAGCCTGGGAACTTCCATATGCTGCAGGTGCAGCCCTAAAAAGCAAAAGCAAAAAAAAAAAAAAAAAAAAAAGACATCACTAAGACAATGAAGAGATAAGACAGAAACTGGAAATGAATATCTGCAAAGCATGATTCTGATAAATGATTTATGCTCAAGTAATACAAAGATTTCCTTAAAACTTCAACAATAAGAAAACTGATTAAAAAAATCCCCAAATCTGAACAGTTACCTC
The DNA here is from genome assembly GCF_054392235.1 of Sus scrofa. Taxonomy (NCBI): domain Eukaryota; kingdom Metazoa; phylum Chordata; class Mammalia; order Artiodactyla; family Suidae; genus Sus; species Sus scrofa. The sequence goes on along the minus strand of NC_139383.1, from coordinate 182,652,304 downwards.
GAAAAACATATAGGTAGAAAATAAGCATGTGAAAAGATGCTCAACATCATTTGTTATGAGAGAATTTCAAATTTAAACAACAGTGAGATACCACTGTTAGAATAGCTAAAGACCCAAACCCCAGCAATACTAGTTGCTGGCAAAGATAGAACAACAATAATTGCTAGTGGGGATACAAAATAGTACAGCCATTTTAGAAGACAGTCCAGCACATTCTTACAAAGCTAAATAGAATCTTAGGATATAGCAATTGCAATCCTAAGTTTTGACTCCAATTATTTGATAACTTATTTCCACACTAAACCTGCACACAAATGTTTATTATCAGGCGTAATCAAAACTGCCCAAATCTAAAAGCAATTAAGATGTCCTTCAGTAGGTGACTGGATTTCAAAACTGTCATACATTCATACAATGCAGTATTATGCAATGATAAAAAATGAGCTATCTTCCCACAAAAGGAGATGGGTGAACATTAAGGACACATTGTTTAGTGAAAGAAGCCAATATGAACGGGGTAATTAATGCATGACTCCAATTACATGACATTCCAAAGAGGCAAAAATAGAGACAATAAACAGATTTATAGTTGCTGTCACTGGCTGGTAGAGAGGTAAGATAGTTTGAAGAGGTGAAAGAGGATTATTTCAGATAGTGGAAATATTCTGTATGATACTGTAATGTTGGGTATATAACACTATATATTGGTCAAACCCTTTAGAATTTTATAGCATAAAATGGGAACCTCACAATGCAAATTAATAAAAATCATTTAAAAAGTTAGATACAAGGATAGAATGCAAAATGTGAGGACACGATCTCATATATGAAACAATCATAAGAAACAACCTCAGTGAGTGGAGGGGACAAATAGGATGCTGACCTAATAATTTCGGAAATCAGTGGATTTTATTGATTGATTGATTGATTGATTGATTGTCTTTTTCCCTTTTCTAGGGCTGCTCCCGCAGGGCATGTGGAGGTTCCCAGGCTAGGGGTCGAATCGGAGCCATAGCCACCGGCCTATGCCAGAGCCACTGCAACATGGGATCCAAGCCGCCTCTGCAACCTAACCAAAGCTCATGGCAACGCCGGATCCTTAACCCACTGAGCGAGGCCAGGGATCGAACTTGCAACCTCATGGTTCCTAATTGGATTCGTTAACCACTGAGCCATCACGGGAACTCCGGAAATCAGTGGAGTTTAAAAGGACTCAGTGTAAGAAAACCTGTATAATTACACTGTATTTTAATTGATCAACCTGTTCCTCGTGGGTTACAGGTTAACAGTTATGATAGTACTCATATCAGTTTCTAGGTGCTGCTATAACAAGCACCACACACTGGGTAGCATACCTTGCATAAATGTATTATCTCACAGTTTGGGAAACCATAAATCTGAGATCAAGTGAATTTAGGGCCAGAATCCCTCTGAAGAAAGTAAAGAAGGTCCTGCTCTAGGGCTCCCTCCTAGATTCTGGTAGTTCCTTGGCTTGTGGTAGGGAGTTTAATCTTAACATGGTGTGTATTAGAGGAGTTTCAGATTTTTCCCTAGGAATTCCTGAGGTTTTGAACGTACAGTGTTCTTGCACGCTTATTTGGGTCCAGATTTCCCCTTTTTATAAGAATCCCAGTTATAATGGATTAGAGGCTCTACTATACTGCGGTATGACCTCATCTAAACTTTATCTGCAACAACCCTATTTCCAAATAAGATCATATTCCGAGGCAAGGGGAGGAGACCAGAAAGATCCAGGGGGGGAAATAGTATGAACCCATATCTACTTTAATATGCACAGAAATGTTTACATCTATACTCCTCCTTCAAGGAGGTCAAGTATAAATCCTCACTTCTTATGTGTGAATTATTTTTATTGACTTTATTTTAGACAGAATACAGCATGAGAGGGGGGAAATGATTAAAAGCAGAGAAACCTGATGAATGCCATCTCAGCCTGTTGATAAAGATTAACATTTATAACGAGTCACCTTTATGCTATACACTGTTGATTTCAAGGGATGAAAATGGCATTTTACTCTATAGTCTTCAAAAACACGTAAGTTTGGTATAGTCATGGTAGAAAACAGCAAAATCATGAGAAAACTCTAAGTGAGGTAAATTATACAGAATTCTTGATCAGTACTTCCTGAAACTGTCAAAATTATTAACAGTAAGGAAATTCTGAGAAATTATTAGAGCCAAGATGAGCCTAAGGAGACATGATAAATATACTGTGATAACTGTATAGGATCCTAGGATAGAAAAAGGATAGTATGTAAAAACTAAGGAAATCTGAACACAGTATGGAATTTTAATTAATAATAATGTTTTGAAATTAGTTAAGCACAGCAAGTGCACCATACTAATATAAGTTGCTAATAATAGGGGAAACTGGATGTGCAGTACATGGAAACTTCTGTGTTTATGATTTTTCTGTAAATCTAAAAGTATTCTAAGATAAAAATATAATAATAGGTTTTTTTTGTCTTTATTTTTTAAGAGAAGTATAGTTGATTTCAATGTCGTGTTAATCTCAGGTGTATAGCACAGTGAAAAATAGCTTTTAAAAGGAAGGAATTATTTGCCCTGGGCCTATAACCTACTCTATCATCCTAAATCCTTTTTCTCTAAGGCTATTAAAGATAATTGCCTTATCACATATTACTACAACATAGTTACTACTTAGGGAATATAAATTCATAATTTCCATCTTTGTTACTATATTAAATTTGAAAGGTAATGCTGTTATGTTTTCTCCTTTGATGAAGTCCCTACCATGCAGTGAAATAAACTTTCCTATTATTCCAGAAACTGAATACTAGATTAGGAAGGAAAGCCAGATTTTTGCTTTCCTTTTTTTTTAACTAACTAGGTATTTGACTTAGACAAATGATTCAATACTGGAGAAATAAATTCCACCTTTAAAAATACGATTTCCATTTTTTAACCTATCTTTTAATTTTTAATAGAAATCCTATACATACATATATGTACACACATTTAAATTATATAGGCTAAAATGAATCAATATTATATATACTTGCTTCCACAAAATCACCATAATTGATATAAATTCAGCTACAGCGAAGAATTTCAGAATTTTATTTATGCTGTGCAAATGTTCAGGCCTTTTGAAATATTAAAAATAATGTGGATACTTCCAATATAATAACAGCTTAATTGAGTTCAAACACTGCGAATAAGAAACTGTAGTACTAAATGACCTTAAGTTTAATAATTATACTAAATAAATAATTGATTTTATTTGGACTCATGAATCCCAATATAGTCAAATATCTTTCTAATATGTATGAATTGCATAAGGTAGAAGGGTCCTTCTGCCTTACTACTCTGATATTTACTGATCTGCCTATTCATTGATTCAACAGGAGTATATTCTCACAGTGGAGTGTGGTAGGTGCTGGGGATATAAACATAAAAAGATACAGTTTTTGCCCTCAGGTTAAAGTTTACACATGGATCAAGGAAGCATGTTTATATAGCCATATGACCCCTGTGATGATTATTTAGAAGCATCCAATGTCATTAAGGGATACAACTTAGGAAACTGCATTTGCAGTGAGCAGGAAAAAACACCTCTTTCATGGTTAGTGATTTTTCTTTTTTTGATTCACTCAGTAGGGGTTCCACATAAATGATATTTTTAGAAGTGGGGCTGAAAGAAATCTTTTTCTTTGGAAACATAAGAAAGATTCTGAAGTCAAAAGGGGAGAGCAGAGGGCATGAATGCATCAAAACATCTGCTTTTTCTTAACAGGCACCAGCTTCCAAAATCACAACCCTTTCCTTCAATAACTCTTTTATAAGGTAAGTGTTTAATAAATATTCTTTTATATTGATAAAAGGATAGCTTTGAAATGGTTCTTCTATGTATAATAAATTTAAGAATGATTAGAATTTCCACTGCATTCTAAAGCAGGATTTCTTTTTTGCTATCTGGACCCAGGTATTGCCATTCCTAGTATTAGTTATTTCTTTGTTGGATTGGTTATGTAGTTTTAATTAAATACACAGTTAATATGTGAAAATTAAGTGCCTTAATTTTCACCGTACAGTAAGAAGAAAAATATTATTTCCATTAAAGAAATTAGATGGGTTATAATATAATTCCACATGAAAATATTTTGGGATATCTATAACACCACTGTATGAGATGGCAACATCATTATGTTCTAATAATAGTAAGAAGAAGGATCACTTTCTACATATTTCTGTGTTTCAGAAAATTATTGTATTTTTAAATTAATAGTTCAATAAAGTTTCATCTATATAGCTTCACAGTTGGGAATCACTTTCACTATAGTGAAATAATAGTATTTTTACCCAAGTAGGCAAAACTTCCAAAATACAATTACTTTTAATCTCATGCAAATATTTTACAAAATTAGATAATTATCTTTTACATTTCTGCTTCTAAATTAACATAAATTATATATATTGCTAGAGTATATATATGCAGCATACAACACATCATTATATATTACATGTGATTTCTTAGTGATAGCTTTAATACCTCAGCTATTTATAGATGCAGGTAATTTTAGACCATCCAGGTGATACTCTGTTGCAAAACTGAGGAAAATATTATGTGTCTTTAAGGAAGAAACCACTGGACATGAGCATGTTCTTACAATAAGCATTTCTCCTTTTGCATTAATTCCAGGGTTATTTGGAACAATTCTTTCAATGTGAACTACTATAAAGTTTTGACAGTTAAAGTCATTTCATTTAATAAAAAGATTTAAAACATGCTCTATTAAATCAGCTATCTTTGTACACATCTCTTTTTCCTATGTTCATAGACTAAGATTTTTTTACTTTCAGTTTCATTGGATGATAGTGTCTTGAAGACAACACGAAATTTTTGTTCTAGTTATTCTAAGCCATCCTCTTCCTCTAACCCCAGATCTGGCCCCCTTCTTACAGTGGAAAGAATCCTGTATTAGGGGATGCTTTTCACCTGACTTTTGCAATCCAGGTCATGAATGATTTTTAACCACATGCTGGACACTCGTCTGGACCAGGTTTTCCCAATGATTGTTCCAATGCATCTTTAAGGGACTGTGTATCACGTCTCACTCTGCCATATCTCCTAGTTCTCACTTCAGCATAGTGCTCTGAAAACTTAATGTGCATAAAAATGCAGATTCAAATTCAGTAGTTTTGGAATGGGATGTGAGATACGCATTTCTAACAAGCTCCCCTGTGATGGCAATGCTTTTGGTTCAAAAGCCAACTTTAGGTTATTAAGGCAAGTTTATCACATTAAAGCCTGAGAAGACTTATAATAAAGGAACCTGTTTAACTCTCATCCAAAGTTTTGTTTTGTTTTTTAACAAGAACAATTTTTTTTTTCTCCTGGGAACACTATTTGATACTTCCTGGAACTAATGTTCCACGAAACACATTCTGAAGAATGTCACACTAGATTAGTAGTTTTCAGCCTTTAAAGTGATTCAGAATCATCTGAAGTGCTTTGGTAAAAACAAAGATTTCCTTCCCTGCTCTTGGACTTTCTGATTCAGTAGAATTGAAGTACAGCCTGAAGAGTCACACTAACAAGATCCTCCCTGATGCAAATTCTTCTGATCTGGAGACCACAGCTTGAGGAGCTAGCCCTCCTTTCCTTAAGCATTGCATCTGTGGCAAGTCAGATGACCAGAAATCTTTAACCCCATATTTGACTTCTTTAACCCTCCATAGAAATTTCCTTGGGGATGTGATTTAACATTATGCCTTTGCCTTCTTTGAAGGTTACACATGAATAATATGGAATATTATTTTATAAATATTTTTTGAAAGACTGCCCAGTACATAGGTCAGTATTCTTCAAATGAGAAGAAATATGAGATATTCCTATTAGTATTTACATCTAGAAAAAAATTCTCATGAAAGGACAGAAAATTTTACTTATGAGAGAACTTTAACACATACATATACACACACATAAATATTATTTCCTTTTCTCTCTTTGGGAAGAGGATTCTTTTTCTATATTATCTCAAGTCTCATTTAAATTGTTTAATATCTATATTTTTTCCATACTTTTGCCACACAGAAGCTACCCATCTGAAGGTTAAAAACAGCTTTTACAGTTCCTCTTACAGTACTTGTCATAATTTTTTTAGAAAATAAACAAAATAAAATAAACATACAATATTCAAATTTATACGTACATTTATTCACTGTATTACACATTACTACAGCCCAAAATCACAGGCAGTGTTATTTCAATACTCTATCTTTCAAAAAGATTTTTTTTTCTCAGAAAACATACATGAAAAAAATTACAGCACAGTAGAAAATTAGAAAAATGTTAAGTTCTTATTTGTAGGGATTTTAATTTTTAGCATTAAAAACTATGTCCTTAGAATGGAAACATGGCATAAATAATACAGATTAACTTATAACACATTTAGCAAATTCCAAGTTCTATCTATATATTTTTATTGGAGAATACATTATTATCTAAACTGAGTATATTTCTTACCTCATAATCTTAATCTTGAGGAGGAATTAGGGTCTAAAAGAGTACAACCATATTATTAGCCTCAAGGTCTAAAGAATAAATTTCTCACAGTCCCTGGTACTGGTTGGAATTTAATGGATATTTATTAATGTAATGATATTAAGATGAACACAAATTCTTTGCTACTCCCCTATAAAAGTATTTTTGTACTTTCTATTGATAAAAGATACCATTGCCAGAGAATGTATTTTTCCTTCTTTAAGTAAATGCATAGAAATTATGAGAGGTAAACTTTGTCATTTTGCATTCTTCAGTTAAGTTACTGTTTAGATTTTTAAGAAGCCAAATGCGTCACTTTTACAGCACTTTATCCTTAGTAAATTGCTGGATATTAGTCAACTGAGTGGCATTACTTCTATAAAATATGCATTATAACTTAGGGTTTTCTTCTATTTTTTCAAGTGAGTAAAATGTTTTGTCAAAAATAAGTAATATCACTCCTTAGTAATATAATTCTATGTAGTAGTTTAATAGCTTTTGTTCTTTTATGTCAGTTAAACTGCCTGATCAGTTTTAAAAGAGGGAAACATGTTCAGCAGTGTTCTTTTTACTGCTTTCTAAATATGTTTTAAGATTTACCACAAGGAAAATTTTTTAGCTGGCACCTGTCAGTCATTCAGAGGGTTTGCAATAGGCATCAAGGTACAGCATGAAAAAATGTGTTGTAAGTGTTAGTCTCTGGGTACATGGCATAGCAGAATGAAGACCTTTCATAAAACAATGAGAACTGGTTCCTCAGGGAGGGTGATTTGTGGTAACTTTCAAACAGGGAAGTTGTCCATCTGAAAGTTGAAAGTAGCTTTTACAGTCCCTCTTGCATTACTGATTTCTATCTATAGAATGATAGGCAAAAAGCAGAAAATAATCAGTATCAGAGCAGAGACAGAAGCAAAGAGAAAAATAGACAAGAATCCTGCGAGACTTTGACAACTAGATTTCAACATTTGCTGGGCTGACCCAAATTAGGTACTTATTTCCCTTTTGTAGAATTTATTTTATATTCCTTGGGTAATTAGGAAATTAAAGATATATACCTATCCTAAAAACTCTGCTTAGTTGGGTAGAATATTCAATATATGTTTATCCTAGTCTTTTATTCTCCAAACTCTTTTTAGATTTTCTAATTTCTACATTTTCTCATTTATGTAAAGATATTATTCTTTAAACTTATGCAAGCTAAATTTGGGCTATTCTATTACAAAGGAAAAAGACAATTGGAAGAAATGCAAGTGTGTTCCTAGAAATGTAGTTCCCTAACCTTTATACCTATAATAATTTATTACACAACTTCAACCTTATTGTGAGATCTACAATCAAAAATACCCAATGTTGTACTTTTTCAGAAATTAAAACATTGTTGCCTTACCTTTGACAGAAAATGTATTATTTTATTGTTTTGTGTCTATAAAAATATTTTGGTATATAAGTGGACTTTATTTTTTAGAGCAGTTTTAGGTTCACAGCAAAATCATGGGGAAAGTAGATTTCTCATACACCCCTCCCTGCCTCTGGTACAATCAATGAATCTATGTTGACACATCAATATCACAGGAAGTCTATAGTTCACACTGGGGTCACTGTTGGTATTGTACAATCTATGTGTTTTGAGCAATGTATAATGGTATGTATGTACTAATATTTCATTATGCTAAATAGATTCACTGCCCTAAAAATTGTCTGTGCTCTGCCTATTTATTCCTTACTTCCTTCAAACCCTTGCAACCTCTGAACTTTTTTACTATAACTATAGTTTTACATTTTCTAGAATGTTATATATAATTGGATTGATAATATGTAGCCTTTTTAGGTTGGCTTCTTTCACTTAGTAATATGGTTTTAAGTTGCCTCCATGTCTTTTCATGACTTGATGGATCATTTCTTTTCAGCCCTGAATAGTATTTCATTATATGGATGTACTATGGTTTATTTATTCTTCATCCAGTGAACACATTAGTTGATGCAAAGCTTTGGCAATTATGAATCAAGCTCCTACAAACATCCATGTAAAGGTTTTTGTGTGGACAAAAATTTTCAATTAATTTGTATAAATGCCACAAAGAATGATGGCTGGGTTGCACAGTAAGAATATGTTTAGTTTTGTAAGAGACTGCTAAATTGTCTCCTGAAATGCCTGCACCATTTGGCATTCCACTAGGCAATGAGTGAGTGTTCCTTTTGCTCCACATCCTTATCAACATTTAGAGTTGTCAAGTATTTTAGATTTTGGGCATTACTATATTGAAATGGAGTAGTGAGAGGCGATGCATTTCATTTTAGTAGAATATCCCCCATAAATTTTGAAACATTACTCAGATAAAATCTAGAACTTTCAAGCACTTATATCTTAAACACACCAAAAAAAATTGGTTGAGTTGATAAATTCTATATTAATGGTTAAATCATGCTACTCAGAAAGACATTAGACCTTTGGTGAAGCAGGAATAGAAAACACAGCGAGATATTTGGTTAGAATTCCTGAGAAGGTGGTAATCACGGTAGTGAAGGGAATATTTATAAAACATGGATTTTGAAAAGAAATTATCAAGAGGTTTAACTATTATAAGTAATATGAAAAGATGAATCCAAGAGGAAATATGCAGTAAACTACTAGACATATGAGCATGAAATTTAGAAGAGACATCAGAAAGGAAATGAAGGTATATAATTTATTCACTTAGAGTACATGGGTAAAGTTAAGAGTTGGGCCCACTATATATAGAAAGAGCGAAAAGAGGAGTAGGATAGTGAAGAATGAATAAGGGAAATAGATTATGTTAGTTCATTGGTACTTTTCAGAGGAAGTAACTCACCAGAGGGAAACATACAAGGTTTTAAAGGAAAGATGCTATGCAGGAGAGTATGGTGTCATTAAAATTCCAGAGACACATGGGTTAAATGGAAAGGGGTACAGAGACTGGAGTGATATGAGAATGGCAACTGTAAGGAGAAACCTTGATTCACTCTTGACTTTTAAAGCCTATCTCTACAAGTACATCTCATGAGTTTGTGTGGGTAAATCATTTATCATGTACAATGCACACATATTTTGCATGAGTCTTTATGTATATGTACTTCAAATACAATAGAATGTATTTTGGTGTTATATATTTATCAAATCAGAAAATAATAAAGTACTAAACTTTATGGAATTCAATACGCAATTGCTATAAAGAATTTTTGGAAATTGATTTTAAGTTTAATTAATGGAACTTGATTTAGGTCCTTCTACATGATAAATACTCCTTGGTTATACAGAAAGGACAAAGAGAGACTAAAGAATTGAGGGAATATATTTTGTCGGAAAAACTGAGAAAAGGCATAAATGATAAAGAAATGACTATAGATAAGAAACAATAAAGAGGCAATTTTGGTTGAAATGGAGTACCGATGCTGAGGAGTTGCGAGAAATAAGCTGGGGTGAAATATGTGCTAAAATAATCTAAGAGTCTTTAAACATAGAACTAAAGATTTTGGATTTGTTGACAGAAGAACTAGGTCTTACTGAGCAGGACTTGATATGGAAAAATGTTATTTGAAAGATAAATTTTTTAGAGTTTTTTTTTTTTTAATAATTTTTTTTAAGTCCAGTTGATGATGGTGTTGATGAGGCGGGGAAAGGAAGGCAACTTTGAGTGTGAAGGAGAGCTTGAGAGCAGAGAGCTTAGCCAAACTCTTAAGGATGAGGTTCTGCGAACTGGCAGCTATGGGATGGAAGGTAAAGGATCTAAATGTTTGATAATAAAAAGATTTGTAGCAAACCACTGTAATATAAGAAACCTAGATCATATGATGAGATACTAGTCTACCCTAAAAATTTGGTTTAAGCTAAAATATCAAGGAGGGAGCTGAAAACTTAGAATTGCTTTTTTTAAGGATGATTGCTAAATGAATTAATAATTATACATGCATAAATATATTATCTCAACCTATACTTGTAATTATGTGCAAAAGGATAGATAAAATAAAATAAAGCATTTTTAATTTAATGATTTTTATTTAAAATAAGGCACTTGACACAATTTGAGAAAATCTTTTTTTTTTTTTTTGTCTTGTTGCCTTTTCTAAGGCTGCTTCCACGGCATTTGGAGGTTCCCAGGCTAGGGGTCTAATCAGAGCTGTAGCCGCCAGCCTACGTCAGAGCCACAGCAACGCGGGATCCAAGCCGTGTCTGCGACCTACACCACAGCTTACAGCAACGCGGATCCTTAACCCACTGAGCAAGGCCAGGGATCAAACCCGCAACCTCATGGTTCCTAGTCGGATTCGTTAACCACTGAGCCACGAGGGGGACTCCCAACTTGAGAAAATCTTAGGAAATTATAATCCTGGGAATTATAAATAATGTGGTTGTGTTTTCTATTTTTAAAGAATAGTCAGAAACAATAGAGTACTTTAAAATATATTAGGATTTGTTCTTGTTTTATACACTAATACATTTATTTAGTTTGTTATCTATTTATTGTAATTGAAACATAAAGATAGAATTGATGGAAGAAAAGGTCCCTCTACTTTTTCATTAATATTAGCAAGATACCCATGATGTTTTATATTTCAACATAAAAATTAAATATATTACAATACTATTTCTATCTTCTCCCTCTAAAGCTTCTTTGTATTTTTTTAGGAATGTGTTGGTAAATATTGAAACTTGTTTAACAACTTAATTAGTAAGCTTTTAAAAGCTGAAAAATTATTTTCTCATATTGAATTTATTCTCTTCCTGTGTTTCACAACTATACTCATCTTTCTTTTTTTAAAAAAATTAGTGTATAAAACAATAACAAATAACAAATCCTAATATATTTTAAAGTACTCTATTGTATCTAACTATTCTTTAAAAATAGAAAGAATAACCACATTATTTATAATTCCCAGGATTATTTGGTTCTGGTCTTTATTTTCAATCCTTTATGAATCTGGCCTTCTGTCTTCCATTCCAATCAAGTCATTCAACCCAGGTGTACACTGTCCTGAACAAGGTCCATTGTACTGTTTTTAGAGGGAAATATTTTTCCTCATTCATTTATTTCCTGTGAAACCTTATTTAATGCTTTCTCATTTCATTAATCAATTCGTTGTTTATCTCTGGACAAAATGGTCTTCTCTCCAAATTGCCCTTCCCCTTACTTTGTATTGTAAATCACTGCATAAGTATTGATTTTGCCTTGTACATTTGTAGGCTGAACCTGTGTCTCTCATTCTTAGTTCCCTGAAAAGCCAAACTATACTCAATCTTTCAAAAGTAAGGCAGTATTTATTTTTGGTAGTGTGGTTTCTCTGTTTCCCACATCAAGAAAATCATATACGTAAAATGATTGCATAAAATGCGGAATGCTTTGTTTTCTTTGGGGACATATTGAGGGATCTCAGTAGAAGACTGGTCATTGTTTCATTTGGAAAGTGAATTCTTGAACCTTTAAAATTTATGACAGCAGCTATGAACAATAGCTTGTGAGTAAAACAGATTCAATTTCAATGCCTATAAAGGTGAAAAATATTCTCCCCCCTAGGCTTACATATTTTCTATGCTGGGTTTTATTGAAAGCTGACTTTTTGTGAAAAAAGTAATAGCCTAGAGTTATGATCTCAATAATATAAAGCTTTGCAGCCAGTTTTAGGTGAATTTGTTCCTATGTTCATTTTATTGATTATATATCCAATTATCAACTAAGAATTAGAAATCAAAGAGAATTAATATATCAAATTTAGTAATTTTGGGGAAATTCCAAAATGGTATTCATAACTTTAGGTACAGATTTTTTTTTATCATTTTCTTTATACTTTCTCTTCTGGTTATTTTCTTTGTGACTTTCCACTGAACTATTCAGACTAGGTATGCAGATAATTCTATCAATTTAATGGCAATTTAAAAAAAGGCTTTTCTTTTGTTGTAGTCTGAAGTATGTGTCTATTTAATATACTATAAACATATATATCTACTATCAAAGTAAACCTGCATCTGAGAAAAATATTTTTCAGGCTTGATTTTGAAAATGTTCTTTATAACCTCTGTCTACTTTTCTGTTCAATTAGTTTTAAATAATTTTCAAGGAAAATGCTTTCGAGTTTTCATATAACACTATTTTTTTGAAAATTAAAATTTAAAATTGGCTAGTATTTTGATACCAAGAGTTTTTATAGTGCTTTATTTTATATTTCTGTATAATTATATATTTGATAACAGGTAGACAGTTTTTTTTTGCCCGATGTCTTAATATATCTAATAGACGGTTAATTTTTTCTACAGTAATTTATTTTCCCAAATAGTATCTTATTATCTACATAAGGCAAAATCTTAAATACATTTCAAAATCTTTTCTACTTATTGCTGGGCCCATAGTTGGCCCTTGCTGAATTAGTGAATATAGATAGAATATATAGCAATAAAGGAACCCTTACCTAATATACTAGAAGAGACATTAAAACATGTCCAATCTAGCTTCTTTTTTTTTTTTTTTTTAAGTCTTTTCTAGGGCCACACCTGCGGCATATGGAGATTCCCAGGCTAGGGGTCTAATTGGAGCTGTAGCCGTCGGCCTACACCAGAGCCACAGCAATGAGGGAACCTGAAACCTCGTGGTTCCTAGTCATATTCGTTAACCACTGAGCCATGATGGGAACTCCTAATCTAGCTTCTTAGAGAAGCCCCTTGAAGGGCTAGTAGGCTTCCAACTGCCCATTATAATAATGATTTTATCCTAGACCATTCAGCTCCGGCAGAGCCACAAGCTGACTGCAGCCGCACGTGTAAACCAGCACGACCAACAGAACTATTCAGCGGAACTTAGTCCAAATTGCTCACCCACATATTGTGAACTGATGAATGCTGGCTTTTTTAATCCACTAAATTTAGCTAATTTGTTACACAACAAAAATAACCAATACATATAATATTCCATATACAACAGAAGTTATTCAGAATAACAAACATAATTGTTTTTTAAATTGTGAACTACTTTCAAATTTAGAAATACTAAACCAGTGAAGGTGAAAATTTGCTGTGAATAAATTTAAATTTATCTTAGTAATAAGAATATTTATCTTATATAAAAGTTGTATCTACCGTGAACAAATAAAATATAACAGTATATAAATAAAATATGACAAAATATAATGAAGAACATGTTGATACTATTTGTCATGACTGGGGAAAAATTCTTGAAAGATCAATATTGTTATAGAGACTATGAAACCCCCTAATAAAAACAGAGTTACACAGATTGGCTGTGGCAAATCGACCTGAGCATAAGTGGCTAACATTAAACTTTCTGATCATAGTGTAAATGTCTGGCATTAGGCTTTTGAGTGCCAAGGTATCCATTTCCAAAGATATCCATCTTGAATTAACATATTGCCAGCTATATGACATGGTTACTAGCAAAACAACCAGATGAGGAATTAGGAGCTTCCAGATAAGAAAATCATGCTTTCAGAAAGTCCTGTGATCCCACTTCTTTCCCACACTATAATTCCTGCTCTTATGCTTTAAACTGACCAATAAAGAGTGAACCTAGGAAACTCTAGACACCCCACTAGTGATACTAATAAAGGTACAGCCACAGGTCCTGTCTTGCACTCTTTCTTTACCTGAGACCTTGCTGTGTGGTCCTTGGGCATACCATACACTCTCCAGGACTTGCAGATATCACAAGAGTAATAACTCTGGTTCCTCAAAGTTTCCTGACAATTTTTGCTGACATACATCCTGCAACCTAAGAACCATAATGGCCAAGTGTAGCCACAGAATTGCCTGCAGGGGGGTGGGTGGGGGGCAATGTCTCCGGGGGCTCCCTACGAGAGACACCTACCAGATGAGTACCTCAGGCATTCCTAGTCCTGGACATCACTATTGGTTCAACATAAAAGACACACACACACACCTTGGTAATTGTACTCAATGGGAGGAACTGAGGTGCTGATGTGCTAAGGACCAGCACAACTTAACTCACTTTCACTGGGCAGCAATTTCAGGTCATAGGTCAGCATTGCAAGTGAAGACAAAGATGGAAAGAATGAGCAACTCTGCTTTTTGGACTTCTGACCTCCAGAACTGTAGGATGACAAATGTATATTATTTGTATTGAATGGGCCTCAAATACACACTGACACAACTCTTACTATCTCACTGTGTATTTGAATCCCATTAGTAAGAGTTGTGTCACTGTGTATTTGAGGCCCATTTAAAACAAACAAAAAATCCCCCCAAAACACTACACTTTTATTGAAACAAACAAAATGCATGTTTTCTTCCAGAAATGATTACAGGGCACAGAGAAAAGACTAAGTTTTTCAGGATTCTAAATAGATTTGTGGGCTAAGCATTCCACCTAAGTTGCTGAGTATGAACTGGATTCTCTTAATTTATTTTTTCCCCCTTTTTCCCTGGTAAGACATCCCAGGAGAGAAGGAGACACTCAGATACTCATACTTTTTCCAAACCAGCCTGAGGGAAAGGTGAAGTGCAATATGACATAATTCAAAGCCCACAATTTTAGGAGGTAGAGAACATTTCTTCTAGATCTAGCTTTACAATATCAGTTTTTTACTTAGGTTTCCTGGATTTCAGCAAAGTGAATGAGTTGGATTAGATCAGTGATTTTTACACTATGCTCCCTAGAATCCAGAGAGCCTTGGGAATACAATAAAGAGGGGTGGCAGAGGAGACTAACAGAATAATGGTACAAAGAGCTAAACTGTGAGGATTCTGGGCTTGCCACATATCCACATAACAATGATGGTATGTTTTATTTATTGAGTTTTCTCCTAACAATATATTAAATATACATTTCCTATTTAAATTTTATGATTATAAAAGTAATGCATTAATTTTTCAGGAAAATACATTTCAAAAACTCAATACTATATAATGGTGAAAATGGAAATCACACAAAATCTCATAATACAAAAATAATCTGTTATTTTAGTGTATTCTTAATTTTTTCCTGTGTATATCTTTTTTTATGTCTACCTTTTACAGGAAAGAGTTGTAATTTTCATATGTTTTGGTGTCTGCTTCTTTCTTTTAGCATTTTATGGAGTTGACCACCATGTATAATACTTCATTGCATGGTTATAATAAAGTTTGTCTAAACCATTTCCTTTGTCTTAACCACTTAAATTGGTTCCAGTTTTGGTATATTTAATATTTGAATATATATAACTATGCAAAAATATTTGTACACATATAAGATTATTTTCTCATTATAAATTCATGAAGTTTAGTTAGTGAACAAAAATATTAAAATTATTTTAAGGACTTAGAATTTGGTCCATGTTGCTTACCTTCTGGGAATTTGTACCAATTTATATTATACAGTGGTATACGAATTGATATTTCCTAAACTCTAAAAATTTAGTGTTATCCTCAAATAAAGGTAATTTAGTAGGAATAAAGTGTATCTCATTAGTTTTAATTTTCTACAGCTGCTCTAACATATTATTACAAATTTAAGAGCTTATGATAATTTGTCATCCTACAGTTCTGGAGGTAAGGAGTCCAAAATGAGTCCTGCAGTGCTAATATCAAAATGCCTACAGAGTTGCATTTCTTCTGGAGGCTTGAGGCAAAAATCTTTTCCTTGCCTTTTCCAGGTTCTAGTGTCTGCCCACATTCCTTGATCCATGGTTGTCACTCTGATGTGATTGCCCTATTTTCTCTAACTCTTCTGCTTCCACCTCCTGCTTTATAAACACCCTTGTGATTGTACTGGAACTACCTGGCTAATCCAGGATGCTTCCCCCTATTTCAAAATCATTAACCGCATCTGCGAAGTCCTTTTTTGCCATATAAGGACTCAAAGGTCCTAGGTGGTGGGCATCTCTGAAGGATCTTTATTTTGTCTACCACAAGCTTCTAATGGCATCACACATTTATTGATCATTTGAGTTTCTTCTTTTGTAAAATATCAATTCTCTTAATCATGTGTTTAATACTGTGTTATTTTAAGGAATTACCTAATGGGCATTAATTAGAGGTATATAATACTACAGCATAACACTTTTTCATGTTAAAAAGGTAAGATTAAAGGAAATAAGATTAGGTAATTAGAGTAGGTATTAAAAGAATAAGCCCCAATATTCGCAGGCCCCACCATCTTCAGGATATAATGCACTGATATTAGCATTTGTACCTAATTTCTATGTATTGTTTAGCTCTAATTCTTATAAATTCAGGAACTCAGGCCTGAAATTTTCTCCTCAAGCATTCCTGCAAGTTCCATGTGTCTTAGTGTCAGGCTGTAGCTCATTCTTGGCTGTCTTCACCGATGCTCTGTTGGTGCCACTGCCCCTCTGGGAATAACGTGTCTTTCTTTAGCATAACACCTAGTATCTTCTAACTGCAAACATCCCATAGTGCCAAAACAATAACTCAGTCTTGCCCCACTGTGTCAGAACACAAATGGGAAGATAAATGCTCTCTCTTGCCATGTATTCACCTTTGTCCAGAGCAGCATTGCTTATACTCAGAGTTTCATAAGATCCCTCATGAAAAACAGCTTCTGAAGCTTTTGCTGACCACTCAAGAAGGACTCTGGGGTCAAGCCCACTGTGAAAGCAAGATCTGGGTAGCAGGAAAGTCAGTGCCATGCCCCATCATTATATTGCTGTTCCCTCTCCTGTTGGCAACTTTCTCCTTTACATAGTCCAGCGAAATTATTTATGTTTTCTCTGTGAATTTTCTTTTCTTTTCTTTTTTTTTTTTCTTTTTAGGGCTGCACCTGCAGCACATGCAAATTCCCAGGCTAGGAGTCTAACAGAGCTGTACCTGCCAGCCTAAGCCACAGCCACAACAATGTGGGATCTGAACCACCTCTGAGACCTATACCACAGCTCATAGCAATGCTGTATCCTTAACCCACTGAGCAAGGCCCAGGATTGATCCCTCATCCTCAATGGATACTAGTCAGGTTCTTAACCCACTGAGCCACAACAGGGACTCCTTGTAAATTTTTTTTAAAATATTTTTTATTAAAGTATAGTTGATTTACAATATTCCTTAAATTTCTGCTGTACAGCAAAGTGACCTAGCCACCCATACACACCCATTCTTCTTTTTGTTTTTTCATTTTCCATCAGATTCTAACCCAAGAGACTGAATTCAGTTCCCTTTGCTCTACAGCAGGCCCATTCATTCTAAATGTAGCAGTCTGCTTCTACCAACCCAAAACTCAGCAGTTCCCCTCTCTGCTCTCCCCACTGGCAAACACAAGTCTGCCCTTCATGTCCATGATCTGTTTTTGTTTTGCAGATAGATCATTTGTGCCATATTTTAGACTCCACATATAAGTGATACCATAGGGTATTTGTCTTTCTCTTTCTGACTTATTTCACTTAGTATGAGAGTCTCTAGTTCTATCCAGCTTGCTGCAAATGGCATTATTTTGTCTTTTAATGGGTGAATAGTATTCCATTGTGTGTGTGTGTGTGTGTGTGTGTGTGTGTGTATGTGTGTACCACATCTTCTTCATCCGTCTGTCAATGGACATTTAGGTTGTTTCCATATCTAGGCTATTGTGAATAGTGCTGGGATGAACATAGAGGTGCCTGTTTCTTTCTAAATGAAAGTTTTGTCCAAATATATACCCAGGAGTGGGATTGCTGGATCACTGGCAGTACTTTTGTTTTTTTTTTTGTCTTTTTTAGGGCCACACCTTTGGCATATACAGGTTCCCATATTGGTGGTGCATTTGGAGTTGTAGCTGCTGGCCTATACCACGGCCACACCAATAAGGGATTCGAGCCACATATGTGATCTGCACCACAGTTCACGGCAATGCTGGATCTTTAACCCACTGAGCAAGGCCAGGGATCAAACCCACATCCTCATGGATACTAGTTGGGTTCATTAACTGCTGAGCCACGACAGGAACTCCTTTTGGTAGTTCTATATTTAGTTTTCTGAGATACTTCCATACTGTTTTCCATAGTGGTTGTACAAATATACATTCCCACCGACAGTGAAGGAGGGTTCCCTTTTCTCCACACCCTCTCCAGCATTTGTTTTTTGTTGACTTGTTAATGATGGTCACTCTAACTGGTCTGAGGTGGTACCTCATTGTAGTTTTGATTTGCATTTCTCTAATAATTAGTGATGTTGAACATTTTTTCATGTGCCTGCTGGCCATCAGTATCTCTTCTTTTACATAAATATCTATTTAGGTCTTCTGTCCATTTTTCAATGGGATTGTTTGTTTTTTGTTGCTGTTGAGTTGTATGAGCTGTTTGTATATTTTAGAGATTAGGCCCCTGTCTGTTGCATCATTTGTGAAGATTTTCTCCCATTCTTTGGGTTTTCTTTTCATTATTTTAATGGTTTCCTTTGCTGTGCTAAAGCTTTTGAGTTTAATTAGGTCCCATTGGTTTATGTCTTTATTGTCATTATTCTAAGACGTGGATCAGACAAGATGTCACTGTGATTTTTGTCGAAGAGTGTTTTGCCTATGTTTTCCCTTAGGGGTTTTATAGTATCTGGCTTTACATTTAGGTCTTTAATCTATTTTGCATTTATTTTTGTGTATGGCATAGATTTATTCCTAGGTATTTTATTCTTTTTTTGATATCATGGTAAATGGTAGGTTTTCTCTAATTTCTTTTTCTGATCTTTCATTGTTAGTCCATAGAAATGCAGTTGATTTCTGTATATTTATTTTGTATCCTGCAACTTTACCAAATTCATTGATGAGTTCTAACAGATTTCTGGTAGTATGGGATTTTCTAGGTAGAGTAACATGTCATCTGCAAACAGTGAGAGTTTTACTTCGTCGTCGTCGTCTTCTTCTTTTTTTTTTTTTTTTTTTGATTCCCTTTATTTCTTTTTCTTCTCTGATTGCCATGGCTAGGACTTCCAAAATTATGTTGAATAACATTGGTTTATTCAAAGTGGACATCCTTGCCTTGTTCCTGATGTTAGTGTAAATGCTTTCAGTATTTCACCATTGAGAATGATGTTAGCCGTGTGTTTGTCGTAAATGGCATTTATTAGTAGGTTTTTTTATTAGACAACGTGAAAAGGAGAACTCAGCAAGTTAGGAGGTTCTTAGTATCCAATATAAACAAATAAACTTGTTTCTCAGAACAATCACAACCACTCTTGATACCAAAACTCATAGAATATTTCTCCTGTTGCTTCATATAAAGACAACAATGCATTTGATATAATCAAGAGTTTTACAGGTAAATCTCTTATAACGTCTTCCAAAACAGGCTGTACAAATCAAAACAATCATGGTATTTACTGGGGTAAATTTAATCTATCTATCTATTTATTTATTTATTTACATGGCATGTGGAAGTTCCCAGGCCAGGGATTGAACCCACACCACAGCAGTGACAATGCGGGAACCTTAACCTGCTAGGCCACCAGGAGTAAATTTTAAAAGAATCCCAAGTCTATTTCCAAAGGATGGCCCATGGAATATAATACTATGTGAAACAATGATAACGGTTTCTGTTTGTTTGGGGATGTGGCAGAAATGGATATGTTTGAATACTGCAAACTTCCTACAACTCTTGAAGATTTATAAAGCATGTTAGTTTCTTAAAGGCTCTGAGGAATAGTGCAGAAGAGAATTCTGTTCAACTTAGTTTAGCTCAGCATGTTCCTGGTGTATTTCATCACAGAAATTTTTCTTTGTATTTTTCTGCTACTACTATTTTCTGGGAATATTTATATTCACATAAACATAATTTTAGGAATACCTATCTATAAAATTGGATGACAATGCTGTCTTACACAAAATTCTCATAAATATTGTTACTGACAGTCAAGTTTTTGAAATTTCTTAAATTGAAGTGAGTTCAAGACTATATTCTTACAAAGTCTTGAAATGTAGCTATTCAACTGAGATTAAGTTAACTTTCTTGTGACAAGTGGATATCAAACACAGACATTACGTAATTGTCAGGGAGGCTGTAGTCTTCACACTGGAAACATAATTCCGATGAGTACAAAATTGTTAGGAGAACATATTTTTTCCTTGCAATTTTATATTCACTGCTGCTTTATTTTTAAGTGTTTACTGATGTACAAGAAAGCCAGAATTTGTCCTAGTTTGTGCTTATTTATGAATAATGCTTTATTTTCTCCACTCTTTTTCTCACTAAATGTTTGTAATTCTTTGTCTCAAAAAAAGTTGTTTTATAAATTGGCAAGTGGCAAATTATTTTGTTCTATATAGTTGTGTCATTTTTAGATCAATATATTTATTTTTCTTTAATTACTACTTTTCTTTCTGTTCTGCATTTTTTCCTCAGTCCTATGGGGCTTCCATTTTACTGGAGGCAAATCTATCACCTATCACCTTTCTACTTATCAATTTTATCCCTTTGCACGTCTCTGCTTATTTCTAGGCAAAGGAAAACTTCTTAAGCTTATTTTCTTCATTACATTACTGCTCCATAGGCATTTCCACCCTTGTAATCTCAAGAGAAGCAGATTTTTTTTTTTTTTTTTTTGCTTGGCTGTGGCACACGGAAGTTCCAGGGCCAGGGATCAAACCCGTGCCACAGCAGTGACAATCCTAGTTCCTTAACCCACTGAGCTACCAGAAAACCTCCAGATCGGCATTTAATTCTCAAAATGAAATATGGTCTTTCGCATGATCATTGTGTTCCATTCCATCTCTCATTTCAGTGTGTGTTATCCTATCTTTTTAAACTAGGCTTCTTATTTCCTTTTGCTTTTTTTTTTTTTTATTCCCAAGAAACTGAGAATTCTTACTTTCTATTAAGGATATAAAATTTCCTGTATACATCTAAGGAAGACCTGATCCCCTTGCTGTACAGTGGGAAAATTAAAAAAAAAAAAAAAAAAAAATTTCCTTTTTCATCCTCATTTTTTCAAGTAATTAACGTAGCTACCATATTTTATTGAATTTACAATGCCATCAATTATAAGATGCATCATTGTTTTCTAACAACTAAGAAAAGATATCAATTAAATTATAACATAAAAATTTCTTAACACATTAATTATCTTTTTGTGTGTGTGTGTGTATGTGTTTGCCATTTCTTGGGCCACTCCCACGGCATATGGAGGTTCCCAGGCTAGGGGTCGAATCACAGCTATAGCCACTGGCCTACGCCAGAGCCACAGCAGCGCAGGATCTGAGCCATGTCTGCGACCTACACCACAGCTCACAGCAACGCCAAATCGTTAACCCACTGAGCAAGGCCAGGGATCGAACCCGCAACCTCAGGGTTCCTAGTCGGATTCGTTAACCACTGCGCCACCATGGGAACTCCCATTAATTGTTATCTTAATTCCAGTGTTAGACATGTCAAAATATACTAAAACAATATGATTAGAATAAATAAAATAAAGCATTCCCCTGAAGCTTCAGCATATTGTTCCTGAATTTTTCCAGATTTTTCTAATACCCATATATTTGTTTATACTTATTTTGAAAAATGAAATTTATAGGAACTCTGTTTGACAATGAAAGGGTATGCAGATCTGCCTTGCCTCTCATCCCTGTATGCCTGGAGTTAGAACCCAATACTCGAGGGCTCACACTTCCTACCTCTGGTTCTACCACTTAATGGTGCTTTCCAGCTAGAGTGTATTTTTTGTTTGTTTGGTGTTTTTTTTTTTTTTTTTTTTTGCTTTTTTAGGGCCACACCCATGGCATATGGAGGTTCCCAGGCTAGGGGTCGAAAAAGAGCTATAGTTACTGGCCTACACCACAGCCACAGCAACACGGGATCCGAGCCACATCTGTGACCTACACCGCAGCTCATGGCAACGTTGGATTCTTAATCCACTGACTGAGGCCAGGGATCGAACCCGCAACCTCATGGTTCCTAGTCAGATTCGTTTCTGCTGCACCACGATGGGAACTCCTAGAGTGAATTTTTTAAAAATAGAAACCTGATGATACATTTTGCTCATGTTCCTTGAAAAAAAATTTTTTTGGCCAAGCCCATGGCATGCGTAAGTTCCTGGGCCAGGGATCAAACCCAAGCTACAACAATGACAATGCTGAATCCTTAACTGCTAGGTCGCTAGGGAACTCCCTCACTTCCTCTTATATATAGTTCAAATGTTGCATTCTTAACATGGACTTCCCTAAATGTTCTCCAAAAATTTCCCTGTACCCCCAGAAGTCTTTAACCTTTGACTCTGCTTATTTTCCCCTCATAGCACTTCTTTCCTTCTTTATAGTGCCTGTATCCCCTAAAAGAATGTAAGTTCCATGTACTTTGTCTGCTGTGTTTACTACTATATCTCCTACACATTAAATAGTGTTTAGCACTTATTCAATAAATAGGTTTTGGGGGGAATAAATCAATAGTGGGTCCAATTATCATCACTACCATTTACAAGTAAGAAAACTGAGGTTCATAATTACAGACAATGAGTAGAAAAACTGGGATTCCAGCAAAAGTCAGTCTTATTTAAAAGTCCATGACCTTGGCTGCTAGTCAGCCTTTGTCAATAATGTGGTTTAGACAACTTTGTCTAATTTTTGAATTTATAATAACAAGTACATCTTGACATGTGTGTGGTTATTTTCTCAGTTCTCTAAAACTTGAGATGTGGCTGTTCCTGTTGGTTAAGGAAGTTCTACCAGCAACAAATAACTCCCCAACCTTACTGCTCAAATCTATTTAGCACTCTTTCAACTCATAAAATTTCTTCTTCATATCATCAGATGGGTTCAAATAAATTACATGATTTTATCACCAGAAAAAAAGATTTTTTGGAAATTCTTGGTCCTTACCTGGCCCCAGGGAATTGAGAAAAAAACAAAACAAAACAAAAAAAACAACCAAAACGTCATACAGTATGATTTCAGGCTCTGTGAAAGGCAGAAATAAACATAATTTAGCACCTGGCTGTTACCTCTACAAAGGCACCAGGTACTCCTTTTATTCCTAAAACCATCTGTGTACTTTGTACACAGTAATAGGCAACTTGGCATTTCAATGCCTTTTCATGGTAAAAGCAATCTTCCTTTTGTATTTATTTAAGACTATTACATACACTAATTAGAAATTAAAAAAAAAACTGAGTAATAAGATATTTTCTTGAAAAAATAAGGTGAAGATTAAGCAGAAAATGAGAAAGGAAAAATAAAACTAGGTGCTTGTTTGGGATTTTGATGCCTTTGAAATTTAATTTTTACATTTGTCTTCTACATTTGACTTTTGCCATGGAAGTTTGCATCTGGAGATTATCAAAATGCATGCCTTTGGTGGCCTGGATGGCGTTGTTTGTAAGAGAATCTGCCAGGAATGTTAATATGGTGTTGGGACTCAAAATTAGGAAAGAATGCAGGTTATATTCAAAGTGCTTTTTAGGGATATTGAAGAAGAATTTCTACTCTTTTAGTTATGAAACCATTTAAGAGTGGTAGATTAAAATTACTAAATATAGGATTGTATTCTCTGGAAAACAACAAAAATAGAATTACAGAAAGACACACGATTCAATATATTGAAATATTTTACTGAAATATAATGTCATTTGCCACTTAGGTTATTGTTAATTGTATAAAACCCACTCTATCACACCCATGAAAAACCTGTGAAAGCAGAAAATTCTGTCTATTCATTATTGGATCCTCAGTTCTAGAGCAGTATTGCCATTCACTCTAATTGCTGAATGAACAAAGCAAAAAATTAAGAATGTGGACCTTGAGTGTGGCTATAGTCTAGCATATAAGTTTAGAGGACTGGCCTATGTAAACTCCCTTGGAGTTCATATTTCCTTCACTTTTATTATTTTATGGGTCAGGAATTTGAAAAGGGCTCAGCTAGAAAATTACTCAGCTCCACGTGACACTGACTGTGGTTCCTTGCTGATTTGGTGAGCAGTTGCTCTGGTCTTGAAAAACTAAGTTGGCTTTATTCCCATATTTGATGCCTTTGTGAGGATGACCAGACCGCTCTTCCTCTTATGTCATCTCAGGGCCCTTCCATAGCATCTCTGGAACGGATCATCAGAATTCTCACATAGTCCAGTTCCACAGCTTCCTGAGATTTGGGGCAAATTACTTAACCTTTCTAAACCCTGAATCTCGTTTGTAAAATAAAGTTAGTAATTGTACCCCCTACATTAGAATATTGTGAGCGTAATTGGACAAATGTTTGGCACAATGCCTTGCACATAAATGATCGTTCCTGTGAACTGTTATTATTGAGTTAGACTTTTAAGCATTGGGAGATTTTGCTATGGTAAAGGAGAGAGAAAGGTATTCTAGTTAAAGTGAGAGTTCTGAGTCCAATCACTGCAATTGAAATAACATGGAAAAATACTGAGAGGGTTTATTTGAAAGAAATCGAACATGGGGGTGCAGCATTAAGAAATCATTTGTAGGTGGGGAGAGCATAATATTTAATAGTAGGTCTTGAATTAAAGACTGTAACTTGATTGGTAATAACATTTTAGCAAAAATTAAGAGCATATTGGATTACTGCATAATCTGAATTCCTATGTTTGCTAATAAAGATTTTTATCTAAATATCAAGTGCAAAATTGACTTCTTTTAAACCATCTTGGTTTTCCCACATGTACAAATGTGTACAGTCATCTAATGATTGAATGGCACTTCATGGAATAATATGTTAAAATAATTACTAATTCACTGACTTTGACATTAGTTTTCCAAAATTCTCTTCTCTGGAGAGTTGCCTTTATTGGATACAGAGACTGGTTATCTTGCTTTAAGAAAGCAACATTTATCTAAATAATGGATTTCATGGGTCAGCAAAATGTTTTTTATAAACCAAAGGAAATTGTTAATACTTATGTCATAATCAGAATTTCATACTACTGGAAGATAGTTGCAACTTAAAGTAATCTTGGAAAAATATGCTGTTATGTAGCTTAGCGTGGAATTAACAAATCAAGTTTTGTCCTGAAGTCCATAGTTCTCAATTCTCTCCAATCATTAAAAACAAAATTTAGGGAGTTCCCGTCGTGGCGCAGTGGTTAACAAATCCGACTAGGAACCCTGAGGTTGCGGGTTCGGTCCCTGCCCTTGCTCAGTGGGTTAACGATCCGGCGTTGCCGTGAGCTGTGGTGTAGGTTGCAGACACCGCTCGGATCCTGCGTTGCTGTGGCTCTGGCGTAGGCTGGTGGCTACAACTCCGATTCGACCCCTAGCCTGGGAACCTCCATATGCTGCGGGAGCGGCCCAAGAAATAGCAAAAAGACAAAAAAAAAAAAAACAAAAAACAAAATCAAAATTTATTGGAAAAATATGCTGTTATGTAGCTTAGCATGGAATTAACAAATCAAGTTTTGTCCTGAAGTCCATAGTTCTCAATTCTCTCCAATCATTAAAAACAAAATTTATTTTGTAATATTGTTCCTTTTACTGGGTATAAAATCATAGTAGTTGCTTATCTCCTTTGGTAGCCCCAAATGTTGATGTTTGTTTCTCTTTAACTCATGTATTTCCTCAAATCTTTATTGAACATCTACTAGTATGTGAGCACAACCTGTACTATTCCCGGTATAAATTCTGAATGAAATGATTTGTTCTAAAATTATAATATTTCTAAAACTACATATTCAAACACACAAACATATGCATAAACACAAATAAATTAGTAATCACTGGTAATTTTTTCAACTCTTTAAAGTAAAATATTTAGTCACTAACACTGTAGTTTTGAATTTTTTCCCTAATAAAAAATATGTATTTGGATATGTGTTCAAAACATTTTTTTAGTATTTTCTTGAAAAATCAACATGGATTAAAAGTAGTTACTTATTGCATTATTCATAAATTTTGAGGAACAATGACTGAAATTAGTGTCTATACAATTGTCAGAAAAGGGAATATTTTGAGCAATATAGAGTAACCATATTTTTTTAGGAAATTTTGTTTTGTATTTTAGATATTTTGTTTATTGCTTATGTTTTAAGTGATAATAGAATATAGATCAACACTAAAGTCACTGTCTTCCTATATTTCAGAAATTCTTGGCTTCAAGTTCTTATTCTTCCTAAACCAATCTAATATTTTTAAAGCTAAAATTGTTTATTTTTCCTTGCAATCAAAGATAATGGATCACCAAATGACAAAAGCTTTGACAGAGATTATGATTAAATCATAATAGATGTTGTTTGACTTGCCAAACTAAAACCAAGATTTAATTTAAATTTAGGTTATGATCAGCAGGTGCAGTCCTATGAGTAAGATGGAAACCATGATCAAGAAACCATACTGTTTGAAGTATGAAATTTCCTTACAAAACTAAAAATAGAGTTACCATATGATCCAGAAATCTCCCTCCCGGGCATATATCCATAAAAGATGAAAACTCTAATTTAAAAAGATACATGCACCCCAATATTTATAGTGCACTGTTTACAAAAGCCAACACATGAGAGCAACCTAAATTTCCATTGACAGATGAACGGATGAAGAATTTGTGGTATATATGTGTATATACAATGGAATATTACTCAGCCAAACAAAAGAAGGAAATAATGCCATTTGCAGCAACATGGATAGACCTAGATGTTATCATACTAAGTGAAGTAAAGCAGACAAAGACAAATATCTTATGGTATAACTTATATGTGGAAACTAAAAAAAAAGATACAAATGAAGTTATTTGCAAAATAGAACTAGATTCACAGACATAGAAAGCAAACTTATGATTACCAAAGGGGAAAAACGTAGAATTAGGAATTTGGGATTGACAGTTACACAGTATTATATATAAAGTAGATAAAAAACCAAGGACCTATTTATAACACAAGGAGCTGTATTCAACATGCTGTAATAACCTATAATGGAAAAGGACTGAAAAAAATATGTATAATTGAATTATTTTTCTGTACATATGAAACATTGTAAATCAACTATACTTCTTAAAAAAGTGTATATGTCATATTATTTAAAAAAAGAAAAAAAGAAACCATGCTATTTAGATGTCTTTGCCTATCTACGGGAGTTTTCTTTGATCTAACTAAAAAGAAAAATTCTATGATTAGGATAAATGTTACATAAAACATAATGGTGCTCTGTATAAATGAGTTTAAATCCAGGCTCTACAATTTTCTAGTTGGTGATCTTGGGAATGTTACTCAAGTTTTCATTTCAGTCTATAATAACACTTAACTCATAGAGTCTTGTGAGTATTAAGTAAAATCATCTGTGGAGGACTCTTAGCACATTATTCAGCACATAGTAAACATAGCAACTATTATCTGTTATGAGTAATTTAAATATTATTAACATTATTATTATGCTTTGGTAATAACTAATTTAGAATAGTTTCATTAAAATAACACAATATATTTGGTATTTTTATTATTATTTTTACTTTTTATTTTGAAAAACTTGTAGACTCGTAGGAAGTTGCAAAAGAATGTACTGGGAAGTCCCATGCACAATTCATCCATTTGCCTTGTTGTACAATATTAACACCAGGAAATCAGCACTGCTGCTATTTGGGAGGAAGAAAGTTTCCTCTACTCTTTGTAGTTTTTCTGGCAGTTCTAGCAATCAAATTCACATGAGACAGATTAACAGGAGAAGATCAAACAAAAGTTTGGGTTTTTTTATTTATTTACTTTTAAGGCTACATCTGCAGCATATGGAAGTTTCCAGGTTAGTGGTTGAATCAGAGCTGCAGCCGAGGCCTATGCCATAGCCACCGCAACGTGGGATCCAAGCTGTATCTGCATCCTACACAGCAGCTTATGGCAATGCAGGATCCTTAACCCATTGAGTGAGGCCAAGGATTGAACCTGCATTGTCACACAGACTATGTTGGGTTCTTAACCCACTGAGCAACAATGGGGACCCCCTCAGACAGGAGTTTAATACCATGTGTACATGGAAAAGACCCAGGAAACCCGAGTAATTCACCAAAATGGCCCAAACTCTCACCTTAAATACCATCTTCAGCTAAAGACAAAAGAGGCTATCAGGGATAGTGGTTTGGTACTTCAAAGCGGAGGGAGGCTATAGACATACCAGTAGAAAAGGAAATGTTAGGTGAGTAAATATTTGCTGGGCCATGTAAAGACAATGGGACTCTGAACTCTTTAAGAGTTTCCCCCACCACACCCCGCCCTTTGATTGCAGATATCTGGTGACAGCTCTATTCTGAGAATAGTACGTCTATCTAAATACTTTAGGTAGTTATGGAGAAGGTTAAAATTTTTCCCAGAATCTTTTGGGTTTGATTTTTTTCAGCTTGAAATAATTGCATGCCAAAGAGACATTTTGGGGTGGCAAGTTTTGTCCCCTTGCAATACAATCCACAGAGATTACTTAGGATTTATCAGTTATGTATATACTCTAGTTCCAAGATAGGTGGAAATCAGATGCATCTGTGAAGCTTTCTACAAGCAGATCTAGAACCTCAGGGGGCTAAAATAATAGCATCTTTCTTTCTAGCCCATTGAACCAAATGGAAAAAACAAAACAAAAGTAGCTAAGGGATCCCAATATATCACCGTTATCACATATAGAAACAGGGCTGGAGAATGTTTTCTCTTCAACTTGTTACTATTTTTCCCATTTTGGGAATGTTGGCTATAAGGAATGAGGATAGAGTTCACAGAGATTAGCAAGGCATTTACAGCACAGAGTCTGCCATTTAGTGTCCAATGTCACACTAACTATCAGTGTTCACTAACACCAACTCATATAGCTTCCTTTGCTGTGGAATGACCCTTAGATTTTGGTCTTGTGACTCTTGCTGAATTGATAGTTAACTGCTGTACCGAGGTTTTGTATAATAGAGATATTTTCACTGAAAATAGCACAAACAAAATATTTGACTCATTTTTTTCCCCTTTCCTTCAGCAGAGTTTTTAAAGATATTTTATTCCTCAGAGAGAATACGTTATAGTCTTCAAGCTTTGATTTATAAGTTAGCTATATCTCCTACAACATTTCAGCCTACTGACCTCGAAAGTTGGGAAAGCAATCTGAAAAGTTACAACGTTGAGAAATGAGCAAAAAATATCGGGGGTGAAAATAAAATTATTAATATTGCCACTTATATTCAATTTAGATAGTGAATATATTTTCAGCACCTTCTACAGAGCAATTTTTTTTTCAGCCCACCCACTGCATATGGAAATTCCTGGGCCAGGGATTGAATACGAGCCATGTCTGTGACCTACACCACAGCTGTGGAAACACCAGATCCTTAACCCACTGCACTGGACCAGGGATTGAAACTGTGCCTCTGCACAGACAATGCTGGATGTTTAACCTGCTGTGCCACAGTGGGAACTCTCAGAGAAATTTTTTAAAATAAAAGCAAA
This sequence comes from Sus scrofa, assembly GCF_054392235.1. NCBI lineage: Eukaryota > Metazoa > Chordata > Mammalia > Artiodactyla > Suidae > Sus > Sus scrofa. Next base: position 182,622,509 of record NC_139383.1, on the reverse strand, counting down.
GCCTTACTAAAAGTCAGGTTGTGGAGATTAATCTGCAGAAGCTGTAGTTTTGACCCTCTACATACATGAGTTACATAGAAGACAACTCTTTGAGACTACATTAAAACTATTGAAAAAGCATGTTTACCTGAGCAGTTATAGGCATGACATCATGTCTTGACTCTAATTTTTCACTTTTAATAATAATCTTTCAAAGGTTCTTATCACTCATGGTGAGGTGGTATGCCCATGACAATATTTAAATTCTATCTTTAAAACTGTAGACCTAAATCACCAAATATATATATGGCTAAAAGCAAATGTATGGCATTCACTATCATATTTTGTCTTCCTTTATGAATGACCGTGCCATAGTTAACATGTTAGTTTAGGAAATAGCATTTTCACTAATATTATATGCTTACTGTAGCAATTTGTTTCATATTAAAATTCTCTTTCCCTTCATGGACTCTGCTAGATCTCCCTGAGTTCATGTTCTCATGTGTCAATGTCTGGATCAGTATTGATCTTATTTCTGGAATTTATTATTTTCCACTATAGGCATTTTATAGTCTTTCATAAATTTGTCATTTTAGCAATTGTTATTTTCAAGTAACCTTCTTTGACTTACCTAACTTATCCCGAGATAGTTCATATTTTATTTCTAATTGTGAAAATCTTAGTCTTTCTTCAGAATAAAGAGTAAATGGCAATTTTTTCATGATAATTTTCCAGATGACTTAGATAAAAATTATTTTTATATTTGTTCACATATAAAAATATTTGAATAGTGACTGTCACTAGGTCAGGTATCATTAAAGCCTAATCATAATCATCATCATCAACTTTGATACTGAAAAAACTTACAATACTTTGCCTTGTATATTTGTGCCTCTATCACTACACTTTATGCCTCTCAAGAAAGTAAAATTCCAAATTATCTAGGTATTTCCTAGTGGGCTTGCATATAGTCATATATTTAAAAACTGAATTACTGCAGTTAATTTGCCATATTAAATGATTGTTTTCAAAACAAAATGTTGGGAAAATTACACATATGTGATTTTTCTAGGAAGAAAATTTTATAAAGTTACATAACAGGATAATGAGTAGGAGATGAAAGAGCAGCATGTACTGCCATGCCATGGGGTGGGCCTGAGTAATCACTGAATAATTGTGGGAGTTCTGGTCACCTGCGTATAGAGTCATGAAGATATGACGATAAAGAAGAAAACCCAAGTGGGTGGATTTCTCAAAATGTCTAACTTTACTTAGGCAATTTCACTAGGGTTAGATTTGATAGGAGAAAACAATCTGTGGTAATTTTAGCAATGCTGAAAAGTATTTGATATGTAATTGAATGTTATTGGATAATTTAATTTTGATTTCTAATTCAAATAGAATAGAATACAGCCAGCAAAGCCAAAATCAGTTGCTAGTACATGTTGCATTAGTACTTTACTGCTATAATACACAGTGGTTCTGTGGTTCTATTACATATTACATCATGGTAAACCTACCATATTAGATCATATATAACCGTAAATAAAAATTTAAAATGTAAGGGGCTTAATAAAATGAACTGTATTTCTACTAGCATTAAGTAAAGTAGATTAGTTTACAGCATATGAAAAATAGTGAATTAAATATTTGGATACACTATATTTTGGTCTACTTAAATGATAAGTAAGATTTCAATCTTATTAATCATCATTATTAAGTATGTATGAGCCAATTAAAAACTTCAAAATCTTGTAGCTGGACATATATGTAAATAGTATTTAATGTTAAAGTTAATTCTGTTTCATTAGAAATTTTGTAAAAAAAAAAAGGCCCTCACATTCCTTTTAATGTTTCATTTGAATGTGATCTGGAATTGATTTTTAATTCAAATCTCATATCTAATTAATAGATCTTTAAAAGTATAGCAAAAATTTTAAATAACCTTCATCCTTATGTATGCAAGGGGGCCTGGTTTCCATTACACCTGTTTTGTTTTAGCACTATGTAATCTAGTTCACATTTTAAAGGTTATTAGCTTACTTGATGCCAAAAGGTCATCCATATTAGCGGTAACTGTCTTTTATAAATATTGCTCATTATGCAAATGCATTATTTACAAGCACCATTAGGCCAAAGTGGATTTGAGAACTTGGGTAATAGGTTCTCTGCATTTATTATGAGGCAAAATATTTGATAATAGATAAACTAGGAGTTCATCTTAGATATTAGAATATAATTTGGAATATGAAAAATTTGGGATGTCTCCTGTCTCAGAAGCACTGAAACAGGACTAGGTGGGAGACACAAATGAAAATAGATGGGGTGTGAATATCTTAATTCAGGAAAGTCATCTTAACCATCTAAGCTGGAAATATCTGGTAATACCTCCAACCAACCTAACATGCTTTCATAATATACCAAGTCAGTATCAGCTAATTTTGTTGCAACTAACACCGAAATATTTGGTTCTGAATTCATAGAGTACTGGAAGCAATATTGTTTTCAAGTTTTAAAAGCATGTAAATCTCAGGAGTACCTATTGTAACTCAGCAGGTTAAGAACCCGACTAGTATCGATGAGGATGCAGGTTCCATCCCTGGCCTCGCTCAGTGGGTTAAAGATCTGGTGTTGCTGCAGGCTGCTTTGTAGATTGCAGACATGGTTTGAATCTGGCATTGCCATGGCTGTGGCATAGCCTGGAGCTATGGCTCTAATTCCGCTCTTAGCCTGGGAACTTCCATATGCCATGGATGTAGCCCCAAAGAGGACCAAAAAAGAAATTTAAAAAAGCATGTAAATTTCACTTTCTTTCCTCTAGACTAGAAAGCAGTTTCTGCCTAGTTCAAATGATGTGAAAAGTCACTCTCTACAACATGATGACTATAGCTAATAACACTGTAGTGAATACTGGAAATTTGCTAAGAGTAGATTTTACTCTCTTAGATTTTAGGTATTCTCATCACACACACCAAAAAATGGTAACTATATGAGAAGATATGTTAGTTTGTAGTAATCATTTCATTACATATACGTATGTTAATTTATGATGTTGTACATCTTAAATATATACAATTTTCATTTAAAAATTATATTAAATCAACATAGTAAAAATGTCACTCCATAAGAATGCCCAGGGCTAAAGGAGCAAGCAGACCTCTATTGAAAGTGTCTAGAAACAGAGTGAAAGTGGCTATGGTGGGGCTGAATTGTGACAAGTAATCCTTGATTATTTCTTTTAGCTAGAATTTATGGAATTTTTTGCTAAATATTATTATACTATCTTATTTTAATCTATTTTGATTAGCTTCCTACCAATTTTTCACATCTCTGCACAGATTAGTGATCACCCAGCACATAATCATATGTTGTCTTCAAATACCTTCAAAACAGAAGGCTTTCTTCCCTTCCTCTACAAACAGAACTTTGTGAGGGTTGAGAGCACATGTCAAAGTTTAGGCTTTTTTTGAATCTACCTTAACTTTTATTTTCTGCTATGCCCTCCTGTGTTTTCTCTGCACACACATGCAGGCTCCCAGTCAATCAGGTATGCAGAGAGTATCAGATCCTCTCTGGTATCCCCTGGGGTGCATGTAGCCTAAGGCCCAGGGATGTATGGAGAGAATCCCAAAGCCTACCAGGACTTTCTCATATCCAGGGTTTCCCTTTAACTACTTGGTCTTCCCTGTGTGCTTCCCACTAAGATCATGTTCTCACTGAAAACTACTCTATTTTACATCTCCTGTCTCAGATCCAATAAACCTTCTCCCTCAACAAGGTTGTTGGATTTCACAGCTACCTCCACTCTTAGAGAACAATTTTCCTTAAAAAAAAAGTCAAGGTAGAACACTGTATTTAATGTATTCCCAATTTTGCATTTTGCAGATGACCAGGATATTTATCAAAACCTCAAAGAGAGGACTGACCTTGAGGTAGGTTTTAAAAAGAATTCCTGACCAAATATGGTTTTACAGAAAGTCTAGAGACAGAATACTTATTAAGCTCAGGCAATATTCAGGTACAATGTGACAGGCTTTTGAATTATGGTGGCAGCCATAGGAATGAAGTGTCTATGTGATATGATCTGAAAACATTAAAAATGGGTGGTGAATATAATTTTGTAAATTTTAGCATAGAAAAAGGTAGAACCATAAATCAAAGGAGAAATCAAAAAAACCTTTGTTTTAGAGGAAGGAAATACATTATCTTTTAGGCATCTTAAATTTGAGGTGCCAGGAGGAAGGACCTTCAGATGGTGAAGTCTAAAAAGCATTGAAGAATAAGACTCAGATACTGGGAAAAAAGTGAGAACTAGGGATAAGATCTGAAAATAATTCTCACAGGCATGATTATTTAATCTAGATGGAAATGAGTTTTCTGAGATTATAAATATATGTAATATATAATAGATCATATATAAATATATATATTTCTCACCTTCAAATTTCTCAGAATTGATGACTGCATATGAGAAATAAGAGGCAGAGGGATGACAAGCTACTTACCAATGTTTAATTGAGAGAGCGAGAAAGAGAAAGAGAAAGGGTAAAGCAGAAGATAGGAGGAAAGAGAGAAAGAAATTGTTAAGGTAAAGAAAAACTGAAGAAAGTTCTGCCTGAAGGCAAGAGAGGAGGAAGAAATCTTATCAAAGGAGACAGAGAGTGATCAAAGAGGTAGGAAATGAGCTAATAAAGTCTCCTGAGAACTGACTGTGAATGAGGCTTCAAAAGAGAAAGCCAGATTGTGGGAACTGCTACAGAGATTCTGCAAGCAGGATGACTGAGCACAGGATTTTAGTCATTAGGTTGTCATTGGAGATCTTGCCCACATAACTCCCAGGGAGCCTAAGTCTATGGTAGGTAGCAATTTTAACCAAGACTTTTTTTACAGAAAGAGGATGTTATGTCTAATTAGGCTCATGGAAAGCCTTATTTTAGAAGTATTTTTTTATTTTGATAATGAGAAGAGTTCAAAATCTCTTTTTACTTCATCTATTCAGTAAACACAGTAATACTAGAATGATACAATAATCATATCAATAACTATTCCTCTAAAATTTGCATTTTTTGATTTTGAAATTGATTATTTAAAAAACTTTTTGAATACTATGTGACAGTCTGAACCTAATGCTCTTGTACATTGTTATTTAATTATTATAACTTTCCTCTGAATTAGAGATTGTATAAGAGGAGTTAAAGCCAAAGGCGGCAAATCACTAGCTGGGGACATAACAGCTATAGTGAAGGAGTTGAGATTTGAACTCACATCTGTTGGAGCCAGTTATCAGTCTGCTAAGCCCAGCTCCTAAGGAGCAGATGGTATATAGGCCCATGCACCCATACGAACTCACAATAGTACATATATAAGCAGAATTTCATCCATTTCTGCTCTCAGTGCCACAATTCACACTCTTTCTGTGTCTTACCTATACCTCTCCTCCTCTGCTGATCTCTTTCCCCATCTCTAATTTAACTTACATACTGCTGCCTCCATTGATCTTTGAAGAGTATAATAGTGATCCTCAAATCAAAGAAAAAAAATACTCTTGCCTTTTTCTGTGCTATTGTGTTTTTTTTTTAAACTTTGCTTTAGTATTACACGCATTTATTCTATTAGGCCTATTACTGACCTGTCTTACTCTTGTCCTAGCTTTTACTTCCACATAACTATATTAATACTAGTTGTAAAGCATTTAACAGAAAGAACTCTTTGTTGTTCAACTTTCTGTTCCCATCCTCCTGAACATTTTAAAAATAAAAACTCCTTATAGTGTTAATTGAATTTATGGAAGCTGTGAATGGCATGCACATTTCATTAAATACCTCGGTAAGCAGCACCTCTTCCTCTTGGACATGTAATGTATATTTATTGAATTTATGAACGGACATATGGATAAGTGAAGAAGAAATTCCTAATTGACCGTGAGGGGTGCTCATCGGATACATACTGCAGCTTATCTCTATCCAGTCTTGATAAAACAGTATGATAAAGGAATAACATGGTATCTTTGGCCAAATTAAAGTATACTTCTTGGAAAAAAGGAATAATTATCACTTAACTTTGCAATTTTTAGAAGCCCACAGATGTATCAAAAACATTAATGTATATGTATGTATGTGAGAGGTAGGGTGGAAAATTGTGTTAAAGACAGCAGAACACTGCGGTTTTAAACTTACGCCAAGTATACACTTATAGATAGTCCTTACATCTGAAGTTTGTGGTAACAGTGGAAAAAAAAAAAAAAAAGGAAATTTAATAAAAAGGCAGTCATTAGTTTTGTTTGTTTTTTTGTTTTTGGTCTTTTTGTCTTTTTTAGGGCCACATCCGTGGCCACATCCCAGGCAAGGGTCCAATGCCACAGCCACGGCAACTCCAGACCCGGGCCTCGTCTGCAACCTACACCACAGCTCACTGCAATGCCAGAACCTTAACCCACTGAGGGAGGCCAGGGATTGAACCATGTTCCCATGGATGCTAGTCAGGCTTGCTAACCACTGAGGCATGATGGGAACACCTAGTTTTTTTCTTTATGATTGCTGTTGATAAACATAACTTTTGATTATCTGAATTTTTACTTTTTAATCAGTTGTATTGAAAATGTGTACATGGTCCAAAATAGTCAAGTAATTTTATTACAACTTTACATAATCCCAGCTAACTGTAAGTAGAAATTACATTCAAAATTCCCTAGCACTTCAAATAGCATTTGGAGATCACTATGAAAATCATTCTTCTCTCCCTACAGCTAAACAATGGATAAAGTCACCAATTACAAATTAGGAATAAGATCATGAAATTATTGGTTGCATTCTGATACTAGGATCATAATCACCTACAGAATATTTTTGCTTGGCTGAGTGCTAATGGAATTGCTCAAATCAGCAGATGCTTCCTTTCTATGCCAAAAAATCTCTTATTGAAATCCACTAAAGGATTAGAGCGCTGTAATGGGGGAAAAATACAAAGCATCTGGATCCAGATCTAGTTTGATTTTCAGTTTAATGAGGGCAGTTGGAGGTGGATAGGTGGATAGACAATTGAATGCTGGAAATACTAAGCAGGTGTATATTTTTGGTACCATTACCATACTTAATATATGTAAAATATTCATGAATGTAAACACTGAAATATGAATGTATTAAGAAGATGTGGTATTATATATACAATGGAATACTATTCAGCCATAAAAAGGAATAAAATAATGCCATTCACAGCAACATGGATGGAAGTAGAGACCCTCATACTAAGTGAAATAAGTCAGAAAGAGAAAGATGAATACCATATGATATCACTTATATCTGGAATCTAATACATGGCACAAATGAACCTTTCCACAGAAAAGAAAATCATGGACATGGAGAACAGACTTACAGTTGCCAAGGGGCAGTGGGAGGGAGTAGGATGGACTGGATATTTGGGGTTAATAGATGCAGAATGTTACCTTTAGAATGGATAAGCAATGAGATCCTGCTGTATAGCACTGGGAACTATATCTATTCACTTATGGTCGAGCATGATAATGTGAGAAAAAGGAATGTATATGTGAATGTATGACTGGGTCACTTTGCTATACAATAGAAAATTTACAGAACACTGTAAACCAAGTATAATGTAAAAATAAAAATCAATAAAAAATACAAGAAACTTTAAAAATATTAAACCACCCAAAAATAAAAAAAATTTTTTTTAAATTCTTGGGAGTGAATAATAAAGGATACTTAAAATTTATCTGCAATTTTAATATCTTTTATTATACTTTAAAAGGAAACAAATCTGATATAATGTTACCAATGTTATCAATTTTCAGCTGTTGTTGACTATATTGATTTATATCACTTTTTGGATTTTTGTCTAAAAAAGTAAAACAAAATTATTTCAATGCTTTCAAGTCTTTTCTTTAAAATTATAAATATTAAAGAAATTTATTTATTATTATTATTATTATTTTGGCTGCATGTGGAAGTTCCCAGGCCAGGGATCGAACTCAGTAATCTGAGCTGCTGCAGTGGCAATACCAGATCCTTAATCACTAGGCCACCAGGGAACTCTGAGATTTATTATTTTGGTATAATAATGATGTTAAGGCTGTTGCAAAGCACTTTGACAATGTGAGGGAGTATTTGTACTTTTTAGGTCTTCAGACTCTCAATAAAATTCTCTGTACACTGAAACTGCAATACCTTCCACAAGAACCAAGACTTAGGGACTCTTTGGAAAGCCCTGTCTTCCTTATTCTTCTCCCTTCTTTCACTGTAATTAAGTTTGCAAAATGGAAAACAATCACTTTAAATCAACTGCTGTTGCATATTGAAGGATTAGTAAAATTTTACTTTGAATTCATTAAAAAGATTCCAATTCATTTCAGTAACTATCCTAAAATAATATATATCAAGCGTGTAACTTTGTATAATTTTCCCCTTATATTTTTACGGTATTTAATGACAAGGTTTATGTTTTCTTCTTTAAATTATACATATGTTTGCATGCATATATATACATACATATCTTTATCTGCAATTTTTGCAAGTAAATCTTGTTTGTTTTTTGTGTTCATTACTAAACATAAGATATTATGCTAAAACTACATTTTTAGAATAATCCAATAAATTATAATTGACTTTCATATAATCAGTTTTACTACATTAACCTAATAATAAGTAGCAAAAAATAGAGTAACTTTCTGCTTCCAGAGACTATCAGCCCACATTTACTTATGTGTTTTGTTTTTGTTTTTAATTGAGGTATAGTTTACAATATTGCAAGTCATGTATTTTTGACTTGTTAATGATATGGATTCCAAAGTATAAGTTGGAACTTTTTCAGAGCTTGTATTAATTAGGTAATTACTTGAATGACACGGCAGCACACAGCTCAGCACCCAAGATGTAGGTGAGTATTGGAGGAGTAATACACATATTACTTTATTGCAAAAATTTTATCTGCATATGACTTTCTACATTATCTACTGATATATCTTATTTTGGCATAAGTTTTTTTCATTTTGTTCAATAAATTATTTTAAAATTATTCTGTATTTCATTTTTTATTTTACCTGTGTTCTTCAGAATGGGAAGATGAAGTCATGTAAATAAAATTTATATTGAATACATAGAAATTGAAATTTAAAGGGAAATATTCCTTTAGGAAGATGGTCCAGAAAAGTAATAGCTATTGTACTAAATAGTGATGAATGTTTTATCTGCATGGTTTCTTATAATTAGTACACATTGTATTATTGGACATGTGGTCCTAGCATAGTGATATTGTATTGGTAAAAATCAGAAGCACCACCAGATGCTAAGCACTTACATATATGAAATTATTTGTGAAAACAAACAGCCTTCTGTTATTATCTTATTCTCAATATGTAGAAGATAAGCATATGTGCAGCAAAATTCCAAACCTATGTAACTAAAAGTGGCAAGATGTTGGGTTGGACTCGGTCCTTAAAACCAGTGTTCTTCCCTTTTACTCCATCATATAAACTGAAATTATTAAAAGTATATTTTCTTTAAGGTATCACAAATGGAGTATTCTGTTGATTAAAGCAATTAATCATATTTAAAAAATCAATCATACCATCTCCTTGAATCTTAAAACAACCCTGTGTGAAGGTAAAGAAACTGTCTCATCAATGGTATAATGTACTTATGTTCATGTCACTCTTAAAAACTTGAATCAGGACTCAAATTTAGGAGGACCTTGGGACAGATACATGCCTTCTCCTCTTTATCAGAGCTGCTCACAGAGATTCATCATTTGCCCCCTCGCTGAAATCATTTGCCAATATTGATGGAAAGGTGGGATTGGTATTATTGACTCCATTTTGCATATTTGACAGCTGAGGTTCCAAGGGAGTCAGAGAGGTTAATGGCAGGGCCAGAATTAGAATTTACTCCTCTAAGCTCAAGATATCTTTCAAAAGCATAATAATACCATGTTAAATAAAATAATGTCCTTCACTTGAGTTATTACATTTCCTCTTAAGGCTGTATATAAAAAATTAAGTGGATAATCTACCATTTCCTGAACATGCATTTATTGTTCAGAGTGATGCTATAAGGCTACAATTATTCTCCATAGTTGTTAGATAATAAGACTACAATTCTTAGCTGGGTTGTGCATATATATATTTTTTTTTAACTCAAAATCTCAGTGACTTATAATAAGTATTTTCTCCACATTATATAAGTATGGGTGTGAGCCAATTATTTATTCAAAGAATCTGTGTGAAGGAGAAGCTGCTATTTGGAACATGAAATTCTCATTTCAGAGGTGAAAGAGCAAGTTGCCTTGTGGAACATAATGCCTTTTAAATCTTCTACCAATGTAATACTGCTCACATTCCATTGGTCAAAGAAAGTCACATGGCCAACCCCTACCTCAGTAGGTAGAGGTTTATCCTTCTCCCACAGCAGGCACTGCCATGCCTGGGAATGGAATCCTCTTATAGTAGGAAATTTTTCAGTAGGGAAGTAAAAAGTTGTGAGCAATAATATCTGTACATAATGTTAGGCTTTTTCCATCATGGTCCATCCCAAGAGATTGGATATAATTCCCTGTACTGTACAGTAGGACCTCATGGCTTATCCATTCTAAATGCAATAGTTTGCAACTACTGACCCCAAACTCCCAGTCTATCCCACTCCCTTCCCCCATCTTGGCATCAGCAAGTCTGTTCTCTTATGTATGTAAGTCTGTTTCTGTTTTGTAAAAAGGTTCATTTGTGCCATATTTTAGATTCTGCATATTAGTGATATCTTACGGTATTTGTTTTTCTCTGATAATCTCTTGTTGCTCCAAATGGCATTATTTTATTGTTTTTTATGGCCAAGTAGTATTCCACTGTATATATGTACCACATTTTCTTAATTCACTCATTTGTTGAAGGACATTAAGGTTGTTTCCATGTCTTGACTATTACAAATAGTGTTGCTATGAACAAAGAGGTGCATGCATTTTTTGAATGAAAGTTTTGTCTGGATATATACCCAGGAGTGAGATTGCTGGATCATATGGTAGGTCTATATTTAGTTTTCTCAGGAACCTCCATACTGTTTTCCATAGTGATGGTAACAAATTACATTTCCACCAACAGTATAGGTTGGTTCCCTTTTCGCCACAACCTCTCCAGCATTTGTCATTTGTAGAATTATTAATGCTGGCCATTCTGATATGTGTGAATTAGTACCTCAATGTAGTATATTTGCATTCTCTAAAAATGAGCATCTTTTCATGTGCCTATTAGCCATTTGTATATCTTCTTTGGGGAAATGTCTATTCAGATCATCTGCCCATTTTTCAATTGGGTTTTTTTGTTGTTGATTTATATGAGCTGTTTGCATATTTTGGAGATTAGTCTTTTTGGTTGCATCTTTTGCAACTATTTCTTCCCATTCTGTAAGTTGTCTTTTTTAAAATTGTTTCCTGTGCTGTGCAAAACATGTAAGTTTTATTAGATCTCATTTATTTATTTTTCTTTTTATATGTATTGCCTTGGGAGACTGACCAAAGAAAACCATTTTATGGTTTATATCAGAGAATGTTTTGCCTATGTTCTCTTTTAGGAGTTTTATGGTGTCATGTATTTTTATGCCATTTTAAGTTTATTTTTGTGCAGCATGTGAAAGTGTGTTCTAATTTCATTGATTTACATACAGCTATCCAATTTTTTCAGCACCACTTGCTGAAGAGACTGTTTTTTCTCCATTTTATATTCTTGCCTCCTTTGTTGAAGATTGACTATAAGTGCCAGGGTTTATTTCTGGGTTCTCTATTCTGTTCCATTGATCTATATATCTGTTTTTGTACCAATACCACACTGTTTTGATAACAGTAGCTTTGTAGTATCATCTGAATTCTGGGAGAATTATGACTTTTGCTTCAGTCCCACCCCCCCAACCCCCCAGGCAGGATTGATTTGGCAGTTTTAGGTCTTTCATCGTTTCATGCAAATTTTTGGATTATTTTTTCTAGTTCTGTGAAAAATATCATGGGTAATTTGACAGGGAGCACATTAAATCTGTAGATTGCTTTGGGTAGTATGGACATTTTAACAACATTAATTCCATAATCCAAGAGCATGGGGTATCTTTCCATTTCTTTGAATCCTCTTTAATTTCATTGATTAATATTTTTCAGTTCTCAGCATATAAGTCTTTCACTTTCTTGGTCAGGTTTATTCCTAGGGTTTTTTGTTTGTTTTTTTGTTTGTTTTTTTTGGTGTGATTTTAAAAGATATATTTTATATTCCTTTTGTAATATTTCACTGTTAGTATATAAAAATGCAACCAATTTCTGAATGTAAATGTTGTATCCTGTACTTTGCTGAATTCATTGATCAAATAGATTTTGTGAGGAGACCTTAGTGTTTTCTATATATAGTATCATATCATCAGCATATAGTGACAATGTTACCTCTCCAATTTGGGTATATTTTATTTCTTTTTCTTATCTGACTGCTGTGGCCAGAACTTCTAATACTATGTTGGATAAAAGTGGTGAGAGAGGGCCTCCTTGTCCTGTTCCACATTTTAGTGGGAAGGCTTTTAGTTTTCCTCTGTTGAGTTTTTTTTTTGGTCTTTTTAGGGCCACACACTGGTATATGGCAGTCCCCAACCTAGGGGTCAAACTAGAGCTGTAGCTGCCGGCCTACACCTCAGCCACAGCAACATGAGATCCAAGCCACATCTGCAACCTATAGCACAGCTCATGGCAACACTGGATCCTTAACCCACTGAGGAAGGCCAAGGATTGAACCCATGTCCACATGCATACTAGTCAGCTTCATTAACTGCTGAGCCATGATGGGAACTCCTCTCCATTGAGTATTATATTGGTTAGGTGTTTGTCATAAATGGCTCTAATTATGTTGAAATTTGTTCCCTCTATACTCACTCTGATAAGAATTTTATCATGAATTAACATTAAATTTTGTCAAATACTTTCTCTGCATCTATAGAGATGATCATGTGATTTTTGACTTTTTTAAATGTGGTGCACAACATTGATTTGCATATGTTGAACCATCCTTGTGAACTTGGGATGAATCTGCTTGGTCATGATGTATGATCCTGTTTATGTGTTGCTAGATTAGGTTTGCTAAAATTTTGTTGAGAATTTTTGCATCTATAGTCATCAAAAATATGAGCATTAGGTTATCTAATTATCATCTTTTTTGGTGATATCTTTGGGCATTAGGGTAATGGTGGCTTCATAGGATGTCTTTCCTCCTCTTAAACCTTTTGTAAGAGTTTAAGAAGGATCAGTGTAAGTGTTTGTGTGGTAGAATTCACCTGTGAAATCATCTGGCCCTGCACTTTTGTTTGTAGGGAGTTTTTTTTTTTTTTTAATTATATATTCACTTCTAGAGATAAGTCTCTTCAAATTATTTCTTCTTGATTTGATTTTAGTGGCTATACATAATGTTTAAAACAAATTAATAAATGATGGAACCAGACTCTTAATCTAGGCCTACAGACTTCACAATTATATTGGCCTTTCAAAGATAGCTTATTTTATAGATTAAAACAACATTATAAAATATGTTCATTATTTATTCTTATGACATGAATAGAGGTGGAATTTCAATTATCATAGGGAACATGCCCATGTTTAATTATAAATTCCGATATTGGTTTTCTTTAATGAATCACTTTTTCTTTCTGTTTTGGCAGAAATTATATTTGCACATTTCACATGACATTAAAGAAGATGTTTAGAAACAGTAAGTGGTTAATATGACAGTTCTTTTTACAGTTTCTAAGTTAACAAAGGTTCTATTTTTGTCAAAATAGCCCACTATGCCTGAGAATATTACCAAATAATTATGTCAAGGTTTTCTATTTGTCTCCTGGGTTCTGACTGTCAAAAAGCCATATGCCAGGTCTATAAATGGGATGCAAAAATATAAAGCTTGAATGGATTAGCCACCTATTTCAAGAAGCCAATCTCTTGCTAAAGCACCAAGTGACCAAGTGTGTAGGAATCATAGATCATAAACTGTAGACAATAAAAGGCAATACAATAACCTTCTCTTTTGTGTTTCAAGAACACATCGCAACCTTGGGGAGAAACTTTTTTTTCCTTTCCTATTCTTCCTTTTCATGTTCCTGCAGCTGTCTGGTATAATCAGTAATAATCTTTACTCTTCCTCTGCTGTGTATCTCCTCTGTCAGTTCTGGCACACCACAATTTCTGTGCATTTTGAGGATGGTCTGGATATTGCTGTAAAGCTCAGCTAGCCAGATACAAAGATAGTAGAAAGGGAGCTTTCAGCATAGTGAGTTCTCCATTATGTGGGAGGCTCAAAAACTCTGATTTCTTTTTTTTTTATTTTTGCAGATAGAGAGGTGTTATAGTTTACTGGTTAAGAACATGTACTCTCAATTCAGGGTTCTCTGGGTTTGAATCCCCATTCTGATATTTTCTAGATGTGTGACCTTGTCCAAATTACTCTGTATTGAAGATTTTGTATTTAGAAAATGAGGATAGTAGGTTGATTTTGAGGATTAAATGAATTAAGCTCTATATCTATAATCACCAATACCTTATAATATTTTCTACACAGAGTTAGTGCCATGTAAGTAATAGCTAGCTATAACTGAGAGGATTCTTATCAAGTAACAGTATGTTAACCATACTAGTTAGCTAATGCTGCTTTTGAAGTCATTCTATAATTCAATGGATTAATAAGATAGTAGTAATTAATTATTAATAAAATAGTAATCGTTTATTATTTTTCATGGTTCCCATGAACTTGAAAAGAACTCAGCTGAGAAATTCTGGCTTGGAGTCTCTTGTGAGATTGGAGTCCAGTGTCTACTGATATTACAGTCATCCAAAGGTTGGAATGTAGCTGGAGGATCCAGCTCATACATATGACTGGGAGGTTGGTGCTGCCTGTTGGATGGGGTCCTCTTTTTTATCCATGTCAGTTTCTTAGTTGTTCTGCTTGAGTATTCTAAAAGCAGGTGGCTGGCTTTCCCCAGAGGGAGGGATTCAAAAAGCCAAGACTGAAGATGCAATGTCTTTTATGACCTTGTATTAAAAGCCATATATTGTCATTTGCACTATATTCTATCAGTGACTCAGTCCAGCACTGTGTCAAGGTGAGAGGGTCCATTCAAAGGCAGTAATACCAGGAGGTAAGAGTGACCATGGATCTTTGGTCATCCTAACCAACTTCATATGGGAGTGATCATTAAATAAAAAAGACAATGAATTACATAATTTGGAATGTGAAATAAAACATTTGGAAGAAGAACCAGTATTCTTATCTTAATATGATCACCACATTCTCTTTTACATAGTATTTCTAAAGGTGAACTTTAATAACAGTTGAAATGCAGACTGCTGATTATATATTTAGAATAAAGAAAATTAGATGGAAGAGCAGAGTATTTAGTTGCATCAGGCTATAATAACCTGATACTTTCAATTTTGCAGTTTTGATTGTACCTGGCCCAGAATTAAATCTGGGAGCCAAAGCCCTTTAAGGCACTCACCACCTGTTCCTGGATGGCTTTTGTCAGTATTTGCTTCTGTCACTCTTCAAAAATCCCTTTAAACAATGACCAACCATATGTAAATGATATGTCTTTTCTTCATTCAAGCCTTTTCTTGGGAGATATTCTGTCCCATTAAGTCCAAATGAATACCTTTATTTGACCAACTACCCACTGATCTTAGAGTTCAATGCTCAGAGGCCAAGCTTATCAAAACTGGTAGGAGACACTTCAATGTTCCTCCTATGAGCTGTGAGTAAACCCTATGCTCTGTTCCATTTTTTCATGTTTTTCTTGTCTTCATCAGAATTTGTACTTTTGGTCCCACATGGGTCTTTCAGAATTTCTTCCCAAATTTAGCCTTTACTTCCTCCCTTGGTAGACTTAATATCATGCTTGGCCTAACTCTTTCACTCATTCCTCCTCAGGGAAAGAAGACTGATGTAATTTCTCCCCTTTACCTTGGAGTGAGCTGCCTGTGGGAAATATGTTTTCTCTTTTCCTCTAGGTTTGAAAGCGTGTTAGGGGCAGGGTCCACGAAGAGAAGCTATCTCTCATCTGAAATGCCACTGCCGAGTTGAGGGGGTTAGTTAGCCTAATTCTTCTTCTTTTCTGTATTTACTACTTTAAATAAAAGTCACAGTCTTTATCAGTAATAAAGATATCTGGCCTGCTAAATAAAATTACCCGAGTGTTCTCTTGTTATTTTTTCAGGCACTGAGAAATAACAAAGGGTGATAAGGGATTACAAAGCCAAGATAGTGAACACATTTCAACAATGTCTTTTCCTCATCAAAATGCCTTTATCTAGGATAGAAACCAGGTGTTCCTTTGGCCTGATGAAATCTTTTCATGTGAAACTTGCCTTTCCAGTTATAGGATATTATTTATTAATGAATTTATTTATTATTTATTCTTTACCTAAGCCTAAAAAGGATTCCATTGCTGTTTAAATACTATGCTAGACAATATATTCTAAAGAGCTTATGAACACCTTCTTTTTCTCTTATGTTACCACCTAATCCTATTGGTAATGTCAGTCTTCCAATTAGGTTCTGTGGTACTGAGGTATATTACAAAGACAAGGAGACTGATGGTCAGAGACCTAAACTCGTTTATATATAACTAAATTTATGTATAATTCTATCCATAAATCATGATGGTTGTGATGATCAAATAAGATAATGGATAAAAGAATTTCAAAAGTACTAAGAAAAATTACTATACTTATAACTAAACCATTAATATTATAAAGCATATCTCTCAGAGTTGTAATTTTAAGATATTGTCTCAAATCTTTGGTGATTCTGGGGGAACTTACATATATTCCATTCTAGAAGATATTAATAGTAATTATTAAAATAATATTTTAAGTATATATATATATATCTTGTTAGACAATTGTAAACCTTCTCAAATATGATACTTTCATCAGACTGTGGAGACAATAGCATATAGCTGTTCCTGACTAGTAATAGATTTAGAAAGTATAAGCAGGTTCTATGGTCTTTTTTTCCTGTGATTTGCTGATAGTAAATAAAATGGTTACGTATAAAAAAACCTTTTTTTTTTTTGTCTCTCGTCTTTTTAGGGCTGCATATGGAGGTTCCCACGCTAGGGGTGGAATCAGAGCTAGAGCTGCTGGCCTACGTCAGAGCCATGGCAACTCCAGATCTGAGTCATGTCTTCGACCTACACCACAGCTCATGGCAATGCCAGATCCTTAACCCACTGAGCGAAGCCAGGGATCGAACCCGCAACCTCATGGTTCCTAGTCGGATCCGTTTCTGCTGCACCACTACGGGAACTCCAGAAACTTATTTTTTTAATATCAATGAAATATTTGAACTAAATTGAACAGGAGGAATGGGAATACTAACCAAGTGTATTCATTGCTGATCACGTTTTATTCAATTCCAAATTAATTGCAGATTCCTGATTATGTACACCAACACTTCTGTTTGATTGGCCTTACAGTGTTTTGCTTGTTTTCTTATTACAATTCTTTCTCTGAATGTTTTTGTCTGTCTCCATATTCAACTAGAAGTAACAAACTTACTGTCAAAGGGCAGAATCTAGCCCAGAGAGATCTTAGAAGTAGGCTGCATAGTGCTCACTTTTTAAGGCAGTATTTAAAATCTGGGTATTTTATATAAAAATCCAAATGATTAGATTCTACTGAAAAATTAAAAATTAGAAGGGCTTTAACAATGAACTGTCATTTCTGCATGGCTGAGATCCAGTGAAGCCAATTTTCTTATAATAAAGTAAATTCAAATTCACTGTAGCCAGCCCCTCCCATTTGTCCCACTTTGTCATCTCCTCCTATTTACTTCCCTTGTATGTAGGTTATCTACCGACTCCCAAAGTATTTGCTCTTTGGATTTGGCAGAGTTTTCATTCATTTGTGGTCTTGATCTGTCCTATAAGTATTTTTTCCTTGGCTTTTGTTTACTATCCCTGAAATACTTATTTTGAAGTAGTCTTAATTTAAATCTTAATTGATGAAATTTAAACATAACTTTTTATTGTTAACATTTATAATGCTTACTCTTCTCGCCATCCTGTGGGTTCTTTGTATAACACACAAAGTGAGACAAAAACGTTTATGATCTTCACAGCTAAGGGGAGGAATTTATATACTCAGAAATTTGAGGGGCAGAGGATTTTTTTCTCTTATTTTATTTTATTTCTTCTTTCTTGGCCATGTCTGCAGCATATGGAAGTTCCCTGGCCAGGGACTGAAACCAAGCCACAGCAGTGACAATTCCAGATCCTAGGGAATCTGGCAGATCGGTGCCACCAGGAAACTCCAGCAGAGGTTTTTGCGAGAAAACCAAATTGAGATCACATTACTATAACATGTCAGATAATTCCAAATTTTCCTATCTTGTGGTTATCCTTTTCAGTGTGGTTAGTCTGTCTTATTTTTACCAATGCTGTTTTACAAAGTGGCTGGCATTAAAAAAAAAAAAAAAAAAAGACAAAATATCACCTGTTAAATGAATTCAGAGATAACATCTGGACACTTTTCAAATGAATGACTCTAAATTATGGGAGGAAATTCAGCAGATTGTGCTCAAAGTATTAAATATCTTTTTTCAGAAGAGGGTTTCTTAGGTGGATTCCTTAGAGTTGTTAAAATATTCCTACTGTCACAGCTTTTTTGTTCTGTTTCCACATAAAACAGGCTGTGAAAATTCCTTGGAGTGATTTTGGTTTAAACAATCCCTTGATAAATGATTCCACTTTTGGTTATTGGAATGGATGAAGGTTGTACTTAGTCACTCTAATCAAGCATAAAATAAATGTCACTCTGGCACTCTTTTCTTTTGGGATCATTTTTGAATGAACTTCAAAAAAAGTTACTCCCCTAAAGTGAGGAATGCTGTTTCAGCATCTGAGAAGCTGTCTTGTTAATCTTTTAGGAACGTTAGTACTCTGGTATGACAAGAGAGAAGCCTCTTAACATATGCACTGCATCCCTGGATCCCTGTTTCTGTTTGAATTTGGTTAAATCATGGAGATATATTTATGTTTCAATTAATTAGAATTTGTTTTGGGATTCCTGCATTTTAGTTTACAACACATATTACTCTTCCACGTGTTTCACACGTCTTGCCTAGAGATGCATTCTACCTTGTACTTTGAATAGACATATATTTCATTTCCCTCTAAAAATTTTTTATAGTATCATCAAATTTCATTCTTTTTTTTTTTTTTTTTTTTTTTTTTGCCATTTCTTGGGCCACTCCTGCGGCCTATGGATGTTCCCAGGCTAGGGGTCTAATTGGAGCTGTAGTCACTGGCCTAGGCCAGAGCCACAGCAACATGGGACCCGAGCCGCGTTTGCAGCCTACACCACAGCTCATGGCAACGTCAGGTCCTTAACCCACTGAGTGAGGCCAAGGATTGAACCCGCAACCTCCTGGTTCCTAGTCGGATTCGTTAACCACTGAGCCATGTGGTTGGGGGTTCGATACAGCTCCAATCCCACGTTGCTGTGGCTCTGGCATAGGCCTGAGGCTACACGGCCAATTAAACACCTGCCTGGGAATATCCACATGCCCTGAGTGTGGCCCTAGAAAAGACAAAAAGACAAAAAAAAAAATCATTCTTTATATTTCTATTGTCTGCTAGAGCTCTCCATTTATCATCATAATATCTTAAGGAAGCATTCTGCTTTTCTCAAAAAAGAAATAATTGAATACATCTCTGTTTATACTTTGATATAAGTTAGACTTGATGCAATATACACAGAAGTTTTGCATAAAAAGAAGAGGAAAAGGAAAATACTATAACTCAGTCTTTCTGTTATCCACTATTACTTCACAGAACAAAGCTCCAAGTTAGATGCTCTTTTATCTCAATTACTAATGGAACACTGTTAGAGCAAATTAATTCTGTAACAAAAATCACTTGGGAATTGGGGATATGTTTCCAAACACTTTTGAGTGTCTTCAACATTTTTTGAGACTATTGCTCTGTTTTCATGACACTGATTAGGACAGAGTCTAAGCTGCATGAATTAAGTGGTCTGGTTAAGAAATTATGCATAATAAGATGTGGGGATAAGATTATATTTCATTTGTTTTTAATAAAAATAATTTATAAACTAGTACCTATTTTGCTAAATTTGCAGGAAGAAATTATTATGCGTTAACAATATCTATTAATTGTCTACGAAACCTGATTTATTTGATAAGGTTATTGACAATATATAATGCTTTTATGGAATTCTATTCAGTCACTCTGTTCACAGCACATACTCAACTGTCCTTTGTTCCTGCTCCTCTATAACAAACCTTCAAACTCCTTACTTTAGATAAAGACTCCATTTAATGAAACCAGTTTAGAAATGTGTTTGTTCTCTGATTGAATCCAGCCTAGACAGTTCATAGCTATTTCATCTCTAGTACCTACTGTCAGTCTCCCAATATCCTTTCAGACTGAATGTCACTAGAGTGTTACTCGTTCTTGATAACATTGCTTTCACCTCAGAAAAAGGCTGTCCACGGCCTTGGTGCTTAGATGTTTTCTATCTGATTAACTCCTTTTCCCAGCAGCGGTGACGAGTTTCCCCTTTTATCTCCAAAGTGGAGAGGTATTCATTCAAAGTTGTGTATCAGGGGATTTACAGTGTTTTATATTAACACATGTATATCCTTTTTAAATAATACAACACAACTTACCACAATGAATTAAAATACAAATATAACCAGGTGAAACTTGAAAATAATACAAAACTTCATTAAAAAACTACTGTATGTGAAACAGTAGTTAATTATTTGGTTATTTTATGACCCTGATTGATTTATATATATATATGTGTGTATGTGTATGTGTATGTGTATACATACATATAAATATATTACATTTAGCTTTTCTCTCTCATTCAGTATTCAATATTTTCACAGTAAAGGTGTGGCAGCTCTAATTTTATTTCTATTCTTTTCTTCACCTTCCTTTGAATGGACACAGACAGGTGTCCTTATGGCCTCTGAGAAACCCTGACCCTCTTGCTCTCTGCTATGGCTACTGCTTGCTTTCTGGTTTGTTGTTCTGTTCCACTGTGTTTCCCATACACCATTCAATTTTTCGGGCCAGATCTCTGGTCTCCTTAATTCATTCCAGAAACACCAGAGACAAATCTATTAAGAGAAGGAGAATGCCTCTTTCTCCTTTCATGTTATTGCAATAAATGGGCATGTAAGATAATTCTATTGGGGGTTATGATTTCAAGCATCTCTAGTGTAATTTATGTGGCTAAATATGGCCTATAGTGATGAACAATCTGAAACTTTATCATGTGAGAGGAGCACAAGACCAACCATGAACCTGTAAGGTGCGGCTGCTGATTTGGGGAAACTGTGAGCTATGATGATGACTGGTCAAGTCAGAGGCTTGGAAATGAGAACATGGTCAGAAGAGAGGTGTTGTGCTTATGTAGGTGTTTCATAAAAATTTCTGGTAGGAGGATGGATTATGTTACAGCTAAAAAATGGGGCCAGGTTAACTGCCAAAACCTTGTTATCTGTCCAGTCTCCGGGGAACTGATCTGCGCATAAGCCTTGGACTATAGGAGATGCCAGAGTAGATTTTTCTGCTGGACATCTTATGCACACTCAGCTGCCCTGTCCACCTAGTTCCTTTGCCTTTTCTGTCTCATATCCTTGTCTATATCCCGTCTCATCTGTCCTTGGCTGGTAGTCCATTTGTTAACACATTCTACAGGAAGAAAGCCAAATCAGTGTTTAAATAGAAATACTGGATTTTTAATCAAAAGTCTCTTTAAATTTTCAAATATAACAATGTAGGGCTGATATTTCATCAGCTCAAGCACCTGGGACCAGGAGCCAAATCTGAAAAACAAGCACAATGTTTCCTTCAAAATCATCTGGTCCTCAAGACTAGATAATTGCTATTAGGTTACACTAACTTGTATTTTTGTTTTTTGGACTGTGTTCTCTTCCCAGGAATCCTAAGTAATTTCTCAAATAGGCTTCTGTTGGGCCTGCACAAGTTATTCTGAAATATGCCTGGACTGAACTGCAAATAAAGCTTTGACCATAGGGGAGAAATCAGCTACATTTATGGTGATGAATATATAGCATTTATTGACATAATTAACATGACTACACTATTTTTTAAAAATAAGTTGATTTTCGATGTTGTATCAATTTCTGCTGTGTGGCAAAGT
This sequence comes from Sus scrofa, assembly GCF_054392235.1. Classification (NCBI taxonomy): domain Eukaryota; kingdom Metazoa; phylum Chordata; class Mammalia; order Artiodactyla; family Suidae; genus Sus; species Sus scrofa. Next base: position 182,600,324 of record NC_139383.1, on the reverse strand, counting down.
GACATACATACATACATACATACACACACACACACACACACACACACACACACATATATATATATATACACACATATATTCTTTTTTTAAAAAAATATTATTTTCCATCATGGTCTGTCCCAGGAGGCTAAATAGAGTTCCCTGTTCTCTACAGTAGGACCTTATTGTCTATTCATTCTAAATCTAATAGTTTGCGTCTATTAACACCAAACTCTCAGTCCACCGTACTCCACCCCCTACCCCAGCAACCTCAAGTCTGTTCTCCATGATGACCACACTATTTAATAGCTCTTTCAGATGTTACCAATCACCTGCACATTTCTCCATGTGTCTTTTGAGTATTATTTACAAATTTCATCTTCATCAGTAGCAAAACACATTTTGTTGTTATTATTGTTTACTTGGTATACTTTCTCCAAAGTGGAGAGACTAGAGTAAAACTGATGAGTAGTTTTATAACTCATGTATTCTTCCTTTTTTGTTTACTCAAAAAAAAATTGAGCAATATCTAATTTCAAGGCGTTCAATTATGAAGTGGCTATATAATGGTCGTCAAGATAGACATTACTCTATACATTTATGGTGCCAAACATGCAAGCCCAGAAAATCACTGAAGATTAGATATACAAATGCAAATAATTTAATATTGTAATAGACTTAAAAAGGGAGAAAATACTGAGAGAGTGACAATTTATACTTGGCATTCCAGGAAATTCCCTAATCAAAGATTTAAATCATCTATCTTCCAAGCCAAAAATCAAGGGAGAATTGCTGCAATAAAACTGTGGGTTCATTTAACTGGATGCAAGTCACTGTGGCTCTAAGGTAGTGAACCGGGCAACAGAGGTGTGATAAGAGGTGGGCAAGATGTGACTGAAGGTATGTAGTGGCATATAGGATATTTTAAGTATTTAAGAGGTTAACCTTAGTGGGAAGCAACTGAGGGGTTTTAAGCATGGAGCTGGGTAACAATTTTATTTATCTTTTAAAAAGATCACTTTGTCTACTGTTAATAAATGAGAGGTATGGGTGAGGGAGTGAAATTAGGGAAGCCAATTAGCAGACATTTATAACAGCTTAGACAAGAGGTCATAGGGGGTGGTTCTATGCTAATGGGAATGGAAATCGACAAAATGCAGATAATAGATGACATTTTGGAGGTAAAATTGTAGAGTCTGGTGATTGTGAGGTATCAAAGCTCTCTTTTATATCCGTGGCTTTTGGAAAAGCCAACATAAAATTTGATGAATATGAGTTATCTCATTTAAAGTTGAGACTGCTTAAACCTTACTTAGAAGTTCATTTCTTTCTTAGAATATGATTAATCAATTGTGCATTTATTCAAAACATTTATTAGCATAGCATGTGTGCCAGGCATTTTACTAAGTATTGAAGATATAAAAATGAATAAGATATGGTCTTTGCTTCAGAAGCCATAATTATTCTGCAAGAGATTGACAAGTAAACAATTATATGCAAGCAAATTTTGCTTATGAATATTTATGAAGCAATCCAAACAATTTATTAGCAAAACAAATCCATTGATGTACAAAAATGATAGCACATCATGACCTAGTTGGTTTTGTCCTAGGAATTCAAAGGTCAGTTAACATCAGAAAATATGTACTGTATTAAAGGAGAAAACATGTACAATCATTTCAATGGGAACTTAAAAAAAGAATCTGATAAAATTCAATGCTCCTTCATGATTAAAAAAATCTCTAATTCAGTAAAAAAAAAAGAAGAAAATTCCTTTCACTTGCTAAGAAATAGCTACAAAAACCTACAGCATGTAGTATTTTTAATGGGAGAATTTTAGAAGTGTTCCCTTTAGAATTAGGAAAAAGAAAATTATGCCCATTGTTTCACTTTTTTAGCACCACACTGGGAATCTAACCAGTACAGGAAAATTAGAAAAAATTAAATAAATATCATAGTAATAGGCAAGAGGAAAAATTAGGATTCAGTTCTATTCTGTATCAGGTTGGACTAAGCTTTCTGAGATAACATAAAAACACTAAAATCTCCGGGGTTTAACTCAAAAAGTTTTTACTTCTTAATAATGTATTATTGGATTCAGTAAGGCAAGAGCTGTGAAGGATCTCATATTTTCCCCTACTTACAAGCTGTAAATTAGTCTGATGCATCAGAGGTGACTGACTTTGTTACACAGCAGCAAGCAGCATGTGAATCACAGTTGCTTGGTTAATATTGCCCAGTTCCCACACAACAACTCCAAGAGGGCCAGGTTACATCTCACAGTCAGGGGACTGCATTATGGGAGAAGGATCCCAACAAGCCTGAGAACCTGAATGTTTCATATGAGAGAGTAAGCGGGCCTGCCCTTAGCAACAGTGTGAGACTATTTATGTCCTCCAACATTGTTTGCTGTACACAGAGTCTTGAAAAGATAGTCCAGTTGGACGATTTAAAATCTTTTTCTCAAATAACAGTACAGACAAAGAGAGTCATTGCCTCTGCTGGTAAAACGTGCGGAAACATGAGAAACCAATGGAGAACTATCCCCTGAGACAGTAAAATCATTCTTCTCATCCCATCCTTAGGGATTCAGACTCTTCTCTCACACATGACCTAGTCACCAACTCAGGGGACGTGAGATAAGGAGAAATCATATCCATTCCCAAATTATTCACTCCAGAAGTATCAAGCAGTACTTTCTCCCACTGCCCATCATATGCACCAAACCCCTCAAAGTGGGTGTATGGACTATTTGGCAAAACTATGATGTCTGCCATAGTTTCAAGTTAATATTACACAATATTTTAAAATAACTATTAGCTGATTTTTATTATTAAAATGGAAAAGCAAAAACTTGAGAAACAAGATATTCCTGAAGAAGAATAAGGTAGGTGATTTACTGTATTTCATCAGATATCATCAGATAATTATATCTAATAAAACCTAAAATAAAAGCCACTAACTATTAGTATAAATAGGAAAAAATGTAGACATAAGGTATATCCATGCATATATAGAAACTTGGTATATAACAGATTTTAACTGAGAAGGACACTGTGAGGTCTTCTGGGACAGAACCCATGTCTTCTACCTGCCTCCTACTTGTAGAAAAGCTTTAGTCTCCCAGGCCTATCTTGAGTCAAAGAAGCTTGGCTCAAAAGTTAGTCATTGAAAGGATATGACATGTAGTGACAAAAATAGCAGTTGGGCCAGAGGAACTGGTAACAATTTCACAAGTAAATTAGTCATAAACAGTGACAGAATCTTTAGTTTCTTCTTCAAGTACATAGATAATAGTGTCTGATGCGTATTCCTCGGTTGTTTTACAAATACTAAAGTTGTCACCAAATGCAAGAAGTTAACTACATGATGACCATAAGCAGGTAGCTCTTGGACTGGCTGAGGGTTGATAATGTTAAGCCTATGACACAACCTTTTCCCCTTATCATCAACCAATCAGAGAATTGTGCATGAGCTGATCACATGCCCTAAAACTCCCCCCCTCACTTTGTCCTTGAAAACTCTTCCTGGAATCTCATCAAGGAATTTGGGCTTTTTAAGCATGAGCTGCCCGGACTTCTTGTTGGGTACCTGCAATAAATGCTGCACTTTACCACAACCCAGTGTCAGTAGATTGGCTTTACTATGTGCAGGTCAATGAACCCAAGTTCAGTTTGGTAATGAGATGACTGAGGAACGAAAGGTCTATTCATTAAACGGTGCTGAGAAAAATAGCCAAACTATATAGAAAAAAATTTAATTAAAAATGAAAATCCACAAAAATCTAGATTTATTATGCCCATAAAGAAAGATGGAAATTAAAACAAGTTGAAGGAAATATTAAAGAATAACTTCATGACCTCAGTGTGGGTAAGAATTTATTAATTATAGTAGATGCTCACTGTAGATAGGAAAAATGGTTAAAGTACAACACATTAAAAATTTAAACTGTTGTTCTCCATAGGGCACCATAAAGACACTGAAAATGTAAGCCCACTAAGCATGAGAAAATATCTGCAATGCATAAGACTGATATGATAAATGTTTGATCCAGGATATACAAATAACTCATAAATCAACAGAAAATAAAATTTAAAAAAACCTTTGGAAAATCAGCAAAGACATGAAGAGGCATTTCATAGAAGAGGAGATAACTGTTTAGTGAACATAGAAAATATACTTAGTTTTGTTAGTAATCAGATCAATGGTAATGAATATGAGGTTCCTATTCTCATTGCCTAAATTGCCAAAAACTTAGATGTCTGAAAATACCAATTGTTGGCAATGATATAAAGCAATGAAAGCTCAATCGATGTATGTATAAGTTGAATTAGATCAATAACATTCTAAAACAAAGAGCCTTAGTGGACACACACTAAGACTCAGCAAATTTATTTCTTGCCATACCCTCTAAAGAAAATCCTGCTTATGAGAATATCCTGCACACAGAATATCCTATATCAAGAGATATATGTATTATTGTGCCATCTATGTTTGTAATATTAAAAACCCAGAGGGTGTGAGTAAAATTTTCATTTAGAAGTAGTTAAATTAATTACACTCTCTGACCAAGAAAGAGCATATGGCTGAGAAAATAAATCAACTATAGCTACATGCAACAGTATGAAAACACCTTAGAAACAATATTAGATGAAATAGTTTAACATAAATATATGAGATGAATCTAGAAACTTAGAAAAACTGAAAATAAACAAGGAAAAATGAACAAAAATTCAAGGTGATAACCTCTTGCAGCCAGAGGTGATTTGAAATAAGAAAGGAACCATCATGAGTTTCAATGGATTGGAAATGGTCTAGTCTATAATATGAATGGTGGAGGATCAAGTGTTCATTTTATTTTTATATTTCAAAACATTTATGTGTGATAGCATGCTGTATACACATACTAAATATGCTATGTGAAAAAGCAGAAACATTAATTCTCTGGGTTAATAATAATTGATTATTAATTATCTGGCTTTAAGAGTGTTAAGGAACATTCTATAAAGGGAGCAACAAAGAGTTCCCATTGTGGCTCAGCGGTAATGAACACAACTAGTAACCACGAGGATATAGGTTCAATCCCTGGCCTTGCTCAGTGGATTAAAGATCTGGTGGTGACGTGAGTTGTGGTTAGGTCACAGACATGGCTTGGATCTCACTTTGCTGTGGCTGTGGCCCAAGCCAGCAGCTGCAGCTCTGATTTGACCCCTAGTCTAGGGACTTCTGTATATAGTGGGTGTGGCCCTAAAAAGCAAAAAAAAAAAGGGGGGGGATGAGGTGGGTGGGTGGGCAACAATTGAGAGAGAATTTTCAGAGTGACTTAAGATTTTGTCAGGTTAAGAGAGTGGAATAGGCATTCTAGGCAAAGACTACAAGGACAAGACATTATAAAAGTTCTGGCCTGGAATGTGCTGAAAAGCCAAGCATTCATAATGGCTATGGTTTAAGTTAGTAATTAATAACAAAAAGTCTGAACAATTCACTATGGTCAGATTTGTTTTCCTTAAGTTACTTTTTAAAACTGAAGTAGTGTTGATTTACAATATTTGTTTTGTTTCAGATGCATAGCAAAGTGATTCAGTTGTATATATGTATATTCTTTTCAATGATAGGTTATTATAGGATATTAAATATATTCCCTCTGCTGCATGGTTGGTTCTAGGGTCAATTTTTTTTTTTTTTTGGTCTTTTTAGGGCTTCACCTACAGCGTATGTAATTTCCTAGACTAGGGGTAGAATAGGAGCTGCAGCTGCTGGCCTATGCCACAGCCATGTAACACCAGATCTGAGCTCCATCTGGGACCTACACCACAGCTCACGGCAACACCAGATCCTTAACCCACTGAGCAAGGCCGGGGATCAAACCTGAGTCCTCATGGATATTAGTAGGGTTTGTTACTGCTGAGCTACAACAGGAACTCCAAGGTCAAATTTTTGATTTAACTTTTTATGTTAAAGAAATTGGCTTTTACTGCATAAACATAGGAACATTAGCTTAAATTTAACTCATGTGCACTTTCATATTCAGATATAGGAAGAAAAGCTGGAGAAATAATTGTGATGATTCATTTTACATGTAAACTTGATTGGGCCATGGAGCACTCAGATATTTGATCACACATTATTCTGGGTATTCCTGGGAGGGGTGTTTCTGGATGAAACTGACATTTTAATCAGGGACTGCATAAAGTAGTTTGTCCCCTCTAGTATGGTGAACCTCATCCAATCAACTGAAGTCCTAAATGGAAGAAAAAGGCTGACCCTCCCCTGATTAAGAGAGAATTCCTCTGTCTGACTACCTTCAAACTGAGACCATGGCTTTTTCCTTCCTTTCAGATTTGAACTGGCACATCAGATCTTCCTATGTATGGAGGCTGCGAGCCTTCAGATCGCAACCATACCACTGCATTCCTTTTTCTGCAGCTGGCCAATGCACTCTGAAGATCTCGAGACTCAACAATTTCTCACTCTCCATAATACATGAGCCAGTATCTTATACTAATCAATCAATCTCCCCCCTTCTCAAGAATGTGTATATTCTATTGGTTTGTTTCTCTCAAGAACCCTGATTAATACAATTATTAAACTCATCTGTTTGATGCTATTGGTGATAAATAGTGAAGAATTAGCATATCAGAACTGGGTAAAAGTGAGAGGACCAGAAAGTTTAACCCAGATTTGAGCATTTCCAAAAGTTGCTGGAAAGGGTAATTGAGAGTGCAAAAGGCCAAGAGGATCTTTTGAGGATTTTTGAAAAAGTAAAGTGTCAGAAATTGATATCTAGGGTCTATCAAGGGTAGAAAAAAAATCCCTAGTGTACTCTCCTTGCTTTTGGTTAGAGCCTAAAAAATGGAAACCTAGGAATAAGGGTCAACCCAAATAGGATTCATGGCCTGTAGCTAATATTTGAAAATGTAAATTATGAAATTAGTTGAAGGTGATCCTAAATTACCTTTTTACAATAGACCCCTGGCAAAAGTACATCAAAATACTCCTGGAAGAAGATAATACCATCGTAATTTTCAAAGTTAGCTCTACAGATATTTTCCAATAAACGTTGGACACAGATATTAAAATCACTAGGCCCACAAAGAAAAAAGAGGCAAGAACAAAAACAAGAACATAAAAGAGATAGCAGAAGAGGAGACCTTAAATAGAAAACAATTAACAATTAAAACATTCCTATAAAGAGGAGAGATATTGGATACCTCACATATCCTTAAAATAGTGGTATTTTCTATACTGAATGAAATAAAGGACAAGAATGGGAATTTATGCAGAAAACTAAAAAAAATGTAAAAGATAAACAGAAATATGAGATCTGAAAAATTCAATAACCAAATGAAGAATCAAAATAGTTGACTAAGACTTAAAAACACTGGCTAAATACAGAGGAAATAATTCAGAAGAAAATAGATTTAATAAAGCAGAATAGGGGAAAATATATAAAAATTAGAACAAAAAATAGAAGTCATAGAGAATACAAGGAAAATGTCTAATATGTTATTCAGAGTACGAGAAAGAGAATAAAGGAAGAAGAGAGTATGAGAAACCACGTGTGAAATAATAATGTCTGAATATTTTCCCAAATCATTGAAAGTCATTGTATCTCAGATTTTGGAACCTCTAAAAACTCCAAGCAGCAAAGTTATGAAGAAAATGTAACCTAGAAATAGCACACTCTATTAACCTTCTACTGTGGCATAACAAATTACTACAGACTTAACAGCTTAAATAGCATCCATGTGCTAACTCACAGTTCTGTAGATCTGAAATCCAATGCTGTTTACCAGGTTTTCAAGGCACCAAAGACCAAGTCAAGGTTTCAGCTGGACTGAGGTAGTCTGAAAGCTCTGAGGGGATCATGCTTCTAAGCTCACTCTTTTGGTTGGTTTTCTTCTGTTTGTAGGGCCATTTTTTGTTTCCTTGCTACCAGAAGTTAGGGAGGCTCTCAAAAAGCCATGTTCCTTTCTTGCGACATGGCCCCCTCAATTTTCAAGCAAGCACTGTGGCATCAAACCTTTCTCTGCTTCAAACCCCTAACTTCCTGTCTGCTACTCACAGGAGCACAAGTTCTGCTTTTAAAGGGATCATAGAATTATATTAGGCTCACCTGGATGAGCTCTCTACCTAGAGATCAGCTAAGGAGAAACTTAAATTACATTTGCAAAATCCCTCACAGGAATACCTAGTGTTTATTGAGTAACTGGGAGAATGTGTGTGTGCATTAGGGACTAGGGATTATGGGGGTCATTTTAGGATTCTGCTTGCCACACACACTAAAACTGCTGAGGAAAAAAAAAATTAAAAGACAAATAGGATGCAGATGCAGCTTGGATCCCACATTGCTGTGGCTGTGGTATAGACCGGCAGCTGTAGCTCTGCTTTGACCCCTAGCCGGAGAACCTCCATTTGCTGCAGGTGCAGCCCTAAAACAAACAAACAAAAAAACAACAGAAGAAAAGAAATTGGTTAGAGAGGCTTCAAAGGAAAATTTTATCAGACTGGATTTTTAAAATATCAATATATGCTACTTACATGTGACTCATCTATCATTGGAAATTAGAGAAAATTTGAAAGCAAATGGTGAGTGAATAATGTACCATGTAACAAATTAACAAAAGAGAGCTGGTTTATGTCAAGCAAAGTAGAGTTGCTTTTCTTTGCTTTGTCGCAAAGAAACAAAGAGGACACTTCACAGAAATAAAAAAAAATAATCATATTACTATGAAATATAAAATTCTAAATCTGTGTTCAACTAACATAGGTTCAAAATATATACAGTGGAAATTAACAAACCTATAAAGAGAACTGGACAAGTCCATAATCACTGAGGGAGATTTTAAATAGATGTCTCTCAGTAACTGAAACAGCAAATAGATAAGTAAGTAAAAATAGATTGTGTGAGCAATGTGAGCAGTCTAGCAATGCATTTAAAAATGACAAAAATATAATGGATTTAAAAATCAATTTATTTTACTACATGAATAGAGAAAACTCATATGTTTATCTCAGTAGATTAACAAAAATTGGTGCAATTTCAAATTCATTTATGATAAAAACTCTCTAACAATTAGGAATAGATGGGACCTTTATAGATCTTATGATAGGTGTCTACAAAAATTATAGAGTATATATCAAAATTAATGAAAATTTTAAAGTGATCTTTTTAGAGGTCAAAAATCAAGAGAAGGGTACCTGCTAGCACCAATTACAGTCAACATTACACTGGAGACTCTTGGAAATTCATTAAAGCAACAAAAAGATAGTACAGGTTATAAGCATTGGAAAGAAATAAAACTATCATTATTTTATGGTTATGTACATAGAAATCAAAAGAATATTCAGATATACTATTAGAATTAATAAGTGAGTTCTCCATAAACAATTAGATGCACTCATGCTAAATATGGTAGATTCCTCATTTTGTATGCCTAAGGGCAGTATATGTGTTCCTCCATTATTACCCATTATCCAGTTTTTTGACAGTCCAAAGTGAGCTTGGCTTTTAAACTTGTCCTTTATCTGATTATAAAACAATACATATTTATTTAAGAAACTTTGGGAAATAAACAAAATTATAAAAATGTAAACTATTTAAAAAATCTATTATATACATCATTAGACACTAATTTTTCCACTATATACATGTGTATTTTTTTCAAGAGTTGGCTCTGTAGTTCTTAACAGAATAAATTTTAATATTTGAAATAAGTGAGGATTTAAGCTTAGCTCAAATATGTTCATTTTATAAGACTGAATTAAAATACCCTCAATTCCTCCAGACCACAAATAATTAGGTTAGGTAAATTATTGAATCCACTTTTTATTAATACTCTATGATTGATTCACTCCATAGCAAAAGACAAGCTTAGTACAAAAAGTACAAGAATATAATTTATAAGGGAAATTGAAAAGCAGGGATAACTGGGTCACCATGCTGTACAGTAGGAAAAAAAAAATAATGTATTGTGGAAATAAAAATAAAAAAAAAAAGAAAAGCAGGGATACTTTGAAATGGTCCAAGTTAGTAGTGGCATAAAGTAATATCTATAAACACAAGCTAGGTTGAATATTTTTACCAGTTGATTCAAGTTGTTAAACTATGTGATTTAAAGCATGTGTAGAGAGAGTGGGCTTTTTTCTTAGTATTAAGATATCCTGCTTTCATGGTGCAGCAAAGCATTATATAGTCCAACGAGTTTAGAATCTTCGTGTTAATAGTTATCTCTTTACAACTGGTTAGGGGGAAAATTTTAAAAACATGAATTATTAAATAAATGGAGATCCAGACCTATTTTTATTTGAGTCCTGTGAGACCAGAGTATATATTGAGGTTTTTTATATTTATTATACAGATTCAAAAAAACTTATGGGTAAGAGCCCTTGTTATATATGCTAGGCAATATGTTTAATCCTGGGTATCAGTGAGGCATACTTAAGACAGATATCCAAATATTGTGGATGTATATATCGTTTTTCATTCTAGATTAAGAATAGTTTGTATATAGTATTGTAATAAAAAAGATAACATGTGATAGACATTTTTATTTTATTTTATTTTTTAATTTTTTTGGCTGTGCCCAAAGCATATAGAAGTTCCTGGGCCAGGAATGGAACCCCTGCCACAGCAGCAACCCAAGCTGCTACAGTGAAAATGCTGGATCCTTAACCTGTTGTGCCACAGGAGAACTCCTAAACATTTTTATTTTTTTAATTTCATCAAATTAAGAACAAAACCTCATTAGTATGTATATATTTTTAGAATTCTAAATATTAAAATTGTGTAACAGATGAGTTATTAATCACTGTGTTTTATTTTAGCCTCATCAATATAATTTTTTTTCAACTTATAACAAATATAAGTGGACACACAATTCAAAACACAGTTTAGCCATATCTAAAAGTAGTATCATAATAATTTAAAGAAAACAAAAGTTCCAAGGAAAAAGGCCCAAAGTGCTACTGAAACAATAGCGGTATTTGACAAAAAGCTTGAAATGGAAAAACAAGATTTTGTTTCACTATATTAAATAATTCCTTCCTTCTCCCAACAATCATTGATTCAATTACATTAATCATTTTATTTCTGGTTACTACTCTAATCAACTAACAAGAAGTGTAACAATCTCTCACTTGTCAAATTATTTTTAATCAAGATCAATTTGCTATGAATAAAATAAATAACTTCTACATCAAAGTTGCTTAAACCCTTTGTTATTTAAAAGGCATTACTCTTTTTTTTGAGAAAAATATATTCAATATATTCTCTCCATGCAAAATTATTTTAGCATCATTCTATGCTATCAAGTAACAATTAGTTTCAAAGGGTATGCATTAGTAAAATGTGCCATTCTGGAATTCATAACAATTCTTTGAAATTTCTGGGTGGATTTTTACTGGACAAAAAACCTTCTTCTCCTTTTATAATTAATGCAGCATAATTTATAAGAACTCATTTACAAAATCCAACTATTTACAAAAAGAAAAATCAGAAAACAGATGTAATGTGTACACAATTTTTAGTAAACTGTAAAATATATTTTACATATTTTCCCAATTCGTGTTTCTGTCAATCCAAAGGAAGTACTAAGGGGCCAATATTTTGACTGAATACATGTTAAGAATATGAAAACTCAGCAAGTACACCTTACTTAATTTCAGGTCATAATTTATGAAAAGTATCAGCTGTTCAGTCATTTAAATTTTCTATTGTTTTGCAAAATTTTATTGTTTCTACTGGGTTACTAGAAATATTTCATTGCCTTGGAAAATGAAGAGGACAACAGAGAGTATGACTTGTATTTCTTAGGTTGAAGTAATGTCTGTGGAAAGCATTCAAAAGCTCCCCAAACTTTGATATTAATAAATGTTATCTAGAGGTGCTTGCTAAAACACAGATTCTGGAAGACTTCTTTCATATACTACATCAGAATGTTTAGACAAGCATTCTGGATTATTTCCACATACAGCTGTACCTTGAGTTAAGCAAAACTTGTTAATGTTTAGTAGAGGCCTTCATTTTTACCATGATATTCTAAAAACCCATATAAATGGTCTGACCAGATGAAATTTAAATACTGAATTTTTAAAATGTGATCAGTTTTTCTATGTAAACATTTATGTGATCACTTGAACATGTATAAAGACAGAATCTCCTGATTATGCTGTTTGAAGTATATCCCTGCAACTTTATCAGAGCAATATTGGAACATATTTCTAAAATAATTTGGTCTTTCTTTAGGGTCTCACCTGCAGTATGTCAAAGCTCCTGGGCTAGGGGGTCAAATCAGAGCTGCAGCTGCCAGCCTATGCCACAGACACAGCAATGCGGGATCTTAGCCATGACTGCGACCTACACCACAGCTCATGGCAATGCCAGATCCTTAACCCAGTGAGTGAGGCCAGGGATCAAACCCGCATCCTCACGGATACTAGTTGGGTTTGTTACTGCTGAGCCCCAGTGGGAACTCCTGAAATAATTTAATTTGCTCAACACAAATAAAACATACATTAATACCAAGTCAGATACACAGAAGCTCAACAAATAATATAAAATGCATCATTGTGTTTAAAGTGATTAATTAGGAAAAATAAAACAACATTTACTTTGGCTTTCTCCTATTTTGCAAAATATATTTGGATGTCATAGACAACTTCTGAGATTGATGAATTTTAAAAGTTTTTACAATGTAACATGTGAAAGAGACCCAGTTACCACAACATAAATGTAAATGCTGGAGTTCCCGTCGTGGCGCAGTGGTTAACCAATCCGACTAGGAACCATGAGGTTGCGGGTTCGATCCCTGCCCTTGCTCAGAGGGTTAATGATCTGGCGTTGCCATGAGCTGTGGTGTAGGTCGCAGACGTGTCTCGGATCCCGCGTTGCTGTGGCTCTGGCATAGGCTGGTGGCTACAGCTCTGATTCCACCCCTAGCCTGGGAACCTCCTTATACCGCGGGAGCGGCCCAAGAAATGGCAAAAAGACAAAAAAAAAAAAGTTAATGCTTAAATCTGAGTACTGTCAAGATATTGGAGGTGAGTCTTGAATTGGGGAGAAATTAAAATGGCAATTTTAATTTAATAAGATTAGAATAGCCCCTTCTTTTTTGTCTTTTCAAGAATAATTTAAAAATATGATCAGTTACATGTAGAATTAAAACATACTTAGGAAATTCTTATACCTGTAAGTGAGGCTAATTTGGAAGGAGAAAGCTTTTAATTTTCAATCAAGACAAGATTTTAATTTTACTTAATCATTTTTCTTAATGTATACCCTTGAATAAGTCATATGACACAACTTTTTAATAACATTTAAAAATACATACACATAAAAAATCCTTAATTCTTGGAGTAATTTTTTGAATCAAGTTACATTGGACATCTGAAATTATTTTTTAGAAGAGAAAGTTATTACACACAAACCTTATGTAAATTCTAAACCCAGATTTTAAGAGAATGAAAACTTTGTCATTCTTCCTATCGGTTGTGAAGGTGCTATTCTGCTTTTGGCATATGAAGGATGTTAGTGTCTTTATGTTCCTTCTAACTGTGGAGTGGATGAAAGCAGGAGGGGGTCACATGAATGAACCTGAATTTAATTCAATAAATTATTTCACAATACATATTTCTGTTAGGTACTTCACTATGTTCTGTGTAGAACATCAATACACAATTGAGTGAAACATGGGTCTTACACCTGAAATTTTAGAAAAGAGAGCATATGCATATGTAATTGTATTCAGGTTGAAATATGATGATTTATGCTTACAGTATAAACAGTATGCTGTGTTAGCCCAAAGGAAAGCGATGCTTTGGCAATTTAAGAATGGAGGAAAATATTTTTTATTTTGTCTTAAATGTTTCTAGTATACAGAGATTAGCAGGTCAAAAAAAAAAATTAGATAAGAGGAATGACAAGAGCACAGAAGTGTGAAAGAGCATGCCCTGTTCAGAGTCAGTGGATGGTTTTGTTTTGTTTAGTACCCATTCAAAGAAAGTAAGGACTGACTAAAATAGAACTGGAAATATAGATTGAAGCTACACTGCATTATCTTGAGTGCCTTATTCTAAAAACAGGCTACTGAAAATTTTGGAAAATACATAACATAATCAAATATATTACATAGAAAAATAAGTTGATTATCAGCATGTATGAGAGGAAGAAAAGAAAATAATAATATTTGAAGGTTATTCCTATTGTTCAGTCCAACGTTTTTTGTTTTTGTTTTACTAAGAGGCTGTTAAGAGTGAAACTGAGTCCCCCTAAAGCCAAGTTCCTCTGCCAAGTTTATGATTAACCTTTCTATTCAAAATTCTATTCCCTTTCTTGTTCTGAACCTCTTCCTCTTTAGATTAAGGAGTATCAAAGAAAAGTGGAGCTGCACTGCATACATGCCCCCATGTCCCTCTTTTTTGAAGTAAAATCCTTTTGTTTTAGTCTCCCAGGCCTCCTCTGAGTCTTAGAAGACTGGCTCAAGAGCTGATCTGCTCTGGGGCTTCTGAGAAGGCTTCCTGGAGGTAGAAGCAATCAGACTAAAGTGAGTATTTACAGCATGTACTGTGTCAGATATTTTTTAAACAATAATATCAATCAGCGCAATATTTTGCACGCTTATCAATGTGCCAGACAATGAGTGGTCTCATTTATTATTTCTCATTTACTTTCCAAGACCTTAGGAAGTCTATTTCAAAGGGGGAGGGGAATTAAATGATACAGGCTAATGTATAAAATAAGCTACAAGGATATATTGTACAACACAGGGAATATAACCAGTATTTTATAATAAATATAAGTAGGGCCTAACCTTTAAAAATTGTGAAGCACTATATTGTACACCTTTACATCTATTATACTTCAAAAAAATTAAATAAAACTTACCAACAAAAAAGAGTTAATGATTAGGAAATGTGAAGATGTAGAAACAAAAAATAGCTGTTGGCCTGGGAAACTGGTTAACAATTTAGACTATAAGCCAGACACAAAAAGTTACCAAACTCCCAGTTCCCTGAGAGATACACATATAATGTGTGTGTATATATATCTGACACACATTCCTAAGTTGTTTGTACAGGAAGCAGATCCCTGAAGCAAACTGCTGACTGCAAGCTCATAGACTCCAGGCTGGTTGAAACCAGAAATTTGGTGGTTGAAACTTCACCTTGATGCCAACTGATCTGAGAATTGTGCACAAGCAGCCCCCTCCCTCAGCTGCATTTTCTTATTTATTTATTTATTTATTTATTTATTTATTTATTTATTTATGTCTTTTTAGGGCTGCACCTGTGGCATATGGAAGTTCTCAGGCTAGGGGTTGAATCAGAACTGTAGCTGCTGGCCTATGCCATAGCCACAGCAATGCCAGATCTGAGCCATGTCTGTGACCTACACTATAGCTCATGGCAAAGATGGATCCTTAACCCACTGAGCTAGGCCAGGGGTCGAACCTGCATCCTCATGGATACTAGTCGGACTCCTTACCACTGAGCTACAACGGTAACTCCTCATGCTGCCTTTAATAGCCCTTTGCCTACTGGAAATGGTAAGATGATTTTGAAGGACACTAGTCTGCCATCTTTTCAGTTAGCTAGTGTTCTCAAAGTCACTCTTCTTGCCTCACATATTTTCATTCACCTTATTGGCCAGTCATGCAGCAAGTAGCCCAACCTGAGTTAGGTAATGTGAGGGATACTTTGTTTTCTGACAACATATATTTGAGAAACATTATAATCTTCCCTCAGAGATTCTCAAGAGTTGTTGGTAAGAAGAAAAACTCTAGGAAATCCTGAAATAAAGAGAACTATGCACTTGAGTCGAGACTTTTATTATGAGACATCTATTGATGTATTTGAGATCATCAGTTTATAACATACTTGCCTGGCTGGAGACAGAGAGAGAAACTAGGACATTTATAGTAGTAAAGACAGAAGACATGAATTCAGGGAATATTGTGAAAGTAAAATAGATAAGATTTAGCTATTAACTCAAGGTGGAAGACAGTGAAAGGAAAGAACCAAAAAATCAAAGGCAATTTTATGTCCCCAGCAAAGCCTTCCTATATCAGCATCTATTTCAGAGTTAATCTGAAAATTGTCAGTTTCCTACTTTGCTGCAGAGTATCTGAAATTTGTTCAGGCTTTTTAGAAGTGGGGTAAGAAAAATATTCTGCGTTTTCTTCCTTATGCATAATACAGTAAGCCACTTCCTTAGAATATTTTAAGGTGTGATTAGACTCCATGATAACTCAAATATAATAAGGCTGATTATGTTCAATTGCAAAAGAAATTATATTTAATTAATATTGTTGTTCAACCTACCCACTATTTATAGTACTTTGGGTATGAAAAATGCATATATGATTCTGTAACATTTGATAGTTATTGTATGTTTCCTACCCATATTTTTTTCCCTCATTTTTTCTCACTGATATATATCAAATTTTGTTTTCAAATAAAACCACTTTTCTTTATTCTACAATTGGAGCAACAGATGACATAGTTCTGACCATTAAATATTTGCAGAAGTCTCTGATGATATATATATATATATGCATATATATCAATATTATATAATATGTTTACGTGTATGTGAATGTATTATATATGCATGCATTTATTATCTATTGTCTATCATCTATCTGTCATCTATCTCTATCATCCATTTCTATCCTGAGAGAGATGAACTTTTACATTCAATTCTTTACTTTTCTCTCTTTATATCTTCTCCAACTTAAGACTTGATTGCAATGACTGAAATTGAAATAGCCATCTTGAGACTGTAAGGAAAAATCCCACAGCCTAAAAAAGATTCAGGAGGAAAACAGATTTTTTTTTTCATCCTTTAAATATTGGCACAATATTCACAATTTTTGAATATTGGACATCACACAGGTATATACTATCCTAGCATAATACATTAGTCTAAAAACTGAAATACCAGAATTTTAAAATACTTACATGCCACAAACCTACATATTATAGATTTCATGTAATGCTTATGGTAACATCTCATTTTGATGTCTAAAATTTGAAAACTCTTTTAAAATTTACAGAGTTCTCATTGTGGCTCAGTGGGAATGAATCTGACTAGCATCCATGAGGGTGCAAGTTCCATCCCTGGCCTTGCTCAGTGGGTTAAGGATCCAGCGTAGCCATGAGCTGTGGTGTAGGTCACAGATGCAGTTGGGTACTGTGTTACTATGGCTGTGGTGTAGCCCAGTGACTACAGCTCCAGGTTGACCCCTAGCCTGGGAGACTTCATATGCCATGGGTGTGGCCTTAAAAAGATTAAAAATAAATAAATAAATAAAATTTACTGCTATGGCCTCTAATAAGAGATAGCATGATGTAATAGAACCAATGATAACTTAGAAGTTGCAAGCTCTAGTATCTTGTACCAATTTGAGTTCTATTCCGTCACCTGTGTAGCATATGTAAAATAGAAAAATAACCTTATGATATAATTGAGCTGAAAGATTAAATAAATCAATTATAATTAGGCTCTGATCGGTAACTTGTGTCAAGGATTAAAGTAAAACAATTGACATTTCAAATTTGGCTGAGCAGATGTAGATGTTTTATTATGTATTGCTTTTAATGTAGTAACATCTTACAAATGCGTATGGGAGATTTAGCAGATCTGCTAAAAAAAAAAAGTTCAAATTCTGTAGAAATTATTAAATCTTGTCATCAGAAAAGTAACAGATTTTAAAAACCAAAACTTAATGCACAATTCAGCAACTTGGTGGTTAACTAAGTTTTTTTACTTTTTAAAATTTTTATTTATTTTTTTTTCCACTGTACAGCATGAGGACCAAGTTACACATACATGTATACAAAGTTTTTCCTCCCATTGTTGTGTTTTGATGGAAGTATCTAGACATAGTTCTCAATGCTACACAGCAGGATCTCATTGTAAATCCATTCTAAGAGCAATAGTTTGAATCTGTTAACCCCAAGCTCCTGATCCCTCCCACTCCCATGCTCTCCCCCTGGGCAGCTGCAAGTCTATTCTCCAAGTCTATGATTTTCTTCTCTGTGGAAACGTTCATTTGTACTGTATATTAGATTCCAGTTATAAGTGATATCATATGGTATTTGTCTTTCTCTTTCTGACTTACTTCACTCAGGATGAGAGTCTCTAGTTCCATCCATGTTGCTGCAAAGGGCATTATTTTGTTCTTTTTGATGGCTGAGTAGTATTCCATTGTGTATATATATACCACTTCTTCCTAATCCAATCATCTGTCGATGGACATTTGGGTTGTTTCCATGTCTTGGTTCTTGTGAATAGTGCTGCAGTGAACATGCAGAGGCAGGTGTCTTTTTTAAGTAGAGATTTGTCCGGATATATGCCCAAGAGTGGACTGCTGGGTCATATGGTAGTTCTGCATATAGATTTCCAAGGGACCTTCATACTGTTCTCCATAGTGATTGTACCAGCTTACATTCCCACCAACAGTGCAGGAGGGCTGCGTTTTCTCCACACCCCCCTCCAGCATTGTTACTTGTGGACTTACTGATGACACCCATTCTGACTGGTGTGAGATGGTATCTCATGGTAGTTTTGATTTGCATTTCTCTAATACTCAGGGATGTTGAGCATTTTCTCATGTGTTTGCTGGCCATCTGCATATCTTCCTTGGATAAATGTCTATTCAGGTCTTTTGCCCATTTTTCCATTGGGTTGTTGGCTTTTGTGCTGTTGAGTTGTATAAATTGCTTGTATATTCTAGAGATTAAGCCCTTGTCTGTTGCATCATTTGAAACTATTTTCTCCCATTCTGAAAGTTGTCTTTTTGTTTTCTTTTTGGTTTCCTTTGCTATGCAAAAGCTTTTCAGTTTGATTAGGTCCCATTGGTTTATCTTTGCTCTTATTTCTATTGCCTTGGGAGACTGACCTGAGAAAATAGTCCTGAGGTTGATGTCAGAGAATGTTTTACCTATGTTCTCTTCCAGGAGCTTGATGGTGTCTTGTCTTACATTTAAGTCTTTCAGCCATTTTGAGTGTATTTTTGTGCATGGCGTGAGGGTGTGTTCTACTTTCATTCATTTGCATGCAGCAGTCGAGGTTTCCCAGCAATTCTTGCTGAAGAGACTGTCTTTTTTTCCCATTTTATGCTCTTGCCTCCTTTGTCAAAGATTAATTGACCATAGTGTGTCAGGGTTTATTTCTGGGTTCTCTATTCTGTTCCATTGATCTGTATGTCTGTTTTGGTACCAGTACCACACTGTCTTGATGACTGTGGCTTTGTAATATTGCCTGAAGTCTGGGAGAGAGATGCCTCCTGCTTGGGTTTTGTTCCTCAGGATTGCTTTGGCAATGCTGGGTCTTTTGTGGTTCCATATAAATTTTTGGATTGTTTGTTTTAGTTCTGTGAAAAATGTCATGGGTAGTTGGATAGGGATTGCATTGAATCTGTAGATTGCTTTGGGTAGTATGGCCATTTTTACAATATTAATTTGTCCAACCCAGGAGCATGGAATATCTTTCCGTTTCTTTGAATCCTTTTAATTTCCCTGATTAATGTTTTATAGTTCTTGGCCTATAAGTCCTTTACCTCCTTGGTCAGGTGTATTGCCAGGTATTTGATTTTTTGGGGGTGCAATTTTAAAAGGTATTGTATTTCTGCATTCCTTTTCTAGTATTTCATTGTTACTATGCAGAAATGTGATTGATTTCTGAATGTTAAGCTTACATCCTGCTACTCTGCTGAATTTATTAATCAGTTCAAGTAGTTTTTGGGTTGAGTCCTTAGGATTTTCTATATTTAGTATCATATCATCTGCATACAGTGACAATTTTATCTCTTCTCTTCCTGTTTTGATGCCTTTTATTTCTTTTGTTTGTCTGATTGCTGTGGCTAGGACTTCCAATACTATGTTGAATAACAGTAGTGAGAGTGGGCATCATTGTCTTGTTCCAGATTTTAGTGGGAAGGCTTTCAGCTTTTCTCCACTGAGTATTATATTTGCTGTGGATTTGTCATAAATAGCTTTAATTATGTTAAGGAATGATACCTCTATTCCCACTTTGGTAAGAATTTTGATCATGAATGTATGTTGGACTTTGTCAAATGCTTTTTCTGCATCTATTGAGATTATCATGTGGTTTTTGACTTTTCTTCTGTTAATGTGGTGTATGATGTTGATTGATTTGCATATGTTGAATCATCCTTGTGAACCTGGGATGAATCCCACCTGGTCGTGGTATACGATCTTTTTGATATATTGTTGGATTCGGTTAGCTAAAATTTTGTTGAGAATTTTTGCATCTATAAGTCCAGGACCAGATGGCTTCACAGGCAAATTCTACCAAACGTTCAAAGAGGAACTTATATCTATCCTCCTTAGAGTTTTCCAAAAGGTTGAAGAAGAAGGAATACTCCCAAAGACATTCTATGATGCCACCATCACCCTAATTCCAAAACCAGACAAAGATATCACCAAAAAAGAAAACTATTGGCCAATGTCTTTGATGAATATAGATCAAAAATATAACTTTTATTGCTGATAATGATTGAAATGAAAAAATACTCATTGCCTAAAAATATCAAAGTAACAGTATGGCAAACATTATGAGACTAATAGGTAAAATTTTATAAGAATACAAACATAAATGAAGGAATTCCATGAAAAGATGGAAAAATTAGTATTGCCTCCTTATTTTGGAAATATGAAAAGTTCATTTCAAATACAAAGAACTATTCCTAGTTAGGATATTCCTTGAAGAAAAAAGAAGTACCGAGTATGGTAAAGTTTTTCTACTTGACTATAATATTCTTCTAAAGAGAATAAAAATAGTGAGGAGTGTGGGGTGTGTGTGTGTGTGTGTGTGTGTGTGTGTGTGTGTGTATTACGTTTTCATATTTTTACCATATGGTATACATACATCTAATATAGGAATGACTTCTGCAAGATATTTCATGGATCCCATGCAGGTCATTGTCAAAAGCCACTCTTCACAGAAATCAGAATACATTTCACATGGTTACACAATACAGGCAATTTGTCACCCACTTCAGCATGTCATAGGCAGTCTTCAGGTATTGGGGTTCACTTTCATACATCTCACTGCTGCTGGCAACATCAGAAGACAGCCTTCCCTTGATTTATTTTGTCTCCAAAATAAATGGTATGAATCTTCCCAAGTCTAATGCCCTCATATGAGGCTCTATAAATACTTTATAACTCCTTCCCCTTTCTATTCTATGGAATAAAAAGAGTGTAATAAACTATATTATCCTTACCCCATTCTCATTACTTTATTGTCAAGTAATTTCTTTTCCAAAACAACAATAAAAACAAAATTTTTAAATGAATGGGTTTATCTGTGATGTGAGCCTCAAGAGTTTTTGAGTAAAAACTAAACATTAACCTGACTTTTTTTTTTTAAGCAATTTGCTCTAATAATACCGTTTGTTCTACAGGCAATGCAGATGTCTCTAAATAATTATATAATCACATGCAAGAGGACCAAACATAAGGCAAAATAATAGATATTTCAATATACTATACTGCTACTTACTTGGAATTTCAGAGATGTATACTAGGAGAATGGAATAATGAAAGAAGTTATAATTAATTGTGCAAATGAACTACTGTCTACATAAGATTTTCTGAGCTGCTTGGATATTTTAAAAATTTGGTTAGAAAATAATATGGTGTCATAATAAAGGTTATAAAGGTTATAATAAAAGTTTATTTTTTTAAGAATTTAATTATTGCATTTGGAGAGGAAATGCCACAGAAACACAGTTATTTATTTCAAAATTGTGCCTTGTTTAAGGCACAATTTAACAGAACAGAATAATTTTATGAATTACCTTGTATTTCCACAATGATTTCAATTCCCTTTAGCACAGTGTGGTCACTTAGGCTTAGATTAATTATAAATCAAAATTATATATACCTAAAATGTAATTAGAATTTTCCATGTTTTAATTTATATTGCTTTTCAGCTTTAGTAACAGACATAATCAAGAAATATAGAAAAGTGTAAATTAAATATAAAATATTGATTTGTTTAAATTAAAGTTAATTATAAGGTACCAAAATTTCTTTGTCTGACACTTTTTTTTCTTTTTTTATGCAGCATATGGAAGTAGGGTCTAAATCGGAGCTGCAGCTGCTAGCCTACACCACAGCCACAGCAACACTGGATCCAAGCCACTTCTGAAACCTATGCTGCAGCTTGTGGCAACAATGAATCCTTAACATACTGAGGGAGGCCAGGGATCAAACCTGCATTCTTGCAAAGACTATGTCAGGTTCTTAACTTGCTGAACCACAACAGGCACTCCTGTGTGATACTTTTTAAAATGTTAGTTTAATATTCTCAACTCTAATGAATATATGAGTTGATTTTCAAATATATTTTGCAGTTAAATTCAGTTAACCACTGGGGAGTTGTTGGATGAGGTAATCAAAAGAACTTGACTACCACTTGACCAGAGAACTCAGCCTGGGTAATTGGAATCCCCAACTCCCTCACCTGTGCCTAAAATGTACACGCTCCACTTCATCCCCGCAGTGGGAACCATTTTCAAAGATACAGCCTTAAGAGTATAAGTTATTTTTGAGATCATCTAGATGGTACCCATGACTAAACCCAATTAAGACCTCTATGAAACTCTTAAGATTTGGTGGATGGTTGTGGAGATCTACTCCAAGAGAAGGCTTATAATTTCCTTTGGTTATTAGAACTACCACCTGACAATCTGGAGTGATATATTCTCTTTTTTGATCTTTACCTCTCCTCCATATACAGGGGCCAGTTTGAAAACAAATAATTGGTGAGCCAGCCAGGAGATCTAAGAAATGGGCCTTGGGAAATAGGCACCCTGGAGGAAATCCCAACGAGGTCATTGACCTCTATATTGGGAGAGGTGACTCGTGTGTTAGATACCTGTGGGTTGCTGCGTGAGTTCAGGGATGCCTTGAAAACACAAGCTGCTTTTTTTTTTTTTTTTTTTTTTTTTGTCTTTTTGCTATTTCTTTAGGCCGCTCCTGCGGCATATGGAGGTACCCAGGCTAGGGGTGGAATCGGAGCTGTAGCCACCAGCCTATGCCAGAGCCACAACAACGCGGGATCCGAGATGCGTCTGAGACCTACACCACAGCTCACGGCAACGCTGGATCGTCAACCCACTGAGCAAGGGCAGACCGAACCCACAACCTCATGGTTCCTAGTCGGATTCGTTAACCACTGCGCCACGATGGGAACTCTTTCTTCTTCTTCTTCTTTTTTTTTTTTTTTTTTTACAAGCTGCTTTTACGCATTTTTTTTTTTTTTTGAAAAACTGTTCATAATGCACTGTATCAAAGAAGAGAAGCAAATGGCTGCAACAGTGGGCTGGTCACTATTGTGGGCACTTGGGCTAGACACTGATGACCAGCTAAAGGCTGAAGCTTAAGATAGAGACTTGGAAGAAGACCTGAGGTTAAAGAGGAGCATGCATTTGTCCACTATTTTGCGAACTCTGGGGATGGCAGAGAACCTGAAAGACCAGGATAATAAATGGAGATCTTAGAATGCCCTTTTGAAAAGCCAGGAGGTCATAAATTGCTTCAGATTAAGATTCAGGGGCCTGTGACAAAGCCTTATTAGAATGCTAAGAGGTAGAATCCCTGGGAAGGTGAAGAAAGTATGCCATAGGATTGTATCCCAATAACTGTCCCTATTCTCCTTCTCCACATCAGTAGAATAGATAACAAGTTTACCATATGAAAATTTGCCTCTGTTGCAGGACAGTCTGCAGATTTGGCTGGAACATCTGTGAGGGAGAGGATATATTATGAACCCACAGAAAATTCAAGGCCCAAGCACTGCCATAAAGTGGAAGTCATTTGGCCAGGTAAGATGTATATTGTCCCAGAAGCTATTACTGATAAGATGCAAGCCTATCCAACTCCTAAGAATGTAAAAGAAATGCAGTCCTCTTTAGAGATGTTAAAGTTTTGAAGGAATTTTATTCCCCACTTGGCACAGTATCTCCATTCCTTATACTGCCTGGTAAAGAGAGAGCACATATGGAACTGGAGATCAAAATGTAAACCTTTCAGGAAGGCAACAATATTGGTGAAACTGATTAAAGCTCTAGGCTTCCACTTGAATTAAATGCACATATGACTGCAGAAGCTATGAGTCTCCTATGGAAGAGACAGTAAAAGGAAAGAATACCCCTAGGATTCTAGAAGGGGCAGAAACCCAGCATATCCCCCTAGAGCTATAGTTCCTCGTAGTGTACACAGCACTTCTCCAGGTAGAGCCTCTCACAAAGGAACAGCATGTCATGGTAAGAACTTCCCTTCCTATCAAGGGGTAAATTATGAACATGTTCCTTTGAATCCCTTCTCCCATGGACTGTTAACTCCCACCTTGACTAAGTGGCATGCCTATTTGCAGCAAAGGAGCACCCACTGTCTCTGGAAATAGATCTTTCGAATACCTTTGGTCTTTTTCCTGTTGAGGCCCCTATAGCCTATAGAGAGGGGATGAAAGAAGTTCCTACCAACATGTGGGATACATATTAATGGAAGCAGAAGGGAATTGCAGCAGTCAGTGGGCTACACTCTGAGAGTTTCTTTGGTAATCATTCATGAACCCTGGCCACTAACCCTTTGCACTGACTATTGGTCTGTTCAAAAAGGGTTAACAGACTATGATTTGGACAGTGGGAAGCCATGGAATAAATAATCATGAATAAGTTCTCGATTATAATATAATTAAATATATAATTAATATGTATTATTATTATAATATGTGAAAAGACATTGTAGTTTTCCTGAAATAGCCTGAGGCAATCCACATTGCCTTCTATATCCTGGGTCATAGGGCACTAAAACCCCTTGACAATCAGGTAGCTGGTGTCTTAGCTCAGGTATGAGTTCTAGCAACTGGTCTTTTTCAGTAGTATATCAGATTGGATGCACAGAAAGAGCACCTGGATGGGATTGCATATTGCCAAAGACGATGGATTGTCCTTTAAATACAATGACTTGGTTAATAGAGTAATAGCATGACCTGTGTGTTCTAAGCAACACCCAAGGCAACTGCCAAAGGGTCTGGGGCCATATGCTAGAGCTCCCAACTACTGAAAAATTGACAAATTGATTACTTTGGCTAACTCCTTCTGACAGAGGATTCTAAATATGGCTTGATTTCTGTGAACACTGTGTCTGGCTTAACCCAAGCTTTTCCCTGGCACCAAACAAACTAGATTTCCATCATTAGGGAATTAGAGAACTGAATGCCATGTACAGATACCCTTGTCAAGTAGATAGTGATCAAGGCTGTCATTTCATAGGTCAGGGTAGACAAGACTGAGCAAAAGAAAATGATATTGAATGGAGGTTTCATCTCTTATAACCTGCAATCAGCAGAGTTAATAGAAAGGATAACTGGAAAACTTAATTACCAAAAGGTAAAAACATATTGGCTGGGTGGACTATAATACTGTTCAGGATTTACTACATATGAATGATCAACTAGTAGGTCCTGTTGTACCAATATATGAGTTTGGGAACTCCCATTGAGGGACCCAGGACCATAAAGTTATGAAAATTGTGGGAAATAGCCATTACCTCAACTCTGGCCATGGATCAATGTGCTACGCTACTATAAACGTCAAACCCCTTCATGCCTTAGAAAGAAATTATCTACAAGAATTTGCAATGAGACATACTGCCAGTATGCGTGAGAAACTTTGTGCTCCTGCGTGAGGAGGAATTACTCTATCTCCATTGGGATCCTGTTGACCTGGGGAAATGCAATCTACCCAGAATGGAACACATGGCATTAAAAGAAGGGAGATAATAGGGGTCCCGGTCTGGATATCCTGTCCCCGGTCTATCTCCTTATGCCTGATAGTGCTATCTCCCCTGGCCAACATGTGTGGTAGGCACCATGAGATCAAGTTCCTAAAGCTGCCAGCCTCCCATTCTTCAAGGCCAGGTGGGCATGTCTTGTTTTCTACTGGTATGATTATTTAGTCATCATCTTTGTTCCCTCCAATAGCCACTATATCACATATAGAAGCCTTTACTGAGTTCACCCAGCAAGCTTTAAATGATAGCCAACAATGCCTGTCCTTATTGAACACTGAAATGTCTCTAAATAGAAAATATACCCTCTAAAATAGGATGGCCTTGGACATTTTTCCTGCCTTGCAAGGATGCACTTGCACCATTATCCAAACAAAAGTTCCTGTGTTTATACTTGATGAGTCTGCTAATGTAGTATCTTTATTAAATCACACGAGGGCACAAATGAATGCTCTGAATGATACAACCCAGCATAAGGAACTTAATAAATCAGTGATTCAGACCATGGAGCTTTTAGTAGAAAAAGTTGTCGCTTATTTTGATAATCATTATCTTTAGCTGTGCTTTATCTCGCATATGCCTCTAGAACTACCATGGTGTCTGCCTCCAATACAAAAAGGTAGCCACTGGACAAGCCAGCACCATGCTAGTAAAAATCCTTGTTGACCTCTTAGGGCACACTGAGGAAGGGAGGGGTGATATAAGATCATAAGAGATGGTCATAATGGGGGGGAATGTCGGAGGAGGTAATTGAGAACCCTGACCACTGGTTTACTCATGAGCTGAACCCAGGTGTTCAATGATCTTCATTCTTGCTTCTGTACATGGAATTACACTCTGCCCACCATTCCCACACTAGGAACTGTTTCAAGGACACAATCTTGAGAGAGTAAGATGTTGAGACCATCTGGATGGTCTACATGACCTAGTTAAGACTTCTACATAGTTTTAAGATTTGGTTGGTGAGTGCAGAGATATACTCTAAGATAAGCATCATCAGTAAGCCCCCTTGTTTATTAAAGAATAAAATATAATAGTGATAGCCAGATCTGGATGTTGGGGGAAATGGAGACTTGTCGTCAACAGGTATAAATTTTTGATTACGCAAAATTCATCAGTTCTAAAGACCTTACGTACAATGTGGTGTCTATACTTAACAATATATTATTATGCACTTCAAAATTTGTTAAGAGGATAGCATTCATGCTAAATATCCTTACCACACACACAACACAAGTAACAACAACAAAAAACAAAGGGACATGAGAAAATTTTGGAGGTGATAGCTCCGTCTTGTGGTGATGATAAAACAGGTCTTTGCATTTGGCCAAACTCAAAATTGTATACACAAAATATGTGCTGTTATTTTTATGTCAATTATACATCAATAAACCTGTTTTAAAAATTAGTTAACCCCCAAAGCAATCTACAGATTCAATGCAATCCCTATCCAACTACCCATGACATTTTTCACAGAACTAAAACAAACAATCCAAAAATTTATATGGAACCACAAAAGACCCAGCATTGCCAAAGCAATCCTGAGGAACAAAACCCAAGCAGGAGGCATCTCTCTCCCAGACTTCAGGCAATATTACAAAGCCACAGTCATCAAGACAGTGTGGTACTGGTACCAAAACAGACATACAGATCAATGGAACAGAATAGAGAACCCAGAAATAAACCCTGACACACTATGGTCAATTAATCTTTGACAAAGGAGGCAAGAGCATAAAATGGGAAAAAAAGACAGTCTCTTCAGCAAGAATTGCTGGGAAACCTCGACTGCTGCATGCAAATGAATGAAAGTAGAACACACCCTCATGCCATGCACAAAAATAAACCAAAAATGGCTGAAAGACCCAAATGTAAGACAAGATACCATCAAGCTCCTGGAAGAGAACATAGGTAAAACATTCTCTGACATCAACCTGACAAATGTTTTCTCACGTCAGTCTCCCAAGGCAATAGAAATAAGAGCAAAGATAAACCAATGGGACCTAATCAAACTGAAAAGCTTTTGCATAGCAAAGGAAACCAAAAAGAAAACAAAAAGACAACTTTCAGAATGGGAGAAAATAGTTTCAAATGATGCAACAGACAAGGGCTTAATCTCTAGAATATACAAGCAATTTATACAACTCAACAGCACAAAAGCCAACAACCCAATGGAAAAATGGGCAAAAGACCTGAATAGACATTTATCCAAGGAAGATATGCAGATGGCCAGCAAACACATGAGAAAATGCTCAACATCCCTGAGTATTAGAGAAATGCAAATCAAAACTACCATGAGATACCATCTCACACCAGTCAGAATGGGTGTCATCAGTAAGTCCACAAGTAACAATGCTGGAGGGGGGTGTGGAGAAAACGCAGCCCTCCTGCACTGTTGGTGGGAATGTAAGCTGGTACAATCACTATGGAGAACAGTATGAAGGTCCCTTGGAAATCTATATGCAGAACTACCATATGACCCAGCAGTCCACTCTTGGGCATATATCCGGACAAATCTCTACTTAAAAAAGACACCTGCCTCTGCATGTTCACTGCAGCACTATTCACAAGAACCAAGACATGGAAACAACCCAAATGTCCATCGACAGATGATTGGATTAGGAAGAAGTGGTATATATATACACAATGGAATACTACTCAGCCATCAAAAAGAACAAAATAATGCCCTTTGCAGCAACATGGATGGAACTAGAGACTCTCATCCTGAGTGAAGTAAGTCAGAAAGAGAAAGACAAATACCATATGATATCACTTTTGTCTGGAACCTTTCAACAGAAAAGAAAATCATTTAGTTGGAGAACAGACTTGTGGTTGCCTGGGGGAAGGGGGAGAGAGTGGGATGGATTGGGAGTCTGGGGTAAATGATTGAAAACTATTGCTTTTGGAGTGGATTAGCAATGAGATCCTTCTGTTAAGCACTGAGAACTATGTCTAGTCACTTATGATGGAGCATGGTAATAGGAGAAAAAAGAATGTATGTGTAACTGGGTCACTAAGCTGTACAGTAGGGAAAAACATTGTATTGGGGAAATAACAATAATTTTAAATAAAGTGGTTCATGGGATATCTAAAATAATAAATTTACTATTGGTTAATCACTTATTTGAAAAACAACTAAATAAAATATATAAGTAAAAATAAATAAAATTATGTATTCCAAAATTATTCAAGAATTTTTAAGCATCATAAATATTTAAAATATAAATTCTTTTATAGAATTCTACCCCTGAATTTTTCAAAACTGCCTGACCTAAAGCAAAAATCATCTTGTTTTATAAATGCTTCATCTATGAATATTTAGATCCTATTTACAATGGATAGAACTTTAATGATGAGATCCATGATTAATATTATGACACTAGCATATGCATTACATCTATATGCCATCTTATTAATAAGATTGAGTTTCATAATATGTGAAAATAAGATTTATAGATGTTTCATATGTGGACCACTGGGATGCAAGTGAGAAGTGAAATTCCATTATAGTGGAAACTATTTTTCTTAAATCAATTCTATATTTTATTTTTTATACTGTTTGTAATTTGAAGGAAATTTTAAAATTGAAATATTCTAAATTATTTTAATTTTATTGTTAATATGCAACTGAGGTAAGAAATGCTGACTATGGATACAGTGAAATTATTCTTGGTCATGCCTCAAGAAATCCATTTATCTTGACTTAATATTTCTGGGGAAAATAGGAATAATTTTTATTGCAGAATGTTGTTATTTAAATCATAAAACCATAAATTAAAGTCAACAATTTCTGCCACATAATATGTATCTGTATTTAAAAGAGAACTGAGATAATATCTATGATATAAAACATTAATTATGATTTATGGTTTAATTTCATTCTTATATATATAAAGTTCTATATATATGAATTTAATTTCGATAAGCCTTATTATCTGTTTTTCCCATTCTTACACGTGTACAAATATATTTTAATTTCTTTTCAATTAAAATTACATCTTTTTAATTGAATTCTTATAACCCATAAGGAAAAAATATAGCCCACAAATTGTGAACGGGTACTGATTTCCTTGGCAAATAAACATGCTTTTGAATAAGAGTGTTTCATATTACCTTTTTTACCTTACTTAAAATGGCTTTAATCAACACATATATTTAAATATTAGTTAATAATTATAGACCCCCCATTTCCCTAAATTTCTATTTTTGTTCAAAAATTGTCTTCATTAAGTAGCTAGCCTTTCTACCAGAGCTGTTACTAATAGATTGAAATCAAACCATTTATTTAAAAATAAGTGCATTGTCTTTTATAGTGATATCTGATATCAAAATATTTACCCCATGACTGAGAATAATGTGAGTGTTCTTAGATTTTATTTATTTTTGATAGAATGCAGTATATTATCAGTGGGATCCTCTATTTCACACTATCAACCTTTTTTTTGGTCCCAGATTGATATCTATCCCTCATGATTTACATATTAAGTTTAACTTTTAGCTCTCTTATAACATTTTGATTTCCACTGTATTCTAATAGCTAAGAATAATCAAATGTAATGGAAAATCCTTTGGACCTGGTATTAAAATATTCTATAGAATAATGTCAAATTGGACATCTGGTAAAACTTATTTATTGTTAAAATAAATCATCTTGATGCCTATTTTTATGATCTACAGGATTAAATTTAAAATACAAGCGATGCCATAAGACTGAAAGAGCTCCAAATGATAATTTGTATTTTAAAATAACTTTACACATACACTGAAAAATGTTAAAATTATTCACACAGTTTTAGTGTAGGTAACAACACTGGAAGTTGCTAAAAAAAAATAGCAAGAGAACAAAGTGTATTTCTTTTTCCCAAATTATTTATCAAGCATTTAAATATGCTATCATTGTAAACACTGTAGAATTAATAATGAATTATGGTCTCTACCTTGAATCATCTCAGTCTGAGGGACAAGCCAGCAGAGTAACAGTTCAGTATGACAACTATTTTGAGAGGTTGCTTTAGATACTAGCAAGAAAAAACCTGTTCATGGGTTATCAAAAACTTTGAGGGGAATATAACTAACAGGCCTTATGAAATTAAAAATAAAAATGGATATTAATCCAACATTTTTGTTGCCCTCAGGAGAAGGGTCTTTTAAGAAAATATAATTAGCATATACTTCTGGAAAAGGAAGACCAATATTAGCCTTAAGTTATCTTTTTATTTTTTAATTTTAAAGTACTATACTGTTTATATTAAAATCAACACCCATCAATGTTTAACATACTTAGTTTTTTAATCAGAATTTTAAACAAATTAAAATCTGACATTTTATCTTTTAACTTTCAAATAGGATAATTTTGATTATATTAGCCATAAACAAAATAAAACAAAAAGTTTTTTCTTATAATTTACAAATGGACACCAATTCAGCTTTTAAGGAAAAAAATGATTCAGTCAGTTCTTTTTATGAAACCAGTATTTCCACCATTTATCAAAATTTTATATTGATTATTATCTTCTTAAGAACAAGTCTACCCACCTTTTCTTACTAATATTTAAAAATTAAAATTTTGGACAGAGTTTCCACATAGCCCAGATCTGTATTTCTTCAGACTAAGCAATCCTAATTTTTTTTTTCTTTTCCTTTTCTTTTTTTTTTTTAACAACTAGAAATCAACCACAGGAAAAGAAACGAGAAAAAAACCTACTACATGGAGACTAAACAACATACTACTAAAAAACCAATGGGTCAATGAAGAAATCATGAAGGAAATTAAAAAATACCTCGAGACAAATGATAATGAAGACACGACCACTCAAAATCTATGGGACGCCTCAAAAGCAGTGCTCAGAGGGAAGTTCATAGCAATACGGGCGGGCCTTCCTAATTCTTTTAATAATCCTTTCAAGAACAGGATTCAAATCTATGAATTTCCTTAGTCAATACCCTTGTAAGATTCTTGAATTTAAAAATGGCATTTGTATTTTTTGACATCTTTAATTTATATATCACTTGAAATGATATCTAAAATCTTAGAGAATTCTGAAGATTGACTTGGAATAGGTTAGCTCCTCTATAATTATGGATAATTTGACTATGAATTAGTCCAAAATTTCCATTCTAATAACCATATTAGCTTAGTGTTCTATAACTCTTTAGTACATAATAGGTATGGAATAAATATAGAATGAATTAATAATTTATTAAACATACCATTTTCAAAACATCTTTTTCATATTGCTCTCCTTTGAAACTTTTGTATTTATATGTGAGAATGAATGTTCAAGCATTTATATGCATTTATACTCTGTTAAATCTTGTAAATTTATCCCATTATGCAAATCTAAATTTTATCCTAATGTCATCAGTTCTCATCATTAACACCTTTTAATAACATATCAAATATGCCTATTTGAGTCATTAATGTAAAATGGTATTCTTCCTAGAAGATGGCATTCCCTCTTTAATCAACTCCTTCTAGTTGAGGTCATTTAATATATACTAATTTGCCTAAATTAGTTGTCATCAAACTCATATAATATTTTTATCTTGCACATTTTGTTAAATTCATTCAAATCAATATTATATGACCAATTTTAAACACATTTTTACATACAATTTGACCCAGTCATTTCACTACTAGATAGCTAGATGATTGAATAGAAAGATTAGCAAATAGAGTGCCAGCCAGACAGATGGATAATAGAAAAATTGATAGATTAGATAGATAAACAGATATATTGATAGGAGATGATAGTCATAGAGATAAAAGACGGTGAAACACATAGAGATTGACACATATATGTACATACAAAAGCAATATATATTTCATATATATATGCATTATGAAGTAGGTATACAGATGAACAGACAGACAAGAGAAAGTCAGACAGATAGGCAGGTAGACTTATGAAAAGATTGACAAACAGACAAAGAACTATAGATAATACACATACAGAGAATCAGAGAGATGGGTAAGTAGATAAAGAGACAGATAAATAGAAAACAAATAAACAGACAAATAGAATGATATATATATTCAGATAGGCTGATAAACAGAGGAATAAGACACAAAGAAAGAGAAGAAAGAGAGAGAGAGAAGTGGAGGGAGAGAGGGAGGAAGAAAGTGAATGCAAGAGAGAGGGATGGATTAAATATGTATTAGTATAGAGCTGGGGCAGGAATTTTCTTGGGAAGACACAGTTATTGTTCAGGGGAAAACTGGTTAATATTTGAGTTAGAAGATGAAAGATCTCAAAACGTGTTTCCCTGGGAAGCACGACAAAATGCCCAAGAAGATAGCTGAATTGCTATGGTGAGAATAAAAAGGCCATGTCCATTGACTTATGTTACCAATGAAAAGGATCTAATGATAAACATGGTTAGGAAAATGGAAGTCTTGTGTTAATTTTGAAGTTATTTTTTTTATTAAAATTCCTCTTTCACCAATCAAGTCTACAGTAAAATCAATAAAAAGTTCTTGATAAAAATCATATTTCACTGAGGCAAATATACTCAGGTAATCTTTTATAAAGGTGTCAAGTCTGATTAAACATGATCAGCTCTTCTGGGATTAATTGATTTCTAAAAGATTGCTGAATCAATAAATAAATTTTTATAGAGGACCACTTACTGCCAGGCACTGATATGGATTCTGTGGATGTATTAATGAAAAAAAGTAAACCCTTGCTTCCATAGAACTTATATTCTAATGTAAGATATAGGTGTAAACAAATACATATGTTGATATATAACATACCATAAATGGTATGTACGAAGGGATAAAGAAAAAGTTCCATAGGAAATACTGATATGGGGATCACTAATGATGTGGGGCTGGTTGCTTTAAAAGGCTTCATTTATATTTAAGCAGAGATCTGAAAGCATCGAGGGAGTTAGTGAGTGTGAGGAAAAAGTGTTCCTAGCAGAAAGAAGCATGCAAAGACCTTGAGTCAGGTGGTTCCTGGCATGTGAGAGGTATATCAGGAAGAATTATATTACATAGCAGTCTTCAACAGCAGGAGGAGGAGGAAGAAGAGTAGGAGAAGTAGGAGAAATAAAGAGAGAGCAGGGGTCTGGGGATGGCTATTGTAAAGATTTTAGGAAATAACAGTAAAGACTGGTTTGTAACATATAATCTCTGAAATATCAGTAGCCTAACTCACAAAATATTTCCTAGTTTGCTCACAGAAAACCTGACAGATCTGTTAATGGTCACACAGGCAAAGAGCTTAATTTTTGGTACAGTTAATATTCTACAGTAGGTGAGAAGTGGGATCTACCACATAAGTAGAGAGACTGGCTTTACATCAGAGCCAATGTGAGAAGAGAAGACACAGTAGATGTGTACATATTCAGGTATTTCTGTAGGGAGTTATGGTATTGGGAGGATATGGAAGTTCTCATGATTGTTCCTGTTTTCTCAGTGACTTTGGAAACAGTCATCAGTGGAGGGTATGAATCCAAAGAGATGTTGCTGGTTTGAAGAGAGAAAAACTGAGAAATTGTCACCTGGAAGATATAGCAAATGAATGGATTACCCATTGAAGTTTTCAGTCCAGAATTGAAGGTGAGTCCTGGCAGTAAGTTTGTGTGATTCTTTTCCAGCCACATGTATTTTTATTATTTTCCACATGCATGTGTGTGGAAGCTAAGTAAAGAGGGTCCCCCCCCCCCCGAGGTGAGTGAAATGAAGAGACTGATCACGTATGTTGAGGGTAAATGCAAGTGAATGGTTGTAATACTGGTCATTAGAATCTCAGCTTGTTAAAAAGGAAAGCATACAAGGGGTGGAGGAATTATTAAAAAGTGTAAATTGCATTGTATTATAGGTTGGGCTGAATTTGAAGACTTTTGTGGCAGGGTAATGGAGTGACCTAGGAAGAACATGGGTGACATTGAGAGAATAGATTGAAATTGAGAGAATAGATTAGTTCAGTTTATTGATATAAGTGAGTAATTTTGAAATGGCCAATGACAAACTGAAATAGGTTGAGGTCTTATCTATGAAGATGCGGATATAGAGGAAATATGAGATTGTGTAGTAACGGGGGGATTGATAATACCCAACCTTGAGATATAGGGAAAAAATGCTTATAAGAACCTGGAGGGAAAGAGTCACATACAGTGAATACATTTAAATTTGGAGAGAAAACAGAAGATACCTAGAATACAGATATAAACTAGAGAATAAGATTATTTTAATAGTGAAGGACAGGGTATGGAGGGAACTCTGAATATTGGAAGGAGTGTGTAGTTGGATATTGATAATACCTAAAAATATGACCAGAGTAAATTTGAATATTGTGGTAGTTATGGAAAAAAATGGCTGTTATAGCAATAGAAAAGAGTATGTGAATTTTAGAGCTTTAATGTACATTCCCTAAGAAGAGAAGGAGGCTTTTACAGAGTTGAACAGAAAACCCAAGAAGATTAGTATTAGTATTAGTAATATTAGATTTATTTTGGTGTAAAACGAAACAATGTTTAGGTTTCTTTCTCAGAGAATGGTACAGTGAAACATCAGTGTTAAGAGAGAGCACAATGGGAAATTTTTTACTGATGAAAATCTTATTTTTTGCATAGTATTTCTATCAATTGCTAATTATGGATTTGCTGGGGGTTTTTTTCTATAATTTTTTTTCATGCGTTTTAAGGCTCTATTATTTGGTGCATACACATTTAGAATTATTATGTATTTTTGGTGGATGGATCCTTTCATCATTGCATAATGTCTTTCTATATCTATTAATTTCTTAGCTCTGAAATCTACTTTATCTGACATATCCTGTTTTTTTCCTTTTATTATGGTTTATCTGATCTATTTTTTCCCATTCTTTTTCTTTCAATATAGCTACATTGTTTTAAGTTCACTTTTTTTATAGATAGCATGTTATTGAATTTCATGTCTCTTAATTTTAAGAATACTTTTATATTTTTAGAAATAAATGCTTTGACAGTGTAGAAAGATTGGGCAGATCCCATACCTAGTTTCTCCTATTAATGTCTTGCATTAACATGGTATATTTGTCACAATTAAAGAATTTAGTATTAATACATAATTATTAACTGAAGTCCACATTTTACTTAGATTTCTTTAGTTTTTACTTAAAAATCTTCTTTTCCAGGAGTCCCACCAAGGTTACTATGTTACATGTAGTTGTCATGTCTCCTTAGGCTTCTTTTGGCTGAAGCATTACTCAGAATTTCTTTGGTTTGATGCCTTGACAATTTTGAGGTGTAATGATTAGGTATTTTGTAGCATGTCTCCCAATTGGGACTTATCTAATGTTTTGATCTTTATCAGGTTGGGATTGTGTGTATATGGGAGGAAGCACACAGAGGTAAAATGCTATTTAAATCACAACATTTCAAGGTTATATACTATAGCATGACTTAATAATGTTGTTAACTTTGATAACCTGACTAAAATAGTGTTTGCCTTGTTTCTCCATGGTGAAGTTACTCTTTTTTCTCACTTTCCATATTTTTCTCTTTCAAGGAAGTTGCTACATGCAATCCACGTTTAAGGAATAGGGTGTTATGTTCCAGATCCTTGTGGGTGGTGTGTCTATATAAATTAGTTTGTTCCATTATTCTGCACAGGAGACTTTTCTGTTCATTTCATTTAGTTATTTATTCAATCATTTGTTTAGATTAGTATTGACTCATGGATATTTATTATATTCTGTGGGTAAAATCTAATACTACTTCATTTTGTTGCTCAAATTTTTCCAGTTTTGGCCATCGCAGTGCTTGCTGTTGGCTCCTTACTTTCTGATACTAAGAAGAAATTCAAGGCTCATTTTAAATATTCCTGCCCCAATTCTAGAATGCACCATTTCTCCAAGGAGATCTGATTCTTTTCAGTGAAGAATGTTATCGAATACCAAGATCTAGGTGCAAGGAAATACATGTGTGTAGACCGACATGTGAATGTACACATGTGAATGTACACACACACACATATATTTCTATGTGTAAACATCAGTATCTATATTAAATTAAACATGAGTTCATACTGATGTCTCCAATTCTAGCCCACATCAGTTCCTTATCTGTAAATAAGTTAGGAGTTAGGATGAATATTGCAAAAATTGATTTGTTCTGTTAGGGCACCTTTTCATGGATGTTTGCTAGGGAGGTCAGTACCATCTTGGATCTATTTTGTCTGTGTCTCCTCATAGTTCCAGGTTGGAGGTTTCTGATTTGGATACATGGTATGCGAATAAGGAAACAGAGAACTTATGGGACATTGTTCCATAAATTCTAAATCTACCAACCAGTCCATTTTCTCCTTTCCACCACTCATTCAACATTCTTTAGGTTGTTTGTTGTACTACGGAAGAGGACCTGGAAAGAGTGGGGTTACTACATTATCATTTTAATAATTCTCCAGAATTCTTCTTAGAGAAGTTATTGTTTAGTATTTAGGATTGTTGTAGTAGAAAGTAAGACCCTAGAATCTAGAAACCTGAATTCTAGTTAACCTTTTAGTAAGTCACAAATAAATGAATTTATTTAAATCCAAGAAATAAAAGATATTTAAGCTGTTCTACACATTAAAAAGTGAAACACTGTATGCTTTAGAGGAGAGAGATAGAAGAAAACATCTTTGTCATTGAAGGAGTATGGGGGTGCAGCTGTCCTGGAAAAAGTCCCAAACAGATGAATGTTCTATATTTAAATACCAGAGATTTCCAATGTTAAATTTTAACTTAATACCGCTTATGTGATGGCAAAATGAATTAAGCTTAAAACTCACGAATGTCTTAACAGTGTTTTTACCTATTTATTTTGTGTAAATTAAAAAAGCATTGAGATTTATTATTACTCCTCAATATCAATAGTATGTGAGGAATGGCACAAGGATCAAAAATTGAAATAATTCATTAGAAACAGATCTCTGAGACAGATTTGACCATAAGACTTTATCTTATTTTTCTGCTACAATCATATTTGTATCTAATAAAAGCTTTGGGAAGTTTAGACTTTTGAGAGATTTAGAAATCTAGATTATCATATAAAACTCAACTGTATACAAGAGAAATAAGTGCATATGTATATTCAGATCACGGAATTCATTTTTGTGTACATGGAGGAAGAAACAGACATCCAACTTTTTCATGACAAGACAACATATTTATATTGTTCATCCTTCTATAAGCATGCATATATTGAATGCCTTTTGACAAAATAGATGACCCAAAAATGGGATAAAATATTGGCAAATCATATACCTGATAGAGAACTTGCATCAAGAATATATACATAAATATTAAAACTCAATAAAAATAAAAAAAATTTAAAAAATGGACAAAATACTTGAATTAAATTTTAACAAAGATGACATACAAATTGCTATTAAGAATTAGAAAATGTTCTTAAAATCCTTAGTCATTAGGAAAATGCAAATTAAAACCAAAATAGAACTTCATTACACATGGACCAGAATTACCATAACATAAAAGATAGATGATACCAAGCATTATGAGGATTTCAAGAAAATGGAGCCTTCCTACCATGTTGGTGGGAATAAAAATAGTTCAATATTTTTGGACATGTTTGCTAATGTCTTCAAAAGATAAATATAAGCTTATTGTATGACCCACCAACTTCATGCCTATGAATTTAAGAGAAATAAAAACATATATACACCCAAAGCCAATTATGCTAATGCTCTTAGAAGCATTGTTCATAATAGATAAAATGTGGAAATAGATCAACAGGCAAAAGGATAAACAAGTGTAGTATGTCAGTATGCAGTGGAACACTATACAGAAATAAAAAAGGAAATAAGCCATATGCATCTTTGATGGGCCTCAAAATCCATACGAAAGAGGCAAGACACAAGATATCACACATTATATAAGTTCATATAAAATATTCAGAACAGACAAATTTAAACAGAAATCAGATCTGTAGTTACCTGGAGCTGAGTGTGGGAGTAGGGACTGGATTCAAACAGGCTCCGTGAAATTATTTAGGGTGATGAAAATATTTTAAGAGTAGACCATAGTGATTGTAAACTCTGTATATTTATCAAATTATAAATAACTAAAATTTATTAAATATCCTCAATAAAGGTATTAAAATTATCTTTAGAATAAGAGTTGAAGAAAGAGAAAATTTATTTACTCAGATAAAGTTTGATAATAAAATGCAGTTACAATATGGCTTACTCTACCTGATTCTGAATAAACATTGTAACTTGATAGAATTACTGCATAGAAAATAACTGTAACACTTAGCTTTACATGACAAGTATTGTTCATTGCTCTGAAGCTTAGCATTATAAAAAGTCATAAATTTTCCATCACTTTATTTTTCATATGGCATACTCAAAAGAGAAAAAAATGTTATATTTGGCAATATATTTTTTGAAATGATTACTTTATGGAGGATCACTTGCCAGAACTCTTAAAAATATGTAAAATGGATGATGGCTGCTAGCAGATTTTTTTGTTAGCTTATTTACAGAATTCTGATATGTAATGTTAGTTCCAGAAAACATGGTTCAGAAATTCTCATTACTGGCTTATACTACTCACTCTCAGCTATGGTAATAAACAATTTACTGTTAACATAATTTAGGGATTCATCATTTGCATTAATCTATCTATTGTCACTTCTCATTGATTCTGGTTTCATATTGATTTTATATATTTGTCCTCACATGCTTCAGCAATATTAGATGATAGGAATGAATTGAAGAAAAGTTGATATGGAGTTTGAAATCAAATTTCCATGGTAATGTTAGAATATAATTTTTAAGGGAAAAAGCAGAACCTGGAACACAGATAATCTGACTTGAGAGCACGAGCTCTCAACTAAGAAGAAAAACCAGGAAGGATCTAAGTGTATATACGAAACCGGTGTTACATATTTTATCCTGTAATAATTTTAGTATGTGGCTTATCACCTTCCAATCCTTTAAATATATACAGATTTATGCATAATCCTGCTGGTATCAGTGAAAGTAGTCATAGCAATGGAAATAATCACATAATAACAACAATAAAAGCAGAAAACACTGGAGTTCCCATTGTGGCGCAGTGGTTAACGAATCCGACTAGGAACCATGAGGTTGCGGGTTAGATCCCTGGCCTCGCTCAGGGGGTTAAACATTCGGTTACCGTGAGCTGTGGTCTAGTTCGCAGACGTGGCTCCGATCCCGCGTTGCTGTGGCTCTGGTGTAGGCCAGTGGCTACAGCTCCAATTCGACCCCTAGCCTGGGAACCTCCATATGCCGCGGGGAAGCGGCTAGAAAAAAGGCAAAAAGACAAAAAAAAAAAAGAAAAAAAGCAGAAAACAGTCGAATGATGTATGTCGACATTTCAAAAATGTTGTCAGAGGTAGTAGTCACAGAGTACTATCTATGATGACGTTGACTTGATGAGTTCCAAGTTTGCAGATCAGGAAACTGAGGCCGAATGAGGCATGGTAACTTGCTGCACAGTACTGTGGAGCCAGGTTTCTAACCCAGATGGTGTGATCCTACAATTTGTACTTTCAGTCACTATAATGTCTCTCTTTCTGGTTAACTTCGTATCCTCTACCATCGAAGAGGAAATAGAATCATGACTAAAGTGCCAGTCCTGCAAATAAAACTTATTTCTGTAGGGAATTATGTTTTGTAGAGTAGATACAAATCTATGCCTATATTTTAAACTTATATCATGTAACTTAAAAGTCAGAGTGAGCAATAACAGGCTTCCCTAAATAATATTCACACTTTTATTACCTAGTTATATTCAGCATGGGAAAAACAGGTCCCAAAACACTTAACAATGAAGTAAAGTAACATTTTAATATTTTAAATGTTTTAAATGGAAACTCAACTTGTAGATTTTACCAGCAAATTTGTTGACTATAAAGAACTTTTGACATGTGGATGAGACAACTTGCTACAGGTTGCCATTTGAGGAATGCTAGGACTTTTCAGTTCCTGGGTAATTTCCTACTAATATAATGCCTAAATGCCAGTCCTAAAGTCTTCAGGATGACAGTTAAAATTTAAATATATATTCTGTAAATGATAATGCTATAAGCCATCGTCAGCCACTTATCAATTAAATTATTAATAAATGTATTATATTATTTATAAAATAAAGCCAGATTTTTACAATATAATGGATAGTCTCTACTCTTCCTTTTATCACAGCCTGTCTTATCTTTCACAATGTCTACCAAAATAGATTTCTCTGAAGCAGTAATAAATATTTGCTTACATGGAGCTTATAAAGAGCAAGTCACTTTTAACAGAGCCAGAAAATATCTGAAGAATGAGTGCACTTGGAAGAAAGGCAGGCTTGGATTAAATATCATAGGAGATTACTCCAAGAAGGTGGAAAGACAGCAGGACACCAATCAAAACCATGGGGCTTAGAGTAGGGAATAATGTCAAAGCTGAAGATTAAGCTAACTTGAAAATAGAAATGATATGAAAATAAACTATACATATATCCATGTTTTTATAGGAATGAAATTTAATGGGGTCATTATAATGACTATTAGAAACATAAACGCTACATGTATCATCAAAAAAGGAAAACCCTACCCAGGAATTTTTATCTGATCTTAACCAAATATTCAAAGAACAGTCCAATCTAGCACAACTTTTTTTTTTTCCTGTGGGAAAAAGAAACTCCACAACTTACTTTGTCAAGCTAGTGAAACCGTAACAGAGACTGATAGGCTAGGTGTGGGCTACTTTTAATATTGAACATAGATA
This sequence comes from Sus scrofa, assembly GCF_054392235.1. Classification (NCBI taxonomy): domain Eukaryota; kingdom Metazoa; phylum Chordata; class Mammalia; order Artiodactyla; family Suidae; genus Sus; species Sus scrofa. The sequence goes on along the minus strand of NC_139383.1, from coordinate 182,558,791 downwards.
TAAATTTCTGATACAAATATTCACAAACTTTTAAAAAATATAGCACACTAGAAATAAAATGTAACTTGCCTAACTGGAAAGGAGAGCTACAAACAATTTATAGCAGACATTAACTCAATACATTAAAATACTAAAAAGTATTACTTTAGTCGGTAACAAGAAACATGTTTGAGACTACTTTTCTATTAAACATTGCAAATTTAGTCATTAGCTTCATATATTTAAGCACCAGCAAATAAAACAAGCAAATCAACTCCAAGATACCATTTACAAATGTTAACAAAAATTTTAAAGTACTTCAAATAAATACAAAATAAGTCCATGGTCTTAAGAATAAAATTTTATGTATTCTGAAAGAGTTTAAATCAATCTATATGGAGTTCACATACTATATTTACAAGAGAAAATAAACTAACATAAAAATGTTAACATTTCCTCACTTCATTTATAGCTTTAATGTTTACAAATTCATAAATAAGATTTTCATGAAATTTGACAAGTTGATTCTATAACTTAAAAGATCCATCAGTCAAAAATGCCAAGATATTTTGTAGGGAAAAAAGAAGGGAAATTTGCCACAATTGTTATGCTAATTAGGAAAAATGTACTATTTAAAATAATATGCTATTGTGCAAGGATAAAAAATTAATGAATGGGAAGTTCCTGTTACGGCTCAGTGGGTTAAGAACCTGACTAGTATCCATGAGGATGTGGGTTTGATCCCTGCCCTTGCTCAGTTGTTAAGGATCCAGTGTTTCCCTGGGCTGTGGTGTAGATTATAGACATGGCTTGGATCCAGTGTTGCTATGGTTGTGGCATAGGCTGGCAGCTGCAGCTCCTATTTGATCTCTAGCCTGGGAACTCCCATTTGCTGCAGGTGTGGCCCTAAAAAGAAAAAAAAAATTAAGTAAATTAATTAATTTACTTAAAGTTAAAATAAGAAATTAATGAATAAGTAAGAAATAAGTAAAAAAAATGAATAAGTAGAAGTAAAAAAATGACCAAAATTCTTGGAAAACCTAATTAATGAAATAGCATTTCAGATCAGTAGGGAAAGTTAGAGTACAAAGATATAGTGCTGGGAAAATTGATTATCCATAGGCCTACAGAAAGAAATTTGATCTCTTTATGCTTTATGCATATATTTATTTAACTTCAGATTGACTATAGACATATTTAATTGTAGTTACAGGATAATTTCTAAACAAGACATAAAAAAACTCCCACAAACCATAAAGAAGATTGATATTTAACTACATAATACTGAAAATAGTAGGTATGAATGCCACAGAAATATATTTACAATTCCTAATTGATGTAACACTTAACACTTACTTTAACATAAAGTAATTACTATAAAGCAATAAAATGAGTTGATAGGGGAGTTCCTGCCGTGGCACAGTGGAAAAGAATCTGACTAGGAACCATGAGGTTGCGGGTTCAATCCCTGGCCTTGCTCAGTGGGTTAAGGATCTGGTGTTGCCATGGGCTGTGGTGTAGGTCGCAGATGTGGCTCAAATCTGGCGTTGCTGTGGCTCTGGTGTAGGCTGGCAGAAACAGCTCTGGTTAGACCCCTAGTCTGGGAACCTCCATATGCCATGGGTGTGGCCCTAAAAGGACAAAAGACAAAAAAAAAAGATTTGATAGGAAAATGAAAAAACATGGACTATCATTTCATAGATGCACAGTACTGCAAAAGCATATAATAAAAATACTCTATCTCATTAGAAATTGAAACATGCAAAATAACAAGATAAACTTTCATACCCACTAAGACGGCAAAATGGAAAAAAAAAAAAGACAATACTAAATGTTAATGAAAAAGTATCTTCTTCCCCTGGTAGCCATAGTTTAAATAGATATAAGTATGTAAAAACAATTTTTCTTTACTAAATGTAACTTAAATGCACATATACAGTGATCTAAAAATTCCAACAATTTTATACAGGATAAAAATCTTTTATAAGTGATCTAGTAGATATACGCAAGGTTACTCCTAGCAACATTACTTGTCATAAAAATAAACCTGGACACAACCCAAATCTTCATTAACAGTAAGGCAGACAAATAAATTGTTATTTATATGCTCTAGATAATCTCACACTCTAGCAGAAATTAAGGAACTAAACAAATTCCAAAATATTAGAATGGGGTAAGCAAGCAATAAAAGTCTATTTACAATGAAATTCCATTTATATATGTATCTAAACTAATGGGGAAGTAAGAGAATATGTTTTTATGCATAAATATATATTTTGGAATATCAGCTAGAAGTTGTGTTAAACTCCACAGAGACCTTGTTATAGTAGCTCAAATAATTTAGGATTTTATTTTTCAGCTAAAATAAAGCTAGTAGAAGTGGGTAGTTCAGGAATTACATAGAGATTCTACTAAAATTACTTTTAAAAAATAAATGCTCCTCCTTAATATTGCCTCTAAGTTCAAGTTCAAAATGTGGCTGTTGAAGCTTAGACATCATGAACACATTCTAGATAGTAAAAAGAAAAAAGGACAAATAGAAAAAGAAGTTTCCTAGGAGACCCATTCAATGACCATCACCTAGATCTTTCTTCCAGAGGTCACCATTATCTTCAAAGAAAGCTAGGCAGTATTTTAACTGAGCACACTGTCACCTGCAATAAAATCAGGGCTCTGAAATAAGGGAGAATAGGGAAAAGGAAATGGGATAAGCAACTAGCAATCTTTCCTTCTTATGGTTGCTAAAAATAGTGCTATATTTCATGACTTTGACTATCTTCTAGCAAAAGTCTAATTATCTATGCAATGGAACAGTAATATTTTCAGGTTTTAGATGTATTATTTATATTCCGTATGTGAAAAAAAATGGTCTTTTTTTTTGGTAAAAAATGTATTTTTTGCAAAAGCAAAATAAACTTAGCTTTAAATTATCTGCTGTAATAAGCTCTCTGCATTTATTCAAGAGGTAGAGAAGGAGATGTCAGTGAGAAAGCCCTCTCAACATCCTAGACACTAGTTTGGGTACTTAGCATTCGGGGTGGTTCCCTTCTAGGTTACCATATCTCATGCAATAGGTAAGGATAAATTCTATATCACATAGTGTGGGTTAAAAGAATAGGCTTCATAGACATAGCATAGCTTTTGGGTTTTCAATTTCTCCTGCTGTTCCCAGAGAAGCATACTGGAGCCAAGGTGTCTGGTTTGATATGGTCTGTTTATGCTTTCCTTGGAGGACCCCCTCTCTCCCTATTGCTCTATCTTTCAGGGCAAGCATGACAAAGCATATTGTCAGAGGAGGAAAAATTAGACTTCGGAGACCCAGAAAATCTGTATTTAGTGCCATAGGTTTAGAAGAACTATGTGGGAGAATCAACTGCCCAGTACATTTGGGTCATAGAAATTATATTATCATACTTAAGACCTTACATTACCTGAGGAAACTGAGATAGGAGATGGAATTAACATGTCTGAAGTCACACATGCAGTAAGTCTCAAATTTGATCTATAATTTAAAAGCTCATAGTGCTATTCTGCTATTGCTATATTGTTTTCTATTCTGAATATGACTGAGGCAACTATGGAGCTCCATCAATTCTATTTACCCTAAATTACTTTCATTTTTTCCAGGATTCAGCTATTTATTTTGGACAGAGGTTTACTCACAAATGCACATGTACATACGCACATATGCATCTTATGTATTAATCAGTCATATCAGTAATTCAAATACCTCAGGAAAGAAGTAGAAGGAAAGCACAATGTATTTTTAATCTTGATATTATAGTCAGTACAAGCTACACTACAATTTATTTCCATTTTCTGAATTTCTGTTTTTTGAACTTCATGATAAAACAATAAAAGTCAAGAAATTCAAAGTTTAGTTATGTAAAAATCTAATAGGAGGAGCAAATTCAGAATTACAATTGAGGTTCTGTTTTATTGTTGGAAGAAAATTCACTAAAATTGATTTTGAGATACAATGACTTAATAATTTTAGCAATGGTTTAGACAGCTAAGTAATCTGCAAGCTTTTGACCAAGTTGGTTAATACATGTTAATCAGGCCAAAGTCAAAGGTTAATTCACTCTTGAGAATAGTTAACTTCACTGTTTCACTGTATAAATTATAGTGGTAAACCTCAGTAGCGACTTTGCAAATGTATGCCTTTTGATTAGAAACTGTAATGACAGAATACACATGAATCATAATCAAATTTTGCTACTCCTTAATAAAATTTAAATAATATATCTCATGTATCATTAATGTTGTCATTATATATGAAAGAGTATTTTAACCACAAAAATTGATGTAAATGAGAGAAAATATTTTGTTTATTACCAGTTGATGTCACAGAGATGTAAAATTAATTATCAGATGGACACAACTTGATTATTGTTATATATACATGGGGAGAATTTATATTCCAGATCTTAGATTGTTCATCTTCTCCCTTATTAAACTATCTTGATATTCAATAACTGATGACAGGAAGACTGAAATCTTCTGATAATCTTAAACTACTATATAGCTGTTAATTTTAAGTTCCTATTAAGATTACTGTTGCAAAATTTTGATAAAGAGATATTAATTAGTCAATATGAATTTCACCCCAAGTTTGCACTTAGTGGAACTAGCACAATGTAAATATATTTCACTTAGAGCAACAGATAAATCTATGTAAAACCGAAGCAAAATCGAATGTTTACAATCATAACTTTATAGACTATCATGTTAAATGTTCACGAACTTTATTTTCTTCAAGAATATGAAATTTCAGGAATTTAACCAAAGCTAGTCTGCAAAAGGAATTTAACCAAAGCTAGTCAAGCAAACTTTTGCCTGCTCTGTTCTATTGATACTAAACAAGCTCATGTAAAATAGGGCCAAAATCATTAAGACTTACAGATTAAATCTTCTCGTAAATATTGTTGTCTTGTGAATGAGGTAACACATTATATTACCAACAAAATAATGCTTACTTCATAAATATTTTGTAGGTTACAGGAAAAATTTGAACCACACCTTTTTTAACATTTGCTGCAAAAGAAAATGCATTTTGTGTTTTCAAAACTGTCCATTCCGGAAGAAGCCTTTAGTTTCTGTGGCCTAGACTTTTATCTTTCAAGGTCCTAAAACTTATAAAAGTCCTAATGATACTTGAGCAAATGAACTTATATCATAAGCTGGTAAGTAAATCTATGTAGACCTTATATGCTAGGATATATATCCTCAAAAGTACTCAGTCTATTCCATTCAACTGCAATAGAATACTTCACTGAGATATTAATGTGTTTTTTCCCCCCTGTTAGGAGAGCAAAAATAGAAGATAAGCATTTTTTTGCTCTCTCATTCCAACAATTTTGAACAATCAACTCCAAGTTACTTCCCTGTGCTTTTTAAAAAGCTTCTATTTTTCTTTTTTTATAAAATCATTTTTATTTTTTCCATTATAGCAGGCTTACAGTGTTCTCTCAATTTTCTACTGCACAGCAAGGTGACCCAGTCAAACAGAAATGTATACATTATTTTTTCTCACATTATCATGCTCCATCACAAGTGACCAGACATAGTTCCCAGTGCTATAAAGCAGGGTCACATTGTTTATCCATTCCAAATCTATCCCACTTCCTCCTCTACTCACTTGGCAACCACAGGTCTGTTCTCCATGTCCATGATTTTCTTTTCTGTGGAAAGTTTCATTTGTGCCCTATATTAGATTCCAGATATATGTGATATCATATGGTATTTGTCTTTCTCTTTCTGACTTACTTCATTTAGGATGAGAGTCTCTAGTTCCATCCATGTTGCTGCAAATGGCATTATTTTGATCTTTTTTACGGTTGGGTCGTATACATTGTGTATACATACCACTTCTGAATCCAGTCATCTGTAGATGGACATTTAGGTTGTTTCCATGTCTTTGCTATTGTGAATACTGCTGCAGTGAATATGCAGGTGTGTGTGTCTTTTTCAAGTAAAGTTTTGTCTGGATATATGCCCAAGAGTTGGATTGCAAGGTCATATGGTAGTAATATGTTTGGTTTTTTAAGTTAACTCCATACTGTTTCCATAGTAGTTGTACCATCTTACTTTCCCACCAACAGTGCAGGAGGGCTCTCTTTTCTCCACACCCTCTCCAGCATTTGTTATTTGTGAACTTATTAACGGTGGCCATTCTGCCTGGTTTGAGGTGGGTACCTCATAGTGGTTTGATTTGCATTTCTCTAAAAGACTGTGTAGTTGATCATTTTTTTTATGTTCGTTGACCATCTGTATATCTTCCTTGGAGAAATGTCTCTTCGGGTTTTTTTGCCTATTTTTCAATTGGGTTATTTGCATTGTTGCTGTTGAGTTGTATAAGTTGTTTGCATATTTTAGAGATTAAGCCCCTGTCAGCTGCATTGTTTGAAACTATTTTGTCCCATTCTGAAGGTTCCATTGGTTATGTCTATTTTGGTACCAGTACCACACTGTCTTGATGACTGTGGCTTTGTAATATTGCCTGAAGTCTGGGAGAGAGATGCCTCCTGCTTGGTTTTTGTTCCTCAAGATTGCTTTGGCAATTCTGGTTCTTTTGTGGTTCCATATAAATTTTTGGATTGTTTGTTCTAGTTCTGTGAAAAATATTATGGATAATTTGATAGGGATTGCATTGAATCTGTAGATTGCTTTGGGTAGTATGGCCATTTTCAAAATATTAATTCTTCCAACCCAGGAACATGGAATATCTTTTCATTTCTTTGAATCCTCTTTAATTTCCTTGATTAATGTTTTATAGTTCTCAGCATAGAAGACTTCCACCTCCTTGGTCAGGTCTATTGCCAGATATTTGATTTTTTGGGGTGCAATTTTGTCAAATGCTTTTTATGCATTTATTGAGATGATCATGTGGTTTTTGACTTTTCTTTCTTTTTCTTTTTTTGCCTTTTTTTTTTTTTTTGTCTTTTTAGGGCAGCACCCCATGGTAAATGGAGGTTTCCAGGCTAGGGATCTAATTGAAGCTGTAGCCTCTGGCCTATGCCAGAGCCACAGCAACACCATATCTGAGCCACATCTGCGACCTACACCACAGCTCACGGCAACGCCAGATCCTTAACACACTGAGCGAGGCCAGGGATCAAACGTGTAACCTCACGGTTCCTAATAGTATTCTCTTCTGTTGCGCCACGATGAGAATGCCATTGACTTTTCTTTTGTTAATGTGGTATATGATGTTGATTCATTTGTGTATGTTGAATCATCCTTGTGAACCTGGGATGAATCCAACTTGGTCATGGTGTATGATCTTTTTTGTATGTTGCTGGATTTGGTTGGCTAAAATTTTGTTGAGAATTTTTGCATCTATATTCATGACTTACAGTTTTCTTTTTTGGTGGTATCTTTGCCTAGTTTTTGTATTAGGGTGATTCTGACATCATAGAATGTCTTTGGGCATGTTTATTCTTTTTCAACCTTTTGGGAAAGTTTATGGAGGATGGGTAAAAGTTCCTCTTTGTATGTTTGGTAGATTTCATCTGTGAAGTCATCTGGTCCTGGACTTTTATTAGTAGGGAGTGTTTTTATACCATATTCAATTTCATTTCTAGTGATCAGTCTGTTCAGTTGATCTATTCCTTCTATTCCTTCTTGATTCAGTTTTGGCAGACTGTAAGTCTCTAGAAAATCATCCATTTTTTCTAGGTTGTCAAATTTGTTGGCATACAATTGTTCATAGTATTCTCTTATGGTTTTTTTTTTTTTTTTTTTTTGTATTCCTGCAGTATCCATAGACATTTCTCCTTTTTCATTTATTTTGTTTTTTTTCTCTCCTTTTCTTGGTGTGTTTGGCCAGAGGTTTGTCAATTTTGTTTACCTTTTCAGAGAACCAGCTCTTGGTTTTATTGATTTTTTGTATTGTTTTTTGAATCTCTCTTTTATTGATTTCCTCTCTGATCTTTATGATTTCCTTCCTTCTGCTGACTTTAGGTTTTGTTTGTTCTTCTTTTTCTTTTTCTTTTTTTTTTTTTTCTTTTTGTCTTTTTTTTGTGCTATTTCTTGGGCTGCTCTCGCGGCATATGGAGGTTCCCAGGCTAGGGGTCTAATCGGAGCTGTAGCCACCGGCCTATGCCAGAGCCACAGCAACGCAGGATCTGAGCCGCATCTGCAACCTACACCACAGCTCACGGCAACGCCAGATCGTTAACCCACTGAGCAAGGGCAGGGACCGAACCGGCAACCTCATGGTTCCTAGTCGGATTGGTTAACCACTGCGCCACGACGGGAACTCCTGTTCTTCTTTTTCTAATTCATTTATGTGGTGGGTTAAGTTGTTGATTTGAGATTTTTCTTTTTTTTTGAGGAAGGCCTGTATTGCTATGAATTTCCCTCTGAGCACTGCTTTTGAGGCATCCCATAGATTTTGAGTGGTTGTGTCTTCATTATCATTTCTCTCAAGATATTTTTTAATTTCCCTTTTGATTTCCTCTTTTACCTACTGTTTTTTTTAATTTTTTTTTATTTAATTTAATTTTTTTTTTTTTTTTTTTTTTTTTTTTTTTTTTTTTTTTGCTATTTCTTGGGCTGCTCTCGCGGCATATGGAGGTTCCCAGGCTAGGGGTCTAATCGGAGCTGTAGCCACCGGCCTATGCCAGAGCCACAGCAACGCAGGATCTGAGCCGCATCTGCAACCTACACCACAGCTCACGGCAACGCTGGATCGTTAACCCACTGAGCAAGGGCAGGGACCGAACCCGCAACCTCATGGTTCCTAGTCAGATTCGTTAGCCACTGCGTCACAACGGGAACTCCCCTACTGGTTTTTTAGTATCATGTTGTTTAGTCTCCATGTAGTCAGTTTTTTTCTCATTTATTTTCCTGTGGTTGATTTATACTTTCATGCCATTGTGGTCAGAGAAGATACTTGAAATAATTTCTATGCTCTTAAATTTGTTGAGCTTAGCTTTGTGCCCCAATATGCGATCAATTCTTGAGCTGCAGACCATGCAAGAAGCACTCCACCTCACTTAGCCCATGCACGAGGTGCTGCATCAGCTGCTCCTAGTTGTAGGGTCTTGGTAAGGGACATTGAGCATATGTCTTGGTGCTGCCCAGAGTGTTTGGCAGTGGCAGCTGCAGGGCAGGTGTGTTCCTAGGGGAGTGAGAGCAACAATATGTGTGCTTGGTTGCAGTACCCTTTTTTTTTTCTTTTTTTTTTTTTTTTTTTGCTGACACCTGAGGTAACTGGGGACACAGGTGGATGCCACTTACAGGCCTCCAGCGGTGGCAGACCATGCCTCCCTCTGGCCTCTGAGACAACTGCCTCTGTCTGTCCCTGCTGCTAGTAGATCATGCAAGAGGCACCACATTGCACTTAGCCCCCCACTGTCCTCAGCCCACACAAGAAGTGCCCAGCCACCTGTAGCCTGCACAAGAAGTGCCCAGTCTCCTATAACCTGAACAAGTGGCTTCTTGCCACCTGTAGCCTGCATCAGAGGTGCCCCATCCTCTGAGAGCCCACACACATGAGCAGTGAGATTCCTATGGTGGTCAACCCCTCCTCTTCTCACCCTCCTCAACAATGGTGCCTTGCTTCTCCTGCAGACCCAGACCTCCTCCCAGGTTCCCTCTACAGTGGTGTTCCACTCCCTATCCCATAGCACACCTCTCTTCCACCCATGGCACACTGCTCCTTAGTCTCTCAGCTGTTCCCACACAGCCAGCCCTAGTCCTCTCCCTGGGACTGACCACTGGAGTATAAGTCTCAGTGTCCAGCCCCCGCCTGAGCATTTCAGGCTGTGGTGTCTGCGGTGGCGGTGGTGCATATGATCTCTGCAGCTCTCACTCTACTTTGCCCTCCTCAGTCCAGCTGCTGCACTTTCTTGGCGACTTTGAAGTTCCTCTGTCTTGGCCGATCTCCCCTTCAGTTAGGTGGCTTCCCAGGATGTGGGTTCCTTTTCTCTTTCACTGCTCTCTCTCAGGAATACTAGTCCCATCCTTATTCCTTTTCTTTCTCTTTTTTCCTTTTGTTCTACCCAGTTAGATCAAGAGTTTCTTGCCCTTTTTGGAGGTTTAAGTTCATCTGCCAGCATTCAGTAGATGTTCTGTGTGATTCGTTTTACATGTAGATATGTTCTTTTGATGTGTTTGTGGGAGAAGGTGAGCATAACATCTTACTTTGATCCGCATCTCCAGCTTCTATTTTTTCTAATTTATATTCCCATAGTCATAGAAATTTCTCCTCTATCTTCAACCCTGGAACAATCCTTTCTCTATTACCAGTTATGGATGAAGATTTAGCTTCTTATATCACTGTGAATATTAACTATCTGTAATTTTCCCACCACTGTACATATCCTGCTAATTGCTTCTGTGCCCATATGATCTTACCTTTTTTTTTTTTTTTTTTTTTTTGGTCTTTCTTCCATTTCTTGGGCCGCTCCCACAGCATATGGAGGTTCCCAGGCTGGGGTCCAATCGGAGCTATAGCCTCTGGCCTATGCCAGAGCCACAGCAACGCAGGATCCGAGCTGCATCTGCAAACTACAACCACAGTTCATGGCAATGCCGGATCCTTAACCCACTGAGCAAGGCCAGGGATTGAACCTACAACCTCATGGTTCCTAGTCAGATTCGTTAACCACTGCACCATGACGAGAACTCCTTTTTTTTTTTTTTTTTTCTGTTATCAGGATCGAACATCTTTGCCTTCATCTAAACTCATTTTTTTTACTCCTCATTCACTAGATCCCATTCCCTCTCTTCTACCCTAAGGCCTCAATAATTTTATTCAGCTACATTAATTTTTTGGTCCTTTGTCATGAGTTCTTGCCTCTCCATACTGGATAATACCTCCAAGCCTACACATAGGCTGTATATGTTTGCATCTGAACATTGTACATTTCCTACTGGGACCTCATTTCCCAATTGAAAAAAAAAATTGCTTACTCTTCTCTATTTGAATGTGCTCTTCAAACTTGGTATGTTCAAGTCCTAAATTGTGTTGCCCTTTATCAAAGCATGTACATAGGCACCACCAATTTTTTTTGGACTGTTTTACTGTACATGGTTCCTAAAAGATATTCCTGCTTCTGCTTTAGCTCTCTGAAGTTTATTTTATCCCTGGTAGTCAGAGGAATCCTTTAGCACAATGTCAAGGAGGCTATGTCACACCTCAAAGTCTCCTGTAGTTTTCTCTGCAGCTTTTGTTACAAAGAATGACATAAAATAGCCTTTACAGTGGCCTATTCAGGTCCTACTATCCTTCATGGACTGTGACTCACTTCACTTCTCCATTGACATTTTAATACTTTTACAGTTATTATTTTATTGTGAGTACTCTTCTTTCATATAATATATGTTTCACTCCTTGACTTCAGGTTTCTACTCAAATATCACTTCACCTGGGTCTTTCTTGACTACTATATTTAAATTAGAACACACACATTATGAACTCTTAATTCTCTATATTTCATGGTACTATTTCTTCAAATAATCTGTTTATGTTTTCGTATCTTCAGGCAAGTCCTTTTCTTATTTTGGTTCTTCATGTATTCAAGTGCCTTACTGGTGCCTGGCACATAGTATGTTCTTAACATATTTTATTAAATAGATGGATGCAACAATGTTGGGCTCTTTCAGATTTGCTATTCCTTCCTTATCTAGCTCTAAGGAGTAAAAAAAAATCTTAACTTTCTAGGCTAGTTTTAAACTCTGAAATAAGGGGAACCTATTTAAACCCAGTTAAACCAGCTAAAGCTGCTTTATGAACTTTATTGGCACGAAGTACATTTTTCTTCTAGTACTTGATTATCTTGCTAACTTTTTTAATATTTATACACTGTAGGGGATAATAGCAGAACAGGTACACAATATCAGAAAGGGGAAGAAAAATGGGAACAGTGAGAACAGACTTATTAGAGGGTAAATAATGGTGGAGAGTAGAATGATCACAAAGTAAAAGTCAAAGTCCCCAGCAGTCTGAGTTATTTTTTGTACAAATTCCTTGAGAGTTATTAAAAATAATACACATTACCTATTCAAGGAGATATCTATTACAAAATCTTATTTAAATATATGAAATAGGAGTTCCTGTCATAGGTTAGCAGAAAAGAATCTGACTAGAATCCATAAGAGTGCAGGTTCAATCCCTGACCTCACTCAGTGGGTTAAGGATCTGGTGTTGCTGTGAGCTGTGTTATAGGTCACAGATGCAGCTTGGGTCCCATGTTGCTGTGGCTGTGGTTTTGCATACCTGGGACACAAGAGCTTTTGCTATTTCATGGTGTATTTGTTTGTTTGTTTGTTTTGGCTTTTGTCTTTTTATGGCCATACCCATAGTATATAGAGGTTCCCAGGTTAGGGTTTGAATTGGAGCTACAGCTGCTGGCCCACAGCACAGCCACAGAAACACGGGACCCAATCTGCATCTGTGACCTACAATATAGCTCACAGCAACGCCAGACCCTTAACCCACTGAGTGAGGCCAGGGATTGAACCTGCATCCTCATGGATTCTAGTCAGATTCATTTCTGCTGAGCCATGAAAGGAACTCCTATTTCATATATTTAAATAAGATTTTGTAATAGATATCTCCTTGAATGGGTAGTGTACAGAGTTATTAAACATTAACATAATGCACACTACAGCTCCTATTTGACCCCTAGCCTGTGAACCTCTGCATATATATATATATATGTGTATATATATATATAGTCTTTCTCTGCAGTAACTGCAGTAACTTCAATCTATATGCTTCAGATTTAAACTGCAGTAACTTCAATCTATATTCTTTGGATTCTCCTTGAACTAAGGTAAGTAACTAAGGTGTAAACTTAATTGGATCTCTCCTTAAGTGTCACAAAATCACCACTGAATTTCTTTCTCACCTGGCTACCTTTTTCTATAGGAATTTCTATAACAATTATATACAGGTGTTTGAAAACCAGAGTATCACTGTTTTTCCATTTTAGTATAGGTACAATAACAAGCTTAGATATCAGTAAGTAATCACTTATATTCAAATAAAGCATCGATGTCCATAAAGCACCTTTTTTTTTTCTTAAAACTTTTTTTTGTAATATCATATTTGAATATCACAAAAACATATTTCTCAAAATAAAAGCTGAAGTTGGAGTTAATATTGAGTCAGTAGAAAGAGTCCATAAAGCCAAAATTTAGAAATAACAGATAGTAGTCCTTGACTTAAGATGATCTTACTTCCAGTTTTTGACTTTACAATGGTGCAAAAGCAAAGCTCAATCAGTAGAAGCCATACTTTAAATTTTGAATTTTGATCTTATCCTCAGTTGGCAATATGGAATACATACTCTCTAGTGATGCTGGAAGGCAGTGGTAAGTTAAAGTTACCAGTTAGCCATGTTATGCAAGGGCAAATAACCAATGCACTATAACCATCTTGTATTCAAACAACCATTCTATTTTTTGCTTTCAAGACAGTATTAAATTAAGAGTTTGGGATTAAGATATACACACCGCTACATATAAAATAGGCAATTAACAGGAGCTATTGTATAGCACAGGGAACTCTATCCAAGGAATTTTTTAAAAATAATGTATAGCTGTTTCACAATGTTGTGCCAATTTCTGCTGTACAGAAAAGTGACTCAGTCATATCTATATCTATATATTCTTATTTTAATATTATTTTCCATGATGGTCTATCCCAGGAGAGAGGATATAGTTCTCTATGCTAAACAGTAGGAAGTAATTGCTTATCTATTCTAAATGTAATAGTTTGCATTTACTAACCCCAAACTCTCAGTCCATCCCATTCTCTCCCCTCTGTCCCTTGGCAACCACAAGTCTATTCTCTATGTCTGTGAGTCTGTTTCTGTTTTGTAGATAGGTTCATTTGTCCATATTTTAGATTCCACATATAAATGATATCATATGGTATTTGTCTTTCTCTTTCTGACTTACTTTACTTAGAATGAGTGTCTCTACCTCCATCCATGTTGCTGCAAATGGCATTATTTCACTCTTTTTCATGACTGAATAATATTCTACTGTATATATATACCACATCTTCTTTTTTAAAATCTTTTTTTATTATAGTTGATTTACAGTGTTGTGCCAATTTCTGCTCTACAGCAGTGACCCATTCACCTATCAATGGATATTTAGGTTGTTTCTATGCCTTGGCTACTATGAATAATGCTGCTATGAGCATAGGGGTGCAGGCATCTTTTTGAACCATAATTTTGTCTGGGTATATACCCAGGAGTGGGATTGCTGGATCATGTGGTAGTTCTGTTTTCAGTTTTTTTGAGGAGCCTCCATACTGTTTTCCATAGTCTCTTGCCCTTTTTTCATTTGGGTTGTTTGTTTTGTTATTGTTTTGTGTGCTCTTCCCTCCCACCCCTTTTCTTTCTCTGGGGTCAGAAGCATCTAGAGAAAATATTCTGTGGGTTTTCTTTTATTTATAATTTTTTTCTTTTATTTAATAATAACATGATTTTATAATCCAATTATGATTTATTTAGTGAATATTTATTAAATGTAAATATATATGCCTGATGCTGTGCTTATTGCTCAGAATACAACTGTGAGCTGGAGGGAATATGTCCTTGGGCCCAAAGTGATGAAATCCTAGTGAGGAATAGTGTTAGCTGAAGCACTGAAGAGTAAGATGATGATATTGGATGTGTTGAGATAGCAGCCACAGAAAATAGAGCAATTATATAATTAATTTTTGCTGGAGAGTATGTGAAAGAAATGAGAAACTGAAATAAATTGATCTTTTTTATTGCCAAGTTTTCATTTTGAAAAATTAAAATAAATTAAGCTCGTATTACGCTGATAATTGTTTCCGTTACTTCACTTTGCAGATATAAAGTAATAAAGGAGAAAAATGTAATTGCTTGCATGTCAGTGTGATATTGTAACAGAGGAAGAACAAAATTAACACCATGTTGGAACTGCCTCCCCCATTCATTATAGAGTTTATATATTCTATTACACTAGCCCTGAACATAAAGAGTTAAACATTAGAGAAATGTTGCTTGTGCCCAAATAGTTCATTAAGTTCCCTGAAGAAAGTTTCCACCCCATGGTTCAAGCTAGTTATGACTACTACTTGTTATAGATATGTCTGCTTTCAGGCCAGAAACTTTGATAATAAGCAGAATAAAAATAACTGTTAACAATTTGAAGATTTTGCAGATTTGAGATCCAGCCTACATAAGCAAGCAGGAGAACAAAGAAATATTATGCTTCCCTTGAAAGCCAGGAAGCTCCAAGAAGTCTGAACTCTGCTTTTACTCTTTAATCTTGAACACTTCAGCTTCCCCTTTCCCTGAGCATAAAAGAAGCCTGAATTTTACTCTGAGTTAGAATGGTTCTTTAGGACACTACTACCCCATCTTCTCAGTTTGCCAGCTTTCTGAATAAAGTTGCTATTCCTTGCGCTAATACCTTGTCTCTTGACTTTCTGGGCTGTTGTGCAGGGAGCAATATGAACTTGGACTCAGTAACAAAATGGCTGATGGTTTTCTCAGGTGATCCATGAGAGAAAGCAAAGCAGAGACCAGGAAGTCTTTTATGATCAAGCCTCAGAAGAGATGAACCATCACTTCTGTACATACTCTTGGTTACACAGCCCTATTTAATGTGAGAGAGGACTGCTTAAGGAGGTGTACACCATGAGGTAAAAGTCACCTGGAATCATCTTGGAAGCTGGCTACCATATTCAGAATCATTTCATTTACTCTTTGAGATATTTTCCATTTAAAATTGGTTTTACTTATAATGACTGATGATCAGATTCAATATATTCTCAAATCTGTGTAACAGATGCTATTTTGTCTGTAATTAGATAAGATCTTATAAAGCCTTAAGGTAAAACCCTCAGAACTAAACACTCATTGTAATTATTATGTGATCAAAATCATAAAAAGTCTGTGTCTATTTTGGAAATTCATAGGTTAGCTTTTGTCCCTGATGTTAGCATGTATCGACTAATGCCTTTGAAGTTAAAAATAGTATTTTTGGAGTTCCCGTCGTGGCGCAGTGGTTAACGAATCCGACTAGGAACCATGAGGTTGTGGGTTCGATCCCTGCCCTTGTTCAGTGGGTTAACGATCCGGCGTTGCCGTGAGCTGTGGTGTAGGTTGCAGACGCGGCTCGGATCCTGCATTGCTGTGGCTCTGGCGTAGGCTGGCAGCTACAGCTCTGATTAGTCCCCTAGCCTGGGAACCTCCATATGCCGCGGAAGCGGCCCAAGAAATGGCAAAAAGACAAAAAATAAAAAATAAAATAAAATCACAGTGGTTGAATTCATATGGAATTTGAGAATAACTAATTGATTCTATACCATCAATTCTAAAAAATGGCTAGATTCTTAAAGAAATAAGTCAAATTCTAGACCTTAAAAAAAAAAAAAAAACAAAAAAAAAAAAAAAAAAAAAAAATAGTATTTTTAATTTAGAGATTTCTTTCTCTTGCCTTTTTATTTTTATTTTTAAATCATATATATATATATATATATAATTTTTTTTTCTATTGTACAGCATGGTGACCCAGTTACACATACAGGTACACATTTTTTTTCTCACAGTACGTGTTCCATCATAAGTGACTAGACAGAGTTCCAAGTGCTACACAGCAGGATCTCATTGCTAATCCATTCCAAAAGCAGTAGTTTGTATCTACTAAACCCAAGCTCTCCAACCACCCCACTCCCTCCCCTTCCCCGTTGGCAACCACAAGTCTATTCTCCAAGTCCATGATTTTTTTTCTGTGGAAAGGTTCATTTGTGCCCTATATTAGATTCCACATAAAAGTGACACCATATGGTAATTGTCTTTCTCTTTCTGACTTACTTCACTCAGGATGAGAGTCTCTAGTTCCATCCATGTTGCTGCAAAGGGCATTATTTTGTTCTTTTTGATGGCTGAGTAGTATTCCATTGTGTATATATATATATATACCACTTCTTCCTAATCCAATCATCTGTCGATGGACATTTAGGTTGTTTCCATGTCTTGGTTCTTATGAATAGTGCTGCAATGAACATGTGGGTGCAGGGGTCTTTTTTTAAGGAGAGTTTTGTCTGGATATATGCCCAAGAGTGGGATTGCTGGGTCATATGGTAGTTCTATGTATAGATTTCCAAGGGACCTCCATACTGTTCTCCATAGTGATTTTACCAGCTTACATTCCCACCAACAGGGCAGGGGATTCCCTTTTCTCCACACCCCCCTCCAGCACTTATTTGTGGACTTATTAATGAGGGCCATTCTGACTAGTATGAGGTGGTATCTCATGGTAGTTTTGATTTGCATTTCTCTAATACTCAGGGATGTTGAGCATTGTTTCAAGTCCTTGTTGGCCATTTGCGTATCTTCCTTGGATAAATGTCTATTCAGGTCTTTTGCCCATTTTTCCATTGGGTCGTTGGCTTTTTGCCGTTGAGTTGTATAAGTTGCTTATATATTTTAGAGATTAAGCCCTTGTCTGTTGCATCGTTTGAAACTATCTTCTCCCATTCTGTAAGTTGTCTTTTTGTTTTCTTTTTGGTTTCCTTTTCTGTACAAAAGCTTGTCAGTTTGATTAGGTCCCATTGGTTTATCTTTGCTCTTATTTCTATTGCCTTGGGAGACTGACGTGAGAAAACATTTGTCAGGTTGATGTCAGAGAATGTTTTACCTATGTTCTCTTCCAGGAGCTTGATGGTATCTTGTCTTACATTTGGGTCTTTCAGCCATTTTTGGTTTATTTTTGTGCATGGCATGAGGGTGTGTTCTACTTTCATTCATTTGCATGCAGCAGTCGAGGTTTCCCAGCAATTCTTGCTGAAGAGACTGTCTTTTTTTCCCATTTTATGCTCTTGCCTCCTTTGTCAAAGATTAATTGACCATAGTGTGTCAGGGTTTATTTCTGGGTTCTCTATTCTGTTCCATTGATCTGTATGTCTGTTTTGGTACCAGTACCACACTGTCTTGATGACTGTGGCTTTGTAATATTGCCTGAAGTCTGGGAGAGAGATGCCTCCTGCTTGGGTTTTGTTCCTCAGGATTGCTTTGGCAATGCTGGGTCTTTTGTGGTTCCATATAAATTTTTTTTTTTAATTTTTTTTTTTTGTCTTTTTGTCTTTTTTGTTGTTGTTGTTGTTGTTGTTGTTGTTGTTATTGTTGCTATTTCTTGGGCCGCTCCCGCGGCATATGGAGGTTCCCAGGCTAGGGGTCGAATCGGAGCTGTAGCCACCAGCCTACGCCAGAGCCACAGCAAAACAGGATCCGAGCCGCGTCTGCAACCTACACCACAGCTCACGGCAACGCCGGATCGTTAACCCACTGAGCAAGGGCAGGGACCGAACCCGCAACCTCATGGTTCCTAGTCGGATTCGTTAACCACTGCGCCACGACGGGAACTCCCATATAAATTTTTTGATTGTTTGTTCTAGTTCTGTGGAAAATGTCATGGGTAACTGGATAGTGGTTGCATTAAATCTGTAGATTGCTTTGGGTACTATGACTACTTTTACAATATTAATTTTTCCAACCCAGGAGCATGGAATATCTTTCCATTTCTTTGAATCCTCTTTAATTTCCTTGATTAATGTTTTATAGTTCTTGGCCTAGAAGTCCTTTACCTCCTTGGTCAGGTGTATTGCCAGGTATTTGATTTTTGGGAGGTTCAATTTTAAAAGGTATTGTATTTCTGTATTCCTTTTCTAGTATTTCATTGTTAGTATACAGAAATGTGACTGATTTCTGAATGTTAATCTTATATCCTGCTACTTTGCTGAATTTTATATATGAGGTTTCTAATATCCAAAGAGGTTAAGTAACTAAGTTGGCAAAATTTGGAATAAAATACAGATATCATGACCCCTGATCATTTTTCTTTCCTTTCCAATTTTCTAGCAGCTGAATATTTTTCAATAATTTCATGCTCGTATGAGAAAGTATTCGTAAATTTAGCATTAGAGATTTGCACTCTATTTATAGTGGAACACTTCACAATGCCAACAGCTATAAACTTTTCTTGTAGCATTTCCTTCTTTTCATTAGGCTGGAGTTACACCTCAGCATTTCAAAGAACTAAAACAGTGAAATAACACTCCCCTCAGAGAGAAAACAAAAACAGTGAAAATGTATGAGAAAACCTATATTTTAGAAGTGTGTTGATTTCACAGTCTTGACAACAAAATAAAATTTTAGGAATCTATCTGTATAATTCGTGTGTTTTTTTTACATGGTGTACTGAACAAATGACAAAACTATGTAATCATTAAATTTAAAAACACACATATATATGACTCTTTCGGCCCTTAGTATCTACTTAGCTGTCTATGTTTTCAAATATATTTTATTACCTTTTAAATAAAAATGATTTTCCTTTTCCCAAACCAGCTTATTGTTGCTAGAATCAGTACACCAAAGGGTTGAATTACTTTAGGAGTTGTGAATCAATTATAAAATGGAAATTAATTAATCAGTGTAAAAGATAATGCACATACAATAGTAGATCAACTAATAGAATGTATTGTTTGGTTGTTGGCATATGACACATTTTTGTGATTCTTTAGTACTTGCTCTGTTCTTCACTTTTTTCTTTATCATAAGATTTAAAAACAGGGACAAATGCCAAAAAGCTAAATAAAATAAAATACTAATATATATTAAGATTGGTTTTTAATTGTTTCATCAAAATAACCACCCTTCAGTAGCATATCTGTAAAATGATCATAATGGAAATAAGTAAAAAGAATGGCCTTAGAGTTCCCAAAGTGTTTTGTAAAGAGGAAGAGAAACTTGTGTTTATGGTCATAATTTAGTATTTAACTTGAGTGTTTCAGGCCAAATATATCATAATGCAGCTCTATTTTTGCATAAATTTTTGTCTTAGAACAGCTTTCAATTTCCAAAACAACTGAATACAAAGGCAAAGTCACACTTTATTCATACTTCCTTGCTTTAATATCAGGATAAAGACCACAGGAGTAAAGATCAACACTTTTTAAAAGCATATATGTAACTGACTGATCAATGTTTTAATATCTCATTCTATTCATTATGAATTCAACTTTACATTTTCATGACATCGTAAATTTAGACAGTCTTATTACTCAAGTGTGTGGGATTAACTTCATGTTTGTGAAGTACAGATGCCTACAGATAAATTTGATAAAATCTGTTGGCTTTTGTATATATGGCAATAAAAACAAGTCTAAGTAAAATACTTAGCTTTCTTCTTAAGTTTTGGAACCTAAAGCTCTGAAATTAACCATAATAAATATGCCATTTCCATCTTTATTATAAATCTATACATACTTACTTGCTATTTTTTCATCCAGAATAAATTTCCTAATATAGGTGCTCTATGAATTAGTTTAATGACCCTTTATGAGAGATATTTATTTCAAACTTTGTAACTTCATCTATAAAATATTTTCTTTCAAAACTAATTATATTCAATTTTGATTAAGTTCTGAATATGTTAAATATATTATCTATTAATTTTGCATAATTATTCCCTGACAGGGAATTTCAGAAGACATGTATATTAAATATGATATGTGTATATAAGTAAACTGTTCATGGAAGTGCTAACAAAGTATATGAAAAATAAGTGCCTTTATGAAGTGTAATAAAATTTGAATTATACTTGTGTTTTAGCTTTCATATAAGTTAGTAATATGTAAGGTAGGAAATTGAGTTTAATTTTTATTTTTGTTTGAATCTGTTATCCTCTGAGAAAGCATTAATCTAAAAGAATAAAATACCTAGGAATAAAGCTACCTAAAGATTCAAAAGACCTATACTCTGAAAACTACAGGTCAAAAGTAATCAAAGAAGACACAAACAGATGTAAAGACTTTTGCTCTTGGAGTGGAAGAATCCAATGCTCTTGAATTGGAAGAATCAATATTGTCAAAATGAGTATACTGCCCAAGGCAATCTACAAATTAAATGCAATCCTTATCACACTACCAATGGCATTTTCACATAATTAGATAAAAAATTTTTAATTTGTGTGGAAACACAAAAGACCCTGAATAGCCAAATCAATTCCTGAGAAAGAAAAATGGAACTGTAGGAATCAGGTTTGCTGAATTGAGACTGTACTACAAAACTATAATCATCAAAATAGTATGATACAGGCACAAAAACAGAAATATAGATCAATGGAACAGGATGGAATGCCAGAAATAAACCCAAGCACTTATGGCCAATTAAGCTATGACAAAGGAGGCAAGAATATACATTGGGAAAATGACATTTTCTTCAATTAAGTGGTGCTGGGAAACTGAACAGTTAAATGCAAAGAAATGAAATTTTAATACTCTCTAACACCATAAACAAAAAATAAACTCAAAATGGATTAAAGACCTAAACGTAAGCTAAGATACTCTAAAACTCTTAGAGGAAAACATAGGCCTAACACTCTCTGATATAAACTACAGCAATATCTTCTCAGTTCCACATTCAAGGGTCATTACCCTAGAATAAATACAAATAAAAAATATAAACGTAAACATATGCGATCTAATTAAACTTAAAAGTTTTTGCATAGCAAAGGAAAATGTAAACAAAACAAAGAGACAGCCCACAGAAAAGGACAAAATATTTGCAAATGAAACAACTGACCAGGTATTAATCTCTGAAATAAAATATATAAATACCTCCTACAGCTCAATATAAAAAAATTAATCAAAAAGTGAGCAGATCTAAATAGCCATTTCTCCAAAGAAGACATACAGATGACCAAAAAACATGTGAAAAGATACTCGGCATCACTAATTATTAGAGAAATGCAAATCAAAACTACTATGAGCTACTGCAACCTTACACCAGTCAGAATGGCCATCATCAAAAAGTCTCCAAACAATATATGCTGGAGAGGGTATGGGGAAAAGGGAACTTTCTTACCCTGTTGGCAGGAATTTAAATTGGTGTAACCATATAGAAAAGAGTATGGATGTTCCTTAAAAACTAAAAATGGAACTACCATATGATCCAGCAATTCTGCTCCTGGGCATCTATTGGGAGAAAAGCATAATTTGAGAAGATGAATGCACCCCAATATTCATTGCAGCACAATAGCCAAGACATGGAATCAACTAAGATGTCTGTCAATAGAGAAATATATAAAGAATATGTGGTACATATAAACAATGGTATATTACTCAGCCATAAAAAGAATGAAACGATGTTTTTTGTAGCAACATGGATGGACTTGGAAACTATCATACTAAGTAAAGTAAGACAGTGAAAGATAAACATTACATGATATCACTTATATGTGGAATCTTAACAAAAAAAGGATATAAATGAATTTATTTGCAGAATGGAAATAGACTCACAGACTTTGAAAAACTTATGGTTACCAAAGCTGCCAGGTGTATGTTGAGGGGGATGGACTGGGGGCCTGAGAGAGGCATATTGCACTTTGAGGTACATGAGATGATTGGCCAACCAGGAAATGGTATAAAGCACAAAAAACTCTATCTAATATTCTGTGATAATCTATGTGGGAAAAGAATCTGAAAGAGAACAGATATGTGTATATGTATGACTGGGTCACTTTGTTGTACAGAAGAAATTATCACAAACTTGTAAATCAACTATACTTCAATAAAACTTAAAAATAAAAAAAAAATAAAAAGAACAAAGCTACTGTATGAGATGTGTTGATCTAAAACAGACTGCTAGTTATTTCTCCAGCAAAAATAGATTCACTTCAGGAATTTCCTTTGTGGTTCAGTAGTAATGAACCCAACTAGTATCCATGAGGATATGGGTTCGATCCCTAGTCTCATTCAGCGGATTAAGGATCTGGTTGCTGTGAGCTGTCATGTAGGTCACAGACATAGCTCAGATCTGGTGTTGCTGTGGCTGTGGTGTATACCAGCAGCTGCAGCTCCAAATCAACTCTTAGCGTGGGAACCTCCATACACTGTGGGTGCAGCCCTAAAAAGAAAAATATAGGTTCATCTCAGATCAACAAAAAATTGCAATTTATGGCCTGCAACCATGGCAAGATATTTGCATTTCCCCACCAAAGATGGAAAGGAGAACACTCTTACAGAGGAGAAAATAATGTTCAAAGGGCTATTAGTAAACAAAGAGTGCATGACTTTTTCACTGGCTGAGTTGTGACTCTCTCATTAGCTCTTGCCGGGACTGAAAAGGAAGTGTTCTTCCTGTTGGGCTCTGCTATCATTATATGGATTGAGACCTCCCAATTCTGACTCTATTCCCCTGACTCTATTTAACTGAGGTTTATATTTATCAGTTTTTTACATTTTACCAGTTAGACATTTTTAGGCTTCAAATGCTAAACTGTCCAGTTTCACCAATAAAATTGAGTCAGCATTGTTGTCAATAAAACATACAGAGATTTGGCCATAGAGAGAAAATCTGGAATCCAATTTCTGCAATAACCAAAATAGCTGTAGTAAACATCATAGTTGGCACTTTATTTTTGATTTTGGAAAATCTGGAACACCATGAAGCCTTTCTGGATCTAGGCATAGCCCTTGTTCTGATATGAGATGTCCTAAGTATTGAGCCTGGGTTTGAGCAAACGGTTTTTTGTTTTTGTTTTTTGGCTACCTTGTATGGCTTTAATGGCTTCAGCTTAAAGCTTTACCAAGTCCATGCTGTCTTCCTGTGAAAAGGACAGAGAAGGAGCACAAAGAAGCAAATCATTCACATATTATAACAAAGTAGAGCCCTGGGGAACTTTGTGTCATACAGATCAGTCTTCAGAATTTGGGTGAAATAAGAACTCTCAGTAAAACCTTGAGGGATTGCTACCAGGTGAATTGTTTTTCTTCCCAAGTGAAGGCAATAGGTATCGGTAAGCTTCATCAACTAGAATACTTAAGACCACACTGCATAAATCCATTAGAGTAAAGGATTTTCTTCCAGAGGGGAGTGGATGTTGGTAGTTTATGAGGATTAGGAACAAGAGGGTGTAGAGGGTTTGTAACATTGGTTATTGCTCTGAGGTCCTGGACAAAGCTCCACCTTCAGGCTTTAGGCTTTCTCATCAGTAAAATGCAAGTATTACAGGACTGGTATAGAGGATAATGAGGCCTTGAGCCCTGTAATCTTTTATTATTGGCTTTATTTTTGGTTACTATGGCTGAACTGAGAGCCGTAGTCAAGTATTTTCCCATAGAAACCAATGATTGTCACAAATTTTCTAAGGAATTTAATATAGTAATTTAAATTTGCCAACCCGGTTTCCCTGACTTATATCTGCTGCTAATTTATATGCTTGTTGGTAAAGGCCAGGCCCAGCAATGAATTAAAAATGCTAAATGGGGAAACACTGAAAGATTTCTAGAATAACAACTGGGAGACCAGCCCATTAACTTATATGATTGGGCATGGATGATCACTAGCTGACTTCATCAGGACTTTCCTACTCTGTTCCAAAGCCCATCGATTGAAACAAAACTAACTCAGAACTGCACACAAACATCTGATGAATGGTTTATGACCACTGCAATGGACTTCAGGTTATTTTTAAAGAGATTTCTAGTCTCTCTACACTAAAGTGTTATAATTTCTACAAAGATCCTTACATTTACAAGACTACTTATAGGAAAATTTCCCTCACATCTTCTTTGTAATATTGCTCCAAAGTATGTTTCATCAAAAAGGAAAGAGTTTACATGAAAAAATAAAATTGCTTTGAAACTTGGTTTAGGTGTTCTCATACTGTAATTTCTTTAAAAAATACCTGTGGGTATTTAGTAATTACCTGATATTTTCATCATGTATTCATTTCAGTTAAGGAGTAATTACAAAGTAAATAAATATATGGTGAGACAACAATCAAGATGATGCTAAAATACCATTTCCTGAGTGTGAGGCCATTCTCATTAGATTATACAACAGCATAGATAGCAAATTATATGTAGAAAATGTTAAGCAATAATTAATAAAATTTCTATTCTAGAAAATTATATGATGCTATAACTGCAAATCAACTTTAACATGAGATATAAATCATATTTTTTGTGAGTTATATGTATTGAACTCTTTTTCCTTCATTACTACTGATGTCTTTAAAACTTAAATATAAGTTAATCTTAATGTCAATTAATTTGGAATCCTAGGACTAGTGAAATGCTAATATTTAAGAAAATTCTTAACACAATTTATACCCTATTCTCTAACATTTAACAATTCAATATTATTTAAAACTCTCGGGGTCATTTCTGAAGAAATATAAAAACTGTGGATCTGTTTTGACAATGTAAAAATCTTACTGTACATTGTTAATTTGATTTCACCTAAGATCAGACAAAATTCAAAATTATAGAAATTATGCACAAAGAACATACTGTTTTTTTCATAAAATGGAAAAATAAAAATCAGAGTTTCATATGTCATAATTCCAAATAGATGCATCAAAACCACATATAATTTATAGATCTCTTTTGTCTATCTTTCTCCCCCCTCTAATTGGAGAGGAATGAGAGGAACAAAATAAAATGGAGAGTTTGAGAATGAGAATTCCTTCTGTTAATGCATAGACTTAAGGAGTCAGCAAAGAGTGGAGAAAGAGTTATCAGCTTTGTTGTAATGGTCCTGCAGAAATTATGCACCAAACAACCCATAAATTCTACCACTATAGCAACAGGGGTGTTAGCTCCTTTTAGTCATCTCTTGTTTGCTACAAGCAAGCCTGATGTAGCCTCAGGCACTTCTGTGACTTTTCTGACTCTGGCCTTCAAGTTTTGTTTAAACTGATTTATTCTAAATAATGGTGTTTATGGAAAGGGATCAAAAAATAGAGATTCTATTCACCTTAAAATTGGACCTGAGTATCCCCCAATGGGGATAATCCTTTAAGTTCATGAAATTTGAATAATCTAATAAAAATCATTTTTGTCGTTTTTTTCAAGTGAAATTTCTTCCTAGTTTCTAATAATTCTTTAAATGATATGTCACTAATATCTTGCTGCATTTGTATCTCCTGATCACAGAATAACAGACAAGAGTATTGTATATTTATTTTAGTAAAAATAAAGTAGAATTACTTGAGCCTCTAAGAAGAACTTAGCTAATTTCCCTATGAATTTCCAGTCTGTAGCATTTACATTTAATATTAATGATAGTAAGCACTCTGAAATCATATATGTAAAATGAAATCACTACAGATTCAAGAACAGCAACCAGCTAGGTCTTCACTGTGGTCCGTTATTATTTATTTATGTATTTATTCATAATGATTTTTATTTTTTTCCATTATAGCTCATTTACAGTGTTCTGTCAATTTTATACTGTACAACAAGGTAACCCAGTGATAGATACATGTATACATTCTTTGTTCTCACCTTAGGCCTCATCCTAAGTGACTAGATATAGTTACTGGTGCTATCCAGCTGGAACTCATTGCTTACCCATTCCAAAGACAGTAGTTTGCATTGATTAACCCCAAATTCCAAATCCATCCCACTCCCTCCTCCTCCCCCTTGGCAACCACAAGTCTGTTCTCCAAGTCCCTGATTTCTTTTCTGTGGAAAGGTTCATTTGTGCCTTATATTAGATTCCAGATATAAGTGCTATCATATGGTATTTGTCTTTCTCTTTCTGACTTACTTCGCTCAGGATGAGAGTCTCTAGGTTCATACAGGTTGCTGCAGATGGCATTATTTTGTTATTTTTTATGGCTGAGTAATACTCCATTGTGTATATATACATGACTTCTTAATCTAATCATCTGTTGATGGACATTGAGGTTGTTTCCATGTCTTGGCAATTGTGAATAGTGCTGCAATGAACATGTGGGTGCATGTGTCTTTTCAAGGACAGTTTTGTTTGGATATATGCCCAAGAGTGGGATTGCTGGGTCATATGGTACTTTTATGTATAGTTTCTTAAGGTACATCCATACAGTTTTCCATAATGGCTGTACCAATTTACATCCCCACCAACAGTGCAGGGGGGTTCCCTTTTCTCCACACCCTCTCCAGCATTTGTTATTTGTGGACTTATTAATGATGGCCATTCTGACTGGTGTGAGGTGGTATCTCATGGTAGTTTTGATTTGCATTTCTCTAATCATCAGGGATGTTAAGCATTTTTCATACATTTTTGACTATCTGTATGTATTCTTTGGAGAAATGTCTATTCAGGTCTTTTGCACATTTTTCCACTGGGTTGTTGGCTTTTTTGCTGTTGAGTTGTATAAGTTGCTTGTATATTCTAAAGATTAAGCCCTTGTCCATTGCATCGTTTGAAACTATTTTCTCCCATTCTGAAAGTTGCCTTTTTGTTTTTTCATGGTTTCCTTTGCCGTACAAAAGCTTTTCAGTTTGATTAGGCTCATTGGTTTATTTTTGCTTTTATTTCTATTGCCTTGGGAGACTGACCTGAGAAAACGTTTGTCAGGTTGATGTCAGAGAGTGTTTTGTCTATGTTTTCTTCCAGGAGTTTGATGGTATCTTATATTTAAGTCTTGAAACCAGTTTGAGTTTATTTTGGGGCACGGTATGTTCTAGTTTTATTGATTTACATGCAGCTATCAAGTTTTCCCAGCAAAACTTGCTGAAAATACTGTCTTTTTCCCATTTTATGCTCTTGCCTCCTTTGTCAAAGTTTAATTTACCATAGGTGTCTGGGTTTATTTCTGGGTTCTCTATTCCGTTCCATTGCTCTGTCTGTATTGGTACCAGTGCCACACCGTCTTGATTACTGTGGCTTTGTAGTATAGCCTGAAGTCTGGGAGAGAGATGCCTCCTGCTTGGTTTTTGTTCTTCAGGATTTCTTCGGCAATTCTGAGTCTTTTGTGGTTCCATATAAATATTTGGATTGTTTGTTCTAGTTCTGTGAAAAATGTCATGGATAATTTGATAGGAATTGTGTGGAATCTGTAGATTGCTTTGGGTAGTATGGCCATTTTCACAATATTAATTCTTTTGTCTGGAGCATTTTCAGGAACATGGAATATCTTTCCATTTCTTTGAATCCTCTTTAATTTCCTTGATTAATGTTTTATAGTTCTCAGCACACAAGACTTTCACCTCCTT
Organism: Sus scrofa; assembly: GCF_054392235.1. Classification (NCBI taxonomy): domain Eukaryota; kingdom Metazoa; phylum Chordata; class Mammalia; order Artiodactyla; family Suidae; genus Sus; species Sus scrofa. The sequence continues at coordinate 182,530,818 of NC_139383.1, read as the reverse complement.
GGTCAGGTTTATTGCCAGGTATTTGATTTTTTGGGGGGTGCAATATTAAAAGATATTGTATTTTTGTATTCCTTTTCTAATATTTCATTGTTAGTATACAGAAATGTGACTGATTTCTGAATGTCAATCTTATATACCCTGCTACTTTGCTGAATTTATTGATCAGTTCAAGTAGTTTCTGGGTTGGGTCTTTAGGATTTTCTAAATATAGTAGCAGGTCATCTGCATACAGTGGCAATTTTATATCTTATCTTCCAAATTGGATACCTTTTATTTCTTTTGTTTGTCTGATTGCTGTGGCTAGGACTTCCAATACTATGTCGAATAACAGTCATGAGAGTGGGCATCCTTGTCTTGTTGCATATTTTAGTGGGAAGGCTTTCAGCTTTTCTCCATTGAGTATTATATTTGCTGTGGGTTTGTTATAAATGGTTTTTATTATGTTTTGTTATGCTCCCTGTATACTCACTTTGGTAAGAGTTTTTAATCATGAATGGATGTTGGACTTTGTCAAATGCTTTTTCTGCATCTATTGAGATTATCATGTTGTTTTTGACTTTTCTTTTGTTAATGTGTATGACGTTGATTGATTTGTGTATGTTGAACCACCTTGTGAACCTGGGATGAATCCAGCTTGGTCGTGGTGTATGATCTTTTTTATATGTTGTTGGATTTGGTTGGCTAAAATTTTGTTGAGAATTTTTGCATCTATATTCATCAAAGGTATTGGCTTATGGTTTTGTTTTTTGGTGGTATCTTTATTTGATTTTTGTATTAGGATGATGATGGCATCATAAAATATCTTTGGGAGTGGTCCTTCTTCTTCAACCTTTTGGAAAGTTTAAGAAGGATGGGTATAATTTCCTCTTGGTATGTTTTGTAGAATTTATCTGTGAAGCCATCTGGTCCTGGACTTTTATTTGTAGGGAGTGTTTTTATGACATGTTCAATTTCATTTCTACTGATCAGTGTATTCAGTTGATCTATTTCTTCTTGATTCAATTTTGGCAGGCTGTTAAGTCTCTAGTAAGTTTTCCGTTTCTTCTAGGTTGTCAAATTTGTTGGCATACAACTATTTATAGTATTCTCTTTTTTATTTCTGCAATATCCATTGTGATTACTCCCTTTTCATTTCTTATTTTGTTTGTTTTTTTTCTCTTCTCTTCTTGCTGTGTCTGGCCAGAGGTTTGTCAATTTTGTTTACCTTTTCAGAGAACCAGCTCTTGGTTTTATTGAGTTTTTCTATTGTTTTTTGTATCTCTATTTTCTTGATTTCCTCTTTGATCTTTATGATTTCCTTCCTTCTGCTGACTTTAGGTTTTGTTTGTTCTTCTTTTTCTAATTAATTTAGGTGGTGGTTTAGCTGTCAACTTGAGACTTTTCTTCTTTTTTGAGGAAGGCCTATATTGCTATGAATTTCCCTCTGAGCACTGCTTTTGAGGCATTCCATAGATTTTGAGTGATTGTGTCTTTATTATCATTTGTCTCAAGGTATTTTTTAATTTACTTCTTGATTTCCTCATTGACCCATTGGTTTTTTAGTAGCATTTGTTTAGTCTCCATGTAGTTAGTTTTTTCTTATTTTTTTTCCTATGGTTTTGTCTGTTAATATTTATGTTTATTAATTTTACTAAGAAATGTCTCTAGTGACCAAAAACATGCCATTAAAGGCCCTGGTGAGAAACATAATTTAACTGCACTGATTCAAATTTAAAAACTTTAGGGCATTGCCATCTTTGCTCAGTGGAAATGAGTCTGACTAGCATCCATGAGGATGCATGTTCTACCCCTGACCTCACTTAGTGGGTTAAGGATATAGCATTGCCATAGCATTGCTGTGGGTGTGGTTAGGCCAGTGGCTTAAGCTCCAATTAGACACCTAGCCTGGGAACCTCCATATTTCATGGGTGCAGCCCTAAAAAGACAAAAAAAAATTCCCTCCACAAACCCTTGCAATACAAGATGTACCTAGAAGCCAGGATTAAAGAACAAATAAGGGGTGATAATGTTCCCAGTGATGAGAAATAGTAGGAAGGTCTCATCCCCAGAGCTATGGGACTAGAGAAGTAAGTGTCCCTGTGCCAAGGTAGAGCTGCAGCTTGTTGAAGGGTGGGGAGGTCAGCCTGGAGCTATGGTATTTAGGAATGAAACTAAGATGCAGAGAAGAGGCACTGAAGCAAGGAATGATAAAGAAAACTTAAGATTAGCCTCTCCCATCTTCTCATCTCTGCTAGTTCTTCCTACCTGCTTAATTCAACCAAAGCAACAAGGAATAGAGTGGGAGATCAGCAGGAGGCTCAGCCTCCAGGGACACACGAGAGGAGAGCAATACAGAGATAGGGAGGCAAACAAAATGAAACAAAACCAACCAACCAAATAAATAAAACCCATATATAAACATTCATTGATGAGGTTAAGGGAAAAAACATGAAACTCCCACAGACTGCTGTGCAGTTTAATGGGATTTTTGGTTCTTTGTCCTATTTCCTTCAGATCCTATCATTATGTTTTTAGGTTCTGAGTCAGCCTTGCTCCTCTAGGGGCTTTCCTTTCACTACTTCCCTCAAGTGACAAATTTTAGAAGCCTACCCTGAATCACTCTTAGAAACACAATTAGCAATTTGCGGAGAAAAGGAGAAAATGGGGGAGCAGGAGGAAAAGGGGGTGGAAGAGGAGGAAGAGAAGGAAGAAGCAGCTCAGAGGAAGAAGGAGAGGGAAGAAAAGGGGGAAGGAGAGGAAAAGAGAAGACCCAAAGGTGGAAAGAAAGGAAGGCTTTCTTGATATTGCTCATGTTCACCCATTTCTCCTTTTTAATATATCATTGCTTCTCCTTGCTTCAGAGAAATTACATGTCAAAGCATATTTTCAGAAAAATTTCAGATATTTCTTCTTTTTCTCATTTTTGGAACTCTCTTTTTTACTTTTTTGACTGAACACCACCTTGACTGTGTAAACATTAAAAGTTTCATAAGCTTTCTTGTAACATTTCTTATATCTTGTTCTAATATCCACTGGCATCTGATCTTGTGGAGAAGTCTGAAGTGAGCTTTATTTCTCTGGAAAATGATCTACTGTTATTTCTGGGTAAATTTTAAGATTCTTTCTTTCCTTGAATTAAGTAATTTCATCAAGATTAAATTTAATCTTTTTAACTATTTCTATTCTTTACCTTTTTTTTCCACAATGTCTTCTCAATTGTAGGCTGTTTATGTTTATATGTAGGAATTTTTTCCTAGCAGATTGTAAATACATTTTGTCCCTATTTTCTTCCTTCAAAAATAATCTTTGAGTTCCCTTCATGGCTCAGTGGAAATGAAACTAACTAGCATCTGTGAAGATACAGGTTTAATCCCTGGCCTTGCTCAGTGGGTTAAGGATCTAGCATTGATGTGAGCTGTGGTGTAGGTCGCAGACGTGGTTCAGATCTGGCATTGCTGTGGCTGTGGCATAGGCTGGCGTCTATAGCTCTGATTTGACTCCTAGCCTGGGAACTTCCATATGCTGAGTGTAGAGCCCTAAAAAAAAAAAAAAATCATCATCATCATGCACATTTGATTTTTGTTGATTTTTTCTGTATGTGCTTTCTTCTCTAAATCATGCATATGTTTCAAATTTTTCTGCATTCTGTAGTTTATTCCAGATACTTCACTGATGCTCATGATAGGGACAGCCTGCCTGTGGGCTAGTGCAACAGAGTAGAAGGCTTGAGTTTGTGAAAAACTACATGGAGGAGTCTGTCAGGACAAAGGATATATGGAAATATCAACAATAACAAAAAAAACAGACAAACAAGTGAACACAAAAGAAGAACCCATTAAAATACCCAGGAGAGAAGGATCAGTCTTTAACATTTGCTAAAGTCAAGAAAGAGCAAAGCCGAACTTGTCAATCAAAAAATTTGGGATCTTTCTGACATCCCTGCTCTGGCCTGTATATTCTTTGTTCAAAACCTGGAAGCAAAAATTTTATTTAAATGACACATTTTGATAATTTGACAAGCATTTATACTATCTGAAATTTAGGTCATAGTAAATTTTCTAGGTAGTAATTAAATGTCCTTTCTCTGAAATCTTCAAAACTCCAATTCAAAATGTAAATCCTTTCCTTTTTTTTTTTTTGTCTTTCTCTTTTTTTTTAGGGCTGCACTTGCGGTATATGGAGGTTCCCAGGCTAGGGGCCCAGTCGGAACTGCAGCTGCCAACCTACACCAGGGCCACAGCAATGAGGGATCCGAGCTACATCTGTGACCTACACCACAGCTCACACAATGCTGGATCCTTAACTTACTGAGCGAGGCCAGGATTTGAACCTGCGTCCTCATGGATGCCAGTCAGGTTTGTTAAATGCTGAGCCACGATGGGAACTCCCAAGTCCTTTCCTTAATATATTATAATTAAGCATGCATTCTACATTATCTGTTTCACATCTATGTTACTATTTGCTAGATTTGGATGATTTTTTCCTATTTTTTCATTATTCAGAGAATAGAGAGCCTATAGTACTGGTAATTAGACAAATTGAACTATTGCTCCATAGTTCTTTTTAATCTGTTAAATATACAAATATTTTAAAATGTATTGGTTTTATGAACAAGATCTACCTATTATTTTTTCTGTCTTCAATCAATAATAGACCTCCCCGCTTTAAAATTATAGCTGATATTTACATAATGTCTAATATATGTCAAAGACTCTTGTATGTTCCTTATGCTTAATCCTTACAACAGTCCAATGAGGTTGGATCTAGGATCATTTGCATTTTATATATGAGGATTTAAGGCTCAGAAGTATTTATTACTTGTTCCCAATCACATAGCTCATAAAAGGTAGACCCAGGATTTAGGCCCTGATATCCTAGCTCCAAAATTGTCCTTTCAGTTAACATATTATTCCTTTTGAAGGCATGATATCAGTAGAAAATGAGGTCCAAAAATAACCTACATTAAAATCACCAGCCTTTGGTGAAATGTGTATTTCTGAGCTCATCTGCTTCCATATATATTTAATAATCTTGTAAACAAGTGTAGGTGATTCTATGAGACTAACTGTTCAAAACCAGTGAAATAGGCATTTTTATAATATGTATATTTTTAGATAAATTTAGAGCTGAAAAGATGATGCCCTTGATTTCAAACTACTTGCTAACACTCTAATTTTCTTTGCTTGTTATAGCTTTCATGCTAAGTAAAATGATTTCTGTCTTGAAATATCCTATGGAGTATAGTTGCACTTTATCTGACAATTACAAAAAATGTCAAAAAACTAATACATTATCCTAGAAGACTGTATCAGTTAAAAATGTCTGTGACCAAAACTAAAAGAAAACCTATCACTGGTTGAAATTAACAAAAAAGTTATTTTCAAATCAAAGTGTTTATTTCCCCTATGCCTTCCTTACCATGTAAACTTTGGTGCTTACACTTTTCATTTCATGTGTATAAGATGGCAGTTGGACCTTGAGACTCATACTCACATTTAATGCAGGAAAAGGGTGACAAATGGAAAGAAAAATTTCAAATAAAAATTAAGGATTCTCAACTGCTTCATATCATCCTAAACTCTGTTTTGTGGACCTTCTTTGTTGGAAGGTAGCTGGTACAGAACTTGTATTTATGTGTTTAGTCAACTCCTGTAATTATCCACTAACCATACTCACTGTTTTTCCCTCTGCACACAACTTATCATTTCCTTTCCCAGGGAAGAATGACTTTAAGTCTCATCCAGTGATAGCATCTGGCTTCTAATTGGAATCCATTTTATGTGGATTTGTTTCTTAGGGCCTAATAACCAGTAACTATATCTATATGTTTATATATAGATATATCAGTTTATATATATACACATACGCACACATATATATCTTTTTGGCTAATTTACATAGTACACAGTGGTACCAAAGGAAGAGGAATAAAGGCCTTTATTTCAAAAAGGTAAATGGGAGACCTTAAAGTAATCACTCATCTATAGCACAAATCAATGTTAGCTGATGTAAATGTGAGGAAAATCTCCTCATTCAGCCAATATGAAATCCTTGCTTTCCCTTTTGGAAGAATCCTACTTATGTGTTACAACTCATTGTCACTTCCAAATGGGTCAAGGAAAAGGACACTCTTCTGGCAGTCTGCATAGATTTTTCAATCCATTTTGAGTTGGTATAAATTGAGGTCTTATAAATTACTTTAGAGACAGAACCTGAGGTGCCATATTGGCAAAAGTGTCCCTTCAAAACTTTCAAAGATAACCTAATAGCTTGAATCATGTGTATGTCTCTAAACATAGTCAGGATCTTACATTGACATAGTCTTTTAGTCTGAAAATTGTATTTACTGGGCTCTGCATTCTGCCTGACTGTTAGCCTGTAGGTTAAGGCCCCTACCATGAACACGTCATTCCATTTTTCCACTAAAAACAACATTTTTGTGGTCACACTCTACCATTTCATCTGGAAAACAATCTTAAAGAATGGTGCTAAGAAGAGTTTAAGGTGTCAATTACATATATTTTTCAAGATGCCACTTGAAATTCTCAACTTCTAATAGAATCAGTACATATGGAAACACATAGCTTTTTCAATCTGGCAAGGCTCTGAGCTAGAGGATTCTCTATTTCACGCTGTAAGCAGAGAGCGCCTCTCTTTGCAAAAGTGCTTTTATTCCCTGCCATCTCCCCGGCAGTCAGATTAATTCTACTATTAGTTCATTCATCTCTTCTAGGACTTTACTGACAGCTGCAATAAATTAGCAAAATCATATCAGTAAATTTTTGCACAAGTTGTTATTATTGTTTTGTTTGATGCTATTCCATCTACATTATGATGTCATTGAGTATGTAGTCTGTATCCCAATGAACACAGCAGGTAATTTTGAACAAGTATTTTTCCATCACATAACAGGGGGCTGAGTAATTTTCCAATCTGCAGTGGGTATGGACACACCTATACAGAGTAAGATACAGTATCATTCATTTGTCTCACTGCCCAGTACATTTTGAACATCTTTCTGTAGTTTGGGAAATTTTCTACCTTATCTCCCCAAAGTAGAACTAGAACATATGCTTCTCCAGGTTTCTTTGTAGCTTGGGCAATAGCAGGTGATGCCCTTGAGCAATGTGAAGAAACATGAACGGTGTAGAAGGAAGGTAGAAACAGAAGCTTTCCAATTTTCGAGACATCAGTGGTTACAAGATCACATTCTTAATGCAGAGTGGCTTTGTTGCTTGTGGCAAGAGCAGCTCTTGAAGATTGTGTTCATGGCAAGAATACAGACATTATTGGAGCTTCCTGGATACTGCATTTATGGTAGCAGCAGCAAAAGCATTGATGACCTCCTGCTGATTTTGCAAAGCAGTAAAGCATGATTCCTAGAAACCTACCTTCAAGCATGTGTCTCTAGCCCTCCCAATATTCCAGTGACATAATTCCCTTTCTTTTGTTGCACACCTTTTCTACTTTCTCCCCTCCTCTGTCAGCCCCAGGTTGCTTAAAATTAAGAACACTGACATTAGAAAGTCAGTACATTCTAATGAAATACATGCTTGGGAGCACCAAATATGACTAAGTAAAAATATAGATGTGAGTGTGAATTTATTAGATGATTAGAAAATGTGTGTGCTTATGTATGCATTTATGTACATATTATTCATTATATATTGCAAATGCCATTTAGTTTCTGTTTCACAATATATACACAGAGATATACACTTGTGTGCATATACACATTACCTTAGAGAACATGAAACTCAGTAATCATAGGCAATTTGTTTCGAGGGATGGAGATACTTTGTCTTCATTAAGCTAGAACATCTTGTTCAAAATAAAGTATTTTTGCTACCTCTTTTTTTCTCATTCCAGTTATTCTTGCAAAACACTTAAAATAAAATTTCTCTATGTTAAAGCAAAATATAATGGTCAAAGTTACTGATTAAAGATGGTTATAGAAAACCCTAAGGACTCAACCCAAAAACTACTTGAACTGATTAATTCAGCAAAGTAGCAGGATATAAGATTAACACTCAGAAGTCAGTCGCATTTCTGAATACCGGCAATGAAATATTAGAAAAGGAATACAAAAATACAATACCTTTTAAAATTGCACCTCACAAAATCAAATACCTCGGAATACACCTGACCAAAGAGTAAAGGACCTATATGCCAAGAACTATAAAACTTTAATCAAAGAAGATGTAAAGAAATGGAAAGATATTCCATGTTCCTGGATTGGAAAAATCAATATCGTAAAAATGGCCATCCTACCCAAAGCAATCTACAGATTCAATGCAATCCCTCTCAAATTACCCAGGACATTTTTCACAGAACTAGAACAAAATAATCCAAAAATTTATATGCAACAACAAAAGACCCAGAATTGCCAAAGCAATCCTGAGAAACAAAAACCAAGCAGGAGGCATAACTCTCCCAGACTTCAACAAATACTACAAAGCCACAGTCATCAAGACAGTGTGGTATTGGTACCAAAACAGACATACAGATCAATGGAACAGAATAGAGAACCCAGAAATAAACCCTGACACCTATGGTCAATTAATCTTTGACAAGGGAGGCAAGAACATAAAATGGGAAAAGGAAAGTCTATTCAGCAAGCATTGCTGGGAAACCTGGACAGCTGCATGCAAAGCAATGAAACGAGAACACACCCTCACACCATGCACAAAAATAAACTCAAAATGGCTGAAAGACTTAAATATAAGACAGGACACCATCAAACTCCTAGAAGAGAACGTAGGCAAAACATTCTCTGACATCAACCTCATGAATATTTTCTCAGGTCAGTCTCCCAATGCAATAGAAACTAGAGCAAAAATAAACCCATGGGACCTAATCAAACTGAAAAGCTTTTGCACAGCAAAGGAAACCCAAAAGAAAACAAAAAGACAACTTATAGAATGGGAGAAAATAGTTTCAAATGATGCAACTGACAAGGGCTTAATCTCTAGAATATATAAACAACTTATACAACCCAACAGCAAAAAAACCAATCAATCAATGGAAAAATGGGCAAAAGACCTGAATAGACATTTCTCCAAGGAAGATATACAGATGGCCAGCAAACACATGAAAAAATGCTCAAGAGTCCTGATTATAAGAGAAATGCAAATCAAAACCACCATGAGATACCACCTCACACCAGTCAGAATGGCCATCATTAATAAATCCACAAATAACAAGTGCTGGAGGGGGGTGTGGAGAAAAGGGAACCCCCTGCTGTTGGTGGGAATGTAAACTGGTACAGCCACTATGGAGAACAGTTTGGAGATATCTTAGAAATCTATACATAGAACTTCCATATGACCCCACAATCCCACTCTTGGGCATATATGCAGACAAAACTCTACTTAAAAGAGACACATGCACCCGCATGTTCACTGCAGCACTATTTACAATAGCCAGGACATGGAAACAACCTAAATGTCCATCAGCAGATGATTGGATTCGGAAGATGTGGTCTATATACACAATGGAATACTACTCAGCCATAAAAAAGAATGACATAATGCCCTTTGCAGCAACATGGATGAAACTGGAGACTCTCATACTGAGTGAAATGAGCCAGAAAGACAAAGACAAATTCCATATGATATCACTTATAACTGGAATCTGATATCCAGCACAAATGAACCTTTCCACAGAAAAGAAAATCATGGACATGGAGAATAGACTTGTGGCTGCCCGAAGGGAGAGGGTGGGAGTGGGAGGGATCGGGAGTCTGGGGTTATCAGATACAACTTAGAATAGATTTACAAGGAGATCCTGCTGAGTAGCATTGAGAACTATGTCTAGATACTCACATTGCAACAGAACAAAGGGTGGGGAAAAAAACTGTATACATGTAAGAATAACTTGATTCCCACGCTGTCCAGCGGGGGGGGGGGGGGGGGGAAATAAAATAAATTAAAAAAATTCTTGCTTAAATAGAAACAAAAATTTCATTTTAAATAGCTTAACTCAATTTATTAGTGCCTTCACTTTTTTCATAAGGCAACCAAAGTAGTTAGAGATACGGACAGACATGTACGTTTATATTATACACTATAGCATATGGATAACCATAAAGTCTCACATATGCATATGAGTAAAAAATAATTAAAATATACTCACTTCACATATAAATATATAGGTAACTCTGCGTGTGTGTGTGTGTGTGTGTGTGTGTGTGTGTGTGTGTGTGTGAATCAGAAGGAATGTGGAAACTCTGGAGGTGTTTTACATAATTATTAATTTTATCTTACATTGCTTATTTGTCAGAATTGTCAGAATTCATTATTTAGCCAAATGATAAGAAAACTAAGAAAAAAATTATGCATCTGAAGATTTTTCACAATATGCAGAAATTCTATATCTTTTCTTAAAATGAATTAAACAAATATTACAAATCAATTTAATTTACAATCACTAATACCAAAGAATATGTGTAACTTTAGACAAATTTTAAATTTAGCCAAATTTTTTTCCTTAGTAACTACAAATTTCCATCATACAAATACTGCATTTTTATACACTTGCGAAATTATTAACATAATCAATCAAGGATATTTAAAACAATGTGTTAATTACTTCATCAAAATTTTCTTCCTGTTACAAGAACTAGGCATCTTTGCTTTGATGTGCTTCAGGCATCTCACCAAAAATAATTTCAACATCTTTTCTATCCTGGCCTCCATTGAATTTCCATATTTTGGTTAATAAATTTATCATTCACATAGTCCTCCAAGCCAGACGCTTGGAAATTACCATTTATTTCTTCCTACTCCTCTCGTTTCATAATCAAATTTATTGGTGGAGAGTTAATAAGATTATGTCTAAGGACATTTACAGAGACACCATTCTATTTGTTTCTAGAGAGGGCATTGATAATGTATTATTTATCTTTGTACTAGAAGGATGTTTAAAACTAAACAATAAATGTTAGTGATGAAGCTTAATATTTTTCAGCAGAAAGGTAGAAAATTTACTCATCTATATATAGTGCATAAAAACATTTAAAAACAATTACTTATATCAATATCTTAATTATATTAGAGAAATGCAAATCAAAACTACTATGTCAGAATGGCCATCATTAACAAGTCCACAAATGACAAATGCTGGAGAGGGTGTGGAGAAAAGTGTACCCTCCTACACTGTTGGTAGGAATGTAAACTGGTACAACCATTATGGAAAAAAGTATGGAGGTACCTTAGGACTACCACATGACCCAGAAATCCCACTTCTAGGCATATATCCAGACAAAACTTTCCTTGAAAAATATACACGCACCTGTATGTTCATTGCAGCACTATTCACAATAGCCAGGACATGGAAACAACCTAAATGTCCATCAAGAGATAAATGGATTAAGATGTGGTATATAACACAATGGAATACTACTCAGCCATAAAAAGAATGAAATAATGCCATTTGCAGCAACATGGATGGAACTAGAGACTCATACTGAGAGAAGTAAGTCAGAAAGAGGAAGACAGATACCATATGATATCACTTATATCTGGAATCTAAGATATGGCACAAATGAACCTTTCCATAGAAAAGAAAATCATGGATATGGAGAAGAGACTTGTGGTTGCCAAGGGGGAGGGGGAGGAAATGGGATGGACTGGGAGTCTGGTGTTAATAGATTCAAACTATTGCATTTGGAGTGGATAAGCAATGAGATCCTGTTGTGTAGCACTGGGAACTATATCTAGTCAATTATGATGGAGCATGATGAAGGATAATGTGAGAATAAGAATATATATATACACGCATGACTGGGTCAGTTTGCTGTACAGTAGAAATTGACAGAACACTGTAAACCAACTGTAATGTAAAAAATAAAAGTAATTATTAAAAATAAACAAATATTTTATTTATTGGCATACAGACTCCTCTATTAGGGGTCCTAATCTTACTCATATACCTTTTACGATAAATACAGCATAATGTGTCCTCCTCATTAACTGAATCAGTAAGACTGATATCTCTAACTCAGTAGTTTGGAACACTGTTAGGATGTCACATATCAGGTCTTAAACTATTGGTGTTTTCCCAAAAGATCTTGGGGTAAAACCGAATAGTATATGATTATTTATGATTCCATTATTGAAAACCATTTATGTTCAAAATCTATCAAACCTAGTAATTCCTTAGATTGTTTTTGTTTACTTTTTAGCCTGAAAATTGTAATAGAACACAGGCAATAATAATCTTCAAGTTAAGATCATTTTGACTCAAAATAAACAATGCTAAACCAGATGTACATACTTATCTCAGGCATATTAAATGAGAACTGTAAGGACAATTCTACATTCTGGGAAAAAAAACTACATTACATTTTCTGCAAATATTAAATGCCTTTTGAAAAAAATCAATAGCAGAAGGAACAAATTATAAAAAAAGGAAATTATAATATAAAATGTCTTTTACTTATTGTTGGAGAGATTTTAAAAAGGGGAAAAACAGTGCCTTGTGTTAATTAATAAACATGTGCATACATCATCTGTATAAAATAACCCCTAAGATATGTAAATGCTTATAAATTTGTCTATTATTTTCAAAAAAATCCCACCTTTGCCTGTATTTCCACATTTGAGAAAATTCCGGACAGCGTTTTTCTTTCTTTGATGTAGTCTTACTTTCTACCATCTGAGAAATCATAATTAGAATATTTAGTTTTCACACACATAGAAATATCTTTTCAGACACTCTTTCCTTTAGTATTAATACTGGCAGGGAATTGAATGGGGTTGAATTGAGAATTTCTTTAAAATACAGCCATAAAAATAAAGAGAACTTTAATAATAGCTTAACAGAGAGTTATCCTCCCTATTATTCCCAAGAATATAAAAAGCTGCACTGATCCTTGAATTGCTTGCCCTTGAATGCATTAACTATTTGGAAGTGCCGCATAATATTAAATTTAATCATAATGCTAAATCAGAGTACAGTGTTGAGGGTTTTTGTGGACCTCGTGCTGATATTATATATAATTTGGTTAGTTAACTGAGAAGTTCCAGATTTCACCTTGTTATTCATCTCTCCTACCCTCAAGATTCTCAAAGATAAAACTTCTTGATAACACACACACAGAAATTTATAAATGGTACAGGAATATCATACTAATTATTAGCTGTTCTAGTGCCTGATACCAAAACAAAAGCCTCCTATATAACTTTGTTAAATGTATTAGTCCCACTTAAGAAAAAAAATCTGCTTACTTTATTTTATTATTCTGATTTTGCATACTTGACTGTATTTATTAAACTCATTCATTTCACTTGAATCATTCTAAGTAGCTGGGTCAATAATGGGGAAAAAAAATCTATATGAGGCTTTGTTCATCATTATTGGATATTTAAACCACTGACTGGGACCTCAAAAGTTACAAGTAAGTAAATTTTCCAAACTATTCAGCAATTAATAGAATTAAATAAATAGAATTAAAAATGTATCCCCTAAGTATTAATATTTTGGCTTAGTTTCTATTTTCTATGGTAGTGGGTTAAAGAGAAGTTTATAGATCCCAGTGTATAAAACCACTTTTGCAAAAATATGCTGAAAAGTTATTGAATATACTGAAAGAAGCCATATTCTGTGTTCCTGGGAAGAAATTTGTTAGAAGTAAATTGGTTTCCATAAGAAAATTGAAAGAATGATTTCTTGTTTTCTTGTTGTGTCTTTGTTGTTGTGGTACTTTTATGTGTTTAACTTAACTGATTAGAGAGAGAAAGAGAAGGGAAGCCAGAAAAGATGACAGAATGGCTAAAGATATTTTAATAACAAAGTATATCATATATAATATCAAACACTTTATCTTTGTAGCAAAACAATCACACTCTCCTTAAACTGTGGTACAGTCAGCCGCACACAAACACAATTTAAAAATAAAAGTGGGAAAACCTATTATATCATCATAATCATGTGTGTGCTTACTTTATCCCCTTATTTAAAGGCCACTCTTGGTATTTTAATTGTCCTTTTTGGTTTCCTGAAGTATCAAGTACATGTGCCTACTAGTGGTTCAGTAATTAATTGTGAAATGGAATTATATAGTGGGTTTTATATTTATAAAAAAGATATTTTAATTTTAAACATGAAAATTTGTGAGTTTTTCTTAGCAGTCTATTAAAAATATATAAATAGGGTGTTCCCTTGTGGCATTGAGGGTTAAGGATACACTGTTGTTACTGTACCAGCTGGGTCGTTGCTGTGGCACAGTTTCAGTCTTTGGTCTGGGAAATTCCATTCCATGGGCGAAGCCAAAAAAAATGTAAATAAATCAGATATTATAAAATTCACTGCCAAATAGGTTTAACATTTAAGTTTCCATAGTGCAGTATCTCTTTTTTAATTCATCAGAAGGACATATCAACAAGTATATATATATATATATATATATATATAATTTATTGCAGAAGTCTTCATATATGTGGAAGGAATGTGTGTGAGGTAGCTTGCACACACATGTGCAATAAGCACATATGGAATCACAGTGGGAATCTGCTTTTAGTCTGCCAATATCCAATCTCCCCTTTGGATTGTGCCCTGACTGGCCCCTGTACTTCTGGTAGGGCACTTTTGTCACACTGATGTCCTGGCCACAGGATGACACCATAGCCTAAGCTATACTTAATAGATTCTCTTACCAGAAATTTGAGTTTTGGATAAACATAAAGGACGGGCAGAAAGGAAGCTGAGTCTCCCGAAAGGCATACCAAAGAGAAACTAATTGAAACTAATTAGAGAGTCTAATTGATTTCCCAAAGTCCTGACCTATTAGAGGCTGATTGTCTAACTGATTAATTTAGCTGCAGAGCATTCTTTCTATATATTCTGTATATATTAAATTCTGAAATGAACTACTATTAGTTCATAAGAGAAGTAAAATCTTGGGAGTGGAATAATGAATTTATCCTCATTTTTTTTTCAGTGTGTTTGTGCTGCAGTTTTTGCAGTGAGAATGCATTATATATTTATCTGGTTTCCAAAGGTAGCATGATAGGGATTTGTAAATAAATTGAAGAAGAATAAATCTATCTTCCTCTTCAAGTATCTCATGCTCCTATTTGTTAAAAATACAGACAAGGTAGAATGTTCAAAAATAGCACATATAAAATTTCTTGAACATTCTAGAGAGGGTATTATTATAATTAAAATACAAAAACAGGTAGCTAAGTTAAACATGTACTAAATTAATTTTTCATGAAAAAAAAAGGAAATCCAGAAAAGTACTGCCAATAAAACACAAACAGCATTTCTTGGTAAGATACTTTTTTTAAATAATGATTTTAATTTTTTCCATTTAATTTTTATTCAAATGAAAACATTTCATTAAAAGTGCAATCACATTCTAGTTAAAGCCATTCTATCTGTACTAAGATGAAATTTAATTCAGGAGTTACAAATATGGAGCTAGAAAGTAAGAATTACAATTTCTAATTCTAGCACTTACTGGCCATTTGATTCTAGAAAACTTTCTGAACTCCTCTGATACTAAATTTCCTCACCCTATGAGGTATACACTTACTATACAGTTCAATGTTTCAAAATAATAGGCTTTCTATAAATACTTGTTAAAACAAAAATAATTGGCCATAATTTTACGTGTAGAAGAAACAAGCCATATAGTTCCCATGAAGTTGCCATTCAGAAGTCCTCATCGTTTTTTGTTTTTTGTATTTTTAGGGTCATGCCCGTGGCAGATGGAAGTTTCTAGGCTAGGGATCAAATCAGAGTTGCAGCTGCCGGCCCACACCACAGCCACAGCCAAAAGTGGGATCTGAGTCATGTCTGTGACTTACGCCACAGCTCATGGCAACGTGGATCCTTAATCCACTGCGTGAGGCCAGGGATTGAACCTGTATCTTCATGGATGTTAGTCAGATTTGTTTCTGCTGAGCCACTATGGGACCTCCACCTTATAGTTTTTTTTTTTTTTTTAATGTTTCTGATCAATTTTGAGCTGAAAATTGGAAGCCAAACAGCTAAATATTAAGGTTTCTGAAATGCACTTACATAATATAATCTTTAGCACATTCAGTATGACGTTACTATGTTAAATAACTGAAAATGTTTTATCACGCAAACTCCTTTCAAGTAACTGAAAATATTTATCATATAAATCCTTTGATTTAAATTTTTAGTGTTGTTTTAATGCATAGAGATTAAAATATAAACATAGTATTATGACATTATCTTTCCCTTTCTTTTCTACCAAATTTTTCCCATCATACCCTCTTATTTCCTATTTATACCTTAGCTAGACTAGCCTAAAAACTGTTTCTACCTTGTACCAGACTAGCTTCTGTATTCAAGATTTGAATATGGTATTCTCTATGTCCAATGACTTCACTTACCATGTAAATGTAATTTTCATGTTTTAAATCATTTTAAACTTTGCCTTGCCAAAAAGGCCTTCCCTGAACATTTTTCCTTACCATTTGATTTATTTGCTATCTTAGCACTTTACTTATTTCTTTGAACATTTATTGAAAGGAGCAATTAATAGCTTTTCGCTTTGAGATAATTTTAGACTTAAATATCACAAAATGATGCAAATCATTTCTATATATCCTTCCCACAGCTTTTACTAATGTGAACAGTATGTATAACCATAGTATGATAGTCACAACTAGTAAATCAACACTAATTCAAGACCACTAACTATAGACTATATTTGGATTTCATTAACTTTTCCATGAATGTCTTATTTTCTCCCAGCATAAAATCTATTTTCCCACATTGCCTTTAGTTGCCATATTTCTTCTTACACATGGTGGTTCCTCTGTCTTTCATTGTTTTCTCATAACTTTGACACAATGAAGGCAGTGTGGGCCCCAGTTTCTATACCTGCTACAACTGGGGCTCTCTCTTCAAGACAGTTCTGGGAGGAAAAAGAGAGTCCATGGTATATTGGCCAAAATCACTTCAATTTTATCTTCTGCAACATGAAACTGAAGCTGTGGTAGATGAGGAATGGCAGTGACTTGTCTTTCCTAAGGAGATACCAGATAACTGGGAGATGAGGAAAAAGGGACACCCATTTTCTTGGACATATTCATCTGCTGAAGATTACATCACACTGAACTTGAAGATAGAAAGGGACCAGTGGATTACATCACACTGAACTTGAAGATAGAAAGGGGCCATCAAGTGACACAGACTCGATGTTTACACTGACGTTTAGAAGATTTTCTTGAGTAAATACCTCTTCATGTGCTCTTTTTTAACAAAATTAATTTAATCGGAGCACAGTTGATTTTCCATGTCGTATTAGTTTCAGGTGTACAGCAAAGTGAGTCAGTTATACCTATAAACATATCCATTCTTTTTTCCCATATAGGTTATTACAATCTATTGAGTAGATTTTCCTGTGCTATACAATAGGTTCTCATTAATTATTCATTTGCTCTTTGTTGCTAGGACAGTAACTTAAAAAGCATTTTTTTTTATTTTATTTTAAGGTTTCATGAGTTACAGTGGTTTCATGAGTTACAGTGGTTTCATGAGTTACAGTGGTTTCATGAGTTACAGTGGTTTCACTGCGGAGCATAATCCTTGGGAGCAAGATTATGCTACAATCCTGGAAGTCATCTTTATCCTCTGCTTTATATTTATGTTCTATTTATATTTGTCTTTGTATTATTTCTTTTGAAAGATCTTCAAGTTCACTAATTCTTTTCTTGGCTTGAATTTTCAGAAGTGCCTGTTGGAAGCCTGTTTCATTTTTATAAGTGTTTTGCATTTTTTGTATTACTAATATATTATTTCTATAGTTTCCATTTCTCTGCTCAAATCACCCATCTGATCTTTCAGGTGCTTCAACTTTTCCATTAAAGGAAAATTAATCTTAGATTATTTAAAGTTCACTCTGAACTATTTCCAATTCTTTTGTGATGTTTGAATCTGATTATTGCTTTGTCTAGTGGGATCTTATTGTTTTGGGAGTTTCCTGTATGCTTTATATTTTTGTTCGTTTTTAAATTAATTTATTTGTTAACACATGAAGAGTCTTTAATATATGCCAGGCATGCTCTATGTTTTTTGGTTTTATTTTATTTATTTGTATTAACATACAGCTGATTGACAATACTGTGCCAGTTACATCTTTGTATTTTTTAATGTCAGACATCTAGTGTAAGAAAGTAGAGACTGAGGTAAATGTTTTTATGTGTGAATATAAAAGGTACACCTTTCTTCTGTGTGACCTTAAGGCAAGGGATTAGTTAATCTAGTTAAGAGTCAGGGTTAAATTCTTTTGTTGCTAAGATTACCCTCTGTGTACACACACTCCAGATTCTTCAACTGATATCTCATATTCAGAGTTGTGGGTTAAGTTACAAGATTTTTTTCCTCAGGTTCTACTCTGCTTTCAGTTTATATCTTTGCACTGTGAAAAACACCTAATATACATTGGATGAGCAATTAATATTTCATAAGAAAGAAGGAGAGGGAGAAAGAGATAGAGAGCGGGGGGAAATAAAGAGAAAAATAAGACAAAGAAAAGTGATTCTTCTGTTCATTGGCTTTGGAAAAGAATCAATTTTCAAACTATAGAAACCTAGGAAATAACTAGGTTTTTCCCCTCCTGTCTTCTTTTATTTCCTCTCCTCTGAGTGTGTAACAGGATAGACACCATAGATTATAAACTGATAAGTTTTTTCCCTATTTACATTTCTAAATTTAGGGGTTTTCTTAGTTTCCAATATAATTCTTTCAACATTTCAATGTGAAATATTTTCATACCTTGAAAAGTTATAAAAAGAACATAATGATAACACTCATGCTTTCCTGCAGATTTTCTAATTTTTAACATTTTACCACATTTACCTCATCATTCTCCATCAATCTACAAATAAAGAAATATATATCCACAAGTTTTTATGGATATGTACATATAAAATATTTTTCTGAAACACTTATGTTGTAGACATGATGCCAAATTACTGTTTACCATTTTAGTGTGAATTTCTTACAATCAGCAATGTTTCCTTTTATCACGATACAACCATCAAAATAGGGACATATTCACAGGTAAAATTCTCTCATCGATTCCAGGTATGTTAAAATGTTGCTGGTGATTCTAATATTTAATTTTATAGGCTCAGATCTAATTCAGAATCATGCCTTTCATTTAGTTGGCATGTCTCTTTAGTCTACCGCACTCTGAAACACTGCCTGAGTTTTCTTGTGTCTTTTATTACTTTGGTATTTTTGACACAAACAGGCACTTAGTTTGCAGAATGTACCTCAACTCAAAGATTTTCTGATTATTTTAAAATTTTTTATTCAGTACATGCATTATATTTTAATGACCATGCCATACATAATTATGTTCTCTACAAAATCATCAGATTGATTTAAAGATATACCAAACAAAGGAAATAGCTAAAAGATACATTTGCAGGAGAGTAACCTTTGTTTCACATAATAATTATAAGCTATTTGTAATTATTTATGAAATGCTGATAAATCTGTTGAAGCCAAATAATTAATCTTAGCAGTAATGACTTGATTGATTCATCCCATTTTGTGGGAAAACATCATCCTTGTAGAGATAACATCTTTTTCTTCATCCAAATATCCATATATATCAGGAGAACAGGACCAGTTTATTTTCTGAAAGCGTGAGAATAAAAAAATTCCTAACATGTAATTTTGTTGTAGAAGGTTTTATTCCTGTCTGGATGATGGCTTTTTCCCAGCATATATTTTTCTTCATTATTATGAATGTAAACTGGCTGTTTACATTTGGTAATCATTCAAAGAAATTTCTTCAGTTAAACTGTTCTTTATGCAAAGATTGTAATAGTTTGTTATCTGCTCTGTTGGGAACTTTGAGATTTTTAGGTTTCTTACAATCACTATGCCAATTACTTTGATGTAGTTAAAGATAATGGAATTTGGATAATGACTTTGCCACCTATGATACTGAAGATAATTGGCTGGTAGAAAAATATTAATAGTTATGTAACTCATTTTGAATGGTAATCAATATAACAGTGGCATGCTGATAAGAGCATAGCAGCTGGGCTGGAAAGTAGCAGCTGTCTACTTCTTCATTTAGGGTGTGTGTGAACCCTAATCCATGCCAGCTGTGCTGGGTAGAGATGCTGAACATTTGTCTGACTTAAGTATAAAAGCACTTCAAAAACAGCTAGCTCAAGTCATGTGTGACTTAAGAGTTCAGACTGAGAAAGGATTAAATAAATACAAAATAAACCAACTAATTTTTTTCATTGTCCACAAGTACAATCCAACTTGATATTTTGAAAAAGAGAGTAAAATATCATTATGAAAATGGGGGTAATGTTTGCATTGTATTTTGGCTTTGTTTTTCATCTTCATGAATGAATGGAATTTTCAAAATATATTGCACATATTCTGACACATGAATTACTTCTCAGAGGGTACTCGAATTTTAATTAAAAAAAAAACTATAATCCCAACAGTATCTATGCAGGTAACCTGGAAAATCTATAAGATGTTGTTAAGAATGAGTGTGGGAAGCTAATTAAATTTTAAGAAAGTTGACAGTGAGGTACCCTTTAGAACCAGGAATCAGTGGTTTTGCAGGTCATTTATACCTTCATATTTCAACTAGTATATATCATTTCATGTAAACCACTCCTTTGACGTATGTGAAGTAAATGCTTTATTTACATACATATATTCTTGCAAATAGAGGCATTGTTTTTGACTTATCTCCTCTTCTCAAATAAAAGAGACATTTTTCTTTTGTAATTCAATTAAAATTATCCTCCATCAATGAGTTTCTTACTTCTAGATGAGATTTATTATTTCTTTATTCCTGGTTTCTATGAGATACTGCCTTTTATTTGGAGCATATTCTTTCTTTTGGTAAACTTATAAAAACATAGAAGGACTAATAAGTATTTTCTACCATGTGTAGCACACTAACTCTCATTTTTGCAGGTTTCTCCTATAGTGTTCTTCATATTTACTCATTGTTCCTTAACTTTGTGGCTTCTCTCATCTGTATTTTGATGACATTAAGACTGAAAACATAAACATTCTGTCTTATAATCATGACTAAACACACTAATCTTTGTCTAAAAGTTGATTCTAAAAGCCACAATGGAATATACAGCATTTACCTTATATTGATGTGAATATAATAATTATTGCTATTATCAGACAGTTATTATATATGACAAGCAACCACAAAACCTTAGTAGGATACGTCAATAAGCATTTATTCCTTGCTCACTAATTTACATGTTAGCTGGAGTTCAAAGGAACATGGGAGGGCTGTTTTCTCCAGGTCTCAGATTCAGATTGGGTCTGTTTCACACATCTCTTCTTCCAGAACAAGGCTGTCTAAGGAAGGAAGGTTTTTCTTATGGAGGTGAGAGAAGTGTTAAGAGGAAAGCTTCTTGGTTGTTGGAGCTTCTGTATCTCTTAATGCCAGACAAAGGAGCACCCTGAGTGTTTCTTAATCCTGTTTAATTGGTTTTCTGTCATCTTCTAACAAAATGCTGTTGGTATGGTAACTCAACTGCTTTGTGAAGGAGAGCAGTAAAGATCTCTAAAATTTTCCAATAGGAAAATTTTTGTATTTCTATAAAATATATTTGAAGTACAGATTATATGAATCAGAAAAAAATAAACCTTGGTTGCTTTCAAATTTTAGCAATAATGAATAAAGCTACATCTATATGCAGACTTTTGTGTGGATATATGTTTTCAACTCCTTTGGATAAAAACTTAGGAGCTCAATTGCTGGATCATATAGTAAGAATATGTTTAAAATTGTAAGAAACTACTTTAAAATTGTCTTCTAAAGCAGCTACAATTCGCCTTCCCACCAGTAATGAATGAAAGTTTCTGTTCCTCCATATCCTTGCTAGCATTTGGTGTCAGTGCTTTGGATTATGGCCATTCTAATAGGTGTGCAGTGTTATCCCAAATTTGTTTTAATTTGTATTCTCCTAATGACATATGCTGTGGGGCATCTTTTCATATGCTTACTTGCCATCTGTATATCTTTTCTATTTTTTCTAAATTTTAATTTTATGGCTACACCAATGGCATATGGAAGTTCCTGGGCCAGGGATTGCATCCAAGCTGCAGCTGTGTCAGTGCCAGATCCAGAACCTACTGCACCAGGCTGGGGATCGAACAAGCACCGAGCCACTTCAGTCAGATTCTTAACCCACTGTGCCACTCTCTGTATATCTTCTTTGGTGAAAGGTCTTAGTTTGGACTGCTATACCAATTACTGTAGACTGGGTGACATATAAACAGCAAAAATCAATTTCTCACTGTTCTAGAGCCTGGGAGCCTGAGCTCATTCAAGAAGTTCGGTCTCTGTAAAGCACAATTCAACTGAAGAAAGTGGTAAGGCCAAAAAAATATTTTGTTAGCTTATCAGATGAATCTGTGTATTTTATTAAATTGGCAGTTGCAGAAGGGGAGAATGTGGTCTATAATTACCTGGTGAAAGGGTTATTCTAATATCATTTATTTATATTCTTGTATGTAATTGGTTTTATCATAGCAAGTAGAGTGACTTCTAACCTCATTCAAGTGTCAAGGTGGGCAGAGGCAGGAGGAAAGTAAACTATTTTTTAAAAAAGAGAATAATCCTTAAAGTTATAACCTAAGAAATATTGAGAATAAATTCACTTTGAACTAGCAAGATAATTAAAAGAGCTCAAAATTATCTAAGACAGACTGACAAAAAGTAATAGAAATACATTTTGTTGTTTGACATATTCATATTACCATGGGAATTTAAAGTAACAACAGCTTTAAGGTGAATCTGGGTCAGAAGAACTTGATCAAAAACATATACAGGTTTATTTATTTATTTATTTACTTTATTAATGATTTTTATTTTTTCCATTATAGTTGGTTTACAGTGTTCTGTCAATTTCTACTATACAGCAAAGTGACCTAGTCACACGTACATATATACATACTTTTTTCCACATAATCCTCCATCATGCTCCATCACAAGTGACTAGATATAGCTCCCAGTGCTATAAAACAGGGTCTCATTGCTTATGCACTCCAAATGCAATACTTTGCATCTACTAACCCCGGACTCCCAGTCCATCCCACTCCCTCCCACTCACCGTTTGCAACCACAAGTCTGTTCTCCAAGTCCATGAGTTTCTTTTCTATGGAAAGCTTCACTTGTGCCATATATTAAATTCCAGATATAAGTGATAATCATGTGGCATTTGTCTTTCTCATTCAAACTTACTTCACTTAGTATCAGAGTTTCTACTTCCATCCACGTTGTTGCAAGCGGCATTATTTTGTTCTTTGTTAAGGCTAAGTGGTGTTCCGTTGTGTATGTATACCACATCTTCTGAATCCATTCATCTCTCAATGGACATTTAGGTTGTTTCTATGTCTTGGCTATTGTGAATGGTGCTAAAATGAATATACAGGTGCATGTGTCTTTTTCAAGAAAAGTTTTGTCCAGATATGTGCTAAAGAGTAGAATTTCTGGGTCATATGGTAGTTCTATATTTAGTTTTCTGAGGTACCTACATACTGTTTTCCATTGTGGTTTTACCAATTTGCATTCTCATCAACACTGTAGGAGGGTTCCCTTTTCTCCACACCCTCTCAGCATTTGTTGTTTGTTGACCTGTGGGATGGCCATTCTGGCAAGTGTGAGGTGGTACCTAATTGTAGTTTTGATTTGCATTTCTCTAATAATCAGTGATGTTGGGCATTTTTATTCATGTGCTTGTTGGCCATCTGTATAACTTCTTTGGAGAAATGTCTATTCAGGTATTTTGCCCATTTTTTTCAATTGAGTTGTTGGCTTTTTTGCTGTTGAGTTGTGTAAATTCTTTGCATATTTTAGAGACTAAGCCCTTGTCAGTTGCATCATTTGAAACTGTTTTCTCCCATCCCATAGGTTGTCTTTTTTATGGTTTCCTTTGCTGTACAAAAACTTGTCAGTTTGATTAGGCCCCGCTGGTTTATTTTTGCTTTTATTTCTGTTGCTCTGGGAGACTGACCTAAGAAAACATATGTATGCTTGATGTCAGAGAATGTTTTGCCCATTTTCCCTTCTAGGAGTTTGATGGTGTCTTGTCTTATGTTTAAGTCTTTAAGCCATTTTGACTTTATTTTTGGGCATGTTGTGATTGTGTGTTCCAGTTTTATTGGTTTAAATGCAGCTGTCCAGTTTTCCCAGCACCACTTGCTGAAAAGACTTTTTCCTATTTTATATTCTTGCCTCCTTTGTCTATATGGGTTTATTTATTAAACAATATCCACCTTATATTTCTATTTTTAACCCTTCATAAAAATTAAAACTGATAAACTTGCATACTAATTGCTTTTAGTTTTGATTAAAAATGACTGCCTTTGTTATCCTTTAAATACACAGATACATATATACAGTGATATATACATTGATCCATTCTTTAGAAAATCATAGAATTGAGGTTAATTCCTTGGGTTTAACTAAGTCAATCTGAACAGAAATTTATCTCATCCATGTTTTAATTCTTTAAAAAAAAAAAAAAACCTCATTAAGTATTATTTGTATTAATTTGTTGGTCCATGAGCATTTTTATTTTTCAGACAACTAATGGAAATAGTAAAAACTTAATTACAAAATGTCTAAAATTGGGAGGCCATAAACTCTGGAAGAATAGAGTGATAAGAAATTTAACCCAGAGAAATGTAGGTCTGTTCTATGCATATATTCAGAGGTAGTTATCACAGAGTAAACTGTAATTTACACATACAAAGTTTGAACTAGGGTTTGTTAGCCAAATAAATACAATTAAAAGTCAAATAAAAAAGGGGATTTGTATAGTCTCAACATCTGTCCCAAGATATTTATTAACTGAAGAGAAAAGGCATAACTTCAGAGTGGACAGTCTTGAGAGAAACCTTCTTAAGTAACTGATCAAAATCAACATCAGCAGTAAACTGGTGATAAAACGTAACATAATAGACTAAGAAAGACACGTTATTTTCCTGTTACTATGGACAAATATGTAATTTCATTCCCAAACTGTGAAAACTCCAGACAAACCTAATTTGAGGGACATTCAGCAAAATATCTAGTTAATGGACTTCAAACATCTTAGGATGATAAAACAAATACATATTCAAGAAAAAGTACAGAATGCAGAAGCCTATGGAGAATAAAATCAAATGATTACAGGGTGGGATTTTGAATGGGATCCTGGAGAGGGAAACAAAGACAATAGTGGAAAAATGGGGAAATTTCAATAATTTTTTTTGTTTTCCTACTGTTCTACTAATTGTATAAATTATTAAAATTTTGCATGATGTTAACTGGAGTGTTAGCTGGGTAAGGGACAACTAGAAATCTTTTGTACTATCACTGTAACTTTTTTTAAAGTCTAAATATATCTTAAATTTACAAAAAAAAAGATATTTAGGGAGAGACAATTATAGGAATGGAAAACAGGTTGGATTTTGTCAGGAGTTGGGGTAAGTTGTGGGATTGATTATGGTAAGAGGAGAAAATACTTGTTTATGGAACTCTCTTGATTGTAGTGGTGGTAACATGACTTTCTGCATTTGTCAAAATGCATAGAAAGATAAACCCAAAAGACTGCATTATATTGTATGTGCTATTTAATAAACAAACACAAAAATAAAAACAGTGAATAATCCAAAGAAACATTTACAACAAACATGAAAATATATTAATAATAAAAACAAAATAAATGTTAATAAAAAATACATAAAAAGCAATTTCACAACTGCAAATAACAGTGAGAAAAATAATTGTGACAATTGTTTACTATCTTAGATATTAATTATGTAGACAGAGTGGAAAATTATGATAAAATCATTTGAGTTCATTGGGAAATCATTGTATTACTAAGTATTTAAATATATCTATTATATTTTGAGTCTATCAATTAATTTATGTCAATCTATTACTTCAGTGTTTTGAGTATTTTGTAATTTTATTTAACCAATTTTGGGATAAATGTAAAGTGAACCCCAATTGTATATCAGGTACTATAATATTCCATGGAACTACAACGGTGTTAGAGGAAGAGGTGGGGAAAAGTTAAAACAATAAATAGCACACTAAGTTGAGGCAAAGACTCCCTGCTACAAAGAAGGAATTTGTTATGCAAAATGATGTAAAATACACAGATGCACAACTGAGTTCATGCCAGTAGATTTTGAGATACCTCAAAGTTTAAGCTGGTATCAAAGTAGTTATTGGTGTTTGGACCTGAATATTATCCTTTGCAACTGGGAGCTGGGATTGCAATGCACAAAGGAGAAATAGCCTTCCCTAGTTTGTCAGGACCTGGCACTAAGACTCCCGGTTAAATGTGTAACTAAGTGGTATGATCTTCCTACAGAAAGGAGATAACAAACACTTCACCCAATGGCCTTGTAGAAACAGTGAGAAAAATTACATATTTTATGATCTATTTGGGTTAGAAAGTCTCCTGTGAGAAAGCCCAAATTAAATATGCCAACTGTATTCTCTTTGCTCCTCATAATACACTGTCCTACAGTTTCCTTCTTGCTCTCTACCTAAGACTAACCTGGGTGGACTACAGTAATGGAACCCTTCTTCCCTCCTCACTATGGCTGCTGATAGTTTGAGTAAAATGGAAAACTGACTGGCGAACAGGGAGAGTGAGGAGGTGAATTTAGGTTATTTAATCCCATGGCTCATCTTTCAGAGCAGGATTGCTAAATTTAGAGAAAAAGAAAAGGATATCCATAAAACTGAATTTCAGATCAACAATGAATAATTTCTTTGTTTGTTTGTATTTTAGGGCTGCATCCATGACATATGGAAGTTCCCAGGCTAAGGGTTAAATGAGAGCTATAGGTGCTGGTTTACCTTACAACCATAGCAACACAAAATCCAAGCCATGTCTATGACCTACACCACAGCTTACGGCAACTCCATATCCTTAGCCCACCGAGTGGGGCCAGGGATTAAACCCACATCCTCATGGATCCTGGTCGGGTTCATTACTGCTGAGCCATGATAAGAAATCCCAATAATGGGAGTTCCTGTCATAGAGCAGTGGTTAACGAATCCAACTAGGAACCATGAGGTTGTGGGTTCGGTCCCTGGCCTTGCTCACTGGGTTAAGGATCTGGCGTTGCCGTGAGCTGTGGTGTAGGTCGCAGATGCAGCTCGGATCCTGCGTTGCTATGGCTCTGGTGTAGGCCAGTGACTATAGCTCCAATTGGACCCCTAGTCTGGGAACCTCCATATGCCACAGAAGCGGCTGTAGAAAAAGCAAAAAGACCAAAAAAAAAAAAAAAGAAATCCCAATAATGAATAATTTTTAAAAGTAAAATTATGCTCATGTAATATTTGGGATGTTCTTATACACACACACAAAAATGTTTATTTAAAATTCAAAGTTAACTGGGTAGGGTTTTATCTGGCAACCCTACTTCAGTATTTTTGGTTTTGTAAAAACCCTCAAAGATTATGTGATGTGGGACAGATGTTAGCTAACACTAGGGTGGTAATCCTTTTGCAAGATATATAGCTTTAATTACAATGGGATCACTTCTTTTGAGATCCCATTGACACTCTCAATATTGAACTGAAAACTGGATATCCTATGAATCTAGAAATATTGCCTCTAGGCCTAGATTCTGTTTATTACATGCTAGTAAGGCTGCAAGACCTTGATTGAGGAGTCTTAAGAATTCCCCAGAAATTCTTGGGCTAAGAGCAGGTAAACCAATAATATCAAATCAAGACAATAGTGACATAAAATAGAAATTTTCCATCTAGAATAACAGAAAAAGAATCTTGTTTTGCTGTTATTTTCTTCTTACTTCATTATAAATCTTGTTAATTTGTTTAAATAAACCTTAAGAATTGCCTAAAAAGGTTTTACAAAATTGTATCACACTTTTGTATTATTACGACCCTCTTAACATGCCATAGCCTTTCTCTATCATGTGAAGGGGTCACTCATCTGTGCATTTATCTGAATCTTTATGATTATTGAGTCTATTTTCTCTCTCTCTCTCTTTTTTTTTTTTTTTTTTTTGTTGTTGTTGTTCTTTTTTGCCTTTTCTAGGGCCACTCCCATGGCATATGGAGGTTCCCAGGCTAGGAGTCTAATTGGAGCTGCAGCCGCTGGCTTAATCAGAGCCACAGCAACGCAGGATCCAAGCCACATCTGCCACCTACACCACAGCTCACCCACTGAGCAAGTCCAGGGATCGAACCCGCAACCTTGTGGTTCCTAGTCGGATTCCTTAACCACTGAGCCACGATGGGAACTCCAAGTCTATTTTCTCTTGTTTAAGCCCCTGATAAACATTTACTTGATTTTTTTTTTTTTAATACTACACAGGGCAAATTCCTTCCAACAGGTCCTTTATTTTTTGTACTGGAATTATTTTCACATATTAACTCCAAATTTCAATCTTGTAGTAATTGGACCCTTACTACAAGTCATGAGAATGCTTCTGTATAAAGCAATCCACCGAGTGGGCATAACTGAGCTTACTAGGAACAACTGATGCAGGAACTATTTTCACCACAGTAGTCAGTCTGTTCTTTTCAGAGATTCTCCAGCCTGCTTCTCAGAAATTATTCATTTCAACTAAAAGTATCTACTAATCTCAAGGATGGATAATTGGTTTATCCCTGATGTGATAAATTGTACAATATGTTCCTCACCAGGGTTAATTCTTAAGTAGAAAGCAGACTTTCAGTTGTCTACTGCATGCAACTTTCCTTGTGTTCATGCTACAGCTATTCAAGATTTCCACATATTAAAAATCCTTATTTCTCCAGGAAACCATATTCCCTTGGGAATTATACCTGGAAATCTCCAAACTAAAGCAAGCACACATTACTTAGGATTACTACCTAGAGGGATAATAAACTTTCATGTGCTCTATTTGGGCTGTGGTTTCAACAGCAAGAATACAAACAAGAAAAATTGAGCTAGAATTTACCATTGAACCTGGTAGAAGCATAAAAGAAGAAAAAAAAGGAAAAGAAAAAAGTACTAATTTTGCTCTAGAGTGCAACCTTACATTCATTAATCGGGTGCTAGCACTGCTCTGAATTTATTTTTTCTGAGACAATAGAGTTAATAGTTAATATTTAATGTCATATCAATATGAAAAGCACTAGTCAGGTGCAATTGTATGCATCCTCATTTAAGGAAAAGGCTTCCTAAGATTAAATTCAATGTAATATTAAGACGTTATCGGAGTTCCTGTTGTGGCTCAGTGGTTAACAAAGCTGACTAGGAACCATGAGGTTGCAGGTTCGATCCCTGGCCTTGCTCAGTGGGTTAAGGATCCGGCACTGCCGTGAGCTGTGGTGTAGGTTGCAGATCTGGCTCGGATTCCGCATTCCTGTGGCTCTGGCATAGGCCAGTGGCTACAGCTCCGATTCGACCTGGGAGCTCCATATGCCGAAGGAGCGGCTCAAGAAAAGGCAAAAGATTAAAAAAAAAAAAAAAAAAAAAAAAAAAAAAAAAAAGACATGTTATTATGGCCTAGGCTTAGCATTTAAATAAGGATATTCATATTATCTTTAGAAGGACTAATAACTAATTTGCTTCTAATGATTTCTCTTACTTCAGTTGGTTTTTACATACCTTCAGAGCCTTAAACGTTAGCATTTAATCACTTCACATCAGATGTTAAGAGTTCCTGCTGTAATAAAAACAAAAACATAATAAGGAATTATTTTAGTCCATGTAAAGAATATTTTTATAAAATTCTGATGATCAGATCATGATTTTATATTGATACATAGTTAAATACCATAACATTCAATCTTTCAAGTACAAATGGTGTTTCTTAGTGCATTCACAAAGATACACAACCATCCCCACTATCTAATTCCAGAACATTTTCTAATTGGATATCATTTTTATATTTATCCTTTGGAGAAATATCTATTCAGATCCTTTCTCTACTGAAAAATTTGATTATTAGTCTCTTTATTATAGAAAAGATACTCTTTCTATATTCTGGATACTAAAATTTTATCAGCTATGTGTGGTTACAAACATTTTTCTGCCTTTTATGAGGGGACTTCATTTTCTTTCTTTCTTTTTTTTTTTTTTTGTCTTTTTGTCTTTTTAGGGCCGCACCCGTGGCATATGGAGGTTCCCAGTCTAGCAGTCCAGTCAGAGCTACGGCTGCCAGCCTATTGCTCCAGCCACAGCAACGTGGGATCTGAGCTGCATCTGTGACCTACACCACAGCTCACAGTAATGCTGGATCCTTAACCCACTCAGTGGGGCCAGGGATCGAACCTGCAACCTCATGGTTCCTACTCGGAATCGTTTCCACTGAACCATGATGGGAATTCCTGACTTTTCATTTTCATCCTAGTTTCCTCTGAAACACATTTCTATTTTTATGATTTCAATTTATATATTTTATTTTCACGTGTGGTTTTGGTGTCATATTTAAGAAGCCTTAGCCTAACTTAGTATCTTAAAGATTTAATCATATATTTTATTCTATGAGTTTCATACATTTATCTCTTACACTTAAAATGTAGTTCAATGCTTTTGTATATTGATATCCACTTGCCCCTAAAATAATTAGTCCTAAAACTGGTTTTCCCCATAAATTACCATGACACCTTTTCTGAAGATCAACTGGTCACTAACAATAGGGTGTCAAACTATGTTAGGCCAAAATTAACAGAACTGCAGAGAGAAATAAATGAATCCATTATCATAGTTGGAGAATTTGAAACCTCTATATCAGAAATGGTCAGATCCAGCAGGCAGAAAATCAATAAGGATATAGGTGAGCTCAAAAACACCATCAATAAAAAGGCTTTAAATGACATCTGTAGGTACTTGATCCAACAAGCGAATACAGATTCTTCTCAAGTTCATGTGGAACATTTATCAAGCTAGACCACATTCTGGGCCATAAGATACAACTTAAGAAATTAGAAAGAGGGGTTCTTTTCTGGTGCAGTTGGTTAAGTATCTGGCATTGTCACTGCACTGGCTTCGGTACTGCTGTGGCACGAATTTGATCCCTGGCCCAGGAACTTCCAGGTACCATGGAATGGCCAAAAAGAAAAAAAAAAAAAAGACCTATAAAGGAATAGAAATCATGAAATGTCTGCTTTCAGTTCATAATAGAGTTAAACTAGGAGTTAATATGAAAAAGATAACAAGAATCTCAAAGTACATAGAGATTGGGCAACACACTTCTAAATGAAAGATGGGTGAAAGAGAAATCTCAAGAGAAAATAAAAATACTTTGAACCAAATGAAAATGAAAACATAACTTATCAAATTTGGAAGATGCTGGAAATGCAGGGCTTAGAGGGAAATTTATATCATTGAATGAATATAATAGAAAACAAACAAACAAACAAACAAAAAAACAGAAAGACCCAGAATCAATCATTTAAGTTTCTCCCTCAGGAAACCGGTAAAAAAAAGAATAGCAAATTAGATCTAGAGAAATCAGAACAAAGTAAATAAAGAATTAAAGCAAATAAACCTAAATAGACATTTCTCCAAGGAAGACAAATGATAAGCCAGTAGGCAACATCGCTGATTATTAGAGAAATGCAAATGAAAACTACAATTAGGCACCACCTCACACTGGTTAGAATGGCCATTATTAACAAGTCAACAAACAACAAACGCTGAGAGGGTGTGGAGAAAAGGGAACACTCCTACACTGTTGGTGGGAGTATAAATTGGTACAACCACTATGGAAAATAGTATGGAGGTACTTCAAAAAAATAAATATAGAACTACCATGTGATCCAGCAATTCCACTCCTGGGCATATATCCAGACAAAACATCTGTTCAAAAGGATACATGAATGCATATGTTCATCACAGCACTATTCACAATAGTCAAGACATAGAAACAACCTAAATGTCCATCGACAGATGAATGGAGTAAGATATGGTACATACGTACACATATATACAGATAAGGATTGGGATGAATGGGGATTTTGGGGTTGGTAGATGCAAACTATTATATTTAGAATGGATAAGTAATGGGTCCTACTGTACAGAACAGGGAACTATGTCCAGTCTCTTGGGTTAGAATATGATGGAAGATAGTATGAAACAAAAAGGATGTGTGTGTACACATATTTCTGGGTCACTTCTGCATAGCAGAAATTTAAGGAACAATGTAAATCAAGTATAGTTTAATAAACAAAGAACAATGGCATACAAAAAAATCAATGAATATAAATCAGGTAATCAATGCAGAAAATCAATAAAACTGAAAGCTGGTACCTTAAAAAGAACAATAAAACTGATAAGCCTTTTGCCAAACTAAGAAATATAACATGAAGACACAAATTCCTAATATCATAAATGAAGAGTGTACGTTACTCCAGATTCTATGGGGTAGTTAAAGGATAATAAATGAATACTCTTTACAACTCTATGCCTTCAAATTTGATGACCTTGATGAGATGGACCAATTCGTTGAAAGACACCATTTTCCAAAACATACAATAACACCATTTTCCAAAACACATACAATAAGAAATAGACAATCTGAATAGGCTTATATATATTAAAGAAATTGAATCAATAATTAATAACCTCCATAACAGAAAGCATCAGATCCATAGGAATTGACTAGTGAATTCCACCAAAAACTTAAGAGAAATTTTACTAATTCCCTACAATCCCTCTCATACTACACAAACAGAGAGAATACCTCCTAACTTATTATATGAGGGAGGTCAGCATTAACCTAGTACCAAAGCCAGGAAAAATACTAAAAGAAAATAAAATTACAAATAATGCTCATCAACATTGATGTAAAGTTTCTCAACAAAAATTAGCAAATTGAATCCAACAATACATAAATACAAATAAACACCAAGACCAAGTGGGATTTCTCCCAGGTATGCAAGGCTGGTTCCACACTGGAAAATCATTTAATTTAATATACCTCATCAACAGACCAAAAAAGGGAAGTCACATGATGCAGAAAAAGCATTTGAGAAAATCCACAACCCATTCGTGTTAAAAATGCTCAGTAAACTAAGAAGAGAGGGAAACTTCCTCAATGTAAATAATATCTACAAGACACCTGCAAGTAACATACCTACTAGTGATAAATTCAAAATTTTGCTACTAAAATCAAGAATAAGGCAAAGATGTCCCCTCTCATCATTTGTTTTCAGCATCACATTGGAAGGTTAAAATAAGGAAATAAAAAATACTCAGATTAGGAAGGAAGAAATTAAACTGTCTTTACTGCATTGACACTTTGTTTCATTGGCAGTCCATCTTACATATATGTAGAAAATCTAGAAGAATCAGCCAAAATCTCTAGAAACTAATAAGAAATTATAGCAAGACATCAGGATTAAAAAGTCAATAATATTAATAAATGTTAATATACAAAACTCAATCTCTTTCCTATATGCCAGGAATGAATAAATAGAAATTAAAAACAAAATTTCATTTACATTAGTACCCCAAAATGAAATACTTAGATATGTCTAATAAAATATGTTCAAGGTTTATATGAGGAAAACAAAACTCTGATAAACAAAATCAAATAATTAAATAAGTATAGATATTCCATGTTCATGAATAGGAAGATCCAATATTTTCAAGATGTCAGTTTTTTCCATCTTTATCTATTATTCAATTCAATCTCAACCAAAACCCCAACAAAATTTTTGTGGATATTATTTATGAATATTGTTTTACCTTGATAAATTTATCCTTTTATAATTATAGATTTACTTTTTTTTTTTCCTTTTTAAGGCCCCACCTGAGTGACATGGATGTTCCCAACCTAGGGGTCGAATTAGAGCTACAGCTGCGGTCTACACCACAGTAGCAACACTGGATATGAGTTGCATCTGTGACCTATGCCGAGATTTCCTAGAATGCCTGTGGCAATCTAGGTTCTTAACACACTGAGGAAGGTCAGGGATCAAACACAAATCCTCACAGAGACTATGTCAGGTTCTTAACCCGCAGAGCCACAATGGGAACTTTCATAAATTTTCCTTTTATCTCTACATTTTTTTTCTTAAAGTATAATATTTTTCTATATTATTAAAGCCACTGCAGCTCTCTTTGGCTTATCATTCCCTTTCATTTATTTTCAAATTATTTGTGTTTTAAATCTAACATATGCTTCTTATAGACAGCGGAAAGTTGGATCATGCTGCATTAAATAATAAAATATTCCAACAATATTTGCCTTTTTGTTGGAGTGTTTAATCCGTTTAGGTTTAGTTCATTACTTAAAAGATAACTTAACTCAGTTATTTTGGAATGTTTGATGTCTTTTTTGCTCTTCAAAACTGTAAGAGCAGATCCATGTCTTTCACCAAATTGGAAAGATTTTGACCCCTATTTCTTCAACCTCCCCCCTCCATTATGATCCTTATATTTACTGTAAATATTGGTATATCAACTATCTGAAGCTCTGTTCATTTCTTCAATTCTTTCTTCCCTCCCCATAAAATGGATACTTTCAACTGATCTATCTTCAAGTTTGCTAATTTTTTTTTTTTTTTTTTTTTGTCTGCTAAAATTTTCTTGATCCCTTTTAGTAAATTTTTTGTTTCAGTTAAACTTCAACTCCAGAAATTCCATTTGGTTGTTTTTTAAAAATGATTTATATTTTTTTTAACATTCTCTATATGGTAAGGCATCATTTTAATATCTCTTGTTTCTTCACACATGGTTTCCTGAAGTCTTTAAACATATTTAAACAGTTATTTAAAGCTTGTGTTGAGTAAATTCAATGTTTTGGGCTTTCTTGGGGACAGTTTCTACTGACTGCTTTTTTTCCCTCTTTCTATATATTGGTCAAACTTTATTTCTTAGTTCTCTTTCTTGCTTTTTTTGTTCCACAAAAAACTGAACATTCATAATAATATAATGTGTCAATCTGGAAATCAGATTTTCTCACTCAATTATTGCCATTTTGGCTGTCTTTGTTTATCTCTCCATTTGGTTTTGGCTTGTTTTGTTTGTTGTGTTACCTTTTTGAACTATTTTTATAAAAATATCATTTCAAACATTGGAACTCTGTGAAAAACACTAGGAAAAAGAAGCCACATTGAACTGATTAGAAATTTTAGAAGGGAAGCTGATAAAAAAATACAAAAATAATTCCATATACCAGAAATATGCTATATATGAAGAATTAAAACTTACCTCTTTCTTTGTCAGTTGTGACACTGAAATCTGTGACTGATTAATTTACTGCTTGGTGAATAAATGGAGATTGCCACAAATGCCTGGAACCAATAAGTCACACTAAAATTTAAAAAATGAAGAAAATAAACATAAATCTAGTGACTCTTGTGCAGAACCAAATGAATAACTCTAAATCAATAAATTATTAAACTTAAAATATCAATTATTAACATATGTATTTTATCGCTGTATTTAAATAATATTATCACTGCTCTGAGCTAATCAATTCTTGTTATCAATAATTCACTAGTCTATTCATTTAATGGAATTACCAATGAAAGTAGAACATGAAAAAGCAAGTTACTGATGTATTTATTCAATCATTTCATATATTTATAGTTAATAAACTATACAACCAGTCTATTCAGATGACTTTGTACCTATTATTTTCTGACACAATTGCTAGTCACACAACTGCTTATCATTATTACTATTAATTTCTGTTCAATGTATACTTTTTTTTCTATGTGACATTTACAAAGGAAGACTGCTTTCTTTGGAATGAACTTTATTTTTTCATTTTCTCTGATAATACAATGAGACCATGATTATAGAGCATAAATCATGTATTGCACATTTTAATGAAAATAAATATTGAAGTTAAAAATAAAGGTACATTACACTTAAAGTAAGAAAACAAAATACATTATAATTACAAGAATATATGGAATAATATTTGTTGCAAATGTTTTTCCTCATAATGTTCAGGTAAATTTTTATTGAGCAAATCATAGCCAGAAAATATTACTGTAACATTAGTAAAATACCACTCAAACATGAAAATATTTGAAATGCTTAATTTAGGAATAACAAAGAAAAAGTGATGGTTTCTAGTATCTTGATAATTCTTCCTCCAAAGGAAGTGGCACCTAATCCCCAATGGAATTTTATTATCTTCAGGTTTTATTCAGTCAAGACTACATTCATGGAAAGAATGTAAATTTACCCAGGGAATAATTATTTTACCAACCTTAATTTTTAAATCTGGTAGCTCTGTAGTATTCCACATTAAATAATTATATACGTACACAAACACACACTGGACTCTTCCCATCATTATCCTCCTAGTTACTTTTGAGTGACGTAGTGGACCCTGAGGTCTCTGTAACATTCTTTCCTCTTTTCACCTATTATGTAGTATACAGTTGGAAGAGGCATGACTATTCCATATGGAATGATCTTATGCTTTTTACCACTATTGAATGGTTCATAAATCCCAGGCATAGAACAATGGTATGTGTATGGGACACTAGTGTGAGCACAGGAAATGATTCAGATTTCATTGAATGTACTTGGATTTCAGAAAATTTGCTAAGAACATTGAAACACAGATTCTTCTTCATCAAGTGATATGTAACTTGAAGCCTGGCTCTGCAGAAGCCATTTGCTTCTTTGAAGGAAGCCAGTTTGAGGATGAGGCTGACACAAAAAGGAAAGAATAGTGGATACGAACAGAAAGTAACAGAACAAGAATCTTGATTAAAGGAATAAACAGAGTCTTTCTATATCCTTTGCTCTTTCAGCTAGTTTTAGTTGGATTATTAATCAACCAACTTTTGAAGGAAGCAGATACATAAATCACACATGATTATTATTTTCTATTTTCTACATGAAGAAACATCATTTATTTAAAAACATATTATACATTCATTATCTACATAAAACTTCTGCCTTGATTGAGAAACTTTGGCTGGGTTAAGAACAGGAGTTTTATGTCGCATTTACAGTTGACTTTCACATGTCCTTAATTTCTAGTAAAGATCAAGTTTCCACCAATAAAAAATGCCATGCACCTGGTGGTATTTATGACTTGCATTAGTCAGTAATTAATACTGTTGCCAATTCAAAGTCGTATGACATTTATAGAGCTCCAAGGACTATTTAATCCAGTTTAAGAAATACTTGATAATTTTTGCTTAAGAGAAAGTATTTTTCATAATATAACTGTGACCAAGCTCCAACTCACAAATTCTTTGTTGTTTTTCCATCATGCAATAATGTGGATTTAAACTCATGTATAAATATTTTATAATCTATTTTTACATGGATACCAATTTTTCTTATGAAATCATATTACTAAAAAGTTATGTTATATGTTTTTATTAAAAATATACACATAGAAGTTCCCATTGTGGGCTCAGTGGTTAACAAATCCAACTAGGAACCATGAGGTTGTGGGTTCGATCCCTGGCTGTGCTCAGTGGTTTAGGGATCCAGTGTTGCTGTGAGCTGTGGTGTAGGTGGTAGACGTGGCTCGGATCCTGTATTGCTGTGGGCTATGGCATAGACCGGTGGCTACAACTCCAATTAGACCCCTGGCCTGGGAACCTCCATATGCCGCAGGTGAGGCCCTAGAAAAGGCAAAAAGACAAAATATATATGTGTGTGTGTGTATGTGTATATATATATAAACATATAATCACTTATCCGTTGGTCTCTTCTGTTCCTTAAAAGAAAGCTAAAAGAAATGTAATTATAATCAATCATTTAAATTGAACATTCTTTTATTATGCTGTCAGTGAAGCTTCTCTAAATCAATATCTCTCAAACTAGAGAAATAAGACAAATATGAAACATTTAAGACAAAATTTCTAATGAAGACCACATTAAAATTGAGTTTAAGTGTTATTTAACTAAAATGGTTTGAAGATTTGGTAGGATTACAGGTGATTGGCTATGTTTGGAGGATTTATATAGTATAGTTTATTCTTTCTGTTTGAGCTAAATAATTTTTGATGTAATTTTTAATTTAAAAATCACATCACATTTACTCTGTAAAGGTCACTGACATAGAAGCTGGAAGTGGGGAGTGAAATAGGACACAGCCCC
Source organism: Sus scrofa (assembly GCF_054392235.1). Lineage (NCBI taxonomy): Eukaryota > Metazoa > Chordata > Mammalia > Artiodactyla > Suidae > Sus > Sus scrofa. Next base: position 182,492,803 of record NC_139383.1, on the reverse strand, counting down.
TGCCTATAAAGTACTTACATTCTCCCCTTGTTGGGGTGATGTAAACTTTAACAAGTACATGACCATCAATCACCAAGATGCTGCCCTAGTTCTACATGATAATTTCTTTGTTGTTGTTGTTGTTTAGGGCTACACTCCACAGCAAATGGAAGTGTGGGGGTTCCCAGGCTAGGGGTCTAATCAGAGCTACAGCTGCTGGCCTATGCCACAGCCACAGCAATACAGGATCCAAGCTGCGTCTACAACCTACATCACAGCTCATGGCAACACTGGATCCTTAATCCACTGAGTGAGGTCAGGGATCGAACCCACAACTTCATGGGTATTAGTCAGGTTTGATACTGCTGAGCCATGACAGGAACTCCATGGAATTTTTCCTTCGACCTTTAGCCCTTTAGTCTGTAGTCAAATTATCTACCATCTATCTCTGAATAATATTTTCTCACACTACAAAAACTATAACCATGTCAGTAGAAGTTAAAATGTATTAAACTTTACATTTTCATATTATGATTGCATATAACATGGCTTTGGTTATGTGGGAGGAAACATCTCACTAAATTTGGAGATTCAGCTAAATTTTTTATAAGTGCATTAATTAATATTTTAGTGATATAATTGATATTTATTGAACAGCTACTATATGATAAGCATTGTACTAGCTGTAGCCAAGTCCATTCAGACTTAATGATTTTCTCTAAAATCTAGTCAAAGAGGAAAATACATGCCTTTGTAAATGAAATTGGCAGAGATAAGGACTTTCCCTAGGCAGGAGTGCATTTGCATTATATAAATATTTCACACTGGGCTAGAAAATCTTATCGTGGTAGAACCCCACATATTGTGCATTTTTCTCTAACTTAAATGTACTCTTTGATATATTATGAATTAGTTTAAAAGGCCATTGAAATGGGGAATTTTAGAAAACATATTTTCCCTCCATTGTCACTCAAGATTTTATTTTTATATTTACAAATATATTTTTAAATATCTTTGATATTTTATAAATTATTTTGTATATAAGTATCATCAGCATAAATATATTGATGATAATAAATATCTAGTATATAATGCTTTATACATAATTTATATTATTCTAATATTTACATTGTTACTGGAAATATTTCTACTGAACAGTTGTAGTTAAATTATGATTATAATCTGGCCTGTAAAAGCAAATGTGTACATCTAACTGATATTAAATTTGAATCTACTAAAATGGTCAAAATTTTAATGAAATTCTTTGGATCACAGTAATTTATAGGCCATATCTTCACTACATAAATATATATATATGCATAATCTCACCTCCTGGTACTGATGATGGTATGCTCCCTCTGTACCCACTTTGGTAAGAATTTTTATCATGAATGGATGTTGGATTTTGTCAAATGCTTTTTCTGCACCTATTGAGATTATTGTGTGGTTTTTGACTTTCCTTTTGTTAATGTGATATATTACACTGTTGATTTGTATATGTTGAATCATCCATGTGAATTTGGGATGAATCCCTCTTGGTCATGGTGTATGATCTTTTTTATATGTTGCTGGATTTGGCTGGCTAAAATTTTGTTGAGAATTTTTGTGTCTGTATTCATCAAATATATTGGCCTATACTTTTCTTTTCTGGTAGTATCTTTGTCTGGTTTTGGTAATAGGGTGATGGTGGCTTCATAGAATGTCTTTGGGATTATTCCTTCTTCTTCAACCTATTGGAAAAGTTTAGAATGATGAGTATAAGTTGTTTTTATGTTTGGTAGAATTCTCCTCTGAAGCCATCTGGTCCTGGACTTTTATTTGTAGGGAGTGTTTTTACTACATATTCAATTTCATTTCTAGTTATCAGTATGTTCAGATGATATATTTCTTCTTGATTCAGTTTTGGTGGGCTGTAGGTATCTAGAAAGTTGTCCATTTCTTCTAGGTTGTCAAATTTTTTGGCATATATAATTCTTCATAGTATTCTCTATTTTTTTTTTGTATTTCTGCAGTATCTATTGAGATTTCTCATTTTTCACTTCTTATTTTGTTTATTTGAGTTCTTTCTCTCTTCTTGATGAGTCTGGCTATGAAATGAGACATTATCTGCCTCACATTACAATGCCCCTTGTCTTCATTCTCTTGGGATGCTATAATAGAATACCATAGACTGGGTGGCATATGAACAATAGAAATTTACTTCTCACAGTTTTTCAGGTTGGGAGTCAAAATCAGGTTGCCACAATGTTCAGGTTCTGGTGAGGACCTCTTCAGGTGCACACTGTTGCCTTTTTGCAAGGTCCTCACATGGTGGAAGTGGTGAGAAAGCTCTCTGGGTCCCCTTTGATAAGGGCACTAATCCCATTCATGAAGGTTATAACCCTATGACCTAATCACCCACTAACTGTCCCACTTCCTAATACCATCACACTGGGGATTAGGATTTCAACATGAGTATGCAGGGACAATAATATTTAGGCCATAGCACCACTCATACATAACTGCATGGAAATATATCATTTGAACATACTGATAACTAGAAATGAAATTGAATATGTAGTAAAAACACTCTAACTGCATGGACTTTCCTGTGCAACCTCAAATATATCAAGTTTTTTATTTATTAGCATACACACTTCCCTTGGCCTGGAACACTCCTTCTGCTAACTATTGCTCAAAGAGGCCATTTCTAGATCCACTGAACTCAATCAGATTTCCCTGGTAGACTGTCATAGAACCTTGTAATTGTTCTCCATTTCACCTTCAAAAGTATGTATTAATTAGTTTTCCATAGCTGTTAACTACAAACTGGGTGACTTAAAATAACAGAAATTTGTTGTCGTGAGATAACTGTGAAGTTCTGTAGCCCAGAGTTCTTGAGTCAATGTGTCTGCAGGGTCATGCTTTCTCTGAAACCTATAGGGGAGAAGGAGTATCCTTCCTTGTCTGTTCTGGCTTCTAATGCTTGCTGGCAATCCTAGGTTTTCCATGCCATGTGGAAGCATGACTGCTTCTCTCTGTCTCCATTGTCATCTTCTCCTCGTGAAATCTGGCTCTGGCTCTTCTCTTCTAAGGAGAAGAATAAGACCTACTCTAAATCAGTATGACTTTATCCTAACTTGATTCCATGTGCAATTGCTCTACTTCCAAACATATTCACAGGTACTGGGGATTAGGACTTCAGCTATTTTTGGGGGAGACACAATTTAACCAATAACACTATGTAATTCTATTTTCCAAGGGTGACAGTTTTTCTAATACCTGGCTCTTTCAACTGCAGGAGCATCTACTTTGTCTCCTTGCCATCCCACATGCCTAGAAAAGTTCATGCTTAGCACAATATCTTGCACATAAGAAATGTTCAATAGATTTTATTAGATAAGTGAATGTATAATTCAGAACCTATGGTCAGTTTTTATTTTCATTTCTAGCAACCTTGGAAAATCTCTTTAGAATTTCATTCCAAGGCCAGTGTTTCAACTTATGTCCATTGTTTACCTCCTCTCACTTTCTCAAGGATTCTCTTCCTGCAGTTCTCTTTTTTTTTTTCCCATATAAGCATTTTATTCCCATCTATTAAGTTCTTCTCACTGGGATACAAACATATTCCAAAATTTATTATTATTTAAAAATACAATTTATGGAATTTCCGCCATGGCGCGGCAGAAACAAATCCAACTAGAAACCATGAGGTTGCAGGTTTGATCCCTGGCCTTGCTTGGCGGGTTAAGGATCTGGCATTGCCATGAGCTGTGGTGTAGGTTGCAGACACAGCTCGGATCTGGCATTGCTGTGGCTGTGGCTGTGGCTGGCAGCAACAGCTCCGATTAGACCCCTAGTCTGGGAACCTCCATATGCCACTGGTGTGGCCCTAAAAGGACAAAAGATATATATGTTTATATATATATAAAAACACACACACAATCACACACATATAATTTATAATTTCACTGAATCAGTTTCAGCTGGATGTGTGAAAGACAGTTTTAATTGTAACTCAACAAATAAAATACAAAACTATATATGCTCATAAATATATTCTATTCTTACATAATACAGAGCACTTGCTATTGTTTTGTAAGAAAATGGGAAATTTTCTAACTTCTCCAAAGTTAACTACTTGCTTCAATATGATCAAATTCATACCCACATGCTTGTATTTATACATTTATATTACAGAATTTCTGTTACAATGCTGAATCTAAGCTGATTTGTTTTATGGATTATACGACAAACTTAACATTTTAGTATCAGAAATGCACTTAAATGATCTGAAGAAACACAATTATGACAAATATGGTCAATATTTATGCACACATGAACAATGACAACTGTCTCCTGACAACTATTCAAGCAGAAGTAGTTTTAAAATGACATTACCTTAAGACACAACTCATTTTCAGAGGCATTAATATGTGGAAATATCCCTCTTAGAATGATGAAATGTAGTTAGATACAAATAGATGTAAACTACTAGATTTCTAGAGAAAAAGAAAAATAGGGACAAAGTACATACTAAATTCATGATTTTAAAATTAGGTTACTTTGGAAAAGAGAAGTACTTTAATATACCCCAATTAATTATTTGGCTATAGTGAAATTTATAATGCAATGATAAAAAGGAGACCAAAACATTTGAAAAAATGCATACAGTACATTGAAATTGAGGCAAAATAAATAAACAAAAGTTCATAAGTTACAACTTGAAAGCTCAAAAATTGAAAATAAAAACAAAATAAAATTAGAAGAAAAATTAGGAAAATATAATGTGCAGTAGGTTAAATTCTAATGGTTTTCAATTTATAAATGTCAATATTTCAGAGCAACTGAACGTTTGAGTGTCCGCCATTATGACCTAAAATTTAAGTATGTAATTCATTTTTGATTAGCAGAAATTCATAAAGGAAGGATTGTAGTAAGAATGCAGAAGCAGCAGAGCAAAATTGACAGAGGGTGGCTCTTGATATAATGTTCTGACCTTTAAAAAGGCTTTTTTACTCTGTTTTACAAAGGACTATTACATAAAGGAAGAAAGTATGGCCTTGAAGGCAAGTCACTTGAATCTATGAAAAGATGCTTTCACTAGCAAAGGAAAGTGATACTAATTTAAGTGGTTTGGACCTGAATAGAATATTTGGAAACTTAAAATAATATAAATCCTAATTATTTCCTTTATTTTTAGCAACAATTTAAATGAAATATCAAAAAAGAAAGGTAGGACATATGTATCCTTTACAAGACTTGCACACTGGGGCAAATGAGTTTAGCCATTCATAAAATGCCATTAAATTACTAAAATTTAATTAAATGCATTAAAATAAAAAACAATATTGAGATTACTTATATGAACATTCCATATTGGAAATGCACATTTTATTCTCATAAATGTACATTTTGCCATATCGGATAATCATTATAAGAATCAGATATAAGCTATTTGCTATTTCATGACAAATAATCAAATTTATATAAAAGGCTGACTAAACAAATATATATGTAATAATAGTACATAAAATAACTTTCAACTGTGCTTACAGGAAAACAACAAAATAAAAAATGAAAATTTCCAGAGTAAAAAAAAATAATAAATTGTTTAGCTTAAGACCCACCTGAGTCAAAGCATTAAGAGGTCCAGAAGTTGTTGTCCTTAGTGTACTCCCAGATTGTTTTTGTTTTTTAATTAATAGACTTTATTGCTGTAAATTTACATATGGAAAAGCACAGATCTGAAAAATACAGCCGTATGAGCTTGGTAGCTTGGGTAAATGGCTGCAAATTATCCCTTTCCCTATAACTAAGCCCTTTGCCAATATTATCCCACACTGACTCTGGGGTGGCCTTGTGATTGTTCTGTCCAATGGAATATAGGAGCATGAGATATAAGCAGAGCTGTGAAGAGTGCTTTCACATGGGACTTACTAGCTTACTGCTTTGGGGAACCTGTAGTGGGGAGGGGGAAAGGCCCTCCCAGAACAAAGGGAAGGCAACCTGCAACATTAGCACCTATATGCACATGCACAATTCTGTAACAATGTAACATAACCTGAATGCATGGGTGCAAGCATATCTATAACTGTCCACTCAGAAATTAGGGAATGTATGTTACATTATAAGGGGGACGAAGGGACCAAAGTGTAAAAGAAAAAAATAATGGAGGGTATATATGACAGAGCCCTGCTGTGTTCAAGGCTCAGCCTTTGGATATGAATCCACTAAGCCAGTGCCAGCACAAATAAATGCTTCTTCCTGGATAAAAGGCCTTGGTGTCCTGTTTCCCTGTACATAAGTCCTGCAACATTTCTTGGAGGCTTGTCTGAGATTTGGAGACAGTGATTACGCCTTTGTCACTGGAGTACAATCCCTGGGATGCATGGAGAGATGACATCCCCTGGCACCAGTGTACTGGATTGATGTAGGAGACTAGCCCTCCTGGTGTGTCAGGGTGAGGTTCCCAGAAGCACAACAGAACCCGGTGAGGCCCAGGAGCCAGCCAAGGGAGCACCGCCCATCAGACTGATAAGAACCAGGTTCAATTTGGTGGCATGACCCTAAGAGGCAGAAGGGGAGCCTGATCATCTCCCAGAGTTGCCCTAGTAGTCCCACAGAACCTCTCATAGAGGAAATGGGAGACAAAACTGCAACTCTAAGGTGCAGAGCAGTGGGTTGGAGATGTTGCGTGAATGCGAGTGAATGGGATGGATGACAGGAGAGTTCTGACTAGACCAGACAGGCTGAAGCAAGTGTTGAGTCCCAATATGCAGTTCTATGGCAATCCTCATATGGCTCACAGTGGCCCTCTTTGAAGGGGTCCTGACATTGGGGTTTAACAGTCCCACCAATGCTAAGAGGTGCCTGAAATATCTCCCCTGGGAGAATGGCTGGAGATGGACGAAGTGATTGATTACTGCTTCCCTCTCCCCTCCATGTGTGTGACTGTTGTCTTTTAGGGGGAAGAAATGAGTGGCAAACAGAGTAAACATATCCCCTTAGAGTGTATGGTTAAAAAAAAAAGAATTAGGAGGAAATATTCAGGAGATTACAGTATTAAGTTGACTCCCAGAAAACTTCAGACATTCTGTGATATAGATTGGCCTTCGTTCAGGGTGGACTGGCCTTCTGAAGGGTCACTAGTTAAAGAACTAGTTAACAAAGTGCTTAGAGTTGTCATGGGTGATCCAGGGCACCCAGACAAGTTCCCTTGCATTGACTACTGGCAAGACATGGTCCTTTCTATGCCACCTTCTCTAAAAGCCTGTGGGGAAGAAAACTGTGAAATCATGATTGCTTGGATAACAGCTCCCTCAAAATGCTGACCAGAACCCCAAAAGCCTGTTTCATCTGAGGAACCAGAGGAAATTCCCCCACCCCCACCTATGCACCATTGCACCCTCTGCTGCCACCCTCATTTCCAACAGCCATGGCCATGCCAGAGGTGGCTGCCTCCCCCGAGAGCAGCCCCTCCCCTGACTCACCCATGACTTTATCAGTACCCCCCTCTCCATAGCCTCCAGTTTTAACCCTGTATACACCAGCTGGGAGTCAACCAAAAAGCTGGGCCAGCAGGGACAGTCCCTCTCCACCAAAATGCCAGGAGGCCCCACAAATGCCACTGAGAGAAACCAGAAGGCCTGTCAATTTTGATCAAGAGGGTCAAATTCGAGGAGGCCAATGTGTTTTTGTGTACCAACCCTTCGCCACCACTGACCTCCTTAATTGGAAAAAATCATACTCCCTCCTACACTGAAAAGCCCCAGGCTATGAGTGACCTAATGCAGTTCATCATTCAAACCCACAAGCCTACCTGGACTGAATGCCGTCAGCTTCTAAAGAGTGGCACCAAATTACTCTGGCAGCTTTAAAATGGTTAAAACAAAAAAACAAAAAACACACCCCAGCAGGGACAGTTAATGTGCAGGTTACGCCCAGAGCCTATTCCCTGAGAAAAGGGAAAAAAAAAAAAAAAAAGGAAAAAGGCTATAAACATGAACAAAACCTCAGAGATGCTCCAGGGACCTGGAGAGAATCACAATCAATTTTATGAGAGACTATGTGAAGTGTTCCACCTCTATACCCCCTTAGACCTGGAAGCAACTGAAAACCAGCAGATGGTCAATGCAGCCTTCATGAGCCAGACACAAGGGGACATCTGATGCAAGCTCAAAAAGTTAAGAGGGTTTTACAGGCATAAATGCTAGTCAGTTGCTGGGGATAGCAACCAAAGTGTTTGTCAACCATGACCAGGCAGCACTAAAGGCTGAAAACAAAAAAGAAAAACAAATGCAGAAAAGGGGGTGAGCCTACTGGCAGCTACCTTGGTGAAGCAAATGGAAGGTGCCCCACAAGCCCGAGGCCAAGGCCAGAAAGGGGGGCAATGAGAAGGACCGTCTCACCCAGGGCTAAAACTGGGATGAACCCAATGTACTTACTGTTGCCAGGAAGGCCACTGGAAAAATGATTGCCCCCGATTGTCAGATGATTTCCAATCAGGCCCTAAGCAGAGGGGAAGAGGCCAGGTGGTCTGGGGCCAATATCAACCAACCCAACAGCCACATGGGGCCCCCCAAAATGATTTTGTACAGCTTGGCTGCTATAGGAAACTATGAGGAAAAACAGACCGGGGTTCATTCTGTTAGGCCCCCAAGAACCTATGGTCTAATAAATGTAGGGGGCCAGCCCATTGACTTCATGGTAGATACTGGGGCAGAACACTCAGTGGTAACTCAGCCTATGGGCCCATACTCACAGAGACAAGCCACCATTGTAGGGGCCACAGGAGATGGAACATGATGCCCCTTCCTGCTGCCTAGATGATGTAGTTTGGGGAGACAGAGTCATTCATGAATTTCTATACCTCCCTGACTGTCTTGTGACTTTGATGGGATGGAACCTGTTGGGAAAGCTAAAGGCCCAGATTTGTCAAGAAAAAGTTAAATACCTTGGCTTTCACAAAACCCAGGGACAATGCCAATTCAGCCGTGAGAGAAAGCAGGCTGTCTGCTCAATCCAGGTTTGGGAATTTCTCAGGGCTAAAGGTTTCTACAGGATCTGGATACCTAATTTCTCCACTTTGGCAAAACTCCATTATGAGGCCACAAAGGGGGGAAAACAAGAACCTCCTTGTGGGAACAAGTGCAAAAAAAAATTTTTTTTTTTAATTAAGCAGGCCCTCACCAATGCATGTGGCTCAGGGCTCCTTGACATGGCCAACCCCTTCTTCTTGAACATGCATGAGAGCACTGGGGTCACACTGGGGGGTCTTAACTCAAATACTGGGGTCATGGCATCTTCTAGTGGCATATCTTTCCAAACAACTTGACTCTGTGGCCCAGGGATGGCCACCCTGCCTGCAGGCACTTGCAGCCACAGCACTCAGTGTCAGAAGCTAATAAATTGACTATGGGACAAAAACTAACAGTCCGGAGCCACATTTGATGCTGCACATTAATGGAATATAAGGGACAATACTGGCTGGCTAATGCCCAGATGGTCAAATATCAGGGAATGTCATGTGAAAATCCATGCATTCACCTAGAGGTGGTAAGGATTCTAAACCCTGCAACCCTGCTTTGTTGGGATGGGCCAGCCAGAGCATGACTGAGTTGATGTCATGGATAAATTATTATCCAGTCAACAGGGTTTAATGGGCCAGCATTTGTGCCTAAAGTAGTACAATTGGTTAAAAATCACCTGGGAGTTGCACACAGCCTATTGGGCTCAGGGCCCCAGGAAGGTAGAACAGATGAATCAGACCTTGAGACCACAATTAATCAATTAAACAAACTGTGCCAGGAGACACACCTGCATTAGGACCAGCTCTTGCCAGTAGCCTTGCTATAAATTAGGTCCAGCCCTGCTAAGCAGACTGGGTTTTCTCCTTATGAAATCCACAACGGATGTCCCCCTTCTTTCATTAAACTAGGAAACCTACACCCTAAGGCAGCATATGCAGGCACTAGGTTCCACCTTGGCCACCCTCAATCAATGGGTTAGGAAGTGGCCACCTGTAAGCCGAACCACAGACTCCCATCCCTTCAAACAAGGGAATGCTATATGGGTAAAAGTGTGGAATGCCCAACCATTAAAACCTCTTTGGAGGGGCCCATTTATTGTCATTTTATCCACCCCTACTGTAGTAAAGGTGGCAGAAGTGGCTTCTTGGACTCACCACAGCAGAATAAAACCAGCATCATGACACTGGGAGTGCTTCCCTGATCCCTCTACACCATACAAGCTGACCATCTGAAAGAAACAAGCTGCAGCTCCAGAGACCTATGAGGATGACAGCCCTGTCCTAGTCACTCTGGAAGCTGACTAGTCTATGCGCAGCAGAAGCTTGAAGAATCAGCCACCAGAAGGGATATATAGACTGTGTCCATTCCTCATTTTGGTCCCCTTATTGTGATGAACTGCCACCTTTGTACCTGTCTGTTATTGTGGTCATTGTCCTAATCTTTGCCATAGGGCTAGCAGAGACTGCTCTGGCTGATTGGAAATGTAGCAAAAGGTTCCTGCGTGTGCTCTGCTTCATATTCTGGGTAGGATGTTTTGTTACTTGGTTGCTTGGTTTCTTCTGGTCTGGGCCCCTTTTGACCCTCTTGTAGATTTAAATTCCAACCTTGTGATAAGTGTATGGGGAAGATTTGGTATCAAAGGAAGGTTGGATCATCCTTCACCTCCTGTAACTACCAGCAACTGCTTGTTATTGAGGTACCACCCCTACCCTTTGCACATATAATGGTAAAAGATATTGGATGGGAAGGATAAAAACAAAATACTTAGAAGGGTACACTTGCCAAGGACCAAAAAAAGGGGGGGACAGGGGCTTGGGCCTGTTGGACATATAATGGACATTGGGGCATGTCTGATGGAAGAGAAATTCAGAATCATGCCCAGGCTCAGCTAGCCAGGGGACTCTGCAAAGGATAAAACAACAGGCAGGCCCAAGGTCCCCGCAATTTGGGTCCAGCCCAATCTACGACCAACTCCAGAAGGACCTGGGTCCAGACCTGGACCTCTCCATCCTAGGGAAGAACATTTTCATTGACTTAGATAAAAGGATTACCCATGAATTCAATGTCACTGACTGTTGGGTCTGTTGAGGGGCCCTTATGAGTAAAAAACAGCCTTGGAAGGGGACCAGCCTAAATCCACTCCATTTACTTCAATGAAATCATTCTGTAACAGAGAGAGAAAACACCTGACCCCAAAGTTGGGTCTTCGCCTCAGAGGTGATTTGGGAAGAGTGCATTAGTAGAATAGGACCCAATTGTACACAACAGGTAGGAGAAACTCCATGCAAAAGAAGGCTTTTTTGGGACTCTACCAGTTTCAAGTGGTGGCCAAACACTCCTACCTGGCCTCTCCAGTTAACACCTCCCAGTGCCAGTCCTCTCCCTATCAAGCCATAGTCAACTGTACTATACATATGGAAGAGGCCAATCCATTCTACCACATACCTGAAATTAGTAAACACTGGGACAACTTTGCTCTTAGCAACCCCGAACACTTGAGGGCACCTGACAGACTGTTTTGGATATGTGCAACAAGAGCATATACACAACTCCCTGCTCAATGGAAAGAGAGTTGTACCATTCAAATAATCCAACTGGAATTTTTCCTCCTACCTAAACAGGAAGGAGAAAAATTATGGGTTCCCCTTCCTTTATCAGAGCCTAAAGGTAGAACCAGAAGGAGTCCTATGATAGGAGGACAACTAAGATGGGGGAAAGGAGTGGCCACCCCAGAAATTATTGAGACATATGGTCCAGCCACTTGGGCACAAGATGGGAGTTGAGGCTACTGAACCCCCATATATATATATATATTCTCAATCAAATCATCAGGTTACAGGCAGTAATGGAAATTATTACTAACCAAACAGCCATGGCCCTGGAACCCATGGCAAAACAACAATCAGAAATGAGTGCAGCTATTTACTAGAACTGCCTAGCCTTAGGTTACCTACTAACAAAAAAAAGGAGGAATATATGGAAAATTTAATCAATCCAACTGCTGCCTCCAGATAGATGACTAACATAGTCACAACCATCAGAAGAGTGGCTCATAGCCCTGCACAGACTTGAAATGGCTGGAACCCTGAAGAACTACTCAGCAGATGGTTTTCAACCTGTGGGGGATTCAAAACCCTCATAGGTATCGTGCTTATGATCTTGGGAGGCTGCCTGATCTTACCCTGTCTGGCTTCTCTAGTTATAAGATATGTCTCTGGTCTCACTGAGGCCATGATCAAAAGGAAGACAGCCACACATGTGATGATGCTAAGCAAATATAAATCCTTAGCTCAGGGTGATGCTCTGACCCTGAGAGAGGGATCAGAGCATCAAAAGGTGGGGATATAGTGGGGAGGGGGGAGGCCCTCCCAGAACAAAGGGAAGGCAACTTGCAATATCAGCATCTGTACAAGCATAGGCAATCCTGTAAAAATGTAATATAACCTGAATCCATGGGCGCAAGCATATTTCTAACTGTCCACTCAGAAATTAGAGAATGTATGTTACCTTATAAAGGGGACAAAGGGACCAAAATGTAAAAGAAAAAAATAAAGGAGGGTATATAAGACAGCACCCCGCTGTGTTCGGGTCTCAGCCTTTGGATGTGAAGCCACTGAGCCAGTGCCAGCACAAATAAATGCTGCTTCCTGGCAAAAAGGCCTTGGTGTCCTGTCTCCCTGTACCTAAGTCCTGCAATGAACCCTCAAACCACAACTGTGGAGTGTTGTTGTGACTTTTGTTAAATTAACATTTGTTAAGTAGAGCCCTGGAGTGCCAGGTGGTGAGCCCTCATTCAGCAAAGACCACATGCTCCTAGAGGAAGTACACGGCAGACTTAAGGTACTATTCAGAAGGACAAGGCTCATGCAGGCAGATGGTGAGTAGCAGGATCTGGGGCATGTGCCTTAATGAGTAATGGAGTGGAGGGCTTTGGGCTTTCATGGACTAAGACCAGATTTTCAACTCAAACTAAAAAGAGTGGGGTTTTGATAAGCTCCATGGGGGTCTTATCTAAGGGGCATACAAGGAGAAGGAGCTGGAAGGCAGAAGAGAGTATTTATCATCAGGGAAATTAGGGAAGTCATATCAGGAACTTACTTGTGATTTTGCAGGCTGTTATTTAAGTCATGTACTCTCAGACAGGGTCCAACATCAGTTCAAGGCCTCTTGCTAGCCTCTTAGCCACACAAAATGGATACAAGACAGCAATATAACGGTGAAATTTAGCTTGACATTCCACAAGGAGAAAGCAAGTCTGGCCTGTTTAATGATGATCAACATGTGGTCACACCATTTCTTTTGCTTCAGCTGAAACCTAACCAAGCACCACTTATGCAAGTGTGATTATCTTAGACATCTGGTTCAAATGAGGATTCCAGTTGACCTCAGATATTCATTGAGTTGATCCACATCCTAACCTCCAAGGTGATACATCTAATGATTGTATTTTGGAATGTGTGTTTTTCAAGAAAGTCCTATAGGACAATAGAGCATGAAAGAAATGCTTGGAGTCTTAGTTCATATAGAGTGTTGCCATCAACAACCTCCCTATCTCCCTGGAACTGATTCTTAGTAGTTCTTCTTTCTCTTGGTGCTGAGGCCTTCCTTCCCAGCTTGGCCTTCTCTCCTTTTCCCTGTCCAATGAGCACTGCTGCTGTCTATGGGATGGGTCCAAGCACTAGGAGGATTAGGTCTAGTGTGTGAAGACTTCAGTATCTCAGGGCAGGGTGTGGTATCTGCTGGCCTTGTGCTGGGGTGTAATGCCATGCTATTTCTACATGCACCTACCTGTCAAGACTCCGGCTCAGCCTTGATCTAGGTGCAATCTTTTGTGAGGCAACTATCTTCCATGGATGGGGCAGTGCCATTACAGTATGTGGAAAATAGTTTCCTTGCCCTTGGTGGAAATATGGTGAACTTCTGTGGCACATACCAGAAGGAATCCTGCAGCCAACTAACCACACATATATGACACATAATGGGATGTGGCTTCTAGTACCTGTGAGGTTCATATTGCCAGTGAGTATGCACAGCCCAGAGGGGCATGACCTTAAATTTTTTAAAAATTAATAAAACTATCATGACAGATCATGACAGAGAGGCCATAGGAAGAAAGAAAAAAGTTTTACATTTAGGACTTTTAACAAATGTTTTGTCCCCAGGTCTTGAAGAAGAAACTCCACATTTTCCACCAAGACTTGCAAATGATGTAGTCAGCTCCACCCACAGAATCGTGAGAAATAATAAAAGATTTGTGCTCTACGCCAAAAAATTAGATATAGGGTGTTATGTAGCAAAAGTGACAGTTTAATTTTGACAAATACATAAATCCTATGCAATTAACATCTGATATAGAATATTTCCATCATCACAAAAAAAGGTCCTCATACCCTTTTCCAGTTTATGTTTTGTCATATATATAAAAGTGTCAGTTGACTTTTACAGAAGATATTTTTGAGATTCACCTACACGTTTGATGTGACAAACTATATTTTCCCAAGATGGATTTAACAGCATCTCCCATCCTACATGTGATTTTGCACTATAATTTTGCCACTACCTTATCAAGGATGGAGTTATTATAATATTCCCTTGGATCCCTAGCCTTGTGACTACTTTGACCCATAGAAAAAGATTGAACTGACAATGTTTCATTTCCAGGTATAATTCTTTTCTGTCTCTCTCTTTTTTTTAGGCCCACACACTCTGCATATGGAGGTTCCCAGGCTAAGGGTCAAATTGGAGCTGTAGCCACTGGCCTATGCCACACCTACAGAAATGCCAGATTCGAGCTGCCTCTGTGACCTACACCACAGCTCATGGTAATGCCAGGTCTTTAACCCATTGAAGGAGGCCAGGGATCAAACCTGTGTCTTTATGCATACTAGTCAGATTCATTCCTGCTGAATCACAAAGGGAACCCCTCAGGTGTAATTCTTAACTGGCCTAAAATTTTCTGCTTTTTTGCCATCTAAATTATGAGATACAACAAATTTTTATCATAATCTATTGATCACATATTTATAAGAAAAAAAATCTCTGTTTCATTACTTGAAAGTGTCTGGGTTTCTTATTCTTTCTCAATATCTACTTGTCTATCCTTGTAAAAATAGCACACTGTCTAAATTACTGTTACAGTAATTATGGAAACTAATTTGGTTATTTTTATTATTTATTTTCAGAAATGTTTGTATACTACAGCTCCTTTATGTTTCCACTTTAATTTCAGAATTAAATTGTTAACTTATAAAAAGGAAACAGCTTTGAAGGCTTGGATTGGATTGTGTTCAAAAGTGTAGATTGAAGTTTCCATTGTGCAGCAGAATGAATCCAACTAGTATCCATGAAAATGTGGGTTTGATCCCTAGCCTCGCTCAGTGGGCATTGCCATGAGCTGTGCCATCAATATCAGACACAGCACGGATCCCATCTTGCTGTTGTGTAGGCTGGCAGCTGTAGCTCTGATTCAACCCCTAGCCTGGGAAATTCCATATGCAATGGGTGCAGCCCTAAAAGGAAAGGGTAGATCACTTAGGAAAAATTGGCACCTTAAAATATTTTTATATTTTTAATTTCTTTTAATATTTGTAATTTTTATAGTACACATGTCCTCACATTAAAAATATACATCTATATATACATATATATATATATATATATATATATATTTTAGGTCTTTCACTTTTTTATAGTTTACTTTTGTTTCAGTTTTCAATTGCCTATTGCAATGTATAGAGATTTTGACCTATTTAGCATATTTTCCTGTGTCCAGTGGTCTTACATCATTAATTTGTTAATAATGATTTATCAAATTTCTCAAGAATTTCTACATTCAAAATTATAACATCTGAAATTGCATATCTTAGCTTTTTTACTCTAAGTATTAAGCCCTTTATGAAACTAAGGTAGAACACTAAGAATTTAAGATGTTATTGCTAATAAATATCATAAAAATTATGATTCACATAAAAATTAGTAAAATGAGATAATAAAGGAATATAAAAGCCCACAAAAGTGCAGATTTAATTGAAAAATTATTAAATAAAAATTTTACAAAGAAAAATAGGAAGTCATTCAAATTAAAAAACTAAAAGATGGGTAAAATGGAAGACAGAGCTGAATAAATTACTGAGAAAATAGCACAGAGAAGACACTAAATGTGAGAGCTTAAAAAATATGATGATTTAAATGGAAACATTGCAGATATCTCTGAAAAGTTCTAGTAGAAGAAAAAAAAAATGACATCATGGAGAAGCAACACTTTTCATTGTTATAATGGGAAATTCAAGAATAGTGATAAGTTCAAGAGTTCCCATAGGGCGCAGTGGAAACAAATCCAACTAGGAACCATGAGGTTGTGGGTTTGATCCCTGGCCCTCCTCAGTGGGTTAAGGATTCAGCATTGCCGTGAGCTGAGGTGTAGGTCGCAGACACAGCTTGGATCTGGTGTTGCTGTGGCTGTAATGTAGACCGGCAGTTGTACCTCGGATTAGACCCCTAGCCTGGGAACTTCCATATTCTCTGGGTGCGGCCCTAAAAAGACAAAAGACAAAAAAGAAAAAATACTGATAAATTAAAAAATGTGTACAGCAAACATCCTCCAACTGATGTATAGTTTCAACAATTATTCGCACATTTCAGAAATTAATTTCTTGGTCTCTGTCTCTCTCTCTTTCTACAGGTAAAAAAATTCAAAGTAACAAGATATAATGTTACTTCATAATTCAGCATTAATCTCCTGAAGTTTACTCAGCACAAATCAGAAAATTTAAATCATTCCCTGATTGTCTAAAATCCAGCCATATTTAAATTTTCTTAGACCCTACCTCCCAATGCCTTCTATAGCTTATTCTTTGATAAAATATCATATCAAATTTCAAGAATTATATTTGGATTTGATAATACTTTAGTCTTTCTTTTTTCTATTGAACTATAGTTGATTTATAATATGGTATTAGTTTCAGGTCTATGGCAAAGTGAAGTATACATACTCTTTATATATATATATGAATAAATAAATATAAATATATACATTATTTTCAGATTCTTTTACATTATAGGTTATTACAAAATATTAAGTATAGTTCCTTTTGCTAAACATCAAATCCTTGTTTACTTTATATATGGTGGTCTCTTTTTATTTCAAATAATTTTATCATCACCCTCCTACCAAGTGAGTTTTTGAGGGGAATAGGGCAAAGGAATTTTGCAGCATTAATGTTTCACAATCTGAATTTGTCTGTATATATTTTCAACTATTGTTTAGCTTTTTCTGTTGTTTTTATTTCCTGTACACCGGTCATTCTTAAGGCTTGATTAGCTAGGGTAGGCAGTTTTGGCAAGAAGAATTTATACATAATAATATGTATCTTATAATGCACAATATAGTAACATATAATGTTAATTTTTTCTGCTAACAACAAGGCTGTTAGAACTTCTGGTGAGGGAATACCCGCTCAACCTCATTAATAATGGGAGAAATATAAGTTAAAATCATAAGAACATATCAGTGCACTATATATAAAAATGACTAAAACGAAAAATACCGTAAAAAAAGTGTTGGCAAGGATCTAGGAAAAAAGGAACTTTTACACAGTGCTGTTATGCAGATAAATCAATTTAAACATTTAACTAAATTGTTTAATGAAATTTAATAATATTAAACACTTTTCTAATTGCTATTACCAGGAAATTTCACTCCCAAAAAAACAAGTATGCATTTGAACACAAAAACAGTACTTCTCAAAGTGTGAAGATCACTGTTTGCAAAATCTGTTCCTATTAATTTGAGTAAAATGCACTAAATGACATGCTTAAGCATTTCATATCAGCATTGTTCATAATCCGATTAGGAAAAAACCTTAATTGTCCATCAGCAGTGGATGTTGAAAAATAACATATAGTATACTTATGTAATAGAATGTTATAAAACAATTAATATTCTTTCTTACATGACACCTCATGTAACTTCAGAACTACAGTATGTGAAGCAATATAGATACATTTCACAAACAATGAGGAATATAGAAAGCCAGCCACAAAACAATGTGTACTCTATGGTTCTGTTATTAACATAAAAACAATTTGATCTATGGAATTAGAAGTAAGGTCAGGGTTGGGGAAGAATGATGTGTGTATGATAAGGACTTTTTCTTCTTTTTTAATCAATTCTGATATTATCTCATTTTCTTATTTGATTTTTGTCCAATATGAAGCATAATTTTTATAATGCCTCTACATTAGTTATAATATCTTAAATTATCAGAGCTCTAATCCTAGTATTATAAAAAGCTTAAAGGTTAAAATGATAATATACTTCTTGATTTGGTTGGTGGATTCATAAATGCCTTCCTTTTTAGAGAATTTGTTATGCTGAATACAAAACATTTTTTAAAAAATTAAATAAGCCTCCAAACCAACAACTTTGAAAATGTAGATGGAGTATCATATTTCCCAAAGGGGAAATATTACATACCAGAAATTGCTTAAGATAAAAACAGAAAATCTTAATAGTTTGATGAAAGCTGATGTAATGAATTTATCTGTTAAAACTCTATCTGCTATTAAGACCAGTTGCAAATCATTTTACAGAATTCTTATCACTCAAGAACGCAATAATTCAAATTACATTTGAAGCAATTCTAGGAAAGGCAAGTGAAGGGAGATGTTTACAGGGGATTTCAATTGTAAATATCATGTTTTATTTTATAAAAAACTCTAAAGATAATATAACATGTTAGGATTTAACATAGCTCAATTTGAGTACACATAAGTATGTGCAAGTATTGTCCATACCCATATATTTGAAGTATGTCATAATAGCAGCTGTGTACAATAAATAATAGCTTATTTGAAGAGATGAATAGATTTTAAATATTTAAATTGGTTTGGTATATTTTGTTATCAATATTATTCAAACTATTAAAAACTTGCAAGTACAACATTTTTAGATTTATTTAAAATAGAAAATGATGTTATTAGACATCTCCATCCCCACCAAGTTCTGATGGTCAATGGAAAATTTTCAATTCATATCTGCTACTTTTAAATATTGGGCTGGCACATCATCTATAGCTCTGAAGAGACCACACTGAACCAGATAAAAGAGGCCAATAAAAATTTTAAGTTTTCTGACTTTCACTGATTATCTCTAAAATGATATAGTAGAGCTACATGCTTCCTAAGAAGTTTTTTACCACTAGTTATTTATGAATTTACTATTTGCTGGAGTAGATATTATTTTGCATGTTTTTAGTAACTGTGACTATTGTAGAAATGTTAAAAATGTAGATTTTTTTCAAAACTATTAGATAATATATCTTAGATATTGAAAATATACTTTAAAAACAAACTCTATAATTGTACTACTAGCTATCTGACATTAAACTACACAATATCTGTTTCCCTCAGTGTCTTCATCTGTAAAATTAAGACAACAATACCATCTACCTCATATAGTGATTCAGAGAATTAAATGAGAACAGAAAAATGCAGGTAAAAGTGCTTTGATGTTGTTACATGGTAGTATCTGGTAAATAAAATTCAAATAATTATCATATCTAGTGATACATAACACAAATATTTATATATATACTAACATATATAATGTATACATATATATTTTTTTTTTCTTGTCTTTTTGCCTTTTCTAGGGCCGCTCCCATGGCATATGGAGATTCCCAGGCTAGGGGTCTAATCAGAGCTGTAGCCACCGGCCTATGCCAGAGCCACAGCAATGCAGGATCCAAGCTGCATCTGCAACCTACACCACAGCTCACGGCAATGCTGGATCCTTAACCTACTGAGCAAGGCCAGGGATTGAACCCGCAACCTCATGGTTCCTAGTCGGATTCATTAACCACTGGGCCACAACAGGAACTCCTATATAATGTATATTTATGGTAATTAATATTTTATATTAGAATATGTATATAATATTAACCCAAGTACTACATAAAAAATAAACTTAGGCTCTTTCGGGCAGCGAAATCCTACAGAAGGAGAGAAAAGGGATAAGGGGTATAAAACAAGGACCTAGGGAAAACAATTACACAAAAGAGCATTACCAGTCTGTTCAATTCTTCACAAAAAATCTCACCCAATTGCCTTGTCTCACATAATGTGTTCAGAAAGCCTGTTTGAAACCTAGAATCTCAGAACGGTATGAGGGGATGCGGAACAGATAAAAAAGAATTTACTGGAGATCTCTGTCATCCTTCGTCTTTAGAAGATTAAAATTAATACCTTTGAGAGGTTAACTCTCCCAGATAAATTTCTTGGCTTGCTTAAACTGTTCAGCCAGTACAAAGCCAGGGTCTATTCAAACCAGTGCAGTTATATATGCCTGCTCATACCAATCACGTGATCCACCTACAGGCCAGATCTAGCCAGAAAGCAGCTAATTTCTGTAAGATTCATCTTTCAAGCATTGCTAAATAGTATCTTGTCCATAGACTTATAGCATTAGCATCACCTAAAAGCTTATAAGAAATGTAGAAAACCAAGTCACATCCAGGATCTAGTGACCATGATTACATATTTTAACAAGACCCCAATGTGATGCATATACCCATTAAAATGTTAGAAGACTGTTTTAAATAGAATCTCCAGAAAAATCTTAATTATGCTTCCTGCATGTAATCCTCAGATATACATTCTTATCAATATGTGCCATGGGTAGAAGCCATCACTAAACTGGTTTTCTTTCCTTCCACCTGTTCTCAGATAAATCCACATGATTATCTTTCTGATAGTCATGTCTGCACACCCCTAAGTGTGTACTTTTGGTACACAAATGGATTCTTTACCTACTCTTGCTTTCTTTCTGGTCTTCTCTGCTCACCCAGGCATGCTCTCATTCAAAGAAGGAAGAAGAGTGACCTGGACTTTTGCCTCCTTAATTTTGTTCTTTTTAAATTTAATGTAACAAAAATGATGCTGAGTTTTGGGCACAATAATGTCATTCTTAATATTTTATTCCAATACATATTTCTTTTTTTTTGTCTTTTTGTCCTTTTAGGGTCACACTCATGGCATATGGAGGTTCCCAGGCTAGGGGTGTAATCAGAGCTGTTGCTGCTGACCTATGCCAGAGCCCCAGAAAGCCAGATCCGAGGTGTGTCTGCAACCTACACCACAGCTCACAGCAATACCAGATCCTTAACCCACTGAGCGAGGCCAGGGATCGAACCCACAACCTCATGGTTCCTAGTTGGATTTGTTAACCACAGAGCCATGACAGGGACTCCTACATATTTTTATAATTTTTGGTCAACTATATGGGGTTCTGGGCACATAGACATCATATTGGTTATCTTACGTCCAATAAATGAATAATTTATTGCTATTTATTATTTGGCAGTTACCAAAATCCTGTGTTATGTCAACCTGGTAATCGTGTAAAATTTTGTTTTACTTTATTTTAAAATTTTTATATTTATCTTTTGGGTTTGGTCAGGTCAATTCAATCATTATGAGTAAATATAAAGTAAGACTTATTATGAGAATTAAACTCTAATTTTGTGGGTGAACTACACACAATGAACCTGGATGAACATGGGGAAGTATAGATCTGGAAGATGACAATTTTTTTAAAAAAAGTCACTTACAATAGGCCATGAAGTTATGCTGATAAAGAATTTTGTGGCAGATTCTTACTCCTTTGTCTGGTGGTCATTCGTATAGTTCAGCCCTGCAAGGAAGTCTGGAACAAATATGGACATGGACTGAGGGAATGCAAGAGAACACTGGAATCTATGAGCAAACAGTACAAACAGTGAGGACAACTGACAGCTATTTCTGTTTTTCTTGCTTTTTGCTACAGGAGCCTTCTGGATGCTGTGTGTGGAATACTGTGAAAATCTACTCTACACTCACACAGGCATCTTCCTGGAAGTAGGCAAAAGTTATTACTCGCAGGCCAACATTTACAAGTGAAGATGGAAGGCAATAGATAATTTTTTTTTTATCAATGAACCTTTTACAAAAACAAACTTGGGGTTTTTTAAGGTTACATCTTCTCAGTTGATTAGACATCTCTACCTGAATGCTTTGGCTATCCATAAAAAAATAACATTTTAATTTTAACTTTACATGACCACTTTATGGATCCTGAAGCTTGTCAACTATAGGCACTATGTGGTTGGTTTTGTTGTTGTCATCATGGTTAACATATCCTAGTAATGTAAATATCTGCCTTTAGCAGTCAGTCTAGAGGCTAGCTCTAATAATTTCTTATCACTATTTTTGTATCTGTTTATACTGGCATTCATCTTTCAAACATTGCTGTGGTGGACAAATGTCCTGTTTCAATGATATTTTGCATCTAGTATGAGGCACTAGCAGTGTTGGGGAGATGTTCTCTCCATATCCCATTTGATCTGGTTCATAATCATGTCACTAGCCATCATATTTTATAATCTCATATTTGTTCTTCACAATTCTTGTGGATTTTTTTTCTTCTTCTACTATGCTTTAGCCCTACTCTTTCTAGAACTTTTTTTACCTGCTTTTCATCTATACCCTATCTTCTTAGGAATATATTTATTTTCTTATATATCTAGTATGATATATGTCACACAGGCCCATAGGTATTCAATTTACATTAGAGCAATTCATACATACAGGACCAATATTGGAGTTAACATAATGTAAATGAATAATGAACACTTTTTTTCACTTTATTCTTATAATTTTTTCATCTAAGGAACATGCTTTAGCATTCTGTATTTTTCCAATATATTAAAGTTCATCAGAACCTCATCACTCAGGAGATGATTTCACCAAGTCCAAATAAGGAGTAGAGTTCAGTGGTGTCTAGGAATATGGATGGCAGATGGCAAATGGCATTCTGAGATCAAGATATAGTTGACAACTGTAAGTTATCATCTGCCTATGTGAGTCAGTCCCAGACTAAAGGATTGGGAAGGATTTTTGAGAATTGTTCAATATCCAAAAAGTGAGTATCATCATAATATATTTCTCAAGTCATGAATAATAAGATGTTTATTTAGCAAGGTAAATACAGTGGTGAAAGTAATTCTCTTTGGTAGTTACTACATAAAATTTAAAAATAAGTATGCATTATGCTTATTAGGTTCTGAACCACATGCAAGTGTAGGCATCAATTTATTTTGCAGAAATATCAAAAAATGCAAACAGGAAGTATATGAAAAACTCTAAAAATCCCTAGCAGAGGCTTTTTTATGCATAACAGCTGTTCAAGGCGGTAACCTGGCTAATACTACTCAGTGGAACACCAAATTGACTATAATCAGCAATTCTGAGGTAAACATTTAAAGCTTACATGAAATGAATTATTTGTAATACATGAATATATTTTTCTTTCAGACATTATGAGAATGATGCACAGAATAAAGCTTTAAATGCCACATATATGCTGTTAGACTTCATGGCATTTGTTTTTCAATTTTGCATTGTCTCCCCTTCTCTTTCTTCCTACTCAATTAAATGTGATTTATGTACTTACCTTGTAGTAATAATGACTGGGTTAGTGTGTTCAAAATGCATTTAGTACTTTTAATTTTCAAAATTTTTATTAAAATCATGACAGCTATTGTATTTAAATGTCAGAGCATAGTTCATAGAAATATGTTGGTGAACATATAACAATTTACTAGTATTTCCTATACCAACATGGTCCTATATTAAAGCCTTTAAATAAGCCAGATCATGAACATCCCATCGAGTTTTATAATGTAGTCATATCACCTCCTTTTAAAATTGTCATCACTTGTAAGTCAGAAACCATTTGTCAGAGTGATTGTTGAACATAAAAACATCCCATTTTTTTTCATTATTTTTTAAAGTTATTTCCCCAATGCAATTTTTTTTCTACTGTACAGCATGGTGACCCAGTTACACATACACGTACACATTCTATTTTCTCACATTATCATGCTGCATCATAAGTGACTAGACATAGTTCCCAGTGCTACACAGCAGGATTTCATTGCTAATCCATTCCAAAAGCAATAGTTTGTATCTATTACCCCAAGCTCCCCAACTGCCCCACTCCCTCCCCCTCCCCCTTGGCAACCACAATTCTATTCTCCAAGTCCATGATTTTCTTTTTTGGTGGAAAGGTTCATTTATGCCCTATATTAGATTCCACATAAAATTGATATCATATGGTATTTGTCTTTCTCTTTCTGACTTACTTCACTCAGTATGAGAGTCTCTAGTTCCATCCATTTGCTGCAAAGGGCATTATTTTATTCTTCTTTATGGCTGAGTAGTATTCCATTGTATATATATACACCACTTCTTCGTAATCCAGTCATCCGTTGATGGACATTTGGGTTGTTTCCGTGTCTTGGTTCTTGTGAATAGGGCTGCAATGAACATATGGATGTATGTGTCTTTTTTCTTTCTTTTTTTTTTTTTTTTTGCTATTTCTTTGGGCCGCTCCCGCGGCTTATGGAGGTTCCCAGGCTAGGGGTCGAATTGGAGCCACAGCCACTGGCCTACGCCAGAGCCACAGCAACGCGGCATCCGAGCTGCATCTGCAACCTACACCACAGCTCACGGCAACACTGGATCGTTAACCCACTGAGCAAGGGCAGGGACCGAACCCACAACCTCATGGTTCCTAGTCGGATTCGTTAACCACTGCGCCACGACGGGAACTCCTGTATGTGTCTTTTTTAAGGAAAGTTTTGTCCGGATATATGTCCAAGAGTGAGATTTCTGGATTATATGGTAGTTCTATGTATACATTTCTAAGGTATCTCCATACTGATCTCCATAGTGGTTGTACCAGCTTACATTCCCACCAACAGAGCAGGAGAGTTGCCTTTTCTCAACACCCCCTCCAGCATTTGTTATTTGTGGACTTATTAATGATGGCCATTCCTACTGGTGTGAGGTGGTATCTTGTAGTAGTTTTGATTTGCATTTCTCTAATAATCAGGGATGTTGAGCATTTTTTCATGTGTTTGTTGGCCATCTGTACCTCTTCCTTGGAAAAATGTCTGTTCAGGTCTTTTGCCCATTTTTCAATTGGGTTGTTGGGGTTTTTGCTGTTGAATTGTATAACTACTATATATTTTAGAGATTAAGTCCTTGTCAGTTGCATCGTTTGAAACTATTTTCTCCCATTCTGTAAGTTGTTTTTTGGCTTCCTTTGGTATGCAAAAGCTTGTCAGTTTGATTAGGTCCGACTTGTTTATTTTTGCTCTTATTTCTATTGCTTTGGAAGACTGACCTTAGAAAACATTTGTAAGGTTGATGTCAGAGAATGTTTTGCCTATGTTCTCTTCCAAGAGTTTGATGGTGTCTTGTTTTATATTTAAGTCTTTAAGTCATTTTGAGTTTATTTTCGTGCATGGTGTGAGGGTGTCTTCTAGAAAACATCCCATTTAAAAAGGAAACCATAAGAGACGATAGAAGGTCATTTTTCCTTCTAGTGGAGGGCCTCTTGCTTTTTGGGTCATGAAATCTGACACTAGTATATGGTTTTTTGGAGGAAAGTGGTAAAGAACATATATGTAATTTTTGGAAATAATTACTTGAAACATGACTAAAATTTGCCAAGACTGAAAAAAAAAAGATAAAATTCTAAACTGCTACTAATTCCTAGTTCTACCATGTGAAAATGGATAATTAAAACTTCAAAAGAAAAAAAAGGACATATGAAGTATAGTTAATGGTGAATATAGTATAAGACAGTATTCTATTTTCTAGACAATTGTTAATATTATGAGCATGTTACCTTTTTGACAAATAATTTATCATCAAGTTCAGGAATGATGTATCTTGCTATAAAATTTCAATTCAGTTGAAGATCTTGAATTCAAAATGTGGTAAAATATGAGAAATATACAGGTGAAAATACAAAGAACAGAATATATATGACATAATCTACAAATAACAGCATATGCAAAAGAGATTTTGGAAAGGGAGAAATGTCTATCATTTCTAATAAAATGTAAAAAATATTGATAACAAAATTAGAATATAAGATATGGGTTAAAAATTAAACCTTAAAATGTAATAACACTATTTAATAACACATAGATGCCACATGATTAAGAGACCTCACAAGGAAAGTGGCCATGGAAAAGTGATTAGCTAGGATAAGATTGTAGGTCAAGAATAGTATGCATAAACAGAAAATTTTAAAAGGAAGGGAAATTGGTTGGATACTGCTTAGATGAATGTAAAGCAGTGAGCTGATATAACTCACATAGGAAGAGAGCATTATAAAATATTCGAGATCTGCTCTAAAGGGAACTACTGAAAGCAAAAAAGTGACTTTTATATAGTTACAACGAAATCAGATCATCTAATTAATTCTTTCTGATAACCGAAGTGTATTATCATTGAATGCGGTCACAAGTTTAAGGCACCAAAGTAATTACTGGTTTTAATTAGTACACACAAGGACAAATGAAACAAAGAGGAAATTACAGAAATCTTGAAGTGAATTTATCAGAGAGTATACTTGTTCATAATCTCAAATAAAAGAAATATTGTATAATGATAACTACCATGGACCAACTGCCCTTTTTGGTTGAAATTAGTTATTTATAAAACACATTACTATGTCATGCATATCCAACTATTCTATGAATTAGGTGATATGTTCTTTTTGTATTTGAATTCTGGAGAACCAGAGGCTTGGAAAGACATTTAAATAGAATGGTAATTGATTCAAAAACCAAATTCAAATGTAATATGTCAATGATGACACAGTATAGAT
This sequence comes from Sus scrofa, assembly GCF_054392235.1. Lineage (NCBI taxonomy): Eukaryota > Metazoa > Chordata > Mammalia > Artiodactyla > Suidae > Sus > Sus scrofa. Next base: position 182,466,091 of record NC_139383.1, on the reverse strand, counting down.
TTTGCTTAAATTGTACTAATTAAAGTACAATATATGTAGTTGGTCCATTAATTCAAAATTAAATTACTACTGAATGAAGGCTGTAAAAGCTGTTGCATCTCAATTGTTTTGTTTTGGTAAAACACAATGTGAGCAATATGTAATTGTATAGTATTTGTGTCTGAATCTTCCTTGATCCTCAAAGGAAGATCTCAAATTTAATAAACTCAGATATGAATTTGGGGTAAGAAAGTGGAATTGCATGCAGATTGACTATCCATACAGTTAGATGCAAAACTTGCTGCATAATTTAGATAATATGTTGCCATTGAGAGAACTATTTGTAAAGAGTTAATAATTTAATAAGATTGAAGACCATTAATCAGAAAAACATTGAAACATTTTCACTGGCAAATGATTTTCTCCTAGAGAATTTTTCAATAAATAATGATTAAATTTGTTTCTTACAATCATGATAGGATTTGGGCTTATATATGATTGAAGATAATTTTGTTTCATTTTTACAGATTCAGCAGCAATACACAGAAACACAAAGCAGGTTTAAACGCAAGAGAATTATGGAGGAAATCAGTATTCTGTGATTACAAAATTTACTAAGTCGTAGACTCAATATATATTTAAGGGTCAATTTTTCCCCTACTTTAATTCTGCCACTTTTAACATGTTAGTGACATTCATGTTTACATCATAGTTGTAGAATTTATAGATGTTACAACTGCATAACTCAATGAACAAGTGGGAGAGTGACAATGATGTGCTGTGTCTTATTATAGAAGCTATTTTGCTTTTATATAATTTTGAAATAAAAAAACTTCCAAGAATAGAAAAGGTAAATAAATACATGTCTATACACACACACACACACACACACACACACACACACACACACACACACAGGTATTTATCTTTTTCTCCTGAACTTGAATTACTTGGTTAATGTGGTTTCCATCAGCTTTCTCCCCTGTAAGTGTACTAATTTTCCATTTTATTTGTAATAATTACTGAGATTCTTTGAGATGATCTAAATATCTGCTTCAAATTAAATTTTTACCCTGTTTTTAATAAACATTAATTATTTTCTAAATCTATCACCCCTTCTACATTAATTGATATTCTGTGAAAATAATTTTATATCTTTAATTTTACTCATGTATTTACTTCAGTAGCTATGGATACAATGATTCTACAATATTTAATGCATTTCAATATTTATTAGTTGGACAGTAAAATGGTCTCTGAATTTGCTAGTGGAATCCTCTTAGAGCTAGTTTACATATCCTTTGAAAATATTCCAATCATTTTTAGAGGACTTCCTTAATTTCTTGCATCCTAAGGTTTTCCAAGTTTACCTTTTACTATCTCTGCCCAAGACCTGAAATCCATTCTTTCTCTAATGAGTTATGCAGTGTGTGTGTATGTGCGTGTGTGAAGAATAATGCCTCTAAGCAAAAATCTGAATGCTAGGTATGCTCATCGTTACTGAGGAACTATTGTTAGGGACAATATAAGAATATAACTATTTAAATATGTGCACATATATGTATATTTATACATATACATGTTTATATGTATATATGTATTAAAACATACACACAAATAGATAAATATTATGTGTGTATATATATAAAAACTATTTTTATATTTGTATCTATATGGTTTTATCATGAGTTTATACTGATACCTCCAATTCCAATGTAATTACACAAGGTTGTCCTGTCTTTCCGCCTTTTGATATCTTTAATTTTCTTCTCCAATAGGAAGAATTATCCATCCTGTTATCATTAGCATATTAACATATTAATTGCTCATGGCCAGAATATAGGCAAAGCTATCTCAGAGTTGCTAATACATATTATGGAAACGCCAGATCCTCAACCCACTGAGTGAAGCCTGGGCTCGAACCTGCATCCTCATGGATACTAGTCAGGTTCATTTCTGCTGTCTATGACAATGGGAACTCCCTTTGTCTATCCACTCATTGTTGATAAGCATGTGGATTGTGTCTAACGCTGGCATATTATGGGGGATAAAAAAATGCAAGTACCAGTCACACTAGATAATATATTTTCATTTCTGTTGGGTAAATACCTAGAACTGAAAATGCTTAATCTAGCATAGGCATTTATTTAATTTTGTAAGAAAATGCAAACTGTTTTTCCAGGTGGATTTACCATTTGATACTGTTAACAACAATGTACGAGAATTCCAGTTGTTCCATGTTTTAGCCAGTTTAGGTATTTCAAAATTTTAAATTCTAGACATTGCAGTATGTGTGATATTCCATTGTAGTTTTGGTTTGCCTTCCCTTAACTGGTAAATGATGTTGAGCATCTTTTCACATGCTTCTTTTATAACATATCTGTTCAAGTGCTGGCCAACTGCTTTCACTTGCTTGTTTTGGTTTAGTTTTGGCCAGGACTTGTTTTACCTATTATTGAACAATAAGAGTTCTCTATATATTCTGGACATATAGTCTAACATTTTTCAGAAATACATTTTTTTCTTATATTTTCTCCCACTCTGCTTTGGCTCTTTATTTTAGAGGATGACTTTTGAAGAGTTTTTGGTTGGTTGGTTGTTTTTTGCTTTTGGTTTTTTTTTTTTTTTGGTTTTTTTTTTTTGGCTCTGCCATTAAATATGGTTCTGGGGCCAGGGATCAAACCCATGACACAGCTGTGACCTGAGCCACAGCAGTGACAAGGCAGATCCTTAACCCACCGCACCATGAGAGAATTCTATGAAGTGTTTTAATTTTGATGAATTCCAAGTCAACATTCTTTTCATGTTTCATACTTACTCAGTAATAAGAAACTTTTGTCTTCCCCAAGGTCAAAAAATTTGTTTTATGTGCAACATTTATAACTGTATACATTATATTTATTTCAAAAATTGTCCTTGAATTATTTTTGGGATGGTGTTAAGGCTGATTTTTTCCCAATTCCAATATAATGTATAATAAATTAAGCATAATTTGTCAGAAAGATCATTATTTCATTCATTAGATTATGTTAGACTCTTGGTTAGAAAAAAAGATGATTATATAAGTTGATTTATTTCTGGAATTCTTATTCTATTCTCTGTTGTACTGTACTGACTTTCTTATTATATATTGATAATAAAACTTGAAATAAGGTAGGGGAAATCTTTCAACCTTGTTCTTTTTCAAAATTGTTCTGAATGTTCTATGATCTTTCATTTTTTCATAAAATTTTATATTTAGGATTAATGTCTACAGATGGGATTATGACCAGGAGTAGTTGTCTATAGATCAATTTAATAAGAATTGATATCTTGAATGTTTAATCTTCTAATTCAGGAAAAGTGTATTTTCTACATTTATTTAGCTCTCCGTTAACTTATCTCAAGGATATTTATAGATTTTAGTACAGATAATCTCTGTTTTTAAGGGTGTTAATTCTATTTTCATGTATGTTGTGACTGGAATTATCAGATTTAAATCTCTCAGTTTTTGTTTGTTTTCTATTTCTCCCATCTATTTTTGTTCTATGTTTCTCTTCATCCTGCCTTATTTTGGTTGGATGGAATACTGTTTTAGGACTTCATTGTATTTCCACTGTTAGCTTTTTAGGTATACTTCTATGAATTATTTTTATTTGCTATTCCAGGGAGTTCTACATATACCTTAAACATATTAATAATTATAGATACTATTATACCAACTTATTTAATGTATCAGAACTTTTCAATAACATTTTTCCAGTATTTTTTTACTTATATTATATATGATTAAATTGAGGGTAAATGGAGTATAATTTTGAATTAATTTTTCAAGTTTTGCTGGTAGTTGGTATATAAAAATAAAATTGATTTTTGTAAATCAGTTTATTATCCTGAAACTGTTAAAAATTCACTTATTCATTCTTAGTTTGTTAAGTTGCATATGATTTTCTATTAGATAATAATGTTATTGACAAATAAGTTGTACTTATTTTATAATCTGTGTATCTTTTACTTATATTTCTTTCCTTGTTGCATTAGCTAGAATCTTCAATGCAATGTTCAAGAGAAGTGGTCAGAATGGGCATCTTTTTCTGTTTCTAGACATAAGTAGAAAAAAAATCACTATTACTACAATAACAACTGTAAATACTTGATAGATCCTCTCAATTAAGTTTCCCTCTATTAAGAGATTGCTAGGCACTCTTACCATAAATGGATTTTGAAAATTTGTCAATTGTTTTTCCTACAAATGTAAAAATGATTAGATTATACAATTAATTACTTTGCTACTATGGCGAAATTATATGCATTAATTAATTTTCAAATATCAACACATTCTACTCTGGTCACATTCACGAGTGAGACTAATCTATAGCTTTTCCTGTTATGTTGTTCTCAAGATTTGCCATCAGAGTAGTACTAGCACAATAAAAAGGAACTATTTAGTTCTCCCTTGTCCTCTTTCTATCCAAAACATTTTGTGTAAACTATTACTTCTTCCTCATATATTTGATAAAACTTATAGTGAAATTATGCACATCTTAAGTTTTCTTTGTGTTAGTTTCATATTACTAATTCACAGTACTAATTCAGTGTAGCTATTTAGGTTTTTGATTTTTTCATGTAAACTTGGTTAAGTTATATTTTTTCAAGGAATTTCTGTACTTTATATTGCAAAATTTATTGACAAAATTATTCAGTTTCCTATTCATTAAGCAAATGTAGAAAGTGTAATATACTTTCAGTCTTGACATTGGTAAATTGCATTCTCTCTTTAGTTTTTCACCAGAGTTTTGTCACTTTTATTATTTCAATGAACACATTTTTAAAAAAATTTTTGCTTGTTTTCTACATCTCTGATATCTGTTCTAATTTTTAGTATTTCCTTCTTTCTAATACATTCGGAATTAAATTTATTATCTTGTTAACACTTCTACAGTGGAAAACTGGATAATTGTAGTTAAAATTATTCTCTTTTACTGTTAGTTTTACTAAATATTATGAATTCTCTTTTAAGAACACTTCAATTGTAGTCCACAAATTTTAATATGTTGTGTTTTCACAATTTTTAATGTACTTTATGATTTTTGACTTATAGGTTATTTCAAAATGTGCTGCTTTATTTCTGAACATACAGCTTTTCAAAATTTCTTATTTATTACTACCTGAATTCACTTAAGAGATGTGAGATAATATATTTGGTAAGATTCAATCTTTCTTTTGAATTCGTTGAGTGTTTTTTTAATTAAATTCCTGAGCATATGGACTAACTTGATAACTAGTCATATACTTAACTCTGAAAGTGTGGTCAGTCAGTGATCCTAATGCTGTTAAATGCCAACATGGTTAATTAGGTTCACAGAGTTGTTTAAACTTCTTATATTCTTACTTAAATTTTTATCTGTATTTTCAAACAATTAGTAAAGGAGAAGTGCTAAAACCCTCCTAGTGTGTCTATTTTTTAAAAAAAACTCAGCTTTGTTAGTTTTCGCTTCGAATATTCTGAAGCTCTGTTCTTGATGCATACACACTGTGATTGCTATGCCTGTCAATGAGTTTTGTTATTATCAACTTTCCCATTATACCTGTTTATGTGCTCCTTGCTTAAAGATTTCTAGACCAAGTATTAACATAGTCTCATGATTTTCCATGTTTTTATTTTTTGTCATGGTATATATTTTCTTCTTGTTTTAGTTTCAATATAACTTTTTACTTTAAGTTAATCATTTGCAAAATCATGTAGCTTTCTTTTCAGTCATATATAGTAAGGATTAACATATGCATCTTCAATCTATTACAAAGTAATTTGAGTTACTATTGTACTAGATCACATTATTTTTTTAAATCTGGAGTTTATAAAATTACTTTGCTACTGAACCTTGAACTTTTGCTTATCTGATTTTATTTGTGGACTTCCTTCGATTTCATTTGCTGGAAAGTATTTCTTGCTCATTTATAAGTTGACCAGTCAATGTGAACAATGACTACCAACATGGACTGTAAAAAATCACTTTTTTTTTTTGGCTCCTCATTTTGAATTGGGGCTCAGCTTTCTCTGTAGTATATCAATGCCAGCAGGAGGCGGAAACAAAAGCAGATTCTGTAGGTAGTTTCAAAAGACTTTTGTTCTGATAATACAGAGTTTGCCACAAACTTACAAGTGAGAAATAAGTGTAAAAAAACAATCTTTCCATAGCTTTTTGCCTTTCAAACTGGATTTGAGTACATTTCAGGAAACATGTATGGTTAAGTGATTCAGAATGTTCACTATAAATCTGACATATATATCTGGAAGATCATATGTACTTGGTATTATACAACAAAAATATCACTTTGACATTCACTTTCAGAGTAGAATGAATACTGAATTATAGTATATGTTTTAAAATTAATTTTAACAGTATTATAATAGGTACACTGAAGAATATTCATCCTTGCTAGATATGTGTGAGTCGAAATGACTGATAATGCCATAATTATAAACTATAAATATAAACATTTCTAGTTTATCAAAGTTACAGTGAATTGATTGATTTTAGTATAAAGCAAATATTTTCTTAGTAGCTTGATCTCCATAAAAAGTTTTAAACTATTTTACAGTTAATTAAAATATTTTTCTTTACACTTTTATTTTCTTCCTCCTTTCAATGTAGACTGCCTTCATTGATTTAAGACAGTCCTCTATTTACTTCACCTCTCCTTTTCACCCTGCCTGCTCCTAGTGTTCTTTAATGATGCACATTATTAATACTGACGGGAACTTAGACAAATATAAATCTGATGCTCATGTAGAAGACAAATTTGTATAGTCAAATTATCATTATTTCATAATTTATTATTTGGGTAAAAAGCTGCCACTTGACATCTGGTTGATTCTTTGTAACACAGTTTTAATCATCGGATATTTGTTACAAAATTGACTTCTCTGAATATTAGCGAGCTATATTATTGATACGGAAAATTTAAAAAGCAAAAATAGCTTTAAAAGTAGCAAATGTGGAGGCTATATGCAAGTAAGACAATTAATGATAACTTTTGCTGACTCATTGTCTTATTTGGTTAAAGAGCTAAGTGCTATGATTTATTATAGGGATGTACTAGAGGGAAAATACTTCCACTTTTTTTCTCTTGACAGATATCAATTGTCAATAGGCTGGCGTAAGTCACATTTATCAACTTCAGCTTTGCTGTGGGAGAATTCTATTGTATTAGAAAATATCACAGATTCACTAAAACTACCAGAGTCACAGCTACAGGCTTTGAATAAAATAAAGTGTGCATTCGTCAGCCTTTTTTGTTTACTTTTTTTAGTCCCATTCTTCCAACAGCTGGGATGATTTAATACCAATAATAACTTTGCCTTTCTTCACCTTAAAGTGTTAATTTTTAAAAGAGATGAGAAGAATCTAGGTAGCCAATTAGCTTATATGATGCTATGCATTTGCATAGCAGGTAGTCTCTGGTCAATTCTAACTACAGAGATCTTAGTTTGCTTTTGAGATTTTACCATCTTCCTATTTCACCTTCCCAAACTTAAGCCAAGTTCCTATATATTCCAACAGTTTTAAAGAAATTTAACTGTGTACCCTCATCTTGAGTTCTGTCTTATTAAGGTTTATGAAAGTTTTAAATCCCTATTTCTTCACTATGTACTCATTTAAACTTTGATAGATTCAAATCATTCACCTAGTATTCTTTCATGATTAGTTTTTTGGGGTGTGTGTTGTTTTTTTTTTTGTATTTGATAAAATACATATAACAAAGTTTACCGTATTAACCATTTTTAGGTGTATAATTCTGTGGCAATATACATTCACATTGTTGTGCAACCATCACCACTCTCCATATCCAGAATTTTTCATCATCTCAAACTGAAACTATACACATCAAAAATTAATTTCCTATTTCTCCCTTCCTTTAGTCCCTGTTAACAATTATTCAGGTTTTCGTCTCTATTATTTGACTGTTCTAGGCACCTTAAATAAGAGGAATTACAGAGTATTTGTCTTTTGTGACTGATTTATTTCAGTTAGTTTATCTTCAAGGTTCCTGCATATTGTACCATTATCAGAATTTCCTTTCTTTTTAAGGCTGAATACTATTATATTCAATATACCACATTTTGTTTGTCAATTCATTTGTCAGCGGATATTTGAACTCTTTCCATATTTTGGCTATTGTGAATAATGTTTTAAGCAGGCTTAATTTGTGGTTACAGTTTGCCCTCAGCTCTTACGAGTCTTCCATTTGTTATGAGAACTTTATACCCCAAGTATCCCTCTATTAATTATGACAGTCACATGATGCTGGCCTGATCTTGACTCACTTCCTTGAATTGAGCGTACCTTGAAACAAAGCTCTGGAGCCAAGTATAACCTGTATCCATCACAGTGAAGTCAACCTGGAGACCTATGCGAGATCCAGTTTTTCAATTTGTAGGGCACTGAAATTTGGGAGTATTGCAGTATAAAATGCATTATTGCAAAAGTAGATAACAGATAAAGTGTTCATTTTTTTCCTGTAAACCACTCTAGTGGTCTAATTAAGCTGCTAATATCTGCAAAACATATATCTGATAAAGAACTGTTATCCAAAATATATGAAGAATACTTAAAACTCAACAGTAAGAAAACAACCCAACTAAAAAAAAAGTCAAAGACTTTAACAGACACCTCATCAAAGAAGATATTAAAAAAGAAAATAAGCATATGAAAAGATGTTCCATATCATACATCATCAGGGAAATGAGAATTAAAACAACAGTGAGATACCTCTACACATCTATTAGAATGGACAAAATCTGGAACATTGGCAACATCAAATGCCAGTGACAATGTGAAGCATTAGGAATTCTTTCATTGCTACTGGGAATGCAAAATTGTACAGCCATTTTTGAAGAGAGTCTGAAGTTTTGTTACAAAAGTAAATATACTTTTATACTATACAGCAATTATATTCCTTACCATTCACCCAAAAGAACTGAAAACATATACACACAAAAACCTGTACATAGATGTTTATAGCAGCTTTATTTATAATTGCAACCAAGGTAGCCTTCAGTAGATAAATGAATAAAATATGATATATCTAGAACATGAAATATAATTCACTACTAAGAAAAGATGAGCTATCAAGCCATGAAAATACATGAAGGAACCATAAATTAAGTTTATTATTAAGTGAAAAAAGCCAATCAGAAAAGATTATATACTGTATGATTCCAACTACATGACATTCCAGAAGCGGTAAAGCTACAGAGATAGTAAAAAGATCAATGGTTGCCAGGGGTTAGAAGCAAGTGAAGCACAGAGAAAATACCCTAATTATGCAATTAATTAAGCTCTAAACACAATACATTTAACAAATACATTTGATATTTTGGTTGGTTTTTCAAAGAAAAACCTCAGTAAAAGAGAATGCTGACATGAATTGAAAAGAATAAATATTTCATAGTCTTTAAAAGTTACATTACAGCCCATTTACTTCATATGGAAAACTCATGAAACTCATGAATAATTAAAACTCAATTATATTTGTAAAAGTAAATTAACAAAGTATGCCACTTTATACACATTTTATTGTGTTTATTTACCTACTAGCTTTTCACCAAAATCAGTAATTTGCTATATTTCTTTTCAACATTAATATATAAACAAGGTATTATCCTTAAATTTTGTGCATAACATTTTTTTCATGTTACTGCTTTTTTCCTAAAAATTGTTTTTATAAGTGTTCAAATTTTTCTCAATATATTTACAAAAAGCCAAACTTCTCTTAACACCTAATTGGTTGTCTTTAGTTTCTAATTCTGTCACATTTATATAAAGAGAGTTGTTACTTCTTCTGAAAATAAATGTTCTTTCTTTATCTGAAAAACAAGACTTTAAAAAACTGAAAGAAATCAACTTTTAGTTAAAAAGGAGAAGTCATTGGAAACAGCCTGTCTAATGCCAGGTCTAGTTTTATGTGGTGGTTTTGACAAGAGACATTTCCCTGTAGACATGGTTTAAACACTTTCCACGTTTAGGGCTTACATTATGTGATAATTATCCTAACTCCTAAGAGGCTCACCATAGAACTACAGTCAAAGCCATAGACATTATCTAATCCAGTCTCTTTTACTTGTGATTTCAATGAGTTGGAACATATATAGCACACAACTCTGAAAATATCCTCATTTTATAGGAACCAGATATATCCCTTTTAGTACCACTGTAAAGACAATTGTTTATCACTTGTGGAAAATCTAAATAGTAGAATATAAAATGTAACTCCTGTTTATGTTGTGCCTCTGTCAGGTTCCTCTAAGGCTACCCTTCTCAGTGTGAAGATCAATGCACTTGCCATGACCTAAAAGGTCTTTGTGATCTGGTTCGTGGTTTCAAATCTGTCCTCATCTGCTATTCCTCACCCTTTTTTCTCCTCTCTCTTCTAGAAGGCCTCAGTCTTCTTCCTATTCTTTGAATGAATCAGGCACATTATCTACTCTGGTTTTTGTTCTTATTCTTACCTCTTTTTAATTGCTCTTCTCCTAGATGTCCACAGAACTAAATCCCTCGCTTCATTCTAGTTCTTAATTGAAAATTACCTTCTCAGTGAGAACTTACCTAAAATGTCAGCAACACACCACTGATATTTCTTATCCTCTTTCCTTATCTTATGTTTCTCCTTAACAGTTTGCAGTGGATTACACACTTTTGGGTTTATGTTATTTTTCTTTTTCTCCCTCCAAAATATAAATTCCATGAGAGCAGGGAGTTTTGCTTGTTTCATTTATTACTGACTATACCCCAGCATTTAGTACACTGCCTGACACAGAGTACTTTCTCTATAACAATATTGTTGAAAAAAGCTAAACTCTCATTTAACTTCATATTTGAAATATGTCTCTTCTTAAGAATACATAAAAAACTCTCAAAAGATTATGACAATTCCTTAATTCTTTATTCCTCTTTTTTTAATTTAAATTTACATCACACTCCACAACTTATAAATGCTCTCATTTTTATGTGGTAACAAAATATCTTTATTTCTTTTATGTATGTGTCAAAATCCGTAAGTATGACTCATTCATTTTTACTAATGCTATGGTCAACATTGTTCAATAGTATTTTCTGTTTCTTAGGTAATTTCCTTCAAGGATTTCAAAGTTTTGCAAAGTTTATTAGAAATATAGGCAATTATTTTTCCCAAACCCATTTAGAGACAGACACCATTTTCATAATTAATGTGGCTGGGTTAAAAATTTAAGCAAACATACAAAGAACTATTTCTAATCTCCCTGCTTTGGCCACTCTCCTATTCCCTAATCCATGAATTTCATCAGAGAAAACCAGTATCAGGGAAAAGAGCATTCCATAGCACTTCTGCAATCAAAAGGAGCACACCTAAACAAATGGTACATTTAGTCTCCTTTACACAAGTATGTACTTTATGAATCTTATTAGTGGGCATGGTGTTCTGATATTTCATAAATTCCCTCCTACTAATAGTAAAATGACATAATTTGAATCATTTTGACCTCAACCTGCTGTGATGTGAGAGATGAGTATTCTACAATAAATGTCTTCTATCAGAGTTCCTGTCGTGGTGCAGTGGTTAACGAATCCGACTAGAAACCATGAGGTTGCGGGTTCGATCCCTGGCCTTGCTCAGTGGGTTAATGATCCGGCATTGCCGTGAGCTGTGGTGTAGGTTGCAGACACGGCTCGGATCCCGCGTTGCTGTGGCTCTGGCATAGGCTGGCAGCTACAACTCCGATTAGACCCCCTAGCCTGGGAACCTCCATGTGCTGCGGGAGCAGCCCAAGAAATGGCAACAAGACAAAAAATAAATAAAATAAATAAATAAATAAATAAATAAATGTCTTCTATCAGACATGTATTTAGGCTATGCCTTACAGTAAGCCAAATTATTTACCTTGTACCTAGAAATCATAAATTCCGTGATGATGATTAGAGTAAACTTAATGGAAAAGAAAAAAGTGTAGGTTCAGCCAGAACCATCCTGTGAATCACTGGAATTCAAGCAAATGTTTTCTTGAAGTAGCGACAATTATTTAACATTACTTTCTAAATAGCAGTATTCAAATGTACAGGGTAAATATTGAATTGATAATCTAAAAAGTATATGAATTTCTTTTTCTAAAACCAAACAACTCAATGTCTATATGTTCCAAACCCTAAAACTATTCCAAATCAGGAAAATAATGTACATTTTTAATAATCAACAATAACATGGTTCATTGAGTCTTCAGAAGAAATTGTCCTTCAATATATGGTGTGCATTTAAAAAATAGCTAGATAGATAGATTCTCCTTCAAAATAATAGAAAAATTGGATCCAGCATTTCCCCTCTTGGGCATCTATCCAGAGAAAACCAAAATTTGAAAAGATACATCCATGTACCCCACTGTTCATTATAGCACACTTTAGGATTGCCAAGCCATGGAAGCAACCTAAATGTTCATTGACAGAGGAATAGATAAAGAAGATGTGGTACATATATACAATGAAATACTACTCAGTCATAAAAAAAGAATGAAATAATGCCATTTTCAGCAACATGGATGGACCTAGAGATTACCATATTAAGTGAAGTAAGTCAGAGAAAGATAAACATCACATGATATCACCTATATGTGGACTCTAATAAAAAATGATACTAAAGAAATAAAAAGAATTCTTTTGGCAAAATTATCCTGCAAAAATGAAGAAAAATTAAAATATTCTCAGATAAATTAAAAAATGAGAGAAATTAAAATATTCACAGATAAATAAAAAAAAACTGCCATGCAAAATATGCTAAAGAGAATCCATCAAGCTGAAATGAAAAGACACTATACAGTAACTTGAATTAACAAGAAGAAATAAAGAAAATGTAACTACATAGGTAAATTTATGGACATTATTTACATAGTATTGTTTGTAAATCTCCTTTTCTCTGCTATCTGATTTAAAAGACAACTGCATAAATTACTATAACAAAAAAGTCTCAAAGTTTAATAATACACTGTGTTGAGGGTCTGAAAAAAATCCACTCACATACAGATGGTATTATATAAACTGCTACAATCTCAATGAACAGCAAGATGAATATAACTAAAAAAATTTAAGTGCACTCAGAGCAAAGGAAAGTACAATTAGTTGTCTAATGTTAGTAAGTGATTAAAGAGAAATTCTTTTGTGTGGGAGTGGAGAGTTTACAGTGGAAATTTTAAAAGGAAGTTATGCCCTGGTTGTAGGCTGTTGACATAAGGTGGGAAACTAGAAGTGGGGCATCTGATGCGATTGGTCAGGAGTGTATATTTAGATTTCTCTGGTTGGTCTTAACTGGAAAGGGGAACAAATGTCAAGGGAACTGACAGTTATTAATCAAGTCCTGCTGTTGGTTGTTCTAGGGTTATGTTTGGTTTCCTGGTTCTGATTTACCTTAATTTGACTTAATAGATAGCAGACTGGCCTCCCGGGCTTGTTATCAGAGATAAGGGATTAGTTACCTCAGCTGATCGCTTCAGATTGTGGGTCAGATATCACTTATCATATATTGTCTAGCCATTGTTCATGTGTATAGTCAATCTCTCACTGCATAAAGCAAGATATGAAAAAGAGATCTGATCCCTATCTGGAGATTAAAGTCCAGAGCCCCTAAGTCCAGTCTAGCTCATTGAATTTCAGCCGACCTGCAGATATGTGATCATGGGGATACTTTACTTTTGATGTTTTATTGATGTTTTACATTCTGAGCTTTAGAGCGGCTTGCTATGCAGTGATATTATAACAAGATTTCTCTAAATAGTGCCAGTCCTAGGTAGCTGCCTATAGGACCCCAGATATATAAACATTTGAGAAAATAGGTAACATCAAAAAGAACATCACCTAATTACATTTAGCCAGCACAGTGCACAGGGTAGCATAAAAACACAGGCTTTGGAGCTAGATTTGTTGCATTTGTTTACTGTTAATTGAGCATCTATTGTGTGCATGGATTTAGCCTAAGCAGTGAGGATACAGTCATGGTCAAGGCAGACAAGGTCACTGTTTTCTTATTTATGCAACTCCACGGGAGACAAAAAAAATGAACAAGTAAATTAGACAAAAATTTCATTGCAAATCATGACAAAGTATATTAAAAAATAGGGCAATGACATGGATATTAACATTTAATCCAAAATCCACTATTTATAAGCTAGTGACTTAATCTATCTATGAGTCAGTTTCCTATAATATGTGCATAATGACTCACATAGCTGGATAAATCATGTGAAGTATTTATAATAGTGCCTGAACATATTACACCTTCTGTCATTGAGATGATGATGATGGTGGAAATTCCATCTATTAAGAGTATGGCCAAATCCAACCCCTGGAACTGAATCATTTCAAGTCATGTTTTTCCTAAGCAAAAATATAGGAGGATGAAGAGAGGAACTGTCAACCTCTTACTGGCTTCATAGAATCAACTAGCGAAAAAGGAGACAGCAATATCAAAGGGGATGTGGAGGCATGAATAAATTAGCACTGTTTGGAAGTTAAATCAACGTAATTTAATATCTTATTAGTTACAAAAGAAGCAAATGGGTAAAGACAAATGATTCATGAAACTACTGAGATCTTACTTCCATTGGAATTATGGTGATCTTCAGTGATATAGAGAATACAAAAGAGCATTTGGGAAAGAAAGTTCTAAGCATTTCATTTGAAGTTCCTGTGTATGGACAGGCAGAGATGCCCAAAAGGCTTGAGTATTGATCTGGAGTTGAGGAAGGAAATTTTGCATTAAGACAGTAATTTGGGAATCAATTGCAAATAAAATGATAGTGAATGTGTATATATACGTGTGTGTGTGTGTGTGCGTGTGTGTGTGTGTGTAAATTTGTGTTCCCCAGGTCCTGGCATAAAACCCCTAAAATCTTCAAAATGTCCTAAGTAACAAGTGTACTTCAGGACTCTTGTTCTAATATTTGGTATTTGACCCTGGTTCCTGACAAGAGCTCTCAAATCCCTTAAAATTACCTAGGTGGGGATTTCCTGTTTTGGCTCAGTGGTAACGAACAGGACTAGGATCTATGAGGATGCGGGTTCAATCCCTGGACTCGATCAGTGGGTTAAAGGATCCAGCATCTCAGTGTTCTGTGGTCTAAGTTGTAGATACTGTTTGGATCCCACATTGCTGTGGTTGTGGTGTAGACTGCCAGCTGTAGCTCCAATTCCACCCCTAGCCTGAGAAGTTCCATATGCCGTGGGTGTAGGCCTAAAGAAAAAAAAAAAAATTACCTGGGTGATTGGAATGTCCTTTTGTTCTAATGAGGCATCCTCTGGTGGACTCCTGGATAGCTTCAGAATGGCGGCTGGTCACCAGAGACCAAGTCATGATTTAGAAGTTTAGAACTTTTAGCCCTACCATATTCCCCCCACGTCATTCTCCAGGAGAGAATGGCTGGAGATTGAGTTCACAATGGATCATGCCTATACAATGAAGCTTCCATGAATATTTCCAGCATTATGGTGTTGGATATCTTTAGATTTGTAAATTCATCCACAGGCTGGGGGGGGGTGCACCCCAACTTCATGGGGACAGAAGCTCCTCTGCTTGGGAACTTCCAGACCTCACTCCATGTATCTCTTCATCTACCTATTTACCTGAATCTTTTATCATATCCTTTCTTATTTAATAAAATGGAAATGGTATTTCCCTGACTTAGCAGGCCAGTCTAGCAAATTGTCCAACCTGACAGAACACTGTAAATCAGCTATAATGGAAAAAATAAAAATAATTAAAAAAATTGAGGCTCTGAATTATTAGGATAAAGTGTATATCATAATATCGCAAGTCTTGGTTTTATCTATGATCCTTACATCAAGTCAGAATAGTATTTATCACATAAAATGTCAATTCATTTCTATTTTTATTTATTTATTTATTTATTTTTCATTGTGGGTTTTAATTTCTATTTTCCCACTGTACAGAAAGGGGGTCAGGTTATCCTTAGATGTATACATTGCAGTTACAGTTTTTTCCCCCACCCTTTCTTCTGTTGCAACATGAGTATCTAGACATAGTTCCCAATGCTATTCAGCAGGATCTCCTTATAAATCTATTCTAGGTTGTGTCTGATAAGCCCAAGCTCCTGATCCCTCCCACTCCCTCCCCCTCCCATCAGGCAGCCACAAGTCTCTTCTCCAAGTCCATGATTTTCTTTTCTGAGGAGATGTTCATTTGTGCTGGATATTAGATTCCAGTTATAAGTGATATCATATGGTATTTGTCTTTGTCTTTCTGGCTCATTTCACTCAGGATGAGATTCTCTAGTTCCATCCATGTTGCTGCAAATGGCATTATGTCATCCTTTTTTATGGCTGAGTAGTATTCCATTGTGTATATATACCACCTCTTCTGAATCCAGTCATCTGTCGATGGACATTTGGGTTGTTTCCACGTCCTGGCTATTGTGAATAGTGCTGCAATGAACATGCGGGTGCATGTGTCTCTTTTAAGTAGAGCTTTGTCCGGATAGATGCCCAAGAGTGGGATTGCAGGGTCATATGGAAGTTCTATGCATAGATTTCTAAGGTATCTCTAAACTGTTCTCCACAGGGGCTGTACCAGTTTACATTCCCACCAGCAGTGCAGGAGGGTTCCCTTTTCTCCATAGCCCCTCCAGCACTTGTTATTTGTCGATTTATTAATGATGGCCATTCTGACTGGTGTGAGGTGGTATCTCATGGTAGTTTTGATTTGCATTTCTCTTATAATCAGCGATGTTGAGCATTTTTTCATGTGTTTGTTGGCCATCTGTATGTCTTCTTTGGAGAAATGTCTACTCAGGTCTTTTGCCCATTTTTCCATTGATTGATTGGTTTTTTTGCTGTTGAGTTGTATAAGTTGCTTATATATTCTAGAGATTAAGCCCTTCTCTGTTGCATTGTTTGAAACTATTTTCTCCCATTCTGAAAGTTGTCTTTTTGTTTTCTTTTGGGTTTCCTTTGCTGTGCAAAAGCTTTTCAGTTTGATGAGGTCCCATGGGTTTATTTTTGCTCTAGTTTCTATTGCTTTGGGAGACTGCCCTGAGAAAATATTCATGAGGTTGATGTCAGAGAGTGTTTTGCCTATGTTTTCTTCTAGGAGTTTGATGGTGTCCTGTCGTATATTTAAGTCTTTCAGCCATTTTGAGTTTATTTTTGTGCATGGTGTGACGGTGTGTTCTCGTTTCATTGCTTTGCATACAGCTGTCCAGGTTTCCCAGCAATGCTTGCTGAATAGACTTTCCTTTTCCCATTTTATGTTCCTGCCTCCCTTGTCAAAGATTAATTGACCATAGTTGTCAGGGTTTATTTCTGGGTTCTCTATTCTGTTCCATTGGTCTGTCTGTCTGTTTTGATACCAGTACCACACTGTTTTGGTTGACTGTGGCTTTGTAGTATTTCTTGAAGTCTGGGAGAGTTATGCCTCCTGCTTGGTTTTTCTTTCTCAGGATTGCTTTGGCAATTCTGGGTCTTTTGTGGTTCCATATAAATGTTTGGATTGTTTGTTCTAGTTCTGTGAACAATGTCATGGGTAATTTGATAGGGATTGCATTGAAACTGTAGATTGCTTTGGGTAGGATGGCCATTTTCACAATATTGATTTTTCCAATCCAGGAACATGGACTATCTTTCCATTTCTTTACATCTTCTTTGATTTCTTTGATTAAAGTTTTATAGTTCTCGGCATATAGGTCCTTTACCTCTTTGGTCAGGTGTATTCCGAGGTATTTGATTTTGTGAGGTACAATTTTAAAAGGTATCGTATTTTTGTATTCCTTTTCTAATGTTTCATTGCTGGTATACAGAAATGCAACTGACTTCTGAATGTTAATCTTATATCCTGCCACTTTGCTGAATTTATTAATCAGTTCAAGTAGTTTTTGGGTTGAGTCCTTAGGGTTTTCTATGTATAGTATCATGTCATCTGCATACAGTGAGAGTTTGATCTCTTCTCTTCCTATATGGATACCTTTTATTTCTTTTGTTTGTCCTATTGCTGTGGCTAGGACTTCCCAAACTATGTTGAAGAGCAGTGGTGAGAGTGGGCATCCCTGTCTTGTTCCAGATTGGAGTGAGAAGGTTTTCAGTTTTTCCCCATTGAGTATTGTATTTGCTGTGGGTTTAGCATAAATGGCTTTGAAGATATTCAGGAATGTTCCTTCTATACCCACTTTGGCGAGGGTCTTGATCATGAATGGATGTTGAACTTTGTCAAATGCTTTTTCTGCGTCTATTGAGATGATCATATGATTTTTGACTTTTCTTTTGTTAATGTGGTGTATGGCATTGATTGATTTGCGTATGTTGAACCATCCTTGTGTACCTGGGATGAACCCAACCTGGTCATGGTGTATAATTTTTTTGATATGTTGAATTCGGTTGGCTAAGATTTTGTTGAGAATTTTTGCATCTATATTCATCAATGATATTGGGCGATAGTTTTCTTTTTTGGTGGTATCTCTGTCTGGTTTTGGAATGAGGGTGATGGTGGCATCATAGAATGTCTTTGGGAGTATTCCTTCTTCTTCAACCTTTTGAAAGAGTTTAAGGAGGATGGGCACCAGATCCCCTTTATATGTTTAGTAGAATTCACCTGTGAAGCCATCTGGTCCTGGACTTTTTTTGGTAGGGAGTGTTTCTATGAATTCTTCAATTTCATTTCTAGTGATTGGTCTGTTCACTTGATATGTTTCTTCTTGATTCAGTTTTGGCAGGCTGTAAGATTCTAGAAAATTGTCCATTTCTTCCAGATTGTCAAACTTGTTGCCGTATAGTTGTTCATAGTATTCTCTTATGGTTTTTTGTATTTCTGCAGTATCCATTGTGATTTCTCCTTTTTCATTTATAATTTTGGTGATTTGGGTTCTTTCTCTCCTCTTTTTAGTGAGTCTGGCCAGGGGTTTGTCAATTTTGTTCACCTTTTCAAAGAACCAGCTCTTGGTTTTATTAATTTTCTCTATTGTTTTTTGAGTCTCTATTTTATTGATTTCTTCTTTGATCTTTATAATTTCCTTCCTTCTGCTGACTTTAGGACTTCTTTGTTCTTTTTCTAATTCGTTTAGGTGGAGGGTTAAGTTGTCAATTTGGGATCTTTCTTCTTTTTTGAGAAAGGCCTGGATTGCTCTAAATTTCCCTCTGAGCACTGCTTTCGCAGCATCCCATAGATTTTGAGAGGTTGTGTCTTCATTATCATTTGTTTCAAGGTAGTTTTTAATTTCCTTCTTGATTTCCTCATTGACCCATTGGTTTTTTAGTAGCATGTTGTTTCATCTCCATGTAGTAGGTTTTTTCTCTTTGCTTTTCCCATGGTTGATTTCTAATTTCATGGCATTGTGGTCAGAGAAGATACTTGAGATAATTTCTACGCTCCTAAATTTATTGAGATTCGCTTTGTGTCCCAATATGTGGTTGATTCTTGAGAATGTTCCATGAGCATTTGAGAAGAATGTGTATTCTGATTTTTTGGGATGTAGTGTCCTGAAGATATCAATTAAGTCTAACTTTTCTATTGTTTCCTTTAGGATCTCTGTTGCTTTATTGGTTTTCTGTCTAGAGGATCTGTCCATTGATGTGAGGGGGGTATTTAGGTCTCCTACTATGATTGTATTCTCATCAATATCTCCCTTTATGTCTGTTAATATTTGTTGTATGTATCTGGGTGCTCCTATATTTGGGGCATATATGTTGATGATAGTAACATCCTCTCCTTGGATGGATCCCTTAATCATTAAGTAGTGTCCTTCTTTGTCTTTCTTTATGTCTTTTGTTTTAATGTCTACTTTGTCTGATATGAGGGTTGCGACTCCTGCTTTTCTGTCATGTCTTGGCGTGAAATATTTTTCCCCACCCTTTCACTTTCAATCTATATGTATCTTTTGTCCTAAGGTGAGTTTCTTATAGGCAGCATATTGAAGGTTTTTGCCTTTTTATCCACTCAGCCACCCTGTGTCTTTTGATTGGGGCATTCAGTCCATTGACATTTAAGGTGATAATTTATAGAGGATTATTCATTGCCATTTTGAACCTCGTGTTCCTGTTAATTCTATGGTTCTCCATTCTTCCTTTTTTTTTTTTTTTTTTTTTTTTGGTTTGATGGTCTCCTGTTATTATCTGCTTGAGTATTTTTTTTTTCATTTTTTGCAGATGCAATATTTGGTTTTGGCTTGTGGTTGTCCTGTTTTTTAAGTATGCTAACCCCTTCCCATAATTGTGTTTTAGCCTGATGGTCCTCCTGACATCCCTTGCCCACATTTTATGGTTTTGATGACCCTTTTTTATTTTTTCTCTTTTTAATTTTATTTTGTTTGAAGCATGTTCATGATTAAATCTGTATGCTGGCTTATTTGAGTGACTGCTCTCTGATTGCGGTTTCCTCAGTCCTAGGTCTTCCTCTTCTTCTTCTTTTTCTTTTTTTTTTTTTCTTTTCTTTTTTCTTCCCTTTCCTTCCTTTCTTTTTGGTTTAGAGAAGCCCTTTCAATATTTCCTTTAACCTGGGTTTTGTGTTGCTGTATTCTTTAAGGTTTTGTTTGTTGGGAAAAATTTTTATTTCCCCGTCTATTTTAAATGATATTCTTGCTGGATAGAGTATTCCAGGTTGCATATTTTTTCCTTTTAGCACTTTAAATATCTCTTGCCATTCCCTCCTGGGCTGTAGTGTTTCTGTAGAGAAATCAGCTGATATTCCTATGGGGGTTCCCTTGTAGGTAACATTCTGCTTTTCTCTTGCTGCCTTTAGGATCCTCTCTTTATCACTAACTTTTGCCATTTTTATTATAATGTGTCTTGGTGTGGGTCTATTTGGGTTCAACTTGTTTGGGGCCCTCTGTGCTTCCTGTATCTTGAACTCAGTGTCCTTTAGATTTGGGAAGTTTCCAGCAATAATTTCTTCAAATATATTTTCCATTCCCTCATCTTTTTCTACTCCTTTTGGATTTCCTATTATGCGCAGATTGGCCCGCTTTATATTATCCCATAGGTCTCTTATATTGCTTTCCTGTTTTTTCATTTGGTTTTCTTTCTGCTGACCTCATTGGGTGATTTCCATTATTCTATCTTCCATATCACTGATTCGTTCTTCTGCATTATTCATTCTGGTTTTTACTGCCCCTAGTTCAGTTTGCATCTCTGCAAATGAATGTTCCAGTTTTTCTTGGCTCCTCCTTATATTTTCTAGTTCCTTTCTGAGGGTATCTGCATTACTGTTCATATCTTCTCGTAATTCCTTCAGTATTTTCACTATTTCTCTTTTGAACTCCAGGTCTGTCAGACTACAGAGATCTGTTTCATTGTTGACTGCTTCAGGTGAGTTCTCCTGTTGGTTTGACTGGGGGTGGTTTCTCAGCTTCTTCATCTTGCTTGTTTTCTTTTTCCTGGTGGAGTTGTACTCTCCGTGGTCGGGCAGTGTTTGCCTTGTCACTGCCGTGGAATGTTTCCTGAGGGCTGGCGTTGTTGGTCAGTCTTTTTTGAGGCAGTGTGGCTTTTCTGGAGTGTTGGTGGGGCTAACAGTGTTTCTTTGAAGCAAAGGAGGACTTCCTGAGGGCAGACAGGACTGGGAGGTCCACCCCACGATGGTAGCAGATTTCACTTGGTCATGCAGAGCTTGCTCTGGTGTTTTTAGGCTGTGGGGTTCTTTCAGGGGGTTGGCGGTGTTGGGCAGCTGCTCTTCAGGGGTGCATCACTCCCTGGGGGCTGGAGCAGCTATCTGGGTCACTGAGAACCTAAGAGGCTCTTCCCTAGGGTAGCCCAACTCAGAAGGACAGCCTGAGAATGTAGGCGGATCTTTTCACAGTCTGGCCGAGCTTGTTGCAGCTTTTCTGGGCTGCAGGGGCTCTTCCAGGGGGCTGGTGGTGCTGAGCAGTTATTTCACGGGAGTGGGGCACCCCCTGGGGGCTTGGGCGGGTAGCAGGGCCGTTGGAAACTGAAGAGGCTCTTCCCCGGGGCAACCTGACTCAGAAAAACCATCCGAGAATTAGGCCGATCTATTCACAGCCTGGCTAAGCTTGTTCTAGCTTTTCTGGGCTGCAGGCCTTTTCTCGGGGGCTGGTGGTGTTTGGTGCTGCTCTGTGGAAGTGTAGCCCCTCCAAAGGGCAAGCAGGCCTGTGCAGGGACAGCCCCTGTGGTGGTAGGCTTCAGGCAATTGTTGAGGCCAGCCCTCCTGGATGGCAGGCAGCCCCAGGTCAGTGAGAGCGTAGGGCGTGGCGGGGGTGGGGGGAGGGGATGCACTGGGAAGCACAGTTTTCAGCTAGCTAGCGGACCTGTAAGCTTGCTGTGGCCTGGGGGGTATTCTATGGGGACCCACCCCTTCTTCTCTCCCCTCCCCAGCACAGGCGCAGACCAGGCTCTTCTCCCAGGTTCCCTCTGATGTGGCTTTCCACTTCCCCGCCCCTGGAGTATTGCTCCCTTCCTCTGCGACAGATTTGTTTTCTAGTCTCCCAGGCAGTCTCTGCCCGTCAAATGGTTTCTAGACCTCCCAAGCAGTTTCCGCTCTGCCCCGCCCCCCTAGCCCAGGGACTAATCTCTGGAGCAGAGGTCGCGGTGCCCAGCCCCCACCCAGGCGGCGCCCCCCCCCCCCCCGCCCTTTCTCAGGGACTAACCTTCTGCAGCGAGGTCTCGGTGCCCAGCCCCCCTCTCAGGCGTCCCCCAGCCCTTTCTCAGGGATTAACCTTCGGAGGCGAGGTCTTGGTGCCCAGCCCCCACCCAGTCGTCCCCCGGCCCTTTCCCTGGGACTAACCTCTGGAGCCAAGGATTCGGTGCTCAGCCCCCACCCAGGCGTCTCAATTTTTGGTGACTGTAACTGTAGTTCAGATGGTCCGTTGGGTTCTTGATCGGCTTTTCCGTACTCCAACTTACTGCTACACTCTTCTCTGCATCTGGAGATTCCTCTGGTTCGTTTGATCTTTCGCCTGGTAGGTGACTTTCCAGGGTGCGGGATCCCTTTCTCCTCCGCAGTTCCCTTTCGGGAGCGCCCGTCCCACTAGAATTCACCTTCTCTCGCTCTCCTCTTTTCTCCCGTTCTGCCCAATAATGTCACGAATTTCTTGCCGTTATTGGAGCTTAGGTTCCTCTGCCAGCGATTGGTTGCTGTTCTGTGCGAGTCATTTATTCTGTAGATGTGCTTTTTTTGTTGTGTTTGTGGGAGAGGGCGAGCGTGTCCCCCTACTCCTCCGCCATCTTGTCCTCCCTCCAATTCATTTCTTTTTTTTTTTTTTTTTTTTTGTCTTTTTGTCTTTTGTTGTTGTTGTTGTTGTTGCTATTTCTTGGGCCGCTCCCGCGGCATATGGAGGTTCCCAGGCTAGGGGTTGAATCGGAGCTGTAGCCCCCCGCCTACACCAGAGGCACAGCAACGCAGGATCCGAGCCGCGTCTGCAACCTACACCACAGCTCACGGCAACGCCGGATCGTTAACCCACTGAGCAAGGGCAGGGATCGAACCCGCAACCTCATGGTTCCTAGTCCGAGTCGTTAACCACTGCGCCACGACGGGAACTCAATTCATTTCTAATACCTCATTTTTGTCAACTCAGAACGATGCAACTTAGCATAAACTTTCTAACTATCTAAGGATCTAATATTTAGTGAAAAATAAAAATCTTTAGTCATTGTAGGAATGAAATTTCAAAGAACCTAGGGTATAACAGAGGGGTTATGAGACAGGCAGAAATAACCAAAATATAATATGTATATTTCATATATTTATATGTATTTTATATAAAAATATAAAATAATATGTGCCCAAAAGGAATACTGAAGGGAAGTGATAAAAACAGGAATGCCTGAATTCTATCTTTGCCCAACAATTTCTTCTGTCTCAGAAGCACTGAGGAAATAATACATACAAGAGACAAAGATGAATGAGTACATCATCACCTTAGAATTAGCTGAGCCAGAGCCCAAGACCCTAGTGCAGAATTCTCTGATAAAGCTGGTTTGGACAATGTTTGATGCTCAAAGCCCATGCAGGGCTACCATGTCCCAGTATTAATTCCCCAACTTCTCACCAGAAGTGAAGTGAATTTAGAAGTTTGTAAGAAAAAAAGAAGAAAGACTTTCAAGAGAGACCTTGTACAGCTTACCAGTTACATCTCTGAAGGCAATGAGAAGAAGAAGAAAGAGGTCTTGGCACAAGAGTACATCAATCAGCAAGAGTAAATTCATCCATTAATAAACATGATCCTACAAATTTCCTTTAATATGACCAGATCAAGAGTATTGTAAAGAGTAAGGAAGTTAGAAGGAAATCCCTACCTCCCAAAAAGTGTCAAATGCTTTGGGAAATCAAAGCAAAGAGGAATGTTGAAATAAAGGGGAAAGTATGTTTCTGATTTTAAAAAAATTGTCCAACCCAAGAAAGGAGTCATGGGAAGCCTAATTTATAGCTAGTTGGTCAGAAGTTTAAGTGACAAGATTTGAACATGTGGCTGGCATCTGAAGTGGGGCATGGCAGTCTTGTGCGACCACGGCCTTAATCTGCTGAATGTGAAGCTTTCTCCAGGTGGATAGTGTCAAAACTGTGTTAAATTGTAGGTCACCCAGCTGATGTCAGTGAAGTGAAGTCTGTTGTGAGAATAGGTAGGAAAGACAGAACTATTTTCTTTATATAGAACTTACAGACATACTAAACATTTGGAAAGTTAATGAAGAGAAAATAATTTGCAAAATATGTGGATGTCAACAGGGGAAGACAGTTTCAATAATGAGGTGGGAAATTGTCAAATGAACGTGAAAAGGCCATTAAGAGAAAGGTTGCTGCATGACCACTGGATTTAGCAATTAAAAGATCATCAATAGTCTTTGAAAGAATAATTTTAAGCAATGATATATGTGAAAGACAGGCTAAAGCAAGTTGAGGTGTGATTCAGACCTTATAATATATAAAAATATAGTTATAAATTACTCTTTCAGGAAGCTTGGAAATGCAAAGGTAAATGATAGGACAGATAAAGCAGGCACATTAGAAATAAAAAAAAAATCTTTCTGGTTTTGTTAAGATGAGAGGGATTTGAGTACACATGGGTGATGAGGAGCAAGAAACAGTGTGGTGATTGGAACTGCATGAGTAATTAAGCATAGTTCCTGGGAAGCAGGAGAAAAGGAGTAGGCTCAGAGCCAAGTCATAAATCTGAGTGTCTAACTTCTTTGAAGGAAAGTATTATGTAAAAAAGACAAGCCACTGATTTTAAACGTGGTGTATCTGTGGAAGCTATCTACTATTTCCGTGGACATAACATTTCCACTTTGCCTCAGAACAAACTGATTCCCTTTCCTTTATGGTATTTCAGAGTTTGAAGAAAACAAGGATAACTTTCTTTTCCTCTTTCCAGTGTAACTTACCATTTCTTCATTTGAGAGACCCACCATTTACCCACGCTCCCTGACATCCAAATTTTAATAGAAAAGACACACTTCTACTTGTACATGACTTGAGACTCATTCTGGTTCTAGTCCCCTTTTCTTCCCTCTCTTCTCTTCAGTATGGATGATTTGTTTAATTTTATTCCTATATGGCTGAGTATCCCTTTTTTTGGTTCTAATTCCATTCTACGGTATATTTGCCTTCTTGATTATAATAGTTGATTGTATCCTACTTTTTGTTTTTGCTATTATGCACCTAACACTTATTTTTATTAGAGATTTTACTATTATACATTAAGTTCAAACAGTAAGTGATGATTCATAATCTAGTATTTCTATCAAGCTGAGTCCCTATTTTTATAGAACTACCAACTTTTGCTGCATAAGCAGGTTCTTAATCTTCCAAAATATTCTACGAAAGATTTCATGGATCTGTTCATTACTCAATGCTTTCTAATCTGCTTTTTGTGTCTTTTGTTTGGTTGTTTTTTGTTTTTTGTTTGTTTGTTTGTTTATTTTTGTCTTTTTGCCTTTTTCTAGGGCTGCTACTGTGGCACATGGAGGTTCCCAAGCTAGGGGTCTAATTGGAGCTGTAGCCTCCAGCCTACTCCAGAGCCACAGCAATGCAGGATCCGAGCCACATCTGCAACCTACACCACAGCTCAAGGCAATGCCGGATCCTTAACCCAACTGAGCAAGGCCAGGGGTCGAATGCACAACCTCATGGTTCTTAGTTGGATTCGTTAACCACTGAGTCATGATGGGAACTCTGCTTTTTGTGTTTTTAATTTTTTTTAAATAATTTTCCTTTTGGAAAATGCCAGCTTCAGTCATTTGAGTCATCTAGATTGGTCTTTTTTCTTTCTTTCTTTTTTTTTTTTTTTTTTTTTTCCCTGCAGAGCTAAGACTGAGCTGTATTGCAACAGAGAAAAGAGGTTACATAGATTTTGTATTAGAGCAGGAAAAGTCACTTCTAGATGAAGTCTTAACTGGAAAAATGTCCTATGACAGTCAGAAATAACTGATATTATAAAATAAGTTTTAAAAACATACTCTCTAATAGTTCCTAGTTTTATTATTTATCCAGTTTCAGTCCTCACCAAGATAAGCTACCACAAACTAAGAGTAAGTCTGCTTTATATCTGGACAACACTATAATTTAAAAAGATGCATCTACTCCTATGTTCATTGTAGCACTATTCACTATAGCCAAGAAATGGAAACAACTTAAATGTCCATTGACTGAATAATGGATTAATATGCGTTACATATATACAATGGAATAATATTCAGCCACAAAATTAATGAAATCATACCATTTGCAGCAACATGGATGCAACTAGAGATTATCATACTAAGTGAAGTAAATCAGAAACAGGACAAATACCATATAATATCACTTATGTAGAATATAAAATATGGCACACAAATGAACCTATCTAAAACAAAGAAGCAGACCCACAGACATCTAGAACAGACTTTTGGGTGCTGATGGGGAGGGGGAGGGAGTGGAGTGAACTGGGAATTTTGGGTTATTAGAAGCAAACTATTACATTTAGAATGGAGAAGCAATGAGGTCCTACTGTACAGCACAGGGAACTATTTCCAATCTCTTGAAATAGAATATGATGAGGAGGGAGGCAAGATGGTGGAAGAGTAGGGGGATACGCTCGCCCTCTCCCACAAACACAACAAAAACAAAACACATCAACAGAGAAACGACTCACACAGAACAGCAACCAATCGCTGGCAGAAGAATCTAAACTCCAATAATGGCAAGAATTTTGTGACATTACTATGTATAACAAGAGAAAAGAGGAGAGTGAGAGAAGGTGAATCTGAGCTGGACAGGTGCTCCCGAAAGTGAACTGTGGAGGAGAAAGGGATCCCACACCCTGGAAAGTCACCTACTCGACTGAAAGATCAACCAAACTGGAGGAATCTCCAGATGCAGAGAAGAGTGTAGCAGTAAGTCGGAGCTCTGAAAAGCAGAATGAGAACCGAACAGATCATCTGAACTATGGGCACAGTCACCAAAAATTGAGACACTTGGGTGGGGGCTGGGCACCGAGACCTTGGCTCTGGAGATTAGTCCCCGGGAAAGGGCTTGGGGGGTGGGGTGGAGTGGAGACTGCTTGGGAGGTCTAGAAACCAGTCTGTCAGTTTTGACAGGGCAGAGACTGCCTGGGAGACTAGAAAGCAGAGCGTCGCAGGGGGAGGGAGCAATATGCTAAGAGCAGGGAAGTGGAAAGCCACATCAGAGGGAACCTGGCAAAAGAGCTGGGCCTGCGCCAGTGTTGGGGAGGGGAGAGAAGAAGGGGTGGGCCCCCATAGAATACTCCCCATGCCACAGCGAGCTTACTGGCCCGCTAGCTATCAGAAAGCTGTGCTTCCCAGTGCATCCCCGCCCACCCCACCCGATCCCCGCCTCCCCTTACACACACTCTGGACCTGGGGCTGCGTGCAATCCGGGAGGGCTGGCCTCAACAATTGCCAGAAGCCTACCACCACAGGGGCTGTCCCTGCCCTGGCCTGCTTGCACTTTGGAGGGGCTACACCATTGCGGAGAAGCACTAAACACCGCCAGCCCCGGGGAAAAGGCCTGCAGCCCAGAAAAGCTAGAACAAACTTGGCCAGGCCATGAAAAGATTTGCCTAATTCTTGGACAATCCTTCCGAGTCGGGCTGCCCTGGAGAAGAGCCTCTTGGGTTCTCAGTGACCCAGATAGCTGCTCCAGCCCCCAGGGGGTGATGCACCCCTGAAGAGCAGCTGCCCAACACCGCCAACCCCTGCAAGAACCCCACAGCCTAAAAACACCAGAGCAAGCTCTGCATGACCAAGTGAAATCTGCTACCATCGTGGGGTGGACCTCCCAGTCCTGTCTGCCCTCAGGAAGTCCTCCTTTGCTTCAAAGAAACACTGTTAGCCCCACCAACACTCCAGAAAAGCCACACTGCCTCAAAAAAGACTGACCAACAACGCCAGCCCTCAGGAAACATTCCACGGCAGTGACAAGGCAAACACTGCCCGACCACGGAGAGTACAACTCCACCAGGAAAAAGAAAACAAGCAAGATGAAGAAGCTGAGAAACCACCCCCAGTCAAACCAACAGGAGAACTCACCTGAAGCAGTCAACAATGAAACAGATCTCTGTAGTCTGACAGACCTGGAGTTCAAAAGAGAAATAGTGAAAATACTGAAGGAATTACGAGAAGATATGAACAGTAATGCAGATACCCTCAGAAAGGAACTAGAAAATATAAGGAGGAGCCAAGAAAAACTGGAACATTCATTTGCAGAGATGCAAACTGAACTAGGGGCAGTAAAAACCAGAATGAATAATGCAGAAGAACGAATCAGTGATATGGAAGATAGAATAATGGAAATCACCCAATGAGGTCAGCAGAAAGAAAACCAAATGAAAAAACAGGAAAGCAATATAAGAGACCTATGGGATAATATAAAGCGGGCCAATCTGCGCATAATAGGAAATCCAAAAGGAGTAGAAAAAGATGAGGGAATGGAAAATATATTTGAAGAAATTATTGCTGGAAACTTCCCAAATCTAAAGGACACTGAGTTCAAGATACAGGAAGCACAGAGGGCCCCAAACAAGTTGAACCCAAATAGACCCACACCAAGACACATTATAATAAAAATGGCAAAAGTTAGTGATAAAGAGAGGATCCTAAAGGCAGCAAGAGAAAAGCAGAATGTTACCTATGAGGGAACCCCCATAAGAGTATCAGCCAATTTCTCTACAGAAACTCTACAGGCCAGGAGGGAATGGTAAGAGATATTTAAAGTGTTAAAGGAAAAAATATGCAACCTGGAATACTCTATCCAGCAAGAATATCATTTAAAATAGAAGGAGAAATAAAAATGTTTTCCAACAAAAAAAAAGCTCAAAGAATACAGCAATACAAAACCCAGGTTAAAAGAAATATTGAAAGGGCTTCTCTAAACCAAAAAGAAAGAAGGAAAGAAAGGGAGGAAAAAGGAAAAAAAAAAAAAAAAAAGAAGAGGAAGCACTAAATAGAGGAAACCACAATCAGATAGCAGTCACTCAAATAAGCCAGCATACAGATTTAATCATGAACATGTTTCAAACAAAATAAAATTAAAAAGAAAAAAAAAGTCATCAAAATCATAAAATGTGGGTAAGGGATGTTAGGAAATAAATAGACCCTTTTGTTTGTTTGTTTGTTTCTCTTCTTAATTTTAATATAGTAATGAAGTGTTTGAACTTACAGGACCATCAGGCTAAAACACACAATTATAGGAAGGGGTTAGCATACTTAAAAAACAGGGGAACCACAAGCCAAAACCAAACATTGCATTCTCAAAAAATGAAAAAAAAAAAATACTCAAGCAGATAATAACAGGAGACCATCAAACCAAAAAAAAAAAAAAAAAAAAAAAAAAAAAGAGAAAGAATGGAGAACCATAGAATCAACAGGAACACGAGGTTCAAAATGGCAATGAATAATCCTCTATAAATTATCACCTTAAATGTCAATGGACTGAATGCCCAGTCCATTGACTGGGATAAAAAGGCAAAAACCTTCAATATGCTGCCTACAAGAAACTCACCTTAGGACAAAAGATACATACAGATTGAAAGTGAAGGGGTGGGAAAAAATATTTCATGCCAATAGACATGACAGAAAAGCAGGAGTCGCAACGCTCATATCAGACAAAATAGACTTTAAAACAAAAGACATAAAGAAAGACAAAGAAGGACACTACTTAATGATTAAGGGATCCATCCAAGGAGAGGATGTTACTATTGTTAACATATATGCCTCAAATATAGGAGCACCCAGATACATACAACAAATATTAACAGACATAAAGGGAGATATTGATGAGAATACAATCATAGTAGGAGAACTTAATACCCCCCTCACATCAATGGACAGATCCTCTAGACAGAAAACCAATAAAGCAACAGAGATCCTAAAGGAAACAATAGAAAAGTTAGACTTAACTGATATCTTCAGGACACTACATCCAAAAAAAGCAGAATACACAACATTCTCAAATGCTCATGGAACATTCTCAAGAATCAACCACATATTGGGACACAAAGCTAACCTCAAGGAGGTTACAACCACATACTGGGACACAAAGCTAACCTTAGGAGCATAGAAATTATCTCAAGTATCTTCTCTGACCACAATGCCATGAAATTAGAAACCAAACATGGGAAAAGGAAAGAGAAAAAACCTACTACATGGAGATGAAACAACATGCTACTAAAAAACCAATGGGTCAATGAGGAAATCAAGAAGGAAATAAAAAAAATACATTGAAACAAATGATAATGAAGACACAACCTCTCAAAATCTATGGGATGCTGCAAAAGCAGTGCTCAGAGGGAAATTTATAGCAATCCAGGCCTTTCTCAAAAAAGAAGAAAGATCCCAAATTGACAACTTAACCCTCCACCTAAACGAATTAGAAAAAGAACAAAGAAGTCCTAAAGTCAGCAGAAGGAAGGAAATTATAAAGATTAAAGAAGAAATTGATAAAATAGAGATTCAAAAAACAATAGAGAAAATTAATAAAACTAAGAGCTGGTTCTTTGAAAAGGTAAATAAAATTGACAAACCCCTGGCTAGACTCACTAAGAGGAGGAGAGAAAGAACCCAAATAAAATTAGAAATGAAAATGGAGAAATCTCAATGGATACTGCAGAAATACAAAAAACCATAAAAGAATACTATGAACAACTATATGGCAACAAGTTTGACAATCTGGAAGAAATGGACAATTTTCTAGAATCTTACAGCCTGCCAAAACTGAATCAAGAAGAAACATATCAAGTGAACAGACCAATCACTAGAAATGAAATTGAAGAATTCATAGAAACACTCCCTACCAAAAAAAGTCCAGGACCAGATGGCTTCACAGGTGAATTCTACTAAACATATAAAGAGGATCTGGTGCCCATCCTCCTTAAACTTTTTCAAAAGGTTGAAGAAGAAGGAATACTCCCAAAGACATTCTATGAGGCCACCATCACCCTCATTCCAAAACCAGACAAAGATACAACCACAAAAGAAAACTATATGCCAATATCTTTGATGAATATAGATGCAAAAATTCTCAACAAAATCTAAGCTAACCAAATCCAACAATATATCAAAAAGATCATACACCACGAACAGGTAGGGTTCATCCCAGGTTCACAAGGATGCTTCAACATACGCAAATCAATCAATGCCATACACCACATTAACAAAAGAAAAGTCAAAAATCAAATGATCATCTCAATAGACGCAGAAAAAGCATTTGACAAAGTTCAACATCCATTCATGAACAAGACCCTCGCCAAAGTGGGTATAGAGGGAACATTCCTGAATATCTTCAAAGCCATTTATGCTAAACCCACAGCAAATATAATACTCAATGGGGAAAAACTGAAAACCTTCTCACTCCAATCTGGAACAAGACAGGGATGCCCACTCTCACCACTGCTCTTCAACATAGTTTGGGAAGTCCTAGCCACAGCAATAGGACAAACAAAAGAAATAAAAGGCATCCATATAGGAAGAGAAGAGATCAAACTCTCACTGTATGCAGATGACATGATACTATACATAGAAAACCCTAAGGACTCAACCCAAAAACTACTTGAACTGATTAATAAATTCAGCAAAGTGGCAGGATATAAGATTAACATTCAGAAGTCAGTTGCATTTCTGTATACCAGCAATGAAACATTAGAAAAGGAATACAAAAATACGATACCTTTTAAAATTGTACCTCACAAAATCAAATACCTCGGAATACACCTGACCAAAGAGGTAAAGGACCTATATGCCAAGAACTATAAAACTTTAATCAAAGAAATCAAAGAAGATGTAAAGAAATGGAAAGATAGTCCATGTTCCTGGATTGGAAAAATCAATATTGTGAAAATGGCCATCCTACCCACAGCAATCTCAATGCAATCCCTATCCAATTATCCATAACATTTTTCACAGAACTAGAACAAACAACCCAAACATTTATATGGAACAACAAAGGACCCAGAATTGCCAAAGCAATCCTGAGAAACAAAACCAAGCAGGAGGCATAACTCTCCCAGACTTCAAGAAATATTACAAAGCCACAGTCATCAAAACAGTGTGGTACAGGTATCAAACCGACATACAGACAAATGGAATAGAATAAAGAACCTGGAAATAAACCCTGACACCTATGTTCAATTAATCTTTGACAAGGGAGGCAGGAACATAAAATGGGAAAAGGAAAGTCTATTCAGCAAGCATTGCTGGGAAACCTGGACAGCTGCTGCAAAGCAATGAAATTAGAACACACCCTCACACCATGCACAAAAATAAACTCCAAATGGCTGAAAGACTTAAATATACGACAGGACACCATCGAACTCCTAGAAGAGGACATAGGCAAAACACCCAGAGAACATAGGCAAAACAGAGAACATAGGCAAAACACCCAGAAATAAACCCTGACACCTATGGTAAATTAATCTTGCCTCAAGGTAGGCAAAACATAAAATGGGAAAAGAAAGTATTCAGCAAGCATTGCTGGGAAACCTGGACAGCTGCATGCAAAGCAATGAAATTAGAACACACCCTCACACCATGCACAAAAATAAACTCAAAATGGCTGAAAGACTTAAATATAAGACAGGACACCATCAAACTTCTAGAAGAGAACGTAGGCAAAACATTCTCTGACATCAACCTCATAAATATTTTCTCAGGTCAGTCTCCCAGTGCAATAGAAATAAGAGCAAAAATAAACCCATGGGACCTCATCAAACTGAAAAGCTTTTGCACAGCAAAGGAAACCCAAAAGAAAACAAAAAGACAACTTTCAGAATGGGAGAAAATAGTTTCAAATGATGCAATGGAGAAGGGTTTAATCTCTAGAATATATAAGCAACTTATACAACTCAACAGCACTAAAGCCAACAACCCAATGGAAAAATGGGCAAAAGACCTGAATAGACATTTCTCCAAAGACAATATACAGATGGCCAACAAACACATGAAAAAATGCTCAACATCGCTGATTATAAGAGAAAGGCAAATCAAAACAACCATTAAATACCACCTCACACCAGTCACAATGGCCCTCATTAAGACGTCCACAAATAACATATGCTGGAGGGGCTATGGAGAAAAGGGAACCCTCCTGCACTGCTGGTGGGAATGTAAACTGGTACAGCCACTATGGAGAACAGTTTGGAGGTACCTTAGAAATCTATGCATAGAACTTCCATATGACCCCGCAATCCCACACTTGGACATATATCTGGACAAAACTCTACTTAAAAGAGACACGTGCACCCGCATGTTCATTGCAGCACTATTCACAATAGCCAGGACATGGAAACAACCCAAATGTCCATCGACAGATGATTGGATTTGGAAGAAGTGGTATACATACACAATGGAATACTATTCAGCCATAAAAAAGAATGCCATAATGCCATAATGCCATTTGCAGCAACATGGATGGAACTAGAGACTCTCACACTGAGTGAAATGAATCAGAAAGAGAAAGACAAATACCATATGATATCACTTATAACTGGAATCTAATATCCAGCACAAATGAACCTTTCCACAGAAAAGAAAATCATGGACTTGGAGAAGAGACTTGTGGCTGCCTGATGGGAGGGGGAGGGAGTGGGAGGGATCAGGAGCTTGGGGTTATCAGACACAACTTAGAATAGATTTAGAAGGAGATCCTGCTGAGTAGCATTGAGAACTATGTCTAGATATTCATGTTGCAACAGAACAAAGGGTGAGGGAAAAAAAATGTATACATGTAAGAATAGCATGATCCCATGGTGTATAGTGGGAAAAATAAATTAAAAAAAAAGAAAAAAGAAAGAAAATCTTTATTAGCTCTCTTAACCAACAGCTCTATCTACAACATCACCTGTGTCAGGGCTGTTCTAGTTCTGATGCTTGACTGTTTTCACCTTGGCATCTAATGACTGCTGTTCCTTAGAGTGCCACAGACATATGGACCTATACCCTATGATAACAGCTTATTCAACAAAATGCAGTTCACCTCCCATGAAGCAATATGTGTCCACACTTGGACCATCACTTAAGTGAACAAATCCACTCACACCACTTAACAGCTCAACTCCACTTTCCCACTCTCTCACCCTGTGCCTCCAATGATCCTAGTCTCTACGAGTCTACCTGGGAACAAGTGGACTTTGCTTTAAACAGGATGTATCTTGCAGCTTCTAGCAGTGACTTCCCCATAATAGGCGGATCATGTAGGTATAACAAACTAAATAAAACCAGTTAACATTAAAAAAAAAAAGAGTAGGATGAAAGATAAGAAAAAGAATGTATATATATGTATGACTGGGTCACTTTGCTGTAGAAAAGAAACTGGCACAGCACTGTAAGACAATTGTAGTTTAATAAAAAAATACAATTAGAAAAAAAAAGAATAAGTTTGCCTTCAAAAGTTTGCCTTCAGAATGTTTATTGGTACTCTAAGATAATTCAGGTATTTGACAACAATTTTTTGTCGCATAAATTTGATATTATGACAAATGTTTTTAAATTTTATCTTTAATGCCTTACATTGTTATTATATTTGACTTCTCTTTTTATAACTTTTTGAGATATAACTGATTAATAAAAATGTACAATTTGATGTGTACAATTTGATGAATTTGGATATAATCATGTTGTTAACTATAGGCAGTATGGTATAGATTATACAGCAGATTTCTATAACTTTTTTATCTAGCATACATTTGGCTTTTTAAAAGAAAAAATTTGCAATATGGCAAAAAATACATCATTTAAATTCTTTATTCAAATCATTAAAGAGCTTCAGTCAAAGGAGGTGGACTGAGCAAGACATTTTTTATCTTCTAAAGGGAGACACAAAAAACTTTAAATTGTATAAGCCAAATACATCAAGTGCTATGCAAGAAAAGAGGGAAAATTTTCAGGCTGACATTTATTATTAGGTTTTTAAGGAATAAAAAGAAAAAGAAAATGCTAAAAGCCTCCAGAGGTGGAAATTTTTTTGAAGTATTTTGACTCATAAGAGTACATTTGTTTCAAGTGTGCAGTGTAGTTATCTGATATTTTATATAGATTATAATTCATATAAATTTATTATAAAACATTGGCTATATCCC
The DNA here is from genome assembly GCF_054392235.1 of Sus scrofa. Lineage (NCBI taxonomy): Eukaryota > Metazoa > Chordata > Mammalia > Artiodactyla > Suidae > Sus > Sus scrofa. The sequence continues at coordinate 182,430,591 of NC_139383.1, read as the reverse complement.
TTGTGCTGTACATTACATCTTGTATCTTATTTATTTTATACCTAGTGATTTGTACATTTTAATCCCCTTCTCCTACCTGTCCCTTCCCTCACCTCCTCCACACTGGCAACCCCTTGGTTTGTTCTCTGTATCTGTGCAACTGCTTCTTTCTTATTTGTTGGTTTGTTTTATATTTTAGGTTTCATATAAATGTGAAAAAATACAGTAACTGTCTTTCTCTGTTTGACTTATTTCACTAAGGATAATACCCTCCAGGTCCATCCATGATGTTGCAAACAGCAAAATTTCATTTTTTTTTTTTTTGGCTGAGTAACATTCTAATATATATATTTTATACATACACACACACATCACATCTTCTTTATTCACTAATTTGTTGATAGACACTTAGGTTGCTTCCATCTTGGCAACTGTAATAATGCTGCCATCAACACTGGGGTGCAAATATTGTTATCTTTGGTAATATAACAAGTAGTGGAATTTCTAAATCATATGGTAGTTCTATTTTTAACTTTGTGAGGAACCTACACTGTTCCAAGGTTGTTGTACTAATTTACATTCCATTATCAGTATACTAGGCTTCCCTTTTAGAACAATTATCATAAAAAAAGACAGGAAATAATGTTTCAATAAGGATAAGGAGAAAAAGGAAATAAATCTTTTACAAAGGAGTAGGATGAGGCTGTCTTGATATCTCTAATCAGAAATACTGGAGTTCCTATCATGGCTCAGTAGAAATAAATCTGACTGGCATCTATGAGAACACAGGTTCAATCCCTGGCCTCAATCAGTGGGTTAAGGATACAACATTGTCATGAGCTATGGTGTAAGTTGCAGATGCAGCTTGGATCTGGCATTGCTGTGGCCATGGTGTAGGCCAGAGGCTACAGCTCTGATTCAACCCCTAGCCTGGGAACCTCCTCATGTTTCTGGTATGGCCCTAAAAAGACACACACACACACAAAAGAAATATTGACTATACAATATTTTCATAGACCAAATATTATACTCCATTAACTCTCAAGTAAGTGTAAGGATCAGTTCCCCCAATAACAAAAAAAATTTTCAAGTAAAAAACTTTCTGAAAATTTTCCACCCACTGGAGGTTGACAAAAAGTTATCAAAATACAAATGAAAATCAAGTAACTGAATAAAATTATATATAATCTTATATACAATATGTGGTTATTAAATATACATCATTATATAATAAATTCTATTAAATATAATTAATATATAATATAATTAAAATATATGTTATATTTGCATTTTAATCATTATTAAATATATATAATACATATAATTATTTTTTAATAAAATAACCTCCAAAGATGATCCAATGTCACTTAACTTCTCTAGAGAACTCAAACAAACGAAACTGGAAAGCATTCAAATATTTGATATGATGTCTTTGATTCTAAGGAGAAAAGGACAGATATTCCAATTGAAAAGCCAAAATGAATGTCAAGAAAATTTCATAAAGAAAGAACAACGCTGAGACTTTTTTTATGTTACAAGATGTTAAGGATAAATTTTAAATATATTCAACATCTTGGGAGAAAAGTGTGAATTATTCCCAAAGGGAAAAATTAGAATAGTTTGAGAGCTTCTCTATAAGTGTAGTTAAATTCAAACACTGATGTAACAATGTTTGTAGGGGATTGTGGCCAAGATGTCAGGGTAGGGAGAATCTGAGCTCACCTCCTTGCAGGGGCACAACAAAACCAAGACCATTTACAGAGCAACTATCTATGAGAACAATCTGAAGAATGGGAGGCATCCTTTAAATTTCTGCTTCTGTACTGGGACTCAGAGCATGTGAGATTTCCTGTGATCCCTTTAAGATCAGAGCTTCTGTTTCCTATAGCCCTCTAGCTCTCTAGTGAGCAAGCCCTGCTGGCCTTCAAAGTTAGACATTCTAGGGGTGTATCTTACTGATGCATGACCCCTGGGATGGGGACCTGATGTAAGGCTTGAATTCTTTACTCCTGGAGAGAACCTCTGCAATTGTGATTATTCTCCCATTTGTGGGTTTACTGGCTGGGTTGTGGTTTCTGACTATACTCTGTCTTTGTCCCTATCTCATTGTGGTTCCTTTTTTATATCTTTACCTGCAGAATATCTTTTCTACTAGTATCTTAAACTAAGGAGATAAAAGACCTGTGCTTGAAAAACTATATGACACTGATGAAATAAACTGAAGACAACATAAATAGATGGAAAGATATTCTGTTGGATTGGGAGAACTGATATTGTTAAAATGATCAAACTTTTGAAGGCAACCTACAGATTCAATACAGTCCATATCAAAATATCCATGATATTTTTTATAGCACTAGAACAAATAATCCTAAAATTCATATGAAACTACAAAAGATCCCAAATTTCCAATCATGAAAAAGAAAAAGTGAGGTGGAGATATTATGTTCCCTGACTTCAAACTAAACTACAAAGCACACTCCCACACCATGCACAAAAATAAACTTAAAATGGCTTTAAAGACTTAAAAATAAAACATGGCACACTAAAACTCCTGGAGGAGAACATACGCAAAACATTCTCTGACATAAATTACACACATTTTTTCTTAGGTCAGTTTCCAAGTGCAACAGCAATAAAAACAAAAATAAACAAATGAGACATCATCAAACTTATAAGCTTTTGCACAACAAAGAAAACCATAAAAGTTTCAAAAAGACAACCTATTGAGTGGGAGAAAATAGTTGTAAATGATGCCACTGATAGGGCTTAATCTCCAAAATACACAAACAATTTATACAACTCAACAACACACACACAAAAAAACAAATAACCCAATAAAAAAATATTCAGAAGACCTAAATAGGCATTTATCCAAAGAGACATATGGATGACCAGTAGGCCTGTGAAAAGATGCTCAAATCACTAATTATTAGAGAAATGCAGATTAAAACTATAATGAGGTACCACCTCACACCAGTTAGAATGGCCATCATTAAGTCCATAAATAACAAATGCTGGAGAGGGTGTGGAGAAAAGGGATCTCTCCTACACTGTTGGCGGGAATGTAAATTGGTCCAACCATATGGAAAACAGTATGGAAGTTCCTCAGAAAACTAAAAATAGAATTACTACATGATTCAGCAATCCCACTCCTGGGAATATATCCAAACAAAACTTTCATTAAAAGAGATACATATGAGAGGAAGGATCAAGATGGCAGAGGAGTAAGACATTGTGCTCATCTTCTCCCACAAACACATCAAAAAAACCCACATCTACATGTAGAATGATTCACACAAAACATCTACTGAACACTGGTAGAAGAATTTAAAACTCCAAAAAGGGCAAGAAACCCTCCACATAATTGAGTAGAACAGAAGAGAGAAGAAAAAAAAATAGAGAGAGAGTATCGGGATGGGACTAGCATTCCTGAGAGGGAGATATAAAAGAGAAAAGGAACCCACACCCTGGAAAGCCACCTAACCAATGGGGACATCAGCCAAGAGAGAGGGACTTCAAAGTCACTGAGAAAATTACAGCAGCTGGACTGAGGAGGCCAAAGCAAAGTGAGAGCTGCACAGATCATCTGCACCACCACTTGGAACACCACAGCCATAGACACTCAGGCAGGGCTTTGGCAGTGAGACTCATGCTCCAGAGGTCAGTTCCAGGGAGAGGACTAGGATTGTTGTTGGGGAGGGTGAGAGGAGGAAGGGCAGACTGCCATAGGAATCTCTTTCCCTGAGAACATGCATGGGCTCTCAGAAGGCAGGGCACCTCTGGCACAGGCTATGGGTGGCGAGAGGCCAATTGCTTGGGCTATGGGAAACTGGGTGCTTCTTATCCAGGCTACAGGTGACTGGACAACTTTGTGTGGGATAAGGGCAGTGGGGGGCTAAGAGCAACATGGTACCTCTTGCATGATCTACAGGTAGCACAGACAAACCACAACAATCATCTCAGAAATCAGAGGGAGGCTGGCCTGCCACCACTAGGGGTCTGTCAATGGGCTTATCCTGCAGGTCCAGTCATCTCAGAGGTTGGCAAAAAGAGAGAACTCCAACCAAGGACCACCCATTGTTACTCTCATTCCCCTGGGGACATATCCTCCCAGATACTGCCACTGCCAAATGCTCAGGGCAGCACCTACACATGCCTGATCACCCAGGACCCTGCAACAAGTAGCAGTTTGTGCAGCATCTCCTGCATGGGATAAATGGAATGGGGTACTTCTTGCGTGGTCTACAGGTTTAAGGGCAAACCACTGCAATTATCTTGGACTCCAGAGTTGGCTGTGGCCCACCACCACTAGAGGTCCATGAACAGGCACCACTTGTGGCCGCAATCACCTCAGAGGGCACTGTAGAGGACAGCATTGTGACTGATCACCACCTGTTGTTGCTCTCACTTCCCTGTGAACTCACACAACTTGCCACTGCCCTGCCAAATGCTCTGGGCACCTCGTAAATCTGCCAAAGTCTCATTACCACTTTTCAGGGCCCTGAAACAAGGAGTAGATGGTGCCACCTTCCCACCAGTCCTTGTCACTGTTAAAAGCCCAGCAACCAGGCACTGACTACTAGCCCTACCCCTTGCCTCCTTCTCCCTGGAAACACATTCAGCACCCAGGGGATAACAGCCTGCTCACACCAAAGAAAGAAAGAGCAAATATCCAAAATCCCATGCCAAAAATAAATTGTAACCCCACCCAACAAAATACAAAGGGGAGCTCTTGCATAGAAATAGCACTCCAAGACTACAGCTTGGTTTCCCTAAACGAACAGAAAAAAATATATATAAGAAAAATGGGGAGGTTCAGAAACGATTCCCAGTTAAAAGAACAGGAGAATTCACATGAAGCAGCAAACAATAAAACAGACCTCAGCGGTCTGAGAGACACTGAGTTCAAAAGAGAGAGATTGAAAATACTGAAGGAATTAAGGGTGAATATGAAGAAATTAAGAGCAGATATAAGAATTAATGCAGATTACTTCAGAAAGGAACTAGAAAATATAAGGAGGAACATAGGAAAATTAAAAATTCATTTGCAGAGACACAAATTGAGCTAAAGGCACTAAAAAGCAAAAGGAAAAATGCAGAGGAACGAATTAGTGACTTGGAAGATAGAATCATGGAAATCACCCACAGGAGGGCAGACAGAAAACCAAATGAAAAAACATGAAAGCAATATGAGAGATCTATGGGATAATATAAACTGGGATGAACTACACCTAAGAGGAATTCCAGAAATAGAAGAAAAAGAAAATGGGATTGAAAATATATTAGAATAAATTATGTCTGGAAACTTCCCAAATATAAAGAAAACAGATATCAAGATACAGGAAGAACAGAGGGCCCCAAAAAAGTTGAACCAAATAGGTCCACACCAAGACATATAATAATAAAAATGGCAAAAGTTAAAGATAAAGAGAGGATCCTAAAGGCAGCAAGAGAAAAACAAAGCATTAATTGTAAGGGAAACCCCAAAGGCTGTCACCTGATTTCTCTACAGAAACACTACAGGCCAGAAAAGAGATGAAAGATATACTTAAAGTTCTAAAAGGGAAAAAATTGATACACTACCCAGCAAGAACATCATTTAAAATGGAAGGAGAAATAAAGAATTTCTCCAACAAACAAAAGCTAAAAGAGTACAACAATATTAAACTCATGCTAAAAGAAATACCTAAAGGGCTTCTCTAAATAAAAAAGTAAGAAGAAATAGGATGGAAGAAATCACAATTGGAAAGCAATCACTTCAATGAGCCAGGATATAGCTATAAAAAGAAAAAAAAACTATTGTAAAAGTGATAATAAACACAAGGAATAGCAAAAGGACAAGAATGAAGATGTTAAAAAAGGACTTCAAAATCAGAGAATGTGAGGAAGGAAAGAAGAAAATCTAAACTCTTTTTTAAAAAATAATGTGTTTGAGCCTATATGACTATCAGGCTAAATCAAGCAGATATAGGAAGGGGTTAACACACTTAAAAAAGAGGGCAACCACAAATCAAAACCAAACATTACATTCACAAACACTAAAAAGAAAAGTACTCAAGAAAAAATAAATGGAAATCATCCAAACAAACAAACAAAAAAAAAAAAAAAAAGAAAGAAAAAAAAAAGAAAGGAAGAAAGAGAAACATAAAGTCAACTGGAAAACAAGGTTTAAAATGGCATTAAATCCATATTTATCAATAATTACCTTAAATGTCAATGGACTTAACTTCAATCAAAGGACACAGAGTGGAAGATTGGATAGAAAAGCAAAAGCATACAATATGTTGTCAACAAGAAACTCACCTTGGGGCAAGGAACACGTGTATATTGAAAGTGAAGGGATGGGAAAGATATTTCATACCAATGGATAAAACAGAAAAGCAAGAGTTGTAATACTAATATCAGACAAAATAATCCTCAAAATGAAGACCATAAATAAGGACAAAGAATGCCACTATTTAGTGATTAAAGGATCCATTCAAGAAGAGGATATTACAATCATCGACATATTTGCTTCTAATATAGGAGCACCCAGATACATACAACAAATACTAACAGATATAAAAGGAGAAATTGATTGGAATACAATAATAGTAGGAGAGTTTAACACATACTCACATCAATTGAAAGATCATCTAGACAGAAAATCAATAAGACAACAGAGATCCTAAGTGACAAAATAGAAAAGTTAGATTTAATTGATATTTTCAGGACATTACATCCAAAAAAAATCTGAATATACATTCTTCTTAAGTGCACATGAAATATTCTCAAGGATTGACCACATACTGAGGCCCAAAACTAACCTCAACGAATTTAAAAGTATAGAAATTATTTCAAATAACTTCTCTGACCACAATGGAATGAAACTAGAAATCAATCACAGGAAAAGAAATGAGGAAAAAAAATGACTACATGAAGATTAAACAACATGCTACCAAAAAACCAATGGGTCAATGAGGAAAAAGATAAATTAAAAAATACCATGATACAAATGACAATGAAGACACAACTATTCAAAATCTATGGGATGCCACAAAAGCAGTGCTTAGAGGAAAGTTCATAGTGATACAGGCCTTCCTCAAAAAAGAAGAAAAATCTCAAACCACCAACTTAACCCAGCATCTAAATGAGTTAGAAAAAGAAGAGCAAACAAAACCTAAAGTCAGCAGAAGGAAGGAAATCATAAAGATCAGAGAGGAAATCAATAAAATAGAAATGCAAAAAGCAATAGAAAAATTGAGTTCCCATCATGACTAAGGAGTTAGCGAACCCAACTAGTTTGTGGGTTCAATCCAAGGCCTTGCTCAGTGGGTTAAGGATCTGCCATTGCCTTGAGCTATGGTGTGGGTCACAGACATGGCTTGGATCCCACATTGCTGTGGCTGTGGCATAGGCCAGCAGCTTTAGCTCCAACTGGACCCCTAGACTGGGAACCTCCATATGCCCCCGGTGTAGCCCTAAAAAGACAAAAGACCAAAAAAGAAAAAAATCAATAACCCAAGAGCTGGTTCTTTGAAAAGGTAAACAAAATCGACAAACTTCTGGCCAGACTCACTAAGAATTAGAGGAGTGAAAAAAACCAAATAAACAAAATAAGAAATGAAAAAGGAGAAATCTCAAATGATATCACAGAAATCCAAAAAAAAGGGAGGGAATACTATGAACAATTATATGCCAACAAATTTGACAACCTAGAAGAAATGGACAACTTTCTAGAGACTGCTGAAACTGAATCAAAAATAAACAGATCAAATGATCAGACTGATCACTAGAAATGAAATTGAATATGGAATAAAAACACTCCCTACAGAAAAAATTCCAGGACCAGATGGCTTCACAGGTGAATTCTACCAAACATACAAAGAGCAAATTATACCCATTCTTCTTAAACTCTTCCAAAAGCCTGAAGAAGCAACACTCCCAAAGACATTCTATGAAGCCACCATCACCCTAATACCAAAACAAAACAAAGATACTCCCAAAAAAGGAAATTATAGGCCAATATTTTTACTGAATATAGATGCAAAAATTCTCAACAAAATTTTACCCAACCAAATCCAACAGCATATATAAAAGATCATACATCACAACCAAGCAGGATTCATACCAGGTTCACAAGGATGGTTCAACATACACAAATCAAACGTCATACACCACACTAACAAAAAGGAAAGTCAAAAACCACATGATCATCTCAATAGATGCAGAAAAAGCCAGTGTCGGAGTTCCTATTGTGGCTTAGTGGTTAACAAATCCGACTAGGAACCATGAGGTTGTGGGTTCCATCCTTGGCCTTGCTCAGTGGGTTGAGGATCTGGCGTTGCTGTAAGCTGTGGTGTAGGTTGGAACAGCTTGGGTCCCGCATTGCTGTGGCTCTTGTGTAGGTGGTGGCGTTGCTGTAAGCTGTGGTGTAGGTTGGAACAGCTTGGGTCCCGCGTTGCTGTGGCTCTTGTGTAGGTGGGTGGCTACAGCTCCAATTTGACCCCTGGCCTGGGGACTTCCATATGCCACAGGAGCAGCCCAATGGCAAAAAGACAAAAAAAAAAAAAAAAAAAAAGAAAGAAAAGAAAAAGCATTTAACGAAGTCCAACATCCATTCATGATAAAAACTTTTACCAAAGTGGGTATAGAGGGAACATAACATAATAAATGCCATTTATGACAAACCCACAGCAAATATAAACTTGATGGAGAAAAGCTGAAAGCCATCCTGCTAAAATCTGGAACAAGACAGGGATGCCCACTCTCACCACTGTTATTTAACATAGTATTGAAAGTCCTAAGAAACAGCAATCAGACAAACAAAAGAAATAAAATATATCCATATTGGAAGAGAAGAGGTAAAATTGTCACTGTATGCAGATGACATGATATTAAATGTAGAAAACCCTAAGGACTCCATACAAAAACCACTCAAACTGACCAACAAATTCAGCAAAGTAGCAGGATATAAGATTAACATTCAGAAGTTGGTTGCATCTCTGTATACTAACAATGAAATATTAGAAAAAGAATAAATAATACAATACCTTTTAAAACAGCACCCCAAATATTAAATACCTAGGAATAAACATGACCAAGGAGGTGAAAGACTTATATGCCAAGAACTATAAAACATTAATCAAGGAAATTAAAGAGGATTCCAAGAAATGGAAAGATATTCATGATGCTGTGCTGGAAACTTTAATATTGTAAAAATGGCCATATCTCCCAAAGCAATCTACAGATTCAATGCAATCTCTATCAAATTACCCATGACATTTTTCACAGAAATAGAAAAACAATTCAAAAATTTAGATGGAAGCATAAAAGACCCAGAATTGACACAGCAATCTTTTTTTTTTTTTTTAATATTTCTAGGGCTGCACCCATGGCACATGGAGGTTCCCAGGCTAGGGGTCTGCCACAGCAATGCCAGATCTGGTCCACGTCTGCAACCTACACCACAGCTCACAGCAACACTGGATCCTTAACCCACTGAGCAAGGCCAGGGATCAAACCCATAACCTCATGGTTCCTCATCAGATTCATTAACCACTGAGCCATGATGGCATCTCCTGCCAAAGCATTCTTGAGGAAGAAAACCAAGCAGGAGGCATAACTCTCCCAGACTTCAGGCAATGTTACGAAGCCACAGTCATCAAGACAATGTGGTACTGGTACCAAAACAGACAGACAGACCAATGGAACAGAATAGAGAACCCAGAAATAAACCCAGACACCCATGGTCAATTAATCTTTGACAAAAGAGGCAAGAACATAAATTGGGAAAAAGTCTTTTCAGCAAGTGGTTCTGGGAAACGTGGACAGCTGCCTGTAAGTCAATAGAACTGGAACACACCCTCACACCATGCACAAAAATAAACTCAAAATGGCTTAATGACTTAAGTGTAAGATAAAACACTATCAAAATCCTTTGAGAGAACATAGGCAAAACATTCTCTGACATCGACCTTACAAATATTTTCTCAGGTCAGTCTCCCTAGGCGTCAGAGATAAAAATAAACCAATGGGACCTAATCAAACTGACAAGTTTTGCACAGCAAAGGAAACCATAAAAAATAACAAACAAAAAAACAAACAAAAAGGCAACCTACAGAATGGGAAAAAATAGTTTCAAATGATACAACTGACAAGGGCTTAAATCCCTGAAATACACAAACAATTTATATGACTCGACAGCAAAAAAACCAATAACCCAATTGAAAAATGGGTAAAAGACCTGAACAGACATTTCTCCAAAAAAGATATACAGATGGCCAACAAGCACATGAAAATATGCTCAAAATCACTGATTATTAGAGAAATGCAAATCAAAACTACTAGGAGGTACCACTTCACAGCAGTCAGAATGGCCATCATTAATAAGTTAACAAATAACAAATGCTGGAGAGGGTGTGGAGAAAAGGGAACCCTCCTGCACTTGTTGGTGGGAATGTAAATTGGTACAACCACTATGGAAAACAGGAGGTACCTTAGAAAACTATACATAGAACTACCATATGACCCAGCAATCCTACTCTTGGGCATATATCCAGAAAAAACTTTCCTTGAAAAAGATAACATGCACCCTTATGTTCACTGCAGCAGTATTTGCAGTAGCAAAGACATGGAAACAATCTAAATGTCCAATGACAGATGAATGGATTAAGAAGATGAGGTATATATGCACAATGGAATACTTCTCATCCATAAAAAGAACAAAATAATGCCATTTGCAGCAACAGGGATGGAACTAGAGACTCTCATACTAAGTGAAGTAAGTCAGAAAGAGAAAGAAGAATACCATATAATTTCACTTATATCTGGAATCTAAGATATGGCACAAATGAATCTTTCCACAGAAAAGAAACTCATGGACTTGGAGAACAGACTTGTGGTTGCCAAGGGGGTGGGCGAGGAGTGGAATGGATTGGGAGTCTTGGGTTAATAGATGCAAACTGTTGCATTTGGAATTGATAAGAATGAGATCCTCCTATATAGCACTGGGAACTATTTCTAGTCACTTGTGCTGGAGGATAATGTGAGAAAAAGAATGTATATATGTATGTGTGACTGGGTCACCTTGCTGTACAGTAGAAAATTGAAAGAACACTGTTAATAATGGAAAAAAATAAAAATCATAAATAAAGACTTAAATGGACCCCTACACCTATAACAGCAGTATTCACAATAGCCAAGATGTAGAATCAAGCTAAATATTCATTGACAGATGAATGGATTAAGAAGATGTGGAACATATATATAATGGAATACTAGTCAACTATAAAGAAGAATGAAATAATGTCATTCGCAGCACATGGATACAACTAGAGATTATCATGCTAAGTGAAGTAAGTCATAAAGACAAATACCAAATGATATTACTTATACGTGGAATCTAAAATATGGCACAAATAAACCTAACTACAAAAGAGAAACAAACTCACAGAGAACAAACTTGTGGTGGTCAAGGGGGAGTGAGCCCAGAAATAAACCTACACACCTACTGTCAATTAATCTACAGCAAAGGAGGTACAAATATACAATGGGGGAAAGACAGTCTTTTCAATAAATGATGTTGGGAAAACTAAACATCTACCAGCAAGGAATCAAACTGAGTCACCTACTTTCTCACAACATATATAATAATAAACTCAAATGGATTAAAGACTTAAATATGTGAACAGAAAGCATAAAACTCCTAGAAGTAAATATAGGCAGTACATGTTTTGATGTATTGGTCCTAACCAAAAATTGTTGGATATTTTTTTTTCTTTAGGTGAGGGAAACAAAATGGGACTATATCAAACTAAAATGCTTTTTGCACACCAAAGGAAGTTGTCAATAAAAGAAAAAGGCATTTGACTGCATGGAAAAAAATTTTGCAAACAATATATCTGATAAGGAGCTAATACCCAAACAATATATCTGATAAGGAGCTAATACCCAAATATACAAATAACTCATTAAACTCATCATTAAGAAAACAATCTGATTAAAAAATGGGCAGAGACCCTGAAGAGACATTTTTCCAAAGAAGACATACAGATGACCCACAGACATATGAAAAGATTCTCAACATCACTAATCAGGGAAATGCAAATCAAAACCACAATGAGATACCACCTTACAGCTGTCAGAACGGCTATCATCAAAATGACAACAAATAAAAGGTATTGACAAGGATGTAGATTGTACATTGTTGATGGGATTGTAAATTGCTATAGCTACTATATAAAACAGTATGACAGTTACTAAAAAATTAAAAATATAACTGCCATATGATCCAGAAGTTTCATTTCTGAGTATTTACCTAAAGAGAACAAAAACACTAATTTGAGAAGACAGACGCACCACGACATTCATTGCAGCTTTATTTACATTAGCCAAGGTATTGAAGCAGTGTTTATCAATAAACAAATGGATAAAGATGCGGTAAATCTGTACATAGAATGGAATATTACTCAGAAACAAAAGACAAAAATCTTACCATTTGTGACAACATGATGGATCTAGAGATTATTATCTCAAGTTATATAATAAGTTAGACAGAGAAGGACAAATATTGTATGATCTCATTTTTATGTGGAATCTAAAAAACAAAACAAACAGGAGTTCCCATCATGGCTCAGTGGAAATGCATCTGACTGTTACCCATGAGCAACCCTCACTCAGTGGGTTAAGGATGTGGTGACACCATGAGATGTGGTGCAGTTTGCAGGCCTGGCTGGGATCTGGTGTTGCTGTGGCTGTGGTGTAGGCTGGCAGCTACAGGTCTGATTCGAGCTCTGGCCTGGGAACTTCCATATGCCTCAGGTGTGGCCCTAAAAAAAAAAAAGACAAAAGCAAAACAAAATGAAAACTGACTCCAAGCAGGTATTTGCCAGAGGGAGGGGTCTTGCAAGGTGGACAAAATATGCTAAGGGATTAAGTGGTATAAACCTACAGTTATATAATAAATAAGCCATTGAGATGGAATATACAAAATAAGGATATTATAACAGCTTTTAAGGGGACGGATAGTTACTAGACTTATTGTGGTGATTATTTCATAATGTATACAATGTCAAATCATTGTGTAATATACCTGAATCCAACATAATATTTTACATAAACTATATTTCAATTAAAAATGGAACCTATAGAGTTTGTTTTTTGGGTTTTTTTTTTTTGTCTTTTTGCCTTTTCTTGGGCTGCTCCGGTGGCATATGGAGGTTCCCAGGCTAGGGTTGAATCGGAGCTGTAGCCGCCAGACTACGCCAGAGCCACAGCAACGCAGGATCTGAGCCGCGTCTGCAACCTACACCACAACTCACGGCAACGCTGGTTCCTTAACCCACTGAGCAAGGGCAGGGACCGAACCCGCAACCTCATGGTTCCTAGTCAGATTCGTCAACCACTGCGCCATGACGGGAACTCCTAGATTTCCTAAATATAAAGCAAAACTGTGGTCTCAAGAACATTTTTCCCAGTCAGGTTTTCATTTAAATATAAAAGCAATAGACAGACATTCTCAAATATGAACATACATATAAACTATTCCTGAGGATAAAATAAACTTAATTTAGCAACTGAATTGAGATAGGATAAGGAATAAAAATAGAAAATTTAAAGAAAAAATCTGAGATGACTGCTGATAAGTATGAATTTACTTGATGGAATTAAACATTTTTGTCACTTATGATTATGCAAAAACATGAAATGCCATAGGCAGTGCCATTATAAAATAATGACTAATAAAACTGAGATATGGGTGGGGTAGAGCTAAAGGGAAGCATGAGAGTGTAAATGACTTCAAGACACATAGCAGACTATCAGCAAATATTTTAGAAATAAAAGAATATGTTTAAAAAACTTTATAACCTAACTTTATAACTTTATAACCTAACCTTTCATTATATTTCATAATCTTTTTGGACATTATAAGGAGAGTTTAGAAATATTTTCTGTAATAAAGAATTACTTATTTGGAGGTAAGAAATTCCCTTAGATTTACTTCTGTCAAAAAGAAAAAAAGCAGGTCTCTGAGAATTCTGGAAAGGAGCACTCTCAACTTTAGCCATGAACCCAGTGGAAATCTTAGTATGTAATGAATAGAGCTGAACATTCTATCTGATAAAGGAATATGTGTATATGTATGTTTGTGTATTTTCACCTATGTATTACCAAGCAGCAATTATGTTTAATGATGAAAATCCAATAATACTCTCATGAAAGTGAAGAACATAAATTAATGATTATTAGCAATACAGTGCTTAAAACCTTTTTTAAAAATTATGGTAACTCTAACTGGAAAAGACAAACAAAATTAGCTGTATAGATTTTAAAACTGTATAAATTTTTAAAATAGAAAGCAAGGATATAAGTACATCAGAGGATTTGTCTACCTAGATCTAAGAGATTGAGCTGGGCAAAGTAATGAAAAAAGTAATTTAAAATGTTCAAAGTGTGGTTAATGACAAAACTTTTACACCAAAATTTGTGCACAAGTTATTTACCTATATATATTAATGTTGGTAGTTTGTCCTCCATGAATTTATTGCACTTATGCACATCTTGCAATATAGTAAGTAGCATTTATTTTTCGGGGGGCTATATTTTCAAGGATGTTTGTACAAGAAACAGCTTTGAAAGATTGAGATAGTGACTACCTGTGGAGAACAGGTCATATTTGTTTACTGTCCAGTACAATAAAGAAAATGTCTTCTTTGAGTCATTTAGAAAAGATTCATAATTCCCTAAGCTTGGAGCTTCTCATCTGTGATGCAAACTAACTTTATGCACAACATCTATCTGGGCTCTCCTCTACTTTCCCTTAGGACATGCTGTCAAGGAGATCTGTCAAAAACATGGAGTGCAGGCTGCTTGCAGCATAATGAGCAACAGAGTCCTTGTCTCCATCCCAGGACACCTGTGTCTTCTGCCAGCATCCATGAAATTGCAGCAAGCTAATTTGTTATAGCTAAGTAGGGTAAATTCTCAGAATTTTCACAATTCTTACATAAAATAGTCACTTAAAAGATACAGTAAGCGTGACCTTTAAAAAGAGGTAAACTCTAGTATATATGGAAATGTAACATGTTATATGCAGGAGGTTTATAGTGATTCTGAGAATGATGAATTCTTTTGTAAAGGATGTAGGATAACTGACAGGGGAAGTGCTACTGAGGAGTAGAAAACAACCTCATTCTTTATTTCAAAATAAATGTTATAAATTATACATGATCGATGTAATGACAAAACATTATATTTTATAGCAAAGCAAGTATAAATAAAAAAGACTTCGAGTATAAACAAACATGTTTATAATAGAATTTGAGAGGTATTTTAGGTATTTTTCATGGTAGATCAACTACTGCAATGTTATTGGATCATGGGCTATGACACATAATCTTTCTTTCTCTCTCTCTTTCTTTTCTTTCTTTCTTTCTTTCTTTCTTTCTTTCTTTCTTTCTTTCTTTCTTTCTTTCTTTCTTTCTTTCTTTCTTTTTTTATTTTTAAGGGCTGCACCCATGGCATCACATAATATTTCAAAGCTCAGCAACTCTTCAAGGGTTGCTGTTATCTGGAAATGGAATTTATAAATTAAGTGTAATTCTGTTCACTGAGGAAATATGCAGTGCTCAATTAGCTATGAGTCATGCTCCTCTTTCAGGAAACATCAGCCAAATAAATAAAATAATGCTCAGTATTGGACACTTTCAATAAGACATTATTGAATAAGTTCTCACAGGAACTTAGATATCATTCTGAACTTTAATAATCACTCTTTAATAAAATATGTATGCATTCAGCCCCCCAAAGATTTTCTCAGCTTGATGTATTTTACTCTTTTGCTAAACCTATGTTATTAGTTTTAAGTTATCTCATGTCACAGTAATTATTCTGTTATTTTCTGAAAACTAAATTTGTTAGAAGATGAAATGCTTCAATTGAAGAAGGTGAGAACAAATATAGCAAAAAAAAATAAACTGGAAAAAAATATTCACAGATGGTAAGGAAAGACCAATATTTGAGGTAAAAAACATGGCCTAAAACAGTCTGATGCCATTGTCAAAGAAGCCCCTTACTGCCTGAAGGCAATGAATTGGAAGAGTTTTTGAAGTGTAACTCCCCAGATTTTCACTTAAAACTCTTATCCAAGTAACATATCTGCAAATACAGCTGAACTCATCTTCAAGGACTGCTCACTGCAGAATTAGATTTTTATATGCAACAAGGCAATTCCAGGTACAGTAGAAGCATGCACTGGGTTCTCAGGTCTATAAAAGCCATGATTTACTTAGAAATTTAGATCTGTTCGCTGACTGAAACTTAACAAAGTTAAATGTAAAAATCTAGGTTAATCAGGGTAATAAGGTAAGTGTTAAGAAAAATATCATAATCACTTTATAATATCAAATAGCATGATGTCATTTGTTAAATCATCAAAGCAGAGTAAGGTTTTTTTCTTTGTTTGTTTTGTTTTGTTTTTTTTTTTTTTTAACAGTAACACTTCATTCCACTTCGTGGATGACAGATGGAGGTAGAGGCTCAACTCCCCGTTTAGCCTCACTGATGCCTCAGTGGGATTGTCAAGATTGGTAGGAACTAGCCCACTTCATACCACCTCATTAAATGTTATGTTTGCTGGGTGGGAGGGATACAGATTTTGTTTGGGGTATAACTCTAGAAGTATTCTTTGTCACAATGTTACATTCTCATTTTAAATATGTTTGAATTCATGATGAGATTACACGTAATATTGATACATAATCTCTGAGCTCAAAAAAAAAAAAAAAAAAAAAAAAACAAGGGAAGGCTAAACATATGTTGACAGTGACATAACTCTTAGAATCAGAGAGCTACTGAATTCTCCATAACTTAAATCTTATTGCACTCTACCAATTTTTTTCCGAATATATGTTTGCATTACAGTTGCCTGCCTCATTTTCCTTGGTGGTAACTTTTCCTTTTATTCTGAAGTCTGTCCTATCTCTTCACACAAAATTTTTTTCATCAAATCCTGTATATACTTGTGACAGAGCCAGCCTATTGTCCCTAAATATCCATTCTTCCTTTCATCTATAGATTAATATAACCTCAATGTTGAGCAAGCACTTGGCTGCTAAGAATAAGCCTATTCTAATCAGCCTTCTCTGAAGTGAGACCTACAATGAGACTAATTACTAATCAATGGGAGCAGGAGGAGCGATATATGCAATGTCTAGTTTATATATTTATAATAAAGGGCATGATTACCCAAATTCCTCTTCTTTCCTTACCATGGGTTACACTGTGGATGTGAGATGAGCCATCTTGGACTGTGTGAATAAAGGAGAATCATGAAGACAGAAGAGCAAAAAGTAGAAGTAGCCTTGTTCTATTTGTAGTGCAGAGCTACCCTATCAACCTAGATTGTCATGTGAGATAGAAACAAACTTCTCAATTAAGTCATTGTGGTTTTGGAATGTTCAGAGCAGCCGCAAATATACCCTAACTAATGCAATCCTTAACCTCTTTATGGGCTGTAACTTTGAGTTCTTTGTTCTACATAAAACCTGATTTCAGGAGGATGGTGTGTGATTTAGTATAGGGGAAATAAAGATCGATTTTGCAAAGGTGAAAATACAATTTAGAATGAAAAATAAAAGAAATTTGAGAGATTAAAGAAAGTTAAGAAATACAGAGAACTCATATTTACAATTTAAATTTGCTCTAATATTTAGAATTAGGACAAAGCTTTAAGGAATTTAATTAATGCAAATTCAGTTTGCAGTTTGTCATTAAATCAAGAAAGACTCACTTCTAATCACTTATGCTAAATATCTCATGCCATAACTGCTATTTATATTGAAAAGAGATATTAGACATTATCCACTTTTCTGGACTACCACAGCTAAATGAAGTCCAGTGGACCACCAAGGGTCATACAAAAATGTAAAGGATAAAAACCCACAGTGGATAGAGTTTCAGCACCTTCCACTTCTGCATAATCTACTTTTAAAGTGCTTATATTTTTGAAAAATATAATCACAGTTTTGACATATTGACAAACCATAATACTATAATAAATTAAACCCCATTTCAAGTAAATATGTTGCTATCATATTTTTTTTTTGGTCTTTTGTCTTTTTAGGGCCACACCCATGGTATACGGAGGTTCCCAGGCTAGGGGTTGAATCAAAACTGTAGCTGCTGGCCTACAAGTCACAGCAACATGGGATCTGAGCTGCATCTGCAACCTACACCACAGCTCACAGCAATGCTGGATTCTTAACCCACTGAGCAAGGCCAGGGATCGAACCTGCATCCTCATGGATGCTGGTCAGATTTGTTTTCGCTGAGCCACTACGGAAACTCCAATATATTGCTATCATAATTTAATTGACTTTTATATTTTAACCCACTGAAAACCTAGTATTCTCTTAGGATATGGAAATAGGAAGCTGGATATGACACAGTATTTTCTTTCACTGAGCTCATGAAGCAATTTAAAATCTGTTAATATTAGTGTAATTAATATATTGTATTAGTTATCTTTAATGATAAGCAGAAAAATAAAGTCTATTTTATCACCTGAAATTAACAGTCTTTAAGTTTATGGAATTAATTCAAAGATTATTTTATAGCAAACAGATATTATAAGCTTCCAGGATGATATTTTTATAATAATTTAATGAAGCATTGACTAGGGTTTTACAATTTATGTGACTCTTTCAGATGAATTATATCATTGACTTACTTTTTTTTTTTAGTCTTTTTTTTTTTTTAGGGCCACACCCATGGCATATGGAAGTTCCCAGGCTAAGGGTTGAATTGGAGCTGTTGCTGCTGGCCTACACCACAGCCACAGCCACTAGGGATCCAAGACACATCTCTGACCTACACCACAGCTCACAGCAATGCTGGATGCTTAACCCACTGAGCAAGGCCAGAGATTGAACCCGTGTCCTCATGGATACTAGTGGCATTCATTACCACAGCAACAGGAATTCCTATCATTGACTTTCAAATTATTCCTTGTGAAGTTTTCTAGGGCTTACAAAGAGGAAGAAACCAAATTAGACTAATATTAGGACCCTCTCCCAAATTGTGTTTTTTGTGTGATTTGCATGTTTAGAATGCTTTACTACATAATTATAACTTGATAGTTTTCCAAAAATAATATTCCATGATAAATGAAATTTCTATGATATTCAGATTTTAGTGTCCATAAACAAAATTTATTGGAACACAGCCGTAGTTATTCATTCATTTACTGTCTATGGTTGCTTTCATTCTACAATAGTAGATCAGAGTAGCTGCAGCAGACATCATGTGGTCTACAAAGTCTAAAATATTATTCTCTGGCACTTATGGAAAACCTTTTCCTACCTCTGAAATGAAACATCTCTGCAAACATTTACTTAAGTTCTGGGAATTTATACAGTAATTTGTTAAAAACAATGTTTTTCAACTAATTGTTTTCAAAAAAATCATGAAATACACTGTAGTGTACTCTTTGATCTTCAGAATCATCTGTGGTATTGGTATAATTTCTGCTTTATCTCAAGGAAATATATGTTGATTGACATACCAAATGTTTGCAGCTAGTGAGTAGTAGATGAGACATAGTAACTAGTTACCCTGATGGCTCTAGGCAGAATCCTTATCAGTATCCTTCAGTGTATGTGAAAATAAAACACCAACCATAATATTTTCTAATTTGATTAGTATCTTATTTTGCCTACCATAATGCAAAAGAATAGGTGGTATAAGGGCATCCAGATATTATGAAAGAAATTTACATCTGGTTAAGTAGAAGGACTTACAGAACAACAGAAAAATTTCTCCCAAACCTTCGCCAGAGCTTGAAGTACCACAAATTGGAGTCTCTTATTTATGTAAGCGGCCATTCAGTTTTAAATTATAAATGTCCCTGAATAGTTATTATTGTCATTTACTTCTATCCCAGAGCAAAAGTGTGTAATTAGACTGTTTTTCTTCTAACAAATGAAAAGAATGGAAGAACTTGCAAGAAGAACAAGAGGACAAACCAATATGAAAATCTCAACAATGTATGGCATTTTATGTCCATTAAAGTCCAGTACCATTGTTTTCTGTTGATTGAAAAAAAGAGGTTAGAAAAAAGTCTCTTTACATGATAAATTAAGACCTCTCAATTACTTGTTTTGAGATAGATGAAACTATTACTTTTATTAACACTGCAAGAGGTTTCTCTACAGATGCCATTAAAAAACAACGCATTAGAAAAATAAGTTATTCACTATGCCAAAATTCAGCTATCAGTGTGATACAATTTAGTATCTAATAAATTATGTTAATCTGAAATGAGAAAAATATGTATCTATTATCAGAGTGCCTCCAGACTTAAAGAAGTAAATTACACATTTCCATTCTAAAGATATAATATTTAATAATTGTTTTAAAAACATTCTAGAGAGTCAAGCATCTGGGTTATGTATTGAATACATTTATGTAAATCTCCAAAGTTATAAAATAAAAATTTACTATTTTGATGAGAATTTTTCAGATTGAAAACTCTTCTATGCTTAAATTAGTATATAATTAACATGTCATTTTTTTCTCTAACTTTTTATTTTGACTTTTTCTAGTACTTTAAAAGCTAACAAGATGATGAAAACAGTTATGTTTAATCATTTTATAAACTTAGAAAAATCATTAAGCTGTTCAACTTTAATAGTTTTGGATGATGTAGGGAACATTACTTTTCATCTGTTTCTGACAAAATGTTTATTTTCAGGCTTTTAGAAAACCAAAGTATATTAGACAATTAGGTTTCAACTTACGTGCAAAAAGAAGACATAATGAAATATTTTAAAATATTCAATTTTAGTGCATTTAAATATAATACAGTAGAGGTGGAACTGTCAAGTAGTTCTAGTTGACTTTTGGGTTATTCTCGTATGTTTTAGAAAAAATACACTTTAAAAAGGGTCAAGGAATGACATATTTTTAGAGACAAACAAATCAACTAACAGATAATTCGATAGATAGATAACAATCACTAAAAGATTAAATGCAAAAATTGGGAAATAGGAGTTCCCTTTGTGTTGCAGCGGAAACAAACCCGACTAGGAATCATGAGGTTGTGAGTTCTGTTCCTGGCCTCGCTCAGTAGCTTAAGGATCTGGTGTTGCTGTGAACTATGGTGTAGGTCTCAAACGCAGCTCAGATCCTACATTGCTGTGGCTGTGGTGGAGGCCAGGAGCTATATCTCCAATTGGACCCCTAGTTTGGAAATCGCCATATGCCACAGGCAGAGCCCTAAAAAAAGCAAAAACAATATATATAGGGAAATAGAGTGCTATAATATCACCATATATTTTGCAAGTAATTCATTTTGGAAAAAATTCAGGTTTCATACAGAACTATGCATTGTCTATAGCATACCATCCCAAATTATATAATTCTTATTTTACAGAAGTTATTTTACAATTCTGTACATAACAAACAAATGATAGTGAAGCAATGCCACTTTTTTTTTTTTTTTTGCCATTTCTTGGGCCGCTCCACGGCATATGATGGTTCCCAGGTTAGGGGTGGAATCGGAGCTGTAGCCGCCAAGCCACCAGCCTACTCCGGAGTCACAGCAACACCGAATCTGAGCCGTGTCTGCAACCTACACCACAGCTCTCAGCAACACCGAATCCTTAACCCACTGAGCAAGGCCATGGATTGAATCTGCAACCTCATGGTTCCTAGTCGGACTTGTTAACCACTGAGCCACAAAGGGAACTCCCCACTGTTTCTTATAGACAAATTATTTTCTATACAAATTCTGTTCTTTCTGATGTTGAGTTTCAATAGACTTACTTCCTTGACTATGAAAAATCTAGTTCCATGTCCATTTTTACATTTATGTATTCCTATTCTATGTCTCTTTGAATTCTCCCTTGAACCTGTTAAAATATTTCCTTGACTCCCTCATTATATTTAAATACTCTTTTTTTTCCTTTCTATTGCTTTTACATTTTATATTTTGTTCTTTATTTTTTATTTGGCTTGTTTAATGCAGCTGATAATCAGTGTGGATAGCAATGATTGATCAGTTGATTTTATTTCTGATCATTTCATGATCACTGAAAACTGACTAGTAGTTCATGGGTGTCTGTTCTCTGCTGCATAAAAGATGAGATGGCCCGTCTCAACAAAATTTATTGTTGTCAATAAATTTACTGTAAAAGCATAAATTTGATAATAAAGGCATACTGGATAGCCAAAGTGTTAAACTAGATCATATTATGTCTTTTGTTCAGCTGCCTTGCACCTATGAACCCTTCCTACATTTGGAGATGTCTCCATGTAATTAAGAAATCGAACAGGAGACAAAGTATAACATTTATCTGTGAGGCTAAAAAGTGTTACTTCACTTTCCCTTAGCCAGTTCACACTTGCACTTGCACTCTTTCAGTATCATGTCCAATCCTTTTTCTTGGGATTATAATAATTATCGGCTGACAAGTTCCTGTACTACTGGTCCAAGGCCTAATTAATTTTATCGCCAAATTAAGGGCATGTCTTTATAGGATCCAATCATTGTAGTTGTTCTCAGCATTTCTTTTGGACTGATTCAAGAAAGTTGGATATGCATAAGTCTTCAAGGAGTCAAAGCAGTAAAATTTATTTTTTAATTATTACATAGATATTGAGTGAAAACTGTTATTTCAAATTTAATAGATAATGAAAAGTTTATTAGAAGTTTCCAAAAGAGTGGAAAAACAAAACAAAATAAAATCACTATTAAATCATTTTGATTGGTCACTTCACACAGTTCCCAGTAATACAATGTGTTATAATAGACAAAACATAATGCTATTTCTATGAAACCTCTTTGGTTTTACGATCATATTTATTTTTTACTTTTTATTTTATGGCTGTACCAACAGCATATGGAAGTCCTGGGGCCAGAGACTGAATCCAAGCTACAGCTGCCACCTACACCTCAGCTATGGCAATGCAGGGTCATTTAACCCAACTGTGCCAGGACAGGAACAGAACCTGCATCTCCGCAGCAAACTGACCTGCTGCAGTCAGATTCTTAACCCATGGTAGAAATTCTGTTATGGTGATATATCAAGAAATATCAAGGAGGGCATTTGATTGATCCTGTCACTTGGCACTATTACTCCAAAATCTGGATATCCTATCTTAGATGCAGACAGCTGATATAAATATTGGATGCAGCTTAGACTACATCACAGATACTAGTATCTAAATGAATTTTATCCAAAATATAACACATATGAATAATAAAGCTGTGTATTTCAAATCAAAAGAAAAGTTACACTGAGGTAGAACATACCGACTGTCGAAAAGATCATTTAAAAGCATCTTATTGTAGTAATTTTCACAGTTGGAATTTGTAAAAAAATCATCATTTTTGCATTTGTCCCTCTTTGGATTTGTTGAGCTTCTTGAATGTGTAGATTTTTGAGATTTTAAAAATCAAATTTGGGAAATTTTCAGCCCTTATTTTTCAAATATTCTCTGCTCACTTATTTTTCCTCTTCTTTCGGGATTCTCACTAGGTATATGTTGGTATTCTACATGGCATCCCATAACTTTCTTAGGTGCTGCTTATTTTCCTTCACTCTTTATTCATTTTGCTTTTCAGAATTTCACCTGACCTATCCTCAGTGTCAATGATCATTTCTTATTTCTGTTCAAAACTGTTACTGAAATTCTCTAGTGAATTTTTTGTTTTATTTTCATAACTGTCAGTTCCAGAATTCTCTATGTGCACATACATCATTATCTTGGCTTTCTTTGGAGATTTGTTTATACTTTTCTTTAGCTTTTTCAATGTATTTTAATCAACTGATTTAAAATTTTGTATCTTAAATCCAAAGATTGTGCTTCATTGGTGAAAGTTTCTATTAATTTCTTCTGTGAATGGGCCATAGTTCTTTTGTTTCTTTGCGTTCATAGTATTTGTTGAATATTTTGAATAGCATAACATGGTAACGGGTAACTCTGGAAATCAGATTATTGCCTCTCCTCCAGTTTGGGCTTTATTTTTTTAATTTCTGTAGGTTGGTTGTTCAATTAGTAACTTTCTAAGCTATATTTTAAAAATGTATATAATTTTTTTCTTCTTTTTAGGGCAGCACCTGTGGCATATGGAAATTCCCAGGCTTGGGGTGAATCAGAGCTGGCCATTTTCTTTGGCCACAGCCATAGAAATGCTGGGTCCTTAGCCCACTGAACAAGGCCAGCGATTGAACCTACATCCTCATGGATACAAGTTGGGATCATAATCTGCTGAAATGTATATTATTTTTTGAGTGTAGTTTTCTGAAGCCTTGGTTTCTTTAGTTTGTTCTTTCTAGTATCTTGAGTGAGATTTCCTTGAATGAAGAAAGAGAAAGGCAGAGAGATAAAGGGAAAGGGAAATAGAAAAAAAGGTAAGCAAACACAAAACTTCTCCCAGTCTTTACAGGCTGGCTTTGTCTGGAACACTTCTTCAACATATAATCATGCCATTTAAAACTTAACCTTAGCCTTCTCTTCCTTCTCACAATGAGACTTACATAATTATGAAGACTGGCAAGTCCAACATACATAGGTTTGGCCAGCAGGCTGGAGACCTAGGGAAGAGCTGAGAGCTGATATTGCAATTCAACTATCAAGCCTGTCAGCTGGCAGAATTCCTTCTTGTTCAGGGAAGGCTGGCCTTTTGTTATATTCAGGCCATCACCTGATTGGAAGAAGTTCCCCTACTTTATAGAGGGTAGCCTACTTTACCCAAACTCCACTGATTTAAATGCTAATTTCATCCACTAACACTTTCACAGAAACCTCCAGAATAATATCTGACTAAATAGCTGGGTACCATGGCTCAGTAAAGTTGACACATAAAATTAACTATCAAAATACATTCTTAGCAGCCACAATTGAGGGTGGTTTCTATGGTGCCTGCAGTCAGATCTTAGACACTGGATAATTTAGAGACAGCTAATTGAGTTCTCTGAGCAGCCAGATAGATGGTGCCAATTCAACTTTCTGGAAATCTTCAATAGCAGCCCTGGTGAAATCTGTTTATTGCAGATATAAAAAACTCATTGACTTTTCTAATGCCTTTATTTTCAGTTTTCTCAAGCAAAGGAAGCTGTCTTGCAAGTAGGTAGCATAATCTAAATTGCTTCTCAGTATTATCTCTCCCTTTATTGTAATATCTCTAATGTAATATTTGGAAAATAACTTGCATTCAATGCCCTTATCCTTTGAGTAATTTTTTAAAATTTGTACCCACACTTTGAATACCAAGATAGTATTTTATTTTATTTTTTTATAAAGTCCATATTTGCTAGGTCACATTGATTGACACTTGGAATACAATAAAGGCATTGGATAAGAGTCTCCATAGGAAAGAACACAAGCTCTCAGTTATACCTTCTTTCTAATTCTAAGGCTTCAGAAGTCCTTGTGGGTTTTCCCCTTATAACTGGAATAAATTATTAAATCTCAGAAGACAGTGGTGCCAATCTTCAAGCCTATTGCTTCATTGCTTCCACTGCTGTCAATGGACCTATGCTATATATTATTTGAGAAAAAGTCCTTTTTTCTTATTGGTCACTCTCTTATCTCAATTAGTTCTAGGTGACTTTCTCTCTTATGCCATCACATGGATGTAGAGAAAAGGGCATTTCTAAAACACCTTCAATCTTATTTCATAAAATTCCCAAAGAAGGCAGGACTTCCCCCCAGTGTTTTTCAAAACTTCTAGCTTGTCAATTATTTTACCTAACTTACACTTTTAGATTTTTAACACTCCTTTTATTCGGAACTTGGCCAGAGTGTTTTCAGATTCTGAACCTCAGGGTTGTGAATGACATTTTATAATGTTGAGTTAAAAATCATTCTACTCAGACAGAGTGCCAAAACTTGGGTGATGTTCTTTAATCCACGGCCAATAGATAACTTTTTAATCCAGGAAGTAGGAGGTAGGTCATAGCATCCTTTTTTTGAACTCTGTGGTCTTTGATCTCCAAATCAGAACTATGAGTCCCGAGAGATAAAAGCTAGGATGATTTTGTTTTTGCATGTGATATGATAAGCCATATTTTGTATTTGTAAATTCTAAAAGTCCATATATGACACAATTCATGCCTGAAGTCTTATGATGGATGTCCATAACATGTCATCTTTATGAACTCTCATGCTAGCCAAAAGAGTCAAACACAATCAGAATGTATATGTAATCAGAAAACTCCTGTTACTCTTCCTTTAAGTTTATAGGCTGCTAGATATTATAATTCATAAACATCTATTTCTAGGTAACGTCCCATAAAATTAATACAAATCTAATGCCTAACCTCACACTACTCAGTATTTATCATAACCTTCCTCATATTTTCCAGTTTCCCTTAGAAACTAGATTCATTTGTGCCTGTAAAACTGAGAAACTTTCTCTACTTCAGTAAGACATCACCACAGAAGCTAATCTCATTGTTCATGTCTGTGTTATCCCTCGAAAATAAATGTCTCTGCCAAGCCTGGGAGCCCTGGTCACTGCCTGGAGTGCAGCCTTTCTAGATGCACACAAGCTCCTTCCTTTCTGGGGTTGAGATTATCATTTTCAGAATGTTCTCAACAAGTGAGGACTAAATTCTTAATACTTGTAGAACCGTCATTATCCACCTTGATTCTATTCTAGAGGATATAACCATTTTCCTTTTTCTGTCATCCCTATTCTCATTCCCCTCCCCTCAAAATTCACTCTGGATCTCAGACCTTTGCAAAATAAAATTAAGGAAAGATAATGTCTCTTGTTACTTCTAGGTTTTTTTCTTTGAAATATGCACATCCTTGCCCAAGACAAGACAGACAAAGAGCACTGGATGACTTTCTGGAACAAGGACAAGAAAATATGAGAACAAATTAGAATTTCTAAAAATATTGCTGTAATGAAGCCCTTCCAAGCAAATATTTTAATTCACTCAAGGTAAATTTACTTTAGATTTCAGTGTCCATCAGAGGGGGAAGCACATTCATGTCTACCTCAGGTATTCAATTCTATTAGGATTTGCATCCCCATGATATTTATTTCTTAAAATAAGACAGCAGTTGGATATGCATGTGATGTTCTTTTGATTATTCACAAAGGCAGAGAAATGTTCTTGTAAAGGCAAAATTTCCTCTCCCCAGAAATAAACTGACCCCATCCAAGGAGGCCAGATTGTGTAGGATTTTCTCTAAAATTACATAAAAACTCTGTTCTATTATCAATACCAGTCTTAGGTTCAAAGAATATTTTATGAAGCTTTAAATTTGATATGTTATTTTGTTTCCCTTCAAGAGAAATCTCCAGCCTCATCCCTGTCAACTGGGACAAGAGTATCACCTTTGTACTGATACTAAAAGTAGGAAATGTAAAATATGGGTTTGATAAAGACAGTATTTCTAAATCATGAACACTACGGATCTAGTACATTGTATACATCAGCTCATGATTTTGTAATGCTCAATGACACAAGGTCCTACTTCCACCTAGAGATGAGGAAACTAAGCTCAGAGAAGTGCTGTGACATGGATGAAGTGGTGAAGGCAGTAAAATCCACTGTTCCTGCTATATGAAGTGTATATGTTTCTATCTACTCATATAGATTTGTAGGCCAGATAAAGGGAGAACCCTATGTTTATATTCTCATTTGATGTCTTCCTCCTATTACCTTTATAAGATATAATGGACTTGTACTTGCTAAATCATGAGAAAATGAATTCAAATGGTTTATATCTAAGGATATAACTAAGAGTGAAAAAATATTGGAGAAATACTATTTCCTACTCTCTATTTTTTCTTTTTTGAAATAATCCTAAAGTAGGATGTTATCATTAAGCTGATAATGTATAAAAGATGGCTTAAATGAGATGAAAAACATCAGACTGAAACAGTATTATCAGAAGTATCTGGTGATTCACTTTGACTTTTTAGCCTTTCCTTTCTCGAAATTATTTTATTTTATTTTAGATAGTTTAACTGGTAATTAAGATTAAATAAATATTTAATGAAAGTATTTTTGTAAAAAGATATCTGAATATTTTGTATGAAAAATATGGATCTGCCATTTAACTAGGTTCAAGAAGCATAAAAGCAATTTATTGTCCTCTTGCCTTAGGATATTTAGTAGATATTTAGGATATTTAAAGTCTTGTGTTTCAGGTAGCAAAAGAGTAACACTTCATCATTGTGTCAGAGAGAGGAGAGAAAAACAAAATGAATAACCTTTTCATGATCAATACCTTTGCAAAATACTAATTTTCCTTCAAATGCCATAAATCATGTAAACAGAATGCATTATATTGTTGGTTGTATCATTCATCTACTTAATTCTATAGTCTTCTTTCCATGAGTGAGTTATTTTAGTTTACCCATGATTTATTTCTCACATACATTCAATCGGACAAAAAAATTTCTATCACCTAGAACATAATAATTACTTCCATTTAGCAACAAATTTAGACCACACCAATAGTCAAAGCAAAAATGGGAAAGCATTGAGTTATATAACATGGGAAGCATTCAGAAAGAATTGTTTGTGGAGACATTCATGTGTACCATCATTAAAACCTGAGACAAATTAATAATGCCAAGTTTTTAGATAAGATCAATATCATTTTAATTATATTTCATAATAGTATTTTATGGAATTATTTCATGACATAACTCTTTATAACTGCTGAACTAGAACCTCAAAAATAACAAAGTCTATATGAAAATACACATATAATATATTAAAACACAGAGATAAAGCATATAGAATAAAAGAAAGTAAATCTCTCAATGAAATAATTTTTAAGACTTTTAACATATCTTGAATTTCACCTAATACAATACTGAAGATTCTGACAAAAGACCAAGACCAAATTACAAGTTCTATAAATTTGTTTAAACAGAGAAAATTTGCTTTTGAAAGTAGAACTAGAGAGAGAATGGTGATATGAACTATATGCCAAGCAATTCTACTTATTCATAAGTATTAACTAAATATACACAGAAGTAAATTGCAGTTGCCAATAGACGAGATCAATATTTTTTTTTTCTCATGAAAGAATTTAAAATGGTTCTGCACGCAAAAAAAAAAAAAAAAAAAAAAAGAATTTGGAACAACCTGGTGGTAATTTTGCTTTGAGACACCAATTAGGGCATGCATGAAAATTTGTGCCCCAAAATGAATGTTAATTAAAACATGTACTTGGAGTTCCCGTCGTTGCGCAGCAGAAACAAATCTTACTAGGAACCATGAGGTTGTGGTTCGATCCCTGGCCTCACTCAGTGGGTTAAATAAGGATCCGGCATTGCCGTGAGTTATGGTGTAGGTTGCAGGTGCACCTCGGATCTGATATTACTGTGGCTCTGGAGTAGGCTGGCAGCAACAGCTCCAATTCGACCCCTAGCCTGGGAACCTCCATATGCTGCTGGCGCAGCCCTCAAAAGACAAAAAAAAAAAAAAAAAGAAAGAAAAAGAAAGTCCATCTCTAAGTAGGTGCTATCATGTACTAATGAAAATGATGAAAGGAACCACCATTAATTTAATTGTCATAATGCCCCAGATACGTGATACATGTGTGGGGCTAGATAGTCTAACTTGTGGCCTCTCAAAAATCTTTATTTTTTTTTCCTTTAAAACCTATCCTGAAAAGAAACACCTAAAAATGTAGTTTTACTGCATATTGCATTGTATCTGGATCTTCTCCTTTGTAAAGGTGGTCTGACCATAATTCTAGTCTAGCCTGAGGGCACAACCACTATCCAAAGTAATACAAAATAAACAATTATAACTGTTCAATGAGCTATGAAAATCAATGAGGCAAAAATATTTCCTGTAACTAAATTTATTCACCCTGCCAATGAATTCCTACTTGGTTATCCACTATTAGTCATTTTGTTTATGTTCTATTACATTAATTTGTCACTTTTTAACATGAGTGTCCCAAGTGCTAGGCATAACTTTCTGAAAAGCTTTTAATGTGTTTTTGAATCTTTTTGCAAAAAACTTTACAAATTTTGTTACAACAAAAAAGATAATCATTGATAATTATAACTAAAATCTAAATTGCAGAATTTATAGAAGCCATTTATTAAGTACTGGTTTAAAAAGAATTAGAGCGAATAATTTAGATTTAGCTCTGCTTTGATTAAAAAGAGATTAAATACTAAAATATTGGTAGTGGATGGCTTAGACTAGAACAAAACATTCAATGACCATCTGCTTATATTTCAACTGAAATAGTTGATTATCCTAATTTCTGAAAACATTCTTAATAGTTAACACATCTAATTTTATACAATTTTAACCACCTCTGAAGAAATAAAAACAATTTTGAATATCAGCAAACAAATTTACAATGTTTACAAGCTGTTCAGAATTTCTTGATTATGAGACAGATAAAAGTAGTGATATCATTTAAGTCAGGGGATTATTTTCCCCCTGCATTTTGTCACAAGTAAGGAATCAGGCAAACTATGAACAGGTATACTTATAAAAATGAGATGAGGATGGCAAAATATTTTCACTTTGAAATTAAGCAGATATTTCTCAAATAAAATATTGTTGAAGCTTCCTTTTAGTTAATCAGTGAGTTAATACCATTTTATTCATTGCCAATGTTATCATGTATCTCCTTTGATTTTCATTTGGGTGTGTTTTGTTCCCCTCTACATATGTGTATGATCAAGGTACTCTACCAGAGACAGAGTCACAGGAGCCCCTATACAGCTTGACCTACTCTACGTCCAGTTGCCAAAGGAATCTGGCAAGAGTGAATCAGAATGGAGCATATGCTCTATGACCTCAGGTAGTGATTAGGGTTGTTACTTCTCTGGCAGTCAGAAAAAAAATCTCTAGGAATAAACTATACTACCAATGTGGTAATATTCCTAAATATTCAAATTCAAAACATTTAAAACACAAAAGTAGGTTATGAAATAAATAGATATTTTGGGAAAATTAGCTTTCCAGTAAGAAAACTATAATTCCTCATCTGTTACCTCAGTGTATATATCACAATAATCATTGGATTAAAGATTTAAATGTTAATATAACTTGGAATCTGAAACAAGGAAATGTAAATAAAAGAAGTAAATAAGTGTTTTTTAATTATACTTTTTCCTACAGGAAAATAAAATTCAATATCCATAAAGTCATGAATTTGAGTGCATAAATTTTGGAAGTCTGAGTGCAAAAAGAAAATGGCACAGAAAAACCTCAAGTACGAATTTTACTATCCTCAGTACGTAAGATTTTTTTTAACATATAAATTAAAAATACTCTGAGTAGGTCAGTGGGTTACAATCCTGACTAGTATACATGAGGATGCAAATTCGATCCCTGGCCTCACTCAGTGGGTTAAGGATCTGGCATTGCCACAAGCTGTCGCAGGTGCAGCCTGAATCTGGTGCTGCTGAGGCTGCTGTGGTACAGGCCAGCAGCTGCAGCTCTTTTTCAACCCCTAGCCCCGGGAGCTTCCATATGCCACAGTTAACTCAAATGGAAATCTATTTGCAAATAAGAT
Organism: Sus scrofa; assembly: GCF_054392235.1. Lineage (NCBI taxonomy): Eukaryota > Metazoa > Chordata > Mammalia > Artiodactyla > Suidae > Sus > Sus scrofa. The sequence goes on along the minus strand of NC_139383.1, from coordinate 182,399,103 downwards.
TGCCTCAGTAGAAAACATCAAAGAGTCTATTAAAAAACTTCTAGAACACTTAAGTGAGTTCAGCAAGGTCACAGAATATAAGATCATTACACAAAAGTTTGGTATATTTATATACAGTAATGACCAATATGTAGAAACCAAAATTAAAAACACATCACAATCCTCCAAACAAAATAAAACACTTAGATGTACACTAAGCATCACTTACAGAAATTTTATGCTGAAAATTGCAAAATGCTAATGATAGAAATGATGGGAGGCTTAAACTGAGAGACATAATCATGTTTATGGATCGAAAGTCTCAGCATAGTTGAAATATCCATAATCTCCCAACTGATATACAGGTTTTATGTAATTTTTATCAAAATTTTGGAAAAGTATTTTATAGATATTAACAAGTCTATTCTTAAATATGTATGGAAAGGAAGTCCAAAGCTAAAACAATACTCACATCAAAGTATAAAGTGGGAGGAACTACTCTAGCCAATATTAAGTCATATAATATATAGCAGTAAAAAAGAAAGTGTGGTATTGGTGGAGGGAAGAACTGGATTTCAGAAATAGAACCTCCCAAATATGTTCATCATATTTTTGATAATGGTGGAAAAGTAATTCAATAAAAGAAATAGTTGTTTCAACAAATGCTACCAGAGAGAGAGAAGAGAATGACTGTAAACTTGAAACTTATACCCCCCCAAAATTAATTTAAAATAGATAATAAGAGCTCCTGTTGTGGCTCAGCAGTAACAAACTTGACTAGTATCCATGAGGATGTGGGTTTGGTCCCTGGCCTATCTTAGTGGGCTAAGGATTCAGCATTACAATGAACTGAAGTGTAAGTCGCAGATACGGCTGAGATCTGGTGTGGCTGTGGCTGTGGCATAGGTTGACAGCTGTACCTCTGAGTAGACCCGTAGCTTGGGAACTTCCATATGCTGAGGGTATGGCCCTAAAAAGCAAAAATAAAATGAAAATAAAATAGATAATAGACTTAATTACAAAGCATAAAAATATAATACTTTTAGAACAAAAAATATAGCTGAAAGTATTTCAGATTTAAAACTGGCAAATAATCTTAGATCTGATTTTATTATGGTATATAAAAGGAAAATAGTTATATCATCAAAAATAAAAACTTTGGTTCTATGATAATCTATGTGAAGAGGATGAAAAATAAAAGCTTTGGACTGAGAGAAAACATTTTGCAAATCATATATTTGACAAATGACTAAAGAATATACAAGCAACCCTTAACCTCAACAATAAGATATCAAACAATCCAATCAATAAATGGGCAAAAGGTAAGAATAGACATTTCCCGGAAAGATATTCCATGTTCCTGGATTGGGAAAATCAATATTGTAAAAATGGCCATACTACCCAAAGCAATCTACAGATTCAATGCAATCCCTATCAAATTATCCATGACATTTTTCACAGAACTAGAACAAACAATCCAAACATTTATATGGAACCACAAAAGACCCAGAATCACCAAAGCAATCCTGAGAAACAAAAACCAAGCAGGAGGCATAACTCTCCCAGACTTCAAGAAATCCTACAAAGCCACAGTCATCAAAACTGTGTGGTACTGGTACCAAAACAGACAGACAGACCAATGGAACAGAATAGAGAACCCAGAAATAAACCCTGACAACTATGGTCAATTAATCTTTGACAAGGGAGGCAAGAACATAAAATGGGAAAAGGAAAGTCTATTCAGCAAGCATTGCTGGGAAACCTGGACAGCTGCATGCAAAGCAATGAAACGAGAACACACCCTCACACCATGCACAAAAATAAACTCCAAATGGCTGAAAGACTTAAATATACAACAGGACACCATCAAACTCCTGGAAGAAAACATAGGCAAAACATTCTCTGACATCAACCTCATGAATATTTTCTCAAGTCAGTCTCCCAAAGCAATAGAAACTAGAGCAAAAATAAACCCATGGGACCTCATCAAACTGAAAAGCTTTTGCACACCAAAGGAAACCCAAAAGAAAACAAAAAGACAACTTACAGAATGGGAGAAAATAGTTTCAAATGATGCAACTGACAAGGGCTTAATCTCTAGAATATATAAACAACTTATACAACCCAACAGCAAAAAAACCAATCAATCAATGGAAAAATGGGCAAAAGACCTGAATAGACATTTCTCCAAAGAAGATATACAGCTGGCCAACAAACACATGAAAAAATGCTCAACATCGCTGATTATAAGAGAAATGCAAATCAAAACTACCATGAGATACTACCTCACATCAGTCAGAATGGCCATCATTAATAAATCCACAAATAACAAGTGCTGGAGGGGCTATGGAGAAAAGGGAACCCTCCTGCACTGCTGGTGGGAATGTAAACTGGTACAGCCACTATGGAGAACAGTTTGGAGATACCTTAGAAATCTATACACAGACCTTCCATATGACCCCGTAATCCCACTCTTGGGCATCTATCCGGACAAAACTCTACTTAAAAGAGACACGTGCACCCACATGTTCATTGCAGCACTATTCACAATAGCCAGGACATGGAAACAACCCAAATGTCCATCGACAGATGATTGGATTCGGAAGTGGTATATATACACAATGGAATACTACTCAGCCATAAAAAAGAATGGCATAATGCCATTTGCAGCAACATGGATGGAACTAGAGAATCTCATCCTGAGTGAAATGAGCCAGAAAGACAAAGACAAATACCATATGATATCACTTATAACTGGAATCTAATATCCAGCACAAATGAACATCTCCTCAGAAAAGAAAATCATGGACTTGGAGAAAAGACTTGTGGCTGCCTGATGGGAGGGGAAGGGAGTGGGAGGGATCGGGAGTCTGGGGTTATCAGATACAACTTAGAATAGATTTACAAGGAGATCCTGCTGAATAGCATTGGGAACTATGTCTAGATACTCATGTTGCAACAGAAGAAAGGGTGGGGGAAAAACTGTAATTGTAATGTATACATGTAAGGATAACCTGACCCCCTTGCTGTACAGTGGGAAAATTAAAAAAAATTATAAAAAAAAAAGAATAGACATTTCCCCAAAAAGGATATATATATATACATATATATATATATGGAAAATAAGGCCATGAAAATCTGTCCAACATCACACATCACCTTCCATTAGAGGAATAAATTTAAATCCACAGTGGGGATATTACTATAAATCTATTAGAATGGCTAAAATGAAAAAAATATATATATGTATATATCAACACTAAATGTTACTGCCAATGTGGAGAAACCAAGTTACTCATATACTGATGGTCAGTTACTCTGAAAAAGTTTGGCAGTTTCTTAAAAAAATTAAACATCCAATTATTATACAAACCAACAATTGCACTCTAGAGCATTCATCTAAGAGAAATAAAAAATTATGATTACACAAAAAACCTATATGCAAATACTCACAACAGCTTAATTTATAATAGTCCAAAATTGTACTCAGTCCTGATTTCCTTCAATAGGTAAATGGTAAACAGTGGAATACTACTCAGTAGTAAAAAGTAAGGAATTATTAATATACACAACCACTTGGATGGATCTCAAGGAAATATTGTTGAATGGGAAAAGCACCAAAAATATTTATTGTGGTTTAATATATTTATATTTGTATATCATTTTTGAAATGACAAAATTTAGAAATGGAAGACATATTGGTGATTACCAAAGTTAGGTATATGGAGGTGATGGGAAGGAAGTGAATGTATTTATAAAAAGGATCACTGCTTACAATATTGATCATGATAGATATATAAATGTATTCATGGAATTTATGGAATTATAAAAATTATAATTTTTATATGGAATTTAATACAGATACACCTACATGCATGCAGGTAAAATAGGAAGATGTAAATAAAATTGGAAGATTTTATTGATATCAATATCCTGGTAGTACTATTGTAATATAGTTTTGCAAAATGTTACCAATGGAGGAAAATGTGCAAAGTACATAGCAGTTTCTCTGTTTTATTTTTTAGAACTGCAATTGAATCTACAATTATCTCTACACAAATTTTAATTTGAAAATGGATAATCAAAAGGCATTAAAATATGGGAAAATAAATTAGATATAAGTTTTTCTTTTTCAAATGGAAAGATTAAAATGATTGCCAATATTCTTTACAGGGAAATGTATGATGATATGAACATCTCAGAAATATACTCTTGTCTATCAGTTTGAATATAATTTAAAGACTGGGGATGGTGTAGAACAATTATAGTCTCACACACCATTTGTAGAAGTAGAAATTCACAGTCATGAATTTATAAATATGTTACTATCTGAAAGATTAAAATGTGTTCACCATTTCCTTCACCATAACCAGTTTTAAAAATCTATATAAAGTATATATACATATATATATACACACACACACACATACACATACATATACACACATGTAATTGTATGTTGAAATGTTTATTGCAGTCTTCTTCTAATGGTACTCCTTGGAGCTATATGAAAATGTATTTTGGTAGATTGAGTATGGTTAAATATTAGCATTTTCCCTGGCAAAGTTGAGTATGTATTATAACCAATTTAGAAATAATTAACACTCTGGTGATGCTTCAGATAATATTTACTGAATGTGACATTTTTTAAGGAATTAATGAATTGCATTTTGAGTAAGTATAGAGTATGGATGAAATAATTTATATACAATGATAAGTTGACCTAATATTTGTTTATAAATAAGAAAATCCTCAGTATCACTTCTATGCTAATGGGAATGTTTGGCTGGAATGAAGATTTGAGAAAAGACATCTGAGTAATTAGGTGATAAATAAAAGTTAAATCATAGCTAAATGTGTACATACACACTATCCAAATTTTATTTCACCATATTGACTTAGGATGACATAAATAAAAATAATTTTTCTCACAGAAACCTGTTTTATGGAGGCATCTATAGTGATTGTCCTTTAGTGCATTACCTACTTTATGGCTCACAAATTTGTTACCATGGTAGCAAAATCAACTTTAATCCATTGAAAAACTTTTCAATTTAAATAACTTTGATCAGAGTTTATGGGAATGATTAACTATATAAAACATCATTTTTGATAGTGCTTGAAACAGACTTTTTAGTAAAAAGGCTAGGAAAAGCCAGTAATGAGTATTGTTGAATTGTGAAACAGCAATTATTTACTTACATGAAATAGAATAGAATGCAACATTTATTCTCTTCTTACCAAACAAAAATTCAGGATTTTCTTGGACAATTATCTAAGTTGATATAGTTTTATTTTTATTTATTTATTTAATTATTTACTTTTTAGGGCCATGCCTGGACCATATGGAAGTTACCAATCCAGGGTTTGAATCAGAGCTGCAGTTGCCCACCTATCCTACAGCCACAGCAAAAGCAACATGGGGTCTGAGCAGTGTCTGTGACCTCCATCACAGCTCATGGCAACACCGAATCCTTAACCCACTAAGCAAGGCCAGGGATTGAACTCACATCCTCATGGAAACTAGTCAGACTCATAACCCACTGAGTGACAACAGGAACTCCTAAATTAATATAATTTTAAACCACAAACAAGTGAAAGTCTAAAATTATTTTGTAAAAGTCCAAATGACATATTTATAGTATAATATTGGACAGGGAAAAGAAAGGTGGGCACAATTCAACAAGCTTATTCTCTAATTGACTCTCAGAGATATTCTCTATAGAAAATTTTTCAATATTCTATGCAAAATGGTTTTTAAAATTGTATAGTCTCATAGAATAATTATCTGATTTTCAGGTACAACATTATTTAGTGTTTCTATGTTATGATTTGGTGAGTAGTAAACTGGTATTAATAAAAAGCCATTTTTTAAAGTTTAGACCAAAAAAAAAAAAAACAATTATTGCACTTCTGGGATAAATCACACTTGGTCAGAATGTATTATTCATTTTATTTATTTAGAAAGAAACTATAATATGTTCCTCAGCATTCTTAGTTGATTATAGATCATATTGCCTATGTCATATGCCAGTTTAAAAAAAATTTTTTTGAAATTCTTAGTCAATTAAATCCTTCCACTACAAGGTGACAGTGACATTTGTTGTAAAGCTGGAATGGTGGCACTGAATTCTTTTAACTTTTGCTGGTTTGCAAAGCTTTTAATTTCTCCATCAACTCTGAATGAGAGTCTTGTTGGGCAGAGTATTTGGGGTGTAGGTTTTTTCTTTTCACCCCTTTTATAATATCATGACACTCCCTTCTTGACTGTAGAATTTCTGCTGAAAAAGCAGTTGATTTATGACAGTTCCTTTATATGTTATTTGATGATTTTCCCTTGCTGCTTTTAATATTCTTTTTTCTCTAATTTTTGTCATTTTGATTATAATATGTCTCAGTGTGTTCCTCTTTGTATTAATCCTATATAGGACTACCTGTGCTTCTTGGAGCTTGGGGAAGATTACATTTCCCAGGGTAGTGAGGTTTTCATCTACTATCCCTTCAAGTACTTTCTGAGCCCTTTCTATTCTCTTTCTGGAACTCCTATAATTTGAATGTTCATGTGTTCCACATAGTCCCAAAGTCTCTTAGACTGTCCTCACTTCCTTTCATTTTTTTTTTCTTTTTTTTTCTGGTAGTGGCAGTGGCTTTCACTACTCTGTCTTCCATCTTACTGATCCATTCTTCTGAGTCATTTAGTCTATTATTGATTTCTTCTATTATATTTTTCATTTCAGTTATTGTATTCTTGATCTATGTTTGGTTGCTCGTTATATTTTCTAACCCTTTGTTAAAATTTTCTAATTTCTAGCTCTGTGTATTTATTCTTCTCCTAGGTTCCTTGATCATCTTCACAATCATTACTCTGAACACTTTCTCAGGTGGATGACTGTCTCCATTTCACTCAGTTCTTCTTGGTTTTATCCTGTTCTTTTGTCTTGAACATATTCCTCTGCTGCCTCATTTTTTTCTTAAGTTACTATTTGTATTTTTATGTGTGTGGTAGGTTATTTACATCTCTCGACCTTGGAGAAGTGGCCCTCTGTAGAAGGTGTCCTGTGCATCCCAGAAGTGCACTTCCTTTTCATCGCCAAGCTGTAGGTTCCAGGAGCTCCCTCTAAGAGGGTTCTGTGGATCTTTTTGCTGTGGCAGATTGACTGTGTGGGTGGTCTGGTAGTCTTGGTTGGCCTCCAGTCTAGTTGGCTATCAGCTCTTGTCTGTGTGTATAATGCTGGATATTGTTTATCAGAGTGGATTGAAGTGGTTGGATGCAGGATCCTAGGGGACCCAGGGACTAGTGCTGGCTCACTGGTGTGCAGAGTCAGGGTCCCAAAAACGCTGAGCCTATTGCCACTCACTGGCAGGTGAAGCTAGATCCTGTACCACACTACCAGCAGGTGGAGATGTTTCCTGGAGTCTGGCTGGATCCCAGCGCTCCTTTCAGATCACTGATGTATGGGGGGTGGGGAGGGGATAGGAAGTTGCTGAAAACATTGAATGTGGTTTCTGAGGTGTCCCAAAGCCTGCACTGGCCTGCTAGTGGGTAGGACCAGGGCCCAACTCATCCCAGGGTAGGGTCTAGCCTTATTAAATTTAGTTTTGGACATCCTAGCCAGAGCAATATGAGAAGAAAAGTAAACAAAAAGGAATTTAAATTAAAAAGGAAGAAGTTAAACTGTCACTGTTTACAGATGACATGATACTAGATATAGACAATCCTAAAGATGCCATCAGAAAACTACTGGAGCTTATAAATGAATTTTATAAAGTTGCCAGACACAAATTAATATACAGAAATATGCTGCATTTCTATACACTAATAATAAAATATCGGAAAGAGAAATTAAGGAAATAATTCCACTTACCATTGCAGCAAAAAGAATAAAGTATTTATGAATAAACCCACCTAAGGAGAAAACAGACCTATACTCATAAATCCCTAATATGCTGAAGAAAGAATTTGTAAACCACCCAAATTGACAGAAAGATATAGCATGTTATTGAAATGGAAGAATCAATATTGTTAAACTGACCTTACTACCCAAAGCAATCTATACATTCTATTCAATCCCTATCAATTTACCAAGGCATTTTTTTTCACAGAATTAGAATACAAAAATTTATATTAGTATGGAAACACAAAAGACCCCAAATAGCCAAAACAATCTTGAGAAGGAAGAATGGAGCTGGAAGAATCATACTCCCTGACTTCAGACTGTACTACAAATCCATAGTAATCAAAATACTATGGATTAGCATAAAAACAGACACATAGGTCAATGGAACAGGAATAAGCCCATGCACCTCTGGTCAACTAATCTACATCTATGACAATGGAGGCAAGAATATACAATGGAAAAAAGACAGTCTCTTCAATAAGTGGGGCTGGGAAAACCAGACAAGATATGTAAAAAAAAATGAAATTAAAACATTCTCTAACACAATATACAAAAATAAATGCAAAATGGATTAAAGACATAAATGTAAGACTGGATACTATAAAACTTCTAGAGAAAAGCATTGGAAGAACACTCTTTGATAGAAATTGTAGCAATATAATTTGAGATCCTTCTCCTAGAATAGTAACAATAAAAAGAAGAAGAATGTAACTGAAGTAAAAATAAACAAATGTGATAAAATAAACTGAAAAGCTTTTGCACAGCAAAGGAAACTATAAACAGACTGGGAAACAATATTTATAAATGATGTAACTGACAAGGGCTTAATTTTTAAAATATCGAAAGAGCTAATATAGCTCAATATCAAAAAATAAAAAAATAAAAAGTGGGCAGAGGATCTAAATAAACATTTCTCCAAAGAAGATGGACAGATGACCAAAAGAAAGATGAAAATAAGCTCAATATCACTAATTATTATAGAAATGCAAAACAAAATAACAATGAGGTATCACCTCATGTCAGTAAGAATGGCCATCATAAAAAAATACAAATAACAAATGCTGAAGAAGATGTGGAGAAAAGGGAACCCTCTTACACTCTTGATGGGAATGTAACTTGGTGCAGCCATTATGGAAAACAGTATGGAGGTAACTTAATAAACTAAAAATAAAGTTACCATTTGATGGAGCCATCTAACTCCTGTGCATATATCTAGAAAAGATGAAAATTATATTGTGGGGGCATGGATCAAGATGGTGGAGGGGTAAGATGTTGCGCTCACCTTCTCCCACAAACACATCAAAAAAATGCATGTACATGTAAAACGACTCTCACAGAACATCTACTGAATGCTGGCAGAAGAATTTAAACCTCCAAAAAAGGCAAGAAACTCTTGACATGACTGGGTAGAACAAAAGAAAGAGAGAGAGAAAGAGAAAAGGAATCAGGATGGGACTAGTACTCCTGAGAGGGAGCTGTGAAGGAAAAAAGGAACCCACACCCTCTCCCAGGGAGATCAGCCAAGATGGAGGGAACTCAAAGTTGCCAAGAAAAGCACAGCAGCTGGAATGAAGACAAAGTAGAGTGAGAACCACACAGATATCTGCACCACTGCCCCAGACACCACAGCCTGGGATGCTTGGGTGGGGGCTGGGTGCTGATACTTAGGCTCACAAGGTCAGTCCTGGGGAGAGGACTAGGATTGGCTGTGTGGGAACAGCCTAAGGGGCTAAGGAGTGACGTGCCATGGACAGGAGAGTGGTGTGCTATGGGCTGGGAAGTAGAATGCCATGGCAGAGGGAACCAAGGAGAAGGCCTGGGCTGGCAGGAGAAGCAAGGCAAGAGGAGGGGTGGACCGCCATAGAAATCTCCCTGCACATGTGAGGTGGTGAGAAGCCACTTGTTCAGCCTACAGGAGACCAGTCTCTTCTTGGGGAGGCTACAGGTGGCCAGTAAACTCTTGTTTGGGCTAAGGGCAGTAGAGGTGCTAAGTGCAATGTGGTGCCTCTTGGATGATCTACAGGCAGCAGGGACAGACCTCCACAGTCATCTTTGAGGCCAGAGGGAGGCATGGCCTGCCACCCTTGGGGGCCTGTGAGTGGGCTCCACCTGCAGGGATCAACAAAAAAATTTAAAAAAAGGGGCACTGCAACCAAGCTCCACATGTTATTGCTCTCATCCCCTGGGAATACAACTGCCCTGCAGCTGCCACTGCCATACACTCTGGTCAGTGCCCAGATGCTTGATCACTGTCCCTTTCTAAGATCCTACAACTACCTCAGAGGAGGACATTGTGACAAAACACCATCTGTTGTTGCTCTCACATCCCTGGGAGCATACTGGCCCTGTTGCTACCATTGCTGAACAATCTGGGCAGAGCCCACACACTTGATCTCTGTCACTTCCCAGGATCCTGCAACTAGGAGCAGCCTGTTCAGTACCTCCTGTGTGGGCTAAGTGAGAAGGAGTGCTTCTTATGTGGTCTGCAGGGATGGCATGGGAAAACCACCACAGTTATCACTGACTCTAGAGGTAGGAGTGGCTTGGTATCACTAGGGGTCCCTGAACAGGCACCACATCTGACTCCAGTCACTTCAGAGGAGGGCACTGTAATCAATCACTAGCTATTGTTGCTCTCACTCCCCTGGGAACCCACACACCCTGGTGCTGCCACTGCCAAATGCTCTGGGCACCTTGTAAATCTGCCAAGGTTCATTACCACTTCTGAGGCTCCTGTAACTAGGAGTAGCCAGTGTCACCTTCCCGCCGATCCTTGCTGCTGTTAAGAGCCCAGCAACCAGGCACTGACTACTGGCCCTACCGTGCCTCTTTCTCCCTGGAAACACATTCAGTACCCTGGGGATAACAGCCTGCTCACACCAAAGAAAGAGACAGCAAATATTCAAATGTCAGTGCCAAAAATAAATAGTAAATCCCCCCAAAATACAAAGGGGTAGCCTTACATAGAAGTAGCCCTCGAAGACTATAGTTTGGCTTCCCTAAACTCACAGAAAAAGAAAAACTTAAGGAAGATGAAGACGTTAAGAAACCTTTCCCAATTAAAAGAATAGAAGAATTCACCTGAAGCAGCAAACAGTGAAAGAGACCTCTGCATTCTGACACTGAGTTCAAAAGGGAGGTAGTGAAAATACTGAAAGAATTCAGCTGAATATCAAGGAATTAAGAGAAGATATGACCAGTAGTGCAGATTCCTTTAGAAAGGAACTAGAAAATATAAGGAGGAATGTAGAAAAATTAGAAAATTCATTTTCAGAGACACAAACTGAGCTAAAGGCACTAAAGAGCAAAATGAATAATGCAAAGGAACAAATTAGCGACTTAGAGGAGAGAATAATGGAAATCACCCAATTAGGGCAGCTGATGGAAAACCAAATGAAAAAATGAAAGCAATATAAGAGATCTATAGGATAATATAAAGTGGACCAATCAATATGTAATAGGAATTCCTGAGAAGAACAAAAAAAAAGGAGATTGGAAATATATTAGAAGAAATTGTGTCCAAAACTTTCCAAATCTAAAGGAAACTGATATCAAGTACAGGAAGCACAGAGGGGCCCAAACAAGTTGAACCCAAATGGGCACACACCAAGACATATTATAATAAAAATGGCAAAAGTTAAAGATAAAGAGAGGATCATAAGGCAGCAAGAGAAAAGCAAAACATTAATTATAAGGGAACTCCCTAAGGCTATCTGCTGATTTCTCTACAGAAACATTACAGCCCAGAATGGAGTGGCAAGATGTATTTAAAGTTCTGAAGGGAAAAAATTTGCAACCTAGTATACTCTATCTAGCAAGAATATCATTTAAAATGCAAAGGGAAATAAAGAATTTCTCCAACAAACAAAACTAAAAGAGTACAGCAATACTAAACCCATTCTAAAAGAAATACTGAAACGGTTTCTCCAAATTAAAAAAGTAGTAAAAAGAAACAGGATGGAGGAGACCACGACTGGAAAGCAATCACTTAAATAAACCACCATACAGATCTAAAAGAGGGGAAAAAAAAATAAACTATTATAAAAGCAATGATATACAAAAGGATCAGCAAAAGGGCAAACATTAAGATGTTAGAAAAAAGACTTCAAAATCATAGAATGAGGTGCAGGGAAGTAAGAAAACATAGGTTATTTTTATTTTAATAATAATGTGTTTGAGCCTATATAACTATCAGCCTAAGGCAAGCAGATATAGGAAGGGGTTAACGTACTTAAAAAACAGGGCAAACACAAATCAAAACCAAACATTACATTCATGAAAACTAAAAAGAAAATTACTCAAGCATAAAATATATGTAAATCACTCAACCAAAAAAGGAAAGGAAGAAAGGAAAAATACAATCAACTGGAAAACAATGGCAATAAATATATATCTGTCAATAATTACTTTAAATGTCAATGGACTGAATGTTCCAATCAAAAGGCAGAGAGTGGCAAATTGGATCAAAAAGCAAGAACCTTCAATCTGCTATCTACAACAGACTCACATTAGGGCAAAGGACAAATATAGATTTAATGTGAGCAGATAGGAAAAGACATTTCATGCTAATGGACAAGAGAGGAAAGCAGAAATTGCAATACTCATATCAGACAAAATAGATTTCAAAATGAAGGCCATAAAGAAAGACAAAGAAGGACATGATTGAATGGTAAAAGGATTCATTCAAGAAGAGGATATTACAATCATCAACATATATGCCTCTAATATAGGAGAACCCAGATATGTACAACAGGTCCTCTAGACATAAAATCAATAAGGCAACAGAGATACTAAAGGACACAATAGAAAAGTTAGACTTAATTGACATTTTCAGGACATCACATCCAAAAAAATCAGAATATACATTCTTCTCAAGTGCACATGGAACATTCTTAAGGATTGATCTGATACTGGGGCACAAAGCTAACCTCAACAAATTTAAGAATATATAAATTATTTCAAGTATCTTCTCTGACCATAATGGCATGAAAGTATAAATCAACTACAGGAAAATAAATTATATGAAACAGACTACATGGAAACTAAACAACATGCTACTAAAAAACAAATAGATCAAAGAGGAAAACAAAAAGGAAATTAAAAAATACCTTGAGACAAATGATAATGAAGACACATCACTTAAAATCTATGGGATGCCATAAAAGTAGTAGTCAGAGGGAAATTCATAGCAATACAGGCCTTCCTCAAAAAAGAAGAAAGATCTCAAAATGAAAACTTAACACATCATCTAAATGAATTATAAAAAAGAAGAACAAACAAAACCTGAAGTCAGCAGAAGGAAGGAAATCATAAAGATCAGAGAGGAAATCAATAAAATAGAGATTCAAAAAATAATAGAAAAAAATTAATAAAAGCAAGAGCTGTTTCTTTGAAAAGGTAAACAAAATTGACAAGCCACTGGCCAGACTCCTCAAGAAGAAGAGAGAAGGAACCCAAACTAAAAAAAATAAGAAATGAAAAAGGAGAAATAAAAATGGATACTGCAGAAATGCATAAAAGCATAAGAGAATACTATGAAGAACTGTATGACAACAAATGTGACAACCCAGAAGAAATGGAAAACTTTATATAGACTTACAGCCTGCCAAAACTGAATCAAGAAACAATAATGTGAGAAAAAAGAATGTATACATGTATGTGTAACTGAGTTACCATCCTATACAGTAGGAAAAAAATAATGTATTGGGTTAATAAAAAAAATTAAAAAAAAAGAAAAAATAGATCAAATGAATAGACAGATCACTACAAATGAAATTTATACAGAATAAAAACACTCCTTGCAAATAAAAGTCCAGGACCAGATGGCTTCACAGGCAAAATTCTACCAAACATACAAAGAGGAACTTATACCCATCCTCCTTAATCTTTTCCAAAAGGTTGAAGAAGAAAGAATATCCCAAAGACATTCTATTACACCACTATCATCACAATACAAAAACCAAAGACACCACTAAAAAAGAAAACTATAAGCCAATATCTTTGATAAATATAGATGCAAAAATTCTCAACGTGATTTTAACCAACCTAATCCAACAACAAATAAAAAGATCATACACCATGACTAAGTGGAATTCATCCCACGTTCACAAGGATAGTTCAACATATGCAAATCAATCAACATCATACAGCACATTAAGAAAAGTCAAAAACCACATGATCATCTCAATAGATGCAGATAAAGCATCTGACAAAGTCCAACATCCATTCGTGACAAAAACAACTCTTACCAAAGTGGGTATAGAGGGAACAAACACTAACATAATAAAAGCCATCTATGACAAAACCAAAGCCAATAAAATACTCCACAGAGAAAAGCTGAAAGCCTTCCCACTAAAACCTGGAACAAGATAAGGATGCCCACTCTCACCACTGTTATTCAACATAGCATTGGAAGTTCTAGCCACAGCAGTCAGAGAAACCAAAGAAATACAAGTTATCCAAATTGGAAGAAAAGAGGTAAAATCGTCACTGTATGCAGATGACATGATATCATATATAGAAAATCCTAAGGACTCAACCCAAAAGCTACTTGAGCTGATCAACAAAGTCAGCAAAGGAGCAGGGTGTAAGGTTAACATTCAGAAATCAGTCACTTTTCTGTATACTAACAATGAAATATTAGAAAAGTAATACAAAAATACAATACCTTTTAAAATTGTACCCCATAAAATCAAATACCTGGGAATAAACCTGACCAAGGAGGGGAAAGACTTATATGCCAAGAAGTATAAAACATTAATCAAGGAAATTAAAGAGGATGTAAAGAAATGGAAAGATATTCCATGCTCCTGGGTTAGAAAAATTAATATTGTAAAAATGGTCATACTACCCAAAGTAATCTACAGACTCAGTGTAATTCCTATCAAATTCCCCATGATATTTTTCACAGAACTAGAATAAACAATACAAAAATTCATATGGAACCCCAAAAGACCCAGAATTGCCAAAGCAATCTTGAGGAAGAAAACCAAGCAGGAGGCATAATTCTCCCAGACTTCAGGCAATATTACAAAGCCACAGTTATCAAGACAGTGTGGTACTGGTACCAAAACAGACACACAGACCAATGGAACAGAATAGAGAACCCAGAAGTAAACCCAGACACCTACAGTCAAATAATCTTTGACAAAGGAGACAAGAATATAAAATGGGAAAAAGACAGTCCTTTCATCAAATTTTGCTGGGAAAACTGGACAGCTACATGTAAATAAATGAAACCGGAACACACTCTCACACTGTGCACAAAAATAAACTCAAAATGGCTTAAAGACTTAAATGTAAGAGAAGACACTATCAAACTCCTAGAAGAGAACATAGGCAAAACATTCTCTGATATCAACTTTACAAATATTTTCTCAGTCTCCTCCCAAAGCAAGAGAAATAAAAGCAAAAATAAACCAATGGGCCTAATCAAACTGACAAGCTTTTGCACAGCAAAGGAAACCATAAAAAGAAAAGACAACTTACAGAATGCAAGAAAATAGCTTCAAACAAAGCAAAAGACAAGGGCTTAATCTCTAAAATATACAAACAACTTGTACAACTCAACAGCCAAAAAGCCAATAACCAAATTGAAAAATGGGCAAAAGACCTGAATAGACATTTCTCCAAAGATAAACAGATGGCCAACAAGCCCATGAAAAAATGGTCTACATCCCTGATTATTACAGAAATACAAATCGAAACTACTATGAGGTACCACCTCACACCAGTCAGAATGGCCATTATTAATAATTCCACAAATAACAAATGCTGGAGAGTGTGTAGAGAAAATGGTACCCACTTGCACTTGTTGGTGGGAACGTAAATTGGTACAACCAGTATGAAAAACAGTATGGAGGTACCTTAGAAAACTATACATAGAACTACTGTATGACCCAGCAATCCCACTCTTGGGCATATATCTGGACAAAACTTTTCTTGAAAAAGACACATGCATGCACATGTTCACTTCAGCACTATTCACAATAGCCAAGACATCAAGCAACGTAAATGTCCATCGACAGATGATTGGGTTCAGAAGAAGTGGTTTATATACCCAATGGAATGCTACTCAGTGAAAAAAAGAACAAAATAATGCCATTTGCAGCACCATGGATGAACTAGAGACTCTCATATTAAGTGAAGTAAGTCAGAAAGAGAAAGACAAAGACAATATGATATCATTTGTATCTGGAATCTAATACATGCCACAAGTGAACCTCTCCACAGAAAAGAAAATCATGGACACGGAGAACAGACTTGTTGCCAAGGGGGAGGGGCAGGGAGCGGGATGGATTGGGAATTTGGAGTTAAAAGATGCAAACTATTGCCTTTAGAATGGATAAACAACAAGATCCTGCTGTATTGCAGTGGGGAGTATATACAGTCACTTATAATCGAGCATGATAATGTGAGAAAAAAATGCATACTTGTGTCTATAACTGGGTCACCTTGCTGTACAACAGAAAATTGGCAGAACACTGTAAACCAGCTATAATGGAAAAAATAAAAATCATTATTAAATAAAAATTCTAATTTGAAAGGATACATGCACCCCAATGTTCGCAGACATGGAAACAACCTAAAAGTCTATCAGCAGATGAATGAAAAAAGATGTGTCACGCATGCACACACACACAATGGAATATCACTCAGGGTGACAAAGAATGAAATAATGCCATTTGCAGCAACATGATTGGACCTAGATCATACTAAGTGAAGTTAGACAAAAACAAATATCATATGATATAAATTATATATGGAATCTAAAAAATGACAAAAATGAAGTAATTTACATAAGAGAAATACAATCATAGACACAGAAAACAAACTTATGTTTACTAAAGGAGGGAGAGGTAAATTAGGAATTTGAGATTAATAGACACACACTACTATAAATAAAATAGATATATATCAAGGACCTATTGTATAGCACAGGGAACTGTATTCAATATTGTTTAATAACCTATGATGGAAACAAATCTGAAAAATAATAATCACTTTACTGTACCTGAAACATTGCAAATCAAATATACTTCTATTTAAAAAAATAATTTAAAAAGAAGATATTGAAAAAGGTACAAGCAGTGGAAGGAAGATGGAGACAAATATGATCTTTTCATCTTCTGAGAAATATGTTCTAAAGGAGGTAGTTTCCATTTGAATTCAACCCTGAGGATGCCAGACTTGTGGAGAGATTGCTAGGGATAACAGCTGCCATGCATTGATGAGAACAGATCGGAAAGTGTGAATTCAGGTGTGATGGTTTGGCTTCTATGGTATTTGAAACATCTGATTCCTCTTCAGCCTTCCTGACACTACTTCATACTGACTTTCCTATCTCCCTAGTTCCTACTTCTTAAGTCTCCTTTGCCCTGTCCTTATTTCTAAATGTTAGAATCACCCAAGGCTTACTCTGAGGTCTTTCTCTCCCTCTTTAGTCATTTCGTAGGTAATGATCCAATCACATGGATTTAAATACTTACTTGAAGAATTTAAATAAAATTCAAATTCTTAACCATGGCCTACAAGATTCAACCAGGTTGAGTCTCTACCTACCTTCAGGACTATATCTATTCTCCTCTGCTCACTCACTTTAGTCCAATCCATTACTATTCCTTAATGATGCCAAACCTGTCCCTACTCACAAGATCAGGATCTTTATAACTTCTCTTCCTTTTTCTTGGATTGTGTTTCCTCAGATATTTCCACATGGCTCACTCCCTTATTTTACTGAATTCTCTGCTCTTACCCAGTTCCTGAATTTCTCTACCTGAAACAGGTAATCAATCTACTTCACCCTGTGTGATGGTCTCTTCCCTTAAGAACTAGCATTTGCATACAAAAATATTTACATGCTAAGGACGTGTTTGCCCACAGACAAATGCAATCAATTCAAAGACACAGATGTTTTTCAAAATGACACAAGATCCTAACTCACAAAACAACCTCAACCACTAGCTTTGCTATTCACAAAAGCAAGGATATTACACAATACTGGGCACTAGTTTTTTATTTGATATGGTCCTTGCAGCTTTATCTCACTTCTTAAAATGTGAATTTCAATCTTTATTGTTTTAAAAATATTTAAGTTATGTAATAATTTCAAATTCAATTGTTAAAAACAATATTTATTGAACAGTCACTGGGGAGACATGCTGTTGGTTTCTTGGCATATTTCCAGAAATTGATCATATATAGAGGAAAGTGTATACATAAATGTAATAAATACTTTATTTAGGAAATAATTTTATTGTTAACTTATTTGTAATAATAGATATAATTATCTTTTGTCATTATTATTTTTATTATTGCCTTTTATGGCATATGGAAATTCCCAGGCTAAGGGTTGAATTGGAGCTGTAGCTGCCAGCCTATGTCAGAGCCACAGCAATGCGGGATCTGAGCCATGACTGCGACCAACACCACAGCGCACATCAATGCTGGATCCTTAACCCAGTGAGCAAGGCCAGGGATCGAACCAGCATCCTCATGGATACTAGTCGGATTTGTTTCTGCTGAGCCACAATGGGAACTCCTGATCATTATTATTTTTGAATGTATATATTATATTCACACAATTCAAGTGACATAAATAAAGAGTTATACAGTGAAAAGTATCACCTTCACATTTGTTCTGGAGAAATAGCTCTCTTCACTGGAGGAAATCAATATTGTAAAATTTTTAAAAATTATTCCATAAATATTTAATGATAAGCAGGCACATATGTAATCTTTATACCTATATATTGTGGGTTAATAAACATGAGTTTTCACTTTGATTTTTTAAAAATGGAAGTCTTTCTGTGTCATAAAAAATGACACTTTTTTATAATTTTATAGCATTATTTTTACAGTTATATGGTCTTTTAGTTTATGATGATAACAATGTTTTATTTAGCCTTGCTTTTCCTGAGGGCTATTTATGATTTTTCCACTTATAATTCTGCAAATAATAAAATTATATCTGTATTAATTCACACATATGCCAGTGCATTTGCAGGTCAAATTCCTAAGAGAATTGCTGGATTGAATAGTAGGCATATTTATCATTTTAATAGATTTGAGCAGAATGTGTTTCATAACAACTGAACACATTTACATCACAATGTGTCACTAAGATTTTTAAATTAATTCAATCTGATAGATGAACAATTATTATCTCTGGATAGGAATTATTGTATTTCTTTTTTCTGTGATGTCTTATAAATGCACTCACTTGTTAAACTGGGCTATAACTGACTTTCTCTAATGACAGCAAAGAGTTATTTTTATATGGAGGAAATTAGACCACTTTGTGGAATATAAAATTTGCTTTTTCAGTTTATTTTTTCTCTAGTTGTCCTTCCAGTTGAATCAAAAATTGAATTCCAAAAGGATATTATTCACTAGTTACTGCATGTTTAAAACTTTTATATGTTATTTCTTTCTGAGCTATCAATTTTGAACTATAAAAATTACTTGGGACAAATACATTACCTTTGAGAATTATGGAGAGTTTTTTTTCTACCGTTTTCTCCTGTTGAAGGAAGCTGGAACACTCATAAAGATTTACTTCAACTATGTTCTCATTTGTGATGATTCCTTTGACTCTCAGTTTAAACTTAACTCAGTTTTTCTTTGTTTTACAACATGATTTTACATCTTTCCGACATACCTATTTCCATTTATGTGACATTTTACAGGGTTCAATAAATAGATGATACTAATTAAATTTGGAATAAATCAATGAATTTGTTGAATCCCGGATGCACTACACTTTTAGAGTTGCCAAGCAGAATATCCAGAAACTAAATATTACGTTTTTTTAAAATCAGTCACTATTTTTCTGCTACACATATTGGATGACCATTATGGTTTTTGAGAACCATTCTGGCCTCACTTTTATGAATAGAAGTACTTAGATAAAACTGAAAATGAATTATTAACTTTTGACTCATTAACTTCCTTAAAACCTTAACTAGAACATTTATTTATACAGAAAAGTATAAAATCATATTACATTTCATAAATAATATCAGGGGATTAAAGACACTGAAAGCACTTTTTAGCATCCCAAAATTATTTGAAAGTACAATATAAAAGAAATATGTACTTACATAAAAATCTCGTGTTCTTATGTTTAATTATCAAGTTTTTACCAACTGTTTCTTTGAGATACTTTATCTCCATACCCTATTTTAACTGTAAGAAGAGTCAGTTATTACTATAGGAGCCTGAGGTGCTTAAGCTTTATAATATTGGATTCTGTGCATGCTTGGGTTATGTGTTTAATCAGTAGCAACAACAATGTAAAGTACAGTATGTCAGCATTTACTACAGATTCCCTTTTAATGAATCAAAAACAAATAGATGCAAATAATTTTATCCAAAAAAAATTTAAAACTTTTACCAACTGTGATTTGGATAAGTTATATGAAAAAGTGAAGACTCATTTTCTGACTCCTCCATATTTATCTAATAGCAAGAGGCACTGTTTGGTATAATACCCAATCCCAAAGATATAATAAAGTTTCAATTCATGTTAAGTATTATTGCCATTCTCATTAGTACCAGCATATTTGTATGTATATGGAATTATTTGTAATAATAAAAAGATCAGTAAATTAGTATAAAAATTATTTGTGAATTTTTCCAAGGATAGACATGATCTCTTCACTGCAATAAATTCAGTTTCAACATACAAGTTTCAGATAATATATGAAATATTCACCTTCTTATTTCTTAGGGAAAGCCCCTTTTTAGTTATTTTTTGTTCATCTACTGAAAGACCTTGGTCATTGTGATAAGGAACTAAATGTTTAAAAATATTTTATAGATGTTTTCCAGAGTCATAAGTTTATTTATGTTTATTATTTAAATAAACATAAGTTGTTTATTTATTCATTGCTGTCTTTTTTATGGTGAAAAATTCTCTGTTGACCTAGGTTATTTTAAACCTAACCAGAATCCGTAAGTATCTTTCATTATACCTCCATTTATTTATGACTTGACATGATTTTCTGGCAATTTTAATCAATTATTATAAAAAAACACATTGTTTAAAGAAACCAAAAGGCCCAATTTTGTCAAATTAGTGTACATAATGAATCCAAAAATTCATATATTTGGTAAATTAATATGCAATTTTATATTTTTTCTAATTGGTATGTTATATAATGTGTAAGGTAGATGCATGAATTATACAAAGAACCACTCCTAAATGGATAACTTAAATATGAGGTAAGCAAAAGTAAGTCAGCAACTAAGAATTTGATTTCATAAATAAGAAAGCAAACAAAAATGTTCCAAGAGTAAAAGAGATTTGAACTCAACATAACTGAACTTAATTTAAGAGTTCAATTCAACCAGAATCTTCCCCAGCAATGGAAAAAAAATAACCCAAGTAAATACAGTGCTGATTTTATCTACCCAACTAAAATTCAAGTTAAAGGATATTTATAGAAATAAAACCATCCAGTTTCCAATTCACAATGCCTGGCATCCAAAAAAATTTAGCAAGCATAGGGAGTTCCCAATGTGGCTCAGCAGAAATGATTCTTACTAGTGTCCATGAGGATACAGGTTTAATCCCTGACCCCCCCTCAATTGGTTAAGGATCCAGCATTGCCTTGAGCTGTAGTATAGGTTGCGGCTCAGATCTGGTATTGCTATGGCTGTGGGATAGGCCTGCAGCTACAGATCCAATTAGACCCCTAGCTTGGGAATCTCTATAATCCACAGGTGTGGTTATAAAAAGCCTAAGAAAAATTAGCAAGCAAGAAAATAAGCAGAAATTTATTATAATGGGTCATTAAGATGAGAACGTTGAGAGAAAAATGTCAATTAATTCAGATAGAACTGGAAGTCATATAGATGTTAAAATTAGTAGACAAGGATGTTAAAATAATTATTATAACAATATTCTGTAACATCAAAAATATAGCAAAGGTATGGAAGATGTAAGACAGGCCCAAAATGAAACTACAATGAAGAAAATATTATAATGCGTAAGATTAAATATACAATGGATGTTATTAACATCAAATTTAACATTAAGAAGAAAAGATGGGGAGTTCTCATTGTGGCACAGTGGAAACAATTCCAACTAGTGTCCATGAGGATGTGGATTTGACCCCTGGCCTAACTCAGTGGGTTAAGGATCCAGTGCTGCTGTGAGCTGTGGTGTAGGTTGCAGATGCTGCTCAGATCCTGCATTGCTGTGGCTGTGACATAGGCCTGCAGCTGTAGCTTCAATTGGACCCCTATCCTGTGAACATCCTTATGCCACAGGAGCAGCCGTAAATTAAAAAAAAAATAAAAAACAAGAAGAAAAGATTACTGAACATGAGCCTTTGTATCAGAAAAATTCAAAATAAATAGGACAAAAGAAGAAAATAAATACACAACATAGCATCACTGAGCTGTGAAAAAATATTAAGCTACTTCAAATTTATGTAATTGGAATGGCTGAAGGAGAGTGGAAGAAGGGGGTTAAGAAAAATATATTTAACAAAAAAATTGTGAAAACTTTCTAAGTTTGGTGAAAACTAGTAAACCTACAGTTCCAAAGCAAAACATACATGAAGACACCTACATGAAATAACATCATAGACAAATTGCTCCAAGTCAAGACAAAGTGAAAATCTTAGAAGCAGACAGAAAATAGTAAGTTACATATATATGAATAAAAATAAGAATGACATCAGGCTACTCATCAGAAACAATTCAAACCAGAAGATAATGAAGCAACATCAATACACTAAAAAAGAAAACCTAGAAGTCTATAACATGTGAAGATATCTTTCAAAGGTAAGGTGATTTTTTTATTTTTATTTTTGCAGAGATATGAAAAATTGAACGAACTCATCCAAGTCAGAACCACACTATGAGAAATGTTATAGAAAGTCAAATATAAAATGAAAGTAGAATATAAAATGAAAATATTGATATACAACATTGAAAGCTGTAATTAGGTTAGTAATGTATATATTTCTAATATTTAAATTGATTTAAAGATAATTGGCTGTTTAAGGAAAATAAAAATACTGGGTTTTATGACATATGTAAGGGTAAAATGTATGACATTGATAACAAAACAGGAGAAGAGAAATATAGATATACTACTGCAAGATTTGTAAATCTGCACTTTTCTTATATATTATTATAATATGTTAAATATATTCAATAATATGACTTGAAGGTAACACCAAGTTAAAGATAAGTTAAAGTTACATTAATCTTAAAGCAATTGGTAAAATACCAAATCAAACAGCTATAGCTAATTAAATCAGTTAAAATAGGAGAAAACATGAAATCCTTAAAAATATTCAATGAATCCAAAAGAAGTAAAAAGTTAGGGGGGAAAAGAACAACAAAAAAGAATGGTAAAAATAGAAAGCATGTCATAAAGTGTTCATTCAAATTGAACCATATTAAATGCTAAAAGTCTAAATGTACCAATTAAGGTAAGGATAGACTGAATTAAAATCAGGACCTAAATATATACTGTCTCCAAAGGAAACACTTAAAATATAAATACAAAATTAAGTTAAAAGTAATGGTAAAACATATGTACTATGTTAATCCTTATTAAAGAAAACTTAAAATTGGAACCATGAAATAAGTAATATCAGAGTAGAGAATATAATAGGAATAAAGACGGTTATTATTTAATGATAAAGATGTTAATTCATCAGGAAGAGACAACAACCCTAAACTTTTAGGCATCCAGACAGAGTAAAAAATACATGAAAAAAAAATAGAACCATTAGAAGAATTAAATTATGTCTTACTATAGTTTGAGACTGTAATATTTTTCTCAGCAATTGATAGAATAGAGAGGACATCAGCAGTAATGCAGAATAATTCCTAAACAGCACTATCAACAAACTTGACCTATTGAACATTTATGGATTACTTATGAAAAACAGTACAATACATTCTTTTCAACTGCACAAAATTTTTACCAATATGGACCACATTCTGAGTCATAAAGCACATTTTAGTATTTTTAAGGAGATAAAATTATGGAAAATACACTTTCTGGCCATAATAGAATTAAATTACAAATCAGTAACACCAAGATCTCTGGGAATTCACTACATATTTAGAAACTGAAAAAAATCAAGAAAGATAATAAAAAGGAAATAAGAAAGTATCCTAAACAAAAGCAACATGAAAATACAATATATTCAAATAATGGGACATAGCTAAGTTGGTGTTTTCAGGGAAATTTATGAAGAAAATCTTGTATTAGAAGTAGCCTAGTTCAGGGAGTTTCCTTCGTGGCTCAGCGGTTAACAAACCCTACTAGTATCCATGAGGATGCGGGTTCAATCCCTGGCCTCACTCAGTGGGTTAAAGATCCAGCATTCCCATGAGCTGTGGTGTAGGTCACAGACGTGGCTCAAATCTGGCATCGCTGTGGCTGTGGCATAGGCCGGCAGCTGCAGCTCTGATTCGACCCCTAGCTTGGGAACTTCCATGTGCCACAGGTGCGTCCCCAAAAAGACACACACACACACACACACACACACACACACACACACAAAGCCTAGTTCAATGAATTTAGCTTCTATCATAAAATATAAAAAGAAGAGCAAATAAAAAATATATAAGGATAAAATTAATAAGTTTAAAAAAGGAGAATATAAGTGAAAATAAATTAAATCAAAAGTCAGTTCTTTAAGATAAAATTGATTAAACTCTACACATATACTAATTGGTGGGGAGGGAAAGATCAAGGGACAGAGAGAAAAATAAGTTATCAGTATCAGAAATTAGAGAAGTGACATCACTCCACATCTACAGATATTCACAGGATAACAAGAATATTATGAACAACTTTTTGCCATTAAATTTCAAAACTTACATGAAAAAAGCAAATCTCTTTAAAGCAAAAATGTAAAAGCTCACTGAAAAATAAATAGACCTATAGCTATTAAAAGGATTCTGTACGTGGGTTAAAAAAATTCCCAAAGAGAAATCTCACACTGAGATGTCTTCAAAAATGTACCAAAAAGGCTGAAGGAAGTAAAAACAATTTTACCCAAACACTCTATAAAAATACATAAAATTAGTAAGTCCAAACTCATTCTATTAGTCCAGCATTATTCTGTTATCGAACTCTGACAAAGACATTACAACAAAAGAAAACTACTGAACACCACACTTCATAAATATAGATGTAAAAAAAGACTTCGAAATTTTAGTAAGTCCTATGTGGGAAAAGAATCTGGAAAAGAATAGACATATGTATATGAAACTGAATCACTCTGTTGTACACCTAAAGTGAACACGACATTATGGATTAACTATGCTCCAATATAAAATAAAAATTAAATGTAAAAAATAGCAAATCAAATTTAACATTATTGAGGAAGGATAATACATCAGAACCAATTAGGCTTTATTTCAGTAATTCAAGATTGTTTTAATATTTAGAAATCACCATAATAAAAAAATGATCATCTCCACATACAGAAAAAGCATTTGACAAAATACCCTTTTTTGATTTTTGAAAATGTCCTAGTTAGTAGAAGAAAAAGCCCTAGTAGATGATAAAGAGTGTATCATCAACATGATAGTGTATAAAAACAAATATATTTAGCTAATTTTTAACAAAACTGCAAAGACAATTCAATGGAAAAAAATGATAGTCATTCCAAAAAATGGTGTTATGTTGAGTGCATATCCTTTTGAAATTAACCTTCATACGCTGCATCATAAACAAAATTAACTGAAAAGGACCCAGAAATTTAAAGTAAAACCTAAAACTATAAAACATCTATGAAAAAAATACCAGAAGAAAAAAATCTTTGTGATCTGGGCAAATGTTTCATAGATACAATAATAAAAGCACCCTCCATAAATTAAAAAAAAAAGACAACATGAATTTCTCCAAAATAAAGAATTTCCCACTCTTCAAAAGATGCTATTAAATAATGAAAAGACAACACATAGCCTGGGAGAAAATATTTTCAAATCATATATGTGGCAAAGAACATTGAGTGGAACATAGAACTCTCTCAACTAAATAATAAGAAAACGAATAATACAAATTTGCAAAAAATTTGAACAATCACTTCATCATAGAAGATATGTGAAAGACAAAAAAAGCACATAAAAAGACTCTAAACTTACCGCTGCACACCTGTTGGTACAGATAAAAGTAAAAATAATGATATATCAAGGGTTTGTGAGGCTATGGAGGAATTGGAATTCTCACATGTTGCTGGTGGGGATCAAAATGATACAACTGCAAATCAACTGCAATGGAAAAAATAAAAATCATAAAAAAATAAAATGATACAACTGCTTTTTAAAGGTGCAGTTTCTTGAAAAGTTATACATATACTTCAAATCACCCAGCCATTTCATGCCAAGGAAAGCAAATATCCACACTTGCATATAAATGTCTAGCTGCTTTATTTGTAACAGCCCTAAACTGGAAACAACACAACTATCCACGAATAGGTGAATGGATTAAAAAGTTACTGTATGTCCATAAAATGGAATACTATTCAGAAATAAGAAGTAAGGAATTACTGATATACACAATGTGAAAGAATCTCAAAATAATTATGAGTAGAGAAAGTTAAAAAAGGATATTGTAGGATTATGTTTATGCAAACTTCTGAAAAAATAAAGCTATAATGATAAAAAGTAAGTATGCGGCTGCCTCTGGATGGGTCTGGGCATAGAGAAAGGCCTGGCTGAAGGATAATAAAGAGGCAGGAAGAAATGTTTGGAAGTGACGGATATATTTATTTTCTTAATTGTGGTGATGGTTTTATGAGTGTATACACAGGACAAAACATATTGTGTAATTAAATTATATGCATATTTGGTATGCCATTTATACATCAAGAAGAGGGTTACTCTGAGATGGGCCTGAAAATAAGTTATGTGGGAAAAGTAAATCACCTTCTATGTGAGAATAAAAAAGTCCTGTCCCTTATTGGGATCTTTTAGAGGTGTGATAAGTCATATTTTTAAGACAGTGAATTTAGGCAGGATTTAGTAAACAAATAATAGAGTTACCTCAGGTTTGTTGCTTAAGACATAAATTTTTCATAATATAATCACATATTTGAAACTGAAGTTAGAGCTACCAACCTGACCAAAAAACCTGGCCAAAAATAATCTCTGTGCTTTTTTTTTTTTTGAGAAATGTAATAATCAAAGAAGAGAAATCTGGATAATTATAATATACCAGTTTTTTGGTGTGTGTGGTTTCTTGTAATTTTTAATGTTTTAAAAACATACAAATATTATAAATTAGAGCACTCTTTGAAAAAAAAGTAAATTTTGTAACTTTTGGCTTTATTATTTAAAGCCTCTGATAATTTCAAAAAGAAATCCTCTTTATGGGAGCCCAAGTTATCTGTTATTTTTGACTTCCACTTGGTATTAATGTAGCTTTACAGAATACATTTGCTATAATTTATACACGTAAACACATACACAGGCAGAGAAAGCTACAGATAGAGTTCTTATATAAAAGTTCTTAAAATATTATTATTATAACTTTCCACTAAAATTTCCATGCAGAAACACCACAAAATGAAAATTTGAAACTGAAAATGATAGTTGAGCTGTTATCTGAACTATTTCCCTATCTTTGACACCCTATTTTAAAGAGTGAAAAATTACCAGAATGAAAAACAGTGAAAAGTTGCTATCTTAGAGTCTCTAATATGGTTCAAAATCACAAAGGATATAGAAATGAGAAAACCAATTCCTTTATGATAGGGCTTGGATTTTTTTTTTTTTAAGAAAAGATTCTTTTCCTAACTGCTATAAAGACTCCCCTCTTTTCAAGCAGATAAATAAACATAAAAAAATTACTGACAGGTTTACATTCTGGGAAAATATATTAAAACTGGGGAAGCCCCACTTCCAGAAGTAAAGTATTATCAGGTAAAAAAAAAAGATTAAAAATATGATATCAGAGATTCTCAATCAAATTAGTGTCAGAAAGCCAGAGCATACGAAAAGAAGAAAACCTTATCTCTTTTTAGTGAAACCATTTGAGGCTGGTAACAACTCTGCATTGTTGGGAGACAATTCTCTATGGAACTCTCACATTTTGTCCAGCAGAGGCACTGATGTCCCTTAGCTACAGATGACTTATCCAGGATGTTCATAAAGCAAACAACCTTGGGAGAGAGAGTTTTTATTTCTACAGAAGGTGGGTTTGGTTACTGTTCAGTACAATAAAGATAGTATTTTCTTCCAAAAAAAAAGATTGGCAGGTTTGCTTGCATTTCATTTTAAGCCTGGAATTTCCTAATTTGGGGATTCAACTGCTATGTCACGAATCAACTGATTGTGCACTCAATTCATCCAGGAAACTAGGGACTTGAGGGCCATGGGGTACTGGCATGGAATGAGGGTCCTTCTGCTGCTGCTTGTGTGTAGATTCTGTCTCTGACTCAGGAGTGTTGTCTCCTGTCAGCTTGAATGAAACTGCTTACTAGTTTCACCAAACTTTTAGTTTGTTAGCTTCCCAATGGGATAAAATTCAGGTCCTTTCCAGTTCTTGACATGTCTATAATGGAGAAATAGCATTACAAGCTCTTCCATAATGATCTGGATATGGAAGGCGATCTAATCTACTGATAAAAAGGGCAAACCTAAGGCAAAATGTAAGGACTACAATCTAGGGTTTAGTCATCGGTCCTTATTCCAAGGGAAAAAAAAAAAAACAGGAAGAGAGATATATGAATAGGTAATATACAGAAGTTATAAGATATTTCAGAACAAAGTTAAAAGAAGCCTCTTAAAGATTAAAACATTTCTAAAAAAAATTACTGCCAAAAAAATTGAATTATTTCATATTCTTTTTATGTCTCAAAAGACTATAAAGGTATATTGTATATATAAGTTATCTAAAAGATTTTACTCACACACATGCAGTTATTAAATGAATTTATAAAAACTAATTGAATACATGTTCCAAAAACAGAGACTTCATTATATAATAGGACTTAGTAGAGGTATTAATACAGTTGCACCTGAAAATATCAGTCAATTTGCTAAACAAATACACCAAATTTATTAGAGCTTAGCGTTATAATACTGGAACAAATAGCTTTATGATACAAACAAAACAAAATAGTAAGACAATGGAGAGGTTAGACAGGAATCAGATATCCTACTTTTGAATATCAGAACTTATGTGAAACCGTAACAGGTTATGTAATCTTCCTGAGACCTATTAACCTCAAATATAAAGGACTGTGTGGGAAACAAATTATTGATGAAAATTAGCACAGTTTTATTCACTGAAACCAGAAGTTGAGATAGAGTTTAGGGTGTATTTTATGCATTAGGAAATAAAACCTCTTAAGGAATGTGTTTTCCCTTGACAGAGAAAGAAAAACTGCAGTGCCAGAAAGATTCATATAATCATATAGGAAGTTCTGAAATGTTAAAGAAAAATCTTGCATTCCTGGGATAAACTACAATGAGTAATGACATATTTTTCTTTGTATATTTTTGCATCAACATAGTAAATTTGGTTTAGATTCTTTGCATTTATACTTATGAGGGATCTTGGTCTTTGGTTTTCTCTCTTGTATTTTCTTTACTAGTTCTAATGTAAGGATAATGCTAACCCATAGAATATATTACAGATTGTTCCCTCTTCTATTTTCTGAAAGAATTTGTGTGGAATTGGTATTATGTCTTTCCTTAATATTTAGAAGAATCCTCCACTGAACCGATCCAGGGTAATTTTTTTTTTTTGTAGGCATATTTTAAACTACAATTTCAATTTCTTTTATAAATCCAGGGCTATTGAGCTATTTATTTCTACTTGGTGAGTTCTTACAGTTGGTGCCATTCAAGAATTTTTCATTTCATCTAATTTACCAAATTTATTGTTAAAATATTAGTGAAGAATATTGACTTATTATCCTTTTATCACATATGTGATTTCACTTATTTTATTCCTGATACTGGTAATAGGGTCACTCATGTCTTATTTTTTTTCTGACTGGTTTGATTTGAGTGGTTGTTTACACTGGCAGAAGAGGGGAGCAATTTTTCCTCTCAAGGGACATTTGGCAATATATGAATGCTTGGGGAAATAGTTTTGATTTTAAGACATATTTCTGTTATTGATTATAATGTAATTCATTACAAAAAGAAAATATACTTTTCTGACATAAACGACAGCAACATCTCAGATTCACCTCTCAGAGTATTGACAACAAAAGCAAAAATAAACAAATGGGACCTACTCAAACTTCAAAGTTTCTGCACAGCAAAGGAAACCCTAAACAACACAAAAAGACAACCCACAGAATGGGAGAAAATCTTTGCAAGTGAATCAAATGACAAGGGATTAATCTCCAAAATTTATAAACACCTTCTGCAGCTCCATACCAAAAAACCAAACAAGCCTATCAAAAAATGGGCAGAAGATCTAAACAGACAGTTCTCCAAAGAAGACATACAGATGGCCAAGAAACACATGAAAAGATGTTCAACATCACTCATTATTAGAAAGGTGCAAATCAAAACCACTCTGAGGTACCACCTTACACCAGCCAGAATGGCCATCATCCAAAACAAACAATAAGTGCTGGAGAGGGTGTGGAGAAAAAGGAACCCTCGTACACTGTTGGTGGGATTGTAAATTGGTGCAACCACTGTGGAAAGCAGTATGGAGATTCCTCAGAAAACTAAACATGGAACTACCATTTGACCCAGCAATCCCACTCCTGGGCATCTACCCAGAGAAAACCACCACTCGCAAAGACACATGTACTCCGATGTTCATTGCAGCACTATTTACAATAGCCAAGACATGGAAACAACCTAAATGTCCATCGACAGAGGAGTGGATCCAGAAGATGTGGTACATATACACAATGGAATATTACTCAGCCATTAAAAAGAATGAAATACCAGCATTTTTTGCAACATGGATGGACCTAGAAACTATCATGCTAAGTGAGGTCAGCCGTACAATGAGACACCAACATCCAACACTTTCACTGACATGTGGAATCTGAAAAAAGGACAGACTGAACTTCTTTGCAGAACAGATGCTGGTTCACAGACATTGAAAAACTTATGGTCTCCGGAGGAGACACTTTGGGGGGTGGGGGGATGTGCCTGGGCTGTGGGATGGAAATCCTGTGAAATCAGACTGTTATGATCATTATACAACTACAGATGTGATAAATTCATTTGAGTAATAAAAAATTAAAAAAAAAAAGAAAATATACTTTGTATGATTTGAACTCCATATAGAGACTTGTTTTATGGCCCAGAATGTGGTACATCTTGGTAAATGATCAAACTGCACATTGAATGAGTGTCATTCTGCTGTTGTTCCATAGAGTATATAAGTATTAAGATGGTTGATTTGTTCAAGTTAACTGTATTTTTAATGATTTTCTATCTATGTAAACTATCAGTTTTTGAAAGCAAGTGTTGAGATCACTGATAAAAATACTGAATTTGCATAGTTTATCCTTTATGTTGTCTTTTTATAATGTTTCACTTCTGTTACCTCTGTTAGTAGGTATCTAAACAAACAATTTCGTTTTGGTTTATGTACTTTTTGAATTGCATCCATAATCATTATTACTTTAAGTGTCTATTCATAGTAATATTCCTTCTCTTGCTCAAATCTACCTTTCTATGATATTAATACCCATTCTTCAATTGTTTTTTAGTATTAATCTGGGATGTACTTTCAATCTTTTTACAGCAAGCTATCGGTGTCTTTTGTGTCTAATATGCATTTCTTATGGACAACTTTTTGTTGTTTTTTGCTTTATTATTATCCAACCTAACAACCTTTCATTTTAGTTGGGACATTTAATTGGGATTTAATTTATTTTTAATGTGAATATTGATATGGTTATGTTTAAATCTACCACATTTCTACTTTATACTTTTTATTCTGCTTTCTTTTAGATAAAAGGAATATTATTTATGATTTATTTTTATCCTTTATTAGCTTATTAGGTTTACTGTTTTTGCTACTTGCTTTAGGGTTTAGATTGCACATTTTAAACTTATCAAAAAATACATTCAAAGGATATTATAGCATTTTGATATAGTATAAAAGCCTTTGATATAGTATAAAAACCTCCCCTCCTGGCCTTAGTGTTATTGTTGGCATAACTATCCTCTAGGAGCTTTTTTCTAGATGAGTTTCATATAGATAATGAGAAAAGTTATTCAACACCTGCCTTGTTTAGACATTATATATTATATTCTAGGCATGTATACTAACTTAATCCTCATGTCTTATGTGATAACAATCATTACTTTCATTTTTCAGATATGAAACCTGAAGCTCAAGGAGATTATATAACCTACCTGAGAAAATTTCTAAGTAGGGGAAATGAAAATCAAACCCAGATCTTTATAATTATGAAACCCATGTGTGTTTGTTTTTATATACCACCATTTTCAATAAGTATTTATTTAATGAATAAATGAACTTCTAAATTAGTGTATTTGATAGACAAAAGAAAGGTACTCTGAATACCAAAATATTTACATTTTCTTTGCTTGATAAATACCTAATTTGTTCATAAATAGAATATATCCATTAGCTTAAAATCATAAACAACAAATTAGCACCTAAAATGTTTATTGAGAGTGTTATCAGTGAACATGCAAGTAGTTAATTAATAAGCAAGAACCGCTAATGCTCAGAAAATGTTTAGCAAATATTGCACAAAGTATAGTATAGCCATATGATGACAGAGTCTGTTTTCTCCTAAGTTCCAATGAGAAAATGGTACTCCCAATCTTAGCACTTTAGCCATCCCCACAAGTTAGGTAGAATAATACCGTATGGTGCTGATATTTGATATTTCAGAGATTAACAAGTGAAGCTGGAGGCCAGTACTCCACAGAGTAACATGCAGGAA
This sequence comes from Sus scrofa, assembly GCF_054392235.1. NCBI lineage: Eukaryota > Metazoa > Chordata > Mammalia > Artiodactyla > Suidae > Sus > Sus scrofa. Next base: position 182,366,336 of record NC_139383.1, on the reverse strand, counting down.
AGCACAACCTTTTGGGAATCAACCGATAGAGACTGCTTATATACATATATTTATAAGTGCAAACTTCATGTTTTCAAAGGAGTTATGTTCTCTCAATAGCTCTCTTCTCAGTGAAATACTGAAAAGGAGAGAAATGAGGGAATAAATCTGTATTGACATAATCTATTAAACATAATATGAACTAAAGATAATCTTTTAAGAAAAACATGTGAGAAATTCAGGGAAGAAGAGAACAGGAACAGTTATTAAAGAAATAAAAAAAAATAGGACTGACAAACATTTCAAGATTATTTTGTGGGATGTGGATACTATTTCATAGGATATCAACTCCACGGCAGTAACCATTAGTAAGTAAAGTGGTAGGTGAGACAGGATTATCTATGGTTACTTGACAAGTTTGGTAATGAAAGATAAATGAGCGAGTTTTAGGGAAAGGTGCAGGGGATGTTGATTAGCTATAGTGAAATCAAGGTTGATTAGAGTAATAGAAGAGAGTTGATGGATTGAACGAATTATGAGGGTTTGAGTGATCTTACAGAATTAGAAACTATGAAAGTCAAGGAATGCAAAGAGAGAAGAATACCATGAGTGTCACCTTGGAAGTGGAACAGTTTTCTACAATGGTAGGGTTTAAGGTTCTGCCGTGGGAATAGATAGTTGCAATATTGGAGATGGAAGCCATTTAGATCAAGGACTCCAAAGTACAATTATACACAATGAAGGTTCTAGTTATTTTAACTTGCCTTTAATTAAACTAAACAATATAGATTTAGTAACTGAATTTAGATAATAGACACTGGATGAGCATATTTAGACCCAATAAACAAAAACATGCATATGTGTCATGAAATGGATGTCAAATCAAGGCATCTTGCGTAATAACTAGTTGTTCTACCTTGTGTGACTCAAACCTTTCTTCTTTACAACAAGAATAGATATGTTAGGAGTTCCCGTTGTGGCTCAGTGGTTAATGAATCCGACTAGGAACCATGAGGTTGCAGGTTCAATCCCTGGCCTTGCTCAGTGGGTTAAGGATACAGCGTTGCCATGAGCTGTGGTGTAGGTCACAGACGCGGCTCGGATCCCGCGTTGCTGTGGCCCTGGCGTAGGTCGGTGACTACAGCTCCAATTCAACCCCTAGCCTGGGACCTCCATATGCCGTGGAAGCAGCCCTAGAAAAGGCAAAAAGGCAAAAAAAAAAAAAAAAAAAAAAAAAGAATAGATATGTTAGGAATTAACCAGTTTTCACCCTCAAAAGCTTATTTTTTAAAATTTACAGTCAACTGTTAAAGTATATAAAATACTATGAAATAAAAATACTGAGAGAACAGTTACAAATATTGAAAAATAGTCTTAGAATATTTTGAGAGAACATTTTTGCAAGAACTATTTATTTAAAATATTAGAAACTTACATGTATGTGTGTGTATGCATATATGTGTGTGTACATGTGCATATATATATATATATATATATACACACACTATTATTCTTATCTTAATGGATAAGAGATATTAAAATGTTATCTTGCGATTCTTCAAAATAACCTGAAGATATTAATACAAACATGAGGCATAATTCCTGTATTATTTGGATTTTCTTCTCTTTTAGGAGTTTCTAAGCAACTTTTTTTTGGTGTGTAATAGATAGCAAAACCTTTACATCCTACTGACTGGGAATGAACATGAGAAGTAGTCCAGAGAAAAAGCCAAGTGCCTTAAACTTATTTTCATCCACAAAGTCTCTATTTCAGAAAAATGTGGCACAGAACTATGTTATAATTGGAAACAGTTGTTTATAAACACTATTTTGTAGCTCATGTTATTAATTCAAATCAAATTATCCCATAAGGATAAAAATTTTTAATGTAATAGCCATTTTTCATAATAATTCAAAACTGGGGTTCAGGCTAGTTATTTCTTTCATTTTACCATATAACTTTGGGTACATAGACAAAGTTTCATTTACTTCCTAAGAAGGTATTATATAACTTCTTCCTATTTTGGACTTTTTTTTTTTTTTTGGTTAGAATTTCAGATTTACTTTTACTGTTTTTCTTTTTTTTTTTTTAATTTATTTATTTATTTTTGTCTTTTTGCTATTTCTTTGGGCCACTTCCACGGCATATGGAGGTTCCCAGGCTAGGGGTCAAATTGGAGTTGTAGCCGCTGACCTATGCCAGAGCCACAGCAACGCGGGATCCGAGCCGCGTCTGCAACCTACACCACAGCTCACCGCAACGCCGGATCATTAACCCACTGAGCAAGGCCAGGGACTGAACCCGCAACCTCATGGCTCCTAGTCGGATTCGTTAACCACTGCGCCACGACGGGAACTCCCTTTTACTGTTTTTTTAAGTCTGATACTTAATTATTACACAGCTGTAATTCAACCAATATTACCCTTTCCTCAGATTAATGTTACTCCCTCCAAAAATTTTTTATGAACTCATACAGCTTGGTTAGTTCCATCTTATACACACTTCTACCATGCTGGAGAGGCTCACATCAAAAACGTGTCATACCACATTATAGTTTTATCTTAAAAATTATATACCTTAAAGTATACAATTACATGCTCTGATTAAACAGCAAGTCCTATAAATAGATCATTTATATTCCTTACTTTGCCAGAGACATTTTCATTTTTTTAACTGTTTTTTTTTCCACACTCTGGATATCACAGTCAAATTTCCCTAGTTTGGATGATTAATTATATAGCCACTCCACTTATAAATTCTATACCCCTAACAACAACCAGAAAGCTAGGTGAATGGTAACCACTCAAAGATTTGTGGAATTAATAAATGAATAAACAGTTAAGTCAATAAGTGAACTGATCCCAGTACCCTTAATTCTGTTTTTAGAAAAGATATTTTGGAATGTCCTCTTTAAAAAACTTGATCATTCACTTTGCATCCACAACAGAAAAAGAAGAATGAATAACAGACAAATATCCTATGCCCAAACTTGCTAACATTTTCATATATTACTTATGAGAAAACTACTTCTTCAATTTATATGGACAGTTATCTATTTTTCTGTTTACCTCTTTCTGTGCCTTTCTCTTTTTTTGTATCCCTCTCTGTCTCTCTTTGATTCTCTCTTATGGCTTGTTGTTTTTCATAATTCTTCATGGTATCAGTGCAGACAAGACTTAAAAGATCTTTATGCAGTGCTCTGTTAACTATAAAATATTTCATTTATAGATTTCAGTACTTCTTATCTATTTTTTTTTGAAGAATTTAATCATGAATTATACATACCAGTACAGCATGAAATATTCAACTCATGTTCTTTCATTTCAGTTCAACCTACCAAACAAAGAAAGATTTATTTGAACATAGAAAAGAGGGGACCTGTGTGTAGCAATGTGACAGTACTATTTAATAGCATTTTTCCCATAGCAGGGCCCAGATGAAAAGTCCAATATAACAAGATTTCATAAACTCAGTGCAACTCATATAAGTCATTCAATTAAATGAAACAGAGACATGGATTTAAGCACATAAAATACAAGAGTCATTTTTCAAAAGTCAGAGATAAATGCTATTGCTGTAAAAGTGAATTATCATTATTCAAAGCCACAATTAGGCATATTCTATGAAACTTGGAAAATTACTATAGATTTTTAGGCCAATAACTATTTTTTCTGAATAGTAACAGAAGATGTTCCTATAAATTTGAATTAATAATTGATTAATTATTCTGATCAGTTTAATTCTTCACAATTCCTAAAATATATCTTTCTAAATCTGGAAAGAGTAAAGTCCTCTCCTTTTACTGAAAAATTCTGAGTTATATTGGAGAAGAGTACATGGGCTGAGACATGAGAGTGGGTTCAGATTACTGCTGGAAAACTTTTCCTTAGGTAAAACTCAATGCAATAAAATATTTTATTGAGATAATGTGCCCCTCAGACAACCAATCTTTAGTTCTTTTTCAGACTAGATAAATCCCACATTTATCTCTTTTTTTATTTATTATTATTATTTACTTTTAATGGCCACATCTGTGGCATTTGGAAGCTCCTGGGCCAGGGGTTGAATAGGAGCTGCAGCTGAGGCCTATACCAAAGTGACAGCTATGCCAGATGCTGAGCTACAACTGTAGCTTACACCACAGGTTTCAGTAATTCCAGATCCTTAACCCACTGAGCAAGGCCAGGGATTGAACCTGCATCCTCATGGACACTATGTCAGGTTCTTAACCAGCCAAGCCAAAACAAGAAGTCTGATTTGTCTTTTTTTTAAATCCAACAATTAGGGGCCAATGCATTTTATTCACCAAAGAAGAATTATTTTCTTACCTACTTGATGTACAAAAATAATATGATAACCCCCCCCAAAAAACAAATAAATTTGTGGGATATTCTTATCTATTTACTTCACAATACATGCTTAGACCTCAAAGCCATTTTTAAAAATCCCTGTTAAATAAGATACACCACACTCCATATTTTCAAAGTCCTAAACTATATTTTCTCTTTTATTTCAGTCCATTTAAAAATCATTTAATTGGGAGTTCCCATTGTGGCGCAGTGGTTAATGAATCCAACTAGGAACCGTGAGGTGGCAGGTTCGATCCCTGGCTTTGCTCAGTGGGTTGGGGATCCGGTGTTACCCTGAGCTGTGGTGTAGGTCGCAGAGGCAGCTCAGATCCTGCGTTGCTGTGGCTGCTAGTGTAGGCCTGGGAACCTCCATATGCCGCAGGAGCAGCCCTAGAAAAGGTAAAAAGACAAAAATAAATAAATAAATAAATATCATTAATTGAATATTAGTTCTGTATTGTCTACATTGAAGTGTTACAAAAGCTGTATTCAAGTTGTTATTCTTCTATCCCTAAGCAACTTAGATAATCTAATATAAACACAAAAATTAAAATTATATTTTAAATAATTTGCATTCTATTCTAATAAATAATACAGCACTGATTCTATGTGAGGGTTGGTTTTTAGCAGTTATATATGTTGTATTAGTCAAGATGCTTCAGAAAAGTATAAACAATAGGACACATATTTATTTGCAATAAGAATTTTCTCATAGCATTGTGGAGGCATGGAAGTCCATGATATACCCCCTATAAATGAAAAATGAGGAGAACCTGTGGTATAATTCAGTCTGGGTCTGAAAGTCTGAAAACAAGGTGAGCTGATGGTACAAGTGCAAGTCCAAAAGCTCTTCAATCGAGGGTTAGATAGTGTAAGCCCTGATATGAGCCCAAAGGCCTGGGAAACAGGAATACTGATATCTAAGGCCTGGAAGAGATGTGTATCTCAGATTAAGCAAAAAGAGCAAATTCACCCTTCCTCTGTCTTTTTATTCTATTCGGGCCCTCAACAAAATGAGGTGATGTTCACCTGCATTGGTGAGGGTACTCTTCTTTACTCAGTCTACCAATTCAAATGCTATCTCCTCTGGAAACACTATCATAGACACAATAACAATGATTTACCAGCTCTGTGGGCATCCCTTAGCCCAGTAAGGTTGACACATAAAATTAACCATCACAGACATCTTAAAACGCCAACAAAATCTACCACGTAATCATTATTATAATCTACATGTTACAAATGGTGAAACAAGATATTATGTGTTAAATATGTTAAGGCCACATATAGAAGACAAAGTGGTGGAGTTGGGATTCTAACCAGGGCATTTGATTATAGTTTGTTCTTTTATGTCTCCTTCAGTAGCTGACTATCAACTCTACTCCTAGAGACATTTTAAAACAGGAACATCCTATTCTAATTAAAATAAGTAGGGAAAAAACATTAAAATAATAACTTATGAACATACAGCAATAAAAGTTATTTTCTGAAAAAGATACAATAGTCAGCATAATAATTAAAGGTAAAATACAATGAATACTTCAAATACTTTTAAGTCTATAATTTACTATTTTAAAATTTTTAAAAATTATGTTTTTCTATTTTACTTAATTTATAGAGTAATTATTGTTACTCAATTTACCCTCTATTACCTAGTTAGCCATGCATTATTTTTCAATAATTACATCTACTTTAGAGATTCAGTGTGCATCTTTGACAAACTACTTTCAAATCTAGTCAGATTTTTTAGTACTTCCCCAAAAATAAAAAGTCTTAAAACTTTAGTCTTCGCCTATGCTCTAAAATTTTGTAATTTTGCTACTATATATTTTATTTCTCCATGTATTAAAGTGCTGAGAACTATGTCTAGATACTTACAGTAGAGCATGATAATGGGAGAAAAAATTATGTATATATGTATGTGTAACTGGGTCCCTGTGCTGTACAGTGGGAAAAAAAATAGTGTGTTGGGGGGGAAATAACAATAAAAAATAAATTTAAAAAATTTTTAAAAATAAATAAAAAATAAACTCAATTGTAATAATTCTAATAACTAGAAACAAACTGTGTCTGTTTGATTGTAAATTTTTCTCATCGCCCCATCTCCTGGCCTCGTTGGTAAATTTTGAGTAAATACCAAATATCATGTTTAAAAAATATCAATTCTATAGGATATTATTTTCCTATGGGAGTAGCTACTTTTGTTTCTGGCACACAGTTAAAGTAGGAGCAAACACTATACTCTCTCCTGGCATGGAGCTTAGCCAAGATGGACTTTATTCATTGCCAGAGATTATTATGCTTCCAGTGTATACTTATTCTCAAAGGCAGTTTTCAAGGACCTCAAGTGAATTTTTTCCTTCTTAGAAGGCTCTGAAATCCATTTATTTTCTCTTTTGCACAATAAGAATAAAAACTCTTTCTAGCTTTTCAGGCCTGCTCTGCTTACTAATTAAAAAATGGAGATGAAAAATCTCTACTTTGAATTTAAGGCACTGATAAAAGAAATTGAGGAAGACACGAATAAATAGAAATATATCCCAAGTTCATGGATCAGAAGAATTTATATTGTTAAAATGTCTATAATACCCAAAGCCATCTATAGATTCATGCAACCCTACTGAAATTCCAATGGCATTTTTTTTTTTTTACTGAAATAGAAAAAACAAACCTAAAATTTGCATGGAACCACAGAAGACCCCAAATAGCCAAAGCAATCCTGAAAAAGAACCACAAAGCTGGATGCATCACACTGCCTAACTTCAAAACTATATTATAAGGCTGAAATAATCAAAAGGGTAGGCTGGTGGCATAAAAACAAACATATCAACTAATGAAACTGAATCAAGAGCCCAGAAAAAAAAAAAAACATGTATATACAATCCACAAATATTTGACAAAGGAGTCAAGAATACTTAATGGAGAAAAGATAGTCTCTTCAATAGAGGATGCTGAGAAAATCAGATATTCACTTGCAAAAGAATAAAGCTAGACCCCTATCCTATACCACTCACAAAAAGTTACTCAAAATGAATTAAAGAGTAGAATGTAAGAAATTAAACCATAAAATTCCTGGAAGAGAAAATTGAGAAATTCTCCTTAACATTGATCTGGGCAATGATTTTGGATATGACCGTTAAAGCGCAAGCAACAAAACCAAAAATAAAACAAGTGAGACTATATAAAACAAAAAACTTCTGTGCAGAAAAAAAATCAATATAATAAAAGTACAACCAGAGTTCCCAGTGTGGCTCAATGGGTTAAGAACCCAACATAGTGTCCGTGAGGTTCCATGTTCAATCCCTGGCCTTGCTCAGTGGGTTAAGGATCCAGCATTGCTGCAAGCTTTGGCTAGGTCACAGATGTGGCTTGGATCTGGTGTTGCTGTAGCTGTGACATGTGCTGGTAGCTGCAGCTCCAATTTGACCCCTAGCCCAGGAACTTTCAAATGCTGCAGGTGCAACCATAAAATGAAAAAGTGAAACCTATGCAATAGGAGAAAATATTCGTAAACTTAGCATCGAATAAGGAGTTAATGTCCAAAATATCCAAAGAACTCAAACAACTCAAAAGCAAGCACAAAAAGCAAAAACCCAGCTAAACAATGGGCAAAGGACCTGGATAGGTATTTTTCAAAAGAAGTTATTCAAATGGCCAACTAGTATTTGAAAAAGATGCTCAACATCACTAATCATCAAGGAAGTGCCAATCAAAACCACAGTGAGATATCACCTTACACTTGTTAGAATGGCTATCATCAAAAGGACAAGAGATAAGTGCTTGTAAGGATGTAGAAAATAGGTCATCCTAGTACACTGTTTAATGGTAATGAAAAACAGTACAGCCATTATGGAAAACAATATTGAGCTTTCTCAAAAAACTAAAAATAGAAGTACTATGCAATACAGCAATTCTTTTTCTGGGTACTTATCTGAAGGAAATGAAGAAATATTTCCACCTCCATGTTCACTGTAGTAGTATTTACAATAGACAGACATGGAAAAGACCTAAATATCCATCAATGGATGATTGGATAAAGATGATTAGAATATTATTCAGCCATAGAAAAGAAGGAAAATACACCATTTACAACAACATGGATAGTCCTTGAGGGCACTGTACTAAATGAAATAAGTCTAGAGAAAGGTAAATAGTTTATGATTTCACTTATATGTAGAGTCTAAAAAAAAGCAAACTTGAAGAGTCAGAGAACAAATTGCTGACTGCGAGAGATGGGGTAAAGGGATTGTGAGAACTGGGTGAAGGTGGTCAAAAGATAAAAGTTCTAGTTTCATGGTAAATAAATTCTGGAAATAAAATGTGCAGCATAGTCACCAATATTGTACTGTATATTTGAAAGTCACTAAGAAAGTAGTTGTTAGAAGCTCTCATTACAAGAAAAAAATCTGTAATTTGTGAGGTGATGGATGTTAATGAAACTTATTATGGTAATCACAGCACAATATATACATTATTCAAATCATTATATGTCATACATCTTAAACATAAAATTTTCTGTTACTAAAACTGAAAATATAAAAATAAATATTTTTTAAAAGGAGAGGACAAAATGGCTTGAGAATGAAGGCATGTTCACTCTTTATTCTTCTTGTCCTTCATTTTCTCTGGATTCTTATATCCTTATGCTTTGGCTACTCTGGAAAATCTAAATTTTTGGCCTTCTTAGCCTCAGGAAACTGTTAAAAAACTAGCTTTCAATCACTTACCAGCACTTTACGCTTCCCTTTTGGTCTCTTATACACAGACTGTTTATGATTTTGCCAAAATTTTGAGTGTGAATTTGTTAAACTATTGGGTTCACCAAAATGTATTTATATTCTCTCTAGCACCTTGCCTCTTGAAGACTCAGCTGTCTTCCTGAATCTATAATGACTCTAAACAGATGGTTTTTGTGTTTTATCTAGCTATACTAATTTTACTTGGTAGAAGTACTGTTCTTGTAAAAGTTACTTTGTGACAGCAGAAATAAAAAAACCTCTCTCCATTTTTCATTTATTTAAATTATATTTGTATATTATCATATCATTCCCTTTCTCTCAAAATATTTATCTCAGTTTATATGCTTGACTTATACATTAATTACTATAAGCATCATAAACACAGGATACATTTCTTTTTTTCACCTAAAAATCTCAAGCATCAAGCCCAGGGAGATTTGAGTGAATTATATTTATTAAAAGACAGATTTAACTGGGTCACCATGCTATACAGTAGGAAAAAAATTGTTTTTGGGAAATAACTATTTAAAAAAATTAAAACAAAGACAGATTTATTGTAGCATTAAGGGTTCATTGTTAGATGACTGGATAAATAAGATGTGGTATAAAAACAAAGGAATATTATTCCACCAAAAAAAGAGAAAGAAATCATGCCATTTGTGACAATATAGCTGGATTTTGAGGGCATTATGCTAGGTGAAATAAGTCAGACAGAAAAAGGCAAATACAAATGATCTAATTTACAGATGGAATCTTTAAAAAAAAAGACGAAAAAGAAATTGAGTTCAATGATACAGAGAAGAAATCAGTTGTTGCCAAGGGAGAGAGGTGGGGGTAGGCAAAATGGAGAAAGGTGGTCAAAAGGTACAAACTTTCAATTATAAGTGAAATAACTCATGGAGATATAATGTGACTGTAGTTAGTGTATTGCATGTTTGAAAGTTGTTAATAGATATTACAAGTTTTCAACATAAGAAAAAAAAATCTGTACTTATATGTAGTGATAGGTGTTAACTAGACTTACTGTAGTGATCATTTTGCAATTTATACAAATATTGATTCATTTGCTGTATACCTGAAATTAATGTAATGTTATATGTGAATTGAATATCAATAAAATAACCAAAAAAAAGTGGAAAACACCACATTTAATAGCTTATAATACTGTAAAAAAATAGGCATTGCTCTTTCTTGTCAGAGGATTATGGTTTCTTGTCCATTGATGCAATGCTTGATTATAGGATATGTTTGATTAACAAAAAAAAATGAGTGAAAGTGATCTATTTTCTACTACAAAAATTAAGAGCCATCATGAGGGTTCCTCTCTACTCTCCACATTTCCTTTAACTCAAGAATAGCCAGGAGTTCCCGTCATGGCTCAGTGGTAAATGAATCTGACTAGGAACCATTAGGTCGTGGGTTCGATCCCTGGCTTTGCTCAGTGGGTTAAGGATCTGGCGTTGCCATGAGCTGTGGTGTAGGCTGCAGAGATGGCTCATATCCTGTGTTGCTGTGGCTCTGGTGTAGGCTGGCGGCGGCTATAGCTCCAATTAGACTCCCAGCCTGGGAACCTCCATATGCCACAGAAGCAGCCCTAGAAATGACAAAAAGACAAAAAAAAAAAATAGCCAGCAACGTTCTATCCACCTGGCTTCTTATTGAAGTAGAAGAGTAGAACTGAAGGCAATCTATATTATGTAGCGTGATAGAGCAATGTTTATTTTTGTAAGCTCCTAAAATTTTAGCATCCTTTCCACTGCTACATAGCTTGGGTAAACCATCCAATATGGAAATGAATGACAGGAATGAGTTGCTGCTCTAATAAAAATTAAAATATGTGGCACTAGTTTGCGGGCTAGGCAGAAGGTCTAAGGAAACTGTTACTGCAAGTCAAAACTATCTTGCCATATAATGTGGTGTAAAAGTTGTGTTAATATTGTAACATGTGGTCATTTGGAGGGTCTGAAGTAGATTCAATGAACTTTTACCTTGAAGAAAAAGATAAAGATGGGTTTTATGCTAATGCTTGCACTTGACAGGATATTAATCTCATGCACTTACAAAAAAAGAATTGGCTCATTTTTTTTTTAGAGATGGAAAGTAATAAAAATTTTTTAGAAAACTTTTGGGGCTTAATTAATTCATATCTCCAAATGATAAAAAATAAAGAATGCTTTGAATGATATGGGTCAATTAAAACTCAGTTTAGTGCCAAGCTTCAGATCGAGGAAAGACTCACCATTCCCTTTAGAAAATTCTTAATGGATTCAGATGGCATTGAGGAATCATTTCAGCTAGGTAAATGGTTAAATGATAGTATAATATTAAAATGACTAAACAATTCTAATTTTATTTACTTTTTTTATTTTTCTAGGGCCACACCTGTGGCATATGAAAGTTTCCAGACTAGAGGTTGAATTGGAGCTTCAGCTGCTGGCCTATATACCACAGCCACAGCAATGCCCGATCGAGCATGTCTATGACCCAACCCACAGCTTATGGTGACACCAGATCCTTTAACCCACTGAGCGAGGTCAGGGACTGAACCTACATCCTAATAGATACCAGTGGCGTTCTTACCTGGCTAAGCCACAACAGGAACTCCAAAAATTCTAGAGGCATTTCATTCCCATAGAATCTTAATAGGCTCAAAGTTTGTGCAATGTAGTCCATAAATAGAAAAGTAGGAACCGGTTCTTGGCACAGGAGTGGACTGGAAAGAGAAAGACAAATGAAAGCCTATTTAAATTCTTGGGAGAGGAGGCCTACCAAAAAGCCCAACACGTGGTATGATGTGATATGAAACCATTCTTTAGGCCTCAAACTTCTATACTAGAAGATGAGAGCTGATCAGATACCAAGGATTGCATATTTTATATCTTTTCTCAGATGTGATTGAAGGATGATACTTGTAAAGAAATAACTTCTCTGAGAGTGAACTGCAGAAGCCATTAAAGACGACGGATTTGGAAAATATTTCTAAGGAGGAGTAACTTGGCCTTAATTAGGAATATTCCCAAGGATAAAAGGTACTTGCCTGGTGGGATTTTAAAGTAACTCTGGACCAGAAATGTATGTATGTCACATTTTTTATTTCTTTTAAAGATTCTAGACTCATACCTAGAAACAATTCTGATAATAAGCCATTATTTCTTTGAATGATGCCTCTCCCACGAGATCTTCTTCAACCCTTCCCAAACTAGTAGCATTATTTTGTTCCTCTCATTTGATTGTGCATGTCTCTCACTCTGAATGGTTTCCTCCAGTTTAGCTCTTTGCCCGCCAAGTCTGTCTACTGACTTTCATATTTCCACCATCCCACAGTTTTTAAATTTTAAAGATCGCAACTTTTTCCTTCTAGTTGCTCTCTTTAGTTCTTTTTGAAATGTGCCCTATTTTTGCCATGGTGGACTATTTTTTTTTTTCCTTACTATGGTCTATATGCTTTTTTTTATTTGATAATAGTAAATATGATTATGGTCTATTGGCTATTTTGTTCTTTCAAGTCGTTTTGAAGTTAGTTATGATGGAGTCTTGTTGGTTCACAACCTCAGGAGTTCCCTGAGTGAAATCTAAAACTCCTGGAGGAGAGGGACAGGTGAAAGAACGAGGCAAATCACTTCAGTTTAGTAGGTGGAAGGTTTAGTAATCAGGGGAACTTACGAGGCTTGTCTTAGGTGGGGACACAAGGTACTTCCGGTTTCCTTCCCTTAACAGGCAGCCTTTCCAGTGTTCCTACTCTAATAAGGACCTCAGTTTACTGTGAGCAGGTCAAAGGCCACATTTTTCGATCTCTGCCTATATGTTTAAACTCTAGCCTCAACTCTGTAAAGGTCTGATCCATTGTATACAAACACAAAGCATATATAGGCAGACACTTGAAGATTCGCTGAGTGAATAATTGTATTTACCCATATGTTACTGAGAATGGAATCTGTTTACAGGTCTCAAGTGCTGAAGACAAGGAAGTCTCTTTTCTATTACTACACAAGCTGAACTTTTTTATAGGTAGGTGTTTTCCACCAATAGCCATTTGCCCACTTGTCCTACAGAAGATTTATAACAGCATTTTTTTTCTTTGCATTTTCACACAAAAATTACAGTGCAGTATAGGGGGCAGTATATTATTATGTATGTGCCATGCTTTGATAATTTACTGCAGCAATGTTAATGCTGGAGTAATATAGTCATACATTTTACAAAGAAATTACAGTCTGTGATTAAGCATCACTGGTATTAAATTATTCTATGACTTCAACTTAACAACACAATTGTATCTGTCCTGATAAGAGCTATATTCAAGAACAAGCAAAATGGTAATAGTGAAAACGAGAAGAAAAGTTTCCAAGGAGGGAACAGAACTGGGTACTGACTGAATTGGAGCAAGAAAAAATATTTTGGGGTGAAATACATATGGTCTGGGTTGTGATGACATTTGTAAATGTTCATCAAGCTGTAAAGATTTATGCCTTTTACTTACTGATTTTTTTTTTTTTTTTTTTTGGCAACTCCCAGAGCACATGGAATTTCCTAGGCCAGGGATCAAATATGAGCTGGAGCTGTGACCTATGCCACAGCTGTGGCAACAACAGATCCTTAATTCACTGTGCTGGACCAGACATCAAACCCACGCTGCCACTGAGACAACACCAGATCCTTAACCTGCCATGCTACAGCAGGAACTCTCTGAATGCATTTTAACCACAATTAAAAAGCACAAATAGAGAAAATATGAAATAAAACCAAAAACACCTTTCATTTTGAACTACTAGTTATATATATGCAATATGTTCATATCTCATTGTTTTACACATATTAAATATAAACAATATTATTTTTATATTAGTTCAATTTATCACTATAATATTTTATTGTAACTAACATATTCTCTGCATTTCACTTGAGGATTTTCTTCTTTTTATTAAATTACTATATAAAAGAAGGACACTTATAAAAGACATGGTTTTATAGAGCCCTTGCTTTGTTCCTTGCACATTATTTAAAATTAGATACCTGTGAAACCTATTTAGCAATATGTATTACCTAGGAAATAAGCAAGGTTTACAAACACCATCCATTATTTAGTGTTATAATAAAATATACTTGTGTAGATTGAGAAAAAGAAAATAGATATAGACAGCAGAAAAATAAAGGGAGTATTCTAGAAAAGAGGTGTATAAAAAAGGTAGTACTTTGTGTCCAGTTAAATCACATTTTCTCATTTTCTAAATGAATGTCTTTAGATGACTACAAATGCAAGGTGTGAAACAATGTAATGGTGCCATATTATTTTTTTCATTGAAAACTTCTTTATATAAGTACTTAAAAATCTTCCTATAACTACGTATATCAATTTCCAATAAAAATCAATGTATCCCAGCCAGCAGTTTTGTAGTTAGAGGTTTAAAAAAAAAATAGGAAATAATGTTTAAAATTTGCCATTTTTAAAAAATTTTAGGTATTCTTTATAAGAAGTGTAGTTGGGTATCTGCTATATTTTGTAGGTTTATTTAGAGGAAAATTTTCTCCATAGCCTGGAAAATTATTATAATCTTTGACTTTTTGTCACAATTTCATTAAAGATACTATATTACAAGTAATGCATTATTCTCAACAAAGAATATTTTACAGATATTTTCACCATTGCTGACATGAACTAAATGTTTGTGTTCCCTAAAATGTAAATGTTAAAGACCAAATCCCCAGTGATGGTATTTGGAGGTGGGGCCTTTAGGAAGTAATTAGGTTTAGAAGAGATATTGAGGTTGGAGCTCCCATGATGAGATTAGAGTCTATAAAAAAGAGGAAGGGACCAGAGCTCTCTCTCTCCCACTTGTAAGGACACACACAGTAAGAAGGCAGCCATCTGAAAGTCATGAAGAGAGCCAGGACCCTAACTAGGCTGCACTTTATCTTGGGTCTTCCCAACCTCCAGAACTGTGAGAAATAAATTTTGTTATTTAAGGCACCTGGTCTAGGACTTTTTCTTATAGCAGGCTAAACTAAGACAATGGCTTAAGTACTGTAAGTTTCAAGTTATAAATGTAATTTTGAATGCTTTTTAGTGGATACAACACTTCAAAGATTAAAATATACATTTAGCACAAATTTGCAAGTAACTAGAAATCTTTATATCTGGCAGTAAATAAAAAGTTTTAGAAGCAGGATCTTTCTGATCTTCAAAGAAATGTTAAAAGCAAGGAGACAGTAAACAAAAATAAGCTACTCACTCTGCAATTATTATTCATGTCTTTGTGACAGAAAGTAAGATATAAGAAAATACTGTTTATAAAGAAAAAAACAAAAAGAAAACTGTCTTTTGTTATTTTGAGAACACCGGTGACATTTTATCTTTTGTTCTGCCTTCTTAACTCTCCTATACTTCTTTTTAGCTTTGAATTCTATTTACAAGCAAAAACACATAATAATATTTAAAAAATGACGTCATAGCTAAGTTAAACAACTGATCATATCCTACATGGTAATTATTGAGAATGGTGTATGCAGAATAGAGATCAAGTCTTGTTAATTTCCTTTTGCCTCGGAATTATTTGGACTACACTAATTTTATCATCTGTTCTACAAATGTGACATATATAAATTGTCAGTGCTTTTAAAATAGAGGATTTGGGAAATATTGATATCTATTTCTGAGACACTCTTCCTTGGCAAATTAATTTGTGTGTGTGTGTGTGTGTGTGTCTTTTTAGGGCCACATCTGCGGCATATGGAAGTTCCCAGGCTAAGTGTCAAATCAGAGCTGCAGCTGCCTGCCTACACCACAGCCACAGACAGAGATCCGAACCGTGTCTGCCACCTACATCATAGCTCACAGCAATGCTGGATCCTTAACCCACTGAGCAAGGCCAGGGATTGAACCTGCATCCTCATGGACACTAGTTGGGTTCAATATTGCTGAGCCAGGATGAGAATTCCGTAAATTAAATTTTAAGCATGTTATATAATGTACTGATTAGAATATCTTACACTAAGAATCCTGTACCTCATCAATCCTTCATTTTGTATTAAATTATAGGAACACCAGGATTCCCAGGAGGCACTCCCTCCTTCCCCCATCAATTCCACAGCTCAGTGGAATTGTTTCCTGTGGTGAT
Source organism: Sus scrofa (assembly GCF_054392235.1). Taxonomy (NCBI): domain Eukaryota; kingdom Metazoa; phylum Chordata; class Mammalia; order Artiodactyla; family Suidae; genus Sus; species Sus scrofa. The sequence continues at coordinate 182,350,153 of NC_139383.1, read as the reverse complement.
ATTCCACATAATACAGAATAATTCATCTTCATGTGTGCTGTGAACTGCTCATTTGTAATAAATATTGATTTTTCTTAAATTATCTTGAAGTTGATTGACTCATCCCTTGATCAGCAACTTTTTTTTCTTAACATAATTGCTACCCATCAACATGGAAGAAACTTCATTCTTAATCATTTGGGAAGAAAGTTGTAGCAAGAGGCATACTTATTACATGCTAAGTCACAGTAAATAAAATGATGCAAACTTTAAAATCTCTCAATTCTAGAAGTAAGATAATGTCTTCAAGTTTTTTTTCCTAAAATATATTCTTCTATGGGACTCATGAAATAATCTTCTGGATGTAAGTACATATAGTATTACATCTGTCCAAGTATACATAGTGCTTTGAAAGAGGTTATATGTCAGTCAGAACTATCTTGGATTAAATAATCAATAGTAGACTTGCTCTTTCAACATTGATCTCTATTTAATGCTTGTAAAATTAAAATTGTAAAACGCTTTTTTTTGACATGTTCTTCATTTTGTTGGAAATTGTATTAGTTTGCTGGGGCTGCTGTAACAAAGTACCACAAATGAATGGCTTAAACTCAGAAGTTTATTGTCTCACAGTTCTAGAGGCTAAAAATCTGAGATGGAGTTGTCAGCAGGGACACAGTGCCTCTGAAGGCATGAAGGAAGGATCTTTTTTATATGGATCAGCAATCATTCTTGGCTTGTGGCAGCATGATTTCAGTCTTAAACTTGTATTCTTCCTGCCTGAGTGTCCAAATTCCCCCCTCTGTAAGAACCTCAGCCGTATAGGATTTGGGCGGCCCCCTGCTTAACTTGACTTCATTTTGACTAGTTACATCTATAATGACCCTATTTCCAAATAAGATCAGATTCTGAGGTAATGAGAGTTAGGCCTTCAACCTATGGATTCAGGTGGATTTAATTCACCCATTACAATAATACAAACACTTCTTTAAGCAAACAGAATATTTATTTTTGGAACAAATTTCTATTTGAAGCTAAAAAAAAATGCTGTTATCAAATTTGAAATCATGTCTTTTATAATTTATATGTGAATTCTGTATGTTCTAAATTTCACCATAGAAAACATATATGATTGGATATATATATAGTGGCTATTACTCTTTATTAATTAAACAACATAGTAGGGAGTATGTATCAGGAGTTTTAAGCTTAACATTATTAAAGATTCATAAACACTCCTATAAAATGAAGACAAAATTAATACTATACGAGTGTACTCTTACAAAACTATCATCCATTTCAAAAAAGGAGAATAATTTTTGATAATATAGATAATGAATAAATCTTCAGTTGTGCATTCCTCATTTTGATGCCTTCCACTCTCAAGATGTATGTTTTATTGTATTTTTCCTGCTAAAACTCACCTCACCAGGGGATTCCATCTGCCAAATAAAGAGCAAACTTTCACACAGAGGGAAAATGTTTTTTACACACAACAAAAAGTTAGATCCTGCTGAGTGTTTCCCCAGGCTTCCATAAAAATTCACAGGTGAAGCACTGCCACCTTAATAAGAAACCCCAAACAGCTTTGATCAGCTAAACAGAAATAGTTTTTATTCCAAGCACATTAAAATATACAAGAAAAGCACAGTACAGGCAGTGCTTTTGGCCTTTATTTCCTTGTTTATGATATTTTGTAACAAAACTTTGAAATACACTTAAAAGTACTTTCTAACTCTAAGAGGTTGATTTGAAACAATTCCATGCTAGGGGTGATAATTAGTTCAGTTTCCTGCTATGTTATGACCCTGACCCCTATTTCTTCGTTTATTTGAGGAATTATTGAGAAATAATTGCACGCTTAATCAATAAAGCATATGTCAATAACTTAAAAGGCTTATTTATACATTTTATAATATAAATAAGCTATTAAATAGTACAAATTAGTTTGATAATCATAAAAATATCTCTGGCTATAAAAATATCTATGGCTATTAATGCCTTTATTTTTTTAATTGTAATTTTTGGAAATATCTAAGATATGCTTGGTTTTTTTTTTTGCTGATTAAAATGTAATACTTGTTCAGTTTATATCATTTGGAAGATGTAGAAAATGGAAACAATTCAAAATTACATATGCAAGTATACAAATAGGGCCACAACCAATGTGGTTGATATAAAACTGTTCCTGTATATATATATATATATATATATATATATATATATATATTATACATAAAACAAATTTAAGATCTTATTTTGTAAATAGTAAATTCTATTGCTTTACTCATATGTTACTATGGATATTTCTCATTTGTCTGATTAAAGTAAAAATTATATCATCTCAGTATTTAAATATCATTCTCTTACATAGCTGCGTTTTTTTGATGGGCTACTAAATTTTTAAAAAATTTGGTCTATATTCTAAATAAATCTGTTATGAAAATTGCTGTTATATCTTTGATGATATGTAAATTTTCACCAAAAATTGGTACATAAAATTATAAAAATCTGATCAAATTTTATAAACCTTCAATTCTTTGTATATATGTATATATTACAAACTTTTTAAGAGGTCAAATAATATATTCTTCCCCACATAATGAAAAGAATCATTCATGAGCCATCAGTGCAAATTACTGTCTTAAAACACACTAACAATTAGTGACAAACAAAATTTCATTTTCGTTTAAAGTTTCTATAACTTTTGAGATTACTGTTAAAAATTACTTTTAATTATATCTATTTCTGCCTATGTAAATTATCTGCATTCGTCCCTTTTTCTGTTGCAAATTTTATCGTTGGTATTGTTTTTTAGAACATTAATGCCTATTTATGATTTTTATGAATATTCTCCAGCTGTGTCATTTTGAAGAGGGACTAGGGTACATGAGTACTAGCCAACACTATTTAATGTTATAAAAATATATCAATATTACCACTAATTAAATTTTCAGTGTCTTATGTTAAAAATGATTCCGCTTTGAGGTAAATTAAATAATCTCATATTTCCAAGTGTCACTTTGGTATTCTGAAGAAATTATTTTTGGAAGTGGTTTGTTACTATGTTTTCTTTTGGAGGAAGAGTGGTGTTTCACATGTCAGGAATTGTGTGATTCTTAACTAGCCTGTTAAGAGATTTTAGTTTTTCATCTCAGTGTGTGAGTATATGTATGTGTGTATTTTTTTAAATGGTTGATGTCCCAGAAGATAAAATAGGAGAAAACTTGGGTGATGTTGAGTACAATGATTACTTTTTAGATACAACACCAAAGGCATGATCCATTAAAGAAATACTGCTACAGTTCATTAAAATTAAAAAATTCTGCTCTGTGAAAGACAATGCTAAGAGAATGAGAAGCCAAGCCACAGACTGAAGATAATATTTGCAAAAGACATATCTGATAAAGAACTGTTATCCAAAATATACAAGGAACACTTAAAATTCAACAATATCAAAATAGACACACTAACCTAAAGAAGGGCGAAAGACCCTAACAGAGCTCTAACCAGAAAAGACAAACAGTTGACAAATAAACATATGGAAATGATGTTCCACATCATATGTCATCAGGGAAATGCAAATTTAAAAAATGAGATACCACTACACATCTATTAGAATGGCCAAAACCCAGACACCCTGACCTAAATGCATATTACTAAGTGAAAAAGCCAGTCTGGAAAGGCTATATGTTGTATGATTCCAATTCTGTAAAAGATTAAACTATGAAAACCATAAAAATGGGTAAGCAGAACACAGAGGATTTTTAGGGCAGTGAAGCTATTCTACATAAATATATAATGGTGGATATACATCCTTAGATATTTGTCCAAACCCACAGAACGTGCAACACCAAGGGAAGAAAGGATGCTATGCATGTGTAAGGGCAGGGATTATAGGGGAAATCTCTATACCTTCCTTTCAATTTTTCCATTACCCTAAAGCTTCTCTAAAATATTAAATATTAAGAAAGAAAGAGAAAAGAGGGTGATGCATTTTACTAAATGTTTTTCCCTGTCTATTGAAGACTATACATTTTTCTCTTTAGGTTTATGAAGTATCTTAATAAAAGTCTTCTTTAATAAAAACGTATATGGGTTTCACACATGGCCTGAGCTTTCTTAAAACCTGGTGACTGGGTTCACAGGGCTAGGACCCCTAGAAAGACACAGCCTGTGGTGGAAGCCCCCTGGATTACAATGTACCTTCACAAATCAGTCACTTTGGCTACACTCTGTGCATTAGCACTTAGTCATTAAGTCTAGTCCATACCCAAGAGAGGGAAGTGAGACTTTATTGGAGGAATTTCAAGTTATTTACATACCTCTTCTTAAATTTTCACAGCCATCAATACAAATCATGTAGCCATTAATAACTCCCAGGAAATAAAAATAGAATTTGGGTAATAAAGTCTAACCTTTTTCTTTGCCTTCATGTTTCCTCTAGTTTCACTTGCTCGCAGGGTGCTGCGTAAAGGAAGAGGCTTCTCACCTGGCATTTCAGACCATAGTACCTAAGGGCCGAACGGCTGCCAGATACCTCGGTTCAGCTGCCGCACAGGCTACTCAATTCAAGAAGGCCTCGGCGAGCCGTGTGCAGAGACGCTGCGCCCAGCACTGTGTTCTGGAGACTTGAGCAGTGCAGCCGCACTGCAGCACCACAAAAACTCCCCCAACTTCCACCACTGCCTAGACCACTGTAGAGCAGGTTTGCTGACGATTTTTGTTTTGTTTTGTTTTCTCCAGCCCCAAGCTCTCACCTCTCCATTCTTTGACCGAGGAATAAAACTTTCCTTTGCTTCTGTACTAAGCTCAACCTCCTTCTATTGGTATGAGCAACACCTGGGAAATGATGCTTGTTGGAAACCAATTCAGGAGGGTTGATAAAAAAAAGGATCACGTTTTTTTCATTTTAGTATTAGCACCCACCTAAAAAATTAATGAACTCCTTCTTCTAAGAGTGCTTATTCCCCAAGTCCAAAGCATAAACTCTTACTTTCTCTCCTTACTAGAAATTCTGAAAGGAATGAGGAAATTGGCTTCAATGTAGAACATATCTCATCTTCTATCACAGTACCTTTTAAAACATGTTTCCTTTAAGTCAAAAATTCAATTGAAATATGACCCCTCAAAAAAACAAATGAGAAAAAAAAAAACAGCTACCAGATACAAACATAGAAAGTGATGCCTCACCCCCATCCCCAACCCCAACCCAATGTCTTTTATGTTGGGACTAGCAAAGCAAACTTGCCCCAAATTTACAGGCTAGAAAAACTAAAGCAGAGACAGGACAGCTTTCACACTGTGCTCAACAATAGTGAAATCAGGAGTTCTCATGGCTTTGTGGTAATGAACCCAATTAGTATCCATGAGGATGTGGATTTTATCCCTGATCCTGCTCAGTGGGTTAAAGATCCGGCGTTGCCATGATCTGTGGTGTAGGTCGCAGACGCAGCTTGGATCCCACATTGCTGTGGTGTAGGCCAGAGGCTACAGCTCTGATTGGACCCCTAGCCTGGGAACCTCCATATGCCACAGGTGCAACCCTAAATAAGACAAAAAAAAAAAAAAAACGTGAAATCATTTTTTAAAAAAGGGAGAAAAATGGCAAGAGAGGTTTTTAAGAAGGGGGTGAGGGAGAGAACTCAGATCATCTGTATTGTCTTTACCCAAAGGAAAAGAAAATGTTCTATCTTCTTAACAGGAAGTAACTTACAACTTGGAGCAAGGCTGTGGACTGAAGGTTTGGTCCTATGTGCCTACAGAAATTGAGAGATAGGGTCCCTATCTTCCTTATGATTACATTTAAATGGGATGAATCCCAGGTCCTGGCAAAAGACAGTCCCGGGTTTTAAAACCGTGAGGAGGCTTTCTAAATGATGTATATCTCAAAGTGGCAGGAAATGGATTTGCAATTTAAAGTTTTATAAAATAGATACACTAAGAAAAAAAGGGAATCTAGAATAGGAGATCAAATGTCTGGAATAAGGAATAAACTAAGGTTTGGTCAAGCAGAAGGGAATTTTAAGGCCATCTTAGTACTCTAGGAGAATTTTTTATACAATTGCCATCAGTAGATTGGTTTTCTAATTTTTCATTCATTTGTGGAATGCTTCTGAGGGATGGGAAAAATAACTCCTGGCACTTTGTACATGCCTTACCTGTGGGCAGAGCAGAATTCAGTCATCCAGAAAAGCCCAAGGGCAAAGGCACACTAGTGTTGACTGTTTGAAGGCTAGCAAATGTGGCTATTTATTGTGAGTGGGGCACCAAGAGAATCTGCCAGAGGTGCTATCATTGTCTGGAGCACTACTCAGGGCTTTAAAGGTACTAAACTATTTTTGAAAACTTAAGTAATTTTTTAAAAATTTATCCTCAACATGCTTAAGTAACTGGTTCTGTCTTATCTTAGAAGTCATCAGGAAAAGTGTACAATGGCAATAACAAATCATAATTTTATGGGTCATTAAAATGCATTTTATGTATAATAACCCTTTGTCAATAAATGATTTTCATTGTTTTCACTCAAGATTACTTATTGAATGAGAAAAACTTTTTGATAAAATAAGTGTACATGTATACCTTAATTCAGTGAGTTACATAATGAGTACATTTACCTAATGAGTCCTGGATAGAAATTTTTGCACCTAGAAGTGTAATAGAATTTCAAGTGCAGTTAAATTCTTTCTCTAGAAGTAATTCTCACTCTAGCTTTCACATGCTTAAAATAAACCACAGAGTAATGAATCCATAGCCCTTGATGTTCTGGTCACAAAGACACTAAAACAAAATAAATCTCACTCATATTAGTTTAGATAAAATAATCATCAATCTTCACCTCAGGGGTGTTTTAGGAAACTTTTCAAACCTTCAGTTTCCTACTGAGTATTAGCTAATAGCCTTTGATTTGATAGTTGTTTGGACGGCAATCTATTGGATTAAATGATGCCCTAAAGCTACCCCTTGGCAAAATTAAAATTCACTATTTCTGTTGGTAAATTATGCTAGCTTTATTTAATTAGAGATTTCAAGGTGTCTATTTTTTATAAGTCTGACATCTATTGAGCTCTGTTCTAACGTATTAACTGCAGAGTTGGAATTGAAAATATTTTCTTACGAGGGATATTGAATTCTAGTGATCAGAAGATGAGAAATATATTTCATATGATAATGTTTAATCAAAGAAAGTATTGGAAGATTCAAGAGTATATCATTCTAACAATATCACACAGAAATGTGCTGCTTTTATAGAGCATATTGCCTTTATCCATCCCAAGGGATGGTCAAAGCTTTATTTCAAAAGGAGTTGTTTACATTGGACTAAAAATTCAAAGCCATCATATGCTGAAGGTACACAGTCACATTTTCATCAGACCAATGGACAAATTTTACTAATATAAATTGGAAAATTTGGAATATTTATGGTGATCCTGAGAAACAGAAATTCAGCATCTTGATAAAATACTGAATAGAGAACATTTAAAATACATTATAGTTCTTGGTCTTGAAACATAAATAAATTAGGAAATAAATATTGGTGAACTCTTTTAAAAGAACAACAAAAATAAATGAGAAAAACTATGTCTAGGCATGTAGTTGACCACATTACAGAAAAAACAGACTTAAAAGCAAGGAAAAGTAACAGTAAATTTGTGGTCACTGAGAGATGTATGCAATAAAATGTTTAATTAAAGTAACATTAAAGATGTAATATTTATTTTTTCAATTACAATTACTACTTTTAGTACTTTTTTATTATGGGAAGTAGGGAAATTGTACCATCTGTTAAAAATGTAGTAGAGTTTTAATACTGTGATATGTTAATTTATACCTAGTGGAGTATCTCATTAAAGATAACAATTCACTACAATATTAAAAATATTTTGTAAGTTAATGAAGTAATTTGCCAATAGAGGGGTAAATATAAGTGAATTGAACAGAAATTTAACTCTCACTCCATTTAGCTTCTTCCAGCATTCAGGCATAGTTTAATCCATGTCTTATACATCTGTGTAAATGGCCATGCCATTTTTGGGACTTGGACAAATCACTTAAACTCTTTGTGCATTAATTTTCTCACCTACAGAATAGATATACCAAGACTACCTCATACATATGAAATACTTATATTAGCATCTGGCACTGTGCAAATGCTATACAGATGCATGTCAAATACAAAAATAAAGAATTAGTGTCTATGAAAATAACTAAATTTCTAGGAATTCTGTATGATAAAAGGTCTGGGTATTAAAGGAAAATAAAAGTAATTAAAATATTTTATGTGTTTGACTTTTCAGAAATTGTCTTTTTAATTTTGCCTATATTCTCAAGTAATGACTTAAAAGTAGATGGGTATTTTCAGAAAATTATACTTCTTTCTCCATTAATGCAGTAATTATCAGCAAGATGAAAAACATACAGCACAGTATAAAGAAAGTGAAATATCCTTCAAGGAAAGCGTATGTACTATATGCAGTAAAGTTTGTCAGTCATTTATATAAATTTATTTACTTAACCCATATGGCCAGTAGGGGAAGTTGGATGTTGGTACAGAAGATAAAAGATAAAGAATTTAATATAATAAGAAATGAAATATTGTCATTATCTTCATATATTTCCTTGACTAAAAACATTTCCTATCCTTTCATTTTATGGAGTACCTTAAGGCATATTTCTTATCAGATCATATAAACCATGCCTTTGGACAATAAAACAGAGATAATGTAAAGTAACTGGTCAGATTTCTTTAGTTTGTCATGTCTACTGTCTTAGATAATGAGTTTTTCATGAATTATAGTGCCATTCTTCGTGTAACACTGAAGCCACAATAAATATTTAACAAGAAAATGAAATGTAGAAAAAAGACCTCTTTAAAGATAAGTAGAAAATCTGACTTGTTTCCATAAATCTAGGAACTTTACTCTTTCCAAATTTTAACACTCCATCAATTCAACTGCAAGTTAAAATTATTTTCAAAATAGCCTATTTTCTCCTATCAATGAATATGTAAGTGAAGAATGAAGTTTTAAAAGCTATATATTTCTGAAATAATAACTTGCTGATAATTCATGCAGGTATTTTATTCCATGCAGGTTGCACCAGTCATTTTTCTTGAAGTGATTTTTGGGCTTGCAGTAAAGTGTTCTTTGTCTAGATATGTCTGTTAACATATATGATCAGACTTTCACTAACCAAGTCTGCACATATGATTTTATTTTTCCATGTCCATGTTTGATAGGTCAAGGCGAAAATAAATGTATGATTTAAGTTTGGTCAACCATGTGTTCTGTCTCAGAATTATTTTTTTTCTTTTTTTGCCTTTTCTAGGGCCGCTACCCATGGCATACAGAGGTTCCCAGGCTTTTAACACATGCAAAAGAGAAACATAATCCAGAGGGCTTGAATCTAAATCTTGTTATTGAGAGCCCTCTCAAGAGGAGATCCATGTTGCTCAGGCCCCAGAATTTTCCCTTGTCCTTGCTCTTCTGAAGGTTTAGCTTTCAACAGTTCCTTTGATTCTTCAAAATATCCCATTTTTACTCCTAAAGTAACATTTTTACACTTAAAATATCCAGACTTAGTTTCGCTGTTTACGGCTAAAATAATGTTGATTAATAAACAAGTCTAAAATAAATTGCTAGATAACGTCTATGAGTTAAAAGCTAACTAATGAGAAACTGCTATGTGACTATAAATTGAGTTATAAATAACCATAGATACAGTGAGTTTGTATGAATAGTATAGGACCTACTCACTGTAAAAAGTTCAAAATAGAAGTATATATACATTCTTGGAGAAGATGCAGTAAACTACCATGATCTTTTGTGATAAACAGCTGGCTTCCTACTTGAGCTCTGGTTCTTCCCATGCCTAAGACTGTTGGCAAATTATCTGTGTCTGCTTCATTAAAGTATAACTAATTTCATCAATGTCATTTTTAGGATTCAATGTTCTAATTCACATACAATAGCTACGTCAGCACCTGATCATATAAAAGATACTAAAGAATATATATTCTGTCTCACCCTCACAATGACTTTTTGTATCTTTAAGAATTTGTAAGGGATCCAATAAATAGTACTATTTTCCCTTCCTCAAGTTCATAAATATTTGGAAAATAAAATAAAAATTATGCTTGATGGAAGGCAATTATCAATCTAATTAGAGATAATAGAGAATGTTTTGAGTTCCCCTGTGGTCCAGGGAAGGATCCAGCATTGTCACTGCTATGGCACACGTTCCTTCCCTGACCCCAGAACATCTGCATGCCTTGGATGTGGCCAAGCCAAACAAATAAACAAACAAAAAAGAATGTAATCTATGGAACAAAAGTGGCCTCCTAATTGGGGAATTTCAGAGTCAGAGTGATATTCCACTGACTCATAGAGCTTGGTTAGAAATCCTTAGGCTTGGCCCGTAGGGACAGGACAAAGTTAATGGTAGGGCGACAGCAAAGGAACTATCTCTGCAGGCAAACTAGTTCCAGAATGAGCAACAAAAATAGGGGCTTATTTCTTCTCCTTCCAAACTCACCAATCAAGACTGGTATTTAGAAAGATTAAAACAGCAAGAAATACCGAGAATGGAGAAAAAAAATTATACAAAAAAAGTAAGTCTTTGAGTGATTTGATAACATTTGTAAAACTATAATTTTAAAAATACAGGATTAATATTTTGGAATAGCTAGTGAGCTATGCAAAGCCTCAACAGTACTGGAAAAACTAAAGGAAAAAAGAAAGAAATTTTAAATGAGAACTTTAAGTCAGGTACCAGGAAAAAATAGGTAAGGAGTAGGAAGAAACCATTAGAGAAAGTGAGAGCATGATGAATGATTAAGATTGACAAAAATAATGAAGGGTGATATAATTTGAAGAAAATAAATATGGGGATATAAAGCAATTACAGGAATTTTTTAAAATATAAATATCTTCAGTAAGAACACTTTAAAATTTTCCATTAAAGCATGGACTTAACCATAAAATTGGTTTGTCAGAAAAACACAAATAGGAATATCTGGTGGAAGTCAGAAAGAAAAGAAATGATTAACAGAGTTGCTGGCATACCCACCTGTGTATCTATGCATGCCTGTTCATATCAGTGTGTATTATGCTACTCTCTTTTAATTCTATTTTTGAAAATGTTTCCACTGCTTTTCTTAAATGTTTGTTTTAGTCAAAATAATGGCCTCCCGAAGATGTCCACAGAATCTGTGAATATGTTGCAATATATTGAATAATGGAATTTTTAAAAGTGATTAGGATTATGAATGTTGAGGCAGGGAGATTTTCCTGTATTATCTGGGTTAGTTCTGTCTAAATTCATGCACTCTTAAAAATGTGGAGAACTTTCCCAGGCTTGATAAAGAGGAGAGTTGAAACATAAGTCTCCCCCCTACAGCAAGGGAAGAAGAACTCTTTTATAGAGGCAAAAAATAAATGAGTAAACAAGTATAGTAAACAACAAGTCCATTACTTTTCTTTGACTAAGTCCCTGCCAGGAAAGAAGAGAAGTTAATAAAAAAGACTTCATATGAGGTGAGGTGGTTGACAGAGAAATGGTGAATGTAATGAGAACTCAGGAAAGCCTCTACTGAATAAAGAATAAAAATGACACAGACACAACTTAGAATAGATTTACAAGGAGATCCTGCTGAATAGCATTGAGAACTATGTCTAGATACTCATGTTGCAACAGAAGAAAGGGTGGGGGAAAAACTGTAATTGTAATATATACATGTAAGGATAACCTGACCCCCTTGCTGTACAGTGGGAAAAAAAAAAAAAAAAAAAAAAAAAGAATAAAAATGATTAAATGGAAACCTAAAATAATTTTCTCAGTGGCCTTAACCAAAAGGGCAATGGCATTAATGGCTCGAAGGCACGTGTGGTATCTTCACTGTGCAAATTTCATCTGGGGACTTGGTGCCTTATGGGTCAATGATGGTCCCTGTGTTTTGGAGTGAATACCCAAAGGGCATCCTCTTCCTTTTCATATAAAAAAGGGCAGATAGGATTATCAACTTCTTCTTTAAAGACTTAAGGCAATGTCATCCAGCATCCATAAAATTGGATTGGGGTTGTTATTGTTTAGAAAAACACAGAAATGTTTGGCCATAAAAGAGAAAATTGGTATCCAATTTCAGCCATAACCAGCTAGCCCAGGAGAACCTTGCAGTTGGCACTGAGTTTCAGGTTTTGGAAATTTAGGGCACTGTGACTTCTACATGACTCTAGATCTAACCCTCGTTCTGATATTAAGATGCCTTAAGTATTGATACTGGGTCTGGGCAAAATGCAACTTTTCTTTGGCGAACTTTAATGCTAAAAACTTTAGCAAGTTGTCGCTGTCTTCCTATGAGAAGGTTTGGCTCTTTTCCTGTGGTTTATTTTTCTTAATGATTCTTAGGACTTGTTACAAGATTAAAATTTATCCCTTCGTTATATGTGTTTAGAGTCTTCTAGTTTCCTTGCTGATTTTTTACATCACTGGTGGTATTTTTTTGTTTTTTAGTATATAACAATTTGTTATTTATATGCAGGTAAATTAATCCATCTTTTATTTCTATGACTTTTAAATTTGCATTCTTCTGAGAAAGACCAGTTCTATTAACTATGTTTACAAAACAATCTTTCCCTCAATTGATAAGCAGTAAGATATTTATTGTATATTAATTTCAGTATATTTGTAAACTCTATTTTTATGCTGAATGGTTAATTTGTTTAACCATATTGCATTATTTAATTAAATTGTATAAACAAATTTTAATATATGTTGATAGCAGTTCTTCTAATTTTAGTACATTTTTGCTATTATTTAAATATATCTTTTTTAATGCAGGAAAATTAAAATCTGCTTCTGAAGTTCAAAAATTCTATAGATAGATTTCTTTTATTTTTATTGAGCTAATTGTATATATTATCCACCATGTTATACTGACAAGCTTGTATGATAGGCCTCTTTTTGTGCTTTGTTTTTGTCTTACTCTGTGCTGATAATTCTTTTTTTTTTTTTTTTTTTTAAATGGCTGAATTGGTAGCATATGGAAGTTCCCAGGCTAGGGGTTGAATTGAAACTGCAGCTGAGGCCTAAGCTACAGCCACAGCCACAGCAACACTGGATCTTCTGAGCTACATCTGCATTTAAACCCACTGAGTGGGGCCAGGGTTCAAATCGCCATCCTCACTGAGACCACGTCGGGTTCTTAACCTGCTGAGCCACAACGGGAACTCTGATAATTCTATTTTTTTAGTGCTATTACAAAATGAGATGTTTGAACAATTTTTCTTCAGAATCACTGAATTTTTCTGTATCCTAAAAATTTTAAATTGTTGTGCCCATTTAATGGGCCCTTATGAAATAGAAAATTTAGGGGAACTTGATTCTCTATAATATTGATAATTTTTGCTCAAGGACATGGTATACCTTTTCTTTGTATAAGTTTACATAGTATCTTTTAATATATGCGTTAAAATATGATGTTTGATTTCCTTATTTTTGTTTAGATCCTCTCCTGATCCATTTTTCATTATTACCAGGGTTTAAATACACTGAGTAATCCTGGAGCTTTAGGAGAAATGACGGCAGTGTTCTGGTCTGGTAGGTATTCTCCCTCCAGACCTGAAATAAATGTGATTGAATGCTCAGAAACTGATTTCAGATTCTCTGCTCACTAAGTTACAGATATCAGGAAATTTGGATCACAATTCAATCTCTTTCTCTTTTGTAACCCCTGCAGCAGCATGTTGTCTGTGTGTTTTCTTTTTCAACCCTCTGCCCTCTGCTAGTGCTGGGAGGTAACAGCATCCATAAAAATGGTCAGCCTGTTTATACTGCCCTGTTGCTCTCAACAAGATCGCTGTTTAACCCCTCAGGAAAGTATAGCTCCATTGGTAGATATTTATGCTCTACAGGCTTAATCTGAGATTGCCAGCCAGATCTCTGATGCATATTTTACATGTGCATTTTACATGTCCTATTTTTCATAAGTTCATGTATTACTAATGGCATCTGGAAATCAGAAAATTAATAGTCAAAAGCATTAACTCTCTTTTCTAAATATACACAAGTAGTAAATGAAGGCATTATTATTTAAACACAAATATGTGTTCACAAGAGAAATACTCTTTTTCTCCTTTTATTTCTAGTTTCATTTCCTTCTTTGTATCTCACATAATGACTAGTACAATTAATTTCATATGCTGGGTACCTAATGAAACATATGGAATTAAAAAGACAGGTATCACTTTTATTACGTAATTAAATCTTAATAATGGTAAAATTTTCTAAACATCTTTCTATTTTGAAAGGGAATTTGTGCTAATGCATTTAACAAAGACTGAGTTTTACTCAGTCCTCTGTGAATAGCAGCTCCCAAAAGTCCAGGACCCAAATCACTAAGAAGGAAGTCCTTTCCATAAGAAATGTCATTTTTCATGGTATACAGATAGTGAGGAAATCCAGTTAAAGCCTGTCAGGACTCTGCCTTCAGAGTTGCTCAGTCTGGCTAGAGAGTATATGCTTAAAAAGCAACACTCTCCTGGTAGATGTCTGAGTAAAGTGGCAGGACAGATTTCTGCAGTATCAACCCATTGACTTCAGTCCCTTGACACAGCCTCAGAATTCTGGATTTTTTACAGCTGCTTGATTTCAGAGTAAAAGGCAATTTCTCACCTGTATGGTTTAATCCTTTGGAAAAGAGAACATAAACATTTAGATGACAAATAGGTCAGCAGAGACAACTGACCAGGTTGTACTGACTGTGGTTATATAAATAAATCAGAAAGACATTCATGTGATTCATCACTGTCTGTTTTTTTGTACAGAATAAAAACAAGAAACAAATATTGATTTTACTAAGAATAAAATCAATTGAAACAGAACCGATAGCTTCATATCAACTGCAAATTCTCAACTACCCTGTTATCAACACTTCCATTTAAAAGCACAATGCAGATTGAAATTCTAACATATATATTTAATGAACACACTTGAATTTTATAATATTTACATTTTAAAATGTAAACTGTTTTTTAAATAAGGGAAAATAAAATTATTGTGTTCTGTCACCTCTCACCAGCCATGTAATTTCGACTTTTATATCATGAATCTTCACACTGACAAACAAGAAGGTGAGAATATCTTTACCTTTTTTAACTTGCTTTTTTATTATATTTGGCATTATATGTCAGCATTGATAGTGTGGACTTATTGCTAACAATATACATTTAGAATGAAACTGTTGTGGGATTTCAGAGTTGAATTTATCATATGCATTTAAAAATCACTCTATTTAAAGCATTATTTAAGATATAGTTTCCATAATGCATTATTTAAAACAGTCCAAAAAGTATTTATGACAGGTAAAATGAAAATTTTGAGTTAACTAATCCTTGTGTACATATATTAGCAATCTTATTCATCCTAATAGAGTTTTACAATATAGAATCTTAAAAATAATTCATAGAGCAATTAAATATCCAGAATCTGGTTCATTTTAGATTTTTAAAAAATCACCTATTTTCCACATATGTCCATGGGAAAAAATCATTCAGGCTAAGGTAGTATTAATACTGGAAATTCACTGCTATTACTATGAGTGCACAGTGGGTTCACTGAAATAACAATCAAAGAGAGTAGAGTCAATAAGAGAAGGTACATTTTAATTCTTAAGACTTTCAATAATAGCATATAGATATATTAAAGTATAATATTTTTTCTGAATTTCACATAACATCGGGAAATTAGCATTCAGAAAATATACATTATTTACTTCCAGTGGAAAATAAAGAATAGCTTTTGATAGAGAGGCTGTATTTTCATGCTGTGAAAGTCACTGGTATTTTTTAACTTGTTACAAAATATTAAAATCTACTTACATTGCACTGATGTTTTTGCTGTAAATTAATGTGCAAAATTAATGCATCTGTATGGCATATTGCTAAATCTTTAGCTAGATTTTAAAAAATTTCTCCCCCAACCTTCTAGTTATACTTTGAGCAAGAGTGCAAGTGTCAAATACAGATGTTAAATAAAATTTATTTCCTAATATTAAAAAAATAATTGAATGCAACTTCATTAACAAGATCATTGTCTACTGAGGCTTCCAATTTATTTACACTCTCTCACACATATTTGTCCTTCCAAATCATGAAAAATGTATGTGAAAGAAGATAAGACTTGTAAAGGCGTTAAGTCATTATTTGCAAAGGAGCTCACATTGAAAGGATTTTGTTCTCCTATGAGTCAAAGTCTAAGTAAGAAACAGAAGGAAGGAGCTTAAGGTAAAAACGTGTTTTTTATTGCCAGAAAAAGTAAATCTTCAGAAAGCATTTCATCCCATTGAATGGGATAGGATAGCACCTTCCATTTGGAGGGCTTACCTAAGACCATCTGCCAGATCTTCCTGATATCAGAAAATGACAGTGTTTCCACAAGGTGGGCAAGGATAAGAGATTTCTAAAGCTGAGATTTCAGAGTCCAGGTACTCTGCCTGAGGAACAAAACAAAGAATGTAAATGATAAAATAATGTATTTATTTCTCCTGGATTGAAAACTTGAATTGATATTTGAAAAATATTTCCCTGAAATAAACGATTCAAAATGTAAGGGAAAAATAATAATAGCCTGTAACTGAAATTACCGAACTATTTTGACAAAATCTAGGATTTGGGTGTTGGACTGAGGAGAAAAAAAATAAAAGCATTGTAAAGGTTTTCAAGCACTGGAGGTTGAGTGAGTAAAGATCTATACATTGTGATATTTCGGGTAGGGAATGCATGCACCTTGGAGTGCTTCAGTTGCAAGATAGAGATAATATTTTTAGGTATGATGGAAACATTAAATTGATCATTGACACTGAAAATGTGAGAAAAAAATTGACAAATGGGAAAGCTGAAAAGGGTCTTCCATACTAATTGGAGTAAAGGTGAGGATGAATAAAAAACAGTAATAATAAATAAGAAGTAGAGTTCCCACTATGGCACAATGGGATCAGTTAGTTTTGTCTCTGCAGTGCTGGGACACAGGTTCAATCCCCTCCCCAGCAGAGTGGGTCAGGATCTGGGTCAACTGTGGCATAGGTTGCAACTGTGGCTTGAATCTGATCCCTGGCCTGGGAACTCCATATACAGTGGGGCAGTCAAAAAAAAAAAAAAAAAAAAGAAATGAAAAGAAAAAAAAAGTAAGAGTATGAAACAAAATAAAAATCAAATTTTAAAATATGAATGAAGTAAAACTACATAAGTATACATGTATTACATATCTGTATGTGTATTTTTTTTAAGTTTTTAACATTGGGTCAAAATCAAATTTTCTAAGCATTACATACAGGAAACACTCTTAAAACAGTACCATACATTGAAAATGCATAAGATAATACATACTAAAGCAAATTAAAGAATAGAGTAAGCATGAGTAGCAATATTGATGTAATTTTCAGAATCTAACTGATTTGGTAGAGAAAAATCATTGAAGGGAAATGAATGGTCAACATACAGAAATGAATAGACATATTAATAAAGCTGTATTCTATAAATGGAAAACATATTTCATATGAAAAAGATAAATTAAAAAACTTCTGGAGGGTCCTAAAACAAGTGATACCTCAAGTAGATTGAAAATAAGCACAGGTACTTAATATCTGCTTAATATAATTAGTGTATCCAAGATATGCTTTAGTTCATCTATTTCAAAATATTCTTCATTAAAACTATCATGTATTTCCAAGGAAAGAAAAGACTGTTGTCAATTAAACTTGTACAATGCCTTGTTATTTAAAATGTTTTATCCTATCTTTACTGAAACCTATATTCTAGTTTCATTAAGTTATATTTTATAAATAACATTATGTGATACATGCATAAATGTAAAAATATAACACAAATCAGGATGTTCCTTTTACCTTATTCCCATTTGTCAACTTTGATGTCTCTATATCTTCTTGAATTTTTCACATTATTACTTGTAAATTACAGTCTGTCAATACAGTCTTCTCGTATTAACCTAAAAGCATCTGAAATAAAGAAATTACAGAAAAAAAGTTATTTACCAATTTATCAGTAAGTGAATATAGCTTTACCCAACTGAATATATGACAATTAAATATGAAGTAGAGGTCTAATGAATACCTGATAGCAATCAGTCTTTGGTTAATACAGTATCTGGACGTTTAGATCAAATGGTTTAATGGGAAATGCTGTTTCTTTTTCCTATAAGAATTCTAAATGAAATATTTGATAAGAATAACTTCTTCCTATTTTCCATCTTATTCATAAACTTAACTAATAACGCAAACAAGAGTGTGTGAAGGGAAAAGAGAAGTTTTGGGCTCATAAAATTGGTGAGCCAGAGTAACAATGTGTTCTAAAGGGATAGTTCTCTACTGAGGTAAGTAGAATAGCAGTTTTAAATGCTTAAAAGTATAAATTGTTTTGTAAATGAGTTTTATGCAATAAAATCTGCTTAAAATGTGGAGTTCCCGTCGTGGCGCAGTGGTTAACGAATCCGACTAGGATCCATGAGGTTGCGGGTTCGGTCCCTGCCCTTGCTCACTGGGTTAAGGATCCGGCGTTGCCGTGAGCTGTGGTGTAGGTTGCAGACGCGGCTCGGATCCCGCGTTGCTGTGGTTCTGGTGTAGGCCGGTGGCTACAGCTCCGATTCAACCCCTAGCCTGGGAACCTCCATATGCCGCGGGAGCAGCCCAAGAAATAGCAAAAAAAAAAAAAGACAAAAAAAAAAAAAAAATGTGCTTTGAACTTTATTTTTGCCTATGCCTTTAATTTAGTGTTTTTCTACTCCATGATTACTTGAGTCCAGAATCACTTTCACTATTTAAATACATTTTTTCTCTATCTTTACTTGTTTTCTTGATTAAAACTCAGTTGAATGCTTTCCCATCTGTCTGATGACTTAATCAGTAGTCAAAAGAAAACAAAACAAAAATTCTGAATGGAATTGTTTCCAAACTTCCAAAGGACTTTAAAGTATGTATGAAGAGTATCCTATTGAAAGTATTTCCACTGTTTCATGAATATTTCACTTTGTTTCTCTGGTCCATAACCACAGGCATATTTTTATTTTCATTTCATTTAGTTTCCATATTTGCAATCTACTGCATGATATTATTGCATATAGAAAAAAGTGAAAACATCAGCAGAAAAAAATATTAGAAAATGTTATCTCTAATATGAAATATTGTAAATAATAGGTAAAGATGCACTTTTCTCTCTAACTTTCATAAAACTGGTTAAGCATGTTGCCATGGCCTTTAAACTGTTTCAATTTAATGGAAATCATAGTATAAATGCACTTTATAAAATTTATTAAATTACTTATTTTACACATTAAGTCAGAAAGATAAAGACAAATACCACATGATATCACTAATATCTGGAATCTAATTTACAGCACAAATGAACCTTTCCACAGAAAAAATCATGGACATTTTGATTGTTATTTAAATTAAATATATATGGAGTTAAATAAGTTAACTTATAAAAGAGACAAAACTTTTTTCCATCCTTTGGCTCTTCCCCCCTTATTTAAAATATGAGAATTGCTCATCACTTCACTGACATTCCAGTTGACAAGAAATGGTTCAAAGTAATGAAAATATACACTTCTTCCATTTAAGAGTACAAACCAGAATTGCACACCTCACTTTTGGCCAGTGTTTCACTTGCCATCACTTAGTCACGTGGCCACATCAGCTTCAGGGAAGGCTGTGAAATGTGTAGTTCTTGGATGGTCACGTGAGAAACACAGAATGAACACAATGGAATACCTAGCCATCTCTGTCTCACTGATTTATTTAGCACATGTTGGTATTGTTCTTTTGAATAATGTGTAAGAGCAATACATTCATCTATCAATTGCTTATATATATTTGTGGCTGCTTTAGCTCTGAATTTTTAGGTAGAAATTATACTTTATACATTAAAATTCCTTATAATTCATGTAAGATGACACATGAACATGATACATTAGTCCATAAATTAGAAAGAAAGCTTTAACTATTATTTAGGTTCACTAATAATTCCATTTTATGCTCTTAGGCTTTCATTGAAAATCTTAATTAGATTGGTCAAAACTCTTCAGAGTTCAAAATGTACCTCTGTCTTCAGAATATTTTTCTTTTCGGAATGTAATAATACATAGGAATTCAGAACTATACAACATGTTATTTGCTTACTTTCAATTAAAGGAAGCAACTGGAAGTTACTAAAAGAAAGTTTTTCAGCTTCTCACTTTATATTGATAAAGGATACCTTAAAAATATTAGCTTTAATCTCTTAGTCAAAAGCTAAACACCTTTCATTACATAGGCACTTTACACTTTTGCTAGTACTCAATAAAAGCAAAAGAAGAAAAAAGGACATTTTAATTACAGTTAAATCTCAAGATAAAAATTTCTAACTTTCCCCAGTATTAACGTCTGTATCTATCTGTATCACTATACACTTACACAGACGTACAGATACTTATAGATAACAGAGCATTCATACATGTTTGTATTTTGTGTAGACACATACACACATACACAAATCCAGTAAGAGGCTTGAGCACACAGCCAATTCAATATACACTAATAAACAACCCCAGGGGTCTCGGGAAGCAAATGACTGAGACAAGTTATTTTAGAAAGAGGGTTTATTACACTCAATTTAATGAATAACTAATAGCTATTCTTTTCTTAGAAAGGAACGAAAGTGTTAATACTGAAATACGGATTAAAGCTCGTGATTGTTTTCCTGTAAAGCAACCCATATTTTTCTGAAACTGTACCCCAAGGAGAAAATTGTGGAAAGTCCACAATCTCCAGGTGAGTATGTGTTCTATCACCTATTTCAAATGAATAGTGACAAAGAAAATGCTTTTGGAAAGCAGAACCAGGGCCCAGAGAGAACAGCAGGCAGTTCTGTCCAGTGTTTATAGGCCCCAGAATCTCAGAACAGTTGCTGATGGAGAGGACTGTACATTACACAGAGATACAGACCTGAATGCAGAAACAAGGAGAAATTTCAGGTTTGCCTTGTTTGAGAACTGGCTGAGTATATTCTTTTAATAAGAAGCAAGATAAACACGGATGAGTGTTCTGGATAAGCAAAGGGGCTGACCATGGCAGAGAATATAGTTGTACTTTCAAACATGAATTCACAGTATAATCTTTAGTAAAAGAATTTCAGCTTTATTTAAGAAATAAGTACAACCAGGAAATCAATAAAATGACTTACTTTAAATTTCTTGGATGATGATGATTATTCCAGGAAAACTGCCTAGGCAAACTCAGGACCACGTTTATACGTGATTTAAACGTAATGTGATGTACCACTGAATAATATTGCTTTTTTTAAAAAATTCAGCTTGTTGTAAGAGTAGAATATTTCTATCAGTTTGCATTATTATTGAAGAGGAATAGCATACTCTTAAGCTCTGAGTTTTCTCTTTCCCTATGTAATCTGTTATCTTAGAAACAATCATCATTGATATTAGGTAAGAAATAAAATGACTGTATCATATTAAAAATGGGCAGAAGACCTAAATGGATATTTCTCCAAAGAAGACGTACAGATGGCCAACAGGCACATGAAAAAATGCTCAACAGCACTAATTATTAGAGAAATGCAAATCAAAACTACAATGAGGTACCACCTCACACCGGTCAGAATGGCTATCATTAATAAGCCATTCTGACCGGTGTACAATCACAATGGAAAACAGTATGGAGGTATCTCAGAAAACTAAATATAGAACTACCGTATGACCTAGCAATCCCACTCCTGGGCATATAACTAGACAAAACTTTCATTCAAAAAGATGCATGTACCCCCGTGTTCACTGCAACATTCTTCACAATAGCCAAGACATGGACACAACCTAAATTTCCATCAACAGATGAATGGATTAACAAGATGTGGTACATATACACAGTGGTATACTACTCAGCCATAAAAAAACATAATAATGCCTTTTGCAGCAAGATGGATGGAACTAGAGATCCTCATACTAAGTGAAGTAAGTCAGAAAGAGAAAGACAAATGCCATAACATATCACTTACATGTGGAATCTAAAATATGGCACAAATGAACCTATCCATAGAACAGAAACAAACTCATGGACATAAAAAACAGACTTTTGGTTGCCAAGGGGAAAGGGAAGGGAGTGGGATGGACTGGGAGTCCGGAGTTAGTAGATGCAAACCATTGCATTTGGAGTGGATAAGCAATGAGATCCTGCTGTAGAGCACAGGGAACTATATGCGGAACGTGATGGAGGATAATGTGAGAAAAGGAACATATATATATATAACTGGATCACTCTTCCGTATAGCAGAAATTGAAAGAATATTGTAAATCAACCATAATAAAAATAAAATATTAAGTAGCTACTAACAGTTTATGTTCTTTCCTTTCCTTTCTTCTTCACCCTATCTCCCTTGAAATATTCATAAAATCACATAAAGTAATACTAGATGACCACTTTAGAGAAATCAGGTATCAATCAAGATTTCCATAAATATAGAAAAATTACCATTATCCAATATCGAACAGAATCATAAAGCCAAACAAAAAGGCTTATGTAGAAAATAATTGATACTCACATAGTCTTGTACGCTGTACCCCCACATACCATGCACTGCATTTGTCGATTCTGGAGCAATTGTTAGAAAAAAGCCTATATCTACCCAATGAAAAAAAAATGATGCTTGAGAAAATAAAATACTGAAAAATAAAGAAATGGAAAAAAGACACTGGCATGAGTCTCAGGTGACTGTGTGTATTATCACAGTGGGAATGAAATAATATCTAAAGAGGCAATACTTGCATTTTTTGGTTTTGTTATTGTTGTTCAGTTTTGTTTTCATTTTTATATGCTCATTTTATTGTGGTAAATATTACAGAGCACTCCTCCTAGAAAAGCATTCTTATCTACAGCTTCAGCTCTAGGACAATCAACAGAAACAAAAATAAAACTTCCCCTCCATTAGAAGACACTCACAAGATAAATCCCTAATGGATTTTCCTAGGCTGATGCCTGTTAAGATGCAAATTCTGACTGCATACAAATGTATACTGAGGAGAAGGAGACGGGATTATTTTTCCTTCTGTACTGGCAAATCCCAGGATAAAAGTCTCCTCTACAAACATACTTTTTAAAAATATTTTACAGCATGACAATAACAGGAAAGATGTCAGAGAAACTTCACTTTGAAAAGTGATTTACCAAGAGAGACCAGAGCAAACTTTAGGAAGTAACTATTTTGGTGTTCTCAAAATAACTTCATATTTTGAAACCCAGTGTATTCTTTTATAATTGTAATCTAAAAATATTTTCTGTTGTGTTTTCTGCTCTCTGTTTTGTTGTATATTTCCAATATTTGTTAGAAAAATTCCTTTAGATTAATTTTCAAAAATAAAACAAAAAGAATAAGTAGCTTGCTAAACAAGTAAAACAGGTATTTAACAACTATTTTATTTAATATTTCTCCCTACTATTGCCTTTTATCTTACAAAAAGTAATGACAACTGGATAAAAAGTGAAGACTGAACATAGAATATGAACTGAACACAGTCTATATAACACCTATACCTCTAATCTAAAGAAATGACAAACAGGGTGTTATAAAAAAATGATGGATCAAAAACAACAAAGATAAACAAATATGAGCAGAATCAAAACCTTGAGAAATTCTTCAAAAATAAAAAATATTGGGATAAATTTACAAAGAAAAACAAGACAAAAAACCCTGCATATGTGTACATACATATATTACATGCATATATATGTATATGTATATATTACATATATACACTGGAAAGAACATGATAATATAATGAAATTCACAAAAACACAGGTCACAATTACTGCAGGTCTTACATTTATCTTCAGTCCTTTTGAATTGACCAGTCCTAGAAGCACACTTACTGCACAATTCCACTTCTATGAGGTCTCTAAAGTAATCAAACTC
The DNA here is from genome assembly GCF_054392235.1 of Sus scrofa. NCBI lineage: Eukaryota > Metazoa > Chordata > Mammalia > Artiodactyla > Suidae > Sus > Sus scrofa. The sequence continues at coordinate 182,326,208 of NC_139383.1, read as the reverse complement.
ATTAAAGCAGAGAATAGAACGGTTGTTTTCAGATGTAGTGAAAATTGGGAATTGTGATTCAACGGGTATAGCTTTTCAGTTCTGCAAGATGAATACATTATAGAGTACTACTGTACAACACAGTCCCTAAAGTCAACAATATGGTTTTGTCCACTTAAAAACTTGAGGGTGGATCTCATGTCAAATGTGTCTTATCTCTCTCTCATGCACAAGAGGCACAGGGAACCTTCTGGAGGTGATGAATATGTCTTTTACCTTGATTGTGTGATGGTTTCACAGGTGTATCCATATGTCCAAACTCATCAAACTGTATGCATTAAATATGTGCAGGTGTTTTTATACATCAAGTATATTTCAAAAGAGCTGTAAAAAAATAAATATCTGCTATATGAATCAAGTGCATATATCAAAAACATAATTCTGAACTTAAAAAATGAAAAAAAAAAAACCTTCATTTCTACAGAACTTCTCTATTCAGGGAAAGCCAAATATGAGGAATAAGAATGAGCAATGAATGACACCAAAAGAGTGATGGTTAGGGCAAATGTTTGGATAATGGCAAAAAAGAATACCTCAGTTTATATGTCACTTTTCTGTCAATGCCCTGGCTCAAAACTCTGGAGAGTTTTAAAATCATGTTTGAGAGCCAGGTATCTACCTATTTTGGAAGTCCCTGGCTGACTGCAATGTGACACAGTGTTGAGAACTATGACTTACAGCTGGAGTCAGCATAGTCTTGGTGCCAAATCTGGCTAGCCACCAGTTTTTACATGGTCCACAGATAAAACAATTTGATATAATTAAAACATTTGAAAAAGGTAACATTTTATGATGTGAAATTTATATAACTTTCATATATCAGGGACAGTATTTAAATTTCAATAAGTAAATTATTGGAATACAGCCATGAATATCATTAACTTATTATCAGAGGCTGCTTTTCAGTATAATGACAGAACTGTATAGTTCTGATAAAAATTACAGATGCCAAACCAAGATATTTAATCTAGCAATTAAAAATAACATTTCCTTGGAGTTCCCATTGTGGCTCAGCAGGCTATGGACCCAATGCGTATCCATGAGGATGTGGGTTTGATCTCTGGCCTCGCTCAGTGGATGAAGTATCTAGAGTTCCTATGATCTGTGGTAGAGGTTGCAGAATGTCTCAAGTCTGGCATTGCTGTGGCTGTGGCAAAGGCCGGCAGCTGCAGCTTCAATTTGACCCCTAGCCTGGAAATTTCCATATGCCATGGGTGTGGCCCTAAAACGCAAAAAAAACAAAAACAAAAAAACAAACAAAAAAATAAAATTAAAAATAAAAATTTCCAACTGTGGCTTAGAGAACACAAACATGTTTTCCAAACTTTCCTGACGTAAGTCACCTGAAACAGTTTTTTAAAAAAGTCATATTCCATATATGGAATCACAAATCAGCATACAATGAGAAAGATCTCATTCTCCCAAGCACCAAGAAGATCCCAATATGGCAGTTTGTGAAAACTTTGAGAAAAGCATGGCATGGATGTACAGAAATTAGAGTCCTTTGAGAATACAGAATAAGATTTTAACGAAGTAATATGACATCATGGTATCCACAAATAATTAATTTTAAATCTTGGAAATTAAAACTTGATCTTCAAAGTAAAAACTTTTAATTGAAATGCTAAATAACAGGATATACAGCTGAAAACAAAGTGATTTGACAAATTCATTCAGTCTATACTCCAATGGAGAGAGAAAACTGGGAAAATTAAAATTTGCAACATTAGAGTTTACCTCATTAATTTTGGTTCAAAGAAAACAAGGAGACTAGTGATTAGAAGCCAATAAAATGTATAAAATAAGAGAAACTTTCTTTAATGGCTAAATAAACTCAGAAATGATTGGACTGAAAGAGCTTATTTAATAACTAGCTGAGCAAATAAAAGTACAAATTAAATCAATCAACATCTTTGACACTGCCAAAGGACTTATTAGAATCTTCCAGAGAAACACACATACTTATAGATTCTCTACAAACGAGATAAATTTGTTTGATCACAGGCATCAATGATGGATGCTAGAAAACAATTTGGTAACATGAATGTTTAAAAATAAAGCTGTTGGAGCCCATACTCCTGTATCCAACCAAAATATTATTTAAATGATATGCAAAGAAAATGATAAATACATAACCATAAGATCAAATTTTGATAGCTCAAAAATACAAATGACCAAGAATATATAATAAAACTATATGTAACCTACTAAAGATATAATGCATATTTGTATCAAACACATATCACAGAATTGCCAAAATGCCATTTAAACTCAACAAATTCCAAAAAATGAAGCTTCTTCATGTGCACTGCCAACAAAGCAATAAATTTAGGAATTGAAAAAATAATTGGAAATAAAACATATTTAGTCAGAATATTTACTGAGAACCCTTCTTAATAACACTGAAGTTAAAGCAAAACTGAAATTAGAATGACTTTAAGGTAAGCCATGATAAAAGCAATCTGTATCAAATCATGAGGTAGGTTGACTAAATGACACGCAGGAGAAAACATGATTTCATATTGTAAGCTCTATGGAGACATATCAGCAAATACTAAGAAAAGAATATTATATTAAAAAATAACTTAAGCTAACAAAGCAAGAAAAACTAAAGTAGAACAACATATTTTATAGTTAAGGAAGAAACAAAGAAGCCAGAAGAAGTAGTAAATATACTGGTCAATACACTGTTACATGTTTTGGAATAAAAACAGTATCTATTTGAACTTTAGCAACTGAATTAATGTCACCCAACTAACAGATTAAAGAAAATAAAATACATGCATTCAGACAAAGCACTTGATAATATTCAATATGCATTCATCTAGGGAAATAGTGATATTTTTCAAGTTTATTTTCCAAGTTTATAACTAAAGCTAAGATATTTATAACCATTCCTTCATGATGCAAGATGATGATAGCAATATTTCTACCATCACTAACATTGAACTAGTTACTGGTAAACCTAAACAATATAATAGAAAGGAATACAGAGTGGGTTGAAAAAAAGAGCTAAAATGTTCAGAATTTGCAAACTGTAAAGCACATTTCTAGAAAATTTAAGAGTTTTGATTGGAAGACTATAGGAAAAAAAAAAAAAGAGTGAGTTCAGATTTTGTTTTGAATTTAAGTTTAAAGTAAAAAGTCAGGTTTGAGCTATCGCAAAGGTGCCATGACCAATACAGAGGCCTACTGGTCTGAAAAGATGCCAGAAGCAAATAATTTGTGGTTAAACAAATATGCAGAAATTAATATTTAGTAAAGAAGTTATAACAATATTGGTAGATTACACAAATTTTATCTAAAATTGTTTATTTCAATTATTCTCTAGGTAAGTGGAGAAGGAATTTTGTTGCCATTTAACCGGCAGTTTAGAAGTTCAGTGCATTCAGTTGTTCAGAAGAGTGACTTGGTAAGAAGGAGATGGCTAAAGCAGCAAGGGCTTTATTTGTTTAAGGTGAGTCCTGTTAGGCTGAATTGCTCCCTCCCTAAAATTCCTATGCTGAAGTTTTAACCCCCAGGAATTTGGAATATGAGTGTGTTTGAAGAGAGGGTTTTTAACGTTGTAATTAAGTTAAAAGCAAGTCCATGAGCTGGACCCTAATCCAATAGGACTCTTCTTATAAGAAGAGGAAATTTGTATACAGTTAAGGATAAAGGGAAGATCATGTGAAGCTATAGGGAGAAGACGACCACCTACAAGGCAGAGAGAGAGGCCTATGAAAAATGTCAACCCTGCTGACATGTTGATCTCAGACTTCAAACTTCCAGAACTGAGAAAATAAATTCCTCTTTAATCCACCCAGCCTGCAGTATGTGGTTATGAGAGCCCTAGCAGACTAATTAATACAAGTCACCTCCCATTCTCATTTCTTAAGTCCACATTTTGTGATGAAAGAAACCAATCTTTCCAACCAATTGCTTAATAAATGCCCACATTAGCAGTGCACTCCCTTCTGCTTGCAAATAAAGAGGGACATTTCTGTACTCTGCAGTCTGTATAAAAAGATGAAGCATAGCATTGAAAAGCAGGAGAAAGATTTATCTCTCAAGAATGCTTCATACTCTATCCTTAGAGCCAGATATTGCTCCAAAACAAAAACTATGAATGAAGCTCAGTTCTTTTCTCCAGGATCTAGTGACTAGACTCTTGTGACAAAATTCTTAAAAATTATGGGAATATCATAGGAATACTTCATTCTAATGGATTTTTCTGAATTAAATATGTTGGATTATTTCACTGGGTATCTGAGAAACAAGATATGTCATAATTGTGTCTTCCTCTCATAAGTCCTGAAGCTTTATTTTAAAATATCTTTTAACTGAAAATTATTTGTTCAGCACTTGGTATTGTAAGAAAAGTCTTGAGGAGGTGGGATCAAGACAGTGGAGTCATAAGACATGGCGCTCACCTTCTCCTACACTCACATAAAAAATAAACCATCTACATGTAGAACAATTCACACAGAACATCTGCTGAACATTGGAAGAAGACCTTAAATCTCCAAAGAGGACAAGAAACCCTTCACATAACTGGGTAGAACAAAAGGAAAAAAAAAAAAAAAGAGAGGGAGAAGAAGAGGAAAAAAAAAATAAGACACTCCTGAGAGGGAGCTGTGAAAGAGTAAAGGAACCCACACTCTGCAAAGACACCTAACTGACTGACAGGGAGATGAGCTGAGACAGAGGGACCACAAAGCCTCAGAGAAAAGTGCAGCAGCTGGATTGAGGAGAGCAAAGCAGAGCCAGAGCCACACAAACCATCAGTGCCACTGCCCCAGATACCATAGCCTGAGTTGGGTTGGGGTTGGGCACTGAGACTCAGGTTCATAGGGTTAGTTCCAGGGAGATGACTAGGGTTGACTGTGTGGATACAGCCGGAGGGGCTTGGGAGCAGAGCCTTCTTCAGAAAAGAAGAAAAGTCTCAAATCAACGACTTAACCTGCCACCTAAAAGACTTAAAAAAAGAACAAAACCTATAGTCAGCAGAAGGAAGGAAATAATAAAGATCAGAGAGGAAATCAATAAAATAGAGATTCAAAAACACAGCAGAAAAAAATCAGTAAGGCCAAGACTGGTTCTTTGAAAGGATAAACAAAATTGACAAACCTCTGGCCAGACTCACCAAGAGGAGAGAAAGAACTCATACAAAATAAGAAATGAAAAAGGAGAAATCTCAATAGATACTGCAGAAATACAAGAAACCATAAGAAAATACTATGAACAATAATATGCCAACAAATCTGACAACCTAGAAGAAATGAACAACTTTCTAGAGACTTACAGCCCCCAAAAACTGAATCAAGAATAGATCAACTGAACAGACCCATCACTACAAATGAAGTTGAATATGTAATAAAAACACTCCCTATGAGCAAAAGTCCAGGACCAGGTGGCTTCACAGGTGAATTCTACCATAAAACATACAAAGAAGAACTTGTACCCATCCTTCTTAAACTTTTCCAATATGTTGAAGAAGAAAGAATAATCTCAAAGACAATCTATGAAGCCACCATCACCCTAATACCAAAACCAAACAAAGATACTACCAAAAAAGGAAAATTATAGGCTGGTATCTTTGGTGAAAAGAGATGCAAAGATTCTCAAAAAATTTTTAGCCAACCACTCCAATTACATATAAAAAGATCATACCCCACAACCAAGTGAGATTCATCCCAAACTCACAAGGATTGTTCAAAATATGCAAATCAATCAACATAATACACCATAGTAACAAAAGAAAATTCAAAACCACATGATCATCTCAATAGATGCAGAAAAAGCCTTTGACAAAATCCAACATCCATTCATGATAAAAGCTCTTACCAAAGTGGGTAGGGAACGTAACTTAATAAAAACCATTTATGACAAACCCACAGCAAATATAATAATCAATGGAGAAAAGCTGAAAGCCTTCCCATGAAAATCTGGAACAAGACAAGGATGCCCACTCTTGTCACTATTATTCAGTGTAATACTGGAAGTCCTAGCTGCAGCAATCAGACAAACCAAAGAAATAAAAGTTATCCAAATTGAAGAGAAGCAGCAAAATTGTCACTGCAGAGGCTTGAGTTGCTGATGTGGTGCAGGTTTGATCCCTGGCCAGAGAACTTCCAAACTCCAGACAAAAAGTAAAAATAAGTTAAAAAATAAAATATGTTTTATGAGAAGAGTAACATTTTATGAATATGAGAAATAACTTTTTATAAATATAATTATATTTTTAAGATAATTCAGATATTTGACTTATTTTTTTTCCTCTTAAATCTAGTCTCACTACAATTACATTAAGTTGAATTAGTAAATGTACATTGCAGTTCTCAATTATGGTGTCCTTAGGGTTACAATAGAAAACATAAACAAAAGAAGAAATTTTATTTATGTATTATTTAGCCCCTTATTTTTATTTATTTTCTTCTTTTTCCCTTTTTTTCTTAATTCTAACTTAAGTAGAAATCATGTCCACCTATAATATAATATGATTCTAATTTAAACAAAGTAAAACAAAAAGCTATTTCTTAAACCACATTAGTAACACATTAAGTATATAATATCAATTATATCTGATATATTTTTATATATGATATAATATATATAAAACATTTGAATTTTTACCTCAAATATTTAGATAATATTTAGAAATTATGAGCCCAGCTTTTGGGAAATACTCCTACCTTTTATAAGACTTTATTTGAGAAGAGTCAGCATAAGAACTTGTGTATCAGTGTGTACATATGTGTAATTAGCATAATGGAAAATAGTTTGAGAGCTAGCTCTCCAGAAAAGAAGCACTCAGTAGTAAATAATGTAATTGATTCCATTTGGGGTTTGATAGACCAGAATGGACAGTGGAATATTAGACATATAAATTAATTCTACTGCCTTAATCCATTTGAGCTGCTACAACAAAAACGCTATATTCTGGGTGGTTTATAACAAAAAATTTCTTTGTAAAACAAAACATGTTATGCACTTCCAAAATACAGTGGCAATGGCAGGACACGCATAAGATAAACATTCTCATTTCAAAATGTAAATTGCAAAGAAGAAAAGAGTGAAAGGTTCTCAAATAAATTCAGTTGCTTGCAGGGAGCCGAGGAGATACAGAGACTTGAAAAAAGGACCTTGCCTGACGGCAGAAAAACCTGAAGGCAGGTTCCTAACCAAGGAAGGAAGCTGACCTGAACGGTACATGCTAAAGGTGGGCTTCTGGTCAGGATGAAAGCCTGCCTGTATGGTACAAGCTGAGGGCAGGCCTCAGGTTATATGGCTCTCATTTTGATGTTTATGGGAAAGAATTGGGGCTTTCCTGGGAAAAAATTTTCCATGTTTGCACTGGAGAACATGGATTGTTTCTCGGGTGACCTAGTCTTTCCTGTTGTTTTATTTGTTATTCAGTTTTCCTCAGTCTTTCCTGATTATTTACTTATTATTCTTATTTTCCATTCTTATTTTCCTGTGGTGATTTGTGATTTAACAAAGTTATAACAATAATATAATAAGAATTTCATCCTGAAGGACTTCCCCCTATTTAAATCCAACTTAGTTAAAACATAGTGTTTATCTATTAACTAGTTATATAGTAAATTTTGGAGTAGGATTTTAATGAGATTCATAAAAGTTAGACATATATTATCCAAGAAACCTAGCTGTGAGTTTTGTCCTTGATTTTAAAAGCTTTTAAGTGATAGCTAGTTTAGTTAAGTTGGTTTATATTTACTTACACTATCTCCCTGACATAACACTTTGAAGATAAGCACCAGTCTACAAACAAGATTTGTGAATGCCAAATTCTTGTGTTTTATGGCCTCTTCAAAGTACTCACTAAGTTTAGTTAAGATAGAGATCTTAAAACAGGATGCATAGCTGCTATACCACATAATAGTTAACCAATGTACTTTTAACACTGTGATGTAATCTGTAGTGAAAAACTGTCTATATAATCAACCACTGTTGCCAGTAAAGTTTGAGCAGTCCAGCGCCCTGAAAGAAGGGACAAAGAGTCTGTCTCCGTATTTGTACATTCGCCGATGCCGTCCATCTTCTTTGGGAAAGTATACTCCCTGGCCGCTGGAGCTGGCCTCTGGCAATTGCTATTAAGTCAGATTGTAGGGTTTTAAAATATAAATTTGAAGGGGACACAAAAATTTTGTCTATAACAACTGCCATCTGCTAAACAAACATGTAAAAGAACTTCAAATCTTCTTTTTTAAACTATTATACCGATCTGTCTTTCTGCTGCTTGGGATGAGAACACAGAATATTTCTATAACTTAAGTTTTGAAAATGGTGCAGTGATACCAGAACTAGAAGCTATCTATTCATAGAGATTTTAAGAATTCTGAACTTTCTTAAAGTAAAAACATTAAAAGGAAGATTTTTCCCCAGCAAGGTCAAAACACATATTGTTTTGTCCTTTGAAGTTTAAGAATTTTTTCAAATAAACTTTCCAACTCTTGATTTTCTGTATCTGTCTTTTAAAACAACAACAACAAAAATTTATAATATTTAAAATGTTATATATGAGTGACATTGAAATATAATATTTAAAAGAAAGTCATTTAAGTTAAAAATCCTTTCCCCTAGAGTACACACATCTTTCTAGACACTTATTACTCAACTTGAATGGTTTATTATTCCAAACCTTGTTATCTAATACAGGCTGCAAGTAACATTTTCATAAGAAGAAATTTTTAAGACATAAAGACATATTCTATCTATAAAAAAGTCCAAAAATATTCTGAGAGCAGCAATTTACAGCTTTTTAAGTGTAAAGGGACCAAATTATTATTTCAATACTTAAACAGATAAAGATGTTGGCTTTTTCAAAGATACTGAAAGTTTTGTAAAAGAACATTGTATCCTAGTAACTATTATTATCATTCCATAAATCTCAGAAAGGAATATTTCCATAAAAAAGAGGCCATTACATATAGTAAATTTTCTTACAGCCAGAGATATATAAAAGAAATAATCGTAACTTATTTTGCATTATGAAGATAAAAACACATAATAGCATGTGAAGGAAATCAATCTGTAAATGAAAGTTTGATTATTAGATATGTATTGTTTGAAGTAATTTTTTAAGAAACATTTAACATCAGTTTAAAGTTATTTAAATAAATTAGGGTATATGTATACATTCATATTTTAGTATATTCTATAATTGAAATTTGTAGAAAATAACATCTTCATATTTCCTAAGCTGTACAGAACTTTTCATTCTTAGTTTACTTTATTGCAACATATTTACTTCTACATAACATATTAAAAGTGACATTGGGTATTGTGTAAACTACTTTTTAAACATTATATGAGATCCAGGTAATGGAAGAGGAAAAACAATAAATTTTCTGGTTATTTACCAACCATATAGCTGTTGTGTTGTCTTCCTCAGTAGATTTTGTCCTGCTTGAGTCAAGACCTGTTAGGTCACCCTGAAAAAGCAGGGGGGAGCTTTTACTAATATTTGGTTCAGATGTTGAGAGTGATGACACCACACAGGGCAGGGCTCTCAGGTGTCAGAAAAGAGAGCCAACAAAGGAGACTGGCTCAGGGTGTTTTACTATGGTTGGAGGTGGGGTAGGAGTGAGGTGGGAGCTCTTGTGGTTTGAATTTCCTATAATGTCAAAAGAGAGAGCACTGAGGCTCTCTTATTAGCTTGCCCAGATGTAGGGGAAGGAGGGGGGAGGGATGATGTTCAAAAGTTGTTAGCAGGTAAAGATCCAAAAATGGAATCAGATCCCTGCTTGGTCATTCATCTTGGAGTAGTTGTGCCTGAGCATTTGAATAGTCACCCAAATGAAAGCAAAGACATTCATATTTTGTGAGGCAATGTTAAAAACAAAATCATTATAATGATATATCATTTCATTAATAAATTAGGAAGACATTGTGTTTGAAGAATTAAGAATAGTAATAATATTTAATATTTTATGCTTTCCCTAAAGTACTTATATTGTAAATCATATACTCTTCAGATTTCTTAGGGTGTATTATTATTCCTATTTCAGAATATTAAAAAATATGCAGTCTGCTTCAACAAAGTAGCTTCTTAATGCTATACTAACTGGAATGAAAAGATATTTCTTTTTTTCTTAAAATGTTCTTGATTTGTAACCCATTTTAGTCTTGATTCATATTTTGTTTTCTGTCTCTTAAGATAATATAATAGGGGGAAGAAACAGGTTATATTATGGAGATCTGAAAATATTATGAATTATGTTACCATAACATTAAAATAGTGGAGGACTTAGTAAGTTACTTATATCCTACATTTGATTAATTCCACTCACAAAATAATCAAACACAATCCAGAAAAATTTTGATCTAGATGAACTTTTATATTGGCTCAGTAGTACTGAAATAATAATAAAAATTATTATTAACAGCAATAAAAAATTTATCCTAAAACTCCAATCTTCAGGATAGGTACCTGAAGAAGGAGATAGTTTTACAGCATAGAGTAAGGCTAGGCTGCCTTGAAGCTAGGTTTCTATTCTTCCACAGAGCCTGAAACATAGAGCACTATTTTCCTTGAGGATTACATTTCAAAGGGATGGCCCTAGGGTCTTGAAAAAGACAGTCCTGGATTATAAAACTGGCAAGAAGCTTTTTAAAAGAGTTAAATCTCTTAAGAGTTCTTTTGTGGTGCAGCAAGTTAAGGATCTGGTGTTGTCACTGCAGTGGCCTGAGTCCCTGCTGTGGAACAGATTTGATCCTTGGCCCAGAAACTTCCACATGGCAAACACCTGGTAAAAGCAAACAAAAAAATAAATAATATAAATAAAAGGAGTTAAAGTTTCTAAGGGCAGAGAAAGAATTTACAATTGAAAGTTTTCTAAACTAAGGATCTAGAAAAAGTGGAACCATGGTTCTAGAGTCAGAAAGAAGATTGTCTAAAGTTTTGTCAAGCTGAGGGGAATGTTAAGGCCATTACAGTCATTATTCATCAAAGGAAAATATATATCCTTTAGGTTTAATCCTTTTTCTAGAAATGAAATTCTACTTTAAGGTCAGAAAACTTTACAAAGTTGTAACAATGTCCTGGTTCCCAACCAGTCTTAATTATTTCCTATAATTTAAATGTTCCTCTAATGTTTCATTCATTCACGGCATTCACATGTGTATTGCAAAGCCTGGCTCTCCCACTATGTAGTGAGTTATTTAAGATTAGTGACTATATATATAGAGAGAGAACTAGAAAAATGAATGATGTTTCCCAAAGCTGAGTCAGTAAGAATCTAGTGGATTCTAAAGAACATGTCAGTGATTATCTTTCATGAATAATTAAGAATTCTGTAACCTGACCCCCTTGCTGTACAGTGGGAAAATAAAAAAAAAAAAAAAAGAAAGAAACTATTTTCAACCAGCAAAAAAAAAAAGAATTCTGTATACAGGAGTTCCCCTCACTGCTCGGCAGTTAATGAACCCAGCTAGGATCCATGAGGATGCGGGTTTGATCCCTGGCCTCGTTCAGTGGGTAAAGGGTCTGATCTAGGTCATAGACATGGCTTGGTCCACACCTTACTGTGGCTGTGGTGGAGGCCGGCAACTCTAGCTCTGATTCGACCCCTAGCCTGGGAACTTCCATATGCTGTGGGTGTGGCCCTAAAAAGCAAAAAAAAAAAAAAAAAAAAAAAAAAATTTTATATATGAATGTTTGTATAATTTTAAATAAGCTATTTTGATGTAAAAATATTTGTCAAGGTTTTTATATTTCTAAAATTACTTTTGTTACTCATCTTTCAAAAATAAATTACCCAAAATTCATAATTAATTATTTTGGAATGACATTTCTAATTGAAAAAGATGGACCTCATCCATAGCTGCTGTAATTGATTATCACTAATTATCTTACTGAGGAATTGGTCTCTTCTTTTAAAAATGATTAGTAATATCAGAGGCACGAGGTTTTCTTTATGGTATACTGCTGATAGCAATGCCAAAATTAAAAGATACTTCATTATTCTAGCGTCTGATCTTTCTAGCCAAATTGATTACATACACTTGGCTTCATAAACAAAAGTTTACATATTTTTATTGTTTATGCTTAAGAGATTTATCAAGTATATTTTATTTATATGACAAATTCTCTGAATTTTTGTTATTTTATATTTAAGTACCATTTATTATTAGAAAAAATCTGATAAATCAACTGCAAATTTTTCTCAGTATTGAAAACAAAAATATATATAATATAGAGTTCATAATAGTTTAACATAACACAGTCAGCCTTCTGTATCTGCAGGTTGTGCAACTGTAGATTCAACCGTGGATGAATTTTTTTTTAAATTTCAGAATGTTCCAAAAGGCAAACTGAGATGATTTAAAGTATATGAGTTAATATGCATAGTTTATTTGCATATATTATGACATTTTATATAAGAGACTTGAGCTAGTTTTTTGGTATCCATGAGAGGTCCTGAAACTAAACCCCTGCAGATACTGAGGGGCAACTGTGCAATATAATTTCATACAGTTTAATATTCTTCCATGAGAAGCAGCAGTTTAAGTTCAGAGAGAGAAAGGGGAAAAGAAAAAGAGTATGTTGCTCAGTAGAATAAATTTTTAAAAGATAAAATAAGTTTCTTTTAAAACTCAAATTCACATAGCATTTATTAAAAACATGGATTATACATTCTGATTTCAACTTTAGAACCAATTAAATTACATGAACCTCATTATATGTTTTCCTCAGAGACTTTAAGATCAATGTACCATCCATAGCCCATTAAGGATAAATGTTTTACACATCTTTTTCAGTAACTATATTGGTAGCTGAAGCATGTGAAAATTTTACCACTGGGAGTTTTAAGATAAATGGAAAAAGTACATCTACAAAGAAATATTTGAAGGGAAATTTCCTTCAAACTGGAGGATCTACTATCATAGGTACCCCCCCCCAATTTGTGTGTGCATATATTTAAAATTGTTATAATTTGGGGAATATTAAAAATATAACTAGAGATAATAAAAAGTTTTAAATTTAAAATAACCAATCACTATGTTAAGCACTGTAAGTGAAATTTACTTTTTCATATATTGAAAATACTAGATTTTAAATGAAATTTATATTTCAGAGTATTTCTTACTGTAGTATTCCTTTCCCTTTGTTCATTTATATTAGAACCTTTTCCACCCTCACATTATGATTGTCTTCGATTGTAAGATGTCCTGGTCATGAGAAAGTTTTATCTGTTGAAGTATATTTTTATAAATATTAGTAGGGGGAGTTCCCGTCGTGGCGCAGTGGTTAACGAATCCGACTAGGAACCATGAGGTTGCGGGTTCGGTCCCTGCCCTTGCTCAGTGGGTTAACAATCCGGCGTTGCCGTGAGCTGTGGTGTAGGTTGCAGACGCGGCTCGGATCCCGCGTTGCTGTGGTTCTGGCGTAGGCCAGTGGCTACAGCTCCGATTCGACCCCTAGCCTGGGAACCTCCATATGCCGCGGGAGCGGCCCAAGAAATAGCAACAACAACAACAACAACAAAAAAAAGACAAAAATAAATAAATAAATAAATAAATAAATAAATAAATATTAGTAGGTAAATTTTATGGAGAAAATGTGTCTTTTATAAATACATTATAAATCATAATATGTATCTTTTATAAATACATTATAGATCATAATATATTTCCTGACAGTCTACAGGTGAGGTGTTTTATCTCAGGTATTACTGCTTATAATGTCTCTTTTTCCTAAAATGCTTTAAGTTCCTTATGGATATTTATTCAGTACACATATCAGGAAAGCAAAATCAAAAAGCAAATATGTATTAGTGTTTTGAGAATTTACAATATAGATAAATATTTCTACTCATTATGATAAAATTAGAATATAAAATATTCACATAAGCTTATGTGGTATACAATAAAATTTTGAACTGACTAGTTGAGAGATGAATTTTCTGGAACTAGATATATGCAATTGAGAGGAGAGCCACTAGAACAAATTGCATAAAATATTAATAATTGGCCAGTTGAGGTCAATGACTATAAAAAAAAATCTTGAAAAGATAATTAGAACAATGGAAATGACAGAGTAAGAAAGAACATGTGTTTTTGGAAAGCACTGCAAGGGAGATGGTCTAAGTTCATTCTGAAGTACAGGAAAGTCCTAGCTAGAATTTACCAAAAATTTTATATAGTTTTGGCATACACATTAAGAAGATAATTAAAAACATGGGTGATTTTCTACTTGAATGTTTTCTAAATTATATTCAAAGAATTAGTTCTTGAAACATTTATAGAGGTTCTGTGTGTAAAATACTTTTATATATTCTGTTTAAACAATATTTTCAAAAGAATTTTTAATATAGAGAGAATCTCCGACCTTTCATATGAAGTATCATACATAGAAAATTTCTAAATGGGGGCTACTGTAGGAAAAATATTAAAATTATTTGACCTTAAATCATCAATGGGGCAGGAGTTCAACAACACATAACTTGGGGGAGATGCTCCAACCTTAATTTAAAATAGTTTTGTGTGTTTTATATTGGAGCAAATAAAATGAGTTACTGAGAAAATAATTAGTGATGGATGAAACTGTTTGACAACCAGTTTCATTATTTATAATACCAAAGTCTTTTTTTATTGTGTAATTGCATAAGAATGCCCATTTATAGCATATAAGTCACAATGTCATAATAAAAAAATGAAAGTAGATTAAATTCTTAATTTATGACTAATATCAAAATGTTATTGTTCTTTATATTGTTTTTTAACCCATTTCAATCATACTAGTCTTCAATCCATTATGAGTCATAATAACTATTTTTGTATACAGACATTATTCTCTAACATTATTTCTGATTATATATCTCATTAATTGTTGACAAACACATTGCAGAATAGTAGAAGCAGATATTATTTACTTAATTTTGAATATAAGGAAATAGAAATACAAAGAAACTACCAATGTGACTAAGATTCTAATGCAACCATATAGCATATTTTTATTCTATTATTCTATTATGGTCTGATTTGGGGAGACCTGTTTTATTAGGCATTTCATGAACACTTATTTTAAAATCTATGAAAAAAATATATATTTCTTATTGGTTCTATGTAATATTCATGCATGTTTCTTTGTTTCTGACAATTTACTCCTAATCTAGATACACTTTATTTGACTTTTAGAAATTAAAACTTATTCAGTTTTAGTGCATCAGCAGATGTATGAGAAAATTTTACTCCTTCTTTTAGAGATTCAGCTTCAATACAGTGAATATTATACAAACAACCTAACAAATCTGCAAAGAGACTGGTTTACTCGTCTCATACTGGCTATCAGCCCAGGGACTTTTTGGCTCTCCAAGCTACTAGTTCTGCTTCATTTTTCTACATTATATTTTTAAGCCTCACCAACTACTTATTTTTCCTTCATTAAGAAAGGCTACTGAGTATTTTTCATTTAACAACTTTAGTTTACACTGAAAATTTTGAATTAGTGAGTGGATACTTAAATAAAACAGATGCAACTAATGTGAAATACATAGTTAATTCAACCTTTTTTATAATACCATTCCTTTATTTTAACAAATAAGGGTTTTGCGATTTTCATGCTTTATAATAGAACTACAAATTTTAAAATATAGCATTCACTGGAACAAACCTCATAATTAGAACAAAGACATATAAGGAAAAATCATTTGGGTAAAATATTCTCAATGCTCTAGAAAACATTCATTCTAATTATGAAATAGTTATTAAAATGAAACATGAGGAATTAAAGATAGTAAATTAGAAAGTTATTTTAGCCTAAAAGGTACTTTTTAGTTGTTGTACATTTTATGTCAAGGTAACAAATTTCTAATTGACTCAGTCATAGAAATGTATTTAATGTCCTGGACATAAAGATATACTACACTTAAATTATGATAGGGCATTATTATTTTATTTTTAATTTTTTTTGTCTTTTTGACTTTTCTAGGGCCACTTCTGCTGCATATGGAGGTTCCCAGGCTAGGGGTCTAATCGGAGCTGTAGCCATCGGCCTATGCCAGAGCCACAGCAACGCGGGATCCGAGCCGCATCTATAACCTACACCACAGCTCATGGCGATGCCAGATCCTTAACCCACTGAGCAAGGCCAGGGATCTAACCTGCAACCTCATCGTTCCTAGTTGGATTCGTTAACCACTGCGCCACAACAGGAACTCCCGGGCATTATTATTTTATTGATAAAATGGAATTATCATAAATATATTAGCATAAAAATAAAATATTTTAAAGTATCAAGTTAAATACTCAGAACATATTTGTAACACAACTGTAATTTATTCTAGACATATTATACTAACCTGCAAGAAACTATAGTTCTCGAATTAAATTTAAGGAAAACACTAGTAATATATTTAACTGAAAATTTCTACGCAACATTTATACTTAAAAGGTACTTTTTTTTTTTTTTTTTTGTCTTTTTGCTATTTCTTGGGCTGCTCCCGCGGCATATGGAGGTTCCCAGGCTAGGGGTTGAATCGGAGCTGTAGCCACTGGCCTACGCCAGAGCCACAGCAACACGGGATCTGAGCCGCGTCTGCAACCTACACCACAGCTCACGGCAACGCTGGATCCTTAACCCACTGAGCAAGGGCAGGGACCGAACCCGCAACCTCATGGATCCTAGTCGGATTCGTTAACCACTGCGCCATGACGGGAACTCCTAAAAGGTACTTTTTAGTTGTTGCACATTTTATGTCAAGGTAACAAATTTCTAATTGACTCAGTCACAACTTTAGACTCCCTGTGGAACACAGGTTAAAAAAAAACTTTTAGTTGCCGAGACCAGCTCAGCAGGATGGGGCTGAAGAATGGGTGCTGTGGAACTTAAGGAAAAAGTTAACATAAAACAAGACACAGAGACATTTATCTTAAGTAAAGGCAGGAACTGGGGACTCAAGGTCTCAGGGACCAAGAGCCCTGCCTCAAGAAACCACACTGCTTTTATTGTGTTCTTGAGGATTATGTCAAGTGAAAACTTGAAAAAGGGGTTGTAGGGGCAGGATATAGGATAAGTTCTTTTATTATTTTAAAAGTCACTTAGCTGGTAGATGGTTAAACTTTTACTCTAAACTTTAGGCATTTAAGAAGCATTAGCATTTGAGTTAGCTATCTCTGCATAGAATTTCAGAGAATCCTCACTGTGCTTCCGCAAAAGGCATGCCTATTTGCTGAAACCCTGTGTGCCTAGGTTTGCACCTTGGTTCTCTTTGCTAATGCATATTCTGCTAATGACCACTCATAAACCACTTGGCCATGAGGTTCCTCTTTCTCTTATTCTTTAGAGGACATATCATGCTTGTGCAAATGATGTGCCAATCTGCACAGGTCCGGTGTGCCTAGACCAATGTCCTCATTCAGCTGACCCCGCGAATAACCCATGCCTTTAGGTCTTTGTTCTTAAGCTTAAGTCATTTACCATCACCGTGACTGTTTCTTAAGCAGGAAGACGGAACAAAGTAAGGAAGGACAAGATGGAGTTTTCAGCAAAGAGGCTAAGAAAATATTATAAAAACATGTCTCGCAACATTTAGTTAATGTTCCTTCTCTTTCATATTAGCTTTCTCCAATTATTATGATATATATTACCAAGTTTTTTCATATGTGGAAAGGCACAACTTGTCATCCATATAAAGCTCATTTAGAACAAAATTAAAATGAGATATTCACTGTAAAATATGTTCCATAGCATCACAGATTTTAAGTTCATTAAAGATAAAGATTATTTAACTGACAAGTAAATTCTATGTTCACATCAATAATTAGAATATGTATTCTGATTTTTCTACCATATGGATATGAACACTACTAATATCAATTGGTTACTCAAATTAATTTATTATTAATTACCTTCAAATTTTGATCAAAATGTATTTTAATCATTCAATACTTTTTCCTTCTTTGTCCATATTTGCATTCGATAATGTTTTCTGTCAGTTTTTCCTTTCTTTCTCACATTTCTATCTCTTCATGCTTTATAGTAGAAGTACAAATTTTAAAAGAGGCTCTAAATTTTTTTTTTCTTTTTAGGGCCACACCTGCAGCATATGGAAATTCCCAGGCTTGGGGTCAAATTGGAGCTGCAGCTGCCGGCCTATGCCACAGCCACAGCAATGCCAGATCTGAGTTGCACCTGTGACCTACACCACACCAACCAGATGCTTAAAACACTGAGAGAGCCAGGCACCAAACCTGCAACCTCATGAATACTAGTCTGGTTCATAACTGCTGAGCCACAATGAGAACTCCCCTAAATTCTTTTCATTGTCATTCTCTTCAGTCTCTTGTACTGATCTTTCCTGCTATGTAAATAAAATGAATTATTATGTCTCTAGGTCTAAAGTTTCCTCCAGTATTATCTTTCATTTTCACAAACCACTAGACAACATGGTTGATGAATCACTAAATAAAACAGATTTGAAGTTCCATGTTGAATGTATAATATATACATTGCAATTAGACTGTTTGATGCATTTCTCACTCATCTTCATTTCACTATAATTCTTTCAGTTATCTTGTTTTGCAAACTTGAAATTATTTTAGGTGATGTCCCTCTTTTACTACCTACATCTGAGTTTCCAAAACTATCTACTCTGACTTCATGCTTTTCATTTATAGCCATTTCTATGCATTTAAATTTATCTTTTTATCTAGACAAATTTAGTAACTTTCTAATTGATTTCCAGATTCCTAGCCCTTGACCTTCCATTTTTCCCCTGCACGATTTTCAGGTCTAAAGACCAATTTCAAGTATATTACTTCCTCAAAAACCTTTCTATGCAGATTCATTTTCCAGCTGAGTTATATATTTTTATAATTCTATGCAATGTCCTTCACAATGTACTTCAGTGAAAAAAATAAGACAATATATAGCATATTACTAAATATATTATATTACAAATAGAAAAATGAAGCATAGATGTGTTTAAATGTTTTCCATGAGAGAAAAGGAAAGTAGTAAAGGGTAATAAAAGCTATTCTTATATATGCCCTTTTTTTCTTATCACTGAAAGTTTGCATTATATTATATCATATTATATTATATTATACTATATTATATTATATTTTTTTATGGCTGCACTAGCAGCATATGGAAGTTCCTGGGCCAGGGACTGAATCAGAGCTGTGTAGGTTGTTGCTGTGGCAACACCAGATCCTTTAACACACTGTGCCAGACCAAGGATTGAAGCCACACCTCTGCAGCAATCTGGAGAGCCACTGCAGTTGATTCTTAACCCACTGTGCCACAGAAAAACCCTGAACCAAACACTGTAAAATGTTTAAAATGGTAGATTTCATTTCATGTAGTTTTGACCATATTTTTAAATACTTAAAAATATAAAGAAACATGAAAATTTAATATTTGAAGGCATTAAAAGTAGCATTAATTTTTTAGATTTATAGTGATGTTGTGATTGTTTTTTAAAAGTGAATATTATTAGGGTTACCCACTAAATATGTTCAACTAAAGTGATGATTCATTGGACATGATTCAAAGTAATCGGGAGGGATGTGGAAAGTGGTATAGATTAAACAAATTGAAAAAAACTGTACTTCTCGTTGTGGCTCAGCAGAAACAAACCTGACTAGTATACATAAGCATTCGGGTTCAATATCTGGCCCCACTCAGTGGGTTGAGGATCCGGCGTTGCTGGGAGTTGTGGTGAGGATCACAGACGTGATTAGGATCTGGCATTGCTGTGGCTGTGGTGTAGGTCAGCATCTGTAGCTCCTATTCAAACCCTAGGCAGGTAACTTCCATGTGCAGTGCCTGTGGCCCTAAAAAAGAAAAGAAAAGAAAAGAAAAGAAAAAAAAGAAAAAGTAAAATTACAATCCCTGCTGTTATGCATCAATGTTCCTTGATCCCTTAGCTGAGAAAACTATCCCTGGAGGATGAAATTTTTTTTAGGATTCTTCTTTCAGTTCCAACTTTTATTTACCACAAAAACAAATCTTAATGCTCTGATCCTTTTTTCTGAAACAATGCCAGAACTTCTGCCAAATCATATTTTGTAACAAAGTTGTAATAAAAAGTCAAGAAAAAAGAAATCATAAATTATATAGATTTCTTTGAGACTTTGTGCATTTAATTAGATAGAAAAGAATTGTTTCAAACATTGCATAAAGTTTGATATAATTCTTAACGGCCTCTATGTCCAAAAAGACCCAGACACAATGAACAAACATTCATCTATCCTGCCATACTCTGCAAATCATCACAAGACCTGCAATTCCTGTAATCAAGAAGCAGGCCTCCTGTCCTTCCTTGGGACTCACAAACCTCATTCTTAAGGTAAGGATGGTAAGGAATATATATCATTAGGGTAGATAAGAGGAAGATCAATCATTTATTATTAAAATCATTCGTATATTCAAAAATCACATTATTAAAAAAAAGAAAACAACTATCAACAAAGTCCAAGAAGTCAGCAAGATATTTTGGAGCAAAAATAATTAGATGATTTAGAAAACGCTCTCAGACACTTCCAATTTTGTGGTTGCACAAGCTTTGTCTCTCTACCCTGTGAGCTGATAGGCTCTAATGACAAAGGGCATGTTGGATGAGAAAGAGAGATTAGGGAAGATAAAAGTGCCTTGCTGCTACTGTGTCTGCAAGCAAGATGCAGGAGCATGAAACAGTTTTATTAATTCCACAAATACTTAGTGAGCAAATCAGTGTTGCTCTGAACTCAGAGAAGATGCAATCATTAACAATCTCCTTAAACAAGACTTAAGGCCAGGCTAGGGGTTAGTTACCAAAAGGGATGCCCATATTAGTGCTGTGTTGGAAAGGAGATGTTAAGCCATGATAATGCAAAGTGAAAGGTGAAGAGAAGCCAGAAAAACTGACCACTTGGACAACAATACTGACTTTCAGTGGGCAGAAAGGAAATATGCAAGCATTGGCAGTCAGAATTATCTAGTACCTTGTATTAACTATTTTCTGACTAAAAAATTACTCCTGGTATTATAAACGCAAACCCATACATGTGTAAAAACACAGAAGAGCAAACAATATGTTAGTGTAGTTATTCCTGAATATTAATGAGATAAATTTGCAGAGCTGTTCTACAATGATTCATGTTAATCATAAAGAGATAAAATATTCAAAGACATTTGAAGTGAACTCAATAAGTCACCTAAGACTGTTTCACAGTCTTGAATAGTTTGTCTCTAATCTTTATACTCTGAGTTTAATTTTCTCCTTCTTGCTATTCCAATAATGTTTAATACATGTGCTGTCTCACAGCTTTCTTACATATAGTGCTTTTTTTGTCCTCTGAAACCACCCCAACTTCAGAGAATTTTAAAAAGACAATAACAAAAAATCTTGACTCCAGTGAGGAAGAAAGAATTTACATTACCGTCAGTTGTCTATAACTGGTAATAGTTCAGCTAATAAAACAACTGACAATGGAATAGCCCTCAAATAAAGTAAAGTACATAGCCTCCTTGGAATCAGTAGAAACCAAGTCAGGAATTTTTTTCCTTTGTTTCAAAATCTTAACAATTTTTTTTTCTTTAGAGCACAAACTCCTCCCTGTGATTATAATAATCTCAAATAGATTTTTTTTTTTTTTGGCCACAAATCAGGTTGGTCTCATCTAATTGGGACTGATTATTTATAGGCAAACTGCCTGAGCTCTGTTGCCAGTGCTCTAATAAGTAAAGGAAAACTCAGCATAATTATAATATCAAATCTTAATCAATATTTTCCTTGAAGATGAAATCATAGTATGGACAGTAAGAGCACTAGCAAACTTCTAGAAACTTTCCACCTGAAATTCTGAAATATGCATATTAATAACAGTAATATCTGAAATATGCATATTAACAACATTTTACCTATTCAAATAAATTTGGGATGTCAGTGCCATTCTCCTTACTTAACAACTCTTTCTATACAAATAATCCAGCAAATCTAATTATTTCTGATAACCTCCTTTTCTAAGTTGGGAAAAATTGTCATTTTTCCAGAGACCCCACAGAGAAATATTTCAAGGATAATTTTACATATAAAAGTTATCCTGAAAGTTCTGTAGGTTTTTGTTTTTGTTTTTTTTTCTTTTCAAAATTAAGATTACCATTTAGATAGGCAGAAATCAAAAATCTCAAAAGATGACTCATGAGTGACTGGGAAATAATACTTGATAATCCCTTTAAGTGACAAATACAGAAAATAAGCTGATTGTAAAGAATCTCAGCTCTTTCATAAGTGAGGAAACATTGGTTCTTCGATTTTTTCTCATGAAATAATTAATGCTGAAATACTATCAACGTAAAGCACAGAATATTATTCTAAGAGGACATAGGAACTCTTCCACCTATTATAAGCAAAGACATCAGTAAATGAACCAAGGAAACAAGCTCATGGGAATAAAGAAAAATTGCTAATATTTGAACATATTTCACAGTTTCTTTTCAGACTCAGGTATTATAAACAAAAGCAAAGTATCCCTTTCCATGGTTTGTCCTTCATTACCAAGCTTTTCACATTCTGGAGAAATCTGACACTATTTGATCACAGACCTCAAGGGATCTGTGAGAGCAAAATTAAATTTATATTAATAATGTGATGCTCATCCTGTGGACATGCAATGTGTTAATTATTCCTATCTCTAAGTGAATCTACAAATAAGTACATTTAAACATTTCTCAGCTTTCATTTTTAATATAGTAAATATAAGTAGATAAAATCCACACTCATATTAAGGAAAACAACAACAAAAATTCTTTGGGGTCCTCAATTCTCAATAATTAAGAGTTTTAAAAGGTTTTTAAGAACAAAAAAACAAAAACTAAAACTAAAAAACAAGGCATAGAAAACCAAGCCTTAAGAAAAAACTACTTTTTTTCTTAAAAATTAAAGAGTAGTTTAATTCCACATTAATAGTTGTATTTTTCTCTCATTATTATTCCCAGCAGACTATCAACCACTAAAAATAGCTTATAACTTTTAATCCAATGAGTAAATTTTATTTCACAGATAAAACTAAGGGTTGGATAAATTGGATCTTTCATCATTCCAGGCACTTTGGTTGTTTAGTAGAATTCATAAATATACACAAAATAACTTTATATTGCCTAAAACTTCCATGTGCGGCTCTTAAAGTGGTAAAAGATAATATTCATTGACATGAATAAAAGTTAAAGATCCCCTATATTATATAAATATGTGAAGGAATTATATAACTTTAAAATTATGCTTGTAATTAATGTCATTATTATGTATTAACTAGTATATATATATATATATATAGGAATCTGATGACTATCAATAATAATCACTCCATATCAGTTCAAAGATTTAAGTTGCCCAAAGATCTTGAAAATTATCTTCAATCTGATATACTCTAAAACATAGTTACCTTGAAATAAAAAAGTTGTCAAAATAATTATTTTATTTATTTGAACAGGCATTTATTTTAGCTATTTCATTAACAAACTTCTACATGTTTTGGAACAGTAAATTAAAGTAGAATAAAATGTAATGTTTCAACTTTTTAACTTGTATTATAATTAACATTGATAAATCAGAGAGACATAAACATTTTTATTAAGCTAAAATAACTAGTCTTATTTACTTCAGATTTACCTAAAATCATATATACTTAAATTCTTAGAACAATTTAGAGTTTCTGTAAGAATAATTTTTCAAATATATTTATATTCCCACCAACAGTGAATGTAAATTGGTACAACCACTATGGAAAACAGTAATGGAGGCTCCTCAGAAAACTAAATATATATGATCCAGCAATCCCACTCTTGGGCATATTAAAAAAGATACATGCACCCCTATGTTCATTTCAGCACTATTCACAATAGCCAAGACATGGAAACAACCTAAATGTCCACTGACAGATGTATGGTTTAAGATGTAGTACATATAAAAAACTGAATACTACTTAGCCATAAAAAGAATGAAATAATGCCATTTGCAGCAACATGGATGCAATTAGAGATTCTCATACTAAGTGAAGTAAGCCAGAAAGAGAAATACCATTTGATATCACTTATATGTGGAATCTAAAGTATGACACAAATAAACCTATTTGCATACAGAAACAGACTCATGGACATAGAGAAGAAACTTGTGGTTGCCAACAGGGAGGGTGGAGGAACCAGGAGGATGAATGGGGAATTTGGGGGTGATAGATGAAAACTATTACATTTAGAATGGATGAGCAGAGATCCTACTGTATAGCACAGGGAACTATATCCAATCTCTTGGGGTAGAACATGATGGAAGATAGTATGAGAAGAAGAATGTATACATAGATGTATGACTGGGTCACTATACTGTACAGCAGAAATTGATACTACACTCTAAATCAATTCTACTCTAATAAAAATAAAATTAAAAACATATTTGGAGTTCCCGTCGTGGCACAGTGGTTAACGAATCCGACTAAGAACCATGAGGTTGCCGGTTTGGTCGCTGGCCTTGCTCAGTGGGTTAAGGATCCGGCGTTGCTGTGAGCTGTGGTGTAGGTTGCAGATGCGGCTTGGAACCTGCGTTGCTGTGGCTCTGGCGTAGGCCAGTGGCTATGGCTCCGATTCAACCCCTAGCCTGGGAACCTCCCTATGCCGCGGGAGTGGCCTAAGAAATGGCAAAAAGACAAAAAAAAAAAAAATATATATATATATATATATGTGTGTGTGTATATATTTAAAGTATTATATGTTGAATTTCCTTATTTTCTGATATTTTTAAGAGTATTTTTCTGTTAGCCAGCCAGAAAATTATCCCTTTATAATCTAATTTATTAATATTCTCTGTAAATAGGACAATATTATATAATCACATAATGGGACAGAAAGGCTTTTCTGAATCACAGACATATAGACACCAAGATAGTACAAATTATATAGTTTTGGCCACAGGTCAAATTCATCAATGCTAATATCATGAGTAATTCTTCTTTCCAGTGGGTTGATGTGCTGAAAATAGACATACAAAAAACAAATAATGACAAGCTAATAAACAAAATTCACTGCTATCTCTAATCCAACAGAGAATGGATCTCTATAAATGTATTGGTCCATTCACAGATCACCAAACGATCAGATGATAAAACCAAATTCACAATCATTTTGTCACAACTGGGGAGTCACTTATCAGATGTAAGCAAAGCAGGAACAGAAACAAAACAAAATCAGTAGAGGAAGGTAAAAAGTGCTAGAGAAACAACAAATCAGCAGAGCTAAAATTCTATTCGTGCTTGAAACACCTGTGGAAGCCAAGAAAAGTAGAAAAGTAGTGAGCTTAAGCAGCACATGTAGTACTTTTCTCCAGCAAGATGGATTACCTAGCTTCAAGTGGATCCACTAGGCATCTCAATAAATGATATCCCAAAATATTAAAGGATTTTTTTTAAAGGAGGTAACACTGTTACGTAGGATAGGATAGGATAGGGAGCCAGACCTGGGTGAGACTGAACAAGCCATTAAGTATCACTGAAAACAGGATGCCTGCAGTTAAACAATAAGAAAACAAGCAAGCTTGTAAAGGGACTCTGGGTGGGAGTGGGGAGGATCTTTCCCATAACCAGGCTGTCCCTGGTGCAGATGAGGTATCCTGCCTGAGACCAATAAGAAGATCGAATATGCCCCATGCAGAGACTAATCAACACTCAGCCCTCATGCATGTACAATGAGCCTGAGCTGGGAAAAATCAGGTCTTCAGTCTGCAAAATGGGGATATAAAGGGAAACCCAATTGTAAAGCAGGGTCAGTCCCTACTCTTGGGGTGGCCTGCCCTCCCTCTTAGAGTGTACTTTCACTTTAATATACTTGCTGTAACACTTTCACTTTGATGAACTTGCTTTCTAACACACCGCCTCTTCAATTCTTCGCTGTGCTCCGACAAGAACTGGAAAGACAACACAGCTATAACAATTCTGTAACTCTCACAGGAATCTAAATGGCTCACATGACAAATATTTTGTTACTCATTAATTAATAAGGGGGCCTGTAAGTAAGAACTTACAACCAGTATAATTATATAATTAAATAAGAAATGCTGAAATAAATTTGAAAAAAAAAAGTAGAAACTGTTAAAAACTTTTTCTATCCACAAGATAATAAGCAATTGCATTGGCTACACAATTTACACATGAATAGATAAAATAATCTTCACTGCTTCAGGTTATCTACAATTTACAGAGTTGTAAAATACCTCAATGACAATGAAAGGTGCAAAGCCCCTGTAGAATCAGATAAACAAGGAGGAAGATAATAATCTCTCAGTGCATTTCAAGTCCTTCACAATTTGTCCTGATAACAGCAATTAAACACCTTCAAATGGTAATTTCTGTGTCAATCTTTGTCCTTTTAAGCATGGTGTTTCAATGATACAGAATTACCTTTGCACATATTTTTCTCAAGGCCTTGTTCATTGGTCAGTATAAATTTTAATCACTCTTGTTCATCCTTTTTTTTTTTTTTTTTTTGTCTTTTTGTCTTTTTGCCATTTCTTGGGCCGCTCTTGCGGCATATGGGAGGTTCCCAGGCTAGGGGTCCAGTCGGAGCTGTAGCCGCCAGCCTACACCAGAGCCACAGCAACGCGGGATCCTAGCCGCATCTGCAACCTACACCACAGCTCACAGCAACGCCAGATCGTTAACCCACTGAGCAAGGGCAGGGAACGAACCCGCAACCTCATGGTTCCTAGTCGGATTCGTTAATCACTGTGCCACGACGGGAACTCCCTCTTGTTCATTCTTTACTAATTTTATCCCATGTATCTCAAATAGATGAAAAACTTATTAAAGTTCTTATATTTTAATCTCTTCTCTCCTTAGTTTCCAGACATAATCTAGTATTCTCACTACTATTGTACCTCCTAGGTTGTGAATTAACAAATTCAAATCTCTCTCTTTCTTCCATAAACACTAACACACTAATGTACATTCTTAATATTGGAATTATAGGCTGTGTTATATGCTTATTACACTCATTTTTAAAAAGTATTTACAATAAAAGCAGTACTTTTTCTGGGAGTTCCCTGGCAGCCTAGTCATAAGGATCTGGTGCTTTCACCACTGCAGCCTGGGTTCAATTCCTGTTCCAGGAACTGAGATCCCACATCAAGTTACTCCACACCAAAAACAAACAAACAAAAAAGTAGTAACTTTTCTTTTTAAAAAATTAAAGAATAAAATATTAAATTTTAAAAAAATAATGCTCTAAAATCATCTTTTAAACTTGTAACTCATCATTGCTAATTTTTAGAAAATTGTATGTCATTAATTATTAATACTGAATATAAATATTTCATTTTCTGTAAAGGTTTAAGATGCAAAATAGTCTATGCATTTAATGTCTTAATGGTTCTATATTTGTGAGAAGATTTTATGAAATTAAGTTCTTTAATAGTAATGACAGTTAAGCCTTTAAAACATGATGCCTTGGAAAATTCCTGCCTTTATTTTCCATCTAAAATAAACAATTAAAATGTAAAAATAGAAAGTCTTCCCTACAAAGAATAAACATAAATTTCTGTTCTATTTATTTATTTTTATTCTTTTCTATTCTATTCTCATTTATACATTTGTTGTTCCACTATTGTTCCAAGTCTTGTCATCATATTTAAAAAACTCTTCACTCATAAATTTGATTCAAATGTATTAACTTTTTTTTATCTCCTTTCTTGACTCAAAGTCAAGCACATACTTTGTATTGACTAAATGTTTACTCAACAAATGAATTTTATTCCATGTTCTTAAAGAGAACCAGAGAATATATTTAATAAGAATATTGCTAATGAAATACATACCTTAAAAGATAGTCATTGTATCATAGGGACTTTGACTTGCTAACTTGCTCACCAAATGGCCCAGAGTGAAAGCAAATCCACTTTTCCTGCATCACTTAACAAATCCTATGACAGAAAATAAAATAAAAGGATGTTTTGAGTTTGGTTTTTACTTTTTTTTTTTGGCCACACCTGTGCCATGGAGAAATCCTGGGCCAGGGACAGAACTCACATCACAGCAGTTCTGACATCAGATGCTTAACTAGTAGGCCACCAGGGAACACCTGCTTTGCATTTCTTTTGATAGAATGTGCCCACTAAGCAGAACTTATAAAACACAGTTTATAGTTGCTTATCTTACTCTTCCTGATGTCATGTTATTAAACATTTGAGAAAAATATATGTCCTCTGATACTCTTGTCAGTTAAGAGCATTTTAAGTAGAATTCTATAATATTTTATAAGACAGAGGCCCTTTTCCCCTTATTTTAAAATGCATTAGAGGTTAACTTTTTCCCTGAAGATAAATACATACTTTTTAAAATAAAAAATAGTTCTGAAAAGAGGTAATTTTGGTAATAAGTTAATAAACAGATCAAGTATAAAATTATTTGTAATATCAGATTTCCTGTTCATTCTAGGTTTTCGACATTGTGAAAAGAGAAAGAGAATTACTTGGTAGAAATGGCTTAGAATTAGTTTCATATTAAAATAATCTCTTCAAATAATGTTTTTATTTTAATATTATATTGCAAATTTTAGTGTATTCTGGAAAGCCACAAAAATCTTCATGATTTATATATTGGTCATATTGATCAAGAGCATTACTCCTCTAAAATAAGACAGTTCTGTTTTAAAGTAATATAAATTTGTTCACCAGTTAATCAAAGCTTACATACCTTTCTTATTAAGCAATATTATCAATAAATTTAAAGGATATTATTATTAACAAAATGGTAATATTCAGTTTGGAAAGTAAAAGGAACTAAAATCAGCTAAATAAGAGCATAAAATATTGTTAAAATGATATATCTAAAACCTGAATCACAGACAATTCAGAGTTTAAAACAGAAGATATTTCAGCCACAAGATAGCAAATTACGAAAGAAAAATATGGAGTTCCCATTGTGGCGCAGCGGAAATGAATCTGACTAGGAACCATGAGGTTGCTGGTTTGATCCCTGGCCTTTCTCAGTGGGTTAAGGATCCAGCATTGCTGTGAGCTATGGTGTAGTTCACAGATGCGGCTCGGATCTGATGTTGCTGTGGCTGCGGCATAGGCTGGCAGCTGTAGCTCCAATTCAACCCCTAGAAAAAGCGTGTAATTCTCAAATAAGGAGTAGATGAATACATTTTTATATGTTAGTATTAAAAATTTTGTATGAATATGAAAGCAAATGGTAACATTATAAAAATAGAAACTGATTGACATCAAATCTAGGTACAAAATAATCTATACAAACAAAAGAAAAAGACGTAAATAATTTTATTGGGAGTTCCCGTCGTTGCGCAGTGGTTAACGAATCTGACTAGGAACCATGAGGTTGCGGGTTCGTTCCCTGCCCTTGCTCAGTGGGTTAATGATCTGGCGTTGCTGTGAGCTGTGGTGTAGGTTGCAGATGCGGCTCGGTTCCCGCGCTGCTGTGGCTCTGGTGTAGGCCAGTGGCTATAGCTCCGATTCGACCCCTAGCCTGGGAACCTCCATATGCCGCGGGAGTGACCCAAAGAAATAGCAAAAAGACAAAAAAAAATAATAATAATAATTTTATTGAACTGTTTCCTGTAATATTCAACGCACAAATTCTTTTGAAATATTTAAGAAACATAGATTGTACTATTTATGCTTTCTAGATCAAATAAAGTGGAATTTTGTTCTATCAATTTTGAATATATAATAGAATCCTGATTCAACCCTGAATGAAAACAGCATAAAAATTCTAAGCTTATAAAAATTGAATATACATATATATAAATTATAACTAAAATAAAAATTTTTAAATCATACACATAGTAAAATAATAAATCTATCCACATAAAGTTTAAAACAATCAAAATTAAACTATATGGTTTAGGAATGCATATACAGCTAATAAAAGTACAAAGAAAACCTAGAAAATGAGAAGCAGAACATCTCTGCAGTTTCATAAAGATGAAATTAATTGACCTGTGCTATTATTCACAATATAATTATTCATATACACACATATTTGCATATATATATGGAAAGAGTATGCATATCTCTTGTGTTTTCTATTGTACGATAAATACAGAGAGAGAGAAAGAGGAAGGGAGGGAAGAATCTGCCTGCAGGTGCTCCACTCCACACAGTGCAGGCTCTGTTCCCATTCTAATTGTGACCTTTCCCATTATAGCCTACATTTCACTCTCAGATCTGACAGGCACTAGAGCAGGATGACAAAGAGCATGAACTCTTGAGGATTTCCTGCCTCCGATATCTCTGATATTTATTTATTTGTGGGGGTAGAAAAATAAATAAATACATAAATAGAAAAAAAATTGATTCATGAATCATAAGATTAAGGCAATAAGAGGCTCTGGAGCCAGTCTGCCTGGATTCATATCTTGGCTTAACTACTGATTGATCATGTCCATAGAGAAGTTACATAACTAGTAAGTGTCTCGTTTTTCTTATTTTCAAAATAAAAATAATTAAAATACCTACCTCAAAGGTTCATTCTGTGGGTTCCAAAAACTAGCATACCGATGCATTTATAACAGTCCTAGAGACAGATAAAAATTACCTGCCTTTTAAACAATAATGTGCACAGATATTCTGTGGAAATCTCTCTCTAATTATAGAAATGAAAAACAGAAACTGAAGCTCATAGTGCTACAGACATATTTGTATCTCTTTATTTTCATATTTCAGGAAATTTAAGCTACTCTTTATGAAATTATTTGAGATCAGTGGTTGATCTCAATATAATAATTTTAAAATTTATATTATAAAATATATAACATATTTAACATGTATATTAAAATATATATTAATATATATTGGCATATATATTTAGCATATATAACATATATAGTTATAATTTTATTGTGATGGATATGAATATAGATTTTTGCCAATAAAAGGTATACATACTTATATATATAATGAGCTAAGACTACATGTGGGTAGACTACACAATGTTAGTTTTGTTTGCAAGTAATTACCACAAAGTGATAAAATTATTCTCTCTTGGTTAAATTATTCTGATACTATGAGGAAGAGGACATTCTGCTTATCATAGTTCTCATTTCTGTGAAAAAAGAGGAAGAGTGATTTCAAATACAGCTTTTCTGCATCTTCAAGTCCAAGCTATATTCATCCTAAAGTTCCCTGGTATAGAAGTTTATTATTACCAACTTAAGTATGCCACATAATATCAAAAATGAGGCAACAAAACAAAAACAAAAGGTGTGTAATTAACAAAAGACCTCATGTATTTTGGCCATTGTTTACACAATACAATTCAATAAGAAATTACCTGGAGTGTTAAATAGCCAGCGTATAAACAGTGCAGAACCTGTGCACCACAGCTCTTTGATATGCAAACTAAAGCCATATTTCTAGAAAGCCAGCACTAAGCAAACATGGAGATTGGCACATTAAAATGTTCCCTTACTTACAGCATTTTAATTAAAGCAAGTTCAGGGGAGAAATCTCATTTTCACAGGCATCAGTCATCTGTAAAATCCCTAGCTTTTGCTGATGCAAATTACTTCTAAAACATACATGCCAAAGATAGGTAAAGTGTAAGAAGTTTCCCAGTAGTTACAGAAGAATTCTCTGATGGTTCAGGGATGAGTAATTTTAATTCTTTAAATGTATTTTTCTAAATTACTAATTTCTCATTTATTTCTATCTAATTTCAGAATTACTAGTGCACAAGATTGTTTTGTGAATCTCTCCTTCAGTTGCTCCAAAACATTATGACATGGTAGAAAGAAAAAAAAAGTCCACCAGGTTACTGCAAAGATTTGGAGTCATGGAAATGGGAAGACATTTGGGAGAAGCAAATAAGAAAAAAGAAAACTCTTAGGCAATCCAACTCTTTATTGAATAAAAGTGAGTGTCTTTAATTTGGTTCAAATGATCTGAATTCATTAAGAAAAATTAAGAAGGCCTGCACAGAGACTTAAAAGCAATGCTCCTTACTGCAGAATGAAATATAAATACACATCCAACCACTCTTCCCTAAATTAGAAATTTTTTCCTAAGGTTATAGATGTTAAGTGGAAAGTTTAATGCCTTGCAGCCCTCAGTATCATCAACATTGGTCAGTTAATAAATAACAGAAAAGTGGACACTTGGAGCCGTCATGCCTTTACACTAGCAGTGTTCATTACCAGACATGTTTTTCATTTCTTTTATTTGTAACAATCTTGATAAAATTTTACTCACCCTTTGTGATGCTGTGATGTATAATAAATATATATTTGGTCTTCCTCTCCTATATGGCACAGAAAACTCTCCTGGTCCTAAAACCCTTGGAATTTCTTATGTGAGGTGACTTTTAGAAATCCCCCAGGTAAGCAAAGGATGGGCTAGTTGCCAGGAGAATCAACCAGGTGATTAGCGATTTGGAACTCTCAGTGCCCTGCTCCAGCTCCTTCCCCCTGGCTTGCTGAGAAGGGAGAAGAATTGGAGATTATGGAGAATTAATTCATCACCAGTCGCCAGTGATTTTATCAGTCATACCTACGTACTAAAGCCTCCATTAAAGACCCAAAGGACTGGGTTCAGAGAGAGCTTCTAGGGTGATGAACATAAGGAGGTACTGGGAGTATGGCATGCTTGGAGAAGGTATGAAAGCTCCACATCCCTTTTGCTATTGCTTGCCCCATGCATATCTTCCATTGGGCTGTTCCTTAGTTATTTTTTCTTTCTTGTTTTATTATTTAATGTTTTTCCGCTATACAGCATGGGGACCAAGTTCCTCTTACATGTATACATTTTTTTCCCCCACTGTTTGTTCTGTTGCAATATAAGTATCAAGACAAAGTTCTCAATGCTACTCAGCAGGATCTCCTTGTAAATCCATTCCAAGTTGTATCTGATAACCCCAAGGTCCCGATCCCTCCCCTCTCCCCCCGGGGTGGCCACAAGTCTATTCACTATGCTCATGATTTTCTTTTCTGGGGGAAAGTTCATTTGTGTTGTATATTAGATTCCAGTTATAAGTGATATCATATGGTATTTGTCTTTCTCTTTCTGACTCATTTCACTCAGTATGAGAGTCTCTAGTTCCATCTATGTTGCTGCAAATGGCGTTATGCCGTTCTGTTTTATGGCTGAGTAGTATTCCATTGTGTATATATACTACATCTTCCTAATCCAATCCTCTGTTGATGGACATTTGGATTGTTTCCATATCTTGGCTATTGTGAATAGTGCTGCAATGAACATGCGGGTGCATGTGTCTCTTTTAAGTAGAGTTTTGTCCGGATAGATGCCCAAGAGTGGAATTGTGGGGTCATATGGAAGTTCTATGCATAGATTTCTAAGGTATCTCCAGACTGTTCTCCATAGTGGCTGTACCAGTTTACATTCCCACCAGCAATGCAGGAGGGTTCCCTTTTCTCCACAGCCCCTCCAGCATTTGTTATTTGTGGACTTCTTAATGAGGGCCATTCTGACTGGTGTGAGGTGGTATCTCATGGTAGTTTTGATTTGCCTTTCTCTTATAATCAGCAATGTTGAGCATTTTTTCATGTGTTTGCTGCCCATCTGTATATCTTCCTTGGAGAACAGTCTATTCAGGTCTTTTGCCCATTTTTCCATTGGGTTGTTGGCTTTAGTGCTGTTGAGTTGTATAAGTTGCTTATATATTCTAGAGATTAAGCCCTTGTCTGTTGCATTGTTTGAAACTATTTTCTCCCATTCTGAAAGTTGTCTTGTTTTCTTTTTGGTTTCCTTTGGTGTGCAAAAGCTTGTCAGTTTCATTAGTTCCAATTGGCTTATTTTTGCTCTTATTTCTATTGCTTTGGGACACTGACCTGAGAAAATACTCATGAGGTGGATGTCAGAGAGTGTTTTGCTTATGCTGTCTTCTAGGAGTTTGATGGTGTCCTGTCATATATTTAAGTCTTTCAGCCATTTTGAGTGTATTTTTGTGCATGGCGTGAGGGTGTGTTCTAATTTCATTGCTTTGCATGCAGCTGTCCAGATTTCCCAGCAATGCTTGCTGAATAGACTTTCCTTTTCCCATTTGATGTTCTTGCCTCCCTTGTCAAAGATTAATTGACCATAGGTGTCAGGGTTTATTTCTGAGTTCTCTATTCTATTCCATTTGTCTGTACGTCTGTTTGATACCTGTACAGCGCTGTTTTGATGACTGTGGCTTTGTAGTATTTCTTGAAGTCTGGGAGAGTTATGGCCCCTGCTTGGTTTTTGTTTCTCAGGATTGCTTTGGCGATTCTGGGTCTTTTGTTGTTCCATATAAATGTTTGGATTGTTTGTTCTAGTTCTGTGAAAAATGTCATGGGTAATTGGATAGGGATTGCATTGAATCTGTAGATTGCTTTGGGTAGCATGGCCATTTTTACAATATTGATTTTTCCAATCCAGGAACATGGAATATCTTTCCATTTCTTTACATCTTCTTTGATTTCTTTGATTAAAGTTCTATAGTTCTTGGCATATAAGTCCTTTACCTCCTTGGTCAGGTGAATTCCGAGGTATTTGATTTTTTGAGGTGCAATTTTAAAAGGTATCGTATTTTTGTATTCCTTTTCTAATATTTCATTGCTGGTATACAGAAATGCAACTGACTTCTGAATGTTAATCTTATATCCTGCTACTTTGCTGAATTTATTAATCAGTTCAAGTAGTTTTGGGGTTGAGTCCTTAGGGTTTTCTATGTATAGTATCATGTCATCTGCATACAGTGACAGTTTGATCTCTTCTCTTCCTAGATGGATGCCTTTTACTTCTTTTGTGTGTCTAATTGCTGTGGCTAGGACTTCCAAAACTATGTTGAAGAGCAGTGGTGAGAGTGGGCATCCCTGTCTTGTTCCAGATTTGAGGGAGAAGGCTTTCAGTTTTTCCCCATTGAGTATTATATTTGCTGTGGGTTTAGCATAAATGGCTTTGATTATGTTCAGGAATGTTCCCTCTATACCCACTTTGGCGAGGGTCTTGATCATGAATGGATGTTGGACTTTGTCAAATGCTTTTTCTGCGTCTATTGAGATGATCATATGATTTTTGACTTTTCTTTTGTTAATGTGGTGTATGACATTGATTGATTTGCGTATGTTGAACCATCCTTGTGAACCTGGGATGAACCCTACCTGGTCAAGGTGTATGATCTTTTTGATATGCTGTTGGATTTGGTTGGCTAAGATTCTGTTGAGGATTTTTGCATCTGTATTCATTCATCAAAGATGTTGGCTGATAGTTTTCTTTTTTGGTGTTATCTCTGTCTGGTTTTGGAATTAGGGTGATGGTGGCATCATAGAATGTCTTTGGGAGTATTTCTTCTTCTTCAACCTTTTGCAAGCGTTTAAGGAGGATGGGCACCAGATCCTCTTTATATGTTTGGTAGAATTCACCTGTGAAGCCATCTGGTCATGGATTTTTATTTGTAGGGAGTGTTTTTATACCATCTTCAAATTCATTTCTAGTGATCGTTCTGTTCAGTTGGTTTGTTTCTTTTTTTTTTTCTTTTTTTTTTTTTTGGCTTTTTGCTATTTCTTGGGCTGCTCCTGTGGCATTTGGAAGTTTCCAGGCTAGGGGTCCAATCGGAGCTGTAGCCGCCAGCCTATGCCAGAGCCACAGCAACGTGGGATCCAAGCGCCGTCTGCAACCTACACCACAGCTCACGGCAATGCCAGATCCTTAACCCACTGAGCAAGGGCAGGGACCGAACCCACAACCTCATGGTTCCTAGTCAGATTCATTAACCACTGCGCCACGACGGGAACTCCCTGGTTTGTTTCTTCTTGATTCAGTTTCGACAGGCTGTAAGATTCTAGAAAATTGTCCATTTCTTCCAGATTGTCAAATTTGTTGGCATATAGTTGTTCATAGTATTCTCTTATGGTTTTTTTTATTTCTGCAGTATCCATTGTGAAACCTTTTTCATTTCTGATTTTGTTTATTTGGGTTCTTTCTCTCCTCTTCTTAGTGAGTCTAGCCAGAGGTTTGTCAATTTTATTTACCTTTTCAAAGAACCAGATCTTAGTTTTATTAACTTTCTCTATTGTTTTTTGACTCTCTATTTTATTGATTTCCTCTCTGATCTTTATGATTTCCTTCCTTCTGCTGACTTTAGGTCTTTTTTGTTCTTCTTTTTCTAATTTGTTTAGGTGGAGGGTTAAGTTGTCAATTTGAGATCTTTCTTCTTTTTTGAGGGAGGCCTGTATTGCTATGAATTTCCCTCTGAGCACTGCTTTTGTCATTATCGTTTGTTTCAAGGTATTTTTTAAATTCCTTCTTAATTTCCTCATTGACCCATTGGTTTTTTAGTAGCCTGTTGTTTAGTCTCCATGTAGTAGGTTTTTTCTCATTTCTTTTCCTGTGGTTGATTTCTAGTTTCATACCATTGTAGACAGAGAAGATACTTGAAATAATTTCTATACTTTTAAATTTGTTGAGGTTAACTTTGTGTCCCAATATGTGGTCAATTCTTGAGATTGTCCCATGCGCACTTGAGAAGAATGTGTATTCTGATTTTTTTCGATGTAGTGTCCTGAAGATGTCAATTAAGTTTAACTTTTCTATTGTTTCCTTTAGGATCTCTGTTGCTTTATTGGTTTTCTGTCTAGAGGATCTGTCCATTGGTGTGAGTGGGGTATTAAAGTCTCCTGCTATGATTGTATTCACATCAATTTCTCCTTTTTTGTCTAATAATATTTGTTGTATGTATCTGGGTGTTCCTGTGTTTGGGGCATATATGTTGATGATGGTAATATCCTCTTCTTGGATGGATCCCTTAATTATTAATTAGTGTCCTTCTTTGTCTTTATGTCTTTTGTTTTAAAGTCTATTTTGTCTGATATGAGTATTGCAACTCCTGCTTTCCTGTCATGTCTATTGGCATGAAATATTTTTTCCCACCCCTTCACTTTCAATCTATTTGTATCCTTTGTCCTAAGGTGAGTTTCTTGTAGGCAGCATATTGAAGGTTTTTGCCTTTTTATCCACTCAGCCACTCTATGTCTTTTGATTGGAGCATTCAGTCCATTGATATTTAAGGTGATAATTGATAGAGGATTATTTATTGTCATTTCAAACCTTGTGTTCTCCATTCTTCCTTTCTTTTTTTGGTTGGATGGTCTCTAGTTATTTTCAGCTTGAGTGGTTTTTTTTGTTTGTTTTTCTTTTTGTTTTTTTTTCATTTTTTGAGAATGTAATGTTTGGTTACATTTGTGGGTGCCCTGTTTTTTAAGTATGCTAACCCCTTCCTATAATTGTGTGTTTTAGCCTGATGGTCCTGTAAGTTCAAACACTTCATTACTATATTAAAATTAAGAAGAGAAACAAACAAAAAAAAATTTTTTTAACAAAGAGTCTATTAATTTCCTTATTTCCCTTGCCCACATTTTATGATTTTGATGACTTTTTTTTCTTTTTAATTTTATTTTGTTTGAAACATATTCATTATTAAATCTGTATGCTGGCTTATTTGAGTGACTGCTCTCTGATTGCGGTTTCCTCAACCCTTTCCTTTTGGTTTAGAGAAGCCCTTTCAATATTTCTTTTAGCCTGGGTTTTGTATTGCTGTATTCTTTGAGCTTTTGTTTGTTGGAAAATATTTTTATCTCCCCTTCTATTTTAAATGATGTT
Organism: Sus scrofa; assembly: GCF_054392235.1. Lineage (NCBI taxonomy): Eukaryota > Metazoa > Chordata > Mammalia > Artiodactyla > Suidae > Sus > Sus scrofa. Next base: position 182,288,601 of record NC_139383.1, on the reverse strand, counting down.
CTTGCTGGATAGAGTATTCCAGGTTGCATATTTTTTCCTTTAACACTTTAAATATCTCTTACCATTCCCTCCTGGCCTGTAGTGTTTCTGTAGAGAAATCAGCTGATAACCTTATGGGGGTTCCCTCGAAGGTAACATTCTGCTTTTCTCTTGCTGCCTTTAGGATCCTCTCTTTATCACTAACTTTTGCCATTTTTATTACAATGTGTCTTGGTGTGGGTCTATTTGGGTTCAACTTGTTTGGGGTCCTCTGTGCTTCCTGTATCTTGAACTCAGTATCCTTTAGATTTGGGATGTTTCCCATGATAATTTCTTCAAATATATTTTCCATCCCCTTATCTTTTTCTACTCCTTCTGGAATTCCTATTATGCATAGATTGGCCTGCTTTATATTATCCCATAGGTCTCTTATATTGCTTTCCTGGTTTTTCATTTGGTTTTCTGTCTGCTGTCCTGTTTGGGTGATTTCCATTATTCTATCTTCCACATCACTAATTTGTTCTTCTGCATTATTTATTCTGATTTTTACTGCCCTTAGTTCAGTTTGTATCTCTGCCAACGAATGGTCTAGTTTTTCTTGGCTCCTCCTTATATTTTCTAGTTCTTTTCTGAGGGTGTCTGCATTACTGTTCATATCTTCTCGTAATTCCTTCAGTATTTTCACTATTTCTCTTTTGAACTCCAGGTCTGTCAGACTGCAGAGGTCTGTTTCATTGTTGACTGTTTTAGGTGAGTTCTCCTGTTGGTTTGACTGGGGGTGGTTTCTCAGCTTCTTCATCTTGCTTGTTGTTTTCTTTTTCTTGGTGGAGTTGTACTCCCCATGGCTGGGCAGGGTTTGCCTGGGCACTGCTATGGAATGTTTCCTGAGGGCTGGCATTGTTGGTTGGTCTTCTTTGAGGCAGTGTGGCTTTTTATGAGGTTGGGCAGGGCTGACAGGGTCTCTTTGAAGCAAAGGAGGACTTCTTGAGGGCAGACAGGACTGGGAGGTCTGCACCGAGTTGGAAGCAAATTTCATGTGGCCAGGCAGAGCTTGCTCTGGTGTTTTTGGGCTGTGGGGCTCTTCCAGGTGGCTGGTGGTGCTGGGCAGCTGTTCCACAGGAATGCAGAACTCCCCCCACCCCCGCCAAGGGTGTGATCAGATAACTGGGCTACTGAGAACCCAAGGAGCTCTTCTCCAGGGCAGCTGAATTGGGAGGACTGCCTTGGGATGGAGGCAGATGTTGCCCAGCCGGGCCAAGCTTGTTCTAGTTTTTCTGGACTGTGGGGGGCTCTTGCAGGGGGCTGGCAGTGGTGGGCAGCTGTTCCACAGGAGTGCAGCACCCCCTGAGGGCGGAAGCGGCTATCTAGGCTGCTGAGAATCCAAGGGGCTTTTCCCCAGGGCAGCTGAATTGGGAGGACCACCTTGGAATGGAGGCAGATGTTGCATGGCCAGGCCGAGCTTGTTCTAGCTTTTCCAGGGGACTGGCGGTGCTGGGTGCTGCTCCACAGGGGTGTAGTCCCTCCAGGGGGCAGGCAGGCCAGGGAAGGGAAAGCCCCTGCAGTGGTTGGCTTCCTGAAAATGGTGAGGCCATCTCTCTGGGATGGCAGGCAGTCTCAGGTCTGGCGTGCAAGCATGGGGTAGGGGGAGGGAGGACTGCACTGGGAAGCACAGCTTTCTGATAGCTGGCAGGCAAGTGAGCTTGCTGTGGTGTGGGGAGTATTCTATGGCAACCCACCCCTTCTCCTCTACCCTCCCCAACACTGGCGCCTTGTCTCTCCTGCAGATCCAGCTCTTCTGTCAGGTTCCCTCTGATGTGGATTTCTGCTCCCCAGCCCTTAGTGTATTGCTCCCTCCACCCGCGATGCTACGTTTTCTAGACTCCCAGGCAGTCTCTGTCCTGCCAATCTGACAGACTGCTTCCTAGACCCCCGGGGAGGTCTCTTCCCTGCAAACCCAACTGACCGGTTCCTAGTTCCCCAAGCAGTCTCAGCACTGCCCACCCCAGCCCATTCCTGGAGACTAACCTCTGGAGCTGAGGTCTCGGTGCCCAGTCCTCACGCAAGCACCTCCGTTTTTAGTGACTATGCCAGTAGTTCAGATGATCTGTTTGGTTCTCACTCTGCTCTTCAGATCTCAGACTTATTGCTGTACTCTTCTCTACATCTGGAGATCCCTCTGATTCGGTTGATCTTTCCGTCGAGTAGGTGACTTTCCAGGGTGTGGGATCCCTTTCTCCTTCACAGTTCCCTTTCAGGAGTGCCTGTCCAGCCCTAATTCCCCTTCTCTCACTCTCCTCTTTTCTCTTGTTTTACCCAGTTATGTCTTGCCATTATTGGAGTTTAGGTTCTTCCACCAGCGATTATTGCTGTTCTGTGCAAGTCCTTTCACCTGTAGATGTGTTTTGTTTTTGTTGTGTTTGTGGGAGAGAGCAAGTGTGTCCACCTACTCTTCCGCCATCTTGTCTCTCCCCTCCTTAGTTATAACCTTTTATAGTAAAGTGATAATTTGCTAAGTAAAATGTTTCTTCAAATTCCATGAGCTGCTTTAGCAAATTAATAGAACAAAAGGAGGGGGTCTTGGAATCTCCAATTTATAGCCATTGGGGTCAGAATTACAGGTAATAATTTGGACTTGGAATTGGCATTGGAAGTGGAAGGGGAAGGGGCAGTCTTTTAGGACTGAGTCCTCAACTTCTAGGATTTGATGTTATCTCCAGGGAGATAGTGTCAACATTGAGTTAAATGGTGAGACACCCAGCTATTATTGCAGAATTATTGGTGATATGGGAAAAAAAACTCCCTCCCTCCACATTAGAATGTGTGTCAGATCATTAATTGGTGTCAGAATTGGAATTGGTGTTTAAAAGTGGGACGGGGTACAGAAATTTACCCTTCAAGGTACTTATTAGACTATAGAGGCTTGGTAAGTGTTTAGTTCATATCTTAAGAGACTGTGTAAACCTAGCACCTAGCACAACACCTGTAATATTTTGGATATTCTGTACACGTTAGGTGGATGAAGGTGCAGCTCAGATATCTACCTTATTTCTGAGTACCATGCTACTTTCACCTGCAAATTACTTCTACCTTTTCTAAACAGATGTAACAATTCTGTCTATCCTAAATTTAAACTATACCATCTTAGTGAATAAACGATGTGGAATCCATCCTCTTGCCATGTATCACTATATCCTGAGCTACTTGAGAATAAGATAGGCCTTAATCTTAGTACCTATCACAATTCCAGTAACATGATAGATTTTTCAACAAATTTCAAATTAAAATTCAAAAGAATTTTGGAAGAAAGAGTTGATTCTGGGATGATGATGGCGTAGGAAGCAATGGGAATCTGTCTCCCTACCTTGACAAAAATTGCAGTGACAAAATTTGTCTAATGCAACTATTTTGGAACTCTGGAATCTATTAAAGGCTTGCAACTTCCAGGGGAAGACTTTGACAGTTGCAGTTAACTTTGTTCAATTTCAGCTCTTAGCAGAAGCACCTACCACCAGCCCCCAGGCAGGGAGCCGAGACTAGGTTCCTGGTACAGCCTGCATGCAACTTTCAGGAGCCAAAGTGGGCAAAAATAACCCTGTCCTCCAAATAACAGAGACCTGAGCTCTGTATAGCTGATTTCTGCTGCTGATTGCAGAGATTGAGACAATGAAGCTGAAGACCATTATTGTTGAACCTCCTCTATTGTTGCAAATATCTCCCACTCCAGCTGAAAGACTTCCAGGAGATTCAAGGGGCTGGTGGCTTTCTTCACTTTATTTTTCTCTTTTCCCTGTTTTAGGAGTCTTATGTTTTGAAAGGACACTTAAAAACATCTGCACATATGAGGAAAATTAGAAAATTGACTGTGCGTTCATAGGGAAAAGCTCAGAAAAGGTATATCTCAGGTTGACCCTTGGTACAGAGAGCCCAAAATAATCAAATGAAGCAAGACAAAACAATAACAAAACCCAGAAAACTCTGGGGGGGCGATGATTTCCAGAGTAATCACATTCAGCTTTCAACAATAAAAATCATAAGGCAGAAAAAGAAACAATATAATATGGTTGATTCAAATCATTTCTGAAAAAAAACTGATGGCCAATTTACCAAACAAATTCTTTTTTGTCTTTTTAGGGCCACACCTATGGCATATGGAGGTTCCCAGGTTAGGCATCTAGTCGGAACTGTTGCTGCCAGACTACACCAGAGCCACAGCAACACCAGATGCAAGCCGCGTCTGCAACCTACACCACAGTTCATGGCAACACCAGATCCTTAACTGACTGAGCGAGGCCAGGAATTGAACCCACAACCTCATGGTTCCTAGTCGGATTTGTTTCCACTGTGCCATGACAGGAACTCCCCAAACAAAATTTTAAAACAACCATCTTAAAGGTGCTCAAAGAACTACTGGAAGATGTAGAGAAATAAAGAAGACATTGTATGAATGAAATGGAAATATCAATAAAGAGAGAAAATCTAAAAAGATACCAAAAGAGAAATTCTGGAGTTGAAATGTATGGTAACTTAAACAAAAAATGCACAAGAGCAATTCAAAGCCAACACTGTTCAATGGGGAAAGGACAATCTTTTCAATAAATGGTACTAGGAAAACAGAATATCCATATACAAAAGAAAGAAGTTGGACCTAACTAACATCATATATAAAAATTAATTCAAAATGAATCAAAGACTCAAATATAATAACTAAAACAATAAAACTCTTAGAAGAAAACATAGGGCAAAGCTTCAGATCATTGGATTTGGCAATGAATTTTTGGATATGAAAACAAATGTAGAGGTAACAAAAGAAAAAACCGACAAATTGGACTTCATAAAATTAAAATATTTGTGCCTCAAAAGATGATCAGCAGAGTAAAGAGTTAACTGAAGAAATGGGAGAAAATATTTGCAAAACATATATCTGATAAAGAATTAATATCCATAAGATATACAGATCTCCCAAAGCTCAATAAGAACAACAAAAAACCTAATTAAAAAATATGAAAAGATCTTGAATAGGCATTTCTCTAAAGAGGATATATGGCCACAAACATATGAAAAGATGCTCAATATCACTCACTGTTAAAGAAACGCAAATCAAAACTGTCTCATGTCCAACAGGATGGTTAATATTGAACAGACAAACAGAAAACAGCAAGCTTTAGGATGGACCTGGGGAAACTGGAACTCATGCTACATGGTTGGTGTGAATGTAAAACTAAAAAAGTGTGATAATTTTTCAAAAAATTAAAAGTAGAATTACCATATGATCTAGCAATTCCCCTTCTAGATATACATACAAAAGATTCGAAAATAGGGTCTTGAACCGACATTTGTACACTCATGTTTATATCAGCATCATTCACAATAACTAAAACACAGAAGTAACCCAACTGTCCATTGACTGATGAATGAATAAGCAAAATATGGTATTTAAATACAATGGAATATTATTGAGCTCTAAAAATGAAGGATATTCTGCAATATGTTATAACGTAGATGAAACCTGAAGACATTATGCTAAATGGAGTTGTCAGTAACAAAAAGATAATACTTTATGATTCCACAGATATGAAGAACTTAGTCAAAATTACAGAGACAAAAAGTACTATGGAGGTTGCCAGGGACTAAGGGGAAGGTAAAATGGAGAATTATTGTTTAATCAGTGTAAGTTTGTTTTGTAAGATGAAAATAGTTACAGAGATGGACAGGGGTGATGGTTGTACAGCACTGAGACTGTATATAATACAGTACATTTAAAAATGGCTAAGAAGGTAAATTTTATGTTATGTGTATTTTACCACAATTACACTTTTAAAAAATTCCAAATATCTTTTCAGCAACAAATACATGAAAACAATTCAAAGAATGTTATCCACATATGTACTTGCATGGGAAAGTGAGCAGTCTGAAAAAGAAATGACAACTACAATTCCATTTACAATAGCATCAAAAATAATAAAATAATAATAAAATAATTAGGAAACTAAACTAACTTGAAGGACTAGTGCTGAAAGACTATACAGTGAAAACTACAAATCATTGCTGACAGAGATTAAGAGGAGACCCAAATTAAAGACAGACATTTCCAGACACCTCAGGGAAATATTATGTGTAAATTAAAACAAAATGAGTGTTCTCTTCAGTTTTTATATTGTTCCCCATTCACTAAAAACATATAGCTCCCTCTATATAATAACTAAATAGTTATACAGAAGTTAATCAAATATGCCTCAAATATTGTTAATTAAAATCTGCATTTATAATCTACATATACTAAAAACAATCCATCTCTTTCCTTCTAATGCAGTTTCTTTAAGGCAATTCTGTTAATTGCATCATTTGATATTAAATGCATATTTAATACAAAATATAAAACCTAGTAATTAAAATAACTTTGAGTATTTTACAAGAAATATCATATTTCTGCACATGAATATAATCAATATAAATGACATCAACATCAATAGCATAACATCAATAATATATACACTTATTGAAATTTTAAATATTACTAATTTAGATTTGAAATGAAAATGAAGTTTCTTTTAAGAATTCCTTTTTCCCCTATAATATTTTTCTTTTCAAATAAATTCCTGTCCATATATGTTTAAAGAATTTTGTGTATGTAAAATTTTAATAATTAAATAGCATTATGTCTTGTATCAATGACTTAAATTAAAACACAATAGATATACAATGCTTTCCTTATGAAAATGACATGTAAATTAGGGAAGAATTTAAGAGATAATGTGACAAACTAAATAATCCACACTTCCAATACATTTTTTGGAGAAGCTGTTGGATTGCAGTGAAAATGGCCCAACAATCTTCAAAATAAATACAATATCTACAGTATAGTGCTAATAATAGGAGTAGAATTGAATTACAAACATGTAAAAATGAACATTTTTATCAGTGTCTTTAGATAACATTAAGAGGCATGACAGGATGGCCTATAAAAAGAGTCTGGCATTTTATTAGTGTCTAATCTGACTACCACCCACAGCTACAATCTGCAACTCTTGTGCTTATCCAAGGAAACTCAAGTTGAACAAAACTTCATGTATGTACTTTCTTAGCCCTCCAGGCCTCCATTCTCTCAAACCTCCTCCCACACAGATACTTCATCAAATGTTTCTCTCCCCTCTAATCCTGTACCACCTCTACATTGAACACATTCTATTGAAATCCACTGTTGGTTCCACCAGAAAGTAATTCCTACAAGCCAGGACAATATGGAATTATAAATGTATTCTTAATTACCACATAGACTTGGTCACATAGCAATGAAAGTATGAACTCAAGGGGTCCATTTCATAAATATAAAAATGAAAAAAAAAGCACATGAGACATGGAAGCTTCATACATTTTTTTTTCTTCTTAATAGGATGTCACAAACTGTAGAATTAAATGACTTGAGGACATGGTGAGACGTGATTTCATGTATAATTTTCAATGTGCTATTATTGTTCATAGACACAAATTTGTATGTATGTGATCACCTTATGCAGACTGTTTAAACAAGGCATTCTATAGAAGCTCTAACACATCACATATGTATTAGTAAAGGATATAAAGAATAGTTTCAAGGCTACTAATAACAAAATGCAGAGAAATGCTAGTTATAATTTGGTAGATCATCTCAAGTCTCCCTTGAGCTCTTTAGCTACAGAATATTAGCCAGGAGCCTAGGGTTGGCTCTAGCCAGGGGCAAGGAACCACATTCTTCCCTGAAGTGGCTGCTATCCATTACTTAAGCTGGCTGTGTAATAGATGTACATGTTGCAATGGTGGGTGTTTACTCAAATTTCTGTCTGATTGATATTGTGGATAACACTTTTATTGGCTGCTTTTTACCGTTGCAAGAAAACACTGACCAGGGCTCTTGTTAGACCAGTTTCCATAGAGACTTTCTTGCTTTTTGTAGAGAATGGGAAGTAAATACTTGACTTATACTGAACTTAGGCAAATAATTTTTAAGTGTAAATGCTTTCAGTTTCCTACAACTGTGCAAGAACATGTTCTATCTCTTTCAACATATGTATCTGAACCTATACTGCCATAAACGTCACGACAGAGGGAGCAACTACCAAGCACTGGTAGGTAGAGGCAACTGCATCCCTGATTTAACACTTAGACACCTCTTTCTTCTACTCTTGTCCCCCTCCTTACATAAAGCTTACACAAATTCACTAGACTTTTTTCTATAATACTTTGAAATCTGAGCTTAGAATTCATAAAATGCCCCTAAAATATCTTTAAAATATCAATGTATTCTAATGTTCTAATATTTTAGGCAAAGCAGATTTTAGTCAATATTTGAAGTTTGCATTTTTCCCTACGCTAAAGACAGCTATCAATAATTATGCAGTGAAACAACACCTACTTCTGTCTTTTAGTATTCTAAGGATAAATTTACACATTAAGTTACTGGCAGCTCATTTTGAGCTCTGTCTTCTGAACCTCTCATCAGATGTATAGCAGGATTTATCTAACTACTTTTGTAAAAGCAATATTAGACAAATATTTATGCTTATGAAAGTATAAGTAAAACTTTAAATTTGTGCAAAATCATTTTGGTGGAACTACAGGTGAAGTTGATTATTTCTGTACTACAAAAACTAGGAAAACTTTAAAGATGCTAAAATGGAAAAAAATTTTTTTTTCTTTTTAGGGCCACACTCATGGCATATGGAGGTTCCCAGGCTAGGGGTCGAATCAGAGTTGTAACTACTGGCCACAACCACAGCCACAGCAATGAGGGATCTGTCTATGTCCTACATCACAGCTCACAGCAATGCCAGATCCTTAACCCACTGAGCAAGGCCAGGGATCAAACCTACATCCTCATGAATACTAGTCAGATTTGATTCCGCTGAGCCACAACAGCAACTCCTAAAATAGAAAAATCTTGTACAGAGTGAACATAATTTCCATAGGACAGATTTTCTTATTGGTATTTATCCACATAATATAATGAGACATACGGGTAAAAATAAAGCTCTGCAACCAGTCTGTGATATTAGCAGTTCAGTCTCAGAACAATAGTTAAAATTTTTTCAGTTAAATATTAAAGTGTCGATTGACATAATATTAACATGCTTTAACAATAAAAATTTTATTTCTCTTGTTATTTTCTAGTGATTATCTACCAAGTGATTTTTGTGAGATTGTTTTCATATGCTAGAAGTTTCACATTGAAAATACATTATCCATGTGCAGCTGATGAAAGTGTATAAGCCCCATTAAGGTTTCAATATCATTTGTCCATTGATTTTTGCATATAACTGTGAGGCACTTTGGTTTTAGCACCTGTTAAATTGGCCTCAGTTTCTCTACAGCAGATTACAGCAATCAGATGCTTCTTTTGGTTTACAATATCCACTGAAGGCACCCAAGTTGATACTGGATTTGAAGTAATATACACAATCACACATGTATACAAAAATGCACAAAAGCACGTATGCTATTGTGCACATATATATGCACATATATGCATGCATGTTCCACAAACATGTACACAAATCTGTATACACACTCTTTGCATACTCCACTAGTTTCAAAAAAATCTTATGTCAATTTCAACAAATTAGAGTCATAGATATCCATGTAATATGTTCTGAGGGAAGCAGGTAGGAGGGGAAAATTTGGAGTAGTTTCACTTGGGGGTCTAGATTTTTAAAAAGTGCGTCATGGTTTCATTTATTTGTAATAGAGCTGGATATCTTACATATTAACATTGACATTTTTATCACATATCATGAACATTAAAAACAGTGTTATTGCTGGAGCTCCTGTCGTGGCACAGTAGAAACGAATCCAACTAGGAACCATGAGGTTGCAGGTTTGATCCCTGGCCTTGCTCAGTGGGTTAAGGATCCAGCGTTGCCCTGAGCTGTGGCATAGGTCTCAGGCTCGGCTAGGATCTGGCCTTGCTGTGGCTGTGGTGTAGGCCGGCAGCTATAGCTCCAATCGGACCCCTAGCCTGGGAATCTCCACATGCTGCAGGTGCAGCCCTAAAAAGCAAAAAAAAAAAATAATAATAATAAAATAAAATAAAATAAAAATAAAATATAAAAACACATTGCAAATTGTCTAAAAGTTTATGTGAATATTGTTGGTAATATTAACTAGTAATATTAGTTCACATCTTTCATAGTCTCCTGAACAACAAAAACAAAAACAAAAACCAAACAGTTGCTCACAAAGACTGGCCGACTTGGCTTGGCATTCTGTATTTGTTGCTATGGCAGAGTGAATTCTATGTTAGCTCTAGTAATTTAATTTTTTTTTAGGGTGACACCCAGCTAGGGGTTAAATCGAGCTGCACCTGCTGGCCTACACCACAGCCATAGCAACACCGGATCCTAGCTGAGCCTGAGACCTATGCCACAGCTCAGCCATGCTGTGACCCACACCACAGCTTATGGCGATGCTGGATCCTTGACCCAGTGAGCAAAGCCAAGGATTGAAACTGCATCCTTATGGATACTAGTTGGGGGTCAACCTGCTGAGCCACAGTTGGAACTCCCCAGTTTGGGTAATTTTAGATAACATATTTCATTTTTCCCTAGTCCATCTGTACATCTGATGTAACTAGAGAGCTGTTCATCAGGTACTTAAAAAGAGATTACTTAATATGTTGTTGCACACCCAGAAGGAATTTGAATCAGTCATTCAATACCCAATTCTTCTACCTCGACCTCTGGGTAAGACTACAGTACTGCACCTCCCAAGTCAACCTTCATGTCCAGACATAGAAGATTTTAGTATTTAAAGAAGACCCACAGATTTCCTCCTTTTCCAGAAAAGTCCCATCCCTCTCCCTCCTACCTCACCACAAGATTACAAAAATAATACCTATAAGTAGAAAAAGGGACCTGTACCAAGAAAAAGAAGAATTGGTTTACACTTTCCCTCAGAAGGCTACAAAAGTAACCCCATTGTGTCTTATATACACATTAACCTCAGCCCAACACTAGAAATCTAAGCATGAAGATACTGTTTATCTAAAAGAATATTTAAATGATTTCAATTGTCTAAGCGAACTGATTATCATTAAATTTTAAAGGTGTTTTTTATACTTGTCACGAGACATGTTTCTACAATATTTTCTTAGCCTCTTTGCTGAAAACTCTGTCTTGTCCTGCTTTACTTTACCCCATCTTCCTGCTTGAAAAACAGTCACAGTGCTGGTGAATGATTTAAGCTTAAGCACAAAGACCTAAAGGTGTAAGTTATTCATATGGTCAGCTGAATGAAGACCTAATGTGTTGGTCTAGGCACTCTGGACCTGTGCGGATTGGCATGTCATTTGCACAGCATGATACGTCCTCCTAAGAATAAAAGAAAGAGGAGCCTCATGGCCCCAAGGGGTTTATGAGGGGTCATTAGCAGGATATGCATTAGCAAGGAGAACTGAGGTGCAAGTGTAGATTTGCAGATGGCTGCCTGGTAAGGTAATTAAATTTAAAGTCTTGATCAGATCTAAGTTTTCTTTTTTTTTCTTTAGGTGAAATTCTTTTTTTTCCCCTTCTTCCAGTTTTATTGAGATGTAATTGCCATACATAATTACATAAGTTAGTATACAGCATAATGATTTGACTTGTATACTTCATGAAATGATTATCACAAAAAGTTTGCTTAATATGCATCATCTCATACACATACAAAATAAAGGAAAAAGAAAAATGTTTTCCTTGTGATGAGAACTCTTAGAATTTACTCTGCTAACCACTTATAACCCAGAAATATTAATTACATCAAACAGGTTGTACATTATATTTTTAATAGTTTATAACTGTAAGTTTGTCTTTTTTTAACCACCTTCATCCAAATCCCCCCTCCCCAATGCCTGTTTCTGATAACCACAAATCTGATCTCTTTTCCATGAGTTTGTTTTTTTACTATCTTATGTGTTTCTGTTAGGAGTCCCATTATGTCTGGTGGTCTCTCTCATTTCATGCTATTGCCATCTGTATATAATACTGCCAGACACATTAAATCATTGGAAGTTTTGATATGACAATATTCTAGTTTTATTATTTCTTCTTCATATATATGCTTTGTTATTTTTATTAAAAAATCCTCTTTATGATTTTTTTCTTTTTTTATCTCAGGTAGCACTCATACAGAAATTGTAGAGATTTGATTTTTCTTTTTTCTTTTTAACAAGTTTCAGAATTATTTAAAGTTTCCTTAGAATCTGCCAAATGAAATTTCATGTCTTTACTTTTTCTTCTTTTTAGAGTGTCATTATTAAATTGTGTATTCATTTTACGTGTTTCCAGCACTTACATGTACTTATATAGAGTATGTATATGTATACATGTATAACTGTATATATTTACATATAACTAATATTTTATATTTATATATAAATATATATAAATAAATAGGGATATTTATTGCTTAATTTTTGGAAGTCGACTCCTGAATCCTTTTGAAATGTCAGTTTTTATAGTTTTATGATTTTTTGATATCACATTATATTCCAAGCTCGTCTTTTTTATTTCCCATCCTGTATTTGCAAGTAGCAATTTATTCAAGGAGCCTGGTTCTATCAGTGGAAACTAGTATTTTGAGACTCTATTCTGAGCACTCAATGTTATCAGGTTCATCACTGTTTCTAGGTCTTTTTTGGGAAGAGCTATGAAATATTGTTAAAGATGAAATATACCATGAGTTTATATCAAGACTTATAATACACAAGTAGGATTATATAAAGTGTTTATTTAACTTCATTAATCTTGAATTCCTATCTCCTCTCAAAAATGTTGAAAATGCTATTCTCAATAACACTAACCTAACTAGTCATCTTTATTACAAAATATATACACTACAGTCTCAAAATAACAGTATCAACATTCTCACAAACAAGATTTTTATTAAATATGGGAGGATTATTTTTCAATTTTTTTGTTTCTAGTAATATCCCACTAATAATTGTATACAGTTTAACAGTATACTTTACTTTTAATAATATAAATTTATTATTTTCTGACTAAAGTACAATGATTTTTAAATCTTCTAAACAACCATGAAAAAAATTCAAGAAAATAAAATACAAATGGGGAAATTTAACTATTACATTTCTTCTGCTTTGTACTAACCTATGCCAGGTTTAGAAAACAAACAAACAAAACTTTGTAGTATTACTAAAACACTAACTGAAGCATTTTACCATAAATCTAATAAATACATGCATTTCAAGTTTCCTCTATTAGAATTTTGCTAAGATCAGTGTAATTGTTAATAACATTTTATAATAGAGCATAAGGAGCACATGTTATTAGATGGGATCCTTGCCCCTTATCTTCAGATTTACATCAGAATAAAGCTGACAATTCTGCCAGACTCTGAACCCGTAGGCCCCCCATCCCAGTCCCTGGAAGCAAAGACTATACCCTGTCACACAGCTTCGTACAAATTGTCTTAAAATAAAGTCTAAGTTTTATTACTTTTCAATAAGAAATGGTCAGTTATTTGGTAAATACTAAAGGAGTTCTAGGAACTTGTTTTATGACTTTGTTTACCAAACACATTGTATAAGAACTGCCCAATATTCCTTGAGAATTTGGTCCACAAATTCACTTAATGGTTTAGAAATTTAAAACCTGAAAGAGAAAGATGTAGGGAATCCCTAACACAAACATGTAATTACCAAAGGGACATACACACATACTAAAAAGGTTTGCTCATAGAAGGCACAAACTATGAAAGGGATATTCTTTTTTAATAAAAGCAAAAAAATTCTTTGTTTTGTGAGCACCATATCTAAGGTAAAATTAGGCTTTAATGCACTGTTTACTCCTATGACTAAAATAATATTTTTTAAATTGAAAATAAGAATTTAATTTGTCTTACTATATACTTCCCAGTCATTAACTGAGACACAACTATGAAAGAGTGAAATTGTCTTAAAAGGGATTGTGACAGCAGCTATCAAAGCAATATTCAAGCATGATTTCAAGGATGCTTTTAGCTTTAGAGTTAGACTTCTTTGTCAAAAATCTATTTTAAATCTCTGGGAATAGTTTTTTTTGAAGTCATGTGCCACCAGCTCAATATGAGGTAAGATTCTTTCATTTTAGTTCACTTTTTTTTTGGGGGGGGGGGGCTTTTTAGGGCCACATTCATGGCATATGGAAGTTCCCAAGCTAGGAGTGGAATTGGAGCTGCAGCTGCTGGCCTATACCACAGCCACAGCAATGCTGAATCTGAGCTGCATCTGCGACCTACACCACAGCTCATAGCAATGCTGGATCCTTAGCCCACTGAGCAGGTCCAGGGATCAAACCTGAGTACCACAGCCACAGCAATGCTGAATCTGAGCTGCATCTGCGACCTACACCACAGCGCATAGCAATGCTGGATCCTTAGCCCACTGAGCAGGTCCAGGGATCAAACCTGAGTCCTCATGCATACTAGTTGGGTTCATTATTGCTGAGCCACAATGGGAACTCCTATTTTAGTTTACTTTCAATTCTTAAGGAAGGTTTTCTTTTAAAAAATCCATTTTAGTTTTTCTTTTGAATAATGTAAAATATTTATATAATTCCAAATTCAAATACATAAAACAAAACATATTCAGTGATGGCTAGCATATGTATCTCATCTACACTATGATCATAACTAGGCAAATAAATACAAAACTATATAAATAACAGTTGTCTTGGAAAAGTAACTTAATAAAGTTCACCAAAAACTAATAGTCTAAACAGAGATTTTTTTTTTTTTCTTTTCACATTCACACTTGTGGGATATGCAAGTTCCTAGGCTAGGGGTCAAATTTACCCACACCACAACCACAGCAACACAACTGCTAGTGGCAATGCTGGATCCTTAACCCACTAAGCAAGGCCAGGAATTGAACTCACATCCTTATAGACTATGTTGGGGGCTTAACCCACTGAGCCACAATGGGAACTCCTATACAAACAATTTTTATAGAATAAGTAGAGTAAGTTGTCAAAAATATACTCTCTCATGGAGTTCCATGTGGCTAAGCCGGTTAAGAACCTGTTTTGTCACTGTAGATGCTTGGTTTGCTACTGAGGCATGGGTTTTATCTCTGGCTAGGGACCTTCCACATGCCTCAGTGTGGCCAAGAACAAACAAACAAACAAAACATATACTCCCTCCAAGAAATTATATGGCATGCGTTTATTCTGATAAGACTTTTAAAAGCATATAACTCTAAGGCTATTTAATCAGGAAAAAGAAGGAAAACTACAAGATTTTTGTTTGTGAATTACTATATAGTGTTTAATGCAAATCTAATTTAAAAAGTTTTCCAAAATAAATGTACAGACTAGTATCACTTGTGACATTTCTTCAAAAAAGTTATGAAACAACCAATAAGCATATATAAATACTCAACAGTATTAGTATTAGATAAATACAAATAAAAACCACCATAAGATACCATGTTAGACCTAGTAGGATGACTATAACAACAACAACAAAAACAAAAACAAAGAAAAAAAATAAGGTTGACAAGGATGTGTTGAAAACAGAAATTTCATATATTGCTAGTGGGATGTAAAATGGTTCAGCCACTGTGAAAATAATTTGAGAGTACCTCAAAATGTTTAACATAGAATTACCATGTGACCCAGCAAGTCCACTCCTAGGCAAAACCAAAAGAATTTAAAGCAGGGATTCAAATAGGTATTTGTACACCAAAGTTCACAGCAGCATTTTTCAGAGTAGCCAAAGGTGAAAGCAATCCAACAGATAAATGAATAAAGAAATATGGTACATTTAAACAACAGAATAGTATTTAGCCTAAAAAGGAATGAAATTCTGAAACATGCTGTAACATGAAATAACCCTGAAAACATTATGCTAAGTGAAATAAACCAGACATAAAATTGCAAATATTGTATAATTCCATTCATATTAAGCATCTAGACTAGGAAAATTCATTGGTACAGAAACCTCATAGGAGGGAGAAATGGGGAAATTTTGCTTAATGAGTATAATATTATTTTTGAGTGGTAAAATAATTTTGGAAATAGTGGTGAAAAGTTGCATAACATTGTGAGTATAATTAAAGCCACTGAATTAAAATTAGAATTGCAAATGATATGCTATAGTCATTCTTATTCCCTCTTATTTTCAAAAATGCTGTGGACATTTCTTACAAAACCTTTTTCCTTTAGTTGAACATTCTACTTATTTCTTAAGGCCAGAAATAATTGCTTCTCTATCAAAAAATTCTTCCTCTGCAAAGTTCAGATAGAGTCATTCCCTCTTCTCTGGTCCAAAATCTCCCTATATTTGCATTCTCATATTGTATTTATCACATTAAATTGTAAATTATGTGTTTATATCTTTGCCTTCTCCTCCAAGCTACAAACTGAAAGAAGGAACAAATATTTCTCAACTTTGCAATCAGAGCATTAAAAGAGAAGGCCATTCAAAAATATTTACCAGTTCAACAGACATTTTAAGTATGGCCTAGGTCCACGGCCCATCATTTAATAATATAATTTTATATATTTTTATATCCATCATTTAATAATATAATTTTATATATTATAAAATAAAATATCATATAAAATAATTTTATATATTATATAAAATATTATATAATTATATATATCTTATATATAATTATTATATATTATATAATTTTATCTATTATAAAATAAAATATATTATAAAATAAAATATCATGAGTATGGACATTGATATCATCATCTAAACATTTCCACCAAAGAACTAGTTGAAGCGAGATAAAGTGTGGACTTAGAACAACATTGATTTTGCTGTAATTTCCATTAGTTGGTTACCTCTCATACTATAATTAGTAAAAACATCTGATGGAATACTTCCATTTTGAATTATAAATAAATTTTCTATATATTAATATTATGTTAGATAGTTATGTCAAGCAAACACTTCGCGGGTTAAGTATTATGGTCAGTTTACCTTTGAATCTGTCCAAAGTAGACATAAACTCATTTCTGCACTTATGGACCTCCATACCTAATGAATTAGAAAATAAAATTGGAGTTCCCATTGTGGCTCAGTGGTTAATGAATCCGACTAGGAACCATGAGGTTGTGTGTTCGATCCCTGGCCTTGCTCAGTGGGTTAAGGATCTGGCGTTGCTGTAAGCTGTGGTGTACGTTGAAGATGTGGCTCGGATCCCGCGTTGTTGTGGCTGTGGTGTAGGCTGGCGGCTACAGGTTTGATTATTGAACCCCCAGCCTGGGACTCTACATATACTGCAGGTGCAGCCCTAGAAAAGACAAAAAAAAAAAAAAAGAAAAGAAAGAAAAAAGTTATTCTTACAATCAAGTGGGAAACATGGTAGATTAGAAAAAGAAACAAAATAATACATGTAAATCCTAAGGATCATCCTCGAGGTTTTATCTTCATTGCAAATTTATTTTTGCCTGATTATACAGCTAGGCTTTTAGAACCTTCAAATAACAGGGTTTCCATCTTCTGTTAACTTCCCTGTACCAGCCTGGTTTAGCTCCTACAGTGCTTCTTGTCTGATTCTCTTCTCAGGGGTGATGGAAACCCTAAGGAGCCTTTGCCTCTGTACTCATCAATAATAAAGTTCTACTTGTTTTCAGTTCCTTTACTTGAAAATTTAAAGCCATTCTAAGGGCAGTCTATAATGTGTGTAACAGCTCCAGAATGTATATGGACACACATTTTCACACTGTTAGGTAAACTCTGCTGCCTAGAGAAATACTGGTGCCCCTCAGTGCCCTATAGTTATAATCCCCAGAATGCCTTTATAGGTTGGTCTCTGAACTACCTCCACAAGTAGGAAGGTTGTTACAAGAATTACAAATAGAACGGTTTAAGAAACTCAGCTAAAAGCCTTTAAATTAAGCAGTTTCTTTAGATGAGAACAACCATGGTGGATACAAATCAAGATTTCCTTAATATTTTTAAGGATTATTTTGATTTGTATTTTTGTTATATATGTATTCCCATTAGAACTACTTCAGATTTGTTTCCTTCAATTTCTTCTAAATTTAAAGCAGTAAAATTTATTAGCAGCATTAGTTCCATTTTCAATGATTAATGGAGCCATTCTTGCTTGTTATTTTAAAAATCATAGTATTAAAATATAATCTCAAAAAGTTACTGTAGTTTTATAACCATAAAACTTATTATTAGCAATAAATATAATATCACTAGCCTATAAACATATGTTATTCTCAGCAAAAGTTTCCATGTGATGCCCAGAGGCACACTATATTTTTCAATGGTGGGATCAATTTCTCTCAAAATTCTCTTTGTAAAACCATAGTACTTTGTCTCTTAAGGCATTTAACATAGTCTGTCCTGGACTATGGTTATGTACATATATTTTTCTACCATATTAGATTTTGTCTGCCTTCAGGACATTTTTTATTTTCAGAGTTCACTACAAACAGTATACACTGAAGTATAACAAAATGTGAAGTTAGAGGGAATAAATAAAGCCAAGTTTGTATCTGTGCATCAAACAGCCCTGGGTGGGTCACTTCAACTAATTTGTATCAAGAACCTTCATAAAAGATACCATGAAAACCTTTAGATAAAATCCTTACTGTAACCAACCTTATTCTAAATGGAGTGCATTGTACATTCATTGATATTACTCTTCTGAAACCTGATTCTACTATATGTCTTCTCTATAATCACACTTTGTTTTTTTAAAATATTTCCTTGCTCTCTTCTAAAATATCCATTTTTCCTAGTTATCTGCCTACAACACAAAAATCTCTTTTAGTGTCTGCCGTCTGAATGTAACTTGATAAATTAACAACTACTGAGGCTCATTGTCTAATAATAGCTTGTGATGAAAAATTTTGGTTGTGCAAAATAGTATACATAAGGGTTTCAACATTAGGAAATGTCTGCATATCTTTTACATGAACATAGCTTCATTGAAGATTAACTCACATCATAAATAAAAATATCTTACCATTTGGTATCCATATTTGTGGTTACTTTTTGAAGAATAAAATTTGTTCCTGACTGGTAATTTCATTGTTTAATTGTGGTAGAACTATCATGATATCAATACCAATGTAGGGTTTGATCCTCCCAAAGTTAGTTAGCTTGGCTGTGCTCCATGCCCAATTCAACACCAGGTAGCTACATCCTAATTCTGTAGGTAAGAGGATAAAAAGCTGAGTAACACACATCAATCAAGGGAAAATGTTGGGATAAAAATGAGTGCAAGTTTTCTGACTGCTAGGGGAGAATCAGTTCTGCTGGAAGCTCTAATCTGTAGAAGCTTACTGCTCCCATTGGAGATGATGGGAATGAAGCATTTTCATTCTGCATAGACTCCTCTACCTAACAGATAGAACTATGATCAGTTAAGAGTGATCATATTCACGTCATTACCTCCCCATGTTTGTTTAGTTATTTAAAATGACCACTCAAGATTCATTCGTTTTCCCATTATTAAAAAAGAAGGAAATACTGGGAGTCCTTATTGTGGCTCAGTAGAAATGAATCTGATTAGTATCCATGAGGATGCAGGTCTGCTCCCTGGCTTTGCTCACTGGGTTAAGGATCTGGTGTTGCTGTGAGATGTGGTGTAGGATGTAGACGTGGCTCAGAATTGACAGGTTGTAGACGTGGCTCAGAATTGACATTGCTGTGGCTGTGGCACAGGCCAGTGGCTACAGCACCAATTTCATCCTAGCCTGGGAACCTCCATATGCAATGGGCACAGTCCTAATAAGACCAAAGTAAAAAATACATTCACTGAGCAAATGATAACTATGTGTCAGACATTGTCATTGTTCCAGATTTTGGATACACAAAAATTAAAATAAAAAAAGCAAAAATACCTTGTCCCTTAATAACGCTTCCATTCCAGTGGGGCAGTCTTTTAATTGGATCATTCACTATAAAGAATTTGTATATATTCTGGATAAAAGTTCCTAATAAGATATATGATCTGAAAATATTTCTTCCATTCTATTGTCTTTTTAGTTTCATATTTGATGACATTATTGGCATCATTTGCAGCACAAGTTTTGGGATTTTTTTCTATTTTGATTTGATTTTTTTATCAGCTTGTTTTTGGTGTCATATCTAAGAAATTATTGTCAAACTCTAGATACAAAAATGTACTCCCATAAATCTGGAAATTGTTTGAAAAAGTAAAGTCTACTAATTTAAAAAAATAAGTTAATGTAAATATTCTTTATTTATTTTTGCTTCATCAGATAATATTTCTTAGGTAATTAGGTAGGTCTATACTAAAAGAGACATATTTTTGTAGAATTACATAATTTTCAGACTAACGAGTCCCTTAATATGAACTGTGATTTAAAAAACCCTTGATTGAAAATCAGTGTGTTGACTTGTGCTTGTTAAACGAAAAAGATGTATATAACTATATACATACATACATATGTATATGAGTGAGAGAGGAATTAAAGTATACAGCTTAGCTGATAAATTGATGATTTAAAGAACTCAAAAATAGAGAATCCTACTTTAACTAACGACTTTAATGGCTCAGGTCCCACCTCAATATAAAGGGATATATTCGAAGGGATATATTTACATAATGAAAAGTAAGTTAGAGTATTCATGACAGATATATTTTATACTAAATAACATTAAAACGTTTTCTGCATACACACAATCATTCATTTTACATGCAAGAATTCATTCATGGTGTAGGGAATATATTAGTATTATGGTTATTTTAGTGTATATTAATATAGTGTATACTAGTGTATGTATTAGTGTAGTACTTCTTTTATTCTTTATTAATAAGATTTCTGGAGCAATTTCTCCCAAAATTTGTCCCAGAGAACACTGACCCCCTAGATTTTATCTGGTTTCATGCCAAATTTTTTTTTAAAGTATTAAAATAAGTTGGCAAAATGAGTTGGAGAATCACTGAATAGTAAAATTCATTCACAGAGTTTCAATACTCATTAGCATTTTAAAGACTCTAAGCTGTCTTGCAGGAAGAACTCTTTTCCTTTGTTTAACTCAGCATTTCCAAACTTATTTGACAACAGGACACTTTTTTCTTCTCTGAAGAACACTATTACTATTTAAAGGAGAATAAGTGTTTCACAAGAACCATCAGGGAAACATACCGGACTTAGTCAATCTTCTCATTTTATTATTTGGGATATTTAGGACCCAGATAAGTTAGATCAGTTAGATAACCCCAGATCAGTTAGATAATTATCCCAAATCACAAAGCAAGCTAGTGACCAAAATGAGACAAAAATTTAAATCCAATTATTCCCAACTACTTCATTTTCTACTATCTCACACTGCATTTTTCATTTTTGGAATGAATGTCCTATCCCCCAACATTAGGGATTTGAAGAATATCTAAATGCTGTTACAGTTACTTTTAAAGGTAAACTACGTATGTGTATATTTATTCACAGATTAAAATATTCTATATATGTATACTTATGTATGTATATTTATTTATGTATATATTTATGTCACTATGAGTATTAAATGTGTATGTACCTGGTTATTTACATTTACTTATTTATTAATTCCTTAGCAGGAACTGAGAAAGAAAATCGGCATGTATGCAAATAACCCTAGGTATGAGTATCATTTTAAATACATTACATTTGGATGCAATCTAGCAGGAAAATCACATAGCTCTCCAGAGTATAGAAATAGCTTCTCTGGAGTGAGCTGGTTTATATCATTAAAACCTTGAGGACAAAGTCATCAATACTGATTCTTTCAATGTATCAGATATTAATCCTAAACTTAAAGGATAGTAAACAGAATGGAGGTGGAACAAAGAAGGTGACATATGGCTAAGACAATGACATTCCTGTTTAGTTTAGTAACCAAATTCAGCATTATTCAGCAAGTGGTTCTGTATATTATGTAAAGTTATTTCCCTTGGTCCATTCTCAAATCATTCTTGTTTGTATCTGCCCTTATTTTCCTAGAAAATTTAGTGTAATCCACACAATTGCAGGAGAATAGAAGATTGTCTTTGCAAAAAAGAAAATGTCAGTCTCACTTTCTCATTCTCTTTTGATAGAAAGATAAAGTATTTTAATAATACAAATACAGTTTTCTAATGTGAAATATGAAACGTTTAATATTATATCATACTTTTCTTATGAAACGTATTATTTTTAATAATGATTTTAGAATAAAATATTTGAATGAGGAATTCTTGAGTTACTGAGATGCCTGACCAAACTTTTAATAGTATTTCATATGAATTATAATTGGACTGTATTTCTATCCAAAGGGGAAAATCCATTTTTCTTTTGGTCCACAATTTCTAAGTTATTCTTGTCTGAGAAACACACCTACAAAGGCTTCAATCAACAGACTAGTGTGGCTAGAACACCTAAGAGAATCATCTGGGCCAAAGACACACACAGAGAAATACCAATTAACTATGGTTCTGAAAAGAGAAAAGAAGGCCCTCCCTTTTGCAATAACTACTTCAAGGTATATTTCATGAACATCATTGGAGAAAATAACTGGAGTTGGAATTCATTGTTGGCAGAATTCAGTCCTCTTGTTATAGGAGTGAGATCCCTGATTTTATGCTGGATGCTGGCTATGGGTAGTTCTCAGCTCCTAGAGGCCACCCCTTATATCTCAGCTCTGTAACTTTTAAGTAATTAACTTCATTAGAGCCAACAGGAATATCTCTCTTCAGTTCACTATGACAAGGGTCATATAAAATATAATGTATTCATGGGATAGTCCATTATCTTTGCTATATGATGGAACCTAACCAAGGGAGCAACTGTTCCATTATTTCATAAGTCCTGTCCAGCCTCATGGGGAGAAAAATGCATAGCAGGAGTGCATCAGGTCTAGGATTCTTGGGGACCATCTTAAAATTTTGTCAGTCACACTAGTGAACAACCTTATATTTTACAACAGGTGGGAAGAAGAAAAGCCTGGGAACATAGAAAGGTTCAGTAATATCTGTGAAACAACACAAAACCAGAATGAAACTAATTCAGATATCCAAATGCAGATAATAAAAGATACAGATTTTCAAACTAGGTTTATTTCCTCTTTCATCAAAGACTTAGTATTTCCTTCCATAGATGCATCAACTAAAAAATATGCACAACCTAAAAGTCAAGAATTATGTTTTATTCAGTAGGAAAAAAATGAGGCTTTAAGCCTGGGACAGAGCATCTCAGATAATTTTGTGAGACTGCTTGGAGGAGGTGAAGGGGGAGCTTGGATATATAGGAGTTTTGCAACAAAAGGCCAAGTGCGCCTCAGTTATCTGGGGCCAGCATCCTGTGTTTTCATATGTTGAGGGTTCACTGTAGGCAGTGGCTACAGTCTGATGACTGTTAGAAGGCAGGGATTCTTTGTTTCCTTCCTGAGTTCCTCAGGGCTCACCAGCCTAGGCTGCAATTGCTGAGGGGACTGTGACGTCTTTTGTTAACTGATATGGCAGGCAATATTTTATTTCTCAAATGTCTTTTTATTTTATAAAGAATGCATACTTCTTACTTTAAAATTCAAACTATACTAAACCATTAAAAATTCAAAAATAGGTACTGTTATTCATATTAAAATTCTTTATATAAAATTTTGAATATATCATTTATAATAATTAGTATAATTCCATATTGTTAGTTTAATCTCCCCTAATAGTTTTGTTTTCCTAAAGTCTAACCAAGATAGTCTTCATGTTCCCCTCAGATTAACTAAATTTAAGACAAGTTATCTCCTGATCATAGGACCTTCCCTCACTTCCCTTTTCTTAGGATATTTACTTTAGAAAACTTGCAATTGTAAATTCTTTCTCACCCCCTTTGTAATGTAAATCTTCTAACATGCAGTAAATGTCTTTCTTGAGAACCTAGAAGCAATCCCTTTGAAAGGGTAATCATCACTCCTTTTCCCAGTTTCTGAGACAGTGCAGGAAGTTAACTTCAATAAGTGATAATTAGCAAACACAGATGGCTTAATCACATATAACAACCTCCTTCCTAACTTCCTTAGTATTTTTCCATCAACTTATCACAGATATTTAGAATTTCTTCAAATTTTTATTTCAGGAGAATCAAGTTCAATCTCTCTCCCACATTTCAATAGCTGTTACTCTCATTGCAGTAGTCTTGAATAAAGGCTTCCTTGACATTTAAAGAAAGTGTCCAGTGTGATTTCTTTTGACAAATCTCAAGTTAAATAACCATACAAATTATTGTTACTGTACAAGATAGATCTCAAATGACTATTTTTTTGGGTTTTTTGATACCAGAAAAAGACACATTATGTATACACGGAATACCCTATAAAAACCCCACATCAGTAAAGATTACTTGTGTCTGATAGTGCCAAATATTGTACTGTTATCAACACAATCTGAACTCACATAAATGCTTAGAAAGCAGAACCTACAGCTCATATTAGGCAATCAGCAAAGAGACTCATGATTTTACAAACTATCTTGCAAAAAACTTTGGCTTTTGGAAAAATCAGAATCTTTAAGATTACCTCATCTCTCATAAGCATAAAAATTCACACTGTAGTTTTCTCCTCTTGTAAACTTCCTTTTTCATCTTTATGCTAATGATACAACATGAACAAAATAAAATGCAGAGAATCTACTAGAAATACAAAAGAAAAATTGTATTACTTGGTTGAAGGTTTACTCAAATTTAGCACTATCTCAGTTTGGGGCTAGAAAAGCCTGTTTTTGAGGGGGTCATCTTATGTACTGCTTGACGATTAGCAGCATCCCTAGTCTCTACCCACTGGATGACAGTAGCGCGCCCACTCCCAGTTGTGACAACCAACAACAGCTTAATATATTAACAAGCATCCACCAGTGCGTTGGAGGGGGAAGCGAAGGGGAAGAAACCCACACCTCAGTTGAGAACCACTGCATATGTTTGGAGACATGGAAATAAAGACATTGCTGTTTGTCCATTATATTGGAATTTATATAACCCATTGGTAAATAAACCAGCTAATTATCTTCCTTATATTGGGAATTGTAACATAATCAGGAGGCCATCATTTGACATTTATTCACCCATTGATCTTAGGCATGCCTGTTTAATGAGAACATTTGAGCTATTATCAAAGGTAAACTGAAACTACTGTTGGTTAGGTCCTTGTATGGTCAAATTTAAGAACAATAGGAAAAATTAATTTGTCAGAATATAAAACATATAGGGCAAACCAAAAAATACATTTTGTATAAATGAAACAAGTTGAGAATTTGAGAACTGAAATGAAGTTAAATCAATGAATCACAGGCTCTGAAATTACTTTCTCCATGTCCCTCATGCCAACAATGTGAAATAGATTCCACCAAGGGCAATGGTGCCTTATTATGGCACACAAAGGAGACAAGGTAACTTCAGACTGAAGTTATTGGAATAAATCCAAGTTAGAATAATGATATGGTGGTGCTTTACTTATACTGCATACATAAGATATTTGTTGAATTAAAATATTGTCATCCTTCAAAATTCAGCGCAAATATCACATCATCCAGGAAGTATTCTACAAGCTAAAATTTGGATTGGCATGCTCACTATAATAAAACTATAATACTATAATAAAACTGTGCATTCCTTGGTCACAGCACACACAATATGTTATAAAGGGTTATTTTCCTTTATTTCATGGGAAACAACTTTAAGAGCCAGGCAGAGTTGACATTGTGTTCCCAATAACATAGACCGCCTGAGATGAGGTCACTGCAGAATGAAGATGTGGTAAATTAGAAAAAAAAATTAATCAAAATAGAACTCCTTATCAAAATAAATTAAACTACGCAGCTTATGGAGAGGACTGAAATATAAAATCCATTAGGAAACAGTCTAATAAAGTCAAAACATTCCACTATATATGGTAGACTAGTACTTACTTATTCCTTCCCATTATATCTTCATAGAGTGAGTCCTCAAATTCCTTTACCCTAACACCCACCTCTCAATTTCTCCTTATTTAGAATCCATAACAATGAAGTCAAAGAACAAAATGTTTTTCCTCTTTCCTATTTGTTAAGACCCAAGAGTCTCATTTCTAAAACAGAAAGTATTTTCTGAGTATATTTATGCTTCATGTGTCATATATCACTCTATCACTGAATTACTTCAAACTTTTATTAACATTAAGCAAAGCTAAGTAAAGTACTAGCTATAAAGTTTCTACAAAGTATGTGTCTCATCTGCTGCTGGAAAAAAATTTTTTTAGAAGTTAAATGACCATAGAAGAAACCCCCCAAACCTCAAAATTTTCAAACATAACATCCATGACTACAAGAGATTTGTTGAGGTGAGTGATTCAGTAATATCACTAACAGAAGCTTTTCTTTATAACTTGGTGCCAGATATTGTGAATTTGTATTGAGGAAAAGCTCAGCCCATAAACTTAAAAAATAAAGACATAATTTATTAATGAAGACCATTATGTGCTAGGAAATGTGATGAATAATCCATTCTCCAAATATATGTGAATTATATGCAACCCTTTCCAGCTGACAGAGACTTATGCTGAATCCACATGAATGCTCCTTATGTATATTTAATGGGAAAGCAGGTTGCTTCACAAAGATATTCACTGAATGGCAACAAAATGAATAGAGCAATAAGAGAATGAAAGCCAGCTGTCCCACAGAGTTGACTACAAAGATATCTATGGTGATAAGGGCAGAACAGAATTGAGGGAATCTAATCAAGGCAGAGACAATAACAGAGTAAGTTTTAAAAGTTGGATAGATTTTTTTTTTTAGATAAAAATGAAGAAAACTTTTGATATAGTGAAACAGGAAAGCTAGAAAAACATATTTATGGTTCTGGAGATTGACTAGGAATTTTTTGCTTCTAGAAAAAGTAAGCTAGAGCATTATTTCCTCAAACACTAGGAGACTCAGGAAGTCCTCTATTATAGTACTGAATAAAAAGATACCTATCAACAAAAGACTAGACATCAGAGGTTCAACGGAAACTCATACTTACGTCGGACGAGGAAATTTACAGATCTACTAATAAATCCTTGAAATTTTCCTTACAGAATTTTCTGTGAAGGGAGATTATTGCTATATTAAAGATAAGCTTTCATGTTTGGAGTAAAAAGTCTAAGAAGGAGGTCTCCTATAACTTCCCTGGATAGGGACAGCAAGTATGACATTGAAAATTAACTTTTTCTGGGATACCATTTCCATTGTTATCACAAACAAAACATATCAGAAGATGAGTCACAAGTGTTTACCACACAAGTGTACATGTCTTTACCTACCTCAATTGCATAATATTACTTTAAAGTCATATGTTCCCAGTGAGCTCTTCCCATCTCATTGTTCGAGAGACTGTGTGCCCTCTACCCACCTAGGATTGTTCAATAGTCTCAGGTCCCTTAAGCAGTCTTACTTTTTCAGAAAAGGTACCCTGGTCTTAATCCACCTTGGTCACAGCCATTATGCTGTGCAAATACTTTTTGATAAGGTTGTTGTTTCAAATCTCCAGGGTCTTTGCCTAGGTGGATTCTGACTCTACTTTCAAGCTTCCCTAGTCATACCTTGCAGATATTCTCATTTCCAGTCTTCTGTTTCCTCAGAACCATGTCCATAAAAATTCTGAACACAATAGTGAAACTTTATTTTTATTGGTAAATACTCATCCAAAACAAATCAACAAAAAGTGTGGAAACTTTCCTTTGAGTATTTGGCAATTTCTATTTTGGGGTCCTAAAATTTAAAAGAAAACAAAACATAAAACCTCTGAGTCATTTACCAAGCTTACATGGACTCAGAACACAAAGCTTAAATACCTTTCTAGAATGATTAAAATAAAATTCCACTTATTTTTTCATAAAAATAGTAAGAAAACAATTCAAATACTCTCTATTCCTACCACAGTCTACCTGCAATTGAATTTAAAAATACAAAATATTACAAATTTGGACTTTTAAAAAGACATGTTCATTCGCTACATGAAACTTTTATATATTTATGCATAAATATAAAATTCTGACATTCTGTTATTTGGGAGATCAATTCTTTTGCACTAGCAGAAACTAGGAGAAAGAAGAGACCTTCTTAACAGTGATTTATGAATGACTGAAGATAATCCAGATATACTTAGCAAATAACTTCACAAAATATAATTTTTATATGGGTCTGAATACTATAATAACAATTTATGGAAATGACATAAACTTCCAAAATTTGGTGAAAGATTAAATATACTATTAATAGAAGCTATATTTTAAAATATTCACCCATAAAAATCATGTTAAAAAATTTACTCTGTAGAAAAAAAAATAAAAGAGTTTGTATACTTTAAAATCAGTTCCTTCTTGGAGAAGGAATATAATAATTGTACTTAGAGAGAGACAAAAAGGGGTAGAAAACAAGATATGATTTGGGGTAGGCTTTTTCTGACCCATTAATAGATTACCAAGTCATTTGAGGGTTTGGTTAGAAAAAAAGAAAATTTTATTATGTGCATTTCTGGTCATTTTCCAAAAAAGAGGCTTTTTTGTAAATACTTTTTATTATTTGCACTCTTCTATTTTATATTTTGGTCCTATTTTGGAATGAACTCACTTAAATTCTCTGGTCAGTTTATTTTACTGCAATTCCATTTTTTCCCCAATAAACACTTAGATCTATGAAGATTTGATAGGTAGGTTCAATACCTTGAATGTATATTCAGTTAATTCAAATGTCAACTCCATTATCAAATCTACTTCTCCCCTTCTCAGAGATTACATGTGAGTATAAAGGGAAGTTTATAGTCATCATGGCATTTGGGATGAAGAGAAGACCTGCTATTATGCTGCAAGATACTTGTACCAGGGTATCTTGTTTTAGTCCTAAGCTCATAGGTATCCACTAAGTTCCTAAGTTTGATTGATCCTATGCAACACTCTGATGCCTATTGTTGTAGTCCATGTTTAGTCAATGATATGTTCTCTTAACCAGGTCTTGGTGGTCTAGCTTTGGTATCTCACAGAAACTGGATTTCCTCCCTAATGCTACACTTAATATCTGGTAATGATTCACATTTAATCTCTGGATCCAGAGTTGGATGCAGGTTTTGTGCTTGCAGAGCTTGTGTAATTTTAGGTTACTTTTTTTCAGAAAAAGAACAAAATGCTTTTGGATGCAAAATTAGATCTAGGGCTTCTGAAGAAGTCCAGGCACTGAGGGGCTCTTATGTTTCAGTTCCTTTAGCTTCATGGTAGTTCACTTCCTCCAGGACCAACCATATTAGCTAGCACACAAACTTCAAAGCCATTTTGTCCCAGTGCAGTTCTTATATTACACTAACAGTAAAGGTAGTCAGTCAGACTCTTAGCTACTATACACATACTTCATTGGAATATAGAGAAACTTCTGTGTCCCTTCCACATTATGTCCAGGTTGTAGGTTCCCAGGAGAACAGCCTTAGACTATTCTATTCCGGCATGCTACATCACTGCTTAACTAACTACTGCTGATAATTTTTGTGTGGTTCTCAAACCAAGATTTTAAAGGAAAGAAAGGGAAAGTCCTTCTGATATCTTCCTCCAAAACTACCTAACCTCTACCACTACCAGGATTAAAGTCTAAGGAAGGGAATGAGATAAAATACAGATTTAAGAACTTGCCACATCTGCCAAAAATTTATTTAGTGTGAGTGAGTAGAAAATACATTTTTTTTCCCCTGTGGCAGAAGTTTTATTTAATTGGTATTGCTTTCTTTTCTTTAATGAGGTAGCTTTAATCCTGTTCTCATCCCTGGTACAATAAAGATGGAGTAGTAAGAAAGGGGAATTTGTCCCCACCCCAGTGTTGGAAAACCCATTAAGAGGTATTACAAGAATACCTCTTCCATTCCATTTACCGTGTAAGTAAAATTATACGGACTCGGAAGCAACAGAGGATATTCTATATATTAGATGTGTGAAGAACTTGCATATGTAGAGAGAGTGGACATGGTACCAGTGGAGAAATAGTTGCCCAAGTTACAGAAATGAAAGGAAATAATGAAAAAAATAGAGAAAACTGTTTCAAGAAAACAGATAAGAAAATCAACAGTGACCAAAGTAATTCGTCTTTTCTGAGTTAGATTTTTATTGGCAAACAAGGAAATTTCATACAGCTGGCATAAAAGAGAAATAGGAATCACCAACAATTAACACTGAGATTAACATAAACCTTCATATTTCATCCCACCTTTCACAAAGTCAGTGTTTTCTCCCATTGAAAACTAAAATGGCAAGAGAATGTAGATTAAGTGAATATAATCAAAAGAATGACTGAAGAAATGTCATTCAGTCTTTAGATCAGTATGTCTTCCAGTCATTTTCCTTATCAGTGAGAAACCTTATATACAAATTCTTATACATGGAAAATTAAAGTCCAGGACCTACAAAAAAAGTGATACAAAATTTAGTATTTTCTTAAAAAATGGTAAAATGTTAAATCCTTAAGGAGAGTGAACAGTATTAGATTTAGAGGAAGATATTTTTCATGCACATATTTTATAATTCCAGCTCACATCTCCTTCGCTTCCTGGTAACATGAAAGCTAAAGAAACCACTGGTACATATGTAATCAAACATAATGATTAAAAGATGATTACTTGTAAGCATAATCCAAAAATAATCAGGAAATAAAACTGAATCCTAAACTCTTACTATCAGATGATACATCTCAGAATAAAATATAAACAATTTAGATTATTTTGATTTTAATTATGTATTTCAATAGCAAATGCATTTGAGATGTGACCATAATATTCATAAGTTGGTTTTACCATGAATGCTTTTTTTAATGTTTAACCCCGCACTCATAAACAATATAATTTTATACCACTTAACAATCAATATTTCAGTTTAATTGCATAGTACAGACTCATATGTACTGAACAATGATCATTAAAAATGGAAACAATAAGTAAAGAAAACTATAGTCCTATTTAAATTTTTCCAAAAAGCCTTGGATGTGTAAAAACCATAAATATACACATTCTGTGCTTAAAGATGACTTATTTCAAGGAAACAAAATTACTTCCCGTGTTTTTCAGTTAGAAAATCAGAAAAACTTCAAGTGAGGTTGAATTATTCCAAATTTTGTTGGAATAAACAACCTGTAAAAGCTTCCATAAATGTGTAGTCACAAGAGAGCCATCTGGCTCCATGTAATTATACCCATCTTTCATCCAATTCTGAATTCTAAATGTAAAAGTAGGTCCAGGAATATACAGATTTGTGATATACACTTGGGGACTGTCGATCTATAAACCAATTAACATATTTCATTCATATGGGTATGTTCCGGTCTTCATTGATATTACACATCCAGAGTAGAGACTCAGAGACTGCCAAATGAGTTACGGCTAGAATGAATTATTTCTGGTGAAGTATTTCAGAGTGAAATGAAACAGAAGTTAAGATACAATAGAGTGTAAGATAAAAAGTGGAAGATAACTGACTCATTCTTTTTCACAAAAAAAATCTTTGAATCAAGTTGATAGATGCCTTGCAAGTACAGAAAAATATCTGTGGTAATTTGTTGTAAAAGATCCTTGGCTTTTGAAAGATTACTGCAAGGGATTGGATTTATTATTGGCACATTATGGCCAAATTCTCACTTATTAGTTTATATTTTGTCTAGAATATCTTTCTTTAGAATAGTACATTTTCTGAGGTAATGCAAAAAACTAAATAATTTTTAACCCTAACATAACATTATTACAGCCATACAAATTTTCTTGTATTGGTTACAAATTTTAACTTCAAATGCATGACAATGTCAATTGCTCTATTTTATACCTCTTCTTGTTCCACTATAACACCACTGTTTTTTTAGGGTATATTTAATATCATCAATCTAGATTGATGTCTTGTTCATGTGCTATTAATTGTACAGGTTGTATTATTGGAATTCATGGATGCCTTAACACCAAATTCTAATTTATGGTAAATATAAGACTATTTTTCATAAGTTTTGTTTTATATAATAAGAAATTAAGTTAGAATATTTCCCTTTGTCAAAGAAAATTATTTTCAGGATTATATCTTCATTATTTCCTGAGTTATACATTAGCTGACAATATGTATCAATTCATTTACTATAAATATATCCTTGGGGAATGATTTGAAAAATGCACAGAAAAGTATTAATAATAATATTTGTATATGATATCACCTTTTCATATAGGTAAATATTACATAGATAAC
This sequence comes from Sus scrofa, assembly GCF_054392235.1. Taxonomy (NCBI): domain Eukaryota; kingdom Metazoa; phylum Chordata; class Mammalia; order Artiodactyla; family Suidae; genus Sus; species Sus scrofa. The sequence continues at coordinate 182,256,459 of NC_139383.1, read as the reverse complement.
TTAAAACTAACTTGTGTTCAAATCATCCTGAAACATTAAGTAGATAATGAAAATCAATTAAAATCATGATTATATTATATGTATCAGCACTGAAAAGTAATAATGTTGAGCAAAAAGCACAAAATAAAAGTATGCACAGAATGTTCTAATTTCTACTGTATATTTTAATTAGCACAGATATGTGTTACTTTGTATGCATGAACATATTCAGGATACATTATGTGAAAAATGAGGTACCAGTAAAAATATTTTTAATGAGTTACCCCAAAATAAAATGCAACTCAAAGCCTTTACAATTTTAATGAATTAAAAGTTTTCTCAGGGATGTCATAAAATTAACTGTTTCCCAAATGATTTTCAACCATGAAATATTTTTCTGCAAAGCATCAGTGAGATTTTGCTATTAAGCTGAAAATATTACAGATTAAGGAGCAGATAGATGAAGAAAAGATGAGAATTAAGGAGGAGGATGTGGGAGAGGGAAAAGTAGAAGCAGAAGCATGGTGACAGAGAGAAAAAAATTAAGAATCAAGTGAAAAACAGTTTACCTCTACTTTCCCTCCCAGGAAACACGTTATGAGAAAGGCAATTGAGTGTGTTGCTGTGGGTTCTTAGCTAGAGGCTTTTCTTCAGACTGATACCTAATACTAACCTAAGAAAACTTAAGAGGTAGCAAAGTCCTTTCTGACACTGGGAGAACAGACAAAATCTTTATGAAATACTGATTCCATTTGGACATACTTTGGGGATTTTTCCAACACAGATTATCTCATTTCTTTACAACTTCAGTCTGCTCATAATAAGAAAAAGATCACTAACTTTTTCATTGGCTTAGAAACCTTACAAATGACTATTAATCATCAGAAAATACGTTTGTCTACAGATGATAAATGCCTTTAGAAAGGAAGAAAGGTTGTGGCCAAGGAGATTGAAAAAGTAAAAGGTGTCAGTGATTAAGGGGGTGATGACTTAAGGCATATAATGGTAAACAAAAGCAAGTCCTGGGATAGCCAGGAAGAGGAACTCTAATATGGTTAAAATGGATGATTTGAGAAATTTCATTGGTGAAATACTTAGGCTAATATCTGAGCATCCTGGTTCAAAGTTAGAAAATAGCATTTTAAATATTAGTGAAAAATTACCTGTCCCATTTGTCCAAAAGCAACATAATATCAACAATTCTGATGTCAGAATATAATTAGCCAGTTCAAATAACATTTAATTGACCCACTTTTTTCTACTATGTTAAACTAAAATTTAATTATAAAGAAATATGCAGCTCTCTGTTTTTTACTAGTACAGACAAAATAAATTAAATGCCTCCAATTTAGCAATGGCAGTCTAGCTTATTTTATTTATGTACATTTTGAGAAATAAGATAAAGATTAATTTTAGTATTAACTATGTTCTTGGACTGGTTTGTCACAAATTTAACTAGACTAATAATTTTTCTGAAAGTCAATACAGTTTCTTGTCAGCTGGGACAAAACTGTCCTCTTGTTTAATAAGTTAATGACATATTAGTAGTAGTATAGGTTTGCTCAGTTTCCTAAATTTTATTTTGGATTTGTACATGATGTGTCATCAAGTAATACTACCAATATCTCTATTATAATCAGAAAATCAAGATCAACTGAGGAGGATATGCAATTTTTACATTATTATCACTAGTTGCACAAGCCCATGGATGGCTTAAATGAATATTTTAAATTTTACCTTAAAGTGAGAAGTTAGGCTAGTTGAATAAATATTGGGAAAAGGAGAAATGCAAAGGAGAAATATATATATGTGAGGTGGGAGAGAGAAAGAAAAATAGAGATAGACACGAGAGAGAGAGCACACATAGGCACTAAAAAGGTGGATCCACATTATTTTTTTCATTTAGTGCAAAGAGATTTTGAGGATATTGTCAACAGGAAAATGAAATATCTGAGGTTGTAAACTATTGCTGGCATTTTCCAAAGTTTGCAAGAGTAAATAATGTTTATTAATTCTTATATGCTCATGAATGTTGTGAGGAAGAAGAAAGAAAGCTGGAAGTCAGGAGGCTTGTTTTCCATCTAGCTGAGTCGCTGATTGTTTTAGTGCCAGTAACTATCTTCCAAAGATGAGATCCATGCAATTAACTACCAAAACAGAATTTACCAGTCACTGCAGGATTTGAAATTTGTATTTGGCTTAGTTCCTTTTCTTCATTCTCTTAAATTTTAAGAGAGAGTAAATAATGAAATTTAGATTATTTGAAAGCTTGTGATGTATTGTGTGATTTCAGGCTCACCTGATAAATGTTGAACTTTGTAAGAAGGACTTCCTTTATCCTGATTAACATTTTTTTTTTTTTTTTGTCTTTTTAGGGCCACACCCATGGCACACAGAGGTTACCAGGCTTACAGGTCCAATCAGAGCTGTAGCCGCCAGCTACACCACAGCCACAGCAACATGGGAGCCATGTCCGTGACCTGTACCACAGCTCACTGCAACGCTGTATCCTTAACCTTTGAACGAGGTCAGGCATCGAAACTGCATCCTGATGGATGCTTTCCACTGAGCCATGATGGGAATGCCTGATTAGCATTCTTTAGACAGCACCCAGAAAACTCAGACCCTAAATGGCACTGCATAGTTATAAAACATTTGATGCATGTTCATAGTTTATTCTCTTTCTCATAGCTGAGGTTTTGAAAATACAGTTCTTTTTTGTACCCTCTTCCTTTCCTCTGAACTCCTCCTGCCTTTTTTATCTGCTTAATTACATGTGTTTTATGGTATAAGATTCTATGTCTTTCCCAATTCTCTAGGCCTTGGCTATATGTATGCATAATTATCAGGATTTTTGGTTGCAAGGAACAGATAATTAAACTGGTGCAAAGAAAATAAAGTTTTGTTTTGTTTTTTTTAGTAATACAACTAACGTCTTAGTTTCAGAGATGACTTAAAGCAGAGCTGAATCCAATCCTTCAATAATACTAGGAAGCAGTCTCTCTGTCCCTGTTATGCTCACATCTTCCTTCTGTGCGGACTGTTCTTCTCCGCAGCTCTTGCAGTATTAAAGATTCCAGCAGTTTCAGCTAGGTTTGTGCTCTCAGCTTTTCGTCCAAAGAAATACGAACTTTCCTTTACTTCTGATTTTCACACCATCCAAAGAGTGCCCTGTTGGCTGACTTGGTTTATGCTAATCACTGTGACCAGAAGGATGGAATGTTTTAATTGGCCAGATGCCGTTTACTTGTTCATACCTAATGCTAGAAGATTAGGTGTGTTTCAAACCATGTAGCCTGAAAGTAGGAAAAGGTGGTTCCCCTAAGCAAGTAAGATATGGTTACCAAAAGAAGAGAAATAGACACACCGAGTCAGTAAAAACAAATAAATGATTTCCCATACAGTGCAGCTGGGTGCACAGAAAGTATCCTCTACTCTTGCTAGTACAATATACTGTATGTGCCTTACCACATAAAAGCAAAAGAACCCAAGTTTAAACTTGTTCATTATTTTTATCTAAGCATACATCTAAGTGACTAGAGTATAGCATCTGTGAATTAAAATTAAATGCTTGCTGGATAAGTGAATAATTAGGAAATGTAATTGTTCCTCTTTTCCAGTTGCTAGTTCCTCTTCAAATTTAATAATAGTAGTATAAAATTAGGATGGTCATATTAATGGACTAAATTAATAATTATAATAATATAATAATACTACTGAAAAAAATGTTGTCTTACCTAAGTTGACACCTATATGTCCTTGGAATATCCTTGACCCATAGTGAGCCCTCAATAAAAGTTAGGGGTTACCATTATCAATTATCAATCACACTACGTTGCATTGGAAGATGTCTGGAACACTAAAACTTCATACAGATCTAAAGTTGTATAAGTTCATGTTAGTAGTTTGATAATTTATTAATACAAGAAAAAATTTTTGAAATGACTAAGGTTTTGTTTCTGCAAGTAATAAAACCACTTTCTAATATTATTTTCAGGGTATTTCTCCAGAGGAAATTGTGTACTATTTTGCTCTAAATCCATGTAGGATAAACGATCTGGAGACATTAGAATATGGTATTATGCACAAACAACTAGACAGGAATTCTATTACAGATGATTAGTCAACCATGAATACAGCACCCAGCAGATGGACAGCTCCAATGTACCACACAAATTACGTGCATCACAGCTGCGGCTCTAGTAAAATCTAAAATGCTCTTGATGAACAGCTGCAGTTTTCTTAGGATTCTAGACAAGGGATTCCAGTTAAGGTTTTTATTGCCATACGGCATTGCATAGGAAGAACTGATTACCTTGAAGAAAGGTTGTATAAAAAAGCTTTTATAGTCTGCTGTGTTAATTTTATATTTAAGGGACTTTTTGTATTTACATTTTGAATACCTGCACTGTGTTTTCTGATGTTTATTTTATGTGCCTATAACTCAAAATGAACAATGGTCAAACTGATCAGGCTATTAGCTGTTGACAGGAGAATGTGGGACTATAAAAAGACAAAAATTAAAAGGCTGAGATATTGAGATTTTTAAAAAGTAAATTCCTTATTTTTAGCTATTGAATAAAACAAGTCTTCATATTTACTCTTGATTACAAATATTTCTATTTTCAAAGGTAATTTTAAGGATCACTGTTGCAATTTTTTCACCTCAGTAATAAGGCCTCCAACTGCTCTTGCTACATTTGCATATTGAATTAAGTAAGAGTTGAAAAATAAGCAAGGCCACAGTAGAATGATTTTAAAAATTCCTAGTACTAAGTTTAAACATATATTTTATGCTAATATTAATATGCCTATTTTGAGAAGATGATAATGCTTTCATTGAGTATAATTTACTGCACATGAAACTTAGCTTTATTTTACATGCAATGTTATGCTATTTCATGCATTTTTCAAAAAGATTTGTTTTGTTTTTATAGAATAATTGCTCTATTTTTTTCTGTAGATCCATCTCTATATACAAGGTTTCTAATAAGTATATTCTCATTGGTAAAACTTAGTTATGTTTATAATGTTTGAGGAAGAAATTCTTCCTTATTTCACATAATTTTGAGATAAGAAATGACCATCTACATATTTAATTTTATGAAGATAAAAGCCATTTATTTTCCAGGAAGAATAAAAATAAAAACATATTTCCCTTGGAATGCCATTTAGAAAAATTTCATTAATTTATGCTATAGTAAACATCATAAATAATAAGAAAATGCTTCAAAATATTTAAGTAATAATAAAATTTAAAAGTGCAATTAAAATATATTGAACTATTTTTGAGTTATATTTTATTAGTTTTTTTCTCTTTATTCTAAATTAGTGGTATATACATGCTGAATATATTCATATATATAATTCATTTGAATGTTGAATATATATAGGCAGGTGTTGGATGTACACAAATGAAAAAGGATATGTTATATCACTTCAGGGAGTTATTAGTCAAATAAGGAAACAGAAAATCAGTAATATATAGCACAGAATAAAACTAGCATGAAAAATATACTAAGTGTATGAGTAAAATATGGGGGGGACACATTTTACATACTTTAAAAAACTGTGGTCTAGGAGATGGGAAAGTATGGTGGAATAGAAAGAATGGAGCTCAACTTCTCTCATAAAAACAACAAAATTACAACCAAATACTGAATAACCATCAACCAAATGGACTGGAAACTTTGAAAAAGATAGCCTACTCCAGAAGACAAAGAGCAGGCCACATCAAGATGGTAGGAGGGGCAATTACATGAAATGACCAACTTCATACCCACCAGGTGGGCAGCCCACAGACTGGAAAGTAACTGTATCACAGAGATTCACCTACAGCAGTGAGAGTTCTGAGCCCATCAGGTCCCCACACCTGGGGATCTGGCATTGGGAGAAAGAGACCCTGGAGCATCTGGCATTGAAGGACAGTGGGGTTTGTGTGCAGGAGCTCCATGGGACTGGGCAAAACAGAGACTCCATTCTTGAAAGGGACACACAGGCCTTCATGGGTACTGAGTCCCAGGGCAAGGCAGAGACTCCAAAGGAATCTGGGTTTAACCTGAATGCAGTTCTTGGAGGATCTCCTGGGTAAACAGAGGGTGACTATGGCTTGTTGTGGGGGAAGGACCATTGGAGGCAAAGATCTTGGGAATATTCATCAGCCTGTGTTCCTCTAAAGGTGGCCATCTTGGGAAAATCTGGCCCCACACATCAGCAATGAGAAGTGACAGGCCAAACAATAATCCAGGTGGGATTGCAGCCTGACCCATCAGTAAACAAGCTGCCTAAAGGACACCCAGGCATACAACCATCTCTAATCTCACCCAGAGACAAAATCCTGCCCACCAGAGGGATAAGAATCAGCCCCACCTACCACTGGGCAGGCACCAGTCCCTCCCATTAGTAAGCTTATAGGAAGCCCTGTACTAACTTCAGCCACAAAGTGGGCAGCCATCAGAAGTAAGGCAGGCTACAACTTTGTTGCCTGTAGAAAGGAGGCCACAGCAAAAACTCATAAAAATGAAAAGGCAGAGAACTATAACTCAGATAAGGGAGCAAGAAAAAAACCCAGGAAAACAGCTAAGTGATCTGGAGATTATCAGCCTCCAAGAAAAAGACTTTAGAGTGATGATAGTGAAAATGGTGTGAAACATTGGAAATAAATTGCAGGCAAAGATTGATAATTTACAGCAAATACTGAGCAAAGAAATACAAGATTTAAAATATAAGCAAGCAGAGATGCAAAATACAATAACGGAAATAAAAAATTCATTAGAAGCAACCAGCAGCAGAATACAGGAGGCAGAAGTATGAATAAGTGAGGTGGAAGACATACGAGTGGAAATCACTGATGTGGAACAGAAGGGAGGAAAAAAGATTGAAAAGAAATGAAGACAGTCTAAGAGAACTCTGGACAACATTAAATGCACCAACATCCCTTTTATAAGTGTGCCAGAAGGAGAGGAGAGAGAGAAAGGGACACAAAAAATATTTGAAGAGGTAATAGCCAAAAACTTCCCTAACATGGCAAAGGAACCACTCACTCAAATCCAGGAAGCACAACATGTACCAGATAAAATAAACCCAAAGAGGAACACCCCAAGACACATATTAATCAAAATGAACAAAATTGAAGACAAAAAGAAAATATTGAAAGCAGCTAGGGAAAAGAAACAGATAACATACAAGGGAACCCTGATAAAGTTATTGGCAGATTTTTCACCAGACTCTGCAGGACAGAAGGGAGTGTCACGATATGCTTAAAGTGATGAAAGGAAAAAAAAAACTCCAACCAAGGTTACTTTTCCCAGTAAAGCTTTCATATAGTTTTGAAGGAGAAATCAAAAGCTTTACACACAAGCAAAAGCTAAGAGAATTCAGCAACACTAAACTAGCTCTATGACAAATACTAAAGGAACTTCTCTAGGCTGAAAGGAAAAGACAGCAACAGGAAACAAAAATTCCACAAATGACAAGGCTCACCAGTAAAGTTATATATACAGTAAAGATAGGAAGTCATACACACACAAATATGCTACCAAAATCAGAAATTGTGAGAAGAGGGTACACATGCAGGACACAGAGATGTACTTGCAATTAAGAGAACAACAACTTAAAACAATCTCATATATATATAGATTATATATATATATATAAACTCCTATATCAAAACTTCAGGGTAACTGCAAACTAAAAATCTACAACTGATACACAAATAAGGAAAATCAACTCAAAAACAACAGTAAAGATAGTCATCAGACCACAAGAGGAGAGAACACGAAAGAAGGGAAGAAAAAAGAGCAACAAATCAAATACAAAAAAAGTTAATAAAATGGAAATAAGAACATACACATCAATAATTACCTTAAATGGAAATAGGCTAAATACTCCAACCAAAAGACATAGACTGGATGAATGGATACAAAAACAAGATCCATATATATGCTGTCTTTAAGAGACCCACTTCACTTCTAGGAACACATACAAATTGAAAGTGAGAGGATGGAAAAAATATTCCATGTGAATGGGAATCCAAAGAAAGCTGGAGTAGCAATACTCATCTCAGACAGAATAGAGCTTAAAATAAAGAATATTATAAGAGACAAAGAAAGACACTACATAATGATCAAAGGATCAATCCAAGAAGAAGGTATAACATGTAAATATATATGCACCCAACATAGGATCACCACAATATATAAGGCAACTGCTAACAACCTTAAAAGGAGAAATTGGCAATAACACAATAAGAGTGGGGAATTTTAACACCCCACTCACAGCAATGGACAGATCATCTAGACAGAAAATCAGCAAGGAAACACAGGCCCTAAATGAAGCATTAGACCAGATGGACTTAATAGATATTTATAGGACATTCCATCCAAAAGAAGCAGTATACACATATTTCTCAAGTGTGCACAGAACATTCTCTATGATTGATCACATTCTGGGCAAAAACAAAGCCTAAGTAATTTTAAGAATACTGAAATCATATCAAGCACCTTTTCCAACCACAATGCTATACAACTGGAAATCAACAATAAGAAAAAAACTGCAAAAAACAGAAACACGTGGAAACTAAACAGCATGCTACTAGACAACCAATGGATCACTGAAGAAATCAAAGGGGAAATTAAAAAATATCTAGGCGCAAATGACAACAAAGATATGATACTCCAAAACCTGTGGGATGCAGCAAAAACCATTCAAAGAGGAAAGTTTATAGCAATACAAGCCCACCTCAGGAAACAAGAAAAAGCTCAAATAAACAAGCTAACTTTATATCTAAAGCAGCTCGAGAGAGAAGAACAGACAAGACCTAAAGTTAGTAGAAGGAAAGTAATCATAAAGATCAGAGCAGAAATCAATGAAATAGAAATGAACATAACCATAGGAAAGAATAATGAAACGAAAAGCTGGTTCTTTTAAAAGATCAACAAAAGTGATAAACCCTTAGCCAGACTTATCAAGAAAAAAGAGAGGAATCAAATCAATGAAATTAGAAATGAAAAAGGAGAAGTAAAAATGGATATCACAGAAATACAAAGGATCATAAGAAACTACTATATATGACTATATGCCAATAAAATGGAAAACCTAGAAGAAATGGACCAATTCCAAGACTAAAGCAAGATGAAATATAAAAGATGAATGGACCAATCACAAGTACTGATATTGAAATGGTGATTAAAAAACTTCCAACAAACAAAAGTCCAGGACCAGATGGCTTCTCATGTGAATTCTATCAAACATTCAGAGAAGAGCTAACACCTATCCTTATGAAACTATTCCAAAAAATTACAGAGGAAGGGACACTCCCAAACTCATTCTATGAGGCCACCATCACCCTGATACCAACACCAGACAAAGATTCCACAGAAAAGAAAACTACAGGCCAAATTCACTGATGAACATTGATGCAAAAATGCTCAACAAAATACTAGCAAACCTCGTCCAACAATACATTAAAAGGATTGTACATCATAATCAAGTGGGATGCAAGGGTTCTTTAATATCTGCAGATCAATCAGTGTGATACACCACATTAACAAACAGAAGAATAAAAACCATATGATCCTCTCAAGAGAAGCAGAAAAAGCCGTTGACAAAATCCAACACCTATTTCTGAAAAAACCCTTCAGAAAGTGGACATAGAGGGAAACTACTTCAACATAATAAAGGCCATAAATGACAAACTCACAGCTAACATCATTCTCAATTATGAAAGGCTGAAAGAATTCCCCTGGAAGTCAGGACCAAGACAAGGATGTCGGCTCTCACCACTACTCTTCCTGAGTTGAGAAGTGGAAGTCCTAGCCACAGCAACCAGGGAAGTAAGAGATAAAAGGAATCCAAATTGGAAAGGAAGAAGTAAAACTATCACTATTTGCAGATGACATGATACTACACCTAGAGAATCCTAAAGACTCTACCAGAAAACTTTTAGAGCTCATCCATGAATTTGGCAAAATTGCAGGATACAAAATCAATACACATAAATTGACAGCATTTCTACATACTAACAATGAAAGATCAGAAAGAGAAATTAGGGAAGCAAATCCCGTTTCCCATCACATCCAAAAGAGTAAAATACCTAGGAGTAAACCTACCTAAAGAGACAAAAGATCCATACTCTGAAAACTTTAAGACAATGATGAAAGAAACCAAAGACAACACAAATAGATGGAAAGACATACCACGTTCTTGGACTGGAATAGTCAATATTATCAAAATGACTATACTACCAGAGGCAATCTACAGATTGAATACAATCCCTATCAAATTACATAGGACATTGTTCACAGAACTTGAACAAAATATTTTAAAGTTTGTTTGGAAGCACAAAAGACCCAGAATAGCCAAAGCCATCCTGAAAAAGAAAAATGGAGCTGGAGGAATCAGGTGGCCTGACTTAAGACTATACTACAAAGCTACAGTCATCAAAACCATATGGTACTAGCACAAAGACAGACATATAGATCAGGGGAACAGGATAGAAAGCCCAAAATAAACACACACACCTACAGTCAACTAATCTATGACAAAGGAGGCAAGACTATACAATGGAGAAAAGACAGCCCCTTCAATAGGTGGTGCCGAGAAAACTGGACAGCCACATGCAAAAGAATGGAATTAGAATACTTCCTAACACCACACACAAAAATAAACTCAAAATGGATTAAACACCTAAATATAAGACCAGATACTATAAAACTCTTAGAGAAAAACATAGGCCAAACATTCTCTGACATAAATCACAACAACATCTCAGATCTACCTCCTATAGTAATGACAATTAAAAAAAAACAAAAACAAATGGTACTTACTTTAACGTAAAAGTTTCTGCACTGCAAAGGAAACCCTAATTGAAACAGAAAGACAACAATATTTGCAAATGAAGCAAATGAAAAGGGATTAATCTCCAAAATTTATAAACACCTTCTGCGGCTCAATACCGAAAAAAAGACAACCCCATCAAAAATGGGCAGAAGATGTCCAAAGAAGACATACAGATGTCAAAAAACACATGAAAAGAAGTTCAGCATCACTGATTATTAGAGAAGTGCAAATCAAAACCACTATGAGGTACCACCTTACACTGGCCAAAATGGCCATCATCAAAAAGTCTACAAATAATAAATGCTGGAGAGGGTGAAGAGAAAAGGAATCCTATTACACTGTTGGTTTGAATGTAAATCGGTGCAACCACTGTGGAAAATGGTATGGAGATTCTTCAGAAAACTAAAAATATAATTACCATTTGATCCAGCAATCCAACTCCAGGGGATCTATCCAGAAAATACCGTGACTCTGAAAGATACATGTACTCCAATGTTCACTGCAGCACTATATGCAATAGCCAAGACATGGAAACAACCTAAATGTCCACTGACAGAGAGGTGGATAAAGAAGGTGTGGTACATATACACAATTGAATATTACTCAGACATTAAAATCAAAGAAATAATGGCATTTGCAGCAACATGAATGGACTTAGAAGTTATCTTGCTAAGTGAAGTCAGTCAGACAATGAGACACCAACATTATATGTTATCACTTAAATATGGAATCTAAAAAAAGGACACAATGAACTTCTTTGCAGAACAGATACTGCCTCACACACTTTGAAAAACTTATGGTCTCCAAATGAGACAGGTGGGGGGCAGGCTGGGGGTTTGGGATGGAAATGCTGTAAAATTTGGTTGTGATGATCATTGTACATCTATAAATGTAATAAAATTATTAAGTAAATAAATAAATAAAATGTAGGGGGAAAATAGAGGTAATATTTTGTCTAGGAATGCCAGCAGGAATATGTGATCAGTGACTGGTAAATAAGCAAGTATACAAGTCTTTCTCTGGAAATCATCCTCATACCTCAAGCATAGAATATATTAACCCTCCTTATTTGTACCACCACTGGACCCTGGGTATAGCCTTATAATTCCACTCACAATTCTATATTTGTAAATTCTTTGATTACATATATTATTGAGCTATATGATTTTTTGAATCCAAGAAGTAATTTTTATTTATTGTTATAGCCTCAAGAGATAAGGCCATGCCTGACATTTATAAATTGCTCCATATTTTCAAAATAATTTAACTGGCATTAAATGCATGCATAACTACAAATTTTAGGATTATTATAAATTTCTTTGTTTTTTACCCATGAGAATTGTGATATCATTCAACTAAAGGATGAATTAAAGTTAACCCAAGTATTTCTATTTCCAAAAGATAGAAATATCATCATGCTTGTGTAATGAGTTGATATTTTATCTCTGCTTTACCATTTAATTACAAAATGAATATTTATATATACATATGCATACATATGTGTAATAAACAGTCAAAATAATTGCTATTACAGGGTATTTTTATTATGTTTTCAAAATATATTTTAGGGTATCTAGTAGGTTATATTTGCATTCTTTTGATATTCCATAAATACTTAAAATTGTATTTTCTTTTTTGTTTGCTTTTTAGGGCTGCACTTGCAGAATATGGAGGTTCCCAGGATAGGAGTCCAATTGGAGCTATAGCTGTCAGCCTATGCCACACCCATAGCAATGCCAGATCCGAGTCACATCTGCAGCCTACACCACTGCTCATGGCAATGCTGGATCCTTAACCCACCGAGTGAGGCTGGGATCAAACTTGCAACCTCATGGTTCCCAGTCAGATTGTTTCCACTGTGCCAAAATTGGAATTCCTTCAAATTACATTTTCAAAATTAATAGTTACATTAATTTATCCTACTACTTTTTTTGGTTTTAATTTTCTTTTTTATTATTTTTTTTGATAGTTATTTCCCCAATGCAAATTTTTTTTCTACTGTACAGCATGGTGACCCAGTTACATATACTTTTATAATACTCTTTTTTTCTCACATAGGTATTGTTTTCTTCTTTTTTTAATTCATTAAGTAATATTGATATTATGTATATATTACATTTCATATTTAGTCTGTATTCCATATATATGTATCTTGTTTGTTGATGTTGGTCAGAGAATGGATTAAGAATAAACTATCAGGGAAAAAGAAAGTCTATTCAGCAAGCATTGCTGGGAAACCTGGACAGCTGCATGCAAAGCAATGAAATTAGAACACACCCTCACATCATGCACAAAAATAAACTCAAAATGGCTTCAAGACTTAAATATAAGTCAAGACACCATCAAACTTCTAGAAGAGAACACAGGCAAAACACTCTCTGACATCAACCTCATGAATATTTTCTCAGGTCAGTCTCCCAAGGCAACAGAAATAAGAGCAAAAATAAACCAATGGGACCTAATCAAACTGAAAAGCTTTTGCACAGCAAAGGAAACCAAAAAGAAAACAAAAAGACGACTTTCAGAATGGGAGAAAATAGTTTCAAACAATGCAACAGACAAGGGCTTAATCTCTAGAATATATAAGCAACTTATACAACCCAACAGCAAAAAAGCCAACAACCCAATGGAAAAATGGGCAAAAGAACTGAATAGACTGTTCTCCAAGGAAGATATACAGATGGGCAGCAAACACATGAAAAAATGCTCAACATTGCTGATTATAAGAGAAAGGCAAATCAAAACTACCATGAGATACCACCTCACACCAGTCAGAATGGCCATCATTAAGAAGTCCACAAATAACAAATGCTGGAGGGGCTGTGGAGAAAAGGGAACCCTCCTGCACTGTTGGTGGGAATGTAAACTGCTACAGCCACTATGGAGAACAGTCTGGAGATACCTTAGAAATCTATACATAGAACTTCCACATGACCCCACAATCCCACTCTTGGACATATATCTGGACAAAACTCTACTTAAAAGAGACAAATGCACCCACATGTTCATTGCAGCACTATTCACAATAGCCAGGACGTGGAAACAACCCAAATGTCCATCAACAGATGATTGGATTCGGAAGATGTGGTATATATACACAATGGAATGCTACTCAGCCATAAAAAAGAATGACATAATGCCCTCTGCAGCAACATGGATGGAACTAGAGACTCTCATACTGAGTGAAATGAGTCAGAAAGAGAAAGACAAATACCATATGATATCACTTATAACTGGAATCTAATATCCAGCACAAATGAACATCTCCACAGAAAAGATAATCATGGACGTGGAGAATAGACTTGTGGCTGCCTGATGGGAGAGGGTGGGAGTGGGAGGGATCGGGAGCCTGGGGTTATCAGATACAACTTGGAATGGATTTACAAGGAGATCCTGCTGAGTAGCATTGAGAACTATGTCTAGATACTCATGTTGCAACAGAACAAAGGGTGGGGGGAAAAATGTATACATGTAAGAATAACTTGATCCTCATGCTGTACAGCGGGCGGGGGGGAGGGGGGAGAATAAGCTATCAAATAGGGTAGCTACTAGCAGGACACAAAGTTACTTAAATTTAAATTATACAAAATTGAAATTCACTTCTTAACCTAATTCCAAGTGCTCAGTAGCTATCTGTGACTGGTGTCTGTCCCCTTGGACAGTGTAGCTATAGAACATTTCCATCATCACATAAATTCTACAGATCAGTGATGATATAGATAAGAATTTGGTCTTAGAATATCTATTTACTTAGATACTGTATTAAAGGAGGTACTTGTTATGGACTGAATGTTTGTATCCCCCCAAATTTACAAGTTGAAGCCCTAACCCCAAATATTTAGAGATGGGTCTTTGGGAGGTAAATTGGGGTTATATGCTTTTTATGAGAATAGGGCCTTCGTGGTGGAGTTAGTGCTCTTATAAGAAGAGATACCAGAGAACTTGCTCTCTATCTTAGCTATGTGAGGATAGTGAAAAAGTTGCAGTCTACAAGCCAGAAAGCATGCCCTCACCATAACCTGACCTTGTTGACATTCTGAAGTTATAATTTCATGGTCCAAAACTATGGGAAAATAAATATCTTTTGTTTACATCACCCAGTCTATGATATTTGTTTTAGCTCTGACTGCCATAATGACTAATACAATACTGAACAACACATATACATGACAGTAAAGAAACTTTTTATGTTAGATGACAAAGAGGATTTCCAAAGGCTATCTCTAAAACTTAGCTTAAAATATATCAAATACGGATGGAATTATATGTATGCATATGTATGTGTTTGTATGTATTTGTATGATTTTACTAATTATGAACTTAAAAAATAAATATACTTCTTTGGAATGGCAGGAGAAATCAGGAAGCAGGTTTTCCATGAAGCTCATAAGCTTATGGAAATAATGAAATCTCCCAAGTTACAATAAGCCATTCTGATCTTTCCATCATTAATTAACTTGTCAACTCCAGGGACCATAAATTGTAAGAAGTTGTCCTAGTAACAGTAAGAAATATAAGGCAGCCTTTCAAAATATCATAATGTTTTTGTCTAACCTAACAGCAATCATCAATTTGAGAATATGTTAGTCAATTAATATTTTAGTACCACAATTTTGCCAAGTAATACTTAGTCAAATATTATATTTTCTCATGGATGAATTTTATATTTTCATTAAATTTTAGGCATGCCCTTAGGTTCAAAATATGAATATGCATTTTTGTTTTGTCTAAACATTCCTCAAAAAAGAATACATTACTTTTAACAAAACATTATGAAAAACATGAAGAAAAAAGTAAGAGAAATGCAAATATTGTAACATGTGAGAGTTAATATCTTAAATATTAATGTTAGTTAATTTTGTTAATATTAATGCTATTTATTAATATAATTAATATAAAATATTGGTAAATATTTTAAATATTAATAATACTATAAATGGAAAGTATTCCCTTTCTTTATTCCTCATTGGTAAAATCTAAATAAAAAATATGAAAGAATTCTAGTTAGTTTTAAGAGTTTTGGACTTTCCCATATCCAAACTAGGATTTCACAAAGGTCTTGAAGAACTATTTGTTCTATTTAGAAAAAGAACAAAAAGAACAAATAGCTGCCCATGAGATTTGCACCTTAAATTAAAAAATCCATAACGTGTATAACTACAGTTTGGTAAAGTTAAATCCAATGACCTCTCTAAGTTGGAGATGTTTTCCAGTTAGGATGATGTGGCCTTACCTGTTATAGAAGCAAAAACCAGCACAACATGAAGATTTCAGGCCTGCTGAGCTGAATCACTCTTAAATCTAGTTAACTTAGCAAAACCCAGTTATTCATGTGCCTTTTGGTCATCTGTATGTTTTCTTTGGAGAAATGTCTATTTAGGTCTTTTTTTTTTTTTTTTTCTTTCTTTTTAGAGCCATATGGAAGTTCCCAGGCTAGGGTTTGAATCAGAGCTGCAGCTGCCAGCCCACACCACAGCCACAGCAACATGGGATCCAAGCCACATCTGTGACCTATACCACAGCTCACAGCAGTGTAGGATCCTTAACCCATTGAGTGAGGCCAGGGTTTGAACCTTCATTGTCATGGATCCTAGTTGGGATCATTAACTGCTGAGCCCTGAAGGGAACTCTCTTCTGCCCATTTTTTAATGGAGTTTCTTATTTTGATATTAAGAATATGAGCTGTTTGTATATTTGTCAGTAGCAGTGTTTACAAATATTTTCTCCCATTCCATAGGTTGTATTTTCATTTTGTTTATGGTTTCCTTTGCTATGAAAATGCTTTTAAGTTTAATTAGGTCCAATTCGTTATCTTTGCTTTTATTTCCATTACTCTAAGAGACAGATCCAAAGACATTGCTGTGATTTTTGTTACAGTGTTCTACTTATGTTTTCTTCTAGGAGTTTTAAGTATCTGGTTTTATATTTAGGTCTTTTTTGAGTTTGTTTATTTTTATGTGTAGTATTAAAAAATATTCTAATTTCATTCTTTTACTTGTAGCTGTCCAGTTTTCCCAGCAAGGCTTATTAAGAAACTGTCTTTTCTCCATTGAATATTCTTCCCTCCTTTGTTGTAGATTAATTGACCATAGGTCCATGGGTTTATTTCTGGGCTCTCTACCCTGTTTGAATGATCTATATTTCTTGACATCATTAATAATGAGAGATATGCAAATCAAAATTACAATGAGGTATCACTTCACACTGGTCAGAATGGCCATCATCAAAAAGTCTACAAATAATAAATCCTGGAGAAGGTGTGGAGTAAAGGAACCCTCGTACACTGTTGGTGAGAATGTTAACTAGTGCTACCATATGAACCTACAATTCCACTCCTGGGCATATATCCAGAGAAAACCAAAATTTGAAAAGATATATGCACTCCAATGTTCACTGCAGCACTATTTACAATAGCCAAGACATGGAAGAAAACTAAAAGTCCATTGACAGAGGAATCGATAAAGAAGATGTAGTACAAAAACAAAATGGAATATTAATCAGCTACAAAAAAAAAAAAAAAGAAACAATACCATTTGAAGCAACATAGATTGACCTAGAGATTATCATACTAAGTAAAGTATGCCAGACAGAGAAAGACAAATATAAGACATCACTTACACATGGAATCTTAAAGAAATTATACAAATGAACTTATATGTAAAATAGAAATAAAGCCATTGACATAGAAAACAAACCTATCATTAATAAAGGGGAAATAGAGGAAGGATAAATTAGGAGTTTGGGATTAATAGATACACACTACTATCTATAAAATAGATAACCAGCAAGGACCTAACAGCATAGCAAATTATACTCAATATTTTGTGATAAACTTAGAAGGGAAAATAATATGAAAAAATAGATATATATGTAAGTATAATTGAATCACTTTCTGTACACTTGACACTAACACGACACTATAAATCAACTATACTTCAATTAAAAAAAAAGTCAGTCCATAGAAACTCAATTGCAAAATAGCCTATTCAATTAACTTACTTGTTACTTTTAATTATTTATATAGTTTTATGTAACTCACACTAAGTATAAAGTGTACCATGATTCACATTAATTAATATAATGATTCGGCGGGATACTAAAGGTTTTGGTGAAGTTTTAGTTGACCTTACTTTGTTTTTCCTTCTAAGTAAATAGGTATTGATTCCAAAAGATTGAAGACCAAAGGGCAGAGAGAGAAACTGTTGTCATATATCCAGATTACTATATAGATAGGTAATGGTATAACATTGGTGAATCTATAAGTTAGTTAAATTTAGCAAATTGGTTTTTTCAAAAGATGAAGGAGCCATTCAGGAAACTGACTTTTAGGAGATGAATATTTGAGGAATTGGCCTCCTTCCAGCTACTATCATTGATAACTGATTGCCAGGTGCCCACACAGAGCCAATTTCTGGCTTTGTCAGGATACAAGAGCAGATTCCTTAGAGCAATTACTGACCTAAAAGGAAGCAAAATGCTCAGCAGGGGGCAAGAGGTGCTTAAAGTTTGCCTTAAAGTAGCAAAAACATTTAACTTATCTTGATCTGTGTAGCAGAAATTAAATCACAATGTCTTTTCCTCAAAACTCAACCTTAGTGTATTCTTTTATTTGCTTCTGAGATTTAAATAGATCTTTACTTGTACAAAGAGTAATTGATTTCTTTTCTCCAACAATACTGCTAAATACCAGAAACTTAGCTGGACACAGCATTCATCAGTCTTATCAGAGGTTCTAAGGATATCTGCAAGCATTCCTATGTAATAGAAAGGAGAGATGAGAAATGCAGACACCTCTAAGTTAAGCTTGTAAATATTCTTCATCTAAATACAAATTTTTAACAAGACAATTAGAATGGCTTATCAATATCATTCAAAGTACTAGAAAAGATGAAAAATGGCCTGAATTTTAGGAGGAAACAGGGTTCTGAAATAAATGAACCACACATACATAAAAAACATTATATTCTCAGTAAAATAAAAATAATATTTTACTTATTTAAAAAAGAACAAATAATAAACAGGTAGAGATAAAAATATTAACAGATATACTAGATAAAATAAAGTTTAAATTTTAGGTAATTTGTGATTATGACAATGAAAAAGTAATCATTGAGGAAAAAATTCAATCAATACAATCATGTATCTATTATATGTAAATAATGAGATTATAATAACTTGTAAAGAACCTATTTTTAAAGTTCCCCAAAAGAAAATAGACTAAATGGATAAAATGCTTCAATATAAAGTATAATCACAACATCATACTAGCTAGTTACTCGATTAAATTATCATCATTGTCCAAATTTTCTTTAAAAAAAACTCACTTTTTTTTTTTTTTAGACAATAACATTTGGCTTAAGGACGATATAAAATTAAGATCCAGACACTCCAGGGACAATGTCCATTAAGCTACTGCTCTTAGAGAGCTGAATGAGAAACACTTATTGTGTCCTGGCCTCTGGATTTAGTATAACTCTGCCAAGCAAGAAGAATGCAGAAAAAAATTACATTCAGATTTTTCTGCACCATCTATCTCGAGATAGGGTGTGTAGATTTTCCAGGAATTGATAATTAGGTAGCTTTCTTTTGTTTATACAGAGTCTACTCCTAGTGTCCAAAGCCATTACCTTTCCTTCTTGTTGTCAGGTGGAACTTCTAATTTAATGTGTATTCAAAGACTGCAACTCTCAGTATACAGCATAGATAGGATAAAGAAGAGATGGTAGGAAAAATATCGCAAGATAAGATACAACACTGCATATGCTACAGCAAAGAAAAGAAGGATGCTAAGAAAAGTTCATATTGGGTAAGATCCTGTGTGAGAGCACTGCCTTTTTTATATACTGCTTCTGGACAAAGTATAAGCGCAGAAGTATTCTTTCCAGAATTTCCAAAAGAATTAAGCAGCTTTATTATTATTATTATTATTATTTTGTCTTTTGTCTTTTTAGGGCTGCACCCATGGCATATGGAGGTTCACAGGCTAGGGGTCAAATCAGACCTGTTGCAGCTGGCCTACACCACAGCCACAGCAGTGCGGAATCCGAGCCGCATCTAAGACTTACACCACAGCTCACCGCAATGTCAGATCCTTAACCCACTGAGTGAGGCCAGGGATAGAACCTGCAACCTCATGGTTACTAGTTGGGTTCGTTAACCACTGAGCCACAAAGGGAACTCCAGAACTAAGCAGCTTTAATTGAAGGCTCTAGTAAAAGGTGTTGCACAAGATAATTGTGATGTTGGTTTTGGGATAAAAGCTAGCGTGTATGGCCATTAATTTGCCCTCCAGCTTTATTTATTCACTTATTAATTTTTGTCTTTTGTCTTTTTAGGGCCACACCTGTGGCACATGGAGGTTCCCAGGCTAGGGGTCAAATCAGGAGCTACAACTGCTGGCCTATGCCACAACCACAGCATCGTGGGGTCCATGCTGCATCTGCAAACTAAACCACAGGTCATGGCAATGCTGGATCCTTAACCCCCTGAGTGAGGTCAGGGATCGAACCCACGTCCTTATGGATACCAGTCGAGTTGGTTAACCACTGAGCCATGGTGGGAACTCCTGCCCTCCGGCTGTATATCCAAGTAGGCCTTATATCCAGATTATAATTAAAAGGGTTTGTGTTGATTCTATCTAATTAATCAGAGGAGAAAACTAAGGCTTCTGTGGCTTGACAATATTCTGTCACTTAAGGTAAATATCCAAGTATGTCTCTTGGGTCCTTTTAACAAAATCAATCTATAAAGAATGTGTATACATTTTGCACAGACAACAATTTAGTAGCTGAATTCCAGCTCAAACCAACAACTATCTATAGCTGTACACTTGTTACTTCGATTTCAAAATTAAACTGTGGGACTATATAGATAACATTCTGATAAAGATTTTCATTTTGAACATAAAGGTCATACCATCTTCCCTTTCGTTGATGAGAAACTACTGGAGACTGCAAAGCATTGGGTCATAGGATGGCCAGTCATAATTGGAGGATTTTTGATGCTGATAAGAAGTACACATGCACATGTTTATATTGATGCCATTATACAATCATGAATCTGACTTTTTCAGCTCCAATCACCAGTCTGATCCATGACAACTGTCAATGTGTACCCAGGGATTGGCAAGACACTATAGAAAAGAGAGAGCTCATCTCCCACTTCAGGGATGCTCTTTGTCCTTGACCATCTCTTAGTCTAACTGCAAGGAAGCGGTTCTAAATCTTACTCTGATAGTGGAAGACAGATGAATCCTTAATAGTTTTATAATTTATTCCATAATTAAAGCTTTGGCAATTAAAAAAAAAAACACCTATTTCCTATAGATTTTCTTTGCTCTCCAGAGTGAAAACTACTTACATACAATATAGATGCATAGTAAAATATATCGATTATTCTAGACTGATCCAAATAAAGCTAACAAAGACTTTATTTGGATGACATTGTAACTTCCTTGCAATGATGGAACAAGATTAAGAAATCAAAATTCAGCTTGAATTGCCTGTGAAAACAAGGACACATAATAAGAAAACATGAGTGATCTGTCCCTTATTAACACAAAGCTTGATTTGCTACATAAAGATGATAACACATCCTTCTGCTTCTGATGTTCACATATTAAAGCCCCACCTTTGTTGCAGTTAGTAAAATTATTACTTCAAAATGTGAATACTGGGAATTCCCATTGTGGGTCAGCAGGTTAAGAACTCAACTAGTGTCCATGAGGATTGTAAGTTGGATGCCTGGCCTCACCAGTGGGTTAAGGATCCACTGTTGCCATAAGCTGTGGTGTTGGTCACAGACATAGCTTGGATCTGGTATTGGTGTGGCTGTGGTGTAGGCTGGCAACTGCAGCTTTAATTCAGCCTCTAGCCTGGGAACTTCCACATGCCACAGGTGCTGCCCTAAAAAAAAAATGTGAATATTAACAGATGATTCTCATACATGCAAAAACACTGTCAGTGGGAACTGTGACTTTATGGGCAGTTAGCACAAAATACCAAGCAACAGTTTGTCGTTCCTTGGAAGACGGTTACTTGTAAGTTTTGGGGGCAAAACATTATCAAATTTGGGGGATATAGTTTTAAATATACATTCTGTCAATAGCAGCTCAAATAAGGAAACTTTGCCTTGGGAGATTAATGTGTCTGAGTACATATCTTCTTGGTACTAATGAAAGTAGTGTACATTGCTCTTGGAATCTGCCCAGTTGTGCACTGCAATAGAGTACAAAGTTAAATGTTACAATTGGAGAATTTAACCCTAATTCAAAGAATTCTACAGTATCTTTGTCTTCAAAAGATTCCAATTTATCTGTACTTAAACCTAGTGAGCTAAGGCCATTTTGAATTCAAAAGGATATCTCCGAAGACAAAGTTTACCAGGGAGTGTTTGATCCTGAGGATATAGCTAAATCCTTCACATCAGAAGTTTGCCAAAGTACAGATCATAATTTCACTTACAGTTTTGCTTACAAAACTCAGAGTTTATTGATATTCAGACGAAAGTCTCCTAAAGAAACTTTTGACTGAATGCTCAAAGAGACAAAATTCAGTTCAAAATAACAAGTGGCTAATAGCAGAAAATAATTGTCCAATAATACCATATCATTTCATGTGCAAAAGCTCAGGCATCAGCAGAATAAAAAATAAATAAATAAAGCTTTGGGTAATGACTGGTACAATTAGTTTTAAAAGAAACATACCTGTAATTATTGAGTTTCTTCCTACTCTATCCCAGGCACTGCCCTCTGATTTTCTCTGCTCCATGTTTATAAATCTGTGGCTGCAATCCAAAAAGAAAGAGAGTGATGATTCAGATAAAGAAAGTTCTTTATTTTAATATAATGCGATTTAGATTTTGATGAAGGCACTGAACAAGAGTAGTCTAAAAGTGAAAAGAAAAAAAAAAAAAAAACTAAGAGATGAAGGAAAATAGATACCATCTAAAAAACTGCTAAATTTTCAGAATGGGGACAGGATATTAACATGTAATTTTATGTTTCTACCCCCAAAACATTTTAAAATGTTACTGCTATTCTAAACAAAATATAAAAGATGGAAAAGAACAGTTAGAAAAAAGAGGATGAGAAAATAAAGTACATATGAAATGAAATGAACATGGAATACCCTAATATGTGGAAGCAGGTATAATAAATTTTATAAAAATCATAAATTTTAATTAAGTTTAAAAGTCAAATTCTTTAAAATATCATATTGATAGTAAAAGTAAATATCTAATCAAACTAAATGTCTAATCATTAAGCTTAATTTATTGAATCTTAAATTGTAAGTTATAAAAAAAGGGGGAAGCTGAAATACATGTCTCATATAAGGGAAAATTAAATGATAGAATTTTGTTTTGTCCTCTGATAATTTATAAACATAAAATAAAATGAATTTAATTGTTTACAGATAACCGATATTGTTTAAATCACTAGCAAATACAAAAGAAAAATCAACTTGGTTTATATGAAACATAAAAAGTGGAAATTATTAGAATGCATAATATACAATGTATATTTCCAAACATTTTAACAGTAAGTAATTGCATGATAAAAATCATGCAATTAGGTTGAAATAATAAATTCCAATGATATGTTGTTTACCATTGTTGTACTTAAATATAATAAAAATGAAATAGACAAAAAATTTGTCAAGTGAATTTACCCCGAATTAAACAATAGCAGCACTGTTACTTGCTAACAAAAACTAATCCAAAGTGGAAAATTGTGTTGCATATTCTTTCAAACTTATGAACAATTCCATGGTCCTGATACACAATGCCATGACCCCAAAGCCTTTTCTTTAATTTTTCATTGATTTGAAATCCCCTTGTCCCTAGTAACATCTGATTGGTGGACATTTTCTTTTTTTTTTCACTAAAATTTTGTTCAAGAATTACTTTCTCTACAACGTCTGTCTAATAATGCAGTCAGTCCCCACCAAAACTTCTGGCCTTCCCAGAAACAAACTGAACCTGTCTCTCTTGTACCATCTTCATCTACATGTATTTATCAAAGTTATTACTATTTTGACCATATTCATGTGCCAGCTTATCCAAACAGACTGAGTTTCTTAAAGTTAAGATCTGAAATATATGAATAACAAGTATCTGCACTACTCAGAATCCAGTGAGTATTTTGGCTTTAATATTTTCATTGAATCTGGAGAAAAAGCTAGGTTTATACGGTTAAATAAAACAATGATTTAATTTTATTAACAAAATGTATTTTATAAAATCAAAATAATCATTCATTAATAATAAAATACTCAAGTTATAAATATTTGTTAAAAATTAATTCAAATAAGAAATCATGTAAAAACTTTGCCTGTTGAAGCTAGAAGATAAGTTGTTCTTGACTTGGAGAACATTTATTAAGTTTTATAATACTCATAATTCCTTAAATTACTAGAGAATATATGGAGTCATTGCTTTATCCAAATTGCTTTCCAAAATACTGATTCTATATTGCTTTTGGTAATATTTCATTGCCAAGTTGTAACTGAGTATTTTTAAATGAAATTTATTTAATGAAATACAGGCATTTTTAGAAATCATGTTGATTGTAGTTTCTAAGGAGTATATAAAAATAGAAATAGCCTTCCAACACTATAGTCGTTGTTTTTCTGAAACTCACAGAAAAAGAAAAATATAAGAGAAATGAAGAAGTTCAGGAACCATCCCCAGTTAAAAGAAGAGGAGAATTCACCTGCAGCAACAAACAATGAAAAAGACCTCTGCAGTCTGATAGATACTGAGTTCAAAAGAGAGACAGTGAAAATACTGAAGGAATTAAGGGTGAATATGAAGGAATTAAGAGCAGATATAAATAGTAATGCAGATTTCTTTAGAAAGGAAACAGAAAATATAAAGAGGAAACAAGAAAAATTAGAAAATTCATTTGCAGAGACATGAACTGAGTTAAAGGCACTAAAAAGAAAAATGAATAATGCAGAGGTACGAATTAGTGACTTGAAAGACAGAATAATGTTTGAAATCACCCAGTCAGGACAGCAGACAGAAAACCAAATGAAAAAACATGAGAGCAATAGAAGAGATCTATACGATAATAGAATGCAGGTCAGTCTACACATAATAGGGATTTAGGAAGGAGAAGAAAAAGAGAAGGAGATTGAAAATATATTTGAAGAAATTATGTCTGAAAACTTTTCAAATCTAAAGAAAATAGATATCAAGATATAGGAAGCAAAGAAGGCCTCAAACAAGTTGAACCCAAACAGGCCCACACCAAGACTTATTATAATAAAAATGGCAAAAGTTAAAGAGAGAATTCTAAAGGCAGCAAGAGAAACACAAAACATAATTATAAGGGAACCCCCATGAGGCCATCAGCTGATTTCTCTATAGAAACACTACAGGCCAGAAGAGAGTGGCAAGATACATTCAAAGTTCTAAAAGGGAAAATTAGCAGCCTAGAATACTCTACCCAGCAAGAACATCATTTAAAATAGAAGGAGAAATAAAGAATTTCTCCAACAAACAAAAGCTAAAAGAGTAGGGCATTACTAAACCCATTCTAAAAGAAATACTGAAAGGGCTTCTCTAAATAAAAAAGAAGCAAGAAGAAATAAGATAGAGGAAATCACTTAAATAAGCCATTATGCAGATCTAAAAGGAAAAAAAAAAAAAACCTACTGTAAAAGTGATAATAAACACAAGAAACAGCAAAAGCACAAATATGAAGATGTTAAAAAAAAAAAAAACTTCAAAATCATAGAGTGTGGGTTAGGAAAGTTAAGAAAATCTAGACTCATTTTTAATAATGTGTTTGCCTATATGACCATATGGCTGCTACAGCAAGCAGATATAGGAATGGGTTAATATACTTGAAAAACAGGGCAACCACAAATCAAAACCAAACATTACATTCACAAAAACTAAAAAGAAAAGTATACAAGCATAAAATAAAAAGAAATCATCCAACCAAAAATAAAGGAACAAAGGAGAAACATAAAATCAACAAGAAAACAAGGTTTAAACTTAAGTACATACATATTTATCAATAATTACCTTAAATGTCAATGGACTGAATGCTCTAATCAAAAGACAAAGAGTGGCAGACTGGGTAAAAAACCAAAAACCTACAATATGCTGTCTACAAGAAACTCACATTAGGGCAAAGGACACATATAGATTGAAAGTGAGAGGATGGGAAAAAGATATTTCATTCCAATGGACAAGACAGGAAAGCAGGAGTTGCAATACTCATATCAGACAAAATAGACTTTAAAATGAAGATCATATAGAAAGACAAAGAAGGACACTATTTAATGGTAAAAGGATTAATTCAATAAGAAGATATCACAATTGTCAATACAGGAGCACCCAGATACATACAACAAATATTAACAGACATAAAAGGAAAACTTGATGGGAATACAATCATAGTAGGAGACTTTAACACCACACTCGCATCAAAGGACAGGTCCTTTAGACAGAAAATCAATAAGGCAACAGAGATCCTAAGTGACACAGTAGAAAAGTTAGACTTAATTGACATTTTCAGAACATTACATCCAAAAAAATCAGAACATACATTATTTTCAAGTGCACATGGAACATTCCCAAGGATTGACCACAAACCAGAGCCCAAAACTAAGCTCAACAAATTTAATAGTATAGAAATTACTTCAAGTATCTTCTCTGACCACAATGGCATGAAACTATAAATCAACCACAGGAAAAGAAATGAGAAAAAACCTACTACATGGAGACTAAACAACATGCTACTGAAAAAAAACAGTGAATCAATGAGGAAATCAAAAAGGAAATTAAAAAAACCTCCAGACAAAAAATAATGAAGACACAACCATACAAAATCTGGGAAGATTCAAAAGCAGATCTTGGAGGGTAGTTCATAGTGATACATGCCTTCTTCAAAAAAAAGAAAAATCTCAAAATAACAACTTAACCCACCAACTAAATGAATTATAAACAAACAAACAAAACCTAAAGTCAGCAGAAGGAAGGAAATCATAAAGATCATAGAGGAAATCAAGAAAATAGAGATTCAAAAAGCAGTAGTAAAAAATCATTAAAACCAAGAGCTGGTCTTTGAAAATGTAAACAAAATTCACAAACCTTTGGCCAGACTCACCAAGACGAGGAGAGAAAAAAACCCAAATAAGCAAAATTAGAAATGAAAAAGGAGAACACTCAACAGACACTGCAGAAATACAAAAAAATAAAAATAAAAAAAAAATAAGAATACTGTGAACAATTGTATGCCAACAAAATTGACAACCTATAAGAAATGGATGACTTTCTAGATACTTATAGCCCACCAAAACTGAATCAAGAAGAAAAAGATAAATTGAACAGATTGATCACTAGAAATGAAATTGAATATGTAATAAATTAATGGGAATACAGTACCTTTTAAAATAGTACTCCCTACAAACAAAAGTCCAGAGCCAGATGGCTTCACAGGAGAATTATACCAAACACACAAAGAAGAACTTGCACCAAACCTCCTTAAACTTTTCCAAAGGTTGAAGAAGAAGGAACACTCCCAAAGACAATCTATGAAGCCACTATCACCCTAACACTAAAACCAGACAAGGACACTGTAAGGGAAAATGACCCGACAAAAAGGTCAAAAGGAGACGCCCCAGCCATGATGACTAGGCAAAATCCAGGCAAACTGCCCCTAACCAATCAACTACCTCTAACCACCCCTCCCCTACACATTTGCTTCTGTAAAACTCACTCCTACGTCTATTACTTCGCCAGTTCTCACTCCAGTCTGCCAAGCATGGACCCAGAAGAACTAGCCCATAAAAGCCTTGTGAAACCCCTCTTTGGCGCTCAGACTTCGGAGAGCGATCTCCTCTGAGCCCGCCGGCGTAATAAACCTGAGTTCTCCAACTCTCGAGTGCTCGCTTGGTTTCTCGCCAGGTGAAAGAACTGCTGGAGCTGGTACACTGTGGCCACAGAGCCGCTGGAGCTGGTACACTGCGGCCACAGAGCCGCTGGAGCTGATAAACTGCGGCCTTGGGCTGCTGGCAGCCGCCATAATAATACTACTAAAAAAGAAAATTATAGGCCAATATCTTTGATGAATATATATGCAAAACTTCTCAAAAAAATTTTAGCCAATCGAATCCAACAACATATAAACAAAAGTCATACACCACGACCAAGTGGGATTCATCCCAGTTTCACAAGGATGGTTTAGCATAGGCAGATCAATCAATGTCATGCACCACATTAACAAAAGAAAAGTCAAAAAGATCATCCTAATAGATGCAGAAAAAAACATTTGACAAAGTCCAATATCCATTCATGATAAAAACTCTTACCAAAATGGGTATAGAGGGACCATACCTTAACATAATAAATGCCATTTATGACAAACCCACAGCAAATATAATACTCTATGGAGAAAAGCTGAAAGCCTTTCCACTAAAACCTGGAACAATACAAGGATGCCCACTCTCACCACTGTTATTCAACATAGTATTGGAAGTCCTAACCACAGCAATGAGACAAGCAAATGAAATATGTATCCAAATTGGAAGAGAAGAGGTAAAACTGTCTCTCTATGCACATGACATGATATTTTATATAGAAAACCCTAAGGACTCAACCCAAAAACTACTTGAACTGATCAACCTATTCAGCAAAGTAGCAGGATACAAGATTAACATTCAGAAATTGGTTGCATTTTTGTATACTAACAATAAAATATTAGAAAAGGCATACAAATATACAATACCTTTTAAAATAGCACCCCCCAAAATTAAACACCTTAGAATAAACCTGACCAAGGAGGTGAAAGACTTATATGCTGAGAACTATTAAATATTAATCATGAAATTAAAGAGAATTCAAAGAAATGGAAAGAGAGTCCATGCTCCTGGGACAGAAGAATTAATATCATAACAATGGCCAAATATACAATATTTGGAATACCCAAAGCAATCTTCAGATTCAATGCAATACCTAGCAAATTACTGATGATTTTTCATAGAATTAGTACAAACAATCCAAAATTTTATATGGAACCATAAAAGATCCTGAATTGCCAAAGCAATCATGAGGAACAAAAACCAAGCAGGAGGCATAACTCCCACACTGCAGGCAATATTACAAAGCCACAGTAATCAAGACTGTGGTACTGGTACCAAAACAGACATACAGACCAATGGAACAGAACAAAGAACCCAAAAATAAACTGAGACATCTACAGTCAATTAATCTTCGACAAAGGTGGCAAGAATATAAAATGGGGAAAAGACAATATTTTCAGCAAGTGTTGCTGGGAAAACTGGACAGCCACATGTCAATAAATGAAACTGGAACTCACCCTCACACCATGCCTAAAAATAAACTCAAATTGGTTTAAAGACTTAAATGCAAGACAAGACATCATCATACTCCTAGCAGAGAACATAGGCAGAAAATTCTCTGACATTAACCATACAAATGTGTAAGGTCAGACTCCCAAGGCAAAAGAAATAAAAGCAAAAATAAACCAATCAGACTTAATCAAACTGACAAATTTGCACAGCAAACAAAAAACCAACAAAACAAAACAAAAACAAAAAAGGAAAACTACAGAATGGGAGAAAATAGTTTCAATTATGCAACAGACAAGGGCTTAATCTCTAAAATATACTAACAACCTATACAACTCCACAGCAAAAAAACCCAAGATCCCAATTGAAAAATGGACAAAAGATCTGAAGAGACACTTCTCCAAAGAAGATATACGGATGGCCAACAGGAACATTAAAAAATGCTCAACAGCATTAACTATTAGAGAAATGCAAATCAAAACTACTATGAGGTATCACCTCCCACTAGTCAGAATGGCCATCATTAACAAGTCAACAAATAATAAATGTTGGAGAGGGTATGTACCCTCCTACACTGTTGGTGGGAATGTAAATTGGTACAATCACTACAGAAAACAGTATGGAGGTACCTCAGAAAACTAAATATAGAACTACCACATGCCCCAGCCATCCCACTCTTGGGCATATATCCAAACAAAACTTTCCTTGAAAAAGATACATGCACCTGTATGTTCACTGCAGCACCATTCACAATAGCCAAGACATGGAAACAACCTAAATGTCTATCAACAGATAAAAGGATTAAGAAGATGTGGTATACATAACACAATGGAATACTACTCAGCCATAAAAAGAATGAAATAATGTCATTTACAGCAACATGGATGGAACTAGAGACGCTTATACTAAGTGAAGTACATCAGAAAGAGAAAGACAAATACCATATGATATCACTTATATCTGGAATCTAATATACGGCACAAATGAAACTTTCCACATAAAAGAAACTCATAGACTTGGAAAACAGACTTGTGATTGCCAAGTGGGAGTGGGATGGCCTGGGAGACTGGGGTTACTAGATGCAAACTAATGTATTTGCTGTGGATAAGCAATGAGATCCTTCTCTATAGCACTGGGAACTATAGCTAGTCACTTATGATGGAACATAATGGAGGATAATGTGAGAAAAGGAATATATATATGTGTGTGAATGGGTCACTATGCTACACAGTAGAAATTGACAGAACACTGTAAACCACCTATAATGGAGAAAAATTAAAATAATTTAAGAATTTTAAAAAATCTTTATATTAAAAGACTGCTGGCAATTTTCTAACTTATATATTACATTTTCAACTTCCAGTTTTGATTATTTGATTCATATTCATTGAAATCTAGCAGTGAAGTTAACAAAGTAGATATGAATATAAAACAATGGATCATCAGAAATAGTGGATTTGGAAAAGTATAAGGGTAATAAAAGGAGAATTATAGAAATGTTCTGGGGCAGGAAACATGACTGAGTAGGTCCAAGAATCAGAAGGGCTCATACCATGGCTCAGAATAAAGACTTTAGAAAAGAATAAGAATACTTTGACTCATGAGGCTGAAAGGAATGGGGTTATATGTAAACACAGAGAAATTGTAGTGCTGAAATAGTAGGTAGGTCTCATTTTATTTATTTATCTTTTTAATTTTTTAATTTTTTTGTCTTTATAGGGCTGCACCCGAGGAACATGGAAGTTCCCAGGCTAGGGGTAGCACTGGAGCTGCAGTTGCCAGCCTGCACCACAGCCACAGGAACGCCAGATCTGAGCCATATCTGTGACCTATACCACAGCTCATAGCAACACCAGATCCTTAACCCACATAGGGAGGTCAAGAATTGAACCCATGTCCTTATGGATACTAGTCAGGTTCATTACTGCTGAGCCATAATGGGAACTTCCACACTTTACTTAAATTGGAGATAATTTCATTTAGAGACAAGTTGGAGAAAAGGCTAAATCATCTGGGGATGTAATAGCAAAGCCATCTTAAGTAAACTGGAGGGAGAGTAGGGACCATGTACTAGTCAGAGAAAGAGTCTGAATTAGACCAAAAAGAAGTGACTGGATTCAAACTAATGATGTAAAAATATCATTTGGGGGATAGTATACAGATAGATACCTACTTTGTTAGATACTTTATTAAGAGTAGTGAAAGACAGGGTTAATGATATATTTTTTAAAATATTTCAATAAATTAAAAAATTTTTAATCTTGAGAAATAAATGTAAGTATGCTTGGTCTACACAAAATTTTCCTAGTATGATGAAACAGGATTGATTGATCAGTGGTATTCTTTGTTATCTAATAAGTGGATATGAACTTTTATTTAATCCTTAAGAGGAAACTGTAAAATGGAAATGATATTTACATTCATATACAAAAGAAATATATATATATTTATATGTGAAAAGAGCAGTAATGAGTCTTTACTTCCATGCTAAACCTGGCAGAGGATTTTAGCAAATATATATATGTGTGTGTGTGTATATATAGTAAAAACACTCTCACAGGGAAACTAAATAGTGGAAAAATAGAACCAGCATTGTGACAATAATCTTTTAAAATGCTAGGCAGACCCTAGCTTTAAGAAGTTGTATTCCTTATTGGAAGCAGTTGTAACTAAAGTGAATCACTGCTGAAACTCAGACCAATGACTTAACTTATGATGCAATTCTGTGTTTGCTATGTCCATCAGGTAGCACGGTCTCTAAAATGTTGTTACAATTATACTAAAGGAAAAAAATTACCAATATACAAATCCATTAATAAAGTTGTAGATAGAGAGGAGATAAATAGAATCTCCCCTCCAAAAGAAAAAGTCATTGGATGTTGCCGTTCCTAAGAGAGGAAGTTGGTCAGACAGGTACAAAATAGGTAAAAAAAGGGAGTTCCCTTCATGGTGCAGTGGTTGACGAATCCGACTAAGAACCATGAGGTTGCCGGTTTGGTCGCTGGCTTGCTCAGTGGGTTAAGGATCCGGTGTTGCTGTGAGCTGTGGTGTAGGTTGCAGACGCGGCTCGGATCCTGTGTTGCTGTGGCTCTGGCCTAGGTCAGTGGCTATAGCTCCGATTAGACCCCTAGCCTGAGAGTCTCCATATCCCGCAAGAAAGGCCCTAGAAAAGGCAAAAAGACAAATAAAAAAAAAAAAAGGAAAAAAATGAGATGTGGTTGAGATATTTTTAATATTGTGTGGTTTAAAATATTTGCTGCCCCTTTCCTTGGCTCACTGACATTAAGCTTAGCTATATGGCTAGCTTTAGACAATAAAAATTAATAGAAATGATGTGCAAGAGCCATCTGCTGTGAAGATGATATGGGGCAGGGCATCAGCATAGAGCATGAGAAAGGAAGAAACATTTTCTCTTTAAATCACTAAGATTTAGATGTTATTTGTTACAGCAACATAACTCACCCTATGCGATAATGTGTATTGCTTTTTGCCAGAAGTTCTGACATAGACTCCATATAGCTCCCCTTATGAACAGGAGAAATATATTAGGGAAAATATTAATAAGTGCATTTGGACAAATATCCTTTCTTATCCAAGTTATAAAGATGATCGAAGGAAAGCACTTTTTAGGGAAAGGAAACAAATAACTTTTGTAAATTAAACTCAAGCTAGGTGCTCCTTAACAGAAGGCAAAAAAGGAAATCACACAATATGGCAGGCAAAATTGAAGGATATGTAGAATAACGGGAGTCATAACTCTGATTTTTATAAATCCATTGTATGTTCCAATATATGATTCATTAATGAGTGGAATCTACATTTAGTTTTATTTTCTCTTGCTCTGTATGCTTTTTCAACAACACATGATATTTAACTGCTGTGGTGAATAATTCTCAAAGCTGGTTTCTACCTTAAAATCTACCTCTACATTTCAGAACCTCATAACCAACCAGGAAATATCTCCAGAAGATAGTACATAGGCACCTTCCCATCTTTCATTTGGGACAAAACTAATAACTTTACTACACAGACCAAAAATTTAGGAATTATTCTAGATACTTCTATTTCTTTAACTTTCCTTTTCTTAGTGTCCCTCTTGCCTATTCTCCTCATTATTTCACCTAGAATGTTACCATCATGTCATTGTTTCTTTGCCTTGTGGCTTACTATAAGCATATAGGTCCTCAACTTTATCATCTCAGAGCTATCAAAAATATAAATTTGACCATATAAGTGCCTCTTCTGTTTGTAAACTCGACAGTGAATCTTGACTTGCTAAAAAAAAGGGATAAAATTTTGTAGCACATAATTCCAGGCTCTCCATAATCTTCTCTTTTTTCTCTGAAAAAATTTTCTGTCACTTTATTCATACAACCTACACACAAAGCTTATTAACCACTTGGATTTGCAAGATATTCCTTTATCATAAAACACACATGTAAGTATGTCAGAAATATGGTAAAGGAATACTCAAATAAAGGGGTATTCACTCTGTATTTCTTCAATAAAGCTTTTCACTTCCAAACTTCAGCAAAGCTATTTGAATTAGGTCTTTGTTTTTTTTTTATGCTTTTGATACATATATCCATGCAAAGGTAAATATTGATAGTGCCTGACACTATGCAAAGTCATCTCAATCACAAATAATCAGTCTAGTCTCACTGCATATCTAAGCAGATTTCAGATTTTATTTTTTCTTAACTGCACTAATGCTTCTTCTCCATTCAGTTGACATTTCTACTTAGTGTCCATACAGATACAAAAAGGAGTTGCTTTTACTTCACGGTGTGTACACAGACAGCTTGCAGAACATAGTGTTTTTAGGGCAGACTCCACTCATATCTGATTCAGGTAATTACTTTAAACTGACAAAATATTTTAAAATGAATCGTTCAAGTTGTGCTCAAATAAAAAATTTAGGACAAGTAGTTTATACACATGCCTCAAGCTTAAGGAACAGATCCCTCTTCTCATTGTTTGTCACAGCAGGAGGGTTCAATGGATGAATGGCTTTGAGATCACATTAAATGCCTTGCAGTTTACCCATATTCTAGAATTGAAATGTAGAAAACAAAAATACCCTTGTGGAAATCAGTCCCTTACAAGTCTAGGTGCAAAGATCCCCTGCAGGGTGTTAAAAAAAATGCAGGGTCACTAGACCAAGCAAGGATACCTTACTCTTCTTAATCATAATTTCAGTCATCCTAAGAGTAGGATAAAGTCAGAATTCACACAACAGTAAAAGAAAATAAATGAACACACATGGCCATTTTTCAATCTCCTGGTTTCTGAGATATATTGTTAGAAAAAATGCAATTCCTACTTTCCCACACACATTAACACTGAAAGCAATGATTACATTAGTTTTACCTATGATGAAAAACACAAAAAATTTTTAAAACTTTCCAAAGTCAGAGCACATTTAGCTATATACCTTATATTAATATATCATTTTTAAAGTTTTGACTGTTACCTTTTATAACATGTAAAGCTAAATTTATCGGGTTTCCAACATGTCCTGGATAGGTATTTTAGGGGAAATATTTTATACTTGACTTTCTTAATAATCCTAAGCTCAATTAAATTAATTTTTACTCTTCCCTTGCCATTATTGAATCTATGCCCAGGTAACAAGATTTAGTTTTATCTAAGTCTAGGAAAATCATACTTTGGAGAATAACTATTTCATTCAGCAACACTATAGACATGTGCCAAAAACAAACATTATTTTTTCTTAACTGCACTAATGCTTCTTCTCCATTCAGTTGAATAATTAAGTTTATGGTGCAATACCTCACTGTCACTTAAGATTACCTCAGCCTACAAAGAGGCTGTTGACTCTGAATCCCCAGATAGCATTGAACATGCTAATATTGCAGAGAGCAAGAAAGAGAGAGAAATAAAAGCAATCAATCAAACAAACAAACTAAAAGGAAAAAAGTTTGTACAGTATGTGTAGATAGGAGTAGAAAAGAATAAAAGCGATATCAAGAAGTTTCTGTAAAGAGTGGTTTCCCCTATCTTCTGTCAGATTTTTTTTTCTTCAATTCATTCTAACACCTACTAAAACCTGAGTTTTCTTCTCACCAAATTTCTTCTCATTTTATAAAATGTAGTACTTAATCATGAACGTCCTCATAGTTCTTAACCCCCCTACAAATTCACTTACATCCACATGCATCTATATTTTTATTCTGATCTGCTCTTTTAGCTTCCTGTAGACTTCAACAATGGCTTAACCTCTCAGTTTGTTCTCTTAAAACTGGTAACATACATTCATATCTCTAAAGAAAAAGTAGTTTAAAAAGTGGAAATCTCAGAATAGCCATCCCTCTCAAATGAAACAAAGATAGTTTAAAAAGAAGACTAAAAAGAAATAGAAAATGTCTATGCCAACAGCTACCAAATTAAAAAGAAAAAAAAGGCCAAATATAATTTATTTAACTTCAAAAACTGGAGATCAAAGAGGTAAGGAAAAGATATCAGATTGGCACAAAGAACCAGAGAAAGATTGCATCCTTACATGCATGGACTCCCCAGAATCCATACTATTGATGTAATTAAATCTGTGAGGTTTCAGAAATATGCCAAAAATTTCAGATAAATCAATTAGACAAAAGTCTATATACATTTGGACTATTGAAATTGGCTTCTGGGAAAAATAAAGAATTTCCATTAAATTGGGGGTAATTAAAATGGAGTTTTGATAATTAAAGCACTCTGCTCCAGGGACACTGATATGTTATCATTTGTATATGATATGTTATACATAAAGTACTATTCTTCAACTATAAAGAAATCAGTGAGCAAAACAGACCCCAAAAAAATCCCTTATTTCACAGAGCTTTCATTCTTTTGGAAATATGGTATGAAATGTGTCAAGTCAGTGACAATGTCAGTTTTAGACAAATTGAGCAAGGTATTTCCTTGTTCTTCTTTGCACTTCTCTGTATTTCTAGTTTCTGGAAAACAAAAAACCAAAACCAAAAACAAAAAAACATGAACTGGTATTTGTTTTTGCTGACTCGCTTATCACCCAAACTTTTGTTTCTCCCAAGACCACTTTTCTATTTATTGCAAATATGCTGGAACAAATTATTAAACATTTACATTGAATTTCCGAAATCATATAGGGAGAAAAGAATAACATTACAAATGTGCATAATTTTTAAAAATAATTACAAGAATAAACTGTAGAGTAAATCAATTATTATCTGGCTATAAATATAGTAGAGAACAATTTCAGTACATGGAATGCGGAGTCAGATTCTGTTTTAAGTCAAGCCTGTACTGCCTAATATCTGGATAATCTTGAGAAATTCACTTCATCATCCCTCACTTTGGTTTCTCTAACTACACAATTTGGTGAATAAAGTTTGCCTCATAAGAACAGTATGATATAAAATATGCACTGGGCTTCATATTCTACCATAATGACTGTAGGATACAAGTTAGTTCTTAATGCTATTTTCATTTCCAATATACTTCTCTTTTGTTTCATAAGTCAAAAACACATCTGGAAAATGATTTAAACAACAGTGGTGCTCAATACTGCATAACATTAGAATCCCTAGGGAAGCTATTTAAAAATACAGATGCCAGAATCCTATCACTGGGGATTCTTATATAATTGGTCTTGGGAGGGAATGAAGTCTCATTTTTTTTGTTTTTAATCTCCCAAGGTGATTTTTATGGGTAGCTAGGTTTGAGAACTACTTATTTAGAAACACTTCAAATGTTATCATCTGACTAGAATATTTTTAATTCCTTAAAAATGATTTTATTTACATTTTGTTGACTTGTGTCTGCCGTATAAAACATCCAGTGTCAATCAAAAAAAATCTTTGTTGATTTTACCTCCTAAGCATTTCTCAAACACATCTCCTACTCACATTCCCTCATATCAGCAGTCTGGCCTTCATCATCTTTCTCTGGGTTATTAAGTCCTGACTGTGATCTCTCTTTCCATTATTACTCTTTTCACATTTTTTCATCTCCTAAATCTTTTCAAAGCTTACTTTTCATGCAAGATTGAACACAGCCCTTGTCCTCCAATGTCCTCCTGCTTAACAATGAGTATCATCTCTTGCTATTCCCCACTACACAATCTGTGTTCAACTACTATCAGACTGTAGTGTCATAGCACTACATGAAATGTTGTATATTCTTGCTCATCCCCATTCTGTTTCTTCTTTAAATGTCCCCCCCCCCAACTTTTTTTTTTTTTTTTTTTTGCTTTTCCAGGATTATTCTTTGAGATTTCTCAGAAATTCGTCCTCCTGAAATACTGCTAAGCTCCTTGTTCCAAGCAAAGAAATTCCCTATACTCATAAAGATTTTGTTGCATTAATCATGCTACCAAAATTATTCCATTAAATTATAAGTTCCTCAATGAAATTACCGCATCTATTTTAGCTTTGTATCCCTGAAGATTAGCATTTTACCTAATGGTTTCAGTAAATATGATTTGACCAAGTTGGTCCAAGGAGCAGAAAAATATCCAGTACAGACTTTGTGCTTTCTAGAGTAGAAAAATTCCTCACTAGAAATGGCAATTAAAACATTTTTACTGAACTTTTAAAAAATCTTTTTTTTTTTTTTTTTGTCTTTTTTGTTGTTGTTGTTGTTGTTGCTATTTCTTGGGCCGCTTCCACAGCATATGGAGGTTCCCAGGCTAGGGGTTGAATCGGAGCTGTAGCCACCGGCCTACGCCAGAGCCACAGCAACGCGGGATCCGAGCCGCGTCTGCAACCTACACCACAGCTCACGGCAACGCCGGATCGTTAACCCACTGAGCAAGGGCAGGGACCGAACCCGCAACCTCATGGTTCCTAGTCGGATTCGTTAACCACTGCGCCACGACGGGAACTCCTAAAAAATCTTTTAGTGTTACAAATGTCTAAAACAAACTTTAGGATTACTACAGATAGTAATGAAAAAAGCGTACTACACATTTTATGGGGTCATGATTTTTGTCCCATAATATATGGAATAAATTAATAGGATCCTCACCCCTTGAATGGTGCAGGTCACATATGGCATCCTAGGTTAACCTTCATCAATTATACTGGTACATTGAAACAGTAACTTCTAAAATTAAGGCATTTCATTATGCTTATAAATGAATAGAAAAATATTCATCTCAAATTAAGAATTTTTTTTAATTAGGAGAATTTAAAATATCTTTTTTTTTTTTTTTTTTTTTTTTGTCTTTTTGCTATTTCTTGGGCCGCTCTCACGGTATATGGAGGTTCCCAGGCTAGGGGTCTAATTGGAGCTGTAGCTGCCAGCCTATGCCAGAGCCACAGCAACGTGGGATCCAAGCCGCATCTGCAACCTACACCACAGCTCACGGCAACACCGGATCTTTAACCCACTGAGCAAGGCCAGGGATCGAACCTGCAACCTCATGGTTCCTCATCGGATTCGTTAACCACTGCGCCACAACGGGAACTCCTAAAATATCATTTTTAAATGTTGTATTCCTCAAATCTTTTTTAAAACAATGGAATTTCCCAAGGAGCCCCATTTAAAAATGAGTCATTTTTTAAAAAGGTAGTCCTTTTCTGTTCAAAAAAAAGTTTTTTTTTTTTTTTTTTTTAGGGCCTCACCTGCAGCACATTGTAGTTCCCAGGCTAGGGGTTGAAACAGAGCTGCAGCTGCTACCCTACGCTACAGCCACAGCAACACAGGATCCCAGCCATACCTGCAATCTACACTGCAGCTTATGACAAGGTCAGATCCTTAAACCATTGAGTGAGGCCACAGATCGTACCCGCATGATCATGGACACTCTTTTGGGTTGGGTTCTTAACCTGCTGAGCCACAACAGGAATTCCTGTTCAAAATATTTTTGTTTAATTATTTTAATTATAGGAAATAAATTTGTGAAATGACAAGTTATCAGAAAGTAGAAATAAAAACTTTTCAGCCTGTGGTGCTGGGAAAACTGGTCAGCCGCATGTAAATCAATGACAACACACCCTCACACCATGCACAAAAATAAACTCAAAATGTCTTAAAAACTTAAGAGAAAGACAAGACACCATCAAACTCCTAGAAGAGAACATAGGCAAAACATTCTCTGACATCAACCTTACAAATGTTTTCACAGGTCAGTCTTCCAAGGCAATGGAAATAAAAGCAAAAATAAACCAATAGGGCCTAATCAAACTGACAAGCTTTTGCACAGCAAAGGAAACCATAAAAAAAAAAAAAAAGACAACTTACAGAATGGGAGAAAATAGTTTCAAACGATGCAACTGACAAGGGCTTAATCGCTTAATCTTTACAATACACAAACAACTTATACAACTCAACAGCAAAAAAACCCAACAACCCAATTGAAAAATGGGCAAAAGACTTGAACAGACATGTCTCCAAAGAAGATGTACACATGGCCAACAAGCTCATGAAAAAATGCTCAACATCACTGATTATTAGAGAAATGAAAATCAAATTTGAGACTTCAGTTTATCCAAGATCCAAGCACATTCAAGGAACCACATGTCATTTTACCAGCTTCCTCCTGAAATTCATTCTCCCAGGTACTCAGGATTTCTACCACAGCCATAGTCCGGTTGAACAGTAAAAGTGTACTTACCTCAGTATAAGTACACTAATGACTAAGATATTGAGAAAAGACCGCTTAAATCAGTATTTGATTCATAATCTATTCTAAAGGGATAGTTTGATATTTGAACTAAGGTGTAAGGCACAAAGCTTTTATTACCTGTAATAGATTAGAATAAAACTTTATAAACCCCAAAATAGGAATAATCAAATAAATCGTGATGCATTCTTATTTGAAATGTATGCTTTCATTAAAATATTGTTTTTTAAAAGATAAAAAGATATTCAAAACAACATTAAATGCCTTTGAAATAGCATTACATAGGAAAAATAGAACACGAAGTTCCCATTGTGACTCAGCGAGTTAAGAATCTGACATAGTGTCCATGAGGACATTGGTTCAATCCCTGGCCTCAGTGGGTCAAGGATCTGGCATTGCCACAAGCTGTGGCGTAGGTTGCAGATGTGGCTCAGACTCAACATTGTTATCTATGGCTGTGGTACAGGCCAGCAGCTGTAGCTCCAGTTCAACCTCTAAATAAAATAAGTGATTATATTTGCATAGGAAACATAGAAAATAATAAAACAATGTTATGTGTTTATTATATCTATCAGGATATTACTGATGATTTATTTTGCCTATGTGGAATTGCTCTGCATTTTATTAATTTTTTTTACCATAAATCAATTTTATAATAAAAATTTAGAAAAAAAATTATTTCAGATCATATTTGACACCAACAAACAGAAATATGCTCCAATTTTTATCTTTTAAATTATTTTGTGGTGTTTTTTAGAGGAGAGATTATATATATGAATAATATGTTTTAAAATATTAGCTCATTTAATCTTTTACATTTATTTTTTATTAACATATAGTTGATTTACAATGTTGTGCCTAATTGTGCTGTACAGCAAAGTGACCCAGTCATCTATCTATCTATATACATTGTATTGTTTCATTATTATCCATCATGTACTATCCCAAAAGATTGGATGTAGTTCCCTGTGGTATGTAGAAGGATCTCGCTGTTTATGCATTCTAAATGTACTAGTTTATATCTACTAACTCCAAATTTCCAGTCCATCCCGCTCTCTCCCACTTCCCCCTTGGCAACCACAAGTCTGTTCTCTATGTCCATGATATTGTTTCTGCTCTGTAGATATGTTTGTTTGTGCCGTATTTTAGATACCCCATATAAGTGATATTATATG
This sequence comes from Sus scrofa, assembly GCF_054392235.1. Lineage (NCBI taxonomy): Eukaryota > Metazoa > Chordata > Mammalia > Artiodactyla > Suidae > Sus > Sus scrofa. Next base: position 182,215,531 of record NC_139383.1, on the reverse strand, counting down.
GTCTTTTTCTTTTTGACTTACTTCACCTAGAATGAGAATCTCTAGTTGCTGCAAATGTCACTATTTCATTCTTTTTTTTTATGTCTGAGTAGTATTACAGTGTATATATGTACCACATCTTCTTAACCTATTCATTTATTGATAGACATTTAAGCTGCTTCCAAGTCTTGGCTACCGTGAATAGTGATGTTTAAATATAGGGGTGCAGGTATCTTTTTTAATTTATAGTTTAAAAAATTTTATTGTAATTAATTTACAATGTTCTGTCAATTCCTGCTGTACAGCAAAGTGACCCAGTCATACATACATATATTATTTTTCTCACATTATCCTCCATCATGTTCTACCACAAGTGATTAGATACATGGTTCCCTGTGCTGTATAGCAGCATCTCATTGTCTGTCCAATCCAAATGCAAGTTTTCATCTACTAACCCCAGACTCCCAATCCATCCCACTCCCTCCTTCTCCCCCAGCAAACACAAGTCTGTCCTACATTTTTTCTGTTTTGTAGATAGATCATATGTGCCGTATTTTCAACTCCACATATAAGTGATATTATATGATGTTTGTTTTTAATCTTTCTGACTTATTTGGCTCAGTATGAGACTCTCTAGTTCCATCCATGCTGCTGTAAATGGCATTTTGTCCTTTTTATGGCTGAGTAGTATTCCATTGTTTATATGTACCACATTTTCCTAATCCATTAATCTGCCAATGGGCATTTAGGTTGTTTCCATGTCTTGGCTCCTGTGAATGCTGTGATGAACATGCAGGTGCATGTATCTATTTCAAGGACAGTTTTGTCTGGCTATATGCCCAGAAATGGGAGTTCTGGGTCATATAGTAGTTCTATATTTAGTTTTCTAAGGTACCTCCATATTGTTTTCCATAGTGGTTGTACCAATTTACATTACCACCAACAGTGTAGGAGGGTTTGCTTTTCTTCACATCCTCTCCAGCATTTCTTATCTGTAGACTTACTAATGATGGCCATTCTGACTGGCATGAGGTGGTATCTCAATGGAATTTTGATTTGCATTTCTCTAACAATTAGTGATGTTGAACATTTTTTCATGTGCCTGTTGGCCATCCATATGTCTTCTTTGGAGAAATGTCTATTCAGGTTTTCTTACCATTTTTTAATTGGGTTGTTTGTTTTTTTTGCTGTTGAGTTGTATGAGTTGTTTGTATATTTTGGAGATTAAACCTTTGTCAGTTGAGTTATTTGCAAAAATTTTCTACCATTCTTTGGGTTGTCATTTTGTTTTTTTAATAGTTTCCTTTGCTGTGCAGGAGCTTTTGAGTTTAATTAGGTCCCACTGGTTTATTTGTGTCTTTATTGTCTTTATTCTAGTAGGTGAATCAAATAAGATTTTGCTGTGATTTATGTCAAAGACTATTCTGCCTATGTTTTCCTCTAGGAGTTTTGTAGTATCTGGCCTTACACTTAGGTCTTTAATACATTTTGAGTTTACTTTTGCATTTGGTATTAGAAAACATTCTAATTTCATTTTCTTACATGTAGTTGTCCAGTTTTCTCAGAACCAGTACTTGAAAAGACTAGCTTTCCTCCACTGTATGGTCTTTATTCTTTGTCACAGATTAAGTGACCATAGAGTTTGGGTTTAGTTCCTGTGCTTTCTATCCTGTTCCATTGATCTATATTTCTGTTTTTATGCAAGTACCATACTGTTTTTATCACTATAGCTTTGCAGCATAGTCTGAAGTCAGGAAGCCTGATTTCTCTAGTTATACTTTTTCCTTTTCAATATTGCTTTGGCTATTCTAGGTTTTTTCTATTTCCATAAAAATTTTAAAATATTTTGTTCTAGTTCTGTAAAGAATATCACTGGTAACTCAATAGGAATTAAACTGAATCTGTAGATTGCCTTAGGTAGTATTGTCATTTTGTCTATATTTATTCTTCCAATCCAAGAGCGTTGTATACTTTTCTATATATTTTTGTCTTTGATTTCTTTCATCAGTGACATATTTTTCAGAGTACAAGTCTTTTGTCTCTTTAGGTAAGTTTATTCCTAGGTATTTTATTTTTTTTGATGAAATTATAAATGGGATTGTTTCCCTAATTTCTCTTTCCAATCTTTCATTGTTAGTGTATATAAATGCACTTGATTTCTGTGTATTCATTTTGTATCCTGTGACTTTACCAAATTCACTGATGAGCTCCTTGAGTTTTCTGGTAGTGTCTTTAGGATTTTCTAGATATAGAGTCATGTCATTTGCAAACAGTGATAGTTTTACTTCTTCTTTTCCAATTAGATTCCTTTATTTCTTTTACTGCTCTGATTTCCATTGCTAGGACTTCCAAGACTATGTTGAATAACATTTGTGAAAGAGGACATCCTTGTCTTGTTTTTTTCACCATTGAGAATTATGTTAGCTGTGGGTGTGTCATAAATGACTTTTATTTTATTGAGATAGTTCCCCTCAATGCCTACTCTCTGAAGAGTTTTATCAGGAATGGGTGTTGAGTTTTGTCAAAAGCTTTCTCTGTATCTATTGAGACAACCATATGGTTTTTATTTTTCAGTTTGCTGATGTGGTATATAACATTGACAGATTTGCAGATATTGAAGAATCCTTGCATCCCTGGAATAAATCCTACTCGCTCATGGTGTATGATCTATTAAATATATATTTGTATGCAGTTTTGTTAATATTTTGTTGAGCATTTTTGTATCTATGTTCATAAGTGATAGTGGCCTGTAATTTTCTTTTTTTTGTGGTGTCTTCGTCTGGTTTTGGTATCAAGGTAATGGCAGCTTCATAGAGTGAGCTTGGGAGTGTTCTTTTCTCTGCAATTTTCTGGAAAAGTTTCAGAAGAAGTGTTAACTCTGAGTGTTTGGTAGAACTCAGCTATGAAGCTATCAGGTCCTGGATTTTGTTATTTTGGAAGTTTTTTTTTTTTTTTTTTTTTTTTTTGTCTTTTTGTTGTTGTTGTTGTTGTTGCTATTTCTTGGGCCGCTCCCGCGGCATATGGAGGTTCCCAGGCTAGGGGTTGAATCGGAGCTGTAGCCACCAGCCTACGCCAGAGCCACAGCAACGCAGGATCCGAGCCGTGTCTGCAACCTACACCACAGCTCACGGCAATGCCGGATCGTTAACCCACTGAGCAAGGGCAGGGACCGAACCCGCAACCTCATGGTTCCTAGTCGGATTCGTTAACCACTGCTCCACGACGGGAACTCCTATTTTGGAAGTTTTTAATTCACATTTTCAATTTCAGCACTTGTGGTCTACTTAATATTTCTAATTTCTTCATGGTTCAGTCTTGGTAGGTTATACCTTTGTAAGGATCTGTCCATTTCTTCTAGGTTGTCCATTTATTGGCATACAGTTTCTCATAGTAGACTCTCATGATTCTTTGTACTTCTGCAGCGTCAGTTGTAACTTCTTCATTTCTAATTTTATTTATTTGAATCCTCTCCCTTTTATTTTTTTGATGAGTTTGGCTATTGGTTTATCAATTCTGTTGATCTTTTCAAAGAATCAACTTTTGTTTTCATTGATCTTCGCAACTATTTTCTTTGTCTCCGTGTTATTAATTTCTGCTCTAATCTTTATGATTTTTTTTCCTTCTACTAATTTCAAGCTTTGTCTGGTCTCTCTTCTTTAGATATTTAAGATGTAAAGTTAGGTTGTTTGAGTTTTTTCTTCTTTCCTGAGATAAGATTATATTGCTATAAACTTCCCTCTCAGAACTGCTTTTGCTGTGTCCCATAGATTTTGGGTTGTTGTATGTTCATTGTCATTTGTCTCTATGTATCTTTTAATTTCCTTTTTGATTTCTTCAATGATCCATTGGTTGTTTAGTAGCACATTGTTTAGCGTCCAAAAGTTTGTGTTTTTTGCTGTTTTTTTTTTTCTTCTTGTAGTTGATTTCTACTCTCATAGCATTGTGTACAGAGAAAATGCTTGAAATAATTTCAATTTTTTAGAAAATTATCAAGGCTTGATCTGTGGCCCAAGATGTGATCTATCCTGGAGAATGTTCCTTGTACACTTGAGAAGAATGTATATTCTGCTGCTTTGGTGTGAAAAGTTCTATAGATACCAGTGAAGTCTATTTGGTCTAGTGTTCATTTAAGGTCTGTGTTTCTGTCTGGATGATCTGCCCATTGCTGTAAGTGGGGTGTTAAAGTCCCCACTGTTATTGTGTTACTGTCCCATTTTATGGCTATTAGTAGTTGCCTTATATATTGTGCTGCTCCTATGCCAGGTGTGTATATGTTTACAATTGTTATTTCTTCTTGTATTGATCTGTTGATTGTTATGTAATGTCCTCCTTTGTCTCTTGTGACCTTCTTTACTTTATTTTAAAATCTATTTTGTCTGATATGAGTATTGCTTCTCCTCCTTTTCTATAATTTCCATTTGCATGTAACATTTTTTTCCATTCCCTCACTTTAAGTCTGATTGTGTCCTTAGGCCTGAGGGAGGTCTCCTGCATAGAGCATATATTTGGGTCTTGCTTTTGAATCCATTCAGCTAGTCTTTTTCTTTTAGTTAGAGCATTTAATCCATTTACATTCAATGTAATTGTGGATAAGTATGTATTTATTGTAATGTACTGAATTTTTTGGGGGGATTGCTATTTTGGGTCTTTTTGTTTCCCTTCGCCTTTTTGTTACCTTCTCTTGTGATTTGCTGACCATGTTTAGTATTATGTTTGGCTGGGTTTTTCTTTTTTATGTGTGTGACCATTAGTTATTTGATTAGTGGTTTCACTTATATTTTAATAAATACAGCTGTATGTGTGCAGAATTGTTTACGCTTGCTGGTATCTTAATTTCAAATGTATTTTCAATGTTCTTCATTTTTCCTCTCCTTATGTTTGTTAGTTTAGATGTCATATTTGTCAGTGAGTGATTTCCTACTTTTGAATTATTTTTGCCCTTACCAGTGACCTTTTTCATTTTTAATATTCTTATTTCTAATTATGGCTTTTTATTTTCTGCTTAGAGAAATTCCTTTAGTAGTTGATGTAGAGCTGGTTTGGAGGTACTGAATTCTCTTAGCTTTTGCTTGTCTGTGAAGCTTTTGATCTCTTCATCAAATCTGAATGACAGCTTTGCTGGATATAGTATTCTTTGTTCTAGGTTCCACCTCTTCATTGCCTCAAATATATTTTGCCACTCCCTGATGGCTTGTTATCTTTTTGAATGAAACTTTTGTTACTTTCCAACAGTGTAGAAAGTTTCCCTTTTCTCCACACCCTCTCCAGCATTTATTTATAGACCTATTAATGAAGGCTACTCTGACCAGTGTGAAATGGTACCTCATTGTAATTTTGATTTCCATTTCTCTAATAATTAGTGATGTTGTTAGCTCATTTAATTTTAATAACAACCCTGCTGAGGCAAGCTATATTATTATTCCTGTTTTACTAATGGGAAAACTGAGGTACAGGACACCAAATAACTAAGTAACCTATCCAAGTACATATATTCTTAGTGATAGAGCTGGGATTCTAGAATATGTGCCATTAGCTACTATGATATGTTCTCATTTATAATGACTATATAAATTTTTTCTGTTTTTTAAAGTTGACTGTTGATTGTAATTTATTGAATATTAAAATGAGCTTTGCTCAAAAAAAAAACAAAATTAGCATTTATGAAACCAACCAACCAATAACCAAATTATTCTGTTACTTTATTCATGGTATCCAAACCTAACAAGCCATTTTACTTTGATAAACTTGAGGATCAATGACTCTCAAGAAGCACTTGCTCACAACGTGTGGTCATGACATTTGGATTTAAAGTGTTTTCAAGCCTATTTGGTTTTTTAGATTTCCTTAAAATGCAGCAGAATATTAATTATCATAGCCAGCATTTGTAGAATCTGGAGAAGGAATTTCTTTCACATTGGCCTCATAAGCATTTTTTGATTGAAGATACACTTTTTAAAGACTGCTGAGCTTGAGTTATAAATGATAAGTCCTCTTTTTTTAAATCACAGCTGGTTCAGTTAATCATTCAGCACGGATAACATGTGCTGAAATATACCTCTTCACTGTGAATATTCCTAAGCATTACTGTTGGGAGATGTCTGGATTCGTTACTTTGCAGCTGCCAGATATGCCTTGTTATATATTGCTTAAACATGAATTTCTAAGAACTATGAATAAACAGTGTTTTTGATAACAATAGCTATCACTCTCACAAAGAAGTGGCCTGTAATTTAGCAAACTGAAAATGTAAAGAAAATATGCTAAATAAGCCCCATACCAGAACAGATGTTCTTTTGCCTGGTTTCCAAAAAGTTTACATAATTTAAGTGTGTAAAGTGTTCAATAAACATATTTCCATAAACATAGATTATTTTCATTCCCAACAGCAAACATTTACTAAGTCTTGATATGTGCTGTAAATTCTGCTAGATATTGTAATGCAAAAATACAGTCCCTACTCTCAAAATTGTGTTTGGGACAGGATAAATCATAGAAAAAAATCAGATACTAGATGGCTGTATGAATAGATAGGAAAATGATTAATATCTATATAAGCAGATAACATAGGAATATGGAATCTGAAATTTTAGTTGAATTTTTTCTTGACAAGGATAACTTCCTTAATTTCACAAATTCTGTAATTGCACATTTGTAAAATTAGGTTAAATGATAATAAAATAATATATGTAAAACATGCCACAATACATAACAATAATGGCACCTCACTGTATGAGGTGAAAGGCAAAAGATGTGGTTCTACTCTTGTGTTCCTTGAATCTTGGTTAATTCCTGGGTTTTTGAAGGTTTATGATAAATACATGGCTTAGAAGGATGATAATAAAAAGAATAGCTTCAGGAAATCAAGAGCAGTGATAATGGCTAAAGCCCTCAAAGAAAACTTTCCCCACATGATTTAACTTGAGCTGTACATAGAGAAACATCCTAGAAATTACATAATTATTGATAAAATAGAAAGGGAAATCCAGAAAAAGACAATTTTGGAAGTAGACTTACAAAGGTTGAAATATTAACAATTGAATATAAGCTTACTTGTATCGGAAATGTGTGCAGAAATCAAATTTAGGAAATAGCTAGAGTGATAACATTATAAACATATATACTTATATATACATTTATTAAATATTTTAACATATTTATTATAATAAATATTTTACATTTTATATTATATATTTATTAAGATATATAAAACACATTTTATATATTTTATATATTATATATTAAAATAAACATATGTTTATATATTTTATATAAATATATAATATGTATTATATATTTATAATATGTATATTTATACTATATATTTATATAATATAATTATAATTATTTATAATAATATATATTTATACTATATACTTATATAGTATAAAGATATATGTAAAACACACATATATATTTACATTATACATATTTATTTATTTTAAATATAAATATATAAAAAAACACAGTTTTTGTCCACTCATCCAGGATAGACACTTAGGTTGTTTTCATTTCTTGGTATTGTGAATAATGGTGCAATGAATACGAGAGTTCAAATATCTCTTTGAGATACTGATTCCATTTCTTTCTTGAGTATACCCAGAGATAGGATTAATGGAACATACAGTAGTTCTATTTTTAATTTTTTGAAGAATTATCATACTGTCTTCCAAACTAGCTATACCAACATATATACTAACCAATAGTATACAGTAATTCTTTTATATACTCACCCTTGCCAACATTATCTCTTTTCTTTTTGTTAATAGCCATCCTAAATTGTGTGAAGTGTTATCTCACTGGGGTTTTGATTTGCACTTCCTTGAGAATTAGTGATGTTGAGCATCTTTTCATGTACCAGTAGGTCATAAATATATTTTTAGAAAAATGTCTACTCAGGTCTTTTGCTTATTTTTAATCAGGTTATTCCTGTTTCTGCTATTAAGTTGTATGAGTACCCTAAATATTTTAGATATTAATGCTTTACCATATATATGGTTTGCCAATATTTTCTCCCAGTCTATAAGCTGCTTTTCTTTCTTTTTTTTTGGCCACCCCACAGTATATGGAGTTCCCTGGCCAGGGATCAGATCCAAGGGGCAGTTGCCAACAACACTGCAGCTACAGCAACATGGGATCTTTTAACCCACTGTTCCGGGCCATGGATTGAACCTGTGTCCTGGCACTGCAGAGATGCTGCCAATCCCATTGCCTCACAGTGGGAACTCTGGTAGCCTTCCATCTTTTTTGGATTATTGTCTTTGCTATGCAAAAGCTCTTTAGTTACTGAATGAATTTAGAGGGCATACTAAGTGAAGTAAGTCAGGCACAGAAAGACAAACACTATATGATACTGTTTACATGTAGAATCTAACAAAAAATAAGGCAAAATAATAGAGAGTAAAATGATAGTTGCCATGGGCTCGGGAGGGTGAGGAAAATGAGATATTGGTCAAAGTGTACAAAATTTTACTTAGAAGGTGAATAAGTTCTGAGGGTCTAATGTACTGCATTGTAACTACAGTTAAAAATACCATATTGTATTTTTGAAATTTACTAAGAGTAGAATTTAAGCATTCTCATAAAAAAGATAATGAGGTGATGGATATGTCATGTAACTTTTTGTGGTAATCATTTCACAAGGTATACATATATCAAATCATCATGTTGTATACTTTATATATAACTTTGTCAATTATACCTCAATAAAAAGTTAATATGAAAAAGAAAATAACACTATATAATAATAAAATAAGAAGTTATTAAAGTTCTGGGAATGGAAGGATAAGGTATAAAACAGTATATGAGAAATACAAAGTAAGTGAATAGAAAAAAATTGGAATCCATGAGAAAATACTAAAACAAAAAGAAAGAAATAATTATCCTAAACAGGACGAGAACAGCTGTATAATTAAAAGTCACTCATTCAAGAGACTGACATTCTCTTCAAATATGGAGAGGATCCTTAATGAATTTAGAGACATATTTTTCCTCAACATGGCTAAAAAATTAGAAGTTAGAAAAATATGAAATGTAAGCAAAATCTTCAAGATAAAAACAGGAAAAATCAAAAGGTAAGGACTACCAAAAAAATCCCTGTAACTCACTAAAAAAATTAAAACTAAACTGCATTAAATTCAATACATTAGATGACAAGTAAATTTGATAAGTGCTCACAGAATTAGACAAAGTAAAATTAGATGTAAACAATGAATAAAGACTAAGAAGGATAGAGAAAAATGAACCAAGATGAGAAAGAGCTGTATACTGTCAGATTCTAAAAGAAAAAGGAACAAAGCAATAATCAAGAGATTTAGAAGTAAAAGTTACTGACATTAACATTTATAGATCTATAGATCTAAGTCTTAGATCTAAGGATTTTATATATCTAAGTGTTATTGGATCAAAGTCCCACCTATCCTCTCTGTATTGTTTATGTCTATTTTTGTAACACTAGATTTACGTAGTTGCAACAAGGACCATATGTCTCATGAAGCGCTATCTGACCTTCTAAAGAAAAAGTTTGCAATCCCCGATGTATATCAAACCACACATGATAAATAGTAGCTGCTTATCATTATCATTACCTTATTTTTATTTGAAGTATTATTCAATTGTATCCAGCTTACTTGAAAATTAAAAAAAAATACACGGTAGCATAATAAATAAGAGTAGATACTTTAACAAAATCATAAAAAATGCAATGTTCTCCAAAAATTTAGACTTTTTTTACTTGTCACACAACATAATAAAAGGAAAGTTCATATTAGTGCAAAAATTTTAAAGCAATTTGAGAATGGGCAGTAAGAGATGTTTATCCTTCCAACAAAGAAGTGTCAATTTCTGAAAACTACCGTATGATTTTGGAAATAAGAAATATAAATAAAGATTTACTCTGTGAAAATTTTTTTTAAAAAATGAAAGAAAGCAAATTTGAAGGAGCTCATTTGTTGCACAGAGTACTATGGGCACATTAAAATGTTTTACAATGATTTTTAATAAAAATATTTACATATAATATATCACATTTATTCAGTTATGTGTTCATTCTCCATAATAAAACATTTATTTTATCTACTTTGTCTAGACACAAAGCTAAATATATAACAGTAAACAAGGAATATACTATTATTGTCTTCTTGGAGCTTATAATCAATCTATCAAAGGAGAAATGACATCAAATTGTCTTGCAAATATAAAATTGTAAAATGTGCTGATGTGCATAAACTGTGTTGGGAAATACAGTGCATTTAACCGTAAGTGTATCTAGACTTCCGAAACTGAGTTAAGGAAGTAGTAAGAGAGGCATAGCATAAGAAAACTGGAAGCTCTAGCCAGGGCAATAAGAGGAAAAATTTCAAGGACTGGAAATTTTTAACTATCATTATTTGCCAAAGACATGTTGTGAATATAGATAACAAATCTGCAGACACTATAAGAATTTATAAATTAATGGAGTTTGCTGAAAGCATAGTTAGTAAAGAAAAATTAGTTCCATTTCTCTATGCCAGTAACAATAGAAAATGTAATTTAACATAGGAGCCATTTTCAATAACATAATAAATCAAAGAGCTAAGAGAAATGCAGCAAACAGTATATAAGAATTCTATTTAGAAAACTAAAATGTATGATTGAGAGAAATTGAGGAATTATGAAATAATAGACTATAAGCATTACTAAAAACTGTCAATTCTTTCCAAACTGATCTAAAGATTTGTTTGAAACCACAATCAAAATTTAATAAAGTTTTTGGGAAAGTAATTGATAAGCTGATCCCCAAACGTTCATGACTTGCAAAAGTTAGAGACTAGGTGAACTAATCTTGAAAGAGAACACTAGGACTGCATGACAAGATGTAAAGATTCATTAACACTACAGTAAGTTAGAAGGTGAGATATTGGCCCCCAAATAGTTGAGCTATAGGACAAAGTAGAGTCTAGATCAATAGCCAGTTGTGTGATTTATAACAAAATTTATGCTTCAATAATCATGGGAAAAGGGTGGGATTTCAATAGAGGTTGTGAAATCAACTAGATTCTCACATGCAAAAAATTAATTATGAAACTCACCATAAACAGAAACATACAGGTGAATTATAAATCTGTGTGTGAGAGGCTAAATCAACAATATTTTAAAATACATATTTAAAAATACATATATATGGAGTTCCCATCATGGTGCAGTGGTTAACGAATTTGACCAGGAACCATGAGATTGCAGGTTTGATCCCTGGCCTTGCTCAGTGGGTTAAGGATCTGGCGTTGCCATGAACTGTGGTGTAGGTAACAGACTTGGCTTGGATCTGGAGTTGCCGTGGCTTTGGTGTAAGCCAGCAGCTGTAGCTCCGATTCAACCCCTAGCTTGGGAACTTCCATATGCCACGGGTGCAGCCCTAAAAAGACAAAAAACACAAAAAAATAAAATAAAACAATAAAATATGTATATAATATATATTCTATTATATGGATCATAGAATAAATAATTATATAACTAAAAAATAAAATAATAATAAATTAAATAAATATATATTCTGTACATCTATATATGTATTCTATTCTATTATATATTCTATGTAATATACATGTTATAGTATATAGATATTCTATACATATCTATTGTATATCATTATTCTATTCTATATATTCTATATAGAATATTCTATTCTACACATTCTATATATTCTATTCTAGTATATATATTCTATTCTATTCTATATATAATAAATATAATATATATTTTTTATTCCATTATACATATATTTTATTCTATTCTATTCTATATATATTCTGTTATATAGTATATTATATATATTCTATATAATATATTGTATAGAATATTATATATTCTATTCTATTATATATAATATATTCTATTATATATGTTCCATTATAATGAATTATAATATCCTATATATATATTATATTATATTAATTCTATTCTATATATATTCTATTCTATATATTATATACATATATAAAATATTGAAATATTCTAGTATGTTGTATTTTATATATTCTATTCTATACATTCTATATAATATGTATTATAGATTCTATTATAGATTCTATTTTATTCTATATAATATATTCTATTATATAATTATAATATCTTATTCTATTCTACATATAATAGAATACCTATACATTTATTTAATACATATTTAATATATAATATATATTAGAATATTCTAGTATTGTTGTATTTTAAATATTCTATTCTATACATTCTACATTATTCTATACATTCTATATGGTATATATTATATATTCTGTTATATATTCTATTTTATTCTATATAATATATTCTATTATATAATTATAATATCCTATTCTATATATATTCTATTATATATTGTATAGAAGTTCTATTATAAATATTCTATATAATATATATTATATTATATATATTCTATTTTGTATTAATAGAATATCTTTATGACCTTTCCTATAGTCTTTTCCTAAACAGGGCATCAAAAGCATTCGTAACAAAGAGAAGAACTGATAAGTTGGGCCACAAAAATTTAAAACTTGTTTATCAAAAATTCATTTAAAATGTGAAAAGAAACTTGTTCACAGAGCAAATGTTTGGCCCAAATATACCTAAAAAAAGGAGTTTTATACAAAATATGTTTAAAATTTATATGCACTAATAAGAAAAAGCAAAATGCAAATAACAGTACATATAAATGGCAATAACTTATATCCAGATTATATATACCCCTGCAAATCTATAGGTAAAAGACATGATCTAATAGTAAAATATAAAAGAGATATTTAGAGGAAAGTAAATTGTTTTAAAATCACAAACACAGAAAAATTACTGTTGAACCTCACTAGTAATAAGGGGACAAAAATTAAAACTCCCAGTGAAATGCCAAATTACATGTATATGTTGGGCAAAAATTTAGAATACTGACAATAATTAATGTTGGTGAAGATTGTGAAAAAAATTGGACTTTATTCTTATCTGAAAAATAAAATGAGAGCACAATTTTGGAAACCATACAACATTATCATGTGAAACTACATGCTTCTGCATTGTACTTCAAGATATATGCCCTATAAAATCTCTGCCCTATGCGAACTAAATGATGTGTACAAGAATATTCTTAGCAGTATAGTTCTTTAAAGTAAAAGAATAGAAACTATTCAAATGTCTATGCATTAATAAATAAACTATTGTTTACTTAAACAAAGAATTATTAAACAGTAGTGGAAATGAATGTAGAAGATGCAGCTGACAAAAATGATGTGAATGCTGAATACAAATAAATCTAAACACAAACAGGAAAGGTTCACGATTAGAATAAACTCAATTTACCCTTTCAATTTCTATACATTCCAGTCCCATCTGATACTATTCTTATGCATAATTTATTTGTTGATTGATTTACTTTTTGTCTTCCTCTTGCTGGAACTGACTTTCCATGAAAATGGAGATTTTTACCTATCCTTTTCAGTGACTGACATTGAATGAGTCAATATGCTATCATACTTAAGTTAACTATTGTTGATTTTCACATTATTGCAATCAATTTACTGTCCCTGAACCTTTGGATTTCTGATGGTGAAGGCAGCTTCTTTAGGTACAAATTAAATGACTATTGTATCCAATGCTGATGATTTACCGTGTATTTACTTTCTCCTTCCTGTTTATTAAGATAAAAAATGTATTTTGTTTAGGGCTCTCATGTATATAGAAAGTATCTAAATATATGAGTTCCCTTACAGATATACGAACCAATGTCACACTTTTGACCAATGATGGGAGCAGAACTTGAGATAAGCATTTTAAAGAGGAAGAGACCCTATGGAGCATTACATGTCTTTTCCCTATTCTCTATGTTTTCCTGCCTGGAATATACCCAGAGCACCAGGTCTATTAGAACTGTGGGATGGTAAGCTTTAAGCAATACACTAGAGATAGGAACTAGACTAGAAGTAGCCTTGTCCCTGCTTCCAATCCAAACTTGGACTTCCTTTCCTTTTGTAATATAAGAAAATTCAACTGCTGGAAATTTATATTTCTTTGGAAAAGAGAAATAAGTATGTCAGAACTTAAACAAAGCACAAAAGGATTGAAAGGTAAATTGATAGATTCTGCAAGAAAATAAAACTAAGGATATTAAAGAAAAAAAAGATGAGAAAGGAGAAAAAGAGGGAAATAGAAAATAATTCTAAGTTCAATATGTGACTATTAGGATTTCCAGAAGAAAACATAAAATGTGTAGGAATAATCATAAGCAAAATCAATTGCCCATACCCGAAGGACTTTTATTTTTCTTAGTAACAAATGAATGGAAACCTACACCAATTCATATTTATTTTAGGCTTCAGAAGACTAAACTTACAACATCCTGAGTTTTGACACATGAGCTTGCATTCAGTAATTCCCCTTATCCACCCACGTCTTCATTCCAGCAGCTTCTCTCTTTTTTTTGTATGATGAGGTCTTAACTAGATAGACTCACAGAATAAATAAATATAAAAACTTAATATTTTTCAAATTAAGAGGCTTCAAGCACAACATTGTAAAGTCTTCCTGTTTTTAAATCATTTCTATCTGAGCCAAGTATTTGAAAAGCTCAGTATAGTGTCTGGGGGTATTATTGTATGTGTGTACACACAAACATATATACACAGGTGTATGTACCTATATATACACACACACATATATATGCATATATATTTATGTGTGCATATAATTGCATACATGTACACATATATATGTAACAAGTATGTAGATATGTGTATATAAATATACACCTATGTATATTTACACACTATTCTATATAGGAGTCTTATTTGTAATACCCATTTGTACTTTGTTATTTTTAAAAACTACTTTAAACTATTTTTATAGTGCTATAAGAAAAAAATGTCTTAACCTTCTACTTTGTTGGAAAAATCTCTCTTATTTGGAATCTCAGGGAAGACTATCTCGAAGAAGACATACTTTAGGTATGAAATTTAAGATATCCACTTGCCAGAAGCTTTTATTTTCTTGAGTGTTTGATAGTTAATGCAGTATCTTTGGCCTTCTTCTGTGGTTCTCAAGTTAGCACCCCAATACAATCATCTAGGAGATATTAAAAATCCTGATGCCCAGACTTACTGGCAGACCAGTTAAGTATGAATCCCTGAGAAAGGGACCTGGGCATCAGTATTTGTTAAAACTCATCCAATGTGCCACCAAAATTGAGAACTAGAAGGCCTGAAGGGGATGAGATGAAGTACAAGAAGAGGTTTATGTGTATGTAGGATAGGCGCTCTTCATGGGCACTCAAGTACAATTCACAGGAAGGCTGCATAATTACCATTCATAAATAAATTAAATAAATAGATAATTGATGATAGACAACTTTTCTCACATACACACATACTCAGCTTATATTTTGTGAAAATAAAATAAACATCTCCATTTCACTAAAATTACAGCTCATTATGATGTGCAAAATTCATAACTGAGAAGTTATTTTCAGAGGCTGGTTGTTCCTTCCAGATGTACCATAAGTACCTGATATGTTGATGGTCCCTGTATTTCCAATCATCAATGCTATAGAAAAATTAAGTAGATTATATATCTCCATGAAAGATAACTATAATCAATAAAGTGTCTCTTCTTAAAATATAAAACTGTACTAAATAGAACTGATTCTGAATATAAATATATGAGAAAAGTTTTTATTAAAAATCATAATGTAAATTTTACGTATAAATTTCTCAATATTTGAATTGGTAGATTTTTACTTAACAGTTATTTCATATATCATAGATTTCTTCTGGATTAATTTATTTGGAGGTAAACGGCAGGAAAAGTAACACTTTAACAGTTTCTCAAATCAGTTTCTTGGTACAACTAAAGAAAAATTGTGCTTTTGACTAATTTGGCTGATATTAAGTTCAAATAAGAGACATATAAATTTTATTGCCTAGAAATCTTTCAAAATATTCAGCTTCTTTGAAAACCATGGACAGTGACAAAATGCTTCACTGTGATATTGAATATTTTTGCATACTGGAATCACCAAGTGAGCTTTAAAAAAAAAACCTAACTCCTTCTAACACCCAGAAAATCTAACTTGATCCTTTGGGATGTAGTCTAGACTTTGGGACTTTTAAAAATTCCCCATTATTTTACCTATTACATAAAGTTAGTACACAAGATTGTATGTCTTAGAATGTGATAGTTCAATATTCGGTGACTAATATTTCATATAAAAATGAACATTTTCATTGCTTTTGGAACCATGAGCTTTCCACATTTGCCTAGGAGTTATCAAGAGAAATTCCTAAAAATATAGTGTTTCTGCTGAAATCATTAAAAATCAAGAAATGGACATTGAAAGATATTTATTACATAATTTCCTATCTAAAAAAGCCCAACATGTGGCAAATCTACCTCCCCAATTCAGTCGTTCTAGCTCTAGGAGGTACTTATGAGGTTAGCTTAAATTTAATTTTTAACAAAGAAATGGGGATGAGAATTTTATCACATGCCAAGAAACAATGTATCCACATATCTCCTTTCAAAAAAAACTGTCCTTCCCACAAATTTCTTCATTTTAGTGCCAGCCACTCCACTCTATGTGTATCTCTATTTTTTTATCTTTAAGACCACCACTATTAACCCACAATCTTTATTTTTAATAAAACCCCCAAGTCCAGGAATTACTCCTCCTACCCCTCTTAGAATCAGTCTAAGAACCATCTATTACACTTAAGTATATGCTTGATGAATCTCATTGTCTGCCACCATATGTGCAACTCGAAGAAGCTTCTTGAAAAATAAAAATTTAAAAAAAATGAAAATAAAAACTCTCAGATCTTAGTAAAGAGAATGGGAGTGAAAGAATGGAGGAAACTCAAGCTACTGGGAAAATAAAACTTTCTCCACATTGTTACCCTGGCATGAAGAATGTTTAAAACCACTTTCTGCAACCCCACCCCCCAAATGATTCCATCAACCTAAGATATTCAATCCCATTTTAGTTAACATAGTTAAAACCCTAATACAAGAGCAAAAGAGGCAGTGTAGCACTGCTGCCATTTCTGATTTATGTAGAATTTGTGTGACTAAGAATGGAAGTTTGGGTAGAAACTCCAAGTGCCTATTACTTTCAGAATCTTCAGGGAACTGTGGTTTTGGAGAACCCCTTCCAATATGCAGCCAAGTTAAGAAAGAAATAACAAAGATCTTACCATTTTCCTACTGCTGAAGCTTGCTAGGTTTTAAAAAGTATAAATATTGTTAATTCTGTTTCAGTTATTTGAAGTCAGTTAATTCAATTCAGTTAATTTTGTTTGTTATATTCCAGGTACTTCTCTAATTGATTTATAGAGTTTGACTTTCATTTCTCAGATCAAGTATATAGGTACTGATATTATCTTTATAGAGAAGGAAACTAATGCTCATAGAGGTTAAGTAAAACAAACAAACAAAAAAAAATACAGTTCCCAGAAACTACAAGAAGCTTCTTCAGCATTGTGGCATGAGGTGTTGCACAGTAAGCCTAGAAGCATGTTGCTACCAGGCACCCTTCTCTGGTAATAACTCAGAATACTTCTGGTCTGCACCAATCAGATTGCTTCTAAGTTCCTCTAAGCAGCCATCCACGCATAAATAAATTTTTCTAGTAGGCCAGAGATCTGAAACAATCCTAAAAGGCAACTCACTGAACCATAAATGGAGAAAGAAGTCAAGAGAGCAGGCTGTCCTTGCTCCCTGTGATCTTGGCACTATGGACTTCTTGTTTATGCCTTAGTTTGGACCAAATAATGCTAGACTTAGTGGACAAAGGGTATTTTGGTTCCTCAACTCATTTTTAAAAAATCACTCCCAATATATATCAAAACATAACAAATAGATAAGGTCTTTGTAACTGGCATAATTGGCTAAATCAGTGGTAATAAAAACGATCATGATGATAACAATAAAAGTAATTGGTCTAAACCTTTAAAATGTATTATCTCGTTTAACTACATTAAACCTAATGTTCTAATATTATACTTATTTTACAGACAAAGATTTTTGAGGCACTAACAGGTTAAGTCACCTAATTTCACACAGAGCATGTATCTTTTACTTTTTTATTTTTTATTTTATTTATTTATTCATTTATTTATCTTTTCTAGGGCTACACCCGCAGCATATGGAGGTTCCCAGGCTAGGATTCTAATCGGAGCTATAGCTGCAGGCCTACGCCACAGCCACAGCAATGTGGGATCTGAGCCGTGTCTGCAACCTACACCACAGCTCATGGCAATGCAGGATCCTTAGCCCACTGAGCAAGGCCAGGGTTCAAACCTGCAACCTCATGGTTCCTAGTCAGATTCGTTAACCACTGAGCCACCATGGGAACTCTGATATCTTTTATAATCGTCTGTTTTCCCCCAATTTGTGATACTATATGTTTCAGTTATTTTAGTGATTCAGCAGAACAGGCATTTGCTAAGCAACAATTTATGCCTAAATTTTCAGACTCGAGTATTTTGAGTTAGTCATTCATAGAACTCAAAATATTTATATGAAGTAACCGTTCTGAAGAGCACATATTTAAAATTATGGACTCTTTGAAGACAGAAGGATCATTAGCCTCTATAGGGAAGCCTTTCCAAATGACAGCCTATTCTCTTAACATATGGAAGTCATATTTTCTTTCCTCTCTAACCAAAAGGATTTGATATGAGACACTTCTGAAATCCAGCACTGAAAAGCACTGTTGCTAGAAAAGAATCTTTATGATTCTTGGTTCCCAAATCTACCTGTATGTCATTAAAACATATTTTATCAAAAATACAGATTTCCTAAGTCCCATCCTAAACCTAATGAATCTGAAACAACTTTAAGGCCTAAAATTGTTTTTTTAACAAGAAGCTAAACAGCCCAGCACTGATCTTATTGGATTGATAGAAAACTAAAGCCTTAACGATAATCAAAATGTGATCTCCAGGCCAGCAATATAAGCATAATCTATGGACTTGGACTCTGTAACTGCTGAATCAGGAGTTCTCATTGTGGCAATGTGGAAAAGAATCCAACTAGTAACCATGAGGATGCGGATTCGATCCCTGGCCTCACTCACTGGGTTAAGGATCTGGCGTTGCCATGAGCTGTGATGTAGGTCACAGATGTAGCTCGGATCTGGCTTTTTGCTGTGGCTTGGTGCAGGCCAGTAGCTGTAGCTCTGATTCAACCTCTAGGTCGCAAATGCGGCTTGGATCCAGCATTGCTATGGCTGTGGGGTAGGCAGGCAGCTGCAGCTGTAGCTCTGATACAACCCCTAACCTGGTAATTTCCACATGTCATGGATGTGGCCCTAAAAAAAAACAAAACAAAAAAACAAAATAACAAAAAACAAAACAAAACAAAAACAAACAATAAAAACTAAAACCAAAAAAAACCCCAAAAACATATTGAATCTGATGTCTATAAATAGAGCCCAGCAACTTCTGTTTCAACAACTCTTCATATGATTCTGATGATGCTTAAACTTGAGAGCCATTGTTTGACCAGTACTTCTTAAACAGTAAAGTGCATATGGGCCACATGGAGATGCTGTTAAAATATAGATTCTGATAATGCTGGTCTGGAGTGGACTATGAAATTCCTCATTTTTAATATGTGCTTTGGTGATTCTGATCACCATACTATATATGTGACTATTTATTCTTTTTTTTTAATTTATTTGTTTATTTTTTTTTATTTTCCCACTGTACAGCAAGGGGGTCAGGTTATCCTTACATGTATACATTACAATTACAGTTTTTCCCCCACCCTTTCTTCTGTATATGCGACTATTTAAAAACTTAATATAATTTACACAGCCCCCTCCCAAAAAATTCAGGTGTTTAGCTACACACAGCTCAATGCTATCAGATTAGATAGTTCAGATATCGAATATACACATCATTGTAGAAAATCTATTCAACAGCATTGCTCTAGAGCTTCCTAAGCATGTAGCTGAAAGTGATACTATGTATCTATCTATTCAGAGAACAGAAATCCATGCACCTCTACATTTTCCCAATTTTTTATCACTAGCGTGAGGAAAGTGTCTGTTAAGGGATTTGGTAAAAGTATTTTTAAAAGTAAGTCTTTGAAAATGATCCCTAAGTCGTCAATTTGAGAAAGTCAAGTGTCATTTACATTCAACATATGATGCATGAAAAAGGCTCTTAGAGCATTTATAATATCTCTTTTCACTCTTCAGGCACTGAAGGATGCCCCAATCAAATCAATGCGGATTGAATTTGAAAACCCATCTGGGACAGTCTCAAGGAATGAAAGAATGGGATTAGAGTAGTTGGATTTTTTCTTCTTTCTTTCTTTTTTTTTTGATAGTTTTCTGTATTTAATCAAAGGATGGGAAAAACATCAAGATGTTCTGTTAAAGTATGCTGGGTGTGACTTTGAACACACACTCTGAAAATATAATGCCCAATTAACAGTCATTATATCTCTTCTGTAAAAGAAGAAAACCAAAAGTCATTAGCTTTTACTAAAAGGCTACCAACAACAAAAAAAAGTTTTAAAATGAGTTACAGGGGAAGAAAAAAGCCAGCAGAATATATAGGGGATGGTAACTCAAAATCCACCTTGTTCTGAGAATTTTAACACGGAATTGTTAAAATGAAAGTATGGGGAAATTGAAGTTGAATCTCATGATTCAATTCAATTGAATCTCATGAAATTCATCATGAGATGGGATGTAGAGAAAGATAGGAGTCATGTTTATAAATTGTTACTTGGGCAATTTTGGTTTAGCAAGAAGGTAGAAAGAATTGGAGCTAAGTTCTTATTAGTGTAAGTAAAAAGTATTTCATGTTTATCATATTTCACCTTACTATCCTGAATATAATATGTATGTATTATTGTTTTGTGTGTGTATATATATGTATACACATACAAAACAACCTTTATAATTATATATTCAAGACAGTAGTAAACATAAACACTCAAAGCACTTATGGTTTTACTCAGTTTACTAAAGGGTAGATCACTTTTTTTCTTTAAACTACTTAAAATTTTTAATATCATAATGGATTTGTCTTACCTATAATATCTTGCCTTCATCTTTCTTGTAAAGAATATATCCTCTTAGACAGGACACATAAAAGACAAATAGCACATTCTCCTGGCAAAATGATTTCATTCATCCATTCATCCTTTCATTCAACATATCAAATATTCAAGTATCGATTCAACATATAATACACCCACTGTTTTAGATGCCACAGATGCAGCAATAAACAATCCATTAAGATTCCTAACCAATGGTGTTCATTTTCTATTAAGTGGAAAGAACAATAGATGAAAATAAATAAGAAAAACTCAGTAGCAATCAGTGCCATGATTTTAAAGGAATCAACATGAATAGCACTCATTATCACTAATACCAGCTCCACATGTGCTCTTTCTGAATTTGGTTTTCTAACCCACTTTTCCAGGCTTAAAACTAGTCAGAGACTATTTCTTTTACATTTATATTGCTTGAAACCTAAAATCACTAACTGATGATCATACTATAATACCACTGAGCCCCAAATCCTTTCCATTCAATTTGAACCATTACCCCATGTCCCACAAATTCCTATGCAATGAGGGCTAAAATCTTTCCTCTGGCATGATAATTTTTTTTTTTAATTTTATGGCTGCACCCATGGCATATGGAAGTTCCTGGGCCAGGGATTGAATCTGAACCACACCTGTGATCCTATGCCACAGTTGTCGCAGCACTGGATCCTTTTATCCCACTGTCTCAGTCTGGGGTCGAACCCACACATTCTATGACATATACAACATCTGCTGTTGTTATTATTTATGTTCAACACAAGACCTCTAAATAAAAGATCCACTTACTCTGTAACCTTCACATTCAAATCCTTAATCTTTTCTAGTCCACTGGCCTCTCAGCCCTTTGGGGCCCATTGGACTGTTTGGATGTTCATATCATCTCAGTTTATGTGGATGTGGGGACAAAGGAGGGCTCTAGAGGTTCTGCCTCTCAGAAGAGCTATCTCAAGCCATCTTTTAAATTCTATTTATTGAGAAGATGCTTTGTTGTTCTGGGCACTCTTCCAATTATCCTGGTCAAAGAATTTCCAGTGGGTAAAAGGATAGAAACCACCTTTGTTTCAAAATTCCCCAAACTACCTTAGAGATTTTATTCCCAGCTTTCCAATTCATACATAATAAAAAAGGAGTAAGCCTTACAACTATCTCATCTTGTAATGGGGAACAACAAATCTGACATCATATTGGACCTAATTCTTTTAATCTTTGCATTCTATTGCTTTTACTTCAAGTTAAGAATGTTGCCTAGAGCCTGAAATATACAGGACAACCCATTCTCAAGGCTCCAACCTTTAAGGTATAACACTTTTCCATTCACATAATGATAAAATGTTTCATAACAGAGAATGGAGAATGACATTTCTCATGTTAAAGGTTTACAGGAACATCCTGATGTAACCTACATGGATAGCTGCAAGAACAAGAGATTCCAAACCAACAAATTTGCAACAACTGACCACACTCCCTTCCCTTTTAGTATAAAAGAAGTTTGAATTCTGAGTTTGGATAAGATGATTTTCTGGGACATTAGTCCACCATCTTCTTGGTCTGCTGGCTTTCCAATAAAGTCATTATTCCTTGCCCCAACACTGTATCTCCCAATTTATTGGCCTACTGTACAGCAAGGAGAACAAGTTTGGACTCATTAACAATTTTTGAAATTCTTCAGTCACCTCCCCGGCACAGGTAAGGATCTGACTTTTTTCCCTGATGGGGTTGGAAGTTAGATCTTTAAGTTAGATCTCACATTTATCTGTAATTAAGATTATCATTGATGGAGTTCCCGTCGCGGCGCAGTGGTTAACGAATCCGACTAGGAACCATGAGGTTGCGGGTTCGGTCCCTGCCCTTGCTCAGTGGGTTAACGATCCAGCGTTGCGGTGAGCTGTGGTATAGGTTGCAGACGCGGCTCGGATCCTGCGTTGCTGTGGCTCTGGAGTAGGACAGTGGCTACAGCTCCGACTTGACCCCTAGCCTGGGAACCTCCATATGCCGCGGGAGCGGCCCAAAGAAATAGTAAAAAAAAAGACAAAAAAAAAAAAAAAAAAAAAGATTATCATTGATACATTCTCTGCTCTAGATGTCCATGCTCTGGCTTGATATTCTACTCCAAGATGTTTCAGATTTCAAAGTAAAACTACTTTCTACTTCGGTGGGTTGAGATTGGTTTCAAGCCAATACTATGCCTTTGAGTTTTTAAAAACCATTGTGAATTTGAACTAACTTCTGTTTCCTAGACTATATCTGCCTTATCCCCAAAGCAATAAAAAGCACTGACCCAACAAATCAGTGGGGCATGGTTAACAATTTGGGAAAGCGAAAACGCCTTCTAAAATCTCCAAATTTTATTAATTACAATAACATTACATTGATGGCTGCAACTTATCAATCCATAAAGAAAACTTTTCAATTATATCCATATATATATACAACAGTTGATACAAAAACCAACTGGAGATGCTTGCTTAAAATAGGCAAATGTTACTTGAAAATACACAAAGCAAAAAAAAAAAAAAAAATCCACAAAGAAAACTATTTAATGTCATATTAATAAGTAATCTGTAAGTAAACAGAAAATTATTTGTATAACATAAAATTGGTTTATCCACAGTATTGTCCTTTATCCTTGACGTGGATAACCATGAGTTTATCAATTTAATAAAAGAAAAAAACTAAAAGTACATAGATTTATTAATTTAGTCAATGAATAGATACTGGATACCTATGTAAGAGAAGCTATGAGAGACACTTTATAAACAGAGCTAAACATATAAAAATATTTTGTCTTTAAATCATATTAGCTGATTATTTTAACAATAAAAATGTTGGAGTTCCCGTCATAGTCTCTCTGTGTTGCTCAGCCAGAACTGGGGGTCAGAGAGCAAAGATAATATTAACTGACCCTGCTTACTGCTTTTGCTGTGGGTAATGACTCTTTTGTTTTTGTTTCAGGAGTCTCATATCTTCTGTCACCATCTGCACACTGGGGCAGATTGAATTGTTACCTTGCAAGTTGTGTAAAATTTTATACCCTTAAAGTTGGTGACATTTACTATGTCTCTCTTTGCAAACTTGCTTCTCCATGTTCCCATTTTTGGTAAATGAGGGTCCTATTCATTCTACAAAGAAAATTTTTCAGGTATCCAAGAATAACAGTTGAAGTCCAGTGTAGTGCATAAAGGAAATTAAGTGTTCTTTTTCTTTAATTAGAAAACACTGTTCTAATTAACTTAATGTAGATTGCTACTATTCACTGAAGGACGCATCCTATAAGATTTAATGAGACACCATTCATGTTCAAGTTATGGTTAAGAGAATAATAATCACACATTTAAAAATTATATTGGCTTGAATATAACATCAGTTAATGAGCTGTCTTTTTCATTCCAATGTTTTTATTCCAATTTTACAATTTACCTTAATTAAGTATTTGAGATAAATTATAATTTAAAGAGTTTGCACAAACACAATTTAACTGTTCAGATCTTGAGTATGTTTGGTTTGAGCATAGAATCTGAGATATGTGTGCATAAATTCATATGCAATAACTTCACAAAATGAAGTGCATTATATAATTATACTACCCCTGCTGGCTTTTGGCCCATCTTCATTAAGCTTCCAAGTGTCCAGATGTTTCAGGAAATGCTCAGATAACTGGAGATTACACATAAAAATATCTGTGCCAAATGAAAAAATAATGTTTCTCCCAACATCTTCACAGTTGGAATGGACTCTGGTCTAGAAATAAAAATATATAGGATGTAGAATTTTAATTCTTTTAAAATTTAGTTATATAAACTTGTAAAATCTAAACCTCACTATTAAAAGTATATGGCTTTTTAGTGCACAGAAATTGTAGATCATATTAAGGAATTATTCTATTTTCCTTTTATATCACCTTCACTTTAAATATACCATGAGGAGTTCCCATCATGGCTCAGTGGTTAACAAACTTGACGAGTATCCGTGAGGACACGGGGTCGATCCCTGACCTTGCTCACTGGGTTAAGGATATGGCATTGCCAGGAGCTGTGGTGTAGGTCGCAGACATGGCTTGGATCCTGTATTGCTGTGGCTGTGGTGTAGGCCAGCAGCTGTAGCTCCAATTCAACCCCTAGCCCGGGGACCTCCATATGACACAGGTATGGCCCTAAAAAGACAAAAGACAAAAATAAATAAATAAAATAAATAAATATACCATGGAATAACAAAAGCCTCTTGTGTCCCAGGTATGTAACTCCTACATTATTAATGATGTATTAATAGCATTCAGCTATGTACACTACGTGACTTTTTAAAAATTATAGTTGATTTATAATGTTGTGCTATTTTCTGCTGTACACCAAAGTGACCCAGTCATACATATACATACATTTCCTTTCTTATATTATCTTCCATCATGGTCTATCCCAAGAGACTAGCTATAGGTCCCTGTGTTATAGAGTAGGACCTCATTGCTTATCCAGTCTAAATGTAACTGTTTGCATCTATTAACCCCAAACTCCCAGTCCATCCTACTCCCTCCTTCCTCCCTTTTTCAACCACATGTCTGTTCTCTATGTCTGTGAGTCTGTTTCTGTTTTGAAGATTGGTTTATTTGTGCTATATTTTAGATTCCACATATAAGTAATGCCATATGGTATTTGTCTTTCTCTTTCTGACTTACTTCACTTAGTATGAGGATCTCTAATTGCATCAGCCATACATGTTATTCTTGACCTTGAAAGTACATGAAAAATGATTTTGTGCAAGTTCATTTATAATTTTACTTAAGACCATTCTCTATATTGGTTTTTCAATTAAAACTATTCATTGTACCATATAGAGGAGAATTCTAGCATAATTACTACAAGGAATAAAGTAGTCCTCTAAAGATAAAACAAACATCTATAATCCATCAAGCAAACAAAGACCCACTTGTATTCCCATTGATCTAAATATCTACCTGGAATAATCCTCTAACTAGAAAAGAAAATGCCACGTGGGTTGCAATAGATTTCATTTTTGGTAGTTCTGAAACTTTAGATGTTCACCTATGTTCCCATAATTTGACTCCTATGTCCAGCAATTCCTCATTTTAACAAACAAGAAACAAATTCCACCACACAGAAGCATTTTATTTTATGGAAATTGGAATTGAATGAACAAAGCATTTTAATAACTTAAGGATTTCCTTTTATCAAAGCTCAGTTATTGTCTCCCAAAATGATTCCCTTGCCTAATATGAATTTCCATAATTGAAAGCAAAGAATAGACAACTTTAACTATCCATGTTGCCTGGCATCTGTGGTAATACCATTTGCCAGGAATTTTTCATGGGGATGTAATAGATATTGTCATATGGAACCAATTTTTATGTCAACCACAGTGTGTCCCATAATTAAAAAGATCGGTCACAGGTGTAAACTGGAGTACACAAGAAAAGCAGTTAAAAAAAAAACAACAAAATAACAGATTTTTAATCACTGAAGCAGTGGTACAAAGGATGGGATTTGAGTGGGCATGCATTACAAAGGAAAAACAGCTGCACACCTGCTTCATGTTTTATGAGCATCATGAGTATATTTGATGCTCAATTAAATCATCATAATTATAATTTAGGGGCCACCCTCAAGAAGAATATCTTAACTTTAATTATCTGTCCAGGAGTTACATGTCTGTTTTGCATCTATATATGAGCAATTATGTTTAATTATAACACAACAAACCAAATTTTTAAACTGTCTGGAAGACATGTTTGAAAATAAGTAATAGAGCCAGTCATGCAATGTAATGTTTATCTACTTTTATTTTTATAAGAAGCTCTTACATTGATTATATATATATATATATATATATATATATATATGCCAAATTATCTTATATCACTGGTAAATGATGAATAGAAATTTTTCACCATTGAGGAAATTTTCATTTCATTTAAAAAAAGGAACTTGAATAGTGTGTAAATGACATATGCTACTGTTACTAACGTCTACATTTTATTAGTTTTCTTTCACTAGAGTTTCACCATAAAATAGTTTGTAACCCTGGTCAAATTCCTAAACCTCTGTCTTAATTTCTCATTAATAAAGTGAGAATGATAATGATATCTATTATTAGGAAAATTTTAAGAAGTAATTTAATTGATAAAGGTAAATTTCCTAGAGTAATCCTTAGCACATAGTAAGAAATTAATGTGTAGCTATGTTTTGAAGATAAAACCAAGAAATAGATAAGCTAAGTTATTTATCCAAGAATGAGATAGTTTAAAAGTAATATTCAAGTACAACCACTATGGAAAACACTTAGAAAAGTAAATATAGATCCCACTCCTAGCCATATATCCAGACAAAATGTTCACTACAGCACTATTCACAATAGCCAAGACATGGAAACAACCCAAATGCCCATTGACAGATGAATGGATTAAAAAGATATGGTACACGTATAAGATGGAATACTACTCAGCCATAAAAGGACAAAAATAATGCCATTTTTCAGCAACATAGATAGAACTATATATTCTCATAAGTGAAGTCAGAAAGAGAAAGATAAACACCATATGACATCACTTGTATGTGGAGTCTGAAATATGGCACAATGATTTATCTACAAAGAAGAAACAGATCATGGACATGGAGGGCAGACTTGTGTTTGACGGGGAGGGGGGTAGTAGGGAATGGACAGGGGAGTTTGGGGTAGGTAGATGCAGACCATTACATTTAGAACAGATGGGTGATGGCGTCCTGTTGTATAGCATTGGGAACTGTGTTTGGTCTCTTGGGTTAGAACATGATGGAAAATGAAAAAAAAGAAAAGAATGCCTGTGTATGGGTGGCTGGGTCACTTTGATGTACAGCAGAAGTTGAAGGAACATTGTAAATCAAGTACACCTTAATTAAAAATTAAAATAAAATGAAATAAATAAATAAAAACAATATTCAATTTTGAGTTTATAACCTAGGCTGATTATGCTAAAACTAATTATATATAATGCTTTTTTTTTCTTAAACATTTCTTGAATTTTTTTTAGAATGAATTATTCACAAGAGCTTCCATTAACAAAAAAGTAAATGTTAAGAATTAGAGAAAACAGACTAATATATGAAAAACAGTGACAAGTCTCATGTTATGTTTAGTTATTTGACTTTGTACTAGTAGGGCTTTGGGTAATTTTATCACCACAGAGATCACAGAAAGAGGAAACTAAGATCCAGAAAGTGTAATGAGTTCCAGATATATATTCTGATGTAAAGTTCTGTAGTTTTTCTTATATTTAACTACAGACTTCTTTATTGAACTCTCCCACATCCTTACTAAGGTCCAATAAAAAGACAGACAGCACACAAACATATATACATACAGACATGCATGTACACAAGCACAAATACTTTCCCCCACACACATACATTTCTGCATTTATGGCATTGGACTTTTATACATTTATGTCCTGAATCATCCATTATTTTCCTCTGTTACTCGTGATGCAGGTAACACCCAGACTGTTTGCTGAAACAGCACCAAAATAGACACCCCAATGATTAGTTAAATTCATTTTTTTTTCTTTTTTGGCTGCACCAATGGCATGTGGAAATTCCTGGGCCAGGAATTGAACCTGTGCCACAGCAGTGATCCAAACTGTTGTAGTAATAATGCTGGATCCTTAACCTTCTGTGTTACAAGAGAACTCTGGTAAAATTCACTTTTAAAACAACTTCTTATAGTCTTCATTCCATAATGGAAATCAAACAAAGATCAATAACAAGACCTCATTTCAGGTGACAAAGACACAACCTGATTTATTCCCTATTCAAAATGAGAACTCTTTCTTCATTTGAAAATGTTTAATTCTATACATCAGAGGTCCTCTTTAATTTCACACTACCAGTAAATCATGTCTTTCAAAAGCTAACATTCTTTTTTCTTCAGATTAACTCTAACCATCATAACATGTTGCCCATACTATAATCTATATTTGTTTATACCAAAGGATCTATAATACTTCATTATGTTTATTTAGATATCTATCTCACATTCCTAAATAGTGATCTCCTTTTATCTACCACTGACTTTGTGTATTTAGCACATAGTATAGAGAGTGGTGCATAAAAGATATTTTTGAATGAAGGAATAAATGCATGAAAACATAAACAGAGTGTTAAATAAATTGATATCATTTTGATATCAATTTTGATATCAGATTGATACTTGATATCAAAAAGTATAAGGTTATAAAAAACTTTCCTGAAGATATTATATAGCTATTTAGCCTTCATATGTAAAAAGAAAGTAGTAGTAATGAAAGTCTCAAATGATGGTTATACAGAACAAAAGAGGTATATATATACGTATGTGTGTGTGTATATATATATGTATATATATATAGGAGTTCCCGTCGTGGCACAGTGGTTAACGAATCCGACTAGGAACCATGAGGTTGCGGGTTCGGTCCCTGCCCTTGCTCAGTGGGTTGACGATCTGGCGTTGCCGTGAGCTGTGGTGTAGGTTGCAGACGCGGCTCGGATCCCGCGTTGCTGTGGCTCTGGCGTAGGCCAGTGGCTACAGCTACGATTCGACCCCTAGCCTGGGAACCTCCATATTCCGCGGGAGCGGCCCAAAGAAATAGCAAAAAAAAAAAACCAAAAAAAAAAATATATATACATATATATATATAAACTCTGGAAAACTGAACATTATGCAAACATGAGTTTTTTATATATATTTTCTATTAACCTTCTGATGAAGAGGGGTTTTTCCCTTTTAAAATATAGTTCTAAGTAATTCTACTTTTCATGATCTCCACTGACTCCATTCTAGTCCAAGATGTTATCAGGTCTCCAATGCCTGAACTACAGTGAGTCACAGATTATTATTATTATTATCATTATTTTTTTTTTTTTGCTTTTTAAGGCCACACCCATGGCATATGGAGGGTCCCAAGCTAGGGGTCAAACTGGAGCTACAGCTGCCAGCCTACGCCATAGCCAAAGCAACGCAGGATCTGAGCCGCGTCTGCGACCTACACCACAATTCACTGCAATGCTGGATCCTTAGCCCACTGAGCAAGTCCAGGGATCAAACCCACAACCTCAAGACTCCTAGTGGGATTTGTTTCCTCTGTGCCATGATGGGAACTCCAAGTCACAGATTATTATACCTACTTCAGCTGAATTGGGAATACAAGAAGTTTTGGATACACTGATCTTTCTTACCAGAAATATATTCAGTTGCATTTACTTTCCAGTCTCTTCTCTCTTTTTATATTACCTCATACAAGTTCATAATATGTATTAACTAAATAAATTAGGTGCATTACAATAAATTGTCTTAATATATTTTATAACATTCTTGTTACAGTCAAAAACTGGATATTCCTTGTGTTTCCTTTAATGAATTATTAACTTAACCACCCTGCTTCATTCATTTATACCTCTCCCCAGGTGTGAACTTCTCCATACTCTGCAGAGAAATTTTATACTTTGGAAGCACCCAAACTTACTCCCCGATTGTTGACATTGTAATGAGGTTATTTGAGGAAAAATTTCCAAAGGAAGACAAAGAATCATTTGTGTTACAATATGCCCTCCGTTCTGAACTCCCCCACATGCATATCTAAAATAGCGTATCATCTCACATACTAAATGAATTAATTAAATTTGAAAGACTTGATTTGATGATGAAAATAACTGTACTTGAATCAACACTGCTTCTATCATCTTATCCCAGGGGTTCACAGAGAATATGTCATGCAACTGCTTTGAAATATTTAGCAGCAATGGGGCAGATGGAAATAAATCCTTTCTTTTATTTATTTTTTAAAAATGTCCTCCATTCTTATTTTAAAGAAAAAAACTAATCTTAAAACATTTATCACAGACATTGAAAAACTTATGGTCTCCGGAGGAGACAGTTTGGGGGGTGGGGGAATATGCTTGGGCTATGGGATGGAAATTCCTGTGAAATCAGATTGTTATGATCATTATACAACTACAGATGTGATAAATTCATTTGAGTAATAAAAAAAACATTTAATTTAAATTGTACACATACACACATATGGTGAAATTTCTGGAAAATAGATATGACCTTTTGGGAATTAACTAATTTATTAAAATATTTGCATTTGCTCATTAAACAAGACATAAATATTCAAAAATTTAAAAATAAACTAAAAGAAAAATTTGAAGATAAGGCATTCTATTGGAGAAATGGAATGACATCAAATGAAAGGTCTAAAGGAAGTAGTTAGTGTAATTTATCTGTAGATAACAGAGTTTTAGGCTTCTATACTTACCCTGAGGCACTAGTCTCATTAGGGAGGGAGAAATTAGTGCCCTATATTTCAAGTTAGTCCTTTGAAAGTACATATTTTTATCTCATGGATAGAAAATAGTAAATGCAATTTTACACCTAAAGTTTACTTTCCATTTGAATATTTTAAATTTGTCAGTATCTTCAATTAAGTCAAATCATACTGTATCTCATATGTTGTCATAGTTCCTATATATTTTAAAGTCTCATTAATAATAATAGCCATAATAAAAGCAAATCTGTGACTATGTTACTACTGAATTTGAATGAATTCAGGATAATTCTAAACTTACATTCAACCACAACTATTTATTATATTTCAGCAATTCAAAATTATAACTCAAATTATTTGTTAATTCTCTAAGCCAAAATGCAAGAATATATTGATATTTCATTACCTCATGAAACATCCAGCTGCTAAAAATGAGAAATATATTCACATATCCGGCTTATAATTCCTATTTGGTTAAATTTATACAAAAGGTGTCACTTGACTAGTTGTTTAAAAAAATTCTAGAACCTTCATTCCTCTTGGAAATCAAAAGCGTATATTCCTGTACCTTCCTCCCTCCACACACCCTCAACAAATGCAAGTAGAGCTTATTACCTTTGTATTTGTTTTTGGATTGTTCAATACAGTTAAGTCATCACAATAGGCACTGAATCATGATAATGAAAATTTTAATAATAATAAGCTAACATTTGATGAATATTAAGCTCTAGGCACTGTGTGAGGTGCTACATACTTATCACTCAATGTTAATACTTATAACAACTCTGTGAGCTAAATATTATTATACCTGTTTCAAAAATAAGTAGACAGGGCTTAGAGAAGTCAGGTAACTTGCTTAAGGTCACAAAACTAATAAATGACAGCTTTGGTATTCAAAGTTGGATCTATCTTAACTACTATGTTATACTGCCTCTCTATTATTTAAGAATAAAGCCTGTTGCTAAATTGAAGCCTATGAGAACTTATCTTTTCTATTTCATCAGTGTACTCCCTGTGCCCCAGAACAGAGTGTGCTGCTCAATAAACATCTGTAGAATGTATGTGAGTATCCAGTATATTGAATCTAAAATATTCTATCAATCAGAAAGCCAGGGTTACTAGGTCCTAGGAATCTAAAAGCTGAAATCGTGATGGTGTGGTGTCCACCTTTTTTTTTTTTTTTCTTCTCTAACTCATCCCCTTTAGCTAATCTTACTGTAATATAAAATTTTCTCCCAAGATCACTCTTGCTATTTTGGTACTCTGTTTCACCTTTGAGCAGGTCTTCATTGTCTCATGCTTCCTACATTGTAACTCTGGCTTCACTCTCTGGAAATTTACTCACATTCTCAGTAATCTTTGGCAAGTCAGTCACCATTTAACTTTTTAAGAGGAAAACAGAAATATCTATTTTTTTTTAATTTTTCCACCTGAAGGAAATTTATGCATTCACTGAGGAATAGAAAGCACTTCATCATCCATCATCCACAACTAAAGAACTGTGCTTTGAATTCCTTCACAGGAGGAGATAAATTAGTAGAGGGAAGTTTTAGGAGTAGACAAGATTTTCCAATGCAGTAAGATTTTTCACTGTGGTAGAATGCATGGCCTTTGAGCACGATTATACTTTATAAGGACCAGAAAAAACTTTGCCTGGAGTTCCCATTGTGGCAAAGCAGTAGCGAACCCAACTAGTATCTGTGAGGGTATCTGTCAGGGTTCAATCCCTGACCTTGTTTAATGGGTTAAGGATCCGGTGTTGCCATGAGCTGTGGTGTAGGTCACAGATGCGGCTTGGATCCAGAGTTGCTGTGCCTATGGAGTAGGCTGGCAGCTGTAGCTCAGATTTGATCTCTAGCCTGGGAATTTTCATATACCCTGGGGTACAGCCCTAAAAAGCAAATACATACATACATACATACACACATACATACATGCAAAGAAAAACGTTTGCATGACATCACTTTTTCCTTCATGTTTGTCTTTTCTCTATTTTCCTTTTCTCCCCCTCTTTCCTTCTTTCCTTGCTTCTAGTTTCTTTATTCTGACATCCTAGAGTGATAACCCGAGGTTTCTCTCAGTTTCTGACTCTCTTTCTCTACTGTGTGTGTGCCTTTAACTACTTTTAGTCCACTTTGACCAACTTTTATTATTATTATTATTATTATTATTATTTGTCTTTTTAGGGTTGCACCTGCAGCATATGGAGGTTCCCAGGCTAGGGGTCGAATGGAAGCTGTAGCTGCTGGCCCACCACAGCCATAGCAATGTCAGATCCAAGCCGCATCTACAACCTACACCACAGCTCATGGCAACACTGGATCCTTAACCCACTAAGCAAGGCTGGGGATTGAACCTGCGTCCTCAAGGACGCTAGTCAGATTCGTTTCTGCTGAGCCATGACAGGAACTCCTAACCAACTTTTAGACTTACAAAAACAAAACTCAACATTCCACCAAAAAAAAATTGCAGTAATCTTTCTAACTGGCTTTATGAGTAGTACTTATAATTGTGTTCCAAAATAAAAAATCCACGTAAGAGAATAAAAGCATTTTTTCATTCCAAATCAATAATTAAGATAAAAGTTTAAATATTTTCAGAAGTCAACAAATTACTAAAATTCATTTATACTGATACATTAAATAAGATTCAACAAGAAATATCTGTCTATGCATCTATAATCTTAGTTCTGTAACCATGTTCAAAATCATGTCCTAGACTTAATAACGATTCCTATACCCTATACTTCTAATGAGTTCTCCTCTCCTTACCAAACTACCCACTGAGAATCCTGTTGATTAATATTTTCTAGACCCTCCAACAGCAATAATGTGGGGGGAAAAAAAAACTTTCTGAGTTGGATTTATTGTCCAGTTCTTCCCAAATATCTATTCCTACCAGTGGCACTAAAAGACTTCTTTTTTTACTTTTGAAATAGATTCTTTGCTGAGATATACACAAAATATTGTTATGCTAAGTTAAATATTATTACCTAGCATAATTATGCTTCAATAATATTCTGCAGTTTTTTCCCATTGAGTACTTATAGAACTTTGCTATATTAATCTATAGGGTTTTTTTTTTTACTATTTATCTTGCATATGGACTCTTTTCTTTGTTGTATTCCCTGTAAATTTATAAAAAAATATCCTTCCTTTTCTTACTGTGTTCTTCTAATTGGCAAAACTTCTATGTGCTCAGTAATTGTAACAGCTGTTTTCATCTACAAATTCCCTTGGATTTTCTACATAGATACTCAAATCATCTGAAATGAGACTAATTCTTTCTTTCCCACTCTTAACCTCTTATTTGCTTGACTAAGTCCAATTTGCTTGTTTGCTCTCAGATCAATTTGCTGGTTGCTCTTCTTTTCTGCTCCATGCACAGGAATCTCTGAAAACTTCATTTCACAGGCATCTCTGCCAACTGGCTATTATCTTCCTTGAGCCAAAGTGAGACACTGAGATGAGATGAGATTAAATACTAAGAGAATCTAGGGACACACACAACTTTATCTCTGGTTTGTATTGTGTCTCTGGGAACAACTGCTTCTCCTCTGTAATTCCAGCTTCTACCAGGGAGCCATCTCTCAGGGGTGGCAGTTCCCACAGATGCCACCTTGGGTCTAAGTTTCATTTGATGGCTCAAGATCTTTGTCTCAAATAAAACCATCCCTTCCCTTTGTCTGTCAAGTCTTAGCCTTAGGAGTGGCTCTCTCTGTGTTGTTTCACCATGTTTTGGGGTTTTTTGGGGGGTTTTTTTGGTATTTTTTGGTTGGTTTGTTGGCTTATTTTTTCTCTTTTCAATGCTTTATACAAGTTTGTGACTATTTCACCTTTTTAAAATGTCCTCTATAGAGTTATCACAGAGATAGTTGAGTTTATTCTCCTACTGACCCTTGACTGATTCAGAGGCACCTTGTTGGCTTGTTATCTTAGCTTGGATCCTAAAAAGCAGAGCATAGGACAAGGACTTCTGCAGCTGTTTCATTTGAGAGGTGACCCCAGGAAACTAGAATAAGAGACTGTGGAGAGTAAAACAGGGAGTTAAATCAAAATACAGGTTAACTTTTGAGGTCACCAGTGTGGGCAATGAGACTCAGTTTTGCTAGGACCTCCAGAAACTTCCAGAATGCCCTCAGTAGTTGTCTGACCCTCATCTCCTTTTGGTCATGGATCACCCCAGGGGTGTTAATTCTGTCATCAGTCTGCACCAGCACAATTGCTGCACACATTCTCACTAGCATCTGTGATTTTAGAGGAAGCCTGAGCAGAAAATTAAGACATCAGGCATGTGCTTCAAGCATGATACTACAAGAGCATAAAAAAGTCAAAACCATTGCAGAACTGTCTACCCCGATTTCTGGTAGACATTACGGTTTTAATCACAGGAATGTAGGCAGAGCACCAGCAGTGTGTGGTGTGTCTGTAACAAGTTGTTTGATAAATATGCAATATAAAATAAAATTCCTTTCTATTCTTGGTTTTACAAGGCATTCTTTTAAAAATGATTATTGATTTTTGAAAGGTTTTAAAAATTCTGTGATAGTTAAGATTATTATTTATGTATATTTCCTTTATCAAATGATGCATTACAATTATAGATTTTCTCATGTCATACTACATTTGCATTCCTAGGTTGAACCCAATATGTTTATGATACACACATATGCACACAAAGTTGATAAGAACTGATGAAATTTTAAAAAGATTTTTGCAAACCAATACTCTGAACTTAGATTATTTGCAGAATAGTACCAACCCTTACCTCAGGATAACCACATCCTAATCCTCAGAATAAATGTGTTATTTCATACAGAGGAGACTTTGTATATTGGATTAGGTTAAAGATCTTGAGAATAGGGAGATCATCCTAGATTACTTAGGTGGGATCAATCTAATTAAATGGGTCCTTTCAGAAGGAAAGACAAGGCTGAATAGGTAGGCAGAAGCCAGGTCATGAAAAGCATTGTGTACTCTGCCATGTGGATCATAGTAGTGTCTTAAGAAGAGGGACTGTTTTCTAGAGAATATTTTAAAATGTTAACAATTTTCCTCATGTCTTTCTCCCAATATTTTGTCCTTATTCAAGCAGAAAGCTATTTTCTACATACTGTCAAAATAAAGGAAGGTAACCCCACTTCCTAGGTAGAGAACCAGGGAAGCATGAATATTCCAGAAACAGAAGATGCTTTTTGGTATGTTTATAAGATAGCATTACTGAGATCCTTGGTGCTTTGGTATGACAGAAGAGCAGCAGCATGATTGCTGAGCATGCAGGAACAAGCAAAAACATGTACAATGTTGTGCTAGACCTAAAAGAATCTCATAGATAGGGTCTTGAAGGCATCTCCAAAGATACTTGTCCAGACAGATAACACAGAAGACAAGATACCCCTGACCTTTAGTAGTCTTGAATATATGTAAGTAACATCAGCTTCTACAATTCAGCTTGCTATCTTTATTCAGATTATAAACAACTTCAGTTCTTTCAAAAGGTAAAAAATCCAATAACAACACAAAAATCCTCCCTTTGATTCTACCTTTTCTTGAAAGAATGGCTATATTTATTTTATCACTGCTCATTCAACTCACTAATGTGTTATATAGATATTCTTTCATATACAAACAAGAAGGAAGTCTTCTAATAGATACAGAGAACAAACTGGTGGTTGTCAGAGGGAAGGGGTGGGAGGATGATTGAAATAGGTGAAGGAGATTAAAAAGTTCAGACTTCTTATTACAGAACAAATGTGTCATGGGGACATAATACACAGCATAGGGAATATTGTCAACATTGTAATAAATTTGACAGTGACAGTAATTAGGCTTAATTGTGGTGATTATTTTGTAATGTATAAAAATATTGAATCACTACGTTGTACACCTGAAACTAATACAACATTGTAAGTCAATTATAATTCAGAAAAAAAGAGAGAATGAAAAGCTGTTTCCCCTGGGTTGGTAGATTGAGAATGGAGGTAGCAGGTGCCTGCAGCTGTTTTTCCTCCTCACATGAAGAAGAATGAAGTAAACACAGAGGGTAGAACCAAGAACTAGAGAAAGTAAAAGAACAACACTAAAAATTTATTTGGGTGCCTAGATCCAGCCTTACCTTAAGCTAGTAGCCCTGGAAAAAAATTTTTTTTTTCTCAAATTTACTAATACATTTTTTTGGCTTAAATACAGAAGTGAGTCTCTCATGAAGAGGAACTATTTTAGCAGAGTTTAATTGGATAACTGTGTAGGTAAGATGGTTTTTGTCCCACTTAAAGGAAGAATGAATATTAAAATATCTTCAAAGAGATTATATAGTATATATCCCTCTATAATATTTCTCAGTGCAATGATCAAGTATTTATGCGATAAATTGTTTATTGCAAGATAAAGGGCAGATTTGAAACTCTGCAGTTGAGTTCAGGTGGGGGCACAACAAGGGACAGTCAAGCACATCTTCCCTAATGGGCACTTGAGTAACACCAGAAGACTGGTAGTGGCCACCTCATTCTCCAGGTCAGTGCCT
Organism: Sus scrofa; assembly: GCF_054392235.1. Lineage (NCBI taxonomy): Eukaryota > Metazoa > Chordata > Mammalia > Artiodactyla > Suidae > Sus > Sus scrofa. The sequence goes on along the minus strand of NC_139383.1, from coordinate 182,177,673 downwards.
GGGAGTGGTCTGGGTTCTGGATGACCGTTGCTCAGAGTTTTTGTAGAAGGGTTCCTAGAGTCAAATGCCTCACCAAGTACACAGACAAGGTGCAATTCTGTCTCAACTCAGACAACTAGTTGACCACAGTGGTATTGAGAACAGTGACCAAGAATCCAGCCAGGGGTGTAATTCTGATGGGACAGCTGGGCCTCTTGGGATCAGCCCCATTCTTGGTAGGAGGGACAGTTAACCCAGCAGGGGGGCACAGTTTAAAAGTCAAATAAAACATCTCAGAGTTAATACTGATGGGGCACTATCTGTAAAAATGGTCTAATATTGAAATGTAAATGTCTTTGACACATAAGGAAAATTGTGATTATTCTTTTCCTTTTTATGTCTCCCTTCACATCTGAAGATATAAGTTGATAATACATTATAAAATGACCTTCACAAATCCAAAACAGTGGCTGCCTAGACCAGATTACAATGTTATGGATTACCAAATGAATGATGATCAGTTCTAATGAAAAGGTATAGTGAAACTTATTCAACACTGCCACTTCTATATGTCCTTCCAAAAAGTCACAGTAATATCTCAGTCCATTCATTTCCCTTAACTTACTGATTTCTAATTTAGCACATCTATATCAATAAGGGGAAAAAAATCTCTGGAAACTTTAATCCTAATTAATAAAATTAAGCTAAATGGTAAGGCAAAGCAGTAAAATTTCACTGACAATAGTAAAAGTAGAACCTGATTTATCTGCCAAACCAACCACAGAATGAAAGCGAGAGCATGCCTGTGTATTATTTAACCAAAAATATGTTAAAGAAAAAAAAATCATCTTTATCAAAATAATTAAAATAATTGTTTTCCCTAGAAAACTTTTTTTTTTTTTTTTTTTTTTTGGTCTTTTTAGAGCCACACTCATGGCATATGGAGGTTCCCAGGCTAGGGGTCAAATTAGAGCTGCAGCTGATGGCCTACGCCACAGCAACAGCAATGGGGAATCCTTACACCACAGCTCATGGCAAGGCCAGATCCTGAACACACTGAGCAAGGCCAGGGATGGAACCCACAACCTCATGGTTACTAGTAAGGTTCATTAACCACTGAGCCATGACGGGAACTCCAGAAAAAAGTTGTTTTTCTTTTTTTTTGGCTTTTTAGGGCTGCACCCGTAAGATTTGGAAGTTCCTAGGCTAGGGGTCAAATTGGAGCTACAGTTGCTAGCCTATGCCACAGCGACAGCGACACAGGATCCGAGGCAAGTCCGTGACCTACACCACAGCTCATGGCAAAGCCAGATCCTTAACCCACTGAGCAAGGCAGGGATCGAACTCTCGACCTCATGGTTCATAGTCAGATTTGTTTCTGCTGCTCCCCAATGGGAACTCCAAGAAAACATTTTTAAATGGAGTTTAATCATAGAAAAGTTGAGACATCCTGACAAAATTTAATCTCTTTGAAAGATATATTTCTAGGACTAAGCAATCAATGGACATTTGACTATTTCAATTTACTAAAGCATCTATTTGAGCAAATTCACTATAGTTTGAGCTTATGAAATCACATAGGTTTTATCACTGTCTAAGATATTAATGAACTTTATAATTGTAGCAATACCATCAAAATAAAAATTAGTAAGTCAAGATCATGATATTTCATGTTAATACTTTTTATAGTGTCCTAAAAGTTAAGAAACTGTATCAAATTCCACATGTATGATTTGCCTTAACTGAAGTGCTAAAGTGAACTCAAGCTAACTTTCCTCTCTGAAAGGTGTCAATATTTTTTCATTTTTGCTATAGCAAAGACGGATTCATATTTCACCTTTCTATGTCATATTGCCAATACCCAATTTTTATTGTCTCCTCTACTATAAAGCATGTCCTCTTCTTGTCAAGCTCAAAAGGGCACTGTGATGAACCTTGCATTTCATTGGCTCATGATCATTTTCCTGTCAACATCTATCATAATACCTCAGAAAGAGTGATTTTCCTACAGTTACCTCATAAGGTTATTATATGATCAGCACTTACTATTGCCTGAATATCACTGTTCAAAATTTCATTTATCAGGAAAAATTTAAAGCCTGCCTGTTCTGACTAATGATACATAACAAGATATATACATATATAACATCAAGTAATTATACTTCAGAAGAACCCCACATTTAAAAGTACATTTGCTGAATTATTCAAAATATTAATAAACACCAAGGATAAAACTCATGTGAGTCAACATCAAAACTGAATCAAAACATTGCTTTATAGTTTTATAAAGCCAGTGGGATTTTATGCCTTCAGAGTAAGCTGATACTATGAGTAACTTAATGGGGGAAATTGATGAAGAAAGTTCAACAAGATTATAAACTGCATAAAAACCAGATGAACAAACTAGTTGAACTATTAAGAGATTATGCTCTAAGGAAACTGAAAGACTAGTCTTGAAACATAGTCAGTTTGCCAAGTGAATATTCTGTGTCAGAGATACAGAATCAGAGTCATTCCCTCTTCATCTCTCATTTTTTGGGTGACCTGAAAAGGCTCAGTCTTGAAATTGGACTGCCCTGGGTTCAGTTTTGTGCTCTGCTGCTTTCTTACTAGCAATATGACACTGTGGCTATAATTTATATTGCTTGTTCTTTAGTTTCATCATTCTTCAAACCATGTAAGCTTGTTGGGTCGATTAGAGGTGTTTTGTTTTTTTATAAAATACATAGGTTACTTCTGGTGATTTTTAAATCTGATGATAAAAATGGACATGAAGATAGTTTAAATGATAAAATTAATGAGACTAGTACAGCAATTCCAGTCTCTTGTCCAAGAGCCTTCACTGATTTTAGAGTTACATAAAGAATCATTTAGAGACACACTTTGGTAATCCTGGGTAGAGAGATTTCTAAATGGTCTATTCCCTAAGTGAAAACCATTCCTTCAAGACAGGATAAAAATGCTTCTTATGTGCATGTAGAGAGGAATTTTTTTCTTTTTATATTTATGTAGAGGTTATGTTTCCCATGTAAAACTGAGAGCAATTTCATCCTCATAAAGCCAAGAAAGATATCAAAGACAACTAAAAAAGAAACAATTCCAAGTAAAGAAAGGAGAGTTGGTTTTTGTCTGAAGCAACAAAAACCCAATTGAAGTAAATTTGGAATTGACTATTTCAAAATAGTCTAGTGGCAGCTACCACTTAAGAGATAGAGATGAACATTGTCAAGCCTCCCTTGCTGTTTTTGTTTGTGATCTGTACATTTTTCGGGTTCTCAATCTTCTATTTTAAATTCAGTTTTCTAACTAGAAATAAAACCATGTTCTAGGTTTTATTTCTGGAATCAAATACTAGCAACATTGCACAGGAGAAAATCCCGCCTTTCAGTATTAAAACTCCTAAGGACAGTTTCTAATTGCCCTGAATTAGGTCAATTTACCATCCATGGGAGAATTATTAAAACCAAGTGTTTGAAACACCAGAAATGTCCCACACTTGGATCATTTGACTCTAACTGTCAGTTATTAGAAATCTGTTTTTCGGAGTTCCCGTTGTGGCGCAGTGGTTAACGAATCCGACTAGGAACCATGAGGTTGCGGGTTCGGTCCCTGCCCTTGCTCAGTGGGTTAACGATCCGGCGTTGCCGAGAGCTGTGGTGTAGGTTGCATACGCGGCTTGGATCCCGCGTTGCTGTGGCTCTGGCGTAGGCCAGTGGCTACAGCTCCGATTCAACCCCTAGCCTGGGAACCTCCATATGCCGCGGAAGCGGCCCAAGAGATAGCAACAACAACAACAACAAAAAGACAAAAAAAATAAAAAATAAAAAAATAAAAAAAAAAAGAAATCTGTTTTTCACATTCCACCCAATAGAAGAAATTTTTACCTAAAAAAGATTCATTCCCCTGGAGTATAAAGCACTAGTACCAATAAATAAGAGAAAATATATACTGTAATAAGAGCACAAAATGTTGTATTTTATGTATATATTAGCATATATTAATATGAATGCATAAAGTGAAAATCCATTTTATGTTAATATTCATCAATGAATATATTCCTATTCATCGTGAAGGGATATGTTCAAATAATATATAGTGAAAAACAACATAATTTATAGAAATGATGATCATGAAAGGAAAGACAGTAGAAGCAATAAGTAAAGATGGGTTAAGGCAGAAAAGAAATAAGATTGATTTACTTACTTTTACATTCAAATTTGACTTTTTTTCCTTACAACTCCATATCCCTTGATGCATTTACATATGTATATGGTTTATAAATTAGCAAAATTACTCTTTTAATACATCTATTTATGTAACTAAAATCAAATTGAAATGCATTTGTTCTTAAAGGACAAATTTAATAAACTTTCCATAAATTGCCTTAAAGAATAGTTTCCTATACATGCTTATTCTCAGAGGGTCAATGATTGTTATTACCTAGTCAGATGCTATACTATATAAACATTATTATTAATTAAGGTATGTCAGCCACAAATAGCAGAAAACATTACAAACAATGACTTAGAAAAAATGAGTTTATTTGTCTTAACACAACAAGAAGGCCATGGGTAGACAATACACATTGGTGTGGAAGCCACAGCCATGTCACCAGGCACCCATGCTCCTTCCATTGTCCCACTCTGTCACCTTTGGTTGTGACTTTCATTCCAATGTTCACAACATGTCAGTCACCCTTCCAGGTGTCCAGTTACCATGTCAAAAAAGACAAGAGAAAAAAGGGAAAGGGTAAATACCAAACAAAGATAGAGCAAACAAGCTGCATTTCTTTTTATAAAGGATTTCCACTTTCCTGGAAGTCTAACCCTGCAACTTCTTGAAGTGCATTGGCCATAACTGCATTATAATGGCCTTCTATGGCCTCAGGTTAATGTGAGAAAATAAATACTATTAATTATCATATTTTACCCAAGGAAGATTAGAGTTCTTTTTAGTCAAGGAAGAGACAGAGTCAACTGGATAAGCAACTACTTATATTGACATAAACATATCACCTATAATTTTTTCCCACATTGGCATTAGACACATTTGGTATTACAAATAATAAAAAAATGATGGTAGTTAAAGCCAATTAATACCTAAAAAATTTTTTTAATAAAAAATAAATTGCCATGGGCAAATTTAAAGCTGGGTGTCTGAAGAATTTTTCAATTTGTTATACATTCCATGTCTTTTTAAAATTCCATGTGAGTAATTTATGATATAGGCGTATCTTTTTTATAGATTAGAAAGCCAACTTTCCTAGAGTTCAAGTAATTTCCCCAAGAAATCAGGGTCAAGAGTTTAACACAGATATTTTAAAGTTCACAATTCTCTTCTATCTACCATGCGTTGCTGTCCATTCACAACTTTAGGCTAAACTATTTTGCTTTTTGTTTCTTCCTAAGGTACATTGATGTTCATTTCAACCAAGAACAAACTTTTAAAAAAGATGTAGAGTTTAGGGTGTAGCTTATTGTAAAACTGGTTTTAGGCTTGAAATCATTGGGAAATAAACCTGGAAAACCTCAATACATTAATTGTTGCTAAAAATAATAAACATAACAATAAATAAATATATTGTAGTTAATTAATTAATATGATACTGCACTAATGTGCTAAGTGTAACTGATGAAGAAAACATTTTAATCTACCAACACAAGCGTATCTTTGGCAGAGATAGGTGTTTTAAAAAGGACAGTTTTATCACAGTGATAGATGGAGTTTTAAATATATATAAAGGTCTTTGATTAATTCTGACAGGAAAAGTGCTTCTGAATGAGAATGAAATCTCTGAAGAAATCTTTGAAGCAAAACACAAAAGTTCTTAAAGTTAATTAAAATTCAGTTTTACTAAAGGTTTCATATATGGCTCTAACTATGGAAGTTTTGTGGAAATCCACAATTGTTAATGGAAAACTTTCCATTTAAGAAATAACAAACCAGAACCCTTCATGACATCATGAAATAATTTAAAAATTTTGTATTTAAAAAGGAAAATAAAATAGATAAAACTAAGTAGTAAAGATAAAAGCCATAAAAATGGGATAAAGTAGAGAATAAATTTCCTATTTGTCTCAGCATATTTTCCATTCCACTTCTCCAGTGGGAGTCACTTAATCTTTTTCTTAAGATCCATGATATAATAATCTGTGTGAATGTAATTGTGTTTAAATGTATGTATTTTATTCTGTAAAAAATAAAAATTAAAAATTAAAAAAAAAGAAAATAAGAAAACAGTTACTTTATTTAGCACTCAGTCTTATCCCCATCCTTTGCTAGGTAATATATGAGCAAATTATCTATGAATAATATTAACTATACATTGCTATCATTGACATACAAAGGCAGATTGTGCTTGATCTTCTCTACTGATGGTATTAGAGAAGAAATTACTTGCCACATAAATGGTGGTATACCTATCAAGAACTGGAAGTTTTGTGTTTTATCTACTCTGATAAAAATACCAAATTCCATGTAGCTGCTGCAGCTGGGGCTTATGTTTATGGCAATCTACTTCCATTTTCCAATATCCATCTAGTTTTTTTGGCCTGATTAAACAGCAATAGGACTGCCTCCACTATACCTTTAAGTATTTTATGATAGCACTAACCTCTAAATTCCTTCTTCTTGCAATGCTGTTCCTAATTAGCATATTGGCTGGAGTGGAAAAGGTCAATTTCAGGATTTTCTTCTTTACTCTCCCTAACTTAGTCTTACTTCCTTTTTCTTCCTTCCCATTGGTTTAAAGGAAGCATTTGGTACTAGATTTTCAAGTCCATGTATCCAATTTTTCCTACCTCAGATCTTGAAAATATAAATTTAGTCTCCTTTGTAGCTCTTCCAACTTTACAATTAGATCTAAAGATCTAATAAAAGCTGCAACTGAATAGTTGAAGGGCTTTGATTAGAACTTTAGAGTTGAGAACTGGCTGCCCTGGGCCCACTTCTTAATTTTTCTAAAACTTCCAGTATTTACAATAGCAGCCATCCTGATCCAGTGTTACGATTATCATTGTTCCAATATCTCTTATTTACCATGTTCATAGCATTTCCTTACACTTCATCTTGCACCTGTAAACTATTCCAATTAACTACAGGTTAAAGCCTTGGAACTGTGATGCCACTATATCCAAAGGATTATTACCACCCCACTTATCATCAGACATAAAATCCTAATTGCCATACTAGTGAAAAAAAAAAATCTATCAGTAAATCTTCTGAACAGGGGTTACTTTCTAGGGTCATGCTAGTTCCAACTATATTAATCTTAGTTTCCATGTCAGTAGAACATGAACCAGAGGCTTTTTTTCTCCTACTCCATTCAGGCTCGAAATCCCCTAGAACAGAAATCAGAGGAACGATCAATGTGGCAGAGTAGTAGGACATGTAGCTCACCACCTCCCCCAAATAAATCAAAAACACACCTACATATGGGATGATTCTCACAGAAATCTACTGAACACTGGAAGAATACTTCAAACTGCTGAAGGTGCAAGAAAAACTCTGCATAATCAGACAGAACAAAAGAAAAAAGAGAAAGGAAAGTGAGAAAGGAACTGGGACAGAATCTGTACCCCTAGGATTGAGCTATGAAAGAAGAAAGCCTCCTATACCCTGGTAAGTACTCTGGTACTCTTGATGGGGAGATCAGCTGAGACAGAGGGAGAGCTGAGATGCACATCTACCAGTGTGGGTGAGGGCTGGGTACTGAAGTTTGGGCTTTACAGATCAGACCCATATGGAGGGGTTAGGGGAAAGGCTGGGGTTGGCTGCACAGAAACAGCCTGAAGGGACTGGAGTCTAGTGTGACCATATCTGAAGGTGTATGTAGAGGAAGCCTAGGGCACCTTAGAGGTCAGGTACCATTGTTTGGCTGTGCACAAGGGATGGGACCTGTCATTACAGTATTGTTGCATAAGCACACTCTCAGGCAGCAGGACAATGCCTACGCAAGCTCCAGGAGTGGTCGTGACTGCTGCCCTCCCAGACTCCAGAAGTGGTCATGAGCCACCACCTCTGCCCTCCTGGGTTTCAGGAGCAGTCACAAGCCACCGCCATGATACAGGAGCAGTCATGGGTTGCCATCAAGCTTCAGGAGTGGTTGGGAGCTGCCAGAGCCCTCCTGTACTCCAGGAGTTGTTACCAGTTGACTCCACTTCCATCACATGCTCAGGGGGAACACATGAGCTGCCACTGTCACCAAAAACCCCAGGACTAGGCAGCAGCCACCACATCTGCACATCTACTGTCAAGGGGATAACAAGTCATCACTTGCTGAGGAAAAAGATGACATACTAAAAAGAGCCCTTGAACTGAAAATATTGAACCCACATGAACTATACAGGGATACTGCCACATATAATTAGCCCTCCAAGACCAAAAGAGAAAATTGTTTCTCTTAAACTCACAGAATAAGAAAAATATAAATAAAAAGAAGTAGAGGAATCACTCCCAGTTAAATGATCATGAGAATTCCCCTGAAAGAACAATGAAACTGATGTTTTCAGTCTAATAGACACTGAATTCAAAAAGGAGATAATGAAAATATTGAAGGAAGTAAGAAAGGCTATCAGTATAAATGCAGAGTACTGTAAAAAGGAATTAGAAACCATAAAGGGAAACCAAGAAAAATTATAAAATTTTTCATTTGTTGAGACAAAAGTAGAACTAAAGCCAAAGAACAGCAGAATGCATAATGCAGAGGTATTAGTAAGTGACCTGGAAGATAGAACTGAAATAACCCAATCAGGACAGGAGACAGAAAGGTAAGTGAAAAAAATATAAAAGTAATATAAGAGATCTATGGGATAATATAAAACATGCCAATCTACAAATAATATGGATTACAGAGGGAAAATAGAGGGGGGATTAAAAATTATTTTTAGAATAAAAAATATATTTTTGAAAAATGCATTTTGAAGAAATTATGGCTGAAATCTTGTCAAATCTAAAGAAGGAAACAGATATTGTGTACGGGTAGCATAGAGGGTCTTAAAGAAGGTGAACTCAAGAAGACGTATACCAAGACATATTATAATAAAGAAAGAAAAAGTTAGACAAAGAGAGGATTCTAAAAGAAGCAAGAGAAAAACAAAGAAATGGTGCAGAACAGAAGGGTTACAAGATATACTCAAAGTTCTGAAAGCAAAACATTTTCAACCTAGGACACTCTACCCAGCAAAATTATCACTTAATATTAAGAATACATACAGAATTTCTTAGACAAGCAAAAACTAAAATACAGCAACACTAAACCTACTCTAGTGGAAATATTGAAAGGTCTTCTCTACATAGAAAAGAAGTAAGAATCTATAGGAAAGAGAAAATCACAATTAGAAAGTAAATCAGCTAAAGAAATCAGTACACAGATGAAAAAGAAGATGCAATGAAAAAATTTCTGTGAAAGTGATCATAACCTCAAGCAACAACAAAAGGATGAAGATGAAGATATAAAAGGGAGCATGAAAACCATAAAATGTGAGGGAGGAGAGTATGAAACTCTAGATTTTTTTTTTTCTCTTGAGTATGTTTGAGTCTATATGATTACCAAATAGTCTAAGGCAGTAGAGATAGGAAGGGTTAACATACTTGAAAAACAGGGTAACCACAAATCAAAAACATACAATAGATTCACAGAAACCAAAAAGACGAGAACATAAATATAATACAAAAGAAAATCATCAAGCCACAAAAGGAAAAAACAAGCTTCCTGATATTTAATGGACCTGGAGAGGCAGAGGCCTAAGTCAGAGTGAAGAAAAATTGCTGAAGACCATCCAATAAGGAGATGTAGGAAGGGTTGCTGATATATCAGTGCCTTAGTCAAGGCTTCCAGGTGAAGGAGGCTTCAAATGAGGTGTTTGAGGTAGAAATGCATACATACACACGAGCATACTTGGCCAAAGTAAGACGGAGCCTGAGCCCTTGACTGTAATTTGCTCTAGAGACAGCAATGTATTTGCTATGTTTCAAGTGTGGCTGTGGGAAAGGCAGTTCTCCCGCATGACACCTGTCAGGCTCTCTCTGTAATTACCTTTGGTCAAGCTGAAAGATTGTACATAGGATATTGGCCTGGAGCCAGACTCACGAAAGTTCTGATCACCAAAATTATGTGATACCTTAGGAACAATAATTACACTTCATGTTCTGGAAGACAGGTGAATAGTAGATATGAAAGAGTTATTTTTTTATTACATACAATCTGGCAAATGATATAATGAAGATGGTTATCAAACTAGTACCCAGAGGAACATTATTCTTATTAAGAGCTCCAAGAAAGGTAGTATTGGTACAGCAGATTATCATAGGCAGCCCACAAACAGCAGCTAAAGAACTTGAGTGAAACTTTTCTACACACAGGTGAGATTATGGAGATACTCTGAGACAAATTTGAGGATAAGTTTGTATAGATTACGGTGATGCCAAGCACAGTGAGAATTAAATACCATAGGACTCAAAAAAAAAAAAAAGTGGTTTGGGGAAATAGCTCTTAGTGTGAATTGAAAGAGTTGTTTCCACTGCTAGCTGCAAAATGTATGGCACAGCCAATTGATATTCCTCAACTGATATTTGGGGATGGAAGAGACTATCCTTTCCCATTTCAGGGGGCCAGCTAGTACCTAGTAAATCAGCTGAAATCTACAGCTGTATTAGAGCCAGTATGTATGAGGAAAGGGACCAAAAATAGCTTTCTTTGAGGTCTCTTCTGGTTTAATCCATAAAATCTTAGACCATATGGTATTAACCTTGCCAGATTCATTGCTCTATTTTTGTGTGGCAGAAGAAGTAGTGGCACCTGATCTCAAACTCTCTGCCTGAACCACAGGTGTCAGAGTGCTTGACAAACCCAGACCAACAGCTGGGGATGAATAGATTGAGAAATCTCATTTTTAAGATTTGCAGAAGGGCAGAAGCTGCAGAATATGCCTTGGAGGATACCCAGGTCATCAAATGTAGTTAAATACAATCAGAATGGATACAAAAGATGTATAAAACTCTAGGATGCTAGGAATTCCTAGAAAAATATCTGGAGTTCCAGCTAGTCAATATGGGAGATTTAGAATATTCGAGTTAGAATAACCTAGAAGATGAGCTGAGATAGTAAACAACCCTAAAATCTTAAGAGTTAATGTAATCAAAGTTTATTCTTAGCTTAAGCAAAGTTGGCTGAGGCTCTAAGCAACTCTCCAGGGCAACTGCTCTCTGTAGCAACTCAGAGATCCTGGTTACTGAAGTCTCCACCACTCTGTAGACACTCTGTGTTCTAGAGAGAGTAGTTCTCCCTGTGTATGTGGAAGAAAGAGTCAGTGTGGAAATCTTTCCCTCTATTAATTAAAGACTTTGGCCCTGAAATAACACATCACTTCCACTTACCAAGCCATTGCCAATTCTGATCACCTGACACCATCTAACTACAATGAGAAATCATGTGTGAGCAGTGGGAAGTCTATAATGCAGAGTATCAAGAATGAGATATTGTAAATGGGAGCTAATTTGTACTCAGAGTGGCAGAGTTTAGAAATACTACTAGAAGGTATATCTTCCACATTAAGAGATTTGTGGGAGTGGAGTAGAGATGATTCACCTGCTCTCAGAGTTCTTTCTCCACTAAATGGCTCTCTTCTCCTGTTCATGCAGATTAATATTTCTTACCATTTGAGGTTATAGCACAAATGATTCCAATTTGATATCCACTGTCTTAGGAGTCATCGTTCTAGCAGAAATAAAAATATATTTATGACTAGAGCTAACCTGTGGTGGATTCTTTGGCAAAAGTCATAACTGGATTCTAGAGGATAACTTCCCTCCCCAACAGATAAAAAGCTTTTTCTTAAGTTTAGAATTTTTAAAGTTTTAATAATTATCACTTAAAATTGATTGAATAAGCCAACAATCATAATTCTACTATGATTCACCTTTGTATCAACTTTCATTAATACAGAGAAGGCAATATGAACTGAAAAATGAGAACAAATTATGTATGGTTACCTTAGTCACTTGGTGTCAACACTGTTAAACAAGTCATATTTATTAACTTAAATGTGTCTCCTAATTATTTTTCGATCATCATTCTTCTTTTCTCTTTTGAGGAGGAAATTTTATGAAAGTTGTTCTGCACAGCTGTTATTTTCTCCCACTAATAATTAGCTCATTGTAAAATTCAATCTGTTGTTACTTTAACCCAGCTATTTCATTAAGTCATCTGCAGAAAGCATTACGTAACTTAACTTATTCATGTTTATTTTTGAAAATGGTGTGGAAGTACATTCTTTCTGATATCAGCACAACTCACTTTTGTCTTTAATGATTTTTATCTACCTGTCTTTTGCCTCACTTTCACTCCTATCTGCATGGTATATCACTCATTCAGTACTTTAGGGGATCGTATTAATTTTGTGCTTGTAAATATTAAATGTCTTGCAATTCCTCAGTGTTCCATTCTCATCTGTTAGTATAGTGTGCAGTCTTGATTGTGGGGAAAACTAGACATAGGAGAGAGATGCCTGAACAGGATGGAATAAGTGAATACAGTGCATCCAGGGGGAAGAATGGCTTGGGCCATGAAGGGATATTGAGACATAGATAAACCCCCTTCTACCATGCAAAAGGAAGGCTATAATGTGCTATATACATTTCATCTTTATCTCCAATATTCAAACATTTCTTTGACTGTAATTATTTTCTTTCCATCACAGACATGATTGTAACATGGTAATGCTTGATCAAAAGTGACAAATAGCCAAGGATATAAAGTAAACTACAGGATGCAAAGTCTATAAAGGATATGTGTGTGTGTACACACTAACACAGCATGCCCATGTTAGTGCAGTGGCACATTAACACCATTAACCACATTAACACCATCCACATATAAACCTAGCACACACACAACATACCACATACTCACACATATAACACACAACACAAACCATATTATCCACCACACTCACATATGTAGCAGCTACCCTACCCTCACACACAACACTCATACTCAGAATCCTGAAATCCACAAAATTTACATTGCTAGAACAGGCATATATAAGGTATCATGGCCCTTTACCATTCTTTATCTGTTGCACATGTGTTAAAAAGAAAATTGTGTTGTTCCCTAGTAACACCTAAAATATTTTAATCTTCATGTTTACATATTGTTATGTATGCCTTTTTTTAAAAAAAATGATTTTTAATATTCTCTTTGGAGTATCCTAAGAGTACAATATTTGTTTATAACATTTTGTAAAGAAAAAGTTAATTTCCTTTTTCAATAGTTTATTTTACAAAAAAGCAGCTAATTATTTATAACATTGTTAAAAGTGCCACATTAAAACAATGAAATAATTTGTTGTTAACCTCATAAATGACTTTTACATGATATACTTTAGTACTGACTTATTGCAAAAATAAAAGTTATCTTAAGATGAAATTATTATAAATATTAAGTTTAAAATATTGGCCTCTGTTATTAGATATTTGTTTCCACACATTTATGGATACATAGCAATAAAAATGTAATTATGGACTTTTGAACATAGGCATCTTTATTCTGATGTTACTAAAATCATATTTTATATCTACCACTGGACCAAAGAGTCAGAAAACATTAAAGAAAAAAATACTGTGAGGGCTATGATCACTGAATCAACTATGTATTTTGTGCAAACCTTAATATTGATCATCTGCCCTCTCTCAAGAAGAAAAATTGAGAGGGTGTGGATAGACAGAGAAAAGGAGAAGAAAACAGGCAAGAGGACATTAAGAAGTCTGCTGGGATAAAGGAAATGACAGATATAATTTTTGAAAAAAAGTATGGAAAAACAGACTAAATTAGAGGGGAAAAGAGGCCTACATTTGCACCACTGTATCGCAGCAGATTGTCTAGCAAAACCGAATGCTTAAAATTATAGAATATTAGTAACTGATACAGCAGCTCTAAAGGCTCAGAAATCCATATATGTACACATGCACACATGTGCACATATACAGATACTTCCAGACATAAGCAGAGAAGCAAAGGAATGTGATAAAAGATGGTAAAAGGGCACATGAGAGAATAACTTAAAACACAATTTTTCTGAAAGCATCCATGACTATGGCTCAGGTTCTCTTCTACTGTTTTCAGTAGACTCTTGTTTTCTGAATGTATACAATACTCCTAACATGTGTTTTTCTACCTTTATGCTCTCAATGAAGTGTTCTCTCTACTGCCATATAGGACGACTTATAAGAATGGCACAATTAATCTTGATGATCAAAGAGGTAAAGATGTCTATGATAATCCATTCCTGGAGCTCACAGAAATCTCAAATATTATTAAATTAAATGACAGAAAAAGCCTGTGTTGTGCAGTCTTGAAGTCTTTTATCTGAATGTGTCAAATATATAGATGGACCATGAATCCTCCATGCCTGCCAGATATAATTGTGAGGAAAACAGCTCACAATTTTATTTTAGTTACCTTTTTTTTTTTCCCCTCTCCACAACTTCGTTACATTTCTATTTCTCATTCTGTATGTTTTTCTCGGCAAATCAAGCCTTTCCCTCAAAAAGCTACAGAGGTCTATCCTGGAGAATGTTGCACTAGCTGGAAAGTAAATACATAAGTACAGCTCAGGAGGGATTCCCGAATTCTGAAATAGATGAGAACTTGGAAAAAATACAGACGTACCATTCAGATTAGCAGCCAATTAAACCAGTTTAAATCTTTTTTTATAATATAAAGAAAATCAAGTAGAAGTGCAAATCACTCAGATCAAACTGCTGACTAATGCTTCTCAAGCATCTGACTGACTTATTGAGTTCATTACTTATCTCAGAATTGGAAAAACAGTAGACTAGGAAAACAGCATGGCCAGTGGAGCAAATGCCACTTCTAACTCAAATCTCTACAAAGGTTCACAATAAACTCCCAGCACTGTAAGAAAAGTGAGAAAGTGGGGAAAAACAAGTACACACACACACACACACACACACACACACACACACATATATATGACTGGGTCACTATGCTGTACAGCAGAAATTGACACAATACTATAAATCAACTATACTTTAATAAAAAATAAAGCTAAAGAAAAAAGTGTGGAAAAGTAACTGGTATTAAAAAAATTACTAACTACAACCACTCAGCATTCTGTAATGGGGAGGATTTTGTCTCATTATACAACAATCTCAAGAGGACTGGATTGATTTACATATTAGAGGAAAGGATTTTGAAGCTTTATGTCTATGTTTTCTGGTTTGCTGCCTTGAAGAGTTCTGAATGGATAAATGGATTTGGGGATGAAGAAAGTGCTTGGTAAGTTTTTCACAGGACCAGAAAAAGGAGGTAGGGACCTAGATAATTAACCACCAGTAAAGATGGATATGCCCCCAAAATTTTGGTAAAAGTAATGGCAGTGCTCCTTCAAACT
Organism: Sus scrofa; assembly: GCF_054392235.1. Taxonomy (NCBI): domain Eukaryota; kingdom Metazoa; phylum Chordata; class Mammalia; order Artiodactyla; family Suidae; genus Sus; species Sus scrofa. Next base: position 182,162,281 of record NC_139383.1, on the reverse strand, counting down.
GGTTCTTGTTCTATGCTCTAATTTCTTTCTATTATAGCCACCATTTCATAAAAATTTTGTACCATGTAACACATTGTTTAATGATGAGTTGGAAGATGAGTCCTTATTCATACACAGGTAAAGGGGACAAGAGAGAGAATTCAAGGTGACTGATAAATAAACATGACGTAAACTTTCAGAACAAGATTAGATAGGTGGCCAACAAGTGAGGGTCAGCATTTACAAAATACAAATGTGTGAATTCTAAGAACCATTAGAGGAATCCTGGGCTTTGAGCAAACATATTGTACTGTTGGTCCTCTTATGAGAGACAGCTATGTCATCTGCAGAAATCGATCTAGAATTCTAGCCATACACGGAATTTTACCAGCCTCCTTTACAGTTAGGTACGGAATTATTTCCAATGGAATGAGATTTGTAGTGAAGTCAAATTCTGGCACATCAAAATCTAAAACACAGTTTATCATCTTTTTCCTTCCACTAGCTGCATGCAAATATTTATGTGTTCCTAGGGGAGGACACCATCACCAAACATAAGGAGCATTAGTTCCCAAGTCAGCACATGAAGAAAACCCATGCCTCTATCTTGAGTACACTCAACTGAGACTATGGACTAGAAAAAAAACTTATTATTATATAAGCTACTGAAATATTGGGGTGTGTTTTTCTTTCTGAGTCTAATCTCTCCTAACAACCCCAAGTTCCACTTTGTTAAGAACAGGAGGAAGCGGAATGTTTACATTGTCTCTGTTATCAGTACAGATATGTGATATATAGGAGGTTTTGACATATTTCCAGAAGTTTTGTATGTATATTTTTATCAATCCCAAAATAAATAAAATGAGCCTCATACTTTTTTGAGACTGAAGATAAAACTGTAGCAAAGATCACACAGTCAAACTAAATAGGTAGAGAGGTAATTAAATAGGCCAATGCAATACATTGTGAAAAATTCTATGATAAGAAAAGTAAACCTTAGAGGAAATAAAAGTTGAAAATAAGGGAGAAGTGATATCAAAGATGAATCTGGAGGGCTTGGATGGAAAGGACATTCCAGATAGTGGGTGATGCAAGTGTGAAGTTTAAAAAAAAAAAAAAAAAAAAAAAAAAGAGAGACAGAGACAGAGAGCATGGTATTTTCCAAACACTGAACATAGTTAAAGAGCTTTAAGAACAGCATTACTGAGGTCAGAGAATGATCCATTAGGGTTACTTTGTGAGCTAGGGATGGTTTAACTTGACCAAAAGTCGGCACTCTTATCTTAAATGCTGTGGGAGGTACTGCAGAATTTTAAGCAACAAAGTGATGCTGTTGCATACTCACCAGTGAGTAGAAAGATCACTGGTGATCACAATAAAGGCAAATTAGAGGAGGAGGGACAAGATTGATGGCAGTGAGTGACAATTAGGAAGTTGTTGCATTCATCCAGACAAGAAATAATGAGGCCTGAATTATGTCATGGCAGTGGGGATGAGAGAGAACAGTTTGGAAAGATGTCGAGGGGTTTCCAGTAACTGGATACATCAAACCTAACACCAGCAGCTTACTTTTTAGATGCTACCTTATTTACTTGGTATGAAAATCTTCCCTGAGTCATTCCTGAAGGAAAAACATATCTGAGATGAAATTTCATCTGGTAGTCAAGCCAACTTCTGCTGGCTTTAAACACTAGATGATGACAAATTACTGGATTCATTACTTTATTATCTTAGTGATCCCAAAAGAAAGTTACAGTTGGCCTATAGTAACTACCATGTGTTCCCTTCAAAGAAATAGCAAATAAAGGAAATAAAATTGCTCTGAGAGCTAAAATATAGAATTATCATAAAAGTGCTGAGACAAAGTCACTTTGAAAAACAGAAGTATCTCAAGCCACCAAATTTGACTGAAACTAGACTGGTATTTTTTTCTGTACAACTCTGGTAACAAAGATCTGTGTTTATGTTTTAAAATCAGTTGTTTGAGGCTGCTAAGTATGCATTTACATCTGAGCTGACAATCCATTCTCAATTTAGCAGTTTGAGATGTTTGATCCATGTGCACATCTAAAGGTTAGTTGAGGGAGGATTGGCTCTATTATTTGCTTAGTCTTCAGCATTTTTCATTTTTTGTCATCTCCAAGAAACATAAGGAATTCCCTTTGTGGCTCAGCGGAAACCAATCCCAACTAGTATCCATGAGGATGTGGGTTCAATCCCTGGCCTTGCTCATTGGGTAAAGGATCTGGCATTGCTGTGAGTGGTGGTATAAGTCACAGAGGCAGCTCAGATCTGGTGTTGCTGTGACTGTAGTGCAGGCCAGCAGATCAGCTCTGATTCTACTCCTAGCCTAGGAATTTACACATGTCACAGGTATGGCCCTAAAAAGCAAAACAAAACAACAAGAACAACAAAAAAAGTGCAAAAAAAACAAAAAAAAAAGAAAAAAGAAAGGAAGGAGGGAAGGAAGGAAAGGAGGGTGGGAGGGAAGGAGAAAGAAAGAAAGAAAGAAAAATAAAATTCGAGTAAAGTCAGTGTTTCTGTTATGTAAAGTAAACCTCAGCTTCGAGATAAGTTCTATAGAATCCAGCAGTAGTCCAGTAGAGATTGCTCCTCAAAAGTTCTCTTTTAGAGAAATTATACAACAGCCCAATTAATTCATCTGGTAATGCTTATGACCAGAATCCCTCCTATGGGGAGTTCAATAAGGTAATGACATCAATGAGACTCCAGAGGACACAGCCAACTTGCCTTTCCTGTTGGTTACCTTCTTTCATGTTCAACCTTCTTCAAATGCCTGCATAATTTAATAAAAGTAATTGCTCTATAATTTGTACAATGGCCATGTTTTATGCATACCTCTTTCAGTTCCTTTTAATACAGAATTTAAAACTGGAGCAGGGAGGAACACTGGAAGCAAATAATGTAAGTTGCTATTACCATGACCTCACCATATCTTATTCTACACTGTATTTCTGGCAAATCACAAAGTAAAGACAGTGTGGAAGAAGTAAATTTATAAAGAGCAGAGCCTAAAGAGTCAGTGACACCTTCTGTGATGCTAATCCCAGGCTCCTAAATTAGCAGTGGCTTTGCTTTAGTAAAATGTAAAACAGAAAGCACATGTAAATAATTCTGATTTTCATCAACTGGGAAAGTGATGACTCTTATTACATCTCATCAGTACTAAGTGATAAATACTGTGTTAATTTTTTAAAAATACCTTGAATTATCAAATAGAAAATGAGAAAGGATGAGAAATAAACGTAACTCAAAAATATGACTGTTAAGACATCTATATTTCTTAGTAGAGCAAAGGCTATGTTAAATCCAGGGACAGACACAATTCAACTACTCACTGAATGAAAAACATTATGGTTCTATCAAGAACACTATATTAGTTTACTTTTGCTATTATAACAAATTACCACAAATTTAGTGACCTAAAACAACTTAAATTTATTACCACATATTCTAGAGGTCAGAAGTCCAAAATGGGTCTCTCTAGGCTAAAAGTAAACTGTCAACACAGCTAATATTCCATGTGGAGAATCTACAGGAGAACTGGTTTCCTTGCCTTTTCCAGCTTCTATATGCTGCCAAATTTACTTGGCTCAAGGCCTCCTTCCAGATATAACTGCATCATTCCAACCTCTGCTCCCATCATCACATCTCTTCCACTTATTCTCCTGTTTCTTCTTTCCCTTATAAGGACTCTTGCAATTATATTGGATCCCCACTCAGATAACCTAGAATAAACTCCCCCTCTCAAGATCTTAATCACATCTAAAAAGTCCCATTTTTCATGCAAAGTAACATCCATAAGTCTCAGAGATGAAGACGCAGGCCTTTTTGGAGGACCATTATTCAGCCTACCACAAAGACTACACTGTGTTCTTAGTTAAATACTAGCCAGTCAGAAACTGACCTCCTGTATTTGCTGTTACTCTTAGATGAAAGGAACTGTTATTGTCATAAGTTAAAGTCTTAGACGATGACACTTTTCACAATTATCATTATTAAATTTACATATTTGTCATAGGACACGCCACAGCTAGTTTCCATTTTGTCTTCATACTTACACAGAATTGGTGAGGAACAAAAAAGGAAGAATATGATTTTAGGGAGCTCCCATTGTGGCTCAGTAGTAATGAACCTGACTGGTATCCATGAGGATGTAATTTTAAATCCCTGGGCCCCTTCAGTGGGTTAAGGATCCAGCATTGCTGTGAGTTGTGGTGTAGGTTACAGGCATTGCCATGGCTGTGGAGTAGGCTAGCAGCTGTAGCTCCTATTCAACTCTTAGCCTGGGAACTTCCACATGCCATGGGTGCAGCCCTAAAAAGACAAATAGATATATATTGTATGACTTTATTCTAACAAATGCTCAAGACTGGTCACCCTTTTTGGAAATGAGAGACAAATTGTAATGTTGGGTTACAAATGTCACAAGACACTGTATCTTTCCATATTCAGTATAAAATAAGATAGAAAATTGTACACACAAGGAAATATGCTTACTTGTAGAATATGGACAGATTCTAATATCCCTGGTTCCAGTCTATCTGCAAACAAGGAACTTAAGCTACAAGATACTAGTAGTCAATCCAGGTAAATACTAGTCTCTGTCCCTGGATATATTTTAAGATAGAATTTCTCAGTATTTCTTTTTCTTGTTTTCTTTCATTCATAAGCTGGTTCTTCTATATTTATATAAAACACTAAAATAATAGTCTCTGAGATATTATCTTGACTGTGCCATTTGAGCAGAACTATGTAGGTTTAGCCAAGTTACTTTGACATAGGCTTGGATAGCTATAACCATCAAGTCAGTGAAAACAATCGATTTATTGTGTTTTTCTAGAAATACAAACTTCTGAAAATAAAGTCAGAATGGAAGTAATATATTCAAGAAATGTTCTCTATGGGGGTTAATATAATTTTTAATAAATATTCTCTTGTCCCTGACCATCGATTATACCTTTAATTTTGACAGTGATCTCCCAAATGTGACTCTCAGACTCTAGAGAGAATTTTTTTGACATTAGATAATGATATTTCCACATGCTCATCATTTTGTTCAAAAATAACTAGAAAAGTATGAGTGTGAATTTGTATTACCAACTTCATATAACAACCAATAAGAAGAGAATCAGATTATAATAAAAGTAATGATAATGCTAATTGAGTACCAACATATGCCAGGCTCTGAACTGACAATTTTAAGTGCATGAGTTATTTAATCTTCATAACAAATTTATAAGGAATCATCATTATCATTTTGCATTTACAGTTTAGAAAATTAAGGTTTAGAGAAGTAAGTTTTCCAGGGATGTTCAGTTGGTAAAAGGAAAATCTTAGATGAGAACCCACAATGTGGAGCCAGCACATCTAACTGTGCTACAGTCTGTCTATAGTTTAAAGATCAACTTGAAAGAGTGAGTGCAAACAGAAAGCTTACCACCAGGACTGATTTCTAGTTGGCTATCTATTTAGAAAAGAAATTAAAAGGCAGAAATAACCCTCATTACCATGTGGTTTAGTCTAACAATATCCTTATCTTAATCAATCTCTAGCACTCCAGCTAGGCAAGAGCCACTTGAGGTTTCTAAAAAAGACACACAGGTTATTGACATAGGACAGCTAAGATTGAAAACTATTACAACTATCTCAGCAAATTAAGCCTTTAATGAGTAGCTTTCATTGTATTTTTTTTTTAATCTTTTTGTCTTTTTAGGGCCACACCCAGGGCATATGGAGGTTCCCAGGCTAGGGGTCAAATCAGAGAAAAGCTGTAGCGGCTGGCCTACACCACAGCCACAGCAACACCAGATCTGAGCCGCATCTGCGACCTACGCCACTGCTCATGGATACACCAGATCCTTAACCCACTGAGCAAGGCCAGGGATCGAACCAGCAACCTCATGGTTCCTAGTCAAATTCATTTCTGCTGCTCCATGACCGGAACTCCTTGTTATATCATTTTTCTCGAGTATACTGACATAGTTTCCTGAAGGCCCATGAAAGGGATAAGTATGTTAATGTTACAATAATATCATCGTGTAGTAGTTGAGGCTTGAGTTCTATAATCAAACTGGTTTTCCTGTTTTGCCCCAATATTTCTTGAATTTGAGAGGTTGCTTATGTAAAATAAAGATTAAGTCACATGCCATACTATAATCATTTAAATTTAATTCTTCCTAACAGTTTTAATTATTAAAACTCAGTTTCAGAATTAGTATACTTTGGAATTTGGAATTTCCAAGATGTCTGTGTGTATATTTACACACACAAACACTTTTTTAAAAACAAAAAGTTTTTAAAGTTTTTGGAGTTCCCGTCGTGGTTCAATGGTTAACAAATCTGACTAGGGACCATGAGGTTGCGGGTTCGATCCCTGGCCTTGCTCAGTGGGTTAAGGATCCGGCATTGCTGTGAGCTGTGCTGTAGGTCACAGATGTGGCTCAGATCTTGATGGCGCAGGCCAGGAGCTACAGCTCTGAATAGACCCCTAGCCTGGGAACCTCCATATGCCACAGGAGTGGCCCTAGAAAAGACAAAAAATATATATATATATTTTTTGAAATATATATATATATATTTTGAAAAATATAAACTATATCATCACCGAGGAGTTCCCATTGTGGCTCAGTGGAAAAGAATCCAACTAGTATCCATGAGGACGTGGGTTTGATCCCTGGCCCCGCTCAGTGGGTTAAAAAGATCTGGCGTCGCTGTAAGCTGTGGTATAGGTCGTAGATGTGGCTCAGATCTGGCACTGCTGTGCCACAGGCCAGCAGCTACAGATCAGATTTGACCTCTGGCCTGGGAAATTCCATATGCTGTGGGTACGGCCCTAAAAAGCAAAAAATATATAAATAAAAAAATTTATCTATATCATCACAGATATGAATGATATGAATTTAGATTTTAAAATAGATCATAGCATATATCAATTTTTTAAAACTATTGTGCCTTGATAAAATGTTTCTATCAATGCCTAAATAAGTTTATGATTTTAAGTTAGGTACTTAAGAGAGGTATATTTTTGCAACTATTTAAAAGTTACATTAACATTTTTACATGATTAATTATTATAAAGCCTTAATAATCTTAAAATATTTCTAACTTAACCAAGAAGCTTATAGGTGTTCCTCATTACAAGTAGTTCTTTTTCTTTACATAAAAATATAAATTCTTAAAGAACAAACATTGGTTTAAAATTTCTTTGATCACTCTAGATTCATTCCAATAGACATGTAATTAGTGAGCTTCAAAGAGTATTTGAAATATCATATTTCTAAAAGTTAATTTAGTTTTCATAAATACATTCATTTTATAAAATATCATATTTGTTGTGGGAGAATTTGAAACCATGTAGAATTCTAATGCCATGATGAAGATTATTTGATAGAAAAGTATATTCTTCAACACTTAAAACTGTCAGTATAAATTCAATAAAAGATTAAAATATTACATATATACACATATATATGTATATAAAACCACCTATTAAAAAGATTTTGTATATAGACCCATTATATAAAGTGTGATACAAAGTGCCCATGATTCATATTTTGTTTCTTGGAATCAGAAGTTGTGTATGAAATTTAAGAGAATTTCCTATAGTTAGATAGGAAGGAAATAAGTTAACTCTTGGTATCCTTGGGGGATGGGTCCATAAGCCCCTGAGGATAACAAAATTTACAATGCTCAAGCCCCCTATATAAAATGTCATAGTATTTGTGTTTGTAACCTATAAACATGCTCCTGTATTTTAAATCATCTCTGGATTATTTAGAATACCTAACACAATGTAAATTCTCTATAGATAGTTGTAATTACAACATGAATACTACATAGATAATTGTCAAAGAGCAGCAAACACAAGTTTTGCTTTTGGGAACTTTCTGGATTTTTAAATTTTTAATATTTTCAACACACAATTGGTTGCATCCCTGGATGCAGAACCTGTGGATACATAGGGCCGGCTATAGTCTCAAGACCAAAAAATGGTGGTAATGATGATGATGATGATGGAAATAATGATAAAGATAATAGTGTATACTAGTTTAAGAATGGCAAGTAGCTCCTTTTAAGAGTGTGAAATTTCTTTTGAAATTGGACCGTTATGAAAGAAAAATTGAATCTGAGTTACTGCTTTCTAAGAGGTCTGTTAAAAAAATAAAAACATAATTTATAACTGTAAAAATCAGAATATCATTATAGTGTGAAAATAATTCAAATGTTCTGTCTTAGTCCTTTAAATATTTAGCTTAACTGTAGTGTCTAAGCAGAAGTTATTTCCCTACATGTTATCACATGTTAAATTAGAAAAATACAGAATAAAGCTGAGTTTTGAACCATTAATGATTTTAAACTGCTTTGTGATAAAAAGGATGATTCATTCCATCTTCCTTCCACAGACATTATCAAGGTGAACACATCACAGTTTGTTATGATTTTATTGTTTTATTTAAAAGTGGCTTTAATAAAGAATTAGGTCCTGTTCTGAAACTGTGTCAGCAGGAATCGTATAAGAACATTAACTCTTAAACCAAAATCATCGTTTTTACTATATATTTTCCAAAATTTAATTGACTTAAAAATTGACATCTTTAAAGAACTGGTCAACCCTCATAGACTTTCTAATGAGGGAATCTGGCAATTTGCAGGGGCAGAGCGGAGGAAGATAAGTTTACAGAGCATGTGAGTATTTAGTGGAAATACTGATGGAATTTTTTATTACTATGTGGTAATTTTATTTACCTCCTCTAAAATATGTTCAGGTTAGACTTTACTCAATATGGTAGATTAAGCTGGCATGGAAAGACCATTTTTTAACCTCAAGATTCTTTCCAAAGTGCTTCAAAAACCACTTCTAGGGAATTAAGTGCTAGCTTTATCCCTTTCTTTATATTGATGGATAAAATAATTACACTCATTTAAAAAAAAAAAAAGCTTGAAAAAGAAATAGTCATTCTTACTAAATTTTTAGTATAGGTAGATATTTAAAGATATTTTCCACTATGTTAAGAATGGTTTGGGACATTATACCACCATCAATGTTCAACTGCTCTCTAGAAGCCTCTATGTTTCCCCTGTATTGACTTCTGCTACACAATGATATGTTCAATCCTGAACTAAAGTGTTATAAGATACAAATATCTATGCTAGCCAGTGTAGTTGCATTTTACCTGCATTATTATTGCACTTAATACTTGCTGACCCACATCTAACAACTCTGATTAAATGCAAATCTGACTGGCAAAATCTGAGGCCCTTAACTAATTTTTGTGTTCTATGTTTTCCTGTTAACTAAAATGTATAATAGTGGGTTATAAATACATCGTTACATGAGCAATTTATTTCACTTCTTTTGTGGACTAGTTCCTCTCAAATAAGAAAAATATTTCCTTGTGGAAAATAATTGGACCAAATCCTTTAAACTGTTGACTTATCAAAGATTAGACACCTGGATGTGGGATTTGGGTTGATATTGGGATGATACTCAGTCCATACCAGTACGCTGAGGCAGGGTTTCCAGGAACTATCCTCCCTTCCTTCCTTTCTTTTTAAATTCATGAAATAGCCTATTATTCTTTTGGATTTAAGTTTCCTAGCCCCAGGATATCAAATAATGTAGGTTTTTGACAGTCCAATCTTGGATTCCCTCTAAAAATTTAACTTTGTGGTCTCAGAAATAGTTCAATACTGTACAGCTCTAGATTTTACAAAGCAAACTTAAGGAGATCTAAATAGTAACTTATCATTCTTTTATACCTATGTAATTATCAGTGCAAACTTAATGTAACCAGCCTCATTTTGTGTTTAAGAGTCACATTTCTTTGGGATTATTATCGTCACAAGTTGGAGATGCATGGCTTGTGAAGGACTTTGAAATGTGTAAAATAAGACTAGTAGATGTACTGTACAGACCATTTCACTGTATTAAGCTATTTTATAACTCTATAATGCAGCAAATTGATAAAAGTGCAAAGTATTATTGATTATAGAACTTCCAATTAATTGTGTCCTGGATAATGCAACTGATTATTGCCCTGTGGCTATCCATTCTGCACCTTCTTGTAAATTTATTTCAAAATTCCCGATTGCTAATATATGTTTTTGTTCTCCAAATTCTTGTTGGTATCAACTGTGTAAGCAGCTTTTGACAGGAAAGAGCTTTCTTTTTTTTTTTTTTTTTTTTTTTTTTGCTATTTCTTTGGGCCGCTTCTGCGGCATATGGAGGTTCCCAGGCTAGGGGTCTAATTGGAGCTGTAGCTGCCAGCCTACGCCAGAGCCACAGCAACGCGGGATCCGAGCCGCGTCTGCAACCTACACCACAGCTCACGGCAACGCTGGATCGTTAACCCACTGAGCAAGGGCAGGGACCGAACCCGCAACCTCATGGTTCCTAGTCGGATTCGTTAACCACTGCGCCACGACGGGAACTCCCAGGAAAGAGCTTTCTGCATGGAGTCCCATGCTCTAACTCATCTCAGGCCCAAGTTCAACTTTCAAATCCATTGATCACACAGCACTTTGCCTAAATGTTGATTCTTTCTGTAGAACAAAGAACTAAAAATGAAGAATAAGTAATTAGCAGATGACTAGATCTCTTCCCTAGTTTCCCCTTCAGTAATATCATGAACAAACCGTGTGAACAGATAGAACCTAAAGAAAGATCATGAGGAGTCAGCCAACCTACATGCAAAGGAAAATGATGCAGAGCTTGACCTCCTGCTTCAATGATTATTTAACTGAGGTTATGTCCCGTTTTCCCTTCAAAATTTTTTCAAAGCTGAGCAAAATCTTTGGAGTTGGTCTGGGGACATGGCTCTGCCTTCTCCCCTGGTTGCCAGCTTTTCTGATTAAAGTAACTTTCCTTTCTACTAATACTTACCTCTTAAGTACTGCCTTTTGAAAGGCAATGTGCCAGCAGCCAAATCTGAGTTCAGTAACATTGGTATGTAATACATTACCAGTTCTCTTCTTTGTAAATAAGCGAAATAAAATTTTTGGCGTATGTTCATTTTGAGCAGGTAAAATAATTACAATTATACACTTTTAACAATTTTCATATAATGTGATAAATATATCAAAGAAAACTATAAATTAGACATTATATTTTAAATATAACTTAGTTAATGAAAACTTTACTGTAAAATTCTATTACTCAAATGCGCAGAGAATAAGCTCATATACTATTGAGAATGTATAACCCACCTAATGAATAATCTTCTGCATTTCAAAAATAATCACTTTTATCAATTAAACCAAGAGCTGGTTCTTTAAAAAGGTAAACAAAATTGACAAATCACTGGCCAGACTCACCAAGCAGAGGAGAGAAGAAATCCAAATAAACAAAATAAGAAATGAAAAAGGAGAAATTACAATGGATACTGCAGAAATACAAAAAAACAACAACAACAAAAAAAAACAAACCAAAAAACAGAGAATACTATGAACAATTGTACTCCAACAAATTTGACAACATAGAAGAAATGGACAACTTTCTAGAAACTTACAGCCTGCCAAAAACTGAATCAAGAAGAAATAGATCAAATGAACAGTCTGATTACTAGAAAAGAAACTGAATACGTAATAAAAACACTCCCTATAGGATTAGATGGCTTCACAAGTGAATTCTACCAACATACAAAGAGGAATTTATACCCATCCTCCTTAAATTTTCCAAAAGGTTGAAGAAGAAGGAACACTCCCAAAGACATTCTATGATGCCACCATCATCCTAATACCAAAACTAGACAAAGATAACATGAACAAAGAAAACTATAGGCCAATATCTCCAATGAATATAGATGCAAAAATTCTCAACAAAATTTTAGCCAACTGAATCCAACAACCTATAAAAAAAGATCATACCCCACGACCAAGTGGGATTCATCTCAGTTTCACAAGGATGGTTCAACATAAGCGAATCAATCAATGTCATACACCACATTAACAAAAGAAAATAAAAAACCACATGATCATCCCAATACATGCAGAAAAAACATTTGACAAAGTCCAACATCCATTCATGACAAAAACATTTATCAAAGTGAGTATATAGAGAATATACCTTACATAATAAAAGCCATTTAGGACAAATCCACAGACAATGTAAGAGTCAATGGAGAAAACCTGAAAGCCTTTCCACTAAAATCTGGAACAAGACAAGGATGCCCACTCTCACCACTGTTATTCAACATGTACTGGAAGTCCTAGCCACAGCAATCAGACAAACAAAAGAAACAAAAAGCATCCAAATTGGAAGAGAAGAGGTAAAACTGTCACTGTATGCAGATGACATGATACTATATATAGAAAACCCTAAGGTCTCAACCCAAAACTACTTGAACGTATCAACAAATTCAGCAAAGTAGCAGGATATAAGATTAATATTCAGATGTCAGTGACATTTCTGCATACTAACAGTGAACTATTAGAAAAGGAATACAAAAATACAACACCTTTTAAAATTGCACCCCAAAAAATCAAATATCTGGGAATACACCTGACCAAGGAGGTGAAAGACTTATATGCCAAGAAGTATAAAACATTAATCAAGGAAATTAAAGAGGATTCAAAGAAATGTAAAGATAATCCATGCTCCTGGGTTGGAAAAACTAATATTGTAAACATGGCCATACTACCCAAAGTAATCTACAGATTCAATGCAATCTCTATCAAATCACCCATGACGTTTTTTCACAGAACTACCACAGAAAATCCAAAAATGTATATGGAAGCACAAAAGACCCAGAATTGCCAAAGCAATCCTGAAGAACAAAAATCAAGCAGGAGGCATAACTCTCACAGAGTTCAGGCACTATTACAAAGCCACAGTTATCAAGACAGTGTGGTACTGGTACCAAAACAGACATACAGACCAATGGAACAGAATAGAGAACCCAGAAATAAACCCAGATTCCTACAGTCAATTAAACTTCAACAAAGGAGGCAAGAATATAAAAATGGGTAAAAGACAGTCTTTTCAGTAAGTGTTGCTGGGAAACCTGGGCAGCTGCAGGTGAATCAATGAAACTGGAACACACTTTCACAGCATGCACAAATATAAACTCAAAATGGCTTAAATACTTAAAGACACCATCAAACTCCTGGAAGAGAACATAGGCAAAACATTCTCTGATATCAACCTGATAAATGTTTTCTCAGGTCAGTGTCCCAAAGCAACAGAAATAAAAGCAAAAATAAACCAATAGAACCTACTCAAACGGACAAGCTTTTGCACAGCAAAGGAAACCAAAAAGAAAACAAAAAGACAACTTACATAATGGGAGAACATAGTTTCAAATGATACAACTGACAAGGGCTTAATCTCTAAAATATACAAACGACTTATATAACTCAACAGCAAAAAAGTCAATGTCCCAATTGAAAAATGGGCAAAAAACCTGAATAGACATTTCTTCAAGGAAGATACACAGATGGCCAACAGGCACATGAAAAAATGCTCAACATCCCTGATTATTAGAGGAATGCAAAAAACTACTATGAGGTACCACCTCATACCAGTCAGAATGGCCATCATTAATACATCCACAAATAACAAACGTTGGAGGGGGTGTAGAGAAAAGGGAACCCTTCTACGCTGTTGGTGGTAATGTAACTTGGTACAACCACTATGGAGAACATAATAAAAGCCATTTAGGACAAATCCACAGACAATGTAAGAGTCAATGGAGAAAACTATACATAGAAGTACCACATGACCCAGCAATCCCACTCTTTGGCATATATCCGGACAAAAGTTTCCTTGAAAAAGACCCATGCACCCATATGTTCATTGCAGCACTATTCACAATAGCCAAGACATGGAAACAACCTAAATGCCCATCAGCAGATGAATGGATTAAGAAGATGTGATATATACACACAATGGAATACTACTCGGCCATAAAAAAGAACAAAATAATGCCATTTGCGGCAATATGGATGAAACTAGAGTGAAGTAAGTCAGAAAGAAAAAGACAAATACCATATGATTTCACTTATATCTGGAATCTAATATAGGGCATAATTGAACCTTTCCACAGAAAAGAAAGTCATGGATATGGAGAACAGACTTTGTGATTTGCCAAGAGGGAGGGGAAGTGGCTGGGATGCACTGGAAATTTGGGGTTAATAGATGCAAACTATTGCCTTTGGAATGGATAAACAATGGGATCCTGCTGTACAGCATTGGGAATTATATCTGGTTACTTGTGATGGAGCATGATAATATGAGAAAAAAAGAATGTATACATGTATGGGTAACTGGGTTATCTTGCTATGCAGTAGAAAACTGACAGAACACTGTAAATCAGCTATAAGGGAAAAAATAAAAATCATTATAAAAAACAGCAATCACTTTTGCAACAAAACCAAATCTCAAAGATCATATTGATGATGGCATCTGTTAGGGTGATATAATTCTTACTATCAAGAGGATAATCTCTTGATTGGAATAGAATAAACGTGTAAAAGCAAACAGTCAGAAATGATCTGATTTTTTTTAAAAGATTCTACTTTTACTATAGGAGTCAGATCAGGCTAGAAAGTCTGAAAAGGTAGTTAGAAGATCATTATACTCACTACAAACCCTGCTTTCCCTGGAATTACTGCAAAGATGCTTAGAGGTTTCCAGAGCTAATTAAAAATGCTAAGAAGCAAATTAACACTTTCTCTCTAATAAACTGTAAACACACAGTTAAGTCCCTTTAATAATGCTCCCAAACCCCCTAAAACAGCTGGATCAATCCCAAACAGATTGAAGTAGACAAAGCAGGAAATGCAAAATAGGGGCAAAAATGCCTTGGGAATATAGATGGCCTAAGACTGAATGGAAGAAAGTTAAAGGTCCATCCAGAATGAGAAAATGAAGAAGGTGGAGTAGAACAAATAGAAATTGATAAAAATAGAAATCTAGTAACCTATTCTTTCTTTGGGTATTTGATCCATACCATTTGTTGATTTGCATCACTATAGTATTTTTTTTTAAGTTTTTTTTTTTTTTTTTTACTTTATATAATGATTTTTATTTTTTTTCCATGATAGCTTGTTTACAGTGTTCTGTCAATTTTCTACTTTACAGGATGGTGACCCAGTTAACACACACATGTATACATTCTTTTTTTTCTCACATTATCATGCACCATCATAAGTGACAAGACATAGTTCCCAGTGCTAATTATACACAGAACTACCATATTACCCAGCAATCCCACTCTTGGGCATATATCCAGAAAAAACTTTCCTTGAAAATGCATCACTATAGTTCTTTTCTTTGTTACTATCACAACCTGTCATTTTCTCCATGTAAATCATACCTCTTGCTTTTTATTGATTTTCTAGCATTCAGCAGAGTGCAAGACCAGAATAGAGCTCAATTGTTTTAATACATATATGAGTAAGTTAAAGAATGAATGTATTGATAAAAAGAAATGGGTTAGGAAAAGCTAAGAAATACCAAGAAAATATTTATAATTTAATTAAAAATAAAATATTTTTATTTGTAATAATTTATTCCCACATATAAAAATGAACTTGTTTGTATGTCTTCTTTTCCTGTCATCTGTTTCAGATGTCTTCTTTTTAAAACAATATGCAGATCACACCCATCTCCCATTTAATAATCCCCAATGTTATCTTATGATAGTTAAGCTACATTGAGTTTTAACCCTCCACCACAAAGTCCCTACTCCTACTCATCTTTTACTCACTTTTCTTTTTCTTTTTAGGGCTGCTCCTGAGGAATATGGAAGTTCCCAGGCTAGGGGCTAAACTGGAGCTGTAGCTACTGGCCTACACCATAGCCACAGCAATGCCAGATCCAAGCTACCTCTGCAGCCTACCCTGCAGCTTAAGGCAAAACTGGATATTTAACCCACTGAGCAAGGTCAGGGATCAAACCCAAGTCCTCAGGGACACTAGTTGTGTTTTTAACCCGCTGAGCCACAACAGGAATGCCATCTTGTTCACTTCCACTCCACTTACTTACCTGGCTTCAGCCCACTAGCCGCCCTGTGTGTCTCCAGTATTAAAAGACTCCTTTTTGCCTCAAAGTCTTTGATTTTGCTTATTCTTCCAGATGGAATGACCTTCTTCCCTGATTTTATTCAGAACTCTAATTAAATATCAATTTATTAGAAAGATCCTTCCCAAGCATAATGTCTAAAAAGGCTCCTCATCCATCACTATTCCTTTACCTCTCTTTAGTTAAGGTTGAATTCTTTACTTTACAAACCTGTGTATCCATGGATATTTGATATAGGAAAGGTTGGGATCATTTGTGAGAAAACATGTAAGAACATCATGTTTTTAAAAATTGACTTTCCATAGGAGTAAAAAACAAATAAAACTAGAATTACTACTAAAAGTAAATTCTAATGGATCAAAGACCTTAATGTGAATTAACAACACTTTATAACAAATAAAAGTAAAGTAAAACAACTTTATGACCTTGAAGTAGAAAAGTCTTTCCTAATGAAGAAAAAGAAAGAATATACCAAAAAGGAAATAACAGGTAAACTGAGCTATGAGAAAATTTAAAACCTCTGGACAGAAAAAATTCCATTAAAAAAAAAGTTAATGGATATGCAACAGTCTGGGAAAATATACTTGCCATTTGAGATCAATTTTCAGAACCCCAATCAATCAATCAAAAGATAATAAATCCAGTTCAAAAATGGGTAAAGGATAAACACAAGCACTTCATACAAGAGGAAGTGTGAATAAATCCTGATTTTAAATAAACATATTTATAAACAAAATCATCATTATTAACTATGCTTGAACTTATTTAGCTGTAACACTATCAACATACTCAATCAAAGCTCTTACCTGTATCAGAGAGATAACCCTTCCTTTTTAAAATTTTTTTATTAAAGTGTGGTTTATTTACAATGTTCTGTCAATTTCTGCTGTACAGAAAAGTGACCCAGTCATACATATATACATACACATTATTTTTCTCATATCATTTTCCATTATGTTCTACCAAAAGTTCCCCTGCTATACCGGTAGGATCTCACTGCTTTTAGTCTGTATCCTACAGATCCTTTCCCAATAATCTAGAGCTCAGCCCCACAGGCTAATTAGCTCATATTTTAACTTTTGGGGTGAATTCGCTGGTAGTTGAAATTACTTACTGACTTCTACTTCAACTAAAATTATCATAGGTATATGAGTTCCCTGGCACAAAGGTATTTCACAAGGACACTTTCTAAAAATACCACCATTCATTCTGATAGTTTTGTAAGTGACATTCTGAGTATAATGGAAATTTGTGCAAAGATGTTCATCTTATACCATCTAACAGTTCTATTGAAATCGCAATTTAATATTGAAATTAGGAAAAATCTTCATTCATTCTAGGAAACAGAGGTGGGTAGCAATCACTTGCTGGAAGAATCAAATATTTTTAAGCCATATATATTGAACTCACATCCTCGTGGTTTAAAATATAGCCTATGAAAACCAGAGCAACAACAACAACAACAACAAAAAAAACCAAAAAAGTACTTTGCCTTCATTCTTCTCAACAAGTATGAGAGTCATAATTTTTTTAAAGTGTATAATGATAAAAACAACCTTCATAATCCTTTGTCTCTCTTATCTCTGGGAATAACTGTTACTCAAAGGTAGGACACATTTTCCAAAGTTACAGTTTGTGCATGGCAGAATCAAGATTAAGCCCATATCTGCCTTCAAAGCCAAGATTGTTGACTAGTGCCTCTACAGAGCTTTGTGTGAAAAAGGTTGAAACTCAAAATCCTATCTTCAGCAAATTGTTCTTCCAATTAAATTACAGGAAAATATATTTACACATATCCATATTTTTAAAAATAAACTTTTCATACAGACTTGCAGGTGTGAGAAAAATGCTCAAAGGTATACCTCTTTAAGTAAGATAAACAATTCAAGAATAGAGAAATCGGGAGTTCCCATTGTGGTTCAGTAGGTTAAAAACCCAACTAGTATCCATAAGGATGCTGGTTCAATACCTGGCTTCATTTAGTGGTCAGTCATTGCTGTGAGCTGCAGTGTAGGTGGCAGACATGGCTCAGATCCTGCACTGCTGTGGATTCAATTCAACCAATTCAACCCCTAGCCTGGGAACTTCAATATGCCACACATGTGGCCCCAAAAACTCAAAAAAAAATAAAATAAAAGAATGTAGAAATAAGGTACCAAATCAGTGATGATTAACAAAAATGTATATATTTTAAAAATCATAAAACACAGAATCAATTCTAAAATGATAGTTCTTAAATTTTAATATAAATATCAAAGTAACTTCTTTGAGAAAAATTCAGTTAATATTAATAAAACTATTTTGCATCTAAAATTGAGATTATATTTTTAATAGGAAAATTAAGTGAAGAAGAAAAGAAGGAGAGAAAATTGTACTAAGTTTTTGATGTAAAACTGTTTCAATCTTTATACAGGTAATTAGAAAAATGTAGGTCTAAATATATATTTGTATTCTTCATTTTAAGTAATCACAAGAGGATTAAAATAGAATGTTCCTACAAAAGATCTGAGTTATAAAGTATCTACCTCATCCTCTTCAGAAATTTAGGAGTAGATTTGCTCCTCTGTAACTGCTAGGGATTGGTTCCACGACACATGCGGATACCAAAGTCTGCGAATGCTCAAGTCCCTTATATAAAATGTCATAGTATTTGTATGCACATCTTCCCATGTACTTTAAACCATCTCTAGAGCACTTGTAATACCTAATACAATGCAAATGCTACGTACATAGGTTCCAGTGAGTGGCAAACTCAAGTTTTGCTTTTGGAACTTTCTGGAAGTTTTTTGTTTGTTTGTTTGTTTCCCAAACATTTTTGATCTGCAGTTGGTTGAATCATGCAGAACCCACAGATAATAGGGGCCACCTGTGCAAGCTCTTTGGCAAAATACACTGTCCCATTAAATTTCTTTCGACTTCCCTAATCTCTCTTAGCCTGCTCCTCTTCTCAAATAAGGATCTTTTTCTTGTTATTTTGATTTGGAGCCCTAGCTATGATTTAGTTTGACTTATTGCATGCATTTTCCTCTGCAAGAAGTATTTATTTCGTTTAAACACATACATTTCATTTTGTGAAAATTTAAAATACATTAATTCTATGTATCTCATGGAAGAACTAAACATTGTAGTTATGTATTCAAAAGCTAATTGCAGTTTGTTGACAAATAGAAGTCTGCCTGGCCTTCACAGAGGAATATTTTCATCTGAAGTAAAAATATTGAAGAAAACAACTAAGAAATTGAACTCAGTAACATTGATTATTAGCATGTTTATAAACTACTCCTCAGTCCAAACTGGGGGCCAATACTATTTTCAGTGGTCACCCATGACCTTCTTTTCTCTAGGCACTTAACCATTTCTAGAATTAGTGTCCTAGATCTGATGGAAATTCATTGCTCTTCATACTTAACCCAATAATATGTTTTATGACACAGAACTAATCAGGAGAATACAGGGAACTGTGAAAGTTAACCTGCACTGAAGTCCATCCAAACTGTATTATCAGTACTGAGAACTGCTAAGCACCTTGTTGCAGGTGTCTTTCAGGGCATATCCCTCACTCCCAAGAGATCAGACATAACAATGCCAGTCATAATAGGTATAGTCCCATTTCTTTATTATTACAAGATCAGATATCCAAAAGTCCACAGTAAATTTAGTGAGTTATTACAAGATTTATATATGACAACCTTTGATCTATAAATCATTAGGATAACATTAAATCCCTCACATGGAAATGGTGGAAAAAATATATGTGTATGAGTATGTTCATGTATGTGGATGTATGCATGTATTCGAACCCAAAATAAAGGCGATTTTCTTGTGTACCTAACCGAGAATGACCACTAAAATAGGACACTATCAGAAGAGGACCCAGTGGATCACCTGAGTACCAACAATATTCCTCCCTGGCTCAATTAAGAGGTAGCATCTTATCTCTCATGATGACCTGAGTCAATTACCTTTGACAGTGATAACTCCTTCTGTTCCTGATGGCCTACCACCATGAAAAGTCCTACACAAACAGATGGAAGCCAAGGCTTTAAGTTTAGTGGGATTCTTATCTTGTTAGAACTCCATGCATTACAAGACTTCCAAATACCCCAAGCCTAACATGGAACTATAATTATACTAATTTCCTATATATCAGTATCAACTCAGATCTTGTTTCCAATAACCTTAAAAAATCAGGGTATTCTATTCCATCCATCCTTGATCTTATCTCTCTCTATAGAACACATATGTAGGGGATAAATATGCCAAACATATATATTCTATAGGTAAGGAAAAATCAAGCAAGAATGATCTGAAAGTTGAGGTTAGCATTCTCTGCATATGTGCCTACATATACATCTATATATGTATACTTCTACATGAGATTAAGAACATATGTATATACATGCATATAGATATAAAAATATAGGGAAATACATACAAATGCAGTTGTATAGGTAGATATAGATAGATATGGATGTAGATGTGTAGATATAGGTATGGATATCCTTGCTGGCTGCCCATATATTTGCTCCTATAAATACTAGATTCTCCTTTTTTGTTTGTTTTTTTTGGCCATGCCTGTGGCCTATGGAAGTTCCCAGGCCAGGGATTGAATCCGAGATACAGCTGCAGCAATGTCAGATCCTTTAACCCACTGTGCCAGGCTGGAGATCGAACCCACACTTCCAGAGTGACATGAGCCACTGCAGTCGTATTCTTAACCCATTGCACCATGCTGGGAATTCCTCCCCTATAGTCTTATCACAGCAGTTATGGCATCATTTCATGTATGCTATTACTTTTATAAAATCTCCAAAATCTATCCAAGCAGTGGATTAGAATAGCCTCCTTTCTAGGATTTAAATCCTATGTCACAAGAAAGAGCTCCCCTATGAACAATCTCAGAATTTGGGGAAAATCACAACATAACCCAACTGGGCTTACAAATAAACAAACTCTCCTCCCTTTATCTCTCCTTTATCTAGCTTTTTAAAAAAATTATTTATTTTGCTATTCAATCCAGGCCTTTCAAGATCTATTCTCAAGTTCTCAGGCAGATTCTCACAGTTCCTGCTGGTAACATGAGCTGGATCCTACAGCTTCTTTAGCACATGACCCCTCTCTTTCTTCAATAAGCCCAGAAATATTCCATTTAAATTTTGCTGAGATTTTCCTGTCACATATGACCACTTTCCTCATAGGTCCCTGACTTATCATGGCTAAGTGATAAGCCTTCTTTGAAATTCTGCCACACCTAAAATTAACATTCCGCTTCATCTGCTATCCAGATACCAGATAGGGGACTCTCAGAATGCTGCCAAGGAGGCCCTCTCACTCTCACACTTCACATGAAATGTGCAAACTGAAATAATGTGGTATCATCTAATAACAAAATATGAGTGAAAATTAAAATACTGCTGATATTTATTATCGGCACAGACACAGGCAAAACGAATTTGCATGTCTTGCTATTATTAATTATATATTGAGAATGTAGATTGATATTATTCACATTCATTTGAATAGAAACATGGGACTGAAGTGATAAATTAGATTATTGTTCAGCAAATATTTACTCCTCCTTCCTTTCCAACCTTTACAAAAGGAGCATGTTTCACCATGACCTTGCTATTGGGCTTGTCCAGTGATTTGCTATTGTCAGTGAGAGGCTAGCAAGTGTCATGTGAGCAGAGACTTCAAATATGTTTAATAATCTGTTAAAGGGAAATGAGTAGGATTAAGTAGCTATATTACCTTCCACATTCAGAAGAATTGCAGATTCCGTAATGTGTTAAAAATGAATGTTAACTTCATTTTCCACTTGCTGTTGTCATAATTATTTGCAATTTTGTTATCCTCTACAGAGCTTTGTAACCTTTTTGAGAATAAGATAAAATTTTTAAAAATTTTGAAGGTATTGTTTTTATCCCCAAATCCTGCTGCTAACTAGTATAGGCTGTCATCTAGTGCAGTAGGAAAAGACTACAGTTTGGTAACTGAAAGGCCTTGGGTTCAAATCCTTGTTTTGTTAGGTGGCTCTAGACAACTCACGTTCAACCGCAGTACATATATGAGTGACATTGTAAAGATGACATGAGATAATAAAGTATAAAATGCAAAAGAAGAAAGAAAAAAAAACCAACGAATACGCTTGATCTCTAAGGTCTTTCCTTGTATTACAACGAGAATATGTATAAGGTAGCTGTTGATCCAAGGAAAAAAAAGAAATGTGGGGAGGACTTTGACTCAACACTCAGCTCAGGGCAAAGCCCTGGCAAATATAACCTAGATCAACTAAAGAGCACCCAGTTTGCAGACACATGAGTGAAAAAATACATGTCTGCTGTCCTTATGGCACTGAATTCTGCAGTGATTTGTTACACATCATTATGATGGAAATGAGTGATTAATATAACTTCTTAAGTGGAAGATGTACACTTTGGCCTGGAAAGTCCATTTATGTTTATTGTAGAAAAACTCCCAATCGTGTGTATAAGGAACTATGTAAAATGATGTTCACAGAAGTACTATTTGTTCTGCAGAAATTGCCTTACCTCCCAGTTTAACATTCTTTATGCTGTATTGCCTTTTGAAACATGGGAGCCAGCCAGCACTAGTCAACAAGGACTTATCATTTTTCTGACTCTGAGTAATGTGATCATAAATTTCTTTAGCTTTCAGCCTTGCAACAATGCTGTCCACTCTGCTTTTTAAAAACTGGTTGCCATCTCATGAATCCATAAATTTAGCCACGTTTCTACCTTTTCTGTGGCTTCATAACACACAGTAGATGTTACCTAAGAAATTTCCAAAGTGGTCTCATGTATAATCAGCAAATTTCCTCTTTCCTTTTCTTGATATACCATATTTTTGACTCTGGGTTTATGGTCCACAGGACTATAACCCATGCCTGTGAAAGCTATCAAACATACATATTTTTTCTATAAGCCACATAATGGTCTTCTTGCACTTGGTAACACTGGACAGCAACTCAGTACTATGCTGGGAGCTATTTTAAATGGCACACTTCCAGAAATGAAAAAAACAAACTTTTTTTTAAAAAGTATCACAAACTACTAAAATGACACTTGTTTACAGTATGGCAGAGTGTCACCCTGTTCAACCTGAGTTGAACAAAGTGCATCAGGCAATTCAAAATGTTTGTGCCTCTGTGCAAGTCAGTAAGTAACCAAGAAAGTGACTTGAGTATTGATTTTGGCATTAAAGTACACTTTAGTGTGTAGACAAATTTGCAAATACTCACACCATGTATAATGAGGGGTGACCAAATTTAGTTTTAGTAAAATGTAAAAATACACACAGGAATGGTATTACCAAATCACAATAGTTTTACATTTTGTGAGAAAGAAAGGGAAAAAAGATGTTTATGTGGGTATTAATTTTATCTTTAATAGAAAAAAGATTTTAAATAAATGTTGCAAAATGTTGGTGTCTTTATAATCTCTAATAAGTGTAACTGCTTCTAAGTTTTGGGATATTTGAAATACTTTCTAGCTTCATATATTAAATTTGAAGTGTATTTATAAATTCTCTTTGAAGAAGAACATTCATGGGAACTGGGAACTTGAGCTAGGCAATTAGTCTTGGCACAGAGTACAGATGCTGAAACATCAGCTAGTCAAAGCACAAATCTGGTAAATGAAACCACGGAGGTGCAGATCTCCACTGATTCCAGAAAGGGTCTCTTACCCTACGTTTAGAAACCATTCAATTGTAGTTTTCAAAGAACAGTTTGAGCTTGGGCTACTAATAAATTTAGCATTCGGTTTCTTTAAAAGCTTAAACCCATTAAAGTATCCTGAGAAAGGCAAGCAAGCTCTGACTTATTGATGTCATGGTTTTCACACATATCTCCCACAAACTGGACCAAATCCAAAATGGTGACCCTCTCCTCCTCATAAAGCACTGACATGCTTCTTTTCTGAATATTCCAATCAAATAGAAAACCAGCCATTTTCCTGGTCAGCGGGTAACCTGGAATTACTAGTTGAATACTATGACTGAAGAGCAGGATAGCTTTAGTTATTGTTTTTCCAAAGATTACTGGTTATATTTTCCTATGAACTCCCCCAGGAACAACAATTTTGATCTTCCGTATTGACCTTTTCTAGCCCTTGTCTATGTGGCTAGAAATAACATTTATTGCCTAATCCGCCCAAGCTCAAAAAAGGCCATGGTTATTGTTAACACTCAGAAACTGCAGCATATACTATAGCGCAGATTCAGATTTGAGAGGAATATTTCTTTTTTTTTTTCAAGTTTTATTTTATTTTATTATTTATTTATTTATTTATCTTTTTACCATTTCTTGGGCCGCTCCTGCGGCATATGGAGGTTCCCAGGCTAGGGGGCCAATTGGAGCTGTAGCTACCGGCCTATGCCAGAGCCGCAGCAATGCAGGATCCGAGCAGCGTCTGCAACCTATATCACAGCTCATGGCAATGTCGGATCCTTAACCCACTGAGCAAGGCCAGGGATCGAACCCGAAACCTCATGGTAGCTAGTCAGATTCGTTAACCACTGAGCCACAACAGGAACTCCCTGATAGGAATATTTCTTAGATTGAACAGATGGAAATTTCAAGAGGTATAAACAGGTTTTTATTTTTCCTTAAAAAATATTTATTAACCATCTTTTGCATAATTTGTATAATGCTCTTCTGTTATAGGTAACTGATCAATCTATAGTCATTAACACGCAGGTAATTACATACTGATAACTGTATAGCAGTAAAGTCAAGCTTTTCCCCTGAATCCTAAGAGGTAACCTCTAAATGTTTGGAATTTCCCCAGTAATAGGAGTGTCTTTTTTTTTTTTCCCCCATGGTGGGCTCCTCACATCATACATGATATTTTATGCTGCTGTGATGACTAGGCTAGCCCCATGTGACAGTCTTAGGATAGAAGCTGGTCGTGCCAGAGTGACCAACCATATGCTATTGGATGGCTGATCTGGGTTTTGTGACATCATCTCACCTCTGGGGATTGAGGAGGCTAGAGACTGAGTTCAACCATGTGGGCAGTTACTCAGTCAAGCCTTCCTCAGAAATGAAGCCTCTATAAAAACTTTGGACACTGAAGCTCAGTGAGAGTCAGCTTCTTGACTCTGTATTTATTATCACTTACAAATACTGATGGGAATCCATCCTGATGATAAAGATGTCTATGCATCTCTTCCCTTAACTGATTTTAATGTATCCTTTTCCATGAGTACAATAATTTTCAGAGTTCTGTGAGACCTTCTAGAAAATTATTGAAACTGAGGGTTGTTTCAGGAAATTCCTGAACTTCTATCTTGGGTAGACTTTGGCAGTCTGGAGGACTGTGTCCTTAACCCCAAAGTCTGGCTAACTTTTGAGTAATAATAAAGAATTCTGTTTCTATAAGTAGATGCAATCTGAAAAGAAAACTAACAACTTATTTTCTAACAATTGGTACAAAGGGCTATAGATCAACTATTCCTAAACCAAAATAAATCTTACTACATATTTTAAAATATGTCATTAATTTATAAATACTACATTCTAATAAAACAGCTCATTGCTTTGTATGTATTACTCAAAAGTACACCCAGAATTGTTGTAAAATAATATTGCCCAAATTGACATTCTCTCTACATGCATACTTTATGCAGATTTTTTTAGGTTGAGATGGTATTGGATTACCATGAACTTAAAAACTTATAGCCATCTTGTGTTGCAAAAGGAACTTTAGAGTATCAATTGCTCATTCTTTTATAAACTGGAACAAAAGAAAATAAAGCAATTATCTAAGTAGAATCAAGACTCTTTCTGATACTAAGCTCACCTAAGGCCAAAAGAAGAAACACATTCTATTCCAATACCTATAGTAGCAAGGCATCTTTTTTTCTATTAAAAGCAGAAGAGGAGTTCCCATTGTGGCTCAGCAAGTTAAGAACCCAACACAGTGTCCATGAGGATGTGAGTTCAATCCCTTTTACCTCAGTGGGTAAAAGGATCCAACATTGCTACAAGTTGTGGTATAAGTCACAAATGTGGCTCCAATCTGGCATTGCTGGTAGCTGTGGTGTGTAGGCTGGCAGCTGCAGCTCTGATTTGACCCTTAGCCAAGAACTTCCAGATACCATAGGTGCAGCCCTTAAAAACAAACAAACAAAAAACAATGATGTTAACCTACTTTCAGCTGACTGTTTGTTCAAGAAAACACATCTGTGCAACTAATAACACAGAACAACTCTTAACCAGTATCTGTTAGTGAATATGCTTTTAAGCTAACAGTCAGAAAATCTTAGTTAATAGAAATAATGATTATATTATATAAACCATATGTTATATATCTGTCTTTTGGTATTTTAAAATACATCCTAGATCCAGCCACACCCACCAAGAATGTAATACTGTGACAGTATTATTATTATTATTATTGTATACAACCACAAAGCAAAACAAAACAAAACCCCTGATTTTTAAGTGAAAACATCACTCTGGCCAGGATCCACACTGCAGGCTCTATTCCCATGGCCCTCAGTGTGCCTATGTGATAGAGGATTTCTTTTTTCTTTTTTTTTTTCTTTTTAGGGCTACACCTGCAGTATATGGATGTTCCCAGGCTAGGGGTCAAATTGGAGCCCTAGCCTCTAGCCTACGCCACAGCCACAGCAACGCCAGATCCGAGCCACGTCTGCAACCTACACCAGAGCTCATGGCAACACCAGATCCTTAACCCACGGAGTGAGGCAAAGGATCAAACCTGCGTCCTGATGGTTGCTAGTCAGATTTGTTTCTGCTGAGCCATGGCGGGAACTCTGTGATAGAGGATTTCTTAGTGGTAGCCCGAGAAGAATAAAACAGTTAACTTGGCAGCTAAAGATACAAGCAAGGAGTCAAAGATGGGAATAACATGGTGCCATATCACCCAAGCCTTTTTTTTTTTTTTTTTTTTTTTACCAGATGACGTCCAAATAGTTGCTACAATTTTGGATTAGAGGAGAGGCTAGAATGGAGGAGAGTGGATGGAGTACAATCAGTTTAAAAAGATCACAGTTTTCAGACTTGAACGCTATCTAGGCAACATCTCTAGCTTTGCTCATTTACATATAGTCTGAAACCTAAGTTTTCAGATAATTACTTTGACAGAGAACCAATCTAGACTTGCAAAAGATAGTAATTGTTCAACTCCAAGAGCAACACCTTTCCATCCCTCTTTCCATAATTCATACACACACATACCAGCTGTATCACCAGGATGCTGGCTATGATATTGTGTAGTCCCTAAAAAGAACATTCTTGACAACGTTCACTTGAGATATGACCAAAGAAGAAGACAGTCAAAGAAGAGCTCCCCAGAGCATTAAGGACTACCAGGTGATCTAGCCAAAGAACTTTTACTTTATAATTTACAGACAGTAAAATTTGATTATTGCTCTAGACTTAGAATTGCTATGTATCTATCATTCTCCTTTTCTCCAAATGAGAAGTTCATGCTTATTTTATGCATATGCTGGGGCGAGAAAACAATGACCCACAGGCCAAATCCAGTTTTCCTGTTTGTGTAAGTAAAATTTTATTGGAACACAGCCATGGCCATCTGTTTTTATATTTGGTTGTTTTCACCCTTCACTGACAGCTGAAAATTTGTAACAGAGACAGTATGGTATGCAAAGCTGAAAATGCATACCATCTTGTCCTTTACAAAGAAAGTTTGCTACCCCCTGGTCCATGTCATCATTTTATACTGAGCATGCTAAGAGCAAATGCCTTTTCTTTTAAAAATTAAGACTAACTATATCAGACTTAAGAGAAAAGATTACACATCTACTAAAGATCATGGGCTTTAAGCTGGATACAATAGCTGAATGAAACTTTGCCTTAGAGAAGGGATGACACAGAAGGAAATATATGGAGATCATTAATAAGTCCATGCCGGAGGGGGTGTGGAGAAAAGGGAAACCTCTTGCGCTTTTGGTAGGAATGTAAGCTGGTACAACCATTATGGAGAACACTATGGAGGTACCTTAGAAAACTAGAACTACCATATGACCCAGAAATCCCACTCCTAGGCATATAACCGGACAAAACTTTTCTTGAAAAAGACACATGCACCTGCATGTTCACTGCAGCACTATTCACAACAGCAAAGACATGGAAACAACCCAAATGTCCATCAACAGATGATTGGATTAAGAATACGTGGCATATATACACAACGGAATACTACCCAGCCATAAAAAAGAACAAAATAATGCCATTTGCAGCAACATGAACGCAACTAGAGACTCTCATACTGAATGAAGTAAGTCATAAAGAAAAAGACAAATACCATATGATATCACTTATATCTGGAATCTAATATATGGCACAAATGAACCCTTCCACAGAAAAGAAACTCATGGACTTGGAGAATAGACTTGTGGTTGCCAAGGGGTAGAGGGAGGGAGTGGGATGGATGGGGTGTTTGGGGTTAATAAATGTAGACTATTGCCTTTGGAATGGATTAGCAATGAGATTCTGCTGTGTAGCACTGGGAATTATGTCTGGTCACTTATGATGAAGCATGATAATGTGAGAAAAAAGAATTTATACATGTATGTGTAACTGGGTCACCATGTTGTACAGCAGAAAACTGACAGAACACTGTAAACCAGCTATAATGGAAAAAAATAAAAATCATTATTTAAAAACAAAAACAAAACAAAAGAATAAATAAATAAATATGTACTTATATAAATGTAAAAGAAAAAATGCACAGAGAATTGAGTGTCCAAAAGGACAGAGAAAATATTCCTTCTTTCTTTTCCCTATAGAAAGTAAAAACTTGTACAAGATACAAACTGCATTTTTTTTGTCCCTTGAAAAATGAGTTCTCTAACTATTCTTTTAAATGATGACATCTGCTACTACTGAAGATTTTTGTAAGAAATAATCAAATGAGATTTTTAATTGGGTCAATTATAAAGACATGATTAAGATTGTTTATTCATGATGTCATTATCATACCATGCTTTCATCTGTTCCAAGCTAAAGGATCATGGTACCTAGTGATGTTTAAAGTATCCCAGCTCCACTCCCCTGCAACCTGGTTTTTCACTCTTCTTTTCACTCTAATTTATCTAGACACTTTATATAGAATTATAAGCCACCTGACATCTTTCCTAGAATGAGCAGACAAAAAAATACACCATCCATAAATCAAAAAATCTCATTTAATCCTATATGTAACTTTTAAGCTTCATTATCTACATTTTACAGGGAAAAGACAAACTAAGTAATATTTAAAGGCAATTAAAAAGTAAAGACTCTATGATTTAAAATACACATAACTAGAAATTATAATTTTTTTCCATTTTATCATGTTGTTTTCCTTAGGACTAAAGATGGTAATAGAGTAATAAGTTTCTAAAGTCTAGATCAAATTAAATAAAAATTGAAATAGGCGTGAGGATGAGTTCTAAAACCTTGAATTTAAAGAGTCTCATTTTTACGGCTGACAATGTTGAAGAGATTAGTATGTGTATTGGGGGCTCTAAAAACCTTTAAGAAAACTTAGTTAAAGAATTGGTGGATTTAGAAATTTGAAAACTATTCCAAAAGTCCATGACATGTAATGATGTTTAATATTGCTAAAACTGTGAAATATATATATAATTAGGCTAATAAGGGATAGAGGCCCATAGCTAAAGAGGAAGACTGGTCTACTTTCCATTATCCAACTTTCAATCTGGTTTCCGTATCCTCTTTTAATTTTTGTGCAGGCAGTAACTCATGAAAATAAAAATACTATTTTCAAAGACTAAAAAGAAAACACAATAATATTTTGAATATAAGGTGAAGAAAATTTTTTTGAATAAAGAATAGCAAATTCTCAAAGAATCCAGATCTATGACATTTAAAATTATAAGATATGTTAACTCAGTAAAAACTGTTTATGAAGTTTTACCCCCATTGCAATAGTTTCCTAATAATAGTGACAGAACTAAAGCAAAATTTTAAAATGCAACCACCTTGTCCTTTGAAGTGATACAGTCCCAGGAAACATGGGACCATTTCAGAGCTCTCTGTATTTGTGAAAGTAGGAGAGAGAAGAGAGATAGCATTAGTGTTTCTTCCAGAGTGACATGCATTTGGGGTGGGGAGTGGACGTCTCAGAAAGGAAGGGATATAAGTAGGAACGAGAGTTCAACAGTGAGGAAATTCACCTTATTTTATAGCAAAATGTCTATGAAAGGGGATTAACATGGCTAAATGCAGCAAAACACATGCTGATTCCTATATCATTGCAGTGTGGAATATTTGAGATACACCTTTTCTATAGTCATGTTAATCTCAATTCAAAACAAAAAAAGAAAAAGAAAAATCTCAATCTTCCATTCAGATAGTCTCTTAAAGCATTCACACAATCAGATAACAGCACAGTTTTTCATTTAACATGATTTCACAAACTGTATCTGTGCTTAAGTGGTAATTCACAAATGTGAGGTCTTAAAAAAAAGATTATAAATGATTTTCCTTATGAATGTCAAAATTCTACTTTTGGCAAACCTACTGAAACTGAAATGATCCCTAGCCAACTGACATCTTATCCATAACCAGTCTTCAAACTATTTCAACAATCTAACAAATCTGGCTGGCTCATGCTCAATTATGATAAAAATCCAAAATGTTGCTAAGTGACTAGGGAACAGAATTTGAAATTCTGACAAGAAATATTTCCTCACCCTTGATTGAAGGAAGCAGCACACAGATGGTCAAGGTGACGCAGATTCTTGGGCCTTTCAAAGATTAATTTCTTCTCAATTCCTACATAGAAAGAATGCTTAATTTTTAAAAAAATGTGCCATATTTAATCTCTGATTTAAAGTGTCCGTTGTTAACTCCCACTATAATTTCAGTTTTTTACTGCAGCATTTACCATTCCCTCTAGTTCAGATCACTGTATGTACTTCCAATTCTACTACAAGCAGAAGTTTCTGTGGCAATTACAGTTCTTTAAAAGGACAAGAACACCGAGGTCACATCACATCAGTACTTCCTGCCCTATACTGATGCTGATCAAATTCTGAAAATAATTTAAGGTTTTGGCCCTTAGCCTTAGGGCACAAAACTTGATAGAATCTAGCAGTTTGAGGAACTTTATCATGTTCAACACCACATTACTCATAGCAACTATTTTCAACAAGCAGTCTGTACTATTGATCCTAAAACTGAAATGAATAAAAATTCTAGGTCAGAATATTCCCTTAAAATCAATGAAATTGTGGATATTAGTTTGAAAACTTCTATCAGGATATTAGAACATTTTCAAAGAACTTGACAACAATTTAGCAGGTTCATTCTTTCTTTTACTTATCAAAATATCTATCTCCAAGCCATAGCTTTACTCAGTTTCCTCTCCCTTCCTCCATGTATGCAGCCTTAATTCTCCACAATTTTACCTCATACTTTACTGGAAAGACATAACATCAGGAACACCCTAGATTTCCGGCCCTTTATCCCACCCAATTATTTTTTTAAATTTTTGTATTTTTTTGGCTTTTTAGGGTCACACCTGAGGTATATGGAAGTTCCCAGGCTAGGGGTTGAATCGGAGCTACAGCTACTGGCCTATGCTATAGCCACAGCAATGCCGATCCGAGTGGTCTCTGACCTATTACACCACAGCTCATGGCAATGCCAGATCCCTGAAACACTGAGCAAGCCCAGGGATCAAACATGCATCCTCATCGATACTAACAAGATTTGTTTCCACTGCGCCCAATTATTTCTATATTCAAGTGAGTGTCAAGATTCATGTTTGAAAATAACAATCCATTTAAAATAGTTTTGAAACTGGGAGTAACGATTAGTCAAAATCCATTTCACTTGCCTTCACTAGTCAAGGTCGCTTTAAGACTTGCGTGTCCTCCAAGCAGCACAGAACTTAAATGATGAGATGTTTGCCTGAGTTGTTTTCCAGGAACAAGAAATCATCTGAGTTTAGTTAAGCTGAGCTGAGAGTCAGCTGTGTCTAGTATGAGTTAAGCTGGTCAAGACTGCATAGGACCACTGACCCTTCAACTGAGCATGTGCGAGGGTCCTGTTTGGTGACCTTTTGAACTTTCAGAGGCCTGCAGCTCAGTTAATGCCTGCGCCGGATGATTGAATCACATGTTTTTCTAGTCACCTTTCCCCATGCTCCCCATGCCTCAAACCATCCTTTTTTATTCATTATCCCACCAATACCCCAGCTCCCTGCCTATGGAGAGGTGGATTTCAGATTTTTCTTCCATCTCTGCCCTTGGCCTACTTGCAATATACTCTTTTGGCTACAAACCCCAGTTTCTCAGCATTTGGCTTGATGTGCTCCAGGCAAGTTGAATCCGCTTCTGTAATAGTTTAGGTAGCAAAGCTATTTATTAAAGAGATATTAACTCAATTTCTCTTTCCTTGTTTTTCCTTTTCCCCTTTCTTACAAATTAAATAAGAAAAAGGAAGCATGAGCCATAATTGTCACTGGCAATGATCTTTTAATTGCAAAATGAAGCTAGACTTAGGCTAAAACCAAAAATAAGGACGGCAAATAAGCAGACAGACAGAATGTTTAAGAGGCGACTCCTGGATCTCAGAGTCACTCTGGTAATAGGAATTCATCTTTACTCCAGAAAACTGTGTTCAGACCAAACTTATCCTATTCCACAGAGTGGATTTTGAGGAATTGTAAATAATATCCTGAGACATTACTAGGAAAAGTACGCTGGTTAGGGTGGTTCTTGGAAAGTTTTACTCATTCTTAAAGACAAAAAAGTAAAAAAGAGTCATCTGCTTATATCAGTGAGAATAGAGTCAGAAAAGCAGAACTATACATATACTTAATTTTTTAATGGGGGGAGGGGCAATGATCTCAACAAACTAGGAACAAAAAAAACCCTTCAACCTATAAAAAAATCAACAAAAATCCTACATGCCACATCCCAGTCAACCATGAAATAATAAATTTTCTCCCTGAGAATAAGGCAATATGTCAAATTTTACTTCTAATTCTGTATTGTACTGGAGATTCTACCAGTGCAATACATATCCATATATATATATATATATAATGTACATAATATATATATATAAAATGTACATAATAAACATGTATTTATTCATGGATGTTATGATTATGCAGGATATCAAAGGAATGTACACACAGGTGCATGCACACACTAAGACTAATAAACAAGCCTAGCAAGGTTTCAGTATACAAGAAAATATACCACAAAAGAAGTGACAATTTTTACACTGAAAACTAAAAACATTGTTGAGGAGTGGGGCAGGGGGCAGATCTAAAGGAAAGGAGAATCCATTTTCATGGATTGGAAGACAATATTATTAAGATGGCAATTCTCCCCAAAATAATTCAATGCAATTCCTCTCAAAATCATTGCAGATATCTTTACCAAAATTAACAGTCCAATACTAAAATATATATGGGAGATAAAGGACCCAGAAAAGTCAAAACAATCTTGGGAAAAAAAAAGAAGTTGGATGATTTATATTCTTTTATTTCAAGCTTTCTACTAAGCTATGGAAATCAAGACTGTGTGGTGCTGGCCTAAATATACAAGTATTATATAAATATAAATATATGAATCTATAGAACAGAATTGATATTCCAGAAACAAACCCTTACATTTATGGTTAATTGATTTTTTGACAAAGCTTCCAATATTTCATTGAGGAAAACATGGAGTTTTCAACAAATGGTAACTTTCCATCTCTCTACTGATTTGGAAGTTGTCAATTCTAGTTTATATCTTCATGACAGGTCTAGATAGTTTACTATATTTGCCAGACACAAAGACTGCTAATTTCTTTTTTTTTTTTTTTGTCTTTTTGCTATTTATTGGGCCGCTCCCGCGGCATATGGAGGTTCCTAGGCTAGGGGTCAAATTGGAGCTGTAGCTCCCGGCCTACGCCAGAGCCACAGCAACGCTGGATCCAAGCCGCGTCTGCAACCTACACCACAGCTCATGGCAACGCTGGATCGTTAACCCACTGAGCAAGGGCAGGGACCGAACCCGCAACCTCATGGTTCCTAGTTGGATTCCTTAACCACTGAGCCACGACGGGAACTCCAAGACTGCTAATTTCTAACCAATATATTTTTTTTTTTTCAATCTCTGTTTCTAAAAGTAACTTCATCTAGTTGGGGGGTGTTTGAAAGCTCTACTCTTCAATTTCCTATGAAGTTTCAGCAAACGTGATTAAGTATACAGCCAGTATAATATAGGTGGAAATTTTGGTTTGGGCTTTCTGTGAAAGCTTTCTGAGTTATCCGTGAGACCATTCGCCTTTGACACATTCTTACTACCTATGTCTTTGTCTTGGTGCCTGGCAATGGGAGAAATTGGCCACCAAGGGAGAAGTACAGTAACTGATTTCCAACCCAATGCAAAACATAGGGCAGAGAGTCTGGATATCTAAAGCAATATGGAGCAGTCCTCTCTGCTGTAGACTGCCTGCCTTTTCTCTTATTTTATATGATAGAAAATACATTCCTAAACTGTTTAAGGCAGTCATTTTTGGATTTCTGTTACAGGAAGCCAAACACAATTTCTAATAATGATAAATAGATTTTATATTTAATTACTATCATAACACTCCTCTCCAAAACAGCACCTTAAAACACATTAAATCTAATACTCATCTTCTAATGTAGGCTATGGTTATGGTTGGCTATCATTTTAATTCTATCTATTTTTTAGGTGTTTTTTTTTAAAGCCCAAAAATTAGACATCTTATTATTGCTTTATAACTTAATATTTATTTGTATTTGCATGCACATTTGTAAAATATGTTTTAATTATCATTTCTTCTCAACCTCAGACCTAATTTATGGTTAATTTCCTTTATTCCTGAAGTACATTTTTTGTACTTTTTTTGCTGTGCTGATAGTGGCCAGATTTAATTCTTTTGCAAATGGCTGTCCAGGTTTCTTAGTAGCATTTATTGAAGAAACTATCCTTTTCTCTATTGTATATTCTTAGCTCCTTTAAGAATTAATCGACCACACATGCATGGGTTTACACTGAACCTGTTGATCACTTGGAGGGCATAAATATTGCAGTCTACTAAAGTGCCTACCAATTCTCTAAATTTAGCATCAGTCCATCTCACACTATTCAGAACTAGAGTGATTGTTTACATCATCATCACAATCACAACCAAGTAACTTTGGCGGTAGGATGCATTATAACCTGGGAAAAATATGTTAGCAATATTTCACTTTATTAATTTCACTTTCTCTTACACTTAAGACTCTCACCTATAAAATAGACTCTGAAATACAATGTTTTACTAGTTTGCCTTTCTGCAATAAATTGTATTTTGAACAAGTCATGATTTTTGTGAAACTGCTAGAAATGACAGTGATTATTTTAAAATGCAACAGTGGCAGCACTAGGGTAAAGTGGCAACTGGTAATATGAATTTGGTGGCTGATTCCTTCTAATGTACTGTATCTATTGGCCTCAGATGATTTACATGAGGACAAGTTACTTCTTGCAAAAGAACTCAGGTGGACAATGATTGATGTCGAGGCTATGTCTGAAAAGAAAAAGAAAATCTGTGTTGGTGTTGGATGGCAAGAAGCATGGAGAGACTGAGATCCAGCAGTGCCACTGGGGAAAGAGTAACTTCAAAAGGGGTGTGTGTGTGTGTGTGTGTGTGTGTAGAACACCTGAACCTTAGTGCACTTAAACACACACACAAGAGAGAGAGAATTTATCCATGGGGAATTTAATTAGTCCCTGACTGTCAAGTAAACAATGAATTAAATAGGAAGGCATTTTCCCTTGTCAATGAAGCTTTGGGTTTAAAGTGGGTTTGGAGAGGACCTTGGCTGTGTTGAGGAACATAAAGAAAATAGAGTAATAAGTAGGACAAAGTGGTACTAACTAAAGCAACATCAGCCCAGGGAAAACAGTTGGAGATTGAAGTGCCCTCTTTCTGGGAAGCAAATAAGAAAGGAACTGAATTTAGAATATTATATAGTCAGCTGGTATGCTAACGTAATGATGAAGAGACAAAATAGGTCATAGAATTTAGATGCATTGCTTAAGGTAATGGTTTTCAAAGTGTGGGTCCTGAAAGAGGAGAATGAGCATCAACTTGGAACTTGTGCTCAAGAAATGAGAATTCTTGAGACTTCATCCAGATTTATCAAACTGAAACTCTGAGGATGGATCAGCAACTTAGCTCTTTGGGTGATGTAGATGCACACTGAATTTGAGAAACACTGTCCCAGAGATTTCCTAAATATTTTTCAAAAAGTATATGTATCTGGAAAAAAGACTGGATTTTTCAGCTGCTAAATGGAATGATAGCTTTGACCTGAAAGTCAGTGAAATTCTGTTTTGAAGTTACAGATTGATAAGGTTTGGGTATCAAAATTATATATGTTAATATGACTGCATTTAAACCCATGTCTGATTACTTATGATGACATTTTTATTGCAGAAAGTTACTATTTTCTGATTTAAGAAATTATTCACTAAAATTCCTTTTTCATATACAAAAAGCAATTATTTTAAGAAATATAAATTTCTATTACAGTAAAAGTTCAAACTAGTAAAATAGAGACAGACTTCTGAAGTCTAATTTTACATTTCTATAAATGAATTCAGCATCTCCCAAAATTTATTTAAATTCGGTTTCTGCAGTAAATGGAGGCCCATAAAATCATGGCAGCTTGATCATTAACTATTTGCTCAACTCAATTTAATTGCTGTTTAGACCAAAGATGACATCTAATAAACACATATTTTAAAACAGCTTCACAAATCAGTATTGCATTTACTGGTCACAAGAGACATCTTAAAAACAGACTATAGAAATAAATAGCAGAGTTCCGACGTGGCGCAGCAGAAATGAATCCGAATCCGCCTAGGAACCATGAAGTTGTGGGTTCGATCCCTGGCCTCGCTCAGTGGGTTAAGGATCTGGTGTTTCCATGAGCAGTGGTGTAGGCTGCAGATGCGGCTCAGATCTGGCATTCTGGGGCTCTGGTGTAGGCCGGCAGCAATAGCTCTGATTAGACCTCTAGCCTGGGAATCTCCATATGCCACGGATGCGGCCCTAAAAATACAAAAGACAAAACAAAAACAAAATAATGCAATCTGCAATTAAAAAATCATTCAATAAATCATCAATAAATAAATAACTAGCTAACTGTGAGTCTCTTAAAAGTGCCTTTACAAATGGTTAAAATGTGAAAGTTGATTTTAACATGGTAAAATCAGAATCAGGTGCTAGGTTTTATTACACTTGCCAAGTTATTTCAGCTGTACTCATTTCATGAAGTCCCACTCAGATAAAATATTAGTAGCAACTCTCCCTTCTGTTTACCAACCAACAGATAACCTGGCTAGATACCTTTCATCTTCTCCATTTGCATCCTTCTTTCAGTGTGATTTGTCTTAAATAATTTTTAAGCTTTGTGAAAAGTTTTATTCCAAATACTACTACATATTTCCTTTTATGTAAAGTGGCTATTATACAAGTAATTTAGCTTAATAAAACTAAATCCAGAGTTCCCACTGTAGCTCAGCAGGTTAAGAACCCAATATAGTGTCTGTAAGGATATAGGTTTGATCCCTGGCCTCACTCAGTGGGTTAAGGATCGAGCATCCTACAAGCTGTGGTGTAGTTCGCAGATCAAATCCAGCATAGCTGTGGCTGTGGTATAGACCTGCAGGTGTAGCTTTGATTCAACCCCTAGCCCAGGAACTTCCATATGCCTCTGGTACAGCCGTAAAAATGAAACAAACAAACAAACCCCCTAAATCCAAAGCTATTAATTTAACAAAATATTCCTAAACTAGGATTCTAAGTAATGGAAAGTATTTGATGGAATATAATTAACCTCTCTTTTTCTTACGTGAAATTATTAATACACTCTAATCAGATTTTTAGGGTTTTATACTTTTTTCTTTTACTAACATCACAATATTTATTATACTATCTGCATTGAAAAATTCAGGTGATATTTTTAAATCTTAGACTTTTTTAAGACAATAATCACTTTTGCAAAAACTCAAATACAATATCTCAGTGTCTGTCATGGCCAAAAAATCCTTATCTTGTACAAAATCATTTTTGGCTGAATTCATTTAAAATTTAATGCAATCAAGCATAAATAAAAATGACATATGCATCAAAAATGGACCATCATAATTATTTTGAAACTTACTTACTGACTCTATATCTTGGATTAGTAACAAGATAATAGTTTGCATTGTCATCAATACTATCAGATTGCCCTGTAATTAGCCATTTTTATCACCCAATCTCATAATAGATAAATACTAATAACCTATTTTGCTAAGTTGTCTGGAAAGATGTAATTCATTCATAGACAGTACAGTTGAAAAAAGCACAAGAGGGGAGGGAGAGGGAGTGGGATGGACTGGGAATCTGGGGTTAATGGATATAAACTATTGCCTTTGGAATGGAAAAGCAATGAGATCCTGCTGTATAGCACTGAGAAATAAATTAGTCACTTATGATGGAGCATGATGGAGGACAATGTGAGAAAAAGAATGTATATATGTATGTGTGACTGGTCACTTTGCTGTACAGTAGAAATTTACAGAACAAACTGTAAATCATCTATAATGGAAAACATAAAAATTGTTAAATTTTTTTTTAAATTTTAAAAGGTACATGACATTGATACACCAAATGCTAATTGAGCAATACCATTAATTTGCTAAAATATGCCTAAATTAACTCATCATAAATGAAATAAGCATAATATCAATGAGGAGAAAGCAAGGTAAGAATCAGAAACATTGTCTTTTCATTATATTTACTGTCCACCTGAGTTGATTATATTAGAAACATATTTGAAAGTTCTTTTGTTATTATCTGATGTCATGACATGCAGTAAATATATCTGTATAATTCTGCATCCAACACAGAGCCAGGTAACAGCATTTAACTTCCCTGCAACACACAAAATCTGACAGGTTGCATTGTTTTTCAGGTCAACCTGGAGCCTCTGATGTATCTACAAAATGAACAAATATTCAAAAATCATGCTACAGAAAACTTTTATTCATTCTGTCATCTGCCTGACACAAGGGAATGCTATGCTGAAACTTAATATGGCATGTAAGGGGTGTTAAAATAATGTCCTGATTGCCGAATTCATATTATTCTCTCACTAGGGAGCCATCAGCCTCATAGATTAAATAAAAATAAATAAGAGAAGAATCCATTCTTGTGGTTGCCAGCCGCAAATAAATTAAAAGCTGCTTCCTTTTTAACTATGTTCAATTGTCCTTGTCCACAGGGACCATGCTTTGGAAATGTAAAAGAATATATTTAGTTCCTGATGAAAGAATAATAATTTGGTAATTTCTCCTAGAAAAAAAGAAACATTAAAGCTATGGTTATACAAAACCATTTTCTTGTCTATAAAAAATTTCAGATTTAAGACTAAAATGCTTTGGAAAAAATTATCGCAACACCCCAGTGGCACAATGTTTTAAATACCTCATTTAGAAAGAAGAAACAGAAAAAACTGAAGCATACATATGCTAACAGGCTTTTCTGATCTCCCAGAAGTCAGCAATGGAACTGAAACTGTAATTCTTGATATCTCGGTGATCTTCCCAGCATAATGTTTTTTTTCAATCAGAAGTAATCTGAAGAAGGAAGAAGAAAGCCAAATTTTCACTTTGAAAAGTACAAAATAAGCTTTACATTAAAAGATAATAGTATAAGATGATCAGTGTTATTATGCAATATGAATTATTCTGGATTTTTTTTTTACTATCATTACTTTTTTTGTTTTAAAATAAACAAATAGGAAATTATGGCATTGTTGACCTCAAAAGGAGTTTCAAGTAATAAAAAACAAATAAAGGGGAAAAAGAGCAATTTTTATTTTTAAACTGTACTAAAGTAAATAACTTCATATGAGTCCAACTATATAATATAATTAAAATTTGTGTTAAAAATTCACATTACTTTCATTGTAGCATTCTTATTACAAAACTATTGAAAAACATAAGTAGTCATCAAAATACAATCTTTACCTGGAAATAAGGTGAATCTCTGTTCTTAAACAAGATCTTTCCAGATATTGAATCAAGCCAACCTAGTTTTTTTCTTTTATTAATTTTCATTTGCACTCTAAAATATCTGTAATATGTCTTTACATTTAATTGCAAACCTTAAATGTTTTCACATACACCTACAATTCAGAGTGTATATGCGCAGACTTTTTTCTAGTACCTATAGAACTCATATTCCTGTGCTATTTCCTTGTATTTGGTATAAAGCAAGCTTAACGAACATTCAGTTTGGACAGAGGGTTGGATATTATTGCTTGTATTCCCAATTAAAATTACATCATCTGTTATTCCCAGTCAGAAGATGTTGACATATCTTCCCGAGGAATGTAAACTGACTGCAGACCTCTCTTTTTCCAACTAGGTATATGAATTTTCATGCAGATTGTCAAAAGGGGCCTGTGAGATTCATTCCTCTAGAATACTGCATACAACTTTGAGAACAAGAAATTGATGTACTTGTCACATATAATAAACATTATAATAAATACTATTAGAATTTGCTACTCACTCTATGTATTTTATCTCAATACATAATGACCCTGCACTGTAGGCATTATTATTCTTATTTAAAAAAATAAATAAAACTGAAGCTCAGGGAATTAAAGTAGTTTGATTGATAATAAGTAGCTTCTAAATAGTACATAAGTACAACCTAATACTATTTGAAAACAAACTACATGCCACTCCAAATAAATATTTAGCTTCACCCAAAGTCGATTTTCTGATCATTGACATGAATTATAATTTCCTCTGATTTGTCCAAATTATAATTGTTCTATAGAGTCTCTTCTCCCTCAAAAAATTACCTCATTATCACCACTGAATACACGATACCCTTGGATTCCAATATAATAATACCAAACATATACCAAACATATACCAAAGCTGGTTCTATTGACTTAGCAGTTTTAATTTTTCCAGTACATGAAAACTTTTAAGAAAACTAATCAAATTCTATTTTATTTCATATGACCAGCCAATGGTCCAGAAATTTCACTTGTAGGTATTTATTAAATAGAAATAAATAAAGCATTAGCATTTCCATAAAAAGATTTGTAGGATAACACTTCATATCAGCTTTATTCATGATATGCAAAAACCGGAACCAACCCAAATCTCTATAAAGGGTAAAATGATTAAAGAAAGGAGGTTTTTCATCAAACAGTAGGATAATACTTTACATATTTAAAAAAGAAAATTGCTAGTACAGTAACATCAAGGATAATTCTTAAGACATCAAGTTGAGCAAAATAAGTCAGACAGGGAAGTCCCATTGTGGCTCAGGGAAATGAATCTGACTAGCATCCATGAGGATGCAGGTTTGATCCCTGGCCCCTCTCAATGGGTTAAATGATCCGGCATTGCCATGACCTGTGGTGTAGATCACAGATATGGCTCGGATCTGGCATTGCTGTGGCTGTGGTGTAGGCCAGCAACTACAGCTCTGATTCAACCCCTACCCTGGGAACCTCCATAAGCCATGGGTGCCGCCTTAAAACAACAAAAAGATTCAGACACAACAAAAAAGCACATAGTATGATTTCACTTGTATGAAAATCATTGTCCTAAGAATTGTGCTTGGATCCTAGAGTGTGATTCTGACTAGAAAGAAACACAAGGAAAGAATAAGAAACATGTTTTATATTGATATTTGAATGATGGTTACCCAATAGTATATATTTGTAAAAGCTGACCAATTTGTGAACTTAAAATCTATGAACGTAGCCATGTATTAAACACAACTCAAGAAAAATACGTGTCTTATTTTAGTAAACAATGTGCCCACGTCATGGTCCTAACATTCATTTCATCTCTAACATTTCTTATACATCAAGAAAAAAGTTAAAATCTGTAGGGCGTTTGAGAGTTTCAATTATCCATATGATTTATCAATAAAATAAGTTCAAAATTTTACAATTTTACAATTTTTGTTAGGATAATCAGGTGATGGTACTGCAAAAAATGTCAATGTGACAAAAAAGCTGCATCAAGACTTCCTGCTCTTCACAATCAACATCTAGGGAGTTATGTTCATCCCTAAAGATACCTTTGCTACTAACTCTTTTGAGTTAAAAGTCTTTAAAATACTGGAGTAGATCATAGAGTTTATTGATCCCTGACTCAGTTCTGAGAGAAGAGTAAGAAAGTCCTCTTAGTAGAGCAAATATATTGACATTATTTCCAAATACATCATAATGAATCCTCGTTTAAAATCTGTGTTGTTATTTTTCCAAGTGAAAACAAAGTCACTCAACAGAAACCTTTTCAGAGGAACAGTATCACAATTTTTTTTTGGTAATCATTGATAATTTTTACCAGGGAAATACTGCATGGATGAATATTATACTAGATTATATTTTATACGCAAAACAGAGTTAAACTAATACATCACTATGAGCAGGAATTCTGTGCCCTGAACAATCCACCAAAAAACTATTTTTTTTTTTTGTCCATGGCTTGTAAAATGTTTTATAGTGTATAAGTATAGATACAGAAATAAAGAATTTTCTGTTACATCATCACAATGCCATCTTCAAGCAGGCTGGCTGC
This sequence comes from Sus scrofa, assembly GCF_054392235.1. Classification (NCBI taxonomy): domain Eukaryota; kingdom Metazoa; phylum Chordata; class Mammalia; order Artiodactyla; family Suidae; genus Sus; species Sus scrofa. The sequence continues at coordinate 182,119,608 of NC_139383.1, read as the reverse complement.
ATTTTATAAGAATTGTTACAAAATAGTTAAGCACCAACATTTTTTTTTTCCCTAACAGAAATTGAATAAGGCTAAAAATTTTTTTTCTTTATTAGTTGATTACCTTAGCAAAAAGTGGACAGGATTAAAATCTGTAAGATTCTCAGGAGTGCCATTGCTGTTACTGAATGTTTTTTCACAGAATTATACTCCAAGCATATTTTGTTCTCTTACTGTTTCATGATAATAGGGTTTTTGTAGCTATATATGGGGTTTTGAAAATGTATATGTATGTATATACACACACACCATGAGGACATGAAGAATAAAATATTCTTCCTGTGCAGTTTTATGCAGATATTATAAAATCTAGAATGGTTCCAATAAATAAGTAAACTCTAGGACATCTTATTTATTAAAGCTTTTATACCCTGCAGGGGATAACTAATTTAATCTGACACTCTCCCCAGGGAAGGTGAAGAGGACAGTTAAAAAAAAAAAACTGAATAAGAATAAATAAATTAACAGGCATATATGAGAGATAATCTGTCATATATTAAATTGCATGCAATTTTCATTAAATAAAGTATTACTTCACATTTATTATGCTTTTATTATTTATATTCTACCTATTCCCTCTAACTACTAAAAAGAATTTTAGTCAACTTAAAATGAAACACATAGATAAAATTAAACTGTATGATTTAAGTTTATTGCATGTTAGAGTTCCCATCGTGGCTCATTGGTTGGCAGATCCGGCTGGGAACCATGAGGTTGTGCGTTTGGTTCCTGGCCTTGCTCAGTGGGTTAAGGATCTGATGTTGCTGTGCGCTGTGGTGTATGTTGCAGATGCAGCTCAGATCTGGCGTTGCTGTGGCTGTGGTGAAGTCCGGTGGCTCCAGCTCCAATTAGACCTCTAGCATGGGAACGTCCATATGCCATGGGCGTGGCCCTAAAAAGCAAAAAAAAAAAAAAAAAGTTTATTGCATGTTCATCCTTTGCTCTTTCATATTGAATCACAATTTTAGCAATGAGAAGATTTAAAACATCATCAACTTTGAGATCAAACTTGTGTACACACAGAAGTTAAAGTCTTGCTGCAAAATCTACAGTTACTAGTAGTCAGGACTAAAAGTCAGTTTCAAACTTCTCATTTAGGATTCTCGAAAGTTGAATATTTTCTTATAAATTCAATTTTACTCTAGCAATAAAATTCATGCAATTATACTTGATTTTTTTACATAAATTCTCCCAAATAGCTCAATGGAAGCATTTCCCCACCCTAATTCAGGCATCAATATTATCAAACATCTTGATTTTCTGTATTAAGAGAAAAAATTTAGTTATAGAGTTTATTCACTTTGTATGTCAATTGCTCAGCCTACTACCATATGCAATTTTCATTAAATAAAGTATTACTTCACATTTATTATGCTTTTATTATTTATATTCTACCTATTCCCTCTAACTACTAAAAAGAATTTTAGTCAACTTAAAATGAAACACATAGATAAAATTAAACTGTATGATTTAAGTTTATTGCATGTTAGAGTTCCCATCGTGGAAGGCATATTCTTGTATACTCATTTAAAAAGCACTCACATTGGCTTCTCACATTTCAAAATATTTTAAAATAGTATTTTTCATAACTACAAAAATATTATTTATATACTCGAAGATAAATAAATTATCTTTAGATGCCAATTGAGCACTAGAATAGGCTGAAAATTATAAATTAAGAAAAATAAATATCAATTCACCTATATCTAATGGAATCTAATGAAAAATGATACAAAAGAACTCATTTATAAAACAGAGGGAGTTCCCGTCAAGGCTCAGTGGTTAACGAACACGACTTGTATCCATGAGGGCGGGTTCTAAACCTGGCTTCCTTCAGTGGGTTAAGGATTTGGCATTGCTGTGGGCTGTGGTGTAGATCTCAGACGTGGCTGAGATCCCACGTTGCTGTGGATGTGGCTGTGGCCAGCAGCTACAGCTCTGATTCGACCTCTGGCCTGGGACCCTCCATATGTTGTTGGTGCAGCCCTGAAAAAATAAAATAAAATAAACAAAAAACCAGAAACAAACACACATTTTGAAGTCAAACTTATGATTACCATGGAGGGCAGGGTAAATTGAGAGGTTGGGATTAACACACGCACACACCACTATATCTAAAATAGACAACAAGGACCTACTATTTGGCACAGGGAGTTCTACTCAATGTTCTGTAATAACCTATATGGGGAAAAAAGAATGGATAGATGTGTATATACAACCACTTCATTTTGCTGTTTACCTAAAATGATTACAACATTGTAAATAAACTATACTCCAATAAAATTTAAAAAAATAAAAAGGGAAAAAGACGAAAGAAGTTTCTAAAAAATTCTTTGACTTTAAGATGCTTAAAATAGAGCAGGGTAAATAAAAATGTCTCAAATAGAAATACAAAAATCATCACTTCATTAAACAGTAACTAACATTTTATTTAATACATACATATTGGGTGCTTACGCAATATCCATGTGTACCCAGATTCAAACATACAGAAGTAAACAGGAAAAAAATTTTTTTTCCTATAAAGGCTACATTATGATGGAAAAAAAGCCAGATGAATGAGCAAATACACTGCAATGTGACAAATGCTCACAAGGGGTTACCTGTGCTTTTATAGTATAAGGAACTGAGTAAATGATAGAGTATCTAACCTAGCCTGCAGAGGACATGCAAGGTCCTGGGGAAAAGAGATGTCTAAGGATGGCTTAGAAATGCCAGATGAAAGCAATGAAGAATGATGAGAGTTCCTGGCACAAAGAATGACATAAGAAATGCCTCAAACTGAGAAAGAGCAGAAGAACATTTGGAGAAGAACAAGTGAAGTCTGAGCAGTTAAGCAAAGCAAGGCCTACTATGATTAACTTATTTAACATTTTAAGAACTGTGTTTTTTATATGTGAAATAGAATCAGGGTATCTTGGTTAAGGTCTACGGGCTTCACAAGAGATTTAGAGATATAGGAAGTCTGTAGTTACACATTGAATTTTGAGATGAATCTTGAAATAATAACACTACTTTGATAGGCAGGAATGGGAGCAGAAAGAAGTGAGGTTGCTTGAGAAAAGACTAAACATAATTAACATAAAAAAATCTTAAGAGAAAGTCAAATACCAATGATATCACCTATATGTGGAATCTAAAATATGCCACAGATGAACACTTCTGCAGACAGAAACAGACTCACAGACATGGAGAACAGATTTGTGGTTGCCAAGGGGAAGACAGGAGAGAGTGGAATGGACTGGGAGTTTGGAGTTAGTAGATGCAAACTATTACATTTAGAATGGATAAGCAATGAGGTCCTGCTATATAGCAAAGGGAAATATATACACTCTCTTGGGATAGAACATGATGGAAGATACTATGAGAAAAAGAATTGCATATACCTATGACTAGGTCAATTTGCTGTACAGCAGAAATTGGCACAATATTGTAAATCAATTACAGTTTAATTTTTTTAAAGTATCTCAAATTGCATAATTCATTGCTCTTTCAATAGAAATATGAGAAAAAAATTATGAGAAATATAAGAAAAAGTTGAAAATAATTCCTAAAACACATACTTGAGCATATCTAAAGGCTCTTAAATAGGCAGGTTGATGAAGTGTATATCAGAAGAGCTCATAGTATTTCCTGATTAAAAAAGTAATTCACTGACATATTGATTTAAATTTCAACATTAATAACGTTCTTAAGATTTTTACAGACACACACACGTATCAGAGGGGAAAAAAAACAGGATTCATATCCACCTTTAACATTCTCTAAAGGTCATCTCGTCCACTACATCATGATACTTTTCAAGCTAAGTGAATACTGAAAGTTCAAAAATACTAAAAGTATTCCTCATTTTCTTTCAAGCCTAGATAGAGGTTACCCTATAAGATAAACTCATGAAAAGGACATAAATATAAGTGAGAAGAATATAAACATTCTTATTAATTACAAATTATTCAAATGTAAAAAGCAATTTTATAAAAAACTCCCTCCACAATTCTGCAGATTCTATCTCATTTTGGAAAGTAATACTATGACATAGTATTACACACTTCAGCATATTTAAAATATCCTTTTCTATTAAAACAATAAAACTAGTATTGTCAGCAAGAAATACAAAGAGACATGAAACAGTGAAGTCAAGGGTCTTTCAATAAGATACTGTTTGCTAAACTGGGTTTAGGTTTAAAAAAAAAAAAAAATGGGACAGCAGTTCCTGTCATGGCGCAGCAGAAACGAATCTGACTAGGAATCATGAGGTTTCGGGTTTGGGTTTGATCCCTGGCTTCACTCAGTGGGTTAAGAATCTGGCGTTTCTGTGACTGTGGTGTAGGCCAGCAGCTATAGCTGCAATTCGACTTCTAGCCTGGGAATTTCTACATGCCAGAGGGTGCGGCCCTGAAAAGCAAAAAAGCAAAAAAAAAAAAAAAACCTTGGACAAATCACTGCCATTTATGAACATGTCATTTTAGTGGAAGAATGTTACTAAAAATGAAAGCATCACTTGTGTGTAAAAAGAGAAAAGCATTTTTTTTCAGTTTAGTGGTTTTATTGTAAGACTGGACATCATAGCAATGAACACAGAAACCTCAGTCGCAACACTTGGCCATGTGCACAAATATGAAATAATGAAACCACTGGTAATAGCAGATATCATGATGAAGTTGGAAATGGATGGCATTAATGGCAGCCCACAGGTATTGCTGTATTTATACCTCTTCTGCAGGTGTGGAGATTGTCAATCCTGTATGGTCTTAACTCAAATCTCAAACCCTCATCATTACTCAGCTATGATCTCAGTTACTGATCTTCTGGGAGAATGTTTCATTACCTATTCACCAACTTCTGGATATTTCACTCTCTATGCTCTACTTTTTCTCCATCAGAAGGTTAGTAGTTAATAATACTGGCTTTGGATTTTGACTTGGTGAGCCTGAACCCTGGCTCTTTGGTATCTAAGCTGTGTGACAAGTAGCAAGTTGCTTTTCCCATCTGTTCTTCTTTTCCAAAAAATCTGAAAATGAAGACAGTATTACCAGAGTTTAAAGATATTAGGTATAAATGACTTAATACATGAAAAAAGACAACAGTGCCTGACACATAGTAAGCATTAAATAAATTTAGTTGTTTTTAATTCATAATTCTTAAAGAATGGCTTATTCAAAGTATCTCTTTCTTCCTACTTCATCACAACCACTCACTGTCATGGCACCTCCTCTAACTCATAAATGTTTCATTTCTGTCTCTTTTGCTATACCTTCAGAACAATGTCTTAACAATTGCTTTTGATTTCACTGCACTTAAAAATCAGGGAATAATTGTTTTTATTGGTTTATCTGCTTAACACTTAATGCTTTAATTTCCTCTTTCTTGTACTGATGTTTTATTTAGCTGTAATAATCCCTAGGTAATTTTTGCTGAAAGGGTTTTTAGGAGGCAATCAATTCTCTGTCATTTTTTTTTAATAAAGATTTTTATTTTTTCCATTATAGTTTACAGTGTTTTTGTCAATTTATACTATACAGCAAAGTGACCCAGTCACACACATATACATTTTTATCTCACATTATCCTACATCGTGCTCCATCATAGTGACTAGATACAGTTTCCTGTGCTATACAGCAGGATCTCATTGCTTATCCATTCCAAAGGCAATAATTTTGTTCTATTAACCCCAGATTCCCAGTCCATTCCACTCCTTCCTCCTCCCCCTTGGCAACCACAGGTCTGTTCTCTGAGTCCATGAGTTTCTTTTCTGTAGAAAGACTCATTTGTGTTGTATATTAGATTCCAAATATAAGTGATATTATATGGTATTTGTCTTTCTCTTTCTGACTTACTTCACTTAGCATAAGAGTCTCTAGTTCTATCCATGTTGCCGCAAATGGCATTATTTTATTCTTTTTATGGCTGAGTAGGATTCTATTGTGGAAATATACCACATCTTCTTAGTCCAATCATCTGACAATGGACATTTAGGTTGTTTCCATGTCTTGGCTATTGTGAATAGTGCTGCAATGAACATATGGGTGCATGGGTCTTTTTCAAGGAAAGTTTTGTCTGGATATATGTTCAAGAGTGGGATTGCTGGGTCATATGGTTGTTCTATGTATAGTTTTCTGAGGTATCTCCATACTGTTTTCCGCAGTGGTTGTACCAATTTACATTCCCATAAACCGTGCAGGAGGGTACCCTTTTCTCCACACCCCCTTAAGCATTTGTTATTTGTGGACTTTTTAATAATAACCTTTCTGACTGATTTGAGGTGGTACCTCATGGTAAGTTTTGATTTGCATTTCTCTAATAATCAGTGATGTTGAGCATTTTTCATGTGTCTGTTGGCCATCAGCATATCTTTGGAGAAATGTCTCTTCAGATCTTTTGCCCATTTTTCAATTGGGTTGTTGGCTTTTTTGCTCTGAGTTGTATAAGTTGTTTGTATATTTTAGAGATTAAGCCCTTGTCAGGTGTATCATTTGAAACTATGTTCTCCCATTCCGTAAGTTGTCTTTTTGTTTTCTTTTTGGTTTCCTCTGCTGTGCAAAAGTTTGATTAGGTCCCATTGGTTTATTTTTGCTTTAATTTCTGTTGCCTTGGGAGACTGACCTAAGAAAACATTTGTATGGTTGATATCAAAGAATGTTTTGCCTATGTTCTCTTCTAGGAGTTTGATGGTGTCTTGTCTTACATTTAAGTCTTTAGCCATTTTGAGTTTATTTTGGGGCATGACGTGAGGGTGTGTTCCAGTTTCATTGATTTACATGTGGCCATCCCTGTCCAGTTTTCCCAGCACCAATTGCTGAAAAGACTGTCTTTTCCCATTTTATGTTCTTGCCTCCTTTGTTAAAGATTAGTTGACCATAGGTGTCTGGGTTTATTTCTGGGTTCTCTATTCTGTTCCATTGGTTTGTATGTCTGTTTTGATACCAGTATCACACTGTCTTGATTGCTGTGGCTTTGTAATATTGCCTGAAGTCCATGAGAGTTATGCCTCCTGCTTGATTTTTGTTCTTCAGGATTGCTCTGGCTATTCTGGGTCTTTTGTGGTTCCATATATATTTTTGGCTTGTTTGTTCTATTTCTGTGAAAATGTCATGGGTAATTTGATAGGGATTGAATTGAATCTATCGATTGCTTTGGGTAATATGGCCATTTTTATGATACTAATTTTCCCAACCCAGGAGCATGGATTTTCTTTCCATTTCTTTGAATCCTCTTTAATTTCCTTGATTAATGATTTATACTTCTCAGCATATAAGTCTTTCACCTCCTTAGTCAGGTTTATTCCCAGGTATTTGGTTTTTTGGAGTGCACTTTTAAAAGGTAATATAATTTTCTATTCCTTTTCTAATATTTCATTGTTAGTATAAAGAAATGCAACTGATTTCTGAATATTAATCTTATATTCTGCTACTTTGCTGAATTTGTTGATACGTTCAAATAGATTTTGATTTGAGACCTTAGGGTTTTCTATATATAGTATCATGTCATCTGTATATAGTGACAGTTTTACCTCTTCTCTTCCTATTTGGATGCCTTTTATTTCTTTTGTTTGTCTGATTGCTATGGCTAAGACTTCCAATACTATGTTAAATAAAAGTTGTGAGAGTGGGCATCCTTGTCTTGTTCCAGATTTTAGTGGAAAGGCTTTTGGGTTTTCTCCATTGAATATTACATTGGCTGTGCGTTTGTCCTAAATGACTTTTATTATGTTAAGGAATGTTCCCTCTAAACCCACTTTGGTAAGAGTTTTTATCATGAAATGTTTTTATCAGAAATGTTTTTTCTACATCTATTGGGATGATCATGTGGTTTTTGACTTTTGTTAAAGTGGTATAAGATGTTGATTGATTTGCGTATGTTGAACCATCCTTGTGAACCTGGGATGAATCCCACTTGGTCGTGGTGTATGATATCTTTTTTATATGTTGTTAGAAAAGGATTTAGATAATGAAAGCATATAGAAGAATTTCCTGTTGAATGCATAAATAGACCTATTTCACGTAGGCACCAACATGTGCTCTAATGTTTGTGTCTGCTAGCCATAAGGATGCTTGGCTTCCTTTTAAGGTTGTCTTCCAATTAAAATTAGCAAAATGACTCAACAATACTACCTTTTAATATACTGGTCAAGTGAAACACAGGATATTATCCAGAAAAATTGAGGGAAGAGAAGAATTGTCTAGATGTGGAAACAAAGAAAAGGAATGCTGAGCTCCTGAAGTAGGACAACAGGTTTAATATTCATTCCATATAGAATACTCCAAGTCACATGAAAAAGAAACACAAAGTGTTCTAGAATGCTGTAAATAAGTTCAAGAAAACGCTGATTATAGGTGTTCAATCGTTAATCTCAAATGTCAGTGGTAGTCAGTGACTCTTTGTTCAGAAGTACAAAGCCAGCCATGTGTACACATGGTCTCTATATGTTGCAAATATGTTTTTCTTGATGTATGAGTCAAAGAAATCATAGAAACCCTTCTGAGAATCATAAAAACTATGACACCAATTCCATTGACTTATTTGGCCACAAATGACCAGAGAGAATAACTCCAATACCCCTTTCAAATGACTAGAATCTTATATACACTGAGTGTCATGAATGGTGAGTAAAGAGTAGGTTATGCGATGGTGTAAAATAACCAGTTTGGTTTTCTAGGCAAGGGATTCTAGTAAAAAAATAGAGTGAACTCAGAAAAATTAGGGGGAAAGATTAAAATGTTCAGATAAAGATAAAATTGCATTCTATACATAAATATAGGCCAGACATATAAAAAATGATGGCAGAGGAGGTACTCAATGACTCTAATCGCTAAGAGTGTATAGGAGTCCTAGAAAAAGGTTAGAATTTACTGTTGTAAAACTTTAGTTACTGAACTCTTGTGTAGTGTTACTTTTCTCCTTTTTTCTTTATTGCTGACAACCAAGACATATGATAGATGAAGGTTACATGTACAACAAACCCCTATAGGCATTTCCTGATCGGAAGTAATTCCTAGCATAATTCTATCCTTTGTCATACAGATAAGAAATATACTAGTACAAAAATCTATGAAAAACAGCATTATAAGTACAATCTTGATTCTCAAAGTTATTAAAGAAGTAGACATTGTTGATTCTTCTGCCATATCTTCAACATTTTTCAAACACTCCAAGTTTTTGCATCTCAGGACTTTTGAAAATTTGGTTTCCTTTAACTTAATCTTACTTCTCTCCTGTATCATTTAGGTATCAGTTAAAATATCCCCTCCTCAGGAGTTCCCGTCATGGCACAGTGGTTAACGAATCCAACTAGGAACCATGAGGTTTCGGGTTCGATCCCTGCCCTTGCTCAGTGGGTTAATGATCCAGCGTTGCCCTAAGCTGTGGTGTAGGTTGCAGACATGGCTCGGATCCTGCGTTGCTGTGGCTCTGGTGTAGACTGGCAGCTACAGCTCCGATTAGATCCCTAGCCTGGGAACCTCCGTATGCTGCGGGAGCAGCCAAGAAAAGGCAAAAAGACAAAAAAAAAAAAAAAAAAAAAATCCCCTCCTCAGATGAGCCTGCATTTACCAGCTACATAAATCTGATGCAGCCTAATATTAATTATAAAAATAGCCTTTTGTTTTCTCTAGTGGAACTGTCATAATATGAAATATGCCTAGTTAATATTTTTGGTTGTCTGTGTCCCATTTATCTAATAAATTCTAAATTTCATGAGTATAAGGATTACATCTGTTTTGATAATCACTCTAGGAGTTCCTGTTGTGACTCAGCAGGTTAAGAACCCAGTGCTGTCTCTCTGAGGTTGTGGCTTCAATCCCTGGCCTAAATGGATTAAGGATCCAGCATTGCCATAATCTGTGCTATAGGTTGCAGATTTGGCTCGGATCCTGCATTGCTGTGGCTGTGATGCAGGCCTGAAGCTGGAGCTCTAATTTGACCCCTAGCCCAGGAACTTTCATATGCTGCAGGTGTGGCAATTAAAAAAAAAAAAAGATAATCACCCTATCTATAGAACATATGACTGTACATGACAGTTTATTATTTTAACCTGGTGCATACTTAGGGTATTATTTATGTCATTTTTTTAATCCTTAAATAAATTTAATAGTAATTTGGCTATTTAAAAATAATTAATGTATTAATCCTTAAATTTACTTATCAAATTTATGCTATAAAAATCTTTCCTAATTCTCTTATTTCTACTTTCATCAATTTATCTCTCCTGACTCCTTTTATATATCTTGTCTATTTACCTTCTTTGGGTGGTTTATATTTAGTTTCTTCATATTTGTTTTTGTCTTTGTTCATCCCTACCTTTCCTAATAATAAACGTATTACCTTTTTATAATAAAAAATTTATCTTGTTCCTGTCATCTTGCTTTATCTGTTATTATGTATTTCCTCTTATTGTATGTTACTGTTAACTTCATTTCCGGTGCTTGTATATTTAGTCAATTAATGCTTATAAAGTACTCAGTGTTTTGTGTGGATATATTAAAGTTGCTCTTCCTAAAACATCCCTGAACATGCATTCTTATAAATACCATTATTCAGAAAGAAGTTCAATCTCCTTTTATCTTCTACACTTTACTCCCAAAATAATATTATTATCCATATTATGCTTTCCACTAAGCTGCCATTTCAAAAATAATTTTGGAATTTTGATAATGAGATATATAACTGATAAGCCTCTTTATTAGTGCAGAGTACAAATCTGATATATATATTATTATTTCTGTTTCCCAAGTCTGCTAGCTGGAAGTCTCACATCTCCTCTCTGAAGTCTTTGACATATGATATTAATAAACTTACTAGAGCCAATGGGAATGAAATCTTTCTGTGAACAGCAAGCTGAGAGAGCAAACTGGAGCCCAATGCTGTTAGTGCTGTGGTCTCGCTTCTTACTGACCTACAGAGCCATATGGTCACAGACACGTACAGGACCTAGAGCAGTGCATCTAGGTCCTTCCCTCCTTAGCTTGTAGCTGTGCTCCATGTTGGCTGCCAGGTTTAAAACTGTGTTTGGTTTACATACACATGTTCTTCCAGAGATCTACTGTGGCAAGTTGGCTTGGTATGGAGAAACTTCTAGCATCGTCTCTACTGTGCAGAAACCAGACTTCTGATATGAACTTTTAGGTCTTTGTTTTAAACCAAGTTCAGAGACTAGACTCCTCATACCATCAGAGGTTTTGTTGCCCTTATTTATCTCTAGAACTTGATAAAACCATTATTATTCATTCTAACATGTCCCTCTATATAATCTATCATAATGTAAGAATTTGTGACCTTATTCCCTTCAGAGAAAGTCCTCCTGGAAAATAAAATCCTGGACTTCTTTAAAATAACATCAGTTAACAGAGCCAGAATATACTGAATACTACTGTGTAACAGATGTTAGTCTTAGCATTTTATGGGCATTCTCTCATTTAATCTTTATTATTATTTTTCAGATAAAGAAACCGAAGCACAAATAAATTGAGAAACTCACTAAATTTCATACAGTTAGTAAGAGATGGAACCAAGACTTCAACCAAGCTCTGACTCTGGACACCATGTGCTTAACTAGTAAACAAAACACTATACAAATACAAATCAGTGTAACCTGCTTGTCAGATCCCTACAGAACAAGAGAAACCTCAGCTCTGAGTGAATTCCACAGGGTAAAGGACTCATTTATCTAAGACAATAGATAGCCTACTATTTTTTACACTTTTTAACCAAAAGAGCTACAGAAGTTACCTTTTCAAGACAATTAAAATTTACTTAAAGTCAACCTTCCCCACTTACCAACAGAAAAATTACATAGAACTTTTTATTTAATTTACAAATGAATTTAGTTGAAGTCAGTATATTTATATCCTGACACTCCTATTTTTGCTTTCTTTCAAATAATTAGAAATAATGAATTTATATATACATGTGTTTTAATTGTAGTAAGAAAACTTAGAATAATCTTTATGGCACATACACTTAACAAACACACACTTAAGGGCTCTTAATAAATTTTTCTTCTTAACAAGTGGATAAAGTGGCATTTAAAAGAGGTTTAACTCTAGCGATGACAGAAGATGGTGATGATTGATGGATAGATAGATGGACAGATAGATCTCAAGTGGATCCAAGGTTTTATTTAAGCCCAAATCAAAGCAAATCATGCTTATAATCCTCTTTTTTGTGGCATCCCCTCAGACATAGCAAGCTACTCATCAAAAATTTCTGTGCCTACAGGATGGCAAGGATGAAAAATGGAAGGAGTCTTGATTCCTGTATTATAGTTCCTCTTCTATTCCTATCATCCCCTCAATCCAAACATGGAGTAATTAGGCATAGTGCCTGCTCTTGGGGTCATTCAGACTCCACCATTTGTTTCCCCATCTCCATAAGGCATTCAAAGCTGTGATAACGTCCCAAGATACCTTTCATAGGTCAGCAAACTCTCCCAAGTCAAAAGTGGCTTCCGTCACTTTTCTGGATTTCCACCTTCTCCTGAGCTTTGACCAAATAATGCTTCTCTGTCTTATTAGATCTGTGATATTTTCATAAAATCATTGTTTCTTAAATATTTTATGGTTTTGTTTAGTGAAAGATTGATTAATTAATTCATTATTATTAAAAGTGAAAGGAAGATTCACTTGAAGGAAATTTTTGTACCAGATACTATTAGAGCAAGTATTTTGTCAAGGTTGAATACCTATTGATTGATTGATTGATTGATTGTTAGGGCACACCTTTGGCATATGAAAGTTCCCAGACTAGGGGTTGAATTGCAGCTGCAGCTGCCAACCTACAACACAGCCATAGCAATGCAGGATCAGAGAGGATCAGAGCCTCATCTGTGACCCACACTGCAGCTCATGGCAATGCTGGATCCTTAACCCACTTAGCAGGGCCAGGGATCAAACCTGCGTCCTCATGGATACTAATCGGGTTTGTTACCACTGAGACACAGCAGGAACTCCCATTTTGTCAGTTTTTTAAAATGCTATATATCCCATTACGAAAATAAGACACTTTAATCAATGTTTGCTAAATGAAAGGATAAAAATTGTAAATCTAGTATATAAACCATTTACAACTCAGCAAGAACCCAATCTCAATTTTCAATTAATCAAACGTAGAGAGAAGCCACTTTAGTTCCAGTGTTGACATAAACTCTTAACAAATTAAAGACATTTAGAAACTAGAATAGGCTTTCTTGTGAAGTAGTAGTTTGAAATATTTGTCTCAATTTTATTGTACCTTTTATACAATGAGTACAAAAATAAGCATCTTCAAATCTAGAGAAGTTTTATTTCTTACCAAATTATAAAATATTCAATCATTTATCAAAGATCAAATTGGAATACCAGGCACACACACCTCCACATAGAAAGAGAGGGGGTGGGGAGAGAGAAAGTGAAGGAGACTAAGAAGAGTTGAGTTGGAGTTCCTGTTGTGGTGCAGTGGAAACGAATCTGACTAGGAACCATGAGGTTGCAGGTTCAATCCCTGGCCTCAATCAGTGGGTTAAGGATTCATGAGCTGTGGTGTAGTTCGCAGATGTGGCTCTGATCTGGTGTTGCTGTGGCTGTGGCTGTGGCCTATGGTAATAGCTCTGATTCAACCCCTAGCCTGGGAACCTCAATATGCCATGGGTGCAGCCCTAAAAAGACAAAAGACAAAAAAAAAAAAAAAAGAGAGAGAGAATAGTATTAGTGCCTTTTTAAAAGTCATTCAGAGAAAAATAGTATGCTCTTTTTATTACATGGCTCATACTTGTTTTCATTTCATTACAGACCTCAAATCCAAGAGAAAGAGAAAGATGTTGAGTGTGAACAACAACAGCAGAACTATTCTCATGTAACAAATATCCCTCTGAATTGACTATAAATGGGTACATTATTGTCAAAGGCTTAACCATTTATTATTTCCAGTCACCAATCTTCTGCAACCATACCAATTAGAAAACAAAATACGTAATCCCTTATTCAAAAAAAATTTATTTTATTTACTCTCTTCACAAATACTTGTTGAGTTTCTCCATGTTCCAGGCACAATTCCAAACACTGAAGATACAGAGGTGAATGAGGAAGACAACGCTGCCACTCCTAGGAAGTTTGCATTCAAGTATCCACAAGCAGACTGAGCAAACGAACAGACAAATGAGCTACTTAAAACCAATAATAAGTGTCAGGAAGAAAATAAATCAACATGAGGTGACAGAGAAGACAAGGGGACAACTTTACATTTGGTAGTCAAGAAAAGCCTCTTTTAGGAAACGACATTCAAACGCCGAGAGCAAACCATGCAACAATCTAGAGCATGAGTATATTAGGAAAAGGAAACGAGATGATGCAAAGGCTCTAAAGGAGAACAGGCTCTGGAAAACAGCAAAGGCTTCTCTGACTGAAGCATCCAGGACAACAGCACAATGTACATGGTAAAATTAGAGAAACAGGTAGGGATCACAGACAGCTTTGCCAGCCATATTTAAGGGTTTAGATTTTATTCTAATTGGAATGGGAAGCAGCTGGAGGGTTTCTGTAGGGGAGGGTTATAATCTGTTTGAGACTTGTACAAATTTTCTCCAGCTGCTGTGTGAATAATCAATAGGATTGTTCATTGGCAAGACTGGAACCAGAGAAAACAAGATTGTTGTTGCCTAGATCCTTCTGATCAACTGAAACAATTCCTACTAATGAAAATGTAACATTCATGAGAATACCTATAAAATTTAGGCATGAATTCATTTAGTCCATCAGGGTCAATTGCGATTCTTATTAAAAGATTCCACTTTTTTCAACTTCAGCATATCCCTTACCTGAAATGACTTAGCATCATAAACAAAGCTAAGGTTTCTCTACTATTAGCGTAAGCCAATATATCTATCTTTAAACATTAAAAAAAATTACATTCTCTCTCTAATTGGTTAACTTCCTTATTTTGTCTTTTGCTTTAGAGACCACTGAGAGAACATTTTCTTAACATTTTAAGTGCTTATGGATTCTTTCTTCAAAAAATGCACATGCACATGAAAATTTGCTTGTAGTTTCAAAGGCCTCATGCTTAAATTACATTTATGAAGTCAGTCAGCCCCCAAATTAGCAATCCTGCTATAAAAATCTGCCATGATCCTCTCTTAGTCTTGTCTTTTATTTGTTAAAAAACAAAATTCCACTGAGTACATTTTAAAGATCTTATTGGCTTTATTTAGCAATTCATGAATCAGGCAGTACACAATCTAGAAATAGAAAGGAACTTTGAAGAACTATACAAGAAAAGATATATTACAAGATACAGGGAGAAAGAATACAGAAATTTGGATTGGGCAAAAAAGATGTTTGGAGTTCCCAAACAGGGTCAGCAGTGTCTCTGCAACACCAGGATACAAGTTTGATTCCCAGGCCAGCACATTGTTTAAAGGATCTGGCATTGCCACAGCTGCAGCTTAGGTTGCAGCTATGGCTTGTAACTGATCCCTGGCATAGTAATTCCATATGTCTTGGGACAGCAAAAAAGGGAGGGGGAAAAAAAAAAAAAGAGGGATTGGTTATCTTAAGGTTATTTTTCTTAAGGCAGAGGGTTATCAGGAAGAGTATCCAACCAATGCTGGTTAAGTGTGTCCTGATTAACTGGCTTAAGTTTTTATTTCTGGGAGAGGCCAGAACTATAATTAAGTCTTGATTTGATGACATGAAGCTTGGCATAAGTGACTTTATTTGGGGCTATTATCTTGTATTTAACACATTAAAAAAGTTAAAGTGTTATTTTATACTTTAAGATAATAAATTTAAATTTATAGTGTATAGGTGCCTCCAAAATTAACATGATAAAACACATGATTCAGATAATATAGGATGATCAAAAAGCACAGTGGATTATACTGGAATCAGTAGTTCTTATATTGCTTATCATGCACATCACATGTTTGTCTTCATATCAAAGTGTTTCAAAAGAATAATAGAACATAAAGAATGAGCTTTGATTGTCAGAATAACATAAAAGTTGAATTCTCCTCTTATATCTCAGTAAATCTGGACCAAATTCTGTGATTTACTGGTAACCATATTTTGCTGAAGTGATTTTGAAAGATGAGAAATAATACAATGTGACCACACTTTCTAAATTTGATGATCACCTCAAAAATAAAGCACAGGGACTAATGAGTAACTCTGGTGATGGGATCATTCCTGTAAGTATCAGATGTTACAGGTTTCCTGCAGATTTGATAAATAGCATAATGTAACCATATTGTCAAGCTTCTGGACAACAAATCATAAGGTTGAACTGTTTTGAAAGACAAGCCACAAAAATTAATACTTAGAAGAAAAAAAGGACTCTATTTGCTCATATTTAAAAAAGTTTTTATTTCTTATATAAGTATGACTTAATAAGAACTCCCATTTTAAATCTTCAAATAGATCTCTTGGCATATATTTATGTTTAATAATCATCTAGCCAAGATGCATCATTTAAAAACAAAAATTAGATATATGATAGCAAACAGAGAAAAGATTCAATTCAATACACACCATGGAACAGACCTCAATCTCTCAGAGAAAAATTGAAAACCAAAATTGCATGAACCATAGTTATTAGGCTTTCATGAACTCTGTAAGTGCCATTATTGGGCTATTTTGATGTATTCTGTAATATTTCAAATATCGTAATTCAAAAAGTAAAAGACAGATAGCCCTACCCATTTCCCTCAATACTATATAAAATAATAATCTGAAAATTTTCTTTGCCATAATCAAACCATTAAAGGACTATGTGAATGTCAGTGAATAGTGAAAAATATATTCATATATAAATGGTGGAAAATTTTACTTAAATATCAACAAATAAAATAAATATTTAGTCTTGGTACACAAAATAGGCTTTTTACAAAATTATATAAATTAGAATTTTAAAATCAAGCATATAATTTTAAATGCATTAGAGGATATGGCTTTGTAAAAACAATACCACTCTGAAAAACTCATAGAAAATGAGCACCTTTTCATAAGCAGATGCACTGAACCTTCCTAGTCCACCTATAGTTTAAGCAAAGGATATTTTTAAAAGGAAGCCACCAAGAACAGTAGCAGTATTTGCAAAACAAGAAAAAGTATGAATATTCACTCTTAAAAAAATTCCAAAGGATGCCTTAAATCAAGTATTATTTGTGGAATTCCCTCATGGCTCATAGGGTTAAGGATCCCATGTTGTTACTGCTGTTGCTCTGGTTATAGCTGCAGCACGCAACAGTTAGAAACCTCCATGTTGGCTGTAGGTGTGTGGGTTGAATTCTGGGTTTTCTATCCTGTTCCACTGATCTATATTTCTGTCTTTGTGCCACCCACACAGCTGTGATGACTGTTGCTTTGTAATATAGTCTGAAGTCTGGGAACCTGATTCCTCCAGCTCCATTTTTCTTTTTCAGGATGGCTTTGGCTATTCTGGGTCTTTTGTGCTTCCAAACAAACTTTAAAATATTTTGTTTGAATTCAACCCATGCACCTACAGCCAACTAATCTATGACAAAGGAGGCAAGAATATACAATGGAGAAAAGACAGCCCGTTCAATAAGTGGTGCTGGGAAAACTGGACAGCCACATGGAAAAGAATGAAATTAGAACACTCCCTAACACCATACACAAAAATGAACTCCAAATGGATTAAAGACCTAGATATAAGACCAGACACTATAAAAATCTTAGAGGAAAACATAGGCCAGACACTCTCTGACATAAACGACAGCAACATCTTCTCAGATCCACCTCTTAGAGTAATGACAGTAAAAACAAAAATAAACAAATGGGACCTAATCAGACTTAACAGTTTCTGCACAGCAAAGGAAACCCTAAACAAAATGAAAAGACAACCCACAGAATGGGAGAAAATCTTTGCAAGTGATTCAACTGACAAGGGATTAATCTCCAAAATTTATAAACACCTCCTACAGCTCAACACCCAAAAACAAACAAGCCTATCAAAAAATGGGCAGAAGATCTAAACAGACAGCTCTCCAAAGACGACATACAGATGGCCAAGAAACATGAAAAGATGTTCAACATCACTCATTATTAGAGAGATGCAAATCAAAACCACTCTGAGGTACCACCTTACACCAGCCAGAATGGCCATCATCCCAAAGTCTAAAAACAATAAGTGCTAGGGGGGGTGTGGAGAAAAAGGAATCCTCGTACACTGTTGGTGGGAATGTAAATTGGTGCAACCACTGTGGAAAACAGGATGGAGATTCCTCAGAAAACGAAAATTAGAACTACCATTTGATCCAGCAGTCCCACTCCTGGGCATCTATCCAGAGAAAAGCATGACTCACAAAGACACATGTACTCTGATGTTCATTGCAGCGCTATTTGCAATAGCCAAGACATGGAAACAACCTAAATGTCCATCGACAGAGGAGTGGATTAAGAGATGTGGTACATATACACAATGGAATATTACTCAGCCATTAAAAGGAATGAAATACCAGCATTTTTTGCAACATGGATGGACCTAGAAATTATTATGCTAAATGAAGTCAGCCGTACAATGAGACACCAACATCCAATGCTTTCACTGACATGTGGAATCTGAAAAAAGGACAGACTGAACTTCTTTGCAGAACAGATACTGACTCACAAACATTAAAAAACTTATGGTCTCCAAAGGAGACAGTTTGGGGGGTGGGTGGATGTGCTTGGGCTGTGGGATGGAAATCCTGTGAAATCATATTGTTACGATCATTATACAACTGCAAAGGTGATAAATTCATTTGGGTCATAAAAAAAAAAAAAAATAGAAACCTCTGTGTTAAATTAATTGAACAAGGAAACTATTAGGTTGAGGTGGTTCTAAGGACCTGGGGGTCAACATGGCAAATCAAAATCAAAGCCTTTAAATGTTTCAAGGTAATGGAATTGAAACCTAAGGATAACCAATCACAGTCAACCAGGCTTTAAGCTGTAGCCAATAAAAATTTTCCCTATTTTGCTTCTACATTTCTTCTGCAAAGGTCCCTCCCCAGCTCCTTGGGTGGTGTACTCCTAACCACTTCCTGATTGGTGCTCCCCAATTTGAATGGATTTTTACTCAAATAAACGTAAAAATTTTAATAAGTTTCAGTTTGTGTATTAACAGTGTATGTATTTTGAGACAAAGTACAATTGTATGTAGTTTTTTTTAAAGTAATACCAATTTTTTATGTCACAAAATTTAGTTAGTGCCTTCTGTGTTCATAATATCTAGATGAATGAAATGGAAAATCCCACTATCAGAAAGTATCATCTTCAAAAAATATACTAAATATATTTTAAAAATACATTTCACATATATAAATTGTTCCATGTCTGTTCCTTAATTTTTCTACCAAGTCAGCCTAAAATGGCCATCATTCTGGTCCCTTTCTCTACCTCCCCATGAAATTATTTATTCATTTTACACATCCCCGCTGAACCTAACTCTCAGAAAATAGATTCAATTTGTGTTTGGCAATGGAAAGGGAGGGTGTTAGTCTTTCTCACCCTTCCAGGTAAAATATCTCCAAGACAAATAAACCTTTTGCTTGCTAATACAGACCATATCTGAATTTGATATATACTTTAACAGGGACTATGTCTCTTTTCTCTGTTGGATCAAAGATGGTCTCCCTAGAATGGGAAAGGGAAAAGGACATAAAAATCGGAGGAATTGATCTTGCCACTTAATTTCAGTCACTGCGTACACCGTGATGACTGTGAAGTGAAATGAGGGAGAGGGGCTAAAAGGTAATCAAAGTACAGTCTGTCCCCAAGAAAAGGTCATGGATCAGTCAGTGAGCAAATAATTAAAATTCATCTTGACAAATTGTTATATAAGAGGAAGTGACAGGCACAGTCACTCCTGCTGTGAAAGACTCATGAAAGTTTTAAAGAAAATAACAGACCTAAAGCATTAAGGGTTCTTGAACTAACCCTGAAGAATCCATGATTTATGACAAAGAAAAGTATGGAGTTCTCATTGTGGCACAGTGGGTTAGAACCCTAAACTTTCTCTGTGAGGAATGAGGATAAGGGTTCAATCCCTGGCCTTGAACAGTGGGTTAAGGATCCAGCATTGCTGCAAACTGTGGCATAGGTTGCAGATGCAGCTCAGATTCTGTGCCTGTGGCAGAGGCCAGCAGCTGTAGCTGTGAATTGACCCCTAGCCTGGGAACTTCTATATGATGCACAGTCACCCGTAACAGGGGAAAAAAAAGGAAGCAAAGTCACAACATTACAGATCACAGATCATAAGATTATTAGGGGAACTTTTAATATGTTCTGAAATTAAATAGCAGATTCCAAAGGCAATAAACTTCAAAGAAACATCCACTCTCCTACATGTGTTTTCCAGAGGAGCAAGGGTCTTTACCAAACAGAAGATCCACAGCCAGCCCTAATGCATGAGACCTGCTCAGTACATTGAACACACCTAGTGATTCCAATCCTCATTACTTCCTTTTCTATGTCCATTTAAAACTAAAACTGCAGGAGTTCCTGTGGTGGCTCAGAGGAAGCAAATCTGACTAGCATCCAGGAGGACTCAGGTTCAATCCCTGGCCTCGCTAAGTGGGTTAAGGATTCCACATTGCTGTGGCTGTGGTGTAGGCCAGCAGCTACAGTTCGGATTCAACCCCTAGCCTGGGTACCTCTATCTGCCATGGGTGCAGCCCTAAAAAGACAAAAACAAACAAACAAGCAAACAAAAAAAACCTAAAACTGCATGTAAAATAGCCATGAGTACACATATCTGATAATTAGGATGTTACGTCATTAAAACTATCAATGTAAAAAATGACTCATATTTTATTTTTAATGGCAAGGAAACAAACATTCAGTTTATCCAATTTTTAAAAAATATCTGTAAATCATTAAGATCAAAACCTAAGAGAAGATAATTCAAAACGCTTTTCCCAAAGTGACAAAACTGACATTGCTATCTGATCTATTAGGACACTATACCTATTCTTTACCCTATGGAAGATTCTCTAGAAGCAACAGGGGTTCCTTGATGAGCTCACTCAGCTCTTGTTTAGTTTCAGCTCACAGATTCAAAGGTAATACAAGCAACAAAAAAATATGATGCTACCCTTAGCACATTTACACAATGTAGAGAGTACAACAGACAGCTGTGTAATAATCAAACCTAAAAATGTCTGCTATTATATTAATAGTGTGAGAAATCCATGAGAAAAATTTAACAAGGAGGAAATTGGCAAAAAGTTCAGATATAATGCTCCATTAACTAATGGAAATATGTTTTGAGGGGAAATGTGATTTAAAAGAATGATATATATGAAACTGTTGATCAATGTTCAGATCATCCAAGCAAAATAACAAAGTAGAAGAGTCCCATTCCAAGGAGATATATTAAATATATAAAGTAAACAGCATTGTCAATGGTGTATGGCAGGAATTTTTTTTAAATGTTATCTCCCATACAATTAATACTTATAATCTTGTTTTTGATCATTAAAAAATAGTTTTAGGCATAGCACATGTTTATTATTAATCTTAAACCATATAATTAAAAAAAAACAATGGGAAACTTTGTTTAAGTAAGAAAGTTTACACAAACTTATTAATATACTGAAAGTGGAGGGAAGGGAGAGAACAGTTCTGATAGATGGAAATTGTTGTACATCTATGTCTGTCTGTAAGGAAACAATCATTGCTTAATTCAGAAAAAAAGATATCTAAAATAAATGAAATTCCCACTGTTATAAGATTTCCCATTATTTTATATGATAAAGACATTTCTAAAATGTAAAATTTATCATTTTATTCATTCATGAAAAAATATTTACTGTATTTCTGCTACATGCCATGAACTTTACTGGACACTAGAGATACAAAAGCAAGATTTTAAAAATCTAACTTCTTGGGGCATATGGTTTACATAGCTCATAATTTATGAAATAGATAAAAATAAAAAATTAACCAAATATAAAAATGCTGGTTTTATGACTGTGACAAAAGAGAATCAGGTGATGCCATCAGTACTTCTAATAATAAGATCTAAATTATAGAAGTATAATGTTGCTATAACAAATTACCAGAAATTTAGTGGCTTAAAACAGCAAACATTTATTATCTTACAGCTCTGGATGCCAGAAGTCTAAGATTAATTTCACTTGGGCTAAATTCACAATTTTGGGAGGGCTGTTTCCTTCTGGAGCCTGTAAGGGGAAAATTCATTTCTATGCTTTTTTTAGCTTCTTATGGCCTCCTATGTGCCTTGAATATGGCCTCTTCCCCCATCTTCAACAGCAATCACTCTAATCTCTACTTCTGTCATCGCATAGCCTTCCTCTGTGACTCTTACTGACTCCCTTCCCTCTTAGAAGGATCACTGTTATTATACAAACAATCTAGGATAATCTCCCCATTTCATTATCTTCAACTTATAATATTTACGAAGTCAATATAAATATTTACGAATTATAATTTATATTATATTATAATATAATATTTACGAAGTCACTTCTGCAATATAAGGTAATATTCACAGGTTCTGGAGATTTAGGCTTTGGATGTATTCAGGAGACCATTATTCAGCTAACCACAGATGATAACAGAAAACTCTGCGGGAATGAAGTTTGATCTTAGATCTAATGGATAAAATGTTAACCAGAGCAAGAAGAAAATGTGAAAATACAGTATTCTGCACTTGATGAAAGGAAAGATGTTAATTTAGATAATGCTAGTATAGACTACAGGGAGAGGATTTTTCCAGATAATCCAGAAAAGACTGGACTCGACTTATAATCTAAACAGAAGTCTTGGGTGCAGCATAGACAAGATTTTCCTTGTGAGGTAGAGCACATGCTAATGGGGGAGTGGAGTGGAGGCAGAAAAGTAACCAAATAGGAGTTTATTTCAGTAATCTGTGCAAAAGATATTGGTGGCTCTGATTTAAGTTGGTGTGATAAGGTAAAAGAAAACCATACAGTAGATTGGGAATTATTTAAATGAGAGGTAGGGAGAATGACTGTGTATTTTATTTCACAAGTTAGGAACATTTTGAGAGTGAAAGAGAGCTACAAGTAACTTACACGGTATGTATATATACATGGAGATTAGGAAGGTTCTGAGCATGACCTAAAAGATACCGAATATAAACAAAACCTGAAAGGTTTAGAAAAGCTATAGATGTTAGGTGGGATCTTTTGGAGGCTAATCCCAAAGATATACTTGTAATTACATTACATTTCAAAACAGTTAAAAGAAGGATAAACCCATTGTAGAATTAAAGAATTATTGAACATATTTAGACAGAATTCAGGTGTACATCCTAAAGCAAATATGATTCTGGTTCTCTTCATTTTCTGTAAATTGCCTGAGGCTAAAATGAAGCCTCACAGAAGACTACACTCAAGTTTTGACACAAAAAACAGATTTGGACCCAGAATACACTAATTCTTGGCAAATAAAATAAATAGATACTCATATCATCAAAAGGAAAAGGTACCTTTAAATATAGTAAGCTGAAAGGACATTGGAAAAATAATTAGCCCATATTACCTAGCTATGTGACTAACATATATAATATCATATATGTGTGTGAATATATGTATATATATCTTTATTTTCTCATATTATATATTATAATGACTCATATATTATATATAATATACATCTATATATACAACACAATATCTATTTTTATGAGGAAACATAAAAATACTCTGAAAGGAAGCCCCATACCTAAGTTCCAACTTTGCCCTTAAACTAAAATGAAGAGAAATATTTCTAAATATTGCAGAAGATAATTTAAACTTTAATTGTATTGTTATTGAGACTACAAAATTATCTTTAAATAATTCTATTGTCATACAAATTCTGTCTCTCTCAGACAGACATTAAATAGCTTTGTAACAACTTGCTGCTAATTCAGAAATTTCACTCCCACATTACTCCCAAACATTAGGAATGATAAAAGAACAAATGGAATTCTCAAACTAAAATACCAAAGGTCAGAGACACTTACAATTCCATGGTACAAGGTAATGCCATTAGCTTTATTGATAAGCTCAACTTGTCTGCAATTCATTGACTCTCTCATGGTTAAGTAATAAGCCAACCTATGAAATAGAAATGGTTGACTACTTTAAGGCAATAGATTGCATATATTGACATTGGTATGTTAGTATTATGAAGTATATATCGTGTCTGATCATCAGTCTTTCTTCTCCATCTTCCCGAACACTTTTATATGACCTAAATCTTGATGATCTAGTCTTTTAGAAGAGATACCAGACAAAGATAGCTCTTGAACTGCAGTTGAAACGACCATTTCAGGTAATGTCAACAATTTGAAAATCAGTAAAATTACAGAAATTTGACCTTTGGGTCCACGATTTTCCATAAAAGAGACATAAGTCATCCTTAGATCAGTGGAAGAGTATCTCAATTAGACAACTTAAGCTGAAGATTTTTAGGAATCAAAAGCAGATGATCTTTGGCTAACAAATAACTTACACTCAAGACCTAAAGAATAAGATAAACATGAATGGTACCACAAACTATTAAGTTTCAATACACATGCATATGTTTATTTTTATAGCTATTTTCTTGCCCCTTTATTGGTTTAATATCCTGGAGAAAGATTCTTTTATGATTGGCTAGAGAACACAATCCAACCAAATAATGGATTTGTGCCTGATCCCTTTTAGGGTCGACCTAGCTCCCGTTAGTACAAGATCTTTTTAATAAGTGAGTTTGTTTCCTAGGCAATTGGATTTACCTCAAATGTAATTTTTATGAGAAAACATCATAGGAGGCCAGATATCCCAAATCCTAAAATCTCCTATTATGTAACACCAAAGGAGAGATTGATACATCTACTAAAATCATACTTGGGTACCTTTTAGACTTTGTAGACTTTATAATTGACTTACACAGAAATAGAGATTAGAAAAGGTCCTCAGGAAAATGATATATATGTGGAAGCTGATTCACTTTACAAAGATGTCTCACCACCTAAACTCAATCTCATGTTCTGCTTTGATCTGATAATCTCTGTACTATAAATCTTATCACCTGTGTACCAGTTCATTTTTTAGGGGCACCCAATCTGTTCAATACAATTCAGAAATCCCATAAAGGTATTTTGGCCAAAATCAGATAACTGGATGCCCACACCCCATTAAGTGGTCATAGATTTGATCCAGAAAAGCCTATTCTACAAAAACCTATTGGCCAAAAGGATGTCAGTGATGAGTTTCTTAGTATATTGATGTATGAATTCAGTTCAATTTTTGATTTTACCTAGAGTCCACTTTGGCTCATCAACTTTTCCTATTAGCAAAGGAAATTATCTTAAGATAATTAAATTGAAGAAAGAAAACATTGGTTTCAATTTGAGACTCTAAATTGTAGCACTGGAAAGGAATGTCATGTCAATTTATTTTGTCTTCCAGAGCCCTTAATGCTTATATAAGGCCTGAAAATTGGATTGGGAGGGGAATCCAATGTGAATTTTGCATAGAATGTAGACAATGCCACAAAAGCCATAAATTTTCCCACCCTTAAAACTCACTAGGTTGGATACATTGTGCTTCAAGAGAGGAGTTCTAAATATAACATTGTCTTTCAAGGTAAAATCTGAGTGATTTTGCACTGATCAGGGCCCTGTGGGGTTCCTGGGCACAAAACCCTTTCTGTATCCCCATTTCTTGTTTTTTTAGGAAATGAGCCTCATTCAGCCTCCATGGCCTTTCCCAAGTTCCAGCGGGATAGGTTCAGGCAGTTGCTGGTTGGGGAAGAGAGATGAAAGAGGAAAGGAGAGGATGCAAAGATAAGGGAAGAATAGTCAGGCAACAATAGTACAGCCTTTGGACAGAACCCTAGTTCCCCCTCAAGGGATACACGTAATGATGTAGGCATCTTATACTGCTAAGAGAAAAGTTATATTCAGTATGCTTCTTTTAGAAATGAATACTTTAAATCTAAATAGCTTGAGGCCCTTCCTTGTGCTTCTCTCTCATTTGATTGTATCCTAAACACAATCACCTGTAAGCAAAGATTAGGCACCCTGAACACAATTGCCTGTGGGTTAAAGATTATTAACACATGATGTTTTTAGGAACTTTCCTAGTTTGTTCTAATCTCTGATCACGAGGCACTTTTCACAAGTACTGTTATTCTATGCAATAACCCAGAAGACCACCACCAGGATCATGCAGAGAACTCCTGGTACCAGCCTCAATGACTAATATCCCCCAAAAGAAAGAAGAATGCCCCAATACTGATCCTTACCCCAAACCCTGCTTTTCTCCTTTTTAACTATAAGACTCCCTGCAACTCCTCACCAAAGGAGGGCACAGTCTCTAAGGCATAAGCCTGCTGTGGCCTCCTCTGCCTGGCAAAGTAATAAAAGCTATTTTTATTCCACATTTTTATTTGGCACCAAAGGCCAAGTTTTGGCAACAATCTTAGACAAAGAACGTTGCACCTAGTCTCTAGAAATATTCTTGTATCTTTACTATTACTAAAAATATTCAGAAAACAAAGAAATCAGGAAAATAGGTAAATTGTCTAGTATTCCCAAACTATTTTCCTCAGGGTGGTTCAAACCAGGAATTGGATCCATTATCTTGGGTAAATATGGGCATGTTAGTGTGCTAATTCAAAGTACCCAATCCTTTGACAAAATCCAACACCCATTTCTGATAAAAACCCTTAAGAAAGTGGACATAGAGGGAACCTACCTCAACATAATAAAGGCCATATATAACAAACCCACAGCGAACATCATTCTCAATGCTGAAAAGCTGAAAGAATTCCCTCTGAGATCAGGAACAAGACGAGGATGTCCACTCTGACCACTACTCTTCAACATAGTTGTGGAAGTCCTAGCCACAGCAATCAGAGAAGTAAAAGAGATAAAAGGAATCCAAATTGGAAAGGAAGAAGTAAAACTATCACTGTTTGCAGATGACATGATACTATACTTAGAGAATCTTAAAGACTCTACTAGAAAACTATTACAGCTCATTCATGAATTTGGCAAAGTTACAGGATACAAAATCAATACACAGAAATCGATGGCATTTCTATACACTAACAACGAAAGAGCAGAAAGAGAAATTAGGGAAGCAATCCCGTTTCCCATCACATCCAAAAGAGTAAAATACCTAGGAATAAACCTACCTAAAGAGACAAAAGACCTGTACTCTGAAAACTATAAGCCACTGATGAACGAAATCAAAGATGACACAAATAGATGGAAAGACATACCAGGCTCCTGGATTGGAAGAAAAAATATTATCAAAATGACTATACTACCTAAGGCAATCTGCAGAATCAATGCAATCCCTATCACATTACCAAGGACATTTTTCACAGAACTCAAACAAAATATTTTAAAGTTTGTTTGGAAGCACAAAAGACCCAGAATAGCCAAAGCCATTCTGAAAAAGAAAAGTGGAGCTGGAGAAATCAGGCTCCCACACTTCAGACTACACTACAAGGAAACAATCATCAAAACCATATGATACCGGCACATGGACAGACATATAGATCAGTGGAACAGGATAGAAAGCCCAGAATTCAACCCATGCACCTACAGCCAACTAATCTATGACAAAGGAGGCAAGAATATACAATGGAGAAAAGACAGCCCGTTCAATAAGTGGTGCTGGGAAAACTGGACAGCCACATGGAAAAGAATGAAATTAGAACACTCCCTAACACCATACACAAAAATGAACTCCAAATGGATTAAAGACCTAGATATAAGACCAGACACTATAAAAATCTTAGAGGAAAACATAGGCCAGACACTCTCTGACATAAACGACAGCAACATCTTCTCAGATCCACCTCTTAGAGTAATGACAGTAAAAACAAAAATAAACAAATGGGACCTAATCAGACTTAACAGTTTCTGCACAGCAAAGGAAACCCTAAACAAAATGAAAAGACAACCCACAGAATGGGAGAAAATCTTTGCAAGTGATTCAACTGACAAGGGATTAATCTCCAAAATTTATAAACACCTCCTACAGCTCAACACCCAAAAACAAACAAGCCTATCAAAAAATGGGCAGAAGATCTAAACAGACAGCTCTCCAAAGACGACATACAGATGGCCAAGAAACATGAAAAGATGTTCAACATCACTCATTATTAGAGAGATGCAAATCAAAACCACTCTGAGGTACCACCTTACACCAGCCAGAATGGCCATCATCCCAAAGTCTAAAAACAATAAGTGCTAGGGGGGGTGTGGAGAAAAAGGAATCCTCGTACACTGTTGGTGGGAATGTAAATTGGTGCAACCACTGTGGAAAACAGGATGGAGATTCCTCAGAAAACGAAAATTAGAACTACCATTTGATCCAGCAGTCCCACTCCTGGGCATCTATCCAGAGAAAAGCATGACTCACAAAGACACATGTACTCTGATGTTCATTGCAGCGCTATTTGCAATAGCCAAGACATGGAAACAACCTAAATGTCCATCGACAGAGGAGTGGATTAAGAGATGTGGTACATATACACAATGGAATATTACTCAGCCATTAAAAGGAATGAAATACCAGCATTTTTTGCAACATGGATGGACCTAGAAATTATTATGCTAAATGAAGTCAGCCGTACAATGAGACACCAACATCCAATGCTTTCACTGACATGTGGAATCTGAAAAAAGGACAGACTGAACTTCTTTGCAGAACAGATACTGACTCATAAACATTAAAAAACTTATGGTTTCAAAGGAGACAGTTTGGGGGGTGGGGGGATGTGCTGGGGTTGTGGGATGGAAATCCTATAAAATTGTGTTGTGATGATCACTGTACAACTATAAATGTAATAAATTCATTAAAAAAGAGAAATTGATTAAAGTTATATTTTAAGAAACTAGTCAATAATAAAATCCATAACTTAAAAAAAAAAAAGTACACAACCAACTGTAATCATAAACCTTTTCTTCGAATGTGTCCATGTTACTATCTTTGCTCAGGCTGATGTGACAAACTACCATAGATATAGATTGGGAGTTCCTGTTGTGGCTCAGCAGTAACTGTATCCCTGAGGTTGTGGGTTTGATCCTTGGCCTCACTCAGTGGTTTGAGGCTCCCACATTGCTGTGGCATAGGCCAGCAGCTATGGCTCTGATTTGACCCTCAGCATGGACCTTTCATAAGCCACAGTTGCAGCTGTAAAAAGAAAAAAACCAAACCAAACAAAACAAAAAAACCATAAACTGGATGGCTTAAACAACAGTTCTAGAGACTAGGTAGCCCAAATTCAAGGTGCTTGCTGATTGACTAATCCCATCATGAGAGTCTCACCCCCGTAATTTAAATCTAATCACCCAAAGGCCATCCTCTGAATACCATCGAATTGGGGGATTAGGGCTTCAACACATGAGTTTGCGGTGGGGGGATAAAAACATTCAGTCCATCATAGTCACAGTGATCAAAATGTTGCACAGAATTTGTTTCATCAAAAGATGGAGAGAGAGGGAGAAAAAGAACTGTATCAAAAATACTTGATAATAGATAGGAAAACAATGATTCTCCAAAACATGATACATGATAATGATGCCTCACACACCAGTACAAATTTGGATTAATCAAGTTAATATCATAATTACATCCTCCAGTTCATTCTGGAGAAGGATTAAAATTGTCACCAGCGAAGCCCATTTACAACTTCTGGGAAGTAAAAATAGAATTTAGGTAATAAAATAAAGTCTAACCTTTTTTTCCTTTTTTTATGCTTCATCTGGTTTCACATGCTCTTAGGTGGCCATGAGCGGAGGCTGCACCTGCCAGAGGCTGTGTGGTCCAAAGTTCCTAGAGT
The DNA here is from genome assembly GCF_054392235.1 of Sus scrofa. NCBI lineage: Eukaryota > Metazoa > Chordata > Mammalia > Artiodactyla > Suidae > Sus > Sus scrofa. The sequence continues at coordinate 182,089,780 of NC_139383.1, read as the reverse complement.
GAAATGGTTGCACCCAAGACTTCAGCCCTGCAGACCAAGTGCGGAGAGGCATGACCTCTTCTGGAATAGGAGCAGTGCAGCTCTGCGAGAACTGGAAGAACTCTGCTTGCTCCCTTCCCTGCTGAGGAGATCCCTGTAAATAAATAAGCCCTGCCCACAGCACATTGAGGATAATGGAGAGTATGCACTCTAGAGTGTGAACTCATCCCTCTCCACTTTTTTTTAAAATATGGAACGCTTCATGAGTTTGCGTGTCATCCTTGTGCAGGGGCCATGCTAATCTTCTCTGTATCGTTCCAATTTCAGCATATGTGCTGCCAAAGCGAGCACATCCCTCTCAATTTTTTGATGAGAGAATAAAACCACTTCTGAATCCATTTCAGTACTGCTCTTACTCAGCTGGCTCCAAGGATGTCTGGCAGGAGGACACTTGTTCTGGAATGACATAAAAGGGTCAGTAACAAAATGAAGGTCTGGAAAATGAAACAATTCGTAACAACATAAGCAAACTGATATGACCAAAAACTAAGACTATCTATATCAATTCATAGCAGGAAATTCTTGTCCAGGAAGATGAGACTTCAAACCAATAAATAACTTTACTATTTATACTAGGAAATCAATATACCTAACAAGCGGTCAGCAATCTTTTCAATAAAACAAATTACTCAAGACTTACCTTAAGACTTTCTCCTTCTGTCCTCCAATGCTGAACTGTTTTATGTTCACCAAGTCCTAATCAATCTACCACTTCAAAAGGCCAACCTTAACTTCTTGAGCCTAAACAAGAAAACTCTGAAAATAAATTGACCTAACTTGTATCTGTTGAGTTACTTAAATACCAAAGTTGAACTATTTCTTGCTGTGGTAAATTTAGTGAAGTAATCTTTTCTTGACCAACAGATTTTTCTGCAGGGACAACACAATAGTATCTATTTCACGATTCTCAAATTTGGCATTTAGCAATGTATGGAGACATTTTTTTGATTGTCACAATCTGGGAGGGGGTTCTATAGACATCTATGGCATCCAGCAAGTAGAACCATGGATATGGTTGAACAACTTAATGAACAAAAATCTCCTTCTTCCCAACCCAAAAAAAGATTATCTGGTCCAAAATGTCAGAAGTGCTGAGGTTGAGAAACCCTGATTTACTTCATTTGGTTGCTGTAAAGATTAAATATGATAATACTTTTAATGTTTTGGCACACACCCATCATTAAATATGTTGATCATTATTGTTATTATTCTTATTGGTATGTTGATCAGAGCATTTAAGAGGATTCTTGGCATTCCCTAGTGGCTCAGTGGGTTACTGCTGTGGCATGGGTTTGATCCTGGACCCGGGAACTTTCACATGTTGTGGGTGAAGATACTTTATAGACATTTAAAAGCTATAAAAATAAAGAAGAAAAAAAAATTTTTAATTTAACAGCATAATACTACATATGCTCTCATCACTGAAAAATACAAGCAAGGCACAGTGGAAGGCTATTTCCATGACTGCAAGTGCCCACTACATAGCACTTACCAGTTTTAAATGGGAAATGTCAAAATAGATATAACTTTGAAAAAATTTTAGGAATCAAATAGTTTATTTTCCCACAAATGTTTAAGCATTTTCAATATGATATATATTACATATCACTATTCTTGGTACTGTTATTCAGTAGAGGCTCTCAAAACTACTTTCAGTTTTCTTACATATTTATTCATAATTGGCACAAAATCATTTTAGAATTGAAATACCTGTTCACTCTACAATTTCTTAAATGCATTTTACTCCCTTACTCATGAAGGAGAGTGCTCTTTTCAAGATTTAGTAGTATTTTTAGTTGGATTTAGTCCAAAGTCTAGTATGTTTTGGAGAGTCCATGGAAACCAGGATCCAAAAATAAATCTTAAATAATTGACCATATTATCTAAACCTAGTAGCAACTGTGTAATAATAAGACCAATAGCCCACTGATCATATCTTCTATTTTCTTTCAGTATCAATTAATCCTGAGTTATCACTGTTCAAAATTCCACAGTGTTCTGGTGACGCTGTCATTCTCTCTCCTTGAAAATGATCAAATTCTCTCCCTCCCTGGAATGTGAATCTCAAGCATCACTGCAAAAAGACAGAAAGCCATTCGACATGTCTTTCCATTATCAATGGGGAAGAGACTAGGGGTCATCAGTTCTTGATTTTCAATCTGGTTTATCCTCATTGCTACACAGGTTTTTCAGACATTAAAAAAAAAAAAAATTCTTTGTGATTCCTAGTGTCCTGATAACAAATTTATTTTCATTTAGACTGTTACTTACAACCAGAGGCTTCTCACTGATACGTTATTAGCATGTGTGTCCCTGACATATGCTCATTCCAAAAGCCTTCTAGGTTCTGAATTAATTTCTGAAAAAGAAACAGTTCAAGCTGTATCACGCTTAGTGAATTGTATCAGCAGCTGCAGACCAAAAGGTGCTCTTTAACATTCTAACAGCATAGAAAAAGCTGCTACAAAAGGCTCTGGGTTTTCAACCACACCCAAAACCTGGAATGATAACACCAGTCACAGAATCATCCTCAAACACAAAGGAGACAATGTATTTCATTATTAATGTCTTTCTCACATCTTATTCTTAACAAAAGTTTATGAATAGAAACTCCCCCGGCAGAGAAAACCCTAACCTGATCTACTCCTTACCCCCTAAAGCTGTACCCTGCATAAAATGAGTATTGGAGCACTCATACAATCAGGGCTATAAATATTCATTTCGGAGGTGACTACAAGGAAACTTGGAGGAAGAGAAAAAAGCAGTGACTATCAACAGAGAAAAAAGGCTAGCTCTTGGCAAACTGGCTAAAATGACTAAACTACTTAAGGTATCTATTTACATAAAAAAAGAAATGACAAAAAGGTTAAGAAGGTTTAGGCTAGTTATTCAGATAAGATTTCCTATTTTTTTAAAAAGTTTTATTGAATTATAGTTGATATACAATGCTGTGAAAATTTCTGCTGTACAAAGTGATTCAGTTTTATATATATATATATACACTCTATGTTTTCCAACATATTATTTTTTAATTTTTCAGTTTACAACCTTCTCTAACTACTTCTATGCAGAATCATGACTAGAATATGAGTTAGTACAGCTAAAGCCAGTTAAAGTCTTGAGTATAGATTAGTGCCATGACTTTATGCTTCTTATCTCTCCACAGCCTGATGCTTTTAAGTCTTGGCCTAACTTTGTTCAAACTTTGAGCCTCAGGGCCTGTGCTAATTTACATAAGGATCTGGAGAAGAAACACTTCATAAAATTTCTATGTATAAATTGAAAGACTTCTATGAAATGCACTAGTTAAACTTGGTGGTAAATTTCTCTTACCATCCATCTGGTTTAATTCTGTGAAATGCAATGTAGTCTCCATGACAAAAAGAAACAGAAAGTACTAGAAGGGATTTTTTTTTTAACTCAGAAAATATAAGTTGACAGATTTTGCAGGGTTCCTTATAAAAGATCTCCTGGTATTTTTCATTTACAGGCTTGCTTTGTTAAATTACTTAAGAGTGAATACATGAATAAATAGCAAGATACTGGTAGATGTTAGAACTAAACTGATTCGACTGAATGATTAGTTCCTTAAACAGAGTTGGAAGGATGAATTAAGTTCTTACAGGTGTGTTCACGTTGTGGCGCAGCAGAAACAAATCTGACTAGTAATCCTGAGGTTGTGGATTCGATCCCTAGCCTCCCTCAGTGGATTAAGGATCAAGCATTGCCATGAGCTGTGGCATAGGTCACAGACGCAGCTCAAATCAGTTTGCTTATGTTGTTACAAATTGTTTCATTTTCCAGACCTTCATTTTGTTACTGACCCTTTTATGTCATTCCAGAACAAGTGTCCTCCTGCCAGACATCCTTGGAGCCAGCTGAGTAAGAGCGGTACTGAAATGGATTCAGAAGCAGTTTTATTCTTTCATCAAAAATTGAGAGGGCTGTGCTCGCTTTGGCAGCACATATACTAAAATTGGAACGATACAAAGAAGATCTCCTCAGCGGAGCAGAGTTCTTCCAATTCTCGCGGAGCTGCACTGCTCCTATTCCAGAAGAGGTTATTCCTCTCTGCTGTGGCATAGGCCACTTTCTTTCCAGCCTCTGATTTTCTTACAGTGCTTACCATTAGATACACCTAATTGGGAAGCATAGGACAAGGCAGATTTTGTTTTGCCATGCCCGAGGCATGTGGAAGTTCCTGGGACAGAGATCAAATCCATGCCACAGCAGCAACCCGAGCTGCTTCTGTGACAATATTGGATCCTTTACCTGCTGCACCATAAGAGAACTCCAGGTGGTTTTTTTTGTTTGTTTGTTTGTTTGTTTGTTTTTAATGACATCCCTAAAGTTAAGCCTTCTCAAACACAGAGCAGGCTGAAACAAGATGAAGTGTGGATCTTGAAATAACAGAGAGTACACAGCAGTGTCCAACACATTTTTCTGTCAGTACCTAATCTTGTCATTTGTCTCAATGAAAATACCAACCTTCATAATAAAAAATTGCATGACCCATCTATCTAGGGCCCCACTTCTATGATGAGGTAGAAATGGATCACAAAGCTGGCATCACCAGACTTCCTTTGCTGGCACTTTGAACAGTAAACAGTAAGCCACGGAAACATTTTGTGTTTCTGATGACTAGTAGTTCAGAACTAGTATCTAATACCTTACAGAAAGTCTCAGCATTTCCCTTTCTCCAGTGCACAGTCACTCTGGCAAATGGTAAAGGCTTGAGAAAAAGTCGTAGTGTATTCTTTTGGCTGTATTTAGGGGTCCTTACTCAAAGTACTCTGACCCCCCCCCCCCCACCATGTGAAGGGCTTCAAGTCTATGAATAAACCTATATGCTACAAAACTCAGAAAAAATCTTTGAATCTTCACTATGGTGATTCAAGTTAGGTATCTTCCTAGCAAGTAAATGTACAAGTTCTCCCATCAAGAGGTGAAACCTAATAGTCTGCATTCACCAACCCCAAACTTGGAACGGATAGGCGATAGGGTCCTGCTGTACAGCACAGAGAACTATAACTAGTCTCTTGGGTAAGAACCCGATGGGAAAAAAAATTTTTAAATAAACAAATATGCTATAAAATTGGGTTGTGATGATTGTTGTATAACTATAAAATGTAATAAAATTCATAAAAAAAAAACAAAAATGGGCTTGTGTGGGTGGCTGGGTCACTTTGCTATGCAGCAGAAACTGAAGGAACATTGTAAATCAACTATACTGTAATAAAAATTAAAAAAAAAAAGAAGTGAAGCCTAATTCTCCTCCCCTTAGGAATGGGCTGTATCTCAGTTAACTTCTAACAAAAAGAATATGGCAGAAATGATACTGTATGACTTCTGAAACTAGATCATAAAAAGAATTTGGGTTTCCTCTTCAGCGACTTTCTTGGATCATTCTTCCTGGGGGAGTCAGCTGCCAGGTCATGAAAGAAACACAAGCAGCCCTACAAAGAGGTCTGTGTAGCTAGGAACTGAGGCCTCCTGCCAACAGTTAGCAAGGAACTTAGACCTTCTGCCCATAGCCATGTATGTGGATTATCCAGCTTCAGTCAAGCCTTCAGAAGAAAGTTCTGGGTGATATTTACTGCAGCCTCATGAGAAACCCACCCAGCTAAGTTGCTCAGATATTCTTGACTCCCAGAAATTGTGAGTTAATAATGCATGTTGTTTTAAGCTGCTAAATGATAGGGTAATTTGTTATGCAACAAAAAGTCATTAACACAGCACTTATATATGTCAAGTATCATCTACTTTATTTTGAGATCTATTTGGAATGAATTTGCCATTGCTAAAAATTTTAACAGGTCAGAAATCTATTTATTATTTTGTTCCTTTGGCTTACTTTTATAATTGTGTCTCCACTTAATTCTATCCTTTAGGTCTCATTACTTCCATTGAGGTTAGGGAAAATGCCACAGTTAACTCTGGCTTCCCATGACAGCCACCACAACCCATTAAGGCCCCTTCATGATTGTGATTAATTATATCCTGGCAAAGAGCATATCCTCTAGGTCCTAGTGAAGAATAGCTGAGGGAGTAGTTGAACAATTAGTTCATAATATCTTCTAAAATTATCATCTTCCTAAGCATTCATACTTCTTTTTCAGCATATCAGTGAAAGTTTAGCATTTCACCTTCATTAACTATAAGGCCATCAATGAGTTTAGGCATCAATGAATCAATTTAATGAATTATTAATACCATTCCCAAGTGCTCAAATTACCATGCTAAACCCTGAATCCCAAGTGAGTGCATCCCTGAATTTACCTCCAACTAATCTGATATTTCAATTCCCTCACTTAATCTATTCCCTGTATTAGTTTTCTACAGTTGCTATAACAAAGTACCAAAAACTGGATGGCTTAAAATAACAGAATTTATTGTCTCATAGATCTGGAGGCTAAAAGCCCCAAATCAAGGTGTTGGCCAAGCCATAGTTTTTGATGGTTCTAGGGCATTGTTCTTGCTTGTCTCTTTTAGCTTCTGGTGTTTGCCTGCAATTTTTGGTGGTTTTTAGCTTCATCATATCAGTAACACAGCTATCCTACCCTGTGTGTCATCACATCATCTTTCCTCTATGCATGTCTGCTTCTGTGTTCAAATTTCCCCTCTTTATAGGAATATGAGTCATATTCAATTAAGACCTCAATTTAAATTGATTACCTCTGTAAATACCATTTCCAAATAAGGTCACATCCTGAAATCCTAGTGGCTAGAACTTCGACATATCTTTTTGGGAGGACGCATTTCAACCCATAACTCCTCAGACGCCTACTAATACTACTAATTGGTAAAGCTCCACACTTCTTGCAGCATATAAGCTATATTTTTCATACAGTTTCAGTACTTTGCTTTTGTCTAGCTAAGATTTAACTTCCAAGGACTTGGAGAAGATGGAGATTTGTTTCAAGGAAAATTGACATCCTCTTGTGAGTTAACAGCTATAGCTGAAATCTTTAATGGGACAAAGGGACATGGTATTGCCTCAATTAGCAAAGTTCAGGGATTTGGGATTTCAAAATTCTCAACTTTTTCTGTGACTGTCAATTCTCTCCCCTGTACCATGTACAATTTACTCTTCCATCAGTAGTTTGTGAGAGTTCCTGTTGCTCTGTTTACTCACTAAAACTATGATTGCCCTTACTAAATTTGAATCATGTTGGTGGGTTGATAGTGGCTTCATACTGTTATTTTAATTTGCAGTTCCTTGACTGCTAAGGAAACTTAATGACTTTTTTTAAGGTTTATTGACCACTTGGATATCTTCTTTAATGCCTCATTAGAGTTCTTGCCAGTATTTTCTCTCATTATTTTTCACTTTTCCTTATTAATTTCAGAAGTTCTTAATATGTGCTTCAAATTTAATTTCTCATACTATAGCTTAAATTTTCAATTTCTAAATATCTTCCAAGAAAATAGAATTTTTTATTTGAATTATAGTCTAATTTATAAAGCTTTTTGTAGTTAGTCCTTTTTTTATAAAGTGTTATATAAGTTTTTATGTACACTAAGGTAATTTATGTATCACTTTATATTCTAGGAAATTTATGTTTTAACATATGGAAACAGTTTGGGGGATGGTGTGAGGTAAGGTCTAGTTTTAATTTTTTTTTTCCATATTGCTCCTACACCATTTCCTTTCCCCACTGTCCTACATTAGCACAATTTTCATAAATCAAGTCTCCACATATACATGGGTATATCTGGGGGCTTAACTCTTCTACGCTATTTGACTACCCTTGCATAAATATCATATTGTGTAATTACCAGACATTTATAAGTTGTGTTAGCCAAGAATAAAAGTTGTTCCACTTTGTTTTTCAAGAATGTCTTGGCTTTTCTGGAAATGTTTATTTTGGGGAAGGCTTGCCAATATTAAATTTCTTTTGGAATTTTAACTGGGATGGTAGTGAATATATAGATCATTTTGAATAGAAGTGACATCTTTAATTGTAATGGTCAAGTCATAAAAATCATGAGCAGGACATACCCTGTCAATTATGTAGGTCTGCTTTAATATCTCTCAATTCTGTTTTAAGCTTTTTGTTTAGAGATTTTACATGAAATTTCTTAGGCTTATTCTCTCTTGTTTGCTATTTTCTGTGGCTATTACAAAGAGCTCCCTTTTATAAAAATGTTATTTCTCATATATGTTCATATTGGACTTGCTGTTGACTTTTACACAAAACTTATATCCAGCAAATTTGCTGAACTCACTTTTTTATGGTAGCTGTTCCTGTCAAATTTATTAGAAAACATTAAAAGGTGAGAGGAATGGGAATTTTAAGATTAAAAAAATGGAAAATCCAAATTAGCCAAGTGTATCAATTTTAATGTCTGCTTTTTATTGTCAGAGACCCACCTAACCACATCTGAATAAAGATATTCTGAAGTATATTTCAATGGTCAGAACTTGGTCAAAAGAACTCCTTTAATCAGAAGTGAATCTGCATCTGTGAAGGTGTGTATTATTTTTTTTTAATTAGGTGTATTTCCAACCTGAACAAAAAATAATTTTAGTGAATATGAAGGGAAGAAGAAATGAGTAAGAAAATAGTTATAACTACCACACACAAAATAAAAATCTAAATTTAAGAGCTTTTCTCATTTTTCCCCCATTTGTCACATTTTCATTAGATTTTATATGATAAAACCAAATTTTTATGATCACCTAAAAGGCAATTGGACTCCCATTCAAAGTTCAGTTCAGATATCAAGACTGATAATACCACACATAGGATGTGTGCCCAGAAGGTATGAAAAGCTATACATAATTCAGCAGAATGTGAAATAGTTTCAGAGTGCAAGAAAAAGGAACATATCAGTGTGTTTTTGTGGTTAGGGGGTAAGGCCAGGGTGAGGGGTCCACCAATGAGAGAAGGGGCTTTTGTGGTTTGAATCTCCCAAATTTGCCAAAGGAGGGAGCCCCAAGCCTTTCTTATTAATGGGCAGAGATGTGGGGCAGAGAAAGAGGGAGAGTTGAGCCTTAAGAGATGTCAGTGGTCAATTATCCAAAAACAGAGTCAGATTCCTCACTAAAGCATGATACCAACTTTACTGCTCTCCAAACCCCCTATGAAAGGTTTCTTTCTGATTGGCAACCACATCCAATGGCACTGAGAGACTTATCTTACCAATTCCAAGAAGATTCAAAGGGTTCGCTATCCTTCAGTCAGAGATGCCTTCAAATACCCATTTTTCTCTTTCTTTCTCTCTTGCCCCATCTATAGCATTCACCACTCAGCTAGTGAACTAGAATTTTATCGTTAAAAAAAACAAAAAGCAAAACTCTACTTAAAAGAGACACGTGCACCCGCATGTTCATTGCAGCACTATTCACAATAGCCAGGATGTGGAAACAACCCAAATGTTCATCAGCAGATGATTGGATTCAGAAGATGTGGTCTATATACACAATGGAATACTACTCAGCCATAAAAAAGAATGCCATAATGCCATTTGCAGCAACATGGATGGAACTAGAGAATCTCAAACTGAGTGAAATGAGCCAGAAAGACAAAGACAAATACCATATGATATCACTTATAACTGGAATCTAATATCCAGCACAAATGAACATCTCCTCAGAAAAGAAAATCATGGACTTGGAGAAAAGACTTGTGGCTGCCTGATGGGAGGGGGAGGGAGTGGGAGGGATCGGGAGCTTGGGCTTATCAGACACAACTTAGAATAGATTTACAAGGAGATCCTGCTGAATAGCATTGAGAACTTTGTCTAGATACTCATGTTGCAAGAGAAGAAAGGGTGGGGGAAAAACTGTAATTGTAATGTATACATGTAAGGATAACCTGACCCCCTTGCTGTACAGTGGGAAAATAAAAAAAAAAAAAGCTCCAAAAGAGAGCATACAATCTGTGCCACATGATCTGGATTCTGGAAGGTTTGCTGGTTTTTCTGTCTTTGCTTTATCATTAGTTTTTTTTTGTTTGTTTTTGTTTTGTTTTGTTTTGTTTTGATGTGCTGAAGTGTTTTCTATATTTATTCTAACAGCTTTATTGAGATGTAATTTACATACCATAAATTAACCTATTTTATTGAAATGTACAACCCAATGATTTTTGTTAAATTTGCAAAGTTGTGCATGTATCAATAGAAACCTGTTTTAGAACATTTTAAGTACCCTATCAATAATTCCTACATGTCAACAGTCAATTCCTGCTTCTCCTCAGGCCCCAGGCATCCATTAATTTGCTTTCTGTATTTACGGATTTTTTTCTGGATATTCTAGATAAACAGACTCATACAATATTTGTAGATTTTTGCATCTGGTTTCTTTTACTTAGCATAATGTTTTTCAGATTCTTCCATGGTGCAGCATGCATCAGTACTTCATTCCTTTCTTACTGATGAATAGTATTCCATTGTATAGATATGTCACAGTTTGATAAACATTTGCATTTGTTCCATTCTTTGGATGCTATAAACAATGTTGCTATGAACATCACAGTCAAGTCTTCTGTGAACCTATTTTTCCATTTTTCTTGGATGGTTACTCAGAAGTGGAAATTTTATATCACATGGTACACTTCTATTTAACTTTTTAAACACTGCCAAACCATTTTCCGAGAGGCTGCACTATATCACATCAGAAATATAGGGGATTTTCAGGTTTGCCAGGTTTTCAATGACTTTTTATTGTGTGTCTTTTTGTGTACAGCTATTTTATTAAGTGTGTAGGTATGCCGTTTTTATTTCAATTTTCATTTCTGTACAAATGATACTGAGCTTCTTTTATCTTCGATCTTCACTTGGACACTTGAAATTTCATCTGGATTGTCCCTCTGGTATTTTTGTTGTTTACACAATTTCAACACACACACACACACACAAACAGCTTGTTTGATTTAAAATCCATTATTGGTAAACTGTTGTTCTCTGTGGGTATTTTGCTTTTCTAGTTCAATTATCTTCTTATAAAAACAGCTCCTGCTATTTTCCTACATTTTCTATGGCAAATTCTTTAGATCCAGCAGTCACCAATGGGAGTATTTTGAAGTACCCAACTACAAACTCTAGGAGTTATTCTTCTTAGAAGTCAGGTTGTTTTATTAAGCATTTCATTTTCTATTAAGCTGTTGCTATGCATTTTAAACAAATTTTTCTTAATGGTTGTAATGTACCTATTTATTTAGCACACAGGTGTTGTTTATTTAATAGCTGGTCTCATGAGGAAAAAAATAATCCTCAGGAAAGTTTGTTTTTGACTTTAACAAGAAATTGTCTCCAAATCAGATTGGAGTTGGTTAAAACCAAGTGAGGAACTCTAAAATTTTATTCTAGGAAGCCATTTTACAAGTTTGGGAATTACTATTATTATTACTGGTTAAAGTCCTAGGCCTAAATGCATTTATACCGTTCTTTTAGTGGACATTCTCCAAATTGTTTCTTAACATATTTTCCATTGATCACTGGAACTCTGAAAAGGAACTGGGATCAAAGGAGAGAAGAGTAGTGGGTCTGCAGCGCATTGTGTGTGCCTGTGCCTGAGGGCATGCTCTCCCCTGCTGGAGGATGATGATAGGTTGCTCATTATTTTCCCAAATTACAAATGAACTTCCTACTTTTTTCTAATCTATGAAACACCAAACAAAATGTCAATTGGAGCCAATCACATAAAGTAATGGAGTCCCTAGAGGAGACTACAGGAAGAAAACACATAATTAAAATGATAGGATAAAGCAAAATGCTTTTATTAGTGACAAAAAGAAAGAATATGTGTAAATTCCCAATGCAGGTCTTGGATTTAAAATGTCTTTACGCCTAATATAAACAAAGGAGCCCATTTCTGAGGACTCCCAAATGTACCATCATGTAGTTAAATAAAAACATTTTTCAAAGGCATTCCATTAGCTTGCTTTGTTGGAAAAAAGATTCTCACTGAAGTCCCCTATGCCAAATAAATTCAGTAACATTTTCTCTTAAATAAAGAAAGCCTGGTGGGATTATATTTAAGTTATACAAAGGAAAGAGAGTCTCTATATGAAGTACTAGACTATATAAAATAAAATTAAGGATGTACTTCCTTTGATATTCACGATCTAATGAAATTTAGCTTTAAAAAGTGGTGTTAATTTTGAAGACATTTTGAGAATAGAAACTGAGTTCCCTTGGAATTAAAATGACCCGCTAATGGTCACACTCTAGTAAATTGTGCTATGATTCTTTTTAATAGTTTTTAAATGCAATACTAGTTTTCCTTCCATCGTGCCTGTGTTCCCCTTTGTACTGGAGACAGTATCTCTTGGATTCGTTTATGGAGGCAGAGGGACACTGCCCATCATAACTAGCTAACTTTCAGCCTAATAAGTGGTTAATAAATCCAAAAGATGTCTCATTCTTCAGGGTCATTAAAGATAAAGTCAAACTTCTGTTATGACTGAGCTTTTTAAAGAGATTTAATATTTATTATTATGAATACTGTCACTTTTCAGCAGCACAGCATCACAAAGGATCCTGAATTAAATTTTTTAATGATAAAAAAATGATTTATTTCTTAGGAACTTCATTCATCAATACATTGCATAGCTGAAGAGGAAAAAGCTTCTATTCAGAGGAGAAAACAGATTTTTGCTTTTTGTTTTCTTCAATTCACTGAATATTTTTGTACTCCAAATGCATGGGTTTTCCACACCAAGCAGTCTGCGACACCAGTTAGGTACCCTATAATTTAACTTAATTTCTGACACTATCTATCTGAAAATAGTGTCAGATTCCACAGGTTAAGGGCTCAGTCCCACAAGATTACCTTCCAGCTTCAGATGCCTATTGCAAATTGGGGTTATCATGTGGGCTTTTGGCAAACTGACTCTCAGGCAGAGGTTCCCATGACTGCCATCTCTACCCCCAGTGATGTTACATCGTTAGCTAGAATGATTCACAAAACCCAGGCAACCATTTTCTTACTAGATTAATGGTTTACTACAAAGGATATGACTCAGGAACAGACAGTTCGAGGAGATATGATGGGTGAGGTATGTGGGAAGGAACACAGCACTTCTACATTCTCTTGGGTGCACCATGGTCCCAGCACCTCCACATGATCACCAACTTGGACACTCTCCAAAGTCCTAGAGTTAGGGTTTTTTGTATGAAGGCTTGATTACATAGGCACAACTGATTAAATCACCAGTCGTTGGTGATTAATGCAATCTTTAGCACCTCCCCCACCCCAGAGGTTGGGGCAGGGGCTGAAACTTCCAAACTTCTAATCACATAGTTGGTTCCCCTGGCAACAAGCCTCAACCCTTATGGGCTTTGCAAAAGTCACCGCATTATCATAAGCTCAGATGTGGTTAAAAGAAGGCTGTTATGTATAAAAAAAAAAAAAAAAAAAAAAAAAGGCCACTTTTATCTTTTATCACTCTGGAACTATTTCAGGAACTGTAGCTTTTGAAGACAAAAATACCTTGAAAATATTATAACAAAAGTTACTCCATTACTCTCATTGCTTAGGAATTATAAGTTTTAGAAGCTATATACCAGGATCAGGGAGGAGGACCAAATAAGTATTTCTTAGTATAAATCACAACATCACAATAGCTTAATACCATCACTTAAAACTAAGAATGTTTCTACCTATGGCCACAATTTTACTCTGAATATCTAACTTTGAAGAACTTTCTACCATACTCAAGATGTCCCATATCTTAATTGCATCATTTAGTATTTTTAAAAAAAGATTACAACCAAATGTCCACCAAAAATCAAGGTCTAAATTAAATTTGGTGCATTCTTGCAAGTTTAATACAAAGTATATAAAAATGAAAATTCAATTTACATAATTTAAGTATTCTTAAAAAGGAAAAAACAAACAAAAAAACTCTCCTATGCAGTCTTAAAGACACAATTCACCTGAAAAAAATGTAGAAAATTATATAAAATATTATCTCTAATTTTTATAATGTTTTCACTATATATAAAAGCTCAAAATCAATCAGGCATGATTTTAAAAAGTTATGATTATCTCTGGTGCAGGAAAGAGGTGACTAGGATCTGAGATGATGATCAGGGAGTAATTTTAATTTTATTAGTAATATGCATAAGTTATAAGAAAGAACAAATTCACTTTATAATTAAAATTTAATAAAATTGGATAACTATTAAAATTTAATACTCATTAAAATTTATGAATGATTTCTTTGGCAACTGTTAAGTAAATATCTTGTCTGTCTTATATTCACAGACTTATATTAAGGATTAAGATATATTTCCTCCAGTGAAAATAGCTTCAGTAAAAGAACCATTTTTGTCAAGTTTGTATATCCCAGGTAAAAGTATATTGTTGTTTTTCATTTCCTTTGTGCCAAGATAAAACATCTATGTAATCACAAGTACTTGTAGCTATCTATGAAGAAACTTCATTCCTCAAATTGAATGTAATGACTAAAACGTTAGCATTATATTTTTATAATAATGCTAACAGTGATGTTGCATGTACGATGTGGCCTACCCTTTTACTAGACCATCTGCTTGAATTATAATGAGCTATATTTCATTTTATATGGTTCCTCGAGTTATGACAATGAAGAGTTACATGCTGCCATGTCTGGGTCGTTGAGAAGATCTCCAAAAAGAAGTCACATCAATCCTCCCACAGTTTTGATTCCAGAAACCTACTGACTAATATAAATTATTATTATTATTATTATTAATTTTAGAGCCACCCCTGAAGCATACAGAAGTTCCCAGGCTAGGGGTCGAACTGTAGCTGCAGCTGCCAGACTATCCCAGAGCCACAGCAATGCCAGATCCGAGCTGCATCTACAATCTACACCGCAGCTCAGGGCAACAGCACATCCTTAACCTAAAGAGCAGGGCCAGGGATTGAACCTGAATCCTCATGGATACTATTCTGGTTTGTTACTGCTGAGCCATGAAGGGAACTCCAATATAAATAATTCTATAAAATTATCTTGATAACATTCTATTTTAACAGCTATTTATAAATTTGCAAGGGATTGTTTAAACTTGTCCTGGATCATGACCAAATCCAGGAGGGATGAGTTAAGTTTGAAAGTGCAATACTATGGATCCAAAAACAACAGAGGTGAGAAAAAAATGTGGGGTTGGAGGGAAGGTAAAAGCTCCTGGGTAGGTTTCTGGGAAGGATGATCTTACATATTCTGCTGCACGGAAGTTCTTTAGTCTAGAGCCATGAATAATAAGTATATACATATTAAAAAATGAATTCTATTTTTCTAAGAAAATAGATGAATTTCTCTTTAAAGAAAACAAAGTAGTAAAGCTTCTGTTTAGATTCATTTCTGTGTGCTTTATCAAGTATGGGATATTTCACAATAGGGCAAAGTAGAAATATATTGATTAAAAAAAACTTTAAAATCAATCTTGTCAGTTCAACAGGTAATATTTTGACATGTCTATAAATATCATTGAAACATTAGAGTAGCAGAGTAGCTCACAGTCCAAAAACATATATCTGTAAAATAACATACACAAATTTTAATTTTCTCTCTGGTACAATTAGAAGGTTTACTCTCAATTTTATTCATAACATAAAAAAATAAAATATGGGCTTTCAATTCTATAAAATGTTTCAGATGTATAGAAAACTAAAAAGATCCTGGAGAAAGAGAGTCAGATGCCACAACTATGGGAAAGGATAAGAAAGAGCTTTTGATGTGTCCCTTTTCTTGCACACCATTGCCTCGATGGGTCAGTGCTTACTCCTTTGCTTTTCAAAAAGCAGCAGATGTCAGCCAAGGGTGGTGGGACAATAACATGACTATATTAAGTCAGCTTGGCATTGTGCTATTAGAAAACAACCGGTGCAGACTAGCATGTTGCCAATTCTCTTCCACTTTATCTTTTAAACAATATGATTTTAACAGAATGAATCAAGCTTTTGCAAAAAGCAGTTTTTACAGCATGTATAAAATAAAACCTAAAAGGAGTTCAAGTGGCAATGATGTCTGAGAACTTTGGTTTTCAGATTTACAGCCCCAATAACAAAGAGAGTATAACTAGGCTCTGCTGAAAAACAATAGACTATTCAATCTAACCTTTTAGCTATTCGACATCCTTACACTCTGTTTCAGTACTTAAATTTTCATATAACAAAATGACAACAAAATGACCTTTGCTTAATACAAATTCCTTCTACAAATGAAGCCAGGCTTGCTCAATCAGCAAGAGAACACTCAGTTCCAAGCAGTTACTGAATCCACGCATGATGATAATTCCATTCGAGTTCAGTCAATTCCAAACCTGAAAATTCTGTAATGTAATGCTTAGTTTGTAAAAGAAATCACCAACCACACTCCTTATATAGAAGAGTAGGAAAAAGATGGAGAAGACATACATTGATGTGTGTGTGTGTGTATATTTACATAAAATATGCATACCTATTATAGTCCTTGTTTCTCCATCTGATCAGGAGGCCATGGTTGATATTTTTGCCTACCTTCCTACTCTACACATTGCACATTCAGTCATCTCAATGAGATGGGGTAACCCAAGTTTATACCCTGGAGGACCTCACTCTGCAGTGCTTTGGCTTTATCAGAAACAACTGGAAGACAGGCACACAATGGGCTTTCTCTCCTATTGAAAACTGAGCACTTCCTTTGTCAGGAGAGACCTTTGGTGCATATTTGTATAGGATACAAATATTGGCAGAGTCTAGGTGCATTCTGACTCATCCATTCTATTCTTCTTATCCACGCTCCTTGACACACTCTTCTGTATATTTTTAATTTATTTATTTTTTATTTATTTATTTTTTGTCTTTTTGCTATTTCTTGGGCCGCTCCTGCGGCATATGGAGGTTCCAAGGCTAGGGGTTGAATCGGAGCTGTAGCCACCGGCCTATGCCAGAGCCACAGCAACGCAGGATCCGAGCTGCGTCTGCAACCTACACCACAGCTCACAGCAACGCCGGATCGTTAACCCACTGAGCAAGGGCAGGGATCGAACCTGCAACCTCATGGTTCCTAGTCGGATTCGTTAACCACTGTGCCACGACAGGAACTCCTGTATATTTTTTTAATCAACTCTTTGGCCATTCTGCCAAACTCTTGACTGTTTCTGCAATATTGGGACTTATACAAGAAACACATATTTGGTTTTTTTTTTTTTTCTTCTTTTTTTTTTTTTTGTCTTTTTGCTATTTCTTGGGCCGCTCCCGCGGCATGTGGAGGTTCCCAGGCTAGGGGTCGAATCGGAGCCGTAGTCACTGGCCTACGCCAGAGCCACAGCAACTCGGGATCCGAGCCGCGTCTGCAACCTACACCACAGCTCCCGGCAACGCCGGATCGTTAACCCACTGAGCAAGGGCAGGGACCGAACCCGCAACCTCATGGTTCCTAGTCGGATTCGTTAACCACTGCACCACTACGGGAACTCCCCATATTTGGTTTTTATCCCTGTTTCTAGCACGAAGATCTTAAAATCCTTGGAATTTCCTAAGTGATAAGATGCCTTTTGATATGATAATGAGATAACTTTGGGACTGTACCTACTGATCAGAGTTCACAGTCTGAGGAGCCAACCATGTGATTAGAGGGTTGAAACTTTTAGTTTAATTGCCTGGGCCTCCAGAAAAAGGAGAGAGGCTACAAGTTGGATCAACTGCCTATGGACAATGATTTAATCAATTGTGCCCATGAAATAACAAAAGCTTTTGAGTTGGTGAACACTTGGAGATTTGGGGAGAATGATGGGTCTGGAGAGGGCACGGATGCTCCATGCCTCTTTTCCCGGCTTTGCTCTATGCTTCTCTTCCATCTGGCTATTCTTGAGTTATACACTTTAATGATAATTGGTAATCTAGCAAATAAAATGTTTCTCTGAGTTCTATAAGCTGGTTGAGAAAAATTAATGAAACCTGAGAAAGGTGTTGCAGACACCTTTGATCTATAGCCAGTTGGTCAGTAACACAGGTATCAACTTGGACTTATAATTGGCATAGGTAGTGATGTGTGTTGTAAGACTGAGCCTTTAATCCATAGAATCTAATGCTATTTCTCTATACATAGGGTCAGAATTGAGCTGAATTTGGGGACATCTAATAAGTGTCACAGAGAATTAATTGCTTATTGCTATGGAGGACTCCCCCCCCAAAAAAAAATACCGGAATTGAGTTTAAGAACACAGAATTGTTGCTGTCATGAAGTGGTATTTGCCAGAAGGGCCCTGGCTCATGGAAACATGTGGTTTGGGAAGAGATAGGATGACAGGGTGGAAGATCAGGAAACTTTTTTTTTTTTTTTTTTTTTTGTCTTTTTGTCTTTTGTTGTTGTTGTTGTTGTTGTTGCTATTTCTTGGGCCGCTCCCGCGGCATATGGAGGTTCCCAGGCTAGGGGTTGAATCGGAGCTGTAGCCACCGGCCTATGCCAGAGCCACAGCAACGCGGGATCCAAGCCGCGTCTGCAACCTACACCACAGCTCACAGCAACGCCGGATCGTTAACCCACTGAGCAAGGGCAGGGACCGAACCCGCAACCTCATGGTTCCTAGTCGGATTCGTTAACCACTGCGCCACGACGGGAACTCCAGATCAGGAAACTTTGATTCCTGGAAGGCCATGTGATCACTTATGGTATAGAGTAACAGGCATGCTAAAATCAGTTACTGAAGTAAACATTAACAATGAAATTTAGAGATAGATCTTACTCACAGGGAATTGGTTCACTAAATACATAAGGAATTGCAGATCATTTTGTTTCAGGAAGCAAACTATGCTCAGAGACCAGGATTATTTTTGCCAATATTTTATTTACACAGGTTTACTGTGTATAATTTCACAAGCCAGTAGCACACAAGCTAATGTCTCTTAATAAACCAATAAAGAAGTAACATACTCCAGACAAATGATAGATTAATCACACCATTGTTCTAGACAAAGAGAGATGACAGAAATAAAGTCTGAATTAAGTTGAGGTGCACCTTTTATATGAGCCTACTTTCTCAGAAGAGCCTACTAACAGACCTGGAGCTGACTTTCAGCCTCCAGTGCAAAATAAAATCCCTTGTTGCTAGAGCATATTTCTAGGGAATGAAGGTGTTGGCAGGCAAGCTAGGCTACTCCAAGGGAGATCTTTCCAGAGACCTTTGCAAGCTTGCACCACTGTCAAGGAAGAGCCCTTCTCCAGAGGCAGAAACAGATGGGTGCCGTAATGTTTGGTTTATAATTGCATTTTTTGGTGCATCTCTATATAGTGATTTTGGTAGTATTTTGTAAGGTCAATTCAAAGTCTATTAACGGAACCAAAGTATTTTTATGTGTTTTGTTATAGCATCATATTAATAATTTATATCCCTTAGTTAACGATATGAAAGATCCAATAATGTCGGGTCCTGCAGAAACACTTAGTATAGTATCAGATGGCAAAAAGAGAAATTGCATAGAGGAATTCATAACACTTTACTTGGCCAGACTTCATTCTTCATTACTGTGTAAACATTTGTCTCTGCATGTATTACTGGTCTTTTCCTTGGATTACTAGGTGGTTTTACTTTGATTGTATTTCTTGGTCTACAGTCATCTCTATAGTGTTTGTTAAAGATAAGAAATCTTTCTGTAGTACACTGTGACATGACTTTGCTCTCTGAATATTCTGATGAGTATTTGAATGGGGTTTGATATCTGTATGTCTCATAATCTAATTTCATCAAGACTAGTGGGAAAATTCTATGTTGCTAATTCAGCTCTAACTACGAAAGAGAATCATATGTTTTAAAGAACATGTAAGGGTTAAAGAATTTTGCTAGAAATGTAGCAATAGGTGTTTCATATATAGTTAGACTGTCAGAAGGGAACATGTTAGATAATTCTGTAACTTCTTTGCCATCAGTGGTACTGACATGGGACTCTTAAGTATAGATTTTGTTTGTATGGAAGTAGAGATAGTTTGTATTTTATTTCAGGTATCTTCGTGGTGGAATCAATAAATGCCATTCAGTGTATCAATGGGTATGGTGGGTATCTGCAAGGTGTGAATCGTACTATACTCATTACAGTTATCATTTTTATAATAAAAATCTTCATTATCATGATGGTTCCCCATTAATACATCCATTTCCACATAGCTAAATGATATAATCTTTTGCATGATAGCTCTACCAGTCACACAACCTGAGAGTATCTAGTTGTGGTTCTACACTTGTCTTTAGCATTGTTATTTTTTTTTTCCTGCCAGCTGATAACATGTTTAGAGAGAATCCTGCAAGTATAAGGCATTGCTACATTTCTATAATATCTGGTCATATTCCACCAATGTGGCAGATGAAAATTTCTATGTGTTGCAAGCTTAATCCTTCCAAAGCATGGCATATGGTGGTGATACATTTCTCTGCAGAATGGTTTAAATAGTTTTTCTAATATATCCTTATTAGTATGTGTATATATAGGCAATTTTGTGATTTCTTCTAGCCATGCTTGGTCTATTGCTTAGGCCAAATATTTGCCTTTATATTGCATAAGATTTTGATCTACCAGGTTAGAATCACTGGTGATGTTAATAGATAAAATATGTGTAGAAGATGTAGCTGCTTTAGATCTGGGTGTGTGTACATTTTTTTTCACATTAAACATAAGTTAATAAGCAATTTAAGCAGCACACAACGCTTGGGGTTTTCAAATGTGTGAATACCATCTGAATGAGCAAGAGAAGCAAGTTGGACCAGTATATGAGCAACCATGAGATTTGGAATGTGTCTCGTCTGTGGGTACCCAAGTGCCCATTCTTTATATTTTGGAGCTGTGCTACTGCAACAGTAAGGTGAAATGCTTAGTAGGTCAGAAATCAGATCTGGATTGTTTGCAGTGAGCCCTTAAAATATGTTTAGTGAAGTTCCTAATGGACAAAGATAGGGTAAGCTCTTGAACAGGAGTAGATAAAATGGTCAATGGGTTAGAGAAGAGATGGGAGCCCCATGGGTTGTGATATCAACATCTATTGACAAAGCCCCAATTCGGGCTACAAATAGATGGAGAGAATGTAAAAATGTAAGAGTTGATAGGATTGTGAAAGTTGGAATGTTTCAGAAGTTGTGTCCACTTTACCTGAATGTTTTCTGGGGATGAAAACTGTATGTGACTCTGTATCTGACTGGAGAACATTTCCCCAAACTAGTTTTGTAAAACAGAAGGCATATAAATTAGTCCTTCAACTGCTATTAGTTGGGCAGGCTGAATGGGAATCAGTGAAATGCCTGAGCCCACATTAGTACTGTGTGCTGGTAGAGACAAATTCTCTGTGCAACAGCCCTGTGTGGAGCATAAACTAGAGATTATGACAAAATCCTGTGATGTCATCCCAGCAATGATTTCTGGGGCTTTGGACTAGACAATTTCTCTGGGATAGGCATTTACTACCCTGCGATATGACATTACTCATTAAAGCTACTCCAAAGACTGATGGACATAACATGATCTTGAAACCTAAAATAACAACATCTTGAGGGATGGCAGTGCCCAGAAGAGTCCCATGATGAAATGGAAATGGTTTATGCCTGGGGAATGCAAAGAGGAAATATTCAAAGTAGGGGGACTCTTTCCTCTTTGAAACTGCATGAGAACTTCTGGATTCTGCTGTCACTTGGACAATGCCCTATAATCTGCTCTTGACTGATCAACAAAAAGCTGCTTGGTTTGTGGATGGCAGTTCCAAGGTAAATGGACAGCATCCTGTTTGGAAGTCGACCCTCTGATAAAAGAAGGTAAAAACATATCAGCTCAGTGGACTGAAATTACATGATGTTTTCTTAGCAGTTATGGAATAAGTGAACAATGGAAAAAAGCTCCTATGTTTGGTTTTTTGCCTTCTCGTAAGCAGTAGCCAGTGGTCTGGCCATATGGTCAGGCAGGAGGGCAAAAGAAATTTGGCACGTTAAAAAAACACCCATGTGGGGAATTTGGCCCTATGAATATTTGAGGAAAACATTGAAGTAGTACCTGATGATGCACATTAGAAGAACTCCCTACCATGTTTAGAAAGTAATTGAAATAAACAAGCAGCTATCCCTCCATGACTCCTTGAGATAGCCACTTGGGTCCATGAAATCAGTGGATGTGAGGGCACTGAAACAATGCACAGATGGGCTAATCTAGATATATTCCTTTTCTACCCTCAGAGGCACGAAATGCCTGTAAGAACTGTTCTGTATGCAAACAAAAGAGATAGAGGCTACAGATGGCCATGTGGCAGATTCCCTGGGGGTAAAGCCTCAATCACAGCTGGCAGGTCAAACTGATGCCAGTAGCTTTAGGGGTGGCTCTGAAGATAGGTCTTGAAGGGAATAGACACCTGACTCTGGACTGGGCTTGACTTACCTGGTAGTAGATACAAATGTTCAGAGTATTATTATTTTTAAAAAATGAGCATGGAAAATAAATGTACCATTTTGGACACTGACTGTCATTTCTTTAGATCAAATAGCTTGAAAGAGAATTGGGACAGGCAATTAAAACACTGATTTTTTTTTCTAAATCAGAAGGACTAGCTTATAAGCCTTCACTAGCACATGCCCATAGGCCATGTGAACATGAATGGGACTGAAGAAGTGTCCCCACTGAATAGATTTCTCTGTTCTTTTAGTAGATCTGGGGAAGAGAAAGTGGGGAAAGTGTGGGTATTCTTTTTTTCCACGTATCACCACAACCTCTTTTTCCTACTTGATGCAGTGGTGACAGGATCAGGGTTGCAACTACAAGGGCTGGATTCAGGAGTGATTCCTAAGAAAGAAATTTTAACTATGTTTTTAATCTTTATATCAGACAGAATTCCTAAGGGCCTGATGGAGCTAAATATGCTTTCACCACATCTGGCAAAATTTGGAGTAACAGGAATGTAGATATATAAACTGGTATTAAAGAGACCCCACTGGTTCTGCTCCTATGTAGCCTCACCCTACATAAACAGGAGGGAACTGAGGGGGAGGCACTGCTGCCTGATATCTCAACCAGCACAATGGCCAAAACTAATGTCCCTTCCAAAGGTGGGAAAGTTTGGGTACAAATAAGGGAAAGAAAAAAGAGTAGCTATGAGTAAAGGAATGATTAAATGGGTAATGTAATGATGAAAATCCAATATTAAGTTAATACCTCAAAAGAGGTTCAGAGAAAAAGATGATGTTGTCTCAGTTCAATTATGTTAGATGCTTACAAGGATGAAGCCATTGTCGATATGACTCTTGCTTTCGGAACATAAAAAGATCACATGAAAGCCTGTAAACCTGAATGGCCTCACATATATTTTTACATGATATGATAGTGGATGAATATTTATTAATGACTGAATGCAATTCTAGCAATGTACCAGTATCTTTTGACTTTAATAACTGCTTTGCTTTTTTTTTTTTAGGGATCCTTGCTCAAAAACCAGGGGCTAGACTGTGATTTTGTGGTTTATACTAGGAAATAAATACATTTGGTCTTCTTACTTGTTTCTAGCACAGAACTCTTAAAATCCTTGGAATTTCCTAACTGATAAAAGCCACAATGGTATCATTTATATGCTAATTAGGTGGCTTTAGGATTGCACCTAAGGATGGGGACCAGTGCCAGGGGAACAACTATGTGATTAGAGAGCTGAAGTTTTCACCTCCACAGTCCTGGCCTCCAGGGAGGGGAGAGAGTCTGGAGCTTGGCTCAGATGCTAAGGACCAATGATTCAATCAATCATGCCTATATAATGAAGCTCCATATAAACCCAAAAGGAAGATTTGGAGAGTTCTTGGTTGTTAAACACTTGGAGAAGGCATAGAAGCTCTGTGCCTTTTCCCTGTGTATGTTTTCCATCTGGTTATTCCTGAGTTATAGCTTTTTTTAATAAGCTGGTAATTTAGTAAATAAAATATTCCCCTGAGTTCTGTGAGCAGCTCAGCAGCTCAGTCATTTGAAAGAAGTCTACAGTCTGATCTGTAGCCAGTAGATCAGAAGCATAGGTAACAACCTGGACTTGTGACTAGTGTCTGAGGTCTGTGTGTGGCAGGGGTTGGAGGTAAGGGAGTCTTGTGGACTGAGCTCTTAACCTGTGGGATCTGATGCTACCTCTGGACAGATATTGTCACAACTGAGTTGAGTTGAATGACAGGATACCCACCTGGTATATAGCCAATTGTGGGCATGGAGAAACCACCCTCCCACACATTGAAATTGGTTTCAGAACCATAAGAATTTAGTTCCCATGAATTAGGGTCAATTTGACCCTTCTCCAATTCAGACATACGGGACATCCGAATGCAGGGTTAAAAGCATTAACTATCTTAACTCTCTGATCCTTCACTGAAAGTATTTGTTCTTATTGCGGGGAACAGCAAAAGAAGGGTTGTGGGTGGAGGGGGGACAGGCATTCTGTTTTCCCCTATCTTCCACAGCCAAGGCCACCTCAAAGCCTGTTCTAATGCTAAAAAAAAAAAATCTCTTATGGGATTGCATAGAACAAAAATATCTATCATTTATTTCGCCAGCAACTGGACATAAAAAAAACCTTCTAAGTTATACTTATAACATACAGGTGTTAATGAAGGAGAAATACAAGCAATATAAATAGAGTCTGAGAATTTGACCTGTTTGCTTATGACACTTGCATCTTCCACTATCACTTGAAAATACAGTGCTTCTATATACCTAACGTCATGGCTATGTGAATTAGAAAAAGTCTAATTTATGATGAGTAGCTCCAGTTACAATGCCATTTAGTGTTTGTTGCAAGGTCAGGACACCAGTGCTCTATCAAGGCCCACTAGAAATAAGGGTAGTTATTTACAGACATTTATATGCTTTTTTCCCCAAATTCCTTAATGCCATAGGCCAGGGATAAATAAACATTTTCTATAATGGATAAGGTAGTTAATATGTTAGACTTCGAAGACCGTATAATTTCTGTCACAATTACTCTACCTATGTAATGGAAAAGCAGATCTAGAAAATATTAAATCAGATGAGTGTTTTCCAGTAAAATTTTATGTACAAAAATAGGTGAGGAGCTAAATTTGGCCAGCAGGTTGTGATTTTCCAACCACTGTCATAGACACTTAAAGTCATGACATCCAAACAAAAGGGAGCTTGCAATGGTCTGAACTTGCTGCAGAGCATTCCCTTAATTTTGGCCTCTGTAAACTACAAGTTTTATGGGCTGCTAGGTACATAACTCAGAAAAGCACATTCAAATGTGTATATGTTTCTTAAAAAAAAAAAAAAAAAAACAACCCACCAGACATTGGGAGTTAACTTGGTGATAGAGGAAGCAAGGTTCAGCTTGCAGCAGACTATTGTATCTCTGACAGCTTCACCAAGGGGGCTTGTCCTGGATGTTTATGAAGTTTTTCCACCTATCTTTTGTCATTCAGATAATTTACTTCATCTTCCAGGATAGCCGCTTCTTCCTCTTCACCACATCTAATGAGCATTATGTTTTCTGAGGAAAAAGATAATGTTCTTTGGGATATTGAGACAATAAATGGTGCTTATTGACTAAAATATGGCACAAAAAACACATTTAATATACCTTATAGGTAAGATCAGGAAACTACATTGCTGTGGAAGTGTGCCTTTCACTATCATGCAAGATAAAACTGATTTTAGTTTCTCTAAAAATGTGATGATAAATTTTATCTGTTCACCTGACTGAGCAATAGGTTGCTCAGATATTTAGTTAAACATTATTTTTGGGTTGTCTATGAAAATGTTTTTGGATGAGATTAGTATTTAAATGGGTAGAGTGAATAAAGCAAATTTCCCTCCCCAAAATGAGTAGGCATAATCCAGTCAACTGAGATTCTGAGTAGAATCAAAAGTGGAGGAAAGGAGAGCTTGCTCCATGCCTGACTGATGAGATGGGACATCAGTCTTCTGTCCCTAGACTAAAACTATACCATCATTTCTCCAGGGTCTTCAGCTTGCCAACTAAAGATCTGTGACTGCTCAGCATCCATACCTGCCTAAGTCGATTCCTTATTTTATATGTATATATAATAGATAGATATCGGTTCAAAATCTTATTGGTTCTAGTTCTCCAGAAAGCCCTGAGAGTGAATATTTTAAAGATAAGAGATAATATCTTAAATAGCAAATGAAAGGTTAAGTTAAGATAAGCTGCACACCTTGAAAAGTCAATCAAGGGGGGAGGAGAGAAGATGGCAGAGTAGCAGGAGGTGAGGATCAGCTATTGCACAAATACCCCGAGAGTGCATCTATATGTGGAACTGTTTGCACAGAAAATTTGCTGAACATGGACAAAAACCTCATGATTCTAATAGAGGAAGAAAAATTTCATGAAACCAGGTAGGACAAAAGGAAGAATAAAGAAGAAAAAGAGAGTGAGAATTAGAAAGAAACAGGATGGGATCTGCACCCCTAGGAGGGAGCTGGAAAGAGGAAAAGCTCCTGAACCCTGTGAAGTACCCCCATCAGATAGGAGATCAGCCAGGACAGAGGAGGAACTTTATAGTATTGGAGGAGAACACAGCAATGGGTGTGAAGCAGTTAAAATGGAAACAGTCCTCCACAAATGGTCAGTACTATTGCCTGCACTTCCCAGCAGTATGCTGGTATGGGCAGGGATTAGAACCCAAACTCCGGCTTTTGAGATCAGACTCAGAGAGAGAGCTGGGGCTGGCCATGTGGGAAAAACTTGTGATTAGCCATGTGGAAACAGCCTGGAGGGACTAGAGCCTAGGGCGATCATATTTGAGGGTGTAAGCTGAGGAAACCCAGTCAGGCTTAGAGGCCAAGCATCTTTGATTGGAATGCTGGAAGGTAGGGGCATGATCTACCACTAAAGCTTTGTTACCTGAGCATTCTCAGCCTGCAGGACTGACTCCACCTCCAGGAGCCACCTGGGAATGGCTCCTACCTAGCAACATCTAGGGAGCAGCCCGTGCCCTTAGGGCTACAGAGAATGTGCTGGTGGAATGACCTCAGGAACAAAATAAGTGCCAGTGGCCTGCCACAGGACTGCAGGAGCAGTGCACATTCCATAGCTAGCTATAGGAGTAGCACAAGAAGTGCATGTTCTGAGGTTGGCCACAGGAACCACTAAGTCTGACAGGCAGGTGGAGTGACTGTGGAAATAGCACAAGCTCCATGGCACCTACAGAAAGCATTCCTGCCAGCAGCCCAGCATGGGGAGGGACTGCAGGAACTGGGCATGTCCTGTGGCTATAGGGAGAGCCTTTTAGCAAGTGTTAGGGGTCAGCCCCCGCCCTTGGGGCTATAGAGAATGCTCCCTAGAGTGGCCAAACAAAGGGAGTGGAAAGGCATCTGACCTTGCAGCTACTGAGAGTAGTCCAAAGAGCCTCCCCAGCAAAGGGAGGGACTGCAGGAGCAGGAACTGACATTGCCAGCTACAGGAAATGGTCCGAAGAGCCTCCCCAGCAAAGGGAGGGACTGCAGGAGCAGGAACTGACATTGCCAGCTACAGGAAATTGTCCTGAGAGGTGCCTGGTAGCGGAATAGGTCCATAGAAGCCACTGCTGGCCCCCATTTCTAGCAGCCACCTGGCTTCTGAAGAGGTAGCATGATACTGCTGCTCCCTTCAAGTGCTCTGGGTGCACATGAGCCACTACCACCTCTGAGAACTCAAGGAAAAGGCACCAGCTGCTGCGTCTACATACTTGTTAAGGGCATGGTAACCATAGAAAGGTAGACAATATGATACTACAAAGAAATAGCTTTCAGACAAAGGAACAAGATAGAAACACAAAAGACCAACTAAATGAAGAGAAGATAAGCAATTTACCTGAAAAAGAATTCAGAATGATGATAGTAATGATGATACAAGATATCTGAAAAAGAATGGAGACACAGATTGAGAAGTTATAAGAAATGTTTAACAAGGATCCAGAGGATTTAAAGAGCAAGCAAACCAAGATGAATATCACAGTATCTGAAAAGAGAAATACACTAGAAGGAATAAACAGCAGGATAATGGAGGCAGAAGAATGAATAAGTGAGGTGGAAGACAGAGTGGTGAAAATCACTGCCACAGGAAAAAAAATAGAGAAAAATCAATGAAAAGAACCGAGGAGCATCTAAGAGATCTCTGGGGCAACATTAAATGTACCAACATTTACATCATAGGAGTTCCAGAAGAAGAAAGGACCAGAGAAAACTAAACAACAGAAATACAAACAACCCAATCGAAAAATGGGCAGAAGACCTAAACAGACATTTCTCCAACAGGCATGCAAAAAAAAATGCTCAACATCACTAATTGAGCATTGCCAACAGGCATGCAAAAAAATGTTCAACATCACTAATTATTAGAGAAATGCAAACCAAAACTACAATGAGGTACTCCTCATACCAGTCAGAAAGGCTATCATTAATAACACCATAAATAACAAATGCTGAAGAGGATGTGGAGGAAAGGGAACCCTCCTATACTATTGGTGGGAATGTAAATTGGTACAACCACTATGGAAAACAGCATGGAGGTTCCTCAGAAAAGTAAATATAGAACTTCCATATGATCCAGCAATCCTATTTCTGGACATATATCTGAACAAAACTTTCATTCAAAAAGACACATGCACCCTTATGTTCATTGTAGCATTATTCACAATAGCCAAACCATGGAAACAAACTAAATGTCCATTAACAGATAAATGGATTAAGAAGAAGTGGTACAGATACACAATGGAATACTACTCAGCCATAAAAAAGTACAAAATAAAGCCATTTGCAGCAACATAGGTGGAACTAGAGATTCTCATACTAAGTGAGGTAAATCAGGAAGAGAAAGACAAATACCGTATGATATAATTTATATGTAGAATCTACAAAACAAAAAGGCACAGATGAGCCTATCTACACAACAGAAACAGTCTCATAGACCTGGAGAGAAGACTTGTGGTTGCCAAGGAGGAGGGGGATAGAATGAGATGGACGGGGAGTTTGGGGTTGGTAGATAAAAGCTATTACATTTAGAATGCATAAACAATGAGGTCCTACAGTAGAGCACAGGGAACTATATCCAATCTCTTGGGATAGAACATAATTGAAGATAGTATGAGAAAGAGAATGTAGATATCTGTATGACTGCATCACCATGCTATAGAGCAGAAATCAAGACAACACTGTAAATCAACTATACTCCAACAATAAAATTTTTAAAAAATAAGTTTAAAAAAAAAAAAGGCATCCAGCATTGCCACAGCTATAGCATAGGTTGCAAATGTGCTCCAATTCAAACCCTGGCCAGGGAACTTCCACGTGCTATGGGTGAGGCCATAAAAACAAATAAACAACAACCAAAAAAAAATTGAAGAATGGGTAGAAAATTTGAATAAACATTTTTCCAAAGAAGACATACAGATGGCCAAAAGGCACGTAAAGAGATCCTCAACATGACTAATCATCAAGGCAATGCAAATCAAAACCACAATGAGATATGTCTTTATACCTGTTAGAATGGCTATTATCAAAAAACAAGAAATAGTAAATGTTGGCAAGGATGTGAATAAAAGGGAACACTTTTGCACTGTTGATGGAAATGTAAATTGGTGCATCCACTATGGAAAACAGCATGGAGTTTCCTCAAAAAGTTAAAAATAGAACTACCCTATGATCCAGCAATTCCACTCCTGGATATTTTTCTGAAAACAAAAACACTAATTCAAAAAGATATATGTACCCCTATGTTCATTGCAGCAGTATTTACAATAGCCAAGATACAGAAGCAACCAAGATACAGAAGCAATTTTGTATATATATATATAAAATTCAACCATTAAAAAAAAATTCAATCGAATAAAATAAATAAGGAAATGATACGAGTCTCCATTTCAATTCCTGTTCCTGTCAATGTGGTGACACTTCATTCTGCCATTCCCCTAAGAATGGGCTATCACTTTTGGTTCACAATGTTGCAAGGAATGTCAAGTTCCACAGATCATTCCCACCAAAAATGCCATTCTTCAGTTGGTTGAAAAGTCAGTATTTGGATGCAAATTCTGCACAAGAAAATAGAAGCATAGTTCCTAAACAATCCTTTAACTAAATGAAATCAACAATGAATTTACAAGGTAATATACTGCGATCAAATCGAGTTTATCCCAAGAATGCAAGAATGATTTAGTACCAGAAATGTGTCTTTGAAAACCACTTCACTTATGGATTTAAGAGAAAAATATCAAAGGCAGTAGGAAAGGCATTTGGTGAATTATGTTTCATTAAAATAAAAATAGAGATAAAATTATTGAATTTAAAAAATCTATCACAAAATACTTTAAGGTAAATTTTTTTCTGTATAATATACAATAGTTTTAAGAACTATGAAAGAGCTGAGATTTTAGTTTTCTTGAAAACCTACTTTTTAGCCTGCCGCAGTTTCATAGAAGCTGATAGAAGAAATGAAACTCTTAGATCAGAGACAAAGGGCTGTATTTGTCATAGTATAGCTAGCGCAATGAGCATCAACCAATAAGTGGGCCCAGTTGGATTCCTCTACATGCGGTGGGCTATGTTACAGGTAAAGAACTCTGAACTTAGGAATCTAAGTCCTTTATTCAGTAAGCCTAATGCTCTTTTTCTTCAGCACAAGACAATAACTTTCTTACACTGGACAATAAGAATGCCCTCCCTTTGCTTTGGAGAAATACACTATCTGTATTCCAAGGCTCTTTGTAAGCAAACTCACTCTTTGTTTCCTAGAGATTGACTATGTCTAACTTCTAAGATTGGTTGCATTATAAACATACTTGAAAAGTAGTTCTGAACAAAGGCAGTCATGGGTTCCTTTCACAAGGCATGCAGAGACATGACAGACCCTTGAAGAATTATCTCCCAACAACACGCACCCGTCACTCATAAACCTATCTTAGCTTCATATTAATTTTCCCATAGGACTCCACTCTGGTGGCTACTGATTACTATGACAGAGGCTAGTACCAAATCTATTCAATTTGTTTCATATAATGCTTAATTAAGGTTACCATTAGTAGGACTCTAAGCAGTGAGAAGAGGCCAACCTGCAGTACTGAACTCAAATATATCCCCAGGGTTCTGGCACCAAGCTGTTGAGGATAACCATGAGGGCTTTCCTCCTTACAGTTTTTAACTGATCCTTCCACTTGGTTTGATCTATTAATTGCATTAACTCTTGCACAGACACTGCCTTGATCCAAAAGTTGGAATTCTAGGGCAATTTTATCATCCATCTCAAACATGGCCAGTGAGCAGAGGCTGACATCCATGCCTTCTGTGACTGCAGTGGTTTCATTTATTACTTCAGCTTTTCTCATTGGATCCTTCCCATTTTAGGAATAATGAGTCATTGAATGCTCTGGTTTCTCCTGGGAATAAATAAGAAAACAAGGACAGCATTTTTTTTGAGCTGAGCTCCCAGGTTTCCCAGGGTCATCATTCAGGCTCCCTGGTCAGATGAGGCCAGAAGTTAGTCTACACAGTTGGTTATGGCTACTGGTGTGGCTCTCTGGCTGAGATGCCTGCAGGATGGACTCCTCATCTTCCCAGGCTTTCTGGTTTGGCTGCCTGGTCAGCCAGGTCCAAAGGATATGCTCCACAGATGGGGAGAACTGCTGGCTTGGCTCCTTGCCCAGGATCAGCTCCACAGCTAGAATGGTCCAGCAGTTAGAGACCCAAGCTGACCAGAACTGCCAACCAAGCTTTTAGGCCAGATGGGGCCCCAGCTTGGCTCTGCAGATGAACAGAACCACTGACAGTGGCTTGGATGTCACCCACATAAGGAATGCAGACTGCCAAGATCCATGTGCTCCTTGCTGTGAGCCCCCAACTCCATGAAGCAATATTTAAGAGGGCCTCCCAGGAAGTGCTTGGGAGTGTTGGGGAATTGAATCTCCACCTTAGGTTCCCATGTTTCCACTGCAGAAGCTGTCGGTCCAGAAGGACTTCTTCAGGGCAGCACTGCACCACTGCACCACTGCATCAGGTGGGGATGGGCAATGTAGTCAAAGTTAAAAAAACTCCTCTTACCATTCTTTTAGGTTTCCGGGTTTTGTGGGAAATTCCCAGGGATGTTTCAGCTTCACCCCCAGGTTCTAGGATCTTCACAAAGGGATCCTGTTTATGGATAGATCCTAGTCACTCTTCTTGTGAGAAGGACAGAAATCAGAAACCATCTATTTTGCCATCTTGCTGATTTCACTCATATATTGTCTTATTATGTCACACTCTACCTATTCCTTGCTATAGAGGTTTATGTTCCCCCTTACACAATAAGAAAGACCAATTAAGAGTGAGAAGAAAAGGAAAAAAAGCAGAAAAAATGTAAGAACTAAATCATTCTATAAAATACAATTTTACATGATAAAGCAAACACAGCATATGGCACAATGGATATTGGGAAGCTATCATTTTGACATCCAAATTTCCTCTAAGTTTGCCAATATGCAAATAGAAATTGCTTATTTTCCCCATCTGCCGAATTTGGGGTATCTTAATCACTAATTTCTAGTAGCCTTCAAATCTTTACATCTTTGGCTTTTCAAACTAAATTATCCTGCAATTTAATAGATCTACTTTAAGGGACTTGCCCAGTTGCTGAAGAATAAGGCCCATAAATTAATACTTACCCTTCCAACTAAGTTATTTCATTTTTCCCTTACAGACCACATGAATCATTTGTTCTCTTATGTGTCTGTCTGAATCAGGCTCTTTTAGCTTACTGCCCCAATTCCCAGCAATGCAAACAGGAAAGGGCATTAAGAGTCATTTTTTTTTTTTTTTTGTGGTAAAATGACATAGCATAACAGAATACTCTCAGCAATTTGCATTTTTAAGGCAAAATGTTGTTCATTGGTCAAATCAGACATGCTTTAAAATTGCTATATTAAGAAACAAAAAAATGAGTGGAGGAATGGGGTAATGAAAGAACATCAGACCACAATAAAACATTCTGGATGAAATGTATTTTATTTAACTAATTAATTTTTTTTAGGTGTTCAGTGTGTGTGTGTGTGTGTGCAAAGCCACCGTTAACTAACACCTCTATCATGTTCCATAATTATAGGGTTTTTTTTGGGGGGTGAGAACATTTAAGATCTACCATCTTAGCAACTTTGAAGTGTTCAGTACAGTTTTTGTTAACTCTAATCACCATGCTGTGCATTAGCTCCCCAGAAGTGATTCATCTTCTAACAGGAAGTCTGTATTCTTTAATGAACTTCTCCCCATTTTCACCACCAGCAGCCCCCAGGAACCAGTTCTACTTGCAACTTCTACAAGTTTGGCTTTTTTAGATTCCACATGTAAATGATATTGTTCAGTATTTATTTTCCTCTGTCTGACTTCTTTCACTTAATGCAGTGTCCTCAAGGTCCATCTATGTTGTCACAAATGGCAAGATTTCATTCTTTTTTTATGGCTTAATAATATTTCACTCTATATGCCATAGCATCTCTATCCATTCATCCACTGATAGACACTTAGATTATTTCCATATCTTAGCTATTATAAATAATGGTGCAATGAACACAGAGGATGAATGCATTTTTTGAGTTCGTGTTTTTATTTTCTTTGGATAATATCAGAAGTGGAACTGCTGGATCACATGGCAGTTCTATTTTTAATTTCATGAGGAACCTCCATACTTCTTTCCATAGTCACTGAACCAATTTATGTTCCCACCAACAGTGAGGAGAATTCCTTTTTCACCAGCACTTTTCACCTCATGTCTTTTTGCTGATTACCATTCCAACAGATATGAGGTTTTATCTCATTGTGGTTTTGATTTGCATTTTCCTGATGATTAGTGATGTTGAGCATCTTTTCATGTACGTGTTGGCCATGTATATGTCTGCTTTGGAAAAAATATCTATTAAGTTTCTCTGCCCATTCAAAAATTGTTTGTTATTATTGGATTGTATGAGTTCTTTATATATTTTGGATATTAAACCCTAATCTGACATATGGTTTACAAATATTTTCTCCCACATCATAGGCTGATTTTTCATTTTGTTGATTGTTTGATTTGCTGTGCAGAGGCCTTTTAGTTTCGTGTAGTCCCACTTGTGGATTTTCAGTTTTGTCACTGGTACTTTTAGCATCATATCCAAAAAAATCATTGCCAAGACTAATGTCAAGAAGTTACCGTGTGTTTTCTTCTAGGAGTTTTACAGTTTCAGGTCTTATATTCAAGTATCTAATACATTTTGAGTTAAAACTTGTGAGTGGTATGAAGATAGTGGTTCAATTTCATTTTTCTGCATGTAGTTATCCAGTTTTCCCAATGCTGTTTATTGAGGAGACTACCCTTTCCAAGTTTTTTGACTCCCTTATCACATATTAGTTGATCATATTAGTTTATCATATATGCATGGTTTTATTCTTGAGCTCATAATTCTGTTCCATTGGTCTATAGTTTTGATTACTATGGCTTTGTAGTATAGTTTGAAATCAGGAAGTATGATGCCTCTAGTTTTCTTTTTCTTTTTTTTTAATTATTTTTACTGTTATTTCCCCAATACATTTTTTTTCCACTGTGCAGCATGGTGACCCAGTTACACATACATGTATACATTCTTTTTTCTCCATCATAAGTGACCAGACATAGTTCCCAGGGCTACACAGCAGGATCTCATTGCTAATCCATTCAAAATGCAATACTTTGCATCTATTAACCCCAACCTCCCAATGCATCCCACTCCCTACCCTTCCCCCTTGGCAACCACAAGTCTATTCTCCAAGTCCATGATTTTCTTTTCTGTGGTTCATTTGTGCCATATATTAGATTCCAGATATAGTGATATCATATGGTATTTTGGATGACATATATTTTATAATATTGAGGAGAATCTCAAGCTAATATAAAGGGCAACAACTCCTCTTATGTGTTTTACTGAAATGTTTCCATATGTGACCTGCACTAATATTTTCCCTGATAACAAAGATAGAGTAGACCTGTAAAGAAGACCACCAGAAGATTGGAAAATTGACATAAACATCAAATAAGCCTTCTAAAATAGAAGCCCTCTAAAATATGAACCTTAAAGAAACTATTACTTAATTTCAAAAATTTGAAAGAAACCTTCTCAGCAAAGGATATCAAGGAAAACTGGCTAAAAGCTTGCCTCGTTGATCTCAGAAAGCGTAGGGAGCAAAATTTCCCACCCTAAAATGTATCTCTTTGGCCTGTGGGTTATTTCTAGCTGGAAATAATCAAGGGCAAGAACACTCAGAAGAAACTTTGACCTTCTCCCTAACTGCCTAAACATATGTTTTAGATAGAGGACCTGTTACAGGTCCAGTGACCATAGATAACTATATGGTTCCACTCACCGCAGATAACTATAGTATGAACTAGTTTGTAGACAGAGAGAAACCCAGCAAAATCTGTTTGTGAAAATTAATCTCTGTGTCCCATTGTTTCTGCATGGCCCAGCAAATATTTATTTATCAAAAATTTTCTTTTCCATCTCCATGTGAATTGTCTTCCTCCCCTATGAAATCCCAGATCACTACCCTCAAACATTCTCTTTTGTCTTTAGCTGAAGATGATATTTAAGGTGAGGATTTTGACTGAGTTTCTCAGTTTTCCGGAGTCTCTACCATGTATACATATTATTAAACATTTTTTGGATTTTTTTCCTGTTCATCTGTCTCATGTCAATTTAGTTCTTAGGTCAGCCAGATGATCCTAGAAGGGTGGAGGAATATTGCCTCCTTTCTGACATAGGTTTTCATGGGAAAAACCCTTGGGTTGGTGGCAATGATGTCAGGTTTTGAAGGCCCCCAAATTGGGGCTTATAACAACTCTCATACTCCTCAAAAACATTACCTAAACTTCAGCATAAGTATGGCCTTTTATGGTTACAAGCATTGCTTTTGCAGGAATATAGTAATGAACAGTTCATAGCATGCAGAGTCAGTTACCTAGGGGGTGTGTTCAAATACATTATCCCAAGGATCTGGATGGCAGATATCAAGAATTTAAGATAGAGTCCAGCAGTAAAAATATTCAATATGATGTGAGGAGTTTTCAAAAATTCATTAGACAGTTGACGCTTGAACACTACAGTTTGAAATGCACGGGTCCACTTACACGCAGATTTTTTTCACTAAGTACTTACTATGTGATCTGTGGTTGGTTGAATTTTTGGGTGTAGAATGATAGGTATGGAGGGCCTGATGTAAAGTTATATGCAGTTTTGACTGCATAAAGGGTCAGTGCTCCAGACCCTCATACTGTTCAAAGGTCAACTATACTTTTTTGTACCCAGTTAACATTGTAAACTGAAAATACATTTTTCTTCATCAAGGATTTTAGGAGTTGAGTTTCATTATCTAACAAGAGGGGAATGGAAAATATTTGTCTTCTTATTTTACAAAATCTTATGTATGGCTCAGATAACTCAATGCTATTAGGGAATTATTTTACTGCTTTATGATAACAGCTATACCTTTAGAGGTATGTGTAATGTGTAAAACCATTTTTGTCATTTTTAGCTAACATTAACTGAGTTCTTACCACGTATCATTTTCTAGCTAGTTGCACTACATTTATTACTTTACTTTATTGAATACTCATTAGAATATTCTCATTCTCATTTTATAGATTAGACACCTGAAACAGAGAAATGTAAAAAAATTTAAAAATTGTTATTACACTGCTGATGTGTGGCGGATGTGAGCCACTGATTCCAAAACATATGCATACTAATAAGTGTATATACAGTTGTCATGCTAAATGGACTCTGTTGTCTTTATAAGGTAGTTTAAACTATTTTTATAGTATTCTATTTTGTAACCTATTATTCAGCAGATGAATACATATATACACACACATGTGTGTGTATTTATACACACATATCAGCAGTCACAACATATGCATGATAAAAAGGATGTGTGTCTCTTTGGATATATAAATGTTTGTGTGCATGTGTGTATAAGTTTGTGAATATACATATATATATGCATTTTCCCTTGCAGTATAATAGGTTAGAAAAAAATTTTAATATTAAAATAGATAAGATTGGAGTTCCAGTTGTGACACAGCAGTAACCAACCTGACAAGTATCCATGAGGACATGGTTTTGATCCCTGGCCTCACTCAGTGCATTAAGGATCCGCCATTGCCAGTGAGCTGCAGTGTAGGTTGCAGACGTGACTTGGATCTGATGTTGCTGGGGTTGTGGCATAGGCCAGTAGCTGCAGCTCCAATTCAACCCCTAGCTTGGGAACTTCCATATGCAGTTGCAGCCCTAAAAAGACCAGAAAAAAAAAAAAAGGATGAAATTACTTTTTAAAGGACAACAAAGTCCACTTACTGTGAGAATTTTATCCATAGTATGTGCTTTTATATATACACTAGTTAGTAGGTTTACTAACACACACACATACATATGCACAGTTATATATAAATCCATTCATTCTCTTTAGTGTTGGAATGCTAAATAACAAAGCTTGTTGATGAGACTCTTGGACTAAGAAGATTTTATTTTTGAGCTCTAAAATATATAATTTGAGTTTCAAGTATGTATTTGAACAAGAAGAACAAAAGGCCATTAACAACTCTTTTCCCTTATACTTTCACAACTGTTCTCCAGAGTGTTTAGGTTTTACAAACATATCCTATGAATAGGTATAATGGTGTTAATGAAATTCATGGATTATCTTCAAAAATATATTTTAGAAACATCCTGTCATAATACAAGGAGAAATTTTTTGGAAAGGATGATCACCCTTAATAGTTCAACCTCAAGATATTATATGCATTAGATCATAGTAGAATGAATGGGATATCAAATATTTTCATATTAATCATTTCTTTTTAAAAAAATTTTTATTGGAGTACAGTTTACTTAATGTTGTATTAGTTTCAAGTGTAGTCATTTCTTAAACACACGTACTAGTCACTTCTTAAGTCTATTATTTTTTTTTACTATGATGAAGTTTTCCTGTGTACACTTTAAAATTTTATATAGATAAGGGAATAAATATGAAAAACATTTTATAGATAGATTGGCATTGCTGAAAGAGCATATCCTACCTTATAAAAATTTCTTTAAAGAGACAATATTTCACTTTCTCACCTAGTTAAAAGGGCATTCATCACTACTTGACACACAGATGCTGTGAAATAAATGTACTGCCAAAGAACTCGATACCTAGTTCAATTTCCTCCTGACAGTAGCTTTCAAATTATTTTCCAGTTAACTTTTGTGGGTCGACAGATAACACTGTCGAAGTGCTAATTGACAGACATATTCCCCAAGTGACAGATGGTAACACAGACCCAATTGTCAGAGTGCAATAATGTTAACTGTCAAAAATGAGAAACAAACACATGAGAGATCCTTGTTTTACAAGCACACCGCACTAAACTATAGATAAGAAGTTCATGTGATAGAAGCAAACATTACCCTCAAGACTTAAAGCTAAAGGACACTGGATCAAAATTCTATCCTAGAGACTTCCCTAAAAAAGATGATAACTTCTCATAATAGTACACAAGGTGACTTTAGGTAGAAGAAATGGTTTTGACAGCAATTTCACAAAACTTAGGAACACTGTTAATATATGTTTAACTTTCCTTAACCATGATTCACTAAAGGTTTCCTAAGATAGAAAACAGAAACTTCTGTGCACCATATCAGAAATAAATACTTTGTGCCTGATTTCCAACTGTATTTGAAGGGGAGAGAATAAGTGAGTATGAAAACCAAAGGATTAAGGTTTTATATATAATCGGGTTATATTTTAAACTTAAATGTATTCTCAGAGGTGGAGCAAGATGGCAGAGGAGTAAGAGGTCGAGCTCACCTTCTTCCACAAACACATCAAAAGAAACACACCTACATGTAAAACAACTCACAGGTAACATCTATTGAATTCTGGCCGAAGAACTCAGACCTCCAAAAAGGGCAAGAAATTCTTGACATAACTGGGTAGAACAAAAGGAAAAAAGAGTGAGGGAGAGAGAAAAGGAATCAGGATGGGAATAGCATTCCTGAGAGAAAGCTGTGAAGGAGAAAAGGAACCCACACCCTGGGAAGCCACCTGACCTACCAGGAAATCAGCCAAGACAAAGGGACCTCAGGGTCACCGAGAAAAGTGCAGCAGCTGGACTGGGGAAGGCAAAGTAGAGTGAGAGCCACACAGATCATCTGCATCACCGGCCAGGACACCACAGTATGAGATGCTTGGGTGGGGGCTGGGCACTGAGACTTAGGCTACTGAGGTCAGTCCTGGGGAGAGGAATAGGGTTGGCTGTGTGGGGACAGCCTAAGCGGCTAAGGAGTGGTATGCCACGGGCAGGGGAGCAGCATGCTACAAGCTAGGGAGTAGAACGCCACAGAATAGGGAAACTGGGAGAAGGTCTGGGCCTACAGAAGCAAGGCACCACTGTCGGGGAGGGGAGGAAGAGGAGGGGTGGACTGCCACAGGAAAATCCCTGAACAAGTGCAGGCAGGTTCTCAGATGGTGGAGAACCTCTGATGCAGGCTACAGATGAGGAGAAGCCACTTGCTCGAGCTACGAGAGACTGGGTGCTTCTTGTGCAGGCTATGGATGGCCGGGCACCTCTTGGGTCTCTGAAGTGAGACAAAGTGTCTCTTGTGTAATCTACAGGTGGCAGGGAGGGACCGCAAAGGTTTCTTGAAGGCCAAAGGGAGGCGTGGCCTGCCACCACTGAGGGTATGTGAGTGGGCTCCACCTTTGGGCCCAGTCACCTTAGGGGTCGAGAAAAAAAAAAAGAGGGCACTGCAACCAAGCCTGACATGTTACTGCTCTCACGCCGCTGGGAACAAACATGTCCTGCAGCTGCCACTGCCAAATGCTCTGGGTAGCGCCCAGACACTTGATCACAGTTTCTTCCCAAGAACCTACAACTAGAAGCAGCTGGTGAAGCACTTCCTGTGTGGGCTAAACAGGACGGTGTGGTTCTTGCGTGGTCTGCAGGTGGCAGGGGCAAACCACTGCAGTTATCACTGACTCCAGAAGTGAGCATGGACTGCTACAACTAGGGGACCCTGAACAGGCACCACTTCTGGCTCCAATCACCTCAGAGGAGGGCACTGCAATTGAACACTAACTGTTGTTGCTCTCACTCCCCTGGGAACTCACACACCATGCTGCTGCCACTGCCAAATGCTCTGGGCACCTTGTCAATCTGCCCAGGCTTATTACCTCTTCCCAGGGACCTGCAACTAGGAGTAGCCTGGCCACCTTTCTGCAGGTCCTTGCTGCTGTTAAGAGCCCAGCAACCAGGCACTGACTATTAGCTCTACCACTGCCTCCATCTCCCAGGAAAAAACACTTGGCACCCTGAGGATAACAGCCTGCTCACACCAAAGAGAAAGACAGCAAATATCCAAACTCCCATGCCAAAAATAAATAGTAACCCCCCACAAAATACAAAGGGGTGCTCTTGCATAAAAGCAGCCCTCCAATACTACAGTTTGGCTTCCCTAAACTCGCAGAAAAACAAAACCGCAGACAATATGAAGAAGCTCAGAAACCATTCCTAGTTAAAGGAACAGAATTCACATGAAGCAGCAAACAATGAAAGAGACCTCTGCAGCCTGACAGACATGGAGTTCAAAGAGGAAACAGTGAAAATACTGAAGGAACTAAGGCTGAATATCAAGGAATTAAGAGTAGATATGAACAGTAATGCAGAAAGGAACTAGAAAATATATGAAGGAACATAAAAAAATTATAAAATGCACTTGCACAAACACAAACTGAACTAAAGGCACTAAAGAGCAGAATGAATAACACAGAGGAGCGAATTAGTGACTTGGAAGATAGAATAATGGAAATCACACAATCAGGACATCAGACAAAAAAACAAAATGAAAAAACATGAAAGCAACATAAGAGATCTATGGAATATTATAAAGTGGGTCAATCTGTGCATAATAGGAATTCCAGAAAGAGAAGAAAAAGAAAAGAGGATTGAAAATATATTTGAAAAATTACGTCTGAAAACTTCCCAAATCTAAAGGAAACTGATATCAAGATACAGGAAGTTGAACCCAAATAGGACCACAACAAGACATTTGTAATAAAAATGGCAAAAGTTAAAGAGAGGATTCTCAAGGCAGCAAGAGAAAAGCAAAGCTTTAATTAAAAGGGGATCCCCATAAGGCAGGCTATCAGCTGATTTCTCTACAGAAGCACTACAGGCCAAAAGAGAGTGGCAAGATACATTTAAAGTTCTAAAAGGAAGAAATTTGTAGCCTAGAATATTCTATCCAGCAAATCATAAAGATCAGAGAGGAAATCAGTAAAATAGAGATTCAAAAAACAATAGAAAAAATTAATAAAAACAAGAACTGGTTCTTTGAAAAGGTAAACAAAATTGACAGACCTCTGACTAGACTCACCAAGTAGAGGGGAGAAAAAACTCAAATAAACAAAATAAGAAATGAAAAGGCGAAATCACAATGGATACTGCAGAAATTTTTTTAAAAAATAAGAGAATACAATGAATAATTGTATATCAAAAACTTTGACAATCTAGAAGAAATGGACAACTTTCTAGAGACTTATAGCCTACCAAAACTGAATCAAGAAGAAACAGAGCAACTGAACTGACTGATAACTAGAAATGAAATTGAATATGTCATCAAAACCCTCCCTACAAATAAAAGCCTAGGACCAGATGGCTTCACAGGGAATTCTACCAAACATACAAAGAGGAGTTTATACCCATCCTCTTTAAATTTTGCCAGAATGTTGAAGAAGAAGGAATGCTCTCAAAGACACTCCATGATTCCACCATCATCCTGATATCAATACCATACAAAGATACCACAGAAAAAGAAAACTATAAGCCAATACCTTTGATGAATATAGACACAAAAATTCTCAACAAAATTTTATCCAACCAAATCCAACAACATGTAAAAAAAGATCATACACCATGACCAAGTGGGATTCATCCCAGTTTCACAAGGATGGTTCAGTATATGCAAATCAATCAACCTCATGCACCACACTGACAAAGGAAAAATCAAATTCCACATGATCATCTCAATAGATGCAGAAAAAGCATTTGACAAAGTCCAATGTCCATTCATGATCAAAACTCTTACCAAAGTGGGCATAGAGGGAACATACCTTAACATAATAAAAACCATTTATGACAAACCCACAGCGAGTATGATACTCAATGAGAAAAGCTGAAAGCCTTCCCACCAAAATCTGTACTAAGACAAGGATGCCTACTCTCGCCACTGTTATTCAACATAGCACTGGAAATCCTAGCCTATAGTAATTAGATAACCAAGAGAAATAACAGGTATCCAGGAGTTCCCTAGGTAGTTCAGCGTTAACGAAATTGACTAGGATCCATGAGGTTGAGAGTTTGATCCCTGGCCTCGCTCAATATAAGGATCTGGCATAGCTGTGAGCTGTGGTGTAGGTCACAGACATGGCTCTGATCCTGCGTTGCTGTGGCTGTGGTGTAGGCTGGCAGCTACATCTCTGATTTGACCCCTAGCCTGGACACCATATGTTGCAGGTGTGGTTCTAAAAAACGCCAAGAAAAAAGTATCCAAATTGGAAGAGAAGAGGTAAAATTGTTAACTGTATGCATATGACATGATATTATATATAGAAAACCTTAAGGTCTCAACCCAAAATCTACTAAAAATGATCAACAAATTTAGCAAAGTAGCAGGATATAAGATTAACATTCAGAAATCAGTTGCATTTCTGTATACTAACAATGAAATATTCAAAAAGGAATACAAAAATACAATACCTTTAACAATTGCACCCCATAAAATCAAATACCTGGGAATACACCTGACTAAGAGGTGAAAGACTTATATGCCAAGAAGTATAAAACATTAATCAAGGAAATTAAAGAGGATTCAAAGAAATGGAAAGATACTCCATGCTCCTGGGTCAGAAAACTTAATATTGTAAAAATGGCCATATTACCCAAAGCAATCTACAGATTCAATGCAATCCCTATCAAATTACCCATGACATTTTTCACAGAACTAGAACAAACAAACAATACAAAAATGTGTATGGAACCACAAAAGACCCAGAATTGCCAAAGCAATCCTGAGAAACAAAAACCAAGCAGGAGGCATTACTCTCCTAGACTTCAGGCAATATCACAAGGCCATGGTCATCAAGACAGTGTGGTACTGGTACCAAAACAGACATATAGAGCAATGGAACAGAACAGAGAACCTAGAAATAAACTCAGACACCTATGGTCAATTAATCTTTGACAAAGGAGGCAAGAACACAAAATGGGAAAAGACAGTCCTTTCAGTAAGTGATGCTGGGAAAACTGGACAGCTGCATGTAAATTGATGGAAGTGGAACACACCCTCACAACATGCACAAAAACAAACTCTAGTTGGCTTAAAGACTTAAACATAAGACAAGACACCATCAAACTCCTGGAAGAAAACATAGCAAAAACATTCTCTGACATCAACTTTATAAATGTTTTCTCAGGTCAGTCTCCCAAAGCAACAGAAATAAAAGCAAAAATAAACCAATGGGACCTAATCAAACTGACAGTCCTTTGCATAGCAAAGGAAACCACAAAAAAAAAAAAAAAAAGAAAACTTACAGAATG
This sequence comes from Sus scrofa, assembly GCF_054392235.1. Classification (NCBI taxonomy): domain Eukaryota; kingdom Metazoa; phylum Chordata; class Mammalia; order Artiodactyla; family Suidae; genus Sus; species Sus scrofa. The sequence goes on along the minus strand of NC_139383.1, from coordinate 182,046,215 downwards.
GGAGAACATAGTTTCAAGTGATACAACTGACAAGGGCTTAATCTCTAAAATATACAAGCAACAACTCATACAACTCAACAGCAAAAAAGCCAACAACCCAACTGAAAAATGGGCAAAAGACCTGAAGAGACATTTCTTCAAAGATATACTGATGGCCAATAAGCACATGAAAAAAATCCTTAACATCACTGATTATTAGAGAAATGTAAATCAAAACTAATATTAGGTACCACCTCACACCAGTCAGAAAGGTTATTATTAAAAAGTCCACAAATAACACATGCTGGAGAGAGAGTGGAGAAAAGGGTACCCTCCTGCATGGTTTATGGGAATGTAAATTGGTACAACCACTATGGAAAACAGTATAGCGATACCTCAGAAAACTATACATAGAAGTATCCTATGACCCAGCAATCCTACTCTTGGGCATATATCCAGACAAAACTTTCCTTGAAAAAGATACATGCACTCATTACGTTCACTGAAGCACTATTCACAGTAGCCAAAACATGGAAACAACCTAAATGTGCATCAGCAGATGACTGGATTAAGAAGTATATATATAATGGAATACTACTCAGCCATAAAAATGAAAAAAATAATGTCATTTGCAGCAATATGGATGGAACTAGAAACTCACATATTAAGTGACGTAAGTCAAGAAGAGAAAGACAAAGACAACATGATATCACTTATATCTGGAATCTAATGTATTGCACAAATGATCCATTCCACAGAAAAGAAATTCATGGACATGGAGAACAGGTTTGTGGTTGCCAAGGGGTAGGGGGAGGGAGTGGCATCAATTGGGAATTTGGGGTTAATAGATGCAAACTATTGCCTTGGGAATGGATAAGCAATGAGATCCTGCTCTACAGCACCAGGAACTATATATAGTCCCTTATGATGGAGCATGATAATGTGAGAAAAAAGAATGTATACATTGTATGTGTGACTGCATCACCTGGCTGTACAGTAGAAAATTGACAGAACACTGTAAACCAGCTATAATGGAAAAAATAGAAATCATTATAAAATAAAAAAATGTATTTTCAGAATTCTGAGAAATCTCAACTGGTATGTTGTACACTGTGCTATTTTTAAGAATTTATTTTAAAATGTAAATGCTTTAATAAGTCAGCAAAAATTTGAGACTTGTGAAGGAGACAAGAGTTATATAAAGAACCATCAAAAGACACAGGAAAAGTAATCTTTATGATCTCTCGCTTTCATATCTTGGTCCCAAAGAAACTTCAATCTTTCTCCTATATTCCATTTTATGAGTAGGATTATTGATTAAAATTGGAATGAATTTTAGATAATGAACCTGAAGATAATTTCCTTATTAAGACTAAACTCATAGAGCACTCCGTTAAAAATGTTGACCAGAACAATGAATTAACAATACCTACTGAGGAATTTTATATTTCTGTCTTTTCTATTTTAAGAGACTATGGCTTTAAGTACAGTAGTAAATAGGAAAAGTAGGTCTCAGATTCCCTTTCAAAAAATTCACACCCATAGCTCATAAAATGCATATCTGTTTGACTTGGAGGCATTATAATCCCACTGATGATATTGGTTTAAAAGCAATTTTGGGGTAATTAATGTATTGCTAAGCATAGTTAAATCAAGAGGATTCAGTTTCTCTTTTGGTAACTAAGAAAAAATATTGGAATTTGCATTGAAGACACTTGCTTTTGATTAAGATAGTGGACAGAACAAAAGAAGTTCATTTTCTTTAAGCCACAATAAATTGATGGATTATTTTTAAGGCATAAATACATAAGTACAAAAAGAACAGGAAATATAATAAGAGCCACAAATACAGGAAACTGTAAACTAAAAGGTAGGTGACAGCTGCTTGAACAATCCAAGGAGGTTCTATGTTAAACATGATTGCAATATTCAGCAAAGCAAACAGAGGATGCCCAGTGAAATTTGAATCTCAGAAAAACAGCAAACATTTATCATAGAATAAGTATGTTCAAATTTAGCTGAGAGTCCTGCATCTTATCTGGTAACAATAAGTCTTCAGTGGGAGAAGGTGAAAAGCAACAGGACTAAAATGGAAAACATAAAAAAATCTCAGGAATGTTTGGCAACAGGTGCCTCTGGAAAGGAGATTTAAGGAGGGACATAAAAGAGAAACAACATACAGATTTAACACAACCAGCAGAAGACTAGAGGATTACTCTCTGGGAAAAGAATAAAACAAAGAGGATGTGATGTTTAGAAGACTCAGACCCAACTGAGGTTAAATATGATAGCAAAAACTAGGATTACGTTAAACAATCCATATCCATATCCACCAGGCTTCTTCCAAACTTTACCCTCAGAATACTGGCAGCAAGGTTTATTCCACACAAGCTAGGGATTAAAGGAAGCTTCTTTTGAAATTTGAACACTCAAGAGAAACAACCTGTAGATACTGGCAGGGAATTCACAAATGAAATAGCCACCCATCCACATCCTTCCACACTATGGTAAGAGGTGTTGGTCATACACACATGCACAGAGATTCCACTCAGTCTATTATTGCCTTCATTTTTTAGCAACAATCAAGTACAACTAGGTGAAGAAAGTGTCTAAGAAGAAATACTGACATCAGGAGTTTTCGTTGTGGCACACAGGAAACAAATTTGACTAGGAACTGTGAAGATTCAGGTTTAATCCCTGGCCTCGCTCACTGAGTTAAGGATCTGGCGTTGCCGAGAGTTGTGGTGTAGGTCACAGATGCGGCTCGGATCCCACGTTGGTGTAGGCTGGCACCTGTAACTCTGATTTGACCCCTAGCCTGGGAACCTCCATATGCCATGGGTGCAGCCATAAAAAGCAAAAAACAAAAAAAACAAAAAACAAAAAACAACAAAACCATAGATCAAAAAGCAGATAATAGAAACTTGGAGGAATAAGAAGCTGTGCAAGGTGAAAACAATTTCAAAATCTCAGGAAATAACTGAATAAACTGCAGCCATGAACTTAGAATAGTGCTTTGGGAAAAGTACATTAGGGAATATAAAAAATGAAATAAAAAATATAAAAAATGAAATTATGGAATAATTCAATAAGCATTTCTTAAGTAAATATGAGGAGATATCAAAAGTTAAAGCAAAGATACAATGAAGTGAAAATTAGAAGAAAATGGCTCTTAGAACTAATTCCAAGAGTAGCAGTTTCTAAATAAGAGTTTTAAAAGTGAAGCTGGAGAAAAAATAATAATAATTGACATGTAAAGAAAAATCCATATGTTAAATTGTTTGCATTTCCAATGGAAAGATACTGTCAAATATTCAGTATGATGGATACAAACAGATGAATATCAAGTCTTAAGTCATGACAAAATCTGAGAACTTTTCTAGAAGGCATCATATGTACTATACATTAAAATCAATTTGCTACAAATGATCAACCACAGAATGAGTTGAGACATTTTAAGTGCAACATTAGAAACTAAAGCCAATGAAACAATGACCTAAAATTCTGAGGAAAATAAGGATTTTCTACTTAGAATTCTATACTAAACTTAATGGTTATATGTATAAAACAGCATTAAGGCTTTGCAGACCTGCAAGATTTTAATGCATTTTGTCTTCCACCTTCATCTCCTTTTCAGGAAAACACTAGACTTGATGCTTCCCTAAGATGAGGGAATAAAACAAGAGAGAAGCCTTGAGATCTAAGAAAGAGTTGATCCAACCTGCAAGAGAAGTGATGGAAATCCTCAGGTTTAAGGTTAAGGACAGCCTAAATGACATCTGTGCAGCAGATCTCTGGAGTAACACAGCTATGCTAGGCAAGTTAGACATTCTTCTTTATTTTTGAAGATAAATTTGATAGAATACTCCATATGTTCTAATGTGTTGGCTCTCTCTCTATTTATATATATAAACAATTAGGACATGGTTTAGAGATGAATTAGCTATAAAAATAGATGAAATGAAACTGATGAGAACAATACCAAAGGGTTTACTAATAAAAAGAGAAGGAGTTCCCATTGTAGCTCAGCAGGTTAAGAACCTGACGTGTCTGTGAGGATACAGGTTTCATCTTTGATCTTGCTCAGTGGGTTAAGAATCCAGCATTGCCACAAGCTGTGGCATAGGTTACAAATGTGGCTTGGATCTAGCATTGCTGTGGCTATAGTGTAGGCTGGCAGCTGCATCTCCAATTCAACCCCTAGACCGGTAACTTCCATATGCCATGAGTGTGGCCATAAAAAGGAAAAAAAAAAAAAAAAGGAAAAAGGAAAAGGGAAAATTAAAATTTCTGAAAGGAACAAAAATAATCATAGTATAATGTATTGATTTTGTGGATTACATTTATATATATATGACCATAAAATTACCTAATGTTGATTCATGTGTATGTGTATACACACACACACATATATATCACATTTATATATAGGGGATATGGGGAACAGGGAACTTATATGGAGGATGGTGAATGGATATGTGAGTAAAGTTCATTAAATACTCATTTCCCTGGTCAAGATAACTGGTCAATAGTTAAAGGCAGAAGCTAAAAATTTAAGAAATGTGGTACGAGAATATTTCGTGGATATATGAACGTAAATACTTAAATAAGCCACTTAATGTAATCTGACTGATTTGGAAATAGGAAAATGGTATCTGATGTTGAGGAGAGGTAAGCCCCAAAATATAACAGACTATACAAAACAATTAACCTACTACATGCTGAGTAATTTTCCAGCTAACATGCCTCTTCAACCTAGAACAGCCCAAATTAAGTTAACGTAGAGCTTCTAAGAGTGGGCTTCTTAAAAATATATCCACATATAAATGGTCAATTGATCTTTGACAAAGGTGCCAAGAAAACACGATTGGAAAGGATAATTTCTTCAACAAATGGAATTGGGAAAACAATATTCCCATGTCATAGAATGAATCTGAATCCTCATCTTAAACAATACACAAAAAGAAATTCAATATTTACTAAAAACGTCAACATTGAATATGAAACTATAAAACCCCTAGAAAAAAAACAGGGGAAAAACTTTATGGCATGGGTTTAGTGAATGAATTCATGGATATGATATCAAAAGCATAGGTAACAAAAGCAAAAGTAAATGGGACGTCATCAACCTAAAAAGCTTCCTACAGCAAAGGAAACAACAGAGTGAAAAGGTAGCACTGGAATGGAAGAAAATATTTGCAAACCTTATATCTGGTAAATATTTCCAAAATTTATAAGTAACTCCTCCAACCCAGTAGCAAAAAAAAAAAAAAAAAAAAAGACCCAATTAAAAAATGGATTAAAGACTTAATAGACATTTCTCCAAAGAAGATATATAAATGGCTCATCATCACTAATCATGAGAAATATGCTCATCAAAACCACAATGTGATATTACCTCATACCTGTTAGGTTGGAACTCTTGTATACCATTGTTGAGAATGCAAAATAGTTCAGCCACTATAGAAAGTAGTATGGAGGCATTTTAAAAAATTAAAAAAAAAATAGAACTACCATATGATCCAGCAATCTCACTTCTGGATATCTATCCAAAAAAATTAAAATCATGATCTCAAAAAGATATTAGCACTGTTCATTGCAATGCTGATCACAATAGCCAAGATGTAGAAACAACCTAAAAGTCCTTCAGTGATCAAATGAAGAAAATACAGTTGACCCTATAAAAGGAGGTTAGGGCACCAACCCTCCTAGCAACGTAAAATCACATATAAGTCTACAGTCAGCTGTCCATATCCATGGTTTTGAATCGGATTCAACCAACCCCAGATAGCACAGTAGGTGTTTACTGAAAAAAAAAAAATCAAACGGACCTGTGCAGTTCAAATCCATGTTGTTCACAGATCAACAGTATATACAATGGAATACTATTCAGCCTTAAAGAATAAAAAAAATGAAAGGAAGGAAATCATGAGATTTGTGACATCATGCATGAACCTGGAAAACATTATATTAATTAGAACAAGCCAATCACAGAAGGTCAAACAATGTATGATTTCACTTACATGAGGTATGTAAAATAGTGGAATTCATAGAAGCAGAGAATAGGATCGTGGTGTAAGGCGATTGGGAGAGGGAGAAATAGAGAATTTCTAATTACCCTGTATAAATAAGGCAAGATGAGTAAGTTTTAGAGATCTGATAATGACATTGTACCTACAGATAGTGGTACGGTTATTGTACATTTAAAAATAAGTTAAGAGTGTCCATCTTCTGTTAAATGTGCTTAGTAAAATATTTTTAAAAGAGTATGATTCTGGAATCATTTTTCAATGCACCTGGCACATAAATTCAAGTGTTAGAGCAATGAGAAATATGAGCTATTACTCTTCTGTGTAGATAATGTTTTCTGAGGAATCCACATAGTTTTGCAAAGCTACACATTCTTGGAAATACTTGGAGAAAGCTGAAGCATGCTCTGGCTGGGGTTAGACAATTGTATCTTTGTTGATAGAGTGAAATTAAAAAAAAAAATTCAGTAGCAGCATAGGATGACAGAATCAAGACCTTTCTATGCTATTGTATGTCAGAGGACCAGGATTTGGGGTTAGGAATAATGTTATCTCAAGACAGCAGAATTGCAGTTATCACAAGGAATTGACTAGAATATTCCATGTATACCTGCCTTCTTGCTGTGACTATAGATCTGAGGGGAGATTTGATTAATAACCAAGTAAAGAAAGATGGGGAATGAGTGTACTGTATGTCTCAGCCTATTACAGAACACTAATTTTAGCTATTTTCTCAACTGAAGGATAGTCTAAGAAGGTAGTTCAAAGTAGCTTAACATATTTAAGGGGAAAAAAAATCAATGAACCAAGAACCTAAATGCAAAATATGATTGTCTTATAAAATTATAATAAACATTTCATACACCAAATTGGGCGAAATTGTTACCTACTATGTAATGAAATCCAGACTTGTCTTTGATTCCTGTTTCCTATTCAGCAATTAATGCCAGAAGTCAGCATGGTGTCAAGTACTGGGGTCAGAAATGATAGCTATTCATTGGGGATTTACTATGTATCTGACAGTTTTTCCACAACAAAAGTCCTATCAGGTAAGAACTAGTATTATTATTTCTCCTTAATAAGTGAGGAAATTGAGGCACAGGTGGATTAAAATTCTTATCTAAAAATAAATCTTATAGTCATTGTCATTGGAATTACAACTGGGACCTCAGGCCTTATAACAGGATTATTGGGCTGTGCTGTCCTCTTCCAAAATATGGAATCAAATAATTTTAATACTTATATAAGAAAAAGTAAATAATGTTTTAAAATATGCATAAATTCAGAAAGTACATCATCTTTCTGATTCAAAAAGGAAATAAGATTAGAACATGGAAATGAGAAAGATGGGATATAAAATAATCGATTGAGATAATTTAAGCCAGTTAGGCATAGAGACATTATATAAAACATATGAATTGAATAATAATATTATGCATCTAAAACCCCAGCTATTTTAACACTTATCAGAAAATGTGGAAGGTTTTGGTCCATGCTTAATAAAATAGGCTAAAATTCTGGCTTTACAAAGAGAAACTTTTATAAAAATTATATTCATCTTGAAATTTGATAATTATATTCAAGTGAACAGATATACAACTGAAAATTTCAGAACTGTTCAATTAAATATAGTAGATTTCAATATACCAATATATTATACATTGGAGCAATAAATTGATATAGATAATATCAATTTTAGCATATATGGACACTTCAAATAATCTATTACAAAACTGACTCGCTTATCAATGGTCAAAAGATGGAAATGTCAATCTGGTTAGTTGCATTATTATTAGAATGTTTGCACATGTCAGTTTGGAATATATTTATCACGCAGAATGAAATCATAAACATGGCAATGACAAATCACATAACCAAAAAAACAAAAAAAAAAATGAAGATAACATAACAACATGCTCATACTCAGAAATGTGTCACTGGTGGCTAGGGAATATAAATAATTTTCTTTGTAGGTAACTAAGGACATTTTCATTATTATCATGTTGTATGTCATGTGATAGGCATTGTTTGATGTAAAACCTGAACCATTTGGTCAGTTGGACTGAAACTGAAAAACGAATAAACCATCTATTTCTTCACCATAAAATCAGAATGATACAGTATTCATAAGAACTTTCTCAGCATATTTTAGTTGAGAAAGAAAAATGGAAGAAATTTCTTCACATTTCTGTTGTTATGCTTTGGAGTTAACAAAGAAGATTTTACTATTACTATTCCAAGGGTGTTACTTGCTGTCAATTACATACACAATCTAGGAAATAGCATGACATTTACTACTTTTTTCATAAAGGAAATAGAAGATATTCATTAGTTCTGGTTAAACACTCTAATCCTTTCTGTCAGAGTGACAAGACAAGGTCTCTTGGATTCACGGTAACAAATCCTGTAACAAAAGAGCCCTGAAAAGTAATTAAAAAGGGCTAAAGAGCAATTGGATCTTATCTAAGAACCTCAAAAAGGGACATGGCACAATTATGCAGGAAATGGCAGAGCCAGTCAATTTGTCAGTCTTCTGTCTTGAACTACCTTCTGTGTTGTAAGTGGAAGAAGAGCTGTGGAGAGGGCACTGAGCACCTGTCACTATGACACTTCACCCATTATCATTTTCCTGAGATTGACTTACTTCTGCCTGGGACCTTCATTTTTTGTCTCAGGCATCCCTACTTATGTAAGTGGTGAGGTATGTATAGCATATATTCAAACTTTTAAAATATAAGTATTAAGCTTTGTCTTTTGAAATCTGCCCATTGCAGAACATAATTCCATTCCCACTTTTAAGAAGCTAGAGTTGACATTTCAATTTCATAGCCATTATTAAATGACTCTTTCAATGCATGAATGTTGAATATTTTCAGTTAAATAAAGATAAATGAATAAATGCTTTGCCAAAAACATGTGATTTGTTTTTATTTATTTTGCTAAAGTTTTATTGAAGTATATAGTTTCTTTTTAATAGTGTTTTTGTTTGCATGCTGTTAAATTATTTTCACATTATAAAGCAATGGCTTAAGATACTATAAAATAAAAGGCCTTAAGGAAAAGAATAAAATATTGATCTGTTTATAGTTAATTTCTTGATTTGCCTGCTAAGAGACAGGTGCAAAATGATTCTAGAATAGTAGTATAGAACAATTGATTTTAATGTATGGCAAAAGTATAAGCTTAAATATAATTTCTATTTTGAGTTATATGGTGTTATTATGTACTATGACCTCTATAAAAAGGCAATTTTTCTGGAAAATTATGTATATGCCTATGTGAAAATTTTCCATTACTCTAGTGTTAAGGATTTCTATTCTTCCTTAAGGTTACATTCTTTCAACTAAGGTGACAAAACAAAATTTTATTCAGAGTCTGTCTTATAAATATACATTATACTCAGAAAGAAAGTAGTAGTTGACAACCCTGAGTCGGAGACTCACTTTCTACATTCAAAAATCTCCAAAGTATGATCCGCACTTAGCTTTAGCAGCCAGGTGGCTGCAACCAAAGAATGATATATATTATGTCTCTATGTCGTACATTCTGAAGTTAGCAGTCTAGACCAGATTAAACTATCACACTTTCCATCTTCCTTTTTCCATTATTAGTTCTTCCTGAGTCAGAAGGAAGAACTGCTTTTTCAGACATTCCTTCATGGCCCTTTTCTTAAGCGACGTTTCCAGGATACAGTTAGTTTTTCCAAACAGAAATTAGTGACTTAGAATAAATGATAAAGCCTAACAAGCTCACTCATAAGATCTAATTATTTTCTTCTCTAGTAATTTTACTAAAAGACAATTTTTACCGGATGCTTTCTATGTGTAAGGATTTAGTCTAGGGGCTAGGAGATCACTGAAAAATAAGACATGATCTCAATGAGTTGATGGCACCTCTGGGTTATCTCAGAGAGAAACTGTTCTTTAAGAAAATTGTCTCTAGAATTCAATACTGCAGTCATGTAATAAATTCAAACGTTGTCTTGATAAAACACATGCACTTCTATACTTCTAGATTTTGGTTTATAAATGTTATACATAATTGAATGTCAAATTTATTTTTCATATTTAATATTCACTTGCTGATTTAGCTAAATTAAAGTACTCTGATGTTTTACATTTTATTCTTTCCTGACAGAATTCACGGGGCCCTTTTTAAAAGTTCACTCTGGGAATGAGTCATATGCAAAATTTGATGAAGCAGATTATTCTTTGCCATATGTATCTTCTTAATTGCAGAGAGAAATGTTCCACATAACAACTCTAAACAGATAGTATTAATATGAGTATGGCTTTCCAAAGCAGTGTTTTCTGACAGGTTATCACTTATGTGTCTTGATTTGCATTATCAACAACTAAGAGGAAATGGAAGGCAAGAAAACCATGGGTAATATATTATAAGCTTGATTTACAAAATTTCCACAGGCAAGGCTGTTTGCTGGACATTAAATTAGCAACATGGGTAAGATGTAATTTATAATTGCTTTCAGGCAATGTAGAGATAAAATGCTTAATTATTTATTAATGAAGGCTTAATTAATCTTCTGAAATGCTTTTGTGTGGATGAGAAACAAGGGCTTTATCTTAAAAGGCAAAATATCAAGTAATTAGCAATATAAAAATTGTACCCTACTGCAAATTCAAATGTGCACCTGATGTCCCCAATCTCTATGTATTAATACCAACACCTACTGCATTGATTATTTAATATCCTTCACTGACAGAATTGATTTAGAATTTACTAATGAGGGCATAGCTTTATGACCTAATTATTTTTAAATAGTTCTTAGGCCTCCATTTACTTCACAGCTTTAAATTAAGACTGGCTACATATTATATTTTAATTAGATGTCAGGACAATGGATGAATTTCTGCTATCATTTCTGTCTCAGATAATGATATTCATTATAGAAAAATGTCAGAATAAACAGACTGATATGAGTCTATGGAGAAAAATTTTTATCATGAGTAAGATATAACATATTTTAACATATATAAAGCATGCATAACTTCCTTGACTTAATAAATATATAGGCTGTTAAATATTAAAGTAATTTAATGTTCCTTTAAAATGTGTCTTTCCAAAACATTCCTTTTAGAAGATCAAGTTCAATTTCATCAAAGAAAATGTTGAGATTTTATAGATGAAGAAATAATTTGAATAAACCTGTCTGAGGTGACAGTCTAAAATAGTGTCAAATTAAGACTTGCAACCAGGGAGTTCCTGTTGTGGCTCAGTGGTTAACAAAGCTGACTAGTATACATGAGGACATGGGTTTGATCCCTAGCCTTGCTCAGTGGGTTAAGGATCCGGCATTGCCATGAGCTGTGGTGTAGGTTGCAGACAGGCTTGGATTCTGTGTTGCTATAGCTGTGGTGTAGGCCAGGGGCTACAGCTCTGATTCAGCCCCTAGCCTGGGAACTCCCATATACCTCGGGTGCAGCCCTAAAAAGACAAAAGCCAAAAATAAAAATAAAAAAGAAATTACAACATAATGTGTCACTGTGTGTGTATATATCTATAATTCCTAGAAGATAGAGGGAAACTTATGGAGCTGATGGAGTTTGCTTATGTCCTTGAAAAAAAGGGGTGGGGGGACAGAAAGAATTTTCCTTGTAGTGCCGATGGTGGGCACAGTGAAAGTTGAGTCAGGGTAGGATAGGCAAACACAGCAGGCCTTCCACTGAAGATAAAGAGTATGTGCAATGAAACTGAAATTGTCTGTTTATATATTATAGAACTTTTTTCCCCATAGCTCCTCTTTGTGCGTGATTAAGGTTAAGAGAAAGAAGAGCTGATCATTACAAATTTGGCATAATTTTGGTTGTTGCACTTAGTAATCATTATTTTATCTCTGTTTACTGTCCCCCTCTTCCTTCTTTCAGTGGCAGTCTCTTCCTAAAGTAAGGAAGTAAAAAATGAATTGTCACTTTTCCTCTTTAGGTCAATGAAGTAGAGGTTTTGATAGAAGAAAAGAGAGACATATTTCAGTGTAGCACCGAATTTGTAAGGACAGAGTATATGTATATATGACTATATAACATAAAAATGTAAGCAACAACAGCAGTATACTAAGTGCTTTAAACATATTGTTGCATTTAATTTCCACAACACTCCATTATTGGTGCTATAAATATTCCTACCTTGTGATACAGGGAAATAAGTTTTAAAGACTAATTTTCACAGTGAAAAGGGTGAAGTCAAGAATTAAACTAAGTAATCTGTCTCCTAAAACTGCATTGCATTAAGGGTATATTGCTTCAAAGAAAGAAAATATACAAAGCCCTGTTCTATCCACAACTGTTATTGTTATTATTAGTATATTTTAAGGAAAAATCACATAGAGTGAGAAGGAGTGGAATTGGTATATCATATGATAGTTCTATTTTTAGTTTTTTGATGAATTTCCACACTGTCTTCCATAGTAGCTGCACCAATTTACATTCCTACCATTCATACTGAATGAAGAAAAGAGTAAATACATATTAATATGGAAGTTTGTATGAAACCCAACTATACATATAACTTTATATTTTTGTAATTGACATATAAGTCATTAAAATTAAAATATTGAAACATAGCTCAGTAATGTCAGATCTCTGAAACATTTTAATGATGTATAATATTTGGAACAGGTGAATGAGTTGCTTTACTATACCCACTGAAGAGGTTTTTTTTTTTTCAGTAAAATGCTTATGTATATTTTATCACATTGAAATCTTTTTATTAAGGAAATTCTATAGGTAAAAAATTAATATTATTTGCCTTTGGTAATTAAATCCATTGTCAGTTTTAAAATGGTATGACTTAATGGCTATGATTATTATCACTGGTAATTTATTACTTTTGGGCTTCCTTGAAATGAATCAAATATATAAAACATATCAGGTATTTTTCAAAGTTGTGAGGGCCTAATCACATTTCTTAATCTCATTATATTTCAGATTCCTTGTTTGTAAAATGGGAAGAGTATCACTTTTATGTGTGGAGGTTTTGAGGACAAATGAGACAATAAAACACATAAGAGATTGGAATGGGGCCTGTCATCACATCAGCTGTGCGGACCTTAGCTATGTCAGCTACCGTAGCTCTTGATTCTGAAACTCGACGCATAGCACTATTTTCTTTGATAAATATATGCTTTTTTTTTTTTTTTTTTTTTTTTTTTTTCCTTTTTAGTGCCACACCCCTGGCATATAGAAGTTTTGGCTAGGGGTTGAATCTGAACTGCAGCTGCCGGCCTACGCCATAGCAATGCCAGATCTGAGCCACATTTGCAACCTCTGCCACAGCATTCAGCAAAGCCGGATCCCTAACCTCTTGAGCAAGGCCAGAGATCGAACCCCCATCCTTATGAGTAATTGTTGGGTTCTTAACTTGATGAGCCACAACGGGAACTCATGCATATATGCTTTTACATTCATTGGGATGAATGTGATATTAAATTTCTCTGAAAAAAAATATTGCAACCATGTGTCAGAATTATGTTTGAAACTTGAAGTAAGAGAGAAGGAAAAAGAGCCCTGGCTAGGGGGTGGGGAGAGGGGAAATGGGATGGAGAGAGTATAAATAAGGAGGACTATATGTCTGCCTAAAGACACTAAACTAACCTATTAGTAACTAGGCAATCCTAACTTCCCAGAAGGTGTTTTTAATCTCATTAAAGTCTATCAGAATATCATGCAAGTGTTTAATTCAGAATGCCAATTATGTCCACAAATGGCTGAATTACATGATGCAACATTTTTCTGTGTCCAAGAGGTTTAGGACAATTTTCTTTCTTCAGTTCCAGGGAGGAAATACCTGCTTAATTGTGTTTTTAATAGAAAGTTATTAAGCGGATTTGTTGCTTATTTGATTGTTTTGAAAATTCCGTATAGATCCTGAAAATCAGCCACAGGCTCATTTATACTATATATATATATATATATATACACACACACAATCATAATTACCAGTAATATTGTACGCATATCAATAAGATTCTTTTAAATAAATGTCTTAACCTAAGGGAAAAACTTCCAAACAAAACTTCTTTGTGGTTCTATTTCCATGGTAGATATTTCAGGTAGCCTTTGGATCTGGAATTTTATATTTTTCATGTTTGAATTTATTCACCTGTTCTTTACTCCCCTCTCTCCTCTTCTATCTCTTCTGTAAATGCAATAAGAAGCACCAACACACATAAACTTCCTGGTGTGGTTTGGTTCTAACATAACTGATGCATACAAACTAAGGTAAAAGAATTAACTTCTGTCAGGACAATTCCTAAAAATAAGCATTCAGAGCTATATTTTTGATTACTTCTGTTTTCTCAGAAATTATACCAATATTGATTTACTGCCCTATCACCACCTCTTATGTTTAGAGGATAGAGATTAAGAAGCCAGTGTTTCCTCTCAAGATCTTCCCAGAGTTTATTAATGTGAGGTCACATATCTAGAACTGGGAGTGAACTAAACTATAGAATAAATACTGGATAAATATCCTGGTCCTGATAGGATATTTTAGGCACTTATATTTGAAGGGTTGATCTTGTTCCATAGTAGTAGCTTGTCATACCTAATAAAATGGAATTTATCTGTAATTGTGGCTTTCCTCACAAACTGAAAAAAACAAATCCATGTACGAAGGAAGATTCACTCTTGTTGAAGCTATGAACACAACTATATTTCAATTAAAAATGAAATAAGCCAATAAAGAGACTTCAAATAAAATTGTTTCTATTTATGTATGGGAAAAAACCCATGATTTTCACACAATAATTTTAGACCCTGACAGGGCACTACCTAAAAACGTTTAATGGTTTTCGAATGTGGAGTGGTTAAAAATAGTGAAATTTAATGCAATGTCTTTCATCAAGGTGGTTGTGATTTTTCTAAGCTTGATCAGAGGAATAAAACACTCCTATGAATTCCAATTATTACCAGTATTGTGTTTCAGTTCTCCTGAGAAATATTTGCTTGTGTTAGCAATTTTTCACATTAAAGCTTACTTCAGGATAATTTCCTCTTTTATGATCCTACCCAAGAAAATCTATGTATTTCCTTGATTCTGATGGGCTGAGACCCACACATTTTTAAGGTGGATTCTGTGAAGTACCTGTTAGGACAACAAAACCATGAAAAAAGTATCTCTAAAAAGCCAATAGCTGAAGTATTTTAAGTTATTGAATCCTTGTGGGGTTTTTTTGCGGGTTTTTTTTTGGGGGGGGGGGCTTTTTAGGGCTGCACCTGCGGCATATAGAAGTTCCCAGGCTAGGAGCCCAATCCGAGCTGTAGCTGCCAGCCTACACCACAATCACACAGCAAGGCCAGATCTGAGCCACATCTGTAACCTATGCCACAGCTCGTAGCAACACTGGATTGTTAACCCACTGTGTAAGGCCAGGGATTGAATCTGTGCCCTCATGGATATCAGTTAGATTTGTTACCATTGAGCCACAAGTGGAAATCCTAAATCATGTTTTTTAAGAAAGAGTGTTCATTTGAGGTTATTTATGTATACCTCAAGAAAAGGAGGGTTAAAGATAAAGAGGGAACAAAATGATAGGGGTTTTATTAAGCGTTAGAAAATACAATGTTGAAAATAGAGACAAATATTTTATCAAAAAAAAGGGTTTTGTTTTGTCTTGTTTTTTTTTCAGGGTTTCACCCAGGCCAATGTAGTTAAGTTTTGCTCTTTTGACCTAGGAAAAGCAGAACAATCTCCTTCTCAAAGTCATATGCTTCTAACTAAACTATTTCAAGACCCTCTGGGTCTTTTAGTTGTTTGTTTCATTATGCTGTTAGCTTATTCTGGAAGCATTTTCCCCCAAATTATCCTCTGCAATATTAACAACTGAATGTACCTCATACAGCGGGTTTCAGAAGGTCTATAGCTCATAGAAGGAGATTTTATGTAGATTAAGAGACTAAATACCTCAGATTTATAATTTATATGAGCATTTAAAAATCCAAATTGAAAACAGGAGAATCCCTTGAGAGTGTATTATGTAATTCCACGTGCTTATGTGTAGGAAGTTTATAAGAGTTAGCTGATGGTTATGGTGAGGAGTAGAATGAATTAAAAACAGTGACAGAGATTTTTCTATAATTTTCAAGCTTTACCAGAGATACCTCAGATATTCTAGGACAATATCTGATATTTTGAGATGCAAAATCAATTTTGACTTTACAAATCAATGTTATTCATAAGACTGCAACACAGTTGTATTCCATAAACATAGGTAATTTAATAAATTCTATTTTTTTGTGATACTCATCAAAACATATATTACATACTACATAAGTGAGGATATTTCTTTCCATAGTCAAAAAAGGCTTAATCCTCAAAATTAATTCACACGAGTGATAATTAAAAAACAATTTTCCATATACTGAATACTGGCTTTGTATGCACTTTTTTTTTTTTTTTTTTTTTGCCAGTCACAATAAAACACATCATGATACAATCACTGGCCTCGCTATAATTTAATGACCTGGGATCCATTCACCATACATTCTTCTACTCCCCACAAATTAGCTATGGCTATTTAAATTTTTGAAATTACTTACAGAAAATAAATCTGTATCATACATGTAAAAACTGCAGCTGGAAATCATAGTAGCCAAGTCAATGGTTATCTCCTGCCAAATTCCAATAACACCAAATCAGTATTGTCGCAGACATGTTTCTCTGAAAACTCCATCTTGTCCTTCTTTACTTTATCCCATCTTCCTGCTTTACTTTGTCCAATCTTTCTGCTTCAAAAATGGTCACAGTGCTGGTAAATGACTTAAGCTTAAGAACAAAGGCTGTTATGTGCCTAAAGGTCAGAGTAAAAGCTTAACCTTTTACCAGCTAAGTGGCTTTTAAAATAGTAAAAGAACTTATAAAATAGTAAACAAACCCTTATATCCCCCATACACAAAGCCCCTCCTCACTTGATCTCATCTAAAGAGCACAATAAAAGCAGTGTGGTTGAGGCAGTGCTCTTGGTCCCTGAGACCTTGAGTCTCCCGGTTCCCACCTTTACTGTCTCTGTGTCTTGTTTTATGTTAACTTTTTTCCTTAAGTTTCACAGCACCCGTTCTTCAACCCCATCCTGCTGAGCTGGTCTCGGCACAGTATGAAAAAAACAAAAACATATTCCTCCATGAGAATATGCCAAAGCAATCTACTTTCATTCTCCTTCAAGAGTATACAACCAGCAGCAATTTATACTGGCCGCTTTCTGCTTTGGCAAAGATGTTTGTTTTACAAAGACCCTTTTCATTTTTCTCTGTGAGCTCTTCAATTTAGGTCATTCCACAAATTATTACTCAGTGATTTAGGCTTCACTAGTTAGACTTCACTAGTTAGAGACCAAATCTAATAACTGGCTCTCCAACACATATCCAGGGAGTATATTTCAACTATGTAAAAGTTGAAGCATTATATCCTATGGCCCAGAGTGGCTCTGTTCAATATATTTGGAAATGAAAAGTCTCAGAGAAGTAAGTGGGATGACTTTGGCCCTTGACCTGTGTAATATAAGCAGAGAGTTGAGACATCATATCAATTTCGATCACAGTTCTTCTAAAAAATACCTAAAATGCTCACCACCTCTAGGCTTCTTGCAAGGTATATGTTTAATAAATTGTTATTTCACAGTCAGTTACTACTAATATTAATACATGCCATTTATTTAGTATTTACTATGTGCCAGACAGTGTTCAAGCCCTGGAAGCTACACTATTTCTAATTACCTCTTCTGTGATGGTTAATTTTATGTGTCAATTTGACTGGGCCATGAGATATTCAGATATTTGGTCAAACACCATTTTGAATGTTACCGTGAAGCATCAGACTGAGTAAAGCAGATTATGCTCCATAATGCGTAGGCCTTATCCAATCAGTTGAATACCTGAATAGAGCCAAGAGTCTGATACTTAAGGGGGAATTCCTCTTCTCTGACTGCCTTCTAGCTGAGACACCATTTTTTTTCTTGTTTTCTGAATCACACCAAGAAATTGATCCTTTCTGAGTATCAGGCCAATCAGACTTGAGAGTGGAACTACATCATCAACTCTCCATCTCCACTTTGCCAAGTGCATATCTTAGGACTTGTCAGCCTCCATATTGATATAAGCTGATTCCTTATAATAACCTCATTATATATGTTTGTGTGTATACATAGCCTCTTGGAAAACTCTAATACACCTACAAATCTTTAAATACTTTTGTTATTGTTTTTGTTTTTCTGTTTATTCTTTCTTCAAACATTTTTTTGTATTGTTTTCCACAAAGATACTGAGAATGTGAGGTTAAATTACTTGCCCGAGTCCACACAATTAGTGAGTGAAGAAGCACAGCTACACAGCCAACTGTGTTGAACTCCATAAGCACAGCCTATCCATTACGCAATAATCTGTATTTTCAAGGAGAATTTTTGTGGAAATTTCATTTGCATAAATCCCTTAGCTACTCATAACTTGAAATAAAAATCTGAAATAACTTTATAGATTTTTAAAAATAATTTGTGCACTTTAAATAAGGCTCAACTGTAGCTAATGTTTTCTCAGAAACACATCACTAAAAACTCAGTTGAATGCTTCCATTTCCTGGTGACTATATAAAATATTTAAGATTGCCTCTATACCATATAAAGCATATTAATGAATAATACAAAACAAAATTAATGCATTTTCATTCAATTATGTATATTATATATATATATACATTAAATGTATATATATTTTTTCATTCAAGTGTAAAAAAAGATAGAAATGAAATTGAAGAACTAGTTTGTATATCTATAGTTTAATTAAACTATGCAAAGTCATGGTAGGAAAATGACTGCCTATTGCGCACAAGATTCATAAGACAAAATAACAGTGCCATAAGGAGTATTAACTTTTTGCCTGAAGGAAAGAAAAATGTTTTACTCATTTACTACTCATATAAATGTAAGTTAAAGTTGTGAATTTATTCATCTATTTTCTATTCACATGCAGTATGAAAACATATAAATGTCATGTTTAAATCTCTCCATGTTTTCAAATACATTGTGAAAGTGACACTGACAGATATCACAAAGTTGTTACTTCATTTGTTCAGGGATCAGTGACTGAAAAGTTGCATATTGAGTTAAACGAAAAATAATAATACAGTAGGGTTCATTTTCTGGATTGAAATATGCATCTTAAAATTATGAGAAGCTCAATAATCTATTGAATATAATTATTTTATAAATACTTTTTTCTCTGTTGTTACAAACGTATCTCTTGATCAATGTTTTCTGCTTTACCAATTCCTATTAATAGTCTTAATTGTATTTTTTAGACATCAGAGTTAATATTTCCTCCCTTTATGAATTTAAAAATAGTCTAAAATGTGATTATTTTTACATTTGCTTTTATTATATAGTAGGTATCAACCATTTTCAGAAAAGTTTTTATGACATTAAATGCTAAATTTAGACATAATTCAATGAGCATTGAAATAAATTTACTTTAATCTTCCATAGTTAATTCTTCACTGAGCAGTCGCAGAAGTCTTTTTAAAAATATGTCAGATCATATGATTCATACATCTTTCAGTAACAATTTGCGCATCTAACTCTTAATCAAAAAGATAATGAAAACTACATATCAACAAAAAATTCCTTCAAACATACTCTGCTTTATCAGCAAATTGCTCAAGTCAGAAAAATATTTTTACTTTAGAGGGTAAAAGGCAATGTATAACATCTTTTTCTGATACTACTTGATACTTAGGGTTTTTAAGACACAAATCAATTTTAGTTTCAGGTTTGTTGGATGACATTCTCCCTACCTGTTGCTGGTTCTCTTTTTGAATTGATGTCTCTGGAAGTTTTCTATGTGTTTCCTGTGTACAGAAAATGTACCCATGCTTTATTTAAAAAAAAAATTACTTTTTTTTTTCTGTTTTCCTTCATTTATATTGGCAGCTAGAATTGTATTTAAAATTCTACAGTAAAATAGATTAAAACTTTTTTTTTTTTTTTTTTTTTTTTTTTTTGTCTTTTTGCTATTTCTTGGGCCGCTCCCGCAGCACATGGAGGTTCCCAGGCTAGGGGTCGAATCAGAGCCACAGCCACCGGCCTACGTCAGAGCCACAGCAACACGGGATCCGAGCCGCGTCTGCAACCTACACAACAGCTCCCGGCGTTTTCATTAACCCACTGAGCAAGGTCAGGGACCGAACCGGCAACCCCATGGTTCCTAGTCGGATTCGTCAACCACTGTGCCACGACGGGAACTCCCAGATTAAAACTATTTTAATGGATAGTTATTGAGAACATCTAAAAAAAAATTTTTAGCCTTGGGAATGCAGTCTTTTTGCTTTGACCTGATACCAGACCCAGACTATTTTAAAGTTCATATAAACTATTTGTTTTATTTGTTTATTTATTTATTTAATTTTTGTCTTTTGTCTTTTTAGGGCCACACCCTTGGCATATGGAGGTTCCCAGGCTAGGGGTCAAATTATAGCTACAGCTGCCAGCTTACGCCACAGCCACAGCAACACAGGATCCGAGCTGTATCTGCGACCTACACCACAGCTCACAGCAACAGCTGAGCGAGGCCAGGGATGGAACCTGCGTCCTCATGGATACTAGTCAGGTTCTTTAACCACTGAGCCACCATGGGTAAACTCCCTATTTGTTTTATTTATAATACATTATCTTGATGAAATAGATTTCCTACCAACTGGAGTGAAGCCTGAAGATACAGTAAACCATAAAAAATATTCCAGAATAGAAGTGTCAACTGCACTGATCAATAAGATAAATGAGCAAGCCTATGGGGATGATTAAATTAAATTGTATTGAAATCCACTTGGTATAAAGAGACTACACTTGTGTTCTATATCCTCAGTTCTTATCAGCACTGGGGAAGCCAAATCTTGAGACCATTTTCCAGAAACTACATTTTAGAAACAAAAGATGTTTTACTTATTGGATGATAAAACATTCCATAAATCAATGAATCATTGATGGAATATGTAATCAACAGATGTTTCGAAGAGGCAAGGAAAACTGATCTATTTCAAAGGGATTTTCTCCATCTATCCTCTCTGCAAAAGAGAGTAACATTTGGGATTGATAATTCAGCCACACTGCCAAGAAATAGTGGCAAAGTTATAAAGTGAGTATAAGTGCTTGGTTTTTTACTATTTATTTTCCAATCAAATGATTTCTATCAGAAGCAATTTTTTTTATTAGTCTTTTCTTAGAAGTCTAGTTCTTGTGCATATAAAGTCATCATATCAAGACTATGTTTTAACCACCTGTTTTACAATGCATTTTCATTGACTCATTCTGTTCATACTTAGGCAAACACTAGGAATATGAAAGCTACTAAACTGACAAATATCAGTTATCAGAGTGCATAGTAAGAATATCAAAGAAACATATTTTTATTTTCAGTGCCAAACCAATGAAGAGGAAATTTAGAAGAGCTACTCTAAAAAATCCCTTAGAACCTTTAACCTATGGGACACAACTGTCCACAGTGCAGCAGGTTTTCTTTTTGCTTTCACTAGGCAAAACCAGTCTCATTGTATGGCACAAGTTTGGCTTTCCTTTTAGTTCATCTTACCATTAGATAGTTTTCATGACTATTGCACTGAAGAATTATAAGTAAATTGAATAAGAAAGCGTAGGAAATGTCATGTTTCATATCTCCTGAATTATCCCCCTCTTTTACTCAGTTTTAATTGTTCAGTTTTATCCTACATTTCAAGGCAAGACATAGAATGAATTTGTAAGCTGAGCAATAACATTAATAACATTTATTTACCTTATTGCTTATAAGAATTTTTCCTACATTAAAAAATATTCTGCAATACTGTAGCCACCTGATATTTAAAAAACTGTTAAAGTCTATCATGATATTTTAGTAATAATTTTAAATGAATAGTTGAAAATCAAAAAGCAACATCGTAATTCAATTTAGTGAATTAAGGATATTCATAAAGAATATCCTGGGGGAATACATGAAATACTTTATCGTCTTGCTCAATTTTTATATTTTGGGGATAACAGGACTATCTGATTAACTGTATAAAATTGCCATTTCTGTAAGTAAAAGCTGGTTTATTATCAGTGTGTTTGTTTTCTTTGGCTACATAACAAATTACCACAAACTAATCAACTTAAAACCACACCCAATTATTATTCCATTATTTGCTCACTATTTATTACTCTATAAATCAGCAGTTTGGGTTGCCTGAGCATAGTTCTGTGCTGAGTGTCTCATGAGATCAAGTTCAAGGTTTCAGCCAAGCTAAGTTCTCATCTGGGGAAGAATCTGATTCCAAACCCTTTCATTTTATTGGGAGAATCCAATTTCTTGTAGCTATAGATCTTGCTGTCAGCAAAGGACTGCTCTCTACTCCTAAAGGCCATTCACATTTCTTCTCCTGTGCCCCCCTTCACCTTTAAATTAGCAATGGCGCATCTAGTTTTCTCCCACTTTAAATTGTTGTTATTTCCTCTTTAGTTACTAGTAGAAGAAAACTGTTTTTAAGCTACTAATATGATTAGACTACATTTGCCCAGATAATGTTCCTACCTTAAAGTCAGCTATGATATATAACATTAACATAATCATGGAAGTGGTATCAGACTCACAAGTTCTGGCAATTATGGTGGGATAATTTGTGGGAGTCCTTATAGGAATTCTGCCTATTACCGTAGGCAATTAACTTAAAGGTATTGTTTAACTCAATCTAACTGGAAAGATGAAATGTGAGATCTTTCCTACTTTAGCAAAATAAAAATCAAGTATGAACAGTGCCATGGGAGAAGAAATCAAGAGCAAACATATAGCCAAAACAAGCTTAGCATTCTGTTGAATATAATGGAATTATATTCTATATTTTAGATGCTATTGTTTCCCTTGATTCTATATGCAGACAGTACTGGTTACATAATTTGTCAGAGCCATTGGAAAATCAAAATCAGTTGCTTCATCTTCAAAAAGTAGGAACATAGTATATAGCTAAATGTACTAAAATATTAAGTTTTTCTCCTGTGTTCTCTTTCTCAGCTTTTAGTGGTGGCTTTGGTTTGGTAGTTTAATGTTGTCCTAAGCAAGGAAAAATTAGAATTTAAATTTTTAATATGAATTTTACTCTTCTATATTGTGCAATGATAATTTTAAATGCAAATATAAGAACATTTATCTTATACATGAAATCACAAAATTACACTGAAATAAATTCTTATTTTATAGCTTATATACACATATGTATATTTTTCTTACCAGGTCAGCAGAAATACTGCACAAAGTAAACTTGACTGTTTTTATTTTATTTCTTGATATGTACATATTCTACCAGTACTCTCCGCCTTTGTCTTACTGATGAGTAAGAAAGGACGGAAGGGAAAAGAAACTATGGGTTCTCTTGTATCTTCCTTTCCATCTATGTCATCATTCTCAGCATAAATAATTGGCTGAGATTATGATTGGGTTCCCTCATTATTTGTGTTGCTGAGATCCCAATTATCTTCTTTGAGTTTGAAGTAAGCTCTGGTTCAAATACAACATTGCCTGTCAATGGTAAGAGCAGACATCCATGGCTTGTTCCTGGTATTAGGAGGAAAGAACCTGACTTCACCATTTAGCACAGTGTTAGCTATGGATTTTTTGTTCTGGTTTTAACAAGTTAAGGAAATTCCCTTGAAAAACACAACTGTGAAAGCTTACAAAAGGAAAAGCAGATATAAACAGACTAGATCTTTACAAGAAATTGGATCAATAATTAAGGACTTTCCAAAGCAGAAAATGCCAAGATCACTAGAGAATTATACCAAACACTGAAGGAAAAAAATTGTACCAATTCTCAGCAACTTCTTTCAGAAAATAGAAGCAGAGAGAGCACTTCCTAATTCATTCTATAAGGTAAGCATTACTCTATATCAAAAACAGACACACCATTACCAAAAAAGAAAACTACAGACCTATATATCTCATGAACATAAATTTTAAAATCCTCAACAAATTAGTAAACTTAAAAAATTATATACCATGACCAAGTGGGATTTCTCCTAGGTATGCAAGCTGAGTTCATTAATTGATTCAAAAATCAATTACTGTAATCCATCATATCAATAGACTAATACAGAAGAAAATCATGTGATCACATCAGCAGATACAGAAAAAGCATCTGATAAAGCCCAACATCTATTCATCATAAAAACTCTCAGCCAAGTAGAACAAAGGGAGTCCTTCTCATTTGATCAAGACTATCTCTAAAACCCTTACAGCGACATCATATTTAAGGTGAGAAAGTTGAAGCTTTCCCACTAGGACCGGGTATAAGTCAAAGTTATCACATCTCACTACTCCTTGTCAATTATGGAAGTCCTTGCTAATGCAGTAAGGTAAGAAAAGGAGGTAAAAGATATAGAGATTGGGAAGGAGGACGTAAAACTATATTTTTGCAAATAACATTATCATATGTGTAGGAAAAAAGAAAGAAGAGACAAACATATTTCTAGAACCTAATAAATAATAAGAGCAAAGTTGTAGAATAAAAACATTGATATACAAAAGTCAATTGCTTTCTATATACCAATGATGAACAAGGAATTTGAAATCAAAAACATAACACCATTTACATTAGCACCCTAAAAATGAAATACTTATGTATCAATCTAACAAAATACATGCAGGATTTGTATGAGGAATACTACAAAACTCTGATGAATGAAATTAAAGAACTAAATAAGTAAAGAGGTATTCTATGTCTGTGGATAGAAAGACTCAATATTGTTATGATATCAGTTTTGGAGTTCCCTTGTGATATAGCAGGATAGGGATCTGGCATTGTCACAACAGTGGCTCAGGTTGCTGCTGTGGTGAGGGTTCAATCCCTAGTTCAGGAACTTCCACATGCTGCAGGCATGCCCCCTTACTGCCCCCCTGCCAATTTCACTTCTTCCCAACTCTATAAATTCTATTCAATCCCAGTCAAAATTGCAGCAATTATTTTATGGGTATTAACAAGCTGATTTAAATGTTTATAGGGAGAAACAAAAATCCAGAAGAGACAAAAATAATGTTGAAGAAGAACAAAGTTGGAGGACTGACACTGCCCAATTTCTAGACTTGTTATAAAGCTACAGTAATCAAGTAAGTGTAGCATTAGCAAAAGAATAGATAACTAGATCAGTGGACCAGATTAGAAAGTCTATAAATACATCCCCATAAATACCAGTCAACTAATCCTTGACAAAGGAGTAAACACAATATAGTGCAGAGCAAAAACAGTCCTTTCAACAAATGGCGCTAGAACTAGACATCCACAGCAATAAATAAATAAATAAATCATTTTTTAAAATAATGTAGATGCACATTTCCCCAAAATTAACTCAAAATGGATCAAAGATCTAAATGTAAAATGCAAAACTATGAAAATTCTAGAAAACAACATAGGAGAAAAACTAGATGACCTTGGATATGATGATATCTTTTTAAATACAATACAAAATATATGATCCATGAAAGAAATAATTGATAAGCTAGACTTAATTAAAATTAAAAATCTCTTCTCATGAAAGGCAATGTCAAAAGAATAAGAAAAGCTACAGACTGGAAGAAAATATTTGAAAAAGACACATTTGATAAAGGACTGTTATCCAAAATACACAAAGAATACTTGAAATGTAAGAATAAGAAAAAAAAAAATGACCATATTAAAAACTGAGCCAAAGATTTTCACAGACATTCCACCAAAGAAGGTAAACAGGTGGGAAATAAGCATATTCAAAAATGCTCCACATTATATATCATCAGGGAAATAAAAATTAAACCGACTACTACTACACCCTTATTAGATAACACTACACAGCTATTAGAATGGCAAAATCCAAAGCACCAACACCAATTCCTGATGATAATGTGGAGCAAGAGAAACTCTCACTGGTGGTAGGAGTGCAGAACCATACAGTCACTTCAGAAGACCATTTGGCAGTTTCTTACGAAACTAAATACACTTTTACCATACTGTCCAACAATCACCCTTCTTGGTGTTTTACCCAAAGGAGCTGAAAAACTGCGTCTGCAAAAAAATCTGCACAGAAATGTTTATAATCCTTTATTCATAATTGCCAAAACTGGAAGCACCAAGATATCCTTCACTAAGTAGGTGTATGGAGAAACCATGGTATGTGCAGAAAATGGGACATATTATTTTCAGTGCTAATTTTTTCAGGATAATTTTCAGTGCTAAAAATAAATGAGCTATTAAGCCATGAAAAGACATGGAAGAACTTTAGATGCATATTACTAAGTGATAGACTTCAATGTGGAAAAAACTACATATTGTATGAGTCCAACTGTTTGCCATTATCAAAAGGCAAAACTATTAGAGACAGTAAAAGATCAGTTGTTGCCAGAGTTGTAGGAAGAGAGAGATAAACTGGCAGAACACAAAGGAATTTTAGGGAATTCAAAATACTCTCTGTGATATTCTAATGATGGATATATGTTATTACTCATTTGTCCAAATTTATAGAATGTATAACACCAAGAGTGAATTGTTAGGTAAACTATAGACTTTGAGTGATTATGTCGTATCAATGTAGGTCCATTCTTGTTAAAAAATGTTTTCTGGTGGCTCAGTGGGTTAAGGATTTGGCATTATCACTGCTGAGGCTTGGGTCACCACTGTGTTGATGGTTTGATCCTTGGCGTGGAAACTTCTACATGCCACAGGTGCAGCCCCCCCAAAAAGTGCCACTCTGACAAATGACGATAGTGTGGGAGGCTATGCATGTGTGGGTTGGGCAGAAGGTATATGAGAAATCTTTGTAACTTCCTCTCAGTTTTGTTGTAAACTTAAAAACACTCTACAAAAATAAAGTCTTTTAAAAACCAATTTATTTAAAGGATCTTTTCATATTGGGTGAGTTGTAGTTTTTTCCCATTTATAAGAAAACAGTTAATTTGATCCAAGTTGCCAAATTCATGTGTATAGAGTTGTAGATAGTATTCCATTACTTCTTCTGTCAGCAAGACTACTTTTAAGAAGGATGTAACTTTTCACATTTCTTCCAGTAAGTAAACATTTCATAATTTAATACAATTATCCTTTTTCTACATTTTTCTCACTTTGACAGATTTACATTTCAATTCCTTTATGTTCTTGTTTGGAGTCATTGATCACCTCTTTCTCTTGGAAAATGTGTGGTGTATTCTCTAAATTCTTGCATATTCAGAAATATTTATATTCCAAAATAACAGTGAAAACATGTTTTGGCTGGGTGTAGTAGTTATGTTTCACTCATCAAATTTCTCTTAATAGAGTTTAGATTATATTCTAATGTTTTCTGCTTGCGTGTTTCAGAATGTATGGTGGTGGATACTTTGGTATCTTCTTATTTACCTATTTCAATTTTGCAAATATGATGTTTTCTCTTCACCCTTGGAATTGCTTTTTTTTTCCCCCAGGAACTCCATGAAATTTTCAAACTTAGACATGACTCTTTCAGATAAAAATAATGTTTTTCTAATAACTAACCCCTTTTCTCATATATTACATTTTCATCTTTTAAACTTATTATTTTCATGTTAGTTTTTTTCTGTATTTTTCAAATAAGTTGTTGAGACTTTCTCATATATACTAATTCTCTTTTTGTTTTTGCTCTTATTCCAGCAAAATTCTCCCATTTAATATTCCTAATCTACTACTTCAGATCATTGACTATATGTAGTATATAGTATTTAATGTCAGATCTTTAAAGATAGCATCAATTTATTCATTAAATTATTTTCCTGAGAAAATCAAATTACCATCTACTTCCCTACAGCGGCTCTACTTTATGAATTTTGTGGGTTGTTTTTCCCATCTGCTATCACTCCATGGTGCTGCAAGTCCCTGACAGAGGGCAGTTATTTATTTGTATGTTTACTTACTCATCTATTCATTTATACACTGGGGCTTAGGTCTTTTTTATAGATCATTCTAGGTATCTTCAGTCCTGAAAGTGGAGGAAGGAAATCTCTCCCCACCATGAGCCAACTGTGTAGAGTAACAATGCCTCCAGCCTCTGGCTAAAATCTCTTGCAGTAAGCTTCATTCTTCTCTAATCACTATGCTCTCCAACACTCAGGGACAAGAGTGACTTAGTACATACATCCAATTTGCAATTCTTGTCATGTGTACTTTCAAGGAGAGCAAAGTCAGTTATTTGTGATGGTCAAAGTGAAAACAGTACCAGACATTGTAAGGAAGACCTTATTCAAGGCTATGAAAACAGGGAACAGAAACAAAAACATAGCCTGAACTCAACTCCATTGAAACAAAATATGGGGGAGATTATAAGAGCTGAGGTGGAAATACTAAGCCATCTACTTTCTCATCGGCGTTACCCAAAAGAAAAGTAAACTTTCTCCTATCTTCATGACAGGATGTAAGTTGGAGCAAGGTGCCTACCTATTAGGCTCCTGTCCTCCCATGAGACCAGGAGATGCAGTATTATCTTCTTTGAAGATTACATTTCAAAGGGATGGCTCCCAGATCCTTGAGAAAGTCCTGAGTCCTGGGTTATAAAACTGATAAGAAGATTTTTAAATGATTTATATATATATATATATGTATGTATATACACATACACACATATTATAAATGATTTATATATATATACACATACACACACATATGAAAGAAAGAATTTACAATTATAAGTTTTCTAAGTAAAAGTTTTCTAACTAAATGCTCTAAGGGCTGGAAGAGACTTCTGTAGTTAGGCCATCTGGATTCTGTGAGAGGAAGATCAGGGATCTAGAGGCACGAAGAAGTCTGTCTAAAGTTCAGCTTAAGGCTGTCTTTATCACCACTAAATTCCCATCTAATATCAAACAAGCATCTGAGAAGAGGCTAATGTTTGGAGCTAGGAATGGAAGAGAGGAAGATATACTCAGAGTGCCATTTGCTAGAAATTCTGAATATTAATTCAATCACCAGCCTCATTATTTACTTATTTATTTATTTTAAAGAGGAAATCTCGAGGTTTTTATCGGGTGCTAAATGTAAAAGATTCTCAGTGGCAGTGTTGAGTCCTTAAAAGCTAGGCCACCAGGGAACTCCTTCTTAAACTAAGAAACATATATATTTCCAGTGGACATAGATCTAAATTTAATGGCAAAGTAATCTTTCATGGTCAATGACTATTGTAACCTAGAATAATCGCCTAAAAAAATGTCACTACCATCAACAAAGTATATTTTAACAACATATGGTATTTTTTTTCTTTTTTCTTTTTATGACCACACCTGAGTAGGGCCAGGGATTGAACCTGCATCCTCATGTATACTAGTCAGGTTTGTTATCGCTGCGCCACTATGGGTGCTCTCAACATATGGTATTCATCTGTATGTTTAGATGATAGAGTTCTCACTTCCTATGGCTGACTTAACATTTTGATTACAAAACAGTGGCTTAGTTAAGGACATATTTCACTCCTCTTAATTTTCTAATAATTTGATTATATATGCTTGCTAATGTCCTGTTCTTTATTCTCTTATAAATGACTACCCTACTATGCACATAATTTTAATATTTAATTCAAGAAAATGACATTCTTAGATTTATACTATACTGTGCAATGATTAAATTATGCAAATATAACAAGACAGGAATCTTGTTACTTGAAAAATGCTGACTCACTCAAAAATGCTAATGTCCGATTGTTAAAAACTTCCTTTGAGAATAGCTTTCATGTAAAATTAACTGTTCTAACAAGATCTGACGTAAATGAAATCTGCAAGTGAATGAATAATTTATAGGTACTGTATTGAATGCCAGAAGTTTCCTGGTAGATTTGCTCATTCTAAACTGCCAAGATATGATCCTCATGGAAAATTAATCTCCAATCCCCAACAAAGTGCCTGTTACCTCATCTATTTAATGACTGAATTTAACATATATATTTGTTCACCCTCTTATCACCTTATACTCTGAGACAAACAATTTAATGAGAACAAAATTCATTATTTTTTAAATCACCAAATTATTACTCTGCTAGGCTAATTGAAATATTGGATAAAAATAGATGAAAGGTCATGAATGAGCGAGCTTGCTGATTGCAAAATGGCCTCAACAGTGTTTAAAGGAGGTAATTTTTATGATAGAATCTTTAGTGATTTCACTAAAGAAAAAAAAATGCAGCCATCTGTCACTTTGGTCTCTTAAAATCTGCACCAAGAGGACAGTAGACTCAGTAAATAAAACATCCTACCCTAAATTTTTTAAAGGAAAAGCTGATTTGCTCATTAAAGTACTTTTAGGGATTTCCCATTGTGGCACAGTGGAAACAAATCTGACTAGTATCCATGAGGATGTGAGTTCGATCCCTGGCCTTCTCAGTGAGTTGGGGACTGGGTGTTGCCATGAGCTGTATTATAGGTTGTCAGATGTGGCTTGGATCCTGCATTGCTGTGGCTGTGGTGTAGGCCAGCAGGTGTAGCTTTGATTTGACCCCTAGCCTGGGAACTTCCATATGCCTTGGGTGAGGACTTGAAAAGCAATAAAATAAATAAAATAAAATAATAAAATACAATACTAAAATAAAATACTTTTAGAACACGTAGAAATGAAATGGTAAATGATGACAATGTAATATTTTATCAGTAAACTTGATAAAAATCTAGATAAAAATGGAGGGGCAAATATGAATTACAGGTTTATAGTGAATGTGAAGTCTTATTTTATATAGTCTGCTTCTAAAATAAAAATGTGTATTGTGTTTTTCTAATCAACCCTCTTTGTGAAGAAAAAAATTTTAAATAAAATGGAATTGACAAGGAGTTACAACTTGCCACATTCCATGGGTATTTCTAATGGGGTAGGGTGGTAGCCGCGTTACAGAAGTGGAAATTCTGGCAACACCTCCTCATCAAATACAGTGATAAAAGAGAACAATCCTAATAAGAGTGATTCATCAAAGTCATTGGTAATTTTCATCCACAATATAAAACATAATTTCAGTATTTTCTTATCCTTTACTTTTAAGGAAAGCTATATTCAAATAAACCTTGAATTTCTTTTCAAAATACAACCTTGGGAGATAAAATATTCTATGTATAAGATGGTCATTGGAGACAGCAATACTTATTTCAAAATTACCTGGGACTGCACATTAATTAGTGGCATTACATATTTATGAACCAATTACAATATTTACACAGACCAAGCAGATCCTGGTTCATTTAATTATAATTTGATAACTCTTTTGAATAAACTTAGCAACAGTGGCAAAACCCAATAGATTATATTAGCATTTTACAAATGAATTACACGTTATGAGATAGAAAATTATTTTTTGTGACTTTGGGGTCATAATCAAACTCCCATGTGCCTGAAGACAGGAATAAGTGTGATGTCTTACCAGTTGTCATGTACACGGGTAAAATAAATTATTTTACAAGCCATGCTTCATATTATTATTATGCTATGACCCAATTATGTTCCCATCACATTGTTTACTTGGATGTATTTTAAATATCTGATAAATAGGAAAGGAGTCATTCATTTGAGACTTGGTATATTTCAATATTTATTTATATTATGATCTTTAAAAATTTCTTTTCTGAAAATTTATAGGAATTAATAATCCATTAAAACCCGTATTTGTATGGGATAAGCAATACTGGATATAATCATATAGTGATTTAAATATATCACTTTATAATCTGCATATTTAAATAAAACTATTAAGACCTTATAAGAAAGTTCCCATTGGAGGAAATCTTGGGGTGTATTTATTTTGTCCTTTTTGACTTTTGCCTACTTTATCCCTGAAACAACATTTTGTTTTACTCTTGAGTGCCTTTAAAAAAAAAATGTTAGCATGCTCTATCTGGCTCTATTCCTTTGCTTTTAATCTGTCTTTATATAAAAAAGTGTTCTTATAAACAATAAATCATATCTTGACAATGGTTACTTTTCCCCTCCTCCTGCCAGGAATAAAAGGGTATTTTGGCTCTTCAGTGGGAGAACCCACAAATGTGTTAGGGACTCCTAAGACTGCACCTCCCTGGGAGTGTCCCCTGATTAAAACAGTCCATATTCAGCCTCCAGCAATTTGTCATTATCCCTTAAGTGTTCCACCAGATTATGGGTCTAGCAGCTTCTTTTTCAGGTAAACTAGTCTCGGACAGATATACCTGTCTCCCCAAATTTCAAGGTGACGGTTAGCTCTATGTTTTCAATTTTTTGATGATCCAAGAAAAATAATAACTTTTAAGTTTGTTCAGGTTTTGGTTTTCATTCTCCTTCTGGCACAGAGTTCCTAAAACTTCCTGTGAGGAGAGCAATGAAGGTATCTTTTCCTATGCTGATGAGATTTCCTTAGAAAGCCCTAAAGTCACCTAAGCATGGAGGCTAGCTGCCAGAGGAGCCAAATATGTAATTAGAGCCTTGGAACTTCCATTCCCCAGCTCTCCAAACCACCTACTGAGTGGGGCTAGGATGTGGAAATTGATTTCAGTCACCTAGGGCCTGTGATTTAAACAAGTGTGCCTATGTAATGAAGACTCATAAAAACCCAAAAGGAGAAGGTTCAGAGAACTTCTGAGTTGGTGAACATGTGGCGACATGGGGAGAGCAGAACACTGGAGAGGACATGAAAGCTCTGAGCTCCTGCCCATGTATCTTGCCTATGTGTCCCTTCCATCTGGCTGTTCCTGAGTTATATCCTTTTATAATACACCAGTAGTCTAGTAAGTTAAATGCGTCTCTGAGTTCTGTGAACTGCTCAAGCAAATTAATTTAACCCAAGGAGGGACTCATTGAGACCTCCTATTTATAGTCAGTTAGGGAAAGCACAGGTAACAACCTAGACTTCCAACTGGCTGGCTGAAGTGTGGGGGGTCAGGGTTGGCAGTGGGAACGTGGCACGTTCCTTTAGGACTGAGATCTTAACCTATGGGATCTGACGCTATCTCCCAATAAAGTGTCAGAATTGCATCGAATAAGACACCCAGCTGTCAAAGAATTACTTGTGGGAATTCCCCTCCTACTGATCCAGACAGAGTAAAAGGACAAAGCAGGTGATTAGATTGTTAATCTCAGTAGGGGATTGTAAATAGAAAAAAAGCATGGAAGAACTCTGTAAACTGAGGATCACTCAGGAAAGCAGACTTGCTTAATTACAAAACAAAGCAGGCTTGCTTAGCAACCAAACCATGAAGCCAAACCGAAGTCCTGCCCCTAAACAATAAAACAATGGTGGAATGAGACCCACATCCTGCCCAGTGAGGTTCATAAATTAATGAATCCTAGGATATGCCTGTCTGCACACATTAAAAACAAAAATATAGGAAAAGGCGACATTATAGTGACCGTGTAGGAACAAGAAAACTCATCTGTCCAACATGGTGAGGAGCTGACGATGGAAGCTTGAAGTTTAATCAAGAATAAGGAAGAAGGTAGTCTTCTCCCCCTCCCCATTCTTCCTTTGATTATAAAACTGTAGCCTGCAAGGTTCTTGTGGTGTGGCACTCCCTTGCCTGCTTGGTTATATTTCTCACAAGCCTTCTACACTAAAAAATTCTTTCCTGACCTGTCATTCTGCCTCTTGCTGAATTCTTTCTGCACCATGACAGAGGAACCTACACTTCACTGTTACCAGAATCCAGGTTCTTGTTCATAAAGCCAAGTATGATATTATACTTACTGCATCCTAAAATGCTTTTTCAAATTAACAGTATTTTTTAAAGCTTTTGTCATATCAGTTCAAAAGAAGCCTTTCCATATGTTTGGCTTCTGATTCTGATAGCATTTTGTACCATGCATCTTTGAAATGGAGCAGGATCCTATGCGGACTTTCTAAGACAGACCACCCCTCCCCCATGTCCTCCACCTGACTCTTGTCTCTAGGAAACCATTAGCCAAAAAATAAATTTAATCAAAGAAATGAGAAAATGCAGAAACAAAGGAAAAGCAGTCATATAGGACAAAATATTAATAGTTTGTCATTAAGCAAAGTCAAGGACCTTTCTAATATTCTGAGCCATACCCTTTTGATAGGGATGGAGTAGGCACAGGTAGCTGGAGAAGTTCCAATAACGGACCATAGACAGAGAGGGAAACCTAGGGGACTTTGGGAGATCACTGTAAGTTAATAACTGCTCAAGAGGGCCATCAGAACAAGGCATGCTGGCTTGACTAGTGGAGGTACGAAATATGCCTCAGGTCATTGGGTGGGGGATGGGGTGATGCCTGCATTCAGGTTCAGACTAAGGGTAGGAGTTTGAGGACCACCCTTCTGCTGATTTGAATAAGCACCATGATGGTCCTAGTCTAACATTATAGGGTCAAATGCTCTCTTACTGTTTACCAAGGAGGAGCTATTACTCAAAGAAAGAGGATGAGGCAGTCTTTTCCCACCCCTACACCCCTTGGATGATAAAACCATGGCCCACCTAATCCTGGGAGCATAGCCTCCTTGCCTGCCTGCTTGCATCTTTAACAAGTGTCCCATCTTAATAAATCTATTTTTTGCCTATTACTTTGTCTCTTGCTAAATTCCTTCTGCATGAAGATATAAAGAACCCAAACTTCAGTAAGTCCAGACACTGGGTGAGTAATTCTAATTTAAAACTGTGGGTTCAAGTCCCAATCTGGGTTTAAGCTGGGTTTAATCCTGGCTTGTGGGTTCATGTCTCAAGATAGGTTCAGGCCATTAGTGCTGTCAGTTTCACTTTGAGCTATTTTGTAGATACCAAAACCCTCAGCATGTGGAAGAAGGTAGTTACATGATGATCCAACTGTAGCCATAACTTAAGCTGCCAAAATTCTGAGAACTGGCATCAAAAAA
The DNA here is from genome assembly GCF_054392235.1 of Sus scrofa. NCBI lineage: Eukaryota > Metazoa > Chordata > Mammalia > Artiodactyla > Suidae > Sus > Sus scrofa. Next base: position 182,011,391 of record NC_139383.1, on the reverse strand, counting down.
AATGAGAACAAACTGATCCTGGAACTAGAGATTAACTGTACTCAAAACAATCAAGATGACAGTGATTGCATCACACACTACATCATTACAGCTCTCTACATTATTACTTCTGGTTCTTGCCCACACACAGCAAGGAACTGAAGTGGCTGGAGTTAGGGATGTAAATAAACCCTTTAGGTGTGACAGTTCCAGCTGGGAAGTGCTGCACTGGCCCCAGGATAGAGGCAGTGGTCCGGTCACCAATGGAACCCTCTTAAGTGACAGCGGCTCAGGTCAAAAGCTACAGCTCTCATTAGGGTACTTTAAGGGGCCTTATGTGGGTCACCCTCTGATGGAACAAAAACACTGCCACCACAGTTTGCCCTGGAGATTGCAATGAGTTGAATCAAATTCGTGGAACAAAGTAGACAGCAAATTTATTTATGCCGTCATAGAAAGGGGGCCATTCTGAGAGTAAGGGCCGGCCCCAATTTACAGTTGGTTTTCTCTTATTCCCCCATGCTATGGACTTGATTGTGGATGTGATTTCTCCTGCCACAGGCCCACTAATTTCTTCTACCCCAGCCTCCTGTGCCCTGTGTAAGGGCTGAGCATTGACTGTTCTCTGTATGGGGGTGTGCTTTGATCCTCTGATTGGTTTTGGGCAGGGTTCCTCATCTACATGGGGAGCAGGTGATAAAGATGTGGGGAGAGGAGTGGGCCACATACATTTCCTAGTAAGGAGTAAGAAGGAGCAGGCCAGGTTGCTCAGGGTAGGTGAAGGGTATTGCAATGAGATAAGTGAGGCAATGATAAGGGTCTGGTAATTCTTTTTTTGGCCAGAGGCTTTGGGTTCAATCTTCTTGAAGGGGACTCAAAGCCTATCACAACATGACCAATTTCAAGATGACAGTCAGAGCTGACTGTGCTATTTCTGCATGTAGCTCCTTTCCTCTGCCTGTACACCCCTGGAACTTCCTTTTTAAAGCTCTTGCCTAATGATTATCAGTGGGGGAAGCTGGCCCTTGGACAGAAGTCCACTCCCTACCTCCCCCCACCCACTAGTTGCCAGACACTGAAATAAAGCAAACCTTCCTTTTCAACAATCTTGCTTTTAAGCGATGAAGCAATTTTATCCGACTTTTGGTAACATCTTCTTTATTCTGTTTAATAGCCCTACTGTTGAACATTAATATTGCTCCTAATATTTTTCTCTCATGGTATAGACAATCAAACAATTTACCCATGCTATAGATACTATTTTTTCTGCTTAATAGTTAACACGCTATTCAATTTCTAAAAGTGCCCTACTTTGTTAGTAACTAGGCTAGTAGCAGACATACCCAGTGTAGGATTTTCAAGTAAATATTGAGATGAAGCAGAGTTAATATTAATAATCTGAAGGGTCTTTATATTACTTACCCCAAATCTAACAAAAAACTTAGCATCAGAACACTCCAGCATTCATGGAAGGAGGGAGAACAAGTTAAGTTTAGCTTTGTGAAGCAGATGCCCACATTGCTTCTTCAAACCGTGGGAGCTGCAGAGGAGTTGGAAAAGAAAGAGGTATTGGTTGAGTGCTGATTTGCTGGCCCCACCCATGTTTCAGGCAGACATGCATTTATTTCTTTTCTTGTTTTTCCTGTTTTTCTTGTTCTTATGTATAAGTAAGCAATGCTGATTTTTAAAGCCCAGTAATTTAATCCACTTTTAAAACATACCCGTAGCAGCTTTCCAGCTTTTAAGAATCCTTTCTCCGGAGTTCCCATTGTGGCTCAGGGGTTAAGAATCCAACTAGTATCCATGAGGAGGTGGGTTCAATTCCTGGTCCTGCTCAGTGGGTTAAAGATCCAGAGGTGTTGCCATGAGCTATGGTGTAGGTTGCAGACACGGCTTGGACCTGACATTTCTGTGGCTGTGGCCTAGGCCGGCAGCTGTACCTCTGATTTGAGCCCTAGCCTGGGGATGGCCATATGCCAAAGGTGTGGCCCTAAACGAAATATGTATATATATCCATTTTCGCAAAAGTCATTATTTTTACATTTTCAGAGGATTTAATATACTATATATATATACATCTTACAGGCATATATATTGTATAAACACTACCTATATTTTTCTTGAAATTTCCTTTTTTAATGCTCATAAAGGCAATCAGCTTGCCAATAATTCTGTGCAATCACAGGATGATTCCATAAGCCAAGTGAATGACAAATGACCAACATAAATATTTTTAAGTAATTTCAAATAAATTTAATTTTCTTAAATCCTGGGACTCATGTCACATGATTTAATTCAGACATAAACCCACTAAATAAATTCTAGTACATTTCCACATCTGCATAATAAGATTATCTGCTGTTTCTGTCAGGGTTTGGTTAGGAAAATAAAAGCGAGTACATATATTCCAGAAATAAAGAGTTTAATATTGGCATTATGAGTTCACATAACTGGGAATAACTGCAAAGTGATGAACATGGAAGTGACTAATGAATACCTACACCTAAAGTCCTAAAAAGTGTGGTTCTCAAGAGCTCAGAAAAAGTTAGTGCGATTTTTAAGAATCTTTGTTAAGCTCTCACTGTCTGCCTCAGTCTGTGGCAGCTGTCTCTTCTCAAAAGCCTGCTGGGAAGCCACTTCAATTCAACTGTCCCTGGAGAATAGATTTGTCGTTCACCTTGTAAATCACTTGTGAATGTCATGCAATGTCAAACTCTAACCTGAAACTCTACGTGAAAGGGAACTTTGCGAAATTGGGTTCCGCATTATTTTCTGTGAGGCCAAGGAAACCTTGGAAGGGAATAAATTGATCACAGACAACCCAGACCAGTCTTTGCCTTTTCAACTCTGTATTTACATGTGACTTGTTCACACAAAGTTTGCTTCTAAGTGAAGAGAGCCACGGCACCATGTCTGATGTGATGTATTTGTTTTTTGTACAACCACAAATAGGCTTACATTCTCCCTAAAAGGGGTAAATTTTTCTCTCTTTGCCTAGTCACAATCCCCTTTTATATGCTGTAACTTAAATGTTGAATCACAGAGTTAAGCATTATTTACACAACTTGTATCTATTATCAGAGAGTGTGGGATGGAAAAAGAAAATATTTAATGTAACTAAATATCAATGCAAGGAAGGAAAATATCATAGTTACTATAGTGCTCATAAATGCAACTGGTTATATAGAGTTAGGAGTCATAACCTCCTTCAGTTCCAACTTAATACGTGGCTTGACCTCATCCAGCACTTAAGTTTTAGGTGATTATTTATTTGGAGTGGAAGACCTAAACATTCACTTCTAAAGCGGCTATGCCATTAATGGTTATTATCATTTCCTCTTGTTATAGTTTTCTTTTCACTTATAATTCTGGACAGGTGAGTACTAAATCCAGAAAATCCACTAAGTCTAAGACATCCTCCTCCCTGTCTCTTAATAGTGATCTCAGAGAGACAGCAGTGAGCGATGGCTTGAAGAATGATCTGAATTCTCTACTCAGGAATTGAACCTGGGCAGTCTTGTTGAAAACCAGGAGTCCTAACCACTAGACTAACTAGAGGCTAGGAGCAGAATTACCCTGATTCTTGCCCCCTGTTGAAAGCAAGAATGTTTCAAGGAGGCAAAGACTGTACAAACAGGTAGAAAGTTTACTGTTAGAGTCACAGTACACCACGTGGGAGAGCACACAGAGAAGTGGTTTATCTAAGACAGAAGCAAAGCAGTAACACACACTCTAAAAAAGGAGTGCCGGTGCCTGTGTCCCACTGAGTGAGGAGCGCACAAGAGAGGTGATTTAGCACAGTTCTTCCAGGTCTTTGTTTACTTTTAGCGAAATACCTTGTTTTAATTCTCACACCTGACTGGACATAGGACCTTTCCCAATATGCGTGCGCATCCTTTGACAAAAGATGAACTCCAGAGTAAAGGATGCCAGGATGGTATCAGGACTTATTACAGCCTGGCACCCCTACCTTAATGACCCCTATTAGTCTTACTGTAATTAAGGAGCTTTCCCTGACCCCAGGAGTGATTAAAGTGGTCATCTTTCTTAGGTGGAAAATGAAACAAGGCCTAAAAGGATACAGACTCCTTCTTATGGAACAGGCCCAAGTAACAGATGAGTTCCCAAAGACAAAGAGAGCCCCAAGGCCACAGACTACAAGACTCAACAAAACAACCCCTGTCTATTAAAAAACCAAGCACTTCCCTGAGGCAGGGGAGCACAGGTCTCTCCTGCTCAGAGCTCCTGACCACTCTGTTGGTCAACAAACCCCACTTACAATCTCACTGCTCCAACCTCTGCCTCCTTAACTCTCTACTCCAGCTGAGCTCAGCTCTTCCAACTTTTTCCTTGAAGAGTCAAAAAGAAACAAGGCCCAGTTTACTTGGCCTAACAAGTCCCAGCTGTTCTCAGTCCAGGGATCTATCTACCTTCTACCTCCATAATTAGAATCAATTATCTAGTTTTTTTCCTTTGAATGCATGTATGAATATGTTAACTGAAAATATATGAAAACAAGGCCCAAGTGTTTGTTTGTTTTAACTAAATGCCTCTCCATGCCTCTGATGAAGTATCTCTCTCAATGAGTTCACTCTGCTCAGAGTACCTTCTCTGTACCCACTGCTGCCGTGCTTTCCTGATATGGCAGCAGACCTTGATACAATTCAGAGTTGACTATGCAGAAATGGAAAAGGAGGAATAAGGCTACGCTGTGGGTAAATATTCACATATTAAAGGTTGGTTTAATTTACAGTTTCTCAGTTTTTTCTGAGCTCATTTGGTGGACCACAGTACTTCGTTTCCTTTGCAGTTTTTTGAAAAATTCACCATTCTTCAGTACCCTTACTTAAACACTTATTTAAGATCACTTACTAGACATTCATGAAGAACAATGGGCCCCTCTAGTATCAATCACCAGAGATTTTCATTCCTTTACCAAGTATTTCTGCACCCACTCACATCCATACCTTTGTCATGCTTATCCTCAAGGTGTCGAGGATGCAGTGTTGCTCATGTAGACAAATATAAGTCTTATAATTTTTATGCTTACTGCATTCTTTTCACCACCTTGATCTGTTATGTCCTCATTCTTATTAGCTTTCAAAATCCTTTTTACAAAGATAAAAGGAGCGCACACAGTCCACAAGACTGTCCTCATTTCTGATACCAACTGCAAGTTAAGAGGTGGGGATTCCTAAAACTACACTCAGATTTGATAATTCACTAGACAGACTCATAGAACTTACTGAAAATTGTTGTATTCACAGTTATAGTGTATTACTGGGAAAAGATACAATTTAAAGCTGCCAAGAGAAGAAGCACAAATGTCAGAATCCAGGAGAGTGAAATATGGAGCTTCCATCATCCTCCGTCTGGAATAGTATTCCTTTCCTAACAAGAACACATATGGAATATTGCCAACCAGGGAAGCCTACCTTGATGTCCAGAGATTTTTACTGGGCCTACGTGGTCAACTATGTACATGTCAATCTCAATCTACAGCACCTCTGAAAGTCAAACTGATACTGTGTGACTCAAAGACCCAATCCTAAATCATATTGTTAGACTGTATGGCATTAACCAATGCCCCCAGGAAAACAATTCTATAAGATAGGACAGTTCAGGGGCTTAGAGGCTATCTTTCAGAAGCTTAGGGCAAAGGCCAGCCTGCTCTTTGGATAAGATTAAAATATTTACTAAATGATTGCACTTCTAATTTTTAGTTTTTTCTCAATCAATAAGTATATTCAAATTCATCCATTCCTAAAAATATTTTTTCCAGCATCTCCCTTTAACAAATCTGTCTTTGCATTTTTATTCAAAATTCTTGAAGTCTCCACTTCCCATCTGCCATTCACTTCTCAGAGAACTGTATTTTTGCTTTGTGTATTTCCTGTCATTATCCTATCCCTCATGATACTGTTTGCAGAGCACCTTTAAAATGCCAGATCTCAGGATGTCTCTTCAGATTTAATCTTGTTTATACTCTGCCACTAACAATTACTTGTACATCTTGAAAATGACACTGTTTTACATCTATACATTTCTTCTGTCTCAAAAAATCCTTCAAAACCAAACACTGACATTATATTTATTCTGAATATTTTCAATATTTTCAACCTCTATCAGTTGTACTTGAACCACTAAGGATTTATCATTGTCTCCTTTGACTTACATTGACATATTATAAATACACATTGGTTAGATCATAAATAGGTTTATAATGGGGCTTGTTTACCCGACTATGCTGGAAATTCATTATCATACTTACCAACTTTTTTTTTTTAACCCAGTGTTTAATACACTGCATGATATATATAATGCTCAATAAATATTTGCTGACTCCACTGTTCAAGGAAACTTGAGTCCTGAGCAGTGTCTCTAAGAATGAACTGAGCAGGAACAGATTAGTTCAATACATCTAAGGTAGTGCGATTTTCTGATGGCAAAGTAAAAAGTGACAGATCACAATACAATTACTCATATGAAAAATGAGAATGGCAGGCCTGAAGCTAAATGGGCATATTCTGGCCTGGATATAGGATCCTATTATGCTAAATGTTATATATAAACCACAAATTATATTACATACCAGGTACTATATTATATACCAGGAAATTTGGCTGTCATTCAAAGATAATTGGGAATCAAAGATAATTAAAACTCCATCCTCCAAAAGTATACTGAATAGTAGGAGATACTGAGCTTTGAGGTGTCTAAAATTCACACTCTTTGTTTGCCCTCTAGCCAATTTCAAATTGAAGAGATTAGCTGATATTGCAGTAAGTGACTCAGGTAATACATTAGCAATGCAAATTTTAGGAACTGTTCAAAAATTAGATTCCTAATCTAGTAAATTCTTACTAATTTGTCTAGTCACTAGGCAGTTATGAAAAATCAAGGCTTCCCTTAGAATGGACTTCTCTGAAAAAAATTTATGTAATAGAATAACAGAGTAGGATACCTATTCCTTGAAGGCATCCAGATTTCAGGTGAAAGAAGGAGGAAGGGGCTTTGTTATTCATGGCTAGTACCTCCTTCTCAACTCCTCAATAGGACAATTCACTCCTCTTCTCTGGAGGAATGTGTGAATAAGTTTAGAAAGGTCAAGAGTTTTACTCTTTGACTGTTTCTTCACCTGGTAGGATAATCAGGCATCAGAACTTACCATCTGCATGTAATAGTAGGCATAAGATAGATAGTAATGATAGTTAATGCTTATTGAGAACTACTTTTTAAGTATATTTATTATTATAAGTACTGTCATTATGTTTACCTATAGTGATGAAAAAATAAATATTCTGAGAATTTTAGCAACTAGAATACGGCATAGTTAAGATACCAACTCAGTCACCTCATGTCCTTAAATTTTATACTACACTGTTTCTAATGTTATTGGATTATATGGTTGGTCTTAATACTTTCTGTAATAATTGACAAGAATCCTGTCTACAGTCCTATCTGTAAGGCATCATGCTGGTATCACATGGTTGTGTTGTCATTGTCTTAAGGAGTCATCATCTGACCCAACTGCAGCTAAACTATAAACAAGCCAGCAGTCTCTGAGAGGAAAGCTTTGAACATAGAAAATAAGTCCTTACAATTGAACAAATAAGATAATATGATACTTCAACGTGGAGTGTTTGGATATGATGCAATAGGTTTCTTAATTGTATTGTAGAAACAAGTTGAAAGTCTGCAAGAAAAAGGGGAAGAACAGAGACTTCATAGCATTAGATGGAAATTAAAAAATCTTCTGACGCTTTTGAAAAACAAGGGAATCTGATCACCAGAGAACTCTGGTAATTTGAATAAGCTCAATGTTTCTTTCTGTTGTTAGCAGCTGCCCAATAGTCCATTTGTTTCAGAAAACACTGGTATTTGTTTCAGTCCTGCCATGTTGTAGGAGAAAAATCAAATACCGAAAATCTGGTTGCCTTATTTTCATGTGCTTTTCTTTTAATAAATTTCCCAATTGTTTTAGAAAGCACAGAAAGAAGCCTGACACAATATCACAGTAGTTCAGGAAAGGAGCAAGAAAAGAGAATTTCCATCTAAAAATTAACTGCTGTTTATTTTCAATAGGATAATAAATAATCTACCAATAACTGATCAGTTTTGCCAAGGAGGTCTTTTTTATTTCTAAATATGTTTATTGACATTAAAGAAACAGAAGAATCTAAGAGTATTAAATTAATATATCCAGTATTCATTGAGAGCTTTTTCTTTGTCAGGAAATGAACTCTGTCTTTAAATACATTATTTAATCTCAAAGCAACCCTGTGAAGTAGTTACTATAATAATTCCTACTTTATAAATTATGAAAACATTACAGGAAAGAGTAGTAAGGCAGAATTTACACAACTAGCAAATGTTGAAGCTGGAATTCAAGTCCAGGCACTCTAATTCTGGCACAAACTTATAATTTATTTTCTATTTATTTCTCATTTAGAGGAATTGATAATGTTTGTCTCATTAAGATATTTATGGAAAAACATCTTAAGATAAATTACTATGTTACTTTGTTTTGGCTTCTCCAAATAAAAGTTAGAAGGTATAGGAAGAGCAAAAAGAGCAAGAGGAGGAGGAGGAAGGGGGAAGGAGGGAGAGGGAGAGGAGAAAGAAAAAAAGGAGGAAAAAGAGGAGGAGGAGACTAAGACTCAATAATAATAGGATTGAAGTATTTGTACAAGAATAGGGAAATTGATCAATAGAATATAGAAGGAATTATATTTGATTAATTGATTGTCAACCAAGTGGCAATGAAATAAAGTTTCAGTGAAACTTTTAATGATAATTTATGTCAATTTAAAAAAAAATCACTCATATAAAGAAATCTTTAAGGGAGGTTCTCACTGTGGCACAGTGGATTAAGGATGTTAAAAAACATCTTTTAAAAATGTGACTTGCAAAGAGAGAGTTTTATGTATAACTAGCTCTCAAAGCTAGTTTGTTTAGTCCAGAAAATCTAGTCCAGTAACTTCAACTCATCTTACTGTGTTTTTAAAAGGGCATGAGGATATTTCTACCGAAAAAATTAAAACCAGAGAAATTTAATTATATACAGAAAATAAGGAAATATTTTTTTCTAGATGACAATATATTTTCTCTACATTTTCAATATATTTGATGACAATGTATTTTCAATATATTGTCATCAATAGATGACAATATATTTTCTCTATTTTTTTTTCTAGATGACAATCTAAGGCTATTACTACTATTGAATTCATTTTAATAATAAGTAAGTCTTTGAAAAAAAATATAAAATACGTTTTAAAAATGTATATCTTTATCAGTGGAACGGAATGGAATGCCCAGAAATAAACCTATGCACTTATGGTCAATTATTCTAGGACAAAAGTGACAAGAGTACTTAAAATGAGGGAAAGACAGCTTCTTCAGTAAGTAGTGCCGGGAAAATTGGACGGCTACATGTAAGAGTGAAATTAAAACATTTGCTCACACTATATACAAAAATAAATTCAAAATGGATTAAAGACCTAAATGAAGGACCAAAAACTCTAAAAATTCTAGAAGAAAACACAGATAAAACACTCTTTAAAATAAACCATAGCAGTATTTTTGTAGATCTGTCTATTCAGCAAAGGAAAAGGAAGTAAAAGTAAACAAATGGGAGCTTATTAAACTAAAAAGCTTTTCCACAGTGAAGGAAACCATTGTCAAAATGAAAAGATAACTTATGAAATAGAGAAAATTTAAGCAAATTACATGACATAGGGATTAATATCCAAAATACATTTTAATAGTTCACATAACTCAATTCAAAAAGCAAACAACCTGATTAAAAAAATGAACAGAAGACTTGTTCATAGACAGTTTTACAAAGAAGACATACAGATGGCTAAGGGATGTATGAACATAAGCTCAACATCGCTAATCATAAAAAATGCAAATAAAAGCACAATGAGATATCACCTTACACTTGTCAGAATAGCCATCATCGAAAAGATCACAAATAACAAATGCTGGTGAGAAGATGGAAAAAAGGGACCTTGTATACTGTTGATGGGAATGTACATTAGCTCAGGGACTGTGGAAAAGAGATGAAGACTGACCAGACCAGCTCAGCAGGGTGGGGCTGAAGAATGGGTGCTGTAAACCTTAAGGAAAAAAGTTAACATAAAACAAGAAACAGAGACATTTATCTTAACTAAAGGTGGGAACAAGAGCCCTGCCTCAAGAAACCATGCTGCTTTTATTGTGTTCTTCAGGATTAAGTCAAGTGAGAAGGGGGTTGTAGGTGCAGGATATAGGTTTTTTTAAGTTATTTTAAAAGTCACACAGCCAGTTGCTGATTAAGCTTTTATTCTGACCTTTAGGCATTTAACAATCATTAGCATTTGAGGAAACTTGGCGTCAGCTATCTATGCATAGCACCTAGACTGTGTGCTTATCTGCAGCAACCCTGTGTGCCTAGGTTTGCACCTCAGTTCTTGCTAATGCATATCCTGCTAATGACTCCTCATAAACCCCTTGGGACCATGAGGCTACTCTTTCTTTTATTCTTAAGAGGACATATCATGCTGTGCAAACAGTGTGCCAGTCTGCACAGGTCCTGCATGCCTAGACCAATGCATTAAGTCCTCATTCAGCTGACCCTTTAGGTCTTTGTTCTTAAGCTTAAGTCATTTACCAGCACTGTGACTGTTTTCCAAGCAGGAAGATGGGGTAAAGTAAAGCAGGACTAGATGGAGTTTTCAGCGAAGAGGCTAAGAAAATATTGTAGAAACATGTCTCACGACAGAAGACACCTCAAAAAACTAAAAATAAAAATAGGAGTTCCCATTGTGGCTCAGCAAGTGATAGAACCCAACTAGTATCCATGATGATGTGGGTTCAATCCTTGGCCTCGCTCAGTGGGTTAAAGATCTGGTGTTGCCATAAGCTGTGGTGTAGGTCACAGATATGGCTTGGATCCCGAATTGCTGTGGCTGTGGTGTAGGCTGGCAGCTGAAGCTCTGATTCAATCCTTATCCAGGGAAGTTCCATATGCCACATGTACAGCCCTACAAAGCAAAATAAAACAAAACAAAAACAAAAACAAACAAATAAAAGGATAAAAAAACTAAAAATAAAACTATCATATGATTCCAGCAATTCCACTCCTTGGTATGCATCTGAAGAAAACCAAAACACTAATTAGAAAAGATACATGCACCCCAATGTTCATAGCAGCATTATTTATATTATTGCATATTTCAAGATATGGAGGCAACCCAAGTGTCCATAAATATATGAATGGATAGATAGATAGATAGAGATATACACACACACAAAGGAACACTATTCAGACATAAAGAAGCATGAAATTTTGCTTTTTGCAAGAACACTGATGGATTTGGAGGGATTATTCTTGGTGAAACTGGTTTGACAGAGAAATACAAATACTCTATGCTATCACATATGTGGAATATAAAAATCAACAGAAATGAATGAATGCATATAACAAAATAGAGACAGATTCACAAAGAACAAACTAGTGATTATCACTGGGGAAAGAGAAGCGGTGGGGCAAGATTGGGGTAGGTGATTAAGTACAAACTGCTATGTAGCAAATAAGCTACAAGGAAATACTGCATGGCACAGGGAATATAGCCAATATTTTATAACTTAAAATGGAGTATAATCTATAAAAACTTTGAATCACTATGTTATATACCCGCAACTAATAAAATATTGTAAATTAACTATACTTTGATTTAAAAAAATTCTGAAAATCAATCTTGAGCTTTTTCTTCCTCTTTCAATTGGTCATATGGAACTGGAACAAGCAGTAAGGGGAACTGGTCCAACTTTGTTGGGTGAAACAGGGGTCTGGTCTACTCATTTGCTCTTGCATTTTACAAGTGCCTTTTGGTCATGTTCAGACTCAGTCCTGGATCTACCAGTTTCATCTTGTGATGGACTGCTTGGATATGTCTATCTTTATAATTTGTTGAGATCAACAGAACTCAGATCCTAATGAGAAGTTCCAGGTGCATGGCCACTTGGTGTTCCGTGATCAAACGTTCTCTTTTTGCCAAGGCCTTGGCATGCCAAGAGTTTTAAAATGACATATAAGTCTCTGCTGAGAATATGATGACCTAACTGCAGTATCTCAGATCTTAGTACCTACTCCCTCACTGGAGCTTTCCATAAATGGGTTACTATACCTTTCTCTACCACTGAAACCTCCAATAACATAAGGTGTAGCAGATTGTAGGGTGATGTGGAACATCCTATATTATCTTCCTGTTTCCTGGTAGGGGAGATGTATGCATAGCTTAGTTTTATATAGTTTATAAAACTGCAATATTCCAAAAATATTTATCAAAGTAATAAGTGATTAGAAAAATACAAGCTGAATATGAACTGAAGTTTATTTTCTCTCTCTCTGACATTTATAGAAAGAATACTATTGAGATAATGACACTTTCACATAATAATTCTGGTTTTGGAACATGTAGAAATTCTGTTCAAATAATATTATTTAAGTAACTGGTTCACCTTTCACCTTGCATCCAAATGAACATAAAGTCATTTTTAAATCATTAAAGATATTTATGCAAAGATGGAAGATAATACAGGAATAACAGCATAATTACTAGTTTCCAACATCACATATGTCTGGTGAATAACTGGTATACACAATTAAGAAAATGTCTTTAATAAGCTACTGAAAAAAATTATAACTCTGTTAGTCAACTATAATTAATTAAATTTGATATATTTATTAAAATGCATTTCCTTATTTTAAAAGTATAATTTAATGGGTAAAATTTATGACTCATATAAACTAAGAATAAATGAACATCCATGTACCTACCACTCAACTCATCTTTGGAAATAAAATTCTACCACTTCCTTCCTGACAACATCCCTCTGTGTCAAACTAGAGGAAATCACAACATTGCATTTTATAAGTATTCTTGCTTTTCACATCTTTAAACAAATATGTGTGTGTACATAAATAATATTTTATTTTGCTTTTGAACTTCTGGTAAATAGAATTATACTTTGTATATTCTTCTCCAATTTTTTCTTTTGCTTAATATAATTGGTGAGATTCACCCATACTCATGTCTACATCTCTATTATATTTACGTTCTCTGCTGTATAACACATTTTGGGTGAATACATATAATCAAATTAACTCTTTTGTTTTATTGACATTTGTAGTGTTTTCATTTTGCATTATTGTAATAAATGCAACAATGGCATTACCCCCTACTACAGGTTCTTCTAAAGAGTAAAAATGCTGAGTCTTAGTATATACACATCTTTTCCTGTATCATTAGAATTTTTAACTTATTTATTCCTGTAGTTGAATAAAATAGTATCTCTGAACTTTAAATTTGCATTTACCTCTTTAACTTGTTGTCGAGGTTTTATATACACATAACACACACACTACTATGTAAATATAGTATATACAGTGTATGTGAAATACACATAAGTTAAAGAATCTATGAGAAAAGTAACTGTCAGTAAATATGTGTATATGGATACACACATATTTATATATTATATTCTATCATTATATTAATAAGTACATTTACACATTAAGTGGCAATTAATTTCCTCTTAGATGAAATACATGCTCAATGAATTATAATTTTATTTTTGTTGTAGTTGCTTTTGATTACAGGAATTTTTTTCTATATTTTAGCATACTAACATATTTCCATTACAAGTATTGAAAATATACCTCCTGGGAGTTCCTGTGGTAAATAAATAAATAAAAACTAAATAAATATAATAAAAAATAAATTTTTTTTTACAATTAGTCATGTTTAATTTTGTAGATAGTCCATCTTCTTTCATATAACAGATAATATTAATTTTACATTTTAAGCTTATTCTACATGTCCTAAATTATAACTGTAGCAAATATTTATTTGATATAGCTCACACACTTTGACCTGATATTTCTCTTTCTGTGCCTAGAATAAAGTTTGTCACCTATTCGTATTTATTATTTATGGTTAAGATTAATTCATATTTCCCCTGGTAGGACCACAGTGACAGTCATATGCAGCAATGTTTACTTGCTATGTGAAAGCAATGGTTTGATACAAGGTAACAGAGGGATGTGTGTTGTGTTTTATCTTAGTTAAGTGAGTAGGCAGAAGAGAATGGCAAATAAATGTCTTGAGAAGAGTAGCTGACAGTCAAGGTCCTCCTTCTGACTGGTGGGTGTCTGCACATTCCAGGCCCTTACTAGGGTGGACAGGTGGCTAGATTAGGCTAGAAAGTGAGCTTCTCTGAGAATATATCTATGAAAGTATTTGAGGAAAAAAAATTAGTAAAAGCACAACTATAAATTTTGCACTGGGGACAGACAAGTGTCATAGGCAATTCAGAGGAGATACCACTTTAACTCTAAAAAACCATTTTAAGATTTCAATCAGTGATGAAAGGATGTGGTAGATTATATTACATGATCATTTAGCATATAACAGAAGGCTTCTTTCTGAAGAAAACTATATGTGAGAACATTTTTAATGAACTGACTAGTTGTGAAAGCATGGGTTATAAAGTACCACAGATGAAGAGTTGTGTCTCAGAACAGAGTGAGACTGAAGAAAAGAGCTAAAATCAGAGAGAGTCAAATTCAGCAGCAACAACACTTAATCAAATACAAACATAGAACAAGACAAAATATCCTTCAGCCTTAATGGTCCAATAATGAGCTTCTTTTTTTCTGATATTTAGTTATTTACCAAATGTTTCTATTGATAACTTTTACCCAATAGCTCTAACTCAATTACTCTATAAAATCTTGACATAGAGTGATATCATATTGGGGATGCAGTAAGAAAGAAAGAAAAAAAGTAAGAAAAAAATCTGCATATTTAAAACTGATTTAATACTAATGTATTCTAAAAATGATTTTGTCATTGAATAATTAATAACCGTTGTGGTGTATTGGAGATATAACAGGGTACATAAAAGAATTACATGTTTACTGTACAAGTTACACTATTAAGGTTAAATAATTATTTTATAGCTAAAGTCCCTAGCAAAAAAGAGGTATGTGCAAAATGTTTAATTGCAATTTACTTATTAGAGGTTTATTTTTGAACATAATAATTCCCTTTTATCCTTTTACTATTTTGAGTTTATATGTTGATTAAAGTTAGTAACACCTTAATAACCAAAAGTAAATTTTGAGTTCTTTTACCTAGTAGCTAACATATAATAGGATTCACACACAATCTACACATCATCTTAAAGTTTTAAAAATAGACACGTCATAATCCATGTCATGTCTTTATTTCTTCCTGAGACAAATATATTGTAGTTAAACTTGCAGATGTTTTCTTAGGAGTTTCTACATCATGTAGTATGATATTTCTATTGAGCATAATTAGAAAATGTTAGGCAACTCTCCTCATTATAAATTTAGACTTAAAGCAGAAAAAAAGACTGCAGTTTTAACTTAATTTACCACATACTGTTTAGGAAATATTTCATCTTTTTTTTTCTGTCTTTTCTAGGGCTGTACCCAAGGCATATGGAGGTCCCTGGGCTAGGGGTAGAATTGGAGCTGCGGCTGCTGGCCTACATTACAGCCACAGCAACACAGGATCCGAGCCGCATCTTATAAATTAAATTTATAAGATGCAATTATATACAATTAATCCTTACCTTGTAGTGGTACTCACTGTTAGTATCTGAAAGCATGTAACTTCTTATAGTATCACAGAAAACTCAGGAAATAATCTAGGAGTTGCCATTGTGGCTCAGCAGAGTTAAGAACCTGACATAGTCTCCATGAAGATGTGGGTTTGATCCCTGGCCTTGCACAGTGGGTTAAGAATCCAGCATTGCTACAAGTTGCACCATAGTCACAGATGTAGCTGGCTGGCATTTCTGTGGCTGTGGTGTAGGCCTGCAGCCGAAGCTCTGATTCAACTCTTAGCCTGGAAACTTCCATATGCCACAGGTGCAGCTGTAAAAAGAAGAAAAAATATCTAGTAGTATATGGTGGCTCATCAAAAATGACAAATAGTGAGAAATTTCTTTAGATATGTTTCTCCAAGTGTTTCAGTTTAATTTCTGAGCTCTTCTATGTCTTAATGATTATCTTATTTTGCCTTTCTGCATAATTCACTTAACTCATATTTTTTACCATTAACTATATATCTGGAACCATTAAGGTTGCTGAAAATGCAAGGGAAACAAGATAGATAAAATCCATGCTCTAATAAAGACTTCAATTTACTTTAAGAGAAACATATACTAAATATATAATCAAATAAGTAATGAAGATAATTTCACTTAGGAATAGGCTATAAGAAAATAAAAGATGGTAATGAAGTGTCTGGGGAGACAAATTAGTTTGTAGGAAATTCTCTCTGTAGGAGTTCATCTTCAAGGAAATAGCACTTAAACTGAGATGTTTACCACAGAAATATCTGTGGGGCAAAGGCCCCCATCAGAAACACAAAGAGTATGTTGAAGAAGCCTAAAGGCTGGTGTGGTTGGATCACAGGGAACAAGATGGACAGTGACAATACCTGAGGATGGAGAATTAGGCAGGCATTAGCATTTGTAGTGCCTTGGAGCTGGCAGAGTTTGGACTTAATCCAAATTCAACATCAGTCCATGGAAGATCTTAGAATATATATATATATATATACACATATATATATATATATATATGGTTATACACACACACACACACACACATACATACATATATGATATGATTGGCATTTTTTTAAAGATCACTCTCGCTTCTCCTTGGAGAACAAACTTAAAAGGACAAGAACGAAAAGAGGGAGACTCGTGTGCAATTTACACAGGAGAGAACAGCTGTCTATAAGATGAATAGAAAAGAGAATTGATTCATGATGTTAGTAGTTATAGACAGACAATGATAGGTTAGGTGTGCATACTGAGGGGAGTGGAGGAATCAAAGATTATTTCATTTTGGAATTGAACCTATAAGAGAATAGTGAGAAGAGAATAATTTGGGGAATAATGTTCTATCTATATTTGATCTCTTACCACTCAAGTCTCCTGGATTCTCACATGTTCCATTGTTTTCCAATTCCATTCTATATAAATAGCTGTAAATTAACTGAGAAATTTATATACACCTGGTACTAGCTTGATGAAAAGTTGTCCTTTCCTGGCGTCCAGAATTGGTTTGGAGGAGACAGACATAAAACTCAGTAATTATTAACAGTTTTACATGTTTATAAATTGCCACAAAAAATGTCACTGCCAACTCTTCTAACACCAGCAATTTCTAACAGTAAAGAAGCCCTAAATGATTTTTCCCCTCACACTTTCTCCCTCAGCCCCATTCATGTATTCTTCCATTCATCTACTACCACTCACGCCTCATGTGTTTTTATGATTTCAGGTATATTTTAATTTAAAACTTTGTAGCAATATAGTGTGAGCCGTAAATAAAAACCACATACATTAAATTTTATAGTGACCATATTAAAAATGTAAAATAGGAGTTCCCGTCGTGGCGCAGTGGTTAACGAATCCGACTAGGAACCATGAGGTTGCGGGTTCAGTCCCTGCCCTTGCTCAGTGGGTTAACGATCCGGCGTTGCCGTGAGCTGTGGTGTAGGTTGCAGACGCGGCTCGGATCCTGCGTTGCTGTGGCTCTGGCGTAGGCCGGTGGCTACAGCTCCGATTCAACCCCTAGCCTGGGAATCTCCATATGCCGTGGGAGCGGCCCAAGAAATAGCAACAACAACAACAACAAGAGACAAAAGACAAAAAAAAAAAAAAAAAAAGTAAAATAGTTCAAATTAGCTTAATAAGGTATTTCATTTAATATAAAATATTAAAAAAACTATCATTTTAACATGTAATATAAAAATATAAATGAGATATATATTTTCTTTTTTAATCTAAGTCTTCTAACTCCAATGTATATTTTACATTTAAAGCATATCTCAAGTTGATTAACCATAGTTCAACTGCTAAAGAGCCCCATGTGGTTGGTGATTATTACTATATTGGATAGCATAGCTCTAGAATTTTGGAAGCATGCAAAGTTAGTGAAGATATTCATAGCTCATGTAGAAGATACTTTTAAAACATCTAATGTCATTTGACTATCTCAGGATAACAATTTCCAGGATGGTACAAATCAGATGAAAATCCCAAGGATATAATATGTACAATGTCAATGACTCTGTTGAGATAATGTGAGCTATTGGTTTGAAGGATAAATTATAAGAATAGAACTGTGTGTGACAGAGGAGAGATAGCAGTGAGTTTAAGAGGAAAGTGATTGAAAATAGCCAACAGATAATATTACAAAGTGGTTGAAGTTAAACAATCCAATGTACTTTCAGGACATAGTGATCTCCATGAGAATGAAAAGAGAAAGCTTGGTGTAAGAAATCAAGGCCAGAGCTGCTAAAATGAAGAAAAATAGAATGTAGTATGTTTTATCTAAGCATCAAGGTCATTGTGATCTTTGTGGGATAGCAAGCAGAACAGTGCTGAGGGGCTGAGAAAAGATTTTGCAAAAGGGTAAATAGGCAGTGTGGTACTGGAGATAACACAGATTTTTGAGTTAGATGACCTGTCATCAACAATCATCAGTTTTCATATCTGAAAGAGAATACAGGAATTACTCCTTTCCTGAAAATCTCTTTTTGGAAAAGGAAGATGGTATTAACTGCTTATCATAATCCCTAACATAGCAAATGCTACATAATTACACAATTAATTCTCTCTCCCTCAAGCTCTCTTTCTTACTCTTGCTCTCACTCTATGTGCCAGTAGATGAGCTATGCACAAAAGGTACATATCCAAATATATTGTTACAAATCATTAAATGAGTTAATTTTGTGATTTGATAATTTTGATATAATCACTTTTCCATCTAAAATGCACAACAAATAGGTTGTGTCATTTGAACATATAAGAAAAGAGAACAGGAGTTCCCTCTGTGGCACAGTAAGTTAAGGATCTGGTGCTTTCTCTTTGGTGGTGTAGGTTTGATCTCTGGCCTAAGGATCCATGATTTTTGTTTACTGAATATGGTAAGCCCACTGTTGAGACCTACTGCTCAGAAGAAAAAAAAAAATTTCCTTTCAAAGATTACTGTTCATTGGCAATATACCTAGTCACTTAAGAGCTCCGATGAAAATACACAAGTACATTAATGTTGTTTTCATGTTTGCTGACACAACATCCATTTTGCAGCTCCTTGATCCATTTAGATCAAGGAGTAATTTCAACTTTAAAGTCTTTTTAAGGTATATATTTTGTGGAGTTTCCGTCATGGCACAGCAGAAACGAATCCAACTAGGAACCATGAGGTTGTGGGTTTGATCCCTGGCCTCACTCAGTGGGTTAAGGATCTGGCATTGCCATGAGCTGTGGTGAAGGTCGCAGATGCGGCTCAGATCTGGCATTGCTGTGGCTCTGGCATAGGTCGGCAGTGATAGCTCCAATTAGACCCTTAGCCTGGGAACCTCCATATGCTGCAGGTGTGGCCCTAAAAAGACAAAAAGACAAAAAAAAAAAAAAAAGAAAAAGAAAGAAAGAAAAAGAAATATATTTTGTAAGGGTATAGCTGCCAGAGATATCTCTATTGCAATAATTGCAGTGGTCCGAGATGGGCTGAAATCCATTCCGCTGACAGATGTGGACTGAAAACCTTCTGGAAAAGATCCGTCATTCTAAATGCTATTAAGAACATTCATGATTCATGAGAAGAGATCAAAATCTCAATATTAACAAGAGTTGAGAGGAAGTTGATTCCAGCCCTCATGGATGATTATGAGGGGTTCAAGATTTCAATGGAAAAAGTAACTACAGATACGGTAGAAATAGCAAGAGAACTAGATGTAGAAACAGAGCCTGAAGATGTGACTGAATTGCTGCAATCTCATGATAAAACATGAAGTTTACTTCTTATGGATGAACAAAGAAAGTTTCTTGAGATAAAATCTACTCCTGGTGAAGTTGTTGTGAAACACTGTTGAAATAACAACAGAAGGTTTAGAACATTACATAAGCTTAGTTGATAAACCAGTGGCAGCATTTGAGCAGACTGACACCAATTTTGAAAGAAATTCTACTGAGGGTAAAATACTATCAAACAGCATCAAATGCCACAAAGAAATCATTTGTGAAAGGAAAAATCAACAGATGCAGCAAACATCATGCAGCAAACTTCACTGTTGTCTTATTTTTAAGAAATTGCCGCACCTGCCCCAGCCTTCAGCAATGACATTTGCTAATCAGATAAAGCCCACTAACTTCAAGGCAACGCCTTCTACTGGCAAAAAACTTACAACTCTCTGAAGGTTCAGATGATGGTTTGCATTTTTTAGCAATAAAGTATTTTTTAAATTAAGGTATGCACATTGATTTTTTTTAGATATAATGCTATAGCACATGTTATAGTGTAAATCTAACTTTTATGGGCATTGGGAACCCCCCATATTTGTGTGACTCCCTTTATTGCAATAATTGCAGTGGTCTGAAACCAAATCCTCTATATCTCTGAGGTATGGCCCTATACATAAGTGCAATTGGTCCCAGAACTCAAATGAGTTCCCATTTAGATAGTCCCTGGCTCAATAGGAACAAAATTGTTCATTATGGAAAAGGTCTGTTGGTTACTGGAAACGTTGTGCTTGTGGCTCTGACTTTAGAAAAGTGCAGCCATCTGGGAAATAAGCATTTTTTGGCTAATAGGGAAAGTACAGAAGTAAACTATACCCATCAATTACGCAGGGTATTCTCTGTGAGATATTCTTGTCCTAGAAGATGAAAGATGTGATTTAGGGGACAGAACACCTCAGATCTTTCCCTTACCCCCAAATGCCCCAGTTTTACCAAGCTTTAAGCCCATTTACAGATAATCAAAAAAAAAAATTATCCTCTTAATTTTGTTCTCCTTGCCAATGCCACAGTTCCATAGATCCTGACATCATTTTGTTGCCATTTCCTTGATGACTTTGGAAATTTATTAAACAGTTGCCTAGTTTAATGTACCTTGCCAAAGTGAGTTGGCTACTCCCTCTTTGCCAGAATGATCACATTGATTCTTAAAAATTGTACTAAAGTTAACTTTTATTCTTATTCATTTGAGGTGTTTTCTTTATGAAGACTCGGAGTTATGTGTTCAAAATAAAAATCCAATTGTCAGAATATGTTGGGAGCACTGAGTCTGGGGGAAAAATGAAACATGATGTTTTCATCATTTCTCATTGATTTCTTCCCTCTGGTTAGATGATCACTTCAAGGTGAGTTTTCACATTACTTTTTTTAAAAAAGCTTTTTTTGAGATAGCATATTGAGATTCTTTACAAAAATAACAAAAGTCTAAGTTGTGATTATGCTTAATCTTGCTGTTCTATAAGATGCATGATTTAATAACATAAAAATTGCATGTTTAAAAGTAGTATAATTGCAGGAAATAATATACATTCAGGAAGCAAATGTTGAATATCAATCCAAATGCTGTGTAGGAAAACAATATTGTTTTCGCTTTTGGAGAAGGGCCATTTTGTATGAAAAGTGAAAATAAGAAATTGTGAAGTTTACTCATAGAATGACATTCAATAAAATTAGTTCAATAAAATCTGCTCAAATTAGAAATAAAAACCCTGCTTTTGCATGCCAAAACTTTCATAAAAGTCTCATTTTTGTGTTTTATATATATAGGTGATCAATAACTTTTCTGTTCATATTAAGAAACAGTAACTGTTTTTGACCATGATGAAATAAGTTTGTTTTATCTGGGAAACTTAAAACATTTTATAGGTACTAAAATTTTGAGTTTTAATGTCACAAACTAAGTAGAGATCATCCTTCATCCTCAATTATCTAAATTTTTATGGACTATTTTTTAATGCTGTTGTCTTAATGAAGTCTGATTATACTAAACACAAATTTAAAATAATTGGGCATCCCTACTTGATTTGTCTTTTGTAATGACTTCTGCTCCTTTCTATCTTCCAAAGATTTCAGGATTAAAAAAAAAAATATATTAAAACATAGTTGATCTACACTGTTCCACTTTCTACTGTAGGGATTTCTTTTCTTTTTTTCTTTTTAGGGCCACATCCATGGCATATGGAAGCTCCTAGGCTAGGGGTCAAATCGGAGCTACAGCTGCAGGCCTATAGCACAACCACAGCAATGCCAGATCCAAGTCCCATCTGCAACCTACAGCTCACAGCAACACTTGATCCTTAACCAACTGAGCAAGGCCAGGGATTGAACCTATATCCTCATGGAAACTAGTTGGATTCGTAACCTGCTGAACCACTAAGGAACTCCAGTAAGGATATTTTCAACTCAATATTTTTAAACAGAGTTATATACTATAAGCTGATTCACTTAATTCTCTCATTTTTCATTAAAAATATCTTCAGAGCTTATCTTATCAGGAAATACACATCAAATTTAGGCCTCATTCATACATTCACAAAATATGATTCATTTCCTATATTAATCTAATTATAATCAAGCACTGGATCAATTATCTCCTACAAAATAAACTGCTCAAAACTTAGTACCTTAAATCAACCATCGACTACTCATGATTCTGTTTGTCAAGAGCAAAGCAGGCTTCCTCAGAGTTGGCTTTTTTCTCCTTGTGATGTTAGCTAGGCCAGGCATCCCAGATGTCCTTACTCACACGTGTGGTTGTTGATAAGAGGTGACAAAAAGTCTGGAGACTGGTTAGTCCTCTGTCTCTTCTCTTTATAATCTTATATCTTCTAAGAGATATCCATGTGTCTTCTCTATCTAGCAGGTGTGTGGTGGGGAAGGGTGGTGTGAGACTTCTTTACATGGTGACTCAGGGTTCCCAGGGCACAAAGACGTTCTATTACTTAAAGCTTAAAGCATGTTACAAGGCTAGCAAAGCAAGTCAGGGGAGCAAGTAATAGAACCATCTCTTTATGGAAGGAACATGTAGGTATAGAGTAGGAATTATTAGTGGCTATCCTTGTAGACAACCTATCACAACAATTATCTCCTATGCTTTATTACACACAACCTGTTCATTATTCCCTGTCCCTTTGCAAGGCTTCCATAATAACTCTCTCTGCTGAAATCTTACTTATCTCTCAATATTGGGAAACATGTTTCTACAATCTTTCCTTAGCCTGTTTCTATTTTCTATGCTAAAAACTTCACCTTGTCCTGCTTTACCTTTACCCCATATTCCTGCTTGAAAAACGGTCATAGTGCTGCTAACCCTAACCTATATACATAACACAAGCCCTAACCCTAACCCTAAGTTCTTTAAGCTTAAGAACAAAGACCTAAAGGCGTAGGTTATTCATATGGTCAGCTGATTGAGGACATAATGCATTGGTCTAGGCATGCCAGACCTGTGCAGACTGGCCATTTGCACTGCATGATATGTCCTCTTAAGAATAAGAGAAAGCGGAACCTCATAGTCCCAAGTGGTATATGAGCGATTCTGAGCAGAACATGCATCAGCAAGGAGAACCAAGGTGCAAACCGAGGCATGCCAGGTTGCCACAGATAGGCATGCCATTTATGGAAGCACAGTGATTCTCTAGATGCTATGCACAGATAGTTAACACCAAGCTTTCTCAAATACTGATTGTTAAATGCCTAAAGGTCAGAGTAAAAGCTTAACCATCTACCAGCTATGTGACTTTTAAAATAATAAAATAACTTTTTAAATAATAAAAATAACTATATCCTGTACCTGCAACCCCCTTCTTACTTGATGGAATCCTAAAGAGCACAATAAAAGCAGTGTGGTTTCTTGAGGCGGGGCTCTTGGTCCCTGAGACCTTGAGTCCCCTGGTTCCCACCTTTAATTAAGATAAGTGTCTCTGTGTCTTGTTTTATGTAAACTTTTTTCTTAAGTCCCATAGCACCCCGTTCTTCAGCCCTCACCTGCTGAGCCGGTCTTGGCATCTCAAACACTCTCTCATACATCAAATTTTATATGATGGCTCCCCTAAGTGTCTTAGAAATGATGGCTCCCACATGTATCTTAAATTTTTTCTCACATTGAAAATAGTAAAATTAAATACCAGTTATTTATTAATTATTTTTCCAGTTTATGTAATCCTCTAGGCAACTTTGAAAACAAACTGAAGTACTAAGTCCAGTGGTCACTAAGTCATCATCTCAGCTGAGTTATTAGTGGCACCATTTGACATAGTGTGGAACCTTGTTTCTTCAAAACTTTTTTCCCTTGGCTTCAGAGTTTTCCTTGCTACCTCAAAGGTCTCCTGCTCCTTTGCTGGATTTATCTCATCTTCTTGATCTCAAATTATTGAAAAGCCCCAGAAGTCAGTGTATGACCTCTTTTCTTCCCTACCTATAATAATTTCCTTGCTTTCATCTATACCCTTTGCCTCACTGCCACCTATAATCAAGAATTCAAATTTATATCCCTCTAACTCTAGAAGCAAATAACCAACAGACTAGTTAATATTTCTATTTGTATGTCAAATGAATATTTCCAAAACTGTATCATCACATTCCCAGTGAGACCACCACAGGAGTCTGCAAACTTTCCTTCCTGTTTCTACTCTTAGTTCCTCTAGAACCTATCTTCATAGTCAGTAAAAATAATCCTCAAAATTCTGTCATTATTTTTCTTCTAAGCTCAAAATCCTAAAAAACATTTCATTACATTGAGAATATTATCCAAATTTTTGCCACAATATTGTTCCCCAAAGCTTTCAATTCTCTTACAAATTATGCCTCATTTGCTGTGTCCAGCCACACTGGCTGCCCTGCTTTTTCTAAATTATGTCCAGCATATTCTTGACCCCAGCCAGGCCTGAGAAAATGTTAATTATTTTTTTCTGGAATGCTATATTTTATTTTGGTTAGAGCTTGCTCCATTACCATCTTTAGGTGTTGGCTCCAATCACATCACAGAAAAGTCTTTCCTGAACATCCTTCCTCAAATAGCAAACCACTTTTACTACTCTTTTCTACATTACCTAGTTTTATTTCATATGCAACATTTATAAAAAATCAATAGCACATTTTATATGTGCTAAATTTTCAGGGAGATATAAAATCTCAAAACCCAGAATTCAGAGGCACGTTCTGAGTTGAGACATAAATTTTAATTTAATGATTAGCTATTTTACAATTTTTCATTTTTAAAAATCCATTTTAAAATTCAAACACTTTATTGAAGTATATAACAAAGTCTTATGACCCTATTCCTCCTCTTCATATATATTAATAACTTTATTTTTTATATTTTTATAATTTTAAATTTTAATTTATATATTTATATATAAATATTTTTAATTGAATGATTTTGAGATAAAATCACTGAAATAGTTGACAAGACTAATGCAACATCATTCACTGGAGATGCCATGTAAGGCAAAAATTGTAAACTTCTCTAAATGTCCATTTATTGATGTATATATATGGATATATTAAAATGGGGATTAAAAAACAACGGTTCTGCATGGTTTTGTGTTTTTAAACAGGGTTGCTGTGAAGACTAGTTTAATATTTTGAGCACGATTGCACATATTATTATCACTCATGACTATTTAATCTATTTTATTCACTGCATTTGGATGTTGTATTTGTATTTCTGGGATTCCTTCTTATAAAGATATAATAACAACAGGGTTTGTGAGGATGTTTGGGGTAAAAATGCGAGTCTCTGTTTCCCTCTCAATTTAGTTTACTTTAAGAAATATTCTTCACTTATGTCTTGTTTTGGGCGGATAATAAAACTCAATTTCAAAGAAAGCAAATCAAAACCTCCTGTTTAAAGGAATACAATTGTAATTTCCACACATAAATGCTCATTAAATCAATTGATATCTTAAATGCTACAATTTTACCACATGAAAATGTCATAAACCAGATTAACAGATGTGTGGAATATTAGTAAACAAATCGGTAGAAAAATAAATTTAAACCCCTATTCCTGATTTCCCACATCAGTCTCCTCTAGAGACACTTGTTCTTTTTAGGTTACAATACAATCACAGCAAGCAGTAATCCTCTCTTAGCATCTGACCCATTCATGCGGCTTGTTATTTAAACTTGAAATACATTTCCATTGACATAGTAACAATAGAACTATAAATGGATGAAAACCATTTTGGGTGTTCAAAATGCTTTTGAGATTTGGGCCTTTCACTTTCCATGGAAAGGAAATAAAAAGGTTGGCATTAAGCATCATTTAAAAAAATAATTATGCATTCCAAAGCCTTCTTTGGAGGCTGAGCAATGAAATGTCATTATTGAAAGTAGTTTTCTGAATTTATGCAAATTTTTATTCTCTTTATAGGAAGATATGAAATACACTGCATGCTGACATCTAATATCTCAGATTGATGGATTCTAGCTACATTATTTCTGTAAAGTTCAATTTAAAATTCACTTTTTCCATTCTTATTTATCAGTTTAAGCAGAGGTGAATTTTCAAACATATTAATTCAAATAGTAAGATTTCTTTCATAAAAGTCATAATACACATGCATACACACACAAAAAAAATGGAAGGTGACCCAGTATAACTTAGTAAATGTGCCAACTGTATTTTTTCTGATAAACTTCAAACGAACAACTCTATCCACTGAAAACTTTTCAGTGCCATCAGTTTGCTTTTAAAGAAACTCATCTCCAAAGCTTTTCAATTAAATAAGAGTAGGTTCAATTATCTCTTGTGGCAATTCATCAGTAATAAAAGAACTCAGGTGTTTTCAGCAATTCAGCTTATATTCCACTGAAGTAGCTAAAATTTCACTTTCACCTCCACAGCTTTCATTGCAGTTCAGTTTAATGTATATTTGAGTTTAATGAGTATTTGCCATTTCAAATGTGATAGATTTACCCTAGTTCATTTATTTTTGAGTTTACCAATGACATTATGTAATGGTGGATGATTTGACTGTTCAGAGAAAGGCGAAAATAACATAAGAAAAAAACTGAGAATTGCTATGCAGTTAAATCATTTTGACCATGCTCAGATTTAATCTGGCATCTTTCCATTAGAAAAATTAGGGGGAAAAAATGGATGAAGAGTTTAAATTCTTCAATGCAAATTATTGTATATTTGGCACCTTTTCAATTACCACAGATCTAATTTGACTATGTCCACTATTAAGTTATTAATTTTATAACTCATAAAATTTAGAGAAAAATAAGAGCTGACGGAAGCGTTTTAAACCTAAAGTAAGTTCTATGTGGATTACTATATTATTGAATATATATAGATATATATGTGTATGTGTGTGTATGTGTGAGCACATATGCTTTTGTTTTCAGAGTAAAACTGAATGTTATATTGTTTACATTCTCTTATAATAGTTAATTGCAACCCTGTTCAATTGGTAATGTAGGAGAGAATACTAAGACTTCTTAAAAAGTATAAAGTATATCTGGTGAAATTATAACTTATAAACTAACATACACTTGTACAGCACAGAGCTGATTTACAGCTGAACTGAAAAATCTCTGTCTTCATCACTGGAGAGGCCTGGATGTCTGGTTTTGACTCTTAGCTGTCATAAGAGCAGTAGGATTTATGATGTGCTTTTTGAAATCTGAAATTCTCCTGGCAACCCCCATGGTCACTTTGTTTACTAATGATTTTTATCTAGCCTAACGGTTTAGATAGCCTGACTTGCCTATGTGATTAGAAGGGCATAAAACTCCTGCTGGGAATTTCTGCTTTGAGCTCTCCTGAAGCCAAGATTCCTAGAACAGAACTTGGTGGTTCAGTTCAGACACAAAGTAAGATCTCTATGCAACCATGGGCCCTAGAGAGCTTGCCCACAGATGGAATAAATTTTTCAAATTCAATGACACAATTCATCTGATTTACACAAGGAAAGTCAGTGGAGAAGCTGGATTTATAGAGAAGGTTTATTTAGAAATCTACACAAGCTTCCACAAAGAAGGAAGGTTACATAACACTTGAGACTGTTTAAAATCTGGAGTAAGCAGAATTAAGGGACACCTGGATTTGGATGTCCCTTTTTTTTTGTTTTGTTTTCTACTTTTAGGGCCACACCTGTGGCATATGTAGGTTCCCAGGCTATGGGTCAAATCGGAGCTGTAGCTACTGGCATATGCTAAAGCCACAGAAACATCAGATCTGAGCCATGTCTGCAACCTACACCATAGCTCACAGCAATGCTGGATCCTTAACCCACTGAGCAAGGCCAGGGGTCGAACCTGCATCCTCATGGATGCTAGTCAGATTAATTTCCGCTAAGCCACCACGGGGATTCGGATGCCCCTTTGTGACTGTATAGTCAGACCAATCAATGCCTGCTCTCTTCTTCTCTGTACATCCTTTGCTCACCCAGTTCCTGCTTCAGTCCCATGACTATCTAATCCTTTTAATTATAGGGACTAATTTATAACTGATTACGTGTTTGCCCCCATACCCCAGCCACTGATTTCCCTGGTAACTGATGAGCCAACCTGACATCAATTCCCCCTATAAATGATAGCCTTTTTCTCTCCTCAGTAGTGAGGTTGGCTGCCGTGTTCTGTCTACTGTCTGCCATCCAAGGTGGGGTGTCACTCCAAGACTTTTGTTCAGACTTTAATCATCCCACATCCAATAAATCATTGATGTCTCTGTTGCTGTCTCCAGGCCCTTTCTTTTGACTTGAGGCTGGGCAAATACAAGATTGACAGACCTGCAGGGTTTGGCCCAACACTTACCTAAGTGAAGATGTGTACCAGTTGATTGTGATGGTCAAAATAGGGAAAACTGTTTCCTTAACAGGAAGCACACAGCATGTTCATAAAAGGTTTTCCCCATCAACAGGTTAAACACTGAATATCAAAGGGAACATTAGCCTGCAGGAACTGAGCTTTTCCTGGACCTGTAGAACCCTACCCTAGGACAGGTTAACTTGCAGGAGGGTGCGTGCCTATCATGGAGCTAAGAATTAGGGAAAGCTTTACCAGAGTAAGCTGAATGTGTCAGTATCTTGGTTAAATTGAAACATATGCTAAGGGTTGGGTGGGGTGTCTTATCACCCACTTACATTGCATATGAAAAGCTGCTGTAATATCTGAAATATTATGCCATATATCATATTTATTAAACATGGTCTATGGTATCATAAAGTAATTGTGGAAGGAAATGGGCAGCATGGGAAAAAGAGAGTAAGTGGAATTATTTTTCTTTACATGTTTTATTTTGCCCCTTTAAGTTTTTGTAGGTGCAATACTCTTCCTAGAGGGTATGCTTCAGAAGCAAAATTTGGATGGAGTTAGGTCACGTGTACACAAGCCAAAATCATTTCAAAGGTAACCGATATTTAGCTACACACTTTCTAGAAGGTATTGAGCACTGCCATGAGACTACCGATCCTGACATTCATTAAAGGCTTTATTTGTTCTGGACACTCTGATTTGCCCCTCCCACCACACTCAGTAGTTTTCCATCCCCCATGTCTTTATCTCCATTCACTGCTGAAACATAACTTAAAAACTGTAAGATTATACGCTCTTTAACCATTAGGAGGCAACGAAATGTGAGTGAAAAGTTATTACCATCAAGTTTCATGTATTATAATTATAAACAGTCTTATGATGTAACTGAAGAAAAAGAGTAGGAAAAAAAATTTTTCAATAAAAGCAAAATTATAAAATAGGCTGTCATTTCAGTAAATGTATCTAAAGCTACACTATTGAGAAAAATTCCAGAAGAAAAACTACAGTTCAATATGACAACTCTTAATAGCAAAAAAGAAATATTTTGAAGACAGGGAATAAAATTAGACGCTTTTATTTAATATATCCATGTTATTGAACAAAATGGGAAAATGCTGTGTGTACCATGTAACAAATTTAGTAAGCAGATTATTAAATCCAGTTTAAAACACACTTTTGCTCCATCATGTCTGCCAGAAGCAATATTTCCATGCTGAATATTTTTGTGTTGAAACATTGTTTTAGCCTTAGGGAGCTCATTTATTGTGATTTATACTGTACTTTTTTTTCTCAAGTGCATTATACAGTTTCCTGTCCTTTTATAAAAAACAAGTAGAATATTTAAATGAAGAAATACATTTACTATAAATTATTACTCATTTTCAAAATTTGTCAAATGCATTAATATAGCAAATTAAAGACTGAAATAATTTCTTAATTTGACATTGTAATCTATATTTCCAGTTGTTTCCTTAGGGGAAAAAATGTTTGGAAGGTTAGGATAAAAGTGACTAGCTTTACTTACTGAAGGCTGGCTTCTGTCCAGGCTGAGGAAAAAATTCTCCTTCAGCTGCCATCCTGACCAGGAACTGGAATACAAGAAAAGCCACCCTGGGGAGGACTCCCAATTCAGCTTGTGGGACAATTAGGGTATTAGTCTATCTTTATTCCATTCAGACGTGCAGAGAATTAAGAGCCAGTTTTTCCTCAATTTTTTTTTTTTCCCCTTTTCAATAGTGTGAGTGCTTTTCTGTTCAAGGCTTTGGTCATGCAAGTTATTTAACCATCTTTTTAATATGGTGATGGTAACTCTTCAATTCCCTACCACATCCCAGCACAGACATCAACACCATTATGGTATGGAATAGCAGAAATGACCAGGATTCCAGGATCTGCAAGAAGTTCATGTTTAATTCAGCTTTGTTATTTTGGGTATTTAAGTTTCTGCTCAACCTAATAATCTAATTAGTTCCCAGGCCCAGGATCAAACCTGCGCCAGTAGCCCAAGCCACTACAGTGACAACACTGGACATTACCCTGCTGTGTCACATGAGAACTCCCATTGTAGATTCCTTTGGCAGGTTTTTTGTTTGTTTGATTTGGTTTTGGTTTTATTTATTTTGTGGGGTTTTTGTTGTTTGCTTTGTTTTTACTTTTAGTCAGAATGCATATTCCTTCTCTCACTATACTATAAAGTATTTTGCCTCAGTTCTATTCAACTGAAAGCCTTTTTCTTAAATGAACCATGTTATTACCCAAGGCATGCATCTTTATTTTTAATTAGCTGACATATGCACATACACTGCTCCAATCTATTTGTAATTTCAAATGCCACAAGAAAAATGTTAGAAAACTAAGTAATTGCCTCCTAATGCCAATGTTTGCTTTCTAGCATCATATTTGTGTATTTGCTTTGAATTGGGTTCACATATAGCTTCTTCAAATACAACTTCTGCTTCAAGGATATTTGCCTTCATCTGTGAAAGATATAAAGGAAATAATGGCAGTTTTTCTCAAAGACATATTTTGGTCTGTCAGTAAATAGTAGATTATCACAAGATCACTCTTCCCTCTAGCTATCACACAGAGCTGCACAGCTTGTTACAATAGATAAATTTATGTTCTCTCAGACCATTAGGCACGTTTTGAAAAGGGGCTTTGGAACCTGCCATTTCGCATACTGTAAACAAAGTACTAGCTAGCAAATTAAAATGCAAGCAATCATTTCACAAGCATTATTTATTGTTTGTCAAAACTACTTCTTTAAAAATGTAGCCATTGTTCAAAGCAGCATCAGGTTTCAATATTCCCAGTAGGATACTGTATTGACTATTTGTTGTCTGAATACATTTTTGTAGCAAATTACTTCAGAACTTGATTTTATTAATAGTTTCTTGCCTAAATAGAGATCACTTAAGAAGTCTGCACTTCAGTTAAATAGCAGGAACTGATATATTCATTACTATAAATTTCTTTCACATTCTATTCAAAATAATTTAAAGGTACCCAAATGGTCATAGTTCATTAAGTACCTTACATATCTAACATCTTTATATTATTTCTCTCAGAGTCAGAGAATCAGCATTTTACATACATGCTCACCCTTACTCATCGATAATTGCTTGTATCCCGTTTTAATAAATTCTGTTCTTTCCATAGCATCATTAAGTAAATGTTCATTATTCTTGCTATTTATAAATCAATGACATATTTTGAATGCTAAAGAAAATCACATTACAATAGATCAAAGCACATATTTTAAGGGAATATACAATATTTAAAATTGTATACCTGGTTTTAATAATAAACTTATTTAAAGAGAAAACAAAATTTAAAAGATAGCTTAAAAGTGTCATAAATTACTATTAGAAAGACGTGACTTCTTATTTACAGTAAGGCAATTTTTCACAATATTGTAATTTTTTGTTTATTTATGTACCTCATCTATTACTTTCTAAACTCCTAAATTAAAAAAGCTTTATTTGTAAACCCAACATTTGTTAAAAATAGCACAGTGCCCTGACTAGGTTAGTACTTTTTTAAAAAATAAATTGAATAAACAGTTGACTCCACCATCAATACCAGTGTAACAAAAGTGAATTTTTAAAACTCATTTTGATGATGCATAATGTTATAAATTAAAGGCTTAATTCCTTATGGATAATGGGAATTAGAGGGGTATTTGAGGCATAAACCATTTGATTACTGGAAAGAGAAAGTCAATCTAGGATGGCTAAGGGTATACCTATGTAAGATTTCCTACAAGATTTGATATTAACATTTTAGTAACTGGGCACTCTGAAGCTAGACATTTATCCTTCTAACCCACTGTTGTGGACAAAAGTGATACTTGAGGATTCCAGATGTATTCCCCTGTGGCTCTAAGGACTAGAGCTGATATTTGTCTCTGCAGAATACTCCACTTTTGGAGGTAGTTACGTGGATCTGTTTTTCTCTTCCTAAATCACAATATAATTCACACTGTTATTAGGATTACTTTCTGAAAATAAAAATCTTCTCTCCCAGTACATGAAGACTCTCTATACTTCATGAAGCTCAGTTTTATCCCTTAACATAATATGAAAGTCCTTGGAAAATATAGTTTATTTCTGTCTCTCTGGTTACCATAGCTCAAACTTGATGGACTGCTTGTCACCTTACAAGTGGATCACAGGATTTAGTGCCTCAAAGCTTCTGCTCTTACCATTTCCTGGAATCTCTTTTCTATACTTCATTTGGCAACTTTTTTTTCCTAGTTCTTAAAGATCCAGCTCAAAATTTACCTTCTTCAAATAAACCCTCAAATAACTACATGGCATAAACTATGGGAGCCCCTTATCTTGGTGCTATAGCATTTCCCTCACACCTATGCTACTGGACCTACCATGATGCTCAGACAGCATCTGGGACTGTCACTTTGCACTTAACTTGGATACCCACAGACAAGGACTCTATGTTTATAAGCTTCAAAGTCAGTATCTAGAGAGATAAATGAGATAATGAAAAAATATACAGTAGTTGTCAATAGAGGTCATACGTCATTTTTATTTTTAATTTATCTTAAATATTTATAAGCTAATAAGATAACTAGTTATAAAAAATCCCTTCACTCTGTCTATGCTATTTAAATGAGGACTAGAAAAATATTTCATTAAAA
The DNA here is from genome assembly GCF_054392235.1 of Sus scrofa. Taxonomy (NCBI): domain Eukaryota; kingdom Metazoa; phylum Chordata; class Mammalia; order Artiodactyla; family Suidae; genus Sus; species Sus scrofa. The sequence continues at coordinate 181,978,087 of NC_139383.1, read as the reverse complement.
ATAATAAATGATTATATGATCTACCTGTGCTCTACTTATAATTTATATGAGTAGGAAAGTACAAATATATATTCACTTATTAAAATATTAAAAATGTATCTAATTATTTAACATTTGAAAGAAAAATTCTTTCCTTTTGTGTAACTTTCTCATGGAATCCACCAAATCTATATATTATTGTTCCCTGCTCAATTTTCGGCATCACATAAATTAAGTTGAATTTGCACAATTATTAAAATTAACATTGTCATATTCTATGCAATGAAAGCTTGGTAAGCATAATTTCCTCAGCCAAAATACATAGCCTACAAATATCCTTCAAGAGTTATACTTTAAGTAGTTCTATTGTGGCTCAGCAGAAATGAACCTAACTAGTGTCCATAAGGAGGCAGGATTGATCCCTTGTGCTGCTCAGTGGGTTAAGGATCTGGCATTGCTGTGAGCTGTGGTGTAAGTCACAGACACGCTTCAGATTTGGTTTTGCTGTGGCTGTTGTGTAGGTCTGCAGCTAGAGCTCCAATTCAACCCCTAGCCTGAGAACTTCCATGTGCTTCACTTGCGGTCCTAAAAAAAAGAGAAAGTGTTGAACTTTAATAAAAAATAAACAATTTAGGAAGTTTACCTGTTACATTTGGTTATGCATTTCCCATTAGTGTTTCTATTCAGTCATTCTAGTCCCTCTCTACTATTTATCAACAAATATATTTAATAGTATGTTTACTTAGTCCTTATTAGTATAATCAATCCAAAACTGATGACAGAACCACAGGTGAATTTGGTCAAGTGCATAAAAGCACGTGCATACCTATATGCACATGGACGTGCATATATGGAATAGGGGCATTATCTTCTTTGTTTCATGTACCACTATTAAGGTATATTTATTGCACTGTGGTGAAATGCACCCCACCATAGCAATAAATACATGATCGTGTTGTTTGTTTGCTTTTGTCACCTTCAGTGTTGTAAACCATATCATCTGGGCCCTGTATCATTTTTTTTTTAAACCAATCTGTTCATTTATCTATTTACAAGGACTTCCACTAAAAGAGGATAGAAGAAAGTAAAATATCTGGAAGAACAATTTTAACTGAAGAACTTTCTAAATATACCACAAGGAGGCATTTTTCTGGCTAATATCTATGGGAAAACACAAGTTGAGAGAGGTGTGGTTGGCATCTGGGGATGCTCTTTCTTAGGGATATTTGCAAATGTAGAAGATTTATCTATGAGTCTGAGAAGCACTTTTGATAGCTGCAATGGAAAAGGAGGAGGGGTAGGAATGTATGCTGAGCACAGAGCAATAGGTGGGAGAGTGACAGGAGATCCAGCAAGCATCAAATCCCAGTTTTGAGATGCAGACTTTAGAGTGAAGTTTGATTAGAAAAGAATGTCACCTTCACCTCCTCCCCCTACTTCCCTTTACCACTCCAGCCTCTCCCCACTAGGCTAAGGGGAGTTGAGTAACATACAGCAGTGTGATACTGCTGGATTTCAACAAAAATAGGCATACTAAAAGGCAAACAAAACAAAACAAACAAAAAAAAAAACAGACTAAAAGGACAAAGCAATTTTCAGAATCACAGTCAGATATATGAATTATCAGACAGCATTTAAAATGATTATGATTAATATGCTCAAGCTTCTAATGTCAAAAAAGTAGGAAAAAAGAGAAGCGTAGGAGAAACAGTGTCATGACTTTAGATAATGTTCCTATATCTTCTTATTCTTTTAAAAGTATAATAATCATTAATCAAAGATATGATAAAATAAGTCCTAATTGAGGCACATATACCTTAGGGAAAAAAAGAATGGTAAACTGTGATTTTATGTGAATTTATGAATGTAACATTGCTTCTTTCCTAGAAATATTTTAAAGTCTTGTTCTGGTGTATTTTTAAAATTTTGTTTGGAAATAATTTTAGAAGTACAGAAACTTGCATATATAATTCCTAGAATTTCCAACAACCTTCAATAAGCATCTCCTAACCTTACCATCTTACATAATCTTTGTATATTTATCAAAATAAAGATATTAGTTTGACATAATACTAACTGAGCTACAGACTGACTTGATTTTCTAGCCAATTCCTTTTTCTGTTCCAGGACAAAGTTCATGGTATTATGTTGCATTTAATCAAAGTCTCTTAGATGTTCCCTAATCTCTGACAGTTCTTAGGCTTTCCTTGTTCACACTGACTTTGATATTTTTTTTTTTCTTGTTCCCAGGGTAGGGGTTGGATTAGAGCTGCAGCTGCCAGCCTATACCACAGCTGCAGCCATGCAGGATCCAAGCCTCATCTGCAACTTAGGCGGCAGCTTGAAGCAATGCTGAATCCTTAACCTACTGAGTGAGGCCAGGGATCCAACTCACATCTTAACCTGCTAAGTCACAATGGGAAATCCCACTTTGGTATTTTTAAAGAGTACTAATTAGATCTTCTGTATAATGACCCTCCATTTTGGTTTGTCTGATGTTGCCTTATGGTTAGCATATGTCATTTGAAAAACAAGTATGTAAATATACATTCTGCTTTCTTACTAATTTATCCTTTGTTTTCTTTCGCATAAATATTCCATATTCAGGGCTACAACATATTTGTGCAGACTGTGCACTGAACAGTGCCAGGGGCTCCTTATACATTACAGTGCTGAATTTATTTATTCACATGGTTCCAGAGTACAAAAATAGTTTTATTCTGTAAATTCTGTGCAAGCGTAATTTAATTATTAATCAACCCGGAAAATTCACACTTGCAAATGTGAATATTAACAAACTACTTGTTTCTATGGCAATGACATTTTTAATAATTTTTTGTTAGAAAAACTCAGAATATGACTGCACCTTGTAATGGCCTCTTGTTCAAACATCACAGTTACCCAAATCAAAAGATATATGAATGTGATCCCCAAATTCAATAATAATTTCCCCAAATTTCCTTTAATTTCCAGAGCTTCATTACAGAATTTTCTAGGGCTACTGAGGTTCCCATTTTAAGCCTTTTTTTTCCCTCTGGCTTGTTTCATTCTCCTCCTTACAAATCATACAATAGGGAAATAGTCTCTTCATTGTCTCATTTGCTGGAATTGAAAATCTCAAGGCTGTGATAAGGATACATAGAAAGTAATTTTCATATAAAATAGGGCAGAAAACAAATTCAGATTTGGGGAAGGATTAAAAGAATCCATAAGTTGGTTCCCCAGAAACCTATCAGAAAGTGAATTCCATGGTAAAATGCATTGAGAGAAAAATGATTATGCTACTTTCCATCTTTGGGGCAATATGCAATAAAATATTAAATAGATTATGAAATAAGTTTCAATGAACTTTTCCTATCCTTCTTTTATCAATGGGAATTTAATAAATTTTAGATAGTCTTAGCATTAAAATTCTGCAAAAATATAGTATCATAAAAGTTATCTACCTTTTTTTACTCTAATGTTCTATTATTAGATGAAAATTGTAAATTGCTAATTGATGACAATCAAAAAAGCGATAAAAATTAAAGGCTATTTAAATACATTCATTATTATATCTGTGGGTGAGTGAAACCTCATGCACACATTAAAAGACTTTGAAAAAATTTAAATACTATGTATACTGGCTTTCCTAAACAAAAAAAAAAAAAATGCAGTTTATTTTCATTTCTTTTCCTAAAGCATGGAGACTCTAATTAGATTTTTCCGGAGTTCTGTAATACACATGAAATAGAGTACTACAATAGAACTTAACTTACTTTGTCTTGAGTAAAACAGCAATTACTTCTACACACTACTGATCTGAACATATTATTTTCAATATTTCAGATATTATTGACATTTTCTCTATATACAAATCTAAAATTTGTTTGCATTTAGTCATTTATATATCTTCTCACTGTAAAATTTAAACCTTTTCTTTGAAAATTTATTATGGTATAGTTGATTTACAATGTTATATTAGTCTCTGCTATACAGCAAAGTGCTTCAGATATATATTTATATTCTTTTCATATTATTTTCCATTATAGTTTATCACAGGATTTTGAATATAGTTCCCTGTGCTATACAGTAGGGCCTTGTTTATCCATTCTATATATACTATAAAACTTAAATCTTTTTTTTTTTTTGTCTTTTTTTCCTTTTCTAGGGCCCCTTCTGTGGCATATGGAGGTTCCCAGGCTAGAGGTCAAATTGGAGCTGTGGCCACCGGCCTACGCCAGAGCCACAGCAACGCTGGATCCGAGCCGCGTCTGCAACCTACACCGCAGCTCACGGCAACACCGGATCCTTAACCCACTGAGCAAGGGCAGAGATTGAATCCGCAACCTCATGGTTCCTAGTCGGATTCGTTAACCACTGAGCCACGACGGGAACTCCAAAACTTAAATCTTTAATTCTTATATAATCACTGATAAAATCTTGGAATTTATGGTCTGTTTTTTTAAGTAACATGAAATTATCATTTTGACAATATTAAATTATTTCTAGGAGTTCCTACTGTGGCATAGCAGATTAGGATCTGGCAATTCTGAAGCTGTGGAGTAGTTTGCAGCTGTGGCTCATATTCTATCCCTGGCCCAGGAACTTCCATATGCCTTAAGTGCAGCTAAAAAAGAAAAAATAAGTAAATAAAATGATCTTTAGATACATAGTCTCAATCAAATGAGAAAATTCCAACATAGACATACTTTGATCAGTGGTTTATTTAAAAAAAAAAAAAGTCATTTTACAAGTGTTCCTGTAGACAAAATTATAAAGTATACAATTTTCTATTTTTAACTGAAGTATATTTTATTTACAATGTTACTATTTTTAACTTTATTTTTCCTCTTTCTGCTTTTTTTTTTTTTTTAAGGGCCACAGGTGTGGCATATGGAAGTTCCCAGTTTAGGGGTTGAATCGGAGCTGCTGCTGCTGGCCTACACCACAGCCACAATAATGCCAGATCCATACCTGCAACCTACTCCACAGCTTGCAGCAACACCAGATCCTTAACCCCCTGAGCAGGGCTGGGGGTCAAACTAGAATCCTCATGGATATTAGTCAGGTTTGTTTCTGCTGAGCCACAACGGGAACTCCTCTTTATTCCTCTTAATTACCACTCTGTCCAATATGTTTTTACTTCAAAAACTATACTTGTCTAATTTCAATAATTACAATCTTAAATTACTCTTTCTTGCCACACATTTAAACCCTAGCAATAGAAACTCTGATGCTTATCCCAGCTGCTCAAATTATCACTCATATCATATTCAATATATTTCTCAATTTTGCGTATTACTCACCCAACCTTTACAAAAATCAGATTTTAACCTTCTAAACAAATGAATTCACAAGCCCTCTAACTGGGGAAGTTATCTGGGGTCAAATATAGCTCCATTTTATTCTCAGACTAAATATCATTCTGAACTGTCTGTAATCAGAGATAAAGTGATAATAGGACTTGCAGTCTATGTTTTTAGCGGAAGAGCCTAAAAATATTTACTGCATATAATTATCTGTCCAATTCATAGACTAATTGAACTATTGAATATATTTTTGCCTATTTTAATTTAGCATTCAGCACTACTCCACAATATCATTAATTCTGCCTTTTTGTATCTATATTATGCATTTTTATTCATGTCATTCTTTATAGACATTTTTATTTTATAAATCTTAAAAATATATATCAAAGAGCCAAATTATAATGTTAAAATACTTTATTTCATTATTCCCTCTGTTCATGGGCTCAGTTACTGATTTATTAGTGCAGAATCAATCACTGCAATCATCCCCTGTAATATATTTCAATTTGTCAATTGTGTTACTTTCCTTTAATTGGCTGGAAAAAAAAATCACAAATCTGAAGTTAAATCCACCTACACATACTGCATGTATATAGCTGAACAAGGCTGAAGAAAAACACAAAATCATAATGTATCATCTCACTTCTGGCTGGGAACATGAAGTGCCATCTAGCCACCATATCATCATTCACCTAATCTACATGTCCTTCTAGAGTACTGGATGACTATATTATATCACAATTACCCAACCTTTCTCAGTTCATGGCGCCCCTGGTGTCTTGCTAATTTTTACATGGCACCCTTAGGTAAAAAGAAATCCTAAACAGTTCTACTTATTCAGTAGTAAGGTTAAAAAAATGGATAAGGGTTCAGTAGACATCTGAAAAAAAAATATATATGCTTATAACTTGAAAGAAAACACTGTAATTTCAATTTTAAATAACCACAATCAATGAAAATAATTCAACGAAATAAATGCTTTTGTACATTACAGGTGAAACAATGTTAACACTGTTCTTTTGGAAACCAACTTAGAAATATACCAATAACTTAAAATAGTTTTTCACATACTTTGAAAAATAATTTTAATTTCAGGTGTTGCTTGTTAGGCAATAAACCAAAACCATAAGGAAATAAAAACTTTATGTAGGAAAAAAATTTCATCATATTCTTGTTTAAATGACAAAGGTGTTATAGACCCAGCTCAAGAGACAGAAAATCAAAATAAGTTTCTAAGGTCACACTGTGGTTCAAGTTTGAAGTGAAATTTCAAAGACTGATCTTAATGGAAGTAAAACAAAACAAAACAGAAAAGAATTATCCATCGGTCTAGGTAGTTTCTACCGTAAGAATGAAAATATTTTTAAAATATGAAAATTCTAATTATTATGTATGCTTAACATAACTTTCAAAATTTACACTATATTTTCATCAAGGTAATTATTTTGAGCAAAAAGGAAGACATATTAAAATAAGGAAAAGTGACATATTTTCCTAATAATAGCAGAACATATTGTCTATCATGTCAGGTACAATGCTAACAATTTTTAATGAATTATTTGTTTTCTCACAGTGGCTGGAAAATTTTAAAAGTTCCAACTCTGTCATTTTTATCATCCTCCTCCTCAATGTCATCAATATTGTTATCATAATCATTTCTATTCAGTATAAAAACTTTATGAACATATTTAAAGAATCCAGAAATCCCACTGAAAATAAAAAGAGAATTAAAAAGATAAGTATCAGGAGTTCCCATTGTGGCTCAGGGGTAACGAACCCGACTAGTATCCATGAGGATGTGGGTTCGATCCCTGACCCCACTCAGTGAGTTAAGGATCCAGAGTTGCTGGTTGCTGCCATGATCTGTGGTGTAGGTTGCAGACATGGCTTGCCTCTGATGTTGCAGCTCTTATTTGACCCCAAGCCTGGGAACTTCCATATGCTGTGTGTGCGGCCCAAAAAAGAAAAAAAAAAAAAAAAAATCAGATAAATCCAAATGTTTAGAATAGAAAAATAATATTTCCTTTGTAATAATGTTGATCAAATTCTGAATGTTGTAAATGGATTGGTGCCATTATATCCATTTTTTCCCCCAGAAAATAAAGTAAAATGCCCTAAACTTAGGCAATAGGATGTGATTTTAAAATTATTTTTATAAAATAACAAAAAGGTTTAGGCATAATCTTGTCACTGAGGCCAAAATATTGAAAAAAAAATGTAAATCTATAAACTTTCAGTGTCTGAAAAAATAAGGACATATATTTATATTGGATAGGTACATCATGAATCTTTCTGGAGTAAATATTTGACTCAATTTCTTTAAAATTTATTCACTGTGTTATTCAATCCTGTTTTTTTCCCCTTGAAGTTCATAAATGCTCCCAACCTAGTGGTACATTTTTTTCTATATTGAGGCACTTTATTTCCTATTATTGATATTCCTATCAATTTTCCTTCCCCTTGAAATCAATAATATACTAATAATTTTTCCATAAAGATACACATATCTATATTTGATTTTAGCAGAGATATACAAGATTTTAGCAGAGAGATACAAAATATTTAATTTTCGGGAAAAGTATTGTTGAAATAATGCCTCATGACAATTACTTCTATATTTAGCCTTCTATATTTCAATGAGATTTATTGGAGAAAATAGAAAGTTTGTGATAAAGTCCCAAAATATCAGGCTTTGCCAAAAGTCATTTATATTGTTGGATTATTACCAAATTTAGTTGTATGGCTATATTTCACTCATAGTATCCTGACAACCAGTAGCTTATTTTATTACTCAGAATTGCCATACATTTCAATTTCTCTAGGCCAGACATTTATTATTGAGTTACTAAAGATATTTCAATATTGAGAGGAAATCTATAGATGCAGAATTATTTCCAAAAATAGACTTCTTGAGTATAATCTAAACATCATTGTGTAAATATAACATTTTGTCTGTAAAATAAATATTTAAAAAAAAATAAGATAGTAATCTTGATTGTTGTTTATAAACAGCAACAAAAATAATATGTCATTCTTATTTGTTGAAGGGCAAATTACATGTATTTGTATATAATGCATTTTGAGTGATGGCATAACATTTACAGCGATATAATCATTATTCCTATCAAGTGTTAAAAAATTACAACAGGAGTTCCCGTCGTGGCGCAGTGGTTAACGAATCCGACTAGGAACCATGAGGTTGCGGGTTCGATCCCTGCCCTATGCTCAGTGGGTTAACGATCCGGCGTTGCCGTGAGCTGTGCTGTAGGTTGCAGACGCGGCTCGGATCCCGCGTTGCTGTGGCTCTGGCGTAGGCCGGTGGCTACAGCTCCGATTCAACCCCTAGCCTGGGAACCTCCATATGCCACGGGAGCGGCCCAAGAAATAGCAACAACAACAACAACAACAACAAAAAAGACAAAAAGACAAAAGACAAAAAAAAAAAAAAATTACAACAAAACTTTCAAAATTTTAATTCACTGTCTACAAAGTAACCAAATGCCAAGGGGAGTATAAACACCAAATTACATATACTTTTCCAAAAGGAATTACAAAAAATACAGGGTGTCAAATACTTCATAAAGTTAAGTTTCAGAATAGATGTATAGGAAAAGAAGTGGCATTTGAATTAAATCTTGAACATGAGTCAAAACATGCACCAAAATTAGCTTTATTTTAAAATTTGCACAGCTTTTATTTCGGCCATGTGAGGGAGAATTTCTCATTAACCCGGAAGATGTATTATATGGTTACATAATTATAAAATAAGCCCATGTTTTCTTAAGCCACTGGAAGTTTGCAGTTTATTTATTTCAGAAATTAGCATTTTAATAGAGATGGAAAGTACATGTCTGAGCGTATGTACGCATGCACACACACACGTAATTCCAGATGGGAAGAGAAGCAAGGTATGGAGAAGCAGTATTGAAGGAAACACGGCCAAAACATTGAAAATTGAAAGATGTATCTTCTGAAATGCAGAAGTAAAGGGAAACAAAAAAGGAAGCCATTCTTTACGTGATAACCCCTTTAGATACTTGGTGACTCCAAATATGCGAAGCAAGACTCCCAGAAAGAAAGCAGAAAACACGCTGTTATTAATCTGAAAATGCTAACAATAACTGTTGGCAATTGTGCAAGATGTAGACACAAAAACTGGAGTTGGAGCCACAAAGGTAAAGGGACACAGCAGGCATTACAGACCTTCATGTGAGATTCTTGAAAGATTTCACCCAGGAAAATGAGTAAAATGGGATTAAATTACTCCCAAGATTATCTTCTTTACTCCATCTATGTGCTAAAAGAAAACTTAAACTTCTTTGGAGGAAGATGTTATCAGGCCAAAGACTCCCAAAATTTAAAAAACATAATATATGATATGTGTGAAAAATTAAAAGGCATAATAAAAACAAATCCCAATGACTTAAATTCAAGAGCTAAAAGGAACAAAGTGAGTATATCAATAGGTGGTACAGATTTTGAAACTATCAATAGGAAATTAAACAACAAAAATTAATATTTGAAGAAAATATATGAAGATATTACAAATTAAGAATAATCAAAATAATATTTTCATTGACATATTCTTTTTTTTTTTTTTGTCTTTTTGTCATTTCTTAGGCTGCTCCTGCAGCATATGGAGGTTCCCAGGCTAGGGGTCGAATTGGAGCTGTAGCCGCCAGCCTATGCCAGAGCCACAGCAACGTGGGATCTGAGCCGTGTCTGCAACCTACACCATAGCTCACGGCAACGCTGGATCCTTAACCCACCGAGCAAGGCCAGGGATGGAACCCACAACCTCCTGGTTCCTAGTCAGATTTGTTAACCATTGAACCACAATGGGAACTCCTCACTGAAATATTCTGAACATGTGAAACCAATAATTCAAGAAATGCATTTAAAAGCAAATTACAAATAGCAGAAATAAGATTAGTGGGTTTGAATAAATGTGAGTAGAAAATAACCACATTGAAGCAAGGATATTTTGAAAACAAGAGGAATGAAACACAGCTCACACTGTACAGAATATAGTGGGATGATTTAACACAATATCATAGTCCTAAATGGAAGGAGGGAAGTATGAATGGAAAAAAGAAGAAATGAAGGGAATATAGCCAATAATATTTTTTTTGTTTGTTTAAAAGAACAGACATTAAACTACGGATTTTTTTTATGGCTATGTCCACAGGATGTAGAAATTCCCAAGCCAGGGATCAAACACACACCACAGCAGGGACTTGACCCACAGTAGTGACATTGTCAGATCTTTAATCCAGTGAGCCACTAGGGAACTCCTAAATTATGGATTTTATAGTATTTCACAACAAGATGGATAAAAATACATGAAAAAACTCTAATAAAGTAAAATTGCTAAAATAAAATAAAGTAAAATTGCTAAAAACTAAAGACAAAAAGACTATCTTAAAACTAGCCAGATGAAAGTTGATACCCCCCCTTCAGAGAAGGAAAGCTAAGACTTACAGCTGACTTCTAAACATAGGTAATCCAGAAAACTGTAGTTGAAGATATATAAAATGTAGAAGGAAATAAGTGCCAATTAAAAATTACACATGAAGAGAAAATATCTTTCAAAGATAAAGGAGAGAGAAGACAATGGCAAAATATAAATACTGAGAAAACCCATGATAAAGAGGAGTACATCAAAAGATATGGCAAATGGAGATCTTTTTTTTCAGAATGAATCAAAATGATACCATAAAAAAACAGATTAACTCTATAGTAAATGAAGGGCATGGCAAGGGGTATGTGTGTAGTTATATCTAAAATATTAATGACTGTTTAAGTGATTATTGTGATATTTAAAACATATTAATAGTGTCACGCCAGCTTTACAACACATGAAAATAAATTTCATGACAATTGCATGAGAAGCAGAAGAGGGTAAATGTACCAAGATCTTTATTATATATACCAGAGAGTACCAAAGCTCGAGGGAGATGTTAATGATTCAGGTATTACACACTTATAATTAATACATAGGCAATGAATATTGTACTTACTGTAGCAAAAAATAAATACATGAGTTACAGATATGCCTAAGAGGGGAAACACTGACTATTACCAAATACCTTTTAATTATAAAGTAGCTTACAATGGAAAACAGGGACAAAAGAAAAGATGATACAAACAGAAAACAAATCACAAGGTAAGTTTAAAGTAAAATATACCTATAAATATACTAATAAGTAGTTAAGGAAAATACAATTATTGAGACCCTAAATTAGGTGTAATAGTTCACTACTTAAATAGCTTAAACATAAGAAAACGTCAATATTGATTGTTTGAAGATATAAAAATTGTATCATTTAAAACCAAAAGAAAGCTAGTACAGTTTCATGAGTCAGATGAATGAGCCTTTAATGATAGAATTAGTACTAAAGTGAAGAAGGCTATTCCATTCTGTAATATTAAAATGTCAATCCAATAGAATAACATCACTTATAAAATCTGACATAATTAAAAATTAAATACACAAATCTGTATCATAATGAAATACCAATTTGTATCATAACTCAGAGTAAGTGAAAAATAAACATTAAAAAACTAGTGAGTTAGAGAAAATTAGAACTACATATATGTTATATATGATATTATAGTTATGTGTACTTGAAATCATGTGTCACATATGTACTTGAAAAGAATGTGCATTTTTATAGTTGATGGGATTATATGTATGTGTGTGTATGTGTATATATATCCCCATATGTAAATTATAGATTTAATATACATAAAATCTACAACCTATATATACGGAGACACACATAGATAGATGCATACAGAACACATGCAGGCACTCATATAGCACTACCGACTGTAAAAATATACATGATTTTCAAGTACGCATGTGATTATTACCAAAAGAAAACTTATATTATAGGTTATTCTGCAAGTCTCAATAAAGTTAAAGAACGTATGTTCTGAACAAAATGACAATTAATAATAGAAGGATAATTAGAATATCTCCAAATGAGTTGAAAGAAACAATGCATTTAAAATAATTTGTGTTATTTTAAGAGAAATAAAATTCAAATTATAAATAAAAATGGATATTAAAAAATATTTTTAAACTAATTAATAATACAAATCTCATGCCAAAATGCATAAGCTATTACTCAGAGAAATATCTTATAATGAAGTATCTCTCAACATCAATATTCATAATTCTAATCTGGAAACAACCAAAATGGCTATCAACAGTAGCAGAGTCATACTTAAGTTGTGGGATAATTGGTAAAAGGGAGTAGTATAAAACAATAAAAATGGTGAATTGCACATCACATGCAAAATATGGATAAATGTTAAAAAAGGTATACGTATTGCTTTACATTTGTTAAAATGTATATGTTATACCCCTTTAAAATTTACATAAGTAGTTATAGTAATTGAATTTTCTACCTGAATAAAACTATAGAATAATTTTAAAAATAATTTTTGAATTTTTCTCTATATAAAGAATTCCAGATTGGCAGTTATTTCATCTAAGCAGTTTAATGAAATAATTTTACTGCCTTCCATCTTCCATATCATTTCTGTTGAGAAGTGAAATGTAAATTGTTGGTCCTCTGATTTCTAATTGAGTTTATCTGAATTTTTTTCTGAATACCTTTAAAAAGGAGTAAGGACAATCAATCTCTTATTTTTCTCTTGAAATTAATCAAAAATATTTTGTCATTCTGTGTGATATGTTCAACTCAGACAATTTATAAATTCCTAGGGGAATAATTTCATATGCTGCTGTCAAACGTTATTAACTTGAAGTAGAACACAACAGATGCTTAATAGCTACAATAATATTTAGCTCTTAAACTGAATATCTCATCTTCAAAGCATCATACAAACATTAATTAAGCTTTACAACTTCCTCAGTGCTATAGATTCATGATGATGTTTGTTTATTTAAAAAAAAGATACATCATTACTCTGATGAGTAGACTCAGAAAGATAAAAGGCCATCCACTCTCAGAAACCACTTGATGATGTATGTAAGGAAATAAATGTGATTTTCCTAGAAGTCAATGTTATTAAAATACAAATATTTAAAAGGAAATTTAAAACTGTGACTATTTGCAAAAGTTTAGAGCAGGTTTTTTTTCAAAATGCTGTCTGAGTGGGATATCTATATCATAATTACGAGGTGTACTGGATAAAAATATAGATTCCTTGGAAAAATTAACTATACACCTTCAAAATCACAATACCTAGATAAAGAATGAGGGAATCTGAATTTACAATAATCTTGCATTTTAAAAATCAACTATACTTTAATTATTTTTAAAAAATTTATTGAAGTTCCTGTCGTGGCTCAGTGGTTAACGAATCCAACTAGGAACCATGAGGTTACGGGTTCGATCCCTGGCCTTGCTCAGTGGGTTAAGGATGCAGCGTTGCCATGAGTTGTGGTGTAGGTCACAGACGCTGCTGGGATCCTGCATTGCTGTGGCTCTGGCGTAGGCCGGCAGCTACAGCTCCCATTAGACCCCTAGCCTGAGAACCTCCATGTGCTGTGGGAGCGACCCTAGAAAAGGCAAAAAGACAAAAAAAAAAAAAAAATAATAATAATAAAAGGAAAAATTTATTATAGTTGATTTACAATGTTCTGTCAATCCCTGCTGTACAGCAAAGTGATCCAGTTATATACTTATATTCATTCTTTTTTTCACATTATCCTCCATTATGTTCCATCACAAGTGATTTGATATAGTTCCCTGTGCTATACAGCAGGATCTTGTTGCTTATCCATTCTAAGCGCAATAATTTGTATCTACTAACCCCAAAATCCCAGGCTCTCCCATTCCCTTCACCTCCCTCTTGTCAACCAATAATCTTGAAATTTTTACGTAAATTTTAAAAGAATCATTTCAGAGTTTATATGTAAATAATATTTAATAAAATCCACTTAAAGGGAACTGGGAGGCTTGATCTTGGGTCTATACAGTAGAATATACACACATATATTGAACTGGATAATTGCAAATAAATATTTTCTTATTAGCAGTTAAGAAGTATATGGAATAGGATGGCATCTGTTTCTACTAATTATATGTAGTGTTATTTAAACTCTCCTTTTCTGTCTGTCTTTGCAGCTAATAAGAGAATAATGTTTTTCCAAAAACATCTCCTTGTTTTTAATCTCATTTTCTTCTTTTATCCAAGAATCTTGACATTCATAAATAAGTTGTCTGAAAATTCCTACCATTTTTTGCCTGAACTTAGCTATAAAGACTTCATAATGCTTCAAAAACATTTTAAATAAGTGGATTTATTTTGACATAGACTTCTGTAAGCACCTGCAAAATCATAGCTTTAATTGGGATACAGCTGTTGGCTGATTGCTGTGAAGAGATGGTGTCTGTGTTGACTGATTGGACATTTTTATTCAATAGTACATTGAGCTTTTTCTCTTTTTTTCAAGTTGTAGTTTTCTTAGGAAATGGCTTAAATGATTAAAGACCTAAAATGGAGTGTCACTTTGCCAGCTATCAACAGTAGAAGATGAAATGCTTTCAGTAAATAAACATTGCCAGACACCTGTGTATGACTTTTTCCTTTTTGGAGCAAGGATATTGATCTGAAGAACCAATTTGCTCAATGGTTCAACAGTCACAGAAGTAAATGTTTTAAACTGATGAGGCATATAAAGTAGTAAAAATGTCATAGCAGCAAGAACAATTAGGTTTGCTCTAAAAAATACAAGAAATGGGAATAGTTCTAATGAGTGTTAAATAAATGTGTATTCTGATTCCTTTTCTAGTAAGGTCAGTTAGGTTATTTGCAGTTCTCTGATTTCAGTTTATTCATTGGCATTTAAAGCAAAATTCTTATGTGATATTTGGATTTCTACCTACATAGAAAATTTAATGTTATAGTGACAATTAGCATTTTTACTTTTGTTCCTTAAATAACTTTTTGATGACTCTAGTGACCTGCCTCTCAATCAAGAAGCAAGGATTTAAATTATTCTTCCTTATCACCTTTAAATATGTAAAAATATCTGTTACAAACACTGTAGGTACTAAAAAGCCAAAAGTGTCAAGCCCAAATATTTCTAATACCTGCATTTTGTTTATCACATGACTTCAAGTCCTCTCATCATCAAATTCATGCTCCAGGACATATAACTGTAATTTCCTTTTACAGCATATTAATAAGAAGTTAATATAATCCTTTGAGAAATACTATTTTGGAGTCTATACTTAAAGTTACTTAATCTAAGAAATGGAACTCTATTTTTTGGCGCTCAGAGTGAACTAAAAACTTAATGCTCTTTAAATTTCTAAACCTTGCTTTGTAGTATAAAAACATGTATTTAATTCTACCCCACTCCATTTACCTAATAAACGTCAACTTCTATGTCATGAAAACATTTCATTATATTTAGATCTTATTATTTAGCACATTAGTTACCTCCTTAAAAACTAGCTGAGACAAATATCTATGGGGAATAAAGGATTTAATTGGAAGGCAGATAATTAAGGAGCATGGCACATTTTGATGTATTATGGAAGAAGTAAATCAAATTTCCCAGTGGCAGACCTCAGGAGAAGAATGAAAAAGGTTGTGGAAACATGTCTTCATAGATCATTTTATGAAGTTTATCTATCCTTCAATATGACTAATAAGAACAGAAATCTATTCCTCATGGGCATCAATGACATTGACACACACATATAACACACACACGCATACACACACACACAGCAGAGACTATAGAGAGATAATGTAAATGGTTTTCCAGTTCCTTTCTAAGATATAGATGTATTCTTGCCCTTGAAGTGTTTCTGCTCCCAGAAAACGACAGAGAACACTATCTTAATTTTTGCTTCCTCTTTTACCCTGCCTCTTATGCTCCCCTGTTCTTTAGTCTCATATTTTGGTTACTATTCCTAATATTATATTTAACTTTAAAATCTGTCAAATTATTAATTATATATATATAAAATTTCTTCATATATTTATATATATAATACATATATTAAATATATATATGCATGAACAAGCAAATTATAGTTCACACTAGGATAATTACCTAGTGTTGATTAGATTAATAAATGAGAAATATGGAAGCAAGGGAGAGACACTGTGTAATAATTTTATGGACATAACTGTATATTGTATAGAAGATGCATTGACAGAAGGCATTATTAAAAGTAGAGCTAAAAACTGTAGCAATAAGCTTCAGAGATAACGGCTTGAACCAGAATGACAGTAAGGGAGATGAAAAGGAGTGATTTGATTAGCAAAATATATAGGAGTCAAATAGTGCAAAAATTAATAAGAGAAAAGGGTAGCTGACTTAAAGCTGACACCCAGGAGTTCCCTTTGTGGCTCAGTGGTTAACAAACCTAACTAGGATCCATGAGGATGTGAGTTCAATCCTTGGCCTCACTCAGTGGGTTAAGATCCTGTGTTGCCATGAGCTGTGGAGTGGGTCACAGATGCGATTTGGATCCCACATTGCTGTGGCTATGACGCAGGCTGTCAGCTATAGCAGGTGTAGCTTCAATCTGACCCCTAACCTGGGAACTTCCATATGCCACAGGTGTGGCCCTAAAAAGCAAAAGCAAAAAAATAAAAAAAAAATAATAATAAAAGAGCTGACACCCAGAGTCCAGATTTGGCAAAGAGTGTTGAAATTTCAAACGCACAGATATGTTAAACTGTGCCCTAAGGAGAGCTCTAGAATTGAAGACATCAGTTTCCCCACTGTCATTTACAAATGTAATGCAAAGCATATGACATGATAAGAACTTCTAATGTAAAAGTGAAGAATCAGAAGAGATTCTAAAATAGAGTTCTCTAAGACTTAAATGTCTAATCTTCTCTAATCTTGGAGATTAAGAGGGAGAACAAAAGTTCAGGATTAGGTGGATTCACAGGCGAATTCTATCAAACATTTAGAGAAAAGTTAAAACATGTCCTTCCGAAACTATTCCAAAAAATTGCAGAGGAAGCAACACTCATTCTATGAGGTCACCAACAATGGATACCAAAACTAAATGAGCACACAAATAGAACAGTACAGGCCATTACCACCGATGATTACAGATATAAAAATCCTCAACAAAATAATAACAAACTGAATCCAACAATACCTTAAAAGGATCATATACCACAAGCAGGTGAGATTTATCCCAGGGATGCAAGGATTTTTCAATATCTGCAAATCAATCAGTGTGATACATCACATTAACATATTGAAGAATAAAAACCATATCATTGATAGATGCAAAAAAAGCTTTGACAAAATTCAATACCCATTTATGATAAAAACCCTCCAGAAAGTGGACATAGAGGGAACCTACCTCAACATAATAAAGTCCACTTATGGCAAATACACAGCTAACATCATTGTCAATAGTGAAAAGGGTGAAAGCATTCCACTAAGATCAGGAACAAGATGAGGAAGTTCACTCTTGCCAGTTTCATTCAACAGAGTTTTGGAAGCCCTTACCATGGGAATCAAAGGAAAAAAAAAAAAAAAAAAGGAATCCAAATTGAAAAAGAAGTAAAACTGTCACTGTTTGCAGATTACATGATACTACACATAGAAAATTCTAAAGATAGTTTTAGAAAACTAGGAGAGCTCATCAATGAATTTAGTAAAGTTGCAGGATACAAAATTACACAGAAGTCTCTTACTTTCTATACACTAACAATGAAAAATCATAAAGAGAAATTAGGGAAACAATCCCATTTACCATCACATCAAAGAGAATAAAATACCTAGAAATAAACCTATCTAAAGAGGTAAAAGATATGTACTCTGAAAACTATAAGATACTGATAAAAGAAATTGAAGATGACACAAACGAATGGAAAGATATACCATTTTCTTGGATGGAAAGAATCAATAGTGCCAAAATGACTATACTATCCAAGGCGATCTACAGATTCAACACAATCCCTATCAAATTACCAATGGAATTTCTCACAGAACTACAAAAATTTATTATAATTTGTATGGAAACACAAAAGACTGGGAATAGCCAAAACAATCTTGAGAAAGAAAAAAATGGAGCTAGAAGACTCCCTGACTTGAGACAATACAACAAAGCAACAGTCATCAAAACAGTATGTTTATGGCACAAAACCAGAAATAAAGATCAGTGGAACATCATAGAAAGCCCAGAAATAAATACACACGCCTATGGTTAATTGATCTATGACAAAAGAGCCAAGAATATACGATGGGAAAAAAGAGTCTCTTCAATAAGTGGATCTGGGAAAACTGGATAGCTACATTAAAAGCGTGAAACTAGAATATTCTGTAACACCTGACATAAAAATAAACCCAAATGGATTAGAAAAAACCTAAATAAAAGGTTGGGTACTTTAAAACTCTTAGAGGAAAACATGGGCAGAATTCTCTTTGACATAAATTACAGCAATATCTTTTTGGACCCAACTCTTAGGAGTTGGAAATAAAATCAAAAATAAAAAAATGGGACCTAGTAAACATAAAAGCTTTTGCACAGTAAAGGAAACCATAAACAAAATGAATAGACAACCCACAGAATGGGAGAAAATATTTGTAAATGAAGCCACCGACAAGGGATTAATCACCAAAATATACAAACATCTCATACTGCCTTATATTAAAAAAACTAAAAAATGTCAAAACTAAATAGACATTTCTCTAAAGAAGATACACAGATTTCCAAAAAGCACATAAAAATGCTCAATGCTCAATATCACTAATTATTACAGAAATACAAATCAAAACTACAATGAGGTATTATCCCACATCAGTCAGAATGGCCATCATCAAAAGTCTGCAAAGAAAGAAATGCTAGAGAGGGTGTGGAGAAAAGGGGAACCCTCCTACACTGCTGGTGGGAATGTAAATTGGTGCAACTGCTATGGAAAACAGTATGGGAGTTCCTTACAAGACTAAAATAGAGCTACAATATGACCCAGCAATCCCACTCCTTGGCATATATCTGCAGAAAACTATAATTTGAAAAGATACATGCACCCCCAACATTCACTGCAGCACCATTTAAAATAGCCAAGACATGGAAGCCACCTAAATGCCCACTAGCAGAGGAACAGATAAAGAAGATGTGGTACCTATGCACAATGGAATATTACTCTGCCATAAAAAAGAATGAAATAAAGCCATTTGTAGCAACATGGATGGATCTAAAGTTTATCATACTATGTGCAGTAAGTCAGACAGACAAAGACAAATATCATATGAAATCACTAATATGTAGAATCTAATAAAAATGATACAAAAGAACTTATTCACAAAACAGAAACAGACTCAGATATTTCAAAACCAAATTTATGGTAACCAAAGGGGAAATGTGGGGGAAAAGGATAAATGATGAATTTGGGATTATCAAATGTGGGGGAAAAGGATAAATGATGAATTTGGGATTATCATATACATACTGCCATATATAAAATAGATAAGTAACAAGGATCTAGTGTATAGCACTGGAAACTCTACTCAATACTCTGTAATAACCTACATGGGAAAAGAATCTGAAAAAGAATGGATATATGTATAACTGATTCACTGCTGTATACCTGAAACTAACACAACACTGTATATTGGTACTGGTAACAGTAAAAAAAAAAAAAAAAAAAAAAAAAAAAAAAAAAATAGAAAAAAAAAGAAATAGAAAAAAAAAGAGGGAGAACAAACAGGAGATTTTTAACATCATAAAAATAAAAAAAGAGATTTTTTAAAGAAGCAGGATTGTTGATGAAATAACAACTCTCTAGGAGATTAAATAAAATCTGTGTATGGAGCAATAAAAATTATTTGTCTCACACTGTTAAATAATATTTTAGAAACAATATTATGATATATCAGGACCTATATTTATAGTTTTGGAAACTGAAAAAAAAAAATACTGATTTCTTTACTTTTCCCCCTATTTTTTTCCATGTTAGTGATAAGGTAAAAAGGGAAAAGGAATGACGTGTAAGTGTGTTGTGCGTGTATGTGTGTGACTGACCATATATGACATATGAGAGGATCGATCTCTATAGGATCCTAAAGACAGGATATCAGATAGTCTTTGATCACTGCAATGTTTTGAATCTGGGTAGTGCTTGAAATTTTAATATTGACAATTGGTTTTACCTATTGATGGAGATCAAATAATATATATACTTGTTTTAAAATGTAGATACATTTATCAGAATTACCTTTTAACTAAAAATACTGCTTTATGATTTATGCACTTATTTTTGTTTTTTGTCTTTTTTGGGCTGCACCTGTGACATATGCAGGTTCCCAGGCTAGGGGTCCAGTTGGAGTTACAGCTGCTGGCCTCTGCCAGAACCACAGCAACATCAGATCCGAGCCGCATTTGTGACCTACACCACAGCTCATGGTAATGTTGGATCCTTAACCCACTGAGCGAGGCCAGGGATCGAACCCACAACCTCATGGTTCCTAGTCGGATTTGTTTCCTCTGTGCCATGAAGGGAACTCCCAATTTGTGCATTTTTAAGTAAATTTGTTACTTCAGTGTCTATCTTAGAAAATGACTCAGTATGATTCCAGAATTCTCCATAAAGTAAAGTGCACCTCTATGCTTTCACAATCTGGACAATAATTTAAAATCCTGCTTTTCACTGAATTGGCTTGTAACTTTTTATATATATACATATATAATGATTTTTATTTTTTTCCATTATAGTTAGTTTACAGTGTTCTGTCAATTTCTACTGTACAGCATGATGACCCAGTTACACATACATGTATACACTCTTTTTTCTCATATCATCATGCTCCATCATAAGCAACTAGACATAGTTCCCAGTGCTACACAGCAGGACCTCATTGCTAATCCATTCCACAGGTAATAGTCTGTATCTATTAAGCCCAAGCTCCCAATCCATCCCCCTACCTCCCCCTCCCCCTTGGCAACCACAAGTCTATTCTCCAAGTCCATGATTTTTTCTGTGGAAAGGTTCATTTGTGCCATATATTAGATTCCAGATATAAGTGATATCATATGGTATTTGTCTTTCTCTTTCTGCCTTACCTCACTCAGTATGAGAGTCTCTAGTTTCATCCATGTTGCTGCAAATGCCACCTCATACCATTTAGAATGGCCATCATTAATAGGTCCACAAATAACAAATGCTGGAGGGGGTATGAAGAAAAGGGAACCCCCCTGCATTGTTGGTGGGAATGTGAGCTGGTACAACCATTACGGAGAATAGTATGGAGGTACCTTAGAAAACTATACATAGAACTACCATATGACCCAGCAATCCCACTCTTGGGCATATATACATACAAAAACTCTCCTTGAAAAAGACACATACACCTGCATCTTCATTGCAGCACTATTCACAATAGTGAAGACATGGAAACAACCCAATGTCCATTGACAGATGATTGGATTAGGAAGATGTGATATACATCCACAATGGAATACTACTCAGCTATAAAAAAGAACAAAATAATGGTTTGTTACTTTTATATGAAAAGCTGATTCATGAAAAGTTCCTTAACTAAACACTTATAATTACAAATATAAAATGTATTTATTTCTAGATAGTTTCAAATGGATCTGACTGTGGTTGAAAAAAATATTTTAGTAGCAAAGAGGGATGAGGGAAATAAATAGTTTCCATTATTAGTTTTATAATAAATTTAATAAGATCAAAATTATATATAACTCATTGTAAAACAGACTAAATATTGATATATTGCATCATTGATCTGCATCATGAGTAGATTGTTTTCCAAGAGGTGATGGAATTATCACAAAATCAACTTACTTTTCCTCCAGAGTAATTATAGTATATTTTTAGATATGTCTTTTCCTGAGAAATCATTGTCACTATTATTTTTGAAAGATATTTGAATTGTATTAATGTAAAATTATAAATTACCATAGAAAAAACTATGAAATAACAATTATAATATAACACAAGTAATACACCTGGTATATTTAACTGAGCATAACTTTCTTATTCAAACAACAGTTATAGATTTTATATGTGTATGTGTGTATTTGCAATCATAAAATTATAATAAATTTAATATTTTCATTAAGTATTATTTCAGAATTTGAAAAATGTGCTTGAAATAGTAGAAGCCATAATGTAACCATACATATCATTATAGCAGTTTTTAATTTAAATAACTTTTCATGAATTCTCTTTACATAGGCCTATGATAATTTTCTTTCTCAAATAAGTCTCGTACTAAGCATGATAAATTGTTTTGAGACCACGTCATCACATATTCTTTGATCTTTGAATGATCTCTATATTTTGAATTATGATGTTGTACTATAAGTCATCTTTAAAAGAAATGCTATCAAATCTACCCAAACTATCTCAGAAAAAAAGGTAGGTAAAATGCTTCCAAACTCATTCTATGAGACCAGGACTGCACTGTCAAATGCAGATAAGAAATAGGAAAAAGTGTTTTCCTCTTAAACATAAGTGAATTACTCACAAAATATTAGTATCAAGAATCCAATATGTAAAAATGATAATACATTTTGTACAAGTAAGATTTATCACAGGAATGCAATGATGATTTATTATTTGAAAATCACTAAATGTTAGTCATTAAAACAGTAACATCCTAAGACGCAGAAATATTTGATAAAATATAACTACAATTTATTAAAAATTATTATATCACACTAGAAATAAAATGGAACTTCCTCAATAATGAAGGTAAGAATAATTCTTATGCCATCAGATATGATCCAAAATATATTAACACAGCTGAATATATAGGGCTATAAAACAAAAAAAGATAAAAAACTGAGTTTTGGTATAAGCATATTTTTTTTAGGATTGCTTATTACCTATTTTTGTGACCTTTTTTTTGCTTTTGACATTTTTCACATTTCCTTTAATTACCAGCCTCCATACTTGATTACATTACTTCCATCAAGCTATACTAACCTTTTTCCTAAGGTGAAACTTTAAAATACTGTATGATTCTCTTGTTAACTTCATTATCCTTGGAATGGCTTCAGGTTAGAGTTGGCCAAATGAGAGACCCAAAATGAGATCTGGGAAACATAAGTAAAGCAGTGGTCATTACTGTGGTTAGTTATTGGGTGAGAAAGATGCAGAGGTACTGGGTAGATTCCAGATTGACTTCACTTGCCTCTATGCCTGGTTTTTCTCAACTGCTGAACTACTGTGACCCAAATTCTTATATGGCATGCTTGTCTATAGAACCACAGAATGTTCTCCTGGATTCAACTCAAATACCAATTCAAGTATCTGTCAAGGTTCAATCACTAAAACAGAATATTAAAAATGGGAGTCTGGAACTGGTTCTCAAATCTGATTAGGTTTAATCAAAATATTCTGATTATCATATTGAGTATATACTAATCTTAAAGGACCAACTATGTGGCTTACCTAGGCCTTTATTCCTCTTCACCAGGGAGTTTAAAACCCTGCTTATTCTTTAAAGTCTACCATAAAAGGATATCGTCAGAGGTAAAGAGGACACTGGTAAATGCATGGTATGCAAAGAAAAAAGTGTTTTAAATTAACAACAATAACAATTCTATAGAAGCTGTTTTCTTATGATAAAGCAGCTTCTGCCATAGAAGACTTTATAATTAAAAATACATGGAGTGTTATTTTAAATTTCACTGGAGACAGCTCAATGATATTCTCAGCCTATGAGGTGAATTTTACCACACACAACTTCCTAATTCTTTTTTTTTTATTTATTTATTTTATCTTTCTGCCTTTTCTAGGGCCGTTTCCACGGCATTTAGAGGTTCCCAGGCTAGGGGTCGAATCGGAGCTGTAGCCGCTGGCCTACACCACAGCCACAGCAACACCGGATCCTTAACCCACTGAGCAAGGCCAGGGGTCGAACCCGAAACCTCATGGTTCCTAGTCGGATTCATTAAACACTGCGCCATGACAGGAGCTCCATGCAACCTTCTAATTCTTAACTAATACAAGAGAGAATTAAGTGATGAAACCAACTGCTTTGTATATTCTGTCAATCATCATCAAATTACTTTGTAAATAAAGTGAAATAATTTTGAAATTAAAATCTCACTCTTCTCCACAGCCCTTCCAGCACTTGTTATTTGTGGACTTCTTAATGAGGGCCATTCTGACTGGTGTGAGGTGATATCTCATGGTAGTTTTGATTTGCATTTTTCTTATGATCAGCGATGTTGAGCATTTTTTCATGTGTTTGCTGGCCATCTGTATATCTTCCTTGGAGAAATGTTGATTCAGGTCTTTTGCCCATTTTTCCATTGCTTGATTGGCTTTTTTGCTGTTGGGTTGTATCAGTTGTTTATGTATTCTAGAGATGAAGCCCTTGTTGGTTGCATCATTTGAAACTATTTTCTCCCATTCTGAAAGTTGTCTTTTTGTTTTCCTTTGGGTTTCCTTTGCTGTGCAAAAGCTTTTCAGTTTGATGAGGTCCCATGGGTTTATTTTTGCTCTAATTTCTATTGCTTTGGGAGACTGACCTGAGAAAATATTCGTGATGTTGATGTCAGAGTGTTTTGCCTATGTTTTCTTCTAGGAGTTTGATGGTGTCCTGTCGTATATTTAAGTCTCAGCCATTTTGAGTTTATTTTTGTGCATGGTGTGAGGGTGTGTTCTCGTTTCATTGCTTTGCATGCAGCTGTCCAGGTTTCCCAGCAATGCTTGCTGAATAGACTTTCTTGTTCCCATTTTATGTTCTTGCCTCCCTTGTCAAAGATTAATAGGTGTCAGGGTTTATTTCTGGGTTCTCTATTCTGTTCCATTGGTCTGTCTGTCTGTTTTGATACCAGTACCACACTGTTTTGGTGACTGTGGCTTTGTAGTATTTCTTGAAGTCTGGGAGAGTTATGCCTCCTGCTTGGTTTTTGTTTCTCAGGATTGCTTTGGCGATTCTGGGTCTTTTGTGGTTCCATAAAAATTTTGGATTATTCTAGTTCTGTGAAAAATGTCATGGGTAATTGGATAGGGATTGCATTGAATCTGTTGAGTGCTTTGGGTAGTGTGGCCATTTTTACAATATTGATTTTCCCAATCCAGGAACATGGAATATCTTTCCATTTCTTTACATCTTCTTTGATTTCTTTGATTAAAGTTTTATAGTTCTCAGCATATAAGTCCTTCACCTCCTTGGTCAGGCGTATTCCGAGGTATTTGATTTTTTGAGGTGCAATTTTAAAAGGTATCGTATTTTTGTATTCCTTTTCTAATGTTTCATTGCTGGTATACAAAAATGCAACTGACTTCTGAATGTTAATCTATATCCTGCCACTTTGCTGAATTTATGAATCAGTTCAAGGAGTTTTGGGGTTGAGTCCTTAGGGTTTTCTAGGTATAGTAACATGTCATCTGCATACAGTGACAGTTTGATCTCTTCTCTTCCTATATAGATGCCTTTTATTTCTTTTGTGTGTCTAATTGCTGTGGCTAGGACTCCCAAAACTATGTTGAAGAGCAGTGGTGAGAGTGGGCATCCCTGTCTTGTTCCAGATTGGAGTGAGAAGGCTTTCAGTTTTTCCCCATTGAGGATTATATTTGCTGTGGGTTTATCACAAATGGCTTTGATGATATTCAGGAATGTTCCCTCTATACCCACTTTGGCGAGGGTCTTGATCATGAATGGATGTTGGACTTTGTCAAATGCTTTTTCTGCGTCTATTGAGATGATCATATGATTTTTGACTTTTCTTTTGTTAATGTGGTGTATGATGCTGATTGATTTGCGTATGTTGAACCATCCTTGTGAACCTGGGATGAACCCTACCTGGTCATGGAGAAAAGGGAACCTTCCTGCACTGTTGGTGGGAATGTAAACTGGTACAGCCACTATGGAGAACAGTTTGGAGATACCTTAGAAATCTATGCATAGAACTTCCATACGACCCCACAATCCTACTCTTGGGCATATATCCAGACAAAACTCTACTTAAAAGAGACACATGCACCTGCATGTTCATTGTAGCACTATTCACAATAGTCAGGTCGTGGAAACAACCCAAATGTCCATCAGCAGATGATTGGATTCAGAAGATGTGGTCTATATACACAATGAAATACTACTCAGCCATAAAAAAGAATGACATAATGCCATTTGCAGCAACATGGATGGAACTAGAGAATCTCATCCTGAGTGAAATGAGCCAGAAAGACAAAGACAAATACCATATGATATCACTTATAACTGGAATCTAATATCCAGCACAAATGAACATCTCCTCAGAAAAGAAAATCATGGACTTGGAGAAAAGACTTGTGGCTGCCTGATGGGAGGGGGAGGGAGTGGGAGGGATTGGGAGCTTGGGCTTATCAGACACAACTTAGAATAGATTTACAAGGAGATCCTGCTGAGTAGCATTGAGAACTATGTCTAGATACTCATGTTGCAACAGAACAAAGGGTGGGGAAAAAAAATGTAATTGTAATGTATACATGTTAGGATAACTTGATCCCCTTGCTGTACAGTGGGAAAATAAAAAAATTAAGAAAAAAATCTCACTCTAATGTTTGAAAACTATATTACTATAGAAAATACTAGATTATAATGTTGGAAGTAAATGTTTACCTCTGGATATTATAAAAATAGAAATCTTAATTTAAAAAGCTTTAGGAGGTCAGAAGGGGAAGCTCTCATGCCCTATAACAATAGCAGAACGTAACAGGAAGAAAAACTTCCTTTTTTTGCTTTGTGAGAGTTCAGCCAGTGAAGGACTACCACCATTCAGCCAATGAAAAGCACTGTACTTAGAACTCTCACTTCTTCCAGTGGAGTCTTTGTTTACCATAGCCCTCCCAAGTTCCTTTCCCTTTCTGTAAAAGAGTTCTTTCCTTGTCACTTGCGTATGGCTTACCAAGATGCAGACCCCACACTGTAATTCTTCGCTGACCCCTAGTAAACCCATTTTTTGTTAGAGAAATAACTGGCAGTCTACTTATTTAAGGTCAACAATAAAACAAAATGCTTTCTCAGATGCAGGGAGCAGAGAAGATACAAGGAGCCGAGGAAGGGAGCTTGCCTGAACGGTCCAATTCCGAGGGCTAGCTCCTGATCAAGGCCTGTCTGAACGGTGCAATTCTGAGGCAGGTTCCTGAACAATGAAATGCCTGCCTGTACTGCGTAATTCCCAGAGGACAGGCCCTAGAAGACAATAAGGCTCACCTGCTGACCTAACAACAACAAAACGAAGGGGCTGTTTAGCAGCACAAGAATGGAAACTATTTCTTGGATAATTCAGTCTCTCCTGTTATTTGTTTTTTGTTTTACTTTCCCATATTGATTTGTGACTCAGTAAACTGAAATAACAATGGAACAATAAGAGTTTCACCCTGGTAGAATTTCCCCCCCATTCAAATCTAATTTAAGGTAAGAAATTATATTAATTGGTTTGTTATAAGTCACAATAGGTCTTAGAGTTAGATATTTTGGAGTACCCAATAGGTTGAAAATAGGTATGCATTTTTCATGTTAAAAAACATAATAATTATAAATCTAGTTTTTAATTTCCTGGGAAGCTTTTAAGTTTCAACAAATTGGTTGATTTAGAAATAAAAATAATTTCTCATTCTGTCCCCTTGCCATAATACTTTGAAGTTTTTACCCTAGGTTTTAATCTAAAAATGAACTTTGTTAATGTCAGATTCTTATGCCTGTGACCTTTCTGGCTGTTAATGATTAACTTAACATAATAATAGGTAGTAATCACAAGATGCTTTGTACCAAAACTTATTTTTATATAATGTTTTTTCCACATGATGTTTTGTACCCATTAGAGTTTTACATGATGTATTGTATCCATTGGTTTTAATTGAAATCCTTAGAACATAATGTATTATCTACTGTACCATGTACACTAAAAGTTTAATCTTTAAAAATATGATCTAAGCACTGTGATGTAAGTTACAATTAAGCTGCCTATATAAACTGCTACCTATGCTAATAAAATTCGAGCAGTCCAGTGCCCTGAAAGAAGGGACAAAGAGGCTGTCTCTGTGTGCATTCGCCAACACCGTCCATCCCTGACAGGGTGTGCACTCCCTGGCTGCTGGAGCTGGACTCTGGCACTCAGACACTTTTACTCTAAGAAAATTGAGTGTCCATTTAAAGGATTTTTTTAAAAGATATTTTCTGATAGCTTTAAAAAATTGCCAGGGATAGCTATCATAAAACTATTACATTGAAGAAGAGAAAATGCTTCCTATTTTTAATTTAAAGTTACTAACATAGTACCTTATCAAATTTAACAGTGAATAAAAAAGGATTATAATAGTGACAGATTTGATGGAATTCCATTATACTCAGTCATGGATAAACTGCCATTTCCTAGATGTTAGGCTAATCTCCCAATTTGAGTCTTAAAATAGTATCTGTATTACAGTGACAAAATAACTATTTTAAAGACTCAGTCTCTTTGTGCAGGTGTATCATGAATACATCTAACCTAAAACAATGTTTTTTTGTTTTGTTTTGTTTGCTTTTTAGGGCTGCACCCATGGCATAGGGAAGTTCCCAGGCTAGGGATCAAATTGGAGCTACAGCTGCCAGCCTACACCACAGCCACAGTGACTTGGGATTCGAGCCGTTTCTGCAACCTACACCACAGCTCATGGCAATCCAGGATCCTTAACCCACTGAGCAATGCCAGGGATAAAACCCACATCCTTATGGATCCTAGTCCTGTTCGCTAACTGCTGAGCTGTGAAGGAAACTCTGAAAACAGTTTATTTAAGATTGTAAATTTTCTTCTTTAAAATTTTTTTCCTGTTATGCTTTAAAGTCACCCTAAGAGAAACTGAACTAATAATTATTGAAAAATGGCTCTATAATAATTTAAAAGTTTCTAAGTTGTAAATAAAAATTTTACATTTTGATTCAGTAGAAATCTTTTTTTTTTTTTTTTAATTTTTATGGTGGCATGCAAAGCATATAGCAGGCTAGGGATTGTATCTAGACCACAGCTGTGACCTGCTCCAATGCCAGATCCTTCAATTCACTGTGCCAGGACAGGGACTGAACCCACGCCTCCGCAGCGATTCGAGCCACTGCAGCTGGATTCTTAACCAACTGTGTCACAGTGGGAACTCCTCAGCAGGAATCTTACATCAATCTAGATTCAGAATGCACAATATTAGAAGTAAACAAAGTCTTCAGAACTATGAAAGATTTTTATTCACATGGGTCATTTTCCACACAATTATGCCCATTAAAAAGAAGCTTTTTTCTCATATTCTATATTTTAACGTCCAGAGTTTTCCACTTAACAGATCACTGTACTTGGGATTCTCATCCAAGGAGTAGATAATCCTACTACGACAATGTATTATTTTATATGTTTTTTAAAAAAATGTGTTAAGACTTAAACAAAATAGTTCCAACAATTTCAACAGTTAATAAACTAGTTGTTAATAACATAGTTCTTTTTAAAAAAATAGAACAACCCATCCAACTTAACATGTAAGGACAACCTCAATGCTATTAGAGAACGATTCTTTTTTTGTGTGTGTGTCTTTTTGTCTTTTCATGACCGCACCGGCAGCATATGGAAATTCCCAGGCCAGGGATCTAATTGGAGCTGTTGCCGCCAGCCTATGCCAGAGCCACAGCAACACCAAATCCGAGCCATGTCTGTGAACTACACCACAGCTCACAGCAACGCTGGATCCTTAACCCACTGAGTGAGGCCAGGGATTAAACTTGCATCCTCATGGAGACTAGTTTGGTTCTTAACCTACTGAGCCACAACAGGAAGTCCTTTGGTTATTTATTTATTTATTTATTTATTTATTTATTGCTCTGAAAAGAGAAATGGACACAGGTACAAGTCAATGGACACAGGTACAAGTCAATATTGAGGTATGTACTATGCCCAATGGTTTAGCTGGAGCATTAGGAAATTGGAAGGCACATTATTAAAAAAATTAATGAACAAGAATTTTGGGAAAGGGATATGTGTATAGAATTCAGAATGGGCAGTGAAGATATTTGAGCGCAGTGAATGCTCACCAAAGGAAGATTTTAATAATCAAGTGCACATGATGACTCATTTCTGTGGATGCCATTCAGTTTCTTTCCAAGCCAGCCCTGTCATTACTCAGTGAGCTTATAACAAAGTGACCATGGTAGCAAGAATGGAGATTACTCCTGAGTTTAGCGATATAAACTTCCACTCACTAAAGCCTAGCTGCACAGCCACTGCTTATTGTTCAATCTGCTAGCAGTGTTAGCAGTTTTGATAAGGTACCACTCCTGAGGGGGGATCAGCCAGTTACCTGGTGGCTGGTTGATTACTTAGGACTGCTTCCAACTTAAAAAGGGCAGAGTTTTTTTTTCTTACTGAAATTGACACTCTGGAGATGGATTTGTTTCTCTGAAGATAATGCTTAGGCTAATTATCATCCAGTGGACTTACAGAGTCTTAGCTGCTGTCATCGTATCCCTCACAGCATTGCTTCTGATCAAGGAACTCATTTCACAGTAAATGAAATGTGGCAATGTGCTCATGCTCTTGGAATCCACTGGTCTTACCAGGTGTTCCTCCCCATTATCCATAAACAGGTAGCTAGACAAAATAATGAAATGGCCTTTTGAAGACTAATTGACAATACCAGCTATGTCTTAATACTTTGAGGGCTGGGACGATGTGCTCAAGAAGGCTGTGTATGCTCTAAACCAACCTACACTATGTGGTGCTCATCACCACAGAATTAGGATTCACAAGTCCAGGAATCTAGGACTAGTACTGCCAAGTATTACCTCTAGTGATTCATAAGCAAAATATTAGCTTCCTCTCCCCACAACCTAAGTTTTACTGGTATAGAGGTTTTAGTTCTAAGGGGAAAAATGCTTCTAAAAGGAGACACCATGTCTCTATTGAACTGAAGTTAAGACTGCCACTGTACCATCTGGGACTCCTTATATCTCTCAATCAAAAGAAAAAGAAGGGAGTTACTGTCCTGAATGAAGTGATTAACCTTGCTTACCAAGGGGAAATGGGACTGCTACGACAAAGTACATGTCTGGAATACAGGAGGTCCCTTAAAGCATCTTTTAGTAATATCATGTCCTTAGTAACGTCATGATTAAAGACAATGAAAAACTCTAACAACTCAGCTCATAGAGTACTGCTAATGGCCAAGACCTTTAAGGAATGAAGTTCAGGTCATTCCACCAGGCAACAAACCAAAACCAGCTGAGGTGCTTGCCAAGGGCAAAGGGGATATGGAATGGGTAATGGAGAAAGGTAGTTATAAATACCAACTATAACCATGGGACCAGTTTCAAAAACAAGGGCTGTAACTGTCATGAACATTTCTTCCTTATCATTATTATAAATACATTTGTGTGTGTATGTATACAAATGTATATAATATTTTTATATCTTTCTTTCCTTATCCCTTTATAGTCTAACATAAGATATATTAATGATATCTTACTTTATATCTTAGTATTTATGTATGTAGTGTTAAGAAGAGTCACCTAAGAATATCAGCCAAGTATTCTGAATTACTTTCTGGGGAAGAGTTTAGCACGTTTTGATCAAATGTAGAACAGTTGTATCATGTTCAGTGGAAGTATGGCTTTGTTGTTGTCTTTATTTGCAGATTAGGTGTGGATTAAGGAGATGTGTGTGGGTGCTGAACTGACAAGAGGTGAATTGCAATCATCAATTTTTTATGTCAACAGGTGAGGCTATAGTCCCCAGCTACTCAATCAAACACTAATCTACATGTTTCTTTGTAAGTATTTTGTAGATGTGAGCCACTTCTACAATTAATTGACTTTATGTAAAGGAGATTAATCTGTGTGGATCTGATCAAATTAGCTGAAAGGTCTTAAGAACAGAACTAAAGTTTTCCTAAGGAAAAAGGAAAAAGAAATTCTCCCATGCGGTGCAGCATCAGCTCCTGCTGGAGAGCTTTCAGCCTACACATTCAGACTTGTTTCTCCAGCTCCTATAATCACGTAAGTTAATTTCTTGAATTATAGAAATAAAATCCAGCGAAAAATATTTACCACAACTGAGAGCATATATTTGCATTCAGTTCTCCATGGCTAATTTCCTAGTATCACTGAGGAATACACTATTCCTAAAATTCTGTAGTATCTTACAGTTTCATGTCAAAGAAGTCAACCATCTGATATTAGATCATCTGGCTTTGCTTAAATCTTAGAATGCTAGAAAGAGTGGAATTGAGTCCAATTTTAAAATTTTCATATTGTTTTGGTATTAACATATTTATAGAGACTGGCATGGATGCACACTGATATAAGCAGTATTAGATAAACAAATAAAAATTTAAGAAATAACCATTTTATTTTCCACTTCTTGAGGATACATCCTATGCTGAATTTATATGTACTCATTCAGGATATCATGCATTAGAGTGTAATGCATATAATACATTGGGTAATGGAAGATACCAAATAGGTGCAAGTACAAGCTAGGATTACTGAACAACTGTCAAGAAAAAATGATTCTGAATTACCTTGAGTTTCTGTATCCTCAACTCCCGTGACAGCACTTCTGTAGCATTCACACTGGAATGTGGATTTCTATGATCACTGGAGAGAGATAAGTAGAAGGGAATACTGTTCAGTATTTTGCAACTTCTATAAATCTTTGTGTAAATTTATCAATTTGAGTTGTGCTAGAGATATGGTATCTCCTAGTCTAATAAAAACAGTAAACACAAAAAGTGAAACAAATAATCCGTCAGACATACTTTATTTTTTTCCCTTATTAGGTAAAGGTGGTGGGTGAGAGATAAGGTGGAGTTCTAATAGTAGTAATGCTCTGTATATGATTTCTTGTACTATTATCTGCCCTGGTGAGGTGACAGTCATAGGGTATTTGAAATAACACTGATTTGATTTTTGCATGTTATTAGATATGGGCAGTCATCCATTTGGAACATTTTCCAAGTTACTTATACATTCTGAGCATTGCTTTCTGCAATGTATATAGCACAGAGAACTCTACCCAATAGTCTGTGATAATTTATGTGGGAAAAAAATCTGAGAAAGAATGGATGTGTATACATGTATACCTGAATCAATTTGGGGTACAACAGAAATTATCACAACATTGTAAACCAACTATACTTCAAAAAAATTTTAAAACTGAAAAAACAGAAAGAAATGGAATGGTACTACCTTTCAGAAATAGTGCATTTTAAGTGACTAACAGAATTTTGGCGCATAATAAACAGTAGTCATTCAAAAAATCAATAGTGCACTATTTTTGTTGAGATGAAAAGCATTTATTTAAATGTCTTATCTGTAGAAATGCAACTGACATGATATAAAAAATAGATAAAACCACAATGAGTAAATTTGGCACAATTTGAACAATTTCATTGGACAACTTAGAAACTATCAGTTCAATTTTTAGCAGAGTTTTATTTAATAAAGGGGTAAGGTTTCCTAAGTCCTAAAAGAGCCATTGTCACTCAGTATGTTCAGACCCTGTACAGTAGTAATAAAGTTAAAATTTCCCCTACTAGATTTATTCTGGAGAATATTTCCTCTCTTCCTTCCTTCCCTCCTGGGCTAGGGCTTGAATTGGAGCTGCAACTGCTGGCCTACACCACAGTCACAGCAAAGCCAGATCTGCACCATGTCTACCATATATGACGCAGCTCACGGAAACTCTGGATCCTTAACAGACTGAGTGAGGCCAGGGATCAAACCCCCAACCTCATGGCCAATTGTCATATTCATTACTGCTAAGCCCCAATAGGAACTCCTATTTTGGAGAATATTTCAAAAGTAAAAGATGCTGTCACAAAACAGGAAGCACTGTCTTGTTTGTCACTCTTTAAAATCAACTTATTTATTGAAAACCTGTGGGAATTGAGGGAAGACATAATAGCAGACTCTGTGATTAAATGGTGATAGCTATTCAAATAATGAAGGCTGGTAGCCAAGAAAATTAAAGAATTGTCACAACATGATAGTTAGGAGGAAAAAAATGAGAGGCAAGGAGAGCAGTACCACATAGAATGTGAACCTCCAAAATCTTGAAAAATGAGGAAAATACCTATGCTTTAACTTCACTGTGAGAAGTAAAATTGATGCCTATACATAAGGCATCAATTATAGTAGTAGTGATATAACAGATCCTCAACAAACCATAACTAAAAGATTATGATTATTAAGTGAGCAAAAGATGGCTGGGAATGTAAAGAACAGTCTATAGTCTACTACTAAATTGCATTTGGAGTTTGGATAAGCCACTCACTCAGATGGTCACCAAGATTTAATTTTTATCTGTGAAATGAGTGTTCTTTTGGGCTCTAAACTCTTCTTATAGGCTGAAGTTCATGACGGTTTAATAATGCTGATTAACTAATTCAAAATCTTTATGTTTATACCCTATGCTAGGCATGTTCTAGGGTCTAGAATCTAGTCTTTGGAAAAAGTGTCATTAACAAAGCAAATAAAATTGTTTTCTCAATGAAGTTAAGTTTTAATGGGGGTAGAGGAGGGTGTATATAGAAAATTAAACAATTAAAAAAATGAATTATTAGATAATAAAATAGAGTTCCTCCCATAAATGATACTAGGTAAAATAGGCCAGGGAAATAGTTGGAAAGGGGCTGGGTTTATACATACAAATGAAGACATCAGAATATTGTCACAGAAGTGGCAATGGAGGAAAGATATGGAAGAGGTGTAATACCTAGCCAATAATAACACTAATAAGAGTAATAATACTTTTACCTATATTTTAGCAGTTTATGGAATTGTTTCCACATACCTGATGTTGGGCTACGCAAGCCCTTTAGTTAACCTTTTTTTTTTTTCTCTGTCTTTTTAGGGCCGCACCCACAGCACATGGAGGTTCCCAGGCTAGGGGTCCAGTCAGAGCTGTCACCACCAGCCTATACCACAGCCACAGTAACAGGAGATTCAAGCCACGTCTGCAACCTACACCACAGCTCAGGGCAACAATGGATCCTCAACCCACTGAGCGAGGCCAGGGATGGAACCTGCGTCCTCATGGATACTAGTCAGATTTGTTTCCGCTGAGCCAGGATGGGAACTCCTAGTTAATCTTTATAGTTATCTAATTTTTACAAATTAGGGGACTGAAGATCATAAAAGTTAATTAATTTGCCTTGGTCAAAAAGCTAATCTGTTGCAAAGTTGGAATTTAAATGTAAGATTATTAGACTGCAAGCCTTTGCTCTTCCCAGCAACCTGCACTTCTATTAGTGAGTAAGACTGAAACATCATAAAACTTCCTCAACCTCTATTACAAGAAAGTCTTTGCTGAAAACTCAGGGAAAAATGTGATCTTTATGTATTTCCAGTGGATGTATCTTTCCCAGGTCTGTCTTGAAATTTCTTTGGCTTTATTCTTTTTTTGAGGCACCACAGTACCTCATAAAAACAAACAAACTGCTTCTGAAAGGCTCTGAATATTTGCCTTCTTTCCACTTCTCATTATCATGCATTTTGCTCTTCTACCTGTGACTGTTTGATGGACGAGGCAAGGTTCTATAATGAGACTATTTATCCTTTCCCCCAAATCGATCTACATATCCTGAATGGCTGAACTTGAAAGTTGTAAAATCTTTTTTTTTTTCCTTTTTTGGACTGTGAGGACCCAATCTATTATTGATTGAGGAATTTTAATTTACATAAGAAATGCTGCAACATTGATATTTGCCCCCAGGCCTATTTCGGAGGTAATCATTTTAAAATGCAAATTTCCCATCAATATGTTAGGAATATGACCAAGTATCTGTTATTGGATGGACAGAATGAAATGTTTTCCAGTCTGAGGCAGGTTACAAAATATATTATGATTTAAAGTTTGTGATGAATTACACCTAATAATTGAGAACTAGGACATAATTATGCTTGATGAAAATTAGATTACCACTTATAAATAAATTAAACATTTATATTAAAACATGAAATATTTGTTTGTGATATTGTTGCTGTAAATATTTCCCTATAAATTTTGTAGTGGTTCTATCATTGGACCATATATTATACTGAAGTTTTGGCATTACAAATTTTTGTTGGTAAAATAGTACTATTTCTAAGAGAAAATAAATCTTAGTAAGTTTAAAATATGATAGTTTGGCATCTGTTTTGCAGCAACCTGGGCTTAGGCAGCAGGGTGTGTTCTCCAGAAGTCCCTGCCTGTGTCTCAGGGCCCTATCCCTACTAGGCATAGATAGACTCTGGGATCCTGGATGACCTGGTTTAGGGCATGCATGTGCCCATGGCCTGTGTGGGCCAACCCAGCAGGCCATCTTCCTGTTTCCAGCAATTCCAATCACCTCAGTTCTGATGCAGAGCCTGGAAAGAAAGCACCATTAAGAACTTAAGGGCTTTGGGGACTCCTCGTGGTTCAGTGGGTTAAGAACCCAACTACTATCCATGGGGATGCAGGTTTGATCCCTGGCCTCTCTCGTGGGTTAAGGATCCAGTATTGCTGTGAGTTGTGATTTAGGTTGCAGATGCAGCTTGGATCTTGTGTTGCTGTGGCTGTAGTGTAGGCTGGCAGTAGCAGCTCCGATTTGACACCCTAGTCTGGGAACTTTCATATGCTGCAGGTGTGGCCCTAAAAAGCAAAACGAACAAACAAACAAAAACTTAAGAGCTTTAATTTTATGCTATTATACAGTGTGTAACAGTGATGACACATAATAGGGACCACAGCATTGTCTGGATTTTTTGTCATTGATTTTTAAAAATATCCTCACTGAAATCATGCTATCACTATGCAAGTATTTTAAATTTTATAAAAGATGGGATGACATGTGAAAAGGAATCAATATTTTCATCAGGAAGGGTATGCATTTGCCACATGTAGTGGTTTGAATGGTAGCCCCCAAAATATGTCCATGTCAAATCCCTGGTACCTGTGAAAGTAACCTTATTTGGAAAAGACTTATTCACAGATGAGTAAGGCTGCTGATTTTGATAAGATCATTCTGGAAGTTCCAGGTCAGCCCTGCATCCAATGGCAATTGCCACTATGGAAGACACACAGAAGAGGGGTGGCAATATGAAGTTTTGAGTGATATGGCCACAATCCAAGGAAGTCAAGGATTGCCAACAGCCACCAGAAGCTGGAAGATGCAAAGAAAGATTCTGCCCTACCCTGGACTCCAGAACTGGGAGAGAATAAATTTACATCATTTTAATCTTCTAAATTCATGGTTATTTATCACAGAAGCCACAAATTCTCAAAGATTAAGTAGATGTCTTTCATCTTTTGGATATAAAGAAGCCTCTCTCCTTAGCCTCCTAATGGTAATAGACAAAATGAGTTAATGATGAGACTCTACGTGGAACTAAAAATATAGACTAGTTATATTCAATAATTATCTAACTACCGCCAGTATGAATGCCCAATCTGCTGGTGGCAGAGGGCATGCTGATCTTGTTATATGGCAACCCTGCTCAAAGAGGCTGGTCAGGTATTTGGCGGCATGGAGATTATAAAGCAGTTCTCTGAGAGACACTGATTCATTTTTACTAGAATAGATACCTTCTCTGGATATGTGTTTACCTTTCTTGCCCAGAGGCTTCCTAATGCATTATCTTCTCATTCCAAAATGACTGATCTATCAGCATGGAATTCCACATGATGTTAACTCAGAGCAAAGAAGATATTACGCAAGAAGGTGAGCTGTAGGTACCAAATCTCCCGTCTTAAGTTTTATTTTGTTTTTATACATTGAGTCTGATTAACACTTTGAAGGTAATTACCTGTATTTTTACCTCCCTCTTGGGTAGGAAGTGGGCATCTTGTTTCTATTAGTATAGAGGCATTTTGCTTTAATTTGGGAGCTAAATGTAATGGGAGAGCATATGTGAATATGGGTGATGCAAGGAGTGAACTATATCAGGAACTTCCTTTTGTATATGGCAAATGAGTAAGTATATTATGTTTGGGATGCAACGTTTTCATTGTGGGAGAAGGATGATGTAAATGTGCCATGTGGGAAGAACAAGGAAAAGTGATGTGGGCCTGGATTCAATGTGCACAGCAACATAAATTTGCTATATTTTATAAAAAATATTTCCCCAGGTATGTACTCTGAAGTACGCTATATAATGCTACTCATTAGGAATTCATATACATAGTGTCCAGAAAAAGTATCTAAATATTACTCCCTACTTAAAGGAATCAAGATTCCTCAGAGAAATGACTGATTTCAGGTCTCAGGCAGGGAAAATATAAAGACGCATGGGACAACATGTTTTGCTAGAAAGTAAGAAATTGGTCAAAGAAGAGGAAGAACATGTCAAAAGGAAATGGGAATCCTATTGCCCAAATTTTTAACAACCACTAATATGATATGCTGTATCCAAATGTCCCAAAATAATGTTAGTAATGAATTCAAACCCAACAAACCAATGAACAAAACAGGAACCCATATTCCTGAGTCCACAACGATAAAGTTATTTCCTAAAATAGAATGCAAACGTATAAACGTAGAAGTAATGATGGAATTAGATAATCACTGATTGTCAACATGGAAATAATTCAGATGATACTTTTTCTAGCAATAATCATCAACTGAAGCTAGAGTTGGTGAATGAAAATCTGTTAAGGAACTGTATATCTCCACAGTTACAGTGTTTATTAATTAAAGAGGAAAATTAGTAACTTTAACAATGTAATTTTATCTAGATACCAAATACATTTGTTCATAAACAATATATTTGTAGAAGTGTCTAATTCTGTTGTGAATAATGCCGAATATAGTAATCTGTATTACTATATTATTATAGTAATATACTTTGGACATAACAATTTTCTTGACAATGAAAATGCTGATATTTTTATAGTCTAAATTCCTCATCTAAACATTTTTTGGCCCCAAAGGCTTAAATTCAGAGACTAAGAGTGTAAGGTGTTTACTATTTTCTAAGGAAATTTTAGGTATTTCTTAGTACCTGGTGATTTAATGTATTGATATATCAACCTATGGAAATCATGAAAATGTGATTTTGAGATAAAACAGTGTCTACTGATAGATTAAATTTAATTCGTGGTTATGAAGGAATTTTACTACATTTCTAGGTGTATATATGCACTATCTACTTAAAATTATATCAGAAATATATATTTTTAAAATGTCACAAAAAAAGCAACCAATTAGCCCAACTGCATTTGGGTAATCATTACCCAAAAGAAAAGCAGACCCTGATCTTCACATCATTTTTTATTCTGCTCAACTCAAGGACACTGATGGAAATATCTTGTCAGAGTAAGTAAGCTTTCTTACAGGCATCATTAAACACATAGAATGAGGCAGAGTCATTGGTAGGGATCACAGAGAATGTCTTACTTCTCCGTGATGCTATTTCCCATTTAGAGAAAGCATCTCTATTATAAAGAGACAGGACTATAATAGCATTACCTAGCTAAAGAGGAGACCCAAGATAGATCACTTTACTTCAATTCCTCTTTTACAAAATATTCTCATAACATTTATAGTGCTACATGGCATTTTCTTTTAAAGCAGGCTGTGACTGCTCCACTGAGTAAATTTAACTAAAAGTATTAAAAGATCTATCACCTAAAACACAACTTGACCACACTTAAAACAAAATTCAAGACATATTTTGATGTCAAAGTCGTTTTGTGTTTCAATTATTCTTCTTTCTTGGTGTAAATTAATATTCCCTTTCAAATGGAAAGATCTTTTCATCTAAGATAAATACCAAAAATATCTGTTATCATTACCCCTCTTAAATAGCCTCTCATTTCCTGTATGCATGTACTACTGAATATAATTCTGCTATGAATACAGAATAGGGATGAATATTATCAAAATAAAATTCAGGTTAATTCCCAAATAGTACTTACTGAGAGAAGTGGATCAAAGTTTTATGAAGCTTGATGTTTACCCAATTTAGGGGACTGTCTTTAAGAAAAAAATGCAAAATTACAATATAAACACATGTTTAGTGCATGTGAAATCATAAAAGCTGGATCTCTTATAGATGAGAAAGAACAATATGAATAAAGACCTGGGCAATGTAAAATACATGTGCAAAAGATTAGTCTGGTACTTAGGAAAGGAGAAAGTAGTAGGGCATGGAAAGATCATTTGGGGCCAGCATGGTACAGTGCAATCTACATGGACATTACAGCAAGATTTGCATTCTAGTCAGCAAATATTAGTGGCTTGACCTGAGGCAAATGACTGAATCTGCCTGAGACTTAGCTCTTTCATTTTAAAGAGAGAAAATAACATCTAACTCATGGATTGTGATGAGCACAAGTAATATATTGAATGTTAAGACACTCATTTTCCTGAAAATGAGAGCTTATGGTTTAGAGGTTTAGAATAGAAAGTCACAAGAGAATGTACTCCTGTGATGAGAAAAAAATAAAATAAAAAGGTATGTGATGTCCAATATCATAAATATTCTTGAGCTCATCAGAGAGCTGAGGCAATCATATAAAATGTATTCCAAAGGGATAAATAAGCCCATTATAAGAGAAACTATTTCACCTTTAGCACATGGGAGAAAGAGGTGGCCATAATAAAAAAAATGTATATGAAAAAAGTAAGTAAAATTTTAAGGAAATTTTAATGATCTAAAGTGGCTCAGAATTACAGTTTTAGAGTTATCTGGAGTCCCAGATACAAAAGGAGCCCTCACTCACCAACTCTCAGTGACTCTCCACTTGGTGCTCACAGGAAAGGATGGAGGCAGAGCAGAAGGTCTGAGAAAGCAACCCTCTTGCCTTCCCAATCTTTTCAAACCTATCTTAAGAAACAGAAGCCTTCTGCCCCTGAGACAGTGTCATAAAACACATTACAACTATGAAAACAACTTAATATCCTCCACTTCCAGGTAACATGACTGTATTTTTCAATGAGAATTCTAACCTTGCTATGCTCACCTATTAAATTAAAAATTACCCAGGTAAGCTATCTCTCAATTGCTTTTATCTATTATCAGCACCCACTCCAAAATGTCTCTCATTTCCCGAAGGCTCCTCAGAATCACTCAGAATACTCAAATCCTAGAGTGGGCTCCCATCTCCTTTCCTAAATGAGGACAGTCCTCAGCCCTACCTCACTGCAACCAAATAAATTAAAGCAA
The DNA here is from genome assembly GCF_054392235.1 of Sus scrofa. Taxonomy (NCBI): domain Eukaryota; kingdom Metazoa; phylum Chordata; class Mammalia; order Artiodactyla; family Suidae; genus Sus; species Sus scrofa. Next base: position 181,936,741 of record NC_139383.1, on the reverse strand, counting down.
CCTATCACTGTTTACTGCAGGGATGTTTCTGTACCTTTGTGCAATGGACTTTGGCAGTATGAATACTAATGCAATTTTCTAGGCCCCTGGAAGAGCCTTATATATTCACATCCTTTTCGCCACCTCATGGTAGGCTGAGACTTGCATTGGCTGATGTAATGTGGATGTGACGTAAGCAGAAACTTGGAAGGTGCTTTGGCTTTTTCTTTCTCTTTCTTTTCTTTCTTTCTTTCTTTCTTTCTTTCTTTCTTTCTTTCTTTCTTTCTTTCTTTCTTTCTTTCTTTCTTTCTTTCTTTCTTTTTCTTTCTTTCTTTCTTTCTTTCTCCCTTCCCTCCCTCCCTCTTTCTTTTCTTTCTTTCTTTTCTTTCTTTCTTTCTTTCTTTCTTTCTTTCTTTCTTTCTTTCTTTCTTTCTTTCTCTTTCTTTCTTTCTTTCTTTCTTTCTTTCTTTCTTTCTTTCTTTCTTTCTTTCTTTCTTTCTTTCTTTCTTTCTTTTTCTTTCTTTCTTTCTTTCTTTCTCCCTTCCCTCCCTCCCTCCCTCCTTCCTTCCTTCCTTCCTCTCTCTCTCTCTCTCTCTCTCGCCCTCTTTCTTTCCAGGTTGTGCCAGTACCATGAGAAAAACATACTCTAAGTAATTGTTGGCCACTCACTCTGGATCACAGACTGAGGTACAGTACATGGAGCAGACCCAGGAATTGGAGCCTAGACAATCTACATCCTGTTATAGAGTCACACCAGTTGAATTTCATACCTCCAACCAAAAACTGAGACTTTCCATCTGACCTGCGAAACAGTGAAGGGAAAAATAGAAGATTATTTGTATATGTCACTAAATTTGAGGGCAGTTTGTTATGTGACATTATTATGGCTATAACTGATTGTTACATAAATTTGGTACGAGAAATGGGATGCTGCTAAAGGGGAAAAAAAACCTGAAATAGGTGGTATTTGATGTGGAATCAGGCAGTGGTCAGTGAGGAAACTAATATAAAAGTTGGAAAAATGGTGCCACATATTATACAGTGGTGACAAATGTGGGTAAAATGTCATCTGTAGTAACTCTGAGGACAAAAACAAATGTATCTAATAAATATTCAGTATGTCAAAGAAAAAACTGCTTCAGACAAAGTTAAGTAGAAAATGAAGATTTTACTCAAGATTATTACAATAGGAGAGACAGACTGAAATCAACTCTGCTGAAACAAGAAGCCAAAGGGTTTTTAAGCACTGGGTTGAACTTGTAGAAAAGCACAGGAGGACTATTTTGGAGAAGTTGATCTACAGATGTGTCCAGCACATGCAGTTATTTCTGAGTTTTCCCATGTTTTCCCCATGATTAGGCCTCTGCGTTTCCTGATTTGTGCCCACTGAGTTTGGGCTTCTACCTTCCTCAGAGACTGGGAGAATGGTTTCCAGATATTTGAGAAACACATTTCCTGTTGTAAAACTGGCAAGATGCTGAGAGAAGGGCCAGAAAGAATGCTAGAGAAGAAAATACTAAGTTAAATTCTAAGAAAATCTATAGGCCAGGGACTTATAGTTAGGAAGCAATCTTTGCAATGTTTTGACAATTTGAGTGGAATGTTAATGCCACCCTGGTCAAGCTCTAGGTAAGAGACTTCAAAGAGTGTAAATTCTCTGACATAGAAGAATGAAAGAAGTGGTTACAAGCTGAATTTGATAAGGTATCACCCCCTATCACCCCTTTCAGCTTAACAACCCCTATTCTTATCAGATAGTAGATGGTTGCTTATGAGAAAAATCAAATCACTGACAAGAAATAAAGAAGCTATACTTTCTTTGACTCTCTTGGTATAGTAAATATATAGTAACTATAAATAAAAATATAAATATAAAAAAAATTTAAACTGTAGTAAATATCCACTTACCACTACATTTGGCACAGTGGTGAATCCATGGCTTGAGCTTTATACTACCAAAATTTGAAAGATTTACTCTGAGACTTTCTGAACAATCTCTGGCTAACTGCCTAACTTCCTCGCTCACATAATAAAAATAATAATGATGGTTATCAGAGGTTTTATGATGATTAAGTTAGAAAATATTCTTTAGGAATTTAAGTCTTTCTAGAGTAGGTAATTTCTATAGTTTAGAAAAAGCATGTAATAAAAATAAATTACAGACAGTGTGGAGGAATAGCCACTGGTACAAATGGCTTAAATTATACAAAGCAAATTTAAATTCTTCTCAAAATAACTGCATGTTCCAATAAAATTCAGCATTCTTTAATAACTAGGCAACAACAAAAAATGTGCTATATACTATTTTCTGTTAAATTAATTTCATATTTTTCTTATTTGAATGTAGTCCCTTCAGTCAGAACTACCCTCATTTCCCACCTTGACTACTGTAATAATCTCCTTATGATTTTGGGCTATCCATTCCAGTTCCAAATTACTCTCAATAGTAGAAATCAAATAAACTTTTCAAAAAGTAAACATAATTAAATTACTCTGGCTTAAAACCTTCTAGAGATTCATATTCCTTTCAAGATTAAAAAAAAAATCTTTAAAATTTTTTCTTTATAATCTTACTAGTCTTGCCCATGGCTACTTCTCTAGCTTTATTCTCCACCACTATCATCGTGATTTTGGAGTCTCCACATTCTTACTGCACAAGCCTTCTTTGGGGAATTTGTACAAGCCGTTCCCTCTGTTTAGAGCTCTACTCAACTCAGGTTCCTCTAAAGTCACTTCAGAAATCATATTCTTCGAAATAAAGACTGAATCCAGATTGATAGGGTCCCTGTAATAACTTTTATAAAATTGAGAACCTATATTCAAAGCAATTATTTTTGTTTTTGCATTCATTTGTATGGTCTTCTTTTATTATTTATCTTGCCCTTTCCTGTAAGGTTCGTGAGGGCTGGGACAAAGCATGGTTTTGCAAACATATCCCTAGGACCCACCATGTGTGACAGAAGTGTAGTAGGTATCACATAATGATATGTTGACTCAACTGGTTTAAGTGTAATAGAAAATGCAAATGCCACTACCTGGCCAGTATACTAATCATCCATCCTCTGGCTCAAAACAGCAAAGTTTCAGTGTGTGACATTTTTCCTTAGGATAGATGGGGAGGCCCCTTATTATTGGTTACTTCCCTTTTAAATGGCTAGAAGACATAGATTTAGCTTAGTCTCAAATTCTCATTTAAATTTATGTATGCACCATAGCAGCCTCAACTACTGACTGAGACTTAGGTCCCTTCCATTACTCCCTGTCCAGCTCCTGTCTATGAGAGCAGAACCAGCTTTGACATCTCACGATCTCAAAGCTGTACATATTAGAAGATTTACTTTTCAGAGATAACATTTCTTCTTTAGAATTTAATACTACTGCTTCATTTATTTAAATCTGAGTTAAACTTGATTAGTTTAACATTAATATAAGTAAAAATATCTGTCTTTGACAGGATTGGGTGGACAAATGCATAATTATCACTGATGTATTTTAAAGTAAAACATTTATATTATCCAAGTATTAAACCAGTCAGTATGGCCTCTTATTAAAGAATATTAAAATATAAGTGTTCTGTGTAAGAAAACTCTCTAACACCCAAAGTGACAAAATTTTACCCTTCTTTCATCTCCATCAAGGTTAATAAAATTCATTTTTATAAATATTCTATACATAAAATAAGGCAATAGCAAAAGTTCTGTTGAGGAGTAGAAAATTCTGTTCCTGCATGAAGGACTTGAACAGCTTCCTTAGGCATATCTATAGGACACTGCAGGCAGGATGTTTGATAGCAGTCCTGTGCTGAATCACCCACAATCAGCAAAACTTGTTCCAAGAGACCTGTTCTGGAAGCTCATCCAGTCAATGACCAGCTTAGCTTCACTATGAACCAATCAAAACACTGATACATTTAAATTTAAACTAAACTCTTTTTTCCCCCCGAGTCTGGAGATATATTTACTTTTGCCTTATATGTATTATAGGACAGTCTTCTTCATTATATTCAACTAGCATGGGGTTTTTTTGGAGTAAAAAATATTTTGTATAAAAGAAAGAAATTTATAATGGTAAACACTTTCATCATGCTACGTGGCAACTGTCCAAATATCATTAAACTGTAGGACTTGCTCAAACAACACATAATACACACTCCATCCCATGCCAGTTTATCCAGATTTAAGTATATAAAACAAGACAATATAGCTCTCAGCCAAACAGTGGTTACATTGGGAATTACCATGACATCTCAGATGCAGTTTTCTCCCATGTGAACTTGGAGAAACTACCCCTCCATTTCTTCCTCATCTTCTAATGTGCCTGTTACATAGCCCCTCTGGGAATATTGCCAAGTGCACTACTCCTGTTGTCACTGCAATCATTAAAGACTAACCATTTCTGCTACTCATGAACAAATAGGCCAGTTAACATTCTACATTTATTTTTGCTTACTGTTCATTTGGGAATATAGTCATTCCAGAAGGTAATCTAGAACGTATCCTAGGCACTCCTGGGTCTGAGAAATGAGTATGATCTGCTGGCCCACCTCCTGACACTGGATTAATACATTCATGAGCAAATTGTTCTCTTGTTTTACAGAATCTCTATGGAGAGATTTAAAATACTAAAATGCGGAGGCGGACAAGATGGCGGAAGAGTAGGGGGACACGCTCACCCTCTCCCACAAATACAACAAAAAAAGCACATCTACAGAACAAATAACTTGCACAGAACAGCAACCAATCGCTGGCAGAAGAACCTAAACTCCAATAACGGCAAGAAGTTCGTGACATTACTGGGCAGAACGGGAGAAAAGAGGAGAGTGAGAGAAGGTGAATCCGAGCGGGACGGGCGCTCCTGAAAGGGGAACTGAGGAGGAGAAAGGGATCCCGCACCTTGGAAAGTCACCTACCGGGGGAAAGATCAAACAAACCAGAGGAATCTCCAGATGCAGAGAAGAGTGTAGCAGTAAGGTGGAGTACGGAAAAGCCGATCAAGAACCCAACGGACCATCTGAACTATGGGCACAGTCACCAAAAATTGAGACGCCTGTGTGGGGGCTGGGCACCGAGACCTCAGCTCCAGAGGTTAGTCCCCGAGAACAGGCTGGGGTGGGGCGGAGCAGAGACTACTTGGGCGGTCTAGAAACCGGTCTGTCAAGTTTGACGGGGCAGAGACTGCCTGGGAGACTAGAAAATAAAGCAGTCACAGAGGAAGGGAGCAATACTCTAGGGGCAGGGAAGTGGAAAGTTGCATCAGAGGGAACCTGGGAGAAGAGCCTGGTCTCCCCCGTGCTGGGGAGGGGAGAGAAGAAGAGGTGGGTCCCCATAGAACACCCCCCATGTCACAGCAAGCTTACAGGCCCACTAGCTAGCAGAAAGCTGTGCTTCCCAGTGCATCCCCTCCCCCCACCCCACCACCCCCTACGCTCTTGCCGGACCTGGGGCTGCCTGCCATCCGGGAGGGCTGGCCTCAACAACTGCCTGAAGCCTACCACCACAGGGGCTGTCCCTGCACAGGCCTGCTTGCCCTTTGGAGGAGTTACACCTCCACAGAGCAGCACCAAACACCACCAGCCCCGGAGAAAAGGCCTGCAGCCCAGAAAAGCTAGAACAAGCCTAGCCAGGCTGTGAAAAGATCAGCCTAATTTTCGGATGGTCTTTCTGAGTTGGGATGCCCTGGGGAGGAGCCTCTTGGGTTTTCAGAAGCCCTGCTAGCCACCCAAGCCCCCAGGGGGTGCCAAACTATAGCGGATCAGCTGCATAGGAACGCCAGCTCCAGGCAGGACCCCCTCCAGCCCAGAAAAGCTGCAAAGCCTGGCCAGGCCGTGAAAAGATCTCAGATAGTCTTTCTGAGTCGGGCTGCCCTGGGGAGGAGCCTCTTGGGTTTTCAGTGGCCCTGCTAGCCGCACAAGCCCCCAGGGGGTGCTGAGCTAGAGCGGATCAGCTGCATAGGACTGCCAACTCCAGGCAGGACCCCCTGCAGCCCAGAAAATCTACAACAAGCTTGGCCAGACTATGAAAAGATCTGCCTACATTCTCAGATAGTCTTTCTGAGTCGGGCTGCCCTGGGGAAGAGCCTCTTGGGTTCTCAGTGACCCAGATAGCTGCTCCAGCCCTCAGGGGGTGCTACACTCCTGAGGAACAGCTGCCCAACACTGCCAACCCCCTGCAAGAACCCCACAGCCTAAAAACACCAGAGCAAGCTCTGCCTTACCGAGTGAAATCTGCTACCATCATGGTGTGGACCTCCCAGTCCTGTCTGCCCTCAGGAAGTCCTCCTTTGCTTCAGAGAGACCCTGTTAGCCCCATCAACACTCCAGAAAAGCCACACTGCCTCAAAAAAGATTGAACAACAACGCCAGCCCTCAGGAAACATTCCACGGCAGTGACAAGGCAAACACCTCCTGGCCACAGAGAGTACAACTCCCCCAGGAAAAAGAAAACAAGAAGCAAGATGAAGAAGCTAAGAAACCACCCCCAGTCAAACCAACAGGAGAACTCAACTAAAACAGTCAACAATGAAACAGATCTCTGCAGTTTGACAGACCTGGAGTTCAAAAGAGAAATAGTGAAAATACTGAAGGAATTAAGAGAAGATATGAACAGTAATGCAGACACCCTCAGAAAGGAACTAGAACATATAAGGAGGAGCCAAGAAAAACTAGAACATTCATTTGCAGAGATACAAACTGAACTAAGGGCAGTAAAAATCAGAATAAATAATGCAGAAGAACGAATCAGTGATATGGAAGATAGAATAATGGAAATCACCCAATTAGGTCAGCAGACAGAAAACCAAATCAAAAAACAGGAAAGCAATATAAGAGACCTATGGGATAATATAAAGCGGGCCAATCTACACATGATAGGAATTCCAGACGGACTAGAAAAAGATAAGGGAATGGAAAATATATTTGAAGAAGTTATCGCTGGAAACTTGCCAAATCTAAAGGATATTGGGTTCAAGATACAGGAAGCACAGAGGACCCCAAACAAACTGAACCCAAATAGACCCACACCAAGACACACAGTAATAAAAATGGCAAAAGTTAGTGATAAAGAGAGGATCCTAAAGGCAGCAAGAGAAAAGCAGAATGTTACCTATAAGGGAACCCCCATAAGAATATCAGCTGATTTCTCTACAGAAACACTACAGGCCAGGAGGGAATGACAAGAGATATTTAAAGTGCTCAAAGGAAAAAATACGCAACCTAGAATACTCTATCCAGCAAGAATATCATTTAAAACAGAAGGGGAAATAAATTTTTTTCTCAAACAAACAAAAACTAAAAGAATACAGCAACACAAAACCCAGGCTAAAAGAAATATTGAAAGGGCTTCTCTAAACCAAAAAGAAAGGAAGGAAAGGGAAGAAAAAAGAAAAGGAAAAAAAAAAAAGAAGAAGAGGAAGAACTAGGACTGAGGAAACTGCAATCAGAGAGCAGTCACTCAAATAAGCCAGCACACAGATTTAATCATGAGCATAATTCAAACAAAATAAAATTAAAAAAAAAGTCATCAAAATCATAAAATGTGGGCAAGGGATGTTAGGAAATAAATAGACCCTATTTGTTTGTTTGTTTGTATGTTTCTCTTCTTAATTTTAATATAGTAATGAAATGTTTGAACCTACAGGACCATCAGGCTAAAACACACAATTATAGGAAGGGGTTAGCATACTTAAAAAACAGGGCAACCACAAGCCAAAACCAAATACTGCATTTGCAAAAAATGAAAAAAAAAAAAAAAAAACACTCAAGCAGATAATAACAGGAGACCATCAAACCAAAAAAAAAAAAAAAAAAAAAAGAAAGGTAGAATGGAGAACCGTAGAATCAACTGGAACACGAGGTTCAAATGGCAATAAATAATCATCTATCACTTATCACCTTAAATGTCAATGCACTGAATGCCCCAATCAAAAGACACAGAGGGGCTGTGTGGATAAAAAGGCAAAAACCTTCAATATGCTGCCTACAAGAAACTCACCTTAGGACAAAGGATACACATAGATTGAAAGTGAAAGGGGTGGGGAAAAATATTTCACGCCAATAGACATGACAGAAAAGCAGGAGTCACAACGCTCATATCAGACAAAACAGACTTTAAAACAAAAGACATAAAGAAAGACAAAGAAGGACACTACTTAATGATTAAGGGATCCATCCAAGGAGAGGATGTTACTATCATCAACATATATGCCCCAAATATAGGAGCACCCAGATACATACAACAAATATTAACAGACATAAAGGGAGATATTGATGAGAATACAATCATAGTAGGAGAACTTAATACCCCCTCACATCAATGGACAGATCCTCTACACAGAAAACCAATAAAGCAACAGAGATCCTAAAGGAAACAATAGAAAAGTTAGACTTAATTGATATCTTCAGGACACTACATCCCAAAAAAGCAGAATACACATTCTTCTCAAATGCTCATGGAACATTCTCAAGAATCGACCACATATTGGGACACAAAGCTAACCTCAATAAATTTAGGAGCATAGAAATTATCTCAAGTATCTTCTCTGACCACAATGCCATGAAATTAGAAATCAACCATGGGAAAAGCAAAGAGAAAAAACCTACTACATGGAGACTCAACAACATGCTACTAAAAAACCAATGGGTCAATGAGGAAATCAAGAAGGAAATTAAAAACTACCTTGAAACAAATGATAATGAAGACACAACCTCTCAAAATCTATGGGATGCTGCGAAAGCAGTGCTCAGAGGGAAATTTATAGCAATCCAGGCCTTTCTCAAAAAAGAAGAAAGATCCCAAATGGACAACTTAACCCTCCACCTAAACGAATTAGAAAAAGAAGAACAAAAAAGTCCTAAAGTCAGCAGAAGGAAGGAAATTATAAAGATCAAAGAAGAAATCAATAAAATAGAGACTCAAAAAACAATAGAGAAAATTAATAAAACCAAGAGCTGGTTCTTTGAAAAGGTGAACAAAATTGACAAACCCCTGGCCAGACTCACTAAAAAGAGGAGAGAAAGAACCCAAATAACCAAAACTATAAATGAAAAAGGAGAAATCACAACGGATACAGCAGAAATACAAAAAACCATAAGAGAATACTATGAACAACTGTATGGCAACAAGTTTGACAATCTGGAAGAAATGGACAGTTTTCTAGAATCTTACAGCCTGCCAAAACTGAATCAAGAAGAAACAGACCAACTGAACAAACCGATCACTAGAAATGAAATTGAAGAGGTCATAAAATCACACCCTACAAATAAAAGCCTAGGACCAGATGGCTTCACAGGTGAATTCTATCAAACATATAAAGAGGAATTGGTGCCCATCCTCCTTAAACTCTTTCAAAAGGTTGAAGAAGAAGGAATACTCCCAAAGACATTCTATGAGGCCACCATCACCCTCATTTCAAAACCAGACAGAGATACCACCAAAAGAGAAAACTATCGCCCAATATCATTGATGAATACAGATGCAAAAATTCTCAACAAAATCTTAGCCAACCGAATCCAACAACATACCAAAAAAATTATGCACCATGACCAGGTTGGGTTCATCCCAGGTTCACAAGGATGGTTCAACATACGCAAATCAATCAACATCATACACCACATTATCAAAAAAAAAAAGTCAAAAATCATATGATCCTCTCAATAGACACAGAAAAAGCATTTGACAAAGTCCAACATCCATTCATGATCAAGACCCTCGCCAAAGTGGGTATAGAGGGAACATTCCTGAATATAATCCAAGCCATTTATGATAAACCCACAGCAAATATAATACTCAATGGGGAAAAACTGAAAGCCTTCTCACTCAAATCTGGAACAAGACAGGGATGCCCACTCTCACCACTGCTCTTCAACATAGTTTTGGAAGTCCTAGCCACAGCAATTAGACACACAAAAGAAATAAAAGGCATCCAAATAGGAAGAGAAGAGATCAAACTGTCACTGTATGCAGATGACATGATACTATACCTAGAAAACCCTAAGGACTCAACCCCAAAACTCCTTGAACTGATTAATCAATTCAGCAAAGTAGCAGGATATAAGATTAACATTCAGAAGTCAGTTGCATTTCTGTATACCAGCAATGAAATATTAGAAAAGGAATACAAAAATACAATACTTTTTAAAATTGCGCCTCACAAAATCAAATACCTCGGAATACACCTGACCAAAGAGGTAAAGGACCTATATGCTGAGAACTATAGAACTTTAATCAAAGAAATCAAAGAAGATGTAAAGAAATGGAAAGATATTCCATGTTCCTGGATTGGGAAAATCAATATTGTAAAAATGGCCATACTACCCAAAGCACTCTACAGATTCAATGCAATCCCTATCCAATGACCCATGACATTTTTCACAGAACTAGAACAAACAACCCAAACATTTATATGGAACCACAAAAGACCCAGAATCACCAAAGCAATCCTGAGAAACAAAAACCAAGCAGGAGGCATAACTCTCCCAGACTTCAAGAAATACTACAAAGCCACAGTCACCAAAACAGTGTGGTACTGGTATCAAAACAGACGGACAGACCAATGGAACAGAATAGAGAACCCAGAAATAAACCCTGACACCTATGGTCAATTAATCTTTGACAAGGGAGGCAAGAACATAAAATGGGAAAAAGAAAGTCTATTCAGCAAGCATTGCTGGGAAACCTGGACAGCTGCATGCAAAGCAATGAAACTAGAACACACCCTCACACCATGCACAAAAATAAACTCAAAATGGCTGAAAGACTTAAATATACGACAGGACACCATCAAACTCCTAGAAGAAAACATAGGCAAAACACTCTCTGACATCAACATCATGAGTATTTCCTCAGGTCAGTCTCCCAAAGCAATCGAAATTAGAGCAAAAATAAACCCATGGGACCTCATCAAACTGAAAAGCTTTTGCACAGCAAAGGAAACCCAAAGGAAAACAAAAAGACAACTTTCAGAATGGGAGAAAACAATTTCAAATGATGCAACCGACAAGGGCTTCATCTCTAGAATATATAAACAACTGATACAACCCAACAGCAAAAACGCCAATCAATCAATGGAAAAATGGGCAAAAGACCTGAATCGACATTTCTCCAAGGAAGATATACAGATGGCCAGCAAACACATGAAAAAATGCTCAACATCGCTGATTATAAGAGAAAGGCAAATCAAAACTACCATGAGATATCACCTCACACCAGTCAGAATGGCCATCATTAAGAAGTCCACAAATAACAAGTGCTGGAGGGGGGTGTGGAGAAAAGGGAACCCTCCTGCACTGTTTGTGGGAATGTAAACTGGTACAGCCACTATGGAGAACAGTTTGGAGATACCTTAGAAATCTATGCATAGAACTTCCATATGACCCTGCAATCCCACTCTTGGGCATCTATCCGGACAAAACTCTACTTAAAAGAGACACATGTACCCGCATGTTCATTGTAGCACTATTCACAATAGCCAGGACATGGAAACAACCCAAATGTCCATCAACAGGTGATTGGATTCGGAAGAAGTGGTCTATGTACACAATGGAATACTACTCAGCCATAAAAAAGAATGACATAATGACATTTGCAGCAACATGGATGGAACTAGAGACTCTCATCCTGAGTGAAATGAGCCAGAAAGACAAAGGCAAATACCATATGATATCACTTATAACTGGAATCTAATATCCAGCACAAATGAACATCTCCTCAGAAAAGAAAATCATGGACTTGGAGAAAAGACTTGTGGCTTCCTGATGGGAGGGGGAGGGAGTGGCAGGGATGGGGAGCTTGGGATTATCAGGCACAACTTAGAATAGATATACAAGGAGATCCTGCTGAATAGCATTGAGAACTTTGTGGAGATACTCATGTTGCAACAGGACAAAGGGTGGGGGAAAAAATGTAATTGTAATGTATACATGTAAGGATAACCTAATCCCCTTGCTGTACAGTGGGAAAATAATAAAATTAAAAAAAAATAAAAGACCTTGTAGTGTATAAAAGTTACTGAGAACAAAGACCTGGTGCTCAGAATCTGGAGGTGACTCCTCTGAGCCCACACAGGTGCTGAATAAACCTTGCTTTTCCATAAAAAAAAAAAATGCATACTAAGTGTATTATATTCTTACTGGAAAAAAATCAAAGACAAGAGAATATACTGAAGAAAAAAAAAAGCCAGAGGAGAAAACCTACTTAACATATAGAGAAAAAAGATTAGAATTAAATAGACTTCTGTTCAGAAACCATGCAAGCAGGAAAAAGGTAGAGTGAAATATTTAATTTTTTTTAAAAGAACAAAATGGAGTTCCCATTGTGGTGCAGCGGGGAAGAATCCGACTAGGAACCATGAGGTTGCAGTTTCAATCCCTGGCCTTGCTCAGTTTGTTAAGGTTCCGGTGTTGCCGTGAGCTGTGTTGTAGGCCATAGTTGCAGCTTGGATCCTGTGTTGCTGTGTCTGTGGAGGAGGCCAGCAGCTACAGCTCCAATTAGACCCCTAGCATGGGAACCTCCATATGATATGGGTGCAGCCCTAAAAAGACCAAAAAAAAAAAAAAAAAAAAAAAACCCACGAAAAGCAAAATAAAAGAAAAAAACACTCTCCTACTTTTCAAAACCAAAAGTTGGTCCTTAGAGAATATTAATAATAATATTAATTAATATCTAGTCAAGATAACTGAGAAGGCAAAATAGAAATTACTAATATCAGAAATCTGAGGAGGAAATGAACATAAAAAGACTTTATACAATTCAACATCCACTTATGATAACAACTTAATAAAAGGAACTCTCTGTTCTTGAGAAAAACATCTACAAAACACCTGCAGCTAACATCATACTTAGATACAACACCAAAAGAGACGATAAGTCTCACTTTATTAAAAGGAAAGCTCCAGGAGTTTCCTGGTGGCTCATCAAGTTAAGGATCTGGCATTCTCACTGCTGTGGCTCAGTTCTATCCCTTGCCCCAGAACTTCTGCATGCCATAAAAACAAAACACAAAACAAACAAGCAAAAACCCCCACAAAAATGGAAAGCTCCTGTGCTTGGAGTGGTAAAAGAATGAAAAACAAATCATGATCTAAGAGAAAGTTTCTGCAACTCACATATCTGATAAATGACTGGTACTCAAAATATACCAAAAATTCTAAAACTCAATGGTAATAAGACAAACAACTCAAAGATGAGAAAAAGATCTGAAAAGATACCACACCAAACAAGATATACAAGTGGGAAATAAGCAATATGAAAACATGTTCCACAAATATCTTTGGGGAATTACAAACGAAACAACAATGATATGTCACTATACACTTATTAAAATGGCTAAATTTGAAAGCCTCAGGACAGATATTAGTGAAGATGTGAAGCTGCTGGTAATCCTCATTCATCAGTGGTGGGAATGAAATTTGGCATACCTTCATTGGAATATTAAGAATTTTCCATGAAAACTAATATACTCAAATACATATAGTAAGAACCAGCAATCACATGCTTTGGTATGGCCTAAATTAGTTGAAGCCTTAAGTACTCACAAAAGCCTATACATGAGTGTTTGTAGGTACTTCATTCATAACTGACAAGAGTAAGAGTTAAGCATGATGTTCTTGAAGAGACACATGGATAAATCATCAGTGTCATTACCACTGTAATAAGATGAAATATTGTTCAGTGAAAAAAATGAAGTATCAAGCCATGAAAACACATGAAGGAAACTTAAAATTACATTGCTAAGTAAAAGAAGCCAATCTGACAAGGCTACACAGGATTCCAAGTGTATAACATCCTGGAAAAGACAATAGGATGAGCCAGAAAAAAGACCTTTGGTTCTGAAAGATTTGAGGGTTGGAGAGAGAGATGAATGAATAGGTGAAGCAAAAGAGATTTTGAATGAAGTGAAACTACTCTATATGATACAGAAATGATGGATTAAACATTAATTGTTAATTAAAAATTAAACATTTACCAAAATCCAAAAAAAAAATACTAAAATGCTGCATTATATCAATGGTCAGCATGATTTAAAATATCCAGAGTGACAGTATGCCTTCAATTAGGCCCATTAATTTCCCCCAACATCTTTCTATGTCCTATAAACTCATCAACAAACAGTGATCCTAATTTTCATGAAAATGCCAATAATTCATAGTTACATAGATAGCACAATATTCAATATTAAATAAGTATTTACTACACCAAATGTAACACCTTGTTTTATATATAGGATATTTATACTATATTAATTAAATGTAATTAAGCATTAAACAAATGCACTCTATGAGACATCTGTCTTTCTCAGCAAAAGGGTTCCTATCACATTTACCAGATGATTGCATAAACAAGAGTAGTCACGAAAGACAAGTGATGATTAAATATTATAATCAGAGATTCAGGGGGGTATAACAATACTTCGGTCAGAAAACAAAACAAACAGACACAGTTTCACCAATATCGGTTTCTAAGTATCCTTGAAGAGCTCTGAGATGAAACAGTACATATATGTCTGTTTTTACTATCATCACTGTTCTTACCATTCAGATTATTAGCTCCATGGCCCAACTATAAGGAAAGAACAGTTATGAACACATTTTCTAAAGCTGAACTACAATAACATAAGCACCTGTAACAGTTTCCTTAAGAAAGCTACTCTGCCTTATGTTCCTGGTCATTTGATCGTTGTCCCCAAAACCATCCTATTCTACAGTGATTAACATATTATATTACTGATTTGTCATGAGGGTACATGCTATCTCTCAAAGTTGCATTCAGGCATACTTAAGTTAGTGATACCAATGCTGCCCATATGTATTGCCTCATCCTCCTTCCAAGCTTCCACCATATGTTAGAAATATGAATGTAGATTGGCCACAATACATATAACTATAAAAACTGAGTTTCCCAGGAAAAGTACTCATCTCCTCAGAGCATCCTCACAATTATCTCTTCTGGAATAACATCTGTGATACATGATAAGCTCTATCATACCAGGCAAAGTGTAGCAAAACACTAACCCTCACAGTCATGTAACCACCTCAACACAGTGCAATATTGTAGCACTGTGCCATAGTACTGGTGCTTCATTATTGTACAGTCACTGGCCTATGAGATTCAGAGGTAAGTTTTTTTCAGATTTTCTGAAAAATAACTAGCGCATTAAACATAGTTCATAAATCATGGAGTGAATGAGAATTTCAATGTAGTGACATTCATTCTGATCAGTAAATGGTACTGAAAACCCATTGATCAGTTACACTATCTGTCAAATTATCATTCAAAGCTCATAAATGAGTTCAGTCTAGGTGCATTGAGAGGAAAAAAAATATTTTGATATTTTTTCCTACCCATTTCCATCACTAAAAAGAAATAACTCAAAGAAGCTAACTCTTTGTTTTGAGAAGTTCTTTATACAAGAGATTAACAGCACCATTCTCAGAAATATCTCTCACTTTCAAATCCTTTAGTTTCAGTAACCAGTCTCCCTTTCTCAAATTTTCCACAAATTAATTCATACTCTCCCCAATTGAAAACAATTCAGAAACTTACTTATAATACTGTCCAGGGTATAACTGAAGTAGTTCTTTCCCTGGCATCTATTCCCAAAAATAGAATTTTTAAAGTTAGAATTTTCTAACTTTAGACTTATAATAAAATGAGGCTCTCCTTCTTCTACCCTGGACATTTTTTTTTTTTTTTGGTCTTTTTGCCTTTTCTAGGGCTGCTCCCATGGCATATGGAGGTTCCTAGGCTAGAGGTCTAATCAGAGCTGTAGCCGCTGGCCTACGCCAGAGCCATGGCAACTCGGGATCCAAGTCTTGTCTGCGACCTACACCACAGCTCATGGCAACGCCAGATCCTTAACCCACTGAGCAAGGCCAGGGGTCGAACCCACAACCTCATGGTTCCTAGTCGGATTTGTTAACCGCTGCGCCACTACAGGAACTCCTACCCTGGACAAAATTACATTTAGCCTCCTAAGTCTAGTATAGCCACATACAAGATTCTTTTAGAGATACCTACAAAAAGATTTAAAGACGTAGAAACGAAGTACTGTGCCAAAATGACTTTTTGGTTGAAACCTGAAAATATAACACATGAAAACACAATAGAAAACATGAGTTCCAACAACACACAAAAATATTTCGTGAGAATATGTTAGGTAGCCTCTAAGATAAATTCCAATGATCCCCACTTTCTGGTATCCACATTTTTGAAATTTGCTTCTAACCAATGAAACACAGCAGCATTGATGGAATGTCACTTGTGTGATGAGATTACCAACAATTATGACTTCCATTTTGCTAGCTTACTCTACTGCCTTCATGGTGTGCATGCTTTGATAAAGCTGCTGTTGTGTTGGAAAGGCGAAGAACTGAGAGGTTGGCCTCCAGCTAACAGGCAGCTCAGAACTGAGGCTTTCAATCCAATAATGCTCAAGATACTAGATTCTGCTAACAAGCACATGAGCATGACCTCACACAGTAAGGCCTTCAGCTGAGACCCTAGCCTTAATCCACACCTTAACTGTGGTAGTGTGAGAGCCCCTAAGCTGAGTACCTAATTAAGTTTTGCCCATATTTCTGGACCATAGAAATTGTGTGCTGATAAATGTGTGCTTGCTTAAGCTGCTAAGATGCATGGTAGTTATATAACAACAAAGAAATACAGTTGAGAAAAAAGAGTTTTGTTATGGCATAATTCTCCACACTATTTTCTCATCTTTGTACTCCTAAAAAGAGATTCTACTTTATTTTCATGCATGCAATGTAGCAAACATTCATCAAAGCCAATTTCTAATTATTTTAAAACAATTTAATCAGACTCCAATTTTTATTTTTATTTTTGTCTCTTTAAGGCTGCACCCATGGCATATGGAGGTGCCAAGGCTAAAGGTTGAATCAGAGCTGTAGCTGCCAGCCTATGCCACAGCTGCAGTAGTGCAGGGTCCGAGCTGCACCTGCAACCCGCACCACAGCTCACAGCAATGCCGGGTCCTTAACCCACTGAGTGAGGCCAGGCATCTGACCTGCATCCCCATGGATGCTAGTCAGTTTCATGCTAGTCAGATTCGTTTCCACTGAGCCACGACAGGTACTCTGAAGACTCCGATTACTACTTGAAATGTAAAAGTAATAGGTAATGGCCAAATGATAAGGTGATATTTAGCCCATCGCTGAGCAGCAATCATTTTAAAATGGGTACCTTGGTCCAAAGAAATAGAGATGGCTACTATAAATTGAAAGAATACACACTTTTCCAATTCTTTCACTGTGACCTTTACTATAGTCCTGGCAGTAAGGTATATAAATCTCAAATCAAAGTCTATCTGGACTTCTGAAAGGACCCATTAAATTTTTACATGGGTAGATGGGTCCATTTTCTAACTATGACCAAGATACTATCCTCAAAACAGTCATCCTATGGCAAGCTTTAAATAAATATAGTACACGGGCATTCTAAAAAGTCTTTTGCAGCCATTGTTGCCTAAACTAATGCATATGATTACATAAATATTAATTAATTAATGATTACACTGGTGATCACTTTATACAATTTTTTTTTATCTTGATATTCTGATCAGAAATTCTATTGGCCAAAATTGGATTTGCCTACTCTTCAGTGGAGGAGAAGAATGAAAGGCGAAAAGAAAAAAAGAAATAAATGGGAAATTAAAAATTTTAAAGGAAAGGGAAAACAAGGTAAATTCATAACACAATGAATAGGAAAGAGAAGTTGATAAAGATAAATATGTTACGACAGAAAGAAAAATCTAGCAATTTTTTATAAATGCATTCACTGAATCAAAAACTCCTGCTTTTCATCACTTTCTTTTCATGCATTCTAGATTGAGAGTTAGAGACAGTGGTAGCACTGTGCCATTGTGGAATATTTAATAGCCTGGGCCTACAGAAACTTACAGTGGCTACCTAATATGAAGCCTTTGCTTTGATGACTTCAATATATACCTTTACTTATATCAAAGTAGAAAGATTACATACTGGGGACTTCCTATTAGTAAAGATGAAGACAGTCATCACAAAGCAATCTAAGCTGTAACCTAAATTCAGACATACATTTATTTTATGATTTTTTTCCTGTACTTCTCTTTCCATTTGTTATGGGTCTAGTAATAACAAAAATGATTTAAAATGCAAAAAAATACATTAAGTCTCATACTCAATGAGACATTACCCTTGGTTTCACTGGATCTGTTCTGTTTAGATATAGAAAACTTTGAGGATTGCTGTGGTACTCTGTTGAGTCTAGCTGCTAATTTATTGGCTTCTCTTCCTGATCCTTGAATTCTCCTTGAGTAATCTCATACACATATATGTAGGTACCACTAAATAATTTTCAAAAAACTAGTCAGTGAAAAGTGATCTACAGGAGTTCCCGTTATGGCTCAGCAGGTTAAGAACCTGACACAGTATCTATGAGGGTGCAGGTTCAATCCCTGGTCTCACTCAGTGGGTTAAGGATCCAGCATTGCTACAAGCTGCAGTGTAGGTCACAGATGCAGCTCAGATCCCGCCTTTATGTTGCTATGGCATAGACAGGCAGCTGCAGCTCCTATTTGACCCCTAGCCTGGGAATTTCCATATGGCCTCAGGTGCAGGTGTGGGGAAAAAAAAAAAAAAAAAAAAAAAAAAAAGAGAGAGAGAGAGAGAGAGAAGGAGAGAGAAAAAAAGTGATCTATAAACTTACAAGTTTCTTACCGTTTTGAAATGACAGGAACATTCAATTTTGTGAAATGTTCATTTATAGAAACAGTATCTATTGATAAGTTTAAGAAGATTAAATAATGACAGATTTTTCATTTAAAATCATAATATATTAATAAATGTTTGCCTGTATTTTAAATCAAGATTCCATTAACCAACACATGCTATGGTAGAGAGCTTTCAGGTAACATCTTTGAAAAACACCATATGAGACATTGGGAAATTTTACTCCAATGTACACATTCTCCTTACATCAGTCTTCTCATTTTCTATACCATACTTTGAAAGATAGTAAAATTGTGACAAATTTAAATAAAGATAAAAACCAGGAGTTGAATGACTCATGTACTTCACCTTAATAGCTAAACTTTGAAAATCAAATAGCAGTTAAACCCTGTGACCTTGAAATGATTGTAATGCCAATCAGCAGAAAATGAATGTCACTTTAATATAAGCAAAGAGAACTTTTTTTAAGTATGAAATCTATAAGAATTCGTGATTATAGAGATACCAGTAAAACTGGACTGTTTTCTTAATACTGAGAATAGATGGGTTTGCAATTTCAAATTTTAAGATTTGATTTTGGAAAGTAAAGATTACCAAGGTTCAATGAGTATTTTATAAGATTTTGTAAAGACTGATATTTTGCCAGGGATCAAACCTGCGCCACAGCAGCCACTGAGCTGCTGCAGGGACAACGCCTGATCCTTAACCCACTGCGCCACAGAAGAACTCCTGATATATTGCTTTCTAATATTAAAATCAACTACATGTTTAATGGATTACCTGTTCTACTTCTATATTAAGTTTACGCAAATTTAAAAGATAAAAATATCAAATAATTTAGAATAAAATATTTGGTTGACTAAAATGTACTTGCTTGGCTAATAGCTTACAAAAAATATCTCTGGTTACTGGGAAAGATATTAACTCAGTCTTTGAATAAACATTACACTATTTTTCTAAAATAATTTCATTTAACAATAAAAAACACCTATAAGTTAAAAGGAAGACACATTGGATATTCTGAACAAATTTTCTTTAACTTATGAAAAATTGATGTCTGTTTTCAAACACTTTACTGATTTTAAAAATAATATATTCATAACACATAAAACATAAAAATAAAGATCGCTTAGAAGAAACAAAGCTTGTCCATAACTCTCAATGGAAGATAGTGTATATTTACTGTATTTCTTATCACTCATTTTTTTCTGTTTCCTTTTTTTCTTTCTTTAGATAAGTTCACATTGTTTTAAATCCTAACTTTTTTCACCAGTAAACCTGAAGCCTTTTCAATAGCAGTAAATGATCTTCCAAAACACAGTTCTTAGTATCTGCATGCTATTTTGACATATAAATATACCATAATGTACTTAACCCAAAACATATTTAAAAAAAAAATCTTCAAACATATGGTCTTTTTTTCCCCTCTTAAACCTGGATGATCTATTTTCTAGTACTCTGGTGGTTTCTGATTTGCTGCAATAATTTCTCCCCATGGTGTGGTGTTTGTGTTTCTCCCCATAGTCACCAGATTGCAAGTGACTTGATCATCATACTTAAAGAATAAAGCTATACGTTTAGTTGTATAAACTAGGGAAAGGAAAATTAAAGTAAGATATAACTATATTTTTAAATTAGATCAAACTCATTCTTTGGAAACTAAACTGGTTTCATTCTTTAAAATCACATTTCATCTATTTAATAGATAAGCCTCATCACAAGAAGAACTGTGATTCTCTAGAAAGGTTATTTCTGAAATACTAAAGAAGGGCATCTAGCCCATCATTCCTGCAGAAGGGGACTAGGATGAATTATTAACTACCTTAGATGCTAAGGGACGAGATGAATCTGTTTTGTAAAGGTGACACAAAAATTAAAATATTCTGTAGTCAAGGGACACAAGGGATATTTGAAAAGGATGTTCAGACATCTGAGAGCTCTATTCAGTGATTCAGCTTTAGCAAATACTCTACCAGTCCAGTGCAATACGCTACTTTGCGATTTAGTGAAGTAGTTATAATCAAGAAGATAGATTTCACAAAATGATAAAATATTCCATCATTGTGAAATTGTCAAAACCATTCAGCAAAAAAGAATGTGGTGGATCCAGAAGAGGTTCAGTCTAATATCAATTGGCCATTTCTGTGTACACAGGCCCTTTGATTCAGGTTAGTGAAACTTTGTTGCTTTTCTTTAAATTTGAAATATACTTCAATTCTTCTTTATTCATTTTTTGATTTTAATACTGATGGTTAATTTAGGTGTCTTAACAAAACATCAACTTTAGTTTTCTTCTTTGTATTACTACAGGCTGGGCTGCATTAACAGATAGGTTTCTAAAACTGTAAGGGTTTAAATTCAAAGAAATTTTTTTTCCAGTTTATAGAACAGAAAAATGGTTGGTGGTAAGCCATCTTTAATACATGTCTTACAGTTTAGTTGTGTGGGTTTCCACCTTGGCCAAACAGAAAAGGAAAGAGCATGGAGGAGCATGGGGGGCAGTTTTCAGAGTCCTGGCCTGCAAGTGGCAAACATCACTTCCTCTCCTATTTCATTGATTAGAACTCAATTTTAAGGTCACACTAAGTAACAAGAAAGCTTAGGAAATGTGGTCTAGCTATTGCACAGAAGAAGGGGAAAAAGATATTTTTAAATAATTATCAGCTTCTTCAGAATCTTCAAAACTAAAGAACCTATATGAAGAAAATGTTTAGCTCATATCTTCTCTCTCAGCTTTCTAAACACAAATTCTTCATGACTAAATACTTAGGGATTTCAGTTTATATTAATGTTTTCAAAAGTCTGAAAATCAAAAAATCAGCATAATTTTTTTTAAAAAGGACTATTTTCCTCCTAAAACACTTCCTTTTGAAAGTATTAGCATAGGCTGAGTTTTCAAAAACCACTGTCATGTTTAAAAAGATTTATCTGAAAAGTTAAGGCTGAATCCTGACTCCCCAGAAACTGTATCATTTTTTAGGATAAAAATTTGAATTTTCTAGTTCATTTCTTCCTCTAGAAACATGAAAAAATATTCATTGCATAGTTCAGAGTTGTTGCAAAACTACTGAATTCAATCTAATGTAAAATAGAAATGCTCCATTATGGTATTCACCAAGCATGCATCTCATCTGTTTCTAGGTCTGCCAACGGTTCTGACTATAATGTGAATTTTATGGTATTTGTTAACCCCATTTTACAGAAAACTGAGATAGGAAGACTGTAGAAATTCTGACAAATCACCCAACAAGTGAGTGATAGATTTGTAGATAATTCCTTGTGTGTCTGTTTCCAAAATCCATGACATTTCCACTATACCAGGGTCTTCTTATAGAATTAATAGCTAAGATTAATATATTAGTGTCAACTATCCCTAAAACTGGAAATAGCATAGGTAACAGGTCCACAAAGTCAATTTAGTGTCTTATATCCACTGATAGATACAGGTTTAAGCCTTACTTGATTTAGGAGAGGAGGGCTTCAAAGTTTTGCCGTTTATTAAAATATTTAATCATGTAAGCAGCCCTTCCAGACATTTCTTCTCATTACTAAAATTAGGTGTTCCTAAAATCTTTGCCACTCTAGAAATGTTAATTCACTGTAGTGTTGAACAGGTGACAGGAAAATGCCTAGATGAATAATAAAAGGAGTATTTGGAAGACATTAGTAATTAATGTTAATTTGATGATAAATTTCACGTAACATGAGTTGAATAGATGGAAACTAATGAGTCAGGGGAAGAAACGAGTCAAATAAATAGCAGCCTCAAGATCTCAGTTGGCTGGAGTTCAAGAAGACAACTATTTTTTAGCATTCCAACTATATGACCAGCCAAAAAGCCAGAAATCACTTGCATCTCATTATTACATGAGAAAACTATTGACATTGGTCCAGTGTTTACCGTACTCTTCTTCCCCACCAGAGGTAACCACTAGCTATTCATGAATGGTACATTAACTGAAAATCATGTTGTGAAACAGATTCATGGAACATCTGTATATTTTGCTTCTACAAAGCAAGGAAAAAAGAAAGTAGAAATTTAAGTAGTTAAAAATACTTATGTTAACAAGTTTAAAGTATAGTATTGGGAGGATGATCCCCTAATATGTACACATCACAATCTCCAGAATCTGTGAATATTAGCTTATACGGCAACACACTTTGGACTGATTCAATTAAGGATCTTGAGACAGGGAGATTTTCCTGGATAGTTATCCTTGGTAATTCTAGGATTATCTTGGGGATTATCTTGAATAATTACCCCAAAGATTATCTGGGTTGGCCCTAAATATAATCACAAGGATCCTTAAAGAAGGCCAAAAGAATGAGGGCAGAAGCAGCAGAAGAAGATATGACAACAGAAGCAAGAAGGTAGAATGATATGAGGAGAGAGATGAGAGCCAAGAAATGCAGGCATCCTACAGAAGCTTTAAAAGACAAGGAAGCATGCTCTGCCCTCAAGCCTCCAGATAAAACCAGCCCTGGGAACACTTTTAGCCCAACGCAACTGACTTTTGACTCCTAGTCTCTGTAACGGTAAGTGAATCAATCTATTTAAATTTAATAATACAGCAATAGGAAATGAATACTCATGGAATATTAGATTCAGTTATAAGAATGAAAACGAGTTTTTCAAGGATGGAATATGGAATTATGTGATGTAAAAAAGGGCAATTTCTTTGTACAGATTTGTCAAAAACAACTTTAATCTTTATTTGACAGATGAATGGGATTTTCTGGGATGGAAGCAACATTCCTCCAGAGCATCCCACTGCCGTATGGTGTGATGGTGAGGAAGCAGAGGAGAGAATTAGGAAGGAGGGTGGAAGAACTTGATATAAAAAATAAGGAGGAAGTTCATTCATGAAAAGTATAAGGCTCATGATGTGATGTTGCTGCATCTTTCTTAGAATGGGTAAAGAACAGTAATGAACATAATCAAAAAGTGTTGTATGAAAGGAAAAACATTTTGGCTTCAGGGGAATGTGAGTTCAGGGCAGTGACTTCCTCCTGGAAAAGTATGCCTTCAAATCTTCCTGTTCTAGTAAACAAATCACTTTCCACTGACTACTGCTCCTCATTAAAGGTGAATTCAGCTTGTCCCATGTTGTCTATGTTAGCACCCATCTTCCCCAAAGCCAATTTCATCCAAACTTTTACATTAATTCACCAATTTTTTCCCATACATATCTTCCAATCTAAGCGTAACCCCTCCAGGCTTTCACCAAAAAGTTCACTTTCATAGTTCATTAGGATTCCGTGTCAAGGAGCCTCAGAAACTTTTCTTCTTTAACTCTTGGCCATTTCATTCTACATATATATATGGCTTTGAGGCCCCAGCCAGGGGTTAGGCTAAAATACCTTGGCCCCTTTGTCAATGATTTTCCTGTTTAATTTTTCCCTGGTGACTTGAGGTCAGATTTCTTGTTTCGACTTCTACCCTTAGGCTTAAAAAAAAATTTGTCCAAACTAGGTTAAATGGAGTAGATTTGTTTAAGTCTTCAAAGGTGGAGGAACCAGCAGAGTCTGTTCTCAGTTCACCTCATCTCTGATAGTGCTGCATTTCAATCCCACCCATGTCTTTTTTGTTGTTGTTGTTGTTGTTTTGTTTTTGCATCTGAAAAACCCAAACCCATAAGTGGAAGCTGAGAAAACAAATCTGATATGGCCTTTTAGAGTGCTGCTTAACTTTACTGCAGGATGCTTATGTAGATGTTCATGAAAAAGGTCTCCAGTTAATCACAGCATTTACTATGACTTGGATAAACATTTTGATCAAATTATAAAGACAATTTTGTGTGGCATGTATTACAGAATATCAGCCACTTCATCTGGGGAGTTTCACTTTACTTTTAAAGGAGAAGGTTAGTTTTATTTTTCAGGAAAAAAAGAATTCTACAGAAGCTGTCTTCTAGTCTAGTAAGGTGGCTGTTCTCTTAGGAATAACCCAGTGCATTTGGAAATGTACAGCCACATTGTTGAACCTGGTTGTTCAGTAGTAAGCTCTGGGCATTACATCCACCAAATATCTCTCTCTATTCTCTAGCATTCGAAACCAAGTAGTTTGCTCCTTTTTCAACAAGATGCTTTCATGATTTTTTACCTTTAATCTGATTTATTATTATTATTATTATCATTAGTAGTAGTAGTAACAGGATTTTATAAATGAAGATTTTTCTTCTTCACTTTATGAACCTAGAACTTTTTCAAAGTTTATCAATTTTAATAATTAAATTTACCTTCAACTTTTACATTTTTTATGCCCTGGCAATAATCTCATCTAGATTGGACAATTTTTAGTGATTTTTTTTGCTTGTTTACACTACCAGGTGATCATAAGTGGAGAAAACATGATTTTTGCAGTTGTTTATATGTTTGGTCTATTCACATTCAAGGGTTAATAAATAGGTATTTTAAAAAACTTTATTTTTTTTGGTATAAATTGTATTCCAGGAAGGATAAAAAATGATTTTTTTTTCTTTTTTGGCTGCACTCATGGTACCTAAACTATGAATCAAATATGAATAAGAGCTGTGACCTACACTACAGCTGTAGCAACACTGAAACCTAACCTACTCCACCCGGCCAGGGATTGAACTGATGCCTCCACAGAGACAAGCCAATTAACACATTGCACCACAGCGGAAACTCCCAAAATGACTTTTGGTTTTATATCAAATCAAACTGACTATTTAAGCTCTAATGATGGTTAAGATTCTATACAAAACCGTTTATGTGACTAGTTAAGTGATGGCCATACCTCCATTTAATACTGTCAGTATCAACAACAAAAACAACAACACTAGGTTTTAAACACAACCTTGAGATATGAAGATATATGAATAACACACTTTTACTCTAGAATAAAAAAAAAGCTACATCTACATATTCATGTGAAAGCATATCAAACTCTTCAAGATAAGAGGTAGTTTTGGTTTCTAATTTAAGTCTTTAGATACTCATTGCAAACTGAGAAAAAAGCACCGTATAAATTCAGGAATTTGTTGGTTGTTTGGACAAAAATATACTGTATATAGAGAAAATTTTCAAAGGGATAATACTGAATTTTGATTCATGATGGTAATCTCAACACATTTTGAAGCTATGAAAATTATCTGTAGTAGAGAAGAACACAAAAACAAATTTCCTTGAAAATACTGCTGAGAAAATATCATGACAAAAATTACACTGGAGGAAAGTGAAAAGGCATTTGTATAAAAGTGAAGCTTTAAACAATATTTTCCCTTCATGAAAGTTCATCATATTAAAGGAGCTTCTGTGATAACGAAGAGTTAAATTATTGGCAGCATGAATAGGGAAAAGCACAGATTAGGAAATGAAGAACATATCAGTTTTAAAGCATCTGTATTCCAAAGCCTCACCCAGAACAGCTAAACAACTGTACATGTCCCAGTGAATCAGCAGAATATTGATACTAAGGAAAGTATCTATGGTCAGACAGTAACATTTTTTCTTGTATCATAAGTGTGCAATATATTAGGGGGTCAAAGTGTTTCTTCAGATTCATTACTTATAACAGGAATGTTAATTCTGTGTATTCTGTTCTACATATTCAATAGGACTATTAAATAATTATGTGTATACAATCTTAAGCAGATGAATGTACTGTGCCATGCTCCAGACATTAACATTTATTGAATGACAAATTTTAATCTCATTAAAACTGTGAATGAAGAGGCTAAGATATATGCCACTGATTATGAAAAATTGATTTATATTCTAGGGCTACTGCACTTATCTCTAATGCCCTAATGCCACTGTCGTCCTTATTTCACTTCTTTGCAGTACCCGTTATAAAATGAGTTAATCTTGTTTCTAGATCCTGACATAATGCTTGACATATGGTTAGTATCTGGTATTTCTATATGCATATGTACATATGTAATGTATAGTGATATATAATGCATTAGCTATCTTATATAATAAACATAATTGTTATTTAAGATTTTAATATATAATATCATTAATATGTTAAAATTATATAATATATATAATAATTTTTGAATGCTTCAGAATAAGTAGTGATTATGACACTTTCATGTTTTCTACTAAGGTTTATAATTGACAATAAGGTATATCAGGACACAGTGGTCCCTCATAAGATGGTATTATATCATTTCAGAAGACCTAATTATTCCGATTAAAATGATAATAAGAGTAGTTACTAATATTAGGAGTCTTTTCTTTGCCCATAACACTGAGCTAACTATTGCAAAAATCATTGCCAATGCCCAATTATAGCATCTAAGTTATTCCTTTATAAATTTTGCTGAAACATTCACACATACTTCCCCAAAATACATGTCTATTTTAAATATTGCCTTATGAATTATGCCTACATTTTTATTTTGGTACAGAGTATATTCAACTTAGTCAATGTTCTAAACATTACTAACTTTCCTAGTAAAGTACAATGCCATTCACCCATTTTCTTACATGAAATTAGCAATTTATTTAGACAGCAAATCTCTTACTTGACACCACAAGATTTGTGAATATAACAGAGTTATAAAAATGACAAAAGTGAAATTATAGACCAAAAATTTGAGCAAAACACCCACAGATTGTTTAGATAACACTACATATTTTTAAAGCATATTTATGGATGTTGAATATCACAATGTAAATTAGATAGGAAAATAAATATGTAGTTATTCTATAGCTATTGCATTTACATAAAAGGAGAGTAAGACATATATCCAGAATCCTAGAGCTCAAGACAAGAGACCCAAGTAAAATCTGTCTTTCTCTAACTATACTCAAACACACTTTCCACTGTGCCATGGAAACTCACAATCACCCCCAATCATCTGTCTTTCTCTAACTATACTCAAACACACTTTCCACTGTGCCATGGAAACTCACAATCACCCCCAATCATACTCACACTAGAGAGAGATAATATAGTTTAGCCATAGATATTTTTAATTCAAAATAATATATGTATCATGGAAGACTATAATTATTTAGCATCACGGAAGACTATAAAATGAAATCTAGTAGCCTTCCAGGTAGCTCTCATTTTTAGCTCAAATTTTTGCAGTAATGACTCTTGAATGTTTATTTCATTCACTTTTAGGGAGTGATATTTCAAACCAAGGAGTAGTATTAAATCTCTAACTTCCTATCTTTAACTCACATTGCTCTACATACTGTCTTATTTTCTCTTTTCCAAATTAATTTTAAATTTTTGTTATTTTGGCAATTATTAGGTAAATCATGCAATAAGATTATTAGATTTTCTTTTCTCATGTATTAAATTTTATGTATTTATGAATATCAACTTCATTTCAAAAATTGTAATAGCTACATAGCATTTTATATTAATGACATAGATGATTTACTATTATTCTAATTTAAAATTATTTCAAATTGTTACAAATGGCTCTTTACAGGTGCACAGATAAAAATATCCAGGACTTATAGTAAGAGTGGAATAGGGGGTTCTAACTCTCTTTACATTCCTATAAAAATGAATCGGTGTCTACTTATAACACGTGTTCTTAGTCTCTCACACTGACTTGCATTTGTCCATATCTGCTGCTTATCGCCAAGAACTCTAAGAACACAAATGAATATAGCAGGTGTTCTCTCTGAAATTCTACAGGCTTCCAATCGTCTGCATTTTAAGCTGGTATCAGCATTTGTTATTTTTGTCATTTTTGTGTCTATGTTCTCATTGTACCCAGAAATTATTATACTTATTTTAAATAGTTTTACCAGTTTATGACCTCCTTTTCAGAAGATAAGCAAAACTCTTTGAAAAGACCAATGGTGGGTAAGAAAATTTTAACCCACTCTAAATATCTCTATTTCTACTTCAAATTCACCTCTCCACAAATTTTCCTTCCTTTTTTTCATTTTAGTATGTATATTTAATTATCAAACATTGTATCTGTATCTGTTTCCCTCTCTCTCCATCTCCCTCTCTCATGGCATAGCAGGTTAAGGATGCAGAGACGTCTCTGCAGTGGCTTGGGTCACTGCTGTGGCACAGGTTTGCTCTCTATACATACAATATATTGAAATATATATGTATATTGACTGGGCCATAAAGTATCCATAAGTTGAGCAAAATATTATTCTGTGCATTTCTGAGTACCGCAAAAGTATGATTTCAGTTTTAGACTACCACCATAAAGTGAATTTCACAATAAAGCAAGTCACATAAAGTTTTTGGTTTCCCACTGCATATAAAAGTTATGTTTACACTACACTGTAGTCCATAAAGTATGTAATGGCATTATGTTTTAAAAAAGTATAACTCTAATTTAAAAATATTGTACTGCTCAAAAATCTAACCATCATTTGAGTCTTCATGAGGTGTAATGTTTTTGCATTAGTAACATCAAAGATCACTGATCACAGATTGCCATAACAAACAGAGTAGTGAAATATTGCTTTGAATATTGCAAAAATAATCAAAATGTAACACAGAGACACAAATTGAACAAATGCTATTGGGAAAAAATGGTGCCAGCAGACTTGGTCCACACAGCTTTTAATTTGTAAAAAATGCATTATGACTAAACATACATATATTTATATATATACATACACAAACATAATATGTAGCTAATTCTGATATTTCATTATTTTATCTTTTCCTAAGTTTGAAACAAGTATAATATTTTCAATTATCTTAGTTTCTTAATATGTTGTACAATACATAACATTATAAAATATATTGTTTTGTACAATGTGATAGTTATCAATTTGACTGGGCCACAGAGTACCTACAGAGTGGGTAAAATATTATTCTGGGTGTTTCTATGAGAGTGTTTTTAAGTGAGATTAACATTTAAATCAGTAAACTGAGTAAAGCTATTGTCCTCCTTTATGTGGGTAGGCCTCATCCAATCAATTGAAAACCTAAATAGGTACAAAAAAGGTGACACTCTCCTGAGGAAGAGAGAGTTTTCCAGCCTGTCTCCCTCTGAACTGAAACACCGGCTCTGTTCCTGTCTCCGAACTTTAACAGAAACATTGGCTCTTCCTGGATCTCCAGCCTGCCAGCCTTCAGGATAGAACTACACCACTGGCTCTCCTGGTTCTCAGGCCTTTTGACTCAGAGGGGTCATAAACTAGCCATCGGCTACCTTGGACTTGCCTACTCACCCTACAGATCTGCGGACTAGTTAGCCTCCATAATCGTGAGCAAGTTCCTTAGAATAAATATCTTAATTGTAATAATAATTATTAATAATAAAGGAATGGTAGTTATTCAATATGTTACCAATTACTTATAAATTGACTAATTGTATTGATAACAATAATAATAACTATTATAAAGGGAATTCCTTTAGTGAATTGGCTCAGTAATTACACTGATTACAGAGTCTGGCTAGGCCTAAGATCTGTAGGATAAGTTGGCAGGCTAGACACCCAGGACAGTCTATATATACTAAAATCATTCCCCACAGTTATCAAATTTTTATGTTAATTTCTTTATGAATAAAAATATTTTTTCAATTTTCAGATGAAAAGTATTTTCCTTTGAACCTTAATTAGACTTTAATCAAAATTAAAATGAATTTTAACCTTTTTATAGCCTTCCAAAATTTTAATATTAGATTATGCTTTATCTCATTATTTAACAGGGTGTTAATGTTAGTCTCTATATAAGGCAGTATAAATTTTTCAGTTACTTGCATTTACAGTTAAGTATATTTCTAAGTATTTTATTTGCTGTTACTGGAATCTTTTTCTCGTCTCTTTTATTTTAAATAAATTAAAATGTAAATATATAGCTAAACCCCCAGATATTGCCTTTTTTCCCCCAGCTGTTTCCTTTTTAACATTTACCATTTTTTAAAAAATCTCTGGTTTGAATCATATATAATTTCTGCTACTGTTGGACAAAAAGGTCAAACATAAGCAATTTCATATGGCTTAATTTTAGAAGAATAAAATTAAGTAATAGAATATTATTTTGAGGCTTTTAAACATATGTAAAGGCTACCAGAAAATGAGTTGTTCTTTGAAAATTACTTCTAAAAAATATGAAGTTCAATATTATTTTGGTGAGACAGCTATGTTGATATGAATAGATACAGTCATTTGAATGTCTCTGATGCATTCTCACATGAATAAGCTAATGTTTACTCATGCGTTCCTTTACCAAGAAGTAGCTGTTAGCTTGTCTGCCATCCCTTAGCTCTCCAATATTCTGTAATGAGCTCAATTCTTCATATTCTCATAAAGAGTCCAACTGAGAATTTCCCTATAGAAGAGCACTTTGAAACAGATTGTTGAATTATGGTATATGCAACTTCTCAACCCCACCAGTTATTTCTAAATTGCTTTCCAAAGAAATGTACTGATCACTGTCCCATTAATAATATGTAATAGTTTCATTTTACCCCAGCCAACATTGTTGTAATCAGATATTAACTTTTGCAGGCTAATAGATATAAAAATACAATTTATTGTTTTTGTTTTAATTAACAGCTACCTAATTACCTGTAAAGCTGGGTTTACTGGCCATCTGGCTTCAATCTTCCTTGAACTGTCTATGTACAACACTTATCTATTATTCTATTTGCTTACGTTTCTCTTAGTGGTATCTATCTCTTAGTATATCCTCTGTTATAGTAGTTTGATTTTATATATATATATATATATATATATATATCCACACACATATAGGCATTTGATGTATACACACATAATTGATATACATGTATATTCATATATACTTAAATATGGCCTTCTATTCTGAAACTTAAAAATATCCCTGCTGTATACACTCATCTATATTCTTATTTTACTAAATGCTAAATAATAATAATAATGGGAACTAAAATCTTATTTAAGATCATAGAGAATATCCTAAATAATTTAGAGCTTTTCTTTTTATGCTTAGGTCCTAATCATTCTGAAAATAGCTTTGATAAGATATAACCTAGATATTTACTCATTTTTATATATGCAAGGCCAATTACTGGTATCATTAATTAGTCCATTTTTAACTTACTTATTTGTAATGCCACTTAGTGTAGTGTTATTTATTCAACTTAAGACATACAGTTATTAGACCAAAAAAGATAAGACAAAAATTCAGGATATTTCATTAAAAAGCTACTTCCATGCTAAAGATGTCTTGTTTTCTACAGAAGGAAGTTCCTTAAAAATCACTGGCCTGTGTATCCAGTTCCAACCACATCTCTCCCATTACTCTCTTTTCATTAAACAAATTAAGCTTACTATTGCAACATTTAAATACAGGCTTTTGTCCTACACTGTTAAGTATGTGTGAGATGAAGGAACTTCATCCCTCTTCTGATGAGGAATTCCAGGGATCGCAACAGCCAATAAGAAGGCTGAGATTTCCAGGAGAGTCTGATGCAAGTTTTTTCTAAGTGAGAGTGGCACCTAGGCACTAGTGTATCACTTGTCCTTTCAGGGAAAAGTTGTATCTGTCTGACTGGCAGTACCTTCTTTGGCTGGGACCAGCAGCCTTGGAAAATATTTGGACAGCAATAGTGGGTTGACTTTGTCCTAGTCTATACATATAAATAAAATATCTCACTCTTAATTCAAAGAAACCATTGAGAGCCTTACTCTTCCTCTTGCCAAACAGTGTCATAAAATTATATTTATCAGAGATGCCATTTCTTTCATGACAGAAATTGTTCAATAATCCCAGATAGTGGCTAAGATATATTTTCCTGTTGAGGAGTCTTTTGATTGAGTTCTGGCCAATGGAATCTGTGTGGAGTTATGTATACATTACAAGGTTTCCCTCATAAATACCTCTTTTTCACATTTTCTTTTCTTCTCCCTATTAGCTGGAAACAAAAGATTCAGAGTATCCACGAAATCTGAGAAATACAAGATAGAAGCAGGCCTGAACTGATGAATCTCCACATGGATGTCTGCCTGACAAACATGTTACATTGTAAGTAGGTAAAGAATTCACTTCTATCATATTAAGCCAATGAGAATAGCATTCCCCTTATTTATACACTTTATATGCTGAGAAAACCCTCCCTCACGAATAAGCAAAGAAAAATTACAAGTCACATACCAAGAGCTATTAACATTAATAAAAGAGGAAATTCTGAGAGGTGGCACCTATTGAAATAGACAGATGACAGATAAGAACCTTTGGAAAGAATAAAGATAATTAATGAGATTGCATCTAATTTAAAAGATCTTCTGGGTCTGAAGAAGTATCATTTCCAATTTTAAATATTTAAAAGAAAGCAGAACTTAATGCAATAATGGTCATTGGTGCACATATATTACTGCACTGAAAGGTCACATAAATGAAGAAGTCAGAGAGAATTATGTTCAAAGAGAATATGAAAAAGATCAGACATAATAATGTGGGACAGTGTGAGAAAAAGGTAAGCTAAATTGCTTGACAATGGAAATGATAAGAATGCCAGGTAAAAAATGAACAGAGAACTATAATCAGAGAAATTCCTTTTTTCTCATTTTTTTAATTACTCAAATGAATTTATCACATCTGTAGTTGTATAATGATCATAACAATCTGATTTCACAGGATTTCCATCCCACAGCCCAAGCACATCCCCCCACCCCCTGAACTGTCTCCTCCGGAGACCATAAGTTTTTCAATGTCTGTGAGTCAGCATCTGTTCTGCAAAGAAGTTCAGTCTGTCCTTTTTCAGATTCCACATGTCAGTGAAAGCATTGGATGTCGGTGTCTCATTGTATGGCTGACTTCCCTTAGCATGGTAGTTTCTAGGTCCATCCATGTTGCTAAAAATGCTGGTATTTCGTTCTTTTTGATGGCTGAGTAATATTCCATTGTGTATATGTACCACATCTTCTGGATCCACTCCTCTGTCGATGGACATTTAGGTTGTTTCCATGTTTTGGCTATTGAAAAGAGTGCTGCAATGAACATTGGAGTACATGTGTCTTTGCGAGTCGTGGTTTTCTCTGGATAGATGCCCAGGAGTGGAATTGCTGGGTTAAATGGTAGTTCCATGTTTAGTTTTCTGAGGAATCTCCAAACTGCTTTCCACAGTGGTTGCACCAATTTACAATCCCACCAACAGTGTACGAGGGTTCCTTTTTCTCCACACCCTCCCCAGCACTTATTGTTTGTAGATTTTTGGATGATGGCCATTCTGGCTGGTGTAAGGTGGTAACTCATTGTGGTTTTGATTTGCATTTCTCTAATAATGAGTGATGCTGAACATATTTTCATGTGTTCCTTGGCCATCTGTATGTCTTTTTTGGAGAACTGTCTGTTTAGATCTTCTGCCCACTTTTTGATGGGGTTGTTTGTTTTTTTGATATGGAGCTGCAGAGGTTGTTTATAAATTTTGGAGATTAATTCCTTGTCAGTTGATTCATTTGCAAAGATTTTCTCCCATTCTGTGGGTTGTCTTTTTGTGTTGTTTAGGGTTTCCTTTGCTGTGCAGAAACTTTGAAGTTTGACTAGGTCCCATTTGTTTATTTTTCTGAGAAGATGTTGCTGTCGTTTATGTGAGAGAGTGTTTGGCCTGTGTGTTCCTCTAGGAGTTTGATAGTGTCTAGTCTTATATCTAGGTCTTTAATCCATTTGGAGTTTCTTTTTGTGTATGGTGTTAGGGAATGTTCTAATTTCATTCTTTTCCATGTGGCTGTCCAGTTTTCCCAGCACCACTTATTGAACAAGCTGTCCTTTCTCCATTGTATAGTCTTGCTTCCTTTGTCATCGATTAGTTGGCTGGAAGTGCATGGGTTGAATTCTGGGCTTTCTATCCTGTTCCACTGATCTATATGTCTGTCTTTGTGCCAGTACCATGCAGTTTTGACGACTGTTGCTTTGTAGTATAGTCTGAAGTCCGGAAGCCTGATTCCTCCAGCTCCATTTTTCTTTTTCAGGATGTCTTTGGCTATTCTGGGTCTTTTGTACTTCCAAACAAACTTTAAAATATTTTGTTCAAGTTCTGTGAAAAATGTCCTTGGTAATTTGATAGGGATTGCATTGAATCTGTAGATTGCCTTGGGTAGTATAGTCATTTTGATAATATTAACTCTTCCAATCCACGAGTATGTTCTATCTTTCCATCTATTTGTGTCATCTTTGATTTCTTTCATCAGTGGCTTGTAGTTTTCAGAGTACAGGTCTTTTGTTTCTTTACGTAGGTTTACTCCTAGGCATTTTATTTTTTTGGATGTGATGGTAAACGGGATTGCTTCCCTAATTTCCTTTTCTGCTTTTTCATTGTTAGTATATAGAAACGCTATTGATTTCTGTGTATTGATTTTGTATCCTGCAACTTTGCCAAATTTGTGGATAAGCTCTAACAGTTTTCTGGTAGAGTCTTTAGGATTCTCTAGGTATAGTATCATGTCATCTGCAAATAGAAATAGTTTTACTTCTTCCTTTCCAATTTGGATTCCTTTTATTTCTTTTACTTCTCTGATTGCTGTGGCTAGGACTTCCAGAACTATATTGAAGATTAACGGCGAGAGAGGACATCCTTGTCTTATTCCTGATCTCAGTGGGAATTCTTTCAACTTTTCACCATTGAGAATGATGTTCGCTGTGGGTTTGTCGTATATGGCCTTTATCATGTTGAGGTAGGTTCCCGCTATGCCCATTTTCTGAAGGGTTTTTATCAGAAATGGGTGTTGGATGTTGTCAAAGGCTTTTTCCACATCTATTGAGAGGATCATATGGTTTTTATTCTTCTGTTTGTTAATGTGGTGTATCACACTGATGGATTTGCGGATATTGAAGAACACTTGCATCCCTGGGATAAATCCCACGTGATCATGATGTACAATCCTTTTAATGTATTGTTGGATGTGGTTTGCTAGTATTTTGTTGAGGATTTTTGCATCAATGTTCATCAGTGAATTTGGCCTGTAGTTTTCTTTTTTTGTGGAATCTTTGTCTGGTTTTGGTACCAGGGTGATGGTGGCCTCATAGAATGAGTTTGGGAGTATCCCTTCTTCTGCAATTTTTTGAAATAGTTTCAGAAGGAGAGGTGTTAACTCTTCTCTAAATGTTTTGATAGAATTCGCCTATGAAGCCATCTGGTCCTGGACTTTTGTTTGTTGGAAGTTTTTTAATCACAGTTTCAATTTCAGTTCTTCTGATGTGTCCATTTATCTTTTCTATTTCATCTTGGTTTAGTCTTGGGAGGTTGTATTTTTCTAAGGATTTGTCCATTTCTTCTAGGTTTTCCATTTTATTGGCATATAGTTGCATATAGTAGTCTCTTATGGGCCTTTGTATTTCTGTGGTGTCCGTTGTTACTTCTTTTTCATTTCTAATTTTATTGATTTGAGTCCTCTCTCTTTTTTGCTTGATAAGTCTGGCTAAGGGTTTATCAATTTTGGTGATCTTGAGAAATTCCTGTATTCCATCGAAATCAGTATTTATAGACTGTAAAATACATTATTATTTTATACACCTTTCATATAAAACAGGGAAAATTACTGGATTTATTTATGCCAGCAGAGAGGTATAATAATGCAGGAGTTCATACCTAGCTTCTACTTCTGCTGTGTGATCTCTTTTACAACAAGGTTTTTTTCTTCTGTGATATATGAATAGTCATATAATCTATCTCACGGGAACTTTATAATATTTAAATGCAATAATATGTGTAAGTACTTAATCCAATGATCTAGAACACAAGATGCCTACAAAACTTTTGTTATTTTTATAATGCACCCACAGACACATATATCATGTAACTATCATGTAAGTTAATGAAGAATGAGAATCAAGCTCAACCTTCCTGGAAGCCTCCAGGGAGTGGAATAATGGAATAATATTGGTGAGTAAAAAAATCCAGAATCCAAGAGGATTTAGGTAGGATAGAATATGGACTCTGACCTGGGTGATTCAAAATAGGCCATTTATTGTTACCAAAAATAGGAGGCTTGTGATCAAACAATGAAGATACCTGCAGATACCAGAAGAATGCTCCTTGGAGCATCTCCCCATAACCTTCTTCCCATGCAAATAAGGCATCCTAGCCTGAAACCAATCAGAGGATCCAAATGTGCCCCTTATGCACCATAGCATGGGGGGTTGGGTAAGGAAATTAGTGGGCATGGAGCAAGAGAATAGGGGTCCCCAAAAAGGTCCATGATATAGCAATATCAGGAGAAACTGCAGCCAGTGCCAGTCCCTACCCACGGCAGCTTGGTCTCTCTGAGGGCATAAATAAAACTTGCTGTACACTGCTACCTGACTCTTGATTGAGACCTCTGAGGCAACTGGCAGGAGTATTTTTCACTTGGGGCACCCACCTTAAAAGAGCCCAGGCAGAGCTGCTACACGGAGGTGTCAGTTCAAGGGGCCTGCTCCCATCCTGAGCTATTTGCTCCTGCATAATGAAATCTGCTGGCTCTATCCTGGTGCCACTACCATGCTTCTTGGCTTGCCACCTCAAAATCCTTGTTGTGTAGGCAAAGACTGGGAGAGGTAGTGCAAAGAAGATGAACCTAACAGTACCATGCTTTGTGTAGAACATAAAGTCATATTTTGAAATACATGATTATTCAGAAAATATATAATGATGTTCTACATTTGAGAACACAGTTGAGACAGAATATAACCAAATTAAGAAGGAATCCCTTCTGAGACTGTGGCATAGGCCGGCAGCTACCACTCTGATTCAGACTCTAGCCTGGGAACTCCCACATGCCCCAGGTGCAGAGAAAAGGCAAAAAAAAAAAAAAAAAAAAAAAAAAAAAAAGAAGGAATTTCTTACTTTCTGGATCTCCATTCTATCTGAAATGCTCTCTTCCCCAGTTCTACACACTCATGACTCAATGTTTAGTTTCTGTTCAAACACCTTCTCCTTAGAAACCTATCTAATATTTCTATCATACTGATAGGGATGGAGTAGGATAGTTACACAGGTAGTTGGAGAAGTCCCAATAAGGGACCATAGATAGGGAAACCTAGGGAACTTTGGGAGATCAGTCAAGAAAGCCATCAGAAGAAGCAGGCTTGTTTAACTAATAAAAGCATGAGATATGCCTCAGGTCATTAAGGGAAAGATAAAATGAGACCTGCATTCAAATTCAGACCAAGGGCAAGGGTTTAAGGACCCCTTCCACTGATTTGAATAAGCACCTTGACAGTCCTAGTTTGACCTTACAGAGTCAAATGCTCTCTTACCAGTTATGAAGAAGGAGTTACTACTCCTTTAAGAAAGCAGCAGTCTTTTCCCACTTCTGCTTCCTTGGATTATAAGCATGTAGCTCAACTGACCCTTGAGGCAGAACCTCCTTGCCCGTCAGTTTGTATCTTTCACAAGTGCCTTATCTTAATAAATATATTTTTTTGACTCTCACTTTGTCTCTCACAGAATTCCTTCTGTGCTGAGGCACAACAAATCTGAACCTTAGTAAGTCCAGACACTGGGTGAGTGATTCTAATTTAAAAATCATAGGTTCAAATCCCAGTCTGGCTTCTGGCTAGGTTCAAGCCTTAAGTGCTGTCAGTTTTAATACTAATTGCTTTCCATTCCTTTAGACTGTTTTTTAATAAAATTAAACATTATCTAAATTTAAGAATTTTGTTTTCTTATTTATTGCAATCTTTGTTATCACCTTATTATTATTATTATTATTATTATTATTACTATTTTTGTCTTTTTGCCTTTTCTAGGGCCGCTTCCATGGCATATGGAGGTTCCCAGGCTAGGGATTGGATTGGAACTGTAGCCACCGGCCTACACCAGGGCCATAGCAACGCGGGATCCGAGCTGCATCTGCAACCTACACCACAGCTTACGGCAATGGTGGATCCTTAACCCACTGAGCAAGGCCAGGGATAGAAGCCTACAACCTCATGGTTCCTAGTCAGATTCGTTAAACACTGTGCCACGACGGGAACTCCTTACCACTTTAACACATAGTCCTTTATAGAGGTTCAATAAATATTCATTGCATTATCTCTGCATGCATCAATAAAAACTGTGATTTCAAAATTGCAGAAGACAAATGATAGTGATAAATGGTGCATAGTTATTTGAAAATATATAAACAGCAAAATAAAAATACTGGGATTTGTGTAGCCCTACACAGTCATTCTGCTTATATATACTACATATCTTACCATGAATATAAATTCTACTTTCA
Source organism: Sus scrofa (assembly GCF_054392235.1). Lineage (NCBI taxonomy): Eukaryota > Metazoa > Chordata > Mammalia > Artiodactyla > Suidae > Sus > Sus scrofa. The sequence continues at coordinate 181,897,947 of NC_139383.1, read as the reverse complement.
TTTGTTTGATCAACAAATATGCAATGACTTCTGTGTGCCATGAAGCATTCCAGGAGCTTGGATCAGTGAACGAAACAGAGAAGCTACTTGTCCCATCAAACTCAAATTCTAGTTGAGAGAAGACATAAACAAATAATAAACAGAATAAGTTCTATATATATTTATTAAAGTAGAAAGGTCTATAAAGAGAATTTAGGATGACTCAGAAAAAATTTGAAACTATAAAAAAGAATAGGAAGTACTTAACTGCACCAGTAGTCCTATATATCTTAAGTAGAAAAAGAGTGCAATAATTTGTTGTAAAATAGTCAATTATGCAAAAAAGTCTGAGGAAGAATGCTTTCTGTTCAAGTTTTATCTGCTATCTCTTGGGAAGATTCTGTATAATCCTACCAATTATAATGAAAATCTAAAAGGGCATAAGAAAAAAAGTGAAGGGTTAAAAATAATAAACGGCATCTGGCACTTTAGAGGACTTGGAGGTTGGGAAAAAACAAAAGGATGAGTGGAGCATATTTTCTAATATTGTACACACCAAATTCCCTGATATTCAGAGATGCAATTTTTGCAAGTGGGAATCAACTGAAAATAGTTCTTGTTAAGTGTTTTTAGTTTTTCTAATTAGATTGCATTTGATGCTACCACTGTGTTGCCTCTTGGTGGCATGCCACTTACCTTGTCATCACTGACCAGGGTTATATGAGAGAGGCGACAACTTGGTGTTGCCATGATTAAACACATATGTGGAGATACAGGGCCCAAATGGCCACTGTTTTACAGATTCAGGAGGGCATTTTCCCACCAGCCTGATAATGATAATATCATTCAGAAAATGATTAAATTATCTGAATATAAGAAAATCTAGTATATCCTTCATCAATGATATGACGGTTTAGATTGGGAAGGACATATTTCAAAACTTTACAGGATTAATGAACACCACATCTTTCATAAAGTTTAACCAGGGTTTTTGAATGAATTTTATAAATATAGTTTAACACTGAACTAAATTTGCCAAACTTCAAAACACTGATAAAGGAGAAAATTTCCATCCATTCTCATCATATTGGAGGTGATAAAGTACTAAAGAAAAAAGAGTATGTATTAAAAATAAAATGTGGGGAGTTCCCGTTGTGGCGCAGTGGTTAACGAATCCGACTAGGAACCATGAGGTTGCGGGTTCGGTCCCTGCCCTTGCTCAGTGGGTTAACGATCCGGCGTTGCCGTGAGCTGTGGTGTAGGTTGCAGACGTGGCTCGGATCCTGCGTTGCTGTGGCTCTGTCGTAGGCCGGTGGCTACAGCTCCAATTCAACCCCTAGCCTGGGAACCTCCATATGCCGCGGGAGCGGCCCAAGAAATAGCAACAACAACAACAACAACAACAACAACAACAACAAAAGACAAAAGACAAAAAAAAAAAAAAATGTGGTTTAGTATTCTATTTTCCACAAAATAATTGAATAAATGAAGTTCCTATACTTAACATATACAATAAAATACACTTTAGTTTACTTCTGTGATACTGACAACAGGTAAATTACTGAAGTGTGAGTCAAATTTTATTCTGTAACATTATGACATAGAATTTCTGTAGGTTATTTGCATATATGATTGAAGGGAAAAAAAAAAAAACTAACGTTATTATCAAATTCCCCATAGGGTACAAAATATTATTTCCTGTTATTCTTCCTATTGTAGATGGACAGTGAATAGTTTGTGCCTAATATAAAACAAGTTATGAACATGACTGAATTTCTTTTTTAAAATACAAAATTACATTACCTAAAGTAGAAAATCAATTAAGGAAATATATTTCCCTTTCTTCGGACTATAAATCATATGTATTTAGTCACTTTTCTTTAAAAAAATCACACATCTTTTCCTTCAGTTTAAAAATACAAGAACTAGAGTTCCTGTTGTGGCTCAGCAGGTTAACAATCTGACCAGTATCTATGAGGATGTGGGTTTCATACCTGGCCTCGCTCAGTGAGTTAAGGATCCATTGCTGCCACATGGCTTAGGTTGCAACAAAGGCTGGCTCAGATCTGGTGTTGCTGTGGCTGTGGTGTAGGCCTGCAGGTGCAGCTGCAATTCAACTGCTAGCCTGGGAACTTCCATAAGTTTCAGGCACGACCCTAAAAAGAAAAAATATATATATATAAATAAGAGGATTATTTGAGATGTGATAAGGAGAAGAAGATGCTCTTAAAAAAGTCTTCTGAAGGTAAGTCTATTCTTGAAAGTTTTTGTTTAAATCATACATCAAGTTGGGCAAAAACAAATGATTCTATCATTCTATTTACTATGTGTGCATTAATGAGATTGAGGGTCTGGGAGTTTGGATGAACTCTTCACCCAAACAAAAGAATTGTGCAAGAAGTTCTTTTCTGCTTCACAGATTATTTGGGAAGAATTTCAAAAGCTGTTTCACATACTTTCCTGAAAATTTTAACTGCATAATGATGAAAAAATATACATTAACTAATTCTTTACTGACTCTGAAATAAATGTATTTTATAAAGTTGAAAGACGTGAATCTAGCCAGTTTAAATAATGTTAAATAATTCTTGCCAAGAAGTATTAAAGTTAGTGATGCTTAATTCGTTCAGAATTTAACATTTTTCAGATTTATAAGTAAACTTATAAACAGCACTGTTTATGTACTTGCACAAAGAAACTTTCCTCATAGAGATTTTTACAGTACATAATAAAACATATATATGTAAAATGCCCAGTGAAAGGCAAAATAATCACTTTAATATATACTATATGTTATTATGTTATTTAAATATTGGATAAAAACAAGAGATAAATTTAATGAACTTGGTAGCATATTTTATGTTCTATTTCTTCACTCTTGAAGTTTTTCTAGATAAGAAAGCCATTTTTGTCATCTTTATTTCAATTCTAAGAGATATTAGTCTCCACAAGCCCACATACATATCTTTTTTAAATTTAAAGAAAAAAATTTTTTTTTAAACTTATGGCTGCACCCACAGTATATGAAAGTTCCCCAGCCAGGGATCAGATCTAAGCTGCAGCTGTGACCTATGCCACAGCTGTAGCAATGACAGATTCTTAACCCACTGCACCAGGCCACAGAATGAACCTGTGTCTCTGCAGCGACTGGACTGTGGCAGTCAGATTCTTAACTCACTGTGCCACAGGAGGAACGCCTAAAAATTTTTTTGAAAAGAGAATAATATAAAGCTACAAGTATTGAAACAGGTCAGAGTGCCCTGAGGTATTCAGGAAATAGGAAGGTTTTTGTTTTGTTTTTTCATGAAGGATTTAAATATTTATTTGTGAATATAAGACCTCTAATTCTTCCTGATACTCATCTTAATTTTTGTTTTGTTTTTTAATGAAGGATTTAAATATTTATTTGTGAATACAAAATCTAATCCTTCTTGATACTCATCTTAATTTTTCACTTCAGAAACACTTGGTTTGTACAAATCCTAGTTTTCATTCCAGCAACTTATTTAGCATTAAATAAAAGTCATCCATTCAAAAGGGATTTCTCTTTTTTCCAATCCAACATAGTGACTTAAAATAACAGGAAGTTTACATAATCTCATGGTAGCAGTTGAACTGGTCTGTTTTTCTGTCATCCTATAAAACTTCACTGATATCTTTGGCTGAGTCTTGTTCAAGGACACCTGCTCTGGACACTTTTAACAAACCCTCCTTTTCCTGCTCTCACATTTATTGTTCTCCTCTCTCATAGGACTCAGGACCTGAATACTCAGCTATATTCTCTGAAAATTACTAGATGATTTGTTTCTTCACAGTTGCAATCTAAACCAACCGGGTAATTACATGAGATAAATTAGTAATTATGGCATCAATGTTCTCTGTGGACACTGATTTAACCTCAGTTGTTCCTAAGCTTGGAACTCACCAAAAAACTCATATAGCTTGGTCTAACTATTTGTTTATTTAATTTTAAAGATCCATCAGGCACTAGGGAAGTAGAGTTTTAGAAAAAGTTGCATAATTCTATGTAGTGAATTTTAAAAATAGACATATAAACACAAACACATTTTTACATAGGCTTCTTCTACATATTTGCATAAGCAAAGATGAAACTGTCTAAGAACACACTCTTGGAACAATGGGACATTGGACAACTTATTTATACCTTAGGTGTTTTTATATTTTATTTATACCTTAATATTTTATTTATTTATTTATTTATTTATTTATTTATTTATTTATTTACTGTCTTTCTGCATTTCTTTGGCTGCTCCCACGGCATGTGGAGGTTCCCAGGCTAAGGGTTGAATTGGAGCTGTAGCCACCGGCCTACACCAGAGCCACAGCAACGCGAGATCTGAGCCGCATCTGAAACCTACACCACAGCTCATGGCAATGCCAGATCCTTAACCCACTGAACAAGGCCAGGGATCAAAGCTGAAACTTCATGGTTCCTAATCGGATTCATTAACCACTGAGCCATGACGGGAACTCCATATTTTTATATTTTTAAAGTACACCAAACATACTGCTTTCACAATAAGAAAAATTCAAATGTTGAATATTTTACTATACCTATGCATAATTTGTTTTATCAACCAAGCTGTGCTGGTAGCATTCAATCAAAGAGAAACCTTACATATTCTTACCAATATCTTTAATTCCCAGACTCTGAGTCCTAGGCTATGTCATAGCTTTTTTGGAAATATTTAGCAACAAAATTCCAGTTTTCTTTAATGACAAAACATCACTGTCTCATCCAAATAAGGCTTATTCATCTCTCTCATTTAATATTCATTTTAGATATAGACATCTTCAGTTTGCAACAGAGATGAGGAATCTAGCTCCTGGTTAAAAAACTTCTGTGTGATTTTTCAGGCCACATCACCGGCATCAACAAAGCTTTCTCTGGCAGCTGCCCTTCTCACAACAGACTCAGTGCAGTCTCTGAAAGGTGTTGAGTCAAGGACACAGGCCTCTCTGGATAGTCATTGTCTTTGTATATTTACATTCCTGGTTCAGGCACTGCATTCCTAGGTCTTTTATCTGAGGTTTCCTTGAAGATGGCTATCATAAGGCTTTCTTTTAGGGAGAGAAAGAAGAAATCTTGGAGACATTTCCACATTCTGACTCAGAAGTCAGTACTCTTCTACTCCTGGCCCTTCCCTTTGTCTCCATAACACTGCTGGAGCCTTTTGCTCAGGAATTCCTCAAAATATAAGATAGCCACCTCTATATCTGTGCTCATGCACCCGACCTTCCACCTCAGTACCCTTCCATGTGAAAAGAGAACAAGGGATGGAGCTTTGAGTTTTAGATTCTTGCTTAACACCCTGTCAGTAAGGAATTAAGGACTGAATTTTTTCATTTATGATTTGATACTTAATCAGCTACTCTGACACTTGGCAACCCAGCCCTCTCTTTTTCCAAGCTCAGCTGAGCTCCTCACAGGAGGAACCATGGGTTTCTTTTCTTTTATCACTACAAGGTATGAATTTAAAATTGTACAAATTTTAAGATCAATTAAGAGAAGAATTAGAGAAAAGTGGCTATGTTGTCATGGCTGAATGAAAGAGCATTAGTCCATTTTAGGCAGAACAGAAATACAAAAGCTATTTTTAAAAATTCCCTCTCCTAAAGTCTCAAGAACAAATTCCCCCAAACACAAGTATGTATGCACACACACACCACACACACACTCTACAGTGAGCCTCTTGCATCAAGTCCCTCGATCATAACTGAACTCTGCTCCATTCCACAGATCCATTTGGCATATCAGAAAGTACATCTTATCTCATGATGGTAGTACCTTCTAAACTACTTTCTTTCACTCCAGGTCTTCCAATTTCCATCTTACCTTTAGGATGTTTGTTTCTTTTTGTTTGTTCAAATCACTAGGCGCTCAAGTGTTAGTCCCTGTTTTCCTGTCCCTCCAGTTCCAGTGGCCACATACTAGGGTTTCTAAATAAAAATCTTGAAAATTGTTTCATGTTACTTAAGGGATAAGAGAGAAAAAGATCAACATCCAAAGCGAGTGTTATGCAAAGAACTCCCCATTAGCAAGCCCAGTATCATTTCTTTTTTTTTTTTTTATGATATCTGATTTTTTTCTTTTCTTTTTTTATTTTATTATTTTCCCACTGTACAGCAAGGGGATCAAGTTATGCTTACATTTATACATTACAATTACATTTTTTCCCCCACCCTTTGTTCTGTTGCAACATGAGTATCTAGACATAGTTCTCAATGCTACTCAGCAGGATCTCCTTGTAAATCTATTCTAAGTTGTGTCTGATAACCCCAAGCTCCCGATCCCTCCCACTCCCTCCCCCTCCCATCAGGCAGCCACAAGTCTCTTCTCCAAGTCCATGATTTTCTATTCTGAGGAGATGTTCATTTGTGCTGGATATTAGATTCCAGTTATAAGTGATATCATATGGTATTTGTCTTTGTCTTTCTGGCTCATTTCACTCAGTATGAGAGTCTCTAGTTCCATCCATGTTGCTGCAAATGGCATTATGGCATTCTTTTTTATGGCTGAGTAGTATTCCATTGTGTATATAGACCACATCTTCCGAATCCAATCACCTGTTGATGGACATTTGGGTTGTTTCTATGTCCTGACTATTGTGAATAGTGCTGCAATGAACATGCGGGTGCATGTGTCTCTTTTAAGTAGAGTTTTGTCTGGATAGATGCCCAAGAGTGGGATTGTGGGGTCATATGGAAGTTCTATATATAGGTTTCTAAGGTATCTCCAAACTGTTCTCCATAGTGGCTGTACCAGTTTACATTCCCACCAACAGTGCAGGAGGGTTCCCTTTTCTCCACAGCCCCTCCAGCACTTGTTATTTGTGGATTTATGAATGATGGCCATTCTGACTGGTATGAGGTGGTATCTCATGGTAGTTTTGATTTGCATTTCTCTTCTGATCGGCGATGTTGAGCACTTTTTCATGTGTTTGCTGGCCATCTGTATATCTTCCTTGGAGAAATGTCTATTCAGGTCTTTTGCCCATTTTTCCATTGATTGATTGGCTTTTTTGCTGTTGGGTTGTATCAGTTGTTTATGTATTCTAGAGATGAAGCCCTTGTCAGTTGCATCATTTGAAACTATTTTCTCCCATTCTGAAAGTTGTCTTTTTGTTTTCCTTTGGGTTTCCTTTGCTGTGCAAAAGCTTTTCAGTTTGATGAGGTCCCATGGGTTTATTTTTGCTCTAATTTCTATTGCTTTGGGAGACTGACCTGAGGAAATACTCATCAGGTGGATGTCAGAGAGTGTTTTGCCTATGTTTTCTTCTAGGAGTTGGATGGTGTCCTGTCGTATATTTAAGTCTTTCAGCCATTTGGAGTTTATTTTTGTGCATGGTGTGAGGGTGTGTTCTCGTTTCATTGCTTTGCATGCAGCTGTCCAGGTTTCCCAGCAATGCTTGCTGAATAGACTTTCTTGTTCCCATTTTATGTTCTTGCCTCCCTTGTCAAAGATTAATAGGTGTCAGGGTTTATTTCCGGGTTCTCATTCTGTTCCATTGGTCTGTCTGTCTGTTTTGATACCAGTATCACACTGTTTTGATGACTGTGGCTTTGTAATATTGCTTGAAGTCTGGGAGAGTTATGCCTCCTGCTTGGTTTTTGTTTCTCAGGATTGCTTTGGCGATTCTGGGTCTTTTGTGGTTCCATATAAATGTTTGGATTGTTTGTTCTAGTTCTGTGAAAAATGTCATGGGTAATTGGATAGGGATTGCATTGAATCTGTAGATTGCTTTGGGTAGTATGACCATTTTTACAATATTGATTTTCCCAATCCAGGAACATGGAATATCTTTCCATTTCTTTACATCTTCTTTGATTTCTTTGATTAAAGTTTTATAGTTCTCGGCATATAGGTCCTTTACCTCCTTGGTCAGGCGTATTCCGAGGTATTTGATTTTGTGAGGTGCAATTTTAAAAGGATCACACAGACCAAAATTGAAATGAAATTGAAGATGTCATAAAAACACTCCCTACAAATAAAAGTCCAGGACCAGATGGCGTCACAGGTGAATTCTATCAAACATATAAAGAGGAATTGGTGCCCATCCTCCTTAAACTCTTTCAAAAGGTTGAAGAAGAAGGAATACTCCCAAAGACATTCTATGATGCCACCATCACCCTCATTTCAAAACCAGACAGAGATACCACCAAAAGAGAAAACTATCGCCCAATATCACTGATGATTACAGATGCAAAAATTCTCAACAAAATCTTAGCCAACTGAATCCAACAACATATCAAAAAAATCATACACCATGACCAGGTTGGGTTCATCCCAGGTTCACAAGGATGGTTCATCATACGCAAATCAATCAACATCATACACCGCATTAACAGAAGAAAAGTCAAAAATCATATGATCATCTCAATAGACACAGAAAAAGCATTTGACAAAGTCCAACATCCATTCATGATCAAGACCCTCGCCAAAGTGGGTATAGAGGGAATATTCTTGAATATAATCAAAGCCATTTATGATAAACCCACAGCAAATATAATACTCAATGGGGAAAAACTGAAAGCCAGTATCATTTCTTTAGCCTCCCTTTATATAGGTTTTGCGGGGTCCTACAAATCATCAGACTGTTTTGAGAAGATTTCTTGTCTAGTTTTACATAACTAGTAGTTCAGATCCTCTTTTTATTTTTTGCGTTTTGATGCCTCAGCAGAAATAGAAAATAGGAAATATGTGAATTTTACATTGAACATAACTTCATACTTTGACAAAAAACTGTGACATCAGACATCCTCATCAATTTATGGATACAAGGTCTATATGATCTGAAGAGTGATTTTTATTCTCAAAATAAGAAGGAAATGAAATTTAAAAACCTTAAAATTCTACCACTGTTATGACTGAACTCATGAAAAAAATATTGTGCCATGATTCACTGAAGATCTTAGAAATACATTAAATAATTCAGTACCATTTTACAAGCTAACAGAGAACTTATTCTAAGAGATCTATTTCCCAGACTAATATTATGATGAATATTTTAATATTTTTGTATCTATTTAAGAATTAATTTTCAAAGAAAATATCAATGGATTTTTTTCTATATTGTTTAACCTTAAAATTATTTGTTCTAATTGAACAAGAAGCACTTATAATTTATTTTTATAGATCTGCTCATGTGTTTATAAAATGCTTGATCTAGTTATAATCCAACCATTTCATATAATAGAAAAACAATGGCCTGATCTATAACTTAAATTTCTGGTGTTGATACTGGCACTGTTCTTTATAGTTAGCTTAAATTAATTACCATTTTTAATTATTTCAGGTTACCTACATGCATGTTGTTTATGTGCAACTATATTTTGAAGAACATGAAAACAATGTGTGTATGTACACATTAAAAACCATTTATAGTATTATCTTTATATCATTAAACTTAAAATATACAAATCATTAAAGAAAAGATGAGTTTTCTGTTTTCAACAGTCAGTTAAATACACAATTTTTAACTTGACTGTGTGGAATCTTTGGCAGTGTATTTCAAATGCCATGGTACAATGGAGTAGAGTTTTAACAAATTTTGACAGAGTATTTTAATTCAGTGTTCATATACCACTAATGAAATGTTTGAGTTCATTACTCAAATAAAACAGCATGACCTAATTACAATGCCTAGCTATGCTAACTGTAGCTTAAAATAGTAATCTTATTTAACTAGTATATGTGAAAATTTAGATAATGTTTAAATTGAAACTTGCTTTTTCTTGTGGATTTATATAATAAATAAATAGGTGTGCATAAGGTGTTTGAGCAGGAATTCCTGTTTTAATTTGTTGAAAGAAAAATGTTTTATAATGTAAAAAGAAAATCATTTATCGACTATGACCAAATTTGCATATTTGGTAGAAAGAGAAAAAGCAGTTAAATGCCTCTATGGAATTCACATAAATGTTTTTTTTTTCCCACAGATTTGAAATAGACTAATATGAATTTTTGTCAGGTGGGACTGATAAAGTATTTTGTCCTGGGATGATTTTCTTCTCTACAGAGGCAAATTTCTTCTGGGTACTTTACCTAGTACTCCATGAATTACGAGGTTTTTCATTCTAGCTGCTGGAGACAGAGATTATTCCCGATCCTGTATCTCTCCAAAGAGTAAGCTTAGGCAATTTTGTGCTTATAGAATCTGTTTCCTTCTCGTAAGGATCCCTGCCCTCTGTACAATGTTCAATGTGTTGTTTCATATATTTTATCCAGTTTTAGGTTGCCATACAGGAGAGAAAAATGAACCCTAGATTAAGACTGCTCTAGTTCTACCTAATAAACTGTGAAGAGATCAAACCGTCTCCAAGAAGCTTAAATGTATCTTAGAGCAAAGCTCAATAAAATCTGTGGTAAGAAAAATTATCCATCAAGCTTCTTCCAGCCACGATGGAGTAACAGGGCATTGGCACTCTCTCAGTGTGCATACCTCTGCTCTGGCACTCTGTTCTGCAAACCCTAGGTTCCTTGACCTCCCACGGTTTCTAATTCCATATCCTCAAGGATAACTGTGTGATCTGTGCTCTGATTTGGTCCCCCTTCCTTTGGTAGTACAGCTAGGAAATTCTCCTCAGGCTATAATTTGTGGCAGTATCAGAACTTACTCATTTGTTTATTTTCTTCAGAGGTTCCTTTCCTGATAGCAAATGTCTGGAAACATTTGTTTCTATATTTGGTGTTTTCAGTTATTTATTTTAGAAGGATAAATTAATCTTACTCCACCTTGACCTGAGGTAAAAAATTGTCTCGAGATTTTTATAATCTTAAAATGTAATGAAATATTAAGCTAGCCTGTTCTGTTGATGATTTTATACTGATTTGACTGGTAAGCAGGCACAAGTGCTTTAGATGCCTCAGTAAGACATAGATGAAATAGGCAATGGGATATCAACATGAAAAAAAGTTGACTATTTTCTACCTCAATAAAGTGTTTAGGAGTTGTGTGATTTGGAACATATTGAGATACCTTCACTAAGGCAAAATATATGCTGTTGAGCACCACATAACTCTGAAAAAAGAATGACAATCATTCTAAACATTTTGGGATTTTGGAAGGAAAATATACCACAGTTGTGTGGGCCGTATTGGCTGATCTGTAAATTCACCTATTAGGCTTCCAAGTTTCTAGAAGGTCAGAGCCAGACAAGGCTCTCCAGCAAATCTAGTTTGCAGTACAAGCTGCTCCAGGACCTGTCCTTATGATCTAGCAGAACAACTGATACTTGAAGTGTATGTGTGATAAGAAGCTGCTGGAAAGAGCAATAGAAAAATTGGTATATCTCTCTTTCTCAGGTATCTGTTCTTTTTTTGAAAATAACTATGGCTTGGGGAGTTAGGGAGAGATGGAATGACTAACCATAAAACACTAAGTAATCATGAGGCCTAAGCTTCCCATTATGAACTTGGCACTGGCTGATCTAACTTCTCATAAGGGGGTTGGGGGGCATGTTCAGCAGCAATATATCAAATGAAAATGATTTATAAGAGAATGAGCTCAGCGAGACCCAAAAACGAAAGTAGGCTGAAGGAGCAGGTGGCTCAGACTCTTCATTTCTTCCTATTGTTTTGTCTCTTCTTCAATCCATGCTACGGTTTCCTGGGAAGTACCTTAAGACCACATGACTAAGGAGGAAGAAATTTAAGTGTGGATTACAGGTTATTCTTCATTATATGATGACATAATCAGAATTAGTTGGGCAGTGCAAGCATTACAGCCTACTCAGGGATATATCTCAAGAAGGTGGCAATAACTTGGCTGGATGGCCAAGGACTCAGAAGAAACAGGATTGGGAAGCTGCCGGCAAAAAAAGTCTGTGGAGGACTTACATGGATGGACATTTCAGAATGGGTATAGTTGAATGCACAAAAAAGGGCATCTACTACAGAGGAGTTCTTAATCATCAGAGAGCATTCTGATTGCTATCTTATGGTTTATAAAGGGGATAAAGTGCTCTTTGACTTTAATGCTTAAGTGTAGCTACCCTGCTTCTCTCACTCTGCATATTAGAAAGCTCACTTTCCATGGCAACATTCCTAATCTCAACCCTGGTCCCACTATTAATGACAGCCACTATTGAGTTTCTCAATATGTTTATGTTCTCATCATTCTCTCTTTTTTTTTTATTCCTTTCTTTTTAATTAAAGAAATTGCTCCCTAGGCTCTCTGGTGATCATATTCATGGCATGGATTCTCAAGTTATATATTATCAGTGTATTCAAATAGACCAACCTCCCCAAATTCCTACAAACCTTTCACAAAATTTGCCAAGGGAATTCTAGCATCTATTTTATTTTTGCTGTAGGAATGTGGTTCTCAAAATATGGTGCCAGAACCAGCGGCATCAACATCATCAGAGATCTTGTTAGAAATGCACCCAACCCACGCCTATAAAATCAGAACCTGGGGTTACAGGCCCCAGTAATCTGTATTTTAATGAGATATCCAAGTGATTCTTATGCATGCTAAAGTTTAAGAATCACTCATATAGAACATCATCAAATTCAGGTTTTAAGAAGCTATCTCAGAATATGAGACCAGTTCCAAGCACCAAGTGCAATCCATGAAACATCAAATGCTATTACCAATTAGTGTATTGCGTTCTCTTAAAAAATTCATGTTTATTAAATAATGTGTTCATTAAATCAAGTGAACATGTATGTAGGAACATACAAAGAGAAAATAATTATATATCCCTGTCACAAAAACATGACCAATTCTTAATTCTCATTTTATTTATATACTTTATTTATTTTGATTCTTTATAATTGCATTTGGATTACTATAGGTATATTTTAGCATATTTTGTTTTTGTCAGATTTTGGTATGTGAGTGTTATGAGAGCCTCATAAAACAGATTGGACAGAGATGTTTCCTTTTCTGTTTTCTGGAAAAAAAATGTAATATTGGTGTTTTATTCCTATTAGATAGGATTTAGTGAAATTGTGCATTATGTAGGCCTAGATGTTCTTTTAAGGAAAAGTTTTTAATAACAACTTTAAATTTTTTAATAGATTTACTCAAATTTTCTCTTTCTTTTTCCTCAGTGAGTTATATTTTTAGGAAATTTTCAATTCATCTAAGCAGTTGAATTTGTTGCAACTGCTTTTTGATAATCCACTTATTTTAATGTCAGTAGGATTTGTAATGAAAATCCCTGTTTTTATTCATGATATTGGTAAATTGGTTCTTTTTTTTATTTTAATGACTGGTCTAGTTATAGGTTTGTCAATTTTGTTGATCATTTCAATGAATCAGTTATTTTTGTTTGTTTACTGTCTAAATTGGGTTTCTGCTATTTCATTACTTATTTATTTCTATTTATGTTTGCTCTCTATTTTTTTTCCCCTAGTTTCTTGTGACTGGACATTAATGTGGCAGGAAAATAATGCCTCTCCAAAGATATCCACATTTTAACCTCCCAATCCTATGAATGTATTACCTCACTCAGCAAAAGGGACTTTTTGTTTGTTTGTTTGTTTTTTCTTGCCATTTCTTGGGTCACTCCCGCAGCATTTGGAGGTTCCCCGGCTAGGGGTCGAATTGGAGCTGTAGCTGCCGGCCTATGCCAGAGCCACAGCAATGCAGGGTCCGAGCCATGTCTGCAACCTACACCACGGCTCACGGCAACGCCGGATCCTTAACCCACTGAGCAAGGCCAGGGATCAAACCCGCAACCTCATGGTTCCTAGTCAGATTCGTTAACCACTGAGCCACGATGGGAACTCCAGCAAAAGGGACTTTGAATATGAAATTAAATTAAGGGATCTTGCAACAGGGAGATCATCCAGGATTACATTGGTAGGCAGAAAATAATCATAAGAGTCCTTATAATGGAAGGCCAGAGAGCCAGAGGAGATCACAGAAGCAGGGCTTTGAGTAAGGCCATTGCTGGAGGGGTCAGGAGCCAAGGAATATAGACAGCCTTTACAAGCTAGCAAAGGCAAGGAATCTCTTCTCCTGTAGAGCCCCCAAGAGGTATGCAGCCCTGCCTCATGAGATCCATTTTGAGATTTCTCACCTTTAAAGTGTAAGATAATAAATTTGTGCTACATTAAGCCACTATACTTGTGGTAATACATTGTGGCAACAATAAGAATCTAATACACTTAAGAAAATAGATTTTAGTTTTGTTTTATTTTTTAATTATATAAGAATTTAAAATTATGTTTCCCTCTAAGCATTACTCTAGCTACATTCCATAAGTTTTGATATTAATATTTTCAATACCATTCAATTAAAAATATTTTCATTATGTCCCTTGTGATTTCATTTACCATCCATGAGAAATATGGTGTCTCATTTCCAAATATAGGCTTTCCCTAGATACACTAATGTTATTGACTTTTAGTTATTTGTTGTCCAATACATTAGCAGCTGCCAGCTACACGTAGCTGATAAAAAACCCAATGATTTGAAACTCGAATTAAAGTAAATGAAAACTGGAGTTCCTGCTATGGCATGGTAGTTTAAGAATCTGACTTCAGCAGCTCAGGTTGCTGTGGAGGCAAGGGTTCAATCTCCAGCCGGGGAATTTCCATATCCATGGGTGTAGCCATAAATATATATATAGCCATAAATACATACACATATATTAAAACTATACAATCATTATATTTCAAGGACTTACTATGCAAAAATTACAACTAGAAAGGAAATATTTATTAAATTGTTATATTAATTAAATGTAAAAATATTTTCTATACACTGGGTTAAATAAAATACCAAATTAAATAATTAATTAAATTAATTAAACTTTGCCTCTTTTTCTTTTCATGCTTTTAATAAGAATTCAAAATTACGTATGTGGCTCACATTTGTGGCTGGCATAATCTTTCTATTGGACAGCACTGTTCTAGTCTAACCCCAGTGTAATCAACTTCCTAATTTCTGAATATATTTTCCCTGATATTCATTTATTCCACTTGTTATATCTTGTTGTTATATGTTTTTCATTTTCAATAACTGCATCATGTTATAAACTCCAAACATCCTAAACTCTATCAACCAAAACTATTATAGCTCATCTACTCTAGTATTAAAAATCTTCAATTTCATCAAGTTTTTCCATACACCAATCCTACCATTCCTACTTCCTAACCTATGCATATCACAATGCATGGCACTCATTAATAGTCCCTTGCAGAATCTCTAAACTGCACTGTCTCCTAGCATGAGAAGAACCCAAGTTATACCAGCTCACATTTTGACTATAGCTAAGCAGGATGAGTGCTATCTGGTGAGGAAGCAACACAAAAGCATCTTTCTCGGTATTCCTATAAATTCATGGCATCAAGGGAAAGAAAAGGAACCATGCCACAATTGTTTATCATGTCTGATATTCCATTCTCCCAAATGACAATTAGATATTCTTTCTCTCCTCAATCCTCTTACTTTCAGTACATCCATTGTTGTGAGACTCTTGACTCTCTTCATTTCTACATACATTTTAGAAAAAGTGTATTAATTTTCCAAAATTTTCTTGTAATTCCTCAAATCATATTATCTTTCTATGAAAAATTTAAACAAACTGCAGTTTTCATTGATTTTATTAAAGTAATGGAGCATTGCTAAGAAATTAACATCTCTTAAACACTGATTCTTCCAATCAAAGGCTATATCATATCCCTCTATGTATTACTTCATTAATTTCTCTCAATGTTTTATTGTTTTAAATGTAGAGAACTTGCTAATGTTTTGTTAGATTTATTCCTTAATAGTTTTATGGATTTGATGCTATTAATAATGCTATCTTTAATTTGTAATTGTTCTCCTTACATGCAGATAATAAAACTGATTTTCTACATTGACTTTATATACCAAATGACTAATTTCCTTATTAATACCATTAGAATATCTTTAACATATTTTTGATTTTCTATGTACACAATCATGGTGTATGCAAATGAGATGAGTTTTTATCTTCTTTCCAATTCTAATACCATTAATTTATTTTGCCTGTCTTATTGAATTGTTTAAGACTTCACCAACATTACAACCTCATTTCAATCTAACAGCCCTTGCCCAAGCTGTTTGCTGTGTATAGAAATTATTGTAAACTTAGGGAAAAAGGTATGGAGACTTGAACATTTTTTTTTTTTTGTCTTTTTAGGTCTGCACCTGTAGCATATGGAGGTTCCCAGGCTAGGGGTCATATCGGAGCTGTAGCTGCCAGCCTATGCCAGAGCCACAGCAACATGGGATCTGAGCTGCATCTGTGACCTACACCACAGCTCGTGGCAATGCCAGATCCTTAACCCACTGAGCGAGGCCAGGGATCAAACCTGCGTCCTGGTGGATGCTAGTTGGGTTCATTAACTGCTGAGCCACGACAGGAACTCCTTGAACAATTCATTTATAAATTCAACAATAATTTATTTCTTACTTGGTTCCAGGTATGCTTTGAGGTACTGTGGATTCACTGTTGTAAAAAACAGATTTGTTACTGCTTATTGATATTCAATGGAAATAATATGTGAATAAAATATGTAATTATTGACCATAGATTAGGTGATCCAAGAAAAAACTTGGATGAGAAATTTTTAAGCTAAGATCTGTATTAGAAGGTTGAGCCAAATGTAAAAAAAAAAAGGGTATGTATAACTTGGTATGTATAATAATACTATGTTTAATTGTTTTGCCCAAAACCATGCAGTTGTACTTCCTTTAAAAAGAACAAAATCCTATTTTCTCCAACACTGTCTTTTTTTAAAATAGAATTTTAAATTATCATCTTTTGGATGTTTTTATTGTTTTTAAATGAACTAATACATATTAAATAAGCACATTTGTGTTTGTAATTAGAAGATATTTTGATTTGATTTGATTGCTAGTTATACATTAAAGCCCTGCAATTGAGAACACATCATTATTCAAGCCATCTTGCAATATTCTAGGTTCTGGGGGGAATAATTTTATATTCTGGTATATGACATAATTTTCAAGTAGTTTTGTAATATTTGCCTAGTTCCTTACATGAAATAAGTGCTTCTATTTTATATGGAATATATGATATATATTCAGAAAGGGAATTATATAATACATATTCTGAAAGGCAAAAAATAGCATCGATTTAATAGTGCATGAATATAGTAAACATTAACATATTCATTTCAAAAGACTTTAAGACATATAACCAGTTGCTGTTCTGTGGGTACCACATTTGCCAACTTACTAGTATAAATACATAGAGAAGCTGCTTTCAGTGATATGGACAATGCGCACACTATTCAATCCCTCCAATTCTTAGAAATGAGGTCATTTCTCAAACTGAAAATAATCTCTAATCCTCCAGTTAAGGGTTCAAACTAGTATTAATCTAGTTTCAAATCTAATACAATACAAAGCCCTAATTAAACAAGCATGGAAATAAAAATTCATCATAGCCTTCTTTTGTCCCCAATTTTGCCTTCTTAGTTCTGTTTATACTATTTCTGCTCTGTGATTGTGATAATGTCCCATTTCCTGGAAATCAGATCCATATCTTGTTCCTCTTTACCTACATCTGACCTTTGGTAACATTTGTAGGGTCCTATTTTCTCCAACTCTTAGAATTGAGAAAATAAAATATATCTATGAGAAGGATATCTGTTGCCAGCAAGTGCATGAATTTTCAACTGCATTAAAAACTTAGTTTATTTTTGGCCTTTCAATTAAAAATAAACAAAACATGGGCTGAAAAAGAAACTAGCTAGAATCCTGGTGGCATCTACAGCCTGGACTCAGGGAAAAAATTTGTTAGTTCTAATAGAAATGGACATCTACATTACTTTAGATCCTATACTTTGGGGGTTGTGGCTTCAAAGGACAATGTCTGTGAGAGTTACCTAAAAGATTATATAGATGTTAAGAACCATGGACTAAAAAAACAAAGGTTAGAGGAAACTATGCTGAATGTTGCACTAACAGAGGGGCATTTTAGTGTTGTTTCTTTTAAATAACATGAATCTATACTGAAAGTTGGATTTGCAGGCTTTGGCTCTATGATTCTAATTTGCTGGTCACATGTTGAAAAGCCACATAAAACAGCAATATTGTCTGTCAGTAAGAAGCAAATTTTGCAGCAGCAACTGCAACAGAATGATGGACAACAGGACTTCTCTCTTTTTCCTCTAAAAGTTTGAAGCATTGTTTGGCTTATATATATGCCTAAGTAGAAGAAATGCAGCCTTACATATTTTTTCTTTAAGTAGATGTCATGCTTTCAAATGGAGCCACTGGTACCCCATATGTATGTAATCAAAGAATAGCACATGCCTTTAATGATGAATTCTTTTAGAGTAAGTGTCAGAGCAATTATGCCTGGTCAGAGTTCCGAATAATTTATAGAATGTTTGCCAAGTGAACAAGGCAGAAAAGAGTAAAGAGTGCTGCTAGAGAAGAAAATCTTGAACTGATGCATTAAGGCATGAATCACAGTACCATATCCAGGGAACTGGGAGTTTAGCAGTGATATAATATGTGCTTCAAAAAAACATAGATATATTTGTTCTAGTATCTATAACATCAAAACAGTTTTTGTTTTGTTTTGGTCTTTTTGCCTTTTCTAGGGCTGCTTCCCGTGGCATATGGAGGTTCCCAGGCGAAGGGTCTAGTCGGAGCTGTAGCTGCCAGCTTACGCCACAGCCACAGAAACGCGGGATCCGAGCCTCATCTGCGACCTACACCACAGCTCATGGCAACGCCAGATCCTTAACCCACTGAGCAAGGCCAGGGATCAAAGCCATAACCTCATGGTTCCTAGTCGGATTCGTTAACCACTGAGCCACAACGGGAACTCCAATACCAAAGCAGTTTTAAGCAAAGAGGGACCTATAGTAATTACACAATGAATGAATGAATAACGGAGTACATAACTTCATGTAAAGCAGAAAAGGATTAAATCAAGCTAAAAAAAAAAGTAAGAAAAGATTAACTTCTAAAGTTTTTTATAGGCCATACTAAGACACTTTGGTTTTGCTCTACAGTAAAATATTGTTAAGTTGTGATCAGGGGAGTACTTACCTTTTTCTTGTTATCTGTGAAGGCAGTATGGTGCTCACCACAGAGGAGAAACACTTTAACAACAAATCTAGATGTGATTTTCTTCACAAATTTAGGCTTCAATATGTTTCTTAAAATGAAATTTGATTAGACATGAGGTTTATTTAAAATTTTACAAATATTATAAAAAATGAAAAACATACCTTAAGTATCATCTTGTTGCATATTTAAATTCTTCAAATGAATATGAAATCAAAATAATGCAATCACAACTTAAGGTGTTTTAAATAACCTCATTTACCTCAACATTAATTTCCTCCTCTTATCTCAATTACATTTCCATTGCAAATACCTTTACTTTGATGATCTGTAATCAATTTTATATTTATATTGTGATAACAAAAATTAGTGTTTTGATGACTAAATCACTTAATGCAGTAATTTCACTACATAAATTTACATAATTGCTCTGACCAAAACATATTTGTATACACAGCCGGTGGGGGGGGTGTCTTTGATGATATATCAACATTTTATTATAATGCTGCACATCCAAATGGACTTCCTAATTATTGAGACTGATTGGTGTATAAAATGCTTTATACGCACAACACGCACACACAAAATGACCCTATGTATGAGGTCAATTTATATGAATTCAAATTCATTAATATATATTATGCATATATTATCAATGAAAGTCTAATCTTTAGATTTTAGGTATTGAGAGAAAAGTTTCAGGTTCAAGTTCTAAGTACACTCACAAATAGGGAATCAGGAGTTTAGTAGTGGATACAATATGTGCTTCAAAATAACAACAGATGTACTTGTTCTAGCATTCATAGCATCAAAGCCGTTTTAAGTGAAGAGCAGTGATCATATTGCAATACACAACTATATGCTGTATGTTGTCACTTAGCAGGGTCCATCCTTATCACAAATGGCAGATTTCCTTCTCTCTCATGGCTGAATAAAGTTCACATATTCATATATATATATATAATTCATTTATATATATAATCTCCTTTATCCACTCATCAGTTGTCAAAGAAAGACAAAACTGAATGAAAGCACATATATGTGAAATTTCAAAAACATGAACTCATAAAAACAGTAAGTAAAATGGTGGTCAGCAGAGGCTGAGTAGTGGAACTGGGGAGATATTATTTAAGAGTATAAACTTACAACTAATAGATAAATGTTATGGAGTTCTAATGCACAGTATTGCAAGTATAGTCAACAACACTGTATTATAAACTTCAAAGTTGCTAAGTGACTACATTTTTTATTATTATTTTTAATTGAAGTATAGTTGATGTATGCTATTATATAGATTATAGGCATATAATATGGTATATCACAATTTTTACATGTAATATAGTTATTATAAAATATTGGCTATAGTCTCTGCATAATACAATGCATACTCATAGTTTATTTTATAATAATAGTAAGTACCTTTTAATCTGTTACCCCTATATTGCCCCTTCCCTTTCCCTCTCCCCACTGGTAACCACAAGTTTGTTCTCTAGTAAGTCTGTTTCTTTTATTGTATTCACGAGTTTGTTGTATTTTTTAGACTCCACATATAAGTGATATCATACAGTATTTACTTTCTCGGCCTGACTTACTTCACTTAGCATAATGTCCTTGTAATGTCTACAATGGAGTAGAACTCCACTGTATATTTATATACCACATTGTCTTTATCCATTCATCTGTTGATGGACACTTGGGCTGCTTCTAAATCTTGGCAACTGTAAATAATGCTGCCATGAACATTGGGGTGCATATATTTTTTTGAATTAGTGTTTTTGTTTTTTTTACATATATATCCAGGAGTAGAAGTGCTTTGTCACATGATAGTTCTACTTTTAGCCTTTTCAGAAGCCTCTACACTGTATTCCACAGTAGTTGTACCAATTTACATTCCCACCAACAGTGTACAAAGGTTCCCCTTTCTTCTCATCCTTGAAATATTTATTATTTTTTTTTGATGATAGTGATTATTTCATTGTGGTTTTAACATTAACTGACTAGGTCTTAATTGTTCTTGCCACACTCACACACACACACACACACACACACACACACAAAGATAATCATATGACCTGATAGAGGTGTTAGCTAATGCTACAATAGTAATCATATTACAATGTATAAATTATCAAACCAATCTGTACACTTTAAACTTACAGTTAAAAGTCAATTACATCTCAAAAACAAAATAACAGATAGAATATCTTTTAAAAGATTTATATGTTGTAAATGTGATATAATGAATAACTATCATCATGAAATAGGATTTTCATAACCTTATGTGAAAAGTCAGTATATGCAGAGTTTCCTAGCACTGGAAATGTGTTTTTATGTTTAATATTCAGATTAATCTTCAGAGAAAATTAATCTTAAAATAAATTAGTGAGATTAAATAACAGTAATATCATTATTGTATTATCCCCATTTCACATATAAAGTAAAAGTATCTCAGACAGAATGATTATTTTCTTAGAATATGTTGGTTTTGCATGACAGTTGATTATGGCAAGGATTTAAGTTTAAATTGAAAAGGTAGAAGGTATGTTACCTAAGTATTGAGCAGAATCTTCCTCGATCTCTAACTTCTAAATTAGCGCCTATTTCTTTATGTGATTTACTTCCCAAAGTAAATAAATCAATTATATTTTGCTGTCTTCTACTTAGAGTAAACTTAAGAACAAATGCTTTCATAATAAATCATTTAAATTAAATCTTCATGGAAAGTAAGTGTAATTAGAAGAAGAAAGACTAAAAAAAAAAAAAAACTATCATTTTCATCAAAGTGTAGTAATTCCATAACATTTTTTAATTCCATAAAGCTTGGGGCCAGCTTAAGAGTAACTTCTTGAAGGTATTAGCATTCCTCTCTGTTTAGCCTCTGAAATATATGAAAAATATTTTGAAGCATTTTTGACATATTAATGTCAAAATAGTCAATGTAGATATTCAAATATAATTTCTCTACTTTGTATAAGATAATGACAGACTTCCAAAAAGCATTTAATAGTATTTCCTCATCAATTTTAATTTTATAAGTTTGAGGCACTCTTGTATTTTCTTCAGTATTAGTGTCTGTGCAAATACCTTTCATCATCATGTTATGCCTGTGAAACTTAAAGTGATTCAAATTATGAAAAACATTCTTTAAAGCTACATAAAATATAAACTTTTTAAAAATTAATTTTTAATGTATTAATTAGTAAAGATTTCACCCTGGCATAAAAATATAAGGCAAATACTTTGATTGTTTTAATCAATTTGGAACATGCATTAAAATATAAAACAAATATTAACTACTTCCTCCAAATTAATCTGCACTTATAAAAAATCTGGATATCAGATGGAAGAGGGACTCTGAAAATAATGGCTTAGATATGACAGGTTATTTGGAAAGGAAAAACATAAAATGGTAGAAAGTTTAATTAGATCAATATTTTTAAATATTACATTTTTCTAACAGAAAATATAGCTTTCCTTTATTTTTCCTCATAGTGTATCACTTATATATCTTTTATGTACTTTTAGATTCCTTGCATTAACTTATATTTTCTACTGCTTGTTGAAAATTGATAATACTTTTATGTATTGATTTATTCTTACTGAGATTCCTTGCCAGTCTCTTTTGATAATCCCAGTATTGGGTCAAGTTGTTGTTGTTCTCTGTTTTCAAATCATTGTACAACTATAAATATAATAAAATTCATTGAGTAATTAATAAAGTGAAAAACAAATTTTATTTATTTTTTTTTAATTAAAATATAGCTGATATACAACGTTTCTTCAATTTCTTTTTTTCTTTTTTTTAGGCCTGCACCCATGGCATGTGGAAATTACCAGGCTAGGAGTTGAATTGGAGTGTAGCTGCCAGCCTACATCACAGCCACAGCAATGCAGGAACCTAGCCCCATCTGTGACCTACTCCACAGCTCGTGGCAATGCTGGATCCTTAATCCATTGAGAGAGGCCAGGGATTGACCCAGCATCCTCATGGATACCAGTTGGGTTTGTTACCACTGAACCACAATGGGAACTCCTTCCATTTCTGTTGTATAGCAAAGTGACCCAGTCATACACAGTTCCCTAAGCTGTAGAGCAGGACCCTATTGTTCCTCCATTCCAGATGTAACAGTTTGCACCCACCAACCCCAAACTCCCCATCCATCCTACCCCCTCCCCACTCCCTCCTGGCAACCACAAGTCTGCTCTCCATGGCCATGATCTGTCTCTGTTTTGTAGATAGGCTCACTTGAGCTATATTTTAGATGCCATATATAAATGATATCATACGGCATTTGCCTTTCTCTTTCTAACTTACTTCATTTAGTATGAGAATCTCTAGTTGCACCCATGTTGCTGCAAATGGCATTATTTTGTTCATTTTATGGCTGAGTAGAGCACACACACACCTTTGTTTGGTGTGTGCATGTGTGTGTGTTTGTATGTGTAAGACTATCAAAATGCATTCTAATTCTAAAAACCTAAAAAGTTGTATACTTTCAATTTTCATTGCCTGGATAGAGGCTTCAGAAAAAAGTTAAACAGTAATTTTGAGCATCTTTAATTTGTTACTGATTTAAATGTATTACTTTTAATGCTTCTTCACTGAGCATTCCAAGTTTTGTGGGTACTATCATTTTTTAGAATAATCAAGTTTTCTTCAATCCTTAATACACTATTTTTTTATGAATATATTTTAAATTTTCAAAATATTTAACTGTACCCATTGAGATAATCATTTGCACTTATTTTTAATTGGTTATTATAAATCAGCTAACATGAAAAGTCATACTGAAATAAGCTCAAATTCCTGAAATAAATCAAATATGGTACAGGGCTGTTAACCTGTACTTGTGGAATGTGGTGGCTAATATTTTGTTAGTATTTCCTCTTTGAATTGATAAAATGCTTGACACCTATTTAATTTTAAATTCTGTCTTTATCTGGTATTAATATCTAATTAATATTAAACTCATAAAATAATTTGAGTTGTGAATGTTCTTTATCTCATCTCTGAATTAGTTACCATAGGATTTAAATTATCAAGTTTTGGATTATTTGGTAGAATTGGTTTCTTTATTCTACCAAATACATTGGCCTTGTGATTCTCTGGTTGGAAGACATAATAAATATATGTGAACATATGAGTATATATTTAATTACTCATGCAAAGTATGATGACTAAAATTGCCATTTAGTTTACTGTTTTACCCTGTTACCTTTAATATTTTTCTAGGAAATTGCAATTTTAGCTAATTATATTAAAATTATTTATAAAAGATTTTTCTAAAATTCAGATATATAGACCATTGAGGTAAGGAAAATTTATATATATATACACACATATATATATTTTATATATATACAATTATTAAAACATCCATTTTCAATTTGCATTTGAATTATCTTTACCCAAACAATTTATAGAATATTAAGTAAAAACATGTTAAATACTAGCAAAATTTTGCCATCAGTTAGGAATTAATAAAAGAAATTAATTAACTGTTTCAAGCTAATTTAAAAATCTTGAATTCTTGTATACTTTGCCTCTCCATGGTCCCTCTATAAATAATTACCTATTATCTATTTTGCCACAATAAAATACCCTATATAGTATTTTTCTACCTGATGGATCAAGTCTAGGAATATGCATCTAAAGAAAATCAAGATCAAGTGCAACAACAGCAATATCACCTTAATTTCTGGTATACTGATAAAGGATTTATATGATACATTGTATTGGTTATTTCATTAGGAGCTATAATCCATTTGATCAAATGATGTCACCAAATTATTGACTGACTCAAGATTACATAGCTGAGCTGAGATTTAATTATACGTCTTCAAACAACAAATTCAATGTTATTTTAATTATACCTCACTTTCTTGTCTTCTCAAAAGAAATAGTGTTTAGAATAATTTAAAATATTAAAATCTATTCAATGAAACTCAACCTACAAATGCAGAATCTATTCTTTCCCCTGAAAAATACTTGTCTTAATTTGGCTAGAGAAATGAGAAACTACTGAAAAAGTACTATAAAATTAATCTCAAATATGACAAACCTGAGAGCTTAGAAAAGGCAGATCTTTTTACACCTTTAAACTGGAAACATCAAAAGCATCTTGAAATTGAATTTTCACAGTAGGGGCTGGAAGGGAAAAGTAAGAAGATAACGATATAGTACTTAATTATCATAATTCACCCCAGGTGTTGAAATGTTCAGAAAAGATATATTTATAATGAGTATCAAACCATGTATTCATAAACTGCTAAAGATAAAAAAGTCTTGATTAAACTTCATGCATATTACACAAGGAAAATAAAGTTAATTTTTGCCAAGTACTGGTGTTTTTTTCCTGATATTTGCCTAAAAATGAAAAATTTTATATGTAGCTATGTATTATAATCTATTGACAAACTGAGTCAGGCAATTGTTATAAGACACTAAAAGTCCTATAATAATTGTTCAATTTATATTGTTCATTTAACAGTAGTTTTATATAATGTATAATCCTTTATCAGTTTCACTAGGACTACTGGTTTTCACAGGTAAATGTATGCATAATATTAATATAAAAATACAAAATGCTGAAAGGATATAAATTTATTAATGTCAGGAACTTATAATTTGGAAAAAATAAGGAAAGTATATATCATGTAAAATTATTAAAAAATCTTAATGCTTGGTTAGTTTGGAAATTTGGTATTTTAAAATTCCAGTTAAAATAAGCAGAGAGAGGAGTTCCCGTCTTGGCTCAGTTGTTAACGAATCCGACTGGGAACCATGAGGTTACCGGTTCGATCCCTGGCCTTGCTCAGTGGGTTAAGAATCCGGTGTTGCCGTGAGCTGTGGTGTAGGGCACAGACAGGGCTTGGTGTAGGCCAGTGGCTACAGCTCGGATTAGACCCCTAGCCTGGGAACTTCCAAATGCCGTGGGAGCGGTCCTAGAAAAGGCAAAAAGACAAAAAAATAGAAAAAAAAAAAAAATCAGAAAGAGAAAAAAAAAAAAAGTAACTACAGATATTGGAAATTTCTGTTTTCCTTGTATGCAATAAGAAACAGGATTTCTTTCTTTCTTTTTTTTTTAATTTTTTTTATTTTTTTTGCCATTTTCTTGAGCCGCTCCCGCAGCATATGGAGGTTCCCAGGCTAGGGGTTGAATCAGAGTTGTAGCCGCCGGGCTACGCCAGAGCCACAGCAACGTGGGATCCAAGCCGCATCTGCAACCTACACCATAGCTCACGGCCGCACCGGATCCTTAACCCACTGAGCAAGGCCAGGAATCGAACCCACAACCTCATGGTTCCTAGTCAGATTCGTTAACCACTGAGCCACGACAGGAACTCCAGAAACGGGATTTCTTACTATTTCACTGAAAAAACATACATGAACTAAGAGAGATTGAGAGAGAAAGAGTGATGAAACAAAGCACTTTGAAATAATGGTCCATTTCAGATGACTATGTACAAAACTGAATATAATTAAAAATCCCAAATACTACTATCTGCCTGTATCTCTTTTAAAAGATCCTCACAAGCAAGTATTACAAATAAACAATTTTAACTTACTCACTACAGGAAATTTTTATAACAAGTATAAGACACACTGTCTTTCCATCAATAGGTTTTACATACACGCATGTGCTAAGAAACATGTAAGCCCAACACAGTAAGTTTAAATTGAAGTAAAAGATTCATTCTGTCGAGTGCCTTTTGTTTTTTGTCTTTTTTTTGATGGCCTCAACTGCAGCATATGGGAGTTTCCCAGCCAGGGGGTCAAATGAGAGCCACAGGCCACAGCCATAGCAACACAGGATCCAAGCCACAGCTTGTGGCAACAAGGGATCCTTAAACCACTGAGCGAAGCCAGAGATACAACCTGTATCTTCACAGAGACAGGGTCAGGTCCTTAATCCACTGACCCACAACAGGAACTCCCTGTCAAGTGTTATTAATCAAGTAGATAGTTATATGAAATATTTGTAGAATAATATCATCTTATGCTATGCACCTTAAATTTATACAGTGTTGTAGATCAATTATATTTTAGTAAAAGTGAAAAAAAATATCCTCCCAATAGTTAACACTGTGGCAACATGTACCCAACTATTGTCTCTGTACGATATTCCTTTAATCAACTAAAATAGAAAAATACATATTATATTTATAACAAGCTACTAAATAGAACATATCAAATTCAGAAAAGCTGTCACCTCAAGTAGGAAGAGGTAAAAGTTTCATTAGATCTCTATATATATCCTGTCACCTCAAGCAGGAAAAGGTAAAAGTTTCATTAGATATCTATATATATCCTATCTGTCTGTCTATGTATGTATGTATGTATGTATGTATGTATGTATGTATCTATCTATCTATCTATCTATCTACCTATCTAGAGTCAGGTAGTAAATAATATATAAAAAATAAACAGTAGTGTCAGAGGGAGAGGGTGTGTTTATTTTAGAGTGGTAAAAGGTGATATTTTATATAAGGTTATCATGAAAGCCCTCACTTATAAGCTGACATTTGAGCAGTGACTTCAATGGATGAGAAAGACCTTCAAAAAACTACTGAGATGAAAAACATTCAGGGAAAGAAAACATTTAAGTGTGGTATGCTGATATGGGAACATCTTTGTTCAAGAAATAGCAAGGTGGGCAATATGGTCTGAGCTAAGGGATGAAGCATATTACTACAGATCTAATAAATAGTAAAAGAAAAAGGCTACACTGAACAAACACTGAAAACCAACCTAACACAAATTCTTCCAAAGATATTTGGAAGAATATAAGAGATAAAAGAGGTAGCACTCCTTCTTTTGATGAGGCAAGCTTAAACTTGTTTATAAAATCTCACAATGGAATTATAAGAAAACAAAGTGATAGACTTTCACGAGCATCACCACAGTCTTAAGAATTATTTTTTCATTATTCACACAATTTATTCTTAAAATTTTAAATATTAGAAACACACAAAAGCCCTTGTTAATATTTCTTATTTTGAACAAAAATAAATGTATATATAAAGCTGTCCTATCTGGAAAAGATTATGACTACATTTTTAAGAATACTGTACTCTCATTATACCTACATTTCTTTTATTCAAGTATTCTCACTCATCCCCTTTGCCTGTTGGTTATACCACTGATTTATCATTCCCATAAGGACTCAAAAGGTTGACCATCCCATCACAGATAGATGTCTATACATTTTGGCCATATATAATTTCTATATAATTCCTTTCCTTCACTTTACTGCTGCTATAAGCAAATTTGCATGTCCCCTGAAGACATTGTTGATTTAGCTTAAGTGATTTGTTTTTCGTCTTAAGTGACATACCATGAGCTCAGAAGCAGGATACCTATCTCCTTTGCTCTTAATTTTCTATTACTTTCCCCTAAAAACACCCACTTTTGAGTCTTACATCATCAGACGTTACCATTCTTTCTTTTCATGGTCATCTATAGATTTTACGTCCTAATGATTTCTCAATAACCTTTGATGGTACACTGTCACTCACTCCAACAAAATTCTTGGTGGTTTCAATATACATATAGATGATACTTTTAATACTCTTGATGACAATAATCTTTTCCTCCACTCAACTGTAGCCACTCATTTCTAAGGTTATATATACACTTTTGTGTTATTACCAATACTGTAAGGTTTCCATGACTTAAAATCTAACCTCACTCTCCTGTATCCCAATACCAACAATTCTTCCACACCATCAGGATCTTCTCAGTATCTCTCACCCTACTTATATCCCCCTGTCTATTTACCCAGTTTAGAACTGATACTAAAAATCACTCTCCTGAAAACAGTACCGTTCTTTTATTTTTAGACATGTTTGCCATTTGGTGGCTTACCTCTTCATTCTCATCTAGTTTCCCAAAAATCCCTTTTCAGTTTGTATATCATATAAGCTTAATTTGGAGATTAAATATCACTGAACATCCAGGATAAAAGAGTAGACAAAAGGTGATAAAAGCAATAGAAATTTTGTTAAAATATCTACAATATATTTAGGCAGATGCTAAATTTTTGAAGCTGATCAAAAATTTGATAGTATTTACAATTGCTCAGCTCCATATATGTATCACATATTCTTTTTTCTCTCAGCATTCTCTCCTTATTTTTGGTTATTTATTTGATCATATGATATTCATTCTTGAGAGTTGCTAGTCCAGCCTCTTTAGGGGAAGTATAACCATCCACTAGGCAAGACAATATGCCTGTTTTTCCCTCTTTTCACTGTGTAGCATTAACCCCATTTGCTTTTATGCTCACTGTTGTTTTTCCTAGGGAATGTTGTAAACTACTCTTTTTGATTCTTTGGCTATTAGTGTATGGGGTTCAAATTATCCCATTTCAATTAAATGTAACAGCTGGGATTTCCAAATAGGTTGAGGTCTCTGAGTTTCAAGACAACACCATTCCAAGTGCTAGCAATATTCTTTATCCACGTAGTGTTACTCAATTATGTTCGCTTCTTGAAAATGCATTCCTCTGTGTCCTTTCAAACTGAGCACTTTTCTGTATATATTTTAATTTAATACCAATACTGCCTGTCATAAATATAATAAAATATTAACAATAAATAATTAAAAAGAAAACATGGAAGATTTCTTGCACGCACACAGAGGATTTCTGGAAGAATATAAAGGAGACATTTCTCTGGAAACTTGTGCTTTTAAGTGGACTGGGTAATTCACATTAATTATATATGCTTGTATTATTCAGACAGATTACAAAATATATATTTACCTTTAAAATTTTAAATATCAAATTTAAATAACTCCTGCATATCTGATGAAAATAGTTTGAGTTAAATTAATTAAAAATTATAGGAATTGCCATTGTGGCTCAGTGGAAACAAATTTGACTGGTATCTATGAGGCTTCGATCACTGGCCTCCTTCAGTGTGTCAGGGATCTGGCTTTGCTATGAGCTGTGGTGTAGGTAGGTAGCAGATATGACTTAGATCCCACATTGCTGTAGCTGTGGTATAGGCCACGAGCTGTAGCTCCAACTTCACCCCCAGCCTGGTAACTTCCATATGCCATGAGTGTGGTGCTAAAAAGCAAAATATATACACACACACTATATATATATATATATAATATACATATACACACATATATACATGTATACATAAATATAATAGACATGTTTACCAATGATTATAGATAATTTATGGCATTGATTTTGTTGAATAAAATACACACACAAATACATGAACACAATTGCACACACCTTCACCTGATATTGATTTCATTCAAAGTCATTATGACTACCAGTATTAGATATATAGATTTTTTTACCGAAATACAGACTAATTTTAAAACTTCTATAGATTTGTTCAAATAATGGAGATTTTGTTATAGATCTGCATTAAAATAATTTATAGTAGCTACATTTAAAGCTAAATAGTGACTACAAGCTAAGGAGACTAACAAAAAAGATATAAATTTTTTTATATCCTTTAAAGTATTTTATGATGATTGTTATTTTCTATGATATTAGTATTACTAATAGGTGGGAATTTGCTCAAAAATCAAGCCTAGATATAATTTAAAATGTCAGCAAAATATATTAATTTGCTACAATTTTCAGAGTCTATGAAACATTACATTGTATTGCTTTATTCTTATAACAAATTCTGCAACCAAAAATCAAAATTGTAATATATTGATAATATCCATAATGTATTGAAAATATCATCATTTTATAATAAAAATGTAAATTATTCAATACAAAAGAATACATAAAGCCATCAAATAACAAAATGCAGAATGTTTCCATGTTACATTAATAACATTGTGAATTATACCTTTCAGTTTCCTCTGATAGACAATAGAGCAGACTTACATAATCTTCTCTTTCTTCTAAGGGAAAGGTATAAAGCCTAAAGTTATTTCCTACTTTGTTTGTTTAAGTTCACCAGAATACGACTGTAAATCCATTCTTCTTGCTTTATAAGATATAAACTTTAAGAGCACAGAACTTCAACTGTGACAAATACGTATACTCACAACACATAGTTAAAACGCTCTGAAACTTCAACATTAATTTTCTAAAATTTAATGTTACAGACTTCTAAGTTCTCTTGAAACACTACTTAGAAGAAAAATCAAAATTTATTTTGACTTACTATTTGATTACAATTAAATTATTTAAGCATTTTTTTCAAATTTTACAATTATTGAAATCTTTTAAAGTATCTTTTAAAATCATCTCATTCAAAATGATCTGTCTTTATCTTTCTGTAGCTTACAAATAATTCACTATGAAGCAATATATTATTTCAGTGAAAGGGTTTTTTGTATTAATAAAAGTCTGCTCTGTTGCTTTTTTTTGGTCTTTTTATTGATTGCAATATTTTGTTTGTAAAATTTTTGGTTTGGTTGTTTAGGAATATTACATCTGTAGTTTTATTTTTGTCAACACTCATTTAAACTTTATTGTCAAAGATATTCTTGCTTCATATAACTGGACAGGAAAAATGCTCATTTCAATTTTCTATAATAGTTTGAATATGTTTTTCTTCATGATGGTAAGACAATTATGGGCAAAGCCTTGCAAGCCTACAGCCCTGGCCCTATTTTCTTTGTAGGAAAATATTTTTAACTACTTACTCCATACCTTAAATAGTTGCAGAAATAATCTGGTTTACTGTTTCTGTGAATAAGCTTTTGATAGTTTGTCTGATACATTTAAATTTTCAAATATATGGTCATAAAGTATTTAATAACATCCTTTTTAACTTTTTAATACTGTGGTTTCTTTATGATATCCCATTTTATTGCTATAATGTTATATAGATATGCATTCTCTTCCTCTTTTTTCTTCACATTTTTTAGACTAGCATTTTATAAATTCATACTATGTATGCTTGTAGGTATGCCTAATTTTTATGGTAATCATTATACCCTACTATATTCTGAAATAATATTATTAAGTGCTAAAATATTAGAAATGGGATTTCCTGCTGTGGTGTAGGGGCTTAAGGATCCAGCATTATTTCTGCAGTGGCTTGGGTCTCTGCTGAGGCATGGATTCAATCCCTGGCCCAATGCAGTGGGTTAAGGATCCTGTGTTACCACAGCTGCGGAGTAGGTCAAAGCTGCAGCTGAGATTTGAACCCTGGCCCAGGACTATACATATGCCATGGGTGTGGCCAAAAAAATAAATTTAGAAATGTATCTTCTTGAAGAATTGAACATTTTATAAATTATCTTCATTGGTTGTACTATGTACACTACATAAAAATTATATTAGACATAAATTATATTTAGAAGTCTAATTCCAATATTTTGTTTCTGCTAAATCTAAATCATGGTGGATTATTTTAATTGTGAAACTTATGCTTTTGGAATTTGAATTCATTTTATTATGGAAATCAAATGTTTCCTAGAGATTTAAATGTTGGGCCTTCAATAATAAGTTTGTTTCCTTTTTCCTATCACTTCAAGAATATTTTTGTTCAGGGTAATTAATATTTTATGCTAATTCATTCTCTTGGAGTTTCAATTCAAACCCCAAACATGTCTTAGAGGAGATGTGTGTTACAATTTCTCAAGGGAGATCTTCTTATCCTTAGTGAAAACCAGGTCAAGATAGACAGTCTGACGTTTTCTCATTCTTTGCCACAGAAAATATATATATTTGTCTTTGGTAGAGCCTTTAAATAAACACATAGCTCATTTAGGATAATGGAATAATTCAAAAGTTTCATTGGCTATTCTCCCCCTAGCTTATGCTCAAAGCTTCCTCTCCTATAATTATGAGACCATGGAAAATAATTGTACCTTGAGTATTGTGATAAGTAATCATACCTCAAAACTACCAAGGTTCAATTCTTATTTATTGTTCTTACTTGTTCCAGTTTTGCTCTTTGTTACTGGTGTCTGAGATTTTTATTTCTTGAGAATTCAGGTATGGAATTAAAAGAAGCATCAAATTTATTTATAATTTCTACAAGAGGATCTTTGGATTACTTATATTGCAAAATTGCCCAGTGATAGAATTCTGTACTTACTGTTATAAGCCATTAGACTATAGCACATATTTTGTGATTATTGTAACTTGAGTACCCATTAAATATCTAGGAAAGTACCAACCAAATTAATAAAGTAGGAAAACAGTGCATGAAGAAAAGGAGAAGTTTAACCAAGAAATAAAAACCATCAAAAAACCCCTCATACCTTAGAATGGCTTTCCTCAAAAAGACAAGAGATAACACATGTTGGGTAGGATGTGGGAAAAAGAGAACTTTGTGAACTACTGGTCAAAACGTAACTTGGGGTCCAGCCACTATGGAAAACTTTATTGAGGTTCTCAAAAAATAAAAACAGAACTACCATAAGATACAGCAATTCCACTTCTGGTACATACCCAAGAAAATGAAATCATTATTTAGAAGAGATATCTGCATCTTCATGTTCACTGTAGCATTATTTACAATAGGGAAGGGACAGAAATGGATAAAGAAAACTAATAGTTAAAACAGAATATCATTCATCAGTAAAAACAAATAATTCTGCTGTTTGCAACATGGATGGACCTTGAGGGCATTATGCTAAATGAACTAAATGAGACAGAGAAAGACAAATACTGTATGATCTCACCTATTTCTGGGATCTAAAAAAAAAAAATCATAGAAACAGAGATTGGATTTGTGGTTGCCAGAGGTGGAGGGTAGGGGATAGGTGAATTGGGTGAAGGTGATCTAAACGTACAAACTTCCATCCTGCTCTATAGCACAGGGAATTATATCTAGTCACTTGTGATGAAACATGATGGAGGATAACGTGAGAAAAAGAAATCAAGTGACAGTCATTCATATATATATATTATATATATGCGCACATAATGTATGTGTGCATATATATATATATATATATATATATATGACTGAGTCATTTTGCTGTACAGCAGAAATTGACAAAGCATTGTAAATCAACTACAATGAAAACCGAAATCTTAGAAAAATAAAATAAAGTATAAACTTCCAGTTATACAATAATTACTGGAGCCAACACTTATAACATGATAGCTATAGTTAACCACACTGTTCTGTGAGTTTGAAATTTGCTAAGAGTAGGTCTTAAAAGTTCTCAACATTAAGGGGAAAATATTGTAGCTATGTGAGGGTAAACTAAACTTAGTGTAGTATATACAATGCATACATATATCAAATAATTATGTTGCAAACAAACTTATGCAATGATATATGTAATTATATATCAAAACCAGAAAAAATATACATAAAAAATTAAAAAAATAAAACACATGGGATCATTCATATGGGCTACACGGATTATATGTACTGCTATTCAATATAGGCAATGACCTTAAGACTTCTTCAGATTTTCTGTTCACAGATGGAGATAACTATACTAGTAAGATTTTATTCTAATTCACATAACAATGTATATTTACCTAGTACTATGTTCTTACATTTTAATTCTGCAGTATAACTGACCTTTGACTAAATAAGGGAAACTGAAAGAGTAGACAATCCTCCTTCAGTGAACTGTGTATGTCCACACTTTCTATAAAATTTAGTTTTGTTATCTTCCTTTTCTGAAAAATTATTCTATTTCTGTAATCAAAATTTATAGATTTCACAAAATTTTAAATTGATAACAATGGTGAGGTATTTGAATTTGAGATTTTGTAAGTATCAGACAATGTATTATGATAATGTATGACCAATGTATTCAAATGTATTTTTGTCAGTAATTCTTAAAGGCCTTTTTTTGCTAATATATTAGTGGAAGAAAATGTATAAACCTCTTCATTACATAGTGCGTTTAATGCAGTTTCAAATTTAACTAATAGTCAATCTGCTTCCTGTAAGTTTTGACCAAAAGCTAGGATCAATTGGTAGCAGCTGGTAGCTTTGGGGACTCTTCTGGCTTATTTATATATGCTAAGTAATTGGAAAATTTTGGTTTTTGCTTATAATTTCAGAAGTGTTACAACTACGATTTTCAGGTAGGCTGCTTATTACTGTCAGACCATATGTTGGATACTTGGATGCTAATTAAAGAGCAATAAACTTTGGATACTCCTAGAGGTTTGAGGCAAGTTAATAGGATTCGTTGATATTGGCATAACTTTTCACCTTGATGTGGAATTATGTTTTGTTCAAAGTTTACTCCAATTTGCTACTCTAGAACCCCTTCAGAAGCATTAAAGAAACAATCCACATTTTACCAAAATTTTGTTTTAGATACCTTCCTTATACACCTATAAACCAATGTCAGGAATAATATCTATGTGTGATTATCAAAGGGAAAAAAATGACCTGGATCACAAAATCTAGTCATGTAACTACTGTAGGACACACACAATATCAATGATTCTCAAAGGGAACAAAACTTATAACCTGAATGAAACAAATGGATTGATATATATAGTTCTAAAAAGATCATTCTTAGCTCCATAGCCTATACTTTCACAAGTGTAGATTACATCATTTAAGGAAAACATGCTATACTTATTAAATGTATCTGAGAGATTAACCACAGGAGTAAGCTCTTGTTGATTGATGAATTTGTAGATATATACCCATGTAAATTAATGTTCTTATGCCCCAGTCATCATATATAAGAATATCCATTGGAATATCAAGAGCCAGAAAATAGAAATAATACACATAATGCAACTAAAAGCAAAATGGAAAAATAAAAATTAACTATGGAATATTCAAAAATAAAATAATACATATTAATACTATATATTAATATTAAATCATACTAAAGAGTTATTCTAATTAAAATAGTGTACTACTAGCACATGGATACAAAGAAATATCAATAGAACTGAAAATCCATCTCAAGTCCATACGGAAGTTCATATGATAAAGGTGGTATCTCACATCAATAGGAAAAAAATGAACTTTTTAAAAAATAGGCTCAGGAAATATAAAGCCATATGGGAAAAACAGGTAAAATTGGACTATACACATAAAATTCAATTTGGATTAGAAATCTAAATATTAATATTAAACTCATACAAATGATGGAAGAAATTTAGGATTAATTACTCTATAAGTATGGGCCTACACTTATTTAGCTTGATTGAAAGAAATGTGAACAAACACAATATTTTTATGGTAAAAGCTACATATTCATATATATTTAGGAGAAAATATTCGTTTAACATACACCACAAAAAAAAGGCCAATATCACAAATACAAAAACAACTCTTTAAAATGGAAGAAAAGCATAAAGAAAAATCTTAGGGAAATTTAACTTGGGCAAAAGACATGAACAATCAATTCATTAAAAAATAAAAATGTAAAAATGGCCTTAGGAATAGTTATTTATCTTCACTTATAATAGGAGACCTTCAAATTCAACCCTTAAGCAAGAAAATGATAATATCTAACAAAACTATAAAATTACATTCATTCTTTAACTGAAAAATCTCCTTTCTAGTAATTTACTTTTAAGATACACTTTTAATTACACAAAAATACATTTGTATAAAGTTATAAATTACAATGATAGTTTCCATGGAAGAATACTGAAAACAACCTAAGTTTTCATGCATAAGTAACTGCTTGAAAACACTTTGGTTTAACTGTACAATTGAGCACTATGAATCTGAAAAAGCATAATGAAGAGCTCCATGCAGTGAAATGGAGGGATATCTAGGATATATTAAGTTTAAATAGTGTACCTAAATATGTATTATATTGATATTTATGTACAAAACTTTTTTTAAAAAGAAGGGAAAAAAGAAAGGATACACACAGTACTTCCACTATATATCCTATATATCCTTATTCAAAAGCACAAATGACGACAAGTCAACCTATAACTCTGTTATGTATGATTTTTGAATTGGTAGTGGTGTAGCCATTCTGAAATTATCTTGTTCTGCAGGATTGAAAGTGAATAAAATTTGAGAAACAGTTGGGAATCTAGTCCTTTGTATTGGAGAAATTAAGTACAATCTGAAACTGAGACATACAAAAAAAAAATCTGCAATGGAATTAGAATTATCTCCACATACTGGGCTGAACTTATGACATTTCAATCTTTCTTCTCTTTGTCCACCTAAAGGGCACAGCAGTAGTAATGTTCAAGTAGTAATAATTACAACTGGGCCATGGATATTTGTAAATATCGTTCACCAATAAAAGGAACCCAAGTCTCCTTGGAATCTCAGAAACTAGTGATTCCAGGTCTGGAGAAATAAATGATGTGAGCAAATTATTGCATTTGGAGTGGATAAGCAATGAGATCCTGCTGTATAGCACATGGAACTATATCTAGTCACTTGTGATGGAACATGATAGAGGAAAATGTGAGAAAAAGGAAAAAAAAATATATATATGAATGACTAGGTCACTTTGCTGTATAGTAGAAATTGACAGAACATTAAATCAACTATAATGGAAAAAAAGTAAAAATCATAAAATTAAAAAGTCTTGAGCCAGGAGTAAGGAAATGATGAAAAAAATGATGGGACCATGTAAAAGGAGTGTGGAAATAGTGTAAAAGGGGCTACTACTGTTCAATAAGGTATGATTTGAACATTAAAATGAATAGTGACAGGGGTAGACTATATTCCATTAAATAAATCATTAATCCAACAGTCAACTTTGATAAAATTAGATAGAGGTACATGAGAGACCAGAGGAAAGGACAAGCTCTTTTTTAAACAATAGAATGCTACATCTATATTCTATATTGATGGAATAACAGCTTTAAAAAATCATTTTTCAAACATCATAGTAATTGATTCAGGTAAGACTGATCACTGGAGATCAAGATTAGTGGGAAAATGGTCTAAAAATAATTCTCCCCAAATGTTACTTACAAAGGGAGGAATGCTAATTTTATGATGGGAAAAAATCTGGTGGACTGCAGTTTAACCAAATGATCAAACTTTATCCACCACAGTGGGCTAAGAATAATAAAAGTTATATATATATATAGTTACCTTACCTAAAATTCTTTTAGTGAATATAATCTTGAGGAAACATTAGGTAACACAAATTTATGTTCATTTTGCAAACTGGGCTGTACTTTCAAAACGTATCAGTATCATAGGAGACAAGTCTAGAGAATTAGTCCAGATTAAAGGAAACTAAAGAGACAAAACAACAAAATGAAGTGTGTGATGACAGATTGGATCAAGGATAATAAGAGATTTGTCATAACCATCCACTGTTGAAACATTAACACAGTTTGAATATGGGTTTAATATAAATAATAACATCAGGTTATTTTTAAATGCTCTAATTTGACAGCTTATGTCAACCAAGGCTCTTATAGTTAAAACACTTACGCTAAGCACTTATGGAGCAGAGAGTAAAATGTTAACTTGTATAAATCAGAAGGGAGGGCATATAATTTGTCTCTGCACTTTTAATGCAACTCTTCTGTGTATGTGAAATTATTTAAAAACAAGTACTGCAAAAGGTCTAGGTTCAAAATTCAAAAAAGCAAAGCAGGATTTTCTGCCCAGCACAGGAACTGAGAGGGCAAATACCCACCAACTTATGAGTCCCTTTTAATAAAATACTTTTCATTTCTGTAGAAGAAGAGCAAACACTTTTAAAAATAAGTTTTTCTTCCAACTATAGCCTAATGTAAATATTATAATAATGTTAAAATAAAAATTACTAATCCTAATTTAATCAAATGTAAATTGATAAATCTAACAGTTTAATTTATACTGTTTATTTCAGAGTTGTTTGTGTCAAGAAGTTGCTTATAAAATAAACTGTATTAATACACGTCACATTTTTTTTTCTCTTTAGGGCCATACCTGTGACATATGGAAGTTCCCATGCTTGGGGTTGAACTGGAACTCCAGAGGCTGGCCTATGCCACAGCCACAGTAGCATCAAAGCATTATTTGATCTGCATCTGTGAACTATACCACAGCTCATGGCAACGGTGGATCCTTAACCCACTGAGCAAGGCCAGGGATCGAACCTGCATCCTTATGGATACTAGTCGGATTTGTTTCCACTGCGCCACAAGGGAACATCCACACGTCACTTCTAATGCGACATTTTTTTGATAAAATACTGTCCAAATTATAATAACTTCTAAAATTGGAGTTGGCATTAACAAAGTTTTCTTATATTCACAAAATTTTTTTTATATTAAAGATGTACAGAAGACACTTTGAAGAAATTATAATCTATATTATTTAATAGAAAGCTTAGTGAGAGTTCATAGTGTGGTTACTAGATGGTTTTTCTGATCAGTGTGTCATGATTAATAAATGAAGATTAAATGTAGACAGGCAGATAAAGATGTAAAGCTGTCTTATCAAGTGCAAAGCCAAGGTATATTGAATAAATTCTCATGGTTACTATTTAAGAAAAGTATTTCTTTCTGTTAAAAATAAAATTTCATTTCACAGAAATAAAACTATTTTAGGTGAGAAGCGGGAAGCTTATAACAATTAAATTCAATGGTACCTTTTCAACCAGGATTACTGTTTAAATATAGAATTAGAATAATACCATTTATAGGAAAAACTATTTGATTATGAGCAGGAAAACTAATTTTAACCTTCAGCTTTCAGAATATATGAACCTTCAGCTTGAGTGTTCTGCTGCCCACTCTGAGGAGGGTGCTGGACAGTTGAGTATCGTGCCTTTGTGACAGGTATACTGATTTCAGAGAAGACAAAATAGGTGGAGAGACCAGCAAAAACACTGCTTAAATTGCTAGCATTGATGGACAGATCTAAATATTGTCTGCTCTGAAGTTCCAGCAACAGGAAGGTTGGGGTTGTGTTTTAATATCAGACCCATTCCAACGCAAGAAAATATGTGGGCTTAGGCAAAGATGTTTGCCCCACAGGGACCAATATAGACTATCAAAAGCTTCTTCAAAAAGGGAACCCTCCTGCACTGTTGGTGGGAATGTAAACTGGTACAGCCACTATGGAGAACAGTTTGGAGATACCTTAGAAATCTATGCATAGTAATTCCATATGACCCCACAATCCCACTCTTGGGCATCTATCCAGACAAAACTCTACTTAAAAGAGACACGTGCACCCGCATGTTCATTGCAGCACTATTCACAATAGCCAGGACATGGAAACAACCCAAATGTCCATCAACAGGTGATTGGATTCGGAAGATGTAGTCTATATACACAATGGAATACTACTCAGCCATAAAAAAGAATGACATAATGCCATTTGCAGCAACATGGATGGAACTAGGGACTCTCATCCTGAGTGAAATGAGTCAGAAAGACAAAGACAAATACCATATGATATCACTTATAACTGGAATCTAATATGCAGCACAAATGAACATCTCCTCAGAAAAGAAAGTCATGGACTTGGAGAAAAGACTTGTGGCTGCCTGATGGGAGGGGGAGGGAGTGGGAGGGATTGGGAGCTTGGGCTTATCAGACACAACTTAGAATAGATTTACAAGGAGATCCTGCTGAATAGCATTGAGAACTTTGTCATGCTGCAACAGAACAAAGGGTGGGGGAAAAAATGTAATTGTAATGTATACATGTAAGGATTACCTAACCCCCTTGCTGTACAGTGGGAAAATAAAAAAATTATATTAAAAAAAAAGCTTCTTCAATCATTTAAATTTCACATTTTTTATTCTTAAAATCTGCACAAATGATTCTCCAATATCAGACTACTCAAATCAGATCCCCTAATTTACCTATTAAAATTCATTTTCCTGTTTCCCCTTCCCCCTATAGAACTAAATATAGAAACCACTACACTATACTGTCCACAGAAGGATTCTTTCCTTGGGAGCTTATTTATGATAACTTATAGAAGAAGCTAAAACCTTTTTTCAAAAACCATATGCACACCTCCTACTAAATTGCCATCCTCACTTTGAATAAGAAGAAAAAAAATGGAAAGAAAATAATTCAGTGTGGATAAAGATTGTAAATTTAAAGAATAAGACTTTGAAAGCAAATGAGATTGAAGCAACAAAAGTGGAAGAGTAAGAAACTGTCAGCCTATTGGAGTGCTTCATTACATCAAGTTTCCAAGTACAAGACAGTGGAAATGAAAGGGTAATTCTATAACTAATTGTATATGCTAGTAGTACCTTAATAGAAATATATTATCTCATGAAATTGCTAACCTAACGTTGGATTTTCCAACTCATTTTTTTTCCATTGGCACTTACAGTATGCTAAACTTATTGTAAGGCACAATTATAGACTCCAGATGTGACTGTGATTTAACTTGCTGAAAGAAATTATGAGACACTGATGATCAATGCTAATTTCCTACATTCTGCTCAAATCTTGGCAGTAACAAGAGTAAATCCCACACAATGTTGTTGCACCACATTAATTATTTTCTCTTACTTTACTCAAATATGCCACACATTTGAAATTAATAGGCTTCTTCAGATAACAACAAATAGAGGACTCTGCCAACTATATATACACATTTTTTCTGAGCCAGAAATAGATACCTAGAATAAACTGCTAATGGCAGTTGATTTATATTTCTGGGAACAACATGCCTTATAATACTTTTTGGAAGGTAGTCTAGTTAATTATATTGCAAAGTAATCTAAGATATGCATTAGAAGTGAATGGGAATTTCCACAATTGAGTATTTTCAATATTAGAAAATGTTCTTAATCTTTGAAATCAATGATAAATATCTCAGAGTATGCTTTATGTTATGGGGTCTTAATATGCTTTTTTCTGTTACTTTAACATTGGGAATCAGATACACTGGACAATAATTCCAACGAGAGAGGTCATACACAAGAGTGCATATACTGGCTTAGCCAGATTTCAGTTAAACTTGGTCTTGCCACTTAATAGCTCTGAAAACTTTGGCAATAAGTTTTGGCATTTTCATCTATCAATCAAAACATTAGTGCCTGTTCTACATTATATTTATGATGATTAAAATGTACAACGTATATGAACTGTTGGTCTGAGTTTTTTTATGTTTAATAAACAGCCAGTTAATTCCTGATAATAGAATAACAGAGCATACTGGATCTGAATTCATATATAGGATACAAGAGACCCAAATGGGGAAAATAATTTTGAAAATGACCTAGCCATGATAAACATAAGACAAGGTGAAAGGGAAGGCAACAAATCAAGGAAGCACTATAGCTGCAAATCCAAGTGAGAACAAACTACTAAGGATCTTTCATAATGTTTTAAAATCTTAAAACCTATACTTTCCTGTTTATTCTTACCTTAAAATCTAGACGGTGCCAAAATTTCCTGATAAAATGATTTAAAAGGAGTGGAGAGATGTTAGAGACTGAAGAGTTTCTGTTTAATTGATTGGTGATGAAGGCTATAGACTTCTTGGTCACTAACAAAGATACAGTCAAATTAAAAAGTTCTGATGATTCATGTAACACATTAGCAGTCAAGACATTGTCATGTTGAAAACAAATCGTATGATAATGTACGATGCATTATTCCATGGCAGTGCAGAATGAGATTTACAAAGAGTATTTAATACCTCTTTTGAAGAATTTTAAATCAGGTTATTTGAAGTAAAGGGGAAGGTTTCCTGATATCCAATGAAGAATTAGGGCTATTGAAAAATGAGATATTTCATTTCTGGAGCCCTTTAGAGTCAAGAAACATTTATCAACAGTTGCTTCTATAATACATAAATACCCTAATCTCTATTCTTTAACACCTATGATTTTGTATTTCACTAGGTTGAAGTCCAATCTGCAGTGTTGGGGTGCCAATTCAACATAGTCATTCAAGAAGACAGGCTGATGAAGGCTCTGACATACTTAACAAATGATTTCCCAAGTTTCCTTGTCAGCAAATGTTAGCATTTCCCTGTTCTCAGTTTCATGGAGCTTACCAGTGCAGTTACATTTCAGCCTGTCCTCCAACCTCCAGTATCTGTGCCACTTTCATGAGGGAGCTTTCTTTGAAAAAATGGACCCATTCTGCCTGTAGACATTGCAGGCTGTCAGTGTTGCCCAGTAATGCATGTCCTTAGTAACAGCACTCAACTAGAGTCTAATGGGACCTGGTGGATAAGTATTCTATTTTTCTTGTTCCTTTTAGGCAGATAATTTGGGATGCATGGACTACAGTGACCCCTCAAGTTCTACAACGGTCATTAAACTCAAGGGACTTACAATGTTAACTTACTTGATTATACGCCTTTACTGTCTGCCTTCCCTCTTCTGATCCTACAAGCATGAGGGATATAAAAGAATACATATTCCACTACTGATACAAATTGCTAGATGGAAAAGGAAGGACTTGTGGGGTGTGGGGGTCATAAAACAAAGTACCTGTAGGTAAAATGATCAGGAAAAAATACCAAAATTAAGCATGTACATGATAAAATACAAATTTATGTGAAGAAATTAAGTAAATTTTCACTTAAACTTAACATATAGTAAAATAACTACATTAAACCTATTTCATGTGGTTGCATACTAAGTTCATCATGTTATGATCTTTGTATCTGCATGAATGTATACATACACTCAGGCACACACCTTATAACAACACACAAAATCTAGATGGAAAATATTGTCTTAATTATCTAACACCAGACCAAATATATCAAAACATGTGTGCAGTTTGTCTTGGAGAGAAGCTCTTTATAACCAATCCAGAAAGCAGGATGCAGACCGGACTCTTTTTCAGACTGTCCAAAGTGATATCTATGTGGGCATGCCTAGCCCAAGAAGCAATATCATTTTCAAGTGATAAACAGGAATGGAAATTTCAAAATGGATAATGAAAGTAAGTAAAAGATATTTATAAATATATTCTCTAAAGATAATCATTTACCTAAGGAATGAGTTTCTCGAAATCACAAATTCTGGGAAGCTACTCTCTATTAGGTACTCACAATATCTT
Source organism: Sus scrofa (assembly GCF_054392235.1). Lineage (NCBI taxonomy): Eukaryota > Metazoa > Chordata > Mammalia > Artiodactyla > Suidae > Sus > Sus scrofa. The sequence goes on along the minus strand of NC_139383.1, from coordinate 181,854,053 downwards.
GAAATCAGATTAAGTAAACATTTCATTTTTTGAAATAGTGCAGAAGTAATTAGGAGAACAACTGTGTACACTAGAGTGTGAAATAGATTTATTATTTTTATTATTTTGATACTTGAAGCTAACACATACCATGGTATACTCTATTATTTACACATTTTACAAAACAAGATAAAAATTTATCTAATTGATTTTTACATTATATGTGAGTGATTTGAGTATATGATATAAAAGTAAATCACTCTTACCTATAAATCTAACCATCTTTCATTTTTCAAAGGAAATGTGTGTAGCACATTATATAAATTGGAATTTTATGATGTAAAAAAGCTGTCATCAACAGAAGTTATAATTTTGAGACTTAAAAGCAGTTTTGTGCATGTGTACATACTTTTTTATATGTCTTAAATTACTTTCCTTTTCCTCTCAAATTACTTTTTAAATATACTTTAATGGCATTTATCATATTGTACTTTCCTTATCACTTTCTATATCTTTTTTTAACCAGATTGAATTCCTTGGGGAAGCTGATCATATCTTATTATAAATAGAGTAAAGAAATTAAATATTCCTTCTTGATTCTGAAAATTGAGAGTACCATTTAGAGAAGCTTATACTGTATGGTACTTCATTCTTCATTTATTCATCCATTAAAAAAATTATATTTGCACTGACCATATGCTCACCTTTATGCTAAGAGCTAAAGCTAGAAAACAGTAGAAGATATGAAACATAAGCTTTATTCTAAAATCTCAGGGAGTCTGTAAATGGTACTGAGCAATAGAAGTGTAGGTATCATTTTTGTTTGAACAGAACATCCCAGAGGCAGTAATAAGGATCTGAGAGTAGACAACTAAAGAGAAATGAATAAACAGAAAGGACTATAATGCTCAAGATGAAAGGATCTGAGGTACTAATAATTTGTATATTTGATGCAAATATTTTTTAGTACTAATACTTTGTATATTTGATACAATTGTTTTGAAGCTCTTCTACCATAGATAATCCACAGAGATGGACCCCAAAGAGTGGGACCCTCTAATATTTACACATAATACTCCCGCCCATTAATCTTTGCTCAACTTATTAGTCTCTTTTATCAATAAAGTGTAACTGAAGTGATTCTGTGTAACTTCTATGCCACTTTTCCATAGAACTCAGCAGATTTAATGGTATTACAAGTTGGGGATGAAGTCTAGAATGTTTGTCAGGCCCCTGTGGGTGATCTGTGGTACAGATTTTCATTATCTTGGAGGAAAGCTATGCTGGCCTCTAAATAACTATTCACCTGAGAAGAAACTGCTTCCTACTTATTTGGGGGCCCTAGGAGAGTCTAAATACTTAAATTTTGGCCACCAATATACCATGAAATTCCATATACCCATCATTAATTGGGTATTGTCTGACTCATCATCAAGCCATAAAGTTGAGTGTGCAAAGTTACACTCAGTCTTAAAATGAAGGTGGTATAAACACATAAGGCTCAAAGAGTTACTAAAGCACAAAAGTTGCCTGAGAAAGTTGTCATGTTTCCATGACTTCTCCTACCACTATATAGCTTCCCATTTCCCTTACTGGGCATTTATAGTTCATGAGGAATTCCTTGTGCCCACTATTCAGTAGGACTGGCTTACAAATAATTCTCCATAATATTTTGGTACCACCCTAAAGGGAACATCTGGAGTACTAGAACCCTATTTAGGGGAAGCTCTGAAGCAAATTTTTAGATAAATCCTTTTATCAAGCAGTTTATTTGTTGTTAATTTTAACTGGAAGAACAGATGCTCATAATTTCAGGGGTATATTGACTCATAGGCTGTGGCTAACAGTTGGGCTTGGGAGTCAGGAGCTTGGAAGGAATATGGTTGAAGGGGAGGGCAGGAAAAAGATATTTAGACAACTCTAATAAAGATATTCATGCCCTATGCTCATGCTTAGAAAAGAATAATAGAAGCAAATAAGAGTCTTAGTAATCGAATGGACAAGATAAATTACTCTTTAACGTCAGTCGACTCTTCTCAAAGCCATCCTTCTCCTTGCATGATGGACTTTGAATAACGTGATTATGGGGGAAGGGATGAAGGGTATATATGGATTCAGCAATGTGGACTTCCACTCACTGAGAATCACTGTTATTGGCAATGCTGAGTGCCAAACCTGTCCGCAACAGACACTAACACTGATCTCATAACACGCCACCATTTCTTGAGAAGTCCCTCTGACCACAAGGGGTAAATTCTAAAATGGAAGGTGAAGTGATTTGTTCTCATCAGAATAGAATATCTACTATGGAGATTGATTTGCATTCTCTGCTTGGAATGCTTCTTCTTTTAAAAAAAAATCATTTATATACTTATTGCATTTCCAAATCTCATCAAGTTTATGCCAACAGAATTCCTTCTGTTTTCCCAATATCACTACTTCGCATGAGGAAAATCATTGTTCATAAAATGACAGGCGTTAATGAGTTCTTGCTCCTCAAATGCACTGGTCTTATCATTTTCCCCATCACCCGGTTAAACTGTGGAATGACCTGCATAGTAAATCTTTTGCAGATTTAGTCATGGTGCTGGCTTGATGGCAACACAGCAGGGATGGGATGATTATTTCCCTTGATGTGTATACACTAAGCATCAATATATTGTGCTGTTTTTCCTATACCCTGGACTCATGGATCTGGTAGTAGAAGCATAAGGTTGATAGCACCTCTCTCATAGTTATCTCTAATAATACACTGCACATTTTTTTCTTCCTACCTTTGAAACTCTGGCCTACTTGATGAATCAGAAGTTCTGATAGGCAAAACTCTAAATATCCAAGCCCCAACCTTCCCCTGACACACATACACAGCATTCTTATTTCCTGGTTACTCAAACATTAAAATACTTACATGAAGGCATTATTTTTTATGACATAATCAAAACCGTAAGTCAGCTGGCCTTAAAATGTGAAGACGTATCTGGTTATACCTGACTCAATAAGGTGTACCTTTAAAAGCTATCAATAAAAGAACAAGTCAGGAGATTTGAAGCATGCGAAATATTCCAGGAGATGCTTCTTACTTGAAAGATGGAGAGGGCCACATAAGAGGAATTCAAGTGGCCTCTGGAAAATGGGCTCAACCCCTGGCCTAAAGCCAGGAACCTCAGTCCTACGACTATAAGGAACTGAGTTCTGTAACTAACCTAAAAGAGCTTGAAAGCGTATTATTTCCTAGATCCATCAGAAAAGAGTCCAGCTTAACTGACACTTTGACTTTGGCCTTAGGAGACCCAAGAATAGAACTCCAATATTTGGATTCTTCATATACAAAAACTGTGTAATAACAAATGAATGCTTTAAGCTCTCAAGTTTGTGGTAATATGTTACAGAGAAATAGAACACTAATACAGAAATCTTGGTTTCCACAGGAACAACTACTTCTATCAGAATTTAAAAATGGTTCCATTCAACTAGACATCATGGCTACAATGAGCTACTTGGTTCATGGCAAGTGAGCCAACAGGCAAAGGAGAAGCTTACTATGCAGACTAAGGAGATTCATTTGGCTGTTACCACAAAATAGAAGTAGTGAGAAATATGTCTGTAAATCAGAAGATATCCTAATTGCGTCTTAATACTTCCATATCCTACAGGAAAAAAAAAAGGAAATCTATAATAACCCAATACAGAAAAGATTAATAATTGCCTAGACACCTTGGTAATAAAATTTTGACAAAGAATCATAAACACTGACAAAGAATCATGGCCAGGTGCTTAATGAAAACAAAGGAAATATGTGGGGTATGGGAGGGGTAGAGATAAAACAAGAATGTTCTAAATACCACATAAATCTGTGTGACCAGTGACATAAATAGAACCACAGTGGCTATACAATATATAGTACTCTGTATCTTGATTATTTGGATACATATACCAAATATTTCCTCTTTTCCCCTCTGCTGTTCTCCTATATGAGATGTGAGCATATATTTTAAATGTATATATCAAATGTTTGAGTGACAGGATATCAAAGGGAATGTGTGACTCAGCAAGAAAGGAATGAACAGAAGTTCCCTTGTGGCTCAGCAGGTTAAGGATCCAGCATTGTCACTTCTGTGGCTTGGGTCGCTGCTGTGGCATGGGTTTGATCCCTGGTCCCAGAACTTCTACTGCGGATATGGCAAAAAAAAAAAGGGAATGAATATTATCCAAAATGAATTAAGTGGTACATAGTATTTTTTACTGGCTATTATTGAGAGAGTAAGCATCATTCAAAGCACGGTTTGGTAGAGGCACGACTGCTATTGTCCTAATGGAGTTGTATGTGAATACCAAGTCAAGAAGGAATTATATGATTTGACTAAGATGGAACTATGCGTCCCATAATCCCCTTTCCTCTATGTTTCTGAATGAAAGTTGATCTAAAGAGAAATCTGGCTAAGATTTGAGAAGTGGAAGTGAAAGAGAAGTCATTGATCTCTGAAAGTTGCAATAATAAGAAAGACAAATTCAGAGGTGCTAGAATTTCTAACTTGCCTCCACCCTACACTGCTCCCAGTCCACTTTTACACGATTGTTAGCTCTGGCTAACCAACAATGACATCAGGCCCATTGCCATATACAAAGCAATAGCTATCACTGGGCTTTCCCCCCAGCTCCTCTTCCCATTCTCACCCTAGCAGCTACCTGTGCCTGGTTGCCCACAGGCTTTTACAAATACCAACTTACCTGTCCTCCCTAGTGCTAAAGGTTGATGAAAAGTCCTTTTAGTACCTTTCTACAAGCCTTCAACAAACTCTTTAGGATTTTACTTCCCAAAGCTCCCCATAATTGTGTAAAGTCATATTAATACTATAAGTTAATTTTTCCATAGTAATTACAGTGGTTCTGATTTCTTGATTTATCCTTGAGTGTTCTGACAATTTAATTCATTACAACAATTCTGCCCACCTCTCAGATCACAATGGGAGTGCTGGCCATCCCACTCAATGACTCCTCCCAAATAAGCATATTTGGCTGAGCTTCTATTTTTTTCCACGAGGGCATCAGCCTCAAACCTAGAATTTGAAGTTCCTCCTGCCCCTTCTGGGCTGAGATGAAACACTGCATCAGAGTAAGAGATCTGGCAATCTGGTGGGTCTCTAGGTGGCTACATAATGCAAATAGCAATGAGAGAAAATAAACTCCTGGGTGGGGTGAACTTTGCAGAATAGAACATGGAACTGAGTCTGGCAAATGAATTGCCTCCTCTTTCATGGACTAATCTGAAATAGTCTTTCCATGCATTCCATCTAAAGAAACACCAAATGTACACACCTGTCAGGAGACATATTTTGTTTCTTTTTGGCTCATTATGAAGCAGAAGCAATCACCATGGTGGATCATTTCACATCGCTTCACATCCCTCCACATATCATTTCCTCTTTTCTTCATTTTCACTGTTCTGGGTTTTAACCTCCCAAATAAGCATATTTGGCTGAGCTTCTATTTTTTTCCACGAGGGCATCAGAATCAAACTCAGTAACAAGTTAAGCATGAATACTGTGGCGATGGGAATGGAAACAAATGGGATAAATAAGAATGACATGAAGGAGACAGACAGATGGGATAAATATGAATGATGTGAAGGAGACAGGTTGATTGGATGTTTTAGGCATAGAAAAAGGAGAAACTGCCTGCCAGTGGGCAAATGTGCTAATCCAAAATATAAAGAAAACATGTAACTAAAAAAAAAAAAAGGTTTTGAGGGGCAGACAGGCTCATAAGGAGGCTGAAGTATTGTGAGTCTTGTTGAAAATGACAGGAAAAATTTTCCAAGTGTGGAATATAGAGTAAGAATAGAAAAATCTAACAGTGGCCATCTTATTAATTAGAGAATGGCTTTGTGTTCTGTTAAGTAACTGATGCTACGGAAAAAGAAACAATTTGAGAGCAAAATGATACTTTTTAATAAAGGTAGCTAAAAATATAACAGTGAATAGAAAGTTAGGATTTTAAAAAGTGCATTGAGCACTTCATAATTCTCCCAAGTCATATTGCTTCTTTTAAATTAACTTGTTCTTATGTACCTGATCTTTGTTAATGAATCTTGAGAGCAGTTAACCTGTTGGTAACTTTTACTGTAACCCCTAGCAGCATTCTTGAAGCATTAGATTTTAAAGCTTCTTAGTTAATCGAATAGTTCCACTTAACCATTCTTTTATTAGGTGTGGCATGACATATATATGAATATTACACTTGTATATTCTGGGTTGGTTCCAATTTTAATTTTAATTACAGACCGGAAACCAGCACTTTAACTCTGCTGCAGTTTGCCTAATCAGAAAAGTTAGTACATTTGTCCATTGCTTGTAAAAATGATGATATCCTCGGAGTTCCCGCTGTGGATCAGTGGTTAACGAATTCGACTAGGAACCATGAGGTTTGAACCCTGGCCTTGCTCAGTGAGTTAGGATCTGGCATTGCTGTGAGCTGTGGTGTAGGTTGCAGACGCGGCTCAGATCCCATGTTGCTGTGGTTCTGGCATAGGCGGGCAGCTACAGCTCTGATGAGACCCCTAGCCTGGGAATCTCCATGTGCCACGGGAGTGGCCCAAGAAATGGCAAAAAGACAAAGGAAAAAAAATGATGACATCCTCTTATCTACTTTTATAATGGAAGTCCTCTACTGTCCTTTTCTATTGCTCTAAGAAAGAGAACACATTCTTCACAAAATGAGTTATATATTAAATAATTCCCCTCCTGTTACAAAGTCCTAATATTTAACTGAGTGTACAAACTGAGTGTACAATCTTTTAAGAAAAGATTGAGACCTCATTGGAAAAATTCAACCATTTTTTAAAACAAGTAGAAAATGATAGAACGCATTAGACTTAGCATTAGTAATTTCTTCACAAGTACACTCATATTCAGTTCGAGCCTTAACTATACCTCAGGATTATACATGAGGTTTACCACTGAGTATTAGAGAAACAAGGTAATGAATTCAAAGAGAAAATGTATCTAATAGAAAGATAGCTTCTTTTCTTTAATGCTAAGTGAGGAAATTGCTTTTTAACCCAATAAATAATTGAAGCCAGATAGAAGAGAAAGAAATACAGGTAAAATAAAATAAAAATCAAACCAATCAAAACAATACCACAGTGCTACTACCACCCCCATCAGCAACAACAGAAAAAGTGGATGCAAATAACTATACTATACAAATCTTTAGTCTTCAGTTAAAATCAAATATTGACCAGTTTATTTGCTTGTCAATTTTACTCTTTAATTTTTTTGAAATTTGAAAATTAAAGAATAGCTTTCCATAGCATACAATTATGATAAGCAATACATAAAAATTAGCTACAGTACATATTAAGTTGATTTTTTTAAAGTTAATTTTTTTAAAAAGTATCCATTTTTAAGAAGTTACTTTAAAAGTTTACTCTTACTCTGCCTGCTTATATCATTTGGACATTTTTCTGTTGATCAGATTTATATCTACTATTTTCCATTTTTTACAAAAAATAAATTGGAGTTTTATTAGATTCATAATAAAACTTTAGTCTTTACTTGATTCTTTCCTTGACTTTTTAAATAAACATTTAAATACAGAATAGCTTTTACATTTACATTACTAATAATAGCATGCCCATGCAGCTATTCTGGTTTAGGTGCACTGTATACATAATTAAAACTGTGAGTTAAAATAACACAAAAATCCTTAAATATTAGGTTAATATAAATATTTAAAGCTTATATTTCCACCTTTTTCCCCATATTGTGCAATGTTTTTGTATTCATTATTTTTAAAATGTATATATTAACAGATATTTCAATAAGAGTAGAAGGAAATGTCAGGCATTGTAACCTTACCAAGTTATAAATGCATTAATAAACTGCTAAATTTTATTAGGATTTATTAGTGAGAATATTTTAAATTTTGATTTTTAAAATGCTGATTTGTTTCACAAGCAATATTTTGATCTATGGGGGGAAAATGAGAAGCTTCTAACAAAAGCAAAGTATATGAGCATTCTGACATTCCTTAACAGACTTTCACTGCTGGATATACTTAACTCGAAATATTACCTTAGAAAGACAACATTATTTCATGAATGAAAGCTCAAGATCTATATCATTTAGAGAACTGTAACCATTACTCTCAAAACAATCAAAGTTTGGATTCATTTCTTCTGGCATTCTGGCAAGAAAGCATTGATGCGAAACTGCTGCTAGTAATAGATGACAGTTGTTAAAGGGAAAAAGGTCAAGGTGTCAAGGATAAGTTAAATTGCATGACCATGTTTAGGGACTTCTGAAAGAAAGACTATCAAAGAAATAAACATCTTCTGGACCTATTTATCTCAAAAAAACTTAGAGAGTTTTAACATGTTTTTATTGAGAAGTTGATTTAATGTGATTCTCAAAGATTTGTTTTTCTAAGTAAATACCAAATTTCTGTATAAAGAGCACTACTGCTCATTTCTGAAGTTCAAACAATGTCAAGATTAAATGGATAATCTTTACACTATCAAGAGGTATCTGGCTACAATTTCATGAGTTACATGATTTCTCTTTCATGAATTTTGACTTTGCCTTTCCCTTGTCTGTTTTCCTTGTTCTCTTCCCTCTTACTGTTTAACTGCCTCTACTTACTGTTAATTTCTTTTCCTTCATAAATTTAATATGCTACAGATATCTCAACTTCCTAAGTGTCTTGACATTTCCTCATTTAAATAAGAAAATCTGATTACTCTTCATTAGTTTCTAATGACATTATCTATAGCAATTTCTCATATACCATTGTTCATAAGTAGGTCATATATCATTTACCCCAAAGTAAATGTAAATTTGTAAATTTAAAAATGTAAATGTGAAGCGGAACAAGATGGCAGAGGAGTAAGAGGTCGTGCACACCTTCTCACACAAACACATCAACAAAACCACATCTACATGTAAAACTACTTGCACAGAACATCAACTGAATGCTGGCAGAACAACTTAAGCCTCTAAAAAGGGCAAGAAACTCTTGACATAACTGGGTAGAACAAAAGAAAACAAGAGAGAGAAAAGGAATCAGAATGGGACTAGCATTCCTGAGAGGGAACCGTGAAGGAACCCACCTCCTGGAGAGAAGCCACCTAACTGACGAAAGACCGGCTGAGTTGGCAGGACTTCAAAGTCCCCAAGAAAAATGCAGCAGCTAGACTGTGAACAGCAAAGCTGAGTGAGAGCCACACAGATCTGAACCACCAGTCTGGACACCACAGCCTGAGATGCTGGGGTGGGGGATGGGTGCTGAGACTCAGGCTCTAGAGGTCAGTCCCAGAGAGAGAACTGGGGATGGCATGAGGGGCTAAGGAGCAGTGCGCCACGGACTAAGGAGGGGAATGCCATAGCAGACAGAACCTGGGAGAAGGTCCGGACCCACAGGAGAGGCAAAGCGCCATTGTTGGGGAGGGGAGAAGAGGAGGGACAGGCCGCCTAGGAAACACCCTGCATTGGAACATGCATGCCCTCAGGGTTAGAGGGCAGGGTGGCTCTGTGGAGGGTATGGGTTGTGAGAAGCCTCTTGCTCATTTAAGGGAGATTAGGTGCTTCTTGTGCAGGCTACTGGTGGCCAGGCACCTACTGTGTGGGCTAAGGGCATAAGGGGGCTAAGTGCAACGTGGTGCCTCTTGCACAACCCACGGGTGGCAGGGATAGACTGCAGCGGTCATCTCAGAGGCCAGAAGGAGGTGTGGCTTACCACCATTGGGGGCCTATGAGTGGGCTCCACCAGTGAACCCAATCACCTCAGGGGTTGCCAAAAAAGAAAAAAAGAGAGCAAGGCAACCAAGCCCCATATGTTGTTTTCTCATGCTCCTGGGAATACACCCTTCCTGCAGCTGCCACTGCCAAATACTCTGGGTGACCCCCAGACACTTGGTAACTGTCCTTTCCCAAGATCCTATAACTAGGAGCAACAGGCTCAGCATCTCTTGCGTGGACTAAGTGGGACAGGGTGCCTCTTGCATGGTCTGCAAGTGACAGGGGCAAACTGCTGTGGTTGTCTCTCACCTCAGAGTTGGGCGTGGCCCACTGCCATTGGAAATTACCTGAACAAAAATCACTTGTAGTCCCATTCACCTAAAGGGCACCACAGAAGCGGGCATTGTGACCGAACACCACCCCTGGGAACACACCAGCCCTGCTGTTGCCACTGCCAAACATTCCGGGCAGTACCCACATGCCTCATCTCTGTCACTTCCCAGGATACTGCAACTAGGAGCACCCTTTACAACAACTCATATGTGGCTAAGTGAGACGGGTTTCTTCATAGACGGTCTACAGGTGGCAGAGGCAAACCACTGCAGTTATCACTGACTCTAGAGATGGTCATGGCCTGCTCCCAATAGGGATCCCTGAACAGGCACTACCTGCAGTTCCAATCACCTCAGAGGAGGGCACTGCAATCGAACACAAGCTGTTGTTGTTCTCACTCACCTGGGAAATCACACACCCTGCTGTTGCTACTGCCAAATGTCCTGGTCACCTTGAAGATCTGCCTAGAGCTACCAATTCCCAGAGCCCTGCAACTAGGAGTAGCCTGTGCCACCTTTCTGCAGGTCCTTGCTGCTATTGAGAGCCCAATGACCAGGCACTGACTGCTGGCCCTATCCACCTTCTCCTTCTCCCTGAAAACACACTGAGCATCCTGGGATAACAGCCTGCTCACACTGAAGAAAGATACAGCAAATATTCAAACTCCTGCAGCAAAAATAAACAGTAAGCCCCACCCCCCAAAAAAAAATACAAAGGGGTATTCTTGCATAGAAGGAGGCTTACAAGACTACAGTTTGGCTTTCCCAAACTCGCAGAAAAAGAAAAACATAAGAAAGATGAAAAAGCACAGAAACCATTCCCAGTTAAAGCAACAGGAGAATTCATCTAAAGCAGACAACAATGAAACAGACCTCTGCACTCTGACAGACATTGAGTTCAAAATGGAGACAGTGAAAATACTGAAGGAATTAGGAGAGGATATGAACAGTAATGCAGATTCCTTTAAAAAGGAAATGAAAAATATAAGGAAGAGCCAAGAAAAACTAGAAAATTCATTTGTGGAGATACAAACTGAGCTTAAGGCAATAAAGAGCAGAATGAATAATGCAGAGGAATGAATTAGTGACTTGGAAGATAAAATAGTGGAAATCACCCAATCAGGACAGCAGACAGAAAACCAAATGAAAAAACGTGAAAGCAATATAAGAGACCTAAGCGGTAATATAAAGCAGGCCAATCTATGCATAATAGAAATTCCAGAAGAAAAAGAATAAGAAAAGGGGATTGAAAATATATTTGAAGAAATTATGGCTGAAAACTTTCCAAATCTAAAGCATACTGATATCAAGATACAGGAAGCACAGAGGGCCCCAAACAAGCTGAAACCAAACAGGCCCACACCAAAACATGTTATAATAAAAATGGCAAAAGTTATAGATAAAGAGATAATTCTAAAGGCAGCAAGAGAAAGGCAAAGCATTAGTTTAAGGGAAGCCCCACAACGCTATCAGCTGATTTCTCTACAGAAAAACTACAGGCCAGAAGGGAGTGGCAAGATATATTTAGAGTACAGAAAAGAAAAAAAAATCTGCAATCTAGAATACTCTATCCAGCAAGAATATCATTTAAATTAGAAGGGGAAATACAGAATTTCTCCAACAAACAAAATCTAAAAGAGTACAGCAATACTAAACCCAATCTAAAAGAAATACTGAAAGGGCTTATCTAAACTAAAAACGAGAGAGAGAAGAAGAATTAGGATGGAGGAAACCACATTTGGAAAGTGATCACTTAAATAAGCCAGCATACAGATCTAAATATGAAGATGTTTAAAAAAAAAAAGTCATCAAAATCATACAATGTGGGAAAGGAAAGTAAGATAATATAGATTCTTTTTTTTTAAAATGATGTGTCTGAGTCTATATGACTATCAGGCAAAAGCAAGCAGATATAGGAAACGCTTAATGTGCTTAAAAAACAGGGCAACCACAAATCAAAACCAAATATTACATCCAAAAAAACTGAAAAGTACTCAATAATAAAATAAATGGAAACCATCCAACCCAAAAGAGAAAATAAGAAAAGAGAAACAGAATCAACTGGAAAACAAGGCTTAAAATGGCAATAAATATGTATCTATCAATAATCACCTTAAATGTCAATGGACTAAATGCTCCAATCAAAAGACAGAGTGGCAGATTGGATAAAAAAGCAAAAACCTTCGATCTGCTGCCTACAAGAAACTGACCTCAGGGCAAAGAACACATATAGATTGAAAATGAGGGGATGGGAAAAGATATTTCTTGCCAATGGACAAAACAGGAAAGCAGGAGTTGCAACACTCATATCAGAAAAAATAGACTTTAAAATGAAGGCCAGAAAGAAAGACACTATTTAATGGTAAAAGGATCTATTCAAAAAGAGGATATAACATTTGTCAATATATATGCCCCTAATATAGGAGCACCCAGATACCTACAACAAATACTAACAGACATAAAAGGAGAAATCAATGGAAATACAAACATAGTAAGAGACTTTAACACCCCATTCACAACAATGGACAGATACTCTAGACAGAAAATCAATAAGGCAACAGAGATCCTAAATGACACAATGGAAAATAAGACTTAATTGACATTTTCAGGATGTTACATCCAAAAAAATCAGAATATACATTCTTCTCAAGTGTGCATGGAACATTCTCAAGAACTGATCAAATACTGGGGCACAAAGCTAAGCTCAAGAAATTTATGAATACAGAAATTATTTCAAGTATCTTCTATGACCACAATGGCATGAAACTAGAAATCAACCACAGGAAAAGAAATGAGAAAAAACTAACTACGTGGAGACTAAACAACATGCTACTAAAAAACCAGTGGGTCAGTGAGAAAATCAAGAAGGAAATTTTAAAATATCTTGAGAAAAATGTTAATGAAGACACATCCACTCAAAATCTATGGGATGCCACAAAAGAAGTGCTCAGAGGGAAATTCATAGCAATATAGGCCTTCCTCAAGAAAGAAGAAAAATCTCAAATCGAAAACACATCACCTAAATAAATTAGAAAAAGAACAAACAAAACCTAAAGTCAGCAGATGGAAGGAAATCATAAAGAACAAAGAGGAAATCAATAGAATAGAGATTAAAAAAACAATTGAAGAAATCAATAAAACCAAGAGCTAGTTCTTTGAAAGGGTAAACAAAATTGAAAAACCTCTGGCTAGACTCACCAAGAAGAAGGGAGAAAAAACCCAATTAAACAAAATCAGAAATGAAACAGAAGAAGTCACAACAGATACTACAGAAATACCATGAGACAATACTATGAACAATTGTATGCCAACAAATTTGACAACCTGGAAGAAATGGAGAACTTTATAGAGACTTAACAACGTGCCAAAACTGAATCAAGAAGAAATAGATCAATTGAACAGACCAATCTCTAGAAATGAAATTGAATATGTCATAAAAACACTCCCTATAAATAAAAGTCCAGGACCAGGTGGCTTCAAAGGTGAATTCTACTCTACATACAAAGAGGAACTTATACCAATCCAAAAGAACTGAAAAGTACTCAATCATAAAATAAATGGAAACCAACCAACCCAAAAGAGAAAAGAAGAAAAGAGAAACTTTTTCTAAAGATTGAAGAAGATTGAATGCTCCCAAAGTCATCCTATGATGCTGCTACCACCCTAATTCCAAAACCAGAAAAGATACCACCCAAAATGAAAACTATAGGCCAATATCTTTGATGAATATAGACGCAAAAATTCTCAACAAAATTTTAGCCATCTGAATCCAACAACATATAACAAAGATCATACACCACGACCAGGTCGGATTCATCCAATGTGCACAAGGATGGTTCAACATACATGAATCATTCAATGTCATACACACCACATTAACAAAAGAAAAGCCAAAAACCACATGATCATCCCAATAGGTGCAGAAAAAGCATTTGACAAAGTCCAACATCCTTTCATGATCAAAACTCTTATCAAAGTGGGTATAGAGGGAACAAACCTTAACATAATAAAAGCCATTTATGACAAACCCACAGCAAATATAATACTCAATGGGGAAAAGCTGAAAGCCTTACCACTCAAATCTGGAACAAGACAGGGATGCCCACTCTCACCACTGTTATTCAACATAGTACTGGAAGTCCTAATCATAGAAATCAGACAAACAAAAGAAATAAAAGGCATCCAAATTGGAAGAGAAGAGGTAAAACTGTCACTCTATGCAGATGACATATACTATATACAGAAAAACCTAAGGACTCAACCCAAAAACGACTTGAACTGATCAAAAAATTCAGCAAAGTAGCAGGATATAAGATTAACATTCAGAAATCAGTTGCATTTCTGTATGCTCACAATGAAATATTAGAAAAGCAATATAAAAATACCTTTTAAAATTACATCCCAAAAAAATCAAATAACTGGGAATACACCTGACCAAGGAGGTGAAAGACTTACATGCCGAGAACTAAAAAACATTCATCAAAGAAGTCAAAGAAACGGAAAGATACCCCATGCTCCTGAGTTGTAAAAATTAATATTGTAAAAATGGCCATACTACCCAAAGCAATCTACAGATTCAATGCAATCCCTATCCAATTACCCATGACATTTTTCACAGAACTAGAACAAACAATCCAAACATTTATATGGAACAACAAAAGAACCAGAATTGCCAAAGCAATCCTGAGGAACAAAAACCAAGCAGGAGGCCTAACTCTCCCAGATTTCAGGCACTATTACAAAGCCGCAGTCATCAAGACAGTATGGTACTGGTACCAAAACAGACAGACCAATGGGACAGAATAGAGAACCCAGAAATAAACCCAGATACCTATGGTCAATTAATCTTTAACAAAGGAGGCAAGAACATAAAATGAGAAAAAGATAGTCTTTTCAGCAAGTATTGCTGGGAAACCGGGACAGTGACATGTAAATCAATGAAACTAGAACACACCCTCACACCATGCACGAAAATAAACTCTAAATGGCTGAAAGAATTAAATATAATCAAAACATCATCAAACTCCTGGAAGAGAACATAGGCAAAACATTCTCTGACATCAACCTTACAAATGTTCTCTCAGGTCATCTCCCAAAGCAACAGAAATAAAAGCAAAAGTAATCAAAGCAAGACCTAATCAAACTGACAAGCAGAGGAAACCAAAAAGAAACCAAAGAGACAACTTACAGAATGGGAGAAAATATTTTCAAATGATGCAACTGACAAGGGATTAATCTCTAAAATACACAAGCAACTTATACAACTCAACAGCAAAAAAGCCAACAACCCAAAGGAAAAATGGGCAAAAGACCTGAATAGACATTTTTCCAAGGAAGATGTACAAATGGCCAATAAGCACATGAAAAAAATGCTCAACATCCCTGATTATTAGAGAAATGCAAATCAAAACTACCATGAGATACCACCTCACTCCAGTCAGAATGGCCATAATTAATAAGTTCACAAATAACAAATGCTGGAGGGAGTGTGGAGAAAAGGGAACCCTCCTGCACTTTTGGTGGAAGAAGCTGATACAACCACTATGGAGATAAGTATGGAGATACCTTAGAAATCTATACATTGAACCACCATATGACCCAGCAATCCCTCTCTTGGGCACATATCCGGACAAAACTTTCCTTAAAAAAGACATGCACCCACATATTCATTGCAGCTCTATTCACAATAGCCAAGATGTGGAAAAAACCCAAATGTCCATCGACAGACAATTGGATTAGGAAGATGTGGTATGTATACACAATGGGATACTGCTCAGCCATAAAAAAGAAGAAAATAATGTCATTTGCAACAACATGATGGAACTAGAGACTCTCATACTGAGTGAAATATGTTCAGTAAGAGAAAGACAAATACCATATGATCACTTATGTCTGGAATCTAATATAAGGCACAAATGTACCTTTCCACAGAAAAGAAAATCATGGACTTGGAGAATAGACTTGCGGTTGCCAAGGGGGAGGGGGTGGGAGCGGGATGGTTGGGGAGCTTGGGGTTAGTAGATACAAACTCTTGCCTTTGGAAGGGATTAGCAATGAGATCCTGCTGTGTAGCCCTGGGAACTATGTCCAGTCACTTATGATGGAGCATGATAATGGGAGAAAAAAGAATGTATACATGTATGTATAACTGGGTCACGATGCTGTACAGTAGAAAAAAAATTGTATTGAGGAAATAACTATTAAAAAATAATAATAATAAAAGAAAATATAAAAAAATTAAAAAATAAAATGTAAATGTAAATAGTTCTCTCTCTAATGTATATATTTCCCCTGTTCTGAATATTTTATATGAATGAAATCATACAAATATATGGGTTTTGTGATTGGCTTCTTTCACTTAGCATAATTTTTTCAATGTTCTTTTGTTTTATAAGGTAACAGTATTTCAATTCTTTTTATGGCTAAATAATATTCCCTTGTAGGAAATATTTTGTTTATTCATTCATCAGTTGATGGACATATGGGTTGCTTCCACCTTCTGGCTATTATAAATGATGCTGCTATTAACATTCATGTGTGCATTTTTTGTTCAAACTGCTTAACTGTTTTGCAAAGCAGCTGTACCATTTTAGCCTCCCACCAGCCAAGTATGAGGTTTCTGAGTTTTCAATTTCCTTGTGACAATGCTAGTATATTTTTTAGATTATCTATGTCTTAGTGGGTGTGAAGTAGTGTCTCATTGTAGATTTGGTTTGCATTTCCTTCATGATTAATGATGCTGAGCATATTTTCATGTGTTTATTGAACATCTGTTTACCTTCTCTGGAGAAATATCTATCAAATTTTTTTTTCCCATTTTAAGTGGGTTATTTAGTTGAGATCATTCCTATTTTTCTTAATATAGGCACTTATAATGACCAATCTCAATGAATCTCTCTGCTTTAGCTACATCCTATAAATTTTATAACTTCATTTCTAAAAAAAAAAAAAAAAAAAAAAAAGAAAAGAAAAGAAAAGAAATAAGAGCCAGTGTTCCTTGGAGAACTGTCTGAGTTATGTCTGGAATAGAAAATGTTCAAGATGATCCTGGAGTATTTTATCGACATGAAATCTAGGAATCTAATCACTGTCATTATGGTGAGAAAGTCTGGGACTGGGACTTCCTATATGGGTCAAACAAGACAAAACTCTTCCAGAAACAGAATATAAAGGAACCATAAGGGACTAAAGATAACTTCCCACATGCAGAATTGGGGCAATTATGAACAAAAAAGATACAAAATGGGCACAAACCAACCCCTGTTTCTTAGGTGCCTGGAGCAAAAGCAGGCTTCTGTGCATGATCCTTGAATATAGCACCACCAAGAGAGTGGAGAGATGACCTCATCTATACATCCTGCCCAATCCACAGATCTGCCTTTGTTGTCATCCCATTTAAGGAACTGGTTCCCTTGGGGAGCAAGCAAGAGCACTGTTTTTTTGGTTTTGCTCCCCCATGCTTTAGTATGAACCCCCTAAAGCCTTGCCTGAAATCCTCACTGGCTTCCCATCAATTACTATTTATTAAAGAATCCAGACACCTAGGTAAGTTACACATTTTAGTGTCCATTAAAGGATGCCCATGGGGTTTTTGTTTATCTTGCCCCTCTAAGGGAGGATCTAGGAACCTTAGGAATTGCCAAATGAAGCTTCCCCACAGCTAACGAGTGTCCACCTGAACGTTTCAGTATAACTGCATTTAATAAGTCTGCCTTTGGTGCCCCTGAAGGCCTCAGTAAACTCATTCAAGCAGTATATTCTGCTTGCTTTTTGTTCTTTTACCTCTTCTGCTCTCTCTCTACTTCTCATTTTTTCTGTCCTCTCCCATCTGTCTATCATATCGTTCTGAGAAAGTCGTCGTAGGGCAGCTACGGCTTAAGTCCTCTGAACTTGTAAGACTATGTTTCCTCTGGCTGGCATTGGTTGGCTATGATAAGTAACTAACAGGTGGGAGAGGCTTGCCATATACTATGCAGATCTTGGTCCAGCAGGCTCTCCCTGATGAAAGATTTCTGACAATGACAGAGGTTCAACACTTATACCATGTAGTGGCTGGATGTCTGACTGTCACAAAATTCTCATCTTTTTTCCCCCTACTGTCAAGAGAAGTGCCATGAGGAACAGGCTGAAATGGCAGACTTATCTGTATGAAATATGGGTTCCTGGCCGTTTCTGAAAATAAACTGGAAGTTCCTGAATAGACACCTCAGAGGAGTGGGTTGAAACTGCACATGCTCGTGGGTTTGAGTCCACCTGTGGTTAGAGTCCCACAGACTGGCATATAAAACAGCTGGTTCCAGGAATCAATCATCCAAGTTGGCAGTGGACAGGGTGCTTCTCTCCACTGGCCCTTTCCGGAAGCCTACAAACTGGAAGTATCTGTATAAACAGACACAGAGTGATGGGTTCAAACAGCAATCTCTCTTTGCTCCTCACTCTTCCTCTCCCTTGGTCCTCATACCTATACTCCCATCCCCTCTCATCCTAGAGACCATGCAAGGTCACCCCTTCATGAGTTCTAATACCTTTCTCTTTTGTGTCAGAAAGTTCTGAGGAAGATTCACCAGTTATCTTTGCCACATCCCTGTTTGGCTTTGTTATTCTAGGTCTCGAGGACTCCATCTGGCCCTCAGAATCTCAAGTGGTCAGCCCCCAGATTTATATGTAAAAATCCTCAAAGATTATCCTCTGGATTGGATTCTTAGCAACTGGGGCCAATTTAAATTATTTAAAAAGGAATAAGCTAGGCAATCTACCTAAGAAAGAGTTCACAGTAATGATCATAAAGATGATCCAAGAACTTGGGAAAAGAATCAATGCACAGAGCAAAAAGCTATAAGACACTTTTTTAACAAAGACTTAAAACAATAAAGAACAAGCTAACAGAGTTGAAGAATATAATAACTGAAATTAAAAAAAAAAACACTAGAAAGAATCAATAGGCAAATAAATGAGACAGAAGAATGAATAAGTGAACTGGGAGAAAGAGTAGAGGAAATTACCTCTGTGGCACAGAATAAAGAAAAAAGAATAAAAAAAATGAGGACAGTTTAAGAGACCTCTGGGACAAGATCAAATGCACCAACATTTGCACTGTAGGGACTCCAGAAGGAGAAGAAAGAAAAGGCATAAGAAAATACTTGAAGATGTAACAGCTCAAAAGTCCCCCAATACGGGAAAGGAAACACAAGTAAGGAAACAAAGAGAATCTCGTACAGAATTAACTCAAGGTGGGACACGCTGAAATACAGAGTAATCAAAGTGACAAAAATTAAAGACAAAGAGAAAATATTAAAAGCAACAAGGGAAAGCAACAACTAACATACAAGGGAATCACCATAAGGTTAGCTGATTTTTCAGCAGAAATTCTGCAGTCCATAATGGAATAGCCTACAACCAAGAATACAATACTTAGTAAGGTTGTTGTTCGAATTTAATGGATAAATCAAAAGCTTTACTGATAAGCAAAGCTTAAAGAATTCAGCACCACCAAATCAACTTTGCATTAATGCTAAAGGAATTTCTCTAAGTTGAAAAGAAAATACCACAACTAGAAAAAAGAAAATTATGAACTGGGAAAGGTCACTAGTAAAGGGAATATACAATAAAGGTAGGAAATTATCCACACATAAATATTATATCTAAACCAGTAATTATTAGAGGAGAAGAGTGCAAATGCAGGATATATAAAATTAAGAGATCAGCAACTTAAATTAATCATGTATGGATATAGACAACTATAAAAAAAAACCTTACAGTAATCTCCTACCAAAAATCTGTACTAGATGTAGACACAAAAAAGAAAAATAAGTCCAAATGTAACACTAAAGATAGTCATCGAATCACAATAAAACAACAAAAGAGGTAGGAAAGAAAAAAGCCCTATAAAAACAAATCCAAAAGAATTTTTAAAAATGGCAATAAGAACATATTTATCAATAATTATATGTAAATGGATGAGATGCTCTAACCAAAAGACACAGATTGGCTGAATGGATACAAAAACAAGCCCCATATACATGTCATATACAAGAGACCCACTTAAGATCTATAGACACATACAGAGAAAGTTAAGAGATGGTAAAATGTTTTCCACACAAATGAAATTTTTTTTAAAAAGCTGGAGAGCCAATATTTATATCAGATAAAACAGACCATAAAATAAAGGCTGTTTTAAAACACAAAAGACCCTATATAATAGTCAAGGGAATCAATCCAAGAAGGTATAACAATTATAAATATACATGTCTCCTATATATAGGTGTGCCACAATATATGAGGCAAATGTTAACAGAAATACAAGAATAAATGGATAGTAACACAAAAATAGTGGGGAAATTTAAGACCCTACTTACTTCAATGGATAGACCATCCAGACAGAAAATCAATAAGGAAACACTGGCTTTAAATGATACATTAGACCAGATGGACTTAATTGATATTTATAGACTGTTCCAGACAAAAACAGCAGAATACATATTCTTTTCAAGTGCACATGGAATATTCTCCATTTTAGATCATATGCTGGGTCACAAAGCAAGTCTTATTAGTAAATTTAGGATAAATGAAATGACATCAAGCATCTTTTCCATGATGATGCTATGAGATTAGAAATCAACTACAAGGAAAAAACTGCATAAAACACAAGCATGTGGAGGCTAAACAATATGCTACTAAATAACCAATGGGTCACTGAAGAAATCAAAGAGGAAATCAAAAATGCCTAGAGACAACTAAAAACTAAACACAATGATTCAAAACATGTGGGATGCGGCAAAAGAAGTTCTACCCGGGAAGGTGATATTGATAAAAGCTTACCTCAGAAAACAAGAAAAATCTAAAATAAACAACTTAATCATACACCTAATGTAACTAGAGAAAGAAGAACAGACACAAAGCTCATAGAAGGAAAGGAATCATAAAGATCAGAGAAGAAATAAAAGTAACAGAGACTAAGAGAACAATAGAAAAAAAATCAGTGAACTTTAAAGCTGGTCTTTTGCAAAGATAAACTAAATTGATAAGCCTTTAGCCAGACTCATCAAGAGGGGGTGTCCAAATCATTAAAATCAGCAATGAAACAGAAGCCAGAACTGTCAAAACAGAAATAACAAAGGATCATAAGAGACTACTACAAACAACTATACACTAAGAAAATGTACAATCTAGAAGAAATAGACCTATTCTTAGAAAACTACATTCTCCCAAGACTGAATCAGGAAAAAATAGCAAATATGAACAGACTAGTTGCAAGTACTATAGCTGAAACTGTGATTTAGAAACTCCCAGCAAACAAAAATCCAGGACCAGATAACTTCACAGACAAATTCTACCAAACATTTAGAGAAGAATTAATACCTCTCTTTCTGAAACTGTTCAAAAAAAAAACTGCAGAGGAAGGAATGCTTCTGACTTTATTCTGAGGCCAACATCAGCCTGATACCAAAATCAGACAAATACATCACAAAAATATAACTATAGGTCAATATCACTGATGAAAATAGATGCAAAAATCCTCAAAAAAATACTAAGAACTGAATTCAACAGTACATTAAAAGGTTCATACACTGTGATTAAATGGGATTTATCCAAGAGATCCAAAGATTTTTTTCAAAATCTGCAAATTGATTGGTGTGATACATACCACATTAACAAATAGAAGAATAAAAACCATATGACCATCTCAAGGTATTGAGAAAAGGTTTTTGATCAAATTCAACATCCATTTATGATCAAAACTCTCCAGAAAGTGGGTATAAAGGGAACCTACCTCAACATAATAAAGGCCATATATGACAAACCCACATGTAACATCATACTCAACTGTGAAAGCTGAAAGCATTCCCTCTAAGATCAGGAACAAGACAAGAATGTCCACTTTAATCATTTTTATATAATTTAGTTTGGAAGTCCAAGCCATGGCAATCAGAAAAAGAGATAAAAGCCAATCCAAATTGGAAAAGAAGTTGTTTTCACTGTTTGCACAGTACATGATGTTTTTAGGATTTCTTTTTTTTCTTTTTTCTTTTTTTTTTTTTTTTTGTCTTTTTTGCTATTTCTTGGGCCGCTCCTGCGGCATATAGAGATTCCCAGGCTAGGGGTCTAATCAGAGCTGTAGCCGCCGGCCTACGCCAGAGCCACAGCAACGCAGGATCCGAGCCGCGTCTGCAACCTACACCACAGCTCACGGCAACGCCAGATCGTTAACCCATGAGCAAGGGCAGGGACCGAACCCGCAACCTCATGGTTCCTAGTCAGATTCGTTGACCACTGCACCACGACGGGAACTCCTAGGATTTCTAAACATAGAGAAATCCTAAAAACACTATCAGAATACTACTAGAGATCATCAGTGAATTCAGTAAAGTCTCAGGATACAAAATTAATAAACAGAAATCTCTTGCATTTCTACACACTAACAGTGAAAGATCCGAAAGAGAAATTGAGGAAACAATTCAATTTATCATTCACATCAAAAAGAATAAATACTCTGGAATAAATGTACCTAAGGAGGTAAAAGACCTGTACTCTGAATAATATAATAAGACATTAATGAAAGAAATCGAAGCTGAAGCAAACAGATGGAAAGATGTGCCATCTTGGACTGGAAGAATCAATATTGTCAAAATGACTATACTACCCAAAGCAATCTACAAATTCAATTCAATCCCTACCAAATTATTAATGGCATTTTTACCGAACTTGCAAAAAATTAATTTGTATGGAAACACAAAAGACCTTAAATATATAAAGTAATCTTGTGAATGAAAAATGGAGTTAGAGCAATCAGGCTCCCTGACTTCAGACTATACTACAAAGCCACAGTAATCAAAACAATATGGTAGTGACACAAAAGCAGAAATACTGATCAAGGGAACTGTATAGAAAGCCCAGAAATAAAGTCACATACCTATGGTCAATTGGTATATGACAAAAGAGGCAAGAATACACAATGGAGAAAAGACAGTCTCTTTAATATATGGTGCTGTGAAAACTGAACAGCTACATGTAAAAGAATGAAATCAGAACATTTTCTAACACCAGACACAAAAAATAAACTCAAAATGGATTAAAGAACTAATTGTAGCACCATACTATAAAATTCCTGGAGGAACACTCTTTGACATAAATTGTGGTGACATATTTTTGGATCCACCTCCTATTGCAATGAAAATAAAAACAAATATAAACAAATGTGCCTAATTAAAATTAAAAGCTTTTGCACTGCAAAGGAAATCATAATCAAAAAGACAACCTACAGAGTTCCCATTGTGGATCAGTGATAACGAACCTGACTAGTATCCATCAGGATGAGGTTTTGATGGCTGCCTTGCTCAGTGGGTTAAGGATCTGGCACTGTCATGAGCTGTGGTGTAGGTTAAGACATGGCTCCGATCCCACATTGCCATGGCTGTGGCTTAGGGCAGCAGCTGTAGCTCCAAATCGCCCCCTAGCCTGGGAACTTCTAAATGCTGCAAGTGAGGACCTAAGCAACAACAACAACAAAAAACACAACCCACAGTATAGGAGGGAGTACATATTTGCAAATGATTCCACCGACAAGGGATTAATCTCCAAAATATAGAAAGATCTCATACAGCTCAATATTTAAAAAAACAAACAACCCAATCAAAAACATGGGCAGAAGATCTAAATAGACATTTCCCCAAGGAAGATATAGAGATAGCCAAAAAGCAAATGAAAAGATGCTCAATATCACTAAGTATTACAGAAATGCAAATCAAAACAAGGTAGCACCTCTCACAGTTAGAATGGCCATAATCAAAAGGTCTACAAATAATAAATGCTAGACAGAGTATGGACAAAAAAGAAACCTCCTACACTCATGATTGCCATGGAAATTGGCCTACACTATGGGAAGGAGTATGGAGGATTCTTAAAAAAACAGAGCTACCATATGATCCAGCAATCCCACTCCTGGACATATGTCTGGAGACAACAATAATTCACAAAGATACATGCACTCCACTGTTTACAGAAGCACTATTTACAACAGCCAAGACATGGAAGCAACCTAAATATTTATCAGCAGGTTAATGGATAAAGAAGATGTGTTACATTCATACAATAGAATATTACTCATAAAAAGAATGAAATGATATCATTTGCAGCAACATGGATGGACCTAGAGATTATCATACTAAGTGAAGTCATACAGAGAAAGACAAATATCATATAATATCACTTATATTTTGAATTAAAAATATGCAAATGAATTTATACACAAAACAGTACTAGACTTAAAGACAAAGAAAACAAACTTAAGTTACCAAAGGCGAAAGAGTGATGGAGGGATAAATTAGAAGTTTGGGATTAAGATATATGCACTATGAGATACAAAACAGATAACCAAAAAGGACCTACTTTAAGCAAGGGGAACTATACTCAGTATTTTGCACTAACCAAGGAAAAGTAACATAAAAAAAAAGGTATGTATATATGTATGACTGAATAACTTTGCTGTATTCCTCAAACTAACACACTGTACATGAAATATATGCCAATATTTTTTTCTAAAAAAAGCAATAAGCTTATTTTCTTTTGCAACACAGCCTGGTCCCAACATGCCCTGGGTGACCAGGAGGAACAGCCAAGGAATGGGTTCCTTAACTTTAATATCATTCTACAAATGGACCTATTTTGTAAGCAATACTTAAAATGGAGAAAGTTTCCTTACATGCAAGTTTTGGTGAAACTTTATCAAGACCCCAGTCTGAGGGACTTCTGCCATGTGTGTATATCTTCTACTTCTATTTTGTTGAAAGATTTGAAGCCAGACTTATCACAGATCCCCTCTTCCAAGGGCTGACTAAACATCAGCTCCTTAAGACTACTTCTCAAGCCTCTATTTCCTCCCTTTTAACATCACTCTCAACCTCTAGACACCACCTTACCCCTTTCATATTAGAAACTCCAAAGTTGGAGGTCCTTGCCATCCATAGTGGGGCTCCAACCAGGTTCAAAATTAGCCCCCACTTTTGTTCCACAGGGCATTTACAGTGGGTTCAACATTTAGCACCTCCAGGTTGTAGCTAAGGGGAATTAAAGAATTACTGGAATGCATTTCTCCTTCACAATGGAGGACCTAGGAATATGTAAGGAGAGATCTGGTAGGTTCTCAAAGAACCCTGACAAATTTAGCGATGAGTTACAGGCTGGGGTTACCCAGACGACCATCATATTTATTCTGGCTCACTGCTACACCCTAGGTGAGAAGGAACATACACTGAGGAAGGCAAGAGAACACACAGATAACCTACTAGCCATCATTCCACACCACCAGATTTATCAAAAGGGTAGTGATGCAAGCCCAGATCCCAACACACACTGGGACTGGACAGACCATGTAGGCCAGGCTGGAATGAGATATTTATATTGCTTGTTAATCAGCAGGAAGGAAAAGGTATATGGTGAAGCCTATAAATTATGGTAAGGTCCGAGAAAAAACTAGGCAGTCTTCCTGAGCTGGGCAATGGGAGCATTCAGGAGGTACACCTAAGCAGATGCTAACTCCACAGAAGGGAGGTTGCTATTGACCATGCATTTTATCACCTAGTCTGCTCCTGATTATCAAGGAGGAAATTACAAAAGTTTGAGGCTGGGTCCCAAACCCCAATGGAAACCCTGATAGAAGAGACCTTCCAGGTCTATAATAACTGAGATTTAACAGAGGAGGCTAACGAAAGATAGAAAATTAGTAAAGAAAACAAAGCTTTTGGTTGCTCAGATTTACCAATCACCCTGAGGGTACCTGGCGGGGGGGCGGAGGGCGAGAACACTAGACACATAGCTGAGAAGCTGCTTGGGCTGAAACCAGTGTGCCTTTTGTCAGAAGTAGGGGCAATGGAAAGGGAAATGTCCCAGCACCCACCTGTGGGAAGCCTGAAAGACAGCCCTGGTCTGCACCTGTCCTGGATAATCTCTCAGATGAGAGATTCTCACACACTGACTGATGGATTGACTGCCTGCCTGGATCCAGATTCTACTTGATCCAACAGAGCCTTAAGTCACCCTCAATGTGGCAGGTAGGAGAATGGAATTTCATACGGACACTGAAGCTGTTTGCTCTGTTCTGACTTGGCTGGTTGGCCCCTTCTCCAACGGTAACTATACTGTGATGACAGTTGATGAGCAGCTAATGGAGAAGGCAATTTATATCTCTCCTTACCTTGGAGTCAGCTCTATTATTATTCTCACTCCTTTTTGTATTTCCCATAATGCCCTACCCGCTTCTTAAAAGGAAGACACAATAAATTGGGGGCCAGTATTTTCTTAGAACAAGGTGCAGTTCAAGAAGGTGAGAAAACAGAACAGGGAATACATCTACTAGTGACCTCAGGCAGCCCACATGCTGATCTCCAAGGCATTCTTCAAGAAATTAGGGAAGAGGTGAATCCAGAGATTTGGGACATTTTAGTGTCAGGAAGGGCAAAACATGTTCCTCCAATATAAATAAGATTAAAATCTGGGGGAAAACACACTGGGAGGAAATAATACCATTTAAAGCCTGAGGCCCTGAAGGGGATCCTATTCTCCCATTTCAGAAGCCTGATGAGGCATATCCGATTCTTTAAGACTCAGGAGCAGTCAGTGAGACAATTAACCCTATTCATCCAATGGTGCTAAACTCAAACATCCTCCCTGCCCAAGCGCCAAGGAATGCTTAGTATTTTTCTATGTTGGATTTCAACAGTGTATTTTTCTGTATCCCCCTACATATGACTCTCAATACCTTTTTGCCTTTGAATGGAGGGACTCTGACACCCTGGAGGCTACCCAGTACACCTGGACAGTGTTTCCACAGAGTTTTTGAGACAGCCCTCATCTTTTTGGAAATGCTTTAGCAAAGGAACTGAGGGAGAATGGAACTCTGTTACAATTTGTTGATGACTTACTGATGAGTAGTGAGGCAAAGGGAGATTCATATCAGAATTCTGTTAAGGTTCTAAATTTTCTGGTAGAAAGGGGATATAAAGTCTTACCAACCAAGACTCTGATCTCACAGCAATGGGTTCAACATTTAGGATTTGTTTGAACCCCACGGGCACTAGCCCTGGCCCTAGATCAGAAGACAGCAATTAGTGCATTACCACTTCCAATAACAAAGAGACAACTCTTTGCCTTTTGCCTGGGCTGGATTCTGAATCAAGGCCTTATAGCCAAATTCCTATATGAGGCTTTGAAGGGGGAAGAAAGGGAACACCTTCAATGGAATGGGGCCACCAGCAGGTCTTCAAGATTCTATAAAGTTTGAACTGAGCAGAGCACCGGCACCGGAGCTTCCAAATTTAGACAAACTCTTTACCCTATAAATTCATGAGAGATCAGGAATAAAGTTAATTGTCCTCATCCAAAATCCAGGGTCAGATCAAAGAATAGTGACTTACTTTTCAAAATAACTGGATTCAGTAGCTCTGGGATGGCCAAGCTGCTGTGGGCTGTAGAATCCACTGCCCTGTTGGTTAATGAAACTTCCAAGCTCACCCCAGGACAACTCTTAGCTGTATTAACCTGTCATCAGATAAAATTTATGAGCAAGTCCAAGGATATCATTGGTTGACTGCGGAATATCAACTAAATATCAGGCTCTTCTAATGGACACGCTTGATATTACCTTAAACGTAAGCCAAACTTGGAACCCTGCAACTCTGCTTCCAGTTGTTCAGAGTAGAGACTTATTGCATCAATGTACAGAAAACACAGAACATATTTTCTTCAGCAGGTCTGATAATCTAGATGAACAGTTGATATAGTTTACTGATGGAAGCCATTTCACAGAAATGGGAACCTTAAAGGTGGAGTATGCTATAGTCCATCTAGATGAAGTTACAGAAGCTAAGGCCATGCCACCCCAGCCTTTGGCTCAAAAAGACAACTAATTGCATTAATGAGAGCTCTGCAATTAGAGAAGGATAAGAATTTAAATATTTATATTGACTCTAAGTTTGGGTTCCATATACTGCACACTCATGATGCCATTTGGAAAGAGGAATGTTAACTTCTGGAAATTCTCCCCCAAAAGATACAGATTTAATCCTGGCTCTTTTAGAGGTAGCCCAGCTCCCCACCCAGGGGGCAGTAATCCACTGTAGGGGCCATCAGAGGGATGGATCTTTTGTGAGCCAAGGGGACAGAAGAGCTGATTGAGCTACAAAACAGCCAGCTCAATTCCAAGTGCCTAAGCAAGTTACAGCTCTAGTGATTGGCTCCCCTGAACACCCTAGCCTTCTCCAATATCACCCGCAGGAACAAAAAAAAAAAAATGCTGAAAATGGGGTAATGAGTAAAGAAGCACCAGTTGGTATACGGAGGATGACAGGTACTTATCCCTGAGATTTAACAGTGGAAAGAAGTTAAGAGCTTATATGATGCTACCCACTAGTGCATGGATACACTATGGAACTTAATGCAAAAGACCTATTTAGGGAAAGGGATTAAAAAAAAGAATAAGGAACCCTTACCTGTGATTTGTGTGCCCATAATAACCCACAGGCCTATCCAATCTTCCCTTCATTACTCAAGCCAGTTTAGCATCGAGGGAAACACCTGGGGGGAGATTGGCAGTTAGATTTCATCCCAATTCCCTCAGAATTAAGATAGAAATATCTTGTTTGTTGATACTTTTGTGGGATGGGTGAAGCCTTCCCCACTCAAACTGAAAAGTCTATTGCAGCCTGTTAAGGCCCTCTTAAAGGAAATAATTCCCCACTTCAGACTTCCAAAAATGTCTCCAGAGCAATAATGGGCCCTCTTTCATAGCCAAAATAACACAGGAGCTCTTAACAGCCACAGCAAACTACACAATCTTGGCACCCCAAACTTCAGGGAAGGTAGAAAAAATGAACCATACCTTATTTATTTATTTATTGGCCTCACCCTCAGCATATGGAAGTCCTCATTCCCAAGCTAGAGGTTGAATTGGAGCTGTAACTGCCGGACTACGCTGCAGCCACAGAGAAACCAGATCCAAGCCACCTCTGCAAACTACGCAGCAGCTCACAGCAACTCTGGATCCTTAACCCACTGAATGGGGCCAGGGATCAAATCCAAGTCCCATGGATACTAGTCAGATTCACCACCACTAAGCTGTAACAGGAACTCCGTGAACTATACTTAAGCAAATGGTAGCAAAATTTTTCCCAGAGACTTGTTAACCATGGACCAGCCTGCTTCTCATTACACTGTTCAGGGTCCACATAACTCCCAGGAGGAGTCCTCAGTTTAGCCCATCTCACCTATGGGAGACCTTTCCTTGTTGCTGACATTCTACCATATGAGGAAATGAACCACACCCTGTGACACATTATTAATGGAGGACAAATCCAGAAGGCAATTCTGGACTATGTCAACAAGGCACTGCCAGCTCCCACTAAAAATACAGCAGAAGAAGCAGTCCCTTTACAAATTTACCCTGGAGACCAAGTTCTTTTTGGTCTAAAACCTTGAAGGAGGGATCCCCAGAAGATCAACTATTGCCAAAATGGAATCATCCCTACAGAGCAATCCTAGCCACCCATGACCACCAAACTGTGAAGGATACCTAGTTGTGTACATTTATCCACAGTAAAGCTCTTACTTCCAAAAAGCCTGCAGGCCACAATAGAGCAACAATACACCTGTGAGCCACTGGAGAATCTGAGATACCTATTCAAAAGGCAAGCTATTAACAGATAAGTAAAAGGCATTTGTTTCCCATGTCCTGATACCTCTCTCCCCAAAGTGTAACTATACCAGGCATCCTGCCTCTTTTGCAGGGATAAACTGTACTTATAAGCTTATGCACGGGTGACCTGTTTCAAAGTATGGCCCCAGAGCCCTAAATAATAGGGAAGGAGAATGTGAATGGTGGGAAGGAAATATGCCATACATATTTGGGAATTTAAATTCAACCAACCTGTAGGATACTGGTCAAATAATGATCTGACCTATGGCCTATTATCCTCTGACAAAACCAATAACGTTGTACTCTAGCATTTTAGTAGAATCTTTATAGATGATATAGTCTATTTATTTATTTATTTTTGTGCTATTTTTAGGGCTGCATCCATGGCATTTGGAGGTTTCCAAGCTAGGGGTCGAATCGGAACTGTAGCCGCCAGCCTACACCACAGCCACAGTAAAGCAGGATCCAAGCTGCGTCTGTGGCCTATACCACAGCTCAGGGCAACACCGGATCCCTGACCCACTGAGTGAGGCCAGGAATTGAACCTGCATCCTCCTGGTTCCTAGTCGGGTTTGTTAACCACTGAGCCACAAAGGGAACTCCAGATCATATACTCTAAATCACCAACATAATTGTCCTTGTTCCACTAACCATTCAAGTGCTAGCAAGACCTATGTCCTTCAAGAACTATCAGATCTTAACAACAGGGAGACATCCAGTTCTGAGCCCATGAAAGTTTGATATTCCTCTTCAGACATCCAAACCACCATGTGCTGTGGAACTTTGTCCTTTTCTAATCAGGCTGTACCTTATAAGTGCATTGACAATGTCCACTTCAGAGGATAATGCACTTGGGAACTACGAGGATAAGTGACATTTTTATCTATAATAGGACCACTCCTGGTCTGAAGAGAACTAGAAATGATCCTAGCAGAGGCTGGGCTAGCCATAGGACTGGAGCCCCATGGGGAGTTGGGGGAGGTTAATCTATCATAAAGCAACACTGAGAAATCTTACCACACAGCTTGGTCATATGACGGAACACAGAGGGCAAGCCTTAAGACCTTTCTTGTTTCTTTGGCTAATGTAGTTCTGTCTTGATAAACAAGGCAGGGTTTGTGTGGTAGCTAATATTACCTGCTGCACTTGGATCAATGTGACAGGACAGGTAGAAGTTAATATTAAGGACATATACACCAAGCAGAATGGAGTCACAATTTTAACAGGGGTAATATCACTTTCACCGTCTGGTAAACAGTTAGGGACACCCTCTAAGCCCTTTAATGGATACAATTGTTCTCCATTTATGCCCTTGTCTATTTAACCTTTTGGTCACGTTCATGTCTTCCAGGCTTCAATAGTTTCAAGTAAACTAATGATGGCCCAAGGATTTCCATCCATTCCAGTGGAAGGTAGCCCAGGTCTCTAGAGTTCCTTGGAACAGTCAGAAAGGGACTTCTATATCTCTGAGATAGGCTAGGGTCTGTGGACCTGTTCAGCAGGAAGCAACTCTGGAAGAAAAGACCTCTGGCCCCTTGACCCTTAAGAGTAAGTATAAGGGGCATAGAATCCCTCAGGGGGAAATGAAATAAAGTGGGGCCTAGGACCCCCTAACAGGGCACTTGCACTGGGATAAATGTCTCCTTGAGCAATAGAATACAAAGAAACTGTATGGAACTAAAAACAACTGCACACACATGCAGTTCAGGGTTTTATGAACAAAATGATACAAAAAGGCCATAGATCAACTGTCATTTCTTAGGTGCCAAGAACAAAATCAGGCTACTGGGCATGATACCTACAAATAGCATCACTAAGGGAATGGGCAGACAATGTAAGCTATGCTCCTGCTCAACCCACTGATTGCCCTTGTTACTATACATTTAAGGAACCAGTTTACTCCCTACCTTCAGGAGCAAGCAAAGGCATGGGTTTCTTGTTTCTACTTCTTTGTGATGCAGCATGAGCCCCAATAAAGCCTTGCCTGAAATCCCTGGCTGGCCTGTTACCAATTTCTATTGATTAAAGAGTCCAAGGACCCAGGTTGGTAACAATTATGTCAAAAGGTCTCAAGAGCCAAGATGAAGGGCATTCCATTGCCCAAATATGGAACAACTTAACCAACAATAAGAATAATTGCCCCTTGAGACACAAATATTATATGCCATGTGGAATCTAAAAAAAAAAAAAAAAGGATACAATGAACTTATTTGCAGAACAGATACTGACTCACAGACTGAAAAACTTATGGTTACCAAATGAGACAGGATGTCGGAAGAGAGAGGCACGGGCTGGTGTTTGGGATGGAAATGCTGTAAAACTAGGTTGTGATTATCATTGCACAACTATAAATATAATAAAAGTCATTGAGTTAAAAAAAAAGAATAACAGCCCTTGATTGAAAACAATATTTAAAATCCTAAAGTACATCAAATATATTGAAGTCATAATAATTCTTTAAAAATACTATTTTTCCATTGTTCCAGAATATTAGTAAATCAATTATTTTGAATTTGGATAAAAAGGTGAAAGAATCAAGCAAGAAAAGAAATGAGGAGGAGATTTAATGGGAAGTTTCCAGGCATTAATATAAGAAGGAGTGGTATATTAGAATACCAGCATTTTGAAACTCCTAATCAATTTATTGGATCTAAGTATTGATCATCAATTATAACCTATAAAGTAGTCCACTCCCACATTCCCAACTGGAGTTTGATCTTAATTGAATGTGCATTTTATGGGAAATCTAGAAGACAGAGGAAGATGTTTATAATATAAGAACGCAAAGAGCAAAATCCAAATGGAGGAAGATTTTATAGGACAAATGACCTGGCTTTCTCAAAAGTAAGTGGCAAGGAAAAAATAGAAATATTCAAGAAATATGAAGCATGTCAACCAACCACAAAATGTGGAGTTTATTTGGATTCTGGCTTAAATAAAATGTAAAAAAGAAATGACATTTATGAGACAATTGGAAACTTCATTAACTTAAAGATAAGAATAAACTTTTTCTTATAATGGTATTATGACTATGTTTTTAAAAATTCTTTGAGTGAAATAGTGAGATATTTGTGGATGAAATGACATGATGTTTGAGATTTGCTTCATAATGATATGGAATTGGGAAATGGATAAGCCCATAAATTCCATGAATTGATATTATGACTGTAGGATGAGTACAGGGGAGTTGATTTCATTATAGTGTCTACTTTTCTATGTTAAATTGTCCTTACCAAAAATTTTAAATACAGATTTTGCTGACATGAAACATCCTTTCCACTTAGTGGCCCACTATGCAGGTCAAAGTGCAACTCCTGACCCAGATATACATCTAATCCATCAGCTTTTTAATTGCACTTTTTTTTTTATTTAATGCCTTTAGACAAATGAGTCTCTCACCTGGGATTGTTTTAAATTGTTAGTTCAGATTAGTAGAAGTATACTGTATTCCCCTGGACCTCTAAAGGCATAAAAGATATTATCCACATTGGACAAATTTATATTCTGTACTTGTTTTCTCAGTTCTAAGCTTATTCTTTTTATTAAAAAAAAGTTTTGAATTGTATGTGCATTTGTTGGCATCATCTTGTCTTTTACTCATCCATTTTAAATTAGTTTAAAGAATATTGTGAAAATATGAGAATTTTAGTCTATCATTGCTAAGTGGCAAGCTTATTTTATGTTTATATATTGCTAAAATTCTGCCTCATACCCTGAGAAATTTAAAGCAAGGCCCATGGAATCTAGAGCTCAGATCACTTCTCTGATATTTAAGGTAACCACAAAGAGGTTATAAACAGTCAAGAACAAACAAATGTAAATATAGTCATACTTTTTACCTCTCTATATGCATAAATTTCTATATGCACATATGAAGTTGATTTCTGTTCTTTTTCCCAGTTTCCCGACTTCTATGTCAGCTCTCCAGTTTGGGAATGAGGTCAGCACAGATTCTGGTCCATTTACTGCTATTTTCTGTCTTCTGTTAAATGGTTTTCTCCAGGATTGGGTGTGCTTCTGCTCCTTCCTCAGGCTTGTCTGGAAGGCCCTCTGCTTGGGCTTGGCTCGGGACCCCAGCCATCTCTTCCTTTGCCAGCTTGAGTTTCTCTCCTGCACAAGACTTCAGTGCCGGATACCTCTGGCCTTCCTTTTCAATTCCTACTATGAGGTTCTCAACACAACGTTTTCAGCAGTTCATTCCTGCAATAGCCTTCTATCACCTCCTCCTGTTTTTTAAACGACTTGAAGGGGTCAGTGAAAGACTTTTCTATGGAGTTCAGGTCTGCAGTAAGTTGATTTTTCTCTTTCAGAACCTTCTGGATTTCGGCTTTTGCAAGTTCTGTTTCTGAGCCCCCTCCATTGTGTGATAAAAGATCCCTTCAAAACCGTTCCTGGTTTGAATCTCCAGGTTCGTGGTCCCCATCTCCAGGTTCTTCACATGGAGCTCCTCATACTTGCTCTTCAGCAACAGCTTCTTCTGTGGCACTTACAGGGTCTCGTGAAGGTCCTTTTGGGAGTGCAGCAGCAAGGCCATGATGGGACCCTGGGAAGCAGTGGATCCCCAGGCCCGAGGACACACAGGAGAGGGCACAGCAGAGGAACACCCCGAGCTCCCAAGAAACCAGGTTCAGCTGGCTTCCCCTCGAGGCAACTTCCTGAGGAAGGGGCGCAGACCCTGCCCAAAGGTTCCTCTCAGTGGCCCGGGCACGCACGAGTCTCGGGGACGTCCTTAAAGAGCCAGCGGAACCTGAGGTATAAGGACTGTTTCGTCAAGGCTGGTTCCTTAAAAGAGAACATCCCAAATTGCTCTAGAGAATCTGCCTCAGCCGGTGCCTAGAACCGTGGCAGGTCTCCAGGTGCTCCTCATTTTGCTCCAAGGCGATTCGGGCCCCGCCCGGGAGCCAAGGCGCGGCTGCGCGGGGAAGTTCGCCGCTGCCCACTGCTCACTGACCAGCTTCTCCGTGATTTCCCTGCTGGCCTGCGGCTCCGGGTTCCTGCGGTTCCTGCCCTGGTCTACAGCACAGGGGTGTCATCCAGAGGAGGCTGAAAGCACCTGAGGCTGAAAGCACCTTGCTCCCTGAGGTGAGTTTTTGTGGCCCTAGTCCTCGTCATGGTGTTCTGAGGGCCTTCGAGGACCCATGTCTCTCTGCCACCTGCGAAGGGGTTAAAGTTTGGGTCATCCACCTTGTTCCAGTCCAGGTTGTAAGACTGGGGAAGGAGAAGGGGAACCCTCATCTGCCGGGTTTTAGAGGGAGACAGGGTGGCCCTTCTCCCAGTTTCCTTGGTGGGGGCGGCCTTTTGCTGGCATGTCCTCAGAGTAGTCAGATTCTAGCCCCATGAGCCCTCAGTTATTTGCCCACAGGCCTCGCCCTTCTGAGGACTTGGGGACATGGCTCCTTCAGCCTTGAGAAGACAGGCCAAATGATGGTACCCACGGGGCAAGTGTGGAGGAGCAGAGACCCTGGGGAGCTTTCTCCTGAGGTGCTGTGCCTGAGCAGTCCTCTCCTCTCCTGCGACGCCATCCTCCAAGGGCCTTCTAGGATTTCCGACGTTTATGAAATGCTTTTCTTTGTGGAATGAGAACGTTTTCCTCCAAGACTTGCTCAGAGCTGCCAGGCATTCTTCCTGGAGATGCCACTTGGTTTTCCAGACTTCCTTCCTGGGGTCTGGAGAGAGAGCTTGAAGGATGTAGGAAGTTTCTAAATTTATAAACATTTTCTTCTATGCCCACTTGAGTTGCCTTTTGCAAATTTTAGTAAGTCGTATTTTAATTTAAATTCATGTAAAATATTTTTCGATTTCTCTTAGGACTTCTTTTCCTGTGACCTGGGCCTTTGGACTCTTTAATCAATAGAAATTGATAATAGGCTGGCTGCCATGTTAAGTGAGGCTTTGATGGAGCTCCTGCTTCAGCATGAAGGCGAAAAAACAAGAAACAGGTGCACTTGGACAGCAGATTCCTTAAATAGGGTAAGGAGGGGAGTGAGATTTTGGGTTGGGCACCCCCTTGGTGTTGGTGTGCTCAGTGGCCTGCTTTTGCACCTGGCACCAAAGAAAGGCAGATGGTTTGTGGTCCTTTTGTATCTTTTTGTTCATAAATTCCCCAACTACTCAGGTGTGCAGTTATTTTTAGTCCCTTGAAGTTTTTTGGTATTTTATTGCTCAAGGAGTTCTTTGTCCAGGTGCAAGCACTCTGGTGGGGCATATCGCACTTTGACACAAATTATTTAGAAATGTGTTATTTAACTTCTAAATTATTGCAGATTTTTATCTATCTTTATGTTAACTGATTTCTAAGTTAATTCCACTGTGGAATGATAATATACCTTGTATAATTTCTATTCTTTTAAAAATAAGGTATGTTTTATAGCTTAGAATGTAGTCCACTAGGTGAATATCAATGTGAGCTTGAGAAAAACGTGAATTCTGCTGTTGTTGAATATTCTATAGATGTCTGTTAGAACAAGTTTATTGCTGTTCAGATTATGCAAATCTATGCTAAAATGATTATCAACTGACAAAGGGATATTGATATTTCTAAATATAATAGTGAATGCATCTCTTTTTTCAATTTTAGTGTTTTTTTCCAACTGTATTTTGATGCTTTGTTATGTGCATCCATGTTGAGGATTTTAATGCCTTTTGATAAATTGACCCTTTTATCATTATGCAATGACCTTTTTATCCTGGATAATTTTCCTTCCTTGGAATATGTTTTTATGGATTAAAATGAGATTAATGTGAATTTATTATAGCTACTCCAGCTTTCTTTGGATTATTGTTAGTAGATATTTTTCCATTCCTTTACTTTTCACTTACATGTAGTATTTATAAGTAAAGTTTGTTTCTTGTAGATAAGATTTCTAAGTTTTGTTTTCATTTTTAAAACTACTGTCACAATTTCTTTTTTTTTCATCAGAACACTTTGAAAATGATTGTTATTACAATTGGATTATTATCTACTATTGTAATTGAGCACTTATACGATTCCATATTATTTCCTCTCTTAGCATATCATTGTACCATTAAAAAAAAATATTTAGTGGTGTCCCTAGATTCTACAAGATTTATTCTAAGTCCACCTTCATTTTTGGACTTCAAACATAGTGTAGATACTCAGAACATTGCCAATTTCTCTTGTTGCTTCTTATATGACTGTATTGGTTGTTTTGGACTGCTATAGCAAAATACCATAGACTAGATGGCTTAAAGAACAGAAATTTATTTTCTCCCAGTTTTAAACAATAGAAGTCCAAGAACAAGGTGACAGGCAATTTGATTTCTGGTGAGAGCTTTCCTAATGGCATGTAAATGATTGCCTTCTTCCTACATCTTCATGTGGCAAAAAGAGAACCTGAGCAGCTTTGTGATGTCCTTTCTTATAAGGATACTCATCCTGCTGAGTCAGAGCCCCACTCTTCCTTTTTTTTTTCTTCTTAGGACTGCACCTGCACATACGGAAGTTCCCAGGCTAGGGTTCAGATCAGAACTGCAGCTGCCTGCTTATGCCACAGCAACATGGAATTTGAGCCATGTCTGTGACCTATGACACAGCTCACAGCAACCCCGGATCCTTAACCCACTAAGCAAGGCCAGCAATTGAACCTGCATCCTCATGGATACTAGTCAG
Organism: Sus scrofa; assembly: GCF_054392235.1. Lineage (NCBI taxonomy): Eukaryota > Metazoa > Chordata > Mammalia > Artiodactyla > Suidae > Sus > Sus scrofa. The sequence goes on along the minus strand of NC_139383.1, from coordinate 181,816,694 downwards.
GTTCCTTACTTACTGCTGAGCCGCAAAGGAAACTCCCAAGGGCCAACTCTTATGTCTTCAAAAATTTTTTTTTTTTTTTTTTTTTTGGTCTTTTTGGGCTCACACCCACGGCATATGGAAGTTTCCAGGTTAGGGGTTGAATCGGAACTATAGCTGCCAGCCTATGTCAGAGTCACAGCAAAGACAGATCCGAGCCACATCTGCAATCTATACCACAGATCACAGCAATGTCAGGACCTTAACCCACTGAGCGAGGCCAAGGATCAAATCTGTGTCCTCATGGATGCTAGAAGGGTTCCTTAACTGCTGAGTCATGACCTGATGGGAACGCCATGTCTTCAATCTTAATTATGTCCTTAATTAAGGACTGTATTTGGGCCTCTCTCCAAATATAGTCACATTGGGGTTAGGATTTTAACATATGAGTTTTAGGGGTACATAGTTTAGTCCATAGTGATTAGTTTCATTCATTTCTCTTATCCATGTATTATAATCACCCAATACATTTTTATAAATATTACTTTAAGCAAATTATTTTAGATCAATTGAGTAAAATAATATTATTTTACCTTTATTCCTTCTATGATAGTATTCTTTTGTTTATGCAGATTGAAGTTTTGACCTATATTTCCTTCTGCCTAAAATCCTAACATTTCATGAAAGACAAATAAGCTGGCAATTAATTTCCTTTTTCTTGATAGTGTGAGAAAGTCTTCATTTCTCCTTCACTTATGAAGAGTTTTTTCCCCTGTATATAGAATTCCAGATTGGCATATTTTTCTCTTTAAGTTCTTTATTGTGCTTAACTTTCTTCTTGTATGATTTCTAATGAGAAATTTACTATAATCCTCATTCCTCTTTTTCTTGCTTCTCTCACTATTTTATTTTTCTGTTTGGTGTTCTATAGTTTAAATGTTTTATGTTCATCCTGCTTAGTGTTCTTTGAGCTTCCATAGTATGTGTTTTGGTGACTGCCATTAATTTTAATAGATACTCAGCCCTGTTAACCAAGTTTCAGAAATGGAAATCAGATTGAAATTGAAGCATTTTTATTTGTGCTTAGGACTGCAGCCTGAGAGACAGATTCAGTGAGCACTTGAATTGTGTTCTACCAGACTATAAACTGGTGAAGGTTTGTAAAGTCAAAAGCTACAAGGCCACAGTCACGTAAGTTGTTAGGAATAATTATCAGAGCTGTCAAGAAGGGTGCTTGTTATACTTGTTAAGCAAGGATTGGTTGGGGTCTGAAATGGTTGCATAGTTACAGGGGTGGAGGTGAGGCAGTGGGACTTGAGACCAGAAAGTTGGAGCTGGTGCATGCTCTTCCAAAAACACCTAGTGGTATCTGGGTTTAATATATTTCAGAGAAAATTCAAGGTCTCAGTGGTTCACAGTTGTGTCTTAGACCAGACCCTAAATAGCCTTCTGACCCCATTTTTGTATCTCTGCACTATGATTACTCTGTTACATTTTTTTTTTGGTTTTTTTTTTGATGGCTTCTCTTGTGGCATATGGACCTGGGCCAGGGGTCAAATCAGAGCTGTAGCTGAGGCCTAGGCCACAGCAAAACCACATCCGAGCTTATCTGCAACCTATGTTGCAGCTTCCGGCAATGCTGGATCGTTAATCCACTGAGCAAGGCCAGGGATCAAACCTGCATCCTCACAGAGACAACATTGTGTTCTTAACCTGCTGCTCACAACCGAAACCTCATTCATTACAGTTTCAATTTGTCGTCTGTTGTTACTACTTAAAGTATTTTTTTCTGTTCCATTCTTTTTTTCTTCTCCTATTCCAATTGTAGATATGTTACAACTTTTGAAATTGTCCTACTGTTCTTTTTAGTTTTTTAACTTTTTTTCTCTTCATGTCAGTGTGGGAAGTTTTTGTTTGTTTTAAGAGACTTTTTTAGAGCAATTTTAGGTTCATGATAGAACTTACTGGAGGAAACCTACAGTTCCCACATATTCTGTACCTCCATATATGTACAACCTTCTCCACAATCAAATCCCATAACAGAATGAGACAATTTTAACAATCAGTGCACCTGCGTTGGCACATCATCACCCTAAGTCTATAGTTTACATTATAGTTCATTCTTAGTAGTTAGGGAATTTTATTGATATACTTCTAAGTTCATGGATTGCTACTAATGATCCCACTGAAGACATTCTTCATTTCTGTTACTGCATTTGGATTTCTAGCATTTACTTTTGAATCTTTCTTGTAGTTGCCATGTCTGATAATATTGCCCATCTGTCACTGCATGTTGTCTACTTTTTTCCATTAGAACTTTTTACTATATTAATCATTCTTAATTTAAATCCACTAAGTCCAGCATCCAGGTCATATCAGGTTCTGATACTGCTTTATCCCTTTAGACAACGTTTTTCCTTGCCTTTTGGCATGGCTTTTAATTTGTTATAGAAAAGACAGGTTATAATGGGTAATAGAAAATGAAGTAAATCAGATTTTAGTGTGTGAATTTGCATTATTCTGGCTAGAAGCTGAGTTGCATTTAATGTTCGTTGTAACTATAGGTGCTAGAGAGTTAAAATTCCTTTAATGTCCTGATTCTTATCTCTCCTCTTTGGGTCCTCTCTATACTGCCACTCAGAGAGAGAATGCATCTTCTAGCTCTTTCAGCTATTATCTACTGGAGCAGCCTTAATGTGGTGGTAAAGTGTTGGGGAGAAGGAAAATTCTACAATCCAATTAAATGTTAGTCTTTCAGCAGGCCTTTGTCTCAGGCTTTCACAAGTGTTTCTGTCTCCGACACTTACCTTCTTTCCTGATGTCAGTGTTGTCAATCTATTTCCTTGACACCCTAAACCATGCTTATTATTTTTTTTCTTCTTAGGTTAGATAATATGTCTAGTGGAGATTATATTTGGGGGGAATTTCTTTCCCCAATTTAGGTAAAAGTTCAAAATTGTGCTCTAACAGAATACTGTCTCAAGGAGAATAGGCCTTTGTTATGGAGAAAGCTCTGGACATGTTTAATAACGTTAGATTTCCTTTTCCCCTGCATGGCTGCAGTGGATCTTTCTTGGATACTCACCCTAAGAAATCGATGCAGTTCCTGGAAGGAATGCTCATGAAACTATGGGCCCCATAATTTTGAAGCCACCAGGAGTTTTTCACTTAAGTTCTGGTCTTCACTCTGTAGCAATTCATCAAAACTACCATTTAAGTGTTCCTACTAGCCTATGGCGTTAGCAGCTTCTGCTCCAGGGAAGAAGATCGTGGCTCTGATTCCCCGGATTGACCTTTCCCTCCAGATTTAACAGTGGTGGTTTGCCCTGAAACCAAAGTTTTCTAATGGAGTCAGGAAATGCCACTGTTTTTCAGTTTGTCCAGGTTTTTTCTTCTTGTAAGAATGAGAAGGACCACTTCCAAGATCTTTATATTTTGAAGCTGAAAGTAGAAGGGTCTACCATGCCTCTTTTTCTAATTTTTGAATTGATTTTAAGTAGTTTACATGTCCAAGCATTGCCATCACAACTAATTTTAGTTCAGGATACCTAAGCCGTATCAAGTATTCTGTAGCAGTCTAATTTTTGCATTAAATATTTTGGGGCATGCTCCTACTAACATTTGAATGGAATCTTAAATAGAAATTCATGCTAAAATAGTCAAGAATTTATATTAAATGTTTTAAAATCTTCCACAAATATAATAAATATATATGCAAAAGCATGATTGGTTATAGTGCAGTAACACTTTTTTGATTTGTGCTGTAGCAGTTAACTGTGATTTACTTGAATAGAGGTTTATTAAATACTTGAGGACTTTTCTGTAAGTAACTTACAGAAGTGTTATTGCCCCGTTTCCAAATAAGGGTTACGTAAATTTGGTTTGAAATGCAAAAATATAAGGCAGCAGAGGTATTTGAAGTTTGCTGGCTCTGCTACTTTGGAGAGAACATCTCGATGTCCCGTTAATACTCTGGGCATTAACCACAAAGGAAAGACAGCTTATTTCCATTTCATTTTAAAGTTTTTTTCTCACATTAAAAATATAAATTTCATGTTAAAAGGGAAAATAAATCATTGTGCCACTGTAAGTAAATCTGCAGCAAATTCTGTTCTTTCTGTTGCTTTACAAATTGGAGACCTACCAGGATGAATTAGAGATGCTGATTCTAGTTTTCACAAGTAAATGGGAGCCAAAAATAGAATCAGTCACACACCAGTAGAAGATTATAGCAGCATCCCACAATGTTGATTTATTTTTGGTATTTTAACAAGTATATTTTAAACTATATTAATGGTTTGTGATATTATCCATATAGGTATTACAAATAATCTGATATATACAAACACACATTAAAAAGTATATTAAAGTATGTGGAATAATTGTATTATCAAGTGATTTTTTTTTCCTGCTTTTCTATGTTACCTTGTGTACATTTTGATTCCATTTTCCTGTGATTTTAGAAATGGTAATACAAATAAATTTTCAAAATAACCTTACTTTAAAATCTAATTTCCTTTTGGCAGGGTGTTATATTCTATGTCTGACACAAAAATGGCTAGGATTCTTTAGCCTAAATTGCTAATTTGTTCATAAAATTATATCACATTCAAGTATGTTAAGAAAAAATTCTAGTGGAAACCTAATTATTAAAATAATAAACAATTATTATTAAATTATATTAAATAAACCAAAGGTTAAACCACTAGTAATTTATTGCTTTGACAAATTTTTTTACAATTTGTTGAATTATCTCAGTTTTAGTAATGCCTCTGAATTTTTATAGAGTAGTACATGTGCTTTGATTTATGACTTAGATTGCAGATATATTTAAGAAAATACTCTTCACTCAAATTTTTAAAAAATCAAAGGGAAAAGGCACAATAAGTTTTATGTGCTATAGTAACTAGAAAATTTTCACTAAGTTGATGTATACATATGGCCACTTTCAAGCTAAAAACTCAAGATGCTTGAGCCTCTTTTCACAGAGATCAACACTTTATCATTTTCCGGCTTGGCAATGAGAGTCTCCCCAAAGAAACAAGAAATGTCTTGTTTGCCCAGTTCTAGAATTATGTTTGACTGGTGCTATTTTTCAAAATCACGTCTTAACTCGTTTCCTGGGCTTCATTGGAAAAATCACTTGATGCGTCCTCGTATTCATGTTTGCAGTCCTGAAAGTGAATCTTTCCAGAGTAAGAAGACTGGAGAGGAATTTTTAAAAGGGATTAAAAATGAAAATTTAGGGAGTCTCCTTTGTGGCTCACTGGTTGATGGATCCGACTAGGAACCATGAGGATGCAGGTTCGACCCCTGGCTTCTCTCAGTGGGTTAAGGGTCCAGTGTTGCCATGAGCTATGGTGTAGGTCGTATACGTGGCTCGGATCCTCCGTTGCTGTGGCTGTAGTGTAGGCCAACAGCTGTAGGTCTGATTCGACTCCTAGCCTGGTAACTTCCATATGCCTCGGGTGTGGAACCGTCCCCCCACCCCCACAGAAAAGAAGAAAAAAAAAGAAAATCTATGACAAGAATAAAAAATTATGGAGGAAAATAATCTTCAACAAATTTAAACTCACAAGATGTGTAAGGACTTAGGAAATAGCAATGCAGTGTTATCTATGCTCACTTGAAGTTTTCATTCACATAATTTTGGTTTAAGGCAGAGTTTAGTAATGTTTTAATACATTTAGTAAAAATAAGTTTTTATAATGAATTAGAACAGAGTCACAATGGGAGTTATTTCTGTGAAGAAATGGCAGCTGATCCCTGGCTTCAGGGTTTCATCCAGCAGGAATAAGGAAATCATTAGAGGTTGAGTGGGCTATATGAACATTAGCACATAGCATGGGGATATGGAAAGTTATTCTCAAAAGAGTACATCTCTTTTTCTCCAGTCAGTGGAAGGTACATGACCACTAGAGTTTAGAACTACTGGGTATGGCCAGTTGTTGAGGACGTGGCTTTAGAATTTAAAAACGTTATTCTGGAAACCGTTCTGGCCTGAGAGCTTAGCTGGGAGGTGATCACCATTGTCTATAAAAAAATAAGGTAGTTTTTGGCAATGTAAATTTTAAAAAGTTGAAGATTTTGATAGGTTTTTGAGCTAGAATTAATGTTACTTGTTAACTGATTGAAAATGAAGGTGAGAGAAGAATCAAAGGTAACTGGCAATACCCTAATTATTAGGTATTGGGCTTCTATTAGAGAATCCTTGTATTCATCATGATAATTTGCTTATATTATAGATGATAAATCTAAAGGAGACTAAGGTCACATAATCTGTGAGTTACTAAGTAGACATTTAAACCCAAGAATTTTGTCTACAATAGCGGTTGTTTTCTATGAAGCACCCTTTTTAAAAATGTAATTATGACAAGTTGTATCTCATAAATGACTAGAGGATGGGAAAGAAGGGTCAGACAGGCCAGGGTGCACACTCTCACTCTTCCACTTCTCAGTTTTATTATCTGTAACATCTTACTCAACCACAGTGAGTTTCAATTTATTTACATATAAAATGTGGAGAATAACACCCATCATCTTGTTGAAAGGATTATATGTAATAATGTTGTAATAATTAAAGTAATATAAAAATAGAAATTTATATAAAAGTGGAAAAAAGAGTGGGTCCTATCCACAGCCAATAAATATCAAAGTTTTTTTGCTAGACCAAGTGCATATGGCATGACGTTGAAGAGTGGTAACAATGGTTGACTCACAATCCACTTTTCTAAAAATGTGAAAACAAAATAAGATTCAGTTACATTTGGAAGCCACAGAGATGAAGACAGTGTGATGATATACGATAGATTGTGAAAGTCATCTTTGGCCATTTTGTACTCTACTGTATCAGCAGTTTCAAAATGAAGTGCTCTGTATTTGTATGCAGTAAAATACCTGATAAGTTACAGGTAATCATAGCATATATTTAGAGTATGTGCACCAAAGGTACACATGACAATTAAGATAGGAATTTTGACCTCTTCCCCTTGTGACTCTTTTTGTCTTTTTAGGGCCGCACTTGTGGCACATGGAGGTTCCCAGGCTAGGGGTCGAATTGGAGCAGTAGCTGCCAGACTACGCCACAGCCACAGCAACCCTGGATCAGAGCCACATCTGTGACCTACACCACAGCTCCCAGTAATGCCGGATCCTTAACCCAGTGAGCGAGGCCAGGGATCAAACCCGAATCCTCATGGATACTAATCAGGTTCATCAACCACTGAGTCAAGACAGGAACTCTCTTGTGACTCTTTCTTGGTGCAACTGGGACAACAGCTCTTTAAGCAACTCCAGGAAATAGGTTGCACAAGGTCTAGTTATATTTGTGTCATGGCAGCTGGCCCTCCTACATAGGACTCTAGAAGTAGGAGGCTCTAGAGAAAATAGCTACCTATTGGGACAGTCCATGACTCAGATACCTTCCTGTTTGTTTCAAGAGTCTGGATTACTTAACTGGTAGTATAAAGTGGCATCAACTCCCAATATGGCAAACACAGACACCCTCCCCCCATTTTAGGGTAAATAAGAAAACTTACACGACTTAGTGTTTGTTTCCAGGAGTTATTTGATAATATTTGCATTCTCTCAAAAATAAGAAACACCTCTGCTGTAGGAGAAGAGTGATGACCTTTGTAGTTATACATCATATTAGGTAGTAGTAATAATCATAGCCTTTAATGTCAAACAGATCTGGGAATGGATCTCTAATCTGCAAGTAATTAACAAGTATTTGACTTTCGGAAAGATATTTAAATTCATTAAGCTTCAACTTAGCTGTAAATGAAATAGCAAAAAATAATGTAAAAAATAACACCTCATGGGTTGATCTGTAAAATAAATAGGATATTCATGTAAGAAATTGGTGTATAACTTGGAACATAATAAATAGTTATCGAATATTAATTCATGTATCCAGATAATTATGTATGGAAAATTAAAATGTATTCCCTATGGGAAGAGCCAGCAAATGACTTAAAATTTCAGCACAATTCTCAATCTCTCTCTCTTCTTCTTGTGGATTTATCTTCCAGTTAGTTATTTTTTGTGTGCCAAAATACCTCAGAAGTTAATAGCTTAAAACAACATGTTCAAAATTACTAGCTTTCTGAGGTCTATTGGTTGCCTGCACCCAGTGAGGTGGTTCTCTATTAATGTCTCTTATGTGGTTGTGTTCAGATATCAGCTGGGGCTGAATCTACTGAAGGTTTGACTGATGCCTCACTCACATGGTTGAGAGTTGATACTGAATGTTGGTAGGAAAATCAGACTCTCTATGTGGCCTCTCCGTGCAGCTAGTATTTCTCAGAGAATGAAAACTGTGTTCTTGAAAGAGAATGTCCCAAGGAAAGGAAGAAGTAGAAGCTTCCAGATAAGTTGACAGTTATATTCAGAGTGACACATTCACATTCACTCTTTGGTCACATTCTATTGCTCAAGGCAGTTGTGTGTCCTGCCCATAATCAAGGGTATGGGGAAATAGCCTCTACTTTTTTGATGGGGTGAGAAGTTCACATTGCGTAAGAGCATCTGGGAAGGGAAATGATTGTTGGAGCTATTTGTGGAAAATGCAATAAGTAGTCTACTCTCATATCAAAACAGTTTGCATCCCTCCCACAAGCAAAATACACCTATCTCCTTCCTTACCCTTACTAAAGTCTCGTAAATATGGCAGTCAAGTCCATGTGTCCAAGATCTCACATCTAAACCAGGTCCGTGTACTGATTCCTTGGGAACAGTTTCTCAAGTAGTTCTTCTTGATCCTGAAACCTATAAAAATGTTATTTATCTGCTTCAGACCCAGCATGTAGTTTTTACATAGGATATCCATAATAATGGACATAGAATAGGAGGCTTAAGAATAGGCAGTGATCTGTAGCATTATGGAACCCAGCACAAACACATGTTACCACTTCTTTGATTAGTTTTCTGACCTGCTTGTTGGAAGTAGTGCTCAGGGGACCCTGGCTTCATTATCCATATGAAATGGCTCATGTTTGCATTAGAAACCTGAGGGCTTGGAGACTTTGCCTAATGAACATTCCTGTTTTAGTCCAAGCCAATATAATTCCTTTAAAAACATTTTGAGTTTCTTATTTATTAAAGTATAAACAATTCCATGAGACAAAACATATACTACACTTTTTTCCCAAGCCAAACTCCTCTCTATCTCAACCTATGAAGTTGCAAATTCTTAGAAACCATTTTGTATAGTTCAGGGTGTTTGAGGTATGACATTAAATTTCTGAAGTCTCAACAAAGGGACTAAAATTTGTATCTTTGATATTAATTTTGCCATGAGACCATGTTTTAATGTCAGACTTCTAGATTTGATATTATTGCCTCCAAGTTCATTTCTTACTTTGAGAACTTTTTTCTGTTTGCAAACACTTAAGAATGAATTTAGGCACCTGAAAATCTCTTTCACCAGAAATCATCGATTTATTAGGTATATTTTCTTTTTTCCATGTTACTCTAGGCAAGTTTCACTAATCTTCCAACTGCTACATATGTAAGTCACCTTTTCCTCATAATCCAATAAAAATTTCTTCACTGTTGTTTCAATTCCATCAATAGTCTTCTGTGGCCCTTAAATCCTCTGTTCACTGCCAATACCATATATTTTTAAGTTTCTGTTGTAGAGGTATTCTGAGTACCAAATTCTATTCTAGTTATACATTGGTGGATAATTAACTATCATAAACATAATGCTTTTAAATAGAAATTTATTATTATCTCTCACAACTCTATGGATTGACTAAACTCTGCTGGGTGTTTCTCCCTTGGCGACTTGTAAATAGTTTTTTTTTTTTTTTTTTTTTCCCACTGTACAGCAAGGAGATCAAGTTATCCTTACATGTATACATTACAATTACATTTTTTTCCCCACCCTTTGTTCTGTTGCAACATGTGTATCTAGACAAAGTTCTCAATGCTACTTAGCAGGATCTCCTTGTAAATCTATTCTAAGTTGTGTCTGATAAGCCCAAGCTCCCAATCCCTCCCACTCCCTCCCCCTCCCATCAGGTAGCCACAAGTCTCTTCTCCAAGTCCATGATTTTCTTTTCTGAGGAGATGTTCATTTGTGCTGGATATTAGATTCCAGTTATAAGTGATATCATATGGTATTTGTCTTTGTCTTTCTGGCTCATTTCACTCAGGATGAGATTCTCTAGTTCCATCCTTGTTGCTGCAAATGGCATTATGTCATTCTTTTTTATGGCTGAGTAGTATTCCATTGTGTATATAGACCACCTCTTCCGAATCCAATCACCTGTCGATGGACATTTGGGTTGTTTCCATGTCCTGGCTATTGTGAATAGTGCTGCAATGAACATGCGGGTGCATGTGTCTCTTTTAAGTAGAGTTTTGTCTGGATAGATGCCCAAGAGTGGGATTGCGGGGTCATATGGAAGTTCTATGCATAGATTTCTAAGGTATCTCCAAACTGTTCTCCATAGTGGCTGTACCAGTTTACGTTCCTACCAACAGTGCAGGAGGGTTCCCTTTTCTCCACAGCCCCTCCAGCACTTGTTATTTGTGGACTTATTAATGATGGCCATTCTGACTGGTGTGAGGTGATATCTCATAGTAGTTTTGATTTGCCTTTATCTTATAATCAGCGATGTTGAGCATTTTTTCATGTGTTTGCTGGCCATCTGTATATCTTCCTTGGAGAACTGTCTATTCAGGTCTTTTGCCCATTTTTCTATTGATTGGTTGGTTTTTTTGCTGTTGGTTTGTATCAGTTGTTTATATATTCTAGAGATGAAGCCCTTGTCGGTTGCATCATTTGAAATTGTTTTCTCCCATTCTGTAAGTTGTCTTTTTGTTTTCTTTTTGGTCTCCTTTGCTGTGCAAAAGCTTTTCAGTTTGATTAGGTCCCATGGGTTTATTTTTGCTCTAATTTCTATTGCTTTGGGAGACTGACCTGAGAAAATATTCATGATGTTGATGTCAGAGAGTGTTTTGCCTATGTTTTCTTCTAGGAGTTTGATGGTGTCCTGTCGTATATTTAAGTCTTTCAGCCATTTTGAGTTTACTTTTGTGCATGGTGTGAGGGTGTGTTCTAGTTTCACTGCTTTGCATGCAGCTGTCCAGGTTTCCCAGCAATGCTTGCTGAATAGACTTTCTTTTTCCCATTTTATGTTCTTGCCTCCCTTGTCAAAGATTAATTGACCATAGGTGTCAGGGTTTATTTCCAGGTTCTCATTCTGTTCCATTGGTCTGTCTGTATGTTTTGGTACCAGTACCACACTGTTTTGATGACTGTGGCTTTGTGGTATTTCTTGAAGTCTGGGAGAGTTATGCCTCCTGCTTGGTTTTTGTTTCTCAGGATTGCTTTGGCGATTCTGGGTCTTTTGTGGTTCCATATAAATGTTTGGGTTCTTTGTTCTAGTTCTGTGAAAAATGTCATGGGTAATTGGATAGGGATTGCATTGAATCTGTAGAGTGCTTTGGGTAGTATGGCCATTTTTACAATATTGATTTTCCCAATCCAGGAACATGGAATATCTTTCCATTTCTTTACATCTTCTTGATTTCTTTGATTAAAGTTTTATAGTTCTCGGCATATAAGTCCTTTACCTCCTTGGTCAGGTGTATTCCGAGGTATTTGATTGTGTGAGGTGCAATTTTAAAAGGTATCGTATTTTTGTATTCCTTTTCTAATGTTTCATTGTTAGTATACAGAAATGCAACTGACTTCTGAATGTTAATCTTATATCCTGCTACTTTGCTGAATTTATTAATCAGTTCAGGTAGTTTTGGGGTTGAGTCTTTAGGGTTTTCTATGTATAGTATCATGTCATCTGCATACAGTGAGAGTTTGATCTCTTCTCTTCCTATATGGGTGCCTTTTATTTCTTTTGTGTGTCTAATTGCTGTGGCTAGGACTTCCAAAACTATGTTGAAGAGCAGTGGTGAGAGTGGGCATCCCTGTCTTGTTCCAGATTTGAATGAGAAGGCTTTCAGTTTTTCCCCATTGAGGATTATATTTGCTGTGGGTTTATCATAAATGGCTTTGATTATATTCAGAAATGTTCCCTCTATTCCCACTTTGGTAAGGGTCTTGATCATGAATGGATGTTGGACTTTGTCAAATGCTTTTTCTGCGTCTATTGAGATGATCATATGATTTTTGACTTTTCTTTTGTTAATGTGGTGTATGATGCTGATTGATTTGCGTATGTTGAACCATCCTTGTGAACCTGGGATGAACCCAACCTGGTCATGGTGTATGATTTTTTTGATATGTTGTTGGATTCGGTTGGCTAAGGTTTTTGTTGAGAATTTTTGCATCTATATTCATCAATGATATTGGCCGATAGTTTTCTTTTTTGGTGGTATCTCTGTCTGGTTTTGGAATGAGGGTGATGGTGGCATCATAGAATGTCTATGGGAGTATTCCCTCTTCTTCAACCTTTTGAAAGAGTTTAAGGAGGATGGGCACCAATTCCTCTTTATATGTTTGATAGAATTCACCTGTGAAGCCATCTGGTCCTGGACTTTTATTTGTAGGGTGTGATTTTATGACCTCTTCAATTTCATTTCTAGTGATCGGTCTGTTCAGTTGGTCTGTTTCTTCTTGATTCAGTTTTGGCAGGCTGTAAGATTCTAGAAAACTGTCCATTTCTTCCAGATTGTCAAACGTGTTGCCATATAGTTGTTCATAGTATTCTCTTATGGTTTTTTGTATTTCTGCTGTGGCCGTTGCGATTTCTCCTTTTTCTTTTATAAATTTGTTTATTTCAGTTCTTTCTCTCCTCTATTTAGTGAGTCTGGCCAGGGGTTTGTCAATTTTGTTCACCTTTTCAAAGAACCAGCTCTTGGTTTTATTAATTTTCTCTATTTTTTTCTGAGTCTCTATTTTATTGATTTCTTCTTTGATCTTTATAATTTCCTTCCTTCTGCTGACTTTAGGCCTTTTTTGTTCTTCTTTTTCTAATTCGTTTAGGTGGAGGGTTAAGTTGTCAATTTGGGATCTTTCTTCTTTTTTGAGAAAGGCCTGTATTGCTATAAATTTCCCTTTGCGCAATGCTTTCACAGCATCCCATAGATTTTGAGAGGTTGTGTCTTCATTATCATTTGTTTCAAGCTAGTTTTTAATTTCCTTCTTGATTTCCTCATTGACCCATTGGTTTTTTAGTAGCATGTTGTTTCGTCTCCATGTAGTAGGATTTTTCTCTTTCCTTTTCATGGTTGTTTTCTAATTTCATGGCATTGTGGTCAGAGAAGATACTTGAGATAATTTCTATGCTCCTAAATTTATTGAGGTTAGCTTTGTGTCCCAATATGTGGTCGATTCTTGAGAATGTTCCATGAGCATTTGAGAAGAATATGTATTCTGCTTTTTTGGGATGTAGTGTCCTGAAGATATCAATTAAGTCTAACTTTTCTATTGTTTCCTTTAGGATCTCTGTTGCTTTATTGGTTTTCTGTGTAGAGGATCTGTCCATTGATGTGAGGGGGGTATTAAGGTCTCCTACTATGATTGTATTCTCATCAATATCTCCCTTTATGTCTGTTAATATTTGTTGTATGTATCTGGGTGCTCCTATATTTGAGGCATATATGTTGATGATAGTAACATCCTCTCCTTGGATGGATCCCTTAATCATTAAGTAGTGTCCTTCTTTGTCTTTCTTTATGTCTTTTGTTTTAAAGTCTATTTTGTCTGATATGAGCGTTGCAACTCCTGCTTTCCTATCATGTCTATTGGCATGAAATATTTATTGCCACCCCTTCACTTTCAATCTATATGTATCCTTTGTCCTAAGGTGAGTTTCTTGTAGGCAGCATATTGAAGGTTTTTGCCTTTTTAGCCACTCAGCCACTCTGTGTCTTTTGATTGGGGCATTCAGTCTGTTGACATTTAAGGTGATAAGTGATAGATGATTATTCATTGCCATTTTGAACCTCGAGTTCCAGTTGATTCTATGGTTCTCCATTCTTCCTTTCTTTTTTTTTTTTTTTTTTTTTTTTGGTTTGATGGTCTCCTGTTATTATCTGCTTGAGTGTTTTGTTTTGTTTTGTTTTGATTTTTTGAGAATGTAATGTTTGGTTTTGGCTTGTGGTTGCCCTGTTTTTTAAGTATGCTAACCCCTTCCCATAATTGTGTGTTTTAGCCTGATGGTCCTGTAGGTTCAAACACTTCATTACTACATTAAAATTAAGAAGAGAAACATACAAACAAACAAACAAATAGGGTTATTTACTTCCTAACATCCCTTGCCCACATTTTATGGTTTTGATGACTTTATTTTTAAATTTTGTTTGAATTATGTTCATGATTAAATCTGTATGCTGGCTTATTTGAGTGACTGCTCTCTGATTGCAGTTTCCTCAGTCCTAGTTCTTCCTCTTCTACTTCTTTTTTTTTTTCTTTTCTTTTTTCTTCCCTTTCCTTCCTTTCTTTTTGGTTTAGAGAAGCCCTTTCAATATTTCCTTTAACCTGGGTTTTGTGTTGCTGTATTCTTTACGTTTTTGTTTGTTGGGAAAAATTTTTATTTCCCCTTCTATTTTAAATGATATTCTTGCTGGATAGAGTATTCTAGGTTGCATATTTTTTCCTTTGAGCGCTTTAAATATCTCTTGCCATTCCCTCCTGGCCTGTAGTGTTTCTGTAGAGAAATCAGCTGATATTCTTATGGGGGTTCCCTTGTAGGTAACATTCTGTTTTTCTCTTGCTGCCTTTAGGATCCTCTCTTTATCACTAACTTTTGCCATTTTTATTATGATGTGTCTTGGTGTGGGTCTGTTTGGGTTCAGTTTCTTTGGGGCCCTCTGTGCTTCTTGTATCTTGAACCCAATATCCTTTAGATTTGGGAAGTTTCCAGCGATAACTTCTTCAAATATATTTTCCATCCCCTTATCTTTTTCTACTCCGTCTGGAATTCCTATCATGTGTAGATTGGCCCGCTTTATATTATCCCATAGGTCTCTTATATTGCTTTCCTGTTTTTTGATTCAGTTTTCTGTCTGCTGACCTGATTGGGTGATTTCCATTATTCTATCTTCCATATCACTGATTCGTTCTTCTGCATTATTCATTCTGGTTTTTACTGCCCTTAGTTCAGTTTGCATCTCTGCAAATGAATGTTCTAGTTTTTCTTGGCTCCTCCTTATATTTTCTAGTTCCTTTCTGAGGGTATCTGCATTACTGTTCATACCTTCTCTTAATTCCTTCAGTATTTTCACTATTTCTCTTTTGAACTCCAGGTCTGTCAGACTGCAGAGATCTGTTTCATTGTTGACTGTTTTAGGTGAATTCTCCTGTTGGTTTGACTGGGTGTGGTTTCTCAGCTTCTTCATCTTGCTTGTTGTTTTCTTTTTCCTGGGGGAGTTGTACTCTCTGTGGCCAGGAGGTGTTTGCCTTGTCACTCCCTTGGAATGTTTCCTGAGGGCTGGCGTTGTTGGTCAGTCTTTTTTGAGGCAGTGTGGCTTTTCTGGAGTGTTGATGGGGCTAACAGGGTCTCTCTGAAGCAAAGGAGGACTTCTTGAGGGCAGACAGGACTGGGAGGTCCACACCATGATGGTAGCAGATTTCACTTGGTCATGCAGTGCTTGCTCTGGTGTTTTTAGGCTGTGCGGTTCTTGCAGGGGGTTGGCAGTGTTGGGCAGCTGTTCCTCAGGAGTGTAGCATCCCCTGAGTGCTGGAGCAGCTGTCTGGGTCACTGAGAACCCAAGAGGCTCTTCCCCAGGGCAGCCCAACTCAGAAGGACGGCCTGAGAATGTAGGCGGATCTTTTCATAGTCTGGCCAAGCTTGTTGTAGCTTCTCTGGGCTGTAGGGGGTCTTGTAGAGAGCTGGCAGTCCTTTGCAGCTGTTCTGCAAGAGTGCGGCTCCCCCCGAGGGCTTGAGCAGCTAGCTGGGCCATTTCAAAGCCAGGAGATTCCTCCCCATGGCAGCCCGACTCAGAAAGACCGTCGGAGAATTAAGCAGATCTTTTCATGGCCCGGCCAGGCTTGTTGTAGCTTTTCTGGGGTGCGGGGGTTCCTGCCAGGAGCTGGCAGTCCTGTGCCATTGTTCTGTGGAAGTGCGGCTCCTCCTGAGAGCTGGAGTGGCTGCTGAGCTGCTGCAAACCCAAGAGGCTCTTCCCCAGGAAAGGCCAAATCAAAAAGACTGTCGGAGATTTAGGCAGATCTTTTCGCGGCCTGGCTAGGCTTGTTCTAGCTTTTCTGGGCTGCAGACTTTTTCTTGGGGACTGGTGGTGTTTGGTGCTGCTCTGTGGAGGTGTAGCCCCTCCAAAGGGCAAGCAGGCCTGTGCAGGGACAGCCCCTGTGGTGGTAGGCTTCAGGAAGTTGTTGAGGCCAGCCCTCCCAAATGGCAGGCAGCCCCACGTCCGGCAAGTGTGTAGGGGGTGGCGGGGGTAGGAGGAGGGGATGCACTGGGAAGCACAGCTTTCTGCTAGCTAACAGGTCGGTAAGCTTGCTGTGACATGGGGGGTGTTCTATGGGGACCCACCTCTTCTTCTCTCCCCTCCCCAGGATGGGCGCAGACCAGGCTCTTCTCCCAGGTTCTCTCTGATGTGGCTTTCCACTTCCCCGCCCCTAGAGTATTGCTCCCTTCCTCTGCGACAGCTTTGTTTTCTAGTCTCCCTGGCAGTCTCTGCCCCTTCAAACTTGACAGACTGGTTTCTAGACCTCCCAAGCAGTCTCCACTCCACCCCGTGCCCCCAGCCCTTTCCCGGGACCAACCTCCTGAGCCGAGGTCTTGGTGCCCAGCCCCCACCCAGGCGTCTCAATTTTTGGTGACTGTGCCCGTAGTTCAGATGGTCCGTTCGGTTCTCGATTTGCTTTTCAGAACTCTAGCTTACTGCTACACTCTTCTCTGCATCTGGATATTCCTCTGGTTTGTTTGATCTTTCCCCCAAGTAGGTGACTTTCCAGGATGCAGGATTCCTTTCTCCTCCACAGTTCCCTTTCGGGAGCACTGCAGTTCCCTTTCAGGAGCACTCGTCCAGCTAGGATTCACCTTCTCTCACTTTACTCTTTTCTCTTGTTTTACCTAGTAATGTCACAAACTTCTTGCCGTTATTGGAGCTTAAGTTCTTCTGCCAGCGATTGGTTGCTGTTCTGTGCGAGTCATTTATCCTGTAGATGTGTTTTTTGTGTGTGTGTGTGTTTGTGGGAGAGGGTGAGCGTGTCCCCCTATTCTTCTGCCATCTTCCTTGTACATAGTTTTGATGGGTATTAGCTAGAGTTGAAGTTATCTGAAATCCTGACTTGATTTTACATCCCAGTTGATGTATTCATGTGGCTCACAGTTGTTACTGGCTGAAAACTAAGCTGCACATGTTGACTGAAACATAGCCTCTCCATGTGACTTTAGTTTTTCACAACATGGTGGTTGGGTTCCGAGAGGAGACATCTCAAAAGTGTGCGAGAAGTGTTAAGAAGCAGGAGCCACCAGGACTGTTAAAGGCTATGCCTAGAATTGGTAGTGTTGGTTCTGTCAGATTCTATTATTCAAAGTAGTTACAGGGCTTACCCAGTTTCAAGGTAGTAGAGAAATACTTCACATTTTGTTTGGAGTGTCAAGGTCACAGTGGGGAAGATCATAGAAATTGAGGAATTGTGCTGCATCTCTCTTTGAAAAATAGAATCTCCACATATGGTAAGTAGGTCAGGGTGTTTATTAAAGTACATCCTTCTCTCTTTCATTATATCCCTTTCCTTCTTCTCACCTTCCCTCTCTGTGTCCATCTTTGTTTTTTTCTCATTTTCCACTTTGTTCTCACATAACATCTTTGCCAAGAGTCATTACAGTTTAGGAATGGCTGGATGGGAGATTATAGACAGGGGAGAAAAACTGTTTCCTATTCTCTCAAGATATGTTTTATCAAGTGTTGATTGTTTTGTCAACTGCTGACATATCTCAACTGAATTGTATATTTTGATGCTTGCATGGCTTAGTGGAAATAGGTCATTTTATTTGCTTTGACTTTGAGTACTAATCTATTGCAAATGAGCCCAAAAAAGTGTTCCATATGTTCCATGTCAGTTCATTCACATCATTAGTGCACTACATCATGGTTTAGGACCAAAGGTCAAGTTATAATTAGCATACTGTTTTAATTCCTTCAGTTCTTGGTACCTATTCCACTGAGTCCTCCTGGGAAATAGTGTGACAGCCAGAACCAAGTTAGGACCCCGGTTAATGTGGATTTCCTGGTCAAAGGAAAATACCGTAAGGAAATAATTCAAATAACTTGTTAAAAACTTTAGTATAAAGCAAAAGAAAGGAAATAATATCTGTATTGGGACAAAAATCATAGACCTTTTAAAACAGTGTTCCTGTAAGAAACAAGAGAATTTTAAAAAGCTTCTTTATAAATAAAATTCAGAACATTTGATGAAATTGAATAGTTTAAAAGCATAGTCATAAAAAAAGGATAAAAAATGTTACTGAAGAATAAAATGTGATTGACTATTTTTGCTTTAAAAGAACACTTGGACAGAGTAAATATAGGATAGGGTAGTAGAAAAACCTGTTTTGTGAAATAGAGGATAAATTTAAGAAATTTATGGATCATAAAATAAAAATATAAGACAGAATAGATCTCAGATACCCAATGTAGTCTCCTTTAATTAATCTTTTTACATATTTGGTGAGTATCTATTATTTTTATATTAAACACTATCCTAATTGTTTGGGAAACCTAACACTTGGCATAACAGACAGTGTCCTTTTTCTGAAAGAGGCTAAAGTCAAGCGAATGAAATAGAAAAGTAATTATGGTAAAGCATGATGAATTGTCTGATCAGGGAGGTACATGTTGCTAAAAGAGTTAATAATAGTTATATGAAAGAACTCTTAATGGGGGTCACAAAGTCTTAGAGGAAGTGATATTTAAAATTACATCTGAAATATGAGTAATAGCTTAAGAAAGCAATGATGTGGAGAGAGATTCTTTCAGCAGAAGTACCATATTTAATATTCAATGAGTCCCATGTAGAAGAGAGAACATGGCACATTCAAAGAAATGAAAAAGAATATAGTTGTTGGTTGAACAGTTGGTCCTTTTCTTTCAGCTGTGTAGTTCATTGGGTTAAGCTTAGTTAGACCAGATACTTGCAAACTCTGGCTCAAGTCAAAAACTAGGATCAAGTAGCAAGGGAAAATGTGTTTAGAGACATGCATTTCGTAGTATGACTGCACAAGAGTTGAGTGCATACAGACAGCAGGAAATTCTTAGGTTTCATAGGACTTGACAGTATTCCAATAGTTTATTGCCACTTTTTATTTTTGACCATGGGTCTCCTATTCATAGATCTGTGAACATCCTCCATTACTCTTGATTACCATAAATTCAACACAAATTCTTTCCAAAATTAATTTTAAATTTATTTTTTTCTGTAAGATATTATTACTTCAGGTGCATCATTTTGCTCTGCACCTTGAACACTATATTTTCCATTTTTTTATCCTACCAAGCACTATACTCTTCACAAAAATCCTGTAGAGTAGGTACTGTATTTTTTAAACACTCAATATTTTACAAATGAAAAAACTAAGATACAGGGAGCCTGAGTTACTTGCCTAAAGTCACCATACCTAGAATATGGTGGGGTTTGGGGATAGTTTTCAGATACATTTATTAGCCTGAATGCTGAATCATTCTTAATCATGTGCTAAAAAGCCTAGTTATAGATACTATTTTTTTCACAGTAGTATTATTGGTGATTTAACAAATTGAGGGGAAGGAGAAAAGCAAACAAGTTTGGAAGAATTAGTCAAGAAAGAAGAAAAGAGAAGAATTTCTCTAAGCTGAAGAAAGAAGTAAATGCCAAATGTCCCCCTAAACTTAATACAATACAATATATGTAGTTTATGAGATTATAAGTCTGTCCTTTAAGCATCTAAGCAGAAAAAAAGTTATTTTAAAAAGAAATAAATTGATTTTTTTTCTTTAAACATTTATAAGTAACCTTATTGAGGTAATGCATATTTTAATGTAAAATATAGCAATCTTGGAATTTCATGCACAGAAAATACATTAATCTTGTGTGAGATGCATGTGTCTTATGAGTTTAGAAATTGCACCACTGGAGTTTCTGTTGTGGCTCAGCAGATTAAGAACCTGACTAGTATCTGTGAGGATGTGGGTTCAATCCCTGGCCTCCCTCAGTGGATTAAGGATCTGGCATTGCCTCAAGCTGCTGCATAGGTTGAAGATGCAGCTCAGATCTTGTGTTACTGTGGCTGTGGTATAGGCTGGCAGCTGCAGGTCTAACTTGACCCCTAGCCTGAGAACTTCCATTTGCCACAGGTACAGCTGAAAGGAAGGAAGGAGGAAATTTTCCCACTAACATACTCTTCATGTCTCAGGAAAAAAGAATGCAAACTAGTAGAGTGGGAACTAACTAGATAAAGTTCAGTATCTTTATGGTGATAGAAGTCTTCTGAATGAGAGTCATTAAAAGCCAGCTGGGGTGACTGGAGCCAGAAGAGAAGGAGATGGTATGGCAAAAAATAGACCTGAAGAGATATAAATGGTAAGTTAGATCAGATAGGGTCTCGTAAGCCAAGTTAAGTGGTCTAGTGTTTTATTAAGAACAGTGAGATGCTGGAGTTCCTTGGTGACCTAGTGGTTAAGGATCTTGTGTTGCCACTGCTGTGGTGTGGGTTTGATTCCTGGCCCCAGGTACTTCTGCATGCCATAGGCATTCAGCAAAATCACATTTAGGTTTCAAAGTGATTCTAGTGTGGAGAATGGTAGGGGAGGTGCTAAAAAAGGATCAGAGAAAAGTCAAGTTGTTCTGGTATAATTCAAGGGTGCTATTTATCACTAATTTAATTTACTGTTATTCATAGTATCCTAATCTAAGGCAAAAGTAAGAGAAGTATTTTAAAAATTAAAATAGTGTCTGAAAAGTGGCAAATTCTCATTTTTCTGTAATCCTCCATCATATGAATATCTTCTGGGTAAAGCCAGCAAATGAACTACAATGTTGATATCCCAAATTAAAGTTCAGGAAGATCAAAGCTTTGAAATAGACCTACTGTGTTTAATAAAGTGAACTAACTATAAAGCTTTTTAACCTAACATCTGTCATAAAAACATATCCCAAAGAGTTACCATTGTGGCTCAGTGGAAATGAATCTGACTATTATCCATGAAGATGTAGGTTTGATCCCTGGCTTGCCTCAGTGAGTTAAGGATCCAGTGTTGCCATGTACTGTGGTGGAGGTCACAGACGCAGATGAGGCTGGGATCCTCCATTGCTGTAGTTGTGATGTAGCCTAGCAGCTGTAGCTCCTAGTCTGTAAACTTCCATATGCCACGGGTGCAGCACTAACAAACAAACAAACAAACAAACAAAAAGGCAAAAAAGCATACAACTATTAAATATATCCCAGATTAAACATGTTAAAAAATAAAGTTTGTAATACAATGTACCTACCAATATTTATCAAACCTTCTATTTGAAATGCCTTTTTCTTGGACAAAAGGCTGTAGTTCTATAGGAATATAGTCATGTAGTTGATAACAAAACAATGAAATATTTATAAAACAAGAGGAAACAAAAACCACTATTGCTAAAGAAAAGTCTGGAGTCATCTGCATGAAGGTGCTAGGGCAATCAGTGAGCATTTATGAAGCTGTGGAGAAAAGGAATACATTCTCTGAATGAACACGTGAATCCGTATACAAGAACAGAATAAACAGCAGCCAGCTTTTGAGACAAAGAAAACATAGTTCAACTGATGAGGAAAGAAACAGTATCATGGAATGCAAAAAGTTAAAATTTCAGTGGGAACGTGTGTTCAAATGATTTGAAGCCTTCGAACTCAAGAAATTTTTTTTTAAAACTAGTTTTTGAGAGGTTAATGATGACATGTGATTACATATGTATTTGGATATATTTAAAGTAAGTACAATAGATCATTAATTACAGGTATATCTTGGAGATATTGTGGGTTTGGTTCCAGACTACTGAGATAAAGTGACTATCATAATAAAGGGAATGACACAAATTTTTTGGTATTCCACTGCATGTAAAAGTTATGTTTACAGATATATTACAGTCTATTAAATATATTAGCATTATGTCTAAACAATATATACATATAAAACCTTAGTTTAAATATTTTATTGCTAAAAATACTAACCATCACCAAATTTTGAGCAAGTTACAGTCTTTTGGCTGGTAGAGGGTCTTGCTTATATGTTGATGGCAGCTGCCTGGTCAGGGTTGCTGAAGGTTAAGGTGGCTATGGCTGTTTCTTAAAACAGTGAAGTTTGTGGCATTGATCGACTCTTCTTTCACAAATAATTTCTTCATAGCACTCAATGCTGTTCAATAGTATTTTACCCACAAGGGAGCTTTCAAAATTGGAGTCAATCCTGTCAAACCCTGCAGATGGTTTAGATGCAAAGAAGCCTAGCTTTTGACCTATCTTGGCTTTTGACATGCCTTTCTTTCTAAGCTTAATCATTTCTAGCTTTTGGTATAAAGTGGGAAACATCTGACTCTTCCGTTTACTTGAACAGAGGCCATTGTAGAGTTATTAATTGGTCTAATTTCAATATGGTTGTTTCTCAGGGAACAGGGAAGCCAGAGGAGGGGGAGAGAAAGCGGGGAATGACCAATCTGTGAAGTAGTCAGAAGATATTTAACATTAATCTCTGAAGTTCATCATTTTACATGGGTGCAGTTTGTGGTGCTCCTAAACAATTGCAATAGCAATATCAGAGATCACTGATCACAGATCACAATAACAAACAATAATAATGAAAAGGTTTAAAATATTGACAGAATTACCAAAATATCATAGAGACATGAACTGAACAAATGCTATGGGAAAAATGGCACTGATGGACTTGTTCAAAACAGAGTTGCTACAAACCTTCAAAGTATCTGTGAAGTGCAATAAAGCAAAATGCAATAAAATGGATATGCCTATATATCAATCAACATTTATTGTCAAATTTTAAGGCATTTTAAATCCAATGATGTTTTAGGAGTATTATTGCACTGATACTTGATAAACCAAAGAACAAACAAAAACCTTGAATTATGCCTGTAATTGCAAAAAGAATGGAATCAAGCCATGTAAATTTTCATTACCTTCTTGAATCTATTTACAATAACTTTATCATTAACTTTTCTTTATAAAATGGAGTTCTCCCTTTTAAGTACTAGCCAGGCCTCACCCTGCTTAGCTTCTGAGATCAGAGGAGACTGGATATGTTCAGGATAGTATGGCTGTAGACGTAAAATGGAGTTTTACCTGCTTTTGCATCCTCTAAAAGGAGTTAAAAAACAAATAATGGGAGTTCTCATTATGGTTCAGTGGTAACAAACCCAACTAGTATCCATGAAGGTGCAGATTCGATCACTCCCCCTGCTCAGTGGGTTAAAGAATCTGGCGTTTCTGTGAGCTGCGGTATAGGTCACAGACATGGCTCAGATCTGGCATGGCTGTGGCTGTGGTATAGCCCTGCAGCTGTAGCTCCGTTTCAACCCCTAGCTTCCATATGCTTCAGGTGAGGTCCTAAAAAGCAAAATATGTATATATACGTATGTGTGTATAAATGGTTGTGAAAACACAGAAACATTTTTAAGAATTTAGTAGGTACATGGTATTCCTAGTACACCCCAAGCTTCTAACTGGTGTGAAGAAAGAATGGACTAGATAATCCTCAAATTTCTCAAATTGATCACTAGGAGAATTTTCTAAGTTCTTACACTTTATATGCTATGTAAAATTTAAATTTTTATGTAAATTTACAATAAATTAAGCAAAATGGTTAATTCAGAGTTTGAAGAAAAACCACAGAAGATAATTAAATTGCCTACTGCTCTATTCTCCTTTTTTCATACTATGACCTAAATTTTCTTGTTCTTTACTGCAGAGATAAGGAATATGAAAAATAATATGTCAACTGTACTTTTTCATTCTAATTTTTCTTATCTTTATCTGTCTTGGGAAAAGTTAAGCCCACTGACTGGATTGGAGATTGAGTTAGATAAATAAATTGAACAAGAACTAGATGGTGATTCAAAGAAATAAAAGCCTATTATTTAGTGCACGTAACTATGGTAATTAATATTTTAGGACAGTATAGCTTACTTTGTGGAAAAATTGTTTCTCTAAATCTCAAGTTCCTATCAATAATATGGGAGTTATCTAAGTTACTGTATTGCTAAAACGTTTACATGAGATATTGTATTCATGTTACTAGTCTCTAGCACAATGCTTGGTAAAGAAAGATTAGATATTCAGTAAAAGAGAGCTGCTTTTCTTATTTTTTTATATTTTGTTAATCATAAATTGAAAATTACTAATAGCTCCACTTAGTTTAATAAAAACAGCTATTTCCAAAAATTTACAAACACATCTGCTAAGATGCAGACTCATGGCTTTTTTGCTCCTTGGATATCAGTTTCTTCATTTTATGAGAATAAAGTATGTTTGCAAGTTGTACTGGCTTCTACAAATTCCAGATAATGTCCTAATTTAAATTATGGATTACCTTTGTACTCCTTGGGATACAAGGAGTGTTCTACCCATCACTCTCTTCCCTTTCAAATCAGACCAATAAATAAACAATAAATACTCTTATTATCTTCATTTATAAAAAATATCCTGAATACTGTTACTTTGAGAAATGATTATGTTTAAAGCTATGACTTTCTTTACTTATTTTATTGCAGATCCAAATATAACTCATGCTATTCTTAGAAGACATTTAGTCAACTGTATTTCATTTATCTGAGTTGAAGTGAAATTGTCTCATTTTAGGAAAAATAAACATAGGATTTACTGCAAGATTTCTGTTTTCTAAATTATTCATACAAATGTAAGAACTGAATATATCCCGCAATTTTTTTTTTCACATTACAAATTAATGGAAGAAGAGATTGTTTGATTTTGGCCAGACAAAGCAACTAGATGATGTATTATTTATTCAAGTGATTTTTAGTACATAACTAAGCACTATCATTTTATGTATTCATTTTCATTTTATCTCAGATAAAAATGTATACATTTTCATTTCATATGTTTTATATTTCTAAAAGACATTTTCCACACTCTAGATAATTTTCCATGTTGCTATTTCTAGAGCAAGATATTTTAAACTACTTATCGTGTTGTTAATAGTCATTCTAGTATCTTAATATTGATTGCTTATACACAAGATGAAAGAGGTTATTTTCAGGGTGTCATTGTTTTAGTGGCCTTGTTTAAACTGCTCAGCAAAAACGGCCAATCTGAGTGTCTGTTTACTGTGTTGTAAATTGCCCGTGTCTTGTATATTGGCATTGGGGACAGACTGAAAAATGGATACTCTAAGGTAGAACTCCTTAAAACTGTAAATTTCTGAGGTCCTGGAACATCGCATACCCCGGAGAAATCTGTTTTGCCTCAGAATGTAATTTAAGGACTCTGTTCCTAATATTGTAGGAATTTCTTCTGCCAAACACTTATATGAGAAAAGAGAAGATCCTTCTGTATTCTCTGTGAAGTCAGATGGGAAAACTTAAGCTAAATTTGAGAAATAAATTGTATAGTTAACGTTTAAACAAAAAAATCTAAAATACATTTTTACAAAAATTTATTGGCAACAAAAAGCAAAGCTCATTTTAGTCTTATTATAAAATTTGACTAGAGCTGCCTTGCAGAAGAGAGAGAAAATTATTATCCTTTTGGTATGTTGGTATGTATTTTTGATGTCTTATATTTGTATATCTCTAGTAGTTGATTATCTTTCAGAAAGACAAGAAAAAAAAATGTTTTAAGTTTACTAAATGTTGTTTCCTCTGGGAAAGAAGTAGAGTTTAGTGATTCAATTAGATATGTTGAAGTTAGCCTTGAGAGAGTTATAAATATAACATTGACTCAAAAATTGTTTGTCTTTGAAGATTCATTTTATAATCTATTTTACACAAGCTATATTCAGTGTATTATTTCTTAATGAACATCTTCATGTATATATCATTAATTCAAACAGGTTTTAATATTGATGGTAAAAAAAATCGTAATTCGCACTCTAAGGCATTTTATTTCTGTTATCTAACTTGATTTTTCTGGATTCCAACAAGACCCGCTTAGAGAGACACTATTATTGTCCCAATTTCACAGATGGGAAAACTGATCCAAGGACTCTCAAGTTGTGAATCCAAGTTTGTTAAACTCTCTTGCCGTAATTCTTTATTCATCATGTGTTTATTTTTTAAAATGGTGATGGTGAGATGTTTCCAAAGCTGTATCCACATCCTGCATTTGTTTGGTAGTTATACTATTTTGTTGAACTCTAATGTTTCTGAGTTACCTTAGCATCGACTACAAATAATTTTTCTCTTATGCTATAAAGGTACTATAATCATACACAGTACAGGAAAAGAGAAAAAAAGGAAAATTATCTTATTTGATGTCTCATGAAATCTTAACGAAGACATTAAGGAAGAAAAGATCTGATGTCCTGTTTATATGAGCAGGTGAGGGCTCTAGAATTTAAATATGAAAAAGAGAATTGATTTAATTATTCCCAAGGCTAATGCGTTGGAACCTACCAGTATACTAGTGCCAGTTACATTTTTGAATGTGCTTCTTTATTTGAAGCCATGGGTCTAAACAGTTTTTAAATTCCTCAATAAAAGTGGGAAATTTTCAGTATAAGGATTTGTATAACATACTAGCAGACTACTTGGAAACGTATTACCATTTAGCCTTTGGGGTCTAAAATTTCACCCTTGTTTTTTGTTTTATTTTGAATAGTTACATGGAGGCATAATTTATAGCTATGTAAACTGTGGGTTTTTCTTTGTCCCTGCTATGAGATTGTATAACATTATGTTTATGAAAGTTCTCAAAACCAAACTCTTTTTTTTAAATTATTTTATGAGGAAAAATGTGTTTTCCATGATGCTTTAAGAAAGCTGATAGCTAAAGGATTGCAATGAGAACAGGAAAGTTGAAAACTAAAGTATTATTTCCTTATCATGTGAATTTGTTAACCATGTTATCTCTCATTTGTATTTTACCTGAATGACAATTTCATGAATGGGGTGGGATGGAGGGAAGAGCAGAGGGTGTCATCCATGATAATGATAATTTGTCTTACACTTTTCAAGTCATATTTTCTTCAGTATTTTTATTCATCTCATTTTATTATTGTCTGCTATTACCAGAATTTTCTAATTGTAAAAATTTGAGGAGCAAATATCAAATGTAAATAAAAGATGCAAACTCTAATAAAAAAAAGCTAGATTCATTTTCAGTTACCACCCACCTCATATTACTTACAGTGCAGAACACTCAATTTTAAATGTAACTCTCCAATTCCACAGCACAGAAAATAAGACTATATATATCATTACAATCTCCAGTAGAGATAATGAGAGCATACTCACATCTACAACTATCCACTGAGATAATGAGATTATAAATACTATACTCCTACTGCTTCTAGATGTAATGAGAAGCTGCCATTTTATGGTCATATTTCCTGCAATCATCCTTGAGACCAGGAGACAATGAATTCAAAGATAACCTAATGAGGAATAGAAACAGATAACCATTTATTATAGCCTTTCCCAAAATCAGCTCATGAAGAAACATACAGATGGCAACAAAGTTACTGAATACATCCATTTGTTAACTAATGTCTGCTGTTCTTAGAGTCCCATGAACAGTGAAGGCATCATTAAAGAAGCTATGACCTGAAATAGTCCTCTGCAGAGTTAAACATCATACCAACAGCTCTTATAAAAGTAGAGTAAAACTAAGAGCTTTTTGGAAATACTTATTTAATGTATTTCTTTCACTTTCAAATTAAAAATCAGCACCTAACATATTATTAATAAATTATGTTTTTGGCAGTAGTAGTTATTTTCTTCAGCCAGAGGATATTTATATTTTCCTTAGGTACATATGCTTTTCTAGAAATGTTTGTGTTCAAAAAAATATGCAGAAAGTGCTTTGGGCTTAGTTTGGGAATGGGGTGGAGGATTAATTGCCATGCAATCCAAATTGTAAATATCTTTTATATACTTCTACTCAATTTTGATGCTTGAGATTTAATCCCTTGAAGTAAAATTTCCTTGCATGTAAGAAAAGGTGATTCAGGTTTTAGGAAGCTAAGAGTAAAATTTTCACCCTCTTGTTGCATGTACTAAGTTGGAATTTTTAAATCTCTGATGATTTTGAGTCTTTGCTGGAAGTTTGAAGTAAAATCCAGATTTTGAATGTTCCACAAAATTATTTCTGCCTACCTCGAAATTTCATAATCCACCACTCCCCCTCCCCCCCACACCCCCACTGTTTTAAGATCCAGGTACAGTTCTTTCTTTACTATTTGCCCAATATGCCAAAATCTTTTCTAGGCCTTCTTCACAAAAGGCTTAAATTCACTTCCCCAGCTAGAGAATAATTTATTTATTCACCTCCTTTAGATATCCAAGGAAGAGAGGTTTGTCATTCCTAATTATTTTCCTTAAGAGACCACTCTTAACCTATCAACCCAGTAAGGTTACGGTCTCATACTTCACTTCCATTTTGTTCTCAGAAATTATCACAATCTGAAGACATATTTCATTTCTATCTATAACATAAGAGGCAAGAGGGAAAAAAAACTTCCTGTATTGTGCTTAGTTATAAAAACAGGAATATAACATATGTCCAGGACATTATATAGAAGAGAAATAGAATCAATGAGTATATATAGACTATAAAAACTTTAAAACAAAGAATTGAGGCTATGCTCATTTTATGTTGGATTTATATTTCTAGATACCTAAAATGATTTTTCATATATATATATATACATATATATATATATAAATGATGTGTGTGTATGTATGTAACACACACATATGTAAAACCCATATATAATCACACATAAATGAATCTATCTCACAGTCTGGAGTACGTGATGTGCTTATTGCTACAGCTACTGAGGAGTCTTCTATGCTTTTTCAAAAACAGAACTAGGAAATATATGTTTCTATTCTAAATCATGAACACATAGGCATCTATATTTCTGTGTCTATATGTGTAAAGCTTTAACAAAAATATAAACTTATATTGATATCTCTAATTTCAGTCTAGTTCCACCAGGTTCATCCTAGCCTTCTGCCTATCCTTATTTTTAACTTTTTTCTCTGACTGATAAACTCTGCTTTCTTTTCCTACAACATATTTACTTATTTGGCCAATCCTAGTATATATCTAAAGTAGCTTCAGAACTACTAATCCATACCCTTGAGAAGATTCTGGCTTTAACTAGAGAACCATCCATAATTCCAACACAAAGTTAAGAAAAATAGAAATTTGACTTACTTGAAGTTTTGAAATTAGTTTTAGAAAGGCTTAGAGGAAGCCTACTGTGTACCAGAGTACTCAACAAATCCTCATTGCTTGCTGCTAATTTCATCTTTAGTTTTCTTAATTCCTTGAGGAACATATCCAGTCTCAATATTCACTTCTTCCCTCTATCTAGCCTTGTGGAATAACAGCCTGTTTCTGCACTTGTATTGTACTTTGACATTGTTATAACACCAAACTTCTTATCTTTAATATCTGATTAATTTCAGATCAGTTGGTAGTAAGAGTGGTCCCTGTTCCTTACTTATTTAAGGAATCAATCCTAAACCAGATAGAGGAGGTAGCAGAAGCCTTTTTAATCCTTAACCTTTTTATCTTCTTATTTCCACCATTCCTAGCTTCATTCAAGATATTATTCTTTAGAAGTCCCTCTTTTCCTTGATGACATACCTTCCCATTCACTCATCTTTACTCAGGTGAAAACTTTAGAGACGTTGTTGATTCTGCCCTTTACTTTGTTTTTAAATCTAATTAATTGCTTCACAGTTTAAATTTTAAGTTCTCTTTCTCACCTATGACCTCTTTCATGTTTTTATGCCCATGAGAGGCTTTTGTACTAATACAATCAGCAATACATTCTGCATGGGAAATTGCAATTAGTTGCCCCTATGCCCCAATGTATTCTGCATACTGCTAAAAATAACTTTATTAAAATAGCTGAATATATTTTTTCTAGGGCCAATTAGATCACATTAGAATTAAGTACAATTTATTAATCAAATATTCCAGTCTGTGATTTCAACCAGCGTTTCTGGAGGCAGTCCTTGCTCTTTCTCTTGGCACCCACAACCTTCAAGTAAAAATAGAAAACTGCATTCTCTGAACCTTCTTCATTTTAAGTTTTGCCCGTATTATTTCCTTGTGTTTCAGAAGAAAATGTATAGCCCCAAAAGCATATGTTAGAAATTTAAAATTTCTGAGTTTTATTAATATAAATACTTTTCTTAAAAGCTAAAGAAATAATAGCAAATTGATCCTAAAGAAAGTAAAAGTTAATAAATTATAAAGTTAGGAACAGAAGTCAATAAAATAGAAAACAAACATACAATAAAGAAAACCAACAAAACAATGTTTATTTAAATGTAAAATTGACAATATTAAGATTGCAAAACTCTTAAAATGTATAATTATATATATATAATTTCAGTGTATAAAAATGTAATGACTTAGACCTACAGATGTAAAGTAATAAAAAGATAATAAACCATATTAAGTGTAGTAAAATATTATTCGTAATTTTATGACTACATATACCCAAAGTGACTCAAATTGAAACTTGAAAATTATATGAAAGGTTTACATCTATTGAAGAAATGGAGACAAAAAATTCTTCTCTCAAAAAAAGTAAAGTTCAGGAATTGTCCCTGTGGCACAGTGGGTAAAGGATCCAGTGTGGTCTCTGTGGTGATGCTGGTTTGATCCCCAGCCTGGTGTGCTGG
This sequence comes from Sus scrofa, assembly GCF_054392235.1. NCBI lineage: Eukaryota > Metazoa > Chordata > Mammalia > Artiodactyla > Suidae > Sus > Sus scrofa. The sequence goes on along the minus strand of NC_139383.1, from coordinate 181,785,943 downwards.
ATTAAGGATCTGGTGTTACCACAGTTGTGGTATAGGTAGCAGCTACAGTGCAGATTCAGTCACTGGACTGGGAACTTCCATATGGTGTGGATGTGGCCATTAAAAAAAAAATTAAAGTTCATACAACTTTACTAGTGAAGTTTTCTAGTTAAGAGCAAAATAAAATACGAGTTTTACATATTTTTTTCAGAGAACAGAAAAAAGAGCACTCTAATCTATTCCTTTTTAGGGCTTAGTATAAATTTTATGTCAAATCATGATAAAAGCTTTACAGAGGGAGTTCCCGTCGTGGCGCAGTGGTTAACGAATCCGACTAGGAACCATGAGGTTGCGGGTTCGGTCCCTGCCCTTGCTCAGTGGGTTAACGATCCGGCGTTGCCATGAGCTGTGGTGTAGGTTGCAGATGCGGCTCGGATCCCGCATTGCTGTGGCTCTGGCGTAGGCCAGTGGCTACAGCTCCAATTCGACCCCTAGCCTGGGAACCTCCATATGCCGCGGGAGCGGCCCAAAGAAATAGCAAAAAGACAAAAAAAAAAAAAAAAAAAGAAAAGCTTTACAGAAAGGAAAATTACAAGTTAATTTATTTCTACATCTGAATATATATGCATATGTGCAATTAGCCTAAATAAAATATTTCAAATAAATTTCATCAAGATAGAAAATAATATATCTGCTGAAGCAGGCTTCTGTTATGGCTCAGTGGTTTAGGATCCAGTGTTTTCAGTTATTGCATATTACCTCATTAGAATAATAAAGGTGAATATACAAATGGTCATCTCAAAAGATTTGAGAGAGGCATTTGATAAATTTAACTCACACTTAAACTGTTTAAAATATAGGAAATTTGGAATAAAATGGAATTATCCTAATTTGATATATTTTTTTAAAAAAACCATTATTCTGAATGGTTATATATTGAAATTTTTTATCCTAAGGCTAGGGTAATTAAAAGACTGTCTGCTTAGCCTCATTATACTAAATTTAGTAACTACGTTTGAGTTATTAGCCTTTGCAGTATTCTGTGAGACAAAACATAAGAGAATAAAAACTAACGAATATATCATTATAATGTATATAGAAAATCCAAAAGATCCTACACCTTATTAAAATTAAGTTAATCAAGGAGAGGACAAGATGGCGGAGGAGTACGGGGACATGCTCACCCTCTCCCACAAACACAACAAAAAAAGCACATCTACAGAATAAATGACTTGCACAGAACAGCAACCAATCGCTGGCAGAAGAACCTAAACTCCAATAACGGCAAGAAGTTCGTGACATTACTGGGCAGAATGGGAGAAAAGAGGAGAGTGAGAGAAGGTGAATCCGAGCGGGACGGGCGCTCCTGAAAGGGAACTGCGGAGGAGAAAGGGATCCCGCACCCTGGAAAGTCACCTACACGGGGGAAAGATCAAACGAACCGGAGGAATCTCCAGATGCAGAGAAGAGTGTAGCAGTAAGGTGGAGTACGGAAAAGCCGATCAAGAACCCAACGGACCATCTGAACTACGGGCACAGTCACCAAAAGTTGAGACACCTGGGTGGGGGCTGGGCACCGAGACCTCGCCTCCGAAGGTTAGTCCCCGAGAAAGGGCTGGGGGATGCCTGGGTGGGGGCTGGGCACCCAGACCTCGGCTCCAGAGGTTAGACCCTGAAAACGGGCTGGGGAGGCGGGGTGGAGCAGAAACTGCTTGGGAGGTCTAGAAACCATTTGACGGGGCAGAGACTGCCTGGGAGACTAGAAAACAAAGCTGTCTCAGAGGAAGGGAACAATACTCTAGGGGCTGGGAAGTGGAAAGCCATGTCAGAGGGAACCTGGGAGGAGAGTCTGGTCTGCGCGCGTGCTGGGGAGGGGAGAGGAAAAGGGGTGGGTACCCATAGAATACCCCCATGCCACAGCAAGCTTACACGCCCACTAGCTAGCTGAAAGCTGTGCTTCCCAGTGCATCCCCTCCCCCCACCCCCACCACCCCCTACACTCTCGCCGAACCTGGGGCTGCCTGCCATCCAGGAGGGCTGGCCTCAACAATTGCCTGAAGCTTACCACCACAGGGGCTGTCCCTGCACAGGCCTGCTTGCCCTTTGGAGGGGCTACACCTCCGCAGAGCAGCACCAAACACCACCAGCCCCTGAGAAAAGGCCTGCAGCCCAGAAAAGCTAGAACAAGCCTAGCCAGGCCGTGAATAGATCTGCCTAATTCTCGGATGGTTTTTCTGAGTCAGGCTGCCCTGGGGAGGAGTCTCTAGGGTCTCCAATGGCCCTGCTGCCCTCCCAAGCCCCCAGCAGGTGCCCTAGTGGATCAGCTGCATAGGACTGCCAGCTCCAGGCAGGACCCCCTGCAGCCCAGAAAAGCTGCAACAAGCCTGGCCGAGTTGGGAAAAGATCTCAGACGGTTTTTCTGAGTCAGGCTGCCCCAGGGAGGAGCCTCTTGGGTCTCCAACGGTCCTGCTACCTGCCCAAGAGCCCAGGGGGTGCCGAGACCTAGTGGACCAGCTGCATAGGTCTGCCAGCTCCAGGCAGGAGCCCCTGCAACCCAGAAAAGCTGCAACAAGCCTGGCTGAGTTGGGAAAAGATCTCAGACGGTCTTTCTGAGTCAGGCTGCCCTGGGGAGGAGCCTCTTGGGTTTCCAGTGGCCCTGCTACCCGCCCAGGCTCCCAGGAGGTGCCAAGACCTAGTGGACCAGCTGCATAGGACTGCCAGCTCCAGGCAGGACCCCCTGCAGCCCATAAAAGCTGCAACAAGCCTGGCCGAGTCAGGAAAAGATCTCAGACGGTCTTTCTGAGTCGGGCTGCACTAGAGAGGAGCCTCTTGATTTTCCAGTGGCCCTGCTACCCGCCCAAGCCCCCAGGGGGTGCCCCACTACCATGAAAAGGCTGCTCAGCACCACCAGCCCCCTGGAAGAGCCCCTGCAGCCCAGAAAAGCTGCAACAAGCTTGGCCAGACTGTGAAAAGATCCGCCTACATTCTCAGGCCGTCCTTCTGAGTTGGGCTGCCCTAGGGAAGAGCCTCTTAGGTTCTCAGTGACCCAGATAGCTGCTCCAGCCCTCAGGGGGTGCTACACTCCTGAGGAACAGCTGCCCAACACTGCCAACCCCCTGCAAGAACCCCACAGCCTAAAAACACCAGAGCAAGCTCTGCATGACCAAGTGAAATCTGCTACCATCGTGGTGTGGACCTCCCAGTCCTGTCTGCCCTCAGGAAGTCCTCCTTTGCTTCAGAGAGACCCTGTTAGCCCCATCAACACTCCAGAAAAGCCACACTGCCTCAAAAAAGACTGACCAACAACGCCAGCCCTCAGGAAACATTCCAAGGGAGTGACAAGGCAAACACCTCCTGGCCACAGAGAGTACAACTCCCCCAGGAAAAAGAAAACAACAAGCAAGATGAAGAAGCTGAGAAACCACACCCAGTCAAACCAACAGGAGAATTCACCTAAAACAGTCAACAATGAAACAGACCTCTGCAGTCTGACAGACCTGGAGTTCAAAAGAGAAATACTGAAAATACTGAAGGAATTAAGAGAAGGTATGAACAGTAATGCAGATACCCTCAGAAAGGAACTAGAAAATATAAGGAGGAGCCAAGAAAAACTAGAACATTCATTTGCAGAGATACAAACTGAACTAAGGGCAGTAAAAACCAGAATGAATAATGCAGAAGAACGAATCAGTGATATGGAAGATAGAATAATGGAAAACACCCAATCCGGTCAACAGACAGAAAACTGAATCAAAAAACAGGAAAGCAATATAAGAGACCTATGGGATAATATAAAGCGGGCCAATCTACACATGATAGGAATTCCAGACGGAGTAGAAAAAGATAAGGGGATGGAAAATATATTTGAAGAAGTTATCGCTGGAAACTTCCCAAATCTAAAGGATATTGGGTTCAAGATACAGGAAGCACAGAGGGCCCCAAAGAAACTGAACCCAAACAGACCCACAGCAAGACACATCATAATAAAAATGGCAAAAGTTAGTGATAAAGAGAGGATCCTAAAGGCAGCAAGAGAAAAACAGAATGTTACCTACAAGGGAACCCCCATAAGAATATCAGCTGATTTCTCTACAGAAACACTACAGGCCAGGAGGGAATGGCAAGAGATATTTAAAGTGCTAAAAGGAAAAAATATGCAACCTAGAATACTCTATCCAGCAAGAATATCATTTAAAATAGAACGGGATAAAAAATTTTTCCAACAAACAAAATCTTAAAGAATACAGCAACACAAAACCCAGGCTAAAAGAAATACTGAAAGGGCTTCTCTAAACCAAAAAGAAAGGAAGGAAAGGGAAGAAAAAAGAAAAGAAAAAAAAAAAGAAGTAGAAGAGGAAGAACTAGGACTGAGGAAACCGCAATCAGAGAGCAGTCACTCAAATAAGCCAGCATACAGATTTAATCATGAACATAATTCAAACAAAATTTAAAAATAAAAAAGAGGCATCAAAACCATAAAATGTGGGCAAGGGATGTTAGGAAGTAAATATCCCTATATGTTTGTTTGTTTGTATGTTTCGCTTCTTAATTTTAATATAGTAATGAAGTGTTTGAACTTACAGGACCATCAGGCTAAAACACACAATTATAGGAAGGGGTTAGCATACTTAAAAAACAGGGCAACCACAAGCCAAAGGAAACATTGCATTCTCAAAAAAACAAAACAAAACAAAACAAAACACTCAAGCAGATAATAACAGGAGACCACCAAACCAAAAAAAAAAAAAAAAAAAAAAAAAAAAAGGAAGAATGGAGAACCATAGAATCAACTGGAACTCGAGGTTCAAAATGGCAATGAATAATCATCTATCACATCACCTTAAATGTCAATGGACTGAATGCCCCAATCAAAAGACACAGAGTGGCTGAGTGGCTAAAAAGGCAAAAACCTTCAATATGCTGCCTACAAGAAACTCACCTTAGGACAAAAGATACATATAGATTGAAAGTGAAGGGGTGGGAAAAAATATTTCATGCCAATAGACATGATAGGAAAGCAGGAGTTGCAATACTCATAGCAGACAAAATAGACTTTAAAACAAAAGACATAAAGAAAGACAAAGAAGGACACTACTTAATGATTAAGGGATCCATCCAAGGAGAGGATGTTACTATCATCAACATATATGCCCCAAATATAGGAGCACCCAGATACATACAACAAATATTAACAGACATAAAGGGAGATATTGATGAGAATACAATCATAGTAGGAGACCTTAATACCCCTCTCACATCAATGGACAGATCCTCTACACAGAAAACCAATAAAGCAACAGAGATCCTAAAGGAAACAATAGAAAAGTTAGACTTAATTGATATCTTCAGGACACTACATCCCAAAAAAGCAGAATACACATTCTTCTCAAATGCTCATGGAACATTCTCAAGAATCGACCACATATTGGGACACAAAGCTAACCTCAATAAATTTAGGAGCATAGAAATTATCTCAAGTATCTTCTCTGACCACAATGCCATGAAATTAGAAACCAACCATGGGAAAAGGAAAGAGAAAAAACCTACTACATGGAGACGAAACAACATGCTACTAAAAAAACCAATGGGTCAATGAGGAAATCAAGAAGGAAATTAAAAACTAGCTTGAAACAAATGATAATGAAGACACAACCTCTCAAAACCAATGGGATGCTGCGAAAGCAGTGCTCAGAGGGAAATTTATAGCAATCCAGGCCTTTCTCAAAAAAGAAGAAAGATCCCAAATTGACAACTTAACCCTCCACCTAAACGAATTAGAAAAAGAAGAACAAAAAAGTCCTAAAGTCAGCAGAAGGAAGGAAATTATAAAGATCAAAGAAGAAATCAATAAAATAGAGACTCAAAAAACAATAGAGAAAATTAATAAAACCAAGAACTGGTTCTTTGAAAAGGTGAACAAAATTGACAAACCCCTGGGCAGACTCACTAAATAGAGGAGAGAAAGAACTGAAATAAACAAATTTATAAAAGAAAAAGGTGAAATCGCAACGGCCACAGCAGAAATACAAAAAACCATAAGAGAATACTATGAACAACTGTATGGCAACACGTTTGACAATCTGGAAGAAATGGACAGTTTTCTAGAATCTTACAGCCTGCCAAAACTGAATCAAGAAGAAACAGACCAACTGAACAGACCGATCACTAGAAATGAAATTGAAGAGGTCATAAAATCACTCCCTACAAATAAAAGTCCAGGACCAGATGGCGTCACAGGTGAATTCTATCAAACATATAAAGAGGAATTGGTGCCCATCCTCCTTAAACTCTTTCAAAAGGTTGAAGAGGAGGGAATACTCCCAAAGACATTCTATGATGCCACCATCACCCTCATTCCAAAACCAGACAGAGATACCACCAAAAAAGAAAACTATCGGCCAATATCATTGATGCATATAGATGCAAAAATTTTCAACAAAAACCTTAGCCAACCGAATCCAACAACATATCAAAAAAATCATACACCATGACCAGGTTGGGTTCATCCCAGGTTCACAAGGATGGTTCAACATACGCAAATCAATCAGCATCATACAGCACATTAACACAAGAAAAGTCAAAAATCATATGATCATCTCAATAGACGCAGAAAAAGCATTTGACAAAGTCCAACATCCATTCATGATCAAGACCCTCGCCAAAGTGGGTATAGAGGGAACATTCCTGAATATAATCAAAGCCATTTATGATAAACCCACAGCAAATATAATCCTCAATGGGGAAAAACTGAAAGCCTTCTCACTCCAATCTGGAACAAGACAGGGATGCCCACTCTCACCACTGCTCTTCAACATAGTTTTGGAAGTCCTAGCCACAGTAATTAGACACACAAAAGAAATAAAAGGCATCCATATAGGAAGAGAAGAGATCAAACTGTCACTCTATGCAGATGACATGATACTATACCTAGAAAACCCTAAGGACTCAACCCCAAAACTCCTTGAACTGATTAATATATTCAGCAAAGTGGCAGGATATAAGATTAACATTCAGAAGTCAGTTGCATTTCTGTATACCAGCAATGAAACATTAGAAAAGGAATACAAAAATACGATACCTTTTAAAATTGTACCACACAAAATCAAATACCTCGGAATACACCTGACCAAGGAGGTAAAGGACCTATATGCCGAGAACTATAAAACCTTAATCAAAGAAATCAAAGAAGATGTGAAGAAATGGAAAGATATTCCATATTCCTGGATTGGAAAAATCAATATTGTAAAAATGGCCATCCTACCCAAAGCACTCTACAGATTCAATGCAATCCCTATCCAATTACCCATGACATTTTTCACAGAACTAGAACAAACAATCCAAACATTTATATGGAACCACAAAAGACCCAGAATCGCCAAAGCAATCCTGAGAAACAAAAACCAAGCAGGAGGCATAACTCTCCCAGACTTCAAGAAATACCACAAAGCCACAGTCATCAAAACAATGTGGTACTGGTATCACAACAGACAGACCAATGGAACAGAATAGAGAACCCAGAAATAAACCCTGACACCTATGGTCAGTTAATCTTTGACAAGGGAGGCAAGAACATAAAATGGGAACAAGAAAGTCTATTCAGCAAGCATTGCTGGGAAACTTGGACAGCGGCATGCAAAGCAATGAAACTAGAACACACCCTCACACCATGCACAAAAGTAAACTCCAAATGGCTGAAAGACTTAAATATACGACAGGACACCATCAAACTCCTAGAAGAAAACATAGGCAAAACACTCTCTGACATCAACATCATGAATATTTTCTCAGGTCAGTCTCCCAAAGCAATAGAAATTAGAGCAAAAATAAACCCATGGGACCTAATCAAACTGAAAAGCTTCTGCACAGCAAAGGAAACCCAAAAGAAAACAAAAAGACAACTTTCAGAATGGGAGAAAACAATTTCAAATGATGCAACCGACAAGGGCTTCATCTCTAGAATACATAAACAACTGATACAACCCAACAGGAAAAAAACCCACCAATCAATGGAAAAATGGGCAACAGAACTGAATAGACATTTCTCCAAAGAAGATATACAGATGGCCAGCAAACACATGAAAAAATGCTCAACATTGCTGATTATAAGAGAAAGGCAAATCAAAACTACCATGAGATATCACCTCACACCAGTCAGAATGGCCATCATTAATAAATCCACAAATAACAAGTGCTGGAGGGGCTGTGGAGAAAAGGGAACCCTCCTGCACTGTTGGTGGGAATGTAAACTGGTACAGCCACTATGGAGAACAGTTTGGAGATACCTTAGAAATCTATGCATAGAACTTCCATATGACCCTGCAATCCCACTCTTGGGCATCTATCCAGACAAAACTCTACTTAAAAGAGACACATGCACCCGCATGTTCATTGCAGCACTATTCACAATAGCCAGGACATGGAAACAACCCAAATGTCCATCAGCAGATGATTGGATTTGGAAGATGTGGTCTATATACACAATGGAATACTACTCAGCCATAAAAAAGAATGCCATCATGCCATTTGCAGCAACAATGATGGAACTAGAGAATCTCATCCTGAGTGAAATGAGTCAGAAAGACAAAGACAAATACCATATGATATCACTTATAACTGGAATCTAATATCCAGCACAAATGAACATCTCCTCAGAATAGAAAATCATGGACTTGGAGAAGAGACTTGTGGCTACCTGATGGGAGGGGGAGGGAGTGGGAGGGATCGGGAGCTTGGGCTTATCAGACACAACTTAGAATAGATTTACAAGGAGATCCTGCTGAATAGCATTGAGAACTATGTCTAGATACTCATGTTGCAACAGAACAAAGGGTGGGGGGCAAATGTAATTGTAATGTATACATGTAAGGATAACTTGACCCCCTTGCTGTACAGTGGGAAAATAAAAAAATAAATAAAGTTTAGTTAATCAAAGTTTCTTAATAAAAATCAGTTTCTAAAATGTAATATTTTTTTATATTCTTGAGAAATAATTAGCAAACAAAGACTTTCAATTCCATAACATCTAAAAAAAAATAACTAGGTGTAAGTCCACCACAAGCTGTGTGAATACTCTAGGCCATAAAAACCAATATTATATTAAGCGAGACTAAAGATCTCAATGCTACTCAATAGGATCTCCTTGTAAATCTATTCTAAGTTGTGTCTGATAACCCCAAGCTCCTGATCCCTCCCACTTCCTCCTTCTCCCATTCAGGCAGCCACAAGTCTATTTTCCAAGTCCATGATTTTCTATGTCTAGATACTCATGTTGCAACAGAACAAAGGTTGGGGGAAAAAAAAGTAATGTATATAACTAGATCCCCTTGCTGTACAGTGGGAAAATAAAATAATAGAAACTAAAGAAAAGCTATAGTCAGTACCATTTCATTCAATTATTTCATCATGTTTTTAAATTAGAAATTGACAAGATGATTTTAGAATATATGTGGAAATGAAAATAGCCAAGAAAATTCAAATTACTCTAAATTAGTTTTCTTTTGCTGCAGTTAGCACAAACAGTGGCCTAAAAAACAAATCCATTTGTTATCTCATAGTTTCTGTAGATGAGAAGACCAGGCACATCTCAGGTGGGTTCTGTGCTTAAGGTCTCACAAGTATGTAATCAAGGTATCAGCCAGGGTGCATGCTGGGAGGATGGACCAGGGAAGAGTTCATTTCTAAGCTTATTCAGGTTGTTGGTAAATTCAGTTCCTTGCAGCTGTGAGTCTGAGGTCCCTGTTTTCCTGCTGCCTGTTGGCCAAGGGTGACTCTCCTAGAAGGTGCCGTCATGTCCTAAACACATGGCTCTCACATAATATAATAGCTTATTTGTGCAAGGGCAGAAGGAGAATCTTCAGTTTGCTAAAGATTGTCTTATAAAATGTAATGTAATCATGGGAGTGACAATCCCATCACTTTGTTTATATAGCACAAACTCATCAAGGGAGAAATTATTCCATCATATCCCAAATCCTGCCCACACTCAAGGGGACTGTGAGGGGATGGGAAACACCAGGGCCATCTTAGAATTCTGCCTACCACAGTAATCCATATGCATAAGAATTAAGCCTGAGAATGTACACAGTAATCTTAGAGATTAATTATAAAACTGGTTAACAATGTCTATTATTTTTTTTTAAGGATGGACAAATAGACAAAAGTCAAGTGAAGAGAAGCAAATCTGCACACATAGAACTGATACTTGGTTTAAAGATAACAATGTAGTACATTGAATAAAAGATAGTATTTTCAGTAAAGAGTGTTGTATCAATTGGGTAGTTACCTTGAAAAAAGAATGGGAACATAAATTAATCTTCACCTCATACCTTACATCATACCACAAAAATCAATTCCAAATGGGTTAGTTGTTTAAATGTGAAAATTAAAACAATGAAATTTATGTAAGAGAGTATATAGAAATATCTTCAGAACCTTGAGTTCAGCAAAGATATTTTAAGGAGCATTAATTATACAACATGGATAAATTTGGCTATTTTAAGTTAATTTATCTTTGTTAAAAGTACATTATAAAGCATGCACAAATTAGAACATTTTGATTTGCAGTGGAACCCATGGATATGGAGGGCCAACTGTTTCTCATTTCTAGAACACTTTCTTAGTCCACTTATGTTTATTTCTGATACTTGGTGACAAGTAAATTTTGTATTTCAATATATTCATTTTAAGAAACTTTTTCCCTGCATCTAAGAGTAAAAATTTTTCCCAGGGTTAAAGACTTAGAGAATTCACAAATCATTCATCCATAATAATTCATGGGAGGACAGTGAAGTGTAATCGTGGCATCTCCAGATGTTAGAACAAAACAGTATTTAATTACATTTACTTGCCCTTATACCTAGGCTTAAAGCTTTAGGAATAAAATCTTGACATTTTATAAAAGTCTGTAATGTTCTTACAAAAATATTTAGATTTAAAAAATTAATTTTGTTGCTTTAAAATGCATCAGACTCTAAATATATTTTAACCCATGCATTTTTCAGTAAGGACTTTAAGGAATAGAAAAAAAAAGTTTTGTCTTTTTTTTTATCTCTAGGCTAATCAAAGAAAATAAATTGTTGAGGACAGAAACATTTTCCAGGTAGCTGGAATCTAACTAATATCAAAATGTTTAATTTTATTATTTTGGATGGAAATAAGGATGAACTATTTCAAAAATCTTCCTGCATTTTTAGAGACTAGTTAGGATCATTTTTAGCCATTTCTAGGAGTCTTATACATCTCATGCTGCTATAACAAAAGTACTACAGATTAGGTGGCTTAATAAGCAACAGAAATTTATTTCTCATAGGTCTAGAGGGCAGAAGTCCAAGATCAGGATGCCAAAACACTCAAGTTCTAGTGAGAATCCTCTTCCAGGTTGCAGACTTATTTCTTGTATCTTCCCATGGCAGAGGCAAGCAAGCTCTCTTAAGTCTCTCATAAAGGGATTAATCCCATTGACAACTCTATCCTCAAGACCTCATTTAAGCCTAATTACTGCTCAGATGCCAGTACTTTCTCGATATCATTAAATCACTGGATAGGATTTCAACATATGAATTATGAGGTAACACAAACATTCAGTCTATAACACTAAATGACCCTCAATTGGTCAGTTGTTTTCAAAAGCTTTCTAATCTGGACATCTATTATAATGAACCATAGCACATGTTTTTGCCAGTCAACTGCCTTAATTTACTTGAACTAATTATTGGTAATGTAACTTTTTTCATTTCAGGCACTTGAAATAATGTGGGGGAATGTTTATTCTCAATTTCAATGAGGAAATTTTAGTAAATACCTCTTTCATATTAATTAGTGTGCTAAGATTTGGGGGTACAGGGATGAATTAAAAAGAACCATGATAATAATGGTCAAGCAAATCATAAAGCATAAAACCTATAATACAGTTAAGTACCTAGATGCAATGATGGTAAGAAATAGAATGATCCACCTAAATGGAAATAGAAGTCAATTCTGTTAGTTTTTTTCCACCTAAATTTGTGGCCAAAAATAAAATAATAAAAATATATAGATGAATAGAAAATATGAGATGTATCACATGTAGTAAGAGTAAGAATATTTATGTGAAACTTTTTTAATACATATGTACACAGACATACATGCACATAATTGTGTACTTGGCTGGTCCTTAAAATACATGTCTTATTGGGAATTAACATCTAAAATGTTTTAAAAGATTTTCTTTTTTTGTGTTACTGTGATGATAAATAGCAGATGTAAAAAATAGACAAAATAAGATGCCATATTCAATGAACTATAATTGATTTTGTTTGGATTGTAGAGTGTTAGGGAAATGAATGGATGGAGGATGGATGTAGAAATCTCATAATGTAATGTTTAAATGTTCTTCAATGAATTTATACTTTAAATATATGTTTTATCAATAGATATGTATCTACTGCTGCATTGTAGGCCACACTTTTTTTTAATTATACATAAAGATTAAATTTTAACAGCAGGGTGAAATTAAAAGGAAGTGCTGTTGATATGTTACTCTAGGAATTTGGAGACAAGATGATTTGATGAATTTTTTTTTTTTTTTAGCTTAAGTGCCCCATTATTTATTTTGAGGTCAACAGTTACCTGCCAGATAGAATGAACAGGAACAGGTGGGTTGGGAAACACAATCCTTAACCTCCAAAGCAGTTTACCTGTAGTGAAAAAGACTCTTAAGGGAAGAAGAGGGAGAGTGCTTCAGGTTGCTATAGAACCAGATGAGAACTGCTGGAGGGTATGACTGACTTGGAATGTCTTGTATAAAGCTGCATTCATGACCCAGTGTCTGGAAGACTTTGAATCAAAATATTATAATATGAGGACTATATAAAGTCAAAAATGATCCATGAATTTTACAAAGTTGTAAGAAATTAATAGGCTTCTCTTTTTGTCCTTTTAAATGAATTTTAAATACATTTCAGCTCAATAGGAAGAGGATTATAATTATTGATTCAGAAGATGGCATCTTGACAAAACTTTTCATGTATACACTGGATACACAAAGTCAAGAATAACTAGAAAACTTATTTTGTGAGGCAGGACCAGAAGCAACATCAAGGCTAGAAGAGATGAAGTGACCTTGGTTGTCCCTAGCCACAGGCACAGGAAATAGCAAAGAGAAGAGGACTAGGAAAGCTGTGGAAATGTGACCAATAATCATCTATTTATTTATCAATCATTGCAGCACACAGGATAATTATATGTTTATCTCAATGTTATTAATATTAGTTAAAACTTAATCTAGAAGAATCTTCAAAGTTGTTTTGTTTTTTACTTACTTTTTCTCAGCACCTGTCTGAATGTAATTAATAATAATGTACCATAAGTATCTGATCAAATCCTCTGTACTGGAGTGTACAATCCATTTCCTCATGGAGACTTTCTGTCTTGAACACTATTCTAGCCCTTCACTTAGAAATGCTACTGCATGCATTAAGCCTAAGCCTAAATCATTCTAGTCTATTGATTTGAAGAAAGTGTTGTTGTTTTTTTTTTTACATTTCAGTGTGTCCATTTAAATTTCCATTGTGTTGGTAGGAGTTATTTACCTGAAAATGTGAAATTCCTACATTTTGATGGCTAAGGGCAGCAATCTCATGCATAATTACCAACTCAGCCTTGAGCTAGCCAGCTGGCATACTCTGTAGACATAAGGAGCAACACCTCAATCTGGATGTATTTCTTTTTTATATGGGCTGGAAATATGCCAAAATTTGTGGACACACACACACATCCTTAGTGTCATATTCACAATCATTTCATAGATTGATTGAAACAATATAAAACCTAGGACTTTTATTATAGGCATACATACGTATTTTTCTTGACTTAAAAACAGAATTTTCATCAGCTTACATTTTTTACTTTTGAACGCATTCTAGGTGTTCATTTCATTTTGGATCAGAAATGCACAGATTTAGATTGGTTCACCTTCTCCTCTTCCTTAATTCAAGCCCAATTTCTTTTATCTCCATTTCAATACCTTTCTTCTCATGATAAAAACACATCATCACAAATTAAATATTTAACTTGCCAATCCTCTATCTATGCCTTTATTTACGGATGTACATATAAGTAACAATGTTGTGTCATATATGGTTTTAAAAATAATATATATTTAATGAAATATTCTACTGCAACATGCTTTTTCTCTCAACACTTTTTGAGATAACCCATGCTGAAAAAATTAATAGATTTTGTGATGTATTTCATTAATTACATAGTATTCCAGCTCGTGTTATGCCACATTTTATCTATCCATCGACTCAGTTGAAGCATATTAAGCTATTTCTTAAGATTCCATAATGAACCACCTTACATATATCTCCTTGTGTACTGTGTCCAAATTTCTCTAGGCTATATATCAAAGACTATTGCTTGGGTCTAAAGGAAAATTTCCATTTTTCTGACAAATTGTTCTTTAATATTATTGTGATATAGCTTTACAGTGAGTGTATATGAGTTTCTCTTTTTCCCATACCCTCAAACTTTGGTGCAATCACACATGCAAATTTATCAGTCTAGTGGGTGGAAAATGTTTTTTCCTTGTTTCAGTTTGCATTTCTTTGAGTACCAGTGAGACTAGGCAGCATCTTTATGTTTCACCTAGAAATTGCCTCATCAGATCTTCTGCCCATATTTTCTATAGTAATCATTTTCTATTTATATGAATTTGTATATTTGTGTTACTTTGTTTTTTCTCACTACCATATTTCATAAGTTTTCAAACATAAATTGCTTTACTTAGGTACTTTTCTACCTTCTGTAAGTAAGCATATTAACTCTTTTGTTTTGCTTTATCCTTCTAAAATTTTGTTAGCTAAATTTTAGTTCTATTAGGTAAATTTTAGTTTGTAAAATTTAGTTTTGTAGTGCTTTCATTGGAGTTATCTTACAAAATTTCTTTATATTTCTTCTGTATCCTTAGATTTTTCAGGGGTGAGTATGTGATATATGAGTGGGTTTTCTCTTCTTAGGGATTTTAAAAATTATCTTTCTACTATTGAGTTCTAATGACCTTGCATTGTAAACTAAGAATTTATTCTGTGGAATTAAAATTTTAGAATGTTTTTGAGACAGCCACTATTCCGTAATATTCAGCCAATAATTCTTAGTGTTTTTATTATGTGATGATAATTTTAGTTTCTATTCCTTGGGTTAAATTCTGTGGACTAACCAGATCAAAAGTATATAACTAAATCATTTCAGATTTTTTATTTGCTTGATATATTAGCTTAATGGGTGAAATACATTCATTACAAAACTATCTGCCACCCCCGTCTTTGGCACTTCAGCTGCTGCTCCTCTCAATTCTATTCCTTCTTCTCTCTTTTTCTGGTTTATATTTCCTTTATGTATATTTTTCTATGATTTTATTTCCAAATTCTAATGGCAACTCTGTTCTAAGTCTTAGCAGATTTTTGTATTTGTGCTTATTTTAGGTATCATTTCCCTTCCTTTTGCTCTCTTCTACCTCTTACCCTCCCCATCTGCTTTGCTTCACATCCTACACTTATCTCCAGTCTGCCTCAGTAATGGTTATGCTCTAGATCATGTTATCATCTAAAATTCTGAAAAATAATTGTATTATCCTATTCCAACAAAAACTTCCAACTGCTTAGCTTTCACTACCTCTGCACTTATTTTTGTTCTCTTGGGCTATTTTTTTTTTTTCCCCTGTCTTTTCATCTTGGCCTCTCTTTCGTACTAGGAGCTAACCTATGGTTAAACTTCACAGTCAGAAAGATGTTTTAACATATCTTTTAAACGTGCGGATAAATATAAAACCTAAAAATTCCCAATAAAATGTGGTTTAAAAATAAAATCCATCTGGAATTTCCTGTTGTTAAAGTAGAAAAACTCATAACGATGACTCTTGCTATGTATGCTGATCAGCAACAGTAAAAAATCATTTTTTTCAGGGAGTGGAATGAGCGATCAAAAATTTGGTCGTTTCTTGTCCTGTCCCCACCATAAGAGTTTCCATTTCTGGGTCAATAACGACTTTATCAGTGTACTTCTTATTGTTACAATTATGGGGCCTGAGAATTGTCTTTGGAATTATGCAGGAGTAGTTTAGCAATACAGATCACTTCTGTCTTGGAGAGGATTATAATCTTTTCGTAGTTTTTACTTAATTTTCTTAGGAAACTCTATGGACTGGTAGCTAAATTTGAAATTCTTACCTCATGAAGTTATCAGTGCTGGAATTAATATAAGGAAAGATGCTAATCTTTAAATTTTTTTCCTTATTTATTTTTTGTTTCATTTTAAACATTTGTAGGGAAAAGTGTGAGAATATATATATGTGTAAAATATATGTAATATACTATATATATTATACACACCCCAAATTATAATTTTTATATTTTTCAAATTAGTTCCTAAGTTAATAAATATTGCTTTTTTTACATTTTAAATTTTCCTTATTCATAGTTAAAATATTTGCTCTTCTAAATATAGAAATTTTTTTGGATTAGGCTTGCTGAAAAAACATACATTACATGAAATCATAAAATTCTTTCATGATACTACCTTTTTTCCACTTTTATTAAAATTTTTATATGTATATATTTACAAAGCATTTAACATTGCTTATCTACTTCAATTACATTTGTTTACTTATAATTATTAAAACTAAATTCAAGCTTATGGTTATTAAATTTTATTAACTAATAAAAATGATTACTACATTTTTCTCTGAATACAGTTTTGAGAAAAGTCTATAAGTTTTGATATGCTTTGTTCTTATTTTTATATCTTTAAAACCAGAAATTTATGTTAGGATTTATAATTTATTTTGAATCTTAGTTAATGTATTATAGTTTGTTTAATAACAAAAACTATTAAATATTACATATTTTTCTCTGAGTCCAGTTTTAGGAAAATTTTGTTTTCTTTATTTTCATTTTCAATTCTTTCAAAATTCTATAATTTATGATTTTACTCACTGATACAGATATTAGATTTTTTCCAGAAATGATATTTTTTCTTTTTTATACTCTTGTTATTTAATTTTTGTTAATTTTTGAAGTCAATTTTATATAGATATTCTACATATTCATGAAATTTAACTGTTTCTTAGAGCAGAGTTTGATATGTTTTTATTTAATAAAACAAATATTTTTAGTAATATGACCTAAATTCTTAGTAATTTTTCTGCTTAATCTATGCTAAACAGTTATGTTATCATCTTCAGTATCACAATGCAGCTATCCCTTGCCCTGTATTCATTTGTTATCTATGTCTATATATAAGAAAGTGCATATGCATTGATTGATGGATTTGCTATTTTAAAGTCCAATGGTTTCCAGCAGTAATAACTTCACAGTAGACTAATGCCTTCATAGAATTTTTTACTTGCAGATAGTAATACTGTAATTCTTGTTTTTCTTTTTGTTTAGCACCTCATGGAACTTCCTAGCTATTCTTTAAACTGTTACCCTTAAATTGGTGACTGAGACTTATTTTAGTATTCAAAGTGGCACATCAGTAACAGTGAAATTTTCTTTATCGGAGAATTAGAAAGATGAGATTAAGAGACTCAGAAGTGACTAAGTTTTCAAGATTTTAGGGAACTTTGAGGAGACCAGTGTGGTTAGTAAGTAATAAATACTGGATCTAATTGCTGTTTAGAAGGGCTGTTGGACTCTCAATGTACCTAACCTATTCAAGGATTTGAAGAAAACGGGCATAACTCATGATGCCACAATGAGAAGCACCTAGGGCAGACACAGGAGGCTGGACATGCATGATGCTAGGGCACCCTTCTCAAGACAGACTCTGTAAGGTAAATGCAAACCTAAATAACAAAATAAAACCAAAACTTGAACTTCTCCCATGCAGAACGGGAAAGGATTGCACACCTCCCTTTTCTTAGAGTATTTACTTTAGAATACATGCTATTGTGAATTCTCTCCCTACCTCATGGAGATGTCTATAAATCTTTTAAAAAGCTAAATGAAAACTTTTTTGTCAGCTTTACAACCTGAGAGTGTCTTTCTCAAGAACCTGGGAGCCATCTCTTGGAAGTATAATTATCAAAGAAGACAATGTCTGTCACTACATCTCCATCCTCATGAGAGTTGAACTTAGATCACCCAGTGGCAAATTCTACCTAACTTTCTAGAAATATGAGTGAAGGATTTTATTATTCCTGTGAATAAAGTCAATTAGCAAATGCAAATGGCTAACTCACTTGTCAGGTGAATTTAAGATGAACTTGTGTGTGACAAATGGTGCTGTCATGTCCTTTTACTGGAGTGCCAGTTATTGCTTGTCTTGAGAACATGTATTTAATGGTTTTTATATGGTTAAAGGGGTGAGATTTTTTTTCTTTGCTTACAGAACTCTTCAGTGGTTGTGTGTAATATTCATCACATTCTAGTTTAATGCTTATTCAGTAATACAACTGAATTTGTCTTCTATTGGAGAGGTTTGCTTGGTTGGCAGGAGATTTTATTTTTGACTATATTTCCGTAACAGTTCTCCATCAGTCTTTGGCAGGAGTGATAGGAAGGGCAACAAATTCTGATCAGAAACCTCCAGAGCTAGTTTTAGTGTCTGGTAAATGGGCTGCAAAGCCTGATTTGATTTCAGAGAGACTATGGGCTCCAAACTGGACTAGTAGCCATTGGGCCATCTGCCCATGATGTTCCACCAACCCCTGTGTGTGGAAAATAATATGAGATTGTAGAGGATATGATAATTTAGTACTTGCTTCAGATGAGGAAGAGAGAGAGCCTGTGGCTGTTGGCACTAAGCAACTTTTTCCTCTCTAAGTTAAATGTGTTAAGTTTTGTCCTAGTGGAAATTAAACAGTAATAGGCTGTGCTTGTTCCTTGAGAAGTCACCATTCTCCAATGTAAAGGTTTATGAGAAAGGATTGTGTTGCACTCAGTCAAACACTAAGTTGCAGTACCTACAAAATCACTCAGATATTTTTTTTTTTTTTTTTTTTTTTTTTTACTCTGTTAGTGTTGCCAAAACTTGGCCTCTGTCCACCGGTGCTGAATAGAAATGTAGAGAGAGAATTTTGGGTGAAAGAAAAAAATAGCTTTTATTACTTTGCCAAGTAAAGAGGGGCACAGCAAGCTAATGCCTTAATGACTGTGCCCTCATTTGGGAAAGAATTGCAGGGCGTTTTATAGTCTAAATGTGAAAAACAAGGTTTCAGGTAAGGATCAGTAATGGGGCCAACATGCATTCTTTCTTTGGGGAAATCTTGGTTATCGAAACTGTCACCAGGAGACCTCTGCATGATCCTGGTGGTGGTCTTCTGGGTAATTGCCTAGAATAACAGTACTTGGGAAAAGGTCATATTGATCAGAGATTAGAACAAACAAGAAAATTTCCTGAAAAACATCATGTGCTAGGAAGTTCCCTTTGTGGCTCAGCGGTAACGAACCCAACTAGTATCCATGAGGATGCAGGTTCCATCCCTGGCCTTGCTCAGTGGGTTACAGTATCCAGCGTTGCCATTAGCTATGGTAGAGGTCACAGCTATGGCTCAGATCCTGTGGCATAGGCCGATAGCTACGGTTTTGATTTGACCCCTAGCCTGGGAATGTCCATATGCCATGGGTGTGGCCCTAAAAAAAAAAAAAAAGAAAATCATGTGTTAATAATCTTTAACCCACAGACAATTGGGCAGTTGGGCTCAGGGTGCCTAACCTTTAGCTTACAGGTGATTGTGTTTAGGGTACAATCCAATGAGAGAAGGACTCCAAGCTGTTCAATTTTAAGGTATTTATTTTTTAAAAAAGCATAAGTAATATAACTTTTTTCTTAGGTGTATAAATGCTATGTTATTGTATGTATGCCTTTAGAGGGAATCAGGATCCTGCCCAAGGCTGTGCTAGTGTTGCTTGACTCTTCCTCCCTTTGTCTTCACATCCCCTTCCTTCCCTGATGAGCAACTGTCTGGCCCTTCCCCTTGGAGCTCAGGGAAGGCCATGGAGAATGAATGAAGCCAATTTCACAAATACAAGAATTAGGGGACACAGAAAGGTTTGTGCCCAGGAGCCCCACAGGACTCTGCTCTGTTACAATAGTGAAAGAAGAAAAGACAGGTATTGGGCTGTAAATGGAAGGACTACAAAGTGTACATTTAACTATTGAATGTATTTTTAGGATATACCAGATATCACCTCTGCTTAACCAAAAGTGGAGAGATACCTTCCAGAAGGGCAAATACCCCGACATTTGGCACTTGGAAGGTATGTGTATAGCAAGGAGCTTTCAGAACTGGAAGGAAAGTATATAGCTAGGGGGTAGACAAACTGCAAAGATACAGTAATAGAGGGGAGTGCCAATCCAATCTGCAACCTAGGTTTATGTGGGAATGCAAGAATGAGCATAGTATAATACAAGCTTTTCTACTGTAATCCTGCTTACTGTGAACTCAGCCTCTTTTCTGTGAGGGCTTAACTTTCCAGCTCCTGAAGGCAAACCCTTCTGCTAAACTTGAGAGGGCAGAACTATACGACATTACAACATAAAACTCTATGCACATACCCTTTTTAGTTCTGAGAAATAAAGGGAAGCCTACTATATAATGTACATCTTGGTGTTACCTACCATTAAAGCTAAGCATAAGTTGGTTCAAATGACCTGATTTTTTTTTTTATTCTAGTATCAGCAGAAATTTCTGTTAAGAAAATTCCAGCTTCATTGTGTGTGTCTCAAACTATTGTCAGTTATCTTCTGAGCATATCACAGTCTTTCTATAAATACCTTAGCCTGGCTTTACCAGACAAAACAGCAACAGTGATCTAATACAAAACAGCCCAAGGGCCAAACATGAAGATAAGAGGCTGTGGAATTTTCTTATCTCTTTGTCTTCTCAGTCATATCAAGCTGGCAGGTGATATTCATTTTAGGCCCCTTATCTCTCATCTGTGTTGGAAAGTGTACCAGAGCATTCACAATAGAAATTAAGGTCATTATGTCAGTGACCTAATTGAATTACAAACGCACATCACTTTTATCTCAGTGTAACAAGCTTAAAAAAAAAAAAAAAAAACACTTCACAAGCAGCAAAAATTAGAATGGAGCATAAATGTATTTTCCAGGTAAACAAAATAAAATAAATGGTTCTCATATAATAAACCCATTCTCTGAAGGGTCATGTGGGAAACTTTCCTGTTTTTAACCAATGTAAAGGACCTGACTGATGGTACTAGTTATATAAACCTATTAAATTAACTGATGAGAGAAAAACTGGAAAAGCAGCATTTGCCCAGCACAAAGCAGAAACAACTGTGAAAGACTTAGACCTACTAGTACATAATTTTGCTGCAATATACCCAGCAATTTAATATTGATGTGTATGTTATAATGGGTCAGAACTATAAGTAGGTAACAAGGAAAAAGGCATGAAGGAAAGCAAAGAAGTCTGGATCACTTTAGAACAGGTGTTGATAAATACCATGTGCTGAATATAGTTTGCCACTTGTTTTTGTAAATAAAGTTTTATTGAAACTTAGCCATGCTAATTCTTTGGATATCTTCTATGGCTGTTCTCAAGCTACAACAGCAGTGTTGAGTAGTTGCAATGAAGAATTTAGAGCCCATAAAGCCTAAAATGTTAACTATCTGGCACTTTATAGAAAAAGTTTGCCAAATTTTGCTGCAGAGGATAATTTTGATACATCCAGATTAAAAAAATAAGTAATAGTTAAGGGTTTTTTTTTTTTTTTTTTTGCTTGTTTTAGTTTTTTTGGAGGGGAGAAAGGTTTATTGCAGGCCAGGCAAGGAGCACAATGGCTCATGTTCAAAAAACCCAAACTCCAGTAATAGTTCTTACTCTTTGCTTAATTAAATATTCAACCCATATTTTGAGAATTCCTTGAGTTACTCAGGCCAATCCTTCTTTCAACTGTTATGCCAGAGCTTACAGAAATATTTTCTATGTGATATGAAGAATCTACTGGAGATTCCTATCATAGGTATTTGGGGAACAGGGAGAAACAGAATAAAAGAATAAAATGTAGCTCTAAGAGTCAAGACTTCAAATATCTCTCCTGCCAAAGTAAAAGCATTCCTTACTTGGGCAACAGTGCAAGATAAAAAAAAAAAAAAAACTGCCTGTGTGTATCCCACCTAAATGCCACTTCTAAATTCTTTTAAATTATAGCACCTATTACTTATTGACTTATTCTAAAATATATTATGTAATTCCCATTTTAAAATGGCTTTGGTGCTAGTTCCCAATACATAATATATATATATTACAAAATATATTATGTAATTCCTATTTTAAAATGGCTCAATGGTTAATGAATCCGACTAGGAACCATGAGGTTGTGGGTTCAATCCCTGGCCTTGCTCAATGGATTAAGAATCTGGCGTTGCCATGAGCTGTGGTATAGGTCGCAGACAGGATTCAGATCCCACGTTGCTGAGGCTCTGGTGTAGGCCTGAAGCTACAGCTCTGATTAGAACCCTAGGCTGGGAATCTCCATATGCCACAGGAGTGGCCCTAGAAAAGGCAAAAAGACAAAAAAAAAAAAAAGAAAGAAAAAAAACCACAAAAAAGAAAAAACAAAACAAAGAAAAACCCAGAAAGCAAAACACAAAACAAAACATAAAATGGCTTTGGTATGCTGTATTTTTCTATTCGTAGAATTAAATTTAGTAGGCTAGGTGTATTTAAATACATTTTCATAGTATTTTCTTTTTTTATATAATGATTTTTATTTTTTTTCCCCTTATAATTGGTGTACAGTGTTCTGTCAGTTTTCTACTGTACAGCATGGTGACCCAGTTACACATACATGTACACTTTTTTTTTTTTTTCACATTATCATGCTGCATCATAAGTGACTAGACACAGTTCCCAGGGCTACACAGCAGGATCTAATTGCTTATCAATTCCAAAGGCAATACGCTACAACTAAAACCCCCAAGTTCCCAATCTATCCCATTCCTTCCCCCTCCCCCTTGGCAACCACAGGTCTGTTCTCCAAGGTCATGATTTTCTTTTCTTTGAAAGGTTCACTTGTGCTGTATATTAGATTCCAGATACAAGAGATATCATATGGTACTTGTTTTTCTATTTCTGACTTACTTCACTTAGTATGAGAGTCTCTGGTTCCATCCATGTTGCTGCAAATGGCCTTATTTTGTTCTTTTTATGGCTTAGTGGTATTCCATTGTGTATATATAGCACATCTTCCTACTCCAGTTAACTGTCAGTGGACGACATTTGGGTTGTTTCCATGTCTTAGATATTGCGAATAGTTCTGCAATGCACATGCAGGTGTGTGTGTCTTTTTCAAGGAAAGTTTTGTCTGAATATATACCCAAGAGTGGGATTGCTGGGTCAAATGGTAGTTCTATATATAGTTTTCTAAAGTACCTCCATACAGTTCTACATAGTGGTTGTACAATATTACATTCCCACCAACAGTGCAGGAGGGTTTCCTTTTCTCCACACCCCTCCAACATTTGTTATTTGTGAACTTATTAATGATGACCATTCTGACTGGTGTGAGGTGGTTTTTCCTAGTAGTATTGCTTTGCAATTCTCTAAAAATCAGTAACATTTAGCATTTTTTCATGTGCTTTTTGGCCATCTGTATATCTTCTTTGGAGAAGAGTCTATTCAGGTCTTTGGCCCATTTTTGAACTGGGTTGTTGGCTTCTTTGCTGTTGAGTTGTATAAGTTGTTTGGATATTTTAGAGATGAAGCCCTTGTCAGGTGCATCATTTGAAAATATTTTCTCCCATTCTGTAAGTTGTCCTTTTGTTTTCTTTTTGGTTTCCTTCACTGTGCAAAAGCTTGTCAGTTTTATTAGGTCTCATTGGTTTATTTTTGCTTTTATTTCTGTTGCTTTGGGAGACTGACCTGAAAACATTTGTCAGGTTGATGTCAGAGAATGTTTTGCCTGTGTTCTCTTCTAGGAGTTTTATGGTGTCTTGTCTTACATTTAAGTCTTTAAGCCATTTTGACTTTATTTTTGTGCATGGTGTGAGGATGTGTTCTGGTTTCATTGATTTACATGCAGCTGTCCAGGTTTCCCAGCAAGACTTTCTGAAAAGGCTGTCCTTTTCCCATTTTATATTCTTGCCTCCTTTGTAGATTATTTGACTATAGGTGTCTGGGTTTATTTCTGGGTTCTCTGCTCTGTTCCATTGGTCTGTATGTCTGTTTTGGTACCAGTACCACACTGTCTTGATGACTGTGGCTTTGTAATAGTGCCTGAAATCTGGGAGAGGCATGCCTCCTGCTTGGTTTTTGTTCTTCGGAATTGCTTTGGCAATTCTGGGTTTTTCGTAGTTCCATATAAAGTTTTGGATTGTTTATTCCAGTTCTGTGAAAAATGTCATGGGTAATTGGATAGGGATTGCATTGAATCTGTAGATTGCTTTGGGTAGTATGGCCATTTTTACAATATTAATATTTCCAATCCAGGGGCATGGAATGTCTTTCCGTTTCTTTACCTCTTCTTTAATTTTCTTGATTAATGTTTTATAGTTCTTGGAATATAACTCCTTCGCCTCCTTGGTCAGGTGTATTCCCAAGTTTTTGATTTTTTAGAGTGCAGTTTATTTTGTGATTAAATTATAAGGGAAAAGATTCTTAAATGATGGTTTATTGTGATATAATCAATTCCATAGCAAGTTGATGAAGATCTGTATATGTCTGAAGATATAGACACTTTTGTATGCATATGGATATGTATGTGTATAGATGTGTCTCTGTATATATTTCTGCCAGTTTAATGAGACCTCTGGAGAGATGTTTCACAGAACATTTTTACTTTATCATTTTGAAAATAAAACTTCCCCAAAAATTTTAGTTCAACTCAAAGAAAAGGCACAAGATCTATCAAATACCTGTATATTTGTTTCTGTATATTATATAAGTGAAAATAACTATATTTGGAAGAAATACGTCTACCTAGAGCCAAATTTAAAAATCCTTGAATCAACTATAATAAAGAATTTAAAAATAAAATGGTTAAATAAATAAAATTCTGGAGTGAGATCACCTTGGATCAAATCATGTCCTTACTCTTTACTGTGTGACTAACTATAGGTGCACAATATTTCAATCTCTGCAGTTTTAAAACAAGGGTAATACTAATAACAGTATAACAGGTTGTTTTTCAAGGATCTACTGTATAGGATAGAGAACTATACTCAATATTTTGTGATTAAACTATAAGGGAAAAGATTCTTAAATAAATACACACACACACATATGTCTATAACTGAAACATTGTGATATATACCTGAAACTAACACAATATTGTAAATCAACTGTATTTCAATAAAAACATTTAAAATTTAAAAAAATGTTGTAAATATTAAATGAGTTGATATATTAGTACATGGCGTAAAGTAATTGCATGTAAATGTTTGGTATTATTATTATTATTAAAGTATCATTTATTCATAAGTATTTTTACAGAAAGAGGTTGTGTCAGTAAATAGAGACCATGTCCTATGCCTATAGTCTTTATTATGTGTGCTGAATAGTACTGTATGGCAGCTACTAGCTACATATGCCTATTTAAGGGCATATTTAAGTTAAGTAAAGCTAAATGAAATTAAAAGCTCCATTTTCTGTCAGACTAGCCACATCACAAGCACTCAATAGTAAGGCTATATCAAGTAACACAGTTATAGAACATTTCCATAATTTCAGAGAAATATATTGGGTAGCAGTTGTCTATGGTCTTCAGTGATCTAGTCAATTCAGTTAATTCCATGATGTATAACAAAAGGTTAGGAGTGTTCATAATGTAGTTTTCATTTTTAAAAAATTTATTTTATTGTTATAAGATGGTAAAAAAAAAACTATTTTTAGGTCTTATTCAGGCATAAATATATTTTCTCTGCTGGATTAATCCAATTTAATATGTTGGATGAAGGAAATTGAGTTGTCATTTTTTTTCCAATTAAATTACATGATTATAAATGTATGAAAAAATATAATTGAATTTACTCATTTCTATGTATCATAAAATTAGTGTTTAAATAAACATTTAATAAAGATGAGAAGTACACCTGTTACTGTAAAATGAAAACTTTCCAAAGGAAAATAGTTAAGATTCTACAGTAGTTACTTTGTTAAAAGATACTGCATAGAAGCAGATGGTATGGATTATTGTAGATTATACCCAAGGTGGTAAAAAGAAAATATAAGGACGAGCTTCATCAATGTAGCAGAATGTGTCAATATTATATTTTTAGACAGCTTAGTGTGAACAAAGGAAATCTTTGAAATATGAAATTTGAATACTTTGGTAATCCCAAAGTAAAAGTTTAAATACTTTGGGTAAAGACACCATGTAGAGCAGGTAGTTTAAGAAAATATGTGAAAAAAGTAACAATTGATTATTTTACCTTTATTTAAAGCAGAGTGTTTTTGGAAAGAAGCTAATTTAAGTGAAACATTGAAAAGGTTTTAAAGTTTACCTTGAAATTAAGCAAAATATATTGCTTGGTATAAACAACAGAGTTGCATGAACATGCTAATAATTTTAGTATTCATCTTTCAGTAGTGTACATTTCATATTCAAAATATTATTTAATATAACACTTAAAAGGCAGATATATTGTTTAAAAAGATACATTTATCAGAATTAGTTTTCTATTGTAACCCAAGGCTTTTTTTTTTTTACCGTTAATTTTTTTTTTTAACTGTAAATCAAATTTTCTAAAATAAATTAACTCAGTAATTAGTTTTCAGTAGCATTGCACTTTATTGTATTTTTCTGGTTTTATTAACAATGTTTATTTTGAAAGTTATTAAGCAGAAGGAAAAGAATGGTATATGTATATATATATATGTGTATATATATACACTATATATACCATGTATACACATGTACATGTATACATAATAAACACACACACAATACGTACACACTACCTTTATCCAACAATCCCCAATACTTTAAAGTAATTTACAGATATTCCTTTAATATCTTGTCTTTGTTGAAATTTCTGTGATTGACCTAAAATATTATTTTGGAGCTATTTATTTTTTAATGGGATCATTGCATTTGATTAATCTTCCTCTCCTTTTTGTATGACTGATTTTTGAATACAGAAGACTAACAGTCTTATAAAATATCTTACATGAGCGTTTTCTCATGGTGCTGGCTAACCTGTTCCTTCACCCTGCATTTCCAAGATACTAGGATGTTTATTTCCAGGCCAGTGGTAGTAAAACTGACAAAGTCAGCTTGCCTGTTTTGGTTATGAGTTATTTTTTTCATTTGACTCCTAAGACTCTCTCTTTCTTAAGAGCCCAGGTACTTATGTTTTTGTAGATAAATTCAGTATTTTATGTATTGTTAACAGGAGTGTTTGAGGGCAGGATTGTCATTTTATTATAGCCCAGATCTTTTTCACAAAATGTTTTATGGATCTCTACTCCTAATTGAAATTTGTTTATTCTGTAATGATATAATTCGTCATAAAACATCTTGAATAGAAACCTCTTGGTCAGTAAAAAAGATGGAGGTTGATATTATCTTTCTTCTCCACTGCCACTTCTTTTCTGTCATTCATCCATTGTCATTAAATCTGCTATCCCACGGTGGTGACTCATTCAGTTGTACCATTCTTTTCCCTCCTAGTCAGTATGATTTTCCCTCACCTGTAAGTTACTCCTACATTAAAATGCACCTGACCATTGCAATCCAATGAACACAACTAGAACAACACTATTGTGAAATGTATCAGCAAATACTTAAATCTCCATCTATAACCTCCAGCAATTTTTTTATTAAAGTATAGTTGATTTGCAGTGTTGTGACAGGTTTTTTGTTTGTTTGTTTTGTTTGCTTGTTTGTTTTTTAGGGCTGCACCCATAGCATATGGAGGTTCCCAGGCTAGAGATGCAATCAGAGCTGTTGCTGCTGGCCTGCACCACAGCCATAGCAACGCTGGATCCGAACTCTGTGTGCTACCTTCACCACAGCCCGCAGAAACTCCAGATCCTTAGCCCACTGAGCAGGACCCAGGATGGAACCCACATCTTCATGGATGCTAGTCAGGTTCATTAACCACTGAGCCACAACGGAAACTCCTGTTGTGACAATTTCTGCTGTCCGGCAAAGTGACCCATGCATTTATAAACACATACACACACACATTCTTTTTTTTTTTTATGGCCACACCCATGGCATATGAAAGTTCCCTAGCTAGGGGTTGAAATAGATCTTCAGCTGTCAGCCTATGCCACAGCCATAGCAACGCCAGATCCAAGCTACATCTGTGACCTGTACCACAGCTTGTGGCAATGCTGGATCCTTAACTTTTTGAGAGAGACCAGAAATCAAACCCACATCCTCATAGATACTATGTCAGATTTTTTTTTATAATGATTTTTATTTTTTCCATTATATCTGGTTTACAGTGTTTTTTGGGGGGAGGGGTTTGTTTGCTTTTATAATGATTTTTATTTTTTTACATTATAGCTGCTTTATGTCAGGTTCTTTTTGTCTTTTTGCCATTTCTTGGGCCGCTCCCGTGGCATATGGAGGGTCCCAGGCTAGGGGTCTAATCAGAGCTGTAGCTGCCAGCCTACACCAGAGCCACAGCAATGTGGGATCCGAGCCGCGTCTGCAACCTACACCAAAGCTCACGGCAGCGCCGGATCGTTAACCCACTGAGCAAGGCCAGGAATCGAACCTGCAACCTCATGGTTCCTAGTCGGATTCGTTAACCACTGTGCCACAACGGGAACTCCATATGTCAGGTTCTTAACCCACTAATCCACAATGAGAACTACCTGTACATTCCTTTTTATATTCTTTTCCGTCATGGTCTGTCTGAGGAGATTAGATATAGTACCCTATGCTATTCAGTAGGATATCTTTTCTAAATGTAATAGTCTGCATCTACTAACTCCAAATTCCCAGCCCATCCCATTCCCTCTCCACCCCTCTTTTGCAACCACAAGTCTGTTCTCTAAGTCTGTGATTCTGTTTCTCTTTTGTAGATAGGTTCATTTGTGCCATATTTTAGATTCCACATATAAGTGATATCATATGGTATTTGTCTTTTTCTTTCTGCCTTCACTTAGTATGATAATCTCTGGTTGTGTCCATGGTGCTAAAGATGCCATTATTTCTTTTTTTATGGCCAAGTAGTAATCCATTGTATATTTGTACCACATCTTCTTCTTCTTTTTTTTTTTTTTTTTTTTTTTTGGTCTTTTGTCTTTCCAGGGCCGCACCTGTAGCATATGGAGGTTCCCAGGCTGGGGGTCT
This sequence comes from Sus scrofa, assembly GCF_054392235.1. NCBI lineage: Eukaryota > Metazoa > Chordata > Mammalia > Artiodactyla > Suidae > Sus > Sus scrofa. Next base: position 181,756,709 of record NC_139383.1, on the reverse strand, counting down.
AATTGGAGCTGTCACTGCTGGCCTACACCAGAGCCACAGCATCGCAGGATCCGAGCCGCATCTGCAGCCTATACCACAGCTCACAGCATGTACTACATCTTCTTAATCCATTCATCTGTTGATGGACATTTAGGTTGTTTCCAAGATTTGGCTATTGTGAATAGTGCTGCTATGAACATAGGGGTGCTTGTATCTTTCGAATTTTAGTTTTGTCTGAGTATAGTCGCAGGAGTAGGATTGCTGTATCATATGATAATTCTATTTTTAATTTTATGAGGAACCTCATACTGTTTTCCATAGTGGCTACACTATTTACATTCATGCTAACATTGTAGGAGGGTTGTCCTCTTTTCTCCTCACCCTTTCCAGCATTTGCTATTTATAGACATTTTAATGATTGCCATCCTGACTGATGTGAGATGGTCCTTCATGGCAGTTTTGATTTGCATTTCTCTAATAATTAGTGATATTGAGCACCTTTTCATGTGCCTACTGGCCATCTATATGTCTTTGGAGAAATGTTTATTTAGGTCTCCTATGCATTTTTCAATTGGGTTGTTTGTTTTTTATTGTTGAGTTGTATGAGCTGTTTGTATATTTTGGAGTTTAAGCCCTTGTCAGCACAACATACAATATTTTTGGTTCTCTATAGTCTTCACTCTCACTTCTTATTGAGATATAAATGATATATAACATGGTATAAGTTTAATACATTTATATATTACAATATTATTTAACAGTGTTAACTAACACCCCAACATGTCACATAGTGTTTAGTTTTTACAATGAGAACATTTAAGATCAAGTCTCTTAGCAACTTTAAAGTATATAATATAGTATATCTTCCTTTTTTCCCCATCTCCCAGCCCTTGGTACCTCCTTTTGTTCTTTATTTGTGTTCACCATAAATTTTATTCCTTTTACTGCCTTTTCTTTCTTTTTTTTTTTTTTTTTGTCTTTTAGGGCCACACCCATGGCACATGGAGGTTCCCAGGCTACGGGTCCAGTCGGAGCTATAGATGCTGGTCTACAACACAGTCACAGCAATGCTAGATCCGGGCCACGTCTGAGACCTACACCACAGCTCACAGCAACACTGGATCTTAACCCACTGAGCGAGGCCAGGAATCGAACCCGCAACCTCATGGTTCCTAGTCAGATTCGTTTCTGCTGCACCACAATGGAAACTCCTTCCTTTCCTTTCTAATTCAGCGGTTCTTTAACCTAATACCATGAGATCAATACTACAATCCACAACATCTATTCATACTTTTAGGCTTCAGGGCATAACTACAGGCAATCACAGGGCTAAGGATTGGCACTACTATATATTTATCCACTCAACTGTATTAATTCATGAGGCAGTTCTGTTTGTTGCTGATATAAACAAACAAAATCAACCAAAGAAACAACAAAAGAAAGCAAATAAAAAATTTTCCATTTTCATAACAACTATTCAGTCATTTATCAAATTTATCAGATTCTCTTCATACTTGTTCAATTTTAGCAGGTAAACTATGACTTTATAGGGGGAAAATGATACTTTTTCTGTAAACTTGGCTTCTCTAGTTTGCAACTGTAGTGTTGTAATCTTTCAGGAACTTCACACTATTATGTCTCTTACCTTTAGTATCCTCAAAACTGCTTTCTCTGACTCCTGTTGTAGAGCTTATAAATGTTCATTTCTCACACTAGTTTTCTATTTAGTTATTCAAAGAATTTTTTATTAGAGACCAACTCCAAGACAGGTTCCCTATCAATGTAGGGGGTTACTGTTCAGTTTTATATAGAGCCAAACATTCTCTTTCTATAGAACATATCGAAGTAAACGTACACATACATGCAAGAAAATATGAGAATCTTGCCACTTCTTCCTCTATCCATAATTCTTAAAATTTTATAGGAGACCTTATATTGCATTATTAAATTATTAAAGGTTTATTTTTTATTAACAAAAAAGTGGCATTGGGAAGATAGTAAAATACCAATAAATGTATCAGCTATTAACATTTAATATAAAGCACTTTCAAGAAAACTTTTTGTAATAATAGATACAATTTTGAAGAAGTTTCTGAAGGAGGTTTCATTAGAGTTAAGTTCCAATGATCATTCTCAGTTGAGTGACTTCCTTGCCACACACATTGCTCAGTCTGGGCCTGATTAGTGCCAGTTACATAAATAAGTGTGCCGAAAGGGTACATGAGATAATTGTGAACCACAAGGGTATCTGAGATAGACTTTTTATTTTATATATTTACTCAGGATAAGCTCAACCCTGAGTGGATTTTGTACTCATTGCCTTCTGATGTACCAGATAATATTTAGTTTTCTAGACCCAACATCGGGTCTATGGAACTAAAATTTTTAAGTGTAGCATTTGGGGATCTGTATTTGTAACCAATGTCCCTGTGCTTTTTATGTACTCTGAATTTTGAGAGCCACTATTCTAAGTGGTTAACATGATAAATAGATAAATTTAAGTTTAGTCATTGTTTATGAAAATTTAGTCTGCCACTCACATTCTCTATATTTACTTCACCATTTTTTTCAGGTAAATAGTTTCAGTTCTGTCGCAGTGATCACATTAGCTATTACTTTATGCTACTGTTTGGATGTTTGAAAAATGAAACAAATTATATATGTGTGCTTACTATTCATTTTATCCATCATAAATTTGTTTTGGCATGTCACTAACCTGATAGAATTTTGTTTAAATGGTAATGCCTATTTACCACTTATAGTGGTATTAGTTCTGATTTTAGAAGACATTGAGCTATAGTGTTATAATGAAAATTAAGCAATTGTAGGTATCACCAAAGTAATATTCTGGTAAAGGCAAATGATTCCTAGTAGTTGAATTCTCAAATGATAAAAAATAATAACAATTGTATTATTTAAGCTTCATTTAAACATCTACACTTTGAAAATTCACATAGAGCCATTAAAATCCAAATGAAAGCAAAGTTATGAAACTTAATTTTCTATCAACAGCTTGGAAAAAAAATAAATTTAGTACACATACCTGCTATAGAATGACACTTTCAATGTGAACATTTATAGCTGTAAAATACTAGGAAGCTATGTTGAAAAATACTCAATTCAAGATCCAAAGTGAAAACAAATACTAGTCAACCTAAGACATTTTTAATAACTAGCTTAAAAAATATAATTTACAAGAGAATGTTTTTATGAACATTGGTTAAGAAAGTATTCATAAATAGAACACAAAACTGTGAACTGAAAAGAGATACATTGGAGCTAAAATCTTAGGTGCATCAATTGGAAGCATGGTAGTTAAATTTCAAGCTTTATAACAGGAAGTATATTTGCATGATATATGATCAAGAAAGAGCTTAAAAAACATGAAGAACTTATACAAATCATAAAGTAGAAAGAAGTCTTCCCACAGAAATAAGCAAAATAATTCAATAGTTAGATAGCAGTAGCCAATGAATATATGATGACATAGTCAACTCTTTAGGCATCAGAGAAATCTAAGCTAGAACTACAATGAAATATTATCACATATGTAACTGGATGTCAAAAATCTGGCATAAATGAATAATACATAAATAGACAATAGTGAATATTGGCAAGAATGTGAAGCAATGGGAAATCTCATACTCTAGAGGTGATACTCTAAGCTGGTGCAAAATGCTGTCAAGTTATAATAATATAAACTGTAAACTGGTTAACTTCTTTGGAAAATTTCCACTTTCTTCTAAACTGAAAATATGTATGTGCTAATTACTGAAGCATTTCACTCCCAGATGTACATATTTCACACAAGTGCACACACATATCCCATACAACACATATGCAAGAATGCTGGTGGCAGCCTTATTTGTAATAGCTTCAGGTTGGAAACCGTGCAGATTTCCAGTGACTATAAAATAAATTGTGGTACAGGCATAACTCTGAGATATTGTGAGTTCAGCCTCTACCACTACAATAGGCGAATATCATAGTAAGGCATGTCACATGAATTTTTTGGGTTTCTCAGTGCATATAAAAGCAATGTTTATACCATATTTTAGTCCACAAAGTATGTAAGAGTATTGTCTAAAAACAAGGTGTACATACCTTATTAAAAAATTCTATTGCTAAAAAATATCATCACCTGAGCCTCAGAATTATAAAGTTTTTGCTGATACGGTGTCTTGCCTCAGTGTTGATGGCAGCTGCTTAGTCAGAACGGTGGTTGCTGAACGTTGGGGTATCTGTGGCACTTTTAAAGAATAAGACAACAAGGAATTTTGCTGCATTGATTGACTCTTCCTTTGACTTGAACATGTAGAGGCCACTGTGTAGTTACTAATCAGCCTAAATTCAGTATTGTTGTGTCTCAGGGAATAGAGAGGCCTGAGGAAATAGAGAGAGACTAAGGAATGGCCAGTCAATGGAGCAGAACACACACAGTATTTATCAATTAAGGTTACCATCTTACATGAGAATGATTCCTGGTGCCCCCAGTTACTACAGTAATATCAAAGATAACTGATCACAGATCACCATAACATATAATAATGAAAAAGTTTGAAATAGAGAATTACCAAATCTTGATACAGAAACATGAATTGAACAAATGCTATGGAAAAAATGGTGCTGATAGACTTGGTTAATGCAGGGTTTCCACAAACCTTCAATTTGCAAAAACACAATTCTCTGCAAAGTGCTATAAAATGAAGGGCAATAAAACGAGGTAAGCCTGTACATTTATAGAATGAATACACTGCAACTATGAAAAATAACCTGATGAATCTCACAAGTATAATAATGAGCAAAAAGAAGAAAACACAGCATAGTACAATATAGCTAGCCATTTCTTACTTGTGTACTTTTCTTATGAAACTATTTTTCAAATATAAATAATTTAGCTCATGGTATGATTATTGTTCTGCAACTCAGTAAATACAGTCCAGATGCCAAGAATTTAATCAACAAATTGGACTGAACAAATTTTAAATTTGTGGTACAATTAATTAAAAATTTTTTCATTCGTTGAGGAGGTCCCATTTGATAATTTAAAACAACATAAATAATAATGTTAACTAAAAGGGATAATAGTATAGAAGCTCTAAAGCTTGTCATTTAACTCAGTGTAAAGTTCTCAGTGATTGCGTACATATGTATTCTGCTTTAGTAAAATACTGCCTTGTTCACAAAATGTTTATTAAATTCTTAAATATACAAGAAACACTATGTTAAGGAAAAACTGAGGTGTAGACCTAGTACTTCTCTCAAGGAAGTAGCCATCTAAATGGGTATTATAGGAATACTATTTTAAATTTAATGTATTTTCACACTTTGATGCATAATTTCAATACAAGGCATAAAGTATTCTTTGGGACAAGGTTCCAATCTGTGTTCTTTATATACTTAAAGTAAAAGGAAAATCCTTTAATCTAAAAGTGAAGTTCATGGCTGTAGTTTAAAAAATAGTATCAATGTGAAAGCAATTGAAAAGGATTTTAAAGGATTGGGGAATGGCTATACTTGTTACAGGAAATAATTAAGGCTAAGAGTGAGACGAGGACACTCCAGGAAAAGGCGATTACTTGAGCTGATAATGAACTGTTGAAAACTGTGGGGTATTTCCAAATAACAGTTGGTCATACTGTTTGCCAGCTTTGTAAAATAAAAATCTGAAAGCAATGTAGGACAAGATTTGTAAGTTAATTGGCCTACTTTATAAAGGACTTTTTTTTTTTAACTAGGGAGAAGATTACCTGTTGAATTTTTTAGGCAAGAGAGGAAGTTATTAAACTACTATAGATATGTTATATATTAGAAATGAAGGCTTTTTATTAAATTGGCCTTTTAGAAAGCTATAGTAATAAATTAGATGACAGTAAATAAGGAAATCACTCTGATTAGTAAAAGTAGGAATAGAAAAACAAAATCCAAGGACCATTGTAGGATATATTGGTATGTCCTAGGTTTTTTTTTTAATTGTAGTGTAATTGACATATAACATTATATTAATTTCAAGTGTACAACATAATGATTCAATATTTGCAAAATGATCACATATTGTGTAATGATCACCACAACATCTGATCTAGTTAACATCTGTCACCATTTTTTTTTTCCTGTGATGACTTTTTTAAGATCTACTCTCTTGGCGGCTTTCACATATGCAAATCATGCTTTATATTACATCTTCATAACTTACTCATTTAATAACTAGATGTTTGTACTTTTTGACCCTCTTCACTCTTTTCATCCACCCTCCCAACCCCCACCTCTGGCAATTACCAATCTGTTCTGTATATTTATGAGCTTGGTTTTTCCTTTTTTAAACTTGTGTTTTTGTTTTTAGATTCTACATATTAGTGAGATCATATAGTACTTGCCTTTCTTTGTGTGACTTATGTCACTTATCACAGTACACTTAGGACCCAAAGTTCATCCACGTTGTTGCACATGGCAAGATTTCATTATTTTTTATGGGTAAATGATACCTCATTATATATACTACATTTCTTTTTATCCATTCATTCATGACTGGAAAGTTGTTTCCATATCTTGGCTATGGTAAAAAACACTGCATCGAACATAGACACACATGTAACTTTCCAAGTTAGTGTTTTTGTTTTCTTTGGATAAATACCCAGAAATCCTAGAGTCTGATTGAAAATCAGAGAAGAAAAACCAGGGTCTAAAATGTCTTCAGAGTTTCAGGTACATGTGACTAGGCATCAAGTAGTGAAAAGAGTAGCCCCAAAGTAATGATTGGCCAACGGGAACCTGCTGTATAACACAGAGAACTCTACCCAATATTCTGTGACAATCTATGTGGGAAAAGAATCTGAAAGAAAATGGTTGTGTGTACATGTGTAACTGAATCATTTTTTGTGCGGCAGAAATTATCACAACCTTGTAAATCAGCTCTACTTACACAGAACTTAAAAAAGAGTAGCCCTAGCCAAGTCAGTGAAATCAACTTTTTCTCCATGTTCATGGCAACTTGCCAATTAATGGAAAGAGATTAGAGGATGAGTAGAATTGAAGACAGAAAAGGATCAAGGGAAGAGACTTTCTTCTTAGAGTTAAATCAGTGCTTTTTCTCTTGTAATTGTAAAATATTTTTTATATTTCTAATGTGTTCTATTTTATTGATAAACATGTTGATATATAAGGAATTGTTTTCAAGCATTTTTCCTAATATCACCATTTATTTTTACTTGCATTGTAATTTTATATACATATAACATATTTTTACACATTTTTTATTCTATTTAATTCAAATATGAAATGCAAATCTGCACTTGTATTAACAGCTTTATGTTACTAACAGTATTTTTCAAACTTGAGAAGTCTGTAAACAAACGTCTTTTCTTCAGTATCTGATATTCCCCTAGTTTATTTCTGTTCTCTAAATGACACCACTCTATGTCATGTTCTTATTCATTCTTTCAAAAATATTTTAAAACTATTGTGTCTCAAAGGATTAATGGGAGAGACAAATATGTCAATCTTAGGACAGGATACAAGCAGATTAGAGGTGGAATTAAAGACCATGACTTTGTGATTGCAGGACTTCTGAGAAACTTTATGGCACACAGCTAAAATCCATGAACTGGAAGAATGGATAGGATAAGTGTTTAGCTAAAATCTTTAGGACTTGATTGGAGAAGGATTGCTGTACTTGTTAATTCTTCCAGACCTCTGAGTTGTAAGCACCTGCATGCCAAGGGATTCTGCAATTACCTGACATCAGGGCAGAAAGCAAGCTCACAGTAGGCAACCAAGGCAGGCACACTTGAGTTACACTTGCCAGAAGCTTACCTATGCTGGTCAAAAATGCTTGGAGTTCATCGCTGCCATCATTGCCAACCTAAGAGATGAATGGAGAAAATGTGAAGCAGTGAGAAAAAAATATCTGGTTCAGTGTAATTATCCTACACATTAACAGACTAGATTACTTTCCATTTATCAGACTTGATCTCTGCCCTGCCGACTTGCATATCTGTACCTTTCAGGTGCCCTTCTTTCCAGTTCTTCCTATCCTGACTCCAACTACCACTTAATTCCCAGCTCTTTGATTTCACCGCATTAACAAGAAACTGTTATTCCTCTTTTTTTTTTTTTTTTTTTTTTGTCTTTTTGCTATTTCTTGGGCAGCTCCCGCGGCATATGGAGGTTCCCAGGCTAGGGGTCCAATCGGAGCTGTAGCTGCTAGCCTACGCCAGAGCCACAGCAGTGCGGGATCTGAGCCACGTCTGCAACCTACACCATAGCTCGCGGCAACGCGGGATCGTTAACCCACTGAGCAAGGGCAGGGACCGAACCCGCAACCTCATGGTTCCTAGTCGGATTCGTTAACCACTGCGCCACGACGGGAACTCCCTCTTTTTTTTTTTTTAATTTTTATTTTATTTTTATTTTTTATTACTCAAATAAATTTATCACATCTGTAGTTGTATAATGATCATAACAATTTGATTTCACAGGATTTCCATCCCACAGCCCAAGCACATCCCCCCACCCCCTGAACTGTCTCCTCCGGAGACCCTAAGTTTTTCAGTGTCTGTGAGTCAGCATCTGTTCTGCAAAGAAGTTCAGTCTGCCCTTTTTTCAGATTCCACATGTCAGTGAAAGCATTGGATGTTGGTGTCTCATTGTATGGCTGACTTCCCTTAGCATGGTAGTTTCTAGGTCCATCCATGTTGCTAAAAATGCTGGTATTTCGTTCTTTTTGATGGCTGAGTAATATTCCATTGTGTACATGTACAACATCTTCTGGATCCACTCCTCTGTCGATGGACATTTAGGTTGTTTCCATGTCTTGACTATTGTAAATAGTGCTGCAATGAACATTGGAGTACATGTGTCTTTGCGAGTAGTGGTTTTCTCTGGATAGATGCCCAGGAGTGGGAATGCTAGATCAAATGGTAGTTCTATGTTTAGTTTTCTGAGGAATCTCCAAACTGCTTTCCACAGTGATTGCACCAATTTACAATCCCACCAGCAGTGTACTAGGGTTCCTTTTTCTCCACACCCTCCCCAGCACTTACTGTTTGTAGACATTTTGATGATGGCCATTCTGGCTGGTGTAAGGTGGTACCTCAAAGTGGTTTTGAATTGCATCTCTCTAATAATGAGTGATGTTGAACATACTTTCATGTGTTCCTTGGCCATCTGTATGTCTTTTTTGGAGAACTGTCTGTTTAGATCTTCTGCCCACTTTTTGATGGGGTTGTTTGTTTTTTTGGTATGGAGCTACAGAAGTTGTTTATAAATTTTGGAGATTAATTCCTTGTCAGTTGATTTACTTGCAAAGGTTTTCTCCCATTCTGTGGGTTGTCTTTTTGTGTTGTTGAGGGTTTCCTTTGCTGTGCAGAAACTTTGAAGTTTGATTAGGTCCTATGTTTATTTTTGTTTTTGTTGTCAATATTCTAAGAGGTAGATCTGAGAAGATGTTGTCGTTTATGTCAGAGAGTGTTTGGCCTATGTTTTCCTCTAAGAATTTTACAGTGCCTGGTCTTATATCTATGTCTTTAATCCATTTGGAGTTTATTTTTGTGTATGGTGTTAGGGAGTGTTCTCATTTCATTCTTTTCCATGTGGCTGTCCAGTTTTCCCAGCCCCACTTATTGAACAAACTGTCCTTTCTCCATTGTATATTCTTGCCTCCTTTGTCATAGATGAGTTGGCTATTGGTGCATGGGTTTAATTCTGGGCTTTCTATCCTGTTCCACTGATCTGTGTTTCTGTCTTTGTGCCCATACCTTACGGTTTTGATGACTGTTGCTTTGTAGTATAGCCTGAAGTCCGGAAGCCTGATTCCTCCAGCTCCATTTTTCTTTTTCAGAATGGCTTTGTTATTCTGGGTCTTTTGTGCTTCCAAACAAACTTTAAAATATTTGAGTTCTGTGAAAAATGTCCTTGGCAATTTGATAGGGATTGCATTGAATCTGTAGATTGTCTTAGGTAGTATAGTCATTTTGATAACGTTAACTCTTCCAATCCACGAGCATGGTATATCTTTCCATCTGTTTGTGTCATCTTTGATTTCTTTCATCAGTGGCTTGTAGTTTTCAAAGTACAGGTCTTTTGTCTCTTTAGGTAGGTTTACTCTTAGGTATTTTATTCTTTTGGATGTGATGGTAAATGGGATTGCTTCCCTAATTTTTCCTTCTGCTCTTTCATTGTTAGTATATAGAAATGCCATCAATTTCTGTGTATTGATTTTGTATCCTGCAACTTTGCCAAATTCATGGATAAGCTCTAACAGTTTTCTGGTAGAGTCTTTAGGATTCTCTAGGTATGGTATCATGTCATCTGCAAATAGGGATAGTTTTACTTCTTCCTTTCCAATTTGGATTCCTTTTATTTCTTCTATTTCTCTGATTGCTGTGGCTAGGACTTCCAGAACTATGTTGAAGAGTAGTGGTGAGAGCGGACATCCTTGTCTTATTCCTGATCTCAGTGGGAATTCTTTCAGCTTTTCACCATTGAGAATGATGTTTGCTGTGTGTTTGTCATATATGGCCTTTATCATGTTGAGGTAGGTTCCCGCTATGCCCACTTTCTGAAGGTTTTTAACAGAAATGGGTGTTGGATTTTGTCAAAGGCTTTTTCTGCGTCTATTGAGAGGATCATATGGTTTTTATTCTTCTGTTTGTTAATGTGGTGTATCACACTGATGGATTTGCGGATATTGAAGAACCCTTGCATCCCTGGGATAAATCCCACGTGATCATGATGTACAATTCTTTTATTGTATTGTTGGATGTGGTTTGCTAGTATTTTGTTGAGGATTTTTGCATCGATGTTCATCAGTGAATTTGGCCTGTAGTTTTCTTTTTTTGTGGAATCTTTGTCTGGTTTTGGTGCCAGGGTGATGGTGGCCTCATAGAATGAGTTTGGGAGTATCCCTTCCTCTGCAATTTTTTGAAATAGTTTCAGAAGGATAGGTGTTAGCTCTTCTCTCAATGTTTGATAGAATTCGCCTGTGAAGCCATCTGGTCCTGGACTTTTGTTTGTTGGAAGTTTTTTAATCACAGTTTCAGTTTCAGTTCTTCTGATGGGTCCATTCATCTTTTCTATTTCATCTTGGTTTAGTCTTGGGAGGTTGTATTTTTCTAAGGATTTGTCCATTTCTTCTAGGTTTTTCATTTTATTGGCATATAGTTGCATGTAGTAGTCTCTTATGATCCTTTGTATTTCTGTGGTGTCCGTTGTTACTTCTCCTTTTTCATTTCTAATTTTATTGATTTGAGTCCTCTCTCTTTTTTGCTTGATATGTCTGGCTAAAGGTTTATCAATTTTGTTGATCTTTTCAAAGAACCAGCTTTTGCTTCATTGATCTTTTCTATGGTTTTCTTTGCTTCTATTTCATTGATTTCTGCTCTGATAGTTATGAATTCTTTCCTTCTACTAACTAACTGTAGGTCTTGTCTGTTCTTCTCTCTCGAGCTGCTTTAGATGTAAAGTTAGCTTGTTTATTTGAACTTTTTCTTCTTTCCTGAGGTGGGCTTGTATTGCTATAAACTTTCCTCTTAGAACGGCTTTTGCTGCATTCCATAGGTTTTGGAGTGTCGTATCTTCATTGTCATTTGCTTCTAGGTATTTTTTAATTTGCTCTTTGATTCCTTCAGTGATCCATTGGTTGTTTAGTAGTATGTTGTGGAGTCTCCACGTGTTTGTGTTTTTTGCAGTTTTTTCTTGTTGTTGATTTCCTGTCGTATAGCATTGTGGTCGGAAAAGATGCTTGATATGATTTCAATGTTCTTAAAGTTACCAAGGTTGGATTTGTAGCCCAGGGTGTGATCAATCTTAGAGAATGTTCGATGTGCACTTGAGAAGAATGGGAATTCTCTTGCTTTTGGATGAAATGTCCTATAAATATCTATGAAGTCCATCTGGTTTAATGCATCATTTGGAGCCTGTGTTTCCTTATTGATTTTCTGTCTGGTTGATCTGTCCATTGCTGTAAGTGGGGTATTAAAGTCCCCCACTAGGATTGTGTTATTGTCAATTTCTCCTTTTAAAGTTGTCAGCAGTTGCCTTATATATTGTGGTGAACCTGTGTTGGGTGCGTAGATATTTAAAATTGTTATATCATCTTCTTGGATTGATCCTTTGATCATTATGTAATGTCCTTCTTTGTCCCTGAAAATATTCTTCATTTTAAAGTCTATTTTGTCTGATATGAGTATTGCTACTCCAGCTTTCTTTTGATCCCCATTTGCATGAAATATTTCCTTCCATCCTCTCACTTCAATTTGTATGTGTCCCTAGAAGTGAAGTGGGTCTCTTGAAGACAGCATATGTATGGGTCTTGTTTTTGTATCCATTCAGCCAGTCTATGTCTTTTGGTTGGGGAGTTTAGTCCATTAACCTTTAAGGTAATTATTGATAAGTATGTTCTTGTTACCATGTTATTAATTACTTTGGATTTTTTTGTTTTTGTTGCTCTTTTTTCTTTCCTTCTCTGGTTCTTTTCTGCCTATGGAAGTTCATTTAGCATTTGTTGTAAGGCTGGTTTAGTGTTGCTGAATTCTCTCAGCTTTTGCTTATCTGTGAAGGTTTTGATTTCTCCTTCAAATCTGAATGAGAGCCTAGCTGGGTAAAGTAATTTTGGTTGGAGGTTTTTTCCTTTCATCGTGTTAAGTATATCATGCCACTCCCTTCTGGCCTGCAGCGTTTCTGCTGAAAAATCTGCCAGTAACCTTATCGGGGTTCCCTTGTATGTTATTTGTTTCTTTTCTCTAGCTGCTTTCAAGATTTTCTCTTTGTCTTTAATCTTGGTCAGTTTGATTAATATGTGTCTTGGGGTGTTCCTTCTTGGGTTTATTTTATATGGTACTCATGCTTCCTGGATTTGAGTGAGTGATTCCTTCCCCATATTAGGGAAGTTTTCAGCTATTATCTCTTGGAATATTTTTTCTGTCTCCTTCTCTCTTCTCCTTCTGGCACCCCTATAACACGGATGTTGGTACATTTAATGTTGTCCCAGAGTTCTCTGAGACTCTCTTCATTTGTTTTTAATCTTTTTTCTCTTTTCTGTTCTGCAACGGCAATTTTACTAATCTGTCCTCGCTTTATTCATTCTTCTGCCTCCTGTATTCTGCTGTTAGCTGCTTCTAGTGAATTTTTTATTTCAGTGATTGTATTTTGCATCTCTTCTTGTTTAAGTTTTCCATCTTGTATCTTTTTCCTCAGTGTTTCCTCTAAGTTATCCATCTTTGTCTCCAGTTTATTTCCAATGTCTTGCATCATCTTCAGCATCAATAGTCTAAATTCTTTTTCCAGGAGGCTAAGAATCTCCTCCTTGCTTAGCTGTTTTTCTGTGGTTTTTCCTTTCTTCCTTATCTGAGTTGTAGTTCTCTGTGTTTTCATTTTTATAGGTTTTTGGTGTCATGACCTTCTTACAGATAATAGGGTTGTAGCCTCTCTTACTTCTGGTGTCTGTCCCCTTGTGGCTGAAGTCTGTTTGGGGGCTTGCTGTAGGCTTCCTGATGGGAGGGGCTGATGCCTGCCCCCTGGTAGGTGGAGCGGATTCTAATCCCTGTGGTGGGTGGGGCTTAGTCTCTGGATGGGATTAGAGGCAGCTGTGTGCCTCAGAGGTCTTTAGGTAGCCTGTTTACTGAGGAGGGGGGCTGTGATCCCACCTGGATTGTTATTTGCCCTGGGGCTTCTTAGCACTGACTGATAGATGGGGCCAGATTTTCCCAAAATGGCCACCTCCAGAGAAAGTCATTCCTGCTGAATATTCCTGAGAGCTTTTCTTTCAATGTTCTTCCCTCACAACAAGCCACATCCACCCCTGTTTTCCCAGGATGTCCTCCAAGAACTGCAGTGAGTTTTGACCCAGATTCCTATAGAGACTTTGCTTTTCCCTGGGACCCAGTGCACATGAAAGTCTGTTTGTGCTTTTTAAGAATGGGGTTTCCGTTTCCCCCAGTCGCATGGAGCTCCTGCGCACAAGACCCACTGGCCTTCAATGCCAGATGCTCCAGTGCTCTTTCTCCCTGTGCCAGATCCCCACATGTGAGAGTTTGATTTGTGGCTTAGAACCCTTACTCCTGTAGGTGAGTCTTTGTGAACCAGCTAGTTTCCAGTCTGTGGAGCTTCCCACCCAGGAGTTATGGCATTGTTTATATTGTGAAATCGCCTCTCCTACCTCTTGATGTGGCCTCCTCTTTTTCTTTTGGAGTAGGATATCTTTTTTATTTCTGGTCCATTTGGGTGAAGAGTGCTCAGTCTTTAGTTGTGAATTTTGTTGTTTTTAGGAGAGAAGTTGAGCTCCAGTCCTTCTATTCCACCATCTTAATCCCCTCTCTCCCAGAAACTGTTATTCCTCTTGACTCTCATCTCTCAGTACAGGGATCTCTGGATGTCCTTGTGAAATGTATCTTTGTTAAAGACAACTATCTTTTTCTTTTTTGTTGTGTTTGAGTCTATTCTAACTCATGAATTTGGAGAAGTCTGTTATGATGATATTATATCTGTGACTATATATATGTTATTAATTCCATTTGAGCCTTAATTTTCTCATCTATATAATCTGAGTTAATAAAAGCTATTTTTTGAGTTTTAAAAAGCTATAAGTAATATGCTTTCCTAGAGTAAATGCCCTTTCAAAGTTCACTTCCCATCTGCAAGGCCACATGAGAAATTAGGCAATTGATTGTATTTTGTTTTTTCCTTTATGTTCCACTTAGTTCTTTGAAAATTGAGTTGTCTGAAACTAAGTAATATTTTGTTCTTTAGTGAGGATGACAGTGTTTTTATCAGTTTATCTGATTTCGCTTTTTGCCACCAAGGCCATATTGTAACCACTGGGGAAAGGATGGTACAGCCTCAGGATAATTCTGATGCTGAAGCAGACAGAGCAGAGAGCAAAATGATCCTACTGAGTATCCTTCTGGAACCAGATCTACCTCTAAACTTCTAATTTTGTGAATACATTCTTTAATGTTTTTAGGCCTGAGTTGGGTTTTCTTGTTTTTACTATTTTAAAATATCTAAAATGACACATAGTTCATGTTACCTTTACTGACGTCTAGTTTTTTTTGTTTATCTCAGGCTTTGCTGTGGTCCCCACCATAAGGTTAGGTAATGGCAAAATTTTAGACTCTAGGAAACACAACAGCCTCAGAGAAACATGACTCAGCATGCAGAGTGGGACAACTCAGGGCCCCTCCAGTGTGCATAGGATTTGTTCTGCTTTGAAGGCTGTCCACAGCATCTGAAGCTTTATATCCCTGGAGGTGACTGCCCATATGTTCACCTTTATTACCAACCTGCAGTTGCCAGGCATATGCTAAATTACAGTTTGAATGCTTGGTGGTGATTTCATTTGTTTTTTTTTTTTTCTGTTTTTTTAAAGGAGATTCTTTGCCCCTCATTAAGTTCGAATGGCATTGCACTGCAGTGAAGAGCTTGCATATAGGTATATTAAAAGAATCTGGAGAGCTAAGAGGATTAGATAGAGGCTTATGTGTGCAGTTAGGAAGTGGGGGATCAGGTTGTGTTCATGTGTGTGCTTATTTTTCTTTCTCAGAACACTAAAGTAAACAGAGTCACTCCTCTGAGAGAAAAGGAAATTTCAATATTGTAGAATTAGCTTTGCTTCTGTCCACAGCCCTTATGTTTTTTCAACCCCAAGGAACATATCACAGAGTATATAGTAGAATACTGGCAAAAGATAAAAGGATATAGAGGCCACAGAGCAACAGGTGTTCTCTGAACCCTATGCAAGCTGATTCTTCATGGTGGCTTCCTTTCTGCAAAGCTTCTAGCTTGTTCTATAGCAACACCTGATTAGATAGCAGTGACTTGCAACATTCTTGGCTATCCTTTTTTTCCTCAGTTAACTTTTCTTGTCAGGGCAGTTGAGTTATCAAATAGTGTAAGTGTTATGTCAATACCATTTCAAATATAAAACACTAGCCATGCAAAGGCTAAGGCAAATTGTTTTCCAACTAACTGCTGGCAGCCTGCTCTTATAGATTAAGACCAGGTCTCTCCACAAAGCACTGAAGCAGCAAATTTAAAAGGAGGAAAATAGAACATAGACTATTTGGCATCAGAGATAAAACAGTTCATTACCTGGTTAATGTTTGCATTTTACTACTTTAGAGCAAGCATAAAATTACAGATAACAAAGTGACACTTAATAGATGCTGGACATTTCAAGAGAAATGTAGCTTTTAAAGGCGTTCCTCTTCCATTCCTGGAAAAATTAAGGGGGGAAAGGATTGTAGCAGGTACACATCTCAAAGGCAGAAAATATAGGGAAAAGAACTGAAGTCTAGCCCCAATTCTATGAAATGTTAATTATGGAAATCTGGCCAAGCCACTCTCTTCAAGCAGGGACTTAATTTTCAAATTTATTATACAGAAATTAAAAGAGCTATTCTCTACTATATAGAATTGTGACAAAAATGAAATGAAATCATGTATAAAAAAGTGTGTTAAAAACTCTAAAGCATAATAAAAAATTTTAAGCCACTCTTTTATGTAAAGATTGACTACATTACGTTGTGTTTGCATTATTCATGTGAAACTGAGCAGGGCCCTGTGAGGCTCCTGGGCATAAAAGCCTTTTTGCACCCTCCTTTCTCATTTTTAGGGAATAAGTTTCAGCCTCCTTGACCTTCCCTGAGTTCAAAGGGCAGGCTCAAACAGTTTCTGATCAGGGAATGGAGGGAATTCTGAGATGAGGGAGGAATAGCCAAGAAACAATAGTCAGGGTCCTGGTTCTTCTTCAAGGAATATACATAACAATGCCTTTGAATTCTTCTGCAAAACTAAAACCCCCAGCAAATGAAAGGTATTAACTGCTTGATTAAGTATTTTTTATTCCAGAAAGAAGGATCGTCAGAATCAGCCGCTAGAGCCACTAAGCACCAACTTTGCAGAAGAACTGCAAACTTGCACCTACCCTGGTCCTTACCTGTGACTGTATTTTCTACTCCCAAACCATTTTCTACTCCTTCCTGTTTGCTCTTGAAGGAGGGCACAGTCTTTAAGGCATTAGGCTGCTGAGACCTCCTTTGCCTAGCAAAGCAATAAAAGCTATTTTTTTTCCTTCTTCACCCAAAACTCTGTCTCCACATTTCTATTTGGCACTGGTGGAGAGAGGCTGAGTTTTAGCAACACATGTGTAATAACCTGAGAACAATGAAATCGTGGATGATGTAGCCAAGACTGAGATAGTCCTGATTCACAGAGATGTTATATTTAACCTAACTCAGCCTCTTGGAGGCTATTTAGCAACTATCCAGTCCATCTATAGCCTGAGTCTCGTACCACTCTGTTGAGTTTTTCTGCCTTTATTAGGGCACATTCTGTAATAGAGTGTTCAGAACTTATTTGAGCCCTGTGTGCTCTCCGAAGTGAACTGTATCATGCTGTCTGGGAAGGGGAAATTTCCTCCTCTGGTCATCGTGAGTTCTTGTTGCTGGGCTAATAATAATAAAGTTGATGCAAAGATTAACAAGAAAAAGAAAAAAAATTGTAATTTTTGTGCCTGCAAGGTGGTATCACAAAAATTGGACCTAAGAAGTGGCAAAAGCAGATAGCCTTTATACTTCTTAGAGAAGTAACATATCGGAGAAGACAAAGAAACTTATGTTTTGGATGCTTAATTAGTAAAGAATCTAAACAGAGTTTGGGCTTGGGGTAGTAAATTAAATAACAGGGTTAGGCTTCTTGACCCTTCCCTATCTCTGGTAATTAAGGGTTCCCCTTTGATGCCAGAAACATGTTACCAGAATCTGAGTTCTAATTTGCACAGCTGAAGAATGATCTTCATGAACACACAGGCAGCAAACAAGCAAAGTCTTTATTACAGGAAAGCAAATAGATCCCAGGACATCTGGGAGACAGGATAAGATCCCTCCTCTCTATTGTCTTTCAGAGGTTTTTAATCCCTTAAAGATGGGGGGCTATCATCGTGGGGTCCAGAAAGATGTGGTTTTCTCCCATTGGCCTTGACCAGTTACCTATATCAGTCCTTGTCCAGTAGAGGTCATAGGGATGGAAATGTCCCATATGTCTCTATGGTTTCTTTGCTCTTCTCTTCCCATAAACTGAGTCACAGGGGGTTAGAGATTAATGTCCATCTGGGCATAGGTACACTCCCTGTAGTAAACAAGTCCTGTGGGGATGTTACTCCCTGGAGCCCTAAAGCCACAAATGTTAATCAATGGCCATTTCAAAGAATGCATGGAAGCCCATGTTCCTACACTGACTACCTAAGTTATTATTCTGCCTTGCCTTTACCTCCAGATGCAGGAATGCACCTTTAACATGAGATTTATTTCCAGCTTTCAAGGAGATAGAAAACAAGGCCAAAGTGTCCCTTTTGCATCAACTCTTTCTTACTTAACTTGAATCTAAAATAATCAATACCCTCCCTCCCCCCGAGGCATGTATTGAGATGACCTGCCCTGGGCTCCAGCAGCACTATTCATAAAGCACAGGGTTTGATAAGAAAAGTGTTCAAGATCTTCCTTTGACATTTATTGTTTTCCTAATATTGGGCAAGTTAGTCTCAGATTCCACTGCCTCATTATAGAGGTGCAATAATAATGCTACGCATGTCATAGGGTTTTCGTGAGTACCCACATTCTCTTGACAGATATTAGTGATATTCTGAAGTGAGAATTTGTCTTATTTTACTAGATATGTTATTTATTGACTGAGTGCATGCAGCAGTAATGTTGTGCCAAAGATTATATGTGCTGTTTAAATCATTTTAAGTACCTTATAGAGATACACCATTCAGAAATGTTCCTTAGGATAAAGAAGTTGATTAACATTGAGAGAAAATGAGAGATTACACGTGAACTCTGAAATCCCTTTATCACAGATTAGTTAAATGCCACTGTGCATATTCTTTAAAATGTAATACAATAAACAAGAAATAAAGTGTTTGGAAATTGTAGGGGAACAAAATTTACCACCCCAAGAATGTGTCTCTTTGGCAAGATTAATTTTTTAGGCCAATTATTTTTAATGTCCCAAAGACTCGGGAAGAAATTTTGACCTTCCCCCATTGCCAAAACTTGGCCTCTGTCCACCAATGCTGAATAGAAACAGGGGTGATGTGGAAAACAGTAGCTTTTATTGTTTTGCCAGTCAAAGAAGACCACAGCAGACTAATGCCCTAAAGACTATGCCCTCCCTCTAGAGAGAATAGGATGGGGTCTTATAGTTCAGGAGTGGAAAATAGGGCCACAGAGAGGGATATAAGCATGTATTCTTCTTCAAAGCTGGCCTCTAGTGGTCCCAGGACAGATTCTCATGGTCCTTTCAGGAATGAGGAATACTTCATCAAGTAGTTAACATCTCCCATTTCGTGGGGTTTTTAGTTCTGCAGAAGAACTCGAAATATATTTTTATGTGTATCCCTTGAAGAGGAACCAGGACCCTGCCCCAAGGCTGCACTGTTGTTTCTTGACTGCTCCTGCATTGTCTCTGCACCCCCTCCCTTCCTTTATTAGTAATTGTTTGAACCTACTTTTTGGAACTCAGGGAAGGTCAAGAAGGCTGAATGAAGCCTAGTTCCTTCAAGTAAGCAATGGGGAACACAGAAAAGCTTTTGTGCCAAGGAATCCCACAAGGTCCCCCTCAGTTTTACTTCTAACTGCCTAAAAGAATGTAGATAGAGGACTTGTTCCAGGAAGGGGGCTATCAAAATAAATAACTGTAGTATGAACGAGGTGTGTAGATAGGGAGGAAGCTAGCAAAGCCTGTTTGTTAAAATTCTTCTCTGTGTCCCATTGTCTCTGTATGGCCCAGCAAACATATTTACCAAACTTTTACTTTTCCATCTTCTTGTCAGTTAGCTTCTGCTCCCTTGACATTCCAAACCACTAACCCCAACATGCTATTTTGTCTTTAGTTAAAGATTGTATTTAAGGTGAGGACTTTGCCATTTTGATGAGTTACTTTGTTTTCCTTAGTCTCTCCCATGTGTACATGTTATTAAACTTTTGTTGGCTTTTCTTCTGTTAATCTGTCATATGTCAATTTAATTTGTAGACAAGCAGGGTAGAGGATAATTTCTTTCTCCCTGAACACATTGACGATCTTTAGTAACTTTGAGTATAGACCAGCAATCCTAGTTTCAAAGGGGGGATGCTAAAGTTATTTGACATGACTAGGAATAGGTGAAGTGAGCCCAAATCGTAATGCAGACAGTTTATCCTTGTCACTCTTATACATGCTTCTTGCCACCTTCTCAGTTCATTCTGTATTAATCAGACTTCTCACCTCCCCACTATCTTGTATTCATCCTAAGCAAAGAATTTCTTTTATTTCTTGATAGGGGCATCTACTAATTTAATAGACATCAACAATTCAAACTATTTGTGGTGAAACCGCAGAACTCAGAATGGGACTTGAACCCATGGGCCAGGACTCAAACCTGGCCAAAACCCAGATTGGGACTTAAACCCACTATTTTATGATGAAAATTACTAACCTGGTCTCAGGACTTTCTGAAGTTCAGATTCTTTATATATCTCAGAGCAGAAGGAATTCAGTGAGAATCAAAATGATAGGTAAGAAGCAGATTTATTGAGAGAGATAGTGAAGGGCCGTTTTAGGTGAGAGAGGCCTGGGAGATATACATTCCATAGACAGAGTGTGGTCCATCTCAGAAGGTGAGGGGCTGAAAATATGAGGTGATGAATTTTTATGGGCTGGGTAATTTCATAAGCTAATGGGTGGGGGATTATTTCAACTATTTGGGGGAAGGGTCAGGGATTTCTAGGAATCTGGCCAACCCTAACTTTTTGGCCTTTTATGGTTGGCCTTGGAACTGTCTTGGTGCCTGAGGGCTTGTCATTTAGCCTGCTAATGTATCACAGTGAGCACATTATGAGGCTCAGGGTCCACTGGAAGGCAAACCTTCTGCCATCGTGGGCCTAATTGGTTCTAATCAGTTTTCGTCACTTCCTTAATGGCTATGTCAGTCATTTACTTCATCTATAAAATTGTTATAGTAATGTCACAGCTTTAAGAGTTAAATAAGGACATCCATATAAAGCACATTTAGCATATTTTCCCACTCATGGTAAGGCTGAATGATTTCTAGATATAGTTATATCATAATTAAGATACACTTTTATTTTGTGCATTCAAAAGTTAGATCTCCTAATTGAAATAGCTTTAGAGCCAAAATGACTATATTTGAAATGGTATTTGTTACCATTGTAAGAGTTTAGCATCTATTTCATATTACGTTTTCTTAAAAAAGAAGTGTTAAAATATAAAAGGCTGCTTTTATATTTTGCCTATTACCAAAAGTCTGTGCAAAGAATGACATTTAGAACTGTAGGGAAAAACAGCACAAAACATTTGCACAGAAATTAGGAGAGAATTTCATGAATCTTAACTGAACTTTTTTTCTTCCAAATTCTCTATTTCTGCTTCTGAAACTGAGATTCAGATTAGTATTTCCTCATCAACTCTTTAGCTTATCAAGGAATAACATAAGTTTTACTGTATTTCTGTGAGAAGGAGATAATGGAGACAAGAATGTTTATTGTCTTGGTGGAATGACCTGCACCTTCACATTAGATTAACTCTTACCTAACATATGCTCTTACTACAGTTTTCTTATACAATCTAATTGTTTTCAGCTTAATTCTGCCATCTACCCTCCAGTGTAATGGTTCAGTAGAAACAAGATGATGTAAAGTGTGTTCCGTGTTCTTCACTTCTGTGGGTGGAGTGGATAGGAATAGTTGAATTCGGTAGCCTAATGGTAATAATAATAAAAATTGAGTAATAGACAATTCAGTCGTTGAATATTTATCATACATTATCTTGAAGTTTTTAATTGGATTCTGACATTATTTAAAATTATCTGTAATATGTTAAATGCCCATTCCCTATTTTAAATTATTTAAGTAGTTTGTAAATTATCTTTTTTGTTACAAAACAGAATAAATAAGGAATCAAAAATACATTAAAAGATTTAACTGTTTAATCACAAAAATTGAGACATATCCATGCAATAGATATTTGGTTAAATTATTTATAATCAATTTAAAAATGTACCAGATATGTACACTGAGATGTGTATACTGAGATGTTATTTTATTACTTTATCTATCTTAGTCATCGAAGGCTAGGAATGACCATATTTATAAAAGATCATACTTATTTCTATTTTTAAAAAAATCATATAAGCAGATGTTTTATACCCACTGTTATCTCTAGAGCACAGTCTTTATGAGTTTTTGATGCCCGGTTTTCTACTCCACATTATTTTTTGTCTGTTAAACCAGGTCAGAATAGAAAAGAGAATGGTTATTGGGGTGGGAGCAAAGGTAATTGCAGTCGAAGACTGTTTCATGTAGGAAAAAATAATACTGAAAACAACATGTAGCAACTGCCATTTTTCTGACTGTCAAGAATCTGAAAATACTCCATATATTAAATGATTTCTGCCATTTGTTCATATATAAATTAGTTTAATAAGTGTTTAGCTGTATGAGTATTGGACTGGATATGCGGTGGCAATAAGATAGACAAGGTCACTGCTTTCATTAAACTTAGAGGTTGCTTTATAGAAAAAGTAAGGTCACCACCTGTTGGTCACAACTACAAGGAAGACACTTTGATTTTCAGGTCCTTTCCATACATCCATACACAGACTAAAGCATGGGCAAGAGCTTTAACTTAGCCTTGGCCTCTTAGAAATAATCATCCATAATTTTTGTTGTTGTTATTATTTTTTAATAGTTATTTCCCCAATACAGTTTTCTTTCTGCTGTACAGTATGGTGACACAGTTACACATACATGTACACATTCTGTTTTCTCACATTATCTTGCTCCATCTTAAGTGACTTGACATAGTTCCCAGTGCTACACAACAGGATCTCATTGCTAATCCATTCCAGAGGCAATGGTTTGTATCTATTAAACCCAAGCTCCCAAACTACCCCACTTCCTTCCCCTCCCCCTTGGCAACCACAAGTCTATTCATCCATGATTTTGTATTCAAAGCTGCTGATGCAAAGAAACAGGAACACTAGCAAATCCATACTGGTCATGTCATTAATGAAGATCACAACACCCAACTTCATGTCCACAGAATAAATCTCTATCTTACATGTTACAAGGATTATCACCAAATATATGTGTAATTTACCCACTTTAATGATTTGTATATGTTTTACCACATTCTAATATTGTTTTTATTCAACTGTAACATTTCCTGTTTTATTTTTAAATAGGAATATTGCTTCACTTTTATAAATGTCTTTACTGGTTTTCCATCTTGGGAAAAAAAGTAAGCTCACCTCTGCATCCTTCCCCAGGGTTACCTTACCAGTATTCAACTATTAATTAACACAGTGCTTAGCAGAACATGTATGATTATCAAGACTGCCCTAATTGATGGAATAATCGACCTTGTCCCCTGGATCCCTAGGATTACAATGACAGATCAAAACATTGGGTCCTATTAAATATACAATTCCAATTTTTGGGGAAAAGGCATGTGTCTTAAGTCATAATGCTTAAAATTTATGGTTATTCACCTGATTCTAAAACCTGTGTTTTGGGAGTTTCCTGGTGGTTTAGTGGTTAGGATTCAGTGTTTTTATTACTGTGGCTTGGATTCAATTCCTGGTCTGTGAACTGAGATCCCACAGCAAACCACTGCACATCACAGCCAAAACAAACAAAAAACCTGAGTTTCTTTATAGATTCATAGGCATTGAATACCTCTATACCAGGTATTCTTGAGGAAGGTCCCTGTTATAACATTACAGATGCATACCATGAGTCATCTTTTCCAAAGACTCCTATGACCATTTTTTAAAGTTTCTGAGTATATGACTATTGCATATATCATATCATATAATATCATAAATTAAATATAAGATGAAACCATTCAAGCCATGTAAGCAAATCTAAATCCAACTTATAATTTACTTCTTATAAGTACCTCTGAAAAATCATAAAGGAAACTTAAGCTCTTCCCCCCAAATTGGCATGAGATAACTATTTTTAATCAATTCCTATTACTAGGAGAAGGCTAATGCTATAACCAATCATTGTAAAGAATAAACAGCATTTGCATTTTTACTGTATAAGCTTCCCTATTGTAATATGCCTCTGAGCCTCATTCTGTTTATATGAGAGTTCCTGGCTCATAAACTGTCCTTATATGCACAATAAATTCTTATTAAATACTACTTTATTGATGTTTTAAGTTTGTTGGTATTCAATTTTGCTGCATATATATAATATATATATTTAATATTTTCTATGTATAGAGAGAGTCAAAAATCTAGAAATAGGATATATATTTGTCTCCTCAGCAGCGCTATCAGTATCATCCATTGGTTACATAGATGAATAAAGAATGAAAGTGAATAAAGTAAATGTTGGAAGATTCTAGAAGAAGTTTTTAGATTTCCCTTTTCAAATAATAAAAGAAAAAGTAATGTCACATTCCCTTGGGAATGGCAGAGATAGTATAATGGTCAAAGGTTTGAAAAACTCAGATGTGATTATTAGTAACATATTGACATTTAATTCTCTAGTTTCCTGTTTACAGAAGATAAATGAGACATAGAGAATAATGATGGATTGTTTAGGTGATGACTTTATTTGCAGAACATGTGCCAAATGTGGTTTTATTGCAGAAACAAATCAATGTGGTCTTAGATACCTGAAATTAAACCCTTGATCTCATTATTATTATTATTTTCTATTCAAGAAAGACTTGAACTTTAAAAGTAATTTGTTTTTACCCAATAGGGACAGCAGTACACCTTTGCTGTAATGTCTTTGATCACAACTTCCACCTATTTCTGTGTCACAGTTTAGTCTGCAGTAACATTGATAATCTCCCTCTCACCTGACAAGGTATCATGCTGCTTCATTATGTTAATAATACAGCGATTGTGGGCATTGGTAAGTAGAAAGCAGCAGAAATTGAATTGCCATGGTGATACTTATTTTAGTAAAGTTTCTGCTATTCATTCTTATGGGGCACTTAAGGATGTGACTGCTAAAGTGAGTGATTCTGCTTCTAAGGAATACAAAAAACATTATGTTGCTATCTTTGATTTTGTGTTCAACATATACTGAGTTTGAGTGTATTGCTCATGCTATTTACCTAGTATCCTAAAATACTGCTGGTTTTGATTGATAAGGATATTTAATGGGTCTGGGTGGACTATAATCTGTGCAAACTCATCTTTTATGGCCCACTGGATCTTATGGTAATTGACCATCATGCTACTTTAGAGATTCTGTAGCAATCATAATAGGAAAATCCCAAGGAAAGGCCCCAGTGTCTTGAAATGATGCTAAACTTTCTTGGATTAATAACCATCCTGCTCCTCAGAAATGTACCTTGCTTTACTCCTGCTACCTCCCATATACTAAAGATAAATTGTGGCTCATGTTATCACAGCCACCTAGTCATAAACTTGATTACAACCAGCATCTCTACTGTAGGGCTTGCTTGGCATAAGCAAGTTCTTCTAAATGTCTATTCTGCCACATTGCTGGCTCTCCCTCAGTGCACAGCTGTGGTTTTATGGAATGTTTCCTTGACTATTTAGCTGAGGTGAGAGGGAGAAACTGAGTCTGAATCACAGATGACTCTGTGGGATATATTGGCACTAGCCAAAAGAAGAATGGAGAAAAAAAGCTATACTAAAAGCAGAACTCTGAACATTACATATCACTATTCATCTTAGTTGGCTTTAATAGAATGAATTTAGGATTTTTAACCACAATCCAGATAAACCAATGTGAGCTATCCAAAATTCAATTAGAATATCATAATAATTATTCTTATTGATAGTAGATATATGAAAAAAATGTATCTCATGACATTCAAAGGTCTTTGTTATTTGGAAATAAATGTTAGGATCCCATCATCCTTTGAGGGTAAAGATAAATGGTTAAAAAAAAAAAAAAGCCAACGTATTAAGAACAGATTAAAAAAAAAGTCAACATTTTAAGAACAGATTGAAAAAAAAAAAAAAAGCAGTTCCACTGATCAACCCAGTTATATGCTGACTAGATAATCTCATTTTAACTATTATAGTGGGAATACAATAATTATTTTTAAAATGGCTCTTTGAGAATACCCAGTATGCATGTCTGTAGCTCCAGGTCTCACTCTCAGCTGATACCTGATTGTGAATAACTTCAATTAATGGGGATGATGCCTGTGTTCTTCCTGGATGGACAAACTTATTTAAATGGTATGTGTTGTGAAACACTTGAAGGTGTTTCTTTAATATTTCAGAATGGAACCAAAAACCCTAAAAAGTGATTTTTAAAATATGTTACACTTGTAAACAGAAGAAAACTGATTATCTAGCTGAATTTAATAGCTTAAAGAATTCCTTTTTAAAGTTTGTGACTTTAGCAAAATGAACATTGATTATTTAAATCAAAAGCAAACCTCTAGATAGTTGAAAATAAAGCTTACCTGAGCTTAGTATCTACACACCTAATTCTTTTGGTAGGTAGATCACAGATGTAGAAGGGTCAAGACTGGAGCACTAATGACACACATATTTGGGCCTACAGTGTGAGTTTATTTGTAGTTCACATAAATGCATTTAAAGTTCACCCCTGTAGTGAGGAATTGTAGTGCTAGGCAGGTGGTGGCATTCTACAGCCTGCAGGTCAGACAGCCCACTGCCTATTTTTGTATGGCTAATGTCATTTTTTAAAGACTGTTTTGTGACTTGTAAAAATTATGTGAAATTCACATTTCAGTGTTCAGATGTAAAGTTTTATCAGCCCAGCTACTCCTGTCCATTTATGTATTTTTTGCACTAGCAGTTGAGTAATTGTGCCAGAGGCTAAATGGCTACAAAGCCTGAAATACTATCTGATCTTTATAGAAAAAGTTTGCTGACCTCTGACCCAGTTAAGAAGATGTTATTCTCTATGGGCTTAATTTGTTTCTGTGAATTCTTCAGAAAAAATAGAAAATTGTTCTGGATTTGACTGTTTCCTCCAACACTGCAGCCTTTTATGTAATATGTACATACTTGTTTGCTGCAGGACCAACAGCAGCTGCGTCCTGGTTTCAGGAGTGGCATTGCCCAGAGGGCCAGCAGTCTGTGTGGTGCCAGTGTCCTGTGCTGAGAGGCTGTAGCAGCAGGGTCTTCAGATCTAGGTCTAATTGACTAGTCTCTCAATTAGTCTGAGGCTTCTCAAAGGCCTCCAGCTTTCCCAGAGGCCATGTGAACTACCCACTATTCTTTTAATTACTTCCTTTTCTGATTAAATCAAGTTAAGTAACTTGATTTAATCAGAAATTAAACTTGCAGCTAAGAACTCTGATGGGTATAAAACCCCACACACACCAGTAAGCAAGTAAAAGAGGATCAAAAATATAGAAAGATGGAAAGTATGTAAATAGATTAAGTGGTTGTATACAAATTCTCTATGAGAAGCAGCCAGCAGCCAAGGACTCATAAGACATTAGAATGAGTAAAATAGAAAGATGACTCACCATTTTCCAAGAAATGTGAAATATAAAGAATTGGCCAAAATTGGAGAATAAACTGAAGCAAATTGTAAACACGAATAGTAACACAATGAAGATAGTTTTATAAAGAACATTTTTATTTTCCCTTAAAAGAAACATTTCTAAATAACCACTGAATGTTAAGTGAATTTAGGTAAGTAGTTTTATGTCACAAAAGATAAAATATCAAGAAAAGACTAGAAGGGGAGTTCCCGTTGTGGCGCAGTGGTTAACGAATCCGACTAGGAACCATGAGGTTGCGGGTTTGATCCCTGGCTTTGCTCAGTGGGTTAAGGATCTGGCATTGCCATGAGCTGTGGTGTAGGTTGCAGACACGGCTCGGATCCCGCGTTGCTGTGACTCTGGCATAGGCTACAGCTCCGATTAGCCCCCTAGCCTGGGAACCTCCACATACTGCGAGAGTGGCCCTGGAAAAGGCAAAAAGACAAAAAAAAAAAAAAAAAAAAAGACTGGAAGGGAAGGGAGGGAGGAACTGGTACTCTCTATAAACTGTAAATTCTCTGGACTTATGCAAGGCACTATCCTCTCATATTCTCAGTTTCCTTATCTTCACATCTAGGCTAAATTCGATCTCCTTTTAGAGTTAGTTATGACCACAAAATGACCCTCATTAAGGGCGTGAATTCAAATCTCACAGTTTGGGAATTGTTTCCATCTCAGAATTTACTAAGAGAGGGTAAATTCGGGTAAGTTACATATCCTTTCTCATTTCTTTAAGTGGAGATTACAATAATAGTAACTACTAGATAAATTTTTGTGAGGCATTGTATAAAATAATGTGTTTTTGTTCTTGGCAGAGTGCCTGCACATAAATGATTGATGGAGGGAAAGAAGCACAATGGTTTGTCTGGTGTGGTCAAATAAGGAAGAAGTTAGGTCAGTGTCCAAGTTGCCCTCGTTGTCTATCTTGGAACCACAGTAAAATGCTCATGTTTCTTTTAGATAGATAAGGCTGACGGGAGATAACATAGAAATAATTGTTTTTAGGCTGTGCATTGGCATCTTTTAAATTGGGCCTCTACATCCGGTGTCTATTTTAAAAGTGGGGAATCATGCCGTCCTTGAGAGCAAACCCATGTGTTACTATAGCCCTTTCATCCTGTGTCTAGAACTGACTCTTCTCACATTTCCTAGCCCTGTCCCACTGCCTGGTAGTATGGCCTGACCCTCATTGGCTTGTCTACCCTGCAAGGTACTTGAGATGCCAGGACAGACTTTTCATTGGCTTATTTCTTGTTAAGGCATCTGCTTTGGGAACAGATCCTATTCATTTTGTCTCAATGCTTATCTTGTTTAGAGAAGAAAACATTTAACAACTTTGTAAAATCAGATTTTGCAGTCAGTGATTTTCTATCTCCTTCCTTATCACAGCACTTGGCATGCAAAAATAAACAGCTATTCTTTTATCTTTATTTCTTAGTTTAAGACAAAATCACCAAAAGTTAATGATTAAAAAAATGGACAGTTAAGAGTGAATGTTTCACAAGTGTCTTATATTTGAGAATTTAAGATAACAAATAATAAAAAAAATTCAGATATTCCCATATAACCATACTTAAATACATGTAATCAAAGTACCTGGTCAATCTAATATAGTTCAAGGTACTTTGAAGCCTAAAAATGGTTTTGTCATTTCTCAGAAGTTTGTCAGAAGCTGAAGTGAATCAAAAATGACATACTTTTAGGAGTTTCTGTC
Organism: Sus scrofa; assembly: GCF_054392235.1. Lineage (NCBI taxonomy): Eukaryota > Metazoa > Chordata > Mammalia > Artiodactyla > Suidae > Sus > Sus scrofa. The sequence continues at coordinate 181,727,497 of NC_139383.1, read as the reverse complement.
GTGGCTCAGTGGTTAACGAGTCCGACTAGGAACTATGAGGTTGTGGGTTTGGTCCCTGGCCTTGCTCAGTGGGTTGAGGATCCAGCGTTGCCGTGAGCTGTGGTGTAGGCTGCAGATGCGGCTCAGATCCCATGTTGCTGTGGCTCTGGCGTAGGCTGGTGGCTACAGCTCCCATTGGACCCATAGTTTGGGAACGTCCATATGCCGTGGAAGCGGCCCTAGAAAAGGCAAAAAGGCAAAAAAAAAGGCATGCTTTTAGAGACGTCTTAATTCTCTTCTGACCATAGCTACTTAGCTTAGCATGAATATATAACTTTAAACCAAGTTGCTTAATTCTGGGCTTATCTATTTATAATTACTTGTCTTCCTTATAAAAAAAGATCCAGAGCCTATCTAAAGCTGTTTTCAATAAACTCGCAGTTACTGTTATAAATTTTTGGCTTGCTTTGGTGCTGTTGATGGACACCAAACTGAAATACCCAAATCTATTCCTTTTTCTTAGGTAAATTGAGATCTTTTTATGTTGTCTCTTCTCAAAAAGCGTGTCTGCTGGAAAAGATGGAGATTTTTAAAAGTCAGTGTTTTCATTCTTAGAAAAATCAGAGATGCTGTTGTTTAGTAAAGATATTAAGTTTACAGTTGATTTAGGATTATAAACTTTAATAATAACCCCTTTATATGGGTATTACTATATCAAGCCCTATATTGATCTGTGAATCTATTCATATCCTAAGCATACTTTGTGGACTGAATCTGTAGGAGAGCAAAGTTTGCCACTCCAAAATGTCTCTTTGGCATCTGGATTGTTTTCAAGCTGAAGAAATTTTGACCTTCTCCCTACTGCCTAAAAGAATTTAGATAAAGGATCTGTTCCTAGTTCAGAACTATACCCAGAGATGTTTGCAAAGAATTTGGGCTAGATGTGGAGGGGAAAACTTGAGAGGATCTAGAGGTGAGAGTCCACTCTATGTTCCATTGTCTCTGTATGGGCCAGCAAACATTTATTTACCAAACATTAACTTTTTCACCTCCATGTCATTTGACTTCTTCCCTTTTGAGGTCAAAACACTACCCTCAGCATCATCTTTTGTCTTTAGGGTGAGGCCTTTTGCCATTTGGGCAACTTACCCATGTATGCATGTTATTAAAATTTTGTTTGAATTTCCACTATTCATCTATTTCATGTCAATTCTTAGGCTGGCCAGCAGGGTGGAGGAAAATTTCTTGCTTCCTGGCAACATTATGACGCTTGGTATATGTGTACTGCTCTTGAATATAGACACAGTTAATGATTGTTAATATATGTTATCTAAGAACCAAGACCAGAAGAGCAAAAGGCTGAAGGAACTTTTTGAGCTTTCTAGTTCAGAGGAAAGGAACAGATATAGGGGACTTGGTGCTTATACTTGCCAATCTTCATACCGTAAATAATCTCATTGTTTTATGAGAATTGCAACGTGAGTAAAGTTAAACAAGAACAAGAAACTCTACTTCATTTCTTCAAATCATATAGCAAAAGCTCTTTCCATCTCTGTCCAAAAAAGGTGATACAACATATAGAACAGAAGAACTGTAACTGATTGACAGGAGGTAGGGGCAGGCTGAGCTATCAGAGCTAAGGAGAGCACAAGGGCCAAAGAGATTGAGGAGACCTTGGGAGAGGGGATCATTCTTGAAGATTTGCACAGAAGGAGAAAAGCCCATAAGGGGCCTAGAAAGAGAAAACTGGCAGTGCCCATAGAGAGTTGGTAAGGCTATCTGAACTGCATAGAGTCAATCCTGATTTCACACCTGGGGACCTTTCTGTAGTTTGAAGCAGTGTAATATTCCAATGGGACTGTATGTGATTGTTTGGCTCAGGGAAATTGCTTTTGAAGGAGCAGGTAAAAGAACTTTATCAAGAAATTCTTATGTCCTTCTTTAGATACAGAGTGTTATATTAAAAATAAGTAAACAAAAGCAGATCATGACAAATGGCTGTGAATTCCCAGATAGCTGTTTTTCCTTAATAGCTTAATAATGGTCCTGATTTCTGATCTTCCATCTATTTGGAATGTACATATAACCCTTTATCTTCAGGTGACAGTCTGAGGGAAAACATTCAAACTTTTTGGCAGTGTGGAAAAAAATAAGATTCCAAGTCCATGGGCATCACCATCACATGTTTATTGTGTTTCAGTCATTGCTAATGAAACAATTGTAAAAAAAAAAAAAAATACTGAAAATATTGTAAAGGATAAGTGCTCCCATTACTTTATAAAACATAGAGCATATATTAATCTTATCAGGAAAAAATGGAGCAATATGAAGAAAATGCCTCAAAAAATATGCTAATCCCAGGGAGTTCCCATTGTGGCACAGTGCAAACGAATCCAACTAGTAACCATTAAGTTGCGGGTTCAATCCCTGGCCTCACTCAGTGGTTAAGGATCCAGTGTTGCCTTGGGCAGTGGTATAGGTCACAGGCATAGATTGTATCCTGTGTTGCTATGGCTGTGGCACAGGCCTGCAGCTGTAGCTCCAATTAGACTCCTAGCTGGGGAACCTCAATATGCCATGAGTGCTACCCTAAAAAAAAAAAGGTAGTCCCAGCTAGTGAATATGACAGGTTTCTTTCTAACCTTTGAATGTCAGGAAATGATTGTTACGTAAATTATTTAGTTATGGAAAATACATAAAAACCTCCCACAAATTTTTAAAAGATTAACACTCAGCAAATTTTGAAAAAAAAAAAGAGCAAAAAATAGGAATCAATGGAAAAGCAAAATATTTTATTGAATTTAAAGAAAGAATCTTAAATAGATAAATAGCTTGAATTATTGATGATGTTTATCCTCCACAGAAATATATTTATTTCCTTTCTTTTCACCGGTTAAATTTATTTTATATTATTTTTTAATAATAACTTCTGTTTTTTCCATTATAGCTGGTTTATAGTGTTCTGTCAATTTTCTACTGTACAGCAAGGTGACCCAGTCATACGTACATGTATACATTCTTTTTTTCTCACATTATCATGCTCCATCATAAGTGACTAGATATAGTTCCTAGTGCTGTACAGCAGGATTTCATTGGTTATCCATTCCAAAGGCAATAGTTTGCATATATTAACCCCAAATTCCCAGTCCATCCCATTCCCTCCCCCTCCCTCTTGGCAACCACAAGTCTATTCTCCATGTCCATGATTTTCTTTTCTGTGGAAAGATTCATTTTGCCATATATTAGATTCCAGAAAAGTGATATCATATGATATTTGTCTTTTTCTTTCTGACTTACTTAGTATGAGAGTCTCTTGTTCCATCCATGTTGCTGCAAATGATATTATTTTGTTCTTTTTTATGGCCGAGTAGTATTCCATTGTGTATATATACCACATATTCTTAATCCAATCATTAGTCAATGGACATTTGGGTTGTTTCCATGTCTTGGCTATTGTGAATAGTGCTGCAATGAACATGTAGCTGCATATGTCTTTTTCAAGGAAAGTTGTGTCTGGTTATATGTCCAAGAGTGGGATTGATCAGTCATATGGTAGTTCTATGTATAATTTTCTAACGTACCTCCATATTGTTTTCCATAGTGGTTGTACCAGCTTACATTCCCACCAGCAGTGCAGGAGGGTTCCCTTTTCTCCGCACCCCCTCCAACATTTGTTATTTGTGGACTTATTAATGATGGCCATTCTGACTGGTATGAGGTGGTACCTCATAGTAAGTTTCGATTTGCAACAACAGGTGGTGTTCCATCACAGTGTCCTCCTCTCTGGTGCCCTCTGAGGTGGTTGGGGCTGCATCTGGTTCTTGTTCAGGGATCCCCAGTGGCGGTGGGCCATGCCCCTCTCTGGAGTGAGAGATAACTGGGGTGGTTTGCCCCTGCCACCTGCAGACCATGCAAGAAGCACCCTGTCCCACTTAGCCCATGCAGGAGGTGCTGCACAAGCTGCTCCTAGTTGTAGGGTCTTTGAAGGGACAGTGATCAGTGTCTGGGCACTGCCCAGAGCCTTTGGCAGTGGCAGGTACAGGGCGGGTATGATCCCAGGGGAGTGAGAGCAATGTGTGGTGCTTGGCTGTAGTGCCCTCTTTTTTCTTGCTGATCCCTGAGGTGACTGGGGTCACAGGTGGAGCCCACTCACAGGCCCGCAGTGGTTGCAGGCCACACCTCCTTCTGGCCTCCAAGATGACCATCTTGGTCCATCCCTGCCACCTGTAGAACATGCAAGAAGCACCACGTCGCACTTAGCACCCCCACCACTTCCCTTAGCCCAACACAAGAGGTGCCCAGCTACCTGTAGCCTGCCCAAGAAGCACCCAGTCTCCTATAGCTTAAGCAAGTGGCTTCTCACCACCCACAGCCTGTACCAGAGGCACCCCACCCTCTGAGAGCCTGAGCATGCGTGCTTAGGGAGATTGTTACGGCAGTCTGCCCTTCCTTTTCTCGCCCTTCCCAACAGTGGCGCTTTGCTTGTCCTGCGGGCCAGGACCTTCTCCGATTCCCTCTGCCGTGGCATTCCACTCCCCAGCCCACAGCAAACTGCTCCCCCACCCGTGGCTCAGCGCTCCTTTGCCCCTTATGCTGTCCCCATACAGCCAACCCTAGTCCTCTCCCCTGTACTGACCTCCAGAGTCTTAAGTCTCAACACCCAGCTCCTGCCCGAGCATCTCAGGTTGTCGTGCCTGAGGCGATGGTACAGATAATTTGTGCAGCTCTCACTCTACTTTGTTCTCCTCAATCCAGCTGCTGCGCTTTTCTTGGCAACTTTGAGGTTCTTCCGTCTCAGCTGATCTCCCAGTTGGTTAGGTGGCCTCCCAGAGTGTAAGTTCCGTTTCTCCTTCACAGCTCCCTCTCATAAATGCTAGTCCTGTCCTGATTCCTTTTCTCTCTCTGTCTCTCTCTCTCTTTTTTTCTTTTAGTCTGCCCCGTTATGTCAAGAGTTTTTTGTCTTTTTTGGAGATTTAAGTTCTTCTGCTAGCATTCAATAGCTGTTCTGTGTGAGCTGTTTTACATGTAGATGTGTTTTTTTTGATGTGTTTCTGGGAGAAGATGAGCAAACGTCTTACTCCTCTGGCATCTTGATCCGTCTCCCCAGAAATATATTTCTAAAACTCAATTAGGAAGAAAATTATCTTGAAAAGGAATAGAAAAATTAAAAATATTAGGAATTCAGAGTCATTTAAAACTAACTTGTTTATACTTTAGCAAATATTTATTGAATTTCTGCTCAGCATTAAAATTTAGAACTGGTTAAATAATGTAATGCATGTATTAATACTAGTAAACATGAATATCAATATTACTAGTTATTTCCCATTAACATGGGAAAAGTCTGATATATTTTAAGTGAAAAAAAAAGGTGTTACAGATAGTTTGATAACTAATTGGTTGTATAATATTTGCCTTGGGAAAAAAAAACTAAGTGAAATAATATCCTCGATTTGACAGTTGTTTTTCTTCTTTATCCTTTGTGACTTATCCTTCTTTACTTTTGTAATGACTATATCTAATGTTGACCTGAAGCAAATAAATTGCCAGTTATTTCTCTAAAATCATGTGTTTGTTTAAGATCAGCAGAGAATTGCAGTTTGGGGTCTACAACGATCGCAGGCTATGTGCAAGTCCCAGCAGGGTAAGAAAAGGAGTGGAAAGGGAAGTTGAAGAGCTATATTAAAGAGTCAGAGCTTTTCATTGCCAGGAGAGAAAAGGTGTCTTCCTTTTTCCTGCTGGACTCTGTTATTTTTACAAGATGCTATGATGCCTTCTGGTCTCACAACTATTTAGTTGATGTTTCTGTTTATTAATTTTTAATGCTAATATTTAATATTTATAATGGTAAATATTTTTAAGTCTGTACAGTAGTATTCCAAGTATCTCCATGTGTGTGTGTGAGCTATTCTCAAAGCGTAGTCCAGTGTTATAGCTGGACTGTATATATATATATATATATATATATATATACACACACACACATATATGTATATGTATCTGTAGCCCCATCCCCATTCATCAATAACTTTTAGTATTCTCCAAAGATCACCAGTAATACCTGTAGTCAAAAATCATTGAGTTTAATGCTTGCTGTAGGAAAAGACACTGCACCCTGTAAATAAACATGGGTGTCTGAGTTATAGGACACTGGATTGAAGATTATAGGACTTCGGCTTGGGTTACGTGATTTGGGCTTATGTTAGGAGTTTTTGCTGAATTAGGCCATGAGTGAAAGTCAGGTTAATGCTACGATTAACTTAGTAATGTTTATATAGGAGGCAGAATGGAAGGACCAGGGGTAAAGTTTAATGGATAAAGAAACAGCAATTACTAATGTTGGCAGAGGAAGATGCTTGATCATGTTTGTGGTTTGTACCAAGTTCTAGGATTTGTCTGTTGAGACATTATTTTATAATGGTTTTGTTTTTGTCCTATTCATTATGGACACAAAGTGTATTTCAGATTATTTTGTTGTATGTGAATTGGTTAACTAGGAATGTCATAGCCTATCTGTTAGTTCTAGCTGTCAAGGCTGTTTTTCTTTTTTATACTCTCTAGCATGGAGGAGTTATTCTCAAAGCGTAGTCCAGTGTTATAGCTGGACTGTTATATCAACAGAATTTGGGAGCTTATTAGATAAATTCTCAAGCTCCACCTCAGGCATCCTGAATCAGAAACCCTATTGGTGGGGCCAAGAAATCTATGTTTTAACAAGCCCTCCTGGCCAGGTGATATTCTGAGGCTAGCTAAAAGTTAAGAACAACAGATGAAGTGACTTTCTAGCTTGACTTTTCATTAGAATGACCAGGGGATGGGGGCTTTTAAATCATGCTGATAGTAGAGACCAATCCCTACCCAGTTACAGTCAGAATCTCTGGTATTGGAGTTCCCATCGTGGCTTAGTGGAAATGAATCTGACTAGCATCCATGAGGATGCAGTTTCGATCCCTGGCCTTACTCAGTGGCTTATGAATCTGGCATTGCTATAAGCTGTGGTGTAGGCCAGATGTGGCTTGTATTTGGCATTTCTGTGGCTGTGGTGTAGGCAGGCGGCTACAGCTACAGTTTGACTGCCAGTCTGGGAACCTCCGTGTGCTAGGGGTGCAGCTCTAAAAAGACATAAAGAAAAGAAACTCTGGTATGGGCCTAGGGCTTGGAAATTTTCCAAAATTCCTTGTTTATTCAAATGTATAGCCAGATTGGATAACTTCTATTTGTGAAAAAGTAAAAATATTTATGTTTATTTATATTTATATGTATTTAACCCATTCTGCATTCACCCACAGTGCTATTGCTTCTCTTTGGAGAATAATTTTGAAATATCAGTTCAATTTGAAAACAGCCATAACATACAATTTAGTAATTCTATTTTGAAATATAAGCCAGAGAAAACATCTTGCATACGCACAAAGTAATCTGAATAAGGATGTTTATTTCATTATTCAGTAGCAGAGGGTGCAAACAAGATGTTTACAGCTGAGCGATATATTCATCTTAGAACATTTATAGAATGGTACTCAACCTTGTGTTTAAATCATGGATGGCTTACGACTTATGATGGTACAGTCTACTTAAGATTTTATATCTTACACTACTGTGAAGTGATAGGCATTCAGTAGAAACCATACTTTGAATTTTGAATTTTCATCTTTTCCCAGGCTCCACAATATACTGTAGAATGCTCTTTTAAGACATTGGGCAGCAGCAGTGAACTGTAGCTCCCAGTTAACTCTGTGATCCTGGGGGTAAACAATAGAAATATACCTAACAACCTTTCTGTATGCATAAAACCATTCTGTTTTTCACTTTTAGTACACTATTCAATAAATTGCTTGAGGTATTCAATACCTTATTATAAAACAGGCTTTGTGTTATATGATTTTGCCCAACTGTAGGTCATTTAAGTGTTCTGTAATGTATACAGTAGGTTAAACTCTGATGTTCAGTAGGTTTAATATAGTAAATGTATTTTCTATTTATGATATTTTCAACTTATAGTGGGTTTATCAGGACATAAAAACCATTGTAAATTGAGGAAGACTATATAAAGTATATCATTGTGAGTGAATATAATGTTGAGTGAATACAGCAACTTGAAAAATGTTACATTTAATTTTAATACATCTTAAAAACTGAGCAATTCTGCATCTTTTTTTAGGCATGTTTAGGCAGTTTTTCAAACTCTTTGAGCCAATATCTGTTTTGCAAAGAAGTCCAATTAAAGAGTGATATTTTAAAATTAGGCTCAAGATTATCACCTTGAATTATCTTGTAGTTTTAGAAAAAGTACGTATATTTTATAAATAAATTAGGAAATATATTAACATGACTAGGGGAAAAATTATGAATGATTTTCATTTTCCTTTTTAATATGTTATATTTTTAAGGTTTTTTTTACAAGTATATATCTTGCATTATCAATGAAAATAAACATTACAAAAATAATATGTAGGTGGTCCAATCTCAAACTTAAGTGTATTCCCTTATTTAAAATTTATTTTTGATCTCTATCCATATATCAGACATTATACTTAGAAAATAGAATGAAAATACATAGTCCTTTCCATCAAGGAGCTTACAGTCTGAAGGTGTGCTGGACACATAGAAGACACTGACCCTGGGTACATGATTAGACTTTAGTTTCTGACTTAGGTAAACTTTATTTGAAGAATTGAGTTTCCTGGTGGCCTATCAGTTAAGGATTTGGCATTGTCACTGCTGTGGCACAGGTTCTCTCTCTGGCCAGAGAACTTCTGCATGCCGTGGGTGCAGGAAAAAAAAAAAAAAAAGACTTCTAATACATTTTAGAAGAAAGAATAACACAAAGTCACATAATACAAAAGATTTCATCCTTTTTCTGGGCTATTTCCAAACTCTAATTCATCTTTCCTTGTCTCAGGGACTCATTGACAATAGAAGCAATCATCCTCAAAGCTATGTGTAACAATGACTCTCCTATAAACCTTAGGTATTCACCATAAAGTTATTTCAGTTACTGTTACTATGCAACAAACCATGCAAAAACCTCATGTCTTAAACCAACAATTTATTATCATCCATGATTCTATATGCCTGGTTTGTTCTGTTCCATGTGGTGTGAGATGGAGTTTTGGAATGGCTACAGTCATCTGTAGGCTTAACTGGGATCTCAGCTGGGGCTATCAATCAGAAGCCCTGGTTCTCTTCCGTGTGGCCTCTTGGCCTCCCTCAAAGTATAATTTCAAGAAGGAGCATTCTAGAGCAAGCCTTCCAAAGAGAAGGAAGTAGAAAGGTATCAGGCAAATTGAGGGCTAGGGCCAGGACTGCCATAGTGTCAGTTCTACTATTTTTTTTTTTTTCCTATATCAAAACAATCAGTTAGTGAGAGGGGGCTTAGATAAGGCTTAAAATCCGGGAAGCATGGTCCTTTGATATATCACTAACAGTTTACCACAGATATTTAGATAATTAATGTGCTGAGAAGTTAGTTAAATTTACTTTTTAGTTAATTTTCATTTTGCTTCTTACATTTATTTTTTATCTATCAACTAGTTGATCATTAGGCAGCAAAATATGATTCTCTTACTTGAAAGTAGACATAGAAAACAGCAAAAGAGAATAGACGTAAAGAAAAAAGTAGGAGGGCATAGAAACGTGTGCACTCAAAAACCGAAATAAAAGCTGGAATGTTCCTCATTCTATTGTTTGTGAAAAAAGATGTTCCTTATATAATACTATGACATTTAATTTACTATAATTATATGAATTGTTAAAGAATGGTTATAGCATCCTCCTGCTTTAAATTACTGAAAAGCCCTTTCAGTTGACTCTGAATATCTAAATCTTGACTAGCTGAAGCTTTAAGTTTTATGTATCAGCCTTTCACAGTCTTTAGACCCACTGTGGTTTAGTAGAATTAAAACTTAAATTTGAAATGTAATTTCTGGAACATTTCTTTTCCCTAAATTCTCAAGACCTGAATAAAAATCCCATTGAAACAATGTGTGCTGGAGCAGGGGCATTACTAAAATAAACTCTTTTCTAAAGAAATAATATTGCAGAATCGAAATCAGTTTCAAGAGATACTGAGAAAAATAAAATTCCATCCAGTAAATCTGTGACAAGACAAAGAATTTAGACAACTGATTTCCTCCCTTTGCTTCAATGTGCTTGGAGTCTCAGTTACACATAATAGTGAAGGAAAAAAAAAAACTCTGAAGGAATACTTATTTAAATGGGTTTTTAGTTTCAATGTTAGATTTATACCAAGAACAAACATAGAACATGTCTTTAAGTAGTTGTACTGGGAATGGTATAAAATATAATTTTACTTATTGTGGAAGACCAATTTAGGTTTTAATGGCTATCATATTTCTTTCCTTTAAAATAAAATCTTTAATAGTGGAAAAAGAAGAAATCTCTGTGGTACCTGTAATAGTTAAATGTGTTTACTCATATTTTTATACCGAGAGAAATATCTTCCTAATTACATAGATTTTTAAATGTTCTTTTATATTGGAGTAATTTTGAGTTTCAGAAAAATTGTAAACATAGTACAGAGAGATCCTGTATACCGTTTGTCCAATTTTCCCCATTGTTAACATCTTACATTTCCATGATACAGTTGATAAATTTGAGAAACTGACCTTTGTAAATTATTTTTAACTAAACAAGAGTTTTAGTTTCAAGGTCAAACCATTTTTTCCACTGGTATTCTCTTTTTTGTTCTAAGACTCAATCTAGAGCACCACGTTGCATTTAGTTCTCATGTCTCCTCTGTCTCTTCTGGTCAGTGACAATTTCTCAGTCTTTCCTTGGGGACCTTGAATGCCAAGAAGTACTGACCAAGTATCCTTTGATTACATCCTCCAATCTGGGTTCTTGAGATATTTTCTGAATTTATGGGTTACCATAGAGGTTAATACCCTTTGCTCACACTGTATCAGGGAGTACATGATACGCACTAGACATCATTGGAGATTACTTGATTAAGGTATTATTTGCCAGGTTTCTTCAGTATGAAGTTATTATTTATCCCCTTGCCTATTCTATGCTTTGGAAGCACTTTACTAAGTCAAGCCCATCATAAAGTGTGTGTGTGTGTGTGTGTGTGTGTGTGTGTGTGTGTGTGTTACAAGCTCCACTCCTTTGACGCAGGAATATATACATATATGAAATGAAATTTGTCTGTAAGATTCATCTGTTCTCCACCAGTAGTTTATTCAGTCCTTTATTTATATCAGTATGGACTCATGTATGTTTATTTTATACTTTGGCTTCTAATCTAGTACAGCATTATTTCTTTTGCTGCCCAGGCTGTTCCATTTGAGGTAATTGAGGATACTTTACACTTGGCTCCTTTGTTGATCTAGCATGTCTTCATTCCTTTGTATTTTGAGCACTTCCTTACTTTGTGGTACTGTAAGATATTTAAAACTTACCATGTATTTTGTCTGCTCCAGCCCTAAACCAGCCATTTCTCCAAGGAACTTGATTCCTTTCATTAGGGAGTGGTATTTAGAAACTAAGATCTGGACACAGTATGCTTGTTGCTAGAATGTTAGTGTTTTCTAAGCCTTAAGATAGACTCTAAATATATGTAGGCATAACAACCTATGTGTAAAACATATCTATAATTGTTTTTATATCTATCTGTTATATATTAATATTAAGCTAAGTATTAATTCTGATGTTCCTGACTCTAATTTAGTACCATGTGGTTTAGTTTAACCTTCCTTTTTGTTTATGTATTACAAAACATAACATTGAAACAAAACATGGTTTCTCCCTTTGAAAGTGAGAAACTTAGCTAAATATACTTTATTTTAAAAACTTGATTTCAATTTTGCTTGTATTTTTTTGGCACCACGTATATGTGGGACATTTTTAATATAGAACATAGGATTCATTAAATAATAATATAATACACATTTGTCCTTTGAATGCATTGTATCATATGCATATGTAGATTGTTAATGTGAAATATGTTATCATTAATGTAAGTATCAGCTTTGCTTTGCTTTGCAAGGGAGGAGTATAGCAAGAGTCTAAAAATAATGTTGAATGAAGAATTGGACTTAATAAAATTATCCACATATGAACTGCAGTTGTTTGAAACTGTAGATCAATGGTTCTCAGTCTCGGCTATACATAGCTATCGCCTGGGGAGTTTTAAGCAAATGCTGATGCCTGGTTCTTACCTCTAGAGACTCTGATTTAATTTGTCTAGGTTAAGAATGAGCACAGGGACTTTTAATGCTTTCCAGGTGGTTTTGATATGCAGCAAAAGTTAAGGTTCAAAACCTCTGCTGCACTTGGATAAGTTAATGCTGATTGCAGCATTTTCTGTATTGTCTTGTTTTCTGAATGGATATATTCTAAGCTAAGTAAACTGTGAAGCAGTAATATATGTTTGATTTTGGACAGTGAGGCACATTGTGTTGTTATAGTTGGTGTGGTCACTGAAGCACAGATTAGCTATTATAATAGGATTATCAAAACATGTAGTCATGTATGTGTGAGGGATAGTGTGATATGTTGGTTTTCTATTTTGAATTATAAAACACAGGGCAGAGGCTAAAATTAAAAACTCCAAGATAAGGGTCTATAGGAATTATACCTCTGTAAAATTATGACCTAGACATATAGATAGCTATTCCTGCCTCAATCCAAATTGCCTGCCACGCAATTCCAAGGTATTCTTTTTTTCATTAAAAAATGTGGACACCATGACCCAGTATTACAGATTGAATTTGGTCCCCTTCCCCATCCCCTCAAATTCTCATGTTGAAGCCCTAAGCCCAGCATGACTATCTTTGGAGATAGGGTGTTTAAAAAATATTTAAGGTTAAATGAGATTAAACAGGAGTCCCTGCTGTGGTGCAGTGGGTTAAGGATCTGGTGTTGTCTCTATGGTGGCTTGAATTGCTGCTGAGGCAAGAGTTTGATCCCCAGCCTGACACAGTCAGTCAAGGACTGGCATTGCTGCATCTGTGGTATGGGTCTCAGGTGTGGCTTGGATTCAACCCCTGGCCCAGGAACTTCCATATGCCATGGGTGTGGCCAAAAAAAAAATTAAAAAAAAAAAGAGATTAAACAAGTTGGGCTCTAATCAATAGGTCTGAAGTCTTTATAAAAAGAGGAAGAAACACAAAGAGTGTTAATGTACAGAGGAGAGGCCATATGAAGACATATCATGAAATCAGAAAGAGAAGTCTCACCAGAAACCAACCCTGCCAGCACCTTGATCTTGGATTTTCAGTTCCTAGAACTGCGAGAAAATAAATTTGTATAAGTCACCCAGTTTGTGTTATTTTATTGTGGCAGTTCTAGCAGACTAATTAATATACAGCAATTTTACTTCTTAGCATGTAATCAATAGTCATGTATACACATATTTTAAGAAATGTTCAGGGGATTTCCCATCATAGCACAGCAGAAACAAATCCGACTAGGAACCATGAGGTTGCAGGTTTGATCCCTGGCCTTGCTCAGTGGGTTAAGGATCTGGCATTGCTGTGGCTAAGGCGAGGCCGGCAGCTACAGCTCCAATTTGACCCCTATCCTGTGAACCTCCATATGCCGCAGATGTGGCCCTAAAAAGACTAAAAGACAAAAAGAAAAAATGTTCAAAAATATTTTATAACAACTTTATTTATAATAAACCCAAACTGGAAACATCCCAGACATTTAAGCTTAAAGTTACTATTCAGTGTGTTTGACATATACACACAGCCATATAATCCATACCATTAACACAATATGGGACATTTCCCCCACACTAGAAAGTTCTTATATGTCCTCTTAATTAAAGCTTCACATTCAGAAAAGCTCACTTTTTGGAGTTTCCATTGTGGCTCAGCAGTACAGAATCCAACTAATGTCCATGAGGATGCAGGTTTGATCCCTGGCCTCACTCAGTCGATTAAGGATCCAACAGCATTGCTGTGAGCTGTGGCGTGGGTCACAGACCCAGCTTGAATCTGGCGTTGCTGTGGTGTAGGCCAGCAGCTGCGGTTCCAATTTGACTCCTAGTCTGGAAGCTTCCATATGCCATAGGTGCAACCCTAAAAAGCAAAAAAAAAAAAAAGAAAGAAAAGAAAAGCTCACTTTTTAATTTTTTTCCTCCATAGATTAGTTTTACCTGTTCTAGATCATAAAATAAATTAACTAAAAAACATGGAGACCAGAACTACCTAATCATTTGCCAGAAAAAAAGATTTCTAGATTTCCAATACTTTTACTAAATAATTCAATAATATTTTGATGTAGCATAGCCTATAAATATTTAAATGTTTAAATCTAAGTGAAAAACAGTAAAATTAATACTTTTTCCATGATTATTTATTTTCATATTTCGGAGCACATCATTACCTTGAAAGTATAGGTATTTATCATGGATTATTTTATAAGTCCTAGAGATAGCTCTACAATCCACTTTTAATTAGAATAACACATCATTTTACTTGAATTGGTGAGTCAAGTTGGAAATACAAAGAATTTGGAGTTGATGGTTTTTTCTGTTTAGTAATATTCATGCTGTGTACATGTGGTTGATGCTTTCTGTGTGTTCCTTTTGGGTGAATATGAATATTCATAGTATCAGAACTCATACATTTTAATTGTATACTTTGAAGGTATTGATAGCAGTGATTTAACTGTGGTCCTTACAGAATTAGAAGAAAAATGGTACAATACTAGATTCTAGCAAAGTTACTTTTACAATGCTTTCATTGCTCTGGAGGGTTTACCTTTAAATTATGACCAGTATTCATTTAAATAAGTCATCCTAATAGTAAATACTATATAAAAATACAAATTTAGGATACAAGATAGTTTATGGCTATATTCTAAAGATCAGTTGTCCATTATTTTTCATTATTTTTAACTGAGGACAAATTAGGAATGGTTCGAGGCAGAGGCAAAGAAACAGACTCCTCCCATTGCCACAACAAATCTACAACTACATGTGGAATAATCGCCTTGAGAAAAGACTTGAAAACTGAACAAACAGAGCCTCCACAAAAAAGGTCAAAGGATAGCATTAAGACAAATAGAGGTAGACATATAAGGTCACCAAGGAAAAGCCCACAGCATAGTTGTGGAAGCCACAACCAAGAGAGGTCACAAAGGTACGACCTTTCCCCTGAGGAGCGAGGGATTTGAGGCCCATAGATCCTTTACAGAGAGGTGTGCCTGTCTATATGCTGTCTGCAAGACAAACTTGAGAAGAAAGTACATACACATATACTAAAAATAAAGAGATTGGAAAAAATATCCTGTGGAAATGGAAATGAAAATAAATTTCAAGTAGCTATACTCTTATCAGACAAAATAGACCTTAAAAGCAAAGACTGTAATAAAAGAGGACATTACATAATGATAAAGAGGTCAATCCAGCCAGAAGATAAAACGTTTATAAACACATACGCACCCAACAAAGAGCAATATAAAAAGTGAGAAATTGAAAGTGGGAATTTTAATACCTCACATATGTCAATGAATGGATAACCCAGACAGAAAAGTAGTAA
The DNA here is from genome assembly GCF_054392235.1 of Sus scrofa. Lineage (NCBI taxonomy): Eukaryota > Metazoa > Chordata > Mammalia > Artiodactyla > Suidae > Sus > Sus scrofa. Next base: position 181,712,006 of record NC_139383.1, on the reverse strand, counting down.
GGAAATGTTAGACTTAAATGATGCATTAGACCAGATAGACTTAATAGATATATACATAGAACATTCCATCTAAAAGCAACAGAATATGCATTCTTCTCAAGTGCACATGGATGGGATATTCTAGGATAGATCACATGTTAGGTCACATTCAACTCAAGAAGTTTGAAATCATGTGAAGAATCTTTTCTCATCACAATGGTATAAAACTAGAAATCACAGGGGAAAAAAATCAGAAAAAAACACAAACCTGGAGATTAAACAACATGCTACTGAACAGCCAATGAGTCCTCAAAGAAATCAAATAATAAATTTAAAAAATCTGGATACAAATGAAAACAGAAGTACGACATACCAAAATCTATACAATGCAACAAAAAAAAAGTGGTTCTAGGAGAGAAGTCCTTAGCAATATAGGCTTACCTTAAGAAAGAAGAAAAATCCTTAATAAAAATTTTACATCCAAAGAAACTAGAAAAAGAAAAAATGCCCAAAATTAGTGGAAGGAAGTAAACAGTAAAGATAAAAGTGTAACTAAATAGACTTAAAAACAATAGAAAGTATCAATGAAATTAAGAGCTGGTTCTTTGAAAAGATGAACAAACTTAACAAACCTTTAGCTAGTCTAACCCAGAAAAAAAGAGAGGACTCAAAATAAGAGATGAGAGAGAAGTTATAGCCAATACCAGAAAAATATAGAGGATCATAAGAGACAGCTGTGGACAATTTTATGCCAAAAAATTGGACAACCTAAAAGAAATGGATAAATTCCTAGAAACATGCAATCATCCAAGACTGAATCATTAAGAAATGGAAAATCTGGATAGACTGATTATTGGTAAGAAGATTGCAACAGTTATGAAAAATCTTCCAACAAACAAAAGCACAGGACCAGAGGGCTTCACTGGTGAATTCTATAAAACATGCAAAGATGATTTAATATATATTTTTCCCAAACTCTTCCAAAAATTTGAGAGGAAAACCTTCCAAACATACCTTGTGAAACCAGCATGACCTTGATACTAAAACCAGACAAAGACACCACAAAGAAAGAAAATTATAGGCTGATATTTTTAATTAACATAGATGCAAAATTCCTCAACAAATATTAGCTAACTAAATCCAATAATATATTAAAATCACCATATACCATGATCAAGTAGAATTTATTCCAAGGATGCAAGCAGGGTTTAACATCAGCAAATCAATGTGATACGTCGCATTAATGAAATGAAGGATAAAATTACATGATCATCTCAATAGATGAATGAAAAAGCATTTGACAACATTCAACCTCAATTACGATAATTCTCAACAATGTGGACATCGAGAAAATTTACCTCAACATAATGGTCATATGTGACAAAACCACAGCTAACATCATGCTCAGTAATGAAATGCTGAAAGTATTTTCTCTAAGATCAGAAACAAGACAAAGATGTCCATTATTCCCACTTTTATTCAAGACACTATTGGAAGTTCTAGCCATAGAAATTAGGCTAGAGAAAGGAATAAAAGACATTCAAATAAGAAAGGAAAGGTTAAACTGTTACCTTTTTTTTTTTTTTTTTTTTCTTTCTAGGGCCGCACCTACAGCAAGAAGTTCCTGAGCTAAGGGTCCAATTGCAACTGCTGGCCTGTGCCACAGCCACAGGAACATGAGATTTGACCTAAGTCTGTTACCTACACAACAACTTGTGGCAATGCTGATCCTTAACCAACTGAGCAAGGCCAGGGATAAACCTACATCCTCATGTACACTAGTTGGGTTCTTAACCCACTGAGCCAACTCCAAAAACTGTTATGGAATACTACTCAGCCATAAAAAAGAATGACATAATGCCATTTGCAGCAACAGGAATGGAACTAGAGACTCTCATACTGAGTGAAATGAGCCAGAAAGACAAAGACAAATACCATATGATATCACTTATAACTGGAATCTAATATCTAGCACAAATGAACATCTTCTCAGAAAAGAAAATCATGGACTTGGAGAAGAGACTTGTGACTTCCTGATGGGAGGGGGAGGGAGTGGGAGGGATCGGGAGCTTGGGGTTATCAGACACAACTTAGAATAGATTTACAAGGAGATCCTGCTGAATAGCATTGAGAACTTTGTCTAGATACTCATGTTGCAACAGAAGAAAGGCTGGGGGAAAAATGTAATTGTAATGTATACATGTAAGGATAACCTGACCCCCTTGCTGTACAGTGGGAAAATAAAAAAAAGAAAAAAAAACTGTTACTATTTATGGAACACATGACACTATATATAGAAAACCCTAAATAAAAGTTCTAAAAAGAACTATTAAAAGTAATAAATGAATCAAATAGTTTCAAGTTCCAAAATTAAATACAGAAATCTCTAGCATTTCTATACACTAACAACAAACTATGAGAAAGAGAAATCATAAAAACAATCCCATTTATTATTTCATCACAAGGAATAAAATAACTAGCAATAAATTTAACCAAAAAAATGAACAACCTGTACACTGAAAACTCTAAGATACTGATGAAAAAAACTGGAAAAGAAACAAAAATATTTTATGTTCACAGCTTGGAAGAATTAATACATTTAAAATATCTATACTATCCTTGGAGTTCCCGTCGTGGCGCAGTGGTTAACGAATCCGACTAGGAACCATGAGGTTGCGGGTTCGGTCCCTGCCCTTGCTCAGTGGGTTAACGATCCGGCGTTGCCGTGAGCTGTGGTGTAGGTTGCAGACGCGGCTCGGATCCCGCGTTGCTGTGGCTCTGGCGTAGGCCGGTGACTACAGCTCCGACTGGACCCCTAGCCTGGGAACCTCCATATGCCACGGGAGTGGCCCAAGAACCAAGAAATAGCAACAACAACAACAACAACAAAAAAAGACAAAAAGACAAAAAAAAAAAATATATATCTATACTATCCAAAGCAATCTACAGATTCAATGAAATTCCTATAAAAATTCCAGTGGCATATTGCACAGAACTAGAACAAATAATTTCCAAATTTGTGTGGAATGACAAAAGATCCCAGATAGCCAAAATGTCTTGAGAAAGAATAACAACATATATTGTGCTCCCTGATTTCAAACTATGCTAAAAAAGCTATAGGAATTAAAACAGTAAGGCACTGGCGCGCGTGCACACACACACACACACACACTCACACACATATTAGGGAATGAGAATGGAGAGGCCCCAAATAAACCCACACATATATGGACAATTAATTTACTACAGAGGAGCAAAGAACATAAAATGGAGAAAGGATAGTTTCTTAAATAGCGTTAGGAAAACTGGATAGCCACATAGAAAAGAATGAAACTGAACCACTCAAAAATTAACTCAAATGGATTAAAGTCTTGAATGTAAAACCAGAAACAATACAATTTCTGGAAGAAAACATGTGATAATGTCATTGACATCAGTCTTAGTGATGTTTTTGGGGATCTAACTCCAGAAGCAAGGGAAAAAAAGCAAAAATAAGCAAATGGGACTATGTCAAAGTAAAATACTTCTGCACAGTGAGGGAAATCATCATCAAAATAAAAAGGAAACCTATCGAATGAGAGAGTATATTTGTAAGTCATATGTCCAGGAGGGGCTTATTTTCCAAACTATACAGATAACTCATACAACTCAACATCAAAACCCAAACGTTCAATTTAAAAATCGGCAGAAGATCTGAATAGACATGTTTCCAAAGCAGACATAGAGATGGCCAACAAGTACATGAAAATATGTTCAACACCACTAATTATTAAGGAAATGCAAACCAAAACCTTAATGAGAAATCATTTAATACCTGTTAGAATGGCTCTTATCAAAAAGGAAGTAACAAATGTTGGAGATGATATGGAGAAAAGAGAACACTCATACACTGTTTTTGGGACTATAAACAGTAGCAGATCCTATGGAACACAGTATGGAGTTTCCTCAAAAAATTCAGGCTACAATTATATGATCCAGTTATTCTACTTCTGGGAATTTATACAAAGAATATGAAAATGGCAATTTAGAAAGATATATGCATCCCTATGTCCATTGCATCATTATTTACCATAACCAAGATGTGGAAACTGTCTAAGTGTCAATTGATAGATGAATGGATAAAGAACACATGGTATACATATCCAGTGGAATACTACTCCTTCATTAAAAAAAGTGCATTTGTGGTAACATGGATGGACACTGAACATATTATACTAAGTAAAATAAGTTAGAGAAAAACAAATATATGATTTCACTTATACATGGAACCTGAGAGCAAAAGTTAACAAACAATAAAACACAAACATAGATACAGAGAACAGAAGCATGGTTACCAGAAGTAAAGTGGGTTATGATGTGTGTGAAAGGGTTAAATTCTGTGGTGATAAGCAACCATTTCATTTGTAATGATCACTCTATAGAGTATACAGATGTTGAACTATAATGCTGTATACCTTACATACATACATACATATACACACATATACATATATACACATACACACAGGACTCAGGTGAATCTGAATCTTGAAAGTTACTGACAAATCTGAATATGATTAAAATATAATAAATCTATCATGGTAGTCATATTAAAATGTTACAGGTTTTTAATTAAAGAATCAATAATATTTTTTGATGATATTTTAATTATTCAGATTACTGTCTAGCAAATAATTACTTTCCATGTTCCCATTTGAACGAAGTACACCTCCTCACCCCATTGATTTCATGGACTCTGTGACTCACTTTTGCTGTGAAATATCCACAGGTGTGATTTAAGCCAAAGCCTTGAATGTGTTAGAATATTTGGTTTGTCTCTTGGGCTCCAGAGATACTTCAAAACAAGAGAATAACCTCAGCAGCTGTTGTACTTCAGCATTAGCCTCAGAAGAAGCACATGCAGAGTAAACCTAAGGTAGAGGGAGAAGAGACTTGCCTTTTCCTATTATTAACACTGACTCAGCAAAGTTTCAATAGTGGCAGTAGGTTCCTCTTCCTGAATTTGATTTTTCCATATTTCTTTATGTACTCCCTCAGATAAATCAACATCAGTAAATGACACTTCCTTTTCAGAGATGTGAGGCTCCTCTATCCTCCTAGATTCTAATACCCTCAAACTCTTTGCTTTATTCTTTCTGCCCTAGAGGTGTGAGCTGCTTTTGTTAGTCCTTCAATATCTGTTTAAACAATTCCTTACATTAAATTCACAGTCAAAAGAGGTTATAGTTTCTGTTTGCCTATTTTTTCTGACCTTGATTCATACCGTTATCTTATGTAGCTGGTCTTTTTCCTAGTATATTGTTATAGTAATCCAAAAATTTAAATAAATAATCAGAATTACACTGGCATGTTCTGGGAACTAAAAAGATATAGAAAAGCACAAAACCCAATTCTAAAAACATTTATACATTTCTTAAGTGAATTTGGAACTTTGAAACACTAAATGGCAAGGGCTGGAATCAAAAAATAAGATCTCTTACTCCTGTACTATACATAGAGTTACTATTAAATATAGAAAAATGTCCCTAAGTAACTATCAATTTATTGTATGATGTATACACTTTGGCTTCTTTAATATAGAACAAATGGATTAAATTATAAAGCATTCATTCTCTGATTAATATGTGTAAAAATATGGCAGTGTGCTAATGTGTGTATAAAACAACTTTATTCTATTATCTCATTAACATACAGTAAAGAATATTTAATATGGTATACTGATGTGTAATCTTTGAGAGAATCAGAATGCTTTAGTACAAATTCTATGAAAACAAACAGATATAAAGATGGCAAATAGACTTTAATTTATAATCCACATGGAAATCTCTTTGTAGATAATTTCAGTTATTCATACCCACACATGTGATCTAAGCAATGGATGTATTCATTTATAAGGCTGATTATTTGTATTTAGAGAATCAAGGCCAAATATAGGTGTAATTTTCAGTGTTACCACTTAACAGAGCAACTTAAAGTTTACATTTATACATGCACTATTTGAAAAACATTAGAAAGGCAGCACCTTCTTCTCAAAATTTAGTAGTACAGAACAAAATGCACAAATTATAATGGTAGAATTTTTCTTAACATTTTATTTTGACATTAGCTTTGTTTTGTTTTGTTTATCTTCTCTCAGTTGAAAAATGAAACATGGTAACTCAGGTGACTACATGATTCTCTTTGTCAGATCATTTAGCCTTCAGAGAATTCTTAACTCTCCTTTGATGGAGCCAGCATAGATGCTGCAGATAAACAACAAACATGTGTTTCAATTGTTCTTTTATTAAAATTACTATGCATATTTCATATGAGATCTTTTCATTTAAAGGTGTTTGAAATTAATATTGTCAGAGATTTTGCTTTTAGAGTATGCCACTTAGTTTTGCTGTGGCAGCAGGACCTGCCTATGATCTATGGTAGATTATATCAGTAGGAGATGTAGCAACATGACTGAAAAAAATAGAATCTAATGATTTTGTTTTTTTCAGTCAGCAGGAAAGGGGCTTGCTATAAATACACAAACCTGAGTCCACAAAGGTGTAGGTGATTTGTCACTTGAGAGTTCTATGTATGGGAATAATACTGGCAAAGATTTCAGGGATACAAATAATACAGGGGATAGAGAAAAGACAGCACAGGCAAAGAAAATAAAATATATTTTGGAAGGAAGGAAAATAAGTTTAAGAAAGAAAGGTAAGAATTTGAGAGCTGGTTGCTGAAAATAACTAGTTTTTTATATTTACATATCCTACTTCTTTTTGTTATTGTCATTGGGATGGAGTGTTTGTATGTGTACCTTTTTAGAGTGGGTTGCTGATAAAGGAGACCAAACTAACTGAAATTGAAAAAAAAATATTATTTGTCATAACTTTAATACAATAGCATTGGGGAATGATGTTTTCTGACTAATATTTACTATCTTTGTCTTACCTGAATGATGGTACTCAGAAGACTACAATGGATTTAACATTAAACCCTAATGAAAAATCAGGATTTTGGAGTTCCATTGTGGTGCAGCGAAAACAAATCTGACTAGGAACCCTGAGGTTGCGGGTTCTATCCCTGGCCTCGCTCAGTGGGTTAAGGATCCGGTGTTGCCGTGACCTGTGGTGTAGGTCACAGACATGACTCAGATCCCGAGTTGCTATGGCTGTGGTGTAGGCCAGCAGTTACAGCTCTGATTAGACCTATAGCCTGGGAACCTCCATGTGCTATGGGTGCAGCCCTAAAAAGACAGTAAATAAATAAAATTTTAAAAAATGAAATAAAAATCTGGATTTATTCTGTAGTAATTCAGAAGACTTTTCAGAATCTTGTAGGTAAATTTTCCAGAATGATTCCTCAAAGTAGAGGTTAGAAGGGGATAGAAGACTGGGACAGATTTAAAGTGGTGTCACCCCATTCCTCTGAGAGTTGTACCATCATTAACTGGGAGAAACTTAAAAAAAAAAATCACTGAAAATGTTTTTACTCAAGAAGCTTCCCCACTCACATACTAAATTAGTGCACCAATCTTGGTGTTTTGTAGAGAATGGGTTTCCTAGTGGCCATAGACAATCAGCTTGGCTCACTTTCTTTGTAGCTTACTTGTGGCTACTAACCAGAGATTCAAGTCTTAAAACTTAAAGCATCTAATCTAAGCTTAGCAAATGTCAGGCTTCATGAAAACACTATGATATTATGTCTACAAAGAATATCTCTTTGTAGAGCAAATACTTTCCAACACAATCTTTGGCTAAATAGGTCTCACTGGTATTTTGTTTATAATTTACCATTATTTTGTTTATATTTCCTGTCCACATGGCTTCAGTAGAAGGAACAGTTTTCAGTTTTCCATCTTTTCTTAATAACAGGTTGGGCCATGTGAGTTGACCACTCCAATAACACTAAAAAGTCCATTTATTTGGAGAACTGTACACACACAACAGCATAAATTCCTCTTCTTTCCTGTGGCAAATTCTTCTTCTTCCTTTCCCCTCCATTTTACTTGTGGTGCTTCAAAATATAAGTAACACATACATATCCACATATATCCTTCCATTCCCTCTTCTCAACCACCACACAACAATATTTTTGAGACGCATGTTACCCTTTATATTTACTCTGTTGTTTTCTAACACTACCTGTTTTCATAAACTATATACATAGTGACTCTGTTATTCCCTCTTTTTGTCATGCTTTTGTATTATTTTCAAGTACCATTTAGAAATAGCAGTGATGCAAAATGAAGCTCTATGTTTGGGGATTTTTATTATCACATTTTTCTTCTTTTTTGGGATAGTGTCTAAATTTGCCTAAGATAACTCTAGAATTATGTTTAGGAACTGTCTCAATGTAAAGGAGTAAGTAATATTGACAGGAAAAAAATAAAATTTTAAAATACTTTTTTCCTTCTCTAGGCCTTTGGCCTTTATTGTGTCTCTTTTTCTCCAAAACTAATTTTTAAAAATTATTTTCAGGTTGTTTTTGAGAAATTTGAATGTGGATCATCTATCCACTTTCTACTAAAATACAAGAAAATCTGAAGAGAGAAAAATAAATGAAGAGTTCATGCTATAAAGAGTTAAAATGTGACCAATGGAATTAAACTTAACATAGCATGCAATGTGCAATGGAGTCTCATTGCCCTGTGGAAAACTCCAACCCCCTGAAGCTATATACCAGGGGTTTTCATGCTGTGCTAAAATTAATATTCAGGAAATGAGATACATCCCTTTGTCTTTATCACCTATTTTGTACTGTTTAACTTAGGGAAGTGTTTCCAGTAATCTAAATTTTAATTATTTCTTCTAGAACACCATCAATTCCATTATTCTATATTCTATTACATATATACAAATTCAGTGACGAGCAATCAAAAAGAGAAAAAGACTCAGAATTTTAAGAAAAATTTCTCACATGTAGTTTTTTCTTTTTTGGATGAGACTAATGGTATTTAAATGCACCTGTCACAATTTAAATTCTTAATGTCTCTTTATATAATAAAAGTTAGAATTCAACTAATGATGCACCTGCAATTTCATATCCAGATAATCGTTTTTATGTAAAGTTTCTTCTCCATTAAGGTGGCTGATTCAACAAAACTACATGAAAATTACTGTCTAATATAAATGTAATAACTGGTCATAATATATAATTTATAAATAAACCTATCATATTTTCAAAGGAAATTACATAGGGAGAGTGAAATCTGCAAAAATTTCTAAAACTTTACTTAATAAAACTATCATTTCAAAAAGAGAATTGTCCAAATGGAAAGAATATTCCTGGTTGTGGATTGTGCTGGTTAGTTTCATGTGTCAAATTTGTTGGACTATAGTACCCAGCTAATTCAATCAAATACTAATCCAGGTGTTCCTCTGAAGGTTCTCTGTAGATGTAGTAAACATCTACAACCAACTGACTTTAAGTAAAGGAAATGTTTCTTGATGATATGGATGGGCCTCATCAGTTGAAAGGCCTAGAGAAAAAAACCTGTTCTGAAGAAAAAAAGAAATTTTCCCTCAAGGCTGTAGTATGAACTTCTGCCCAACAATTCCAGGCTACTGACATGCCCTATGGATTTTGTAAGCCAATCCTTAAGCAAAAGTTATTTCCTTGAAATAAATCTTATATATATGTGTGTGTGTGTGTATCTTTGTGTCCCTATAAATCCTATTGGCTTTCTTTCTCTGGAGACCTTAACTGATTTGATACAGGGATGCTTAGTAGTATAGAGATATTAATCTACACCAATTAAATTTCTACAGTTAAATAATTTTGAAATATGACTAAATTTGACAATATTTTATTTGGCAAGACATATTTGAAAGGGTGAATATACAAATAGATAGTAGTCAGACCAGATATGTCAACATATGACACACAAGCTCTGTAGCAACCAACCCAGGAAGCCAAACCACAACCTCTTTTCCAGTTGATCTGGAATGGACAGAACTTGTTGAATGACTGCCAACTTTGTCCCTGCTTCTGACACAAGATCAACCAATTAGAACTAAATTTTCTCCCAAAATGAATAATAAAATGTTCTGCTTCTCATCAGTCCAATTCCAGGTTCCCTAAATGAGCAACCTACAATGAGCATATTTGAAGTCTCCCTTCCTTCCTCCCTACCCCTAATCTGCCCCACTCCTCTTCTCTCTGAGTTTCTGCCAAATTAATGTCATGGTGGCTGATTACATTGATATATCTGAATAAATAGCCTTTGTTTATTCAGGCTCTTTAGGTGGTCTGAATTAGCCACAGTAGGTGGTCTTTTTTTTTTTTTTTTATTTCCACAGTTTTCCTGGAAGTCCCATGGAGATGCTCTATACTACCCATTGCCATAGATTTGTCTTCAACCAGGTATGATAGTCACAAAGGCTCCTTGTGTCTTGCAGTTCTTGGTTTGCCGAGTTCCTGCTGATGTACCAAGTCCACTTCAGGTCTGAACTCCAATCTTTCTGCATTAAATTTCTCACTTTGGTACTTAGGTTTTGTTATTACTTTGTTTGTTTAACATCCTTGGAAGAAACAGGTTAATTATTTACCATCCTTTATTGCTCTCTTGTGCTTCTGTTTTTGGATTGTGCTGGTAACAGACTTACATGTCATAAGAAGGAGAATCATAGGTCAAATCCTAATAGGCCTGTTGTTAGGCTTGTCCTTGCAGGCTGGTTGAATTTGTGGTTCTTATCAAACTGGTGTCTATTTGAACAAACTTTGCTGTGGGTCACCAGTAATACTGGATGAGGTCATTTTTCTCCCTCAAACTTTTGTCCTATGAGCTTAGCTGTGACACATCTTCTGGAGGGTACAAACTGTCAAGTCTTTGATTGGAAGTGTCCAGCGATAAGGTTGGGGGACCAAGACATAAGGTACACAAACAGTGCTTTAGAGTGACCATTGCTACCTCTCATGGGGTCATCTAAATGTAAATCCTATCCTCCTCCAGGAAAAATCTCTGGAGTTCTTATAGGTACTTTCATTGAAACCTTAACTATTGTTTCTGTTTCTCTAAATGACATAATGTCAACAAGAATGATTTTTTTGGAAACAGTTAATTTGAACAAAATTGTTTACTTGAGTAGCTTTTTAGAAAAGAAAGGGAACAAGATTTCTCAGGCCCAGAGGAGAGTATTAGTTTTTACACAGAATCTTCCAAACAAAATTCTTAATCAGAAATTTCTTTGTTAAAAAGGATCCTTGGCCAAAGCTAAAGAACAATTTGAAAAACTTGAGCAACAATGAACTAGATTTATTTCCCTAGTATATCCTTCCCTCTACCACTAATTAAGATCCTTAACTCTCTGAGCCACAAGAGAACTCCTAAAAATATTCCAAGATAAAAATTTTAGGCCCCCCCAGCAAAAAAAAAAAAAAAAAAAAAGCAATTTGGATAAATTTTTGTGTGAATAAATTTTTAACAAAATCAAATATTAAAAAAAAAGTTTAATATAGCTGGGTAGCTCAGCTGTGATTCCCTCTGAAGGGCATGGAAGTCACAGATTAGGAAGAAATATATAAGGTAAACCAGAGTCTTAGCAAAATTATATTTGCATATTTGTCCATGAGACTTTGAAAAATATTTATTCATAAGGATATATTTATTTTTGGATTATTCAACTTCAGCTATTTCCCTGGTTTGATTACTTGTGTTTATTGATCTCTCAATAAAATATGGTCAAGATTATAGAAGAATTATAATCACAGTATTGGCTAATGGAAATTAAAAATACTGTGTCTATTCTGTTCCCACTGTTCCTTATAAGGAGCTTTAAGAAGAGTTTGAGAGAAGTTCCCATTGTAGCTCAGCAGGTTAAGAACCCAACCAGTATCCATGAAGATGCAGGTTCGATCCCTGGTCTCACTCAGTGGGGTAATCATATGGCATTGCCACAAGCTGCCTATGGCTTGGCTCTGGCACTGATATGGCTGTGTTGTGGGCTGGCAGCTACAGCTCCGATCCGACCTCTAGCCCAGGAACCTCCATATGCTGCAGGTGTGGCCCTAAAAAAGAAAAAAGTTTGAGGTTCTGTGGTCATGAGAATGAGAGAAGAGAATTTATTGTGTAGCTGCATTAGAGTTCCCCCTTATTCTTTAGTAAATATTTTATACTTACTAAAAGGATGTAAGTATAAAAGGATGGCTACTAACATCTTAAGTATTAGGTTAGGATTTGAAACACTTGGAATGTTAGTGAGCTATGAAAGCTGTAGCTGTTAGCTCTTAAACTACTTTTTATTTAAAAATAACAGTAATCAAAATTAGTGTATTATTCCTAGTATATCAAACTATATTAGGCTGAAATTAAATAAGATAAATAATTGTGAACCCCAATATCACATAATGAGAAGTTATCTTTAACCATTGTTAACATTACATTAATGTTTAGCATATTACTAGAATGCTTTAAGAGAAGTGTTTCCAGTATAAAGTTTAGGTAGTAATAGCACAGAAAGTGTATCTTTTTTTTTTTTTTTAATCTTTTTAGGGTCGCACCCAGAGCATATGGAGGTTCTCAGGCTAGGGGTCAAATCAGAGCTGTAGCTGCCGGGCTATGACCCGGCCATAATAGTGTCGGATCAGAGCCGCGTCTATGACCTTCAGCACAGCTCACAGCAATGCCAGATCCTTAACCTACTGCGCAAAGCCAGGTATGGAACCTGCATCCTCATGAATGCTAGTCAGTTTCATTTCCGCTAAGCCACAATGAGAACTCCTGTATCTTTATTCAAAGACCAAATTTAGACTATGCTTGCTACATTCAATGCAAAAATGGATGAAATACAGTTCTTTGCCTTTAAGACACTTACTGTGGGAGAAAGGAGCAAATTAACAGCAGTGTAGACCCCTCTGATATATCTCTGATAGAGGAAACACTGAGCTCCAGGGGTGCACCTAACGGGGATCCTTGAGCCAGGTTAAGTTAGATAGTGAGATAGGCCCTGATTCTTAGGAAATGCAATGCCTGAGCCTAACCTAAAAGGACAATCAGAATTAGGTAGAAACCATTAAGTTGATCTTTACAGATAGAATATATGTGAAGATATTGAGATAGGACAGAGCATCATTTTTGGGGGGGAACTAAAAGAATTCATTTTGTTCCAGGACAATTGTTGGTGTTGAGGCTAAAGAGGCAAGTGATAGTCAAGTTTAAGTAAGTCAATGTACAATTAAGTTATGGATACTTCATATTTAGTATTAGCACAATGCCAGCAGGTATTCTTGTAACTTCATGTTATTAAGAAATTGGTGTCATTGCTAAAAGAGAAAATATTGATAATTTCAATATAATGGCTCATTTGGTTATAGTTTCTTAATACATGCCATTGGTCAGAATTTTTCAGAACCTGGAGTCCTGGTTGTGAAGGTGGGAAGAGAGTTAACTTGTTCTCTATCTTATCTAGAGGATTCCGGTAACTAAATGAAATTGAGGGATGGTGTCCACTGCTCTGTAAGCTATAGATGGAAAGGACAGTTTGCTTAATGGCACTATCTTTAGTGAAAATTATGCTAATGTTTCCCCAGCTGCCGACATGACTCGTGAAACTCAGTACGACTGTCATGCATCAATCTGCCACCAGAGCACAAAGGTGGTTTTCTTCAAAGCATAGTTGGTATATTTATATAGCAATGGATTTAAGCATACTTGTTTCTATTTTTTACACTTTTTAGAGGAAACCTGGTTGAAGATAGACTCTTCGATTACTGCTTTTTACCTTTCTAAGTTCAGTTTTTTAAGTAGTGGCTCAAAAAACAAAAACAAAAACAAACAAAAAACCTTTAGAATGACTACAGCCTATAATGAAATTTCATATTTTGTTTACTTAATGTTTGCATAAATGCTATATGATTTCAAATGAATGTAGCCATTGGTGCTACACCATTAGTCATTATTTTAAAGTAGAGTTATTACAAGTGCCTATTATGTCACACAAAAATTGTCCTAAACCTGCTGAAGTGGTGAACAGTCTGAGCTACTCTCTAGGTTATATTCTAGAGGTATAGAGGCCAAATGTATAGAGTTCTATATATACTAAAACAGCTTTACAAAAGTATCAATGATATGATTTTAACTAGTCTTGAAAAGTTAAATAAATGTTTATAGACTCACGCTTTCTGAATCGGGCTGCCCTGGGGAGGAGCCTCTTGAGTCTCCAAGGGCCCTGCTACCCGCCCAAGACCCCAAGGGGTGCTGAGACCTAGTGGACCAGCTGCATAGGACTGCCAGCTCCAGGCAGGACCCCCTGCAGCCCAGAAAAGCTGCAACAAGCCTGGCGGAATCGGGAAAAGATCTCAGACGGTCTTTCTGAATCGGGCTGCCCTGGGGAGGAACCTCTTGAGTCTCCAAGGGCCCTGCTACCCGCCCAAGACCCCAGGGGGTGCTGAGAACCAAGTGAAATCTGCTACCATCGTGGGGTGGACCTCCCAGTCCTGTCTGCCCTCAGGAAGTCCTCCTTTGCTTCAAAGAAACACTGTTAGTCCCATCAACACTCCAGAAAAGCCACACTGCCTCAAAAAAAGATTGACCAACAACGACAGCCCTCAGGAAATATTCCACGGCAGTGACAAGGCAAACACTACCCGATAACGGAGAGTACAACTCCCTCAGGAGAAAGAAGACAACAAGCAAGATGAAGAAGCTGAGAAACCACCCCCAGTCAAACCAACAGGAGAACTCACCTAAAACAGTCAACAATGAAACTGATCTCTGCAGTCTGACAGACCTGGAGTTCAAAAGAGAAATAGTGAAAATACTGAAGGAATTAAGAGAAGATATGAACAGCAATGCAGATACCCTCAGAAAGGAGCTAGAAAATATAAGGAGGAGCCAAGAAAAACTAGAACATTCATTTGCAGAGATGCAAACTGAACTAGGGGCAGTAAAAACCAGAATGAATAATGCAGAAGAACGAATCAGTGATATGGAAGATAGAATAATGGAAATCACTCAATCTGGTCAACAGACAGAAAACCGAATCAAAAAACTGGAAAGCAATATAAGAGACCTATGGGATAATATAAAACGAGCCAATCTACGCATAATAGGAATTCCAGAAGGAGTAGAAAAAGATAAGGGAATGGAAAATATATTTGAAGAAATTATCGCTGGAAACTTCCCAAATCTAAAGGATACTGGATTCAAGATACAAGAAGCACAGAGGGCCCCAAACAAACTGAACCCAAACAGACCCACACCAAGACACATCATAATAAAAATGGCAAAAGTTAGTGATAAAGAGAGGATCCTAAAGGCAGCAAGAGAAAAACAGAATGTTACCTACAAGGGAACCCCCATAAGAATATCAGCTGATTTCTCTACAGAAACACTACAGGCCAGGAGGGAATGGCAAGAGATATTTAAAGTGCTCAAAGGAAAAAATATGCAACCTAGAATACTTTATCCAGCAAGAATATCATTTAAAATAGAAGGGGAAATAAAAATTTTTCCCAACAAACAAAAACTTAAAGAATACAGCAACACAAAACCCAGGTTAAAGGAAATATTGAAAGGGCTTCTCTAAACCAAAAGAAAGGAAGGAAAGGGAAGAAAAAAGAAAAAAAAAAAAAAAAAAAAGAAGAAGAAGAAGAGGAAGAACTAGGACAGAGGAAGATACAATCAGAGAGCAGTCATTCAAATAAGCCAGCATACAGATTTAATCATGAACATGCTTCAAACAAAATAAAATTAAAAAGAAAAAAATAAAAGAGTCATCAAAACCATAAAATGTGGGCAAGGGATGTTAGGAGGTAAATAATCCTTTTTGTTTGTATGTATGTCTCTCTTCTTAATTTTAATATAATAATGAAGTGTTTGAACTTACAGGACCATCAGGCTAAAACACACAATTATGGGAAGGGGTTAGCATACTTAAAAAACAGGGCAACCACAAGCCAAAACCAAATATTGCATTTGCAAAAAATGAAAAAAAAAACACTCAAGCAGATAATAACAGGAGACCATCCAACCAAAAAAAAAAAAAAAAAAAAAAAAAAAAGAAAGGAAGAATGGAGAACCATAGAATCAACTGGAACACGAGGATCAAATGGCAATAAATAATCATCTATCAATTATCACCTTAAATGTCAATGGACTGAATGCCCCAATCAAAAGACACAGAATGGCTGAGTGGATAAAACGGCAAAAACCTTCAATATGCTGCCTACAAGAAACTCACCTTAGGACAAAAGATACATATAGATTGAAAGTGAAAGGCTGGGGAAAAGTATTTCATGCCAATAGACATGACAGAAAAGCAGGAGTTGCAACGCTCATATCAGACAAAATAGACTTTAAAACAAAAGACATAAAGAAAGACAAAGAAGGACACTATTTAATGATTAAGGGATCCATCCAAGGAGAGGATGTTACTATCATCAACATATATGCCCCAAACATAGGAGCACCCAGATACATACAACAAATATTAACAGACATAAAGGGAGATATTGATGAGAATACAATCATAGTAGGAGACCTAAATACCCCCCTCACATCAATGGACAGATCCTCTAGACAGAAAACCAATAAAGCAACAGAGATCCTAAAGGAAACAATAGAAAAGTTAGACTTAATTGATATCTTCAGGACACTACATCCAAAAAAATCAGAATACACATTCTTCTCAAATGCTCATGGAACATTCTCAAGAATTGACCACATATTGGGACATAAAGCGAATCTCAATAAATTTAGGAGCATAGAAATTATCTCAAGTATCTTCTCTGACCACAATGCCATGAAATTAGAAATCAACCATGGGAAAAGGAAAGAGAAAAAACCTACTCCATGGAGACTAAACAACATGCTACTAAAAAACCAATGGGTCAATGAGGAAATCAAGAAGGAAATTAAAAACTATCTTGAAACAAATGATAATGAAGACACAACCTCTCAAAATCTATGGGATGCTGCGAAAGCAGTGCTCAGAGGGAAATTTATAGCAATACAGGCCTTTCTCAAAAAAGAAGAAAGATCCCAAATTGACAACTTAACCCTCCACCTAAATGAATTAGAAAAAGAAGAACAAAGAAGTCCTAAAGTCAGCAGAAGGAAGGAAATTGTAAAGATCAAAGAAGAAATCAATAAAATAGAGACTCAAAAAACAATAGAGAAAATTAATAAAACCAAGAGCTGGTTCTTTGAAAAGGTGAACAAAATTGATAAACCCCTGGCCAGACTCACTAAAAAGAGGAGAGAAAGAACCCAAATCACCAAAATTATAAATGAAAAAGGAGAAATCACAACGGATACAGCAGAAATACAAAAAACCATAAGAGAATACTATGAACAACTATATGGCAATAAGTTTGACAATCTGGAAGAAATGGACAATTTTCTAGAATCTTACAGCCTGCCAAAACTGAATCAAGCAGAAACAGACCAACTGAACAGACCAATCACCAGAAATGAAATTGAAGAGGTCATAAAATCACTCCCTACAAATAAAAGCCCAGGACCAGATGGCTTCACAGGTGAATTCTATCAAACATATAAAGAGGAATTGGTGCCCATCCTCCTTAAACTCTTTCAAAAGGTTGAAGAAGAAGGAATACTCCCAAAGACATTCTATGAGGCCACCATCACCCTCATTCCAAAACCAGGCAGAGATACCACCAAAAAAGAAAACTATCGCCCAATATCATTGATGAATATAGATGCAAAAATTCTCAACAAAATCTTAGCCAACCGAATCCAACAACATATCAAAAAAATTATACACCATGACCAGGTTGGGTTCATCCCAGGTTCTCAAGGATGGTTCAACATACGCAAATCAATCAACATCATACACCACATTAACAAAAAAAAGGTCAAAAATCATATGATCATCTCAATAGATGCAGAAAAAGCATTTGACAAAGTTCAACATCCATTCATGATCAAGACCCTCGCCAAAGTGGGTATAGAGGGAACATTCCTGAATATAATCAAAGCCATTTATGATAAACCCACAGCAAATATAATCCTCAATGGGGAAAAACTGAAAGCCTTCTCACTCAAATCTGGAACAAGACAGGGATGCCCACTCTCACCACTGCTCTTCAACATCGTTTTGGAAGTCTTAGCCACAGCAATTAGACAAACAAAAGAAATCAAAGGCATCCATATAGGAAGAGAAGAGATCAAACTGTCACTGTATGCAGATGACATGATTCTATACCTAGAAAACCCTAAGGACTCAACCCCAAAACTCCTTGAACTGATTAATAAATTCAGCAAAGTGGCAGGATATAAGATTAACATTCAGAAGTCAGTTGCATTTCTGTATACCAGCAATGAAGCATTAGAAAAGGAATACAAAAATACGATACCTTTTAAAATTGTACCTCACAAAATCAAATACCTCGGAATACACCTAACCAAAGAGGTAAAGGACCTATATGCCGAGAACTATAAAACCTTAATCAAAGAAATCAAAGAAGATGTAAAAAAATGGAAAGATATTCCATGTTCCTGGATTGGAAAAATCAATATTGTGAAAATGGCCATCCTACCCAAAGCAATCTACAGATTCAATGCAATCCCTATCAAATTACCCATGACATTTTTCACAGAACTAGAACAAACAATCCAAACATTTATATGGAACCACAAAAGACCGAGAATCGCCAAAGCAATCCTGAGAAACAAAAACCAAGCAGGAGGCATCACTCTCCCAGACTTCAAGAAATACTACAAAGCCACAGTCATCAAAACAGTGTGGTACTGGTATCAAAACAGACAGACAGACCAATGGAACAGAATAGAGAATCTGGAAATTAACCCTGACACCTATGGTCAATTAATCTTTGACAAGGGAGGCAAGAACATCAAATGGGAAAAGGAAAGTCTATTCAGCAAGTATTGCTGGGAAACCTGGACAGCTGTATGCAAAGCAATGAAACTAGAACACACCCTCACACCATGCACAAAAATAAACTCCAAATGGCTGAAAGACTTAAATATACGACAGGACACCATCAAACTCCTAGAAGAAAACATAGGCAAAACACTCTCTGACATCAACATCATGAATATTTTCTCAGGTCAGTCTCCCAAAGCAATAGAAATTAGAGCAAAAATAAACCCATGGGACCTCATCAAACTGAAAAGCTTTTGCACAGCAAAGGAAACCCAAAAGAAAACAAAAAGACAACTTACAGAATGGGAGAAAATAGTTTCAAATGATGCAACTGACAAGGGCTTAATCTCTAGAATATACAAGCAACTTATACAACTCAACAGCAAAAAAACCAATCAATCAATGGAAAAATGGGCAAAAGACCTGAATAGACATTTCTCCAAGGAAGATATACAGATGGCCAACAAACACATGAAAAAATGCTCAACATCGCTGATTATAAGAGAAATGCAAATCAAAACTACCATGAGATACCACCTCACACCAGTCAGAATGGCCATCATTAATAAATCCACAAATAACAAGTGCTGGAGGGGCTGTGGAGAAAAGGGAACCCTCCTGCACTGTTGGTGGGAATGTAAACTGGTACAGCCACTATGGAGAACAGTTTGGAGATACCTTAGAAATCTATACATAGAACTTCCATATGACCCTGCAATCCCACTCTTGGGCATCTATCCGGACAAAGCTCTACTTAAAAGAGACACATGCACCCGCATGTTCATTGCAGCACTATTCACAATAGCCAGGACATGGAAACAATCCAAATGTCCATCGACAGAGGATTGGATTCGGAAGATGTGGTATATATACACGATGGAATACTACTCAGCCATAAAAAAGGATGACATCATGCCATTTGCAGCAACATGGATGGAACTAGAGAATCTCATACTGAGTGAAATGAGCCAGAAAGACAAAGACAAATACCATATGACATCACTTATAACTGGAATCTAATATCCAGCACAAATGAACATCTCCTCAGAAAAGAAAATCAATCATGGACTTGGAGAAGAGACTTGTGGTTGCCTGATGGGAGGGGGAGGGAGTGGGAGGGATCGGGAGCTTGGGCTTATCAGACACAACTTAGAATAGATTTACAAGGAGATCCCGCTGAATAGCATTGATAACTATGTCTAGATACTCATGTTGCAACAGAAGAAATGGTGGGGGAAAAACTGTAATTGTAATGTATACATGTAAGGATAACCTGACCCCCTTGCTGTACAGTGGGAAAATAAAATTAAAAAAAAAAAAAAAAAAAAAAAAAAAAAAAAAAAAAAAAAAAAAAAAAAAATGTTTATAGACTCACGAATACTCACATCTAATCCACTCTCTTTTAAACAAAGACATACTCATGAATCAGATGTTTTTGTTTATATGCTCTATGGAGAGTTCTATGCTAAATAATATCTCATAAAGAATGTAAGAAACATTCTTATGAAATTTGAAATATATGCTTATTTTATGTAGTCATTTTAATTCTATTAACACCTACTTTTATTCAACTTAAAAAAGTGAGCTCCATTCTTGTCTGGTTCACATAATGTAGGATACTAATGTAGTTTTATAAGCATTTGGAAGTTCACCTAACCTAACCTTAGATGCATATAACTGCAAGATAATTGAATTCTTATATTTTTAATAAATTTTTTTATGTTTTAAGGAAAATGTGTCTACAAGTTAATTCTTTTGTCAATAGAAACATTCTCAGGAAAAATACTCCAAGAGAATCGTTTCACAAACTTATTATATACTAGGATATCAAATAACAGGAAAGTATAGATTTTAGAAAGTTAATTGAGTATAGCTTCAGGTAGGGAGCTGAGAATTGATTAATGAAAATATATTTGGGACTTTGTTTACCCATGTCTGAAAGACCCCGAACACTTTATAATTCTAATGACTACTGTATTGTTGTTAACTAATTTGACCTAAAATTATATAACCACTCTTAATTTGATTTTCTTTGCTTATAAATGGAAAGAGGGATTTATATGTTATGACATTTTTTTAAAATGATGCCAGATTTTTCACTATCACCATCACTTTCTCTGACAATATCCCCAATATTAATACAAAGAGTACATGAAACAAATATTTGAGAAAGTTTAATGCTTTACAGTAGGAATCCATATAGGAACAGGATGATTTTTACAACAGGGCAAAATGAGCTGACAAGCTGACCAGTTAACAGAGAATACTTATTAAGCAATGTTCTTTAGCAGTTTCATAAAACCCAAGCCAATATTAGAACAAAGCCATGTTCATGGGTAACTGGGAATAGAATCAGATAAGTTTAGATAATTTTATTCCCACCTTCATCAGAAATGTGATTAAATATAGTTGACATTTAGTTCATTCAGTAGCTACTAAGGGCTTTTTGTCTGCCTGACTCTGAAAAATATTAATTGCTTGACTCAGGTTCAGCCTTATGGCAGGGTTGGGAGAGAAAATAGTTTATGGTGTAAAGTAGATGCTCTCTTCTCCTAGAGTAGAGCCTAACAATACTTCCCTAACAGTGGAATACAACACATGAATAACTAGGAGGCCAACCTATTAATAACAAGGATGGAAGGATATCATATTACCATAAGTGTAATTAGCATAGAGAACTGTATAATGAGTATAATCATTTTCTAAGATTTTTTTCAGCATTCATAAGAATGAATAGTTGCAACATAGAGTACAATAACATAAGCACTGAAAGTACTTAAGAAATAAAATAATTTACTAGTTTAAGATCACAACTCACTAAACTCACTGAAGGAGACCAACAATAAAACAAGTAATTAGAGTTTACTTTCGTAATAAAGAGGGTACAATTTTCAAAACATTGCCATCCTATAAGAATGGTAAATAATCCAGTTGGACCACAGGGGAAGATGTCAATAAACAGTGCTGGAAGGTGCTGCTTGAGCTGAACCTTAAAGGACAAGAATTAGGTTTCTAGAGTAGTGGTAGAATAACATTCTGGTGAATGGTAGCAGAATAGACAAAATTGCAGAGGCATGAAGAAGCGTAGTTTTTTTGGGGGGTGGGAACTTATTTGGGAGTAATTTGCCTGGAGATGTGGCTGAGCAGATAATAAGCAAATCAATCAACTCATTCTCATCTACTTTTTCATCCATAAAACAGAGGTTACCTCTTTTATTAATTAGGGTTCTCTGAGAAACAGAACCAGTAGAGGGTATGTATGTGAGTGTGTGTGTGTGTGTGTATGTGTTTGCGTGTGTGTGCACAGAGAGTGTTATTTTTCAGGAATGGATTTACATAATCATGGAGGCTAATAAGTCCAAAATCTTGGCGGGTAGGCTAATAGGCTGGAGACCAAGGGAAGAGTTAACGTTTCACATCAAGTCTAGAGCCAATCTAGGGGCAAATTCTCTCTTTTTAAGAAGAGCTTTGCCCCTTTCCTCTTAAGGGCTTCAGCTGATTGGATGAAGTCCACCTACATTAAGAAGAGTAATCTGCACTATGCAAAGCCTGTAGACCATGGCCTAGCCAAATTGACACATAAACTTAGTCATTATTAATCCACTTCTTGTTAACTTGACATCCATATGCATTTTCTTAAAACACACTTATCTCTAAAGAAAATAACATCATACTTCTGCTTAACTTGTTTACTCTTCTCCTTGATATCCTGTAATTTAAATAGTGATGAACTGTGTAAAGTCAGTTTGTCTTACATTGTATGATTTCAGAATAAAAGAGAGAAAAAGATATTTGCTAGATAGGTAGACAGACATATACACAGACACAAGCATATTCATAAAAATAAGAAATACTCATGATAAATACAGTCCTTATATCTGTAACTTGTAATGTAGTCATAGCTGGTATTTATAACTGCTTTTTTTCCATTACACATTACACATTCTCTTTACAGTTTGCAGGCACCCCAGGTGGTTGTGGTTCTTTACCCGATTTAGGGGTGGGGATGATCCAGACCTACATCCCTGAAGGTCTGGACTTTTAGTAGTCCTGTCTGAACTGGCTTATTGTGGTCTTCCATTGACTTTAATCACAGGTCATAGTAAAACTAAGAGACACTCTAAGTGATGTCCTATATTCTAGACATGCTCTTCTTTATCTCCAGTGTGGAGTGTCAATCAAATATCCCCTTAGTGATTAACCCAACCTGAACAGTAACTCCTTTCTTTGCCTATTGATTAGATGGCAAAAGGAACCCAAAGTGGGTGGGTGGCAATCTTAACTTTCTGTTCAATGGAATCATTGTTTTGTGTTAATGGTGGAATCATTTTTCCCATTGGAACTAAGACCTCTAGGCCAGCAATGTATAAAGTCATGGAAATAAGAAGCAACTATCTCACTGGTGAGTTACTAGGGGCAATAGCAAGGGGTGCCACTCCCATTTCTATCCCTTTATTCTTGGACATGTGAATCCTGGCTATGTGAGGAAACAGTGCCATGTATTGGACACAAGTATACTGATTCAGAACATATACAGCCTCCTGGAGAATCTTGCTTCAGCCTTGCAAATTACTGTCACCTAAAATTGATACTATAACCAAGTCTTTAAAATACCATGCTACCATTCTCTCAAGTCAGATACTTCAGAATGGTGAGGAACATGTTAAGACTAAGAATTTGGGTTCATTGCTGCATTAATTTTGCTGTGAAGTGAGTTCCGTGATCTTAAGCAATGCTCTGTGGAATATCATGATAGTAGCTGAGGCATTCTGTGAATCCACAGATGGTGGCTGTGGCAAACGCATTGCATGCGAGAGTCAAATCTGTACTCAGAGTAAGTGTCTATTCCAATAGGAAAAAAAAAATATTTCCATGATAGAAGCTGAACAGTGTAATTAACTTGCTACCAGATGGCTGGATGATCATCCCTGGGGAATGGTGCCATCTCGAGGGCTCATCATGGGTCTCTGCTGCTTTCATATTGGGCACTCAGCAGTGACTCTAGCCAGGTTAGCCTTGGTGAGTGGGAGTCAACAGGCTGAGGTCATGAACTACCTCTCTCTCTGCCACCATTTTATTAATGATGGAACATAGCAGCAAAGATATATTAATTGTAGTCCATACGTGAGAAAAATATTTATCAGGTTTAATATTGAACTTTATTTTAATGATTACATACAGCATTATGAAATATACCAATGCTCACCTTTACTTTGTACGGTGCTTTCATGAAGTAATATTTGGAAACATTTATCTCATTTGTATAAATCTCACTTTGGCTTATGATGAAAGACAGTGTTTTAATTAAAACTAGCATGTTCAGAATCAGCTAATAATAAGATGTAAAATGTATGGAAAATTCTCAGAAAAAAAGAAAATGCACCAACCAACAAACACAGGCATATTTTGGTTCTTTTCAAAAGTGAAACACGGGTGGCATATTTATTACAGATTAAGCACAGCCGTCAACAGCACTGTTTTTGATCAGTGTCAAACAAACCATGATGTGTAAATAACAGGGTTATTCCATCTATCAAGTACTAATGTTCTTTCAGGCTTGTAATTATTATCTT
Organism: Sus scrofa; assembly: GCF_054392235.1. NCBI lineage: Eukaryota > Metazoa > Chordata > Mammalia > Artiodactyla > Suidae > Sus > Sus scrofa. The sequence continues at coordinate 181,687,627 of NC_139383.1, read as the reverse complement.
GAAAAGCATCAAAAAGTTGGTAGTTTTATTATGGTTTTTTAATAGTTTTTTTAAGATTTGTTTTCTGTCCTTCATATGAAGATGGACAAATAATCCTGGTCCTCTTCAATAATTGCAATTTTCTTGCTCCACTACAGCTTTAAGCCTAATAAATCAAAGATACCTTCAATAACAACAAAAAAAAAAGAGAAGATAAATACTTTCAAATTTTCTGTGTAAAAAATTCATTTAATTTGAGGGCTTTAGATGGAGCCATACATACTATACTTGTAGGTTCTACTATTTAACTTTTAGAATTCACAGTAAAAATAAACAAAAGTGGCATAACCAAGTTATCTGATGCAGTAAATCCATGGTATTCTGAAGTGCAGAAACCAGGACATATAAAACAAAGTTACTTCTGTGGCTGTTTAGAGATGATATAAAGTAATGGATGGTGATAGCATGTTCTAATGACAGACATTTAGATTGTGACATGACATAGGATCAATATAGTTGTTTTCTTATTTTATTGTATTTCAACCAAGAGAAAGTCCCTTTTTCCATTCTATTCTTTAATTTGATTGACTTGTCCCAGTTTTATTCAGAACAGCTCTTTTTTTATGGCTCTTACCTATGTCAAGAAATAATATAGACAAAACTCCCTGCCTTTGTTAGGCTTATATACTAGTGAGGAAACATAAATAAAAATACATATTACAAGTAGAGAAATGTTGTAGGATATTAGAAAACAGAATGCTGTTGGGGGAAAGTAGAATGGGCCAGTGGCTAAGAAGAATTAGGGATATATGGAGGAGGGTGGTTTGAGTAGACCTAGTTGAGAAGACAGCATTTGATTACAAGCCAATATTTGGTATTGAAAATTCCTTTTGTTGATTTCACACATGATCTCACTGATAATCACTTTTATCACAAATTTATGAAGTAAAAATGAATCCATAGTCTTAAACATAACTTCCTCTTAAGGTGGGTTTCATAATGCTTTCCATTTTTTTTTTTTTTTGGTCTTTTGTTTTTTTAGGGCCATACCTGCGGCATGTAGAGGTTCCCAGGCTAGGGGTCTAATCAGATCTGTAGCTGCCAGCCTACGCCAGAGCCACAGCAACGCCAGATCCAAGCCGCATCTGTGACCTACACCACAGCTCATGGCAATGCCGGATCCTTAACCCACTGAGCAAGGCCAGGGATCAAACCCGTGATCTCCTGGTTCCTAGTCGGATTTGTCCGCTGAGCCATGATGGGAACTCCATAATGTTTTTCTTAATGATTATTTCCCTTGTTGGCATTTAATAAGTTAAAATTTAGTTTCAAATGCCTAGCATATTTTGAGAATTATTTCTGTTTTTTTTAGGAGAAAAATTGACTACACTCTTCGAGTGTTACAGTGTTAAATTGATAGAGTGTTACCGGAAAGCTGCAGTATTTTATTGAACTTCCAATGTCTTGAAACTTCCTCAGTGGTTGTCTGAGTCAAGCCATGCCAATATCAGATTCTTTTATTTTGCTTGTTGTTGTTTTTGGTTTTTGGTTTTTGTTTCTTTTTATGGCCACTCCTGTAGCATATGGAAGTTCCTGGGCCATGGATCAAATCGGAACTGCACTTGCGGCCTGTGTCACAAAGCACAGCCATACCAGATCTGATCCATATCTGTGACCTATGTTGTAGCTTGTGGCAGTGCTGGCTCCTTAATCTACTGAGCAAAGCCAGGGATTGAGGCCATATCCTCACAGAGACAACATTGGGTCCTTAAGTGATTTAGCCACAATGGGAACTCCATGTGTATATGTGTGTATTTTCATTTTGTTTTCTTAAGTAAAATTTCCTTTTAATGATACATGATGAAAATGAGGTGCTTGTCCCTGGATTTCTAATAATTATAGTTTTTAAAGTTTAATTTGAAATAAAAGTTAAATTGTGTTCCATGAAGATCAAATTATTTTTAATGAGACTGGGAGAAATGCAAATGGCTTTTAATCCTTAAACAAAATGAGAGTTGAGTCCAGCAAACTGATTAAAGAAAGTAAGGAGTTCCCACTGTGGTGCAGTGGATTAAGAATCTAAGCACAGCAGCTCAGGTCACTATGGAGGTATAGGTTTGATCCCTGGCCTGGCACAGTGGATTAAAGGAACTCATTTTGCCACAGTTGTGGCGTGGGTTGCAGCCGTGGCTCAGATTCAATCCCCGGCCCGGAAATTCCATATACATGGGTACAGCCATAAAAAAAGAAAGACAGAGAGAAAGAAAGAAAATAACATGTTCACTTTCAGTTCTGAACTATTTGTTTTGAATTATAACCTTATATTTCTGTATTCCCGTTTATGCTATATTTGTGTGATATTAAAAGTAATATATATCAGTAAATGTCCATAAATAGTCTAAGTATCAGTGAGTACTGATACCAAAATAAACTATAAAATGTGAATTGGAAAATGGAATATAGAAAAATGTATTCAATATTTTTAATGGTTAGGCACTGTTGGAATCAAGATGAGCCAGATGAATGGGTGAGTGGAGGAGGAGAATAGAAGGTGTTATAGGTACATGTAGCAAGTGTACAAATGTACTAAGGAAAATAACATGTTAGATTCAGAATGTGTTAGTAATTTGATATGTCTGGAATAAAGGATTTTAAGGGGAGAGGATCGAAAGGAGACATTGAAAGCTAAGTAGAAACTGTAATTATATGTAAGTAAATATATATATATATACATACACATACATACACATATATATGTTTTAAAGATTGTATTGTCACTGTTTTTTATTTCAGTATTTTTATCAGTTTGAGAAATAATTGAGATACATCCCTGAATGAGTTTAAAGTGTACCACATGATGGTTTGATTTACATGTATTATGAAGTGATTACCACAGTACGTTTAGTTAACATCCATCATCTCCTATAGATTACTCTAAAAAAGCAAAAAAAAATTCTTGTAATGAAAACTCAGGATCTACTCTCTGAATTCTCCTGTTATGTCATACAGTAGTGATAACCATACTTATCATGTTAATCATCCCTAGTACTTTTTTATTTTGTAACTGGAAGATTGTACCTTTTGACCACCTTCTTCTGATTTTCCCACCCCCACCTGCTACCTCCGTAACTACAAATCTGATCTCTTTTTCTATGAGTTGGATATTTATGTGTTTTATTATTCCACATATAAGTGAGGTCATACAACATTTGGGTTTTTTTATTCTTTTTCATCTATATCCCTTTATAGTCCATCCATGTTATCACAAATGATAGAATTTCCTCTTTTGATGGCTGACTAGTATTCCTTTGTATCATACATACACCACATCTTCTTTATTCATTCATTACCTGATGGACACTTAGGTTGTTTCCATGTCTTGTCTATTGTAGATATTACTGCTGTGAACATGAGAGTACAGATATCTTTTTGACTTTGTGTTTTCATTTCTATTGGATCATTCCCAGATGTGGAATTGCTGGATCTTATGGTAGTTCTATTTTTAATTTTTAATTTTTTATTATTTATTTATTTATTGCTTTTTAGTCCCACACCTGCGGCATATGGAAGTTCCCAGGCTAGGGGGTCCCATCTGAGATGCAGTTGCCAGCCTACACCACAGTCACAGAAGCGTGGAATATGAGCCACGTCTGCGACCTATGTCATAGCTCACGGCAACGTCCAATACTTAACCCACTGAGCAAAGCCAGGGATCAAACCTGCATCCTCATGGATACTAGCCAGGTTTGTTACCACCGAACCATCATAGGAACGCCTATATTTAATTTTTTGAGGACCCTCCATAATCCTTTCCACAGTGGCTGTACTAATTTCTAAGTCTTTCTGTTAAAATGTTGGCTTTCTACATAAAGTTCCCTTTTCTCCTCACCAAAATTTATTCTCTCTTGTCTCTTTGATGATGGCCATTCTAATACGCCTGAGGTGATAGCTCATTTTGGTTTTAATTTGCATTTTCCTAATGACTAGTGATGATGAACATCTTTTCATGTATAGGCATACCTTGTTTTACTGTGCTTCACTTTGTTATTCTTCTCAGATCTTGCATTTCTTACAGATTTAAAGTTAGTGGCAACCTTGTGTTAAGCAATTCTGTCAACATCATTTTTCCCACAGTCTTTGTTCACTTTATGTCTTTATAACATGTTTTGGTAATTTCACATATATTTCAAACTTGTTCATTATTATTTGTTGTGATATCAGTGATCATTAATGTACTATTGTAAAAATATTATGACTCACTGAAAGCTCAGATGATGGTTAGCAGTTTTAAGCAATGAAGTATTTTTCATTAAGTTGTGTACATTATTTTTTAGACATAATACTACTGCACACTTAGTTACAGTATAGTATAAACATAACTTTTATACATGCACTGGGAAACCATCACATTTATATGACATACTTTATGATATTTGCTTTTACTTTCATGGTTTGGAACCAAACCCCCAATATCTCCAAGGTATTTATTTCTGTACCTATAGGACATTTATATATCTTCTTTAGAAAAATGTTCACTCTGGGTCTTTGCCTAATTTTTAATTGGATTATTTTTTTGCTATTATGTATATATTTATTGACCCATTATCAGATTTGTGGTTTGCAGTTTTTCCCATTTCATAGGTAGTCTTTTTATTTTGCTAATGACTTCTTTTGCTGCTCAGAAGCTTTTTAGTGTGATGTTGTCTACTTGTTTATTTTTTATTTTGTTGCATGTGCTTTAGGTGCAGTTTCTCAAAAATCACTTGCAAAGCCTATGTCAAGGAGCTTTATTCTAATGTTTTTTTTCTGGGAGTTTAATGTCTTACATTTAAGTCGTTAATCCATTACAGGTTAATTTTTATTAATGGTGTAAAATAGGCATCAAGTTTCATTCTTTTACATATGACTCTCCAGTGTTCCTAGCATTGTTTATTGAACAACCTGTCTTTTCTCCATTGTCAAATATCAGTTGACCATATGTGCTTGAGTTTATTTCTGGGTTCTTGATTTGGTTTTGTTGTTGTTTTTTTTTTATGCCAGTACTATATTGTTTGAATTATTATAACTTTATACTATAGCTTGAAATCAGGAAATGTGTTTCCTCCTAATTTTCTTTTTTTCAGTTTTTTTTTTTTTAATACTATTCAGCATCTTTGTAGTTACATATAAATTTTTGGAGGTTTTTTTTTCTATTTCTGTAAAAAATGTCATTGGAATCTTGATGGGACATACATTGAATCTATAGTTTTGGTGCTGTTGACATTTTAACAATTCTTCCAATTCATGAACAGATGATCTCTTCCCATTTTTTAGTGACTTCCTTGATTTTATCAGTGTCTTCTTTTTGGAGTAGAGATCTTTCACTTTCTTGGTTAAATATTTTATTGTTCTTGATGCTATTGTAAATGGGATCATTTCTTTTTTTTTCAGAAAATTCGTCTTTAGTGTAAGAAACATTGTTAATTTTGCATGTTAAATTTATACACTGAACTTTTACTGAAGTAATTGGCTTTAACAGCTTTTTTGGTTAAATCTTTAGGACTTTTTATTATATGAAGTCCATGTACTCTGAAAGTAGAGATAATTTTATTTCTTCCCTTGTAATTCTGATGCCTTTTATTTCTTTTTCTTGCCTTATTATCAGTAAGACTTCCAGTAGTAAGTTGCCTTGGTGTGCTGAAAGGGGCACCTATGTCTTATTCATAATCTTAAAGGAAAAGCTTTCAACTTTTCACCATTGAACATGTTGTTAGCAATGGGCTTGTCTTATACATCCTTTATCATATCGAGATATGTTCCTTTTGTGCCTAATTTTAAGTGTTTTTATCATGAATGAATAGTGAATTTTGTCAAATATTTTTTCTCCATCTATTGAGATGATGAACTCATTCTTTCATTCCGTAATGTGATGTATCACATTGATTGATTTGCATATATTGAAACATGAGCATCCCAGAAATAAATCCTTGATCATGGTGGATAATACTTATAATGTGATGTTGAATTTGGTTTGCTAGTATTTTGTTGGGAATTTTAACATCTTTATTCATCAGGGATATTGGCCTATAGTTTTCTGGTAGTGTCCTTGTCTGGCTGTGTTACCAGGAAAATGCTGGCCTTATAAAATAAGCTTGGGAGTGTTCTCTTCTCTGTTTTTTGGAAGATTTTTAGAAGGATTGGTATTAATTGTTTTTTAAATATGTGGTAAAATTCACAAAGCCGTATGGTCCTGGGATTTTCTTCATTGAGAGATTTTTGATTACTGACTCAGTCTTCTTAATAGTAATTAGGCTATTCAGATTTTCTATTTGTTATTGCTTCAGTTTTGATAGATTGTATGTTTCTAAGAATTTTTTGGTTTCTTCTAGGTTGCCCAGTTTGTTGGTGTATGGCTTTTTCTTGGTAGCCTATTATTCTTGTACTTCTATGATATCAATTGCAGTGTTCCCTTTTCCATTATAATTTTGTTGATTTCAGTCTTTTTTCCCCTGGTTTAGTGTAGCTAAGGGTTTGACACTTTGGTTTAATCTTTTGAAGGGACCAACTCTTAGTTTGGTTGATCTTTTGTACTGTTTTACTGTTATTTATTTCAGCCCTAATCTTTATTATTTCCTTCCTTTGGCTAATTTGGAGCTAAATTTGTTCTCTTTTTCTAGTCCCTTATGCTGTATAGGGTCCTTTCTTTGGGATCTTTCTTGCTTCTTAGTGTAGGCCATGAAGTTTATTGCCATGAACTTTCCTCTTAGAACTGTTTTTGCTGCATCCCATAAGTCTGGTATTTTGTGTTTCCATTTATGTATATCTCAAACTTTTTAAATTTCCCTTTTAATTTCTTTTTTAGTTCATTGTTCAAAAGAATATTGTTTAATTTTTATTTATTTGTGAATTATACAGTTTTCCTCTTGTTATTAATTTAATCAGAGAAGCTACTTGGTATGATTTCAGTCTTCTTGATTTGCTAAGACTTGTTTTGTAGCCTTTAGTCTATCCTAGAAAATATTGTATGTGTACTTGAGAATAATATGTATTCTGTTGTTGCTGGATAAACTGTTCCATATGTCATTTAGGTTCGTTTGGTCTGTATGTCATTTCCATTTTGGTTATTCAAATCTGCTATTTCCTTATTGGCTTTGTCTGGATAACATATCTGTAATTAAGAATGGGAATTAAAGTATCCAGCTGTTATTGTATTGCTGTTTATTTCTCATTTGAGCTCTGTTAGACTTTGCTTTATATATTTAGATGCACCTATGTTTGGTGTATAGATATTTACAACTGTTATATCTCCTGTATGGATTGACCCCTTATAAGATAATGATATTCTTTGTCTTTGTTTACTAATTTTTTTTTATTTTCTTATTGGTTGGCCCTGTAGCATGAATAAGTTCTAAGACCAGGGAACAAACCTAAACCACAGCAGCAACCCAGGCAACAGCCATGATAACACTGGATCCCTTAACTGCTAGGCCACTAAGGAACTCTTTGTTTTCTATTTGTCCTTTAAATTTAGATACAAGTGTGGCTACCCATGCCATTTGTTTGTTTGCTTTGGTTACCATTTGCTTAAAGTGTCTTTTTCCTTCCATTGTAGGTATGTGTATCTTTAAAGTCAGTCTCTTACAGACAGAATATTGTCAGGTCCTGTTTTTAATCTAATCAGCTATTCTTTGTCTTTCAATTGAAGAATTTAATCCATTTATGTTTGAACTAATTATTCAGAAGAAAGATTTTACAGTCATCTTTTTGTTCCTTGTTTTCTAGTTGTTTTATTGATCCATTGTTCCTTGTTTCTTATCCTACTGTATTTTTTTCATGTTTTGATATCTTTTGGAATCATTATCCCTTGACTTCTTTATCATGTTCTTTTGTGTAACAGCTTCACGCTTTTCTTATGTGGTTACCATGAAGCTTATGTGAGATAACTTGATATAACAATTTCAATGAAATAACACCCAATTTTAAGTTGGCCTAACTTCAATAGCATTACTAAACTTTACACTTTTACTTCTCACATTTTATGTTATTGCTGTTACAATTTACATATTTTAATATTGTGAACTAATAACAGCCATTATCATATTACAGAATCCAACTTTGACTGTGTATTTACCATTACCTATGAATTTTACACTACCACTTTATGTCTATGATGTTAATTACTGTCTTTTTACTTCAACTTAAAGAATTCCCTTTAGTAGTTCTTATAAGGCAAGTCTAGTTGTAATGAATTCTCTCCAGCTTTTGTTCGTTCAGGAAATTCTTTATCCCTCCTTTATCTCAGAATATAGAATTTTTGCTTGACAGTTTTTTCTTTCAATATGTGAATATGTCAGTCAATTTGCTCATCGCCCAGAAAGTTTATGTTGAGAAATCTGCCAGTAATCTTTTGGAGATTCCTTTGTATTAAATGTGTGTCTGTCTGTCTCTTTTTTCTCTTGCTGCTTTCAACATTTCATTCTTTGACTTTTGACAATTATGTGTCTTGGGGTAGCCCTATTCAGGTTCAACCTATTTAGGGTCTTTTGTGGCTCATGGATCTGGATTCTTAAAGTCTATTTTGTTTGATATTAGTATAGCTACTGTAGCTACCCCTAATTTTTTGGTAACCATTTAAAAATGTCTTTTTTTAGTTTAAATTTTATTTAAACATTCTATAAGAGAAGAAACCTCCATTTCTCTTCTCCAGTTTTGCATATTTCCAGCCAATTAAACTATAATTATTGCTTTAATTATAGTTTCTGTATCTTTCTCTTCTCTTTTTGGAATTATCATAATGTAAATGTTGTTTCTTTATTGTGTCCTGTATATCCTGCAGGTTTTCTTTACTGATTTTCATTGTTTTTTTTTTTTTTTTCTTTTTGTACATCTGACTAGAAAATCTAAATGCCTCATTCTCCAGGTCACTGATTGTTTCATCTGCATTGTTGAGTCTACTTTTGAAAGTCTGTATTGGATTATTCACTGATTATATTTTTCAACTCTAGGATTTATTTTTGGTTGTATTTTATGATGTCCACCTCTTCATCCAATTTATCATTTTGTTAATGCATTATTTTTCTGTTTTTTCTTAGTTGTAAGTATGTTTTTATAGTTCATCAAACTTCCTAAAGAGGATTATTTTGAATTCTTTGACAGTTCATAGATCTCCATTTCTTTAATGTCAGTAACTAAAGCTTTATTGATTTCCTTTGGTAGTATCCTATTTAACTGATTTTTCATTATCCTTGATTCTTTATATTGGTGTCTGCACATTTTGATAATCAGGCTCCTCTTTCCAAATTTATAGGTTTGCTTTGACAGAGATAGATGTTTATTAATCACCTCAGTTTGGGTTTCTGAGTGTGTCTGTTGATAATGGCAGGCCCCACTTTCCCAAGAATATTATGATCTAATTTTGATGAGCACACTGAGCTCTGAGGTAAGAATGGGGGAATATGTCAGTCACTGTTAATGACTGTATAGGACTGCTGACTTGGTTCCATACCAAAATAAAGCTATAGGTTGGACTCCATAGTGGCTTGTATTCTCAGGTCAGGTTTACTAGACGGTTGGGACTTTGTACTATCTTCTGTAATAGCTGAGGCTATGAATTAACTTTCCTGGCTTGGCAGAACAGCAGGATGGGACTCTGGGCCTATACTGCTTCTTAGGGAAACTGAATCAGTCAAGAGTGTACTGCATACCCTGGTCAGATGAGGCTATCGGTTTTGCTCTGCAGATAGAGAGCCCTGGGCCTTACTTTCAGTTCAAGTGCCAGTGTAAGCAGAACTGTTGCATGGGCTATGCAGCTTCCCATGTGTTATGGTTATGTTCCCTGGTTGGACATGCTAAAAGCTGTGTTCAGCAATGAGTTAGGATACAATTAGTTTCCCTGCCCAGGCACAGTTGGAGAAACAGCTCTAAAGTTTGTTAAACTCTTTGTTGCCTTAACTCAAGCTGACCATCACTTTAGGTTCCCTGGTACATCCCTGGATTTGCTCTGCAGATGGTTGGCTCTACCTTCCCACTTGTTGCCTTGAGTGTTGCTGGCTTATGGAGCTCCCAGATGTCTTGCCATCCCTTCTGGTCTGGTGGAGTTGGGAGACATTCTTCACAGCAGGTGTGGCTTTGTATTAGTTCCCATGCCTGAGTAGAAGAGGGAGGGCCCTCCAGATCTGTCTCAATTTTTCCCAACCAAGCTTTTCATTTGGGAGGGATCAGGAGCTACCCTCAGCCTTGGCTATGAAATTAATCCCCTACTTGGATCCAAGTAACAAGGGAAGTCTTTATAGTTGGTACTGGCTTTGTTCTGGGACGATCAGTTCTGAATGCCCACCTCTTGGCTTGAGCTTCATTGGTTACATGGCTAGCCCTTCTAGTCCAGTGGGGCCCTGGAATTCACAGTGGAATTTAATGTAGAGGGTGTACTCCATATATTTCCCAATTTTTTCAAGCAGGTTTTGGTAGGAGGGGATGGGGAGTTACTTTCAGCCTGACTATGAATTAATTTCCCTGCCTAGGCATAGCAATGGAAATTTCCACACTTGCTACTGGCTTTAGTTGTTATTTTAAGTAAAAATCAATAAACAGTGTTTATTATTTTCTACTGAACTAAACAATGTGAGAACCCATAGTCCAAAACACCAAAAGGTATTTCAGAATAATTTTGTCATTTAGATAAATACCTAAATATATTGTGGTTCTACTCTCACTAATCTTTAATCATTCTTAATCTTTTTGTCTTTATAACTTCACAAAGTGAAAACCTTAAAGACATCTTTACCACATTGTTGGTCTAAAACAGAACAAAACAGTGTTTTAGATTATTACCTAATATTGTAATTTTACTATGGGTTAAAATACATTCAGTCATTTAAAACTCTACATGGTTCTTGGCCAGAGAACTCAGTGTGCCACAGAGAAGCCAAAAGAAAAAAAAAATATGTAAATGACTTTTGCTCCTTTGCAGCAATCTTTGAGAAGTAAGGAAAAACTCTTCTTTCAGTTTACAAGATCCTTATTTTCTTAAATGCCAGTTCAGATTCCATAAGCATACAGAGAGAAAGCAACACACTCTGTAGCACTGTTTTTTGTTGTTGTTGTTTTTTTTTTTTTTTTTTTTTTTTTTTTTGTCTTCTTAGGATGACACTCAAGGCAAATGGAGGTTCCAGCATAGTTCTTAACCATGCAGTCCTTAAAAGGTGAATCCAGTAATTTTTAAAAATTTTCCTCATTCATTATTTTGCTTCCTTACAATCTAAATTTGATAGAACTAGGGTTCTCTATCTTTTACAGAGATTCTAGTCATGCAAGTGGATGCCACAGTAATCATTATTATAAACAGATATGTCTACATATAACTCAAAACATATTCCAATTAGATTCATCATGTTTTATTTACAAGATTTCTAATTATTACTTATTAGATTACTAATATATAATTGATATTAGAGCACTAGCACATATTACAACTTTCAGTATGAGAGTAAACTACTACAGAGAACTGTGGTTCATGCACTTATAAGACACAGATGGTCATTTTCAGATGTTGTCATACTGCATTGTGTCAGCAGTATTTGATGTAGAGTGTCACTTCTTCCAGAAACCACTTTCTTCATTTGCCTGCTAAGATATCTTATCTTTCTTTTCTTCTTTTATCACTGGCCTTTTCCTGTTTCCTTCCTCCCTTCCTTCCTTTCTCTCTCTCTCTTTTTTTCATAAGGAGTTCTTGGGGAGGGATCGGGTCCATGCCTATGCGACCTATGCCACAGCTATAGCAGCACTGGATCCTTAACCCACAGTGCAGGGTGGTGGGTTGACCCTTCATCCTGGTGCTTCAGAGATGCGGCCAACGCTGTTGCACCTCAGTGGGAACTCCTCACTGGCCTCTTTTTTTTTTTTTTTTTCATTCTCTTCAAATTCCTTCTTTCCGTCTAAATGTAATCTGACTACACTCAATCCCTAGGTGAATTAATCCTGTTTCATGGTTTTAAGTCCTATCCACATGCTCCTTACTACCAAAGTTATGTCTAAAACTAGGTCCTCTTGCGTGAACTCTAGATTCATCCATCACTGATGTCTTCACTTGTATATATAACAGACATCTGAAATTAATCACAATTAAAACACTTTGCACACTTATATTGCTGCCAACTTGGTTCAGACACACCTAATCTCTCACCTGCATTTTTGCACTTTCCTTGTGATGGTTTTCTTTGTTCCACTATGTCTGACTTAATCTCTTGCTTCTTTTGCTTTCTCTCTCCACCCACACTTTTCTCCTTGTCATTTTTCTTTTTTATTTAAACATATCTAATTAATTCTTTCTTCAGAATTTTGCTCTTGTTTTTCTACCTGGCACACTCTCCCATGGCTATCTTCATGGAACTCTCCCTTTCCTCTTGTAAGCCTTTTCTTAAATGTCAAATATTTTGTTAACCCTATCCTGACCACACCATTCCTCCAACCTCTACCTGTGAGGATCCTTCTAAAAAGAGACATGACTACTTGATGAATATACCTCATTCTGTACCTTTTGTTTATTTAATTTTTGTTTACTTTTTTCTTTTATTTTTCTTATTTTCAAACACTTGTATCAAGGACTGACTTCCAGTAGATCACAGTGAGGGAGCTGCTCTGCTATGTACAAAACCCCCACCCAGAAGCAGGTCATCTATGAATAGCTTAGCACCAGATTCCCCATGAACATACAGTTTGTGATGGGCAAGGGGGCTGCTGTGTTTTATAGCCCCACCCCATTTTATAATTATACAATTTCTAAATAAGAATATAAATCAATAATAAAATCTTCAACAGTGGAAAATATACATATCTATACTTTCCAATTTTGTGACATGAAAGTTACATGCTTTTATCTTTCTTTAAAATTGAGTGGAATGTGTTCACAAGATTTCAGATACATCTCATTTTCCACAAACAATTTGTTTTTGTTCATTTCCTTTTGCAATTTCATTAACATTTAATAAAATATGTTATGCAGAAGTACTCAAACTGGTAATTTTCCAAAAGATTGTGTCTATGAAGCAGAACACACACTAAAGGTAAGAAAATGGATTATGGAGTTCCCATCATGGCTCAGCAGAAATGAATCTGACTACTATCCATGAGGACTCAGGTTCGATCCCTGGCATTGCTCAGTGGGTTAAGGATCCAGTGTTGCTGTGAGCTGTGGTATAGGTTGCAGATGCTGCTCAGATCTGGCATTGCTGTGGCTGTGGTGAGGGTCAGTGGATACAGATCTAATTTGACCCCTAACCTGGGAACTTCCATATGCCACGAGCATGGACCTAAAGAGACAAAAAAAAAAAAAAAAAAAAAAAAAAAAAAAAAAAAAAAAGAAGAAGAAGAAGAAGAAATAAATTGGTTTATAAAGAATATTTCAAGACATAGAGTAAATTATGTCATTTTTGGTTCATTTTATGTAAATTGTATTCCTTTTTTTTTGCCTTTTATACAATTTCTAGGGCCGCTTCTGCAGAGTCCCAGGCTAGGGGTCTAATCGGAGCTGTAGCTGCCGGTCTATACCAGAGCCACAGCAACGCTGGATCCAAGCTACATCTGCAACCTACACCACAGCTCATGGCAACGCCTGATCCTTAACCCACTGAGCAAGACCAGGGATCGAACCCACAACCTCATGGTTCCTAGTCGGATTCGTTAACCACTGAGCCATGATGGGAACTCCTGTAAATTATATTCCTGATAAATATCTTCTTTGTCATTTTTTCCCTAATATTTAATATTAACTAGTTACTTAGATGTATACAAATGTATTGTTAAATGGACAGATATGTTTTTTTTTTAAAGGGATGACATCAAACACTTCTCCAAAAGAATTTATTCTCAGTAAGACAGTTATGGAAAATCTGAGGACCATCAATATCCTGTATAAGATGATTCATTTTAATTATTTGATTCATAAAACATAGAAATCTTTTTCTGAGAAGTCCAGTTCATTCTTGACACACTATTTCCATTGTTACTCTGTTTTCTGCTTTCCAATATAATAGTACAAAATATATCTAGCTTTATTACTGTTGTAGTGTTTAAAATAATAGCTAGATCTGTGAACTTTCTTATGGATGTCTGTGAGTTTTTAATTGATGGCTGCTGAGTAATTCTGAAATATTGCATATTATATTTAATGATAAAACTCTTAGGAATTAGAAAAACATCAAGATATTTTAGACACCTGACAATTATACTAGTTGAGGGGATATCTGTCCCCTGGGATTCTACAAATTGTGAGCACTTATGTAATTCCTATAAATTTACATTAGATTCTGATAAACTTCTATTCTAAAAAATTAGTTAAAAGCATTAAGTTAAAGTAATCCAATAGTGAGATTTTAATCTCTATGTTGCAAGTCGAACAAACAATTTAAATATACATCTTTTGTACAAGTTTCTTAAGATTTTTCAAGTAAAATGTTGTGATCTGTTTCAAATCATCCTGAATCTGGTTCTATCCTCAACAAAGAGTAAAGCCCTACGCTGTCCTAGATATTTTCTACATCATTATTGTTCAGTGTGTCTTTTTTTCTTTCTTTTTTTATTTAATGATTTTTATTTTTTTTCCATTATAGATGGTTTACAGTGCTCTGCCAATTTTCTCCTATACAGCAAGGTGACCCATTCACACAGAAACATATACATTCTTTTTTCTCACATTATCATGCTCCATCATAAGTGACTACACAGTTCCCAGTGCTATACAGCAGGATCTCATTGCTTATCCATTCCAAAGGCAATAGTTCACATGTATTAACCCCAGATTCCCAGTCCATCCCACTCCCTCCCCCTCCCCCTTGGCAATCACAAGTCTGTTTGCCATGACCCTGATTTTCTTTTCATTGGAAAGGTTCATTGGTGCCATATATTAGATTCCAGATATGTGATATCATACTGTATTTGTCTTTCTCTTTATGATGTACTTAGTATGAGAGTCTCTACTTCCATCCATGTTGATGCAAATGACATTATTTTGTTCTTTTTTATGGCTGAGTAGTATTCCATTATGTGTACATACCATTTCTTCTTAATCCATTCATCTCTAGGACATTTAGGTTGTTCAATACCTCAACTATTTTGAATAGTGCTGCAGTGAACATACCAGTGCATGTGTCTTTTTCAATAAAAGTTTCATCCCAGAGTGGGAGTCCTGGGTCTTATGGTAGTTCTATATTGAGTTTTCTAAGGTAAATCCATACTGTTTTCCATAGTGGTTGTACCAACTTATTCCCACCAATGGTGCAGGAGAGTTCCCTTTTCTCCACAGCCCCTCCAGCATTTGTTATTTGTGGACTTATTGATGACACCCATTCTGACTGGTGTGAGGTATTACCTCATAGTAGTTTTAATTTGCATTTCTCTAATAATCAGTGAATGTTGAGCATTTTATCATGTGCTTGTTGGCCATTTGTGTATCTTCTATGGAGAAATGTCTCTTCAGGACTTTTGCCGATTTTTCAACTGGGTTGTTGCCTTTTTAGCTGTTGAGTTGTATAAGTTTGTATATATTAGAGATTAAGCCCTTGTCACTTACATCATTTGAAACTAGGTTCTTCCATTCTGTAAGTTGTCTTTTTGTTTTCCTTTGCTGTGCAAAAGCTTGTCAGCTTGAGTAGGTTCCATTGGTTTATTTTTGCTTTTATTTCTGTTGCTTTGGGGGAGTCTTACCTGAGGACACATTTGTAAGGTAGATGTCAGAGAATGTTTTGTCTATGTTCCCTTCCAGGAGTTTGATGATGTCTTGTCTTATAAAGTCTTTAAGCCATTTTGAGTTTATTTTCATGCATGGTATGAGGTGTGTTTGAGTTTCATTGATTTACGTGCACTGTCCTGTGTTCCCAGCAAAACTTGCTAAAAAGACTGTCTTTTTCCAGTTTATATTCTTGCCTCCTTTGTCAAAGATTAATTGACAATAGGTGTCAGGGTTTATTTCTGGGTTCTCTATTCTGTGCCATTGGTCTTTATGTCTCTTTTTGTACCAGTACCACACTGTCTTGATGACTGTGGCTTTGTAATATTGCCTGAAGTCTGGGAGAGTTATGCCTCCTGCTTGGTTTTTGTTCCTCAGGATTGCTTTGGCAGTTCTGGGTCTTTTGTGGTTACATATACATTTTTGGATTGCTTGTTCTAGTTCTGTGAAAAATGTTATGGTTAATTTGATAGGGATTGCATTGAATCTCTAGATTGCTTTGAGTAGTGTGGCCATTTTTATGATATTAATTTTTCCAACCCAGGAGCATGGAATATCTTTCCATTTCTTTACATCTTCTTTAATTTCCTTGATTAATGTTTTACAGTTCTCAGCATATAAGTCTTTTACCTCCTCAGTCAGGTTTATTCCCAGGTATTTGGATTTTTTGGGGTGCAATTTTAAAAGGTATTGTATTTTTATATTCCTTTTCTAATATTTCATTGTTAGTATGCAGAAAAGTTACTGATTTCTGAATATTAATCTTATATCCTGCTACATTGTCGAATTTGTTGACCAGTTCATTTCGTTTTTGGGTTGAGTCCTTGGGGTTTTCTGTATATAGTATCATGTTATCTGCATACAGTGACAATTTTACTTCTTTTCTTTCAATTTAGATAACTTTTATTTCCTTTGTTTGTCTGATTGCTGTGGCTCGGACTTCCAATGCTATGTTGAATAACAGTGGTGAGAGTGGGCATCGTTGTCTTGTTCCAGATTTTAGTGGAAAGGCTTTTAGCTTTTCTCCATTGAGTATTGTATTTGCTGTGGGTTTGTCTTAAATACTTTGATTATTTAAGGAATGTTCCCTCTATAGCCACTTTGGTAAGTTTTGATCCTGAATAGATGTTGGACTTTTCAAATGCTTTTTCTGCATCTATTGAGGTGATCATGTGGTTTTTGACTTTTCTTTTGTTAATGTGGTGTATGACATTGATAGATTTGCATACGTTGGACCATCCTTGTGAACCTGGGATGAATCCCACTTGGTCGTGGTGTTTGATCTTTTCTGTATGTTGCTGGATTTGGTTGGGAAAAGTTTTTTTGAGATATTTCCTGTCTACATTCATATAAGATATTGGCCTATAGTTTTCTTTTTTGGTAGTTTTATATTTGTCTGGTTTTAGTATTAGGGTGATGGTGGTGTCATAGAATGTCTTTGGGATTGTTCCTTCATCTTCATCCTTTTGGAAAAGTTTAAGGAGGATGGGTATAACTTCCTCTTTGTATGCTTGCTAGAATTCACCTCTGAAGCAATCTGATCCTAGATTTTTATAGGATAAAAAAAAAGGATTGTTTTTATGATATTCATTTTCATTGCTAGGGATTGGTCTGTTCATTTGAACTATTCTTAATTCAGCTTTGGCAGGCTATAAGTCTCTAGAAAGTTGTCCTTTCTTCTAGGTTGTCAAATTTTTTGGCATACAGTGGTTCATAGTATTCTGTCATGGTTTTTTGTTATTTCTGTAGTATCTGTTGTGACTTACTCTTTTTCATTTCTCATTTTGTTTATTTGGGTGTTTTCTCTCCTCTTCTTGGTGCGTCTGGCCAGAAGTCTGTCAATTTTGTTTACCTTATTAAAGAACCAGCTTTTTGTTTTATTGATTTTTTCTATTGTTTTTTGAATCTCTATTTTACTGATTTCTTCTCTGATCTTTATGATTTCCTTCCTTCAACTGACTTTAGGTTTTGCTTGTTCTTTTTCTAATTCATTTAGATGATGAATTAAGTTGTAAATTTGAGATTTTTCTTTTTTTTTTGAGGAAGGCCTGTATTGCTATGAATTTCCCTCTGAGCACTTCTTTTGTGGCATCCCATAGATTTCAAATGGTTGTGTCTTCATCATCATTTGTCTCAAAGTATTTTGTAATTTCTTTCTTGATTTTCTCATTGACCTCTGGTTTTTTAGTAGCATGTTGTTTAGTCTTTTTGTAGTTAGTTTTTTCTCATTTCTTTTCCTGTGGTTGATTTCTATAGAAGTTTCATGCCATTATGGTCAGAGAAGATTCTTGAAATAATTTCTATACTCTTAAATTTGTTGAGGTTAGCTTTTTGTGCTCAATATGTGATCAACTCTTGAAAATGTTCCATGTGCACTTGAGAACAATGTATATTCTGAATTTTTGGATGTAATATCCTGAAAATGTCAATTAAGTCTAACTTTTCTATTTTGTCATTTAGGATTTCTGTTGCCTTATTGACTTTCTATGTAGAGGATCTGTCCATTGATCTGAGTGGGCAGTGTGTCTTTGAGTAGGAGTAGTATGAGAGGCAGTTGTTTATAAAGATAGAAATCCCTCTCCCCAAAGATGCATGAGACCTAAGAAGAATATTGTGAAGGAATTTCTGTCCTTCCATTTACCATGTGTATTTCCCTTAGTGTCACTTTTTTTCTTGTAAAATATATATCTCTTTTCCAGTCTTTTCGGCTATAACATGATCCCAAGGTTATATTTACTAATTTGTTATTCTCAGCTGAGATATCTGAGGATGGGATAGAGTAATTAATTTTTTTTCAAATCTAATATAAGGTATATTACTATCTTTACTCCAAGACTATCTGGAATTCTAGTACTGACTCCTAGGCATGGTACATAGACGGATTGAGCTATCTAGTAATTTATATTATGCTGTTTAAAGTTCAAAACTCTCCTTCTGATATTCATAACCAGTTTTTTTCCATTATTTGCCAGTGTGTAGATTGAGGATTTACACTTGGTTTAAGTGTTATGCAGATTAACTTCACTAGGTGATCTGTAGTGCGTAAAGAACCAGACTGTTATGAAA
Source organism: Sus scrofa (assembly GCF_054392235.1). Classification (NCBI taxonomy): domain Eukaryota; kingdom Metazoa; phylum Chordata; class Mammalia; order Artiodactyla; family Suidae; genus Sus; species Sus scrofa. The sequence goes on along the minus strand of NC_139383.1, from coordinate 181,668,882 downwards.
TTTTTTCTCCACGTTCTGCTGAAATGAAGATTCTAATAGATCATAATCTGTTAACCACAAGAATGGTAAAACAAAACAAACTAAACTTTGCATGACCAATGATATAATTCAAATATACATAAACCCAAAATTGATAATCTGTAAGGAGAAAATGAATAAATTTATGACTAGCATAGAAGACTGAGTGATAATATATATCACTCAGTAAGGCATAAAAAGCACATTAAAATTGAAATCAGTATATATCTGAATTAAACAATTTGAATATCAAACTTGACCTGGCGACATTTAGGATTATATTTAATACCTAGAGAATGTGTCCATTTTTGTTTTCATTCACACATTATACTTTTATTTTTAACTTAAAAAATTTATTATAGTTGCTTTACAATGTGCTAATTTCTGCTGCAGTGCAAAGTGAATTAGTTATACACATATATACATTCTTGTTAAAAAAATATTCCTTTCCGTTATGGCTTATCATAGCAGATTGGATACAGTTGCCTGTGTTATACATTAGGACCTCATTGCTTATCCATTCTAAATGTAATAGTTTGCATCTCCTATCCCCTTAATTCCATTCCATCCCTCTCCCTACCCACTCCTCCTTGGAGTTTGTTTCTGTTTTGTACATAGGTCCATTTGTGCCATATTTTAGACAACACATATAAGTGATATATGGTATTTGTCTTTCTCTTTCTGACTTACTTCACTTAGTACAAGAATCTCTAGTTCTATCCATCCTGCTGCAAATGGCATTATTTCCTTCTTTTTTATGGCTGAGTAATTTTTCATTGTATATATCTACCACATCTTTTTAATCCATTCATCTGTCAGTGGACGTTTAGGTTGTTTCCATGTCCTGGCTATTGTGAATAGTGCTGCAATGAACATAGGGGTGCATGTATATTTTTCAATTATAGTTTTTATTGGATAGAGGCCAAGGAGTGGGCTTGGTGGATCATGTGGTAATTCTGTTTTTAGTTTTCTTAGGAATATCCATAGTGTTTTCTACAGTGGTTGCACTAACATACATTCCCACCAACAACATAGAGTGGTTCCCTTTCCTCCACACCTTTTCCAACAGTTTGTTATTTGTGTAGTTTTTAATGATGGCCAGTCTCACTAGTGTGAGTTGATACATCATCATACTTTTGAGTGGCATTTCTCTAATAATTAGTAATTTTGAGCATCTTTTCATGTGTCTACTTTTCATCCGTAGGTTTTCTTTTGAGAAACATCTGTTTAGGTCTTCTCATTTTTCAGTTGGATTGTTTGTTCTTTTGTTTCCTTTTACAAGTTGTTTTTGTATTTTGGAGATTTAACTCTTGTCAGTTTCATCATCTGAAACTATTTTCTCATATATTTTGTCATATTATTATTATTATTATTATTATTATTATTATTCCTCCTTTGCTGTGCAAAAGCTTGTAAGTTTGATTGGATCCCATTCATTTATTTTTGTTTTTATTTCAATTGCCTTGGGTGACTGTCCTAATAAAACAATTGTACAGTTTATGCCAGAGAATGTTCTGCTTATGTTCTCTTCTAGAAATTGTATGGTATCATGTCTTATGTTTAAGTCTTTAAGACATTTTGAGTTTATTTTGTGCATGATGTGAGGGTGTGTTATATGCAGCTGTCCAGTTTTCCCAGCACCATTTTCTGAAGAGACTGTCTTTTTCTCATTTTATATTTTTGCTCCCCTTGTTGCATATTAATTTTCAGGTGTGTGGATTTGTTTCTGGGCTATTTTGTTCTGTTGATTCCTATGTCTGCTTATGTCCCAGTACCACACTGTTTTGATTACTGTAACTTTGTAGTATTTTCTGAAGTCTGGGAGTTATGCCTCCTCCTTTATTTGCCCCCCCCCCCCTGGATTATTTTGACAATTTTTTGTCTTTTATGATTCTGTAAAAATTTTTGAATTATTCTAGTTCTGTAAAAACATATCTTGGGTAATTTGACAGGGATTACATTAAATCTGTAGATTGCTTTATGTAGTGTGACCATTTTCACAATTTTGATTCTTCCAATCCAGGAGCATGGGATGTCTTTTCATTTCTTTAAATCCTCTTTAATTATTTCCTGTATTAATTTTTTTTATAATTCTCAGCATGTAATTCTTTCACCTCCTTAGTCAGGTTTATTCCTAGGTATTTTTATTCTTTTGAATAATTTGAAAATGTGTTTTCCATATTCTCTTTCTGTTATTTCATTGTTAGTCTAAAGGAATGCAATTGAATTCTGAATATTAATCTTGTGTCCTGCTACTCTGCTGAATTCATTTATCAGACTGAGTAGTTTTTGTGCAGAGTCCTTAGAATTTTCCATATATAGTATCTTGTCATCTGCATATAGTGACAGTTTTACTTTTTCACTTCCAATTTGAATACCTTTTATTTCTTTTTCTTTTCTTATTGCTATGGCTAGGACTTCCAGTACTATATTGAATAGCAGTGGCATAAGTGTGCATCTTTGTCTTGTTCCAGAGTTTAGTAGGAAGGCTTTTACCTTTTCACTGTTGAGTATTATATTTGTTGTGGGCTTCTCATAAATGACTTTTATTATGCTGATATATGTTTCCTCAATATCCACTTTGGTAAGTTTTTATCATGAATGTATGTTGAGTTTTGTCAGCTGCTTTTTCTGCATCTATTGAGATGATTTGTGTTGTTTTGGATGTTTGTTAACGTGCTGTATTACATTGATTGATTGCATATGTTGAACCATCCTTGTGAACTTGGGATGAATCCCACTTGGTCATTGTGTATGATCTTTTTTATGTGTTGTTAGATTGCTTTCTAATAGTTTATTATATTCATCAAAGGTATTGGCTTATAATTTTCTTTTTTTGCATGGTATCTTTCTCTGGATTTAATATTAAAGTGTCGGTGGCTTCATAGAATGTCTTTGGGAGTGTTCCCTCTTCTTCAGCCTTTTGTAAGAGTTTGAAGGATCAGTATAAGTTCTTTGTATGTTTTTTAGAATTTGCCTGTAAAGCCATTTGGTCCTGGACATTTACTTGTATGAAGTTTTTAAATTATAGATTCTATGTCACTTGTACTGAGTAGTCTGTACAAATTATATATTTCTTCTTGATTCAGTGTTGGTGGGCTGTATGTTTTAGAAAGTTGTCCATTTCTTTTATTGTCAAATTGTTGGCATATAGTTGTTCATGGTATTTTGTATGTTTGTTTGTTTGTATTTCTGTGGTATTGATTGGGATTTCTCCTTTTTCATTTCTAATTTTATTTGCTTTCTCTTTTCTTCTTGTTGACTCTGCCCATAAATTTGTCAGTCTTGTTTATCTTACCCTTTCAAAGAACCAGCTTTTAGCTTTAATTCTTTCTATTTTTTAACCTCTATTTTATTTCTTTTGTCTTAAGTTTTTATTATTTCCTTCCTTCTGCTGACTTTAGGTTTTATTTATTCCTCTTTTTCTGATCTTTAAGGTTGTATGTTATGTTGGTTGAGATTTTTCTTGTTTTTTGAGAAAGAACTATATTGCTATGAACTCCTTCTAAGAACTGCTTTTGTGGCATTATGTATATTTTTGTATTTTTCTGTTTTCATTGTCGTTTGTATCAAGATTTTTTTTTTAATTTCCTTTTTGGTTTCCTTGCTGGCTGACCTATTGGTTTTTTAACAGCATGCTGTTTGGCTCCATGTCATCATTTTTTTTCCTCATTTCTTTTCCTTTGGTTTACTTTTATTGCATGCCATTGTGTTCTGAGAAGATGCTTGAAATAATTTCTGTACTTCTAAATTTGTTGAGGTTGGTTTTGTGCCACAGTGTGTTGTCAGTCCTAGAAAAGTTCAATGTAGATTTGAAAAGAATGCGTATTTGTTGTTGTTGTTGTTCTTATTCTTGTTGTTGCTGCTGTTGCTTGGATGTAATGGCCTGAAATATCAACTAAGTCTGTTCTTTTGTATCATTTAGGATCTCTGTTACCTTGTTGATTTTTCTCTGTAGATTTGTTCATTGATGTGAGTGGGGTGTTAAAGTCTTCTACTAATGTTATATCCCCATAAATTTCTCCCTTTATATCTGTTAGTGTTTGTTTTATGTGTTTGGGTGCTCCCATATCAGGGGCACACATGTTGATGAGAGTAAAATAGCCTTCTTGTATTGATCCTTTCATCATTATATGGTATCCATCCTTCTTTATCTTTTTTATGGCCTTTGTTTTAAACTCTGTTTTGTCTGAGTATTGTGACTCCTGCTTTATTTTAATTTTGATTTGTAAGAAATGTTTTTCCATCTCCTCACTTTCAATCTATGTTTGTACTTTGCCCTATTGGGTCTATTGTAGGCAACACATTGTAGGCTTTTGTTTTTTTTATCCAGACTGACACTTTATGTTTTTTGATTGTAACATTTGGGCCATTGACACTTAAGGCATTTTTTTTTCTTTTTCATTTTAGGGCCATACCTGCAGCATATGGAAGTTCCCAGGCTGGAGTTTGATTCAGAGCTGCAGCTACTGGCCTACACCATAGCCACGGCAACACCAGATCTGGGCCATGTCTGTGACCTACACCACAGCTCACAGCAATGCCAGATCCTTAACCCACTGAGCATCAAGGCCAGGGATCAAATTCACATCCTCATGGATAGTAGTTGGGTTAATTACACTGAGCCAAAATAAGAACCCCTTAAGACAAATATTGATACATGTTTATTTATTGCGGTTATTTTTTCTTTTTTGCTGCCCTTCAGCACTTGGAGTTCCTGGGCCAGAGATCAGATCCAAGCCACAGTTGTGATCTGCACTGTTAGCTGTGGCAATGCCAGAACCTTAATCCACTCGGATGGGATGGGGATTGAACCTGCATCCCAGCATTCCAGAGACACCACTGATCCCATTGCAACATAGCAGGAACTTCATTTACTGCCATTTTAAATTTTATTTTCCTATTGATTCTGTGTTTTTCTTTTATGCCTTTCATTTTCGTTTTGTACTTTGATGATTTCCTTTTACTTTATGCTTGTGTCCTCTGTTCTTTGTGTGTGTGTGTGTGTGTGACACTATTGCATTTTTTTTAAATTTTTGGTTGCCCTGTTTTTCAAGTATGTTAACCCCTTCCCATACTTGCTTAGATTGATAGTCATATAGGCTCAAATACATTCTAAAGAGAAAAAGAAAAAAGAATACATTTTTTTACTCTTCTCCCCCACATTTTATGATTTTTATGTCCTTATTTGCATCTTCAAGTTTATCCTTTTCCTGCTCTTGTGTTTATCATCATTTTCATAAACAGTTTTTTTTTTCTTTTTGATCTGTATACTGGCTAGTTTAAGTCATTTGTTTTCCAGCTGTGATTTCCTCCCTCCTTATCTTCTTGCTTCTTTCCTATTTAGAGAAGACCTTCAATATTTCTTTTAGGATTGATTTAGTATTGCTATATTCTTTTAGTTTCTACTTGTCAACTTTATTTCTCCTCCTATTCTAAATGATAATCTTGCTGAGTGTCATATTCTAAGTTGCATATTTTTCCCTTTTAAGACTTTGAATATATTTTTCCATTTCCTCCTGGCTTTTAGTGTTTCTGTAGAGAAATCCGCTGATAGGCTTATGGATGTTGTCTTGTAATTAACTCTATTTTTCTCCTACTGCCTTTAGAATCCTCTCTTTAGGTTTTGACATTTTTATTATAATGTGTCTTGGTGTAAGTCTTTTTAAGTTCTTCTTGTTTAGGACTTCTATGCTTCTTGTGTTTGGATGTCTGTTTCCTTCTTTATGTTTGGAAATTTTTCAGCCATGATTTCTTCAAATATAACCCTCTTTTTCTTCCTTTTCTTGAATGTGTATTATGTGTAGACTTGCACACTTTATATTATCTCATAAATCTCTCATATTGTTTTCATTTTTATTTCACTTGGTTTTCTGCCTGATGTTTTGATTCCATAATTTACCTTATTCTGTCTTCCAGATCATTTATTCTTTCTTCTGCATTATTCATTTTGCTATACAGTGCTTCTAGCTCAGCTTTCATCTCGGCAAATGAATTTTGTAATTTTTCTTGGCTCATCCTTGTAGTTTCTAGTTCCTTTTTACAGTAATCTGCATTTCTGTTGATAGTCTTTGTTAATTCCTTCAGCATTTTCCTTGTTGAACTCAGTGCCTATTAATCTGAAGAGGTCTACTTTATTGTTTGTTCTTTCAGATGAATTCTCATGGTCTTTTAACTGAGAATGGTACCTCTTCTTCCTTTTTCTTACATTTCTCTTACTCTGTGAGTTTAGGAGAAACAATTATTTACTCTAGTCTTGGAAGGCTGTTTATACGTGGGAGTGTCCCTGTGTAGCTTGTGTGGGCTTCATATTTTTGGGTGTGAGAGCTGATTTTGGTTTAGTTGCTTGCCATCTATTTCCTCAGTGTGTCCTGGCCATTTTCACCTTGATAAGTGGTATACATGTGCTCAGCCCACACTCACTTCCAGGAAGGATGGTGGAGTGGTTGGTACCCAGTCATGGTACACTTGATGGTGGGCTACTTGAGCTCAGTGCCTGGTTGTGGGACACTTGGTGGTGACAGGTGGTGCACATTCCCATAAAGGTGGAGGAAATGACCATTGTCTATTAATGAGATCCTTAATGGAGGCAGTGGTCTCTGCCTACCTCTGGAGTCTGAGATGGCAGCAGCAGCTTGCATCTGCCATCAGAGATCTTGCAAGCAATGCCTTGCTGCCTGATAGACTGTACTCAGAAAAAGAGGCTTTGTTGGCAGTCCAGCTTTTCCCCCATATGCCCCCCAACAATGGTGCCCTGCCTCTCTGGTGGTCCCAGGCATCTTTCCACATTCCCTAGATTGTGGCACGCCATACCCTAGCATCCTCACAGTGGTCTCCGTGTGGTCAACCCTAGTCTTTCCCCCAGGTCTGCCCTCCAGAGCCTGAGCTTCAGTACCAAGCCCCTGCCTGCCCCAGCAGATGAGTGTACTATACTAGGCTGGGGCATACTGGTTAGCACACCAACATTCTTTGTATATCTTTCTCTGTTTTGCCTTCTGCTACCTGTTCACTGCATTCACCTTGAAGCTCTGAAGCTCTCCCTCTGTCCCTGCTGGTCTCTCTGCCAGTAAGGGGCCTTCCCAGTGTGTGGTAACTTGTCCTCTTTCACAGCCTCCTCCTAGGGGCACTGGTTTAATCCCAATTCTTTACTCCCTCTCTCTTTTTTCCTTTGCTCTACCCTATTACATGGAGATTTTCTTGCCCTCCTGAAAGTCTGCGGTTTTCTACAAGCATTCAGTAGATGTCCTGTGAAAACCATTCCACTTGTAGATGTATTTTTGATGTGTTTGTGGGATAAGGTGAGCTCCAGACCCTACTCCTCTACCGTCTAGCCAGAGCATCTTAGTACATTTAAATAAAATGATCATGTGGTGTTTAAAAAGTCTCTACATATTTCTAAGGGATGGAGACAAAAAGAATATTTTAGAAGTACTGTTAAATGTATGGATAAAGTTAAGCTAAATGCTAGAAACAAAAGATTCTCTATTTTTAGAATGTAAAACGCACTTCTAAATATCACATGACTAAGAAGATATCCCATTGGAACTTAGAAAATATTTTGAAATAAATCTTGACAGAATACAAAATTTTTGATGAGTTGAAGCTCTGATCTAAAAATTTTTGAATCATTAAACACATGTCAAACTTAAAATGAATTAACAATTATCTCAAAAAAGTATAACGAAATTCAACATAATGAAAGAAGGAAGAAACTATAAAAATTAGGGCTGACACCAAGTTCCCTTTGTGGCTCAGAGGAAATAATTCTGACTACTATCCATGAGGAGACAGGTTCAATCCCTGTCCCTGCTCACTGGGTTGAGGATCTAGAATTGCTGTGGATGTGGCATAGGCCAGCAGCAACAGCTTGGAATTAACCCCTAGCCTGGGAACCTCCATATGCCATGGGTGCAGCCATTAAAAAAAAAAAAAAAAAAAAAAGTAAATTTATATGAGTACATTTGAAAATTTAAGTGAAATGTCCATTTCTATATAAATACTGTCAGAAGGAAATTAGAATTTCTGAATAATAGAAGAAAATGAAGAAAATTCAGGGTACTATAGAAGTCGAATACTTTATTAAAAACTTTCCCACAAGGAAACTTCTGGCCCATGTAATGTCACCAGAGAACCATATCAGATTTTTAAGGACTAAATAATTCTAAACACAGAAATGCTTATATAGAATAGAAAATGAGAAAACATTGCTTAGTTGATTTATTTATTTATTTATTTATTTATTTACTTACTTATTTTTTTACTTTTTTTAGGGCCACACCCATGACATATGGAGGTTCCCAGGCTAGGGGTTTAATTGGAACTATAGCTGCCAGCCTAATGCAAAGCCACAGCAATGCTAGATCTGAGCTGCATCTGTGACGTACACCACAGCTTATGGCAATGCCAGATCATTAGCCCACTGAGTGAGGCCAGGAATCAAACCCAAACCTGATGTTTCTGTTGTGCCATAATGGGAACTCCATCATTGTTTAATTTAATTTTTAATATCAATATGGTTTTGACAACAAAATCTGAAAGGGATATAAAAATAGATGGGAAATGTAAAGGCTAGTCTCATTCCTGAATGTAAATGCAAGAATTCTAAACAAAATATTGTCAAATCATATCTGGCAATGTATAAGAAGTATAACCAAACACACACATATACATAAACACACCCAGATAACACATCACAACCAAAGTAGATTTTTGCAGGAAACAAAGTTTGCTTCAAAATAAGAAAAGACGGAGTTCCCATCATGGCTCAGTGGTTAACGAATCCAACTAGGAACCATGAGGTTTTGGGTTTGATCCCTGGCCTTACTCAGTGGGTTAGGAATCCGGCATTGCCATGAGCTTGGTGTAGGTCACAGATGGGGCTTGGATCCCACGTAGTCATGGCTCTGGCATAGGCCAGCAGCTACAGCTCTGATTCAACCCCTAGCCTGAGAACCTCCATATGCCACGGGAGCGGCCCAAGAAATGTCAAAAAGACACACACACACACAAAAAGACATCTAAGCAAAGTGATTAAGATTAAGATACAGATAAAATAAAGGCATATTTAGAGATGTGGGTTAATTTCCAGCCCACTGCTATAACACTGAAACTGCAGTAAAGTGAGTCAGATTTTTTTTGTATATCCCAGAGTATATAACATTTATGTGTACACTATACTGTAGTTTATTAAGTGTGAAATAGCATTACCTCTAAAACAACAATGCATGTAATATAATTTAAACATACTTTATTACTAAAAATGCTAACCATATCTGAACCTTCAGAAAGTTATAATCTTTTTGCTAGAGGACAGTCCTGCCTCTGTTTTGATAGCTGCTGACTGGTCAGAGTAGTATTTGCTGCAGGTTGGGAAGGATATGGCAGTTTTTAAAAATAAGACAGTTGTAACATTTGCCATACTGCTTGACTCTTTCTTTCAAAAATGATTTTTCTGTAGCCCCCAATGCTGTTTGATAGTACTTTATCCACAGGAGAACTTCCAAAATTGGAGTCAGTCTTCTCAAATACTTGTCACTGTTTTACTAACTAAATTTACGTAATATTTGAAATACTTTGTTGTCATTTCAACAATCTTCATAGTATCTTCCACAGGAGTAGATTCCATCTCAGAAAACAAGTTTATTTGTTTATCATAAGAGTCAACTCCTCATCTGTTAAAATTTTATCCTGATTGCAACATTTCAGTCTCATCTCCAGGATCTGCTTGTAATTCTAGTTCTCTTGCTCGCTCTATCGCATCTAGTTATTTCCTCCACTGAAGTCTTAAACCCTTCCTTGTTATCCATGAGGGTTGAAATCAACTTTTTCCAAGCCCTTGTTAATGTTGACATTGTTACTTCATGCCATTAATCTCAAAGGTTCTTTTAAAAAATTATTTTTATTTTTTATGGCCACATCCATGGCATATGGAAGTTCCCAGGCCAGGGATTGAACCCAAGCCCTGGCTATGACTTATACCACAGCTACAGCAATGCCAGATCCTTTAAACCACTGTGTCAGGCTGGGAGTCAAACCCATGGCTTCATAGCAACCCAAGATGCTGCAGTTGGATCCTTAACCCACTGTACCACAGCAGGAACTCCAATCATAACGGTTCTTAATTGCATCTAGAATGATAAATTCTTTCGCAAAGGTTTTTAATTTATTTTGCCTAGATCCATCAGAGCAATATGGCAGCTATAGCTTTGTGAAATGTATTTCTTAAACAATAAAACATGGAAGTTTAATTTACTCCTTGGATCCATGGGCTGCAGAATGGATGTTGTGTTAGCAGACATGAAAAAGCTTTAATTTCATTTTATGTTTCCATTAGAATGCTTGGTTGACTAGATGCATTGTCAATAAGCAATGATTTTTAAAAATCTTTTTTTCTAAGTAGTAAGTCTCAACAGTAGGTTTAAAATACTAGGTAAACCATGTTGTAAACAAATGCTATTCCCCAAGCTTTGTTGTTTAATTTGTAGAACACAGGCAGAGTAGATTTAGCATAATTCTTAAGGGTCTGTCAGATTTTCAGAATTGCAAATGAACATTGGCTTCAATTTGAAAGTCCCCAGCTGCACAGTCCCTAATAAGAGAGTCAGCTTGTCCTTTGAAGATTGGAAACCAAGAATTGACTTCTCTCTAGCTATGAAAGTCTTCAGGGACATTTTCCAGTAGAAATTTCATCACTTTGAAAATCGATTGTGTAGTGTAGCCACCTGGTTAATATTCTTAACTAGGTCTTCTGGATAACTTGCTGCAACTTCTACATCAGTGCTTGCTACTTCATCTTACACTTTTATGTTATAAAGATGACTTCTTTCTTTAAACCTTATCAACCAATCTGTACTAGCTTCAGACTTTTCTTCTGCAACTTTCTCATCTCTCTCATCCTTCCTAGAATGGACAAGAGTTAGAGCCTTGTTCTGGATTAGCTTTGGCTTAAGAGAATGCAGTGGTTGGTTTAATTTTCTATCCAGACCACTAAAACTTTCTCATATCGGCAATAAGACTGTTTCACTTTCTTTTCATTTATGTGTTCACTGGGATAGCATTTTTAATTTCCTTCAAGAAAGTTTCCTTTGCACTCACAACTTGGCTAATTGTTTGGTACAAGAGACCTAGATTTTGGCCTCTCTTGACTTTTAACCTGCCTTCTTCACTAAGCATAATCATTTTTAGCTTTTAATTTCAAGTGAATGATGCATAACTCTTTTTTTCACTTGAACAGTTAGGAGTCGTTGCAAGGTTATTAACTGGCCTAATTTTAATGTTGTCATGTCTCAGGAAAGAGGGAGGCCCAAAAAGACAAGAGAGAGAAGAGATGGGAGCAATCAGGACATATACAATATTTTTTGGCTAAGTTTGTTCTCTTACATAGACACAGTTTATGACTTTCATAAACTAATTATTGTAATTATTGTAATGAAAATAATTACAATAGTAACATCAAAGATCACTAAAAACAGATCACCATCAAACAAATACAATAGTAATTTAAAAAATTTTAAATATTGCAAGCATTACCTAAATGTGACCCAGAGACACTAATTTAGAAAATACTGTTGGAAAATGGTGCATATAGACTTGCTTGATGCATGATTGTGACAAATCTTCAATTTGTAAAAAATGCAGTATCTATGAAGTGCTCAAGTGAAGAGCAGTAAAATGAGCTATGCCTGTATGTCAAGTAATATATGTAGAATAAAACTTAATAAATTTCACATACAATTATGATGAAAACCAGTAACTAAAAAATCCTTCTTCTGATTAAAGTTATCTGTAAAGTATGAATAGGAAATTTCTTACATAAAGAGAAATATTCAAAAACAAGTGTATTCTCTAACAACACTGCTATTCATCACACTGCATATTCAGTGTGGAGGCAAAGAATACAAAGTTAAAAATTTTAAAGTTTTCAAAAAATTTTTCAGTTAGCAGATGACATGATTTTTATGTAAAATATTAAAAATATTAAAGGTATAATGCAGTTAGAATATTAGGATTAATAAACAATTTTAGCATGTTTTCTTGATGCAGGTTAAATAGAAATATATTTTTATTTGTATATACAGGTAAATATTTATAATAAAATAAAAAGTAAAGTTACCATTTATAACATCATCAAATGCACAGAATTCTGAATAGTTAGATCATACAAAGTATGTGCATTACCTCTACACAGAAACAATAAACTAAGTTTCATTCAAAAAAATTAAAAATCTAACAAAACTATCCCTTTTCATGAATTGAGAAATTCAACATTGTAAATCTGTCAGTACTTATCAAGATGATATATGGATTCTTTTGGCACAAAGGAAAACTCAATAGGGCAGGTGCATACATGTGTGTATCTCTAAATTGCCAAGATGTTTCTAAAATTTTATGGGAATGCAAAAAGTCAAAATAGAATAGCTATGGCACTGTTAAGAAGGTGGAAATATTTTTGAGAACTTGATTATAAATATTTATTTGAAAGACTTATTTAAAGCTGTGGTAATTAAGGTAACTTTTTATAGAACAAGAATACACACACAGAAAATTGGAACTAATTAGACAGTCTAAAACAGAGCCATGCATATGTGAAGGTTTGATTTAAAACCACTTTGTATTAAACCATGCTGGGAAAATTAGATACTCATGCAAACTGATGAAATCTGATCACTGGTACATATTGTGTAGGAAGAAAAGGTAGATACATAATAAGAAATGATACTCTGTAAGTTACAAAAGTAACACTTTTTTAGGTTTTGGAGTCTAAAAATTTTGATTATTTTATTAAAATGATTGGATTACATTAAAATTAAAAATTTCTGTTCATTGAAAGGAACTATTAAGAGAATGAAAATGCAAGACATAGAAAAGGAGAAAGTATTTGTAAGTTATATTATTGGTAATGGGGTCATTACTCGACTGTATAGAGAATCTCCATAATATAATAAGGATGATAATACAAAACAAAAACAGGCAATAGATATGAAAAAGCATTTATATTAAATGTCCAGTAAATATATTCATCCTCATTAGTTGAATTATGGGGATGTTTATTAAAATCATTATAATGCACTATAAAACATCCATCAAAATGTCTAAGAAATATACTATTAATATCTTGTCAGAGTCAAAATATAAAGAAACAGAAATCTTTTCACATTCTTTGTAGTAAATTTACATAGACATTTTGAAACCTGGCATTATCTGCTATCACATCAGCTGCACTCATATTTATTTACTCAATATAAATCCATGTTTATGCATACAATAAAACTGATACAAGATTGTTCATATTCATATTATTTATAATAGTACTATATTAGTTTGCTAGGGCTGCCATAACAATTTCCACTAACCAGATAGTTTAAACAACAGAGATAATTGTCTCATGTGACTGAAGGTTAAATGTCCAATATCAAGGTATTAGAAATGTAATATCCTTCTGAGGGCTATGAGACAAAATCTGTTCTATGCCTTTTGCCAGTTTCTGGTAGTTTGCTGGAAATTTTTAGCATCCTTTGGCTTGCATAAGTATCACCTAGATCACTGTCTTCTTCTTCACATACCCTTCATCCTGTGGATGTATCTGTCTTCAAATTTCCAATTTTTATAAAGACATCAGTCACATTAGTTTAGGGACCCCCCTTAATGACCTTATTTTAACTTGATTTTCTCTATAAAGACTTTCTGCCAAATAAAATCACATTCTGATGTACTGGGGTTAAGACTTCATCATATGAATTTTGAGGAGAAACAATTCATTCCATAAAAAGTCTCAAACCAGAAACATCTCAAATGTCCAGTAATATTAGAGTGATTGTTAAATTGTGGTATTTCATACAGCAGAATAATAAGCAGCAATTAAAACTGATAAAATACCACTCTGTGCAACAACTGTGTACCACAAACATATTTAAAAGAAGGCAGACACAAAAATGTACATACTTAATATACATGCTAGATAAATTTTTAAAAAATCAGATAAAGTTAAAATGTAGCCTTAGAAATCAGCATAGCAATTAACTTTGAAATGTGCCTAGAAGTGGTTGTTGATAAGAGAAGGAGGAGGCCTTTGAGGGCTATCAAAAGTTTCTGCTGCTTATTTGGGTGTTGGACATATAGATATTTGCTTGTTACGATTCACTGAGTTGTATATTTTTAATACCTTATGCATGTGTGTTGTGCTTCATTAAACATTAATTAATTAAGAACTTCCAGTAGGTAGATATATAGATAACACATATAGATTTTATACAATTATGGGGTATAGTATAGGTATATACACACCAAACCATTACATTCATTATCAGTTCCTGGTCTGGCCACTTGCATATGCCATGAGTGTAGCCACAAAAAAAAAAAAAAAAAGAGAGAGAGAGAGAAAGAGAGAGAGTGGACTTGTAGAAGTGAAGTAAAGAGATAATTGTTAATTTTTTTTTTTATTCCTCTCTGGCATTTAACTTACCGTAGAAAATATGCTTACATTCAATTTTTTTTTGAAAAAAGGGAAAATGTTTCAGAATGAAAGCAATAAGACAATTAATGCATTAAGATTAAACTGAAAAGAGGTCAGTTGATTTAAAGTTACAGTTAGAAGACAGGAACATCTTTTAGAATTTGCATTCATTTAATCCACCTGGTGCACCACACATTTGAAACTCACAAATATTTTGTTAAATATGCAAACATTTTCTTTCCATAGATAAAGAAAAAGGTAATGAGAGAATAACTGAAGTGTTCCTAATATTTGTAACCTTAGTAACTTAAATATAAAATTGAAATGTCTTTAAACATAATATACTCAGAGTAATACAAAATAACTTAAAAGGCTTTTCAGAGTTTAAGAAAAAAGGGCTAAAACATTTCCAGTCATTGTAAATTGCAGTTCACATTTATCAGATAATTATTAATTTATTGGAAATGTTTTATCCATTTGAAATCACTCCAGTAATTCTAAAATATTTAAGAAAAATCTAAAGTTGAGTTTTGAAATGATAGTACTGCTTCAAGCCTATTGTACTTTTCAATTATGATAGATTATAGTCATATATAATGTTGTGTATTGAATGTCATTACTTTGCTATATTTATATATTTTCTTTCTTCCTATCTGTCTAATCTCATCCACGCTTAAGACATAAATATTTAAAAATTGGGAGAAGGGGACCCAGAAACATCTCAAATGTCCAACAATATTAGAGTTACTTAAATTGTGGTATTTCATACAGCAGAATAATAAGCAGCAATTAAAACTGATAAAATACCACTTTGTGCAACAACTGTATGCCACAAATGTATTTAAAAGAAGGCAGACACTTTCTTGTCTATGGTATGCTTTAATCATGTTTTTGACTCATCAAATTTATGTGACTTCCTAAGTTGTTATGAAAAGGAAGAAATGAGGTAGCTTTACTGACTTAATTAAAAAAAAAAAAAAGGACAGCACTTCCTTTGAGCTTAGTTAAGCTGCATTAGCCAGAGAGGCCAAAGTCAAGAGTCCCGAACTGAATGAAAAAGAAGCGACTTCAGAAAAAAGGCAGCACACTAAAATATTTCCTGTGTCTAGAGTTTTAACTGGAGGCCCTCTTACCCTAAGTCTCTCCCCATAGACTGGTACTTTTGCCCTCCTTCACTTACCATTCTACACTATGCTTTTGTTTTTTGCTCAACAATGACATCAGTAGGATATAGCAAAATATTGTGCATTTTAATATATAATTTACTAATTACTCAAATGTACTTAGAAACTTTGAGGTGGCTAATTAATTTAGGCAGTAGCTTTGATTTTAATGAATGACATTTTTTTCACTATGAACATTTGTCTCTCTTACTGTTTAGAAAGCATTAAAATGGAAATATAAACAATAACTACCTTTAGATTTTAAGACTTCTCATGAGATTAATTTTTAAATATAATTTTAGTTAAATAAATAAGTAAAAACCATCGTACCACAAATAAAAAAACAAAATTAATCCACTAATATTTTGTGATGAGTGCTTTAGAAAGTCTATATACAAATGCTATGAAAGCATAGGAAAAGGCAGTTAATTCTACGACAAAAAGAATAGGGCTTTACAAAAATAATGTATGACCTGAAATGTTGAGTAGAGTTATATTTTTAGATATAAAATATTTTATATAGAAAATGAAGTATAATCAACTACATGGAAACATGAGACTAAAACATAGTAAGTATCCTGAACTTGCTAGAGGTTAATTAAAAAGGATTGATGGAGAAATATCAGTAGATGGAGCATTAGCTTTGGGACCTTAATATAAAAGATAGTATAGACTATGCCTACAAATCAGGATTTTTTTTTTTTTTTTTGGTCTTTTTGCCATTTCTTGGGCCACTCCCGTGGCATATGGGAGGTTCCCAGGCTAGGAGTCAAATCAGAGCTGTAGCCACCAGCCTACGCCAGAGCCACAGCAATGCAGGATCCGAGCCACGTCTACGACCTACCCCACAGCTCACGGCAATGCCGGATCATTAACCCACTGAGCAAGGCCAGAGACCGAACCTGCAACCTCATGGTTCCTAGTCGGATTCGTTAACCACTGCGCCACGACGGGAACTCCCTCAAATCAGCAATATTTACTTCAGATATTAAAGGGCCATTAAAAGCTTTGATAATTATGAGAAAATATAATCATTTCATATTTTAGAAATATAACATTAGTAATATTTAATAGATTAACTGTAGAAAGAAAGGAACTGGGGCAGATAGGATTACTTGGTGGTGTTTTATATGTGTCAAAGCAAACAATAATGAAAACTTGAACTGGATTATTGAAATGAGACAAAAAGGAGAAGATAAATAGGAGAAACACTCAGAATGAGAAACAGTAGTACATAAATTGTAATATTTGGGTAATGGAGAAGACAGAATTGCTTTAAAATAATTCTTGGATTTTTAGCATTATATTCTTCTTAAGGCATTGAATAAAGCAAGTTTGAGGATTAACTGTTGAATTTAGGAGTCAGTAAATGGAACAGTGGAAAAAGTGATAGAAATATGATTTGTTACATCAGGGCAGTTTAAACCATGAGATAGAATTGCTTTGCCCTGCATTCAGTGTATATTTATGAAGAGAAAGAATGAAGTAACAATGGGTAATAAAAATAAGATGAGAAGGCCAATGGGAAAAAACAAATGACATTCCCAAAAGGCAAGTTGTTTTTCAGTAGTTTATCATGGGTTAATTCTCTCAGGAATAACCAATTTACAACAAAGCCATCAATTTCACAAGAAACGTTATTCGTACTCCTTGGATCCTAAATATTAGGCAAATGTTTTTGAAGGGCATTATTTGAAGTCATTTATTAATAGGACTGTGGTTTAAAAATGGTATATCCAAAAAATGTTTGGTTCCTTATCAAAAAATCTATTAATGTACAATACTGTTCATCTGTGTCTTAATTATTATGAATTCTGAATTCAAGAATTGCCAAAGATTAATTTTGGGTAGTTCAATGAATTGTAATTTGTACATAATCTTTGATTTAGAGAAAATTAAGAGAGAGGAGTAGGAAGATAAAAGAAAATTGAAACTTAATTGGGGCAAGAACAATCATTCAAATCTCAGCTGTATATTATGATCAGAAAGATAAAGAGATTAAAAAGTTGTGTCTTTTCAAGGATAATTTGACATGTGCAAATAAATCTCTGTAATAAACCACATTAACAAAAGAAAAGTCAGAAACCATATGATCATCTCAATAAATGAAAAAAAAGCATTTGACAAAATTTAATATCCATTCATGATAAAAACTCTTACCAAAGTGGATATAGAAGGAACCTATCTCAACATAATAAAAGTCATTTATGGCAAACCCAAAACCAATATAGTACTCAACAGAGAAAAGCTTAAAGCCTTTCTGCTAAAATCTGGAACAAGACAGAGATATTTACCGTAAAAACCCAGTTGGATGCAGTTATCAAACTGTGTAGGAGAAAATAACCTTTAAAAGAAAAATTTTGTTATAATTGTCACATTAATACTGGACATGACCTTTTTTCTTGCATTTGTTTTAAGTATCAAAATGGTATGATTACTTAACAAAGAAGAAATGCTAAAATTATCTGAAATTTTGTCTTTTTTTCACAATAGTTAAATATTTTATAAAAGTATGAAATTATCATAACTTCCAAATTCATAATGACTTAGTTAAATCAGTTAAAAATATTTCTCCAAGAGAAGATGAGAGGAAAGTTGTTTGTTTCTTTGTTTGTTTTAAATGGCCTCACCCATGGCATATGGAGTTCCTGGGCTAGGGGACTGAATCCAAACTTCAGCTCCGAACTGCACTGCAGCTCCAGCAATGCCAGATCCTTTTAACCCACTGCACTGTTCTGGGGATTGAACTCATACCTCCACAGCAACTCAAGCTGCTGCAGTCAGATTCTTAACCCATTGGAGTACAGCAGAAACTCTAAGATGAAAGTGTTTTAATAACAGATTATAAGAGGATGGAGAACTGAGTTGTCAAGCTTACTACCTACAATTTTTAAAATTTGCATAAAATTTTTTATGCAAAAAGAAAAAATGCTACCTCTCATCATTCAGTTTTTTTTCAAACCTTCAAACAATGAGGATTGATAATTCATATCAGCATGTTTTATTCATCTAACATAAACACATGGCCCATAAAATGTTACTGGCTCAGGTAAATACATAGTACATGCATTAGTCTCTTTAGTAGGTCTACTATAAGTATTAAACTTTATATGAACTTGGCTGTGCATACTTTCTGCAGAATTCTCACTCTCATAATAGCTTTTCGAAGTGAAAACCACAATACCATTTCAAATAACATCTATTCAAAAGGGTTCAGTGACCTCAGTTCAGATGACACAGCTTCTTGTCTTCAATAAAAATTTATTGGTGGGAGTTCCTGGCGTGGCTCAATGGCTAACGAATCCGACTATGAACCATGAGTTTGTGGGTTCCATCTCTGGCATTGCTCAGTGGGTTAAGGATCCGGCGTTGCCGTGAGCTGTGGTGTAGGTTGCAGACACAGCTCAGATCTCATGTTGCTGTGGCTCTGGCGTAGGCCGGTGGCTACAGCTCAGATTGGACCCCTAGCCCAGGAACCTCCATATGCCGTGGGAGCGGCCCAAGAAATAGCAAAAAGACAAAAATAAATAAATAAATAATAAAATAAAATAAATTTATTGTCATATAAAATCTAAAAAAAAACCAGCATAAAATGTTTTAGTGTTTTAATGTTAAAATTCTTCAAAAATTATACTGACATTACTTAAAACCTAGAAAAGCAGATCAGTGATCTTGTATATAATAACAAAAACAGATTTTTCTAAGGTAAATACTATTGGACCCAAATACCAGCTAAATACATTTTCGAAACTTTAATCTAAAAGCTATTGTCATTGTGAAATCTTCCTAAGTCGGAAGTGAAGTGCTTCCTAAGTATTTTAACCATATTGAACTCCCTTTCTAATCAGAAGAATGACTTTTGAAAGTATTGACCTTAGATTATTATTATTTTAAGGATAATATATTAATATAAAATCAGTTTTGTAATATTTTTTATGTTTTTCATGTTTTGTAATTATTTACAAAGTGTAATGCAGATCATGGTCATGGTGTGACTGAAAGAATAAAGAACATGTGATTGTCATAGTCTCTAAGGCTCTCATTGAGCTTACTCTTTTCTGCCACCACTGTCCTTATTCATTGTATCAATGACATTTTAGCCCCTTTATCCACACTCAGAAAAAAAACTTTTTCTCAAACTTGCTTTTTTTTCCTGTTATTTTCTCTGTTCAAAATTCTCTTTCCACATGTCTTCACCTGAGGAGATCTTATTTAGGGATTATTCCACTCATCGATAATAACAAACAATGCTGTATAAAATACATTTTAAAAATATATCCTTCATATTATTGAAATCTGATAATAAGATGTAACACAATGACAGATTCAGAGGCCAGTTTCTGCATGAAGTCTCTGATCAAAGAGGTAAGGCAGTTTCTGAGCACTGAAGTTATTTATTGTTATCACATAGACACCTAAATAGCAAAGATTATGACTAGAGCCACTTAAGGTAGGGAGTCTTGTTAGATAGCTTTTAGTGAATGGGTTAGAGGGAACAATGACTTTAGTGTGGGGAATTTTATCTGGACTACATAATCTCTCCTTGCAAAAATGACGGTAAAAATAAAAGGAAGAAGCATTTCTGGAACATCAGAGTAAGAACCTTCAAAATGCTACTCCTTGGAAGTTCCCTGCTGGCCCAGGGGATTAAGGATCTGGTGTTGTCGCTGCTGTGGCTCTGATTACTGTTACGGTATGGGTTCAGTCTTTTACCGGGTATGCCACAGGCACAGCCAAAAAAACAAAACAAAACAAAAAAAAGAAAGAAAGAAAAGGAAAAGAGAAAAATCTTCACTCCTTAATAAAACAATGAGAATAATGGGAAAATTTTTTTAAATTAACTTTTTCAGAACTCTGAAATTAACCAAAATTTTAGAAAACCCCACAAAGTGTTGAATCAAGAAAAATTACTGAATTTTGGTGAGAATGGCAACCTTTGTGGCCTAATAACTTGCTGCAGTCTATTCTCTCCCCTAAAGCCTGCAGTGGACAGATTTGCAACAATCTAAATAAATGAAAGTATGCCCCATACACATTTATTTGGCAACTCCATTTAGCTAAGATGGAAATACTTCCCAATGTGATATACAGCAACACAATCTCTATAATACCAGCTTCTGTTTTGCAGAAAATAACAAGCTTATTGTAAAATTCATAAGGGAAGGCCTGGATCCAGGATATCCAAAACAATCTTGACATAGTAGAAAAGTTGGAGGACTCATATTTCCTGATTTTAAAACTTACTACAAAGTAAGTTATAACAGTGTGGGACTGGTATGAAGGTTGATAATTTGATCTGTGGCGTAGGATTGTGAGCACGGAAGAAAATTCTTGCATTTATGGGCAAATGATTTTCAGCAGGAGTACCAAGATAATTCAGTTGTGGAAGAGTAGTCATTTTAACAAATAGTGTTGGGATACAAGGAAAAAATTTCACATACAAAATATTTAAATTCCCTTCCCTCACATTTGTTACATATACCACAAAGTTATAAAAAGAAAAAGAAACCAAATACAGAAACAAAACCATTCTGGCCATATGTCTGATGTTGACACAGAAGGACAAGGTCTCAAGGGATTAAACCTTATTTGAGACAAGAATTACTTGCAAAGCTTCTAGTTGTTAAGGTAAATGAAAATCCTCCTCAGAGGATAACACATTCATCCATGGTTTCTAGGTGTTGTCACAAAGGACTTTGCAAGTAGAAGGTCAAGCATCCAGTCAGAGATTACCAGCACAAAATAATGTTTAAATATGAACAAAACCAATAGATACTACTGAAGTCCTTCATAGGACTTGAAATGGTGGAACTATCAAAAATAGAATTTAAACCAGCCATAGTTAATTTTTTAAAAATCCATTCAACTGAAAATATCTCTAGGAAACAAAAAAACTGTAAAAAGTAAATTGCTACTATAAATAAGGGTCAAGTAGAACTTTAATGAATAAAAATACATTAAAATTTCATATCTGTTGGATATATATGTATATAACAGATGTATAATCTCTTCCCTGACAGATTCTGAGAATAGAACTGAGAATTACTTATTTGAAAACTATATCCATGAAGCTAGCCATAAGCAGAAAGTAAAAATGTGGAGTATATAGGAGATAAGATTTAAGACCTCTCGAATCAGATAATCTAACTTATTTCTTATGATTTTTATATTTTCCATTATAGTTGATTTACAGTGTTCTGTCAATTTTCTACTGTACAACAAAATGACCCAGTCATAGATATATGTATTCCTTTTCTCACATTATCCTCCATCATGTTCCATCACAAGTGGCTAGACATAGTTTCCTGGGCTACACAGCAGGATCTCATTGCTTATCCACTCCAAATACAATCGTTTTCATCTATTAACCCCAAATTCCCAATACATCCCACTCCTTCCTCCTCCCCCGTGGCAACCACAAGTCTGTTCTCCAAGTCCCTGAGTTTCTTTTCTGTAGAAAGTCTCATTCATTCCACAAATTAGATTCCAGATGATATCATATGGTATTTGTCTTTCTGTTTCTGGCTTACTTCACTTAGTATGAGAATCTTTAGTTCCATCCATCTTGCTTCAAATGGCATCATTTTGTTCTTTTTTATGTCTGAGTAGTAGTCCATTGTGTGTCTATACCATTTATTCTTAATCCAATCATTTGTTGATGGATGTTTAGGTTGCTTCCATGTCTTGGCTATTGTAAAAAGTGCTGCAGTGAACATATAGGTGCATGCGTCTTTTTCAATGAAAGTTTTGTCCGAAAGTATGCCCAAGAATGGGATTGCTGGGTCATATGGTAGTTCTATATTTAGTTTTCTGAGGTACCTTCATACTGTTTTCCATAGTGGTTGTACCAATATACATTCCCACAATGAAGGAGGGTACCCTTTCCTCCACACCCTCTCCAGCATTTGCTATTTGTGGACTTGTTAGTGATGGCCATTCTGACTGGTGGGAGGTGATATCTCCTAGTAGTTTTGATTTGCATTCCTCTAGCAATCAGTGATGGTGAGCATTTTTTCACGTGCTTATTTGGCATCTGTGTATCTTCTTTAGAGAATGTTGCTTCAGGTCTTTTGCCCATTTTCAACTGGGTGGTTATTTTTTTTTCTTACTGTTAAGTTTTATAAGTTGTTTGTATATTTTAGAGATTAAGCCCTTGTCAGTTGCATCACTTGAAACTATTTTCTCCCATTCTGTAGGTTGTCTTTTTGGTTTTTTTTAAATGGTTTTCTTTGCTGTGCAAAAGTTTGTCAGTTCGATTAAGTCCCATTGGATTATATCTGCTTTTATTTCTGTTGCCTTGGGAGATTGACCTTTGAAAACAGTAGTCAGGTTGATGTCAGAGCATGTTTTGCCTATGTTTTCTTGTAGGATGGTTCAAAATATGCAAATCAATCAACATCATATACCACACTAAGAAAAGTCAAAAACCACATGATCATTTCAATAGATGCAGAAAAAGCATTTGACAAAGTGCAACATCCATTCATGATAAAAAGTCTTACCAAAATGGGTATAGATGGAACATACCTTAACATAATAAAAGCCATTTACAACAAACCCACAGAAAATATAATACTCAATGGAGAAAAGCTGAAAGTCTTCATGTGGAAATCTGGAACAAGACAAGAATGCCCACTCTCACCACTGTTATTTAACATAGTTTTGGGGAGTTCCCATTGTGGCGCAGTGGTTAACGAATCCGACTAGGAACCATGAGGTTGCGGGTTTGGTCCCTGCCCTTGCTCAGTGGGTTAACGATCCGGCGTTGCTGTGAGCTGTGGTGTAGGTTGCAGACGCGGCTCGGATCCTGCGTTGCTGTGGCTCTGGTGTAGGCTGGCGGCCACAGCTCCAATTAGACCCCTAGCCTGGGAACCTCCATATGCCGCAGGAGCGGCCCAAGAAATAGCAAAAAAAAAGACAAAAAAAATAACATAGTTTTGGAAGTCCTAGCCACAGCAGTGAGACAAACAAAAGAAATAAAATGTATCCAGATTGGAATAGAAGAAGTAAAATTTTCACTGTATGCAAATGACATGTTACTATATATAGAAAATCCTAAGGACTCCATGCAAAGACTGCTCATACTGATCAATGAATTCCGCGAAGTAGTAGGATAAAAGATTAACATACAGAAATTAGTTGCGTTTCTGTATACTAACAATGAAATATTAGAAAAGGAATACAAAAATAGAATACCTTTTTAAATTGTACCCCCAAAATTCAAATACCTGGGAATACACCTGACCAAGAAGATGAAGAACTTATATGCTGAGAACTATAAAACATTAATCAAGGAAATTGAAGATGTAAAGAAATGGAAAGATATTCCATGCTCCTGTGTTGGAAAAATTAATATGGTAAAAATGGCTATACTACCCAAAGCAATCTACAGATTCAATGCAATCCCTATCAATTACCCATGACATTGTTCACAGAACTAGAACAAATGAGCCAAAAATTTGTATGGAAACATAAAAGGCCCAGAACTGCCAAAGCAATCCTGAGGAACAAAAACCAAGTGGGAAGCATAACTCTCCCATACTTCAGGCACTATTACAAAGCTACAGTAATCCAGAACATGTGGTACTGGTACCAAAACAGACATACAGACCAATGGAACAGAATACAGAACCCAGAAATAAACCCAGATACCTATGCTGAATTAATCTTTTAATTTATTTTTGATAGGAATTCCAGAAGGAAAGAAATGAGAGAAATGGGAAAATGGTGTAGAATCAATATTTGAAAAGTTAATGGCTATGAGAAAGATTACAACCCATACATTAAAGGAGTCTAACAAATTCTAGGCACAGTAGATAAAAATTAAATATACATCAAGACAAATCATAATAAAAGCAAATAATTTTTAAAGGTAAGTATTAAAAATAATACAGGACATAGGAAAAGCAACAATAATTGGCACACTCAGTAGCAACAGAAGTCAGTAAACAGTGAAACAAATAATCTGAAAGGAAGCAAGTATTAACCTGGAATTATATGTTCAGAAAGAATACTTGAAATTGAAATGAAAATAATGGCTTTATCAAACACACAAACTCTAAGTCTGTAAGCTTTCCTAAAGGAAACTCTAAGCAGTATTTTTTCAGGAATGGAAAAGTGTTCTCAGAAGGAATGTCCAAAAGTAAAAACACAATGATGAATAAAATAAGTGGTAAATATATAAACAATATGAAGATTAATTGTATTCAGAAATGAAGTTTGGAGTTCCCGTCGTGGCGCAGTGGTTAACGAATCCGACTAGGAACCATGAGGTTGCGGGTTCGATCCCTGCCCTTGCTCAGTGGGTTAACGATCCGGCGTTGCTGTGAGCTGTGATGTAGGTTGCAGACGCGGCTCGGATCCTGCGTTGCTGTGCCTCTGGCATAGGCTGGTGGGTACAGCTCCGATTAGACCCCTAGCCTGGGAACCTCCATATGCCACGGGAGCGGCCCAAGAAATGCCAAAAAAAAAAAAAAAAAAAGACCAGAAATGAAGTTAAAATGAAACAAAATAAAAAGATTTAAAACACAAACATTTTTAGGTAAAAATGTTACTGGAGGGAATAAATGGATAAATTGAAGTTAAATGTTTAATGGCTTTTATATATTCAATTATATATATATATTTAAAATACATGTTTTTTTTCAAACATAAAGAGCATTTGGAATAAATGACAAAATAATTGGCTGAGATACATTTTCAAACTTCAAAGCTATGCAATCAGTTTTGCTTATTTTTGACTACATAGAATTAAACTAGAAATCTAATAAAGATATGTCTACATCTTATTTCTATAACCTGTGACCGTGATCTTATTTTGAAAAAGGGTCCTTTCAAATATAATTAAGGATCTCTAGGTGAGAGCATTTTGGACTATCCTGGTAGGTCCTAAATACAGTGGCAAAAATCCTTATAAATGAAACAAAAGAGAGACAGGGGAGCAGAGGAAATGGCCAGGTAAAGATGGAGACAAAGATTGGAGTTATACAACCTCAAGTCAGGGAATGCCAGAGTCTGCCTGAAGCTGCAAGAAACAAAAAATATTTTCCACTAGTGTCTTTTGAGGGAAGGTGGCCCAAACAACACCTTGGTTTTGGAATTCTTACCTTTAGAACTATAGGAAAATAGATTTCTGTTGTTTTAAGCCACTAAGTTTGCTGTCAATTCTAACAGGTAGCCCTAGGAAATTAATAGAGGTGTTAAAAGCATTTCGGAATAGCAACCCTGTGTCTTCCAGTAATGATATAAATGAGACGTGTAAATTAATTGGGTTGCATCTAAAGGATTGGAGATTAGAACCATGTAATCAGTTTTGACATCCTTTGCTAACTGCACTCTGGAGGTTGAATACCTAAAATAGGATAAATAAATTAAAAGATATTTAAAGAGCTAAGAGAACACCAGTGAGATTACTTGCAGTTAACGATCTAGATCTGTGCTGCTCTGCACTTACATTGAAAGATATAATCAGTCTTTTCTTGTTTAAGTGACAGGTGTTTCTATTTGTTGCTGTTATTTTCAGAAAATGCAGAGTGACTATATGTCAGAGAGTAATTCAAATATCAGAATTAGGACACAAACTAATGATGCCTTTGTCAGGAGGAGTTAATGGAGAAAATCCATGTTACTGGATAAAAAGTACTGATTCCAAATGAGTAGTGAATCCTATACTATATCTACATGCTCATAGTTCTTATCCTACATCTCTATCTTTTTTTTTTTCAGTTTTATTATTCATTTTATTATTCCATCAATACACAGAATGGAGACTGCGGAGGAAACTAAAGAGCGGGGGGAAGGACCCGCTTCACTTCTTGCTGGCCTTCACTGCCGCCTTGGTGACCTTGGCCGTGGTGGCTGTCTTCTTCTCCACCGCCTTGATGAGGCCAACCGCCACTGTTTGCCTCATGTCACGCACAGCAAAACGGCCTAGAGGTGGGTACTGGGAGAAGGTCTCCACACACATGGCCTTGCTGGGCACCATCTGCACCATGGCCGCGTCCCCTGACTTCAGGGCTTTGGGGTTGTCCTCCAGCTTCTTGCCAGAGCGCCGGTCCATCTTTTCCCTCAGTTCAGCAATCTTGCAGGAGATGTGGGCCGTGTGGCAGTCCAGCACCGGGGAGTAGCCAGCGTGGATCTGTCCCGGGTGATTCAGGACAATCACCTGCGCCACAAAGCTGCTGGCCTCCATCGGGGGGTCGTTCTTGCTGTCCCCGGCCACGTTGCCGCGACGGATGTCCTTCACCGACACGTTCTTCACGTTGAAGCCCACGTTGTCACCGGGCAGGGCCTCAGCCAGGGCCTCGTGGTGCTCTATCTTTTTTTATCTTTTTGTATGAACTGCCTTTCCTCTGCTTATTATGTTTATGTCACTTATTCTGCCCATCCACCGCTTATAGTTTCACCATTTACTCCCATGTGGGTAACTCTAGCCCTGAACTCACCCTGCAACTTCAGACTTGGATAATCTATTGCCTAAGGACCTCTGTGCTTTCTCTTTCTGCAGGCATGTAACTTCAAAGTAGAAATCAGACACTTAAAAAAAAATCTTCTTCTTCAACCTTCTTCTGTACCTTACTGCTTGAGTGAATGGCATTGTGGATTTTCCAAAACAGAATTAGGATATATTCCTGATTTCTGCCTCTTTCTTACTCTGATGTACAAAATTAAGCACCAAGTCTTGTTGATTTTATCTATTTTATATTTCTAGAATCTTTTCAATTTGTTCAGCTTGTCATTATTTTTATTAGGGTCCCAGTTATTATATCTTGTCTACAAAAGTTAAGAGCTTGTAACCTCTCTTTCCTTCCTATCTTGTTTCTTGGACTATTGTTCATCATTTGTGAGGATGCTCTTGCTAAAGCATGAACTCCTGCAGAAACTCTGTACGTTCAATTACATACACTACCATATCTCATCCTCTTTCCTTATTGTACCATCACTACTGATTGCCCTCAAGCTAAAGTCAAAATTGCTTTTGAATGGAATGGCTAGTGAACCATTCCCTGCATACATATGTTCTCTGAGCCCTTTCTTTGCATGCCATACTGAAGTGTATGCATCTCCAAACTTGTTATATGTTTTTTTCAGGCCTTTTGCATTTTGCCCTCTGCTTAGAAATCACTTTTACCTATACACTGTGATATGACACACCCTAATATTTTTCTACCCTAGATATCACTCCCCAGAGTGATATTCCTGACCCTCCATTGTGGAGTAAGTTACCTATACTTTGTGGTCCAAAGCACCATACATATTCTTGCTTCTTCCATCTTATCAAATTTTATTTCCATCCCCTACACAAAACTGTAAGTCTTTGATGGCCTGCATGAATCTTTATCACTGCTGTATCCCCAGCTTTTGGTGTATCACAAATTCAAGGGCCAGGGGTGTTAAGAAAGTGTGCAGCTACATTTAGAAGGCAATGTGTGTCACAACTACAAGATTGTGGTAAGGAGTGTGGTTAAAAAGTATATATTTGCCATATGAGGGCATTAGATGTGAATTTAAAATGTAATATTGGCGAAATATTGTGTTTTCAGGCCACCTTTAGCCCCCCTGCAGTTTGATTAGGTTATTAATGAAAATTCATTAAATTAATCATATCAGTTAAAGTGAATTCCTTTATTAATCAGCTGTTTATTGAATGTTGCTTCAGTGTATGAGTCAAAATATATTTCCTTACTCTTCCTCTTAGGAAAACCATTTTGTTACTTTAAAATAAAAGTGACAAACCAAGATAGTTAATTTGATACAGTGAAGGTATTTGTTATTAAAGGGATATTATATTATAAATAAAAAATTCAGAAGTTTGAGCCAGTAATATATGAGTAATATAGATAGATATTTTTGAGATAAATTAAAGGCAGTTTCAATATCCCTGTGAATAGTATAAATAAATAAAAATTAAGTATAAGAAATATACTTAAAATATTTTTATAGAGCTTATGAAATATGTTATAAAATTTTGTACTACTGAGAGTTCCTTATAAACAGTTGGGTAAGATAAAAATAAAGACAACATTGATTTATATCTTTCCTAGAGGACTTTGTATATTAATACATGAACAAATTCTTATATTTTCTTCTTCACTTGGACATTTTACCCCCATTCAAGAGGGGTAAGGCTTTTATTCATATTTTTTTTTTTTTTTTTTTTTTTTTTTTGCCTTTTCTAGGGCCGCTCCCCTGGCATATGGAGATTCCCAGCCCAGGGATCCAATCGGAGCTGTAGCCGCCATACTAATGTTAACCACTGCACCATGTCTAGGAATCGTGAGGTTGCAGGTTCAGTCCTGGCCTCACTCAGTGGGATAAGGATCCGGTGATGCCGTGAGCTGTGGGGTAGGTTGCAGACTCATCTCGGATCTGGCCTTACTGTGGCTGTGGTATAGGCCAGTGGCTATCACTCTGATTGGACCCCAAGCCTGGGAACCTTCATATGCCATGGGAGCGGCCCTAGAAAAGGCAAAAAAAAAAAAATAAAAGATATTCTATCTCAAAAGTGTATTTATTTGAATTTAGATAGGCTTGATTTTTAAATATGTAAGCAGAATTATGTTTTCAACAATGACTATGAAAAAAGTTTTCCGGAACATTTTCAGATAAAGCAAACATAGCATGTATTTTTTATATAAATTATTTTAGAATATCATTTATTTATTTATTATTACTCAAGTGAATTTATCACATCGGTAGTTGTATAATGATCATCACAATCCAATTTCACAGGATTTCCATCCCATAACCCAAGCACATCACCCACCACCAAAACTGTCTCCTCCAGAGACCATAAGTTTTTTAATGCCTGTGAGTCAGCATCTCTTCTGCAAAGAAATTCCGTCTGTCCTTTTTTCAAATTCCACATGTCAGTGAAAGCATTTGATGTTGATGTCTCATTGTATGGCTGACTTCCCTTAGCATGATATTTTCTAGGTCCATCCATGTTGCAAAACATGCTGGTATTTCATTCTTTTTAATGGCTGAGTAATATTCCATTGTGTATATGTACCACATCTTCTTAATACACTTCTCTGTCGATGGACATTTAGGTTGTTTCCATGTCTTGGCTATTGCAAATAGTGCTGCAATGAACATCAGAGTACATGTGTATTTGCAAGTCGTGGTTTTCTCTGGGTAGATACCCAGGAGTGGGATTGCTGGATCAAATGGTAGTTCTATGTTTAGTTTTCTGAGGCATCATGTTTTTCACAGTAGTTGCACTAATTTACAATCCCACCAACAGTGTACTAGGGTTCCTTTTTCTCCACACCCTCTCTAGCACTTATTGTTTGTAGACTTTTTGATGACGGCCATTCTGGCTGGTGTAAGGTGGTACATCATAGAGGTTTTGAATTTCATCTCTCTAATAATGAGTGACGCTGAACATTTCATGTGTTCCTTGGCCAGCTGTATGTCTTTTTTGGAGAACTGTCTGTTTAGATCTTCTGCCCATTTTTGGATGGGGTTGTTTGTTTGTTTGTTGGTATGGAGCTGCAGAAGGTGTTTATAAATTTTGGAGATTAATCCCTTGTCAGTTGATTCACTTGCAAAGATTTTCTCCCATTCTGTGGGTTGTCTTTTTGTGTTGTTGAGGGTTTCCTTTGCTGTGCAGAAACTTTTCAGTTTGATTAGGTCCCATTTGTTTATTTTTGTTTTTGTTGTCAATACTCTGAGAGGTGGATCTGAGAAGATGTGGTTGTTTATGTCAGAGAGTGTTTGGCCTATGTTTTCCGCTAAGAGTTTGATAGTGTCTGGTCTTATATCTATGTCTTTAATCCATTTGGAGTTTCTTTTTGTGTATGGTGTTAGGGAGTGTTCTCATTTCATTCTTTTCCATGTGGCTGTCCAGTTTTCCCAGCACCACTTATTGAACAAGCTGTCCTTTCTCCATTGTATATTCTTGCCTCCTTTGTCATAGATGAGTTGGCTATAGGTGCATGGGTTTAATTCTGGGCTTTCTATCCTGTTCCACTGATCTGTGTTTCTGTCTTTGTGCCCGTACCTTGTGGTTTTGATGACGGTTGCTTTGTAGTATAGCCTGAAGTCCAGAAGCCTGATTCCTCCAGCTCTATTTTTCTTTTTCGGAATGGCTTTGGCTATTCTAGGTCTTTTATGCTTCCAAACAAACTTTAAAATGTTTTGTTCAAATTCTGTGAAAAATGTCCTTGGTAATATGATAGGGATTGCATTGGATCTGTTGATTGTCTTAGGTAGTATAGTCATTTTGATAACGTTAACTCTTCCAATCCAGGAGCATGATATATCTTTCCATCTGTTTGTGTCATCTTTGATTTCTTTCATCAGTGGCTTATAGTTTTCAGAGTACAGGTCTTTTGTCTCTTTAGGTAGGTTTACTCTTAGGTATTTTATTCTTTTGGATGTGATGGTAAATGGGATTGCTTCCCTAATTTCTCCTTCTGCTCTTTCATTTTTAGTATATAGAAATGCCATTGATTTCTGTGTATTGATTTTGTATCCTGCAACTTTGCCAAATTCATGGATGAGCTCTAACAGTTTTCTGGTAGAGTCTTTAGGATTCTCTAGGTATGGTATCATGTCATCGGCAAATAGGGATAGTTTTACTTCTTCCTTTCTAATTTGGATTCCTTTTATTTCTTCTATTTCTCTGATTGCTGTGGCTAGGACTTCCAGAACTATGTTGAAGAATAGTGGTGAGAGCGGACATCCTTGTCTTATTCCTGATCTCAGTGGGAATTCTTTCAGCTTTTCACCATTGAGAATGATGTTTGCTGTGTGTTTGTCATATATGGCCTTTATCATGTTGAGGTAGGTTCCCGCTATGCCCACTTTCTGAAGGTTTTTATCAGAAATGGGTGTTGGATGTTGTCAAAGGCTTTTTCCACATCTATTGAGAGGATCATATGGTTTTTATTCTTCTGTTTGTTAATGTGGTGTATCACACTGATGGATTTGCGGATATTGAAGAACCCTTGCATCCCTGGGATAAATCCCACGTGATCATGATGTACAATTCTTTTATTGTATTGTTGGATGTGGTTTGCTAGTATTTTGTTGAGGATTTTTGCATCGATGTTCATCAGTGAATTTGGCCTGTAGTTTTCTTTTTTTGTGGAATCTTTGTCTGGTTTTGGTACCAGGGTGATGGTGGCCTCATAGAATGCGTTTGGGAGTATCCCTTCCTCTGCAATTTTTTGAAATAGTTTCAGAAGGAGAGGTGTTAGCTCTTCTCTCAATGTTTGATAGAATTCGCCTATGAAGCCATCTGGTCCTGGACTTTTGTTTGTTGGAAGTTTTTTAATCACAGTTTCAGTTTCAGTTCTTCTGATGGGTCCATTCATCTTTTCTATTTCATCTTGGTTTAGTCCTGGGAGGTTGTATTTTTCTAAGGATTTGTCCATTTCTTCTAGGTTTTCCATTTTATTGGCATATAGTTGCATGTAGTAGTCTCTTATGATCCTTTGTATTTCTGTGGTGTCCGTTGTTACTTCTCCTTTTTCATTTCTAATTTTATTGATTTGAGTCCTCTCTCTTTTTTGCTTGATAAGTCTGGCTAAGGGCTTATCCATTTTGTTGATCTTTTCAAAGAACCAGCTTTTGCTTCATTGATCTTTTCCATGGTTTTCTTTGCTTCTATTTCATTGATTTCTGCTCTGATAGTTATGAATTCTTTCCTTCTACTAACTAACTGTAGGTCTTGTCTGTTCTTCTCTCTCGAGCTGCTTTATGTGTGATGTTAGCTTGTTTATTTGAGCTTTTTCTTCTTTCCTGAGGTGGGCTTGTATTGCTATAAACTTTCCTCTTAGAACGGCTTTTGCTGCATTCCATAGGTTTTGGAGTGTCGTATCTTCATTGCCATTTGCTTCTAGGTATTTTTTAATTTGCTCTTTGATTCCTTCAGTGATCTATTGGTTGTTTAGTAGTATGTTGTGGAGTCTCCAAGTGTTTGTGTTTTTTGCACACTATTCTTTTTGTAAAGCATTGTGGTCAGAAAAGATGCTTGATATGATTTCAGTTTTCTTAAAGTTACTGAGGTTGGATTTGTAGCCCAGGGTGTGATAAATCTTAGAGAATGTTCGATGTGCACTTGAGAAGAATGGGAATTCTCTTGCTTTTTGATGAAATGTCTTATCAATGTCTATGAAGTCCATCTGGTTTAATGCATCATTAGGGGCCTGTGTTTCCTTATTGATTTTCTGTCTGGTTTATCTGTCCATTGCTGTAAGTGGGGTATTAAAGTCCCCCACTAGGATTGTGTTATTTTCAATCTCTCCTTTCAAGGTTGTCAGCAGTTGCCTTATATATTGTGGTGAGCCTGTGTTGGGTATGTAGATATTTAAAATTGTTATATCATCTTCTTGGATTGATCCTTTGATCATTATGTAATGTCCTTCTTTGTCCCTGAAAATATTCTTCATTTTAAAGTCTATTTTGTCTGATATGAGTATTGCTACTTCAGCTTTCTTTTGATCCCCATTTGCATGAAATATTTCCTTCCATCCTCTCACTTTCAATTTGTATGTGTCCCTAGAAGTGAAGTGGGTCTCTTGAAGACAGCATATGTATGGGTTTTGTTTTTGTATCCATTCAGCCAGTCTATGTCTTTTGGTTGGGGCGTTTAGTCCATTAACCTTTAAGGTAATTATTGATAAGTATGTTCTTGTTACCATGTTATTAATTACTTTGGATTTTTTTGTTTTTGTTGCTCTTTTTTCTTTCGTTCTTCTCTGGTTCTTTTCTGCCTATGGAAGTTCATTTAGCATTTGTTGTAAGGCTGGTTTAGTGTTGCTGAATTCTCTCAGCTTTTGCTTATCTGTGAAGGTTTTGATTTCTCCTTCAAATCTGAATGAGAGCCTAGCTGGGTAAAGTAATTTTGGTTGGAGGTTTTTTCCTTTCATCGTGTTAAGTATATCATGCCACTCCCTTCTGGCCTGCAGCGTTTCTGCTGAAAAATCTGCCAATAACCTTATCGGGGTTCCCTTGTATGTTGTTTCTTTTCTCTAGCTGCTTTCAAGATTTTCTCTTTGTCTTTAATCTTGGTCAGTTTGATTAATATGTGTCTTGGGGTGTTCCTTCTTGGGTTTATTTTATATGGTACTCATTGTGCTTCCTGGATTTGAGTGAGTGATTCCTTCCCCATGTTAGGGAAGTTTTCAGCTATTATCTCTTGGAATATTTTTTCTGTCTCCTTCTCTCTTCTCCTTCTGGCACCCCTGTAATACAGATGTTGGTACATTTAATGTTGTCCCAGAGTTCTCTGAGACTCTGTTCATTTGTTTTCAATCTTTTTTCTCTTTTCTGTTCTGCATTGGTAATTTCTACTAATCTGTCCTCCACCTCGCTTATTCATTCTTCGGCCTCCTGTATTCTGCTGTTAGCTGCTTCTAGTGAATTTTTTATTTCAGTGATTATATTTTGCATCTCCTCTTGTTTAAGTTTTATATCTTGTATCTCTTTGCTCAGTGTTTCCTGTAAGTTATCCATCTTTGCCTCCAGTTTATTTCCAATGTCTTGCATCATCTTCAGCATCAATAGTCTAAATTCTTTTTCCTGGAGGCTAAGAATCTCCTCCTTGCTTAGCTGATTTTCTGAGGTTTTTCCTTTCTTCCTCATCTGAGTTTTAGTTCTCTGTCTTTTCATTTTTATAGGTTTTTGGTGTCATGACCTTCTTACAGATAATAGGGTTGTAGCCTCTCTTACTTCTGGTGTCTGCCCCCCTTGTGTCTGAAGTTGGTATGAGGGGCTTGCTGTAGGCTTCCTGATGGGAGGGGCTGATGCCTGCCCCCTGGTAGGTGGAGTGGATTCTAATCCCTGTGGTGGGTGGGGCTTAGTCTCTGGATGGGATTAGAGGCAGCTGTGTGCCTCAGAGGTCTTTAGGTAGCCTGTTTACTGAGAAGGGGGCTGTGATCCCACCTGGATTGTTGTTTGCCCTGGGGCTTCTTAGCACTGACTGATGGGTGGGGCCATATTTTCCCAAAATGGCCACCTCCTGCGGAAGGTATGCTGCTGAATGTTCCTGAGAGCTTTTCTTTCAATGTGCTTCCCTCACAACAAGCCACATCCACCCTTGTTTCCCAGGATGTCCTCCAAGAACTGCAGTGTGTTTTGACCCAGATTCCTGTAGAGACTTTGCTTTTCCCTGGGACCCAGTGCACATGAAAGTCTGTGTGTGTTTTTTTCCCGCAGTCCCATGGAGCTCCTGCACACAAGCCCCCCCTGGCTTTCAATGCCAGATGCTCCAGGGGCTCTTTCTCCCCATGCCAGATCCCCACACGTGAGAGTTTGATGTGGGGCTCAGAACTCTCACTCCTGTAGGTGATTCTCTGTGAACCAGTTAGTTTCCAGACTGTGGAGCTTCCCACCCAGGAGTAATGGGGTTGTCTATATCACATAATCACTCCTCCTACCTCTTGGTGTGGCCTCTTTGTCTTCTGGAGTAGGATGTCTTTTTTAAGGTATCCAGTCCATTTGGGTGAAGATTGCTCAGCCTTTAGTTGTGAATTTTGTTGTTTTTAGGAGCAAAGTTGAGCTCCAGTCCTTCTATTCTGCCATCTTAATCTCATCTCTAGAATATCATTTAAAAAACCTTTTGTCATATAGAGAAATATATAATATGCCAGTAATAAAATGTGTCAAATAATTCCATGCAAAGGTATGATCTTGTGAAACATTGTACATTTTGAGTAATGTTTTGAACTTTTCAATTTTTCCAAACCAGATCCATAGTAATAAAACTGATTTATGAAAACATTTTTCTTCTGTGATAAGACTTCCACAAATTACTGCTTACCTAATTGACAACATATAAATCGTATTTTACTATCTAATTGATTGAATCATATTGTACAACAGCAACAAATTTTCTGTGTGGTAGTTGCAAACTTATAAATTACACTTTTACCTAACTTTGAAAGGGCTTATTTGAAATAATGCTACACTAAATTAATTTATATCTTATACCATTTTACTTATGATAGCAAATCTTTAAACTTTCCAAAATACTAAAAAGTAAATCCTATGAGACTGAAACTTTCTCTCCTAAAAATTGGAAACAAGAACCTATATAAATGCTCTTCAGTTATTACCATATTCTAGTAAGATCCCAGACCTCTGGTAATAATTGAAGAGCATATGTATAGCATATACGTCTCTGACATTAATTTCATGCTGTCTACTTCAGTTCTGCTTTGTGCACAGAAGTGGTAAAACATCTTTAGTGAGTGAATATATCATGCTTACACAACAGTTCAGTTATTTGGAGTAATTCTGTTTTTTAAGAATGCAGTGATACGAAACTGTCATTCACTCTGAAACCCTCTTGGATATTTGTCTTCTATCATGATAAATTGTATCTCTTTGATACAAACAGAAGACCTATCCCCTTTAGGTTTCCCTTTTTATTTAACTAATGAGGATATGTATTCAGAATCACTTCAGATAGTGTGCAGTTTTTTCCCTTTTTATGTGAATTTTATTTTGTTGATGTGAAAATCAACATTTTTCTGCAAAAGAGTCACATTGTTCATTAATATTAAGGTCACTGATCTTTGGAGACAAAATTTTGGCAAGTTTCAAAATTATTTTTCCCACTTATAAGCTATTGAAACATACTTTACGAGGAGTCTATTGTAGCAAAAGTTGTGTTTTTAGAAATTAAATTTCCGCAATAATTTATTAAAGATAACTCAAATATAGCACAAGAATACTTTATCAAATTATTTTTAGGAAGCATATATAAGTATTTAAAAATGAAGGTTGAAATCATCATTTTGTAGTTAAATAATTTCTCTGCCATGGTATTGCAAAATGTTCAGGAAAAAAGTGGCATATTAGGAATGAAAGTTATTGTATGCTGTTATATAGTAGGGTTTTATGGGGTTATTGTTTTTTTAACAGTTTAGAATATTTAAATATTTGATGACTTTTATAAGCAGTTGGGAATAAAAGCATTGTTATGGGATTCCTGCAATTATTAATAACAACGTGAAAATTCTGGTTAGTCTTTAGAGAAGAAATTAATGATCTGTGGTGAGAGAATTGTAAATTAGCTGGTTTGAAAAAAAACAAATGAAGATTCTTTATTCTATAATAGGACCAATAGCAGTGAATTAGTGCTGTCAGGACACATGGGCAGTCTGGGCAGTGCATTCATTGAAACATAACCACCATTTAACCACAAAACAGACAAGCATATCTCACATTAGTATGGAAATGTTTACAACTTATAGTTTTCTTATAGAATGGATTCCTCACAGTCCTCTCCCTAGACTATCATTTAAATTGTTTATTTCCTTTTATTAAAAAAGATTTGTTACAGAAAATATTAAAATCATATCAAAATATCCATAACCACATCCACCAAGGGAAGTAACTATTAATACACTAATGCATAAACTTCTAGATCCTGGTGGTGTGTGCATACATCTATGGATATATATTATGTTTGTATACTAAAATACTCCCCCATTCTTTTTAACCAGCTTTTTCACTGAAAAGGATAATATAAAATTTCCTGATTTTTGAGTACACTCTGAACTTGAAGCCTCAAGTGATTTTAGAAACACTAAAGTTTTGTTCACTTTATGAAGAAGCATGAAATTGCTATCAGTTAGGTTTTATTGTGGAAATAAAATTTTAGATTCTCCCTTAAGGCACAGTGGGTCAAGGATTGGGCATTGTCGCTGCAGTGGCTTGGGTCTCTGCTATGGCACAGGTTCAATCTCTGGCCAAGGGGACTTCCACATGCCACAGGTATGACCAAAGAAAGGATTATTCTTTATGAATTTATTCTAGAATATAACTTATTACCAGATAACAGGTAAGATTTAGATTAATTTTCATTGAAGAGTATTTAGAAAAGCTGTTTTTATAGGAATTCTGTTTATGTAATACTTAAACGATGTCTAAAAATTGTGCTTGATTGATTACATATTCTTTTTACTGTGTTGATCATTTAATACATGTAATTTTGCAATTTTAACAAATACATTTCACAAGAACATAGCATAAATAAAAA
Organism: Sus scrofa; assembly: GCF_054392235.1. NCBI lineage: Eukaryota > Metazoa > Chordata > Mammalia > Artiodactyla > Suidae > Sus > Sus scrofa. Next base: position 181,631,252 of record NC_139383.1, on the reverse strand, counting down.
AATAATACAGAGAAGTGTTACCCAGATTGTGTCAGGGTCATAGTTCAAGAACATGTCTGTGAGTAGCATTTTTCTCAGCTCTGAGGTGACCCTGAGGCTCTGCTTTGAAATTCTTCAGACCTCTTACATGGAAGTCTTGATATTCCTCCATATTTTATGTTCCAACCAGTGCTGTCCTCTCAGTAGCCTTGAGATGGATGTGGCTTATAAAAAGCCCCCAGTCTGGAGAGTTTTTCTAGATCAGACCTCTAACCCTATTTCATGTCTTCTCTGGGATTGTTCATAGACCCAGTCCCTTAGACATGATTTATTCTTCATTTGTTTTCATACTGAACTTAATTTCACTGAGTTCAGAGATTTTGAATTCTCCTTTAAAGTATCTAAAATTACCAGTAACCAGTCAGCCTTCTGTATTTCTCCTCCTAAATCTGGCTCCCAAATTACCAGATTGCTTAGGAGAAAGCAAATTTTAATCTCATAGTTGCTGTTTGTACTCAGATTTTCTTCTAAAGTCATACCTTTTAAACATTTTCCCTAGAAGTACAAGAGAACAAATTTGTTGACGTATTTGTACAGAATAAAGCATGGAGGAACTTAATTTATATAGTCATATTCACATATATATTTAAGTATATATACATACATATATATGTAGCAAAACTAAGTAGAGACAGTTTTCTCATATTCAAAATTATTTTTACAAAAGTATTTGATGCTGAAATAAAAAAGTCTTTTAACTCCCCAATCCTAGCTTGCCTTCTGTCCCCCTCTATATTTTTCTACATTTCACTCACTGCCATCTACAAGATGTTGTTTATATGTTTTAATATATAATTGTATTATTTAAATACAATCATAGAAAATACAGAGATACCAAATTTGCATGTATCTTTGAATCTTACTGCTAACTTTCACCAAAATATAAATTCCATGATAAAAAAATTTTTCTGTTATGTTCTCAGTTTTGAGAGTAGTAACTAGCAAAGCAGAGGCACTTAATACATATTTGTTAAATGAATTAAAGTATATATTACTTAAGGATTGTTTTTTAGGTAAGGTTTTGTTTTATTTTTTATTTTCAAGTATAGAATGTTCAAGGATGAAGTAAATGTTGAATATTTAATTAATAAAAACAGAACCCCTTGGTTTGCATATTATTAGCATGAACAAATCAGAGGAAAAGAAACTATAGAATAACTGTAATTTCATAAAAGTGTGTACAATCCACACTATCTGCATACAAGGTGAAAAACAATATGGAAGATTTTTTCTATATTTTTTCTAAAGTTTGAGCATCACATTTCAGAGCTCAGTATAAAAGGCAATCATTTAAAAAATATGAATTCTTAAAGATGACTTTCTCTTATCTTTGAAAATGCTATGCAGACAGTTAAAATCCTATCAGAGTAAGGACATAACAATGTGTCTGATATTATTAAAAAAACATGTTGGCGTCAATGCTAAGCCATTCATCCATTTAGTTATATATAGAATAACTCAGACTAAGAGAATTTAACACTGTTCACCTAACTCTTAGCTATTACCTAAGCATTTGTGTCTTATAAGGGGAACCACAGGTTCTGTTCACCATTATCAAGATAGCTTAGGGAAAAGATATAGATGCTTTAATGAGATTCTTTATCTCTCTTTTATCTTAGCAGGTAAAAATAGACCAGTATTAGCTATCAAGTCCCACTGTTCTTTAATGATACCATTGGTTGAATGTGAAGCCACATTTTTAAAGTACTGACATACCTAATAATATGTAGGTGCTATATAAAGCTTTGTATGATTGCCCACTTTTCTTACATACAACTATCTAAAGAGTCAAATCTTTCAACTTTTATTCTCTTTAGGCATATTATGTAAGCAGCTGTAAAACAAGGATTTGAAATTTAAATTCAGCTTTTCAAAATAGTCAATAATATTTCACCATTGCGCACATTCAGCAGTTGTCTGTTGCATAATCAGCATGAAATCAAACAAAACTGTACACCAAAGAAACTCAAAGACATCTGCCTAACTGTTTTATTGAATGTTTGAGCAATTCTGTAGAAGTTTTGCTCATCTCACCTGTGGTGGAACAGATGTGGCTACTGTGTGAAGCATATATTAGGGCTATAGAATACCTGCTAGAAAGAAATTCCACATGCAGAAAAAATACAGTTTAGCTTATGAAAAGGACCTCAAGGGAACCAAATCACCTGATCTTATTACACAGTTAGAGACTGAAAAGAACCTATCATGCGAGACAGATCGAGCTGAATAAGAATTTTATGTTAAAGAATTTGAATAAATTATAATCTCAAAATTTCTTATTTTTCTTAAATATTAAAACTTTGATTGCATTTGGAATGGATTAGCAATGAGATTCTTCTGTGTAGCACTGGGAACTATGTCTAGTCACTTATGATGGAGCATGATAATGTGAGAAAAAAGAATGTATATGTGTATGTGCAACTGGGTCACCATGCTGTACAGGAGAAAATTAATGGAACACTGTAAACCAGCTATAATGGAAAAAAATAAAAATTATTGTATAAAAAATTTAAAAATAAATCAAACTGTATTTGAAAGTCTCATTAAATAAATGCTTTGTGGGAAGTTATTTAATTTTTATTTTTCTTCCTATTTAAATGAATTCTTATCAAGGGGGACTTTGAGGGGGTTATACATATAAAGTATCTTTTGGGAGTTCCCATCTTGGCTCAGGGGAAACGAATCTGACTTGTATCCACAAGGACGCAGGTTTGATCCCTGGCCTCGCTCAGTGGGCTAAGGATCAGGCTTTGCCATGAGCTGTGGTGTAGGGCTTAGATGTGCCTCGGATCTGGTGTTGCTGTGGTTGTAGTGTAGGCCTGCAGCTACGGCTCTGATTGACCCCTAACCTGGGAACCTCCATACGCTGTGAGTGCGGACTTAAAAAGACAAAGTGTGCTTTGTAATATTTTGAATAATTGGAGTTTATACCAGTTCTCTAGTGCCTCTTTATAGAAGGATTTGATAGAGGAAAAATCAAAAGTTATAAAAATACTTAAAATAATTTGCAAAAGAAGGGTATGTCATAGTGAGACTTTTGTATTCCACTCTTGGCAAACCACAGGGAGGGGTTCTGTATAAGACTACACTCTCTACCTCTGTGAATCTGGCATGAACTACATATTAAACATATGCTAGTTATCGTGAAAGAAAATAACATTTACTGGGGGTGGGGGAGTCTGTATAAATACCATTGTGCTTAAAATATTTTTGGTATCCAATTCTGCATTGGCGTCATTTACGTCAAAACCTACAAAAGAAAATTATTCTAATACAGTTGGATCTTCAGGCAAAAAGGTAAGGAATGATCATGTAATTTCAAATACATTTAAGAATTTATGTGGAAAACACTAATGAGACAGAGAATAAGTTGACTAAACTTTATTAATCCCATAATTGCTTGGAGGACTCAACCCTCAGACCAAATCTGTACCCCTAACTCTCCACTCATCTTTCTTTTAGACAATGAATGGGTAACAGTGGGCATAAATCAACATTAGATATCAATCTTAAATGGAGATTTAATTAAATACAATAATTTAAATGTAAGTTAATGCATACATTATTTGGTTGAGATTAAGCCAAACATTGATTAATATTTTGGATCCAATATTCATACTGTTCATATCTCATATTTACTCTGCCTCTGAAATCATTGTAGTTTTCATTAAACCTATACTTCCTCTTTACATAAAGAACTGAGGAAAGAGTTATTAGAAAGATAAGACCAGGCATCTAATTGTTCAGTACTCTCCTGTCTTATTTTATTTTTTGTCATATCTTTGTCTGTGTTTTGTATCAGGGTTATGGTGGCCTCATAGAATGTGTGTGGTAGTGTTCCTTCCTCTGCAATTTTTGGGCATAGTTTCAGAGGGATAGTTATTAACTCTTCACTAAGTGTTTGATAGAGTTCACCCGTGAAGCCATCTGGTCCTGGAATTTTGTTTGTTGGAAATCTTTTTTTATTATTTGCTTATTTAAGCTTTTCATTTTTTCCATTAGAGTTACTTTACATTATTCTGCTGATGTTCTTCTGTACAGAAAAATGACCCAGTCACACACACATATATATATTCTTTTTCTCATATTATCCTCCATCATGCTCCATTACAGTGACTAGATAAGTCCCTAGTGCTAAACAGCAGGATATCATTGCTTCTCCATTCCAAATGCAAAAGTTTCCATCTATTAACCCCAGATTTCCAGTCCATCCCATTCCATCCCACTCCCCCTTGGCAACCACAAGTCTGTGCTCCAAGTTTATGAGTTTTCTTTGTGGAAATGTCTATTTCTGCTGTATATTAGATTCCAGATATAAGTGATATCATATGGTATTGGTCTTTTTCTGTCTTATTTCACAATGTAAGAGTATCAAGTTCCATCCATGTTGCTGCAAATGGCATTATTTTGTTCTTTTTATGGCTAAGTAGTATTCCATTGCTTATATATACCACATTTTCTTAATCCAGTCATCTGTCGATGGACATTTAGGTTGTTTCCATGTCTTGGCTATTGTAAAGAGTACTGGAGTGAACATATAGGTGCATGTGTCTTTTTCAGTGAAAGTTTTGTCTGCATGTATGCCCAAGAGTGGGATTGCTGGATCATATGGTAGTGCTATATTTAGTTTTCTGAGGTACCTCTGTACTGTTTTCTGTAGTTGTTGTACCAATTTACATTCCCATCAACAGTGTCGGAGGGTACCTTTTCTCCACACCTTCTCCAGCATCTGTTATTTGTTGACTTGTTAATAAATCTTCTTAACTGTGTTTTTTCCATTTTATATTCTTGCCTCCATTGTCAAAGATTATTGACCATAGGTATCTGGGTTTATTTGTGAGTTCTCTATTCTGTTCCATTGGTCTGTATGTGTGTTTTGGTACCAGTACCACACTCTCTTGATTACTGTAGTTTTGTAATAGTGCCTGAAGTCTGGGAGAGTTATGCCCCCTGCTTGGTTTTTGTTTCTCAGGATTACTTTGGCAATTCTGGGTCTTTTGTGGTTCCATATAAATTTTTGGCTTGCTTGTTCTAGTTCTGTGAAAAATGTCATGGGTAATTTGATAGGGATTGCATTGAATCTCTAGATTGCTTTGACTAGTGTGTCAATTTTTATGATATTAATTTTTCCAACCCAGGATCATGGAATATCTTTCCATTTCTCTGCATCCTCTTTAGTTTCCTTGATGAATGTTTTATAGTTCTCAGCATATAAGTCTTCCACCTCCTTGGTCAGGTGTATTCCCAGGTATTCGATTTTTTTGCTTACAACTTAAAAAGGTATTGTATTTTTATATTCCTTTTCTAATATTTCATTTTTAATATACATAAATGCAACTTATTTCTGAATGTTAATCTTGTATCCTACTTTGCTGAATTCATTGATTAGTTTGAGTAGTTTTGGGGTTGAGTCCTTGGGGTTTTCTATATATAGTATCATGTCATCTGTATACAGTGACAGTTTTACCTCTTCTATTCCAATTTTGATACCTTTTATTTCCTTTGTTTGTTCTATTGCTGTGGCTAGGACTTCCAAAACTATGTTGAATAAAAATGGTGAGAGTGGGCCCAGGACCAGATGGATTCATAGGGAAATTCTACCAAATATACAAAGAGGAACTTAAACCCATCCTCCCTAAACTTTTCCAAAAATTTAAAGAAGAAGGAACACTCCCGAAGACATTCTGTGAAGCCACCATCATTCCAGTACCAAAACCAGACAAAGATACTACCAAAAAAGAAAATTATAGGCCAATATCTTTGATGAATATAGATGCAAAAATTCTCAACAAAATTTTAACCTACTGAATACAACAACATATAAAAAAAAAAAAAAAGATATACCATGACAAAGTGGGATTCATCCCAGGTTCACAAGCATGGTTCAACATATGCAAATCAATCAACATAATATACCACATTAACAAAATAAAAATCCACATGATCATCTCAATAGATGCAGATAAAGCATTTGATAATGTCCAACATCCATTCACGGTAAAAACTCTTACTAAAGTGGTTTTGGAGGGAACATACCTTAACGTAATAAAAGCCATTTGTGACAGACCCACAGCAGATATACTACTCAATGGAGAAATGCTGAAAGTCTTGCTCCTAAAATCTGTTTGTTGGAAATCTTTTCATCACAGTTTCAATTTCAGTACTTGTGATTGGCCTCCTTATCTTTTTCTTTTTGGTTCAGTCTTAGAAGTTTGTACCTTTCTAAGAATTTGTCTATCTTTTTTTATAAGTTGTCCTTTTTATTGTCCTATAGTTGCTTGTAGTGGTCTCTTATGATCCTTTGTATTTCTGTGATGCCCACTGTAACTTTCTCTTTTTCATTCCTAATTTTATTGATTTGAGTCCTCTCCTTTTTTTTTTTTTTTTTTCTTGATGTGTCTGGGGATAGGATTTGTCAATTTTGTTCATCTCTTCAAAGTACCAGCTTTAAGTTTCTTTGATCTTTTCTAGAGTTTTCTTCATCTCTATTTCATTTATTTCTGCTCTGATCTTTATGGTTACTTTCCTTACTAAGTTTGGGTTTTGTTTCCTTTTCTTTCTCTAGCGGCTTTAGATGTAAGGTTAATTTATTTATTTGAGATTTTTCTTGTTTCCAGAGGTAAGCTTGTATTGCTATAAACTTCCTTCTTAGAACTACTTTTGTTGCATTCCATTGGTTTGTGGATCATTGTGCTTTCATTTTCATTTCTCTCTAGGTATTTTTTGATTTCCTCATTAATTTCTTCAGTTTAGTAGCATATTGCTTAGTCTCCACATGTTTGTGTTCTTTGCAGTTTTTTTTGTTGTTGATTTCTGGTGTTAGCACGTAGTGGTTGGAAAAGATGCTTGATATGATTTCAGTTTTCTTAAATTTACCAAGCAAGTCTTGATAAAATATTAAAGTGGAAAAATATCTAAGAGAATCAAGATTTTAAGGGCTAATTTCTAGAAATAAGGTGGTTTCATGAACAGTGATAAAGTGTGTAGTGGAAAGGATTATGAGTTTATTTTAGAATTATTAAGTCTAAGTTTATGTGTGAAACATCTGGAAGGATTTTTCAGGATGAAATCTCCTGTTCAGAGATTAAAAACTAGGGTTAAGTGTAAGTGAAACCATATTCTATAAATATATTCTAGAAACGATATATTCTGTATGGTTTCTACATATATATATTCTATATTTTAAATGGTGATTTTATTCTTTTTAAAATGTGCTGTTTTATGTATAATTATAAATGCATTTTCCTCATAACAATCTGAGAAGGATAGGCCTCTGTATTGGTTTGTATGCATGGGTCATTTGTGGAACAATGATCATGCTATTTCAAATCAAAAGGATCAGTAAGTGACTTTTGAAGGGTATTCAGTCTTCTATTATAAATGATAATGGGCTTTCTTAATTTCTCACAATAATATTTTTAATTTTAGATCCCATTTTGGAGATCATGAAAGGTTATTTATGGCAAAATTCAGTGAAAGAAAGCATAGAGGAGTCACAGCCTTCATATCTAAAATGTATTAATCACATTCAAACTGTTATTCTTTTATGGTAAGAATAATAATATGCACTGAGATGTTTTATTCTTAGTGTTTTTCTCTGATTCAGATGATCACACTTTCCATTCATCAAAGAATAAATATTCCTTTAATCCATTTCACTTTATCATTCATAATAGCCCATGCTTCTGAATATTAAAAAAATCAATATGCAATATTGTGGAGGAAAAAGGACAATTGTTATGATCATGGAAGAGTTATATCGTGTAAAGCTTTTTTAGTTAGGGATACTAAAAACAGCTTTCAGATTTATCCAAGGAACTTTAAAAAATTATTCATGGGTAAATTAGAATCTTAATTCTACTTGATTAAATTCAATCTGTACCTTTAAGAAATTAGAAAAATCAAATTTTGACATGGATTTGATTAAATGCTAGCTATCTGACTACCTTTTCTGGAGATTAATTTTCCTTAATTGTGTAAAATGTTTTGAAGGTATTAACTGATACTTCAGTCATCCGTATTTATATAAAACATGTAATGTTGGGGATACTAAATAATGGGCATACAGTCCAGGCACATAGACTATATTTCAAAATAATTTTTCACCTTATTTTCTCTTATAGCTTCTTCAGTCCCATCATCGACCCATGAAATATACCTCTTAAATATATACTATGTACTTTTAATTCTTACTCATCTTGGTCTACTGTCTTCTCTCACTAATTAATAATAGCTTACAGATGCACTTAAATCACTTTGGGCTCCTCCTTACACTGTCTGTTATTTTTCTTTTTTCCATCATGAAAGTTATATCATGTCAGAGTCAACTCCTTTCCCCCTTCACTCTGCACCCAAAACTTAAAGACCTACAATGGGTATTGGAATGAAAACCAAAACTCTTTTAACACAGCATTTAAGTCTCAAATCACCAGACTTATCCAGATTCTCAGCATTCTTTTCCATCATGGAAGAGAAAATAATGAGTAAGTTATATCCTTCATGACCTGGCCCTTGGTATGTAAAGCATGTAAAGGAAAAAAAAATGCTTCAGACATGTTAAAAACAAGGAAGGCTTTATTTGAAACTATTGCAATAGGGAAAAGAGATTGAACCCAACTCTGCTAGAACAAAACATGGGAGGATTTGGGGTTGGTCACCATGAATTAGGCCATCTGGTTTGCTAATTGTACTTATTGAAGTGATACTCCTACCCTTCCACAGAGATTATGAGATAGGATCCCTGACTTTCTTAATGATTGCCTTTCAAAGGGATGGTTTCCTGTTTCTTGAGAAAGACATTCCTGGGTCGTAAAAGATTTACAGGACCAAGGGACAGAGAAAGAATGTATAATTGTAAATTTTCTAAGATAAATGCTGTATAAAAGACATCAGGGGCCTGTAATCAGGAAGAAACTTTTCTAGTATTTAGTCAAAACTTTCCTGGTTAAACTGGAAATTTAGAATTTGGAGATCTCCTCTCCACAAAGCTTGCTTTTTATAATAATTCCCTAGCTACCTACTTGCTGGGATCTTAAAGCTGATCAAAGATATTTTTTCTTGATGATACCTCACTTCTAATTCCCAAGGATAGCAAGGAAAAGCACAGTGATTTAAAGAAGATACAATGAATAAACTCTCAAGACTGCTTATTACAGAATATTGGACTTCAGCTTCTAAACTTGGTCACTGTATGAATAGCATTTCTGCATTCTCTAATCACCTATTACTTTTCTTTATCTGAACAACAGAAATAATAATAGCAATTTGCTGGCAGGATTTCTGAGACAGGAAAAAGAGATCATGCATGCAGATGCTTTAAGAAGATTCACTTGCAGCAGGTGCTTTAAGAAGATTGACTTAACTGCATACTAATAATTATTGTTAATGTTAATATTGTTGTAAAAAAAAAACTTTGCTTCAGGAAGTAGGCTATCGGTATTGACTTGTCTAACATTTCCACAAAGTTAAAGTTAAGTGATATGCTCACAGTAGTCTTCTTTAAAGAATGAGAAAAATCTTTCCTGTGAAAACAGAAAAATTTAACATTGTTCCTCCCTATATCCCCAATGTCCTTCCCTTAAATTTAAAAAAGAAAAGTAACTCTTGGAATCCTACAGACTTTACTCCAGCTAATTACTTTTGTTGTCTGGACAAGGTGCATGTGTATTGTAGTCTTCTGATTAAGGCCTAGCAATCACTTTTTGTCAAGAGTCCTAATTTTTTGGCAAAGTAGATGTGTTTCATTGCAGTCAACTGGTAACCTCTCTTTTTATTTATTAATTAATTTATTTATTTATTTATTTTAATTTCCCCAATACATTATTTTTTTCTTCTGTGTGGCATGATGACCCAGTTACACATACATGTATGCATTCTTTTTTCTCACATTGTCATGGTCGATCGTAAGTGACTAGACAAAGTTCTCAGTGCTACACAGCACAACCTCATTGCTAATCCATTCCAAAGGCGGTAGTCTGCATCTCTTAACCCCAAGCACCCCATCCATCCCACTCCCTCCCTGTCCCCCTTGCCAACCACAAGTCTATTCTTGAAGTCCATGATTTTCTTTTTTGTGGAAAGGTTCATTTGTGCCATATATTAGATTCCAGATATAAGTGATAGCATATGGTATTTGTCTTTCTCTTTCTCAATTCCTTTACTCAGTATGAGAATCTCTAGTTCCATCCATGTTGCTGCAAATGGCATTATGTCATTCTTTTTTATGGCTGAGTGGTATTCCATTGTGTATATATACCACATCTTCCTAATCCAATCATTTGTCAACGGACATTTGGGTTGTTTCCATGTCTTGGCTATTGTAAATAGTGCTGCAATGAACATGCGGGTGCATGTCCCTTTTTTCAGGAAAATTTTGTCCAGATATATGCCCAAGAATGGGATTGCTGGGTCACATGGTAGTTCTATATATGGTTTTCTAAGGTACCTCCATACTGATCTCCATAGGGGTTGTACCAGCTTACATTCCCACCAACAGTGCAGGAGGGTTCCTTTTTCTCCACACCCCCTCCAGCCTTTGTTATTTTTGGACTTATTAATGATGGCCATTGTGACTGGTGTGAGGTGGTATCTCATGGTAGTTTTGATTTGCATTGCCCTAATAATCAGTGATGTTGAGCATTTTTTCATGTGCTTGTTGGCCACCTGTATATCTTCCTTGGAGAACAGTCTATTCAGGTCTTTTGCCCATTTTTCAATGGGGTTGTTTGCTTTTTTGCTGTTGAGCTGTATAAATTGATGGTATATTTTAGAGATTAAGCCCTTGTCAGTTGCATCATTTGAAACTAATTTCTCCCATTCTGTAAGTCGTCTTTTGTTTTCTTTTTGGTTTCCTTTGCTGTGAGAAAGTTTTTCTGTTGAGTAGGTCCCATCAGTTTATTTTTGCTGTTATTTCTATTGCTTTGGAAGACTGACCTTAGAAAACATTTGTCAGGTTTATGATGTCAGAGAATGTTTTGCCTATGTTCTCTTCCAGGAGTTTGATGGTGTCTTGTCTTATATATAAGTCTTGAAGCCAGTTTGAGTTTATTTTTGTGCATGGTGTGAGGGTGTGTTCAAGTTTCACTGATTTGCATGCAGCTGTCCAGGTTTCCCAGCAAGACTTGCTGAAAATACTGTCTTTTCCCATCTTATATTCTTGCCTCCTTTGTCAAAGATTAATTGACCATAATTGTCTGGGTTTATTTCTGGGTTCTGTATTCTGTTCCATTGGTTTGTATGTCTGTTTTGGTACCAGTACCACACTCTCTTGATTACTGTAGCTTTGTAATAGTGCCTGAAGTCTGGGAGAGTTATGCCCCCTGCTTGGTTTTTGTTCCTCAGAATTTCTTTTGCAGTTCTGGGTCATCTGTGGTTCCATGTAAATTTTTGGCTTGTTTTTTCTAGTTCTGTGAAAAATGTCATGGGTAATTTGATAGGGATTGCATTGAATATGTAGAGTGCTTTGGATAGTTTGGCCATTTTTACATTATTAATTTTTAATAATACCCAGGAGCATGGAATATCTTTCCATTTCATTACATCTTCTTTAATTTCCTTGATTAATGTTTTATAGTTCTCGGCATGTAAGTCTTTCACCTCCTTGGTCAGGTGTATTCACAGCTTTTTGATTTTTGGAGTGCAATTTTTAAAAGGTATTTTTGTATTCCTTTTCTAATATTTCATTGTTAGTATACAGAAAAGTGACTGATTTCTGAATGTTAATCTTATATCCTACTACTTGCCGAATTTGTTGATCAGTTCAAGTAGTTTTTGGGTTGAGTCCTTAGGGTTTTCTATATATAGTATCATGTCATCTGTATACAGTGACAGTTTTACCTCTCCTATTCCTATTCAGATGTCTTTTATTTCTTTTGTTTGTCCTATTGCTGTGGCTTGGACTTCCAGTACTATGTTGAATAACGGTGGTGAGAGTGGGCATCCTTGTCTTGTTCCAGATTTTGGGGGAAGACTTTCAGCTTTTCTCCATTGAGTATTATATTTCCTGTAGGTTTGTCATAAATGGCTGATTATGTTATGTTCCCTCTGTACTCACTTTGGTAAGAGTTTTGATAACAAATGGATGTTTGACCTTGTCAAATGCTTTTTCTGCATCTATTGAGATGATTGTGTGGTTTTTGACTTTTCTTTTGTTAATGTTGTTTATGACATTGATTGAGTTGATTAATTTGTGTATGTCGAACCATCCTTGTGCACCTGGGATGAATTCCACCTGGTCGTGGTGTATGATCTTTTTTATAAGTTGTTGTATTCAGTTGGCTAAAATTTTGTTGAGAATTTTTGCATCTATATTCATTGGAGATATTGGCCTATAGTTTTCTTTGTTTGTGTTATCTTTGTCTAGTTTTGGTATTAGGATGATGGTGGCATCATAGAATGTCTTTGGGAGTGTTCCTTTTTCTGCCTTTTGAAAAAGTTTAAGGAGAATGGGTATGAGTTCCTCTTTTTATGTTTGGTAGAATTTGCCTGTGAAGCCATCTGGCCTTGGACTTTTATTTGTGGGGAGTGTTTTTATGACATACTCAATTTCATTCCCATTGCTCAGTCTGTTCAGTTAATCTATTTCTTCTTGATTCAGTTTTCTCAGGCTGTAAGTCTCTAGTAAGTCGTCCATCTCTTCTAGGTTGTCAAATTTGTTGGCATACAGTTGTTCATAGTATTCCCTCATTTTTTTTTTTTTGTATTTCTGTAGTATCCTTTGTGACTTCTCTGTTTTCATTTCTTATTTTGTTTATTTGGGTTTTTTCTCTCCTCTTTTTGGTGAGGCTAGCCAGAGGTTTGTTAATTTCATTTACCTTTTCAAAGAACCAGCTCTTTTTTTTTCTTGATTTTTTTTTCAATTTCTTTTTTAATCTCTATTTTATTGATTTCCTCTTTGGTCTTTATGACTTCCTTCCTTATGCTGACTAGGTTTTCTTTGTTCTTCTTTTTCTAATTCATTTAGGTGGTGGGTTAATTTGTTGATTTGAGATTTTTCTTTTTTTGAGGAAAGCCTGTATTGCTATACATTTCCCTCTGAGCACATCCCATAGATTTTGAGTGGTTTTGTCTTCGTTATCATTTGTCTCAAGATATATCTTAATTTCCTTTTGATTTCCTCATTGACCCACTTGTATTTGAGTAGCATGTTGTTTAGTCTTCATATAGTTAGTTTTTCCTCATTTCTTTTCCTGTGATTGATTTCTACTTTCATGCCATTTTAGTCAGAGATGATACTTGAAATAATTTCTACATTTGTAAATTTGTTGAGGTTAGCTTTTTGCCCCAGCCCGTAATCAATCCTTGAGAATGCTCCATGTGTGCTTGAGAAGAATGTGTATTCTGATTTTCTTTGTAATGTCCTGAAAATGTCTATTAACTCTAACTTTTCTATTGTATCATTTAGGATCTCTGTTGCCTTATTGATTTTCTGTCTAATGAATCTGTCCATTGCTGTGAGTGGGGTGTTAAAGTCTCCTACTATGATTGTACTCTGATCAATTTCTCCTTTTATGTCTGTTAGTATTTGTTGGAGGTATCTGGGTGCTCCTATATTAGGGGCATATGTATTGATGATTGTAATATCTTCTTCTTGAATATGTCCTTTAACCATTAAATAGTGTCCTTCTTTCTTTATGGCCTTCATTTTAAAGTCTATTTTGTCTGATATGAGTACTGCAACTCCTGCTTTCCTGTCTTGTCCATTGGCATGAAATATCTTTTCCCATCCCCTCACTTTCAATCTATATGTGTCCCTTGCCCTAAGGTCAGTTTCTTGTAGACAGCAAATAGAAGGTTTTTGTTTTTTTATCCAATCTGCCACTCTCTGTATTTTGATTGGAGCTTTCAGTCCATTGACATTTAAGGTGATTATTGATAGATATGTATTTGTTGCCATTTTAAACCTTGTTTTCCAGTTGATTCTATGTTACTTTTTTCTTCCTTTCTTTTTTTGGTTGGATGCTTTCAATTTATTTTATGCTTGAGTATTTTTCTTTTCAGTTTTTTTGGATGTAATGTTTGGTTTTTATTTGTGGTTTCCCTGTTTTTTAAGTGTGTTAACCCCTTCCTATATCTGCTGGCTTTAGCCTGATAGTCATATAGGCTCAAACACATCATTAAAATAAAAAAAAAATCTATATTTTCTTACTTTCCTTCCCACATTCTATGATTTTGATGTCTTTTTTTTTTTAATTTAACATCATGTTTAGCTCTGTTTGCTGGCTTATTTAAATGACTGCTTTCCAATTTGGGTTTCCTCCAATATAATTTTTTTTTTTTTTTGATTTAGAGAAGCCCTTGCAGTATTACTTTTAGAATGGGTTTAGTATTGCTATACTCTTTTTGCTTTTCTTTCTTGAAGAAATTCTTTATTTCCACTTTAATTTTAAATGATATTCTTGCTGGATAGAACATTCTAGGTTGCAAATTTTTTCCTTTCAACACTTTAAATATATCTTTCCACTTTCTTCTGGTCTGTAGTGTTTCTGTAGAGAAATCAGCTGATAGCCTTATGGGGTTTCCCTTATCATTAATGCTTTGCTTTTCACTTGCTACCTTTAGAATCCTCTCTTTAACTTTTGCCACTTTTATTATAATATGTCTTGATGTGGGCCTGTTTGGGTTCAACTTGCTTGGGGCTCTCTGTGCTTCCTGTAGCTTGATATCAGTATCCTTTAGATTTGGAAAATTTTCAGCCGTAATTTCTTCAAATATATTTTCAATTCAATTTTCTTTTTCTTCTCCTTCTGAAATTCCAGTTATGTGTAGATTGGCTCACTTTGTATTATCCCATATTGCTTTCATGTTTTTTTCATTTCATTTTCTGTCTGCTGTCCTGATTGGGTGATTTCTATTATTCTACCTTCCACATCACTAATTTGTTTCTCTGAATTATTCTTTCTGCTCTTCAGTGCCTTTGGCTCAGTTTGTATCTCTGAAAATGAATTTTCTAGTTTTTATTGGCTCCTCTTTATATTTTCTAGTTCCTTTCTAAAGGAATCTGCATTACTGTTTATATTCTCTCTTGATTCCTTCCGTATTTTCACTATGTCCCTTTTGAACTCAATGTCTGTCAGAGTGCAGAGGTCTGTTTCATTGCTGACTGCTTTAGGTGAATTCTCCTATTGCTTTAACTGGGAATGGTTTCTGAACTCCTTCATCTTGCTTGTGTTTTTCTTTTTCTGTGAGTTTGGGGAAGCCAAACTGTAGTCTTGTAAGGCTCCTTCTATGCAAGAATACCCCTTTGTATTTTTGGGGGGTTACTATTTATTTTTGCTGTGAGTGTTTGAATATTTGCTGTCTCTTTCTTCAGTGTGAGCAGGCTGTTATCCCAGGATGCTCAGTGTGTTTTCAGGGAGAATGAGGCAGTGGGTAGAACCAGCAGTCAGTGCCTGGTCATTGGGCTCTCAACAGCAGCAAGGATCTGCAGGAAGGTGGCATAGTCTACTCCCAGGTACAGGTCCCTGGGAAGTGGTAATGAGCTCTAAGCAGATCTAAAAGAGCATTTGGCAGTATCAGCAGCAGGGTGTGTGAGTTCCCAGGGGAGTAAGAGCAACAACAGCTTGTGTTTGATTTCAGCGCCCTCCTCTGAGGTGATTGGAACTGCTGGTATTGCCTGTTCAGGGACCCCCTAGTGGGAGCAGGCTGTGACCGTCTCTAGAGTCAGTGATAACTATGGCAGTTTGCTCCTACTACCTGTAGACAATGCATTTATCAACCAGTCTCACTTAGCCCACATAGGAGGTGCTCTACAGGCTGCTCCTAGTTGCAGGTTCCTGGGAAGTGACAGATATAAGGCATGTGGCTACTCCCCAGAGCATTTGGCTGTGGCAGTAGTGGGATGGGTATGTTCCCAGGGATGCAAGAGCACCAACAGGTGGTGTTTGGTCACAATGCCCTCCTCTATGGTGCCTTTGGGCGAATGGCATTGCAAGTGGTTTCTGTTCATGGACCCCTAGTGTTGGTGAGCCACTCCCACCCCTGGAGCCAGAGACAGCTGCGGTGGTTTGCCCTGCCTCCTGTAGGCCATGCCAGAAGCACCTCATCATGCTTAGCCCCCACAAGAGTTGCTGCACAAGCTGCTCTTAGCTGCAGATTCTTGGAAAGGGACAGTGATCGAGCATCTGGGCACTGCCTAGAGTGTTTTTCAGTGGCAGCAGCAGGGAGGGTATGCTCCCAGGATAGTGAGTGCAGCAACAGGTGGTATTCCATTACAGTGTCCTTCTGTGTTGTGCCCTCTGAGGTGGTTGGTTCTGCAAGTGATTTTTGCTCAGGTATTCCCAGTGGTGGTGGGCCACACCCACCTGGAATCAGGGACAACTGTGGCAGTTTGCCTCTGTCACCTGTAGACCATGGAAGAAGCACCCTGTCCCACTTAGCCCACATAGGATGTGCTGCACCAGCTGCTCCTAGTTGTAGGGTCTTGGGAATGGACAGTAACCAAGTGTCTGGGCACCACCCAGAGCATTTGGCAGTGGCAGTTTCAGGGTGGGTGTTTTCCCAGGGAAGTGAGAGCAACAGTGTGTAGTACTTGGTTGCAGTGCCCTCTTTTTTTCTTTTTTGCCAACCCCTGATGTGACTGGGGTTGCAGCTGGGACCCACTCACTGGCCCCCAATGGTAGCAAGCCATAACTCCCTCTGGCCTCTGAGAGGACCACTGCATTCTGTCCCTGCCACCTGTAGATAATGCAAGAGGCACCACGTCACATTTAGCCCCCTGAAGCCCTTAGCCCACACAGGAGGTGCCTGGCCACCAATAGGCTGCACAAGAAATGCCCAGTCTCCCCTAAAAGAGAAAAAGGCTTCTCATGGCCCATAGACTTCGCCAGAGCTGCCCTGCCCTCTGAGCGCCTGCAGGCATGCGCACAATCCAGTGAAGGGAGTTTCCTATGGCAGTCCGCCCCTCCTCCTCTTGCCCTCCCCAACAATGGCGCCTTGCCTCTCCAGTGTGCACAGACCTTCTCCCATGTTCCCTCTGCCATGTTTTTCCCCTCCTCAGCCCATGATGTACCACTTCCCAACCAGTGGCACACTGCTCCTTAGTCCCTTAGGCTGTCCCCACACAACCAGCCCCAGTCCTCTCCCTGGGACTGACCTCTGGAGCCTGAGTCTCAGCACCCAGCCCCTGCCAGAGTGTCTCAGACTGTGGTGTCAGGCCATGGTTCAGATGATCTGTGCAGCTCTCACTCTACTTTGCTGTTCTCAGTTCAGCTGTGCACTTTTCTTGGCAACTTTGAGGTCCCTCCAACTCAGCCAATCTTTCTGTCATTAGGTGGCTTCCCAGGACGTGGCTTCCTTTTCTCCTTCACAGCTCCCTCTCAGGAATGCTAGTCCCGTCCTGATTCCTTTTCTCTCTCTCTCTCTTTTTCTTTTGTTCTACCCAGTTATGTCAAGAGTTTCTTGCCCTTTTTGGAGGTTTAGGTTATTCTGCCAGCATTCTGTTGATGTTCTGTGTTAGTCGTTTTACATGTAGATGTGTTTTTTTGATGTGTTTGTGGGAGGAGGAGAGCATGACCTCTTACTCCTCCGCCATCTTGCTCCACCCCCACCCCCCGTAACCTGTCTTTTAAACAATGACATCAGTCTATTTCTCAGAGACTTGACGCAAACATTAAGTAAATTTAAATAGTACATCGTATGAAACATATTTATATTTTCCTGTATTTGCAACGTAATCCATACACCAGTCTGGTTCTGTACATTTAAACAAGAGAACAGATATTTAAATTTCATGAAATATATATATATGTGTGTGTGTGTTTATACATATATATATATATTTATTTATAATCTGTATCAATGGAGAAAACTGTTGCCCTATTTACCAAACATCCATGACATATTCTGTGATATGTATTATTCTCTAAAAGTGTGTATTTTCTTCAGTAAGCAAAGAAACATGTGTAAGTTTAGATGGGATGACGTAAGCGGGAACTTGTGATTTTATACAAATGCATCCCAAATTAATTCTTGCCTTAGCTTGAAATACCTAATTTTGGATATATTCAAATTAATATTTTAGCTACTTCAAATAATCTGATTATATTATAGTCTATACAAATGAAATTTAAAAATTTATGCATTAAAATGTCACATTGTAAATTTCAGAATGAGACATAAATGACATTTAGAGAATATTGAACTATTTATATCTTTGATTCCCATATATTGCAACAGTAACTGAGAGTCAACACTATAAAAAAGAACTCTATTGTACACACAAAGAACTTAGGAAATCCTTGCCAAAATAACCAGTGATGTGGGATAAAGTTGCCTACCTTTTCTTTGATTCCATTTCAAAGGTATAATTAGTTTTTCTAATTGTTATTTTTGATGTATAATTTTCAAAACAGTAACTTATGGAGGACTGCTAGAAAGATATGCATATGGTAGTAAATCATAATTATATCTTGAATGTTAATCTCACCTTTGGTGTAACATTTGAAAATATCACAAGTAAATTGAGATATATATTTGTATTACAAAGCTAATGGCATAATCTATATTGATAACCAGAGGAAAGACTTTCTCAACAAGATTATGAGCTATGGAATCTAGGAAGTTATTTGAATTAAATTAAGCACATTAGTATGCAAACATGTCTACACAATGCCAAAGTGACTAATGATAAGCAAATAAAATAATTCAGTACTAAATAGTGGTCCTGCTGTGTTGGCTGAATTGATTTGATGCTGACAAGACAAAATCTAGAAAAGAGCTTCCCCTTCAAGCGGTTTGCTTGATTAATGTTTGTATTTTTAAAGTCTTCTTCATTCCCAGGACAGAAAGTTCTTCTTTTGGGAATGGGCATAGGTAAAATGAGGTTATAATAGATATACTTGAAATTGTTTTTGAAACTAAGATAGTATATCTTAGAAACAAACAGAAGATCCTGCTGATGTTATCCCACCTACTGCAGTGCACTGATCTTCCTAATGCAAGTGAAATATTATTTGCCTTGATGCTTTCAAGTGTGAATAAATTGATTTGAAACAGATTTCAATGGAAATCACAAAAAATAAGTCATTTTGGCAATATGCTTCCTTGTCATTTTCTAAGCTCATGCCTCATTTTCTAAGATTTTTGCTTTTTTAGGGCCACACATGCAGCATATGGAAGTTCCCAGGCTAGGGGGTAATATTAGAGCTGCATCTGTTGGCCTAAGCCACAGCCACAACAATGTGGGATCTGAGTCTTGCCTGCAGCCTAGACCACAACTCATGGCAATGCCTGATCCTTAACCCAATGAGCGAGGCCAGGGATCAAACCCACATCCTCAAGGATATTCATTACCACTGAGCCACACAGGAACTCCTTATTTTCTAAGGTAGTTAGATGGAGACCTCATTTCTTAGGGCAAATGATGATAGAATGGAATAAAAGGGAAAACCTATATTTTTATGTGTATAATTTTTGTCAAGATTTTTAATTAATTTTCTTTTCTGGAAAATAAAATTTACAGTTGAAAAAGTAAAAGTGATTATGTTGTATTGAATGCAATGAGAAAAATAATTCTTTCCAATTTTTATTTAAAATTCATAGTTTTATTTTTAAAAAACTTAACATTTTTATTTACCCTTAGGAAAATATGCAAGACCATAAAGTGGTATGAGGAAAACAATCTTCCAGTAGCATAAACTTATCCTCACTGTATTAACTAGAATTATTTTCTTCTTTTCCTTTTTTTTTTTTTTTCATGGCTGTCAAATTGGAGCTATAGCCACAACAGTTCAGGATCTGAGACACGTCTGCATCCTACACAGCTCATGGCAATGATGGATCCGTAACCCACTAAGGAAGGATAGGGATTGAACCTTTGTCTTCATGGATGCTAGTCAGATTCATTAACCACTGAGCCATGACAGGAACTTCAAGAATTATTTTCTTATAATTTTTATTAGAAAAAGAAAAATGAAATAACCAAAATTATTCAGTATTATTTTCAGAAAACAATTTACTTAATTTTATTCATTATAATTCCTTTAGCATAGCAGAAGACACTGTAGATATTTCAAGGAAAAAGATATTTAATAGAATTAACAGCTTATAGGAGTGAAGGTCAGAGAAGCTACTGATGGTGTCAATTCCAGGAAACTACTGATGATTTCAGCTGTCTGCACAAAATGCTAGATTCTTTCCAGCAGAGCACTGGAAGCTGTTGGCTATAGTCTTCTGGGGCAATAATGACATCTTATTCTTTGCTGTCTTACAAAATTTGTGCATAGGTTCTCTACTATTAAAGAAACTTAAATTGGAATCCTGCTGGCAGTATAGCTTATAAATTGTAATTTTTTTTAGCATTCTTGCCCCTGCTGAACAAGGGGAGTGTTGAGGAGAGAAAAAATGGTTCACACATCCTGGCACAATGATCTACCCTGTGGTAAATGATAATTTAATATCCTGTATCTTCTGCCCTACATGTAAAATATCATTTGTGTATTTAAATAATGTGCACATCAATTCATCAAAGAAAGATAGTAGTGAGTTCCTTCCCTATCCAAGTGGTAACAAACCCAAGTAGGATCCATGAAGATGCATGACCTCACTCAGTGGGTTAAGGATCTGGCATTGCCAAGAGCAATTGCTTGGATCTGGCATTGCTGTAGTGTGCCATAAGCTGGTAGTTGCAGCTCCCATTTGACCCCTAGCCTGGGAACTTCCATATGTTCTGGGTGCAGTAATAAAAAGCAAAAAAAAAAAAAAAGAGAGAGAGAGAGAAAGATGGTAAAGTTGTAGAGAACCATTTTGTCTCTGTTAAAGATTATATTATTTTTTAAATGATTTCTTGCAACAGGTAAAACTAAATGGATTTTCTTTTTATTCTTTAATTTAAGAAAATGTCACTCAGTGCTTGACCATCCCATTTTGTCCAGGACCAAGGGATTTCCTGGTGCTATGGAGTGAATTTTATCTCTTCAAAATTTATGTGTTTCAGCTTTAATCCCTGAGCTGAATGTATTTGGAAACAGGGCCTCTAGGAAGTGATGGAAGTTAAATAAGGCTATAAGGGTGAGGTACTAACCTTATAAGAAGAGAGATTTCTCTTTCTGCCCTCACTCATAGCAAGGACAATGGGAGAATGTAGTGAGAAGGTGGCAATCTACAAACCAGAAAGAGAGCTATCATCAGACACTGAACCCTGACAAAATTTTGACCTTGAACTTTCCAGCCCCTAGAACCATGAAAAATTTTTCTATTTCTTTCACCACACATTCTGTGATATTTGGTTATGAGAGTCCTAGTAGACTAATACTCGGGTACAGGACCTTCACTGTGAAACCTGGGAAGTCCTTGGAAAACTGGAATGAAATGGTCACCCTATGATATACTTTTGGAAAAATACTGTGCCATAAGAGTCTGCTGAGGT
The DNA here is from genome assembly GCF_054392235.1 of Sus scrofa. Taxonomy (NCBI): domain Eukaryota; kingdom Metazoa; phylum Chordata; class Mammalia; order Artiodactyla; family Suidae; genus Sus; species Sus scrofa. The sequence goes on along the minus strand of NC_139383.1, from coordinate 181,609,849 downwards.
TAAAGTTGGTAAAGCTAATATTCAAGAAATTTCAAATATCTATTATATGATATCTAATTGCAGTCAAACATCACTCAGGTGAATCATATATGTGTATTACCTAAAATATCTTTTCTATTCATAAGAGAAAGAAGTAACATCTTTCCTTTGAGTAATCCAAGTTAAAATTTTTATTGATACTTTAACATTTCTGAAAGCAATTTGTATCTCACAATAATAATCTGACAATTATTATTTAGGAAACCCTAAAAAAAAAAACCAAAAAGACACCCCACAGAATGGGAGAAAATATTTGCAAATGAAGTGACTGGAAAGGGATTAATCTGAAAAATGTATAAACACCTGCTGCAGCTCAATACCAAAAGAACAACCCCATCAAAAAATGGGAAGAAGACCTAGACAAACAGTTCTCCAAAGACATACAAATGGCCAAAAAACACATGAAAAGATGTTCAACATCACTCATTATTAGACAAACGCAAATCAAAACCACTATGAGGTACCACCTTACACCAGCCAGAATGGCCATCATGAAAAAGTCTACAAACAATAAATGCTGGAGAGGGTGTTGAGAAAAGGGAACTCTATTACACTGTTGGTGGGAATGTAAATTGGTGCAACCGCTGTGGAAAACAGTATGGAGATTCCTCAGAAAACTAAAAATAGAATTACCATTTGTTCTAGCAATCCCACTCTTGGGCATCTATCCAGAGAAAACTATACTCAAAAAGATACATGTACTACAGTGTTCGTTGAACTTCTATATTTAATAACCAACACATGGAAACATCCTAAATATCCATCAACAGGGGAGTGGATAAAGAAGATGTGGTATATACACACAATGGAATATTACTCAACCATTAAAAGGAAAGGAATAATGACATTTGCAACAAAATGGATGGACCTAGAAATAATCATGCTAACTGAAGTTAGTCAGACAGTGAGACACCAACATCATATGCTATCACTTACACGTGGAATCTAAAAAAAGGACACAATGAACTTCTTTGAAGAACAGATACTGAATCACAGACCTTCACAAACTTATGGTCTCCAAATGAGACAGGTTTGGGGTTGGGGGGTTGGGCTAGGGGTTTGGGATAGAAATGCTATAAAATTGGGTTGTGATGATTGTTGTACAACTATAAATGTAACAAAATTCATTAAAAATAATCTGACAATTATAACTGACAGTATTTTTTTTCTCTGAGATGTAAAACACTGGTGCATCTTACAACTGTTGGTTGTCTTATTTGTGATGGAACATATAGTGATATTTATTATTTTGTGAACATGTGAGAACATAGGCATGTAAATATATGTAGATAATTTATATCATTTCAATTGCCTAGGAATGTGTTTGCTGTTAAACTCTTAAATTGAGATTTGCAACTGAATAAACAACCAGGTTTTCAACCTAAAGAAATACTGAGGAATTGTCTTGGCAAAAAGATAAAAAATAGAAAGGTATATTATTCATGAGATATTTGAATAATACTTTATTTATTGCTTATAAATGATCAATCAGATGCCACAAAAGCTATTGAGCACACTTCTTTTCATAATGGAGGCTTGTTTATTTGCTTGTTTCTTTAATATTTGCGTCGTTCTAGAAATGATGTGTACCTAGATTTGGATGACTATAGAAAAATAGCGTGAAGAGGGAAATATCAGCTAGACTCCAAACAGTTTGACAAGGCCTCTAAAAATTCACTATTATTGCACCTACCACTTTTTGTAATCTGCATCACTTAATGTAATATTAGTCAATCTCCTGATTAAGTGAAAGGAATTAGAATTGTCATTGTTTCCAGTAAAGGCCATAGATGATGAACAATTTCATAAGATTTAGCAGAGACGGGGTGTTCCAAATAAAATTTTGCATCTGATAATTTGGTAGCATAAAAAAGCAAATAATACTAAGAGTCTGTTCCTATATATTATGATATATATGTGTATATATCCACAGTTGTAAAGGCCAGTCAAAGAAAAAGAATTTCTCAGTGAATTAAACTCTCTGCAAGAATGTGTATACAAGTATTTTGCTATAAAATACCACTGTGATTTTTAGAATTCTTGGATTATTAAAGGAAATAGACAGCAAAGACTGTAGTTGCAGTGCAAAATCTAATTGGCATAATAGGAAGTTGGTAAATGGAAATTCATTAAAGAAGATATGTATTATCTATGTAGTGTATCTGAAAGGATTATAAGCAATGAGGTGCTACAAATATTGTGCTGATGATGCTTTAAAGCCCATGAAGAAGATCTGAAATTCAGAAGATCTGAATTTTGCTCTTTTATTTCCCCCCAAACATTATCCAAATGGAACTAAGTATGCCTTTGAGATGTTGTTTAATCTTAGAACTATGGATAAACGCCAAGAAGACCACTAAGTATAGCTTGCACCTGGGCCATAGGGAGTAGAAGAATTTAGGAAGAGAAAGAATAAGTGTAGAAAAGAGAATTGCATTGTAAGTGCAGAGTGTAGAAGAACAGTACCAGGATGGGAGAAAAAGGAAAGGAAGGGAAAAAAATCAAGTGAAACAAGAAATCCTGGTAGTAACAGCAGCATTATTTGAAAGTCTATAAATACATCAAAAGTGCACAGTATTCTGGATTTAAATTATAAATCACATTACATCTGCTTCCAGCTGGGAAAAGGCACAAATTCTTCATCTCATTGTACTATTATCAACTCTCCAGCAAGAGGAAACTTGTGGGTAAAAATAACTGTAATGATTGCAGTGTATAACATAGTATATGTGTTTTATGTATTTTATTTTCTAATTAATATGGTTTAAAAATTTTATAGAACAGTGATTACTAAGCCCTTTTTAACTAGTGAGATCTCTAATTCTTTATTGTGTGTATTTCCTGTGAATGGATGGAGCCCAATTTTGTAAATTGATAGAGCATTCAATTGAACTGGGGGGCAGAGAAGAGAAGGGAGAATCAGGAATTGTTGCCTAAGTAGGAATTCTTGAACAAAGAGCATTATCAAGCCTTATGAACATACAGTGAATAAGTTTCCAGGGCATTCCTTTATATTACATTCCTCAAATATATGTTCAGTGTTTATAAGTTTTCAAGCACTGTTTTAGAGAAGTGTGGCATATCAGTTAAAAAAAAAAACCTGAAAAAATAAAAAAGGAAGAGTTCTGTTCTTCTGGAACTTACTCTTCAGCAGGGAAGAGACAAGTGAAGTAAGTCCTATGGAAAAGTAAGACAAAGAGCAGAGTTAGAGAATGGAGAGTGTAGCAGCTTGGCAGCACAAAGTGGGGATACAAGAAATGAATGACAGTGTTAGAGTCAAGGTTTGAACAAAAACTGGAAGGATGTGAAGGAATTCTTCACATAGATATTTTGGAAAAATTGTGCTCCAGGTTGAGAAAATTGCTAGAATCAAGACCCTAACTATGTGGACAACATACTGAACTCTTCTAGGGACTGGGTGGAAGCCAGTGTGGCTGGAACAAGAGTGCACAAGGCTAGGGCAGTAGAAGATGTGATCAGAGGTCACTATAAGGATTGGAATGATTTCTTATTGCAAGGTTTCATAGAGAGGAGGGGTATGATGTGACATATTTTAGCATATCCTTCTGGATGCTGTATTAAGATTGGTGGGAGGGGGGCAAATGTAAAGACAAACAGATCATTGGCTGCTGGCATAGATGAGGAGGCTGAGGTCATGATGGTTTTAGTCACAGTAGTAAGAATTTAAAAGATTTTGAAGACAGAGCCAAGGGGATTTTCTAATGGATTGGATGTAAACTTGTGAAGGAAAGAGAGGCATCAAAGATGAATATGGTTTTGGGGGGCTAAACAACTGGAAGGCTAATGTTGTTATTAAAGATATATGGTATTGGAGTTCCCGTCATGGCTCAGTGATTAACGAACCCAACTAGTATCCATGAGGTTATGGGTTCAATCCCTGGCCTTGCTCAGTGGGTTAAGGATCTGGCATTGCCATGAGATGTGGTGTAGGTTGCAGATGAGGCCTGGATCTGGTGTGGCTGTGGCTGTGGCTATGGCATTGGCCAGCAGCTGTAGCTCTGATTCAACTCCTAGCTTGGGAACCTCCATATGCTGCAGGTGTGGTCCTAAAAAGACAAAAGACAAAAAAAGAAAGAAATACTTAAAAAAAAAGACATATGGAATGTTGTGTAATACAACAGGCTTGGCCAGAAAATGAGTTGAAGAACATTCGAGTTCTCTAATTGTGCCCAAGTTTTACAGAATGATGGCAAATTTGCTAACATTTAATTCAATATTGGACCTAGTACAGTTAAGTTCACCACATTATCTTATATAAGCATTTTCTACCATGATGAAAATCAACCTTTTCCTCATTGTGAAAATATTCCTGTATTATCCTACTTTTGTAAAATGCCGTCTAATATGTGAATGATTTTCAAAGAACAGACCTATAATTATAGTGTTTCCCATCTTCAGATGCTAAAACAGTCAAACATACTTGTTTTTATAAGGGTTTTTCCACCGTGGAACTGTTATTATCCACTTCTGCTATCCTTGCAATATTCTTTGATTGATTTGCTAATAACTTAATTTCTCATTTTGTCATCTCGAGACATTTTATACTAATTGTATTTAATGGACTGTGAGGTACTGAAATATTTAGAGTTATTGCTAGTAAATGCAAAATATGCTTACTGATAGAATATAAAAATAAGCAATTGGTAAACCAATGAAGATATGCATTATCTGGGCTCATTGAGCTTATAAAAGTTTAATGGAGGCTAGAAGAAATATATCATTACTATTCTAAGGAACTAAAAAAAATGGTAGGCAAATTAATGCAGCAAACTAATATTTGAATAGACTGAAAGTCATCTTGTTATTCACTGATAACTTTTAAATCTATTATAGCAAAGATTAATATCTTCCCTGGTTGATGATTTTACAACCAAAATTGATCTTACTTGACGATGTCAAGAACTATTTTTCTCTTCATTTACTTTTTCTGTCATTTAGTGCAATTATTTTGAGCATGTTTGTTGGCAGTAGCATAAATAACCTCCATCCAGTATAGAAATTCTACATGTTAACCTTTGTTTTTAGTGTACTTTATGTGTATAAAAAGATATTTTTGGTTTAATTATTCATTTTGTTTATTATGGTATAAATTTCTAAATAATAAAATCATCAAAGCTATTTCCCCAGTTTTTTTCTTTTAATTTACACTTTTTCTCCCTTTGTCCTGAGCTTTTGATTGGGCATAACATAATGCAAGTAGGCAAATAAGAGTGATACATGGGGCAGTAAAACATATTTCTATGTGATTATTGAAGTCTATTAAGATGAAACAATTTGTGTCAAGAAGTAGTAGAAAATAAGCTTTGATAATAAATAATAATGAAAAACATACCATACTATGGCTTAAGAGCAGTTGCTGCTATTTTGCAGTTGGGTCAACTGAGGATACCACTACTCTCCAATACCTGAAACAGGCAGAAGTAGGATTTTGCCGAGGTCACTCTTATGCCAACGTCGATCACCTTTTATAATAGGCTTCCCTCACTCTCCAGGGTTAAACAATTGGTGCTATCAGGGATTCTAAAGAGAAGGTGAAAGTCATAATATAACATATAAAATTTGTCCTCCAGGCAATAATGAAACATTGAAGGATTTCAATAAGGAGATCATGTGATAATCACAGGTATCATAGGCAGATTAAATTTGGCCTTAATATACAACTTGCTATTTCCTGTTTAACCCATCCCTGAAAATCTATATAATATACAGAAGAGAGGAGGTATGACATAAAGGAAAGAATGAAATGGAGGTGGGGCAACAATTCCGCTAGAGAAAAGCCAACTGAAAGAGGTGTTAATCAGAAAAAATGAAACGATTCAGTAATTGAAAAAAAGACTTTTTCAAGGATTGCGGCACCATGGGAACACAGTTGATGGTGTGATGCCCTTTTAATGCTATATGGGCATGTACCATCTTTAGCATGTAAGAAATGAAAATGCTGCTAACCGAGGCTCATCAAAATTATGTAGATCAAGGAAGAAACTACTGATCTCTGACTACCCAAGAGTCAAGCCACTTGGGCAATGATGGTAGCTAGAAAATCACTGTGATACTGAATGCAAATCTTAGTAAATTCTCAGTGATAACAAGGAGAAGAAAACAAGCACTAAGGTATGTATAGTCACAAACATAAAATTAAATATGAACTTCGACATGTTGCAAATGTGACCTCATCAGATTTTCTGAGTTGTAATTATGTCATACCCATATTTGAGAAAATTAAAGACATTCATGACAAATACATAATTAGTGACTTAAAAATAGTACTGCTGACATTTAGGATACAAAAGTTAAGAGAAATGAAAACTGTTAATCAAGTTTTGAAACCATTGAGAATAATAGGAATGTATCCTAGAGGTTACTTCTTAACAAGAAAAGAAAATGTGGTGTTGCTTTCAAAGAATTTTTTTGGAGAGACAGCAAAGACAATGATGAAATGGATAGGAGAGGACCCAGTGGGTCCCAGGCTCAATGTGAAATCTAGTTATTGTAAATAATTTCAATCTGATGTACATAACTTCCACAAGATATTTTAAACTGTTCAATGCTTCACTAAGAGTAAATCAAAATAGGCTAATAATTACTTTGAAAATGTTAACATAAATATTTTTTCATTAAACTTTATATTCACTGTGAACACTTGTGTTAAATTAGTTTTCTTTTAATACAGAAATATAATTATTTTCACTTTCTGTTTTAGTAGAGTTTCTTTTCTTTTTTTTTTTTTACATTCTTTTAATCAAAAAGGCTGAAGTACCAGGTATTGATTGTGTGAACTATAATTGATCTAGCAGTGGAAAGTGGAATTTTTCCAGTTGATGCAGTGATTAGAATTGATTTAGCAGTAGAACTCATAAAAGAGTCAATAAAATACAGAGAATAAGGGAACAACCACTCTTAGAAAAGATTGTAATTCAATTACAGCTGTCAGTTCTACCTACCTTAATTAATCTAGTCAGCATTCAGCAGGAGACCGAAGTTGTTTTTTTAGGTTGTCTCTTTAGAAGAAAGAGTTCTTAGAATAAGAGTCATTCTCCAGAGGGGTTTTAAAAAGCTAGTCACATATTTATATAAATATTTTTCTTTACTTTCCTATTTAATCCAGGTTCCTAAATTTAATAAATTGTGTTTGCTCTAAGGTGCTAGTAGTTATCAAACCGTGACAAGTTTGATATTATTCAAGGTATGTTGTTCCAGAAATTCTTAGTAGTTATTTACAAAGTACTATCATGGTTATGGAATGTCTTTAAGTCGTGTCCTCAATTTCTCTCTGTAATATTCAGGATCCTAAGATACTTTTCCTCTGTATTTCTCTGTGTTTATTTTAAGTTAGTGATTATTTACATTTCTCTTTAATTTTAATAGCTTTTGTTCTTCCTCTCCTGCCATATTTATTCTTTTTTCAGTGCTTTTTATCTGTTCTAATTTTATATCTGATTCAGCTAATATTATATTACATTTTATTATTCTGTCAAAGTTCTTAAACATTGTTCAACTATGTTCTTTTCTAAAACTTCAGATCTTTGATATGTAAATAAGCTGTCAATATATGTGAAATTATTTAATCATAAACTCTTAATAAAGGATACAATTCTTATAAACTTTTTAAAAGTAAGTTTAGATTTTATCAACATAATGCATATGGTTGAGGGTATACTAGGGCTACATAGCTTTAATGAAAAATTGCAATCAGTTTCTGCCCAACTCCTACTTACCCTTCCTATTGTTTGCAAAGGGAAACAGTGTTGGCTTTAGCTTTTAAAAACTTTCTTCAATATGTCTTAATATTTTTCTTTTACTGCTGTTTTTGAATCATACACTTTAGATAAGTGTTAATTTCCTGCTCTGTAATTGGAAAATATAGCTCTTTCACCATTAGCTGTTCTTATTTTTTCTTCCCTCAATCCTCACAATACTTTCGTTAGAATTTTTGTTTAAACTCATAGCCAAAAAACTATACTAATGCAATAATACTCAAACTTCAGGGGATACAACAGAAAAAGAGTCCAGGTAGGAAATAAAATCAATGTACTTCATTGGGGGAAAATATTGTGTGAAAAAAGAATAGCTGTGGGAAAAAAACAATGTGCTTATTGATGTAGTTGATTTGTTAAAGTTACTTATCTCCTCGCTACATGTTAATTCACAGTTCAGGACTGGCAGCCAGTCAGAGTACTGCATTTTGAAAAATAGTGTTAGTATTCTATTTATTTATTAGCTTTCTTTTTTTCCCTAGAATTAATCATTATTTCACTTTTTCCCATGTGCTTAGTTTGATGATTTTTTTTTGAGTCCCAAAATCCTGCCAAATATTTTTTCAATATACTAATGCTTTTTAATCCCCAAACGTCAATTATCTATCAATTGAGATTATTTCTTAAAAGTCTTTGCTTACACACTTCACCTTCCTGCTCCAGTATGGATTGGGTGCTCACTCAGGCTGCTACAAGTCTTCATCCTGCTGTTTCCTTCACTCTGTGACCTTTTGTTGAATTCTCAGTCTCTTCAGTTCTATCTTCTTGTTTTCATTAATTCTCTCATTTTGCTAAATAATAAAATCACTTTTGAGACCTCACTAAATTCACTATGTATAGCATTCTAGGACAAAATTATCTTCCTTCAGAATGCCAAAAGTTTATTTCCAATGTCTTCTACAATACTATTGAAGAATTCTATAGTATATTTAATAGTATATTTAATTCTAATATGCTATTGAAATTTTGATGCTATTCTGAATATTGCTTGTGAGTGTTTGTATAGATTTTTGGTTCAAAATATCTACAACTCAAGCTTTCTCACCTATGAGATCTACATGCAGCCATTTAGTTCGTCATTAAGTGTGCCCATTCAGTAAGTAATTTGGACTTCAAATCTTGGATACATTTTTGTAATATTCCTTTGATAGTTTGTTGCTTTCTCTTTCTGTCCTCTTTCTTGCCAGAAATCCTGTAATAAAAGTCCTTGACTTTTTATTCTAATTTTGTTTCTCAGTTTTATCCTTTCACTTAAACATATAGAATCGTATTTTTAATATCTGGAAGTTCTTTCTTATTCTCATTTATTTTATCATCTTATTTTGTAAACAAAACATCTTTTATCTTTTTAAGGGTATCAATTATAGATTTGATTTTTAAAAAGGTATTCTCTACTTTCTACATTTTTATGTTTTCTCCAAGTTGTCTGCTTTTTCTACTTCTTTGTTTTAGTTTCTCTCCTTTATGATAAAGGCTTTTTCTCAACTATCTGGCTGTCTCTGATAAAGCATTTATACTTAAAAGGTAAGGCATTAAACGTAGATTGAAATTGATGTTGCCTTGAACTTAGTTTATTAAGTGAATGGTTTTGCTGCAGGATAATTAAGTGGTACGCCAGCTTTTCCAGTAAGATGCACTCAGCATTTTTTTATTATAATTTCAGTTTAGCATTGAAACAGACACTTTACCACAAGCATTTTGCATGCAAGACATATGAAGTCTGTTGGTGATAGCTTATAGTTCCACCAGAAGAGAGAGTGGGATGGGAGGGGTCCTGTTTGAGCACAGAACTTTCACACACTTCCTGATTATTTAGGCAGTGTCCTGAGCACTGATGTTTTTGGTATGTGGAACCACTAATTGCCAGCCCTTCAGGGCTGGTAGGTAGTATCATCTCCCTTTCACTTGCCTCTCCCACTCCAAACATTACATTTCTAATGGCTTTCATAAGTGAAAACAGAGTCTGTCAGTTGTTCCTTTTCCAAAATTACTGAAATCACAACCTACTATCTTTTTCTATTTTCATTATTTTTATAAGCCATACTTGAGTTTATTCATTCTTATTGTCAGGTTAGTAACTTTTTGAAAGGAAAGAGAAATGCATTCAGTTATTCCACCATCTTTAACTAATAGACTACAAGCCTGTTCATATGAAACATTTGTTCAAAATTTCCTAACTCTAGGCATAGTAGTATTTGTATGATTTATTTTATTTTATTTTATTTTATTTTATTTTATTTATTTATTTATTTTGTCTCTTTAGGGCCAGACCCACACATATGGAGGTTCCCAGGCTAAGACTCTAATTGGACCTACAGCTGCCAGCCTACGGCCATAGCAATGCCAAATCCAAGCGACATCTGCGACCTATACCACAGCTCATGGCAATGCCAGATCCTTAACCCCCTGAGCAAGGCCAGGGATCGAACCTGCATCCTCATGGATACTAGTCAGATTCATTTCTGCTGAACCATGACAGGAATTCCTTGTATGATTAGTTTAAATCATTAAGTAAATAAAATCACAGAGATACAGCATTAATTCCAACTTAGTATGAAAACTCAGAAATTATTGAGCATGATATTCAGAGGCACCAAAACCACTAGATACCTTAGTCCAGTGATTATATGAAAATTTTGCTTGATTGAAATGAATAAATGTGTTGAAGAATTATACACATACATTTATGCACATATTTGTAAGTTATACACATACACACACACATATATGTGTATTACTCTTATCTTTGAAAGTTCCTTGCCTTTTCTCTGATTACAAAACCTTTTTCACTAAAAAAGGCAAGGGTTACTTTTCTGTCCAGATATGTGAGTGAACCATTGCAGAAACATACTAGGTTATTAGTAAAATTTTTCTGTCATCGAATACTTAAATAATTAGCCTTTCCTGGCTAAAGAAAGACCTGAAATTTAAGTTGATTTCAGCCTCAGGGAGAATGGATCAGTGGAGGAGCTAATCCTAGAATTTGTATAAATTTATTTCCAATTCAGTTCTCTTATTTTCACTAACTATAGAATCTCAAGCATGATATATCTTAAAGGCCTGATTATAATTTCCTAAGAAGTTACTTTACCAAAAGGACAATGGTAGGTATTTGAAGTGGAGTTTAGAAGAAGAAGATGATTCAGACATAAATCCTACTTCCAAAGTGATTAGAGTCAAATGTAAGGGATGTATTGAAAGACATGTCCCTGAGAATTTCAATCTGAAACATATATAAATACACGCATACCTCAAGAATTATTAAATAAAGCTTGAATATTTGAGGCTGACCTCAAACAGAGTATCTGTATCTGTCTGATATACTCATTTTTTGTTTTTATTAGATTTGAGACTGCAGTTGTATTGATCTGGTGTGATAATTCATCTGTTATGATGTTAATGGACCTAAGGAATCTATTTGGAGCTGTACTAGTTTTAATACCTGTCTACTTTAAATATTTGTAATGATTTTACATGTGTAACGTAATTATTTATTTACATATGTATGTAAAAATATGTAAAACCATTTCAAACTGAAGTTATAGGGTTTCTTGTCAAGAAAGAATAGAATGAAAATGTATTCTGTCACATGAAATATAATCAGTCTATTTCAATAATAATTTTTGGAATGAGCATAAATATTTAGTCGCCGATTATGCAGTGTTTAAGTTCCTTAAATTCCCATATCTTTCTGAATTCCCTAGATCCCTTTTGCTCAATAGATTAGAAGGAAGTGAAAAATGTAGTCTTTTACTGTTTACACTGACTTATGCCCCAGGGTTAATATTGGAAGTATTTAAAGGAGAACATGAACATAAAAGAGCATATAAAATCTTGAGTGAAACAGATTAAAAATGAAATATTTACAGATAAATTTCTTATATATCTTTGAACAGTTTTTTGGCTCAATTTCAGTTCAACCTTTTGATTCATGTGGTTACATGTTTTATATTTGATAGAGGTCAAGTTGGAGCTCATTACTATAATTGCTTAGTCTGTATCTTCATTTATTAACCCTTATTTCTTTAAAAATATTAAGACCAATGGAACTATATTTAAAACAAAGACCCCCTTCCTCTTTCCTTTCTTTCTTTCCAAATTTTTATATATCTATTTTTAATACAATTTTTACATTATTAGAGTTGACCATGTTCCTTTCAGATGTATAGCATAGTGATTTGATTTTTTATATATTATATACTGTATAAAGTTATTGTAATATATTGACTATATTTCCTGTGCTGTACATTATATTCCTGTGACCTATGAGTTCTCTAACTGGTTGTTTGTACCTTTTAGTCACCTTCACCTAATGAATCCCTTTCTCCACCTCTCTTCCCTGTGGTAACCACTAGTTTGTTCTCTGAATCTGTGAATTATTTCAGTTTACTTATATTTGTTCATTCATATATATATATGAATATAAATATGTATATGTATATGTACATAGGTATTTATGTATATCATATATATGTATATATGATATACCACATCTTTTTTATCCATTATTCTATTCGTGGATCTTGGCTATTGAAAATAGTGCTACTATAAATATTGGGGTACATGGACCTTTTCAAATTAAAGTTTTTAATTTTTCCAGATATATACCCAGGAGTGGAATTGCTAGAACACATAGTAATTCAATAGTTAGTGGGTTTTTTTTTTTTTTTGGCTTTTTGGCTTTTTCTGCTAGGGCCACACCCATGGCATATGGAGATTCCCAGGCTAGGGGTCTAATCGGAGCTATAGCTGCTGGCCTAGGCCAGAGCCACAGCAGCGCGGGATCTGAGCCACGTCTGCAACCTACACCATAGCTCATGGCAACGCCGGATCCTTAACCCACTGAGTAAGGCCAGAGATGGAACCCACAACCTCATGGTTCCTAGTTGGATTCATTAACCACTGAGCCATGATGGGAACTCCCCAATTTTTAGTTTTTTGAGGAACCTCTTTATTATTCTCCATGGTGGCTGAATCAATTTACATTCCTAACAGTAGTGATCAAAGTTTCCTTTTTTTCCACATCCTCACGCAGCATTTGTTATTTTTATATTTTTTTAATGATAGCCATTCTGATAGGTTTGAGGTGATAATTCACTGCTCTTTTAATTTACATCTCTGTAATGCTTAGCAATTCTGAACTTTTTTGTGTCTATTAGCCATATGAATGGTTTTTTTTGGAAAAAAAAATCTATTCAGCCATTCTCATTCTTTGGGTGTTTGTGATATTGAGTTCTGCAAACTGTTTAAATATTTTGGGTATTAACCCTTTGTTAGTCATATCATGTGAAGCATTTTCTCCCATTCAGTAAGTTGTCTTTTTATTTTGTAGATGGTTTCATTTGCTGCATAAAAGCCCTTAAGTTTGATTAGTTCCCAATTATTTATTTTATTTCATTTTTTTCATCTTGGGAGCAGATCCAAAAAAATAGTGCTACAATTATGTCAAAGAGTGTTCTGCCTATATTTCCTTCTAGGAACTTTATGGTTTCTGGCCTTATATTTAGGCTGTTAATCCATTTTCAGTTTATTTTTGTATATGGTGTGAGTAAATATTCTAATCTCATTGTTGTACATGTAGCTGTCCAGTTTTCCCAACAGTACTTATTGAAAAGACTCTTTTTCCTATTGTGTCCTTGATTCCCTTGTCGTAGATTAATTGACCATAGATACATGGGTTTCTTTTTGGGCTCTATGTTCAATTGCACTAATCTACATGTTTGTTTTGTTCCAGTATCACACAGTTTTAATAACTGTGCCTTTGTAGTGTAGTCTGAAGTTCTGAGAGTATAACACCTCCAGCTTTGCTGTTTTTTTCTCAGGATTACTTTGTCAATTTGGGGTCTTTTGTGGTTCTATATGATTTTTAGGATCATTTCTTCTAGTTTTGTGAAAATGACATGGGTATTTTGGTAGGGATTGCATTAAACTATAGATTGATTTGGTAATGTGGTCATTTTAACATATTAATTCTTCTAATCCAAGAGCAACCAGGATGTCTTTCCATTTCTTTGAATCATCTTCAGTTTTCTTCATCAGGGTTTTAGAGTTTTCAGAGTATATGTCTTTCATCTCCATGGTTAAACTTAATTCTAGGTATTTTATTCTTTTTGATGTAGTTTTAAACAGGATTATTTTCTTGCCATCTCTTTCTGATACCTCTGATAGCTCATTATTAGTTTATAGACAAGCAACAGATTTCTGTATTATTAATTTCATATCCTGCAACTTTGCTGAATTCATCTATTAGTTGTAAGAGTTCCTGGGTAGAGACTTTAGGATTTTGATATGAAGCAGCATGTTATCTGCAAATAGTGAGTTTTACATTTTATCTCTCATTTTGGATGACTTTATTTTTTTTTCTTGTTTAATTGCTGTGGCTAGAACTTCCATTACCATGTTAAATAGAAGTGGCAAGAGTGGGCATCTTTTTCTTGTACCTGAATTTGGAGACTTTCCTCTTTTTACCATTGAGAAGGATGTTATGTGTTTGTCATAAATGACCTTTATTTTGTTGAGATATGTTCACTCTATACCCACTTTGATGAGAAATTTTATTATGAATGGATGTAGATTATTGTCAAATGCTATTTCTGTATCTATTGACTTGATCACATGATTTTTCCTTCCTTTTGATAATCTCATGTATCATATTGATGTGTGCACAAATATATATGCATAATTCTTTAACACATTTATTCATTTTAATCTTCACACTGGCTTATTTAAATGGTTGATCTTCACTTCTTACTATATATTTACCTTTTCTAGGGGGATTTTCACTTTTATATAGGTTCTTACTTCTTTTCCACTTAGAGAACATCCTTTAACATTTCTTTTAATGTCGGTTTAGCACTGCTGTCCTCTTAAATATCACTCTTCTGAGGAGTTCTTTACCTCTCTTTCTATTCCACATCATAATTTTATTGATCAGAGTATCAGAGATTATAGGTTTTTCCTTCTTCAGCACTTTGAGTATAATGCCACTTCCTTCTGGCCTACGACATTTCTTCAGAAAAATCAGCTGATAGACTTATGGTAATTTCCCTTTTATATAACTTTTTGTTTTTCTCTTGCTGCCTTTAGAGTAGCTCTTTATCTTTAATTGTTGCCATTTTAATTATGATACATCTTGGTGTGGGTCTGATTGAGTTCATCTTATTTGTGACTCTCTGTCCTTCCTGTACCTGGATGTCTTGTTCCTTTTTCAGGTCTGGGAAATTTTCACCATAATTTCCTCTAATACATTTTTTATCCTCTCTCTCTCCTCTTTCTGAGACCCTTATAATATGAACATCGGTATGCTTTATATTATAGTAGAAATATCTTAGACTTTACATTTTTTTTTCTTTTTGCTTTTCTGATTGATTCCCTTTATCTTCACATTACTTTTGCATTCCTCTGTATCAGTTAGGCTTCTATTCATGTCTTCTCATGTGTTTTTTATTTCAGCTTGAATCCTTTATTTCTAATTGGATCTTTCTTATATTTTCTAGTTCCTTGTTAAAATTATTGCTATATAGATCTATTATTTTCCCTAATTCAGTCAACATTTTTTACGCATTACATTGCATTCTTTATCCCATAAGTTCTTTGTTTTTGTATCATTATTTGTTTTTTAGTTTTCTTTTCCTCCTTCAAATGAGAGCATTTTTGCCTTTTTATTTTGCTTAACTTCCTCTTCCTCTATGAATACAGGTGAAAGAGTTACCTATTATGATCTTGAAGTTGTGTTCTTATGTGGGAGCATCCGTATACAGACAGCATATGCCCAGTGCTTTGGTGGGAAAACTGGTATAATGTGGGCAAAAGTCATGTCTTTCTCAGGGTGTTCAAGCAGCTATCGCTTTTATAGAGTGTTGAGCTGAAGATGGGGAGCTAGAGCTGTAGCCATGTATAAAGTAGGACATCCCCTCTGCTTTATGGTCACCACTGCTCTAACAGGGATGGCATCTGGTCTCAAGTTGCTGGAGCAGAAGCCCTGAGGGTTGGACCTGAGATGGCTCTGTTCACATTAAATTTCTGTTTTTCCCTCTCCGCTCACCAGAGCTTTGTTCTAGAGGGGAAGTGATGAAATGATTGGGGACTATGCAGGCTCTAGGCTCATACTGGCCACAAATAGAGGTCCCAGTTGTCTCCAATGTACTGCCTATGCAGATACTGATACCAATATCAGATGCAGTCTCAGGCTTAAGTTTCCTTTGACCCTCATAGTTGATCCTTGCCATCAGCCTCCACTGCCTCCACCCTGTTTCAGAGCCTCAGTAAAGAGCTGGAACAACCTGTGTGGCCTCTCCGTGTGTATCGGGTGGTAGAATGGCTACCATCAGAGATCTGGGATACTTTTGATGTGTCGCCTGAGTAAGCACCAACAGTGGCTGCCTCCACCCTACATAGACTCTGCCCTCGGACCTGGTGGCCTCTGTGTCCCTTGGACATATCTTCATTCAGGGAATAGCAATCCCAGATCCAGTGCCATACTGTGACATGGAGCAAGAGGGGCCAGGGTGATTGCTGTACTTAAACTGTGGTTAATCTGAGATGGTTGCAGAAATCTCAGCAGCTATTAGAGAATACTTTACTTCTATATACCAACTATAGTGGAAAAAATAAAAATCATTAAAAACAAAGTTCAGTCTTTTAATTAAAGAAGCAAAATAGCACACCCTAACCCTAACCCTAACCCTAACCCTAACCCTAACCCTAACCCTAACCCTGCTGGTAAGAACATAACTACTTATTGGGAAGAGAAGATGATTTCTGTATTGGGACTTTAAATATAAGATCTGATTTAAGCTTGTCCAATTCCACTGATTCCACCCTAATTTAAGCCTCCATCCTCTCTCATCAGGATTAATTTCTTAATCTCTAAATCTGCATATTGTTTACTGCTTTATTTTTATCTTCATATTATTGTCATAGTTATTTCAGTAAAACATGTTTAATGATACTATAAAATATCATTGTCACTCCAAAGAAAGCCCAAACTCCTTTGTATGACCTAGCAGCCTATACATAGTTAAATCTTGGTTTGCTGATGTGAGCCTTAGTGTGGATCTAACCTGGTTACTTTAACAGCCTTTGGTCTAAGAAAGAAATAGAGAGTAACTAACAGGGGGAAAAAAGTCACAGTAGAATAGAAGATGGTAGAAATAGAATCACAGAGGAAAGATTGAGCTGCTTAACCTGAAATTGGCTTTGAGGTATCTGATACAATTAGGCTCATTAACTAAATCCTGTTTCCTGGAATATTCACTATCTTCCCCCATGCTTTGTAAGAATTCTCATGTCATATATAGCTTCTCTTACTTCCATTCTAGTTTCCATTGTATGCAATCCCTGTTTTACAAGAGCAAACCTGTATTTGGAGTCCAACAATGTTACTCGTTTCCATAAAAAATAAATGAATTCCTTTTAAGAATTTGGGTCTTGGTAACTTTCCTAAAGTTTCAGGAACATATTGTGAAAGCCATGTGCCATCCATTTTTTCATGTCCTGAATCCCACTCTTCTTTTTCTCTCTTAACTTCTTAAATCCCTGGTTTGTCTTTCCTAATTCTGTGTATAGAGTAATTTCATCCATATTTAAGTCCCATAGAGAAACAGTTTATCTGTAAATGGCTTTCTGTTCATTGAGTACTCTTCCTCCAAAGAATTCTTGATTTTTTTAAAGAATCTTCCACTAAGAAAGAATAAAGATTATTATTTTTTTTTTGATTTTGGGGTTTATTTTTATATGAGAGGAGAGTAATATTCAAAAGTTGCTTCTGTGAAATTCTCCCTGATCTTTTCAACATGGACATTTTTTTCTCTTCTCAATCTATATTGTACTTACTTGATATGAGTCACCACATTCTTTTCAGTAAAACGCGTTCACTCACTAACTC
The DNA here is from genome assembly GCF_054392235.1 of Sus scrofa. Taxonomy (NCBI): domain Eukaryota; kingdom Metazoa; phylum Chordata; class Mammalia; order Artiodactyla; family Suidae; genus Sus; species Sus scrofa. Next base: position 181,592,149 of record NC_139383.1, on the reverse strand, counting down.
TCAGATGATTGTCAGAGTTTTTAATAATTGACTTTCAAGCTGTCAGTCCAGGTGATCAAAGAAATAGAATTTTCCATTTCCCATTGCTTGAAAGTTAGCACTTAGAATTTTATTAAATTTTTAAAAACATTTTATTATGTACCCTTATGGAATTAATTACTTTAGTATATATGTGCTTAAACTGTTAGGTAACTCATCAGTGACTGGTAAGAGGTTTAGCTTGTCATATCATCCACAGAAGCAAAATTGTGTTTAATTATTAGTTGAAGAAATTCCATTTCTCCCAAATTAAACATTGTGTTGATAAGATTTGTGAAATAGACTGGGTTCATAATGTGAGATAACTTATCCATTTGGGTTCAACACAGAGAGCTTCTCATAGAATATTACTGTTAGAACTAAAGATGTATAAACAAGTATATAGTTTGTTTACAGGATTTGTACAAATACAGAAGAGAAAATAAGAACACAGTGGAAAAAGCATCTGCAAATCACATTTGCAGATAAAAGAATAGTGACTAGAATATATAAAGAACTTTTACAATTTAATAATTTAAAAGACCTAATAAAAATTGGCAAAGATATCAATAAATATTTCTACAAAGAAGTTATTTGGATGACAAAATAGTGGAAGAAAAGATACTCAATATAATTAATTATTAAGGTAAAGATAATTTTAAAACCACAAGATACCACCATACACAAGCTGAAATGTTTAATGTTAAAAGTTTGTTTCCATGTCTTGGCTATTGCGAATAGTGCTGCAATGAACATGTGGGTGCATGTGTCTTTTTCAGGGAAAGTTTTGTCCGGATATATGCCCAAGAGTGGGATTTCTGGGTCGTGTGATAGTTCTATATATAGTTTCTAAGGTACCTCCATACTGTTTTCCATAGTGGTTGTACCAATTTACATTCCCACCAACAATGCAGGAGGGTTCCCTTTTCTCCACACCCTCTCCAGAATTTGTTACTTGTGGACTTATTAATGATGGCCATTCTGGCTGATGGGAGGTGGGTCATCTTGCTGTGCAGTAGAAAATTGACAGAACACTGTATATCAGCTATAATGGAAAAAATAAAAATCATTATAAAAAATAAATGGGAGTTTGGGGTTAATAGATGCAGACTATTGGAATTGATTAGCAATGAGATCCTGCTGCATAGTACTAAGGACTATGTCTAGTCACTTATGATGGAACATGATAATGTAAAAAAAAGAATGTATACATTTATGTGTAACTGGGTCACCATGCTGTATAGTAGAAAAAAAAGTAAAAAAAAATTTGATTATACATAGTGTTGGAAAGAGTATGGAGCAACAAGAATTCTCCTTACTGTTAATTGCAATAAACAATATCTTGACCACTTTGTAAAATAGATTGAAAATTGTTTAAAAATTTAGACATACACCTACCTTATAACAGCCATTTCCTTTAGGTATCTATGGTTTATACACAAATGTTCACAAATACAGTACACAAATATTTTTTATAGCCCCAAACTGGGAACAACTAAATGTAAACAGGGGAATGAATAAGTTAATTATGGTATATCTATGGAATTGAACATATACTCATGAATAAAAACAATGAAATCTTGATACAGTCAAGACCATGATGTATCTCAAAATAATTACTCCAAGTGATAAAAGTCAGGTAAAATTTTATATACTATGTTATTCTGTTTATATAAGATTATAGAAAATTCAGACTGATTAATAAGAATTACATAAAGAAAACCAGTGATTTTTCTGGGGCCAGGAGAGGGAGTGTAGAGAAGAAGGAATGAGGATGGTTGGAATATGAAGGAGCACAAAGAGCCTTTCTGGGAATGTGTAAATATTGATTTTCTTGAAAGTAGCAATAGTTTTATGAATGCATGCATATGTCAAAACATCAAAATATACATGCTGAAATGTATGCATTTTATTATATGTCAGTTACGTGGAAAATCTATTAGAGTGCAAAATCTCTCAACTTTTAAATATTTAAAAATGTCTTTATTTCACCAATATTTTTTATGAATATTTCTCAAAATACTGTATTCTGGACTGTTTCTTTGTCTTTTGGAATCCACTGTTTTTGAAAAGAAAACAGCCTGTTATTTTCTTTGTATATAATTTGTCATTTTTATTCTTCTCTCACTGTATTTAATATTTTTAGCTTTATTTTTTCTTTTCATATATTTTATTTTGATATGCCTAAGAATGAGTGAGTGTGTGTGTGTGTGTGTGTGTGTGTGTTCATCTTTCTGGTGTTCCTGAATTTATTGATTTTGTAGTTTTTTGTTTGTGTGTTCGTTTTTTACCTAATGTGAGAAAATTTCATTTGCACTTTCTTTAAAAAATGTATAGTGCTTTTCTTAACATTGCATTCTTAACATGACCCCCAAACACCAATTTTTACTTCTCTGTTTGATGTAAGTCTTCCCGTATTTGGAAAACAGTAAAACAGATGGTATAAACATGAAATATCTTAAGTCAGTGTGCTCTACATTTGGGTGAGCAGAGGAAACTCCAAAGCATCTTTCCTTGTTCTCCATTTTAAGTCCTACTTGCAAATTGTGGGGAAGAAGAAAACTCTTACTCACTATCTGCTACAACAGTATGTTGCAGTTTAGTAAATATTTTCATTTCTATTTTTCAGGAAATATTTACAGCAGTATTGTGTTAACTATTGTCATCACTATTATAATTTGTGACAAATTGTAAAATTCATTGATATCATTGTTATCAACATTTCCTTCTAACCATAGAAGTGATTTTTAAAAAGTTTTAATGTTTATAAAGGGACATTTTTAATTTATGTAGAGAATTTAGTCTGCTAGGAGTTTTGCTATAACACACTAATATACCATCTTTTATATTTCAGTTGCTTCCCCAGAGTCTTAAAATTTTCATTCTCTGCTCACTCAGCCATATGGTCAAAATCAATTTCATTTCAGAGACATGGAATTTGAGTGAAAAATAAAATGAGAACATATATGCCCTGCTCATTCAGTTATCACCTTGAAAGTGGGTGGGAAGAATGCCTGACATTCTTTTCTAAGTAGGTGCTGTGGATGGTGGAATCCTTTCTTCTGTGAACCATTGACAAAAACTAATAATTGAAAAGCTGCATTTCAAAGTGTCAGAACTGAGAATAAGAATAGAGAGAACTAATGTGGTATCTTGATATTGCTATAAAATTAAGAAATATGTAAATACAGTATGGTAACATTATATGCAGATTTTATTTTCATAATCTAATAATAAGGGGTTCACATCTTTAAAGTGTGATATGTATTTTCATATGGACAGAATGGAATCTCTGTGAATAACCAGAAAAATGTTTCTTATTTTTCCAGTAGCACATGGCATAGTGGTGATAGAAACCGTGATGTTATTATATTTTTAAATAAACCTTATTTTTAGAAGAGTTTTAGGTATAAGTTTTGTAGAAAAATTGTGAAGACAGCACAGCATTCTCATGCACCCATATCCAATTTTTCTTATTATTAACATCTTGCATTAGTATAGTACATTTGCAGCAACTAGTGAACCAATATTGATGTTATTATTAACTGAAGTCCATACACTATTTAGATTTTCTAATTTACCATGATGCCTCTTTTCTGATACAGAATACAACCCAGAATTGTATCTTTATTCATTATATCATCCTAGACTTCTCTTGGCTTTGACAGTTTCTAAGATTTCCTGATGCCCTCCTTGCTAAGCAGTATCCTGAACATGATTTTATTTCCCTGTATCTTGCATTTTTACAGAATATGTAGGCAGAAAATGTATATTTATTCCTATTTGCATTTATATTTCTCATTAGACACTGATAAATTGCCTTCTGTTTAAATAGCATCTCCATATGAAGTTTTTTAAAAATAAGTTAGCATTCTGAAATTTAGTAATTCTGTGACACTGACCAGGTCAACTTTTTAAGGAAGTAAATTTGGAACTTGAGCCAGACCCTGAAAGTGCTAGGAATGTAAAAGTTACTAAGCGAGGCTGCTCAAAAGATAACTTCTAGTTATCTAAACTCTTGTTAACATACTCATATGGAGTTCATTTTAAATGCATTTAATGTGTTTTAAAATTATTTAAATTTTTAAAAATTTTTATTGGAGTATAGTTGACTTACAAAATTGTGTTAATTTCAAGCAAACAGCAAAGGAAACCAGTTAAGCATATACATACACACACACACACACACACACACACGCATATATATACACATCCATTTTCAGATTCTTTTTATATTATAGTTTAAAATATGAAATAATTTCCATACTTAACTACATTCACAAAAAGTATGCAATATTGTTTTTATATAATATACTATTACTATGAATGAATAAAAATACTACTGTGGTGTAGGTAAAATATGGTAGGTAACATTAGTGACAAGATATGTAATAAAACAATTAACAAAGTATAATTAAATGCAAGTTGCTCTTGATTTAGTAAACAAGGAATAGAAGCAGACTTTACATATTGTTAAAAGCTTATAAGCATTATCTTATTATATAAATAAAAATGCATATTAGGTAAAATACATACTATGAAGCTAATAATAAAATATTGCATTATTCAAATTAACATGTATATTCAAAGCTTCTAATTTCTTAGAAAACTATTACATATAAATTAAGATAAAAGTATGTGATCTACAGGAAATTTTCATACTATAATGAGTTATGTTTCAATTATATATGCTTATTCATTTGTGGCAATATTCATGTCTTTGTTCTTTATGCAGAAGATAAACTTACTTATTATATTCTCCCGTATCCACATATATGTTTCTCAGATTGTAGTATATATTTTCCTGGAGTTAGCTAGTGTTACTCCAAGGCTGCGGAAAACTATAAGCATGGCAAATACTCTAGGGCCATTATTTTATTGAACAATTTTTCTAATTAAAATGTAGTTGATTTACAATATCATACTGGTTTCAGCTGTGCAACATAGTGATTCAATATTTTTATAGATTATACTCCATTTGGGTTATTATAATACATTGGCTATGTTTCTGTTTCTATATCTTTGTAGCTTTTTTATTTTATACATAATAGCTGATTCCTCTTAATCCCGTACCCTATCTTGCCCTCCCCTTTTCTTTCCCCACTGTTAACTGCTAGCTTGTTCTGAATGTTTGTAATTCTGTTTATGTTTGGTTATAGTCATTCATTTGTTTTATGTTTTAGATTCCATATCTAAGTGATAACGGACAGTACTGGTCTTTCTCTGACTTATTTCACTAAGCATAATATTCTCCAGGTCCATCCATGTTGTTGCAAATGGCCAAATTTCTTTCATTTTATGGCTAGTAATATTCCATCTCTTCTTCTTCCACCCATTTGTTGATGGTCACTTAAGTCACCTTCACACCTTGGTTATTGTAAATAATGATGCCAGGAACATCAGGGTGCATCTGTCTTTTCAAATTAATGTCTTAGGGATTTTTGTTTTGTTTTGGGGTTTTTTTGCAGATATTTGCTCAAGAGTGGAATTGCTAGATCTTATGGTAGTTCCATTTCTAGAAAGGGTAACCTCCATACTATTTTTCCATTGTTGCTGCACCAATTTACATTCCCACCAAGAATTTTTTAGGGTTCCATTTTCTCCAAATCATTGTTATTTGTTGTCTTTTTGATAATTGCTATTCTGTCAGTGGGAGGTAATAGCTCATCATGGTTTTAATTTGTGTTTCTCTGATGATTAGCGATGTTACGCATCTTTCCAAGTGCCAGTTGGCCATCTGCGTGTCTTTTTGAGAAAATGTTGATCCAAGTCTTTGCTCATTTTTCAGTTGAGTTGTTTTTTTTGAGTTTTATGAGTTGTTTATATATTTTGTATATTAATTCCTTATCAGTCATATTAAATGCACATATTTTCTATAGTTGTCTTTTCATTTTGCTGATGGTTCCCTTGTCTGTGCAAAAGTTCTTAGTTTAACTAGGACCCATTTGTTTAATTTTTTACTATTTTTTTCCTTTGCTTGAGAAGACATTCAAAAACATTGCCATGATTGATTTATGTCAAAGCATGGTCTGCCCATGTTTTCTTCTAGGAGTTATGGTTTCAGGTCTTAAATTTAAGTCTTTAATCCATTTTGAGTTTATTTTTGTATATGGAATGGGAAGATTTTCTAATCTCATTCTTTTACATGTAACTGTTCAGCTTTCCCAGAACCACTTATTGAAGAGGCTGTCTTTTTCCTGTCATATTGTATTCTTGCTTCATTTGTAATAGATTAATTGATCAAAAGTGTGTGTGTTTTTTACCGGACTCTCTAAATATGTTGCATTTTTCTGTCTATTTTGTTTTGTTTTGTTTTGTTTTTGACAGTTCCACACTGTTCAGATAACTTTGTAATATAATCTTAAGTCTGGGATGGTGACACCTCCAGCTTTGTTCTTTTTTCTCAAGACTGCATTGGTAATTTGGGGTCTTTTGTGATATGAATTTTAGGATGTTTATTCTAGTTTTGTGAAAAATATGGGTATTTTGATAGGAATTTCATTAAATCTATAGATTGCTTTGGGTAGTATGGCTATTTTAACACTAATTCCTCTGATTCAAGAGCACAGGATATCTTTGCATTTCTTTGTATCATCTTCAGTTTCCTTCATCAGTGTTTGTTGTTGTTGTTGTTGTTGTTGTTTGTTTTTGTAATCTTTTATCTTTTTATGGCTGCACCTGTGACATAGGGGTCCCAGGCAAGGGGTCCAATCAGAGCTGTAGCTGCTGGCCTCTGTACCACAGCCACAGCAATGCCGGGTCGTTAAGCCACAGAGCAAGGCCAGGGATAGAACCCACATCCTCATGGATGCTAGTCAGGTTCGTTAACCACTGAGGCATGATGGGGACTTCTCAGTGTTTTATGTAGTTTCATCTCTTTGGCTAGTTTATTCCTAGGTATTTTATTCCTTTTGCTTTGATTTTAAATAAGTTTGTTTTCTTGCTTTCTCTTTCTGATAGCTTATTATTAGTATATAGAAAAACAACAGCTTTCTGTATATTAATCTCATATCCTGCTCATTTACTGAATTCATGTATTTTAATAGTTTTGATGGAGACTTTATGGTGTCCTCTATATTGTATTATATGCCATCTGTGATTGCTGAGAATTTTACTTCTTTCGTTCTAATCAAAATGACTCCTATTGCTTTTTTTGTTTGTTTGTTTGATTGATTGATTGCTTTGGCTAGGACTTCCAATACTATGTTGAATGGAAGTGGAGATGGCAGGAGTGGGTATCTTTGTCTTGTTCCTGATTTTAGAGGAAAAGTTTTTAGCTTTTCACCATTGAATGTGATGTTAGCAGTGGGTTTGTCACAAATAGCCTTAATTATGTTGAGATACATTATCAATATACCAACTTTTGATGAGAGATTTTTATCATGAATGAATGTTAGTTTTGCCAAGTACTTTTTTCTGCATCTGCTATGATGATCATGCAATTTTTGTCCTCCCTTTTCTTAATGTAGTGGATCACACTGATTGATTTGGGAATGTTGAACCATCGTTGCATCTCTGGAATGAATCTAACTTGATCATGGTATACAAACTTTTTTATATATTGTTGGATTAGTTTGATAATATTTTGTTAAAGATAAATGCATCTATATTAATAGAAGAAATTGACCTGTAATTTTACTTTTTAGTAATGTCTTTGTCTAGTTTGAGTGTTATGGTAATGTTGCCCTTGTAGAGTAAATTTGGGAGTGGTCCAACCTTTTCAGTTTTTTGGAATAGTTTGAGAAGTGTAGTTATTAGGTATCCTATATACATTTTGTAGAATTCCCTTGTGAAGTCTTCAGGTCCTAGACTTTCGTTTGCTGGCAGTTTTATTATGAATTCAATTTCACTGCTAATAACTGGTGTGTTAAATTGTCTTGTTTCTTCTTGATTCAGTCTTGGCAACTTAAATATTTATGGCGATTTTCCCATTTCTTCTAGGTTGTCCAAATTGTTGGGATATAACTATTCCTAGTATTTGCTAATGATTTTTTGATATCCATGTTCAATTGTTATTTCTTCTCTTTCATTTCTTATTTTGTTTATTTTAGTTCTGTTCTTCTTGGAGAGCCTGGATAATTGTTTAACAGTTTTGTTTATCTTTTCAAAGAACCAGCTCTTAGCTTCATTGTTCTTTCTATTATTTTCTTAAATTTATTTCCTCTCTGATCTTTATTATTTCCTTCCTTCTGCTAACTGGCTTTGAGCTTTGTTTGTTCTTCTTTTTCTAATTCCCTTCAGCAGTAATTTAAGTTGTTAAAGATTTTCCTTCTTTCTTCAGGAAGGCCTGTATTGCTATCAACTTATTTTGCTGCATCCCATAGATTAGGAAAGTTGTGTTTCCATTTTCATTTGTCTCATGGTATTTTTCTGATGATGATGATGTCATATTTTACATCTTCATGTTTATCCCTTAACTGTGTACTGTAGTTATAGTTGATTTTCTGTTTTTTGTCTTTTAATTTTCATGGTAGATAATTTTTATTTTTATTATAGTTGATTTTCAGTGCTATTTCAGTTTCTGCTTATATAAGTGATTAATACAACCTTTACTGTATATTTGTGTTTCCTAATAGGACTTTTACTTTCTTATGTATTATTCTGTTGTAGCCTTTTCTTTTCCAGTTAGAGAAGATCCTTTAACCCTTCTTTTGGTGTAGGTATTGACGGACTCTTAGTTTTTGCATGTCTGAGAAGTTCAACATCTCTCCTTAAATTCTGAATGATTTGCTGAGTAGAGTATCCTAGGTTGTAGGTTTTTCCCTTTCCACACTTCAAATATGTTGTATGACTCCTTTCCGCCCTGCAAAGTTTCTGCAGGAAGATTGGCTGATAGCCTCATGGGACTTCCTTGTATGTTACTTTTTTTTTTTTTTTTTTTTTTTTTTTTTTTTGTCTTTTTGCTATTTCTTGGGCCACTCCCTCGGCATATGGAGGTTCCCAGGCTAGGGGTCCAATTGGAGCTGTAGCCACCGGCCTACACCAGAGCCACAGCAATGGGGGATCCAAGCCGCATCTGCAACCTACACCACAGCTCATGGCAATGCCAGATCCTTAACCCACTGAGCAAGGGCAGGGACAGAACCCGCAACCTCATGGTTCCTAGTCGGATTTGTTAACCACTGCGCCACGACGGGAACTCCCTGTATGTTACTTTTTGATTTCTTCCTGTAATTATATATCTGTTGACTTCTTCAGGTTTAGGAAGTTTTCATCGATAATCTCATCAAATATGTTTTTGACCTGTTTCTCCCCCGGCAAAGTACCAGCTGTTAGTTTCATTGCTCTGATAGGGCAATTTTCATTATTTTTTCTTTCAAGTAACTTATGGTTTCTTTTGGTATATCACCTAGTCTGCTGTTAATTCCTTCTAGTGTTTTACTCTTCAGGTATTTTATTATTCAGCTCTGACTGGTTATTTTTATATTTTCTAGTTCCTTGTTAAAATTATCATGGTGTTTATTCTTTTCCCAAGTTCAGTTAGCATATTTGTTACTAATGGTCTGAAATCTTTGTCTGGTCAATTATTTATTTAGGTTTCATTAGTTCTTTTTTCAGAGTTTTTTCCTTGTTTTTTTTTTTTTTTTTCATTTGAAACAAATTCCTCTATCTTCCATTTTGTTTAACTTTTTCTCTCTATATAAAATTAGGTAAAACATCTACCTATTCTGATATTGAAGGCATGCTGTGTGTTGGAGTGTCCCTTTGAAGTCTGTGTGTACCCACTGACTTTGGTGGGAGATCTGGATCTGAAGTGAGTAAGGTTCCTATCTTCCTTCAGTGTGTGGTAGCAGCCATCACAATGGTGGAGGTTGTACTGGAGATTGAAAGGACATAGCCAGAGTCAGATGTGAGCCAGAGCACCTCTGCTGAGTGGTTGTCACTGCTCTATTTGGGGTGGAGTCAGTTCCCAAGGTGCTGGTGCAGAAGCCTTGAAAGTTGGGTCTTAGCTGCTTTGTTTTGTTTGTTTTTCTGTCTGAGAGTGTGCTCTCAACCTACCTAGCAGTGATGTACCTTCACCTCAAAGGGGAGCAGTGCTGGAGCAAGAGGCCAAAGAAGGTACCCAGTGTGGGCTGAGGCACACACTGAAGGTCCTAGCATGCCAATCAGAACTTAAGAGAGTTCATGATATGCCATCTTTGCAAGAGCCAGGAGTGGCCATCACCCACACCACTGTGATGCAGTGACAGATCAAAGCCAACTCCTTCTCCACAACTGCACACTCCATTCAGCAATGACATCCTTTGCCTGGGTGTAGAGTGGCACTGAAGTTAGTGCTTGGCAAAGGCTGGAGCATGCACATGGGCAGTCACAGAACCTGGAGAAGTCTTGATATGTTTCCTCTACGTTGTTCCTGGGAGGAAATCAGTGTGTGTGTGTGTGTACACTTTTCACTCATGAAGTCTGTTTCTTGCAGCCTTCCTGTAAGTCCCACTGGTTTTCAAACCATATAAGGAGGCTTATTGTGCTAGTTTGGGGCTTCAAGGCAAGGGTGTCCAATATGATATTCAAATTGCTTACGTCCCAGGGAGGACCTCTGCCCCTATGATATCCTCTACCTCTTCTGTGACCCATCCTAAGCATAAAGGCCCTGGCTTGATCATTTCTCTTCCTTCACACATGACTCTGTGTGGCTCTTTCTTTATATACTCGGTTGTACAGGAGTCTTTCATTCAGTCATAAGTTTGATTTCAGTATATGTTTCTCCACGTATATATGAATTTTTAATGTGTTTTTGGTGGTGGGGGACTCATCATCCTTCACATCACCGTCTTCATCTTCTCTCTCCTGATTTTTTTGATTTTTTGAGAAACAACTTTTAAATACTAAAAGTAATAGGGTATATTATATAGTAGAAAGAAACCTTTCTGAGGGAAGACCACTAAACTATCATAAAAGGGTCATGTCATTTTATTCCACCAGATTCCCCAGGGTTGTAGATTCATTACCTCTAGTCAGAGGTTATTTCATGGAAACTGAACAAATATTATGATGGATGCTGCATAAAGAATTTTATACAAAGTGAAATTAATACAATAAAGTATTATTTCACCAAGGAAAATAAATCCTCAGCTGTTTTCTGAAATTAAAATAAATGTACATTTTGAGTTTATTTTCATGCATGGTGTGAAGGTTTGCTCTAGTTTCATTCATTTGCATGCAGCTGTCCAGTTTTCCCAGCAATACTTGCTGAAAAGACTGTCTTTTTCCCATTTTATGTTCTTTCCTCCTTTGTCAAAGATTAATTGACTATAGGTGTCTGGGTTTATTTCTGCATTCTCTCTTCTGTTGATTGGTCTGTATGTCTGTTTTGGTACCAGTACCACACTCTCTTGATGACTGTGGCTTTGGAATATTGCCTGAAGTCCGGGAGAATTATGGCTTCTGCTTGGTTTTTGTTCCTCAGAATTGCTTTGGCAATTCTGGGTCTTTTGTGGTTCCATATAAATTTTTGGATTGCATGTTCTAGTTCTGTGAAAAATGTCATGGGTAATTTGATAGGGATTGCATTGAAAGACACCATCAAACTCCTGGAAGAGAACATAGGCAAAACATTCTCTGACATCAACCTGACAAATGTTTTCTGAGGTCTGTCTCCCAAAGTAACAGAAATAAAAGCAAAAATAAACCAGTGAGAGCTAATCAAACAGACAAGCTTTTGCACACCAAAGGAAAACAAAAAGAAAACAAAAAGACAACTTATAGAATGGGAGAAAATAGTTTCAACTGATGCAACTGCCAAGGGCTTAATCTCTAACATATACAAACGACTTATGCAACTTAACAGCAAAAGAGCCAACAACCTAATTGAAAAATGGGCAAAAGATCTGAATAGACATTTCTCCAAGGAAGATGTACAAATGGCCAATAAGCACATGAAAAAATGCTCAGCATGCCTGATTATTAGAGAAATGCAAATCAAAACTACTGCAAGATACCACTCTCACACCAGTCAGAATGGCCATCATTAATAAGTCCACAAATAACAAAGGCTGGGGGTGTGTGGAGAAAAAGGAACCCTCCTGCACTTCTGGTGGGAATATAAGCTGGTACAACCACTATGGAGAACAGTATGGAGGTACCTTAAAAACTATACATAGAACTACCATATGACCCAGCAATCCCACTCTTGGGCATATATCCAGATAAAACTGTCCTTGAAAATGACACATGCAGCTACATGTTCACTGCAGCACTATTCACAACATCCAAGACATGAAAACAACCCAAATGTCCATTGACAGATGATTGGATTAGGAAGATGTGGTCTACATACACAATGGAATACTACTCAGCCATAAAAAAGAACAAAATAAGGCCATTTGCAGCAACATGGATGGAATTAGAAACTCTCATAGTGGGTGAAGAAAGTCAGAAAGAAAAAGACAAATACCATATGATATTACTCATATCTGGAATCTAATATATAGCACAAATGAACCTTTCCACAGAAAAGAAAATCACGGACTTGGAGAATAGACTTGTGGTTGCCAAGGGGGAGAGGGAGGGAGTGGGATGGATGGGGTGCTTGGGGTTAACAGATGTAGACTATTGCCTTTGGAATGGATTAGCAATGAGATCCTGCTGTGTAGCACTGAGTATTATGTCTAGTCACTTATGATGGAGCATGATAATGTAAGAAAAAAGAATGTGTACATATATGTGTAACTGGGTCACCATGCTGTACAGTAGGAAAAATTGTATTGGGGAAATAACAATAAAAATTTTTTTTAAAAGATTAATGTCCTAGTTTCTGCCTTGCCAGTACCAATGATATAACATTCAGCTTCTATTGAAACCTTTTCTCTTTGTGGTTCACCCTGAACCACAGTTCTTCTTAGAGCACTATGGAGTACAAAAAAGCAGATGCCTTTCAACTTTCTAAAGCATATTATATATACATTAGCTTACAAATAGATTTATTATGTTATCTAAAGAGGATAAATTGTGAGTTTCAGATGTTCGTATTTAATTACATGTGATGTGTGATGAAAACTTCTGAGGGTTTGCTCTACAACAGAATTGACCAGTAGAATTTTCTTCCTTGATTGAATGTTCCATATCCATTCTGTCCAATCACATGTGCATGTTGAGTACTTAAAATATTGTTTTTGTAGCAATGAGTTTTATTTTTTCCATTATACCTGATTTACAGTGTTCTATCAATTTTCTACTGTACAGCAAGGCGACCCAGTCACACATACACGTATACATTCTTTTTTCTCACATTATCATGCACCATTATAAGTGACTAGACATAGTTCCCACTGCAATACAGCAGTATCTCATTGCTTATCCATTCCAAAGGCAATAGTTTCCTTCTATTAACAACAAATTACCAATCCATCCCACTCCCTCCCCCCCCATTCAGCTACCACAAGTCTGTTCTCCATGTCTATGATTTTCTTTTCTGTGGAAAGTTTCATTGGTGTCCTATACAAGATTCCAGATATGAGTGATATCATGTATTTGTCTTTCTTTTTCTGACTTACTTCGCTCAGTATGAGAGTCTCTAATTCCATCCATGTTGCTGCAGATGGCCTTATTTTGTTCTTTTTTTTACAGCTGAGAAGTATTCCATTGTGTGTCTGTGTATACACACACACACACACACAAACACACACACACACCACTTCTTAATACAATCATCTGTCAATGGACATTTGGGTTGTCTCTGTTCTTGGCTATTGTGAATATTGTAGCAATGAACATGCAAGTGCATGTGTCTTTTTTCAAGGACAGTTTTGTCTGGATATATGCCCAAGAATGAGATTGCTGGGTCATATGGTAGTTCTATGTATAGTTTTCTAAGGTACCTCCATACCGTTTTCCATAGCAGTTCTACCAATTTACATTCCCACCAGAAGTGCAGGAGGGTTCCTTTTTCTCCACACACCCCCAGCATTTGTTATTTGTGGACTTATTAATGATGGCCATTCTGACCGGTGTGAGGTGGTATCTCACGGTAGTTTTAATTTTCATTTCTCTAATCAGTGGTGTTGAATTTTTTTTCATGTGTTTATTGGCCATCTGTTCATCTTCCTTGGAGAACAGTCTATTCAGGTCTTTTGCCCATTTTTCCATTATGTTGTTGGCTTTTTTGCTGTTGAGTTGTATAAGTTATTTGTTTATGTTAGAGATTAAGCCCTTGTCAGTTGCATCATTTGAAAATATTTTCTCTCATTCCGTAAGTTGTCTTTTTGTTTTGTTTTTTTTTTATAGTTTCCTTTCATGTGCAAAAACTTGTCAGTTTGATTAGGTCCCATTGGTTTATTTTTGCTTTTATTTCTGTTACTTTGGGAGACAGACCTGAGAAAACATTTGTCAGGTCAAAGTCAGAGAATGTTTTGCCTATGTTCTCTTCCAGGATTTTGATGGTGTCTTGTCTTACATTTAAGTCTTTAAGCCATTTTGAGTTTGTGCATGCTGTGAAGGTGTGTTCCAGTTTCATTGATTTACATGCAACTGATCAGTTTTCCAAGCACCACCTGCTGAAAAGACTGTCTTTTACCCATTTTATATTCTTGCCACCTTTGTCGAAGACTAATTGACTGTAGGTGTCTGAGTTTATTTCTGGGTTCTGTATTCTGTTCCATTGGTCTGCATGACTGTTTTGGTACCAATACCACACTTTCTTGATGACTGTCACTTTGTAATATTGCCTAAAGTCTGGGAGAGTTATGCCTCCTGTTTGGTTTTTGTTCCTCAGGATTGTTTTGGTAGTTATGGGTCTTTTGTTGTTTGATATACATTTCTGGCTTCTTTGTTCTAGTTCTGTGAAAAATGTCATGGGTAATTTGATAGGGATTGCATTGAATCTGTAGATTGCTTTGGATAGTTTGGCCATTTTTACATTATTAATTTTTGATAATACCCAGAAGCATGGAATATCTTTCCATTTCTCTGCATCCTCTTTAATTTCCTTGATGAATGTTTATAGTTTTCAGCATGAAAGTCTTTCATCTCCTTGGTCAAGTGTATTCCCAGGTATTTGATTTTTGTGAGTTGAATTTTAAAAGGTGTTATATTTTTGTATTCCTTTTTAATATTTAATTGTTAATATACACAAATGCAACTGATTTCTGAATGTTAATCTTATATCCTGCTACTTTCCTGAGTTTGTTGATCAGTTTAGTAGTTTCAGGGTTGAGTCCTTAGGGTTTTCTATATATAGTGTAATGTCCCCTGCATACAGTGACAATTTTACCTCTTCTCTTCCAATTTGGATGCCTTTTATTTCTTTTGTTTGTCTGATTGCTGTGTCTAGGACTTCCAATACTATGTTGAATTAACAGTGGTGAGAGTGGACATCCTTGTCTTGTTCCAGATTTTAGTGGGAAGGCTTTCAGCTTTTCTCCATTGAATATAAGATTTGCTGTGGGTTTGTTGTAAATGGCTTTTATTATGTTAAGGTATGTTCTGTCTATACCCACTTTGGTAAGAGTTTTGATCATGGAAGAATGTTGGACTTTGTCAAATGCTTTTTCTGTATCTATTGAGATGATTATGTGGTTTTTGACTTTTCTTTTGTTAATTTGGTGTGATGGTGATAGATTTGCATATGTTGAATCATCACTGTGAACCTGGGATGAATCCCACTTGGTCTTAATGTATGATCTTGTTTATATGTTGTCACATTCAGTTGGCTAAAATTCTGTTGAGGATTTTTGCATCTATATTCATCAAAGATATGGGCCTATAGTTTCCTTTTTTGGTGGTATCTTTGTCTGATTTTGGTATTAGGGTGATGGTGGCATCATTGAATGATTTGGGGAGTATTAATACTTCTTCAAACTTTTGACAAATTTCAAGGAGGATGGGTATAAGTACCTCTTGGTATGTTTTGTTGAATTTGCCTGTGACGCCATCTGGTCCTGGACTTTTATTTGTAGGGAGTGTTTTTATGACATACTAAATTTCATTTCTAGTGGTTTGTCTGTTCAGTTGACCTGTTTCTTCTTGACTGAGTCTTGGTAGGCTGTAACTCTCTAGAAAGTCATCCATTTCTTCTAGGTTGTCAAATTGGTTGGCATTACAATTGTTCATTATATTCTCCTATGGTGTTTTGTATTTCTGCAGTATCTGTTGTGACTTCTCCTTTTTCATTTCTTATTTTGGTTTTTTGTGTGTGTGTGTGTGTTTTTTTTTTTTTTTCTCTCTCTCCTCTTCTTGGTGAGGCTAGCCAGAAGTTTGTCAGTTTTGTTTACCTTTTCAAGGAAACAGCTCTTGGTTTTATTGATTTTTTCTCTTGTTTTTTGAATCTCTATTTTCTTGATTTCCTCTCTGTGATCTTTATGATTTCCTTCCTTATGCTGACTTTAGGTTTTATTTGTTCTTTTTTTTTCTAATTTGTTTAGGTGATGGGTTAAGTTGTTGATTTGAGATTTTTCTTCTTTTTTGATGAAAGCCTGTATTGCTATGAACTTCTCTCTGAGTTGTGCTTTTGTGGCATCCCATAGATTTTGAGTGGTTGTGTTTTCATTATCATTTGTCTCAAGGTGTTTTTTTTTTAATTTTCTTCTTGATTTCCTCATTGACCCCCTGGTTTTTTAGTAGAATGTTGTTTAGTCTTCATGTAGTTAGTTTTTTCCCATTTTTTTTCCTGTGGTTGATTTCCTGTTTCACACCACTGTGGTCAGAGAAGATACTTGAAATAATTTCTGTACTTTTACATTTGTTGAGGTTAACTTTGTGCCCTAGTATGTGATAGATCCTTGAGAATGTTCCATGTGTACTTGAGAAGAATGTGTATTCTGATTTTTTGGGATGTAATCTCCTAGAGATATTGATGAACTCTAACTTTTCTATTGTGTCCTTTAGGATCTCTGTTGCCTTATTGATTTTCTGTCTAGAGGATCTGCCCATTAATGTGAATGGGGTGCTAAAGTCTCCTACTTAGAGTATTCCCATCAATTTCTCCTTTTATGTCTGTTAGTATTTGTTGGAGGTATCTGGGTGCTCCTATATTAGGGGCATATATATTGATAATTATAGTATCCTCTTCTTGAATGGATCCTTTAACCATTAAATAGTGTTCTACTTTGTCTTTCTTCATGGCCTCCATTTGAAAGTCTATTTTGTCTGATATGAGTATTGCAACTCCTGCTTTCCTGTCTTGTCCATTGGCATGAAATATCTTTTCCCATCCCCTCACTTTCAATCTATATATGTCCTTTGCCCTAAGGTGAGTCTCTTGTGGACAGCAGATTGTAGGTTTTTGCTTTTTTATACAATCTGCCACTCCATGTCTTTTGATTGGAGCATCCAGCCCATTGACATTTAAGGTAATTATTGATAGATATGTATTTAATGTCATTTTACACCTTGTTTTCCAGTTGACTCTGTGTTACTCTTCTTTGGTTAGATTTTTTCCATTTTTTTATGCTTGAGTGCTTTTTTTTTTAGTTTTTTTGGAAATGTAATGTTTGGTTTTGATTTGTGTTTGCCTTGTTTTTTTAAATATGTTAACCCCTTCCTATATCTGCTTGCTTTAGCCTGATAGTCTTATAGGCTTAAACACATTATTAAAATAAAAAAAAAAGAATCTGTATTTTCTTACTTTCCTTCCCCACATTGTATGATTTTGAAGTCTTTTTTTAACATCTTCATGTTTAGATCTGTATGCTGGCTTACTTAAGTGATTGCATTCCAGTTGTGGTTTCCTCTGTCCTATTTCTTCCTACTTCTTTCTTTTTATTAAGAGAATCCCTTTCAGTATTTCTTTTAGAATGGGTTTAGTATTGCTGTACTCTTTTAGGTTTTGTTTATTGGAGAAATTCTTTATTTCCCCTTCTATTTTAAATGATATTTTTGCTGGATAGAGTATTCTAGGTTGCAGATTTTTTCCTTTCAGCACTTTAAATATATCTTGCCACCACCTTCTGACCTGTAGTGTTTCAGTAGAGAAATCAGCTGATAGCTTTATGGGGGTTCCCTTATAATTAACGCTTTGCTTTTCCCTTGCTGCCTTTAGAATCCTCTCTTTATCTTTAACTTCTGCCATTTTTATTAGAATATGTCCTGATTTGTTCCTATTTGGGTTCAACTTGTTTGGGGCCCTCTGTGCTTAATGTATCTTGTAATCAGTTTCCTTTAGATTTCTATGTTTTCAGCCATAATTTCTTCAGATATATTTTCAATCCCCTTTTCTTTTTCTTCTCCTTCTGGAATTCCTATTATGCAGATTTCCCTGCTTTGTATTATCCCATAGATCTCATATTGCTTTTGTGTTTTTTCATTTGATTTTCTGTCTGCTGTCCTGAGTGGGTGATTTCCATTATTCTGCCTTCCAAGTCGCTCATTTGTTCCTCTGCATTATTCATTATATTCTTTAGTGACTTTAGCTCAGCTTATATCTCTGCAAATTAATTTTCTAATTTTCCACATTCTTCCTTATATTTTCTAGTATCTTTCTAAAGGAATCTTCATTATTGTTCATGTCTGCTCTTAATACCTTGATATTCAGCCTTAATTTCTTCAGTGTTTTCACTACCTCCCTTTTGAACTCAGTGTCTGTCAGATTGTAGAGGTCTGTTTCATTGTTTTCTGCTTTATGTGAATTCTCCTGTTCTTTTAACTCGGAATGGTTCCTGAGCTTCTTCATCTTGCTTATGTTTTTCTTTTTTGTGAGATTAGGGAAACCAAACTATAGTCTTAGAGGGCTACTTCTATCCAAGAGTGCCCCTTTGTATTTTTGGGGGGTTACTATTTATGTTTGAGTTTGAATGTTTGCTGTCTCTTTCTTATGTGCGAGCAGGCTGTTATCCCCAGGGAGTTGAGTGTGTTTCCAGGGAGAAGGAGGGAATGGGTAGGGCCAGCAGTCAGTGCTTGGTTGTTGGGCTCTTAACATCAGCAAGGACCTGCAGAAAGGTGGCACAGGCTACTCCTAGTTGCAGGGTCCTGGGAAGTGGTAATGAGCCTTAGGCAGATTTACAAGGTGCCCAGAGCATTTGGCAGTGGCAGCAGCAGGATGTGTGAATTCCCAGGGGAGTGTGAAAAACAACAGGTAATGTTCAATTGCAGTACCCTCCTCAGGTGATTGGCACTGTAGGTGGCCCCTGTTTGGGGACCCCTAGTGGTAGCAGGCCACGACCACCTCTGGTGTCAGTGATAACTGCATTGGTTTGCTCACACCTCCTATAGACCATTCAAGAAACACCATGTCTCACTTAGCCCATAGGAAGTGCTGCACAGGCTGCTCCTCTTTGTGGAATCCTGGGAAGTGACAGAGATCAAATGTGTGAGCATTGCCTGGAGCATTTGGCAATGACAGCAGCAGGGCAGATGTTCTCCCATGGGTACAAGAGCAACAACAGGTTTTGTTCGGCCCCAGTGCCCTCCTCTGTGGTGGCCTTGTGGTGATTGGGGCTGCAAGTGGTGCCTGTTTACGGACCCCTACTGGTTGAAGGCCACACTTACCTCTGGAGTCAGAGATAACTGTGGTGTTTAGCCCCACCACTTGAAGACTATGCAAGAAGCACCCCGTCCTGCTTAGCCCACTCAGGGTGTGTCACTCAGGTGCTCCTAGTTGTAGAGTCATGGAAAAGGACAGTGATCAAGTGTCTGGGTGCTGCCCAGAGTGTTTGGCAGTGGCAGCTGCAGTGCATGTGTGTTCCCAGGATGGTGAGAGCAATACCATGTGGTGCTTGGTTGCAGTGCCCTCTTTTTATTTTGCCAACCCTTCAGGTGACTGGGGCCACAGGTGGAGCCCACTCACAGGCCCCCAGTGGTGGCAGCCGCACCTCCTTCTGGCCTCTGAGATGACCGCTGAGGTCTGTCTTTCCTGCCTGTAGATTATGCAAGAGGCACCATGTTGCACTTAGCCCCACGCTGCCCTTAGCCCACACAAGAGGTTCCCAGCCACCCACAGCCTGTGCAAGAAGCACCCAGTCTCCCATAACCAGAGCAGTTGGCTTCTCACCACCTCTAGCCTGCACCAGAGGCAGCCCTCCCAGAGTCCTCCTGCTCACTCATGCACAAGGAGATTCCTGTGGTGGTCCCACCCCTCCTCCTCTCACCCTCCCCAACAATGGCGCCTTGCTTCTCCTGTGGGCCCAGACCTTCTCCCCAGTTCCCTTTTCCATGGCGTTCCATTCCCCAGCCCATAGCATACCTCTCCCTCACCCATGTCACACTGTTCCTTAGCCCCTCAGGCTGTCCCCACACAGCCAACCCTAGTCCTTTCCCTGGGACTGACCTCCATAGCCTAAGTCTCAGCACCCAGCCCCTGCCTAAGTGTCTCAGGCTGTAGTGCCCAGGCAGTGGTGCAGATGATCTGTGTGGCTCTCACTCTACTTTGTCTTCAGTCCAGTTGCTGTGCTTTTCTTGTTGACTTTGAGGTCCCTCCATCTTGGTTGATTTCCCAATTGGTTAGGTGGCTTCCCAGGGTGTGGGTTCCTTTTCTCTTGCACTGTTCCCTCTCAGGAATGCTAGTCCCATCCTCATTCCTCTTATCTCTCTCTCTCTCTTTTTCTTTTGTTCTACCCAGTTATGGCAAGGGTTTCTTACCCTTTTTTGAGGTTTAAATTCTTCTGCCAATATTTAGTCAATGTTCCATGTGGATGTGGATGTGTACATGTGGATGTGTTTTTTGATGTGTTTGTTGCCATCTTGATCTACCTCCTGTTAAAATATTTCTAGTCTGGCTGATATATACATACACACAGATGTGTGTGTGTGTGTGTGTGTGTGTGTGTGTGTGTGTGTGTGTGTTTTGGAAAAAAGAGTTTGTAAGACAGAGGTGAGGAGAACTTATTTGGACATTTTTGAAATTAACTGTTATAAATTAAATCTTGTCATAGTCTCTGCATTAAGCACTTTTAGCAATTACAGAAATAAAATATATTGCCCACAATTTAGAATGAGAGAGAAAGAATGACTGAAAGGTCTTAAATCATTCATTCATTCATCAAACATTTATGTTTTATTATATTGGAGGTGCTGTTTTGGATGATGAACATTTCAGAACAGATAGGATTTCTGCCTTTAAAACTCTTGTAGATTAATGAGAAAGATTCATAAGTGAACTTTTTCAACTAATTTTAATGAATCATAAAGGAATGATATATATGATTATAGCTGCGTCAAGAAGAAACTTTCCATAGGATTGATTGTGTGTTGAGCAAGGGAATAAAAGATTGCTTTAGAGATGGGGTGGCACTCAATCTGTCTCATGAGCAGTGAGTCAGTATGAGGCATTTCAGGTAGAGGAATATAGGTGTGCATAATCATCAATACATGAATGAACTTAAGTCTATTCAAGGAACTTCTTTAAGATTTCAGAATGGTTATCAGATATGCTGCTGGTTACAAGCAATAGAATATCAACCAGTCTCAGGTTAATATATAAAAACCCATCAGGCTCTCAATAGAGGGGATATAAATTAGGGAATTAGAGGGCTATAAAAATAAATTCAATGTAAAATGAGATAATGACATTATAAACAGCTTGGACTAAAGAAACAAATGGAGGCATTCACATTGTGGCTCAGTGGTTAATGAAACTGACTGGTATCCGTGAAGACATGGGTTCATTCCCTGGCCTTGCACAATGGGCTAAGTATCCAGCATTTCCATGAACTGTGGTGTAGGTCACAGATTTGTCTCAGATCCCATGTTGCTGTGGCTTGTGCATAGGCTGGCAGTTACTGCTCTGATTTGACCCCTAGCCTAGGAACCTCCATATGCTGTGGGCGCAGATCCAAAAAGACAAAGACCAAAACAGAAAAGAAAAGAAAACAAAACAAAACAAAAGAAAACAAAAGAAAGAAACAAATATGAGTAGAGAAACTTGTAAGTGAATACCTGTGAATTGGGGCTCAGATGTTTGGGGAGCATTAGAGCTCAACTAGTGCTGATACCTTTGAGGATGCATGATACATTTGCTTTAGTGAACTAAAAGAAGCCCGAGTAACACTGACAAGAATAGTAGTCAAAAGGAGAAAAGGAGTTTACCAATTCTTCCTAGTTCCTATCTCAGTGCTTATTTCAGTGTACTTTTGGTAGAGGCTGAGAAGTCAAATGAAAAAATAAAAGATGTTTATAGCTTCTCCACTCTTAGCATCCCAAAGAGGAGGTACAATTGGAATGAAATAAAATAATTGCCATCAGAGTTCATTTCATTGGTCACTCATGGTTCATACATGACCTTCTATACATTTTAACTTTCACATCATGCCAATATATTTATGCTTTAGCCTAACAAGTAATTATCTTTTAAATGAAGAAAACACTTTTACCAGCTTTATAAAAATGTGAAAAACAAAATCCCAAGAGTTATAGTGTGATCATTGGGCAATAGTCCCAGTATCAATCCCTGAGCAATGCAGATTACTCCTGTCATTCAGTTATAATGACTCCAAAATATTCCATAATTTATATTAAGTTATAAAGCTAACTACCGTCAGGAATTATAATATAAAATTATGAGTAAAGAAAAAAATGTAGTTAATATAAACCTGTGCAGGTGAATATATGTATGTGTGTGCGTGCATACACAAAATACAAAAGGAAAATATACATAGCTACACCACTTTTGTTTCTATAAAAAGTTGTTGTTATATTTTCCTTCTGTGTCTATTTTTTGTTAATTATCACTCAACTAAAATTTAATTGTTCTAAGTTCCTTTTCTGGTCAGATCACAAGCATTTTTACCTTCCATCAGAACAGAGACCTTTAAATTAGCACTGGCCAAAATTGTAGGGATAAAAAGCCAAATTTGTGTCAGTAGATGATTATATATAAATGTGTTCTTTCCATTTGCTGATAACAAGGCCAAATCAGAGCCACCACTCATTAATTTGTGCAGATCCATATGTCTAACCATTTCTTAATACAAAGTAGATGAGTTAAATATACTCCTCTAGGTTCTGCCTATTGGTAATATTTCTCTTCACTGCTGACTTTCAGGGAAGTTCTTGATTGGGATTGTGGTGTTGCAGGAAGTTCTTAATTAAGATTGTAGTGTTGCAGCCATCCAGATCTGATTGGTACTAGTATGGCATGAAAACAATTTGTTAAATAAGCAAAAAGTTTATTTTTTTAATCAGAAGGTAGTGCCTGTGTCCAGGTTGTAGGTTTGGGTTGAGGAAGAGGAGAGGTGCTCTGGGAGTCTCAGCCACCTATTGTGCAACTTTCTTGTGCCTCTGGATCCCTTGAAGCCAGTTTCTTATATCCTATTTGTGATTGATTATAGACTATTCCTATGAATACCCACACTTCTTCTGGCTTGCTGAATCAGATGATGTGCATTTCCTGGTAGGCTACTGAGATTGGTTTATCACTTGATGTTCTATGTCAGGTATTCAGTCTTGGTCAGGGGTTTAAAAACAAGACAGGAGTAGTTTTCAACAAAGAGAACCATTATCTTCAGATTTCATGGTTTTGCAGAATCTCAGTTCCAGAATCAAGTGCATAGTGTGGAACAGTAGATTTGGAGCTGAGAGAACGATTTAAATAGCACAGATGGTCTGTGAGAATGAAAGGTTAGGTTGAGCTGGTGTCATGAAGACCTCTGTTACACTAGAAAAATACCTTATTCTTCTAGTATATAGTTAGCCACCGAACTGGGTTATTTTAAAGAGTAGCATGATGTTATTTTCCTTTTAGAAGGGGAAATATGGCAGCATAATAAATCACAGCTTAGGGAGTAAGGAAGACAGTATTAGAGATAGGAAATATAGTTAAGGTATTTTTACATTGGGTCAAGCCAGAGAGGATATGGAAATGAATGATACATCGGCAAGGGAGAGGAGAAGGTATACTAAAACGGAAGTTACAGTTTACATTATTTGATGTTAATTGGATATGCCCTGTGAGGGAGAGAAAAATAATTAATATTCATTAACATTAATAAAAATTAATTTCTTATGTGGTTAGTAAAGATATTAACCAAGCAAGTCATATATGAGGAATTACATGTTTTAAGAACAAAAATTCATGTTAAGACTTTCACAGCAGTTGAAAGCTATGTATGGTAGGCTGAGTAACAGCCTCCACAAAGATGTCAATGTCCTAATCCCCAAAGCCAGTGACTCAATTAATTTACTTGATGAAAGGAATTTTGCACATATCGAGGATCTTGAGATTATCCTGAATAATATAAATGGCTCAAATGTATCACAAGGGTCTTTATGAGGGGAAGATGGGAGTGTCAGAGTTAGAGAAAGGTGTATGAAGGAAGTGGCCATGAGCTAAGGAATGCAAGCACCCCCAGGAACTGGAAAAGGCAAGGAAACATAATCTCCACTAGAACCTCAGAAAGAGCACTATCTTGCTAATACCTTAATTTTAGCTCACTGAGACTTTAAATATTGTGAATTTTAAGGTAACTCTTATAATTGTGTGTGTATGAGTATGTGTAATTTGAGGCCACTAAATTTGTTATTATTTGGTAAGCAGAAATGGAAAATTAATGTAATCTGAAAAGACCATTATGGACTAGAATATCAATTCTTCCAGTCACCACTATTATTGTTATAAAATACGAGAGTGATATAATGCAAGCAGACATTTATCCTATTTCAGTTAC
The DNA here is from genome assembly GCF_054392235.1 of Sus scrofa. Lineage (NCBI taxonomy): Eukaryota > Metazoa > Chordata > Mammalia > Artiodactyla > Suidae > Sus > Sus scrofa. The sequence goes on along the minus strand of NC_139383.1, from coordinate 181,567,601 downwards.
TGAAGAGATGTGGGAGAGAAGTTTAATGAAGAATTTAAGTAGTAATGAAGTTTGAAATGAATCTGAAGGAAATTTCACGCCAGTAAGGGTAACTAGGAAGGAGAAAGCTCATGTCAATATAAGAAAAAATAGTGCAATGACAGATTTCACTTGTGAAATGATCAAAGGTAACAGTAGTGTAATATTATATTACATTTTCAATTATGTCTTAACTTTTAGGTTCTTGTTTTTAAAAATTTGCAGTGTAGTTACACAAAATAATTCTCCAAACCTAGTTTCAGATATTATATCTTCATCTAATCATTCATACTTTGTCTTTTCTTTTTCTGGAAGAAAGTATTTTAAATTTTAAAAGGAAAGAACTGCACAGGAGGAAAATACGAGCCCTACAGTTTGGCTTCTTATGATAATAAAAACACAAGTACAATTATTTAAACACACATCATCCATACCAAAAAATAGAACATTACCAGTGTTCCATAAGACTGCCTCACCTTTATAATTCCCCTAAAAGATAGCCAGTATAAAAATTTCCATCACTGATTTATTTTGCTTATTTTTGAAATTTATATGATTGAAATTATCAGTATATACCTTTTTCATAAATGGCTTATTGATCAATATCTTATTTTTGAGTTTCCTCTCACTCATTGTTTTCCTCAGTTTGGGTCTATTATGAGTCACACTGTTAGAAATATCCTTGTATAGAAAGTTTTTGCATAAAAGTAAATATATAATTTTTGAGTATGTACCTAGGAATGAACTTGTTGCACAATAGGATGTTCAAGTTTTCAGATACAGTAAATATTTCCAAAAGGGTTTCCAAAATGGTGTCAATTGACACTCCCATTAGCATTGTATGAGTACTAGTTTCTTTGCATTCTCATTAGCAGTTGTGAGTATTTTTCTTAGCATTTCTATTAGATGCATAGTGGTATCCCTTCATGGCTTTACTTTACTTTCCCTTATGAGTTATTTTTTTCATTTTTCATATATTTGTTGGCCTTTGGATATTATCTTTTGTGAGATACTTTTCAAGACTTTTGACTTGTATTTAAGATGTAGTTGCCTTAACTTTAAACACTTTATTTTAGGAATTTTAAATATATTACAGATGTCTTTTTTTTAAATTCCCTTTATAATGATTTTTATTTTTGTATATTATAGCTGGTATGTGTCTTTTGATGAACATATGTATTGTAAATTTATATATGTGTGTGTGTGTGTGAATATATATATTTTAAGGCTTAATTATTTATAACTGTTTTTTTGTGTGATTAGTGTTTTATGTCTAGTTTAAACAGTCTTTGCCTCTTCTAAAGTCATAAAGATATTCTTTCTTTCTTGTTATCTTTTAGAAGGCTTAGAATTCTCTCTTTTTAAATTGGCCAAAAATTCACCTGAAATTTATTTTTATTTATAGTGTAAAGTAGAGCCAAGATGTATTTTATTTTCTATGTGAATATTCAATTAACAGAAAATAATTTATTGAAAAGACTACTCTATCGAGGGTTACCTTTACCATAAATTAAATTACTGTATGCCAGTAGATCTATTTCTGAAATAAAATCTGTTCCATTGGCCTATTTACCTAATCCTTTTGCCAAAACCACCCTATCTGCATTATTTCAGCCTTATATGAATTCTTAATTTTCAGATAGTTTAAATGTTCTAACTCTGTCCATCTTCATCAAGATAGTCTTGGATGATGGGTCTTCTTGGCCATTGTGGTGTCATATTTATTTTAGAATCAGTTTGTCAGTGTACACACACACACACACACACACACAACTACTATGGTTTTGATTATGACTGAATATTTAGTAAATTTGGATAAACTTACTATATTTACCTCTAAAATGTTTTCAGTGTAATTTCCAATAATTCCTGTGTGTTTTCTAAATGGAATAAATCAACAGTACCATGAACAGAATGAGTTACAAACCTAATGTCAAAGCATTTACGCTCATGATATTATATAGAATTTTAAATTGAACCTACCAGTCTATTAGCAGGTTATATGTACTTGGTTCATATTTTAATTACTAACTTAAGAAGTACAATACTGATGTTAAAAACTTGAAAAATGTAAACACTTGTGTAGTAATAATATTATACTGTTCAAATTTTTTATGCTTTTGTTCTTTCCTCTGTTCCTTCCTTCTCTTCTGTCAGTTCTTCCTATTATACTTTCTTGACTGTAGATTCCCATGTATTGAAAAGAATAATAAATGTTAAATCTCATAATTCAGATTATAGTCCCAGGTATACCTCAAAGTCAAGGACTTGGAGCAGGGCACTTACTATTCCCTGTAAAATTAGCATCATTAACATAGACCATGGGAGCTCCTGTCGTGGCTCAGTGGCAATGAACCTGACTGGAATCCATGAGGACATGGGTTCGATCCCTGGCCTTGCTCAGTGGGTTGGGGATCAGGTGTTGATGTGAGCTGTGGTGTAGGTCTCAGACACAACTCGAATCCCACGTTGTTGCGGCTGTGGCTGTGGCTGGCAGCTACAACTCCAATCAACCCCTAGGCTGGGAACTTCCATATGTCGTAGGTCCAGCCCTTAAAAAAATAGGAAAAAAAGAACATAAACCATGGAACTAAATTTGCTGGTTCAAATCTTAGTTCTGCCATTTACAGCCAAGAAAATATTAGCAAGTTATTTAGCTTTTCTGTTCCTGAGTTCCTTTATCTGTAAAATAGTGATAATTTTGATATGTAAGATTTTTGTGGGGATTATGTAAGTGACTACATATAAGCTGCTTTAAAGAGTGCCTGCCATGTATTTGCATTTATTTTTAATTATTATGTCTATCTTTTTCAGTAACACTGTTTTCAAAGTGAATTATTTTATGAAAATATGTCAAAGTAATTTGGAAAAGCAAAAAGTATCATACATACAAAAGTAAACTTATTGAGTTCCCATTGTGGCTCAGCGGTAATGAACCTGACTACTATCCATGAGGATTCAGGTTCATCCCTGACTTGCTCAATGGGTTAAGGATCTGCCCATGCACTGTGGTGTAGGTCATAGAAGTGGCTCAGGTCCCACGTTGCTGTGGCTGTGGTGTAGGCCAGCAATGGCAGTTTTGATTCAACCCCTAGCCTGGGATCTTCCATATGCTATGAGTGTGGCCCTAAAAAGCAAAAAAAAAAAAAAAAAAAAAGTAAAACTTAGCTATCATATGTTTTCTAGCAGATGTGCTTATCAGTAGTCTGGGTTGTTTATGTTTATCTCTATCAACCATTAGAATAATTTTGAAAACTCTCAATATTTTCATTGCATACATACATGTGTACATATAATGCATATTACATTATCAAAAAATCTGAAAAATGTCTTCACAGACTTCACAACTTGTATCAAAAATACTTTTTAAATTAGTCCCTCTCTTCCTAAGACTACACTCTTAGCAAAATTCAAATTTATCACTTGGGTTATATAGGCAAATGTGCTTGAGAAAGAGAGGAAATTGGATCAATTACTTATATCACTAACTTTGTGGTATAGACTTATAATAAGTTCAGTGAAGTATAAGAAACAATTTAAGCCATCTGGATCAAATTTGAAAGTCATAAATTTTAAGTCAAATTGAAAGATATATTTGAGTGACAAGGAATGAAATTTACATCTTAAAATCTGATTATGAAACTCTAGACATAAAATCTGACTTTGGGTATCTTTAATCCCACTTTTAATAAAACCTTGAAGTATAGCAGTTTCTAGATGTCTGGTTTATACTATCAAACATTATCTCCATTAACAAATCCTCTATAAACACAACTCAGTTTTGTAGACACAAATATAAATTTGTCTGTGGTAAAAATGCATATATACATAACTTTGTCTTTGTTAAAATTGAATAAGCTGAAAAACTACCCTTTAGAATTTCAAAAATAAATACATGGGAGTTTCTGTTGTAGCAGAAATGAATCTGACTAGTATCCATGAGGATGCAGGTTCGATCCCTGGCCTCACTCAGTGGGTTAAAGATCCAGCATTGCCGTGAGCTGTGGTTTAGGTCACAGACGCAGCTCCTATCCCATGTTGCTGAGACTGTGGTATAGGCCAGCAGCTAAAGATTTGGTTTGAACCCTAGTCTGGAAACCTCCATATGCCATGGATGCTTCCCTAAAAAATATAATTTACTATCGAGAATAAATTATATGTATATAATTTATTCTCGATAGTAAATAAATCTCTTAAAGGAATTTACTTTAAGAAGGACTACTAAAAACTATTAGAACTTCAGTTGGTGATTAGTTAAAGAAAAATTCACAAGAAATCATTCTATAGATAATAGAACTATTTGATCTTCAAAGCCCAGACTAATGGTATTCAGTAGAAATATAATGTAAGTCAAATACATAATTTAAATTTTTCTCATAGAAACCCTTAAAAGTCTAAAATAGAAATGGATGAAATCAATTTTAATTATCTATTTCATTTGAGCAATTATATATAAACTATCAAACTATCATTTCAACATGTTCTCAAAATAAAAAATTGAGAAAGATCTCACACAGTCTTCTTCTTTTTTGTTTTTTGGCCTAAGGTTTTGTGTCCAATGTGTATTTTATATTTAAAACAGCTTAATTTTGACTGGCCACATTTCACATACTCACTAGCTACATGTGACTTGTGATTACTGTGTTCGACAGAGCTTATCTAGATGGAATGAGAAAATGTGAGATCTATACTAAGAGTGATTGCTATGTTGTTATCTCTGACCATAAAGAATACCAGTCATTTGATTCTTGGTGGAGGTCATTTCTAGCCCTAAAACATTCCTGCCAAGTAGAGAAAAGTTTTCAAGGAGATCTTTCTCTCTCAGTTTTTGTGAAACATGCACGTGCTAGTTTTATCGAATTACTTAAATTTCCAGCATGTTTGATAAAATGTAAATGCATCAGGCAATCTTTACATTAGAAAAGCAGAAGTAAAAGCCAAGGGAACCATTTAATAGTAAGAATTCAGTGCTTACCATTGGGAATGCAGGTTATCACCGTCAGAACACTGCCTTTGGTAAAATCTGGAAGTTTAGGCCACTCTTGAAGGTCACTGCCAGTTATCCCAGCTACCTGCATAAACTAATGTAATTTCTATCATATGGAACAATTCTACTTTTCCTAATGGGGGAAAAGACATAGCAAATTATGCACTAGACCCTAAAGACTTATTTGAAAGGTGATCACTTTTAGCAGAGAAAGTGCATCCACCATACAGTCACACATCCAGGCCTAACTCAAGAAGGATGTTATTCTAACATGTAAAGTAATTCTAATGTGTAAAGTAAAGAGAAGTATATTTATGAACAATCCTAAATATTACCTTAGGGACATGATAGAAGCCATGTTAAATGAGACAATTACAGCCAATTTTAATAATTTGAGGAAAGTAACATATGTACAGATTGAGAAGATATACTCAAGTCCTTGAAGGTTAATAAGAATTAATTCCATACCTGAATACATAGTGATAAAATTGTTCAATGAGAAATATTAGAAGGAACACTAGACAAAAGAGATTGTCTACACATTGATACATTAGACTGGCAGAAGATTTCTATTTAAAAAATACCAGACAGGGAGTTCCCACTGTGGCTCAGCTCGTTAAGAACCTAACATAGTATCCATTGAGGATGCAGGTTCAATCCTTGGTCTTGGCTCAGTGAGTTAAGGATCCACATTGCCACTAGCTGCAGCATAGATCACAGATGTGGCTTCGATTCCACTTTGCTGTCACTGTGGGGTAAGTCAGCAGCTGCATCTCTAATTCAGTCCCTAGCCCGGGAACTTTCGTATGCCACAAATGTAGCCGTAAAAATAAAAAAATGAAAATGAAAATACCAGACAATAATAGTATGTTACATTTAAAGAATTCAAAGTGAAGGATTATAGTATGCAATTATGAACAGAGGTTATGGTAAACATGCTGGTAATTTGTAAATTTGATTAATTGCCTAGTTATTAGGCATACTTGTACAAGACTAACCTTGCTTCTCTATAGTTCTCTCTTTGTAATGTGTCCACCTGGCTAGATTGAACTACCTTTCCCTCAGTTCCTTTCTTTGCACATTTCTAGTTAACCGAGAGACGTTTTCCATGAGATTTGGAGACCAGTTATGATGCAACAGTCATCTTGTTATTATGCTTGGAAGTTTGGAAGGGTTTTTTGGTACTTCACATGTCTTCATTGGAGTGGGAAAACTTTGGGCCACCTTCTTCAGCTTCTGTAATCTACTATACCAGGTGTGTATTTAGCACTGTCAAGACAGGTTCTAATGTATCTTTTAGGTTGCCCAGTTAATAAGATTGGGGATGGTAGGATGAACATAAATTTCCAGTCTTTCTTTGTAGATTCTAGCCTGCTGGTGATCATGGGACCTAGTTTATTCTCATAAGATTAAGTTTGTCTCTGTCCTCCCCTCTTTATATCTCGATTTTCTGCCCTTTGGACTTAAAACTTCAGCATCAGAGAAAAAGCAGCAGCAGCAAAGAGACTATTTAACCAGCTGCCACAATTGCGTAATGTCAAATCCCTGTACTATATTTCTCATTTCACATATTGGAGTGGTTCTGCTTCTCTGGTTGAACTTTAATACAAAATTTGGTATTGATAGTGTTTCTGACAGAATAGAAGCTAATGCAAGTGTCTAAAAAAGGCGGAATTGTTAGTGACAGACCATTTGTTGCCATAGAGGATATCAGTAAATAAAGGGATTATACCATAAATGGACTGGAGAACACGTGGAAAGAAAATGCTAACCTCAAGCCTTTATGTTTGTTCTCAATTCAAGTGCACATAAGGGACCTGGGAGCTTCTGTGATTACTCTAAAAGGAACACTTATATTTTGTAGCCACAAGGCTGAGGTTTCTGAAAATAATATCTGAAATTAATCCTATAGGTTGTTGGATTACAATGCGTATTATGTTCCTAAACATACAGTGTATCTCAGGAAGGAGTGAGATCTTTAAAACTGGAATGTGACTGTATAAGTAGATTCCAATGAAACTGGAAGCCTTGAACTGTTAAATCCTACTGAAATTTCTTTGCCGGCAGAAGTAAGCCTTTCTATCCCCTCCATATGGAGGATACTCTACTTGCCTGAAGAACCTGTAATAGCTTCTCCAAAGGTAATTTCATCACAATAGATTGCTAATCCCTTTCAGTATCTATACCTACCGCAATTTCCTGCTTCTAAATCTTTAACGAAACCAAATTCCCAGCATGCCTTAAAGAATGAGATGCAAGATGTAACGGAAGCGAAGGTAAGAAGGGAATATCATAACTTTGCCAGTTTATAGTGACAGAGTTCTGTGTTTACTCGGGATGTGTGATCAGAGTGTAAATAATATATAAGTTGAATCAACTCACATTTATTGATAGGGCATTATAAGCAGGAAGTCTGAATTTGTGCCTAGGCTTGAGCAGCTGGTAATGGCTCTAGTAGCTTGCTCAGTTGGATGACTGAATTATCAACAAAAGAGTAACCTCCAATAAATTAAAATTTCAGTAAGTATTTAGAAAGGTATCCAAAGGTTTAGGGAGGTTGGAATACTCCAGTGAAACTTCAGTGGACTTATCATGTAAGACCTGCTCTACTTATTCCTTAACTATGTCCTCTAGGAAAATCCAGAGGGCATTTACATCATCAAGCCTCCAGGAAATTCATGAGAGGAGACCCCTGTATCTTTGAATATCTCTTTGGTAGCTTTTCATTTTAGGCCAAGAACTACAATGAGATCTGCTTCTGTCATACTAGGATCCCTAAATTCAACAAGGATGATAGAATCCTGGGGTGCATACTTAACCACCAAAAAGAATGTTTTATAACATAATGAATAGTGAAGCTGAAAGACTGAATGTATAAATGGATCATGGTCAGATCATAGATAAACATGGAACCCTGACCTACTATCTGCAGTTGTGCAGCAGTCTACCCAGGAAACCAACCTCTTATCTACAATAAACAACCCAGGACCCAATCTGATGTTAAGTCACAATTGTAGATTACTATCAGTAGTAACAACGCAGGCAACAAAACAGTAACTTCAGTAAGAATCAGCCCCTAAATGGTGAGGACTTGATTAAAGACTTGTAGCTTCCCTAATTTTTGTCCCTGCATCCAGTTTAGCACTAAACAGATTAAGTATATGTTCCCAACCAAATACATAAGACACTCTTCTTAATCAACTCACCTCCAGCTTCCCCAGGCCAGCAGTCTCTAATCAGGCACACCCAATCCCCTCCCTTTTTCCCACTATTTTTAGCTTTGGTTTTCTCACTCCTCTACCTACCTTTGAGTTTCTACCAAAAGATAAATGATGATGGGTCACTCTCGTGCTCTAGCAAGCTCTCAAAAAGTAGCCTTTCTCATTTGGATGGTCTTTGTTTCCACAAAACAAAGCAATTTAAAATAATCTGACTGTCATAAACCTTTATGTCTTTAGCTAGTTGATAATGGTGTCCTAAGAACTGAGCAGCCTGCCAAAGTCCAGCTTGATCTGATTAATCAGAAAAGCAATAGGAATTCTGCCTTGAGTCACCAGATTAAGAGAATCATAATTGTAATAAATTCACAAACTGGAGTTAGTTCACAGATCCAGAATTCCTTGAATAAAGATGAGGACATGTTCCCTTAAATAAGAATCCTTATAATACAAATATTGATACTGTTAATCCTTCTTCCAACTTTTCCCAAGGGAACCTATGACCCTTTTTTGATGATTCTTTTTATTGGAATACATGAAATATGTATTTTATTTAGTTAGTTAGCAATTACATGTCCAGTCGTGATAGAGTGCATTTTCTTATTTCTGTGTGGTATATGCTAGGTTCATAAAATGATTTGATTTTAAGAGTCATGAGAATTTTGATATTTGTATCTTAACTCTTCCCCTTTTATAAAATAGAATATAGATCAATAGTGTAAAATGCAAATTAGATTTTAGGTCAAGCAATAATATATAAAATGAACTTAAAGCTTAGAAATGAAAATTAATATTTTTTGCTTTATTTTTTGAAGTGTAAATTCATGTGGTTTTCTATGTGAACTTCTTTGTGATTCGGAGACTCTCTGACCTCAGGGAGGACCTCAATCCCTCTTAAGAATTTTTCACCTGATTAAGACAGGCCAATTTAGTATAGTTTTCCTTTTTATTACCTCGAAAATCAACTTATATGGGAAGTCCCTGATGGCTCAGTGGGTTGAGGATTCATCATTGTCACTGTTGTGGCTCTAGTTACGTCTGTGGTGTAGGTTCAGCCCCTGGCCTAGGGACTTCTGCATGCTGTGGGTGCAGCCAAAAAAAAAATCAACTAATTTGGGACCTTGACTATATCTTCAATATGAAAAGACCACAGGTTCAGTTTTCACTAAGGGGAAGGGATTACATAGAATTATATAACTCATTAAGGTCACCTTAGTGTGCATTCACTACAGTGTGATGAATGAAAACCTCAAAGAAAGCGTCAGTGGAATGAAGGAATGCATGAAGAAATAGAGGAATAAAGGAGAAAAAGAAAGGTAAAAAGGCAAGCATGAATAAAAGGAATTCTACTAATTAATACTTTGCTATAAAATTTATTTTTGGCTTCCTTTATAAAGACTGCCTTCATCAACCCATCTCCCAGATTTGGGACTGACCCTTTTTTTGGTCTGTGTTCTTATATATATAATTTGTTATAAGGAATTGGCTCAGGCAATTATAGAGGCTAAGAATTCCCATGATATGCCATCTTCAGGCTGGAGACCCAGGAAAGCCTGTTCTAATCTGAAGGCCTGAGAACCAAGAACTCTGATGCTATCTACTCCAGCCTGAGTGAGAAAGAAGACTTAGTCCCAGCTTAATTAGATAGAGAATTTTGTCCTATTTAGGCAACAGGTTTGGTGAAGCCCACCACCCGCACTGAGGAGGGCAATCTGCTCTTCAGTCTCTTGATTCAAATGTTAATCTCATCCATAAACATACTCAAAGACACACCTAGAATAATGTTAACCAAATATCTGGGCACTTTGTGTCCCAGTCAAGTTGACACATAAAATTAATTATCATATCCGTATACTCTCTGATTATAAACTATTTGCTTACAAATGTATTGCCCCTTACAAGTTGAGGAGTTCCTTAAAATTAGAGACACATTCTCATTCATATTTATCTTTATACCCCCAAAAATGTGAGCAAATTATGCAGGAGAAGTACTTGATTAAGTGTACCTGAGGAAAATAGAAATAAAGAATGCACATTATATTTGAGGGATAGAGCCAGGCAATTTCATTTGCAACCATATCAATCATTGACCTTAATAGTAACATTAATTGATGGAAAGGAGTACAGTGATTTATACAAGAGGAAAATAATCTTGAATATTGGTAGAAACAAACACAACCTCTTGAATATATTATGATGTCAACATGAATAGAAGTCAATCACGACAACCTTTTAACTTGCTGTTTAGCATAGCTAAAACCATGAGGTTTTGTGGAAAAGGGAAGCCAGTTATATGAATTTGCCTTTTTTTTTTTTTTTTTTTTTGCTCTGAGACTTTGGAAAAATTACTTTCTTGGTTTACTTATCTATCAATTGACAGTAATAATAATTAATATTTCTATAATTGATATGAGGATTAAATGAATTGAGAATGGTGATTTTGTTTAGCAAAATGAAAGTTGTGTTAATTGATCAATGAAAAAATTATGCTCACATCTTGAGCAGAGGAAAATAAACACCCACCCACAACCTACCAAAAGCAAAGTAGATTTAGACAGCTAAAACAAAGCAGATTTAAAATACACAAAATAAAGGGTCTACTCCATAGATTTCTTTCACTACTTATGATTAATGTAGAATATAGCTTATATCCCTAATTATTAGCAAAAACTAATTACATAATTATAAATAATTTTGAAAAAACAATATTTTTAAAACTAAATTTTACCGTATTCCAACCCCTCTTTTTCTGTTTTTTCCCTACTCATTATATATATATAACCCTCAGTTGAACAGATAGGGTATTTTAAAATTTATAGTAACGTAGAAACCTCCATTCAAAGGATCAGGCTACCAGAATCTGATCCCCTTACTCTATGCCCTTTCTTTTCAGTGGTGAGAACCATGTCCTGGGGATATACAATAGCAGTGCAAGGAGGAATTAATAACAACCCAAGCTGGTAACTAACTGGCACAAAGATAATCAGAACATAATCATTGATTGGCATGCTATTTGCCTTCCTTAAGTTTCTAATTTGCTTTCACCTTATTGCAGACATGGACTCTTCACTGTTTCAAGGCAGAATGGGATTGACCAGAATGGACAAAGTCCTTGAACCAGATATTTAAAAATGAAGAGTTAGAAATGTAGTATTCCATTAATTAAAATTTTAGTGCTGCCTTTTTCCTACATTTTTGTTAATGAAGAATAGGATGATCTTTTTCATTAAAAGTTATAACTTTAGATTACCAATTAATAGTATTTCTTAGCTGCTTAGCTCAACCAGCAGTTGTAGTGTGTACAGTAATATTGATGGGAAAAATTGATAAAAATCACATCACATAGTATTTCATTTTATACTATACATCAATAGTGAATATATTGTACTTCTCAGTGAAGTAAATCAGGGCATGTGGTTAGATGTTTGGCATATTATTTATAATTCAAACCCTAAAAATTAGGTGTCATTGAGGTTTTACACAGGCATAAAATGAAGTGCAAATATTTTTTAAAATAAAGAATCAAAATATATATCTAAAATATCTCAAACTGATAATTTGTAGCTTACAATTAATGGTATTTGTGCTTTTTTTTTTACAACTTCAGTTTGATGCTATAATCATTCAAGTTAGATGGAAGAAGATTCATCTATTTAAAATCACTATCGCCCCTTTGCTTCCACAGTGCAGTATACTTCCAATTGCATTCAAAACTATTCAGAGGCTTTTCTTTTCTTTCTTTCCAAACTATTATTACTTATATGGTTTTTCTTCATTAGACTGAATAAAAGTGCAGATTTTCAGTCCCTTGAAGAAATTCAAAGCTATCTATCCCTGTTTCCTTTGTATTATTTTTCAGAGTTTCATTCTTTACCATGTGGTAAATTTCAAAGGCCAAAAATATTCACTACAGATGTGTTTTCTGATTCTGAGATAAAAGTCATACCTGGAAGCATAATATAAGAGAAAAGAGATGGAATCTAGAAGGGCTAGGGAAGTTTCAATTCACTAATTCATTTGATTTTAGGATAAAGATTTTTTATTTCATTTTTTGGCTTTCTTCCTTAGTAGACCATCTAATTTACAAAGATAGTTTCTACATGCATAGTTCTCATTTATTTTTTTGGATTAGTTTCTGATACTTTTACATCCATTTCAATGATTCAAGTTTTCTCAGGATTCCTTTCACAGTTCTTGATGTCCAGACCTCTTCTTTTTCAGTCTTCTGACTTTCTTTCATTGTGCCCATCATCTTCTCTTTTCATTGCAGCTGTTAAGTTAAAAAAAAAAAAAATCAGAAAGCTATTGATGTCACTATCTTTCTCCTGTCACTTTCATTAGAAAAAATGGAGTTCCAATGTGCAGCATCCAGTTGCTTAGCAACAATATTTTCAGCATCCCTGTCAGCATGAAGAGTGTGAAGCTGTGTCTGCTAATGTGGCTGTATTACAAAAAAGAGCATAGTTTGAGTGGAAATAGGAAAAAATAAGCCCTAAAAAATTCAGCAATCTCAGGATATAATGAATGCAGAAAAGGATGAGTATTTTTCAGTAGGAGTTGTCTTTTTACTACATGACACATCACTTGCAGAGGAGTTCATTCTCTATAGCAGCACTTCAGGAGTTGTGCAATCAGAAATGCCAAAATGACTGTTCTGCATCAAGTTACTATTCTCTCCAATTACTTTATTTTCCTAAATGTGTATTTATAATTTCAGAAAAAAATAATTTTACTGTGAATGTTTTTGGCACAAGCTATAATAAAACATTTTTATTATATTTTCTAAAAGTCTGATATCATTATTTGTTTCAATGAACAAGAACTTATGGCTTTACTAGGTGTGTGAATGCATTCCTAATGTCTTTTGTGACTTCATTTTAATCACATTATATTTTTCTGCTCTAATAGAGATGTATATTTCTCCTTGTTTAATAACTTTATAGATGTCTGCTTTTTAAATGAGGTATTTTGCTCACTTTATGTTTTTCATTGTATGTATTTGAAAGTGGTTTGATCATAGACTGACAACTGAGATTCATAATCAGTATCATTAAATGTAAAAATATCCTTTAAATTAGAAGGTAAAAATCTATTTAAATATGCCTTATATATTGCTAACTTATCATTTTAAAAATACATTTTATAGCAGTTCCCACTCTGGTGCAATGGTTTAAGAATCTAACTACAGTGGCTCAGGTTGCTGCAGAGGCATGGGTTTGATCCCCAGCCTGGTGCAGTGGGTTAAAGGATCCAGCACTGCTGCAGCTGTGACTCAGATTCAATATCTGGCCCAAGAACTTCCATTTGCCATGAATGCAGCCATAAAAAATATATATGTATTTAAGAATTCTGTTTTTTTAATTTAGAAAACTAATTATAAATTTATTTAAATGTTGTTCTTTAAATTTAATACATTTTAATATAATGTGCTGATATGAAGAGAAGTTGCAGATGCTGTTATCTTGTTTTCCAGTTTTTGCTTTGACCTTTATCAGCCTTGTAGTCTTGAAGGTGTTTTTTAACCTGAGGCTAAGATTTTGCATCTTTAGATAAGAATAATACTTCCTGATTTCGGTTCTACTACAGAAATTAAAATGAGATAATGAAATGTAACACACTGAACATGTCTGACATTCAAAAAATGTTCAGTAATTTAAAGCTATTGTTACTTACAAATTTTTATAAAATAGACTGCCTAGACCAAATGTATTTTTTTCCAGGTACTTTTTGCCTTTTTATATAAATATGTATGTTGAACCATTAAGATATGCTGAGTAGTTCCCAGTGTTAAGAATGCAGTGCATTAAGAATGGAACTGCAGCAGCTCAGGTCACTGTGGAGGCATAGATCCAGTTGCCAGCCTGGCACAGATCCAGATCCAGAATTGCCACAGCTCTGGCTCCGATTCAGTCCCTGGCCTGTGTACTTGTATATGCTGTGGGTGCAGCCATTAGGAAAAAAAAAAGATATGCTGAGAATAGCAGCCTTCTTGACATTAAATGTTTTAAGTATATAGGATCCAAGAAGCTGATGATATATGAATAATTCAAAATCTTAGTAATAACCAGAATATGGAGTAAGTTGACATTAATATTTATTAATGTTTTTGAATGAAAGTGTAAATAGACTGTGGACCCACATGGTCATAAATTTCTTTATTTCCATAATTATGGCTTTTTTCTTTTCATACATGAGAAGTCTTCCATTTAAGAAGTAAAAATTAATGTTCAAAATGGCAGGAAATTCTTTCCAAAGATCACAAATAGCAACATGAAAATATTTTAAAAGGTATAAGCTCATAAGAATGTAAGGAAGGGCTGTACCATCAGGCAGACACTGATATTTTAAAGGATTCATAGGGTGGAAATAAGGCTGAGAGTCTTTCGTTGAGAGTGAAAAACGGGCACTATTATGTCAGAAAGGAGTCAGTTGTATATGTGCCCTCTTCGGAAACCACTCAGAACTTTAATAAAATGAACAGGCAATATGGAATGTGGAACTGAAATGATAAACATGTTAAAAGTTCTAGAAAGCAAAAGGGTAATCTGAAAAGACATGACCTTCAAAAACTCTGCATAAAATGGGGCCATAAATTCAGTAGTCTGAAGGAAATTTATTTTAGGTTTAGGATAATGTACTCAGCTAATATATTAATCAAGTGTAAGGAAGAATGAACAATACTTTCAAACATACAAGATCTCAGAAATTTTTCCCCCACCTACTCTTTTTGGAAATTTCTTACAAATGTTCTTTTGCAAAATCTAAGCATAAACAAAGAAAGAAGAAGGCACCAAATATTGGAGGGGAGGAGCTTCTGTCGTGGTGCAGAGGAAACGAATCCAACTAGGAACCATAAGATTGTGGGTTCAATCCCTGGCCTCGCTTAGTGGGTTAAGGATCTGGCATTGTCATGAGCTGTGGTATAGGCTGCAGACACGGCTCAGATCTGACGTTGCTGTGGCTCTGGCGTAGTCCAGCAGCTATATCTCTGATTCAACTCCTAGCCTGGGAACCTCCATATGCCACAGGTGTGGCCCTAAAAAGACAAAAACAAACAAACAAACAAAAAATATTGGCGGGGGGAATCCATAGAGATGTTTAGCAATCATAAAGAATAATTGCTTCAGAAAGAAATATTTAGGGCCCTGTGATACAAGGATTAAGGAACAAAGGGGAGTTTGGAGATTTTTATATCATCAAAGACGAAATAATCAACTTTAAAAGTTGATTAAAAATGTTGATTATAGGGACTTCCTGTTGTGATGCAGTGGGTTAGGAATCTGACTGCAGCAGCTCCAGTTTCTATAGCTGTGCAGGTTGGATCCTCAGCCCCAATGCATTGCATTAAAGGGTCCTGCATTGTGGCACTTGCAGCATAGTTCACAGCTTCAGCTCGGATTCCACCCCTAGCTGCAGCCATTAAAAAAAATTTAACTCTAATTTTAAAAACAGAATGGGAATTTAAAATTCCAGGAAACATAAAATGTTCTATTAGAAAAAATGCAATCATAACATTATTTGTATAGAGAATAATATTAAAAAGTAATCATAACATAAAAACAATTACATTAAGTGTATTGTGACATTTAATAGCAACCCATAGACAATGTTTTTAAGTATTAATATTATACAATGGAATATAAGTGATAGCAAAATTGACAATATAAAAGTAGAGGTAGAAACAAGGTTGCAGTTGAGAAGAAAAATTATGAATAATGTAAAAGAAAAATAATAACTTTACATATAAAGTAAGGAGTGCATATATGCTTTTAAGAAATGATGGTAAAAATAAATTTATAACCTTTTGTAATATTACCAAACATACAAAGAGGAACTTATACCCATTCTCCTTAAACTTTTCCAAAACGTTGAAGAAGGAACACTCTCAAAGACATTAAATGAAGCCAACTAATTCCAAAACCAGACAAAGGTACCACCAAAAAAGAAAATTTTAGGCCCATATCTTTGATGAATATAGACACAAAAAATTCTCAACAAAATATTAGCCAACCAAACCCAACAACATATAAAAAAGATCATACACTACAACCAAGTGGAACTCATCCCAGGTTCACAAGGATGGTTCAACATATGCAAATCAATCAACGTAATATACTACATTAACAAAAAATGTCGAAAACCACACAATCATCTCATTAGAGGCAGAAAAAGCATTTCACAAAGTCCAAAATCCATTCATGATAAAAGTTCTTACCAGAGTGGTTATAGAGGGAACATACCTTAACATAATACGAACTGTTTATGACAAAACCACAGCAAATGTTATACTCAATGGAGAAGAGGTGAAAGTCTTCCAGCTAAAATCGGGAATGAGGCAAGGATGCCCACTCTCACCACTGTTATTCAACATAGTATTGGAAGTACTAGACACAGCAATCAGGCAAACAAAAGAAATAAAAGGTACCAAAATTGGAAGAGAAAAGGTAAAACTGTCACTCTATGCAGATGACATGATACTACATATAGAAAACCCTAAGGACTCAACCCCAAAACTACTCAAATGGATCAACAAACTCAGCAAAGATACAAGATTAACATTTAGAAATCAGTCACATTTCTGTATACTAACAAGGAAATATTAGAAAAGGAATACAAAAATACAGCACCTTTTAAAATTTCACTCAAAAAAATTAAATACCTGGGAATACACCTGACTAAGGAGGTAAAAGAAATAAAAAATGCTGGAGAGGGTGTGGAGAAAAGGGAACCTTCCCACACTTTTGGTGGGAATGTATGTTAGTGCAACCACTATGGAAAACAGTATGGCAGTACCTCAGAAAACTAAATATAGTACTACCATATGACCTAGCAATACCACTCTTGGGCATATATCCGGAGAAAACTTTCCTTGTAAAAGACACATGCACCTGTATGTTCATTGTAGCAATATTCACACTAGGCAAGACATGGAAACACCCTCAATGTCCATCAACAGATGAATGGATTAAGAAGATGTGCTATATATATATATATACAATGAAATACTACTTAGCCATAAAAATAAATGATGCCATTTGCAGCATCATGGATAAAGTAGAGATTCTCATACTAAGTGAAGTAAGTCAGAAAGAGAAAAATACCATATGATATCACTTGTATCTCCCCCTACCCCTAGGAAACCACAAGTCTATTCTCCAAGCCCACGATTTTTTCTGTGGAAAGTTTATTTGTACCACATATTAGATCCCAGATACAAGTGGGATGGACTGGAAGTCTGGAATTAATAGATGCATACTATTGCCTTCAGAATGGAAAAGCAATGAGATCCTGCTCTATAGCACTGGTATCTATATGTCTAGTCACTTATGGAGCATGGTGGAGGATAATGTGAGAAAAATAATGTATATATGTATGTGTGACTGGGTCACTCTGCTGTACAGTAGAAAATTTACACAACACTGTAAACCAGCTATAATGGAAAAAATATAAATAATAACTAAACCAAAACAAAACAAAAAATACACACAAAAAGAAATGATGGGAAAAATAAATAAATTTATAATTCATTTTGTCTGTAATTACAGACAAACTTACGAAATGATTAAAAGTCATGATAAACAATTATGTGCAGGTGGAAGAAAGTGATGGTTTGTGATAAATCATCAGATATCAAGGAATTAAAAATATATGCCTAGTGGGGTAAATCATAAAGAGTCATTTAAACATAGGTTTTAGAGGGAGTTTCCACCATGGCTCAACAGTAACAACCTGACTGGTGTCCATGAGGATGCAGGTTCAATCCCAGGCCTGGTTCAGTGGGGTAAGGATCCAGCTTTGCTGTGAGCTGTGGTATAGGGTAAGAATAGATATCTTTGACTTTTTTGTGATCAAAGAGAAGGAGTTTAATTTTTTAGTATTAAGTATTTGTGCCCTGTAGTTTTTCTTTTTAATATCTTTTTTCAGGTTTTTGATGAATTTATGTTGAAACATTTCAATAAACATATCTTATAGGTAACAACTATACACTTTTAAAAAATTATGTGGCAATTTTCAGGAGTTCCACAGAGGCCTGGCACAAAAAAGTCAAAGATATCTATTCTCACCCTTTCTATTAAATAATCTAATGTAAATTTTAGTGTAATAAAGTAATAAAAAGATGTCAAAAACAAAATTTAAAAGGGAGATGACTTAAAATTAGATTATGGTAGTAATTGAACAATTGTGTAAATATTCTAAAAACCTTTGAATGTACATGGATGAGTTTTATGGTATCTCTATGGTTCTATCTTTAAAAAATAGAATACCTTTATTCAAAGATGATATGGTTCTATAAGTAGAAAATCCTTTTTATTCTACTGAATACATTAGAACTTACAAATCAATTTAGCAAGGTGACAGGATACACAGTTTTAAAATAGAAAAAATCATTGTATTTTGCATAGTATAAATTAACAAGTTGTGAAATAATATTCGTATACCATTTATAATATCACCAAGATAATATCCAGTGCCTAGGAATAAATCTAAATAAATCTAGAAATTATTCAATATTATTCTACAAATGACAAAGTGTTACTGAGAGATGTTAAAGTAGAACTAAATATACCATGTTTTCTTTTTGTGAATTGATATATCTAAACTGAACTATACAATCAGCACAACACAATCTTCATGAAAGTGGCTTTTGAAAAAATAAAAATTGGTAAGAAAATACTAAAATTTATATGGAAGGGCAAAAGTTCTAGAATAATCAATTTTTTGAGAAAAAAAGCAAATTTGAAATAATTTTACTACTTCAAACAATTCAAAACAATTACAAACTTATCTTTATCAAGACAGAGTGGTATAATAAATAAACCAAACTGATATTCTTTGAACACATCTGTATAGTTACCTTTTTAATTGACTTTATGTCTTTTATAAAAACTAATGTGGAGTTCCTGTTGTGGCTCAGAGGGTTAAGAACCCATCTAGCATAAATGAGGATGCGAGTTCCATCCCTGGCCTCTTTCAGTGGGTTAAGGATCCAGCATTGCTGCAAGCTGTGGTGTAGGTCACAGATGTGGGTAGGATCTGTTGTTGTTGTGGCTGTGGCACAGGCTGGTGGATGTGGCTCCAATTTGATCCCTATTTGAAAACTTCCACATGCCATGGCTATGGGCCTAAATAAAAAGTAAAATAAAATAAAGGAAAAAAATAAAATTTAAAAAAACAGGTAATGTTAATCAACAAATGGTTTTGTAATAACGGGGTGCACATATAAAAGATAAAGGAACCCTTGACTACCTTATGCCATACACAAAATTATTAATTGATCATAAATTTAAATATAGGTGATGAAGCCTCAAACTTCTAAAAGAAAACATAAGAGGATTTCTTTGTGAAATTAGGGTTAAAATATGTGAGAAAGAGAATATATATATGTAAAACTGGGTCACTTTGCTGTACATCAGAAGTTGACAGAACATTGTGAATCAACTGTAATATAATTTTTTTTGTATTTTTTTGTCTTTTTTTTTTTTAGGGCCACACCTGCGTGGTATGGAGGACCCCAGGCTAGGGGTCTAATCAGAACTGTTGCCACTGGTCTATGGCAGAGCCACAGCAATGCCAGATCTGAGCCATGTCTGGGAACTACACCACAGCTCACGGCAACGCCAGATCCTTAATCCACTGAACGAGGCCAGAATCGAACCTGCAGCTTCATCGTTCCTAGTTGGATTCGTTTCCACTGCACCATGGTGGGAACTCCAAAAATTTTAAAAAATAGGACTCAAGAAGCAATAACCTTAAAAGAAAAAATAAGTAAATGAGCTTTATAAAATCAAAAATCTCTGTCCATCAAAAGATATTATTTAATGGGGAGTTCCCTTCATAGCACAGTGGAAATGAATCTGCCTAGAATCCAGGAGGATGTGGGTTTGATCCCTGGCCTTGGTAAGTGGATTAAGGAACAGGCATTGCTATGGTCTGTGGTGTAGGTCGCAGACATGGTCAGATTCCATGTTGCTGTGGCTGTGGCACACGCCAGCAGCTGCAGTTCTGATTTGACCACTAGCCTGGGAACTACCATATGCTGCAGGTGCAGCTTTGAAAAGCAAAAAAAAAAAAAAATGTAAAAGAATATATATACAAGAATATATTTTTTTTCTAGAATTTTAGAAATAGTCATTTTTAAAGATATTTCCTAAAAAAAAAGTATTGTGCTATATTCTATATTTTCTTTTTTTCTGCATGTATTTTGAAAATTGGCTTCTAAATGTTTTTCAGATGATTGCAAAAACCAGGACACAATTCATAATGTGAAGATTAAGTGATTTTAAATATTTATTATCAGTGTTTTATATGGAAACATATAAAATTTTTAAAAAGTATGTTTTATTCAAATATTGTAAAGGCCAAATTTACCCTGATGATATTAAGATGCACAATTTCATTCCTTTGTTAGAGTATAATTTATTTATTTTTTAAATTAAAACTGTCAGAGTATGTTGTTTTACAATATTAGTTTAAGTTGTGCTATATGAACAACAATGTGAATCAGTTGTACATACACATACATCAATTCCTTTTCAGATCATTTTGCTGTATATATTTTAACACAGTACTGAGTATATTTTTCTGTGATATACAGTAGGTCCTTGTTAACTTGTCATATATTTTATATATAGTAGTGTGTATATATTAATCCCAACCTCCTAATTTATCCTTCCCCCCAATGTTTCTCCTTTGAGAGCCTAGTATGTTTTCATTCTCTAAGTCTATTTCTGTTTTGTAAGTTCTTTTGTATCATTTTTTTAGATTCCACATAAAGTGGTATTAAATGATATTTGTCTTTCTCTGACTTACTATTTCATTTATTATGACAATCTCTAGGTCCATCCATGTTGCTGAAAATAGCATTATTTTATTCTTTATGGCTGGGTAATAGTCTACTGCATGTATATACCACATCTTCTTAATCATTCCTCTGTTGATGGACATTAGGTTGTGTCCATGTCTTGATTATTGTAAATAGTGCTGCTGTGAACAGTGGGGTGCATGTATCTTTTCCATTTATGGTTTTCTCTGGATATATACCCAGGAGTAGAATTGCTAGGTCATATGGTGACTCTATAGTAGTTTTTTTAAGGGATCTCCATACTGTTCTTTGTAGTGGTTGCACCAGCTTACAATCTGACCAATAGTGTAGGAAGGTTCCCTTTCTCCACAACCTCTCCAGCATTTATTATTTGTATACCTTTTGATGATGCCCTTTCTGACTGGTGTGACATGATACCTCATTGTAGATTTGATTTGCATTTCTCTAATAATTATGTTGTTGAGCATTTTTTTCACATGCTTTTTGGCCATCTGTCTGTCTTTGGAGAAATGTCTGTTTAGATCTTCTGCTGATATTTAGTTGTTTTTTTAATATATAAAGCTGTATGAGATTTTTGTATATATTGGAGATTAATCCCTTCTCAGTCACTTTGTTACAAAAAATTTCCCCCAATTTTTTTAATGGTTTCCTTGGCTGTGCAAAACTTTTAAGTATAATTAGGTTGTATTTGTTTATTTTTGTTTTTATTTTCATTACTGTATGAAGTGGATCAAAAAAAATATTGCTGGAGTTTATGTCAAAGAGCATTCTGCAGTTTTCCTCTAACAGTTTTACAGCATCTGGCCTTGAATTTAGGTGTTTAATAAATTTTGAGTATGGATGTTCTAATTTCATTCTTTTACTTGTACCTCTCCAGAATTCCCAACACTACTTATTGAAGAGTCTATATTTTATCCATCATATATTCTTGCCTCTTTTGTCATAGATGAATTGACCATAGGTACGTGAGTTTATTTCTGGACTTTCTATGCTGTTTCATTAACGTATAATTGTTTTTGTACAAGTACCATACTGTTTTGATGAATGTAGCTTAGTAGTATAGACTGAAGGCAGGGAGCCTGATTACTCCAGCTCCATTTTTCATGCTTTAGCTATTTGGGGTCTTTTGTGTCTACATATGAATTAAAAATAGTTTTGTTCTAGTTTTGCAGAAAATGTCATTAATTTAATATGAATTGCATTGAATCTGTAGATTTCCTCGGGCAGTGTAGTCATTTTGACAATATTTTTTCTTCCAGTCCAAGAGCATGGTATATCTTTCCATCTGTTTGTGTCATTTTTTATTGCTTTCATGAGTGTCTTATAGTTTTCAGTGTACAGGTCTTTTGTCTCTTTAGGTAGGTTTATTCCTAGGTATTATATTATCTTTGATGTGATGGTAAATGGGATTATTTCCTTAATTTCTCCTTCCGATCTTTTGTTGTTAACATATAGAAATGCAATAGATTTCTGAGTGCTAACTTTGTATCCTGCAACTGTACTAAATTCATTAATGAGCTGCAGTAGGTTTCTGGTAGCATCTTTAGGATTTTCTATATATAGTATCATAACATCAGCAAAAAATGACAAATTTACTTCTTTTTTTCCCAATTTGGATTCATTTTATTTCTTTTTCTTCTCTAACTGTCATGGCTATGACTTCCATAACTATTTAGAATAAAAGTGGTGAGAGTGGGAATTCCCATCATGGCTCAGTGGGTAAAGAAACTGCCTAGTATCCATGAGGATGCAGATTCAATTCTTGACCTCACTCAGTGGGTTAAGGATCCTGCGTTGCCTAGAGCTGCAGCATAGGTCATAGATGTGGCTCAGATCTGAAATTGGCTGTGGCTGTGACATATTCCATCACTTGCAAGTCCCATTCAACCCATAGCCTAGGAATTCCATATGCTGTATGTGCGTCCCTAAAAAGAAAAAAAAAAAAAGAAGAAGAAGAAGAAATGGTGAGAGTGGACCTCCTTGTCTTGTTCCTGATCTTAGCAGAAATTCTTTAAGGTTTTCACCATTGGCAATGATATTAGCTGTAGGTTTTTCATATATAGCCTTTATTATGTTGACATAGGTCCCATCTAGGCCCACTCTCTGAAGTTTTTATCCTAAAGGATGTTGATTTTTGTCAAAAGCTTTTTCTACATACATCTATTGAGATGACCATATGCTTTTTATACTTTGGTGTGTTAATATGAGGTATCACATTGATTGATATGCAGATAATGAAGAATCCTTGAATCCCTGAGATAAATCCCTTGATCTTGGTGTATGATCCTTTTAATAAATTGTTGGATTCGGGGTGCTAATATTTTTTTTAGGATTTTTGTACATATGTTTATCAAAGATATTTACCTGTAATTTTCTTTTTTTGTTGTATATTTATCTGGTTTTGGTATCAGGTTGATGGTGGCCTCACAGAATGAGCTTGGGGGTGTTCCTCTGCAATTTTGGGGAGTGGTTTCAGAAGGATAGGTGTTAATTATTCTCTAAATGTAGTATTGAATTCACCTGTGAAGCAATCTGTTCCTGGACTTTTGTTTGTTGGACGTTTGTTTATTCGTTTATTGGCCTTTTTTTTTTTTAGGTCCCCACATGCAGCATATGGAAGTTCCCAGGCTAGGGATTGAATTGGAACTGCAGCCACCAGCCACTCCACAGCCACAGAAACACAGGATCCGAGCCATGTCTGTGACCTACAACACAATTCATGGCAAGGCCGGATCCTTAACCCACTGAGCAAGGCCAGGATTGAACCCATATCCTTATGGATACTAGTTGAGTTTTTTACTTGCTGAGCCACAACAGGAACTCCTGTTGGAAGTTTTTAAATCACAGTTTTAATTTCAGTACTCGTTTGTAGTCTATTCATATTTTCTATTTCTTCCTAGTTCAGTCTTGGTAGGTTGTACCTTTGTAAGAATCTGTCCATTTCTTCTAGGTTGTCCATTTGTAGGCATATAATTGTTTTTAGTAGTCTCTTATGATCCTTTGTATTTCTGTGATGTCAGTTGTGATTTCTTTTTTTCATTTCTAATTTTATTCATTTGAGCCTCTCCCTTTTTTTCTCGGTAAGTCCGGCTAAAGGATTATCAATATTGTTCATCCTTTCAAAGAACCAGCTTTTAGTTTGATTGATCTTTTCTATGTCTCTGTTTAACTTATTTCTGCTGTGATCTTTATGATTTCTTTCCTTCTGCTAACTTTGGGTATCATTTGTATTCTTTGTCTAGTTGCTTTAGGTGCAAAGTTAGATTGTTTACTTGGGATTTCTCTTATTTACTGAGTGGTACTATATTGCTATAAATGTTCCCATTAGAGCTGCTTTTGCTGCATCCCACAGGTTTTTGATAATTGTGTTTTGATTGCCATTTTTCTCTAAGTTTTTTTTAATTTCCTGTTTGATTTATTTAGTGATCTATTGGTTGTTTAGTAACATATTGATTGGCCTCTACCTCTTTGTGTTTTTTTGCAGTTTTATTCTTGTGATTGATTTTTGGTCTTATAACATTGTTATAGGAAATACCCTTGATATTCCAGTTTTCTTAAATTTACTGAGGCTTGAGTTGCGGCCCAAGATGTGACCTATTCTGGAAAATGTTCCATGTGCATCTGATGCACTGTTCTATACATATCATTTAAATATGTCTGGTCTAATTTATCGCTTAAGGGCTGTGTTACTTTGTTGTTTTTCTGTTTGGATGAAATATCCATTGATGTAAGTAGGGTGTTAATATTAATTTAGTTAATATTAATTTAGGGTGTTATTATTGTGTTAGTATTAATTTCTCCTTTTATGGCTGTTAGCAGTTACTTTATATATTGAGGTGCTCATATGTTTGTTGCATATAAATTTATAATTGTTACATCTCCTTGGATCCCTTGTTCACTTGGTAGTGTCCTTCTTTGTCTCTTGTAACATTCTTTATTTGAAAGTCTGTTTTGTCTGATATGAATATTGCTATTGCAGCTTTCTTTTGATTTCCTATTGTATAGATTATCTTCTACCATCCCCTCACTTTCCATCTGCTTGTGTCCCTAGATCTGAAGTGGCTCTCTTGTAGACAGCATACATCTTGTATTTGTATCCATTCAGCCACTCTGTGTGTTTTGGTTGGGGCATTTAATATATTTACATTTAAGTTATTTATCAATATATATATTCTTATTGCCGTTTTCTTAATTGTTTTGGATTTGATATTGTTGGACTTGTCCCTCCTCTTCCTCACTTATCCTCCTCTTTAGAGATTTCCTGACTCTATTTCATGTTTTCTTTGGATTGCTCTTTCATTTTTATATGTGTGTCTGTGGTAGGTTCTTATTTTGTGGTTACCATAAGATTTTGACATAGTATTTTATATGCGTGTGTGTGTATGTGTGTGTGTGTGTGTGTGTGTGTGTGTGTGTGTATACACATTGTTTTAGGTTGCTGGTTTCTTATTTAAAATGCATTTTCAATACTCTTCATCCAACTTCTCCTCTCGCCTGCTGGTTTTGATATCATATTTGTCTGTGGATGATTTGCTACTTTTATTTTATGTTTGCCTTTACCATTGAGAGTTCCAATTTATAATTTCCTTGTTTATAATTGTGGCCTTTTTCCCTAGAGAAATTCCCTTAGTTTTTGTTGTAAAGCTGGTTTGGTGGTACTGAATTCTTTTAGCTTTTGCATATCTGTAAATCTTTGAATTTCTCTATTGAATTGAATGAGAGCTTTGCTGAGTAGAATATTTTTGGTTGTAGAACTTTTTCCTTTCATCGCTTTAAATATATCATGCCACTCCCTTCTGCCCTGCAGAGTTTCTGCTGAAAAATCAGCTGATAACCTTATGGAGATTCCCTTGTATGTTGTGTATTGATTTTTACCTTGTTGTTTTTAATATCTTTTCTTCATATTTAATTTTTCTCCATTTGAGTAATATGTGTCTTGGTCTGTTCCTTCTTCAGTTTATACTTTACAGGACTCTCTGCACTTCCTCAACCTGAGTGTCTCTCTTTTTTTTATCCATATTAAGAAAGATCTTGGCTGTCATCTCTTCAAATATATTCTCAGGCCCATTCCTTCCCTTTTCTCCTTCTGGGACTCCTATGATGTTGATGTTGGTAGATTTAATGTTGGTTCAGAGTCTCTTAGACTGTCCTAATTTCTTTTCATTCTTTTTTCTTTATTCCTTTCCATGACAGTGATTTCCACCACTCTGTCTTTCAGCTCACTTCTTTGTTCTTCTGCCTTAGTTATTATTTTATTGATTCTTTCTAGTATATTTTTCATTTCAGATATTGTATTATTCATCTTTGTTTTTTATTTAAATCTTCTAGCTCTTTGTGAAACATTTTTGTAACTCTTGATCTGTGCTTCTATTCTTTATCTGATATCCTGGATCATCCTTCCTATCATTACTCCAAATTCTTTTTCAGGTAGATTTCCTGTCTCCTTTTGATTTGGTTGTTTTTGTGGGTTTTCATCTTGTTACTTTTTCTGAAACATATTTCTCTGTCATCTCATTTTGTCTTTCTTTCTGTCTTTGTGGCCTCTTTTCCACTGGATATGACGTTTTAGTTCCTCTTTCTTTTGGTGTCTGCCCCTGGTGGGTAGAGTTTTGTCTTGTCCTTCTTGTGGGCAGGGCTGTGTCAAGGGATATGTTTATAGGTGCATCTGGGGTCAGTACAACTTTAGGCAGCCTTTCTGGGTTTAACAGTTTTTGGTGCTAAGGCTGTTTTTAGTATTCCCTTAATAGGAGGTGTGACTGATATTGTGGTAATCAGAGCCTGCAGTGGATATTTAGCAAGCCCTCCTATTTACTCTCTGGTTGTCAAAGCCCTGTAAGAGGCAGGTCTGCTTCCTAATTGTTGAAGTAGGAGCTTCAACAATGTGGATGTGTTTTTGAGCTATATTTCTGACCTTCAGTGTGAGGTAGGCAGGATTGTAGCACTCCCATTGGTAAAGGAGCCACTGAATTTCTTCCACTGGACCTGTTCTGCTGTAAGTCTGCTTTGTTAAGTCACCTTTCACCCATTTGTGCAGGTTCACAAAGTACACTGTTACTGGCACTGCTCTCGGCCCCACCTTAATGATGGGTATGTCAGTAATTGGCCCTGCTATATCTCAGGTGTTTTAACCAGACCACCAGAACAGATCCATTAAGGTTAGGACCCAGGGCTGCAGTATTTGTGCACTTGGACCCACTGTGGGAGCTATGGAGGCAGCTCAGTCTCTAACTTGGTCCATCTCCCATGTTTACATATACACAAAGCCCACACCTGCTAATGCCAGACCCCTTTCAGCTACTTGGAGCACTCATCTATTTGGGCATTCCAGCAGCACTGAATTTATAAGGCTGGCAATGGAGGTATAAATCCTAAGTTCATACAACTAGGAGAGGTTTCATCTATTCCTCCTTGCAGGGGCTCAACTGTGTTTTCAGCACCACCTCTCTTTATGGACAATTTCCCAATGTCTGCTCCTGAGGTAGCAGGTGCACAGGCTCCTATTTAGGTGGGAGACGGACAGGGCTGCTAAAGGGGAATTACAGTCCAGCCCAGGCAGGAGTCTACCACAAAGCCTGCAAAGGCAGGGACCTATGTGGGGAAGGAGGCTACAATCGTAGCTCTGTCCCATGTACATCACCTAACAATAGTGCTTAGCCACTGTGGTGGCCTGAGCCTCCTCCTGGAATATTCCTCATTGTGACACTCTGTTCTCCCACCCCTCCAGGCTGTCTTGCACAGCCAATAGCTGTCTATCCCCAGGTCTGTTTTCCAAGCCCCACACTCCAGCAGTGAGCCCCCACTCCTATCAGCAGACATGCATCTCAGGCTGGGGCACAGATGTGTATGTCACATTCTGTCCTTCCTGACACAGACTGGCTGTTTCTCCTTCCTCTGAGCCTCTGAAGCTCTTTTCCTGTTCCACTGGTCTCCATGCTGGTTAGCATTCTCTTCCCAAGTATGGTAATGTCTCCTTTCTTTCAGCTCCCTCCTGGGGCAAGGTCCTGACCCACTTACAACTCTTTTTTCTTTTCCTTTCAGCCTACCCAGTTACATGGAGAACCATTCTGTCCTTTTGCGTGTTTGAATCCTTCTGCCAGTGTTCGGTAGATGTCCTGTGAGGATTGTTCTGTTTGTAGATATATTCGATATATTTGTGGGGAGATGTGAACTCCACATCCTCCTACTCTGCCATCTTCTAGAGTGAAGGTTTTACAAAGATAACCCCTGTGAGTTTATTAGGCATAAATTTAAGCACAATGCAACACACTTTTTTTTTATTTTGTGAACATTTATTTTCTTATATAAGGATTCATCAGTCTTTTCAGCTTTCTATTTATAGAAATAAATCTACTTATTCTTCTTATGAATGACTAAAAGCCAACTTAAATTGCTTCAAAATGAGATTTAGAAGTATTTTGCAACTTCTTGCAGGTTCATCCATTTTGTAGTAAATACTGATTGGTTACTTTTGTATTGTAAGAACATGCTGTATTCAAGGCTCTTTCTCTGACATGTGTTAGTGCACAGGAGCTTGTATAAGAGTGGTTCTAAGGCGTTCGAAGTAGTTATGGCAGTAATGTTCAGATTTTGTTGTTGTTGTTTTGGCTTTTTAGGGCTTCGCTCACAGCATATGGAAATTCCCAGGCTAGGGGTCAAATCAGAGTTACAGCTGCCGACCTCTACTACAGCGATGTAGGATCTTAGTTGCATCTGCGACCTACACCACAGCTCACTGCAATGCCAGATCCTTAACCTACTGAGCGAACCCACATCCTCATAGATCCTAGTTGTGTTCGTAACCTCTGAACCATGAAGGGAACTATGTGTAATGTTCAGATTTTAATTTCTTAATCCTTAAAAGCTTTAAATCTTTGACCACACAAAATTAACACATAATAAAGGGGGGAAGAAAGATTCCAATATATGTGAATATACAGTACCAAAATTATCCTTTTGGTAAGTAAAATTAACAAATTCCCTCATTTATTTGAAAATATATAATTATTTGTTACTATGAATATAGCAAAGATATTCTTATCAATAAAAGCATGTTAAAATAAAATATCATATTAATTACTAAATTGTCACAAATAAATAATTACAGAGGCTTCCTGAGGAAAAAAAAGTAAAAAAATTTAAATTAAAAACAATGTCGGAGTTCCTGTCATAGCTCAGTGGTTAACGAAACCGACTAGGAACCATGAGGTTGTGGGTTCGATCCCTGGCCTTGCTCAGTGGATTAAGGATCCGGCGTTGCCGTGAGCTGTGGTGTAGGTGGCAGACATGGCTCGGATCCTGCGTTGCTGTGGCTGTGGCGTAGGCTGGTGGCTACAGCTCTGATTTGACCCCTAGTGTAGGAACCTCCATATGCTGCAGGAGTGGCCCAAGAAATGGCAAAAAGAAAAAAAAACAAACAAAAAACCTTTTTTCTTCTTACAATGCTTTTTCCCCTTGGCTTCTGCAAATCCTGCAGATGAAGATTCTAGTTCTTGATATAATTATATATATTTATAAATATATCTGTAGATCTATAATAAACTCTGATATATTGATTATTAAGGATATTCCACTCAAACTACCACTTTTAAAAATTTTTGTAATTAAGAAAGCCACTTATTAAAAATGTACAATATAGAGTATTTTCAGTAAACTCTGTCTTTTATTTTTAGCATGCACAAGCACATCACTTTACATGTAGTAGACACTTGAAAATGTATGTTATTTTTAAATATATAATTACATGATAATGTGAGGAAAAAGAATGTATACATGTAAAAAAATAAAAATAAATAATACATAAAAAATAAAACCATAAAAAATAAAAAACGTAATTACAAAATCAAATAATCTTTAACTGACATCTAGAACAATTGACTCTTACTCATCTATGTGATAAACCAAAGTTAATAGAAGAGCTAGGAATTACCACTCAATCAATCCCAATATAGTACTTTAAAGAATACTGTAATTTTTGATATCAAAATAAAACATGGTAGAAAGAGAAAGGAGAAAATTTTACTGAGATGTCATCTATACAGTAGAGACATTGTATTGGATTCTTGGTTAAAGCCAGAAATTTAGGAGCTAATGCTTTTGAAAGATGAATTAAGAAAAAGAAGAAAAAAACCCTAAACATAACTAAGAAATGTTGCAACAAGATATTTTTGAAGCAAATTCTGTGAAAGTGGAGAATTCTTTTTTATGAATTTCCCAACATCTTTCCTGAGCTGGAGCAGAAAGCATGTCCTCCATCCCATTCTCTTCCCTTTTAAAGCAGTGGGTTTTTTTTCTTTTGAGAGGGGCTAAGGAGCGCCACTATTTTTCCATGATACATAAGTTACTTTGTGTATGTTTGAGAGCTACCACAGCTCCATGCTGAACATCTCTCCAAGATGTATATCTCTTCCATCCTGCTTATCTCCTATTTGTCTTTTTTTAGAGGTCTCCTGTAAGCCTAGTACCAACTGTACCAATATCTGTACCATTACAGATATTTGAGTGATGAAAAATTTGGGTCAGTTATAGAAGGAAAAATGGAAATACATTACATATAACCAACAAAAGAGAGGGGCATCAAGATGTATTAGTCACTGTGTTGATAATCTTGGACACCAGGTATAGAACGTAAAAACCCATCTTTCTTTTCCTAAGGATAAACGTTGTATGAGGAAAGAATGTGTGAGAAATTAGTTATGAGTTTTAAGTTAAATGTTTACTGATATTTATCTGGCATGTACTGTTTGTAAATGCTCTGAAGTGGCTCTTGGTTACTTCCCTTTGATTTAAAAACTTATGATACGGCTGAGTGTTGGTAATGTTGAGTAGAGCAACACCAGAGTAACATAATTGCCATTCATAGAGGATTCTTTAACATGGTCTCTGATGGTTGTTTTCTAAAGGTTATGTCATAAGGGGACTATCATTCCTCCTGACATTTTAGCAGGGAAAGAATTATGAAGTCCCCTCCCTCCTGGTATTATCTGCTAGTTTTTGTAGTTTTAGAAGAATATTCACTGTTTATGCTTATCCCTGTGAACATGACCCATATCTCCAAGTAGCATAGTTTATGTTACTGAATGAAATGAAATGCTAGAATTAGAAGTTGAACTTTTATAAAGGGCCTTCCTGAACATGAGAGGCATTTTGTGTTAAAATTGGAGGAGAACTACCTTCCAGAAACATCAGTCAGCCATGACTTAAAGGGAGCCATTGCTTGTTTTATGAATGTTTAAAAACAAAAAATAAAAAATAAAAAAAAAATCTGGAAAAGATAAGTGTAAGTGATCTCATTTTTGAGGCAGAAGAACTATGATCCTGGAGCTAGACAACCTAGGTTCATATCCCAACCATCACTTTCAAGTTGTGCTTCTTTGGTGAGTTTATTTAATTGGTGACTCAATTTTGTTATTGATTAGATTATGACAACAATACCCCTTCCTCACTATAACCCCTCCCATCTACCTGATAGGGTTATAGTGAGCACTAACTTAATGAAAAATGCTTTGAGTCATACCTGACAGTCCAATGTTATGTACTATTACTATGATAATCAATTGGCACCATATGTCTAAGGACATGCCCATAAGGCCTGAATGTAAGAGCTCTTTCATTTTCCTCATTGTTGAGAGACAGTTCTTCAAGTTCTCTCTGCTTGTTTTGTATCAGTTTTGTCTGGCATATCTATTCAAGGATATTTATATAGCAGACATACTTGGAAGATATTGTGCCTCCTTCAGAAAGAGAGAGAAGACTGATTTCCTGGTTGGGATAATAAAGATAATGTCTCCCCTTCAGGAAGAACTTGGGCAGATTGGCTAGTAGTTCACTGGGGGTCTCCTAAATGTATAGCTCATTAGCTGTAATGTAAACCCACTGGGTGCACCATCCGCCTGGATTGCCCATCCCATCTCCCCATTGTGACTTTAGGAGAACATTGGAACATTTGAGAAGAACAATGCTCATTCTGCTTACTGAAGAATGAATAATAATAAAACCCTTTGCTTCTGACCCAGGAGACTTTCCTATTTTTCTATCTTCTACAAAACCGTGGCATGCTATGTTGCCAGCTTACAACCAGAATAAATATATCAGATCCTTCACAGTTCTTGACACTCATTACCTCAAGTTTGGTAGAAGTGAGGGTGAGTCTTCAACCTTTGAATATGTGACAGTCAGTAAACATAGAGATTGTCTTCAACTTACAGTGCAGTTGCATCTGAGTAAACCCACCATAAATCAAAAATATTAGAAAATGCATTTAATATACCGGACCTATTTAAAAATACACCTATCATAGATTAGCCTCACCTACCTTAAACGTGCTGAGAATATTTACTTAAGGCTACAGTTGGGCAAAACCACCTAACATAAAGATTATTTTATAGTAAATTGTTGAATATTTAAAATGATTTACTGAATACTGTACTGGAAGTGAAAAACAGAATGGTTGAATTGGTACAGAATGGTTGTAAGAGTATTGCTTGTTTATTCTTGTGATTGTGGGTATGACTGAAAGCTGAGTCTCACTGACCAGCACCAGGATAGAATCCCTACAACATTCAGCTTGGGAAAAGATCAAAATTCAAAGTAGAGTTTGTATGGAGTGTGTTTGCTTTCTCATCTTGTAAAGCTGATATATCCTAAATTGAACAATCATACATCAGAGACCATTTGTAGTAGAACATATTAATATTCAGCAAACACTCACTTTCTCCTCCTCCCTCCATGGAAGGCACGTACTTTCCTACTGAAAATTTATCCCACATGTTCATCCATGTGACTTACTTTTTGTGACTGCTATGTGAACAAAGGCTTTATATGTCCTCTTTAGGGTTGGTGTGACCTCTTGCAATCCTGTCTTCCTCCATGAGAAGAGCATGTCAGGCTAACTACTGGACCCAAAATGTGGCAGGAATGAAGTTGACTTGAACATAGTATTTGGCCTAGAATGAAGTCCAGCTGTTCTCAGTCAAGATCAGATAATCCACTTAAGCCCATATTAACAGCAGGTTGCAAACAAGGCTACAAGAGAAAAATGATATTTGTGCTAAAGCTGCTAATTTATTTGGTCATCCTGAAAAGTATGCAACAAGATTTAAACAATAGACAGTGATCTCAGGAATTGCGGATAGCTCTAATTTTTCAAAAATGTTGTCACTTCCAACTACAGTTATTTTTACCTACAAGATCTAAATTCCCTCTAAAGAAAGAATACATAATTGGAATATATTATTTTTTGCTTGTGATAATCATAATGAAGATATTTGCACTTTTGTAGACTTTTCAGAAGTGCAAATTACCACCTATTTTTACTGTAAGAATGAGAAAATGAGAGGATTTCAGAGATGATTTTAATGCTTTTTTTCCAGACCTCAAACAGATTTTTCATAATCCTACTCAGAAATCAAATTCAGGCTATCACAGTTATTTGCTATGTATAGTGATTAAAAGGCATCTAAATAATTAGCATATTTCTTCAGATAGAGGATGCTTTTATCTGAAAAAAATAATACTTTTACAAATACAAAAAATTTATATTTGAATATATTATACATATACAAATTATATACAACTTTGCACACCCACATATACATGCCATAAACTTATATATTCCTAATGAATAATTGTTGGAGATTGTTTTTTAATTTTGTCAATGGTTTCCTTTGCTGTGCAAAAACTTTTAAGTTTAATTAGGTCCCATCTGCTTTTGTTTATTTTTGCTATTTTTTTTTTCTCTTAGGAGACAGATCTGTAAATGTTTCTATTATTTATGGCAAACAGTGTACTTTTTAAGATATTCTATGGTTTCTGGCCTTACATTTAGGTCTTTGATCCATTTTGAGCTTATTTTTGTATGTGGTGTGCAAAAATGTTCTAATTTCATTCTTTTACAAGTACATGTCCAGTTTTTCGAGCACCTTATGTTAAAGAGACAGTCTTTTCCCCATTGTATATTCTTGCTTCCTTTGTCATAGATTTAATTGCCCATATAAGTGTGTGCTTTTATTTCTGTGCTCTTTATACTGTCCCATTGATCCATGTATCTGTTTTTGTGTGTGTGTGTGTGTGCCAGCACCATACTATTTTGATTTCTGTAGCTTTATTGTATTTCTGAAATAAGGGTTCATGAGACCTTGAGCTTTGTTCTTTTTTGGCAATTCGTGTTTTTTGGGTTTTTTTGTAATTTCATGGAAATTTTAGGATTATTTGTGCTGGTTCTGTGAAAAATGCCCTTGGTATTTTGATTTGGATTGCATTTAATCTGTAGATTGGTTTAGGTAGTATGGACATTTTAACAATGTTAATTTTTCCAGTCAAAGAACATGGAATGTATTTCCATTTACTTATATCATCTTCAGTTTCCATCATCAAAGTTTTCTAGCTTTCAAAATATAGGATTTTAAAATGATGTGCCTGATAAAGGGTTAGTATTGAGCTCATATAACTCAATATCAAAAAAAGAAAAAACAAACTACCAGATTAAAAAATGAACAGAAGACTTGAATAGACGTGTTTCTAAAGAAGACATACAGATAGTCAATAGGCATATGAAAAGATGTTCAACATCACTAATACAGAGAATTCAAATCAAAATACAATGAGATAGCACTTCACACTTGTCAGAATGGCTATCATCAAAGGACAAAACAACAAATATTAGTGAGGAAGTGTGAAAAAGGGATCCCTAGTACACTGTTGTGGGAATGTAAATTGCTGTCGCTACTATGGAAAACAGTATGGAGGTTCTTAAGAAAACTAAAAATAGAACTACCGTATGATCCAGAAATATCACTCCTGGGTATATATCCATACAAACTATAATTCAAAAAATACATACACCCTAATGCCCATAGCAGCATTATTTACAACAGCCAAGGTATGGAGGCAACCAAAGTATCCATCAAACGATGAATGGATAAAGAAGAATGAAATATTACTCAGTCATGTAATAATTAAATTTTGCAAGTTGCAACAGCACGGATGGACCTGGGGGGTATTATGCTTAGTGAAATAAATCAGACAGAGAAAGATAAATACTATATGTTGTCACTTACATATGGAATCTACTAAAATGAAATAGGCAAGTGAATATACCAAAACAGAAATAGACTTGCTAATATAGAAAACAAGCTAGTGGTTGCCAGTGGGGAGAGGGAAAGGAGATGGATGAAACAGGTGTATAGGATTAGAAGATACTAACTACTATGAAATAAATGAGGTGCAAGGAAAATAGCCAGTATTTTATAATAACTTTAAATGGAGTATAATTTATAAAGATAATGAATCACTGTGTTGTACACCTGAAACTAATATAGTTGTAAATCAACTATATTTCAGTTAAAAAATAATCATTGCCGATAATGACTAACATTAGTATAGTTTTGGCCAGGGGACATAGGAGTGTCTGAATACGATACTTGATGAGCAGCCCTGCTTCTTGAGGCCTATGAGTAGATGATAATAGTGAGCAAAGCAAAAACTTGGTTTTTGACCCCAAATCAGAGTGTAGAACATGTCACTTCTCCAAACGCCTCTTAAGACTTACTTTAATCCAATTTTAAAGTCACTGGTCTTTAAATAAACTTCTCTTCTCCAGAGATAGAAATACGAAATCTCATTCTGTTATTTTTTTCCCACTACCAATAGTTTTTTACATTAGTTCCTAAGCCCTAGCTGAGAGTAGAGAAAACTAAGCAAGCTTATGATAATGGAAAAAAAAAAAAAAAAAAGATCCATGGATCCTACCAGTACACAGTTCTGGTGGTGCAAAGATGGAGCATCTGTCTTTGTGGTCAGTGCATATTGTCCTGGTCCTAGATATAAAAGCACTGTTTTTTGTTAATACAACCAGAAGTGATGCTGAAGATACTTTTTCTTTTCCCCAAAGTAGCTCTGTCCTCTAGAAGCAATATTTCTGCAGTCTGAGATCACCAAGGAAAATGATCTTTGAACCACCCACCAAAAAAAATAATCCTTTATGGGTCATAATAAGATTCTGACCATGATCTTGCAGGTCAGAGTGTTCTTCATGGCTCAATAGCACTGGAAACACCTTTTCTTTAAAAGATTCAGAATCTCAGACCCCCCCGCCCCGAGACCTAGTGAATCAAAATCTGGATTTAAACAAATGTCTAAGTGATTTAAATACACATTGAAGTTTGAAAGGCACTGATCTACCAGATTTCCTTGCAGTGCAGAAACAATGCTGATGATCTGGCACTTTTCTGCAACAAATGCTAATAAACCAAGTTGCGAGTTACCCAGCACTGTCCAATAGAACTTTCTGATGTGATAGAGTTCTTTACATTCTCCAGTGTGTTATCCACTGAAGACATGTAGTTTATCAAGTACTTGAAATGTGGAGAGTACGATGGAGGAAAAAAGTTTATATTATTTTATTTAATATGCATTTAAATTTAGATAGCCATACCTTGTTAGTGGCTATCATGTCAGTCTTAGAGGGTCTAAACAATACTTTTCTGCCCAAATGTTAATTGTAGAACCTTCTTCCTGCATTCAGAACCATTTCAAACAGAGTTTTATGTTTAAGAGCATGGACATAGGGATTCAAATTGAGTCTGAATATATCGCAACTATTTATTAGCCATGTGACCTTGGATAAATTCCTTAATCTATTACATTGTATTTACCTCACCAGCAAATGAGAAAGTGATGATTACTTATGATTATTATAAGATTAAATGAATTAATCTAAAATAAGATTATAGTGTTAGGGAAATAGTAGTGCTTAATATCCACTTATTAAATTAATATATATCCCATCAGGTCTACTTGAGGTAGGACCTGAAGCATTAAAAGAATGAGTTATAACCATTTTTTTCTAAATCCATTCACCATATTTCCTTCAGAAAAGTCTGTTAAAGTTAATACAAACATTAACAGAGAAGGAAGCAATGTTGTGAGAGAATGCATATGAACTCTAGATTTGAGAATAGTTTGAAAGTTTCTCCTAAAGATACTCTGTCATCTGGATTGCAAATCATTGCCCTAGAAGCCTCTTTATGTTCTTAGCCCCATGGATATATTAGAGACCCTCATTAAACTATGAAAGATGCAAGAGAAGAAACCTGTAATTATGGCATCCACAGATACCTGGATCCTGCTGGTACTCAGCTTTATATATCTCAAAGTTGCATGCACTTAGGAAAAATTTCCAGGAAAAGGTAAAAACTTAAATACTGGTTGCATATTAGGGCCAGAACTCTGAAGCAAGCTTTTAATTTGACTAGATAGGCTTCAATGGCCTTCTTTATTGTGGGTCTCATGCTGTTTTCTGTTTAGTATGATAGAGTGTACAGATCTAGGAATACATTTTATCCAAAGTAGGAGGAAGCTCTAAGACCATTTACTTCACTGGACCATATACTTGACTGAAATAAAGGTGCTTTGGAGTTCCCGTTTTGGCTCAGCGGAAACGAATCCAACTAGAAAGCATTAGGTATCAGGTTCAATCCCTGGCCTTGCTCAGTGGATAAGGATCTGGCGTTGCTGTGAGCTGTGGTGTAGGTTGCAGATGTAGTGTGAATCTGGCATTGCTGTGGCTGTTGGTATAGGCTGGCAGCTACACCTCTAACTGGACCTCTAGCCTGGGAACCTCCATATGCTGTAGGTGCAGCCCTAAAAAGACAAAAGACCTAAAAAAAAAAAAAGTGCTTTATGTGTGTGAGTGTGTGTGTGTGTGTGTGTGTGTGTGTAGTTAAAACAGAGAGACTGAGAATGAGTAGATTTAGGGAGCTGTCCGTACTGTTCTCTAGGAAAGAGTGAATGTCACTGAATGGTTCTGTCATTCCTGCTGCTAAGCCAAAAGCAAGCTTGAGTTGGGACTATATCCAAGTACATTCTGCCTTTAACTGAAAAACTGGCCTTAAAAATATTCTTGACTTTTACCTGTAAATGCCTTCCTCCTCCTTAGAAATACAGTTAAACAAAGTGATAAGTAAGTCTGAGCTTCTGCAAGAAGTGTAAAATAACATTTTAGACCTTTCCTGAATCAGCCGACATGAAGGGCAGAATAACTGAACAATGACTGCAAGTGAAGGGATGTTTGTTCCAACCTCGGTGGGGGACCAGGAAGCAGGACGTGACATCCTGTGGTACTGGGAAGTGGACCACCTGAAGGTAGACTGGACATAACCTGGGTGAGCAAGAATGTTGTCTTATATTGGTGTTCATTTTCTTCTCTGCGGCTTCTTCATCTTTTCGGTATGTAAGTTTTTTTTTCTCAGTTTAGTGATGTTCTGTTCTTGGTGTCTCATTTTGCTCTTCTGTTTACTTCAGAGACAAGTTGTATACAAATACTTTTCATAGAAAGTAGTGAAATGTTCATGGCCAGTTGAATATAAGAGAACACGTCTCCTTGATTACATTATACTTTGAGTATAACACTCTATCTGCCAAATTGGTTTCTTACATTTACTGAGATTATATCTCTTGTGCCACTGAAAAGTTTTATTTTTTGTGATTTTATATAATCGGCATTTTTCTAAGTGAGGCCTCCAATTTATCAGCCTGTGTTAGAGCTCCTATGTACGTAACTGTATAGCTAGGCAAGATCGTGTACTCCTTTGCAGACATGCCCCCCACCACATATAATTTGAAGGCCCAGTACATGAACTGCAAAAACAGATGCTCAGATTATTTTTGGATTATGTTGATTTAGATATTTTTGTTTTACCCCTTTAAAGAAGAGCACTTTCTGCTGGATATTATTTTAATTACAGAAGACTAAGTAAGATTTTAATTTCAGTCTTTCCTAGTCTAGAGGAAAAAAAATTAAGGTACCTTTTTAAACTAATTTTCTTTTTTGTTATCTCTTGAGGTACTGACATACTGAATTTTAATTTTCAGTAGAGAATTGGTCCCATTGTATATTTCATTGAAAGCATCTTTACAGTGGAAGAAGCAAGAGGCAACAAAGATTCTTACTTTTATGGAACTTACACATAATTTTGCAGTTAATCAGTATGTAAAGATTTGTTTATATACAGTATCATGAATTTCAGTGGTTCTTTAGTAACAGTTCTCTGCTTTTCTTTCCAATTTACGTTCAGTTGTTTAGGTACCAAAAAAAAAAAAAAATTAGCAGGTTTTTTTCCTCATATGTTGAGTGCTTCCAAATTAAAGTGAGTTAATAGTTATAGAAATTGATCTTCTCAAACAAAATAATTGAAATAATTTGTTTATTGATAGTTTAAAAAGTTCTTGATAATACTGAAAATTATATCTGTGTAGGTAATTTTGAGCATTGTAAAATAACTCAGGTTTAAAAGATATATCCACATATGTTTCAAAACACCTCAATAATTAAAACAAACTTTATTTGCAAAATAAAGTTTCCTATTTATTGATGTTGCAAGGGGGAAAAGTAAAAAGAAAAAAATGATATACTATAAAAACTGCTATCCATGGTAATGGTAGACATCTGAATTACTGTACAATGGGTAGCTACAGATAACAAATTCAGGAAATTCTTGATCCAACTGATTTATTTTGTTTAACTTACTTCATGAACAGCTTCATAATTTGTTATTTTCTCTCTTATCTCTTACTAAAATATGTATATAAACAGAGATACAACTTTTAAAAATAGTGTTGTAGTTCTAGCTAATATTAGCTTTCTTACAAAACATAAACTTCAAGCAGGACCAAAGATATTTACATTTTCTTTTTTTACCTTTGAGGTAATGGTTTCATTTAGAGCTTGCTTCTTGGTAGTCTACTAAAAATGGAAAGTATATCAAGTTACATATATTTTGTAAATTTTTTTGTTGTTTTAGATTCTTACCATGTATTAACCTAAAATTTAAATTCTGAAAAGTCTGTTCATCTTTTTTTTTTTTTTCCCCTAGCTTTTACCAAAAAGCTGTGCCTATAACAAAGGGGGTTAAATTTTAGGAACTAAATTATATTTAGTGTTGATAATTTAAATCCAGATAATGTTTTGTTACACAGTTCCTTTTTTTTTTTTTTTTTTTCCTGGTCTTTCTAGGGCCATGCTTGCAGCATATGCAAGTTCCCATGCTATGGGTCGAATCAGAGCTGCAGCTGCCAGCCTACCACACAGCTCACTACAGCACCCTGGATGCTTAACCCACTGAGCAAGGCCAAGGATCGAAAGTGCATCCTCATGGATAATAGGTTAGTTATTGCTGAGCCACGATGGGAATTTCTACACAGTTCCTTTTTAATATCTTAGAATAACAAACACTTAAAAGTACACAGTCTTGGGTGTTGGGTTAACTGTGTTAACGCCTTGTATTTGAAACAAAAATTTGGTGGCATCACTGTTAAATGTTAAATATAGTAAATTGTTTCAATAAGTAAAATATTTACCTCAATTATTTATAAATTTAGTCATTAATATATATAATGTAATTATTCTTTTTATACATGGTACACCTGTAAGACTGCCTTGTTTCATTTCCACTAATAGCTTTTTTATTTGGGGCTGATTTTGATTAATGCAATTTCTTGATTTGGTGTTTTTATTTTTTTCTAATTTATGAAATAAAATACTCCTCACATGATAGCTTCTCTGCATAGTTCCAGAAAAACTCAGTAGCTTTTAGTTGATTGCTTTGTAGTAATGCCCTTGCTTCTTTGATTCTAGCACATACTTAAAGTACCCTGAAAGTATTACCTTCAACTGAAGAGTGTTGTTCTATTGAAAAGTGCTTTAGCAGTGAGAGAAATCCTTATATGGTTTTACTGTGAGAAGTAGGACCGTCCTCAAAGCCTATTTTTACTACATAATTTGGGTTTATTATTTTTTTACTACAACACTAACAAATGTAATTATTTAAATATAAAAAATGGGAGTTCCTGTTGTGGCTCAGTGGGTTAAGAACTTAACATAGTGTCCATGGGGATATGGGATTGATCCCTGACCTTACTCAGTGGGTTAAGTATCCAGGATTACCACAAGCTGCAGCATAGGTTGGAGATGCAGCTTAGATCTGGTGTTGCAAGTGGCTGTGGTGCAGCCCTGCAGCTGCAGCTCCAATTAGACCCCTAGCCCGGGAACTTCCATATGCCAAAGATGTGGCGGGTAAAAATTTTTTAAATAAAAATGA
This sequence comes from Sus scrofa, assembly GCF_054392235.1. Lineage (NCBI taxonomy): Eukaryota > Metazoa > Chordata > Mammalia > Artiodactyla > Suidae > Sus > Sus scrofa. The sequence continues at coordinate 181,526,462 of NC_139383.1, read as the reverse complement.
TAAAAAAGTATTGATACAGTATTCTTATGTCAAAAAAAATGACACCTTATCCAGATATTAAACATATGTAAAAGACATAATGTTCTGTGATGCTAGGTTTCTCACTGAAGACCTAGAAGTTTCTGAAGAGAATTTTTTTCTTTGAAATGAAAGGAAACCAAGTTGATAAATGAATCTTTTTGTTGCAGGATTTAATCATGGCCATTGATCTTACTCCAAAGGTGTCCTTATTAAATTTTGTGAGATAGGCAAAATACCTGCTTTAAGAAATTATGGTTTTTAGCTTGTATTTCTTTGCTTTAAAAAGGAAACATAGTCAATAAAATCATTTAATGAAAGTTCATTGGAAACTATGTCTTACCAATTACAAAGATAATGGAAAGCAAAAATGAAGGAGAAAATAATACAAGTTAGGAATCTGGGCATGTGACATTAATTAAACAAAAGAAAGGCCCTGTTTTTGAAGAGTGTAAGTTAAGAAATCTGTATAAGAGAAATAATTTAGATGTATGAAATAATTCAAGACCATCAAATAAAATATGGCCATATGTTAATATAACATGAAAATAGGAAAATTTTTTAATCTTAGATCTCAGTTCTCAAATGATCCGTGATCTTTTTTTCTTCTAACTGTGGGAAAACTATGACTTCATACCACTAGGATTTCTTTTTTTTTTTTTTTTTTGGATTTCTTAATCTATTTTCATTATGATTAATTCCTCAACTTTCCCTTTCCCTATCTATGCATATTTCCAAACCATATAATACATATTCAGTAAATTTTCATTGACTAAATGAATGAATAAAAACATGTTATTATAACAAAAGAGGAACTAGTAGTAGTAACTGAAGAATTTAGCACTCATTTGATAATTCTTTGTATTTTAAAATATTTCATAATGGAGTTGCCATCACAGCTCAGCAGTTAACAAACCTGACTAGCATCCATGAGGATGCGGGTTCAATCCCTGGCCTCTCTCAGTGGGTTAAGGATCCAGCATTGCCGTGAGCTGCAGTGTAGGTTGCAGATGCAGCTTGGATCCCACATTGCTGTGGCTGTAGTATAGACCAGTGGCTATAGCTCCTATTGGACCCCTAGCCTGGGAACCTCCATATGCCACAGGTGTGGCCCTAAAAAGACAAAAAGACAAAAAAAATTAAGTATTTCATAATGAATCTGCTGAGTGCTATGATGCCAGTTGCCATAATATAGAATCTCTAAAACCTAGTATAGGAGCACCCAGATACCTACAACAAATACTAATAAGACATAAAAGGAGAATTTGATGGGAGTACAGTAATAGTACTCCCTTACAGCATGGACAGATCCCCTAGACAGAAAATCAATAAGGCAATAGAGATCCTAAAGGATAGAATAGAAAATTCAGACTTAATCAACATTTTCAGGACATTACATCCCCAAAAATCAGAATATACATTCTTCTCAAGTGCACATGGAACACAAGGATAAATTACACAGATACTGGGGCACAAAAGTGTCTGGGGGCACAAAGCTAACCTTGACAAATTTAAGAGTGTAGAAATTATGTCAAGTATCTTCTCTGACCACAAAGGCATAAAACTAGAAATCAACCACAGGAAAAGAAATTAGAAAAAACTTATTACATGGAGACTAAATAGCATGCTACTGAAAAACTGAATGGGTCAATGAGGAAATCAAGAAAGAAATGAAAAAATATCTCAAGACAATTACAATGAAGTCACAACCACTCAAAATCTATGGGATGCTGCAAAAGCAGTGCTCAGAGGGAAGTTCATAGCAATACAGGCCTTCCTCAAAAAAGAAGAAAAATCTCAAATTGACAAGTTAACTTACCATCTAAATGAATTAGAAAAAGAACAAACAAAAACTAAAGTCAGCAGAAGGAAGGAAATCATAAATATCAGAGAGAAAATCAGTAAACTAGAGATTCAAAAAATAGTTGAAAAAATCAATAAAACCAAGAGCTGGTTCTTTGACAAGGTAGGCAAAATTGACAAACCTATGGCTAGACTCACCAAGAAGAGGAGAGAAAAAACCCAAATAAAATAAGAAATGAAAAAGAAGTCACAACAGATACTGCAGAATTTAAAAAAAAAAAGTAACAGAATACAATGAACAATTGTATGCTAACCAATTTGACAACCTAGAAGAAATAGATGACTTTCTAGAGACAGCCTACCAAAAGTGAATCAAGAAGAAAGAGATCAACTAAACAGAACGATCACTAGAAATAGAATATGTCATAAAAACACCCTCTACAAATAAAAGTCCAGGGTTACATGGCTTCACAGGCAAATTCTACCAACAACCCAAAGAGGAAATTTTACTCATTGTTCTTAAACTTTTCCAAAAGGTTTAAAAAGAAGGAACACTCCCAAAGACTTTCTCTGATGCCACCATCACCCTAATTCTAAAACTAGACAAAGATACCACCAAAAACAAAAACCATAGGCCAATATTTTAATGAATATAGATGCAAAAATTCTCAACAAAAGTTTATCTAACTGAATCCAACAAAGTATTAAAAAGATCATACACCACGACTAAGTGGGATTCATCCCAGGTTCACAAGGATGATTCAACATACGCAATTCAATCAACATGCTACACCACATTAAAAAAAGTCAAAAACCACATGATCATCTCAATAGATGCAGAAAAAGCATTTGACAAAGTCCAACATCCATTCATGATCAAAACTCTTTTCAAAGTGGATATAGAAGGAACATACCTTAAAATAATAAAAGCTATTTATGAAAACTCCACAGCAAATATAATACTCAATGGAAAAAAGCTGAAAGCCTTCCCATTAAAATCTGGAACAAGACATGGATGCCCACTCTCACCATTTTTATTTAACATAATATCAGAACTCCTAGCCACAGCAATCAGACCATCATAAGACATAAAAGGTATCCACGTTGAAAGAGAAGACATAAAATTGTCACTGTATGCAGATGACATGATACTATCTACAGAAATCAGTCTCATTTCTGTATATTAAAAATGAAATATTAGAAAAGGAATATAAAAATACCTTTTAAAATTCTACCCCAAAAAATCAAATATCTGAGAATAAACCTGGTTAAGGAGGTGAACGACTTATATGCTGAGAACTATAAAACATTCATCAAGGAAATTAAAGAGGATGTAAAGAAATGGAAAGATATCCCATGCTTCTGGGTTGGAAAAATTAATATTGTTAAAAATGGCCATACTATCCGAAGCAATCTACATATTCAATGCAATCCCTATCAAATTACCCATGACATTTTTCACAGAACTAGAACAAACAATCCCAAAATTTATATGGAACCACAAAAGACCCAGAATTTCCAAGGCAATCCTGAAGAACAAAATCCAAGCAGGAGGCATAACTCTCCCAGACGTCAGGCACTATTCCAAAGCCAGAGTCATCAAGACAGTGTGGTACTGGTACCGAAACAGACATACCAACCAATGGAAGAGAATACAGAACCCAGAAATAAACCCAGACACCTACAGTCAATTAATCTTTGACAAAGGAGGCAAGAATATAAAATGGGAAATAGTCTTTTCAGCATGTGGTGCTGGGAAAATGGGACAGACACATCTGAATCAATGGAACTGGATCATACCCTCACACTATGCCCCCAAATAAACTAAAAATGGCTTAAAGACTTAAATGTAAGACAAGACATCATCAAACTCCTAGAAGAGAACATGGGAAATACATTCTCTGATATCAACCTTACAAATGTTTTCTCAGGTCAGTATCCCAAGGCAACAGAAATAATAGCAAAAATAAACCGATGGGACCCAGGCAAACTAACAAGCTTTGCACAGCAAAGGAAACCATTAAAAAAACAAAAGACAACTTACAGAATTGGAGAAAATAGTTTCAAATGATGCAACTGACAGGGGCTTAATCTCTAACATATAAAAACAACTTATACAGCTCAACAGCAAAAAACCCAACAACCCAGTTGAAAAATGGGCAAAAGACCTGAATAGACATTTTTCCAAAGAAGACATACAGATGGCCAATAAGCACATGAAAAATTGCTCAACATCCCTGATTATTAGAGCAATGCAAATAAAAACTGCTGGGAGATACCACCGCATGCCAGTCAGAATGGCCATCATTCATAAGTCCACAAATAACAAATGCTGGAGGGGGCATGGAGAAAGGGGAATCATCTTGCACTGCTGGTGGGAATGTAAGTTAGTACAACCACTATGCAAAAGAATATGGAGGTACCTTAGGAAACTATATGCAGAACTACCATATGACCTGGCAATCCCACTCTTGGGCATATACCTAGACAAAACTTTCCTTGAAAAAGGGACATGCAACTGCATGTTCATTGCAGCACTATTTACAATAGCCAAGACATAGAAACAACCTAAATGGCCATTGACAGTTGAATGGATTCAGAAAATGTGATATACATACACAGTGGAATACTACTCAGCTGTAAAAAAGAACAAAATAATGTCATTTTCAGCATCATGGATGAAACTAGAGACTTGCATACTCAGTGAAGTAAGTCAGACAGAGAAAGACAAACACCATATGAAATCACTTACTTCTGGAAACTAATATTTGGCACAAATAAACTTTTCCACAGAAAAGAAAATCATGGACTTGGAGAACAGACTTGTGGTTGCCAAGCGGCAGGGGGAGGGAGTGAGATGGACTGGGAATTTGTGGGAATCTGTTAAGATGCAAACTATTGCCTTTGGAATGCATAAGCAATGAGGTCATGCTATATAGCACTGGGAACTATATCTAGTCACTTATGATGGAGCATGGTAATGTGAGAAAAAGCAATGTTTATGTGTATGTGTGACTGGGTCACCTTGCTGTACAGTAGAAAATGGACAGAACACTGTAACCAGCTATAATGGAAAAAAATTGTAAAAAGCTTGGAATTTTATCTAATTACTTTTAACAGAGTTAACTTTATAAAATTTCTTGTGTTACATTGAAACAGGTATGTAACCAATCCTGAAGTGGAAAATTAGTAATCTGTATTTATATTTTTGATTTTTGTTTTTTTAATAATCTTACCTTCAAGCAATCTAGAGTTTTTTTTTTTTTAATAATTTGTGGAAGGTATCTACGGTAGAGAGTATTTGATATCACTCAATAAAAATATAACTTTCCTCCTCAGTAAGATAATCCTGAATTTGTATGGGGATGGCAAAGCTTTCAGCTAAACACATATGCAAGTCTTCTTTGCAGCTAAGTACAGTCATGTAAATAAATTTGTATGTGTGTGATATGAATGAAAACAGTGTGGGATAGACTTGTGCGAAAGCTTTTTAAGTGGAGTTCAGTCAGGTAAAAGCACAATTTTACTACTAAAACTCTGTTACCACATAGATCATTCTAGGCTTTTTTCTTTGTTTTTTTTGTTTTATTTTGTTGTTTTTTTGTTGTTTTTGTTTTTGTTTTTGTTTGCATTTTTTGTCACTCCAATAGTAGGAAACTTGGCTTCCACCATTTGCAATCCACTTATTAATTGTTCAGTTTCAGTATGCATGTATAATAAATGATTTCAGAATTGTTAACCATTACACTGTGGAAAAAACTTCATCAACTAGAAAACAGTGCTATATCTAAGGTAGTTCCCTCTGCCTTTAATCTTATAGTCTTCATTTATTTCCAAATTTATTTTGGTTGACACCTTTTTCTTCTACCTCCTTCAATGAGGTCATTTCATTTTCTAGAAAAATGGTAAAATTCTAGAAAGTCTGTGTTCCCTCCTGAAAACTCATATCTCTTAAATTGTTTTTTATTTAATTTGATTACATTAAGCTTCATTTTTTGTTCTGTGAAGTACTACTGATTTTTTAAAATGCATAGTGTAATGTATCCACAATATATCAATCAAAATAGTTTCACTGACTTAAAAATTCCCTTTGGCTTCACATTTTCAATTATATTTATGTATCACAATACTGTCTCTCATCTGTAGATCTCTAACTAAAATCGTAATTTCACCCTGTCACCAGCATATAAGGATCAAGTCAAAACCAAAACGAAAAAGTGACTTCAGCACCAATGGCTAGTCTGATAACTGGTCTGGCCCCCAACTATCCTTGCCTTCAGTATTCATGCTCATATAAAATATTTATGACAACTACTCAAATCTACTGTACAATAGATTCAAAGCCTGTAAATTCTTAATGGTGCCTAGAAGAAATGTCTCTCCATCTAATATAGGCTTCACAGCAAGCTCATTATCTCGTTATTCAGAGAATCAGTGGTGCTTGACATATCTGTCACTAATGAGAAAGTATATATAGACAAGTCCTAACAGGACAAGTGTAGTAGATATTTTCAGTCCTTGAGGCATTAACTATCATTTTGAGAAACAGTTTTGACATGATATATGGCTTTTAGAAAGAGAGTAAGTAACATAAAGACAACAAATGACTACCCCAAGTAAATCAAATCACTGTACTGCTTACCTCCACTTTAATAAGCAGCAACATCCACTCCTATACTCCAATATGGTACTACATTCCAGAAGAACTGGTAAACCAATTGGTTAAACATTGGTTACATTGGAGATTTTTCATTATGGAAAGATCCTATATTTGTCCCACTGAAAGAGAAACTTGAGATTCATATTTTATTTATCTGCAAACATGCTGACATCATCAGCATTATCATTCTTGTATTTTCTGAATATTTTGTTCAGCATTATTGTTTCTCATGTGATATTATTTCTGTCCAAGGAAATTATTATCCAATTAAATGTGAGGATAATTGATTAAAACCCATAGGGTTTATGTCCCATCAGTCTCCCAAAGCATTGGCTGTATAGAAGATTATAATGACCTGTTAAAGCTCATTACAGTAATGGCCCAGAGAAAAAAATCTTGGAAGTTTGGGATGCTAGTCTAATGACTGAAAAATATTCTCTAAAATAGATATGTAATTTTTTTAGAGAAAACATATACTCTAAGTTCTAGTTAACAAAGGGGAAAAAATAAACTTTGCTCATACGCAACATTTCTAACAATCTTCTTTGTCTCTCTGGTCTCTGCTTTTTTGGAGCTTTGAGAATCCAAAAACAGAATACTTGTATCAGGAGATAAGCCAAGTGGATTGGAAATTGTGAATACCATTCAGTCAGCAGCTGTACATCTGTGTAACACAGCCAAAAATAGGAAGAAATAATGTTGGATTGAGTGATGGATTTGGACTATCAAAATCAAAGTGAATTTCCACCATAAAAACTAGGTAAAATAAAAACATATAGATGGAATCCCCCCCAAAAAAAATGCTGGGAACATTTTAGAACTTCTTTGATTTTTCACCCCTTCTGGCAATTCTGGAGACAGTCTTCTTAAAAAGTGTTTTTAAATGAATTCGTTTTTTACTCTCAGTTTTGGAATTGATCACCTCTCCAGTACATCAGTTCAGTGAAAGATTTGTTAAACACTAAATGCACAAAGCGTAAAGGAAAAGGTAGATTAATATAACCAGATTATAATTTAATACATATTTCAGACAAAAATGCTGATAAATAATGAAAAAGCAAATACTTGGATTGTACAAAGCATGTAGTAATTCATGTCATGCCTTCAGTAAACTATAACATCTTAATATTAGGAATTATATATGATGGTACTAAATAAATATTATTAATCCTTTAAAAAAGATTGAACTTTACTATTACCAAAGAAAGATTAATTTTAAAAAACTGTATAACTTTAGAAAATAACATATATGTGAAAAATTAGCTTCTCTATTTATCTCAGAATATAAATTACTCAACAATTTAAACAAATGTCAATATGACCCATTGCATTATGGCTGTTCCTTTGACTGTAAAATTAAATGTTATCTCGGTGAGGAGTTCCCCTGGTGGCTCAGCGGAAAGGAATCTGACTAGTATCCATGAGGACACAGGTTCTATCCCTTTCCTCACTCATTGGGTTATGGATCTAGCATTGCCGTGAGCTGTGATGTAGGTCGCAGACACGGCTGGGATCCTGTGCTGCAGTGGCTGTGTGTAGGCTGGCAGCTACAGCTCCAATTCAACCACTAGCCTGGGAATGCAGTTGCAGCCCTAAGATGACAAAAAACAAAACAAAACAAAACAAAACAAAAACCCACAAAAGTTATCAAAGGCAATACTGTTGTTTATGTATTGGTTTGGAAATATTTCAAAAATTTCATAATGCTAAAATTTCTTCATTTCCATGTTTGTTTTCAGCAAAGCCAAATACAAATCACCAAAAGCTTGATCAGCAAAATATGAAAGACACATAACAAAAACCATTAAAACTTAAAGACACAAAAAATAGCAACAAAGAGCTATACGTGTGAAAAATAACAGACATTCAAGATGTATCTGGGTCAAGTAGTCTCCAGGTGGCAGTCTAGCACTACCTCAGCCAAAAACTCTAGCTACAGACATTGGATATCTCTGATGTTCTTAATTTCTAGCAAAGAGGCCACATTATGTACCATTATCCTTGTGGAAACTTTGTCAGCAAAAACTCAGTTTATTCAATTTGCTGTTGGTGGCTTTCATAAAACATAGAGGAAATAATCCAATACCATTTAGTTACATTTGAAAGCAAATATACAGATTCATTTTAATCAGATTTATATTTTTAAAAAGAAAAAGGAGCATATTTTAAGACTTAGTATTTTTGTTTTTTATTGATTTTGGTCATACCCACAGCATGCATAAATTCCAGGGCCTGGGATTGAACCCAAACAACAGCTGCAATTTATGCCACCGCAGTGATAACACAATCCTTAACCCATTGCACCACTAAGGGAACTCCAAAAAACTTAGTTATTTTCTCATGTTACATTTCAATCAATATGACACCCAATCAAAGTCTAAGGAATAGCTCTTCTTTTCACACTTGGAATGGCAATTCTTCCGTTAGATGCATATTCAGATAAGAATAAGATCAACTATTCATAACAGTAAAATAGTTCCTTTCACATAAAATTTCATTATAACCTAGCCTTTAATTCTTTGTTAAAAATGTGTATCAGAAAAATCTTATCCTGATGTAGAAATTTAAAATTACATGTTGTCACAATCATTCCATATTGTCTAATCTTCACTTTAAAAATACATATAAATATGTAAATTTTAAAAATATTTTTTGCTTATTATATTAGTCACCTTGGGCTGGCATAACAAATGCCATACATTGGGTGGCTTAAACAACAGAAATAAATTGTTTTTTCCTCACAATTCTGAAGCCTGGAAAGTTCAAGATCAAAATACAAGCCAATTAGCTTCCTGGTGAAATCTTTTCCTAGTTGGTAGACACTGCATTTTCTCTTTGTCCTCACATGGCAGAGTTCTCTCTTCCTATTCTTTTAGAACTATCAATCATTGAATTAGGAGCATACCCTTACCTCATTTAACCTTAATAACCTCCTAAAGGTCTTATATCTGAATACAGTTAGATCGGGACTAAGGTTTCAACATATGAATTTTGTGAGACACAATTCAGTTCATAGAATCTATTAAAACCAAGATTAAATGGCTTCAGTATTATAGTAGAAACAATTGCCTTTTTGGCCATATTCATATAATAAAACTTAGTAATATATCTGCTATTATTTGGTGAATTTTCTCTTAAATTCTTTGCTGATTTTCATTACAAAATGGAGAAATTATGATTTTCAGTATAATTATAATAAATATTGACATCTAAAGTGGAAAATAGAATAAGCAGTGTATGCTATACTAGGGAAGAAAAACAATAAGTAGAACTTAACTAAAAAAATGAAAAAATAAAGAAAACAAAACATAAGTGGATATAGTCACAATGTTTCTTTGAAGACTTTTTTCAAAACCAAAATAATGGTTATAGCAGTTGAATGGAAAAGGATCAGAGGAATAAAGAAAATTAGTTGGGGAAACATGTTTCAAAAACATGTCTGTGAATGGGAATTCTCTTCTTTAAAATTTTTTGTTATAGTTGATTTATGATATTCTGTCAATTTCTGCTATACAGCAAAGTGACCCAGTCATAAATATATATATACTTATATATTCTTTTTCTCACATTATTATCCATCATGTTCCATCACAATTGACTAGATATTGTTCCCTGGTATATAGCAGGATCTCATTGCTTATCTACTCCAAATGTAATAGTTTGCCTCTGCTAACCCCAAACACCCAGTCCATCCCACTCCCTTCTCCTCCCCCTTGGTATCCTGGTATCCACAAGGCTGTTCTCCATGTCCATGAGGTTTTTTTTTTTTTTTTTTTTTTCCTGTAGATAGGTTAATTCGTGCAATATATTACATTCCAAATATAAGTGATATCATATGATATTTGTCTTTCTCTTTCTGACTTACCTCACTTAGTATGAGAGTCTCTAGTTCCACCCATGTTGCTACAAATGGCATTCTTTTGTTTGTTTTTATGGCTGAGTAGTATTCCATTGTGTATTATATACCACATCTTCTTAATCCATTCATCTGTTGATGGACATTTGGGTTGTTTCCATGTCTTGGCTACTGTGAGTAGTGCTGCTATGAACATAGGGGGTGCATGTATCTTTTCGAATTAAAGTTTTGTCCAGATATATGCCCAGGAGTGCGACTGCTGGGTCATATGGTAGTTCTATAATTAGTTTTCTGAGCTAACCCATACTTTTTTGCATAGTGGTTGTACCAGTTTACATTCCAACAAACAGTGAAGGAGGATACCCTTTTCTCTATACCCTCTCCAGCATTTTTCATTTGTTGACTTGTTAATGATGGCCATTCTGGCAGGTGTGAGGTGGTACCACATTGTAGTTTTGATTTGCATCTCTCTAAAGACTAGTGATGTTGAGCATTTTTTCATGTGTCTATTGGCTATCTGTATTTCTTCCTTGGAAAAATGTCTATTCACATCTTCTGCCCATTTGTAAATTGGGTCATTGGGGTTTTTTTGCTTTTGTATAAGTTGTATAAGTTGTTTTTATATTTTAGAGATTACTCCCTAGTTGTGTATAAGTTGTTTTTATATTTTAGAGATTACTCCCTTGTTGGTTGCGTCATTTGAAACTATTCTCTCCCATTCCATAGGTTTTCTTTTTTTTTTTTTTTATGGTTTCTTTTGCTGTGCAAAACATTTAAGTTTGATTAGGGCCTATTTGTTTGTTTTTATTTTTATTTCTATTGCTTTGGGAGACTGACATAAGAAAACATTTATAAAGTTGTTGTCAGAGAATGTTTTGCCTGTGTTCTCTTCTAGGAGTTTGATGGTCTCTTCTAGGAGTTTGATGGTGTCTTGTCATATATTTCAGTCTTTAAGGCATTTTGAGGGTTTTTGTTGTGCATGGTGTGAAGATGTGTTCTAGTTTCATTGATTTACATGCAGCTGTCCAGGTTCCAGCACCCCTTGCTGAAGAGAATGTCTTTTTCCCATTTCATATTCTTGCCTCTTTTGTCAAAAATTAACTGACCACAGGTGTGTAGGTATCCTCTATTCTGTTCCATTGGTCTGTATGTCTGTTTTTGGACCAGTACCACCCTGTCTTGATTAAATACCAAGGAATAAACCTGACTAAGGCTTATGCATCCTCTATTCTGTTCCATTGGTCTGTATGTCTGTTTTTGGACCAGTACCACCCTGTCTTGATTACTATAGCTTTATAATATAGTCTAAAGTCTGAGAGAATTATAACTCCTGCTTGTTTGTTTGTTTTTTCCCTCAGTATTGCTTTGGTAATTCTGGGTCTTTTATGGTTCCATATAAATTTTTGGCTTGTTTGTTCTGGTTCTGTGAAAAATGTCCTGGGTAATTTGACAGGGATTGCATTGAATCTCTAGATTGCTTTGGGCAGTATGGCCATTTTAACAGTATCGCTTCTTCCAATCCAGGAGCATGGAGTATCTTTCCATTTCTTTGAATCCTCTTTAATTTCCTTTATTAATATTTTATAGTTCTCAGCATAAGCCTTAGTCAGGTTTATTCCTTGGTATTTAATTTTTTTAGATACAATTTTAAAAGATATTGTATTTTTATATTCCTTTTCAAACATTTCACTGTTAGTATACGGATAAGCAACCAATTTTTGAATGTTAATCTTGTGTCCTGCACTTTTAACGCTAGATAAGATTAGGGTGTGACCATTGTGGCTCAGCAATAAGGAACCCAACTAGAATCCATGAGCATGTGGTTTCAATCCCTGGCCTCACTCAGTGGGGTTAAGTATTCGGTGTTGCCAAGAGTTGTGGTGTAGGTTGCAGACAAGAGATCTGGTGTTACTGTGGCCGTGCTGTATTCTGGCAGCTGCAGCCCCAATTCAACCCCTAGCCTGGGAACTTCCATATGCCATATACTGCATGTGCACACACACCCCTGCAAAAAAAAGGGGAAATAAAAAAACCCAGATAAGATTAAAAGAATGGTAGTAACAGGAAGTATATTAACCTGATTCTAAATGCAGTATGTGAATTCAGAAAATGGTAATTTAAATCCAATCAAATACTTTATAGATATTATAAAGTAATATATTAAATTGCATAATTGTACACATTATTTTAAGGAGCTTAATTGCTGTTTTCAAACTGTATCAGGAACTACAAAAAAGGAAATATATAAAATAAGACATAGCAATTATTTTTTTAAAAAATCACATTTTTCATAAAGGAATTAATGAAATATAAGTAAAAATAAATTATCAAAAAACAAAATTGACTAACAGCTTAAAATATACACTTCCTACAAGGATTGAAAAAAATAATCATTTAAATCTAAGCAGTTAATTGAAAGTCATAAATAGTAAGCAAGCAATAGAAAAACTTCAGTAGTTTTGTGAGCTAGAGAATTTATATGAATATAGAACAGAAAGTAAAATCCTATAGCAATAATAGCAAAATGGATGTGTTTGAATTGTGAAATAAACTCCAATGTTACCCTAGAATTGCATTTTATGCTACTTATAAATTTGCATGGCATATACATGTATTTGTATTTTTGACATACTAAAAAATATCTGGAGAAACTATTGAATATTGAAATACATTTAATCCCTTTAGTATCACTATCTCATTCATTATTCCTTGAGAGACATAATTTAATTATTCATTAAATTTTTGTTCTCATTTATAGTAAGTAAATGAAAGTCTGATACATTCTTAAGATTTCTTGATATTTTTTTCCTGAAAACTAGATGAAACCATATAAAAATCTTTTGAAGTGTGATACAATTATAATTTTAATTAGGAAAGGGATGGAAAATGATTTTCTATATAAAGAAAAAGTGATTTTCTTAACCTCCTTTTATTAGTGAGATAACTCATGTGAATATGGAGGATGATTTTTAAATGGCCCCATCTTAATAAAGTAGTGGAAACAAAACAAAGAAATCAATTGAAGGGAGATTCTGTTACCTTGTGTATCAATCAGGATCCCAGCCAAAACCAGAGGCACACTTAACAAAGGTTAATTAGAGGGATATTTTTAATAAAAGGGACTATTGTACCAGAGTGTAAACCCATTATAGGGATGCTACAGAGTATATATCAATATCACTGTGCTTTAGTGGAATTGTAAACAACCTGGGGCAAGAAAAAGTAAGAGGTGGGGATGGTTCCTGGAAACCAGGAGAGAGTTATATACAGAAGGACATTCAGAGAGAAGTGACCGTCAGTCACAGGGCATAATTATACAATGACCACTCAGCAAGAAGAAAGCTAAAGAGATGCATACTTAACCTCACTCTCCTTCCCTTTTCCTGCCAGTCCCCTATTTACCTGAGCTCTGTCAGAGGCTAGAGTGCAAAGGAGCCTTTTGATGCAATTTACACAAATCAGTCTCCTGGGATACAGAGTGGAATGGGGGAGACTAGAGAATATTTATTTCCAGAGAACAAGAACCTATAGTTTTATGTGTGTGTGTGTGTATACACATATACACACACACACACACATATATATATATATGGAAAGAGAAAGAGTTATAGGAATTGACTCACCCAATTATGAAAGCTAAGAAAGTCCCAAGATCTATAGTCTGTAATCTAGAGGAACAGGAAAACTAGTGGTATACTATAGTCTGAGTTCAAAGGTCCAGGAACTAGGAGAACCAGTGGTGTTAGTACCAGTCTGAGTAGAAAAGCTTGAGAATTAAGAGTCAGTGATGTAAGTTTCCATCCAAAGACAAAGACCCAGTGGTGCTGATGCCTGAGGGCAGGAGAAGATGGATGTCCCAGCTCAGGCAGGGACAGCAAATTTGCCCTTCCTCCATCTTTTTAAGTCTCTTTGCAGATTGAATGGTACCAACCCATATTGATGAGGGAAGATCTCCTTTACTCAGTCTGTTAATTCAAATCCTAATTTCTTCCAGAAACATTCACACAGACACGCCCAGTAATATTTTACCAGCTACCTGGGCATCTCTTAATCTAGTCCAGTAGACATAAAATTACCATTACAAAATGGATCCAGAGGCGCAAATGGTAGCTATCTGGAAGATAATGTCTTTCCAACAATCTTTGGAAAATATTCATAAAATAAATATAGTAAAAATATGAGCTCCTATTTGGCTGACAAATAACCTAATTTATTCCAATAGACAGAGGCTTAATATTAAACACTTTTAAAGTTATGTGTGACAATGATATGCTTTTCATTTTCTAGCTTCCTAAATCCAAAAAACTTCTGGAATTTTCTATGTCAGAATAGCATATGTTAGGTGATTATTTTCCTTTCTCTTTTAAAAATGATCTTAATTTTCCATGGGTCCACAGACTACTGAATAAACGGCCTCCTTATTCTAGCATTTAAGAATCTCCTTCATTTAAAAATCAATCTTTTATTTATATCAAAATGTCTTGTGGATAAATAATTTAAAAATAAAAACAGTCATTTCCCATTCTTCCTGAGTATTTTAGGTCTTTTTTTTTCCACTAGAAACTTGGTAAAAGTGAGATGGCAACTATGTTATTATGTCATATAGTTATTGCAAAAATAATCCAAATTTGGAAGTCTATATCTGCACTAGGAAAAATGAAAATACAGGATAGGCTTTTTCTAACCAGGATCAGGCAAAATGGCTCCAGCAAAGAAGGATGGCAAGACAAGAAGGGCCAGTCCACCATCAACGAGGTGGTGACCAGGGAGTACCCGATCAACATTCACAAACATGGTCATGGAGTGGGTTTTAAGAAGTGTGCCCCTTGGGCACTCAAAAGAAATCCAGGAATATGCCATGAAGGTGTTGGGAACTGCGGATGTGCTCATCGACACCAGTCTCAACAAAGCCCTCTGGGCCAAAGGAATAAGGAATGTCCCTTGTGCCCCTTGGGCACTCAAAAGAAATCCAGGAATATGCCATGAAGGTGTTGGGAACTGCGGATGTGCTCATCGACACCAGTCTCAACAAAGCCCTCTGGGCCAAAGGAATAAGGAATGTCCCACACGGGATCCATGTGTGGTTGTCTAGAAAATGTAATGAAGATGAGGACTCACCAAACAATCTCTATGCATTGCTCACCTATGTACCTGTCACCTCTCTCAAAAATCAATAGTTAATGTGGATGAGGACTAACTATTGATCATCAAATAAAAGTTGTAGAGCCAAAAAAAATAATAATAATACAGGGTAGAATATATCTTTGGACTTCTCTGAGTCTAGTATTTACTATAACTGGTATGTTCTATACAGGGACCTAAAAGCTGTCTATGGAATTGTCATAAGTGACTCTTAACACCATATGACTTCATGTTATTCCTACATCTGCCTTATACATGGTATTTCATTGCTTCTGAAACCATCATTTGGAGAGGCATAGATAATCACTCCTGGATAACTCTATAAACTTCTCAAGGATTATTACATTTGAAGATAAATATGCCATTCTGCCCTGCTGGCACACTCTGTCTTCTCTCCTGTAGACTTCCAAGGTATCTGGTGCCAAAATTGACTTTATCTAAGATATTTAACAAATTCTCAGTACAGAAGGCAAGTTATAAATAAGAATGGTAAATAAAAATTCATGTTTTTACACTATTTAGTTTGAATAACTATACTTAGTGAACAAATTAGGAATTATATTTCAGTGATAATCCTAGTTGCCAGAAATACAAATACTTAAACATTTTACAGGTTTATTTTTCTTCAAGTTAAAAACAAATGGAGTTTTATGTTCCAAGTCTAGTAGTTTAGTTCATCTATAATATTATCAATGAGAGGTAGCCACCTTTTATCTTTCCGCTCTGCTATTCTCAATGTATAGCTTTCCCTTAAAGTTGCCTCACAATAACGTGGAGGTTCAGCAATCCCATGTGTTCCCTGCAAAGGGAAACGAAAGGCAACTGAGAGAGATTCAAGTCAGATGAACCAGTTACCTCTCCCTTTGCTTTCAAGGAGCACTCCTGTATACAATGATCAACAAACTCTACTAAATTTTTACTGAGTTAACCAAAGGGAGAAGGAAGAAAAAGAGGGGAAGAGAAGAAGGGAAAAAAAAGGAAAATTTTATGTGCTCTATTATTTTTATATAGGTGTTCATATATATCTTTTAACTGTAGAATGATACAAAACATAAAACAAAGTACTTGTTTTTTAAGTTGGACTTTAACTTGATCTAGACCAATGTCAATTCTTAGGATATCTGCCTCTCCTATTCTCTCCTTTTTTGAGCCCTACAATTGTCTGCCACAGCATCGCCAGTTCCCTCAGCTCTTTTTCCTTCCCCCCTTGCTCCTAATTGGCCATTTCCCTCACTGTTTTCTAGTCCAAATCCTTCAGTTAATAGACGGATTAGCTAATTTTTTATCATTCCTATTGAGAAGATGCCTGTGTTCAAGTCTCATCTGTGAAAAAAAAGCTCAGCCCAACTCACAGCCTAATTTGCTTTTCTTTCCTTTTTTTTTTAATTGTTATTTCCCCAACACATTTTTTTTTCCCACCGTACAGCCTGGGGACCCAGTTACACATACATGTATACATACTTTTTTCTCCCATTATCATGCTCCATGGTAGTTCTCAGTGCTACACACCAGGATCTCATTGTTAATCCATTCCAAAAGCAATAGTTTGCATCTGTTAACCTCAAGCTCCCAATCCATCCCACTCCCTCCCCATCTACCGTTGGCAACCACAAGTCTATTCTCCAAGTCCATGATTTTCGTTTCTGGGGAAAGGTTCATTTGTCCTGTATATTACATACTAAATATAAGTGAAACTACCATGAAATACCACCTCACACCAGTCAGAATGGCCATCATTAATAAGTCCACAAATAACAAGTGCTTGAGGGGGTGTGGAGAAAAGGGAACCCTCCTGCACTGCTGGTGGGACTGTAAGCTGGTACAACCACTATGGAGAACAGTATGGAGGTACCTTTGAAATCTATACATAGAACTACCATATGACCCAGCAATCCCACTCTTGGGCATATATCTGGACAAAACTGTCCTTAAAAAAGACACATGCACGCACATGTTCATTGCAGCTCTATTCACAATAGCCAAAATATGGAAACAACCCAAATGTCCATTGACAGATGATTAGATTAGGAAGATGTGTTATATATACACAATGGAATACTACTCAGCCATAAAAAAGAAAAAATAATGCCATTTGCAGCAATATGGATGAAACTAGAGACTCTCATACTGAGTGCTTTTCTGAGTAGAGGTCAGTTTCAGTAAAAGATGATCACAGACTTGAAAGAAATTGTGACTGAGTAGTACAGAATAAGAGTTCAGTTATTTATTTTAACATATAAATCAGCTTTTTGATGATATAGTATAGGGAGAATGCATATGAGCTTCAGAAAGCCACATTGCTTTTTTCCACTTTGTAATTGCCATGTGGATGTTTAATAGATTATTTTTGATATATTGAAGAAGTGGTTTTTACCTTTAAAAAAGAAATAAGAAAGGAAGAGAACATACACAAATATGGGGTTTCTCCTACATTTTAAATGCAAATTTACCATTCTATATATTCAAACTATTCTTAACTGGTCATTCTAGTGCTATTTAAATTTATGTAAATGTGTACATATTTAAATCTTGTCAAGGGCTATGGCTGAGATACAGAGAATTCTCAGAATATTTCTAAAGCATATCAGTTAGGGATAATTAGGCTTTATAGATTTCTAGTTGTGTTTGACAATACTTAATTTTTTTTTTTAATTTAGAGAATGGAAAAGTCATCTAAGTGGTTATTGCCAATTTCATGGGGATAGTGATGTTCATTTATTTTGACAAAAATATCTTTATTTACTACAACACTGGCTGTTGTTATTAGGTAGTATGATATTTTATCTCCTCATTTAGAGGAACATTTTTGTCCTGTTTGCTTATTTTGGTTTTATTTTTGCTAGAGCGCTTAAGTTATTAACCAGTTATCCCTTGAAGCCATTTTGAATGTGAGCAGATATTACTGACAGTTTGTTACTGATAAATGCTGAATGCTGAAGGAGTTTTTATAGAAGTAAAATCAAACCACTATAATATTGTTAGCAGTCAGTCTTTTTGTACAAGTACGTATAAATTATATAAATGTTTTAGGTGAATATTTATTATTTTGCCCTTGGTTAGTAGTTTCTTAGGCTTAAAGTTTGGTTTTCTAAATATGGTTTTTAGAAGAGGCTGTATTTCTGCAGCCCCTTGTTCTGTCACTATGTTTAACTTACAAATAGCACAGGTAAAAGGGTGAATATTACTTATTGGTACCAAAAGTAATCACATTTTAATGAATCAGCAAAAGATTATGTATGTTAATTCTTTCCTCCTGACCAATTTAGGGAAAGAAAATGTGTAAATGCCTTTAAGTGGACCTATGTTCCATAAGATTAATTGATAACATAGTTTTGAAATGTGTTAGTAGCACACCAAAATGGACATAGAAATTCTTACTCTAGAAGTGTTCACATAACTAAGAAGTGACTAGAAAATACAATGTAGCTTTGATGAATACTCTAATTCTAATTCATATGCAAGTGTTTCTTACCAAAAAAATGAGAAAACAGTCTAAAATGGGTAGAGAAAGAGACTAGAATTCACATATTACTTTGAAGCTCTGCATTTGACTTCACTTTGTTACCTACAGAAAATAGTATTTAATTATTCTGAGTTTCAGATTCCTTCCATGTAAAATGATGCAGTATACTTTGCTTGGTTATGAGCCAGTTCATTAAATAATAAGAAATCCAAACTCTATCAGATAATATTTTAAAATTAGAGGTATTTTTCAGCTGACAATTCTGATGAAAGCCACACATTAAAAGAGATATGTGTAAATTGTTTTTGTTTGGTTAAAATTAAAGCCATTGCCATATCTTTAATTTCCTTATAAAATTGAAGGAGGCAAATTAGCCACTGAAAGGGTATGATATTGCACATGTAGCATTTGTAATAAAAGTATAAGTTTGCTATTACAGATTTTTACCCAGTAGTTCAAATAGATTTGCCACAGAGGAAGCTTTTCATTATTATTAAAATTTTAGTTACCAAAATGTGAATTAAAATGGAATGTGGAAGGAGTGTTCAAAAACATTGTTTAAATACAAATGATTTTTTTTTTTTTTTTTTTTTTTTTTTAGTTTTTTAGGGCCGCAACTGCAGTATATGGAAGTTCTCAGGCTAGGGGTTCTAATTGGAGCTACAGCTGCCAACCTACACCACAGCAACGTGTGATCCAAGCCTCAGCTCATGGTAATACCAGATCCTTAACCTACTGAGTGAGTCCAGGGATCAGACCCGCAACCTCATGGTTCCTGGTCCGATTCGTTTCCGCTGTGCCTGGACAGGAACTCCATAAATACGAATAAATTTGATAGCAAATAAAGGTACAAAGAAAAAGAAATGTATCTACAGAATACAGGCAGCCAGTAAAATCCTGACACCAGAATAGAATATGCTCTCAATTAGTGTCCTCTAGAAAGTTGTGTGAGCCTGATCCTAGAAGAGGCAATGAGAGGAACAAGCCCATATGCTGCAACACATCCCTCAGGCTCATGTGGTCTTGTGGATTTAGTTTAGTGCTTGAGGCTACCATACAAGCTGCAGGGTGGCCTTCCCTTTAATCTTGCCTAAGGATGTCAAAATAACTTCCTGGTGATGAATAAAAGACAAAATAACATTTTGAAAAAAGCTGAAACTCATATTGCTGCCATAGGAACAGCAAAAGCTTCTTTAGCTGTTCTTGTACACAGCAATGGGAGGGATCACCATTACCATAGGGGGGTCTACCTGGGGAATTAGGAGCTGTGGTTTGTGGTTCCTCTGCCACCCCAGGGGATCATGGCATGGGCCACACACCAACCAGCCCCAGATCCATCTTAGCAGGCACCTGTGTCCTCAGGGATATCATTCAAATTTCTGCCATGAACTTGCTCTATAGCTTGCCTGTCTACTACCTAAAAACAGTGAGTAAGGGACAATGGAGAAAATTATCTCAGAAGTACTTTATAGCATTCTCAGCCTTTTAGGTTTTAGGAGCAATTCAACCTGAAACTCTTATGCCTAAAATCTAAATACAGCCAGTAAAATGGATAATGGAGATTAAAGAGATCGATCACGCTGTTTTATTTGATTTCAAGTCATTAATATGTTCTATGGGTTCTAAAATCTCAAATTCTTTGAGATTATTTAATAAAATATTATCTCTGTTAACAAACTTAGTTCTGGTGTAATTTTCCCCACATATTTTTTTCTTTTTTCTTTTTTTCTTTTTGTATCGAAACTGTCAGCATTAGGTTTACATTCAGGGGTTTTCAAAAGCCTGAAAGTTTTCACCAGCCAAATTATCCCCACTCTGAAGGATAATACTGGAAAATATATGTCAGTTTCCTAATTGAAAGGAAGAAGCTATATAGTTAGAGTTTGAATTTAATGAATCTGAGCATCAGATCAGGAACATAGCTTTTATCTAAGCTACAGCAAGTAGTGACCTGACAGGGAGATTTTTTCCAGAAAAGGAGGAATTATATTTGATCACACAGACAGACCAAATTGAACATTCTTCAGAATCTCTCTCAAGGAACAGTTATTCCAATAATGATAAAAGTGTAAAGAGTTTTTGATATTGTCCTCATTGGCACTATTTAATCATTTTTGATTGAGATAAGTGGACATATTTGTAGTACATACTAAGTTACAGTATGACTAAAATTTTAGTGATCTGAGGCTTTGATTACTTCTTAATGCACAGGTAGCGAATATGTCAAAGAAGGGTGGCTTCAGATGGCCTTGCACCCCACCTTCAGGACCCTCTGTTGGCAATGCAGTGGAATCCTAATTCATGTCTCCCTTTAATACAACACCTAATAGCAAGCAGAGTGATGCTTTAGAGATGTAAGTATGATTATATTGCTGACACCAGTATCCATGCCGTCTGTACCTGATTGAAATACCTCAGAAAGTTTCCTGTGCTCCCAAGGCAAAAAGAGAAATCATCATTAATACGGAGGATGGCTTTGCATAATTGACCACTTCCTGCTTTTTGTACCTTGTTCCTCATACTTCCTGTCTTGCCAGAAGTGCCTTTACATATGCTGTTCCCTCTGTCTAGAATGTTTTCCTTTATCTAATGAATTTCTCCTCTTTCTTCTGATTGTTGCTCTATTATAATTTCCTCATCTCCATGGTTAGGTTAATATTTCCTAGGTTGTGCTTTTATATCACTATATACAATATGATTACAAATAACAATTGCAATTTACAATATTTTTGAAAGGCCTCCCCTAATTCCCTCATTACTTCAAGTTCAGGCATTCTGCTCAATATTTAAAAAAAATAAATAAATAGAACTCCATACTTATTCTTTTGTTTCATAACAAAATGAATTATATCACTTCCATTAAAAAAGAATAATTTCAGACCCTGGAACCAACTGAGTGTCTCTAAATTAAGTTGTTTATGTACAAGTTGAAGTTTTTATGTTCCTCTATGCTGGTATAGTTTTGAATTTAAGATTTTTGAAGCTTGGCAGATCTGTTATTGACCCATTCAGAATATTAGTATATAAATTAGGTTTCTCATTCCAAAAAGTCCTGGTAATATTGTCTTCACATGCCCTATTGCATATGAAAGCATATTATATGTTGACAGTTAACTCTTTTGTTCCCTAATAGTGCCTGTCTTACAGCAACTCATCCTTGTTTTTATAGGCAATGTACTCTAGAATCTTTTTAAGTAACTAAAACTTATGTTTTAATTATATGTGATTCTGTATATTTTGATTCTTTAACCTGTGGGGTTAACTCTTTTATTTATTGAGTTATTTTTAAAACATTTTATTTGTATATAATGGTTTTCTCAAGTGTACACTAAGGATAAATTCACATTTACAAATTTAAAAATGTATCATCAGTTATTATATAAGTAGCCATCATAGATTATGATTACATCTATGATCTGATTTTTTTTTTCTTTTTATGACCACACCAGTGGCATATGGAAGTTCCCAGGCTAGGCATCAAATTGGAGCTGCAGCTGCAGGTCTACATCACAGCCACAGCAATGCTGGATCCAAGCCTCATTTTTCACCTACATGGCACCTTGCAGATCCTTAACCCACTGAGTGAGGCCAGGAATTGAACTTGCATTCTCATGGACAACTGTATTGAGTTTTTAACCCACTGAGCTACAATAGGAACTCCTGATCTGATATCTTTTGAAAAAGAAGAGATTTTTATTTTCTGGTTACAGAGTACTTTAATGGTCTTTATATTTGGATAGATTGTCTTTTTCTCCCTGTTCCATATTCTTATTATAAATGACCAGCGTTATCTCTAGCTGTTTTTTTTTTTTTAATACTATATCTCTAATAAAAAACTGCAAACTATGCAGGGAGTTCCCATTGTGGCTCGCTGGGTTAAGAAACCAATGGTATCCACAAGGATGCAGGTTCAATCCCTGGCCTTGCTCAGTGGGTTTAAAGAGCTGGCATTTCCACAAGCTGCCATGTAGGTCACAGATGTGGCTTGGATCTGGTGTTGCTGTACCTGTGGCGTAGACTGGCAGCTGCAGCTCCAGTTCACCTCCTAGCCTGGGAACATCCATATGCTGCACGGGTGGCCTTGAAAAGAAAGAGACAAATAAACAAACAAAAAGCAAAATCTGAATACTTTCCATACTGTCCATATGGTCCAAAGACAAATATTAATTTTGCTTAGAAAAACTGAGTATAGTTGGCAAAGGCTGTGGTCCATGCATTGGTATATGGGTAAACTAGTAAAGTAATAACATGTATGGGTAACTCATAAATTTAATATTATCTACTCAGGAGATTTATGGTCTGCTTTCTCTCTTTTGTCCATTCTAAGTTTACATTCTATCAGAGCTTGCACAGGAATAAATTCTCTCAAATTCACCATAGCCTTCTCTAGTGTATTTGTAGAGTTGTGTTTTTTTGCTGCTATAAATTATCCTTTAATACTATGTTTTTTGTTTTCCACAAACTAAATTTTAAATGTGTTCTTAGTACAGTGGATGGACTTTTGAGAGAAAGAATAGTAAACACCTAATTTTTTCAAAACTAGAAACTTTTCACATATGAATGTTATTGTGTTCTTTTCCTTAAACACTTGGGAAATGACATTTTATAGCAAATAACTCTCATAGAACTAGTCACAAAACTATATTGGTCTTTATAAGCCAATACTAGACAAACAACATAATAGTTCAATGTAAAAGTTTATAAAAAATTTATAAATTAGAAACCAGGATGGCCCATAAGTATAGAGAAAGTACTCCAAATATCCAGGATTTATGTAAGCTAAAACACTAGTAGTTAAATTTATTATTTTATTCAGAATAAAATTTTGACCAGTTACAGCATTTTGAGGAAAATATAGAGGAAAGGGAACTCAAATGCGCTGCCAGCGAAAGTGTAACTTGTTACAAACAACAACAACAAAAAGATGCTTACATGGCTGGAGTTTTCATACATTTTCAAAATATATTTTTCAAGGCATTACATTTTAATTGAAAAAAGAATACTGACAGTGCTAGGTTTGATCAATATCCTAAACTGCAGTGAGCAATAACTTTGGAGTTACTTTATACAAAAAAAATCTACAAAAAAATGACCTATTAAATTTTAAACAAAAGAAACTGTGTAACAAAGGCAAGAACATGACAAAAATTATTACACCATGAAAAAGGCATTTCATTAGACATGATATTTATGTAAGAAATTACTGAGAGACAAAGTTGAAAATACTATGCAAAAGATCATTGAAAACTGATTCATATAATTGATATAAATAACTCATAAAACTAAATTAGAATTTGAAAAAGTCATTATACCAAACTTTCAGCAAATTATATTAATTACCAATAAACACCTAGAAATGTCAACCCAATAGTGAAAGCAATGAAAAATAAATCTCTATAATATCATTTTAATCTGTAGAATTAGCAAATATCTTGAAAAATGATGGTAATGTTTAAATTATGAATGTAGTTAAGTGATGGTGTCTTCTTTCATATCTGATGGGAATGTAAATTGATGTATACTTTCTAATTTAATGTTGAATTTATATATTCATACCAGGAGGAAACCTAGAAATGTTCATAAGGATTTTAGTAATAAAGATCTTAAAAGAATGTAATATAAAATTGTAACAATTAAGAAGCAACTTTGACATTTAATCACAAGTCATTACTTTAACCACAAGTCAGACAATTTCATGCCATATTATTTAACAATTAAATTGATTGTTAAAACAGCAAAGTATAACAACCCTAAAACAAGTTTATAAAAAGTAACTATACAGCTTGATCTGTTGCATATTAATTCTTTTCTTTTGGTTTTATTGAGATATAATCAACTAACAGCACTCTATGTTTAAGGTGTACAACATAATGCTTTAACTTGCGTCATTAAATGACTACCCCAGTAATGTTTTTGTTTTTTTTTTCCCACTGTACAGCAAGGGGGTCAGGTTATCCTTACATGTATACATTGCAATTACAGTTTTTTCCCCCACCCTTTCTTCTGTTGCAACATGAGTATCTAGACATAGTTCTCAATGCTATTCAGCAGGATCTCCTTGTAAATCTATTCTAAGTTGTGTCTGATAAGCCCAAACTCCCGATCCCTCCCACTCCCTCCCCCTCCCATCAGGCAGCCACAAGTCTCTTCTCCAAGTCCATGATTTTCTTTTCTGAGGAGATGTTCATTTGTGCTGGATATTAGATTCCAGTTATAAGTGATATCATATGGTATTTGTCTTTGTCTTTCTGGCTCATTTCACTCAGTATGAGAGTCTCTAGTTCCATCCATGTTGCTGCAAATGGCATTATGTCATTCTTTTTTATGGCTGAGTAGTATTCCATTGTGTATATATACCACCTCTTCCGAATCCAATCCTCTGTCGATGGACATTTAGGTTGTTTCCATGTCCTGGCTATTGTGACTAGTGCTGCAATGAACATGCGGGTGCATGTGTCTCTTTTAACCCCAGTAATGTTAATGAACATCCATCATTTCATATAGATAACAAAACTAAAGAAATTTTAAAAATACCTTTTTCCATGTGATAAGATTTCCTGGGATTTAGTCTCTTTTAATCTCACTTATCACATATGGCAGTATTAATTATATTAGCATGTTATACATTACAACTCTAGTACTTCTTTATTGTACAACTGAAGGTTTGTACCTTTGACTGACTTTGTCCCTCTGCCTACACTCCTGCCTCAGGAAACCATACATCTGATCCATTTTTCTGTGAGTTTTTTGTGTTTGTCTCCTTTTAAATAAAATCAACCTGCTGCTCTATGTTAGTTCCTTTTGCAGAATGTAACGATTCAATATTTCTGTGCATTTCAAAATGATCACCATGAGTCTAGTTATATGTCACCATACAGGATATTATATAATCATTGACTATAGTTTCCTCCATACTTTATGTTTCATACTCATTACTCATTTTGCTATTGGAAGTTGGTAACTTTTAATGTCCTTCACCTATTTCTCTCTTCCCCCCTTCACCCTCCCCTTTGGCATCCACCTATTTGTTCTCTGTATCTGTGACTGTTTCTCTTTTGTTGTTTATGTGTGTGTGTTTGTGTGTTATGTTTTATCTTTTCATCTTTTGATGGGCACTTAGATTTCTTCTGTATCTTGGCTATTGTGAATAATGTTGCAGTGTACGTAGGGATGCATATATCTTTTCTAATTAGTGTTTTCACTTTCTTCAAATAAATACCCAGGAGTGAAATTTCAGGATCATATGTAATTCCTTTCTTAATTTTTTGAGGAATCTCCATACCATTTTCCACAATGGCTGAACTTGTTTACATTCCTACCAACAGTGTCCAAGCATTCCCTTTTGTCCATATCCTGATCAACACTTGTTATTTTTTATCTTTTTAATAGTCATTCTGACAAGTGCAAGCTGATATCTCATTGTTGTTTGATATGTATTCCCCTGACGTTTAGTGATATTGAGAATCTTTTCATGTGCCTGTTGTCTTCTTTGGAAAAATGTCTATTCAGATCATCTGCCTGTTTTTAACAGGGTTGTTTGTATTTTTGAGGTTGAGTGTATAAATTTTTATATATTTTGGATATTAATCTGATATAGGATATATCATTTGCAAATGTATTCTCCATTCAGTAGGTGGAATTTTTGTTTTGTTGATAGTTTCCATCACTAAGAAATAGCTTTTTAGTTTTATATAGTCCCATGTATTTATTTTTGCTTTGATTTCCCTTTTATTTGGAATCAGATCCAAAAATTATTGCTCAGACTGACTTTAAAGAACATACTGCCTGGAAGTTTTATGGTTTCATATCTTTCATTTAAGTCTTTCATACATTTTTAGTTTATATATTGTGTGAGAAAGTGAGCTAGTTTGATTCTTTTGCATATAGCTGTCCAGTTTTCCTAACACTATTTATTGAAGCTGTCTTTTCTCCATTATATAAACTTTCCTCCTTGTCATTGATTATTTGCCCATGTAAGTGTTCCATGAATCTATATATATCTTTTCTGGCTCTCAATTTTGTTCCCTTAATCTATGTGTCTGTTTTTCTGCTTTGATTACTGTAGCTTTGTAGTACTGTTAGAAATTAGGGAGTGTGATTCCACCATCTTTGATCTTTCCCAAAACTGTTTTGACACTTTGCAGTCTTTCGTGCTTCCAGACAAGTCTTAGAATTACTTGTAATAGGTCTATAAAAATGCCATTGGTATTTTGATAAGGAATGCATTGAATATGTAGGTGGTCTTGAGTAGTACAATCATTTTTAACAAAATTAATTTTTCTGATCCATGACCACAGTGTGTCTTTTCATTTGTTTGTATCACCTCCAATTTCTTTCATCAGTATCTTATAGTTTTCTGAGTACAGGTCTTTTTCATCTTTAGTTATATTTATTCCTAGGTATTTTTATTTTGATGTGATTATGAGTGGGATTGTTTTCTTAATTTCTCTTTCTGATAGTTTATTGTTAGTATGTAGAAACCCAACAGATTTCTGTATAGTACCTTGTACCCTAAACTTTAGTAAATTGATCAATGAGATCTAGTAATTTTTGGTGGCATCTTTAGGATTTTCTAAGTATAGAATCATGCCATCTACAAACAGTGACAATTTTGCTTCTTCCTTTCCAATTTAAATTCCTTTTATTTATTTTTCTTTTCTTATTGCTGTGGCTAGCATTTCCAATACTATGCTGAAGAAAAGTGGTGAGAAAGGGCATTTTTCTCTTGTTCCCGATCTTAGAGGAAATTCTTTCCACTTTTCACTATTGAGAAAGATGTTAGCTATGGGCTTATCATAAACGCCCTGTATTATTTTGAAGCATATTCAATCTGTACTCACTTTGTTTTCATCATAAATGGATGTCAAATTTTGTCAAAAGCTCCTTTTACTGATGATCATATAATTTTTACTATTCAGTTTGTTATGTGGTATATCACATTGATTTGTGGATATTTATTGAGCCAACCTTGAATCTGTGGGATAAACCCCACTTCGTCATGTTGTTTGATCCTTTTATTATATTTTTTGGAATTGGTTTGCTGATATTTTTTGAGGATTTTTGCATCTATTTTCATCAGTGATAGAGATCTGCCATTTTCTTCTTTTGGTGATATCTTTGTGGTGGTTTTGATATCAGAGTGAATCTGGCCTCGCAGAATGAGTTCAGAAGTATTCTCTGAAATTTTTTGGAATAGTTTGTGAAGGATAGGTATGTTTTCAAGTGTTTGGTGGAATTCACCTGTGAAACTCTCTGGTCCCAGACTTTCGTTTCTTGGGAGTTTTTCTTTTTTTTATATTACTGATTCAATGTCATTACTGGTAATTGGTCTATTCATATTTTCATTTTTCCTGATTTAGTCTTGGGGATTGTACATTTCTAGTAGTTTCTCCATTTTTTCCAGGTTGTCAATCTTATCAAAATATAATTGTTCATAATAATCTCTTATAATCCTTTGTATTTCTTTGGTGTGGGTTGTAACTTCTTTTTTATTTCTCATTTCCTTGATTTGGGCTCTCTCTCTTTTATTTGTTTTAAGTCTGTCTAAAGGTTTATCAATTTGGTTATCATTTAAAAGAACCAGTTCGTAGTTTCACTGATCTTTTCTCTGGTTGTTTTGGTCTTTATTTCACTGATTTCTGCACTGATCTTTATGATTTCTTTCGTTATACTGACTGGGTTTTGTTTGTTCTTCTTTTTTTAGTTCCCTTAAGTGTAAGATTAGGTTGTTTGTATGAGATTTTTCTTGTTTCCTGAAGTAGGCATGGATCACCGTAAACTTACCTCTTAGAATTGCCCCTACTGTGTCTCATAGATGTTGGCTTGTTGTGTTCTCATTTTCATTTGTCTCTCTCTTTTTTTTTGGTATAGAATACTTTTTCTTTCCCCTCATTTTCAGACTGTGTGTTACTTTAGATTCAATGTGAGTCTTTTGTAGGCAGCTTATATATGGTCTTATTTTTGTATCCATTCAGCCACTCTGTGTTTTTATAGGAGCATTTAGTCCATTTGCAATTATAGTTATTTTTGACAGGGATGTACTTATGCACATTTTGTTACTTGTTTTGATAGTTCTTTTTGTTCCTCTTTTCTTTCTTTGCTCTCTTCCCTTGTGATTTGACATCTTTAATGTTATGTTTGAATTCCTTTATCTTTTTTGTATATGTATTTTTTATACATTTTTTGGTTTGTTGTTACCATGAGGTTTAACACATTAAAATAAAAATAGACTAGCTACTAGTTGGTGGGGCCAGGTCTTTAGGTAGCTGGCTACATAGCCCCAGGTTTAGTGCTGTCCCACTGCTGGGTAAAGGTAGGTCCCAGTGTGGCTGGTTGGAATTGGGGCCCTAGATCTAATGTTGCCCAGCTGGCAGGCAGACAGTTTCCTGACTGGGATGGCTGTAGGGTCTGGGTTGTTTCAAAGCTGATGTTGGCCTGCTCGTAAGTGGTACCAAATACTAGGTTGCATGGCTGTGGGACCCAAGGTCTCTTGGAGCTGATGTCTGCCTATTGGTGGATGGGTTTGGGGCCTAGGGGGATTGTGGCTGGATTCAATCTCCTGGTGGGCAAGGCCAGTGCCAAGGGATCACAGACTATTGTCTGCCAGAAAGCAAAGCCGGATCCTGAGGTCTCTGGCTTCAGGGTCTGAGGTTCCTAGAGTTGATGTTGAACCACTGGTATGCAGGGCTGTGTCCGTATAGCTGGCTTATGCACTATTTAATAAAATAATGAAGGAATGGTGATCAGTCAAACACTCTTACGTGATGTGAGAGCTAAAAATACCTTAGAACAATATAGCTCTATCTTAAACTGTAAATATCAATTTTGTTCTTCAGAGACAATGATAAAGTTTTATTGATTTTTTTTTTTTGCACTGTACCAAATCTATTATTCCTTTAGTCCTGTAGCCTTGTCATTACATTTCAGAGTATTATCTCCCATATTTGCAATTACATTATCTTCTTAACCGGGCTCCTGCTTATGTGTTTTGAGTCATGCTTTAGTGCTGGCAGTATAGCACTGCCATAAGATCATGAGATAACCCTGCTAAATAAAATCCTAGTTACTCTGTCTTGTATTCAAGATCATAATCTGTAATATCTAGATCATATATATATATGTGTGTGTGTGTATATATATGTGTGAGTATATATATATATATATATAAAATATTCTTAAAAATTCTCTAGCTTTAGCAAAACAGGTTAAATATCTATAATAGTCTTTAAGTACATATTAGATAATCAATCATCCTGTTTTATTTTTCTTATCTTAAAATGTTAGTTGATTGCATTTTGCATTTCATTTGACAAGAGACACCCTTACAATATCCCTACTCAATCCCCACACTTATCATACACATGCTTCTACATTTTTTGGCAGAATTTATGACTTCTTCTTAGCCCCATTCTAATCTTGTCCCCTTGATCAACATATAGTAAAGTGGACTATTTTTATCCTAAATCCTTGCGTGTATCTTAGACATTGCTCTAACCCTCTTTATGCCACTTTTAGTTAGATAGGTTTCTTTCTACTCTACTAGATCAAGGTCTGTGGAAAAGATAATGACAGTATTTTTCATCTCCTCAAACCTACATACTAATTATGTGACCCACTAAAGGAGGCACTGTTAAAACATGTAAAAGAGAACAAAGCCAGAAATAACAAATATAAATTGAGAGGAATGGGGCATTAGTAAACCTTTTGAGTGAGGCCATTTGCCTGATAAATTATTTTGTATGTTTTAGAGTTCATGAATATGAAAATCATTCAGATTATAATTAATAAAAAAGTACATATAATTACCATTCTTCTCCCATCCTGATGTACATTTCTACCAATATCACTTTCCTTGTTTATTTTAGAAATGATTTATATATAATAATAGTAACAAACAACAACAGTGAACTAATAACATAGTTAAGCATCGAAAATTGGTAAAATGTCTTCCCAAAGTTCCTAATAATCAAATATCCAGAGAAATATCCAGTTATCTTTATGGAAATACCTCTAATCAGTATAATATGATATAAAATGAATATACCTGCTATAAAATGAATGCAAGTACATATAAACAGAAGAGTGAATTAAGAGGTATTTAGAATTGATTGCTAGCGGAAGCATCATCAGTAAGTGTGAAGAATAGGAATGAGTCCAAAGATATAACTAACATGTTACAGATGTAGAATTTTGGCTTTGTTTGGTTGATTTTGTTTGGTTGGTTGTTTGCTGTATGCCTCCACATGTATGGTAATTTTTTAAGACTTTGGCATTGTAATGATGTAGCCACCAGAGCACAGTACAACTGAATAGCTTCAAGTTTTCTGAAGCCAATTTCATTTCAAGATGAAGGACTAATGTGAAGCGGAAACAGGAAGCTATAGTAGTTTTGGAACCTGCATATTTGTATCAGCAAAGTCACCTAACTACTCACAAAACAATGTTTGTTAAACTGAATTTAAATAGAAGTGTAAAATTTCAACATTTCTTAAAAGGTTTCTGAAAATCATTCAAGCTTAGTTTATGAGTTCCAACACCATTTTGTCATATATCTATGCAGTTATCAATTGTTCATTAGAATATGTGAGGAAGATGAAATTGTTACATAAAAAAGAATTATAATCTAATCTGGACTATTAAAATGCTTATATCATTAATCCAGTCATATATAAACTATTATTTTGAAAAATTGTGCTCATTGTTTTCATCATGAATAGCTTTAGGAAAACTTCCTAGGAGTTCCCAATGTGGCTCAGTAGATAAAGAGCCTGACTAGTATCCATGAGGACGTTTGTTCAATCCCTGGCCTTGCTCACTGGGTTAAAGATCTGGTGATGCTTCACGCTGCAGCATAGGTCACAAATACACCTTGGATCTGGCATCACTATGGCTATGGCAGCAGCTCTGGCTCTGATTTGACCCCTAGCCTGGGAACTTCCCTATGGCACAGGTGCAGCCCTAAAAAGACAAAAGACAAAGAACATTACTAAATTATCCCATAATTTCATTATTACATTGTAATTTATTTTTTAGGAAAATTAAAATTGCTTTCCTGTAGAAGTTTAGATATTAGGGCAACTTAAAACATAGTGAATACAAAGCCTCATTCTGTAGAAAATTGGGGATTTTTTCCTACAGTCATAAAGATTAAGGAAAAACTCAGTTATGTTCTGAATATTAGCTCTGTCTCCCACTGGATGAGTGATACGTGTCTTGATAAGAAAACAAATAAAATTTTTCTCTGAGTAATCTTCCCATTAAATTAAGTAAAATGGTATAAATCAAAAGTCTACCAGAAAATATTATTTTGCCACATATTGGATGGAAATATTTTCTTTGAGAAAATACCATGGCTAGGGATTCAACTTTGTTACTGAAGTCACTTGAATATGAATAATCCACTTAGATTATACTCCTCTCTTTTCTCCCTAGCAGAATTCTAATCAATTGCCAAACCAAGATTTTCATACTTCCAAAAATGTAGGTCAAAGTGAACAAGAAAGACAGTGTTTTAATTAACGTATTTTTAAGAAAATAATTTTATAATTGTCCTTAGCGTCATTAGTACATAACTAGTCCAGACCTCATTTATTATCAACTTGCCAACAAATGAAGAAATTCATCTGTTTCCATTCACTAAATAAAATTTATTTCTAAATTCCATTTTAAATGTGAAGAAATGTAACCAGAGTAAAACAGGTATTAGAATCACATTTTAAGAATTGAATTAAACCCCCTACAAATTAATTAAATTACACAGTCATTTGTGTGTTGTATCATTTTGCCTCATTAAAAAGATGAATACATGTAGAAGCATAATAGTTGTCCATAGAATTAACAGATCTCCTGTGCGTCATATATTCACAGTGTCCCTTAGTGTTGAATTTGCATTTAGAAAAGTAAGCCAAGATGTGAAAAATCACATGTAGGCAAAGAGCTCTCTATAGACACAGATATCTGAAGAGGTGCCTATGTATCATCCCTTTTGGCAAGTACATGAACTATTTTATGCTGAAATGCAGCATAACTATCTTTAATTTTCAATGGGAGTATGGTACATGCATAAGTGGTGTATATTATTGAAACCTCTCTTCTACTGAAAGATAAAACATTTTAGGCATAATTCAGCAGGTGCATTAGATAGACACTGCACTCATTCCCGCCTTTCAGGTCACTAGTCACCAATTAACCACATTTGTCATGCTGAAATATAACTAGCTTCAGAAGTATTATCCATCTTCTGCTTTTAAGTCCACTCCCCCAACACAGAGTTGTACTACAGTTTTGTGTAATAAAGTATCTGATCTCAGCTTACTAAAATGCTGAGCATTTTTCCAAAGGGTAAAACAACTGTACAACTAAGCAAAAATATAGACAATTTATAGGCCAATTTATTCAATACAAAATAAAAATAATTAGATTTCAGAATTTGTTTACACATTAAGCAACTATTGTAACTATATTAAGGAACTTAAGAAAAACAACAACAACAAAAACCCACTTATGTAGTGTTGCCATCAACATCTGGAGAGAATTGTTCTCAAGGGACACATTATGTTTGTAAACCAAAAATGTATTGAATCCTCAAAGTTGCACTTGGTGGCACTTTTGGTACTATCCAAAGCAAGTTGAAAATACTTTTTTTTTGTCCTCAGAATTTTTCATTTCCAGACAGATTTTGTTATGAATCTCAATATGCTAAAAAAGAGTTGAGGAAAAAGCCATCACATAATAATTCACATTTGGAATAAGAAATGGTAATTTCCTTACAATGTAGGAGTTTTCTCTTTAGCATTATCAGGGAACTAAAATATCTTTCTTAAAATTAGATTGATCTGAGGTGAGAAGATAAACTTGATAATTATTTCATGGTTTAAGAAGAAACTTTTAGGCATAGGATGAGGCATAAAAGACATCTTGTGGGCAAAAATCACATAACCTGTTAAATATATGTAAATAAAAAAGTTACCTTGAAGTATGGGCCTTGGAAAAGGAAGTAAAACTTTCCAGAACAAAAATTCTTAAAATAGGAAATGTTTAAATAGGAAATCTTTCTTATGAATTGTGTCCCTGGAACCAGTGTTGAAACTGAAAGAGAGGAGTTCCCTTTGTGGCCCAGTGGAAACGAATCTGACTGTTATCCATGAGGATTCAGGTTCAATCCCTGGCCTCATTCAGAAGGCTAAGGATCCGACATTGTGGTGAGCTCTGGTGTAAGTTGCAGACATGGCTTGGATCTGGCATTGCTGAGGCTGTGGTGGTGCAGCCACAGCTCCAATTCGACAAGTGGGAACCTCCATATGCCATGGGTGCAGCCCTGACAGGACAAAGAAAAGAAGAAAGAAAGAAAGAGAGAGAGAGAGGGAGAGAGAGAGAGAGAGAGAGAGGAAGGAAGGAAGGAAGGAAGGAAGGAAGGAGGGAAGGAAGAAGGAAGGAAGGAAGGAGGGAAGGAAGAAGGAAGGAAGGAAGGAGGGAAGGAAGAAGGAAGGAAAGAAAAGAAAAGAATGAAAGTAATTGCATGATTACATAATTAGATCCACGACAGCCCCTTTGTACTGCCTACTTTGCAGTACAGACCTTTGGAATCACAACAGGGATATAACAGAATGTCAGCTGTTATGCAATTCAAACCTTGTAAAAGAATAGAATGATGAATTATGGGAGATCCAGGGATGTAATATACCTATTAGATGCAATAATAACAATTCATTTAACTCAATTCTTTTCTAGTCTTGAGGCAAAAATAATCATTTTCCCACCTAGAATTTGAAATTCAAATTTTAGTAAATCTTAACATAATAGCCAATCATCTCAAGTAATTTTCCGTTTTATAAAGAAGGGTGACTTGGGTAAGAGAGATTTTGGAAGGAATTTTATTTGGGCTCCATTCTCAAAAGCCACAACTATATGGGTAAGGGCTGTAAGATGGCACAGTGAATGTTAAGTGTCTGCTCTGCACCACTGTATCAAAGGAATAGGGTAACTTACTCAGATCTGTGGCAACCAGCTTGATTTTTCCAATGAAATATCAGCCCTCAGACTATCCTTCTAGTAATTGTAAGGGACTATAAATAAATACACACATAATGATAAATACTGCTAATGAAGCACTCTGGAATACCTATGACACACAAAAAAATCACTACAGTGAGTGTTGTTCATTGAGCTTTAAAAATAGTTGATAGAACTAGCTGTAAAATGTTTTATGAATAAAAACCATATCACTCCTGACCCCATGTAAATAAATTTGCATCCTGATTTCCTTCCTAATTCCACATAAACAAATTTAATTGGCACCCAGGTTAAATTTTTGTTAAATATGACCTTTATTCTCATTACTTGAATAAAATCTAAATACACAATTTAGAAACCAAGAAATGATTGCCAGATTATCTTTCAAAAGCCACAGAAAATGAGTATAATTTAAAACAACTTCCTACGACTGAATTAATTAAAATAACATGGATCCATGTTATTTGTTTTATTTAGAAATCTAATCTCTTTGTGTAATTCAGAGAAATGGTTGTATAGATTAATCACCAATGAGAGTAACATTTGTTACATTCAAAAAGTGAGATCAGCACATATATACACCATCCAAAACTCAAGGGACCATATGTTTTGATTTGCTTAGGACAGTTTTCAGGTTATGAGAAAAACGATTATTTTCATCGTTCTCAAAAGTGTTCTGGTTTGGATGACAAATTATATGGTCTCCTAATTTGCAGTGCTTAATAGAGGTAACACTTTTCTGTCTATAACATGCATTGGATATTACTGGCAGATGTAACAAATATGAATCAAAGAAAAGTTATTTGTCATTAAGTAAATCAAGTCAATTCATATGCTTTTATGTTGTAAATTGTTGCCTCACTAATTTTCTCAGGAAAAATATTTCCTATTTTTATCAACTTATTATTTTATTCAAATACTTTTTTAAAAATCCACATAATCCTAATATACAGAATAATAGAGTTAACTTGAGGGCTAAGTTGGATAAAGACAGACAATAGCCCCAGAAAATCTGCCTTAGAGGTTTGGGAGCACTGTTAAACATGTTTCGTCCTGGGGTGTTTAAAAGAACCTTGCAACTCTCAAGCCCTCATTTGAATTTCAGTGTGCCCCTATATCCTAAGCTCAGAGTTATTTCTTTCAGATTGCTTATGGCAGAAGTCCAGACTCATATAGCTGTGGATTTTCCTCACATCAAATCTGAGAAGATGGCTGTAGCTTGTATTTGCATTTCTCCTGAGGTCTGCCACCACATCTCCACAGAAAATAGAGGTAATGACTAAGGATTTGGCACATTTCATAAAAACCCAGTAAGGAAATGACAGTGCCCAAATTACTCATGGAGAGTAATTCTGATATGACTACCTTTCAGACTGCATCACAGATCTAAATATAGTTTAAACCTTTCTATTTAAGTATGATAAATTGTTAAACTCTGATTTGCAATTTAAGTGCAACTCAAGGAAAAAGTATGAGGCAATACTTAACTTGATCGTAAACCATCATAAAGTGCTGAGTCACACATTGTTCCATTTAACATTTGTCAGAAATGTCCTCTCTATATTTGTACTCTGAATTTTGCCTACCTAGAGGTAAATAATTAAGTTGCCCAGCTTCTTACATTATGAAGAGGGCTTGGTGGTTCAAGGAATATTTGATGAAAATCACAATAAAAGTGATCGATATTCAAAATAATAAAACCAATGTTAATTGTGGAACAGAAATGGGTCAAAACACAAAAAGGCAGGCAGAAATTAAGCAAATAGGTGAATCACATAGAATCAAAGAGATTAGAAAATATTAAAAGAAAGACAAATTGCAAAGTATGGTTTTTAAAAAAGGTCAGTAACTAGGATGACTTTAGGCTTATTTGGTCTATTTTCAATCCTTAAGGGAAGGGAGGGGAGGTAATGAATGAGTTAATGTCAGTATTCAAGAAGCTTATTTAATACCAATATGGGTATTGTTCATAATTCTTCATGGATTTATAGGAATTAATCTCTTATATGTGTACAAGTAATGACTTATAGTCTTTGAACTTGTGCTTCTTTTACTTTCTTCATAATATTTTTAAAACTCTCTAGAAAGGGTGAAATAAAAGATGCTAATAGAGTAGATATTGGATATAATAAGTAAATAAGTAATAATATTTTCAGGTTTGGATAAAGAAAATGTGGAAAAAGAAGGACTTTTGCAGAAAAAAATGAGCAACATGCTCTGGGCAAAGTTTTGTTTTACATGTCAGGAAGTTATCCAATTATAAATCTCCTAAGTAACAAAAAAAATAGAAGAATTTCTGGTGCAAGAAACATTGAAGTGTACAGTATAGCATATGCAGCCAAGATGCTATTATGTTACCTGACATAGACTTTTAGAAAAATTTGAGTGGCTAATGAGAATTTTAAAAGGCAAAACTGTCAGAAAGAATTCATCAGTCTCTCTGCATTTGTTTAAAAATATACACTTTGTCATTTTTTTCCATACAATATTGACAAGCTGTAGAAAATAATTGGAAAGCCTAACATAAATTTTATTCTGCAGGAAATGCTTTGCTTTTCAGCAGTTTTAGGTGTTCCTCTGTATGGTGGTGTATCTATGCACAACTTTCTTTGGTTCTACTTGCTTGGGCTTTGCTGGATATTTTAGGTTTTTAGGTTGATATTTTACATCAAGTTAGAGACTTTTTAGCCATATTTATCCACAGAATTTTGTGTCCTGTTATCTTTCATCTCTTCTGCCAGAATTCTAATTATTACAAACATTAAGTTGCTTGATATTATCTCACAGATTATTGAGTTTTTGTTCAATGTTTTAACCTTGTAGGTTGAAGTAATATTAGGCTTATAAGCATGTTTTCAAAATAGTATAGGGAATTCCTATATGCTCTTTATATACCTTCTCATTATAGTTACAACACCATAATGCAATAATCAAAACCAGGGAATTAAGATTGTGTAATACTGTTAACTAAACTACAGACATTATTAGAATTTCACCAGGTTTTTCCTCTTTAAAGTCATTTGTGTGTGTGTGTGAATGAATAAATTTTTATTGTTTTAAGCCACCAAATTTATGCAAATTTCCAGCAACCCTAGGAAATGAACCCACATGGGCTTTGTGTCATTTAATTCTCATTCCCTATGAGGTACGATGTACAAGTGAAGAAATCAAGGTTCAGGGCAGTTACAGGACTCACATGAGCACATAATTAGTGGATAGTTGAGATGGCTTTGAACCTGGGTGATCACCCTCTTACAGCTACCACTGGCCACTAAAAAGCCCTCCCACGCCTCCCTCTGCCTCCAGCGGGGTCTCCCAATGCACTTTAGTTACCACTCTCTGTGCTGTGGTTAACACTGTTTTCAAGGAAGAACGGGTGGGATTTCTTTTAGGAAAAATCTTATCTTTGGGCTTGTCTCCCTCCTGAGTACTCCAGCTCACAACGTGGAGATTTACTGTGTTGAGCTATGAGCTGGCTTTACATTTCTCTTACACTCTCCAAATAAGAGTAAAGTCATTTTTGTTTGTGTGTTTTAGAATCCAAACCAGGATCCCACATTACATTTAATTGTTTTGTCTCCTTAACCTTTGATAACTTGCCCGTTCTTTCCCATCTTCATAATCTTCACACTTTTGAAGAATTCTGGTCTGTTATTTTATAGATTGTCTTTCCGTCAGGGTTAGTCGATGTTTTGTAATGATTTTATGCATTTAGGGCAAGAATATCACATAAATTTATGTCCTCTCAGTACATTATATCATGGGTTACCTGATGTTGATATGTTTTTTAACTGATGATGTTAATCTTGATAACTTGGTTAAGGTGGAGTTTATTGGGTTTCTCCATTATAAAGTCACTCTTCTTTCTTTTTTTTTCCTTTCTTTTTGTAATCAGTAAACACCTTGAGGAAGATACTTTGAGACTGTTAATATCCTGTTTCTCTTCAAGGCTTTGCCTTCTGAATTTTTTGGTGAATCATGCCTGCATCAGTTATTTCTATGGTGTTTGTTTAGTTGTGATTGTATGTTTCATTCCTTTTACATTTATAAATCGGAATTCTTATGTCTTAAGAGCTGTCTCTCTTCTTTCCACACACCCCCCATAAAAGCACACATATGTGTCATTGTATAAGCATACTGGCTTTTAAATCAGTATGAGCACATTAATTTTTATTGTGTTCTGTGGATATAATTCAAACTTTTTTTCTGTTGTTGATTTTTAAATTGTTCCAGCTTTGGCTATTAAGAGCTCCTTTTGGTTGGCTGCTTTTTGTCTTTTAACATGCCCACATTCATTTCTGAGAATTTGATTATTATGTGACATCAGAAGTTGTTCCAGACCCCTCATATTTCCCTTTAATTGGAAAATGGTGTTTCAAAACCTAATTCTTGACCCTGTGTGCTTATTACTACATAGATGTCGTTGCATCTAGATGCCTACTCTCAGTGGGCAACTATGAAACATATGTATGTATGCCAAACCATTTTTATGCAGGCATGCTTTTATTTCTCCATCTGTGTGTGTGTGTCTGTGTGCGTATATATGGATAAGTAATATATATATAACCATGAGTTTATATTGTGATGTCTCTGACTCCAACCCAAATTTCATTCTTCTCTTTTCATTATTTGTAACTTCTTTCTTTAACATGAAAACCTAACTCTCAATATATACCATATCTTCATTTGTTTAATCCTAGTATGTATATAGAGTGGCCAACCATATCCCTATGTAAAACAGATTTATTAACTAGAGTATGATTTATGTACAGTTATTTTTGGTTTTAGCTTTAGATTACTTTGTTATATTCCTCATCTTGTTTGGTATGGTTATGTTCTTCATTCGCAGTATAAATAGGTTTATTTGTTATTGCTTCTATTCCATCTTGGATTCCTCTAAATCCTGGTTGATTCTATACATACAGATAGGTAGCTATGTATGTTTGTGTGTATATATGTAAGATATTACTATGGTTTTAAAAGTCAAAGCCATACAAAAAGTCAGGCCCAGGACGAGAGTGAAGTATGCCAGGCACCTAGAAGGCAAAAACACCAAATATGTGCCTAGATATATTTTTTTAATATATATAACTGTATGGTATACATGTAAAATAATATATTCAAACACTCTTCTAAGTATGGACATTTAGAATTTTTCCCAACATGTGGAGTTCCCATCGTGGCTCAACAGAAACAAATCTGATTAGCATCCATGACGATGGAGGCTTGATCCCTGGCCTCACTCAGCAGTAAGATCCAGTGTTGTCGTGAGCTGTGGCGTAAGTCACAGATGCAGATCAGATCTGGCATTGCTGTGGCTGTGGTGTAGGCCAGCGGCTACAGCTCCGATTTGACCCCTAGCCTGGGAACCTCCATGTGCTGCAGGTGCATCCCTAAAATTGAAGAAGACAAAAATGGAATTTTTCCAAAATTTGGCTATTACAGTGTTGAAATGGATAATCTTATGCATATGTATTTTCATATTGTGCGATGTGTATATTTAAGTAGATTCCTAGAAAATACATTTTTAGAACAGGTTAATGTGCACATAGTTTCTGAGATATTGTCAAATTCTCTTTCAGGTTTTTCTACTAATTTGTATACCCACCAACACTATTTGAGTACTTGTTTTTCGACAGCTTTACACAGAATATGGTGTTATATATTGTTTTGCTAGTTGGCTACATAGGAAATGGAAACTACTGTTGTTTTAATTTACATTTATTAGTTAAGGGTAATTTTGAATGTTTCTTCACATATTTGAGGACCATTTTTATATCTTTTTTTCTATAATGACTCTTTGTGTATTTTTTACATTTTCTATTATTGTTTTTTTGTCCTTTCTCCATTTTTAAGAATACTCTAAGTATTAGGAAAATTAGCTCTTTGTAGTATTTTCTCCCAGTTCATCAGCTATTTTTGACATTCTATAGCATTTTCTTGTTATTTAATATTGCTTTTTAAATAAATGTTTGCTTTTGTCAAAGATATTTTCTGCATTTGTAGAGAAAATTACAATTTTCTTCAGGTCTGTTAATGTCTTATATGAAAGGGAGCTATGCTCAGCACTTGGGGTGTAGTTGGGTCACTTTGCTAAACAACAGAAATTGAAGAAACATTGAAAATTAACTGTATTTTAATTTTTTAAAATGTGCTTATATGAGATTAATAGACTTTCTAATGGTGAGCCAAGTTTGCATTTGTGTGCTAGATCCCACCTGTTAATCATGTATTATTTTCTCAAAGTGGTGTTAGATTTTCTTTGCTAATATTTTATTTGGTATTTTTACAATGATACTCATAAACCATGTTAATCTGTATTTTTGTTGTTGTTGTTATGTTGACTTTACCTAATTTTGGTGTCAGTGTTTCATTTTCTTAAAAAAAAGGTATTAGGAAGTTTTCTTTAGGCGCTCAGAAATTATTTATAGAGCATTGAGAATATCTAGTCTTTGAAGATTTGCTGGAGTTGCATGTGAAGTCATTAAATCCTGGGTGCTTTTGTTTAGGTAGTTTCTTTATTTCCTTTATTGTATTTTAAGCTTTCTAATATTATAAAATCATTGTTGGCAATCTGTATTTCCATAGGAAATTAACCACTTCATCTAGGTTTTCAAATTTATTTGCAGATAAATGTAGATATTGATGATTGTTTTTAAATTTCTTCTGATTTGATAGTATTTCCTTTTATTTATTTATTTAGTCTTTTTAAAGCCACACCTGCAACACATGGAAGTTCCCAGGCTAGGAGG
Source organism: Sus scrofa (assembly GCF_054392235.1). Lineage (NCBI taxonomy): Eukaryota > Metazoa > Chordata > Mammalia > Artiodactyla > Suidae > Sus > Sus scrofa. Next base: position 181,484,757 of record NC_139383.1, on the reverse strand, counting down.
TCAAATCAGAGCTGCAGCTGCCAGCCTATTCCACAGCCACAGCAACTCAGGATCCAAGCGGCATCCACAACCCCACCAAGTTCACAGCGGTGCTGGATCCTTAACTCACTGATCGAGGCCAGGGATTGAACCCACATCTTCATGGATACAAGTCAGGGTCTTCACCTGTTGAGCTACAATGGGAAGTCCTATTATTTTCTATTTGTATGTTTTCTAGTTTGTTTAAAAAAAAAAAAAAACTTGGCTAGTGATTTGCTTATTTGTAATTTTTTAAAAAAATAACATTTTGATATATAAATTATATCCATTTTTATTTAATGCATTTCTCTCTATTGGGGGGGTCTTTTAACTTTTTTAGGGCCATACCTGCAGCATATGGAGGTTCCCAGGCTAGGGGTCCAGTCAGAGCTGTAGCTGCCTGCCTATGCCACAGCCACAGCAACACTAGATCCGAGCCATGTCTGTGACCTACACCACAGCTCACTGCAATGCCAGATCCTTAACCCACTGAGCAAGGCCAGGGATCAAACCTGCAACCTCATGGTTCCTAATCATATTCATTTCCACTGTGTCACAATGGGAACTCCGCATTTCTATTTAATCATTATTTTTTTTTTTTTTTTTGCTCTCTAGCTTAATTTGTTACTCTTTTTCAGTTTTATGATCTGAGAATTTTACTTATATTTTTTTCTCATATTTATTGACAGAAAATTTTGGTGCAGTGAGGTATCTTCTAATCATTGTCTTTAAACACATCCCATAAACATATGTAATGTTTTTTTCTCATGTTTTTTAAAAGTTATGCAATTTTACATAGTATTTATCCTTTAACCAAAGATGTATTTAACTGAAAACAAATTTTAAGCTGTTGTTTTTATTTGTTAGTAATATTAATTTTATTGCAGTTAGATCAGAGAGTCTTATTTAAATATTTCTATATTATGAAAGATACTATTTTATTTGTAACCTAATAGATGATAAATTATTGGGCATATGCTATACACTTGAGGCAAATATTCTTTGTCATCAGGTGTAGAGTTCAATATTCATAAGCTATGCGCAGTCTTATTTATATTGTTTAGATCTATATTCTTACTCTTCTTGGGTACTTGATCTATCTTGTACTGAGAGTGGTATGGTAAAATCTCCAGTAATAAGTGTGTTTCTGTTTCTCTTTATATCGCCTATAATTTTGTTTCATAAATGCTATTGCTCTATTATGTAGGGCATAAACTGTCATAAGTGTTATATCTCCACGTTCAGTTGTGACTTTTATCATTATAGATCGTTCTCTGTTACAATCTTTGAGATTGAATTCTACTTTGATATCAGGCTAGCTACCTGTGCTGGGTTTTTTGTTTCCATTTTTCTGGAATACTTGCATTTTTAGCCTTGCGAAATAACTTTGTTGTAGCATCTCTTGTGTGTAGCAAATAGTTGAAACTCAATTTAAGCCAAACTGAAAATGATTTCCTTTAATAATTAGTCATATATTGATATGACTAATATATTTAGTCCCAAATATGACACATTTTACTGTTATTTTAATTTGGTTGTATTGCTTATGTTTCTTTCTTTACAAGATGTGTGCTTTTAGATACCAAATATATACATATGAATATTGTATTTGAAACATTTATATTTCCATTCTTTTGTATATCTTTGCACTTTTATAATTTCATATGTTGTTTGTTCCCTTTTTCCCACTTTAAAAAAAATTAACCTTTTAATATCAGTTTTATTTGGTACCATTTAACACTCATCTATTGGCTGGACATATTACTTATGTGGGCCATTACCTGCTTTGGTAAACAGAAGTTTGTTGGAAAACAGTCATGTCATTATTTATTGCTTATGGCTGATTTTGCATTGCATCTGTTTGAGTAGTTGCAACAAAGATTGTATGGTCTATAAAAGCCAAAATTATTAGATAATTTTGGTTCCTTTACCAAAAAAACTTTGCTGACTCTTGTCATGTCGCAATGACTCCTTTTTCCTTTACTTTTCTATTTCCAACAATTTTTAGTATTGTGTCTATTTCATTATAATTTATAGTATTCAGATATTAGCCTTTCAACCACATCCCCATCTTTGTTTTAATTGTAGTGGCAGAATTAGATCATTTAAAATGTTTATCATTAGCCCTTTTGCTTAAGTTTTCTCAATTACCATTTTGTTGAACGAAGCCCAATCCTTGGTAGATTCTTTTTTATTTAAATACAATGCTTTTATTATTTTCATCATACTTAGTTTGAAGATTTCTGTCAATTTTCTACTGTACAGCATGGTGAGCCAATTACACATACATGTATAGATTCTTTTTTCTCACATTATCTTGCTCCATCATAAGTGATTAGATATAGTGCCCAGTGCTACACAGCAAGACCTCATTGCTTATATATTCCAAAGGTAGATTCTTTACATTTCATGATACATTTTATACAGTAGAATTTTAATGTATTCAAATACCAGCTTTTTTTTTCTATCTATGCTTTTTATTTTGTCTAGGAAATTCTCCCAGTTTTCAAGATATGTGCCTATATTGTTTAAAACTTTACCTTTTAAGTGTGTGAACATTGTTTTTCATATGCAGATAAACCTTTTATTTTTTTGTTATTTCCCCATTACTTTTTTTTTTTTTTACTGTGTGACATGGTGACCCAATTACACATACATGTATAGATTCTTTTTTCTCACATTATCAGGCTCCATCATAAGTGACTAGACATAGTTCCCAGGGCTACACAGCAGGATCACATTGCTAAACCATTCCAAAGGCAATAGTTTGCATCTATTAACCCTAAGCTCCCAATGCATCACATCCCTTCCTCTTCCCCCTTGCCAACCACAAGTCTATTCTCCAAGTCCTTGGTTTTCTTTTCTGTGGAAAGGTTCATTTGTGCCATATATTAGATTCCAGGTATAAGTGATATCATATGGTATTTGTCTTTGTCTTTCTGATTTACTTCACTCAGTATGAGAGTCTAGTTCCATCCATGTTGCTGCAAATGGCATTATTTTGTTCTTTTTTAATGGCTGAGTAGTATTCCATCATGTATATATACCACATCTTCCTAGTCCAATCATTTGTAAATGGACATTTGGGTTGCTTCCATGTCTTGGCTATTGTGAATAGTGCTACAATGAACATGCAGGTGCATGTGTCTTTTTAAGGAAACTTTTGTCTGGGTATATGCCCAAGAGTGGGATTGCTGGGTCACATAGTAGTTCTATGTATGGTTTTCTAAGGTACCTCCATACTGTTCTCCATAGTGGTTGTACCAGCTTACATTTCCACTAACAGTGCAGAAGGGTTCCCTTTCCTCCACACCCCCTCCAGCATTTTTTATTTGTGGACTTATTAATGGTGGCCATTCCAACTGGTGTGAGGTAATATCTTGTGGTAATTTTGATTTGCTTTTCTCTAATAATCAGGGATGTTGAGCATTTCTTCATGTGCTTGTTGGCCATTTGTATATCTTCCTTGGAGAAATTCTATTCAAGACTTTTGCCCATTTTTCAATTGGGTTGTTGGCTTTTTTTGCTGTTGAGTTATATAAGTTGTTTCTATATTTTAGAGATTAGGCCCTTGGCAGTTGCATCATTTGAAACTGTTTTCTCCCATTCTTAAGTCTTTTTATTTTCTTTTTGGTTTCCTTTAGTGTGCAAAATCTTGTCCATTTGATTAGGTCCCATTGGTTTGTTTATGCTTTTATTACTGTTGCATTGGGAGACTGCCCTAAGAACACATTTGTAAGGTTGATGTCAGAGAATGTTTTTCCTATTCTCTTCTAGGAGTTTTATGGTGCCTTATTTTTTTTTCCCACTGTACAGCATGGGGATCAAGTTACTCACATGTATACATTTTTTGTCTTATATTTAAGTCTTTAGGCCATTTTGAGTTTATTTTTGGGCATGGTGTGAGGGTGTTTTCTAATTTCGTTGATTCACATGCAGCTGTCCAGGTTTTGCAGCAAGACTTGCTGAAAAGACTGTTTTTTTCCCATTTTATATTCTTGCCTCCTTTGTCAAAGATTAATTGACCATAATTGTCTGGGTTTATTTCTGGGTTCTGTATTCTGTTGCATTGGTCCATATGTCTGCTTTGGTACCAGTACCACATTATCTTGATGTCTGTGGTTTGTAATAGTGCCTGAAGTCTGGGAGAGTTATGGCTTCTGCTTGGTTTTTGTTCCTCAGGATTGCTTTGGTAATTCTGGGTCTTTTGTGGTTCCATATAAATTTTTGGCTTGTTTGTTCTAGTTCCGTAAAAAATGTCATGGGTAATTGGATAGGGATTGCATAGAATCTGTGGATTGCTTTGGGTAGTAGGCCATTTTTACAATATTAATTTTTCCAACCCAGGAACATGGAATATCTTTCCATTTCTTTACCTCTTCTTTAACTTCCTTGATTAATGTTTTATAGTTCTTGGGATATAACTCCTTTACCTCCTTGGTCAGGTGTATTCCCTGGTATTTGATTTTTGGGGGGTGCAATTTTAAAAGGTATTGTATTTTTATATTCCTTTTCTAATATTTCATTGTTAGTATACAGAGAAGTTACTGATTTCTGAATGTTAATCTTATACCCTGCTACTTTACTGAATTTATTGATCAGTTTGAATAGTTTTGGGGTTGAATCCTGGGGGTTTTCTATACAATTGTATCATGTCATCTGCATATAGTGACATTTTTCCCACTTGTCTTCCTATTTGGATGCCTTTTATTTCTTTTTTTTATCTTTTGCTGTGGCTAGGACTTCCAATACTATGTAGAATAACAGTGGTGAGAGTGGGCATCCTTGTCTTTTTCCAGATTTTAGCTGGAAGGCTTTCAGCTTTTCTCCATGGAGTATTATAATTTGCTATGTTTTTCATAAATGTCATTGATTATGTTAAGGTATGTTCCCTCTGTACCCACTTTGGTAAGAGTTTTTACCATAAATGGATGTTGGACTTCGTCAGATGTTTTTTCTGCGTTTATTGGGAAGATCATGTGGTTTTTGACTTTTCTTTTGTTAATGTGTTGTAAGATGTTGATTGATTTGTGTATTTCCATCCTTGTTCACCTGGGATGAATCCCACCTGGTTGTGGTGTATGATCTTTATATGTTGTTGGATTCAGTTGGCTAAATTTTTTTGAGAATATTTATGACTATATTCTTCATAGATATTCACCTGCAGTTTTCTTTTTCAGTGGTATCTTTGTATGGTTTTGGTATTAGGATGATGGTGGCCTTGAAGAATGCCTTGGGGAATGTTTCTTCTTCTTCAATCTTTGGAAAAGTTTAAGCAGGACGGGTATAAGTTCCTCTTTTATGTTTGGTAGAATTCACCTGTGAAGCCATCTGGTCCTGGACTTTTGTATGTCGGGAATGTTTTTCTTACATATTCAATTTCATTTCTAGTGATTGGTCTGCTTAGTTGATCTATTTCTTCTTGATTCAGTTTTGGCAGGCTGTAAGTCTCTACAAAGTTGTACATTCTTCTAAGTTGTCAAATTTTTCAGCATATAATTGTTAATAGTATTCTCTCATTTTTTTGTATTTCTGTAGTATCCATTGTGACTTCTCCTTTTTCATTTATTATTTTGTGTTTTTGAGTTTTTTCTCTCCTCTTCTTGGTGAGTCTAGCCAGAGGTTTGTCAATTTTGTTTACCTTTTCAAAGAACCAGCTCTTGGGGTTTTTTTAAATCTTTTTCTATGGACTTTTTAATCTCTATTTCCTCTTTGATCTTTATGATTTCCTTCCTTATGCTGACTTTAGGTTTTATTTGTTCTTCTTTTTCTAATTAATTTAGGTGGTGGGTTAAGTTGCAGATTTGAGATTTTTCTTCTTTTTTTGAGGAAGGCCTGTATTGCTATGCATTTCCCTCTGAGCACTGCTTTTGCTGCATCCCACAGATTTTGAGTGGTTGTGTCTTCATTATCATTTGTTTTGAGATATTATTTAATTTCCTTCTTGATTTCCTCATTGACCCATTTGTTTTTTTAGTAGCATATTTAGTCTCCATGTAATAAGTTTTTTCTCTTTTCTTTTCCTGTGGTTGATTTAGTTTCATGCCTTTGTGGTCAGAGAAGATACTTGAAATAATTTCTGTACTTTTACATTTGTTGAGGTTAGCTTTGTGCCCCAGACTGTGATTGATCCTTGATAATATTCCACGTGCACTTGAGAAGAATGTATATTCTGATTTTGGGGGATGTAATATCCTGAAATTGTTGATTACATCTTACTTTTAGAATGTGTCCTTTAGGATCTCTGTTGCCTTATTGATTTTCTGTCTAGAGGATCTGTCCATTGATGTGAGTTGGGTGTTAAAGTCTTCTACTATGATTGTATTCCCATCAATTTCTCCTTTTATGTCTGTTGGTGTTTGTTTTAGGTATCTGGGTGCTCCTATATTAGGGGCATATATATTGATAATTGTAATATCCTCTTCTTGAATGGATCCTTTAATCATTAAATAGTGTCCTTCTTTGTCTTTCTTTATGGCCTTCATTTTAAAGTCTATTTTGTCTGATATGAGTATCTCTTACTGGCTTTAGAATCCTCTCTTTAACTTTTGCCATTTTTATTATAACATGTCTTGGTGTGGGCTTTTTTGGGTTCAGCTTGTTTGGGGCCCTCTGCTTCCTGTATCTTGATATCAGTATGCTTTAGATTTGGAAAGTTTTCAGCCATAGTTTCTTGAAATATATTTTCAATCCCCTTTTCTTATTCTTTTCCTTCTGGAATTCCTATTATACGTAGATTGGCCTGCTTTATATTACCCCTCAGGTCTCTTATATTGCTTTCATGTTTTTTCATTTAGTTTTCTGTCTGCTGTCCTGATTGGGTGATTTCCACTATTTTATCTTACATGTCAGTAATTCATTCCTCTGCATTATTCATTCTGCTCTTTATTGCTTTAAGCTCAGTTTGTATCTCCACAAATGAATTTTCTAGTTTTTCTTGGCTCCTCCTTATATTTTCTAGTTCCTTTCTAAAGGAATCTACTTTACTGTTCATAGCTGCTCTGAATTACTTCAGTATTTTCACTATCTCCCTTTTGAACTCAATGTCTATCAGAGTGCAGAGGTCTGTTTCATTGTTGTCTGCTTTAGATGAATTCTCCTATTGCTTTAACTGGGAATGGTTTCTGAGCTCCTTCATCTTGCTTGTGTTTTTCTTTTTCTGTGAGTTTGGGGAAGCCAAACTGTAGTCTTGTAAGGCTCCTTCTATGCAAGAATACCCCTTTGTATTTTTTGGAGGAATACTATGTATTTTTGCTGTGGGAGTTTGAATATTTGCTGTCTCTTTCTTCAGTGTGAGCAGGCTGTTATCCCAGGATGCTCAGTGTGTTTTCAGGGAGACGGAGAAGGTGGGTAGGGCCAGCAGTCAGTGCCTGGTCATTGGGCTCTCAATAGCAGCAAGGAGCTGCAGAAAGGTAGCACAGGCTACTCCTAGTTGCAGGGCCCTGGGAATTGATAGCTCTAGGCAGATCTTCAAGGTGACCAGGGCATTTGGCAGTATCAGCAGCAGGGTGTGTGAGTTCCTAGGGGAGTGAGAGCAACAACAGCTTGTGTTTGATTGCAGTGGCCTCCTCTGAGGTGATTGGAATCACAGGTGGTGCCTCTTAAGGGACCTCTAGTGGGAGCAGTCCATTACCATCTCTAGAGTCAGTGATAACTGCAGTGGTTTGCCCCTGATATCTGTAGATAATGCATGAAGCAACCCATCTCACTTAGCCCACATAGGAGGTGCTCCTAGTTGCAGGTTCCTGGGAAGTGACAGAGATAAGGTGTGTGGGTACTGGCCAGAATGTTTGGCAGTGGAACCGGGGTGGGGGGTGTTCCCAGGGATGCAAGAGCCCCAACAGGTGGTGTTTGGTCACATTGCCCTCCTCTCTGGTGCCCTTATGGTGAATGGGGCTGCAAGTGAATTTTGTTCAGGTATCCCCAGTGGCGGTGGGCCATGCCCACCTCTGGAATCAGGGATAACTGTGGCAGTTTGCCCCCGCTGCCTGCAGACTACACAATAAACACCCTGTCCCATTTGGCCCGTGTAGAAGGTGCTGCCCCAGCTCCTCCTAGTTGTAAGGTCTTTTAAAGGGATAGTCACCAAGTGTCTGGGCACCTGGGCACCACCCAGAGCATTTGGCAGTGTCAGTTGCAGGGAGGGTGTGTTCCCAGGGAAGTGAGAGCAACAGTGTATGATGCTTGGTTGCAGTGCCCTCTTTTTTTCTTTTTTGCCAACCCCTGAGGTGATTGGGGTTGCAGGTGGAGCCCACTCACAGGCCTCCAGTGGTGGCAAGCCATGCCTCCCTCTGGCTCTGAGACAACCACCGCAATCCATCCCTGCCACCTGTAGGTCATGCAAGAGACAACACATTGCACTTAGCCCCATGATACCCTTAGCCCATAAAAGTGATGCCTGGTCATCGGTACCCTGCACAAGAAGCACCCAATCTCCCCTAAACAAGCAAGTGGCTTCTTTCTGCCTGAAGCCTGTGCCAGAACTGCCCCGCCCTCTGAGTCCCTGCGTGCATGTGCACACTCCAGTTCAGGGAGTTTCCTGTGGCAGTACTCTCCTCCTCCTCTTGCCCTCCTCAACAGTGACACTTTGCCTCTCCTGCAGGTCCAGACCTTCTCCTGGGTTTCCTCTGCTATGGCATTTCCCTCCCCAGCCTGTAGCATACTATTCCCCTGCCCATGGTGCACTGCTCCTTAGCCCCTTAGGCTGTCTCCACACCACCAACCCCAGTCCTCTCCCTAGGACTGACCTCTGAGCCTAAGTCTCAGTGCCCAGCCCCTGCCAGAGCATCTCAGGCTGTGGTGTCTGGACCAGTGGTTCAGATGATCTGTGTGGCTCTCACTCTGCATTGCTGTTCTCAGTCCAGCTGCTGCGTTTTTGTCAGCAACTTTGAGGTCTCTCCAACTTGGCTGATCATCCATCAGTTAGGTGGCTTCCCAGGATATGGGTCCATTTTCTCCTTCACAGCTCCCTCTCAGAATGCTAGTCCCGTCCTGATTCATTCTCTCTTTCTTTTTTTCTTTTATTCTACCCAGTCATGTCAAGAATTTCTTGCCCTTTTTGGAGGTTTAAGTTCTTCTGCCAGCATTCAGTTGATGTTCTGTGTGAGTAGTTTTACAGGTAGATGTGTTTTTTTGATGGTTTGTGGGAGAAGGTGAGCATGACCTCTTACTCCTACACCATGTTGCTCTGCCTCCCCATAATCATTTTTTAAATATATGTATAGTAGTGAAAGGCAGGGATATCATTTTTCACTATTCAACTGCCATTTTTAATTAATGTTCTCTTTTCCTTCAGATTTGAATTGTGAGATGTGCTTGTAATCACTTTGTCTCAAACTTTCCTATACTCTAAACCATACTACTGGGGTTAGAATTCTTTAAAATACAGTTTTGAGCCTTCCTTTCCAGAAGACGTACTTTAGGTTCTGTCATTAGAATACCCTGAAAATAATCAGACAGTGGGAGGAAGAGCAAAGGTACATGCTTATGGTAGTGGCATAAAGGGATTCCAGATTCCAGCAGCACAGCCAGAGATAGAGATGTTTGTCTGGTGTGGGTCTGGTCCAGGTGGCATTTTTTCAAAGATCAGAACTGATCAAACTAGCATCTCTAACAATATAGCAACAGATAGATAATGAAACCATGCATTTATTGAAAAATATGTGTCACCATTCTTCTTATTTGCTTCCCTGTCTGGTACTTTGTACACCTCTTTTTTTTTCCTGTATCTCACAATACCTTTTAACTAATTTTCTGTGTTAAAATCTTCTGTTTGAAATACCTAGAGTGGTTTTTCTTTTCTTGTCTGCATCCTGACTGATATATCAACTTTGCAATCACATCTATAAATGTCATCACTGTCACATCTATACAAGTGTTTGATCAAACAACTGGATGCCATAGCCTAGCCTAGTTGACACAAAATACTCTAAAACTGTTTGGAAACAGCTAAAAAATATGTTCTGTTTTTTGTTAAAAAAGGACAACTATGATCTGCTTTGCATTTGAAAAGAGAAATGAAATGCTTTGTAGCTGGAATATACAACATACTGAACATGATATAGTTAAAAATAACTCCCTACACATACACGTTACCAAAATCAGGAAGATATTTAAAAGTGTTAAAGAGGTAATATAACAGAGCCTATCCCTGTACTTATAGGACCTATTTTGGATCAGGAACCTGAGCTCAGATTTATAATCCTATTGCTGTGGGATACTTAGCATACAAAAATACTAAGTGATGCTTCTTCTAAAATTTCTTCATAGATATTGAACATACTTTAATTAGAAAGCTGAACTATAGAACTGAATTGACCCTTTAGAAACATTGTAATTAGCCTTTTTGAGAATATGTTAGAGGAATGAAACCTTCCTTCATACAGTCCTGATAGAATTTGATGATTAGAAGGTATGTCTAAGTAATGACAGAAGTATAATTTGAGTAATACAAAAAACACATCTTGTTGACATCATAGTATGGGTTCCACAAAGAATCAGCAAGACTAGAAAAACAATGAAAATAAAATCAGGACTGAGTTGTTTTTTTCTAAAATGCACATTTTTTTAATTTTATTTTTTTAAGTATAGTTGATTTATAGTGTTGTGTCAACTTCTGCTGTACAGCAGGGTGATCCAGTCATCCAAATATGTATGTTCTTTTCCTCATATTATCTTCCATCATGTTCTATCCCAAGGGAATGGATATAGTTCCCTGTGCCGTAGAGTAGGACTTATCTGTAATTACATTGAATGTAAATGGATTAAATGCTCCAGGCAAAAGACAGATACTGGCTGAATGGATACAAAAACATGACCCATATATATGCCGTTTACAGACCCACTTCAGACCTAAGGAGTAGAATGTTTTTAAACTGATCTCACAAGTAAAAATTTCGTGAAGTCTTAAATGCTGTACATTGAGGAGGAGTGATAAGATTCCTCTAGCTACACCTTCCAAAATGGCTTTCAGGAGTCTTGAATTGATGTGGTTATCTCATTGATCTAGTTCCTCTTTCAGCGATTTTCTGTTTTCCATATTTTGTCCTGCTTTTCACAGTGATTCAGGCTAACTTTCCCAGAACGGGAAAAGCCATTATTGCTTTCAAGAAATAAGAATGAGTGGAAATGGCTGCCCCAGATCCCCAAAGCTCGACTCCAGTGTGCTTTTCTTGGGGAATTCACAGGCACCTCAAACACTGTGGGAATGACAGTCCCCACACTGGGGTCAGCCAAGGTGCTGTTTTTAGGACCTCTTACTTTCCTTGTTTCGCTGCTGTTACGTTTGAGCTACACAAATTACTCACATTTTGGTGTTCAAAAATATATTTGGATTTTAAGATCTCCCCTTTTCTATCAAAAATTATTCTCACATCCAAAATAAAATTATATACTCTGAGGAAAAAAAAAAAACATTAAAATAAGTAGTGTTGGTGGTATAGTGGTGAGCATAGCCGCCTTCCAAAAACTTAAAATAGAAAGACTTAAAATCAGTCCTGAGTTTAAAGCATAGGCAGACTTCTAGCAGTACAAGTTTGAAAATACTCAGTAAAATGGAATGTCAGTGCTCTACCACCATAATTCCATTGGTATGAACATTCTTTGGAGTCTGTTATAAATATTCACAAAGATGTAGAGGGTAATACTTTGTAGCATTGTTACAGCAGAGTCCATTGTTAGAGAAATAAGTAATTTAATTTACACACATAGCCTAATAAGAGTATTAAACCAGTAGTTGAAATAAAGTTTCCTAACTATGTGTTTCAGTAGGAATAACTTCAAGAATATTAAGTAAATAATATTGAATAGTTTTCAATTAGCGTGGTACCATTTATATAAACTTGAAAACACAAAAATATATATCAAAAAAATTGAAGAATCTATGTAAAGTGTAAGAATATGGACAAGAAAGATATACATCAATTCATGTGATTGCATCTGCGGCAACTAGAGGAGAAACGGGACTAAAGAGCTATGCAAAAGTGGACTTCAATTCCATAGCACATCCCTAAGATATGAAACAAATATGATAGTATGTTAACTTGTGTAAAACTGTAGCAGTGGGTAGATATGCATATGAGATATTAGTCTGTGGGAATTTCTATCTTAAAAGTCAACACACAGACATTTTAAAAATAAGACCCCTTCTTTTCTAGGAGTATAAGCCCTTTCAGGGGAAATTATTTATCAATTACAATGCCATTTTTCATACTTACATAAACAAGGATAATTCTTCACATTTTTGAACAGTAAGTTAAAACAATTTAGGAATGTCTGGAATGACAAACTTAATGCTTGAAAAGTTCATGGTTTAAAATATATTAATTCATAAAATATTCTCTTTCCCTTACGTAATTTCTGGTCTTAAAGATGACTTTGATTCAAAAGCAAATGCTAAACTTCTTATGCATCCAAAAGCCTCTTTAAAATAAATCTGTTATGTTAAATGATAAGCAATGTTTACTTAATTTAAAAGTAATCATATCAACCCCTTTAAACTGCTATCTAAAGGTAAACTTTCAAATATTATACCACTTCTTAATTGGCACATACATTTTTATAAGTCCTCTCTATGGGTCTTCTCAATTATAGAAATATTGGATTAATACAAAACTGTAGAGATGGAGATAATTTTATTATAATAAAATATACTTAAATTTTATAATCTTTATGTGTTATGTAAAGCTTAGATTCCAAATAAGGATAAATGTGTGAAGTTTTTACCTTTCCTTAATCCATTATATAAATTTTGAAAATATATTGCAAGGGGAAAAAAATTCAGTTGTCACTTACAAAACATTTTAGGAATTCTGTTTGTGTAGATATTAACACACCCATGGCCAATATATAAGATATATTTACCAACATTTTAATTGGTGATATTGCTGAACTAATTAAAGGTAATTATCTTGTTTTTTTCTTTTCTTTTTTTTTTTTTTTTTTTTTTGGTCTTTTGCCATTTCTAGGGCCGCTCCTGTGGCATATGGAGGTTCCCAGGCTAGGGGTCGAATCAGAGCTGTAGCTGCCAGCCTATGCCAGAGCCACAGCAACTCGGGATCCGAGCCGTGTCTGCAACCTACACCACAGCTCACAGCAACGCTGAATCCTTAACCCACTGAGCAAGGGCAGGAATCGAACCCTCAACCTCACAGTTCCTAGTCGAATTCGTTAACCACTGAGCCACACGGGAACTCCTGATGATTTTTGAATTATTGTAGAACAATGATCAGCAGGAGAAAGCTAAAAGGGACAAAATAATTTCTGAATGTGTAAGTATGCACACAAACACAAATATCACATACATACACATGGCTTAGTCATCAAAATTCATACTAGAGTGAGGTCTTCAAGCAAATGACCAACTAACTAACCTAACTTAGACACGCATATAATAGCATTTCTCCTGGGGAAAATTAAAATATGAAGGGATTTCTACTAAGGGGTTTTTGGATATTTGAGAGATTCTAATCATTGGTAAGGGAGGCCTCTGTCTGAATATTTCAAATATAAAATAATATCAGAAGCTGACTGTGGCTAACATACAAAATAAGACTGTAGGGTCTGTGAATTAAGAATTTGAGTATTCCCCCTGTGGCACAACAAGATTGGCGGCATCTTGGGAGCCCTGGCCCAGCACTGGTTAAGGGATGTGGCCTTGCCATGGGTGAGGCTTCCGTCATGACTGCAGCTTGGATCTGATCCCTGGCCTGGGAACACCGCATGCTGCCATGGAATGGCCAAAAAAAAAAAAAAAGGAATTTGAGACCTTGACTTTAATGTTTACTCAGGACATGCCAACTACTTGCAGTTTGACTAAGACTATATATTTCTTCTGAGAAGAGAGGTTAAGAACTCGTCATTGGTCAGGAATAGCCAGCCCCATTTAGGGATAGTTACAGTGATAACTAAGATCAAGTGTTGGTTCCCTTATAGGAGAAAGATATGCACCACAGCAATCATTTATAAAAATGATTAAGCAGTTCTTCGGCCATCTTTTTTTCCAGTTGTCCAGTGTTGCTTATGCTCAGATTGAATGATTGACTATTTGTGGGATTTCTTGTTTGTTTATATTTATATTGCATGATATAGAAATCTAGGATTTGCCCCAAGGATAAAATTGAATTGTTTTATACCTATTAATGAATATTCTTATTAATGTCTACTTCTCTGCTGTATGTATCCTCCCTTGAGTTAACTGCTTCTCAGTCAGCTGAGATAAGTAACATTGGCTATTCCTCATCATGTCAGTTCCACTTCACATTTTCACCACTTCCTTTAACAAAAGTTGTCTGAAAGCTAGAAATACATAGAGGTATGAAATACTATACTCGGTGGTTTGTGTCTTCAACATATTACCTTTTTTCTAACACAGTCTGTCATTAGGCATCTAATTACCATATTAGCTCTTAACAAAATAAATTAGATAAATTGGATAAATACACAGAGAAAAACCAACATAAAAGAAAATAATATTTCATCTCAGACTTCAAATTTGTGAAGGGAAATTCTGTTTTTCACAAGATGAAAAATGCATAATTAAATAGACTATTTCACTATCAACAAATTACACAAGAAATATATTCTAAAATATGTTTATTATTGACTTTAGCAAGCAATTTAATGAAAAATTGATAACAGCAATATAATCCCTTAACCCAGAAATGACAGTTCCATTTTACCATAGTATCTGTGTTCAAGTTGCCAATAAAATTAGAAGCTTCATTGTATTTATATCACAAGTTTATAAATTTTATGGGGATTAGTGCTAAGTGTAACAATTTAGTGCATTCGATATATAAAACAGATAAAATAAGTAGAAAAAATGAAAGCAGTCTTCCTAGAAAAAGGGGATTTCTTCAGTTTTCCAACTTTACATTTACATTAGCATGTGGTTTTTTTTTTTTTTGGTCTTTTTTTCTTTTTTTGTCTTTTTGCCAGCATGTGGTTTTTATTTAATTTTGTATTCAACTATATATGACAATTATGAATTTTATATATTTGAAGTGTATAGTTCTGATGATTTCATATACATATACTATACTTTGTGGGAAAAAAATCCTATTAATTAATCTAATTAATATATCTGTTACCTCAGGTCATTATTACCTTTTGTGTGTGTGTGTGTGAGGGAGAACACTTAGAAAATCTCAACTATGTAATATTGTTAACTGTAATCTCACTGTTGTATATTAGACCTCAAGAACTTATTCATCTTGTATAAGTGAAACTCTGTATCCCCAGATAAATATCTCCCCAATTTCTTTCTTCCTTACCCACCTTTAGCCCCTGGTAACCATGGTTCTACTTTGTGCCTCTATGAGTTTGGCTGTTTTAAATTCCACATAAAAGTGAGCTCTGTGGAGTTTAAATATGTGGTCCCAGAGATTCTAAATGCCTCAGCCTGTTTGTAGTAATGTACACACAGGTAATCTGGAAAATTATTATGTCATTAGGATATGAAAAGTGTGCTGGTATTCAAGAATCTCAGGAAAAATTTTGTTGAATACTTCCAAAAAGATCTAATTTAATATAAAATAATTATAGTATAATTATTAAGAATATACACATTTGAAATAATTTTAAAAAAAGTTATTAAGAGGATAGCATAAAACATAAGAGGGTGAATTTGGAGGAGAAACTGGAAAAGGAATTAAAGGGAAAAAATTGCATTAATTTGTTAATCTTGTAGATGGAAAGCCATGAATTATTCATTCTTTTCTCAAGGCTCCCAGCTTGTTTTCTTTTTATTTTTCATCATTATCATTATTACATTTCAAAGGTATATACTATCAGTGTGGCTTATCACTTTTTTTAAATTGTGGTAAAATATACATAACATGTACCAATCATTTTAAGTGTGTAGTTCTGTGACATTAAGTATATTCACATTCTTGTGCAACCATCACCACCATCTGTTTTTAGAACTTTTTCTATTTCCCCAACTGAGATTCTGTACCCATTAAATACTACCTCTTCCACATTTCCTTCTCCTCTCCAACTATTTTTAAAATGAATTTTTCTGAGAATCACACTTTGGACATTTGCCTTAGAAATAAATAGATAGCCTTATTCAATATAGCCACTTTACCCCAGCCACTTGACGTGGGAGAAATTAAAGAAGTAATGTCAATTTACATACTGCATATGGTTCTATTACTTAGAGTAATAGCAGTAAGGCATCATATGCACACACACATATATATATATACACACACAAACACACTTATATGTACACAAACATGCAAACTAAAATAATCTGGCATTTTCACTAGTATTCTGTATTTTTCACCAAAAGACTTTTAATCAGAAACCTCTTGACTCAGAAATGACATTCAGATTTATTGAACATTGAAAGTAATGTCTTCCTGGATTTTAAAAGGTTTCACAAGTAGTTTTCTAGATATTCTTTATTCATTGCCTATCTTCATAAATAACAAAATCATCTATCTTTAATGAATATTGATTTAGACTTTCTTTTTAATATTCCACCTATTCAAAGGACATTTACAATTTTGGCTGTTTATTAAAATTACATAGTTGGCTGGCATTCATAATCATATGAAAACTTACTTCTGCATTTTGCTTATTTCTGAATACCTAATTATTAAGTAAATATGCATTTTACCTGATAGAGATGATACCCTATTTTTAATTAATTGATAATTTTTTCTAAATACTTCTATTACCCCCTTTCTGAATTTTTTCCAAAATTACAGACTGCTAAATTAGAAATAAGTCCTTATGGGTGGGCAGATCCTCCATTACACTATCTCAATATGTAATTGCAAATGTTATATAACTTTGTATTTAATAATATTGTTTATTTGGTGATATATATTCACCTGTGCATTTGAAAAACCTAGATATATTAGTAAATGTATAATTTTTGCTAAATATTCTCAATTTCTGTACTTGATACATAATAAAATGCTTCTAAAAAACCAAGTGAGTTCAAAAGAAACAAATTAAAAACTTACTGTTAAATTGTCTTCTCATAGAACTCCTTCACAGTAAGCAAAGCAAAGCATTTTCTAATATTATTAAACAGATGGCTATTCATATTGTATTATCTAAAAATAGTTATTTCCTTGGTAAATTTATGTAACATAATACATAATGCAGAATTACTTATCAAACTAGGGTTTTGTAGTTAAAATATTAGGTATTTGGTGGGGGATAATGATAGTAGTGCATTAAACCTTATAGTGACTGGTTAGTATGTCTTTAAGTGAATTTTGCCCATAGGCTGGCAACTAGAGTTCTCATGGAACTTGTGAGAATAGGAGCAACAATTAAGTAGAATCACCTCTTGGTAGCATAGTAACAATGAACAAAAAAATCTGCCACCAACCCAATGCTTCCTCTAACACAAAGGAAAATATATTCAATATTCAGTTCTCATTTTTTCTGACCTAAATCAGTGATTTCCCTCAATTAGACATTTTTAGAAACAAGGAGATTATAGCTTATAACTAGAAAATTTCTATTTATGCCATTGAATTTATATTCTAACTATAAGCCCTTTATCAGTTGTGATTTGCAAATATTTTCTCCCAGTTTTTAGCTTTTCTTTCCATCCTCTATCACGTTCTTTTGCAGACCAAAAAATTTTAATTTTGGTGATGCTTTATTATTTGTTCCCTAGTGGATCATGCTTTTGGTGTCAAGTCTAAAAATTCAGTTCCTAGCTATAGATCTTGATATTTTTTTTCTTTTTTTCCGCAAAAGTTTAGTTTTAATTTTTGTATTTGTCATGGTCCATTTTGAGTCAATCCTATGTAGGATGTGAGGTTTACGTTAATATTTACTTTTCTTCATGAATATTCAATTGTTCTACAGCCGTTGTGGTAAAGGCTATATATCCTTCTTACACCGAATTTCTTTTACATCTTTGCAAATATTAGTTCAACTGTTGTGTGGGTCTTTTACTCAGTTTTTAATTCTATTTTATTGATCTATGTGTCTTTCCCCGGGCCAAAATTATCTCTCTTGATTACTCTTTGGAACAGAAGGTTTTAGTAGCAGATAAAGTGAGTATTCCTATTGTATGTGTTTACTTTTATTATTTCTTTAGCTATTCTAGAGCCAATCCTTTCAAGATAAATTTTAGAATTAGCATGTCTATGTCTATAAAAACTTTGCTGGGATTTCAATTAATTGCATTAACTCTGTAAATTAATTTGAAGAAAATTGACATTTTTACTAGGTTGAGTGCTTGAATGATCTCCATTTATGTGTCTTCTATGATTTTTTTCAAAGGATTCTGAAATTTTCAATATACATATCTGTAACTGTTCTGCTTTCTACTTCAGTTTTTCATTTTCATAGGAATAATTATGTTTGTATTTTAAAATTGGTTTTCCACCTGTTCATTGTTAATGCATCGAATTGAAATTGAATTTTGTGTGTTGATATTGTGCCCTTTGACCTTGCTGAACTTAACTAGTTCTAGGAATATTTTTGTAGATTCCTTGGAATGTTCTATATACACAATCATATAATCTGCAAATAAGAACAGTTTTACTTCTTCCTTTCCAATCTGAATGATTTTATTTCATTTTTATACCTAATTACAGTGTCTGAAATCTTAGGTATTCTGTTGGGTAAGAGTAATAAGAGCAGATATCTTTGCCTTGTTGCTGACATTACAGGGAAAGCATTCTGTCTTTCATCATTAAGTATGATATTAGTTGTAGGTTTTTTGGGGACATACTCTATCAAGTTGAGGTAGTTCCTTTATTCCTAACTTGCTGAGAGTTTTTATCATGAAACTTGTTGGATTTAATCTGACTTTTTATGTACTAATTGATATTATCAAATAGTTTTTTTTTTTCTTAAGCCTGTTGCTATGATGAATTATATTGATTGATCTTCAAATGTTGGGTAAGTTTATTTCTCAACCTCTGTAATCTGGCCTCTGACCTATTAACCAGTGGTAGAGGTGACTCCTGCCACTGATGTCAAATGAACAAGTCTGGGCCAGCCATGGGATGACAGAGACAACCTGGACCAGAAACATAACTTACACTTGCGGCTCTCCAAAAAGCCAGATCACAGATGATCAAGCAGCTGTTTGAGGATACATAAGTGAAGCTAGCCAGACCAAAAGAATTGCCCACTGACCTACAGATTCCAGAGCTAATAAACACTTAGTATTTTAAACCACTGAGTTAGGGGAAGATTACTATACAGCAAAATTTACCAATATAAGCTCAGTCTTGTAAAAACCTAGTGTCAGAAAGTTTATTCTCCAAAATAAACAATTTTAGAAAAAGTTCAAAACTTCAAAAAGTTTTGCCCTAAACAGACAAAAGACAAAAAAAAAAGTGAAAGATATATGAAAATTTACTTTCCACAAATATTTGCTCTACTTTTGTAGAGCCATGTAGGAGACATTTAAAATTAGTAAATATTAAAACTAGCTTATATAAAATTAAATTCATTGATAAATAAATGAAGTGCAAATGTACATAGATGATTTAAATGAAGTAGTATGCATGTTCAGATGTATATATTCTCAGGTACTAAAAGCAAATGAATATCATTATGAAACCATTATGATGAATGTCAAAAAGCCAGGAAGACAAGCAGAGATTAAAAGAGATAAAGGCATAAGCATTGCAAAATATAAGTCACATAAAGAGACTGAGAAAACTATAGACCCCTCATTTGACATTATAGAGAGAAAAGAAAAAATCAAGACAATGTTTAAAACAAGCTTATTGATTTTTCAACAACCCACTATTTAAGTACTAATCTGTACATTTTGAAGAATCACATCCACTCATTAAGATATTATTTTATACCCATTCATATATTGGATGCTGATAATTTAAGATTTTGAATTGCCTAAAATGCCGTTATATTCTTAAAACAGAACAGAATTGTTGTGTTTCACCACCATAACCAATGTAGTTTATGCTGTGCCAAATTCCTTGTATTTGTATTTAAAATTTTTGAAATGTTCTGTGAAATGAGCCATAACCAACCATAGAACACAAGAAATGCACAAGTCAAATTTCCATTTCAAACTTACTAATGTATATTGATGCAATTAAAATTGTAGAAATAAGTACATGATTAAATCTAGCAGGAAATCAGCCAATGTTTATTTTTATCTTTAATTTTATTGTGTTGGTTTTATGTTAAAAACATTCTCACCTAATTACGTAGAAGAACCACTTTTAATTGATTTAATTGATTTCATATGAAAATAATCACTGCAAACTCACAGCATGATGCTATATATAAAAATATACATATGTGGAATAATATATTAAATTTAGAAAACACAAATTTAGGATTCAGTCAGGGGAGTTTTAGTATATTGTTACCTGTGGGGACCACAGCTGGATGTAATGTTTAGTATTGCATATAGCTAACAGCTTTTAAAAATAGCCTTTTAGGAGTTCCCTGTTGTGGCTCAGCACTAACAAACCTGACTAATATCCATGAGGATGGCAGGTTCGATTCCTGATCTCACTCAGTGGGTTGAGGATCCGGCGTTGCCATGAGCTGTGGTGTAGGTTGCAGACGCAGTGTTGGCTGTGGCTGTTGTGTAGTCTGGCAGCTACAGCTCTGATTGGATTCCTAGCCTGGGAACTTCCATATGCCGTGGGTGCAGCCCTAAAAAGCAAAAAAAAAAAGTCTTTTAATAAGAAATTATTAAGTAACTGATATATATCATCCAATGTGTCATTATCTAGGTTTGTAAAACAAAATATGACAGTGTCCTTGTTCTCAAGATTTCCGTGATCTAGTAGTGATATTGGGTAGAAATACAAATCTTTACTTATAAAACAATATGAAATGCATATGAAATAATAACGTGATATTAATGTGGGTTTATTTCTTTAATAAAATGAATAGAATGAATCTGAGTGCTCTCAATAAATAATTATAAGAGAGTGTGGAAATGGATAATATGAATTGTAAAGACGGGCAAGTGCCTTACAATTTAAAATGTTTTCACATGGAAAAAATCTTAAACTCCAGCAACAGGAAATTTATGTAATTTTAGTTTTGTAATTAACTGCAAAGATGTCCTGGAAGATTTATTAGGCCTCAACATAATAGAAGATAAAAGAAGATATTTCAAACAATCAGAATGGTCCCAAATTAATTAGATTACTGCCCCAGAAACTGAGCGCACTGACAATGGAAGTGTTCAAAGGGAAACTGAATCATCTTCCGATAGATGAATTACATTGGAAATATACTGTGTTGGGCTAGTGCTTAGACTAGCTTACACTGAAAAACCATTCTAATTCATAAATTCCATAAATCTGGAATACTCTTGCAAAGAGTTCATTGTGTCATGTATTATAAACAAGATCAAACTTAATTATTAAATTAATGTCATTTTTTGATAGCCTATTAAGAATGACAAAAACAAAATGCACTTCAGAAAAAATATGAATGTTGAATAATATTTTAAGTAAACAGGTAGATAAGGGGACAGTATTGTTAATTCTGTACTCTGTTCCTACTTCCATCAGGTACACACATGATTAACACTGAATTAGAGTTTTGAAAGAGTTTAGTCAGTTGGGATAACTAAACCAACCTGAAATAAAAACACATATGTATAAGTATATACACATATACATGTATATGTGTATATACATATATATGTCTGTATATATGTACGTACATATACATAAGCCTTTCAATATGGAATAGAGCAATAACAAATTGTGTTAGATGAATAAATGAAATGGATGTTGTATTTTACTGAAATTGGAGATCTTTAATGGTAACAGCTGTGTTATTGTCTAGGTTATATTATCTACATAAAAATTATTTTTATACTATAAGAAAAATATCTAAAATATTCAGTGTGATTGCCATTTTACATTTCTTTTAACATTCTTTGTCTTAATTCACATTAATAACTAGACTATAATATTTTAGCCTTTAAGAGGCAGTGAATGAATGGAAGAGTGGTTTATTAGCTTTCTCTCCTTGAATTTTTCCTCTCCTTGAATTTCATTTTCCTCAGTGTCAAATGAGGACCGTATTACTTGCTCCCAAGAATGAGGGAGATGTTGTTTATGTTGCTTTCTTCTTTGTATATACCAGTTCTTCCAAAGAAGGGACTTTTTTTCATTGTCATGTACCCAGATTTCTAGTTGATAATGTTGTTCATGCACACATGTGGGTAAACGAAACTGTGATTGTAAAAACTCAAATGAATTAATATATGAGAAGTGCTACATTTCATTATAGTTATATGCTATTTTTATAAATACCTTGATATTTAAAAAAAGGATCGAGGAATTCCTGCTGTGGCACAGTGGGTTAAAAATTTGACTGCAGCAGCTCCAGTAGCTGGGGAGGTGTGGGTTTGATCCCTGGCCTGGCACATCGGGTTAAAGATTTGGCATTGCTGCAGCTGCAGCTTGGATTCAGTACTTGGCCTGGGAACTTACATGTGCTGTGGGTGCAGTCAAAAATTAAAAAAAAAAAATTAAAAAAATGATTGAGTTCACAGGAAATTTTGAAGGTGGAACAATGAGTAAAATTATTTTAAATTAATTTTTCATTGTGAATTTTCTTTTTAGAGAAGTACTGGTTATTCTCTTTGCCTAGGATATCTTGCTCCCAGATCAATGGGCTCATGCCATCATCACCTTTGAGTTTTTGGTCAAATGTCCCCTTCCAATGATACCTAACCTGAACACTCAGTGTAAAGCAATGAAATTTTTTATTCCTTTTTCCTGTTCTACTCTGTTTGTTCCATAACAGTTGTTGCCCTCTAAAATATTAGGTTATTTGCATAACATTACTTTTTGTTTGTGGTCTGTCTTCCCTCTCTAGAAAATAAGGTACTCTAGGGTAGGAATCTTTATCTAGTTTATTCCTTAATATTGCCTCAGCACCTAACTGTTCCTGACTCATAAAAGCACAATAAATATTTTTCCAATTAGTTAATAAATATATAACATTTAACATTTTCAAATACATCACTCTAGGAACATTGTTTGACTTGTGATACTCATTGAGTGAAAACAATAAGTCATGCCTCCATTTGCCTTATTTCTTATATATTTCTTCACATTTTTCAGTTAAAAAGTAGTGTTTGTCATAAGAATGAGACAAAAAATACACAAAGTATTAATCATGTGTCCCTCCACTCTTTCTCCATTACTATCTATCACAAAGTAGCCAAAAATTACCAATGTAGTATATTTATTTTAGAATATTTCTCATGCTTTTACACACACATATATATTTATGCATACACATATATATTTGTTATAATTTTATTTTCATATAACAAGAATATTCTACATGCATTAATTTGCAACTTTTGGATATAATTTAACAAAATACCATGAACAAAATTTCAGTTGATCAGAAACAGATAATTATTTTATTAAGCTACACTTTCTTAGAAGACCTAAATAGATTAATAGTTACCTAGTGTTCAGGTGTTCCTATTTTCCCCACTGAAAACAGGACCATACTGCAATATTTCTGTTGGTATAAATCCCAGAGTCAGGATTACTTGGTCATAGTGTATATGAATTCTTAGTTTTAATTACTTCCACTTGTTTTGCAAGTGTTTGGGCCTTTTACTTAGTCCACAGATTAGCTTTTTACTAATCCTTTGCATTAGTCCATTTGCCTTTTTTTAAGCAGTAGTCTAAAAAAACATAGACTTGAAATTTGAATGCCGTAAGTTTGGGCACAAATTTTATTAAGTTTTAATTGGCTTTAATAAATTGCAGTTCTTTTTTTAATTTTATTTTTATTTTATATTAGTGTAGTTGATATATGTTTGAGATGTACACCAGAGTGATTGAAATATATATGTGTGAGTGATTGAAATATATATGTGTGTGTGTGTGTGTGTGTGTATACACACACACATATACACACACACACACACACATATATATATCTCCATTCTTTTTCAGGTTCTTTTCCAATATAGCTTATTACAGAATATGGAGTAAAGCTCCCTCTGCTATACAGTAGGTTCTTGTTGATTATCTCTTTAATGTATAGTACTGTGTGTATATTAAAACCAAACTCCTAATTTATCTCTCACCCCTACCTTTTCACTTTGGTAACCATAATTTTGTATTCAAAGTCTGTGAGTCTGTTTCTGTTTTGTAAATATGTTCATTTGTATCATTTTTTAAGATTCCTCATAAAGTGATTCATTTGATATTTGTCTTTCTCTGTATGATTTCACTTGGTATGATAATCTCCAGAGCCACCCATGTTGCTGCAAAGGGCATTAATTCATTCTTTTTTATGACTGAGTAATAGTCTATTGTATATATGTACCACATTTACTTTTTTTTCTTTTTATTTTTTGGCCATATCCACAGCATACAGAATTTCCCAGGCCAGGGACTGAACCTGCACCACAGTGGTTGCAGTGACAATACCAGATCCTTATCCTGCTGAACCATAAGAAAACTCTTAATCCATCCCTTTGTCAATGGACATTTAGGTTGCTTCCATGACTTGGCTATTATAAATAGTGCTGTAGTGAACATTAGAGTACATGTATCTTTTCAAGTTATGTTTTCTTCTGGATATATGTCCAGATGTAGGATTGCTGAATCATATGGTAGCTCCATTTTTAGTTTTTTTAAGGAATTTCCACTGTACCAAATTACATTCCCATCAACAGTGTAGGAGGGTTCCCATTTCTCCACACCCTCTCCATCATTTATTGTTTGTAGACTTTTGATGATGGCCATTCTGACTGATGTGAGGTGATAACCTCATTGTAGTTTTGATTTGTATTTCTCTAACACATAGTAATGTTGAGTATCTTTTCATATGATTTTTGGCCATCTGTATATCTTCTTTGGAGAAATGTCTATTTAAAACTCCTGCCCATTTTTTGATTTTTTTTTATATTGACCTGTAGCAGCTATTTGTATATATTAGAGATTAATCCCTTGTAGGTCACATTATTCACAAACATTTTATCTCATTTCCTTTGCTATGCAAAAGCTTTTAAGTTTAATTAGGTTCCATATGTCTATTTTTGTTTTTATTTTCATTGTAAGATAGATCCAAAAAGATATTTCTGTGATTTATGTCCAGGTATGTTATGCCTATAGCATCTGGTCTTAAAGTCATTAATCCATTTTGAGTTTATTTTTCTGTGTGATGTTAGGGAATGATGTAATTTGATTATTTTGGCCATGCCTACAGCACGAGGAAGTTCCTGGGCCAGGGATTGAACCAGAGCTACAGCAGTGACAGCACCAAATCCTTAATAAGCCACTAAAGAACTAATTTCATTCTTTTACACATAACTGTCCAGTTTTCCTAGCACCACTTATGAAAGAGACTGTATTTTCTTCATTGTGTATTATTGCCTCCTTTGTTGTAGATTAATTGACCATAGGTGCATGGGTTTATTTCTGGGCTTTCTATTCTGTTCCATTGATCCATATTTCTGTTTTTGTGCTAGTACCATACTATTTTGATTAGAGTAGCTTTGTAGTATAGTCTGAAGTCCAGGGAGTCTGATTCATCCAGCTCTGTTTTTCTTTCTAAGAATTGCTTTGCATATTGATGTCTTTTGTTTTTTCCATATATTTAAAAAAATTTTCTGGTTCTGTGAAAAAGGCCATTGGTAATTTGATAGCGATTGCAGTGAATCTGTAGATTGCCTTGGGTAGCGTAGGTATTTGGACAATATTGATTCTTCCAATCTGAGAACATGTTATGTCTTTCCATCTGTGTCATTCTCAATTTCTTTGGTCACCCTCTTATAGTTTCCAGAATACAGGTCTTTTGCCTCTGTGGGTGGATTTATTCTTAGGTATTTTATCCTTTTTGATGTGATGATGGTAAGTGATATTATTTCCTTAATATCTCTTTCTGATTTTTTATTATTGTATAGAAATTCAACAGATTTCTGTGTATTGATTTTGTATCCTATAACTGTACCAAATCCATTGATGAGCTATAGTAGCTTAGAATCTTTAGGATTTTCTACGTATATTATCATAACATCAACAAAAAGTGACAACTTTACTTTTTCTTTTCCAGTTTTCATTCCTTTTATTTATTTTTATCCTCTGATTGCCATGGCTAGGACTTCCAGAACTATGTTGAATAAAAGTGGTAAGAATAGACATTCTTGTCTTGTTTCTGATCTTATAGGGAATGCTTTTAAGCTTTTCACCATTGAGTGTGGTGTTAGGTGTGGGTTTGTCATATGTGCCCTTTATTATGTTCAGGTAGGTTCCATCTATGCCTTCTTTCTGCAGAGTATCAAAAATCAGTGTTGAATTTTGTCAAAAGCTTTCTATGTGTCTATTGAGATGATTATATGGTTTTTATACTTCAACTTGTTAAAATGTGTTGCATCACACTAATTGATTTTCAGATATTGAAGAATCTTTGCATCTGTGGGATAAATCCCACTTGATCATGGTGTATGAACCATTTTCTTTTTCTTTTTATGGCTGCACCAGTACTATATGGAAGTTCCAAGGCTGGGGGTCAAATCAGAGCTGAAGCTGCCAGCGACCAACATAGCCATAGGAATGCCGGATCCAAGGCGCATCTGCAGCCTACATCCTCATAGACACTATGTCAGTTCTTAACCCACTGAGCCGCAGCAGGAACTCCCATGGTATATGAGCCTTTTAATATATTTTGGATGCACTTAAGGTATTGTTCAGTATTTTGTTGAGGACTTTTGCGTCTATGATGATTAGTAATATTGGGCTGCAATTTTCTTTTTTCTGGAATATTTGTCTAATTTTGGTCTGTGGGTGATGGTGACATCATAGAATGAGTTTCAGAGTATTCCCCTCTGAAATTTTTTTGCATAGTTTCAGAGGGATAGGTAAATGCTTGGGTAGATTTGCCTATAAAACCATCTGGTCCTGGACTTTGGTTTGTTGGGAATTTTTTAATCGTATATTTAATTTCAGCGTACTTGTAATAGGTATGTTCATATTTTCTATTTCTTCCTGGTTCAGTCTTGGGAGCTTGTACCTTTCTAAGAATCTGTCCGTTTCTTCTAGGTTGTCCATTTATTTGGCATATAGTTATTTATAGTAGTCTGTTCAGATCCTTTGTATTTCTGTGGTGTTAGTTGTAACTTCTCCCTTTTCACTTCTAATTTTATTGATTTGAGCCCTTCTTTTTTTTCTTGATCTGTATGGTAAATGTTTATCAATTTTGTTTATCTTTTCGAAGAACCAGCTTTAAATTCATTGATCTTTTTCTATTTTTTTCTTCATCTCTTTTTTATTTACTTGTGCTCTGATATTTATGACTTTTACTAACTTTGGGTTTTGCTTATTCTTGCTCTGGTTGCTTTAGGTGTACGTTTATGATGTTTATTTGAGATGTGGTAAGATTTTATTGCCAAAAACCTCTCTCTTCAAATTGCTTTTGAGTACACTATTTTTTTTATTAAAGTATGGTTGATTTATAATGTTTCTTCAATTTCTGCTTTACAACTAAGTGACCCAATCACACACAGTTCCCTGTGCTGTACAGTAGGGCTCCAGTGTCCATTCATTCCAAATTTAACAGCTTGCATCCAAAACCCCCAAAATGCCCATCCATCTCACTCCTTCCCTTGCCCTTCCCCAGTAACTGCAAATCTGTTCTCCTTGCCCATGATCTGTTTTTGTTTTATAGATAGGATCATCTGTGCCATATTTTAGATTCCACAAGTAAATGATATCATATGTTATTTGTCTTTTTATTTCTGGATTACTTCACTTAGTATGAGAATCTCTGGTTCCATCCATGTATCTGCAAATAGCATTAGTTCGTTGTTTTTTGTTGTTTTTTTTGTCTTTTTGCTATGTCTTGGGCCACTCCAGCGGCATATGGAGGTTCCCAAGCTAGGGGTCGAATCGGAGCCTATGCCAGAGCCACAGCAACGCGGGATCCAAGCTGCATCTGCAACCTACACCACAGCTCATGGCAACGCCAGATTGTTACCCCACTGAAGAAGGGCAGGGACCGAACCCGCAACCTCATGGTTCCTAGTTGGATTCGTTAACCACTGCACTACGACAGGAACTCCTAGTTCGTTTTTTTATTGCTGAGTAGTATTCCATTGTATATATGTAACACATCTTCTTAATCCATTTATCTATCAATGGACATTTAGGTTGTTTCCATGTCTTGGCTATTACGAGTAGCACTGAGATTAACATAGGGGTGCATTATCTTTTTTTTTTTTTTTTCACCTTCTCTAAACCATTTATTTGCCTCTGCAATGAAGAGATGGCGAAGAAAGTATGTTATTTCCTATGTGAAACACTGTCTCTTAAAAGCTCAAGTCCAGAGCCCTTTCTTCCAGGTAAACATTCCAACATCTAGAAAGGTAGTCCTCTCGTGACTTCTTTTTGTAATGATTTTTATTTTTTCCATTATAGTTGGATTTCCCATGTGACTCACAGCATGTACCTTTTTGAATGAATGTTTTGTCCAGATACATGCCCAGGAGTTGAATGGCCATCATTCAAAAGTCAACAAATAGCAAATGCAGGAGAGGGAGTTAGGAAAAGTGTACCCTCCTTCACTCTTGGTTGGAATGTAAATTGGTACAACCACTATGGAAGACAGTCTGGAGGTACCTTAGAAAACTAAATATAAAACTACCATAAGATTGAGTCCACTATTTTTATTTTTTTCTGTTTTTATTTTTATTTATTTATTTATTTTTGTCTTTTTTGCCTTTTCTAGGGCCGTTCCCATGGCATATGGAGGTTTCCAAGCTAGGGGTGTAATCAGAGCTGTAGTTGCCAGCCTACGCCAGAGCCACAGCAACACAGGATCCGAGCTGTGTCTGCAACCTACACCACAGCTCATGGCAACACCAGATCCCTAACCCACTGAGCGAGGCCAGGGATCGAACCCGCAACCTCATGGTTCCTAGTCGGATTCATTAACCACTGCGCCACCATGGGAACTCCGAGCACACTATTTTTAATGAAAATTATTGACATGTCTCAAGTTCAGGTGTAGATTTACAGGGCTCTTACCAATTGGTGCTATTTCTCTTTAATTACTTTCAGTTATTCTAAATGCTGATAATGTTGTACATGCAGCAATTGCTAAGTAGGTCCATCGAATTACTGATTATTGATCACTTGCCCTTGGCAAGTAAGCTTCCATTAAAAACTGTCCCTGCTTATCATGGCCAGCTGTTTAAATTGTTTTGACTAAATGTATACTGGTAATAAGTCTGTTGGCTCTGAGTACCTTTTTTCATGCTGAGGTGCTCTCCTAACATATGATCTCTTTCATTTCTTCTCATTTGTGTCCTTTATATGAAATTAAGAATATAACATTTTAAGAAGGATGTAATTTTATTTTCCCTTTACTACCATGTTTTCTTGGATTGAAAATATAATCTCGAAACTTTAATTTGAGGATTTTTTCAAGTTACTACAGGAAAACACTGTTTTACTCCTGTTTTTGTTTTGACATCATTTAGGCATTGAGAACTTTTCTTAATGCATTGACAGAAAGAAAATGATGAACATCCCAATAAGATAGTCTTTGGATATTTAAAATAGTAGAGTATTAGCACTATAGCCTATCTCTGGCAGAAATATGTCGTTAACAACATACTGTTTTTGTCAAAAAATCAGCATTTTTTTTTTTTTTTTTTTGGTATTTGTTGGCTAACTGGGGAGTAGGGAAAGAAAGGCAAAGGGGTGGAAACCAGTCAAGTACCCAGGTGTTATTTACCACTGAGAATGAAAGCTCCTAGAATCATGAATTTTCAGCCCAAGAGAAATAAACTAGAATAAGGAAGTGGTAAAGAACAGAAGTGGCTCTGGATATAATCCAACTCCAGTAAGTGTCTGAACTCTGGCAAATTATCATGACAATTTTCCTCTTCGTAACTCAGAGGACCCTGTAAACCATTATAATTTTAAGTTACCTCAAATCAGTTTCTGCGTTTTAAAAGTCATTTTCTAAAATAAACCTGGAGTAATTAAGCCTCTTTTAAAAGCAGGCATAGTTATGGTTTATACAGAAACATTATGAACTAAAACTTTTTCAGGAGGTAAAATGTTATATTCTGCAAACTTGTTGGAACCCAAAAGCTGCAGGTGCTTCTTTGAAAAATGACATTTCCATCATCTACCTGACAAGTACAGCTAAAAAATCAAAGTTATAAACATTCTGCTTCTGTGTGCCAGCTACTGTTTCTGTGGAAACAGCCTGAGTTGCAAAAGTAAAGTAAATGTTCTTAACTTAAAATTGTGGGTTTTTCCTAGCTAGAGATGTAGTTGGATATATCTGACTTTTCGTATTACAAAAATGTCCATTTTAATTGTTTATTCATTTGTCTGTATATCTACATATATAAGATAAAACGTTATCAAACTATTACATAACATTCACTTTTAACTTTAATCTTGTATGTTGAAAATATAGTTATAACCTATAAAATGAATTATACTTATCACAAATATTATTTAAATATTATTGGTTCAAAATCTTAAAATACATAGGTAACACAAGAAATATGTAATATATTCTTATTTTTTGATATAATCTCCCAATAACTAAAAACAAAGGAGATATCATTTATCAGTCTAAAAATAAGCTAACTTTAATGTGTATTGATTATCAAGATTACTTTTATGAAAAAAGAAACATTTCATGGTTGGGTTTATGTTAATGGATTATAATATTTTCATAGTCTCTTATCTCATACAATACAACATAAATTTTGGTATATGCAAAAAAGTTATGCAGTTTTTTCTGGTACAAAACATTAGCTAAAAATGAAAAGTTTTAATACTCTCTTCATCTTTATAATATTTAAAGTTCTAGTATATGATAGAGTTGATGAAAAATTTCCACCCTATTCATTATATATTCCTTTTCAACCTATTTCCTTGAATTATTAAAACAGTTGTTATCCCTGTTGTATCAAAAAAGTGTCACAACAGGGGAAAGTCACAATTTCTAACTTAATCATCACAAGTACCTTTGGTCCACGTACTCTAAATATATACTTTTATTATATATATTTCTCAGGTATTTGAATGCCATACAAATAAAGAGCAGTTCATTTTGAAACCACTGATCCAATAGAGTACAAAAAGACCAACAGTGGTTTTTCCAATCTGTCTTATGGTATCATGCTGTCTTCATCTCTGTGGCCTCCAAATAGATATAACAGAATCTAAGTTTTCACATTTTCACATTTTTTAGAAAAATGAGTCATGAGTCAACGTTTCATGTCACCCTTCAACATCATGACATATGCATTTGGTCTAGCAAAAAAGTTTTTGTATTTACGTCCTGTGGATAGGACCCACTTTGTTTCCATTCTTACATGAATTTCTATTTTCATATTAATTATTATGTTATTACATATAATCCTTTCAATAAACTTATGAATAGGTATCATTATCCACATTTTACATAGAAGTAAGATGTTCCAGGTAATTAAACTGAGAAGTGGCAGGGTGAGAGTGGGTACCCTGGCCTGTGTGGCTTTCTTTTACATCCTCTAGTCATTTATGAGATATAACTTGTCATACTTACATTTACAAAAAGAAAATAATGCTTCATAGAAAAGAACTGCTGTTCTTCAGAACAAAAATTTGAGTTTAGATATCTACTTAGTAACTCAAAGATTCTGTGACCTTACTCTCCTTTAGATTTATCATCTATAATTTAGGCAAATTATCATGGTGAATACAAGAATTCTCTAATAGATGCCAACACCTGAAAACCAGGATATCCAAAACAATTTTTTTTAAACTCTGCTCTTTCTCCCCCCCACCATATTGTTAAGAGATCAGTTATCTCTGTTTTTTTTTGGGGGGGGGGCACACCCACAGCATATGGAAGTTCCAGTCTGGGGTTTCCACGTAACAGCCACAGTAATGTGGGATCTGAGCTTTCATCTGTGACCTACACTGCAGCTCATGACAATGCCAGATCCCTAAACCCACTGAATGGGCCAGGGATTGAACACATGTCCTCATGGATACTATTCATTACCACTGAGCCACAAGGGGAACTCCATCAGTTATCTTTTATTCTTTTGTCACCTTCATTTATTTTTTTGCCCATACCCAAGTCATATGGAAGTTCCTAGGCCAGGGATCGAACCCATTCCACAGCAGCAAGCCAAGCTAAAACACTCTCAACACCAGATCATGTTGTGCTGCAACACAAGAGAACTCACCTTCATTTTTAATTAGTTACCAAATAATAATTCTCTCTCAAAAACCTATCAAAATCTTCTAGTTTCTAAATTTATGTTGCCAAAAATATTTTCTTGTATCCCAGAAAATTGTAATTACCTCCTTACTGCTCGCAGGCCAGAACTGTTTCCAGGATAATGTTTCTAAACTCTGAAGCCATGTCTTCAACAAACTGGCCATACCCACCAGTCCTAAACTTTAGTAATCATGTATCTTCCATTGCCTGAGTCAAAAGTGAGGTATTCTCTACTACAGAGAATAATTTTCCACATCCTCAGGCTATGTGCTTATGTTCATACAGCCCACTCAACCTCTAATGCTTTCCTTTATTCCTGCCTAGATGAAACCTTGAAATCAGGGCTCAGTTGCCATTTCCTCTTAGAAACAACTTCTACTATGACTCTGTTCTATTTCATTACAAAAACGTAGTTTTAGGAGTTCTGTCATGGCACATCGGAAACGAATCCAACTAGGAACCATGAGGTTGCGGGTTCAGTCCCTTGCCTTGCTCAGTGGGTGAGTGATCTGGCATTGCCATGAGTTGTGGTGTAGGTCGCAAACATGGCTCAGGTCCTACATTGTTGTGGTTGTGGTGTAGGCAGGCAGCTACAGCTGAAATTAGACCCCTAGCCTGGGAACTTCCATATGCCGCAGGTGCGGCCCTAAAAAAAGAAAAAAACAAAAACAAAAATGAAACTTATTTTTACTAAATTTATTAAAGAATTACTAAACTCTCCCTCACACTAAAATTATTTGAATATAAATACCCATATGAGCATAGAACAATATAAATAACTCTGCTTTACTGTTTCCCAGAGTCTTTACACATCTTGTGAGTGTAAATTTGTTGAAGATTATTTCTTCCGTAATTTTTACTTTTGTCATAAATTTTCATTTTAGTCCTCTCCAGTTTTCTTATTCTGGAAAGATTCTCATTCAGAACTGCAAACATAAATGTGAGGATGCATCAAGCAATTTCCAGTGAAGCCCAGGAAACAAATTAAGATGTGACTTTGAAAAATAGCACCAGTCAAACATAATTCTAGAATTGGGCAAACAAGACATTTCTTGTTTCTTTGGGGAGACTCTCATTGCCAAGCCTGAAAATGACCTCTGTGGAAAGATGCTGCATCTTGAGTTTTGTTTGTTTTTCGGGTTTTTTGTTTTGTTCTGTTTTGGTTTTTTAGGGCCTCACCTGCAGCATATGGAAGTTCCAGGCTAGGGATCGAATTGTAGCTATAGCCTCCAGCTTACACCATAGCCACTGCAACTGGGAATCTGAGGAGCATCTGCGACCTACATCATAGCTCACTCCAACATCGGATCCCACTGAACAAGGCCAGGGATTGAACCTGCATCCTCATGGATGCTAATCACATTCGTTTCTGCTGAGCTACGATGGGAACACCTGCATCTTGAGTTTTTCACTGGAAAATAGCCGTATGTATGCATCAAGTCATTAAACTTTCTAGTTACCACAACACATAGAACTTCTCTTTTTTTTTTAATTTGAGAGAACAGTATTTTCTTAAATATATCTACAATCTAAGTCATCAATCAAAGCCCATGTACTACTCTGTAAAAATTCAGAGGCATTACTAAAGCTGAGATATTTCAATGAATTGTAAATTTTTTATCAAAATAATAATAGCTTGTGATTTAATATTAATAATTGTTTATGATTTTATATTAATTAGGTCTCCACTAGAATTTTTTTCTTAAGGTATTTGAATGTGATGTAATTTTATAAACAAATTAGCAACTTAGGTTAAAGAAACCTAGCCATTTTTGGTTCTGAATTGTAATAGAAATATGTCAAACATGGAGTAAAATACACCGACGAAGAAATTATATTTTAAAGTAGTATTATTTTGAAAATTATATTTGAATTACCATATCTCTAAACTAAATTCATAGGAAAATGAAATTAAAGTGTGGCCGAGATAACATAAAAAGCAGGAAAAATATCCCATGATAATGCAACTATTCCACATACTTTAAGATTTTTTTAATCTGTGTATGTGTGCATCAGATTATTTGTAATACTTATGTAGATAATCTCTCAAATCATTAATATAGTTTAAAGTCTATACTAATGTCTACTTGTTAAAATACCAAAAATAAACAAAAACAAACAAAAAACCTACAAAACATCATGGAATGCTCCTACAATCCTCTACTGGTGTGTGGCTCATTCTCTTTTTGACTCCCATTCACTTGTGAAAACTGAGAATCAGCATCTCTAATTCATCCTAGTAGGTCTCCAATTTATACAGCAGCAGAATGAACAGAATTTGCTGAAAATTTAGTTATAGTGTCACAATGATTTATTTCCCCCCTTAAAATGAAATTTATATTTTTAATATGAACAAAACCTTTAAAATGAAAAGGAAATAAGCTGACTTTCCCTTACGGTCAATGCCTAGAATACTAATGGGACATCAAGATGTTCTCTCCAAAGTAGCACAGTCAGTAAACATCAAATGCCTCTGCTGCCTTAGACTACTAGTGTTTTTAACCTACTTTAGCCCATATTTGCAAAAGGGAAAATAACACCTCTGTAATGTCACTGATAGAGAAGTCCTCAAATATGGAATAAATCTGTATCAAGTAAATCATATGTGCCATCGTCAGACCAGCTTCTGTGCCAAAATCTTTGTTTTCTTTACAAATTTCCTATCCTTGTTAGCCTCCTCTGTTAAATTATCAGTTATCATAGACCTTGAAGGTCTCTTCTACCAAGGTTGGCAATGGGATTTGGGACCTAGCCTCAAGCTTTTGTAATGTCCTGATTATCAGGAGCAAACTGAGTGATAAAATGCATGGCCAATAGCAATCTTCCTTTTGCATAGTCAGGGTTTGTATTGGTGCACTTCCTGGATGCCCCTGTCACCCAGATCAGACTGCCCAGTTTTCTCTCGAACCTACCATAATTTTTAGACTTTACCTTACACCTTTTCCTCCCTTCTGATAAGGAAATAATGTCTCATTTTAGCTGGCCCACATGGTCTTACTAGTCTCACTTGGGGTCATGATCTGGGATTGTGTCATCCCCTTTTTGATGAATATGGTGATGTGGAATGATGGTTAGTAGGCTATCTGTGTGTTCTCTGGCCTTCCTCAATATAGGTTCCTTCTCATCTAGGGTACAACAGTGGGCCAGAATAAATGTGATGTCCTGCTAGTTCAGGAAGAATGTAACCCCAGCCTGAAACTTATCCCTAAACATGTTGGGGTTCTTGGAGAACTTGCCGGATCTCTCCTTACAGATTCCTAGGTTCCCCTTTAAGAAAGCGACATACATTCAAGGAGTTCCCTCATTCCCCTTTGCTACATCCCGGAGGGGGTAAATGCCCTGTGGAACAAAGTGGGGGCTAATTTTGAACTTAATCAAAGCCCCACAAGGGACAGCATTAGGACCTCCAGTTTTGGAGTTTCTGATTTTAAAGCCTAAGGTGGAGTCTGGAATTTAAAGATGATGTTAAAGGGAGGAAACATATCTTGAGTAGTACTCTTACTGAGCTGATGGCTAGTCAGCCCTTGGAAGAGGGGGTCTGTGATAAGGTCTGGCTCCAAATATTTTAGCAAAATGGAAATAGAATCTACACACACATGACAGGAGTCCCTCAGACTGGGGTCTTGATAAAGTTTCATAATGCCTGCATATAAGGGACTTCTCTTTATTTTGAGGACTGCTTGCAAAACAGGTCCAATTATAGAATGATGTTAAAGTTAAGGAATCCATTCTGTTGGCATTCTGTGGCCATTTCTCCTGGTCACCCAAGGCATTTTGGGGACAAGCTGTGTTGCAAAAGAAAATCAGCTTATTCTTTCTCTAAAAAAAAATTATTAGGAGTTCTCTATGGCATAGCAGATTAAGGATCCAGCACGTCACTGTTGCAGCTTGGCACAGATTCAATTCCTGGCCTGTGAAATTCTACACACTGCAGGTGTGGCCAATAAATAAATAAATAATAAAT
Source organism: Sus scrofa (assembly GCF_054392235.1). Lineage (NCBI taxonomy): Eukaryota > Metazoa > Chordata > Mammalia > Artiodactyla > Suidae > Sus > Sus scrofa. Next base: position 181,448,564 of record NC_139383.1, on the reverse strand, counting down.
TTAATGATTTTATTGAGCTATACTTCATTTACAATTTTGGGTTGGTTTCAGTTAAACAGTAAAGTGATTCAGTTGTACATATGTATAAATATTTTTTCAGGTTCTTTTCCTTCACTGGTTATTATTGAGTATAGTTCCTTGTGCTATATACTAGGTCCTTGTTGATTATCTAATTTTGTATCTAGTACTATATATGATTTAATCCCAAACTCCTAATTTGTCTCTCCCCCCTTTTCCCATTGGTAACATAAGTTTGTTTTTGATGCCTTTAAGTCTATTTCTGTTTTGTATATGAATTCATTTGTATTTTTTCAGATTCTATATATAAGCGATATTAAGTAATATTTGTCTTTGTCTGACTAGTTCACTTAGTATGATAATCCATGCTGTTGCAAATGACATATTTCATTCTTTGTATGGCCAGGTAATATACCATTGTGTAAACCACATCTTTATTGCCCATCAGTAGGCATTTGGGTGGCTCCCATGTCCTGGCTGTCACAAATAGTGTTGCTATGAACATTGAGGTGCACGTATCTTTTCAAATTATTGTTTTCTACAGACATGTGCACAGGATTAGGATTGCTGGATCATATGGTAGCTCTAATTTTACTTTTTTAAGAAACCTTCATTCTGTTCTCAATAGTGACTATACCAATTTATATTCCCATCAGCAATGTATGAGGGTCCCTTTTTCTCCATACTCTCCAGCATTTATTGTTTTTAGTTTTTTTTGTTGTTGTTTTGTCTTTTTAGGGCTGCACCTGCAGCATATGGAGGTTCCCAGGCTAGGGGTCTACTCGGAGCTACATCTGCTGGCCTACATAGAGCCACAGCAACACCAGATCTGAGCCGCGACTGCAACCTACTCCACAGGTCATGGCAGTGCTGGATCATTAACCCACTGAGGCCAGGGATCAAACCCGCAACCTCATGGTTCCTAGTCAGATTCATTTCTGCTGTACCACAACGGGAACTCCTATTATTTGTAGATTTTTTTTTGAGGATGGCCATTCTCACTGGTGTGAGGTGATACCTCATTGTATTTTTGATTTGCATTTCTTTAATAATTAGTTATGTTGAGCATCTTTTCATGTGCCTTTTGGGCATCTGTATGTCTTATTTGTAGAAATGTTTATTTAGAACTTCTGTACAGTTTTTGAATAGTTTGTTTCATATTGACGAGTCTGACCTTTTGGTTTATTTGGCGATTAATCACTTGTATGCATCCTTTGCAAAGATTTTCTCTCATTCAGTAGGTTGTCTTTTCATTTTCTTTATGGTTTCCTTTTAAGTTTAATTAGTACAATTTATTTTTGTTTTTATTTTCATTTCAGATCCAAAAAGAGTGTACTGCCTAGTTTTCCTCTAGGAGTTTTATAGTATCTTCTCTTATATTTAGGTCTTTAATCTGTTTTGAGTTTATTTTTGTGTGTGGTGTTAGTGGAAGGTTCTAATTGCCCTCTTTTACATGCGGCTGTCCAGTTTTCCCAGCACCACTTATTGAAGAAACATTGTTTTCTCAATTGTATATTCTTGCCTTCTTTATAGTACATCAATGGTGACCATAAGTGCATGGGTTTATTTCTGGGCATTCTATCCTATTCCATTGATTAATATTTCTATTTCTGTGCCACTACTGTATTGTTTAATGCCTGTAGCTTTGTAATATAGTCTGAAGTCAGGGATCCTGATTCCTCCAGATGCATTTTTATTTCTCAAGATTGCTTTGCATATTCAGAGTCTTTCATTTTTCCATACAAATTTTTAATGTTTTTTTTGTTGTTGTTGTTCTAGTTCTTTGAAAAATGCCACTGGTAATTTGATAGAGGTTGCACTGAATCTGTAGATGGCCTTGGGTACTATTGTCATTTTGACAATATTAATTCTTTCAATCCAAGAGCTTGCTATATTTTTCTATCTGTTTGTGTCATCTTCAATTTTTTCATCATCATCTTACAGTTTTCAGAGTACAGACCTTTTGCCTCCTTAGGTAGGTTTATTCCTAGGTATTTTATTCCTTTTTATGTGTTGGTAAATGGGATTGTTTCCTTAATTTCCCTTTCTGATCTTTCATTGTTAGTGTATAGAAATGCAACAGTTGTCTGTGTATTAATTTCTATCTTGTGAATACTGATTCACTGATGAGCTCTTGTAGTTTTCTGATAGCATCTTGAGGATTTTCTGTGTATTGTATCATGTAATCTGTAACTTAAAAGGGAATGCTTTCAGCTTTTCACTGTTGAGTATGATGTTAGCTGTGGGTTCATAATGAATGGCCTTCAATATATAGAAGTATCTACTCTCTTGCCCACTTTCTGGAGAGTTTTTATCATAACAGGTGCTGAATTTATCAAGCTTTTTCTGCATCTTGAGATGATCATAAGGTTTCTATTCTTTAATTTGTTAATTTGGTATATCAAACTGATTTAATTGTTGATATTGAAAAAGCCTTGCTGGAGTTCCCATCACGGTTCAGCAGTTAATGAACCTGACTAGCATCCATGAGGATATGGGTTCAATCCCTGGCTTCATTCAGTGGGTTAAGGATCCAACATTGCCATGAGCTGTGGTGTAGGTCACAAACACAGCTCAGATCCTACCTTGCTGTGGTGGCTACAGCACTGATTGGACCCCTAGCCTGGGAACTTCCATATGCTGTGAGTGAAGCCCTAAAAAAAAAAGAAAAAGAAAAAGAAAAATCAGAGGTTTCTGATAAAAAAAATAAGAAAAGCCTTGCATCTCTGAAATAAATCCAACTTGATCATTGTACATGATTCTTACAATGTGTTATTGAATTCAGTTTTCTAGTATTTTGTTGAGGATTTTTGCGTCAATGTTCATTAGTGTTATCAGCCTGTAATTTTCTTTGTGGTGAGATATTTGTCTGATTTTGGTATCAAGGAAATAATGGCTTCATAGAATGAATTTGGAAGTTTTCCTTCCTCTACAATATTTTGGAATAGTTTCAGAAGGATTTCTATTAACTCTTTTTTTTTTCCAGCAGATGATTTATTTTTAAAAAATTTTTATAGTCTTAATTGTAATCAATTATTTCCCCAATACATTTTTTTCTACTGTACAGCATGGTGACCCTGTTACATACACATGTATACATTCTTTTTTCTCACATTATCATGTATCATCATAAGTGACTAAACATAGTTCCCAGTGCTACACAGCAGGATCTCATTGCTGTTCCATTCCAAAGGCAGTAGTCTGCATCTATTAACCCTTTTTTAATGTTTGGTAAAATTTGTCTGTGAAGCTATCCGGTCCTGGACTTTCATTTGTTGAAAGATTTTAAATCACAGTTTCAATTTTAGTACTTGTGATTGGTCCATTCATCTTTTATATTTCTTCCTCATTCATTTTTTGAAGATTGTACCTTTCTAAGAATTTTTCTATTTTTTCTAGATTGTCCATTTTATTGTCATATTTACTTGTAGTACTGTATTATGACCCTTTCTATTTCCATGATGTCTCTTGTAACCTCTCCTTTTTTATTACTAATTTTATTGATTTGAGTCCTCTCCATTTTTCTCTTGATGAGTCTGAGTTTATTAATTTTGTTGATCTTTGCAGAAAACCAGCTTTTAGCATCATTGATCTTTTCTGTTGTTTTCTTTGCCTCTATTTCATTTATTTCTTCTCTGATCTTTATGATTTCTTTCCTTCTACTAAGTTTGGGTTTTGTTTGTTCATCTTTCTCAACTTACTTTAGGTATAAGGTAAGGTTGTTTATTTGTAATTTTTCTTGTTTCCTGAGGTAAGATTTTACCACTATGAACTTTCCTCATAGAAATACATTTTCTGCATTCCGTAGGTTTTGGATCATCATGTTTTCATTTCTCTGAAAGTGCTTTATGTTTTCCTTTTTTGATTTCTTTGGTGATGCATTAGTTGTTTAGTAGTATGTTCTTTAGCCCCACATGTTTGTGTTTTTTTACAGTTTTATTTTCTTGTAGTTGATTTCTAATTTCATTGTGTTGTGGTTGGAAAAAAAATGTGTGATATAATTTCAATTTTCTTAAATTTACTGAGGCTTGCTTTGTGGGCCAGAATGTGATCAATCCTGGAGAATTTTCCATGTGTGATTGTGAAGAATTTGTCTGCTGCTTTCAGATGGAATGCTCTAAAAATATCAATTAAGTCTATTTTGGTCTAATGTGTCATTTAAGTCCTGTGTTTCTTATTGATTTTTTTGTTTGAATTATCTGTCCATTATGTAAGTGAGATGTTAAAGTCCCCTGCTATTATGTGTTACTGTCAGTTTCTCCTTTTATGTTTAGTAATATTTGTGTCATATCTTGTTGTACTCCTGTGTTGAATGCATGTATATTTACAAGTGTTATATCTTCTTCTTGGGTTGATCCCTTGATAATTATGTAGTGAACTTCTTTGGCTCTTGTAACAGTCTTTATTTTAAAATATATTTTGTCTGATATGAGTATTGCTACTCAAGCTTTAATCTGTTTTCCATTTGCATGGAATACCTTTTTCTATCCCCTCACTTTTAGTATCCATGTTTCTCTAGATATGAAGTAGGTTCTTGTAGAAAGTCTATATATGTGTCTTGTTTTCATATCCATTTAGCGAGGATATATCTTTTGGTGGAGCATTTAATCCATTTACATTTAAAGCAGTTATTAATATCTATCTATGTTCTTACTACCATTCAGTTAATTGTTTTGGATTTCTTTTTGTCGCATTCTTTTTTTCTTCCTTTCTTATTTTGTTCTCTTTTGATTTGATAACTGTCTTTAATGTTGTGTTTAGATTATTTTTTTAAATCTGTATATCTCTTTATGGTTTTTGGTTTGCACTTACCATGAGATTCCATATAGTGGCCTATATAATTAGTAATTGTTTTAAGTTGCTCTTCTCTTAATTTCAAATGCATTTTAAATATCCATTATTTTCCCTCTCTTCTCTAGTGATTACTTTTCAGACTTTATTCTATGTTCGCCATTAGCCATGAGCTTTCTCAGTTCACAATTTTCTTGTTTCTAGTTGTGATCTTTTCTTCTCTGCTTAGAAAAGCATTTGTTGTAAAAGTGGTTTGGAGGTGCTGATTTCTCTTAGCTTTTTCCATTATGTAAAGCTTTTAATTTCTCTGTTGAATCTGAATTGAAGCCTTGATAGGTAATCTTGATGTGGGTTATTCCCTTTTATCACTTTAAATATATTATGCCACTCCCTTCTGGCCTGCAGAGTTTCTGCTGAAAAAATCAGCTGATTACCTTATAGGTAGTCTCTTGCATGTAATTTTTTGGTTTTATTTTGATGCTTAAATATTTTCTCTGTCTTTATTTTTTGTCAGTTTTATTATTCTGTGTCTCTGTGTGCATCTTGGGATTATCCTGTATGGGACTCTGTGCACTTTCTGGATAGGGTGATCATTTCCTTTCCCATGTTAAGAAATTTTTCACCTGTTTCCACCTCAGATATTTTCTCATGCCCTTTATCTCACTCTTCTCCTTCTTGGGACCCTTACGGTGCAAATGTTGGTGCATTTAATGTTTTCCCAGAGTTCTCTTAAACTATCCCAATTTCTTTTCATTCTTTTTTCTTTATTCTTTCAGTGGAAGTGATTTCTATCATTCTATTTTCCAGCTCTCTTATCTGTTCTTCTACCTCTTCTATTCTGCTATTGATTCCTTCTAGTGTATTTTTCATTTTAGTTATTGTAATGTTCAACTCTGTCTGTTTTTACATTTTCTTTCTTTCTTTCTTTTTCTTTTTAGGGCCATACCTGCAGCATATGGAGTTTCCCAGGCTAGGGGTTGAATTGTTACTGTAGCTGCTGGACTGCACCACAGCCACACCAAGGCCAGATCCAAACCGTGTCTGTGACCTATACCACAGCTCATGACAACATGAGATCCTTAATCCACTGAGAAAGGCCAGGGATTGAACCTGCATCCTCATGTATGTTAGATTTGTCTTTGATGAGCCGCAATGGGAACTCCTGTTCTTTACATTTTCAAGTTCTTTCTTAAACTTTTCTTGTATCTTCTCAGTCTGTGCTTCTAGTCTTGTTCTCCCAGATCTTGGATCATTACTTTTATTATCTGAATTCTTTTCTGGGTAGATTGCCTCTGTCCATTTTACTTACTTGTTCTTCTGGGATTTTTGTCTTGTTCCTTCTTGTGGAACATATTCCTCTGCTGTCTCATTTTGCCTCACTTTCTGTTTTCACTCTCTGTTCCACAGGCTGTAGGATTGTAGTTCCTCTTTTTTCTAGTGTCTGTCCCCTGGTGGTTGAGGTTGGTCCAGAGGCTTGTGTAGTTTTCCTGTTGGGAGGGACTGGTTCCTGCCCACTGTTTGGTGGAGTTGTCTCTTGTCCATTTGGTGGGTAAGGCTTGTGATAGGGTATATTTAAAGGCAGATGTGGACTCAAGAACACTTTATGAAGCCTCTCTGCTGATGGGTGGAACTGTGTTCCCATCATGTTGATTGCTTTACTTCAGGTGTCTCAGCACTGGTATCAAAGGCTGTTGAGTGGGCCAGCTTTTGCAGTCAAAGTGTCAGCCTCCATGAAGGCTCAAACCAGTTAGTACTTCCCGCTACCTCTGCAACCAGTGTGTTGTCCCCTCAGTGAGCTATTCCCTGCCTTTGCAGAAGACCCTCCAAGACCTGGTGGTAGGTCTGGCAAGGGTCCTTTGGAGTGATTTCTTTGCCCTGTATCCTGGTACACATGAAAACTTGTGAGTTCCCACTAAGAGTGGAATCTCTGTTTCCTCCAGTCCTTTGCAGTTCCCACAATCAAGCCCCCATTGGCCTTCAACACCAAATACCCTGGGGGCACCTGCTCTCAATGCCAAATCCTCAGGTTATGGAGTCTGATGTGGGGCTCAGAAATTTAACTCCTGTGGGAGAATTCTGTGATATAATTATTTTCCGGTTTGTAGATTACCCACATGGTAGGTATGGGATTTGATTCTATTATGAATGCCCTTCTACCATTTCATTGTGGCTTCTTCTTTGTCTTTGGATGTAGAATATCATTTTTGGCAGTTCCATTTTTTTTTGCCAATAGTTGTTCAGCAGTTAATTGTGATTTTGATGTTCGTGAATCCCCTTATTTTCATATGACTTTCTGTATTTCTATAGTATTTGTTATTTCTCCTCTTTAATTTACTATTTTGTTTATATAGGTCCTCTCTCTTTTTGCCTTTGTGAGCCTGGCTAATGTTTTCTTAATATTATTTATGCTTTCAAAAACCAGATCTTGGTTTTATTGATCTTGTCCATTGTTTTTTAAATCTCTATTCATGTACTCTCTGATATTTATTTCTTTTTTTCTGCTGACTTTGGGTTTTGTTTGTACTTTTTCTAATTCTTTTAGGTGATAATTTGATTGCTTATTTGATATTTTTCTTGTTTCTGGAGAAAGGCCTGTATCACTATAAACTTCTTTCTCAGGACTGCTTCTACTGTATCCCATAGATTTTGAAAGGTCGTGTTTCAATTGTTTGTTTTGAGGTATTTTCTGATTTTATCTTTGTTGTCATCATTGACCCATTGTTTTTTTATGAGCATATTCTTTAGTCTCCATGTAATCACTTTTTTTCATTTTTCTTTTTTTTGGTCGATTTCCACTTTCATACCATTGTATCAGAAAAGATTTTTTTTTTAAATTTCTATTCTCTTAAATTTGTTGAGGTTTGTTTGGTGTCACAGTATGTGGTCTATTATAGAGAATGTTCCATGAGTATTTAAAAAGAATATGTACTCTGAGGCTTGTGAATGTAGTGTCCTGTAGATATCAGTTAAGTCCAACGATCCTATTGTGTTATTTAGGATCTCTGTTGCCTTATTGATTTTCTGTTGAGAAAATCTGTGCATTGATGTCAGTGGGGTTTTAAAGTCTCCTACTATTATTTTAGTCCTGTCAAGTACTCCCTTTATATCTGTTAGTATACTATACTTTATATATGTAGGTGCTCCTTTATTGGTTACATATATGTTTACTAGTATAATTCCCTCTCCTTGCATTGATCCCTTTATCATTATATAATATAGTCTCCTTCTTTGTATGTATTTGTGTATTTTGAATTCAAGTCTGTTTTTGATATGAGTATTGCTCCTCCCATTGTCTTGCTTTTTCTATTTACATGAAATGCTTTTTTTTTTTTTTTTTTTTTTTTTTTTTTTTTTTTTTTTTTGGTTTTAGGGCCACAGTTGAAGCATATGGAAGTTCTCAGGCTAGGGGTTGAATCAGAGATGTAGCTGCCAGCCTACACCACAGCCACAGCAACACAGGATCAGAGCCATGTCTGTGGCCTACAGCATAGCTCACAGCCAGATCCTTAACTCACTGTGCTAGGCCAGGGATCGGACTCTCATCCTCATGGATACTAGTCAGGTTTGTTACAGCTGAGCCACAATGGAAACTCCCAGAAATATGTTTTTCAATCCCTTCATTTCCAATCTCTGTTTTTCTTTTGCTTTAAAGTGTGTCCCTTGTAGACAGGATATTACAGGTTCCTGTTTTGCTATCCTATCTGCCACTCTATATTTTTTGATAGAAATATTTAGTTCATTAACATGTAAAGTAATTATCATAATATGTATTTATTGCCATTTTAAATCTTATGTTTGAGTTGATTTTGTAGTTCTGTGTTCTTTCTTCCTTTTGTCTTTCCTTTTGTAGCTTAATAGTTTTCTTTTGTACTATGCATGAGTTCCTTTCTTTTGGTATTTGTCATTCTCTTGTATATTTTGATGTGTGGTTACCCTATTTTTCAAGTAAGCTATATCTATTTGCTTTAGAATGATAGTCATGTAAGTTCAAATATATTTTAAAAGGTTTATACTTTTTTACTTACTTCCCCCACATTTTGTGATTTTTATATCCTGTTTACCTGTAAGCTATATCTATTTGTTTTAGAATGATAGTCATATAAGTTCAAATATATTTTAAAAGGTTTATACTTTTTTACTTACTTCCCCCACATTTTGTGATTTTTATATCCTGTTTTGATATCCATGTTTATCCTTTTGCTGTCTATTTTACTTACAATCACAATTACAAAATATTTTGATTGGTTTTTAATCAATGTATTGGATTACTTAAGTGATCTTCAGTTTTTTATATATTTGCCTTTTCTATTGTATTTTTCCCTTTCCTATAAGGTGCTTGTTTCTTTTCTGTTTAGAGAAGACCTTTCAGTATTCCTTTTAGCTTAGATTTAGCAGTTCCGTATTCTAAAAGAATACAAGTTTTTGCTTGTCTGAGAAATTCTTAGTTTCTCCCTGAATTCTAAAATAATCTTGCTGGATAGAGTATCCTAGTCTTTTCAGTTTAAGGAGTTAGAATATGTCATGCCACTCCCTTCTGGTCTGACAATTTCTGTAGAGAAATCAACTGGTAGCCTTATGGAGGCTTACTTTTAACTTTGTTTTTCTCTTGCTTCCTTTAGAATCCTCTCTTTATCTTTAAATTTTGCAATTTTAATTATGATATGTTTTGCTGTGATGCTGTTTGATGATGTCTTATTTGGGACCCTCTGTACTTCCTGTATGTGGATATATGTTTTCTACTTTAGGTTTGGGAAGTTTTCAGCCATTATTTCTTCAAATACAATTTCAATCCTCTTTTCTCTTTCTTCTCCTTCTGGAATCCCTGTTACGCATAGAATGGCATGCTTTATATTATCCCATAGAGCTCATGTGTTGCTTATATTTTTTATATTTGTCTCTCTGTCTGCTTTTCTTTTGGGGTAATTTCATTATTCTGTCTTACAGATCACTTATTTGTTCTTGTACATTATTAGTATACTATTCATTGCCTTTAGCTCTGTTTTTATTTTGAAAATTGAGTTGCCTAATTTTTTTTGGCTTTTTTTAGGGCTGCACCTGTAACATATGGAGGTTCCTGGGCTAGGGGTCAAATCGGAGCTGCAGCTGCCAGCCTACACCACAGCCACAGCAACATATGATCCAAGCTGTGTCCACAATCTACACCACAGCTCACAGCAATGCCAGATCCTTAACCCACTGAGCAAAGCCAGGGATTAAACCTGCATCCTCATAGATCCTAGTTGGGTTCGTTAACCACTGAGCCACGAAGGGAACTCCAAGTTATCTCATTTTGAGTCCTCTTTATAGTTTCTAGTTCCTTATTACAATGATCAATGTTTCTATTGATAGTCTTTCTTAATTCCTTTATCATTTTGATTACCTTCTTTCTGAACTCAGGATCTGATAGATTGGAGAGGTCTATTTCATTGTTTGTTCCTTCAGGAGATTTCTCTTGTTCTCTTAATGGGAGTTATTTCCTCTGCTTTTTCATTTTACTTAAATATATCTGAATCTATGGATTTAGAAGAGCTATCTACTTTGCTCTTGAAAGGTTGGTTTTATTTGGAAGTATCCCTCTAATGACTGTGTGTATCCAAACAGAGTTTTCCCACTGAGTATGTTCACTGAAGCCCAAGTTTCAGCCAAGCACAAGCAGGCATGCTAGTGAAAGTGTTTCCGGGGTAAGGGAACCTTTTCTGCTTCACAGCTCCCTCCCAGGAGTGTAGATCCCATCAAGATCCTTTTTATTTATTTATTTTCCTTTTGTCCTAACAAGTTATGTGGGGATATTTTATGAAACTTTGGTTGCATAAGAAATCTGCCGGATTTCAGTTGGTATTCTGTGAGGATTATTTCACATATAACGCATTTTGATGTGCTTGTGGGGAGAAATGAGTTCCATGTCTTTCTACTCCACCATCTTGATTGCTTGCCCAATTTCTTTTTCCTTACTTTTAAATCTTGAATCCATGATATTCAATGTGCTATGTAAATGTAAAAACAACAAGAAAATATATTTTTTCAGAGAGGGTATATTATTAATAAAGGAGAAAAATATAGTTGGTAATTATTACTGGATTCTGCTTTAAGTATTTGATATAGGTATATTACAACTCAGTGATTTTTAAAATGTTAAACCTTTATATTGCTCAAATAAAACTTTAAATTATCCCTCAGATTTTAAAAAGTACTCTGAAAAACATTTTTTTTTAATAAATATGAACCTTTGGAGATTATCTGGACAGAATTTTCTTCTCCAGTCATGTTAAAACCATTGTTAAGCTGTAAAATATTTTAACAGTTCTTGAATGGAGAAACTGAAAAGTTTTATTTTTTTGTTTTTTTAAAGTTTTTTTTTTTTTTTTTTCCTTTGCTAGGGCTGCTCCCATGGCATGTGGAGGTTCCCAGGCTAGGGGTCTAATCGGAGCTGTAGCCACTGGCCTATACCACAACCACAGTAATGCGGGATCCAAGGCATATCTGCAACCTATACCACAGCTCACAGCAACACTGGATCCTTAACCCACTGAGCAAGGCCAGGGATCAAACCTGCAACCTCATGGTTCCTAGTCAGATTCATTAACCACTGCACCACGACAGGAACTCTTGTTTTTTAAAGTTTTATTAATTGCAGCTAGCCTCCTATAAGGACAGAAGGAATACACTTTTTACATTAGTTTTAACTTTTTCAATAGCAGAAAATTGCTTCTAGGCATATCATTACATATTGATGTGCCTATTCATTTTCTCCTGTCACCAGAATATACCACTTGATCCTCTGGCAGCACTTTAGCCTCCTTTCCATTCAATGTATGATTATCTGGGAGATGGGTCAGAGATCAGCTGCATGAAATTATAGAACACATGTATCTGCACTTATTTTTGAAAGAATAGATTTTTGCTGCCCAATAAATCAAACCTATAAAGCAATCTCTGCACCATAATTAACATAATACTCTGATGCCCCTGTGTATTAGAAAATAAAGGGCAAATACTTTCAGTAATTAGATTTTTTCCAAATTTAACTCTTAAATCCTTACAATGGTACCCATATAAGGTTAATATGCTGAGCATATGAGGTAGGGTAACATTATAGATAATGTTAAGTAAGGAAAGAACGCATTAAGGTAGATAAAGATATCAATTTATTGCATTTTGAAATTCAGTACTTCTATATTTGTATTTTTTCCATTTTAAAAAGAAAGTCCTCTTACATTTTAAAATTATACTGCATATCCTGTTTCTAATTTCTAACATGTGAAGGATATCATAAGGTTGTCATAAGGAATGCTATCAGTGTTTGAAATGGATTAATTAGATGCCACTACTACATCTTTATTTTTAAAATATTTTATGTACAGCAATTGAAGTTGTGAATGTTTATTCTCCAATTCTTTTTATGATATTTTTAAAAGTACACTAGATATGGTATCAGAATCATGTAAATCTTTTCTGTATTAAAATATATGTTAATCCTGTGAAATCAGATTTTTATGATCATTATACAACTACAGATGTGATAAATTCATTTGAGTAATAAAAAAAGGAAAAAAAGAAAAAAGATAAAATATGTTATATTTTCATTGCAGATGTTAATAGCACACATTAATAAAATAACAAAAGAGTCAAAAATCACACAAAAATTTCTCTATATCCTGATTAATTTATATAGTTTTTGGATAGATGTTCACTGAAAGAACACGCTTTTTTTTTCCAAAATATGCAGAATAAGTTGCCATAATGTGGAACATGTTTATATCATTTTGAAGTTGAATCTACAAGGTGCTGAAATAATTCCCAAAAAACCCCACAAACTTTAAATAAATATGTAAATAATATACTGGAAAACATATCTGAAAAAATTGACTAATAGATAAGATAATCCACAAAGATGATCAGTCAGCTTGCCTAATATGAAACAAATCTTGAGGTAGAAATGTACTGACACATAAAAGTATAAAAAATTATTTTGATGGTCAGTTTCTCGAGTCTGTCTCTTTTAATCAACAACCCTATTTCTAGAGAAAAAAAATCTTCTTTCACCTATTGTTACATCAGCAGTCTTAGATAAAACACTCTCAGCAAAGGTATTTGGAGGCTCTTGCTTTGAAGAAATAATATTGTTCCATTTGCTTTACTCAGAGTCCTTTCAGTAAAATTAAGACTCGTTTTAACATATCAAACATTTTGCTGGGATGTTCGTAATAGCAGTGAGATTCCCTTTATTTCCCTTTATCCTTCTGAAATATATGTATTCTTTCTGATCTTTTAGTAATTGTATAGGAATTTCAACAAACTTAGCAAACTTTAAAATCAAATTTACATGTTTACCCTTCTATTGAGCTCTTTAGCTCCTGCCCTGCCCTTCCTGACTTATATGCTGTAAGTTTTGTGTGTTTGAGTTCTATTTTACGTTAACCCACAAGAAAATTATTATTCCCTTTTAGAGCTAATATTTGTGTAGATTTATAACAATATTTGACACTTTCTTTGCTCATCTCTTTATGTTTCTCAGGCCTTCTAGTGGGATCACTTTTCCTTCTGGCTGAAATAATATCCTTTGAATTTTATTTAGTGAGGTTCTCTTGGTAGCAAACCCAGTTCTGTTGTTGTTATTGTTGTTTTGTTTGGAAAAATGGGGCTGGTTCTTTAGTTCTGGGTTGATTGTTTTTTTTTTTAGATCATTTTAGTTTATTGACACCTGCTTTCCTTTAACACTGTTGAAAAGTCACGTATTGGCTCTTTCCATTCTTTGTAGGTGAAATATCTTTTCTCTCAGGCTGCCTCTCAGATTCTTCTTTGCCTTTGGTGTTCTGTAGTCTCATTTTGATGTATATCTAGGTGAAAAATCATTAAACTCTTCCGTCTTTGAAGTCAGTGGGCTTTGTAGGAGGCAGTGACTTTGCTGGGAAGCAGTTCTCCATAGGTCTCTCTTGCATATCTGTACAAATTTTGAAGAAATATTGGATGCTGTGTTCTGGATTATCTTTTTAAGAGTATCTGTATAGAAAACAGCCTTGGAATATAGAGAGGATTTTCCTTCCGATCAAAGGACAAATTTGTTTGCTGATCGGAATAATATGTGTCCCAGGCAAATATTGGGCAGGTTTGCTAATACCACCTTTAAAATTTTGTGTTCCCTAAGCTCAGTTTCCCAGCTGTCACACAATCTACTATGAATATCATCCTCCTAGACCTTTCTGCATCTCTTTTGTCAGATTTGGAGGTCAGGAATATCTTAAGCAAATATGGAGCTCATGATCCCTACTGGTTCATGAGTATTAAGTCCTTTCTCTGATCAGGACATCTTGAATCTTCTGCCAACTTCTATAAAACTGTGGGTGACTAACTCATTAGCTTACAGGTAGACCATCTAAAACCTTTCAAAGCTCTTGACAGACACTAGTTCTGCAGAATTCTTGAAGCCATTATTTATTTTTGTATTTCCCTTTTCATATTCTTTCTTCTCTCCTGCTGGTGCTCTAATGCAGTATCGCTGGTACTCTATTCTTCTTGCCTGATATTTATCTTTTATGTTTCACCTTTTTTTTTTACCACATTCTAATTAATGCCTTCAGATATATCTTAAAGTTTACTAAAACTATGAGCTACTTTATTGATCTGATAGGGCTGCCATAACAGAATACTAAAGACTGGATAGCTTAACCAACAGAATTTTTTTCTCACAATTCTAAAAACCAGAAATTTTCACCATCAGGGTTGGTTTCTGGGGAGACCTCTTTCCTTGGCTTACAGACTGTGGCTTTCTCACTGTGTCTTCACATGGCCTTTTGCCTGTGCACATGATCCGCAATGTCTCTTCCTCATCTCACAAGGATAGCAATCCTATTGAATTAGTCCCACCTTATGACCTCACTTAACCTAAACTACTACCTCCTTAAAGATGCTACCTCCAAATTCAGTCATGTTGGGTGTTAGAAGTTCAACATATGAATTGGCAGTTGAAAGGGGTAGAATTCAGTCTAACATCTACTGATGGCCATTTTTCATTTGGGGAAAAAAGATCAGAGGATTTTATTTTTAGGAAGGTTGTAAAGGAAACCCTTACATTTTGTAGACACTATTGGGGATAAAAAGACTTAGGAGGAGGGAAACTTACTTTTCATTTTATTTTATGCACTTCATGTATGGATATTCCTGTATGGCTTCAGTTATTACCAAATGGTAGACAGACTCTAAAGTGACTCTCCATAATACCTGTATCCTGGTACTTATGCCCATGTATAATTCACTGCTCTTATATAATTTCTTCTCTTGAGTGTAGATGGGGTCTGTTACTTGGTTGTAACCAATAGAATAAGGCAAAGGTGATGAAATGTCACTTCCATGATTACAACAGAAGGGATTTCATCTTGCTTGCAGGCTCACTCTAGATTGTCTTGCTCTTTTTACTGGCCTGATCCCCATGTGCCAGGGAGTTGAGGACAGCCTCTAGAGAACAGCCAGCAATAGGACAGGGCCTTCAGTATTACATCTGCAAGGGAATTATTTCTACAACAACCTGAATGAAACTGAAAGCAAATTCATTACATATTGAGCTTCTCTATGAGAACCCATTCCTAACCACCACAATGATTGCAGCCATGCAGAATCCATGGCCATTTTCCTGACCCACAGAAACTATGAGGAAATAACTGTGTGTTGTTTTACACTGTTATGTTTATAATAATTAGTATATAATACAATAATATATATTAAAATATAATTAATATTAGCATAGAAAACTAATACATGTCATATGCTTATATAACCTTAAAGTATGAAGTACAAAAAGTTATATCATCACATTTGACAGGGTAAATATCTACAGTGTAACTTTTTGTTTTTTTAGGGCCACACCCATGGCAAATGGAAGTTCCCAGGCTAGGGGTTGAATCAGAGCTGCAGCCCCTGGCCTGAGCCACAGCCACAGCCACACCAGATCTGAGCCACATCTGCACCCTACACCACAGCTCATGGCAATGCTGGATCCTTAACCCACTGAGCAAGGCCAGGGATCAAACCTGCATCCTCGTGGATGCTAGTCAGATTCACTTCCACTAAGCCACAATGGGAACTCCCTTGTGGTTTTTTGTTTGTTTGTTTGTTTAATTAAATGTTTTTCATTTCTGGACTTTGTATTTTATTTCATTTCAAATATACCCAGTCATTTTCTAATCTGTTTCTCTTTGCTCATATTTGTAATCCACCTTTTATTTCATTCTTTAAGAAGTGCTTATTTAAAACTATGTCTGACATTCACTATCTCACATTATTATGTTTCTGATCTTGCTTTGCATCACTTCTGCTAGATCTTGTTCTTGGTACTTTGTTTCTGTATGAGTTTTCTGATTTCCTACGAGAAAGCTCACATTTTCTGGAATGTTAAGTATGTGAATTACTTGAGGTCTGTGTGGAAATGGGTTTTTCTGGAGAGAAACTTGCTTTTGCTTCTTCACTATCAACTCAATCACTTCAAACTAAATTCAAAACTTGAGATTTTTAAGACAAGCAGGTGGTAAAATCTCATAATATGACTGGCTTGTGGTCATTGTTCTCTTTCTATTTTTAATCAAGCCTTAAACTGACCACCTAAATTTTTGAAGTTTTCTAATCTGCTTCCTTCGCTTCAGCTCAACATTTACTTCCCAATATAGTGCAGTCAGTGTCTTTCCTCCACCAAATTCTGAAACTGCAATCAAGGGATACCAATAAATTCCATATTCAAAGCCACTGGTTTCCTTTGATACATTTATTTTACTGCTTTTAACACTGTATGCCACTTTTCCATGTCCTTGTACTGTAATTTTTCTTGCTCCTCCTACCAACCATCTCCTTATCTCTACCCCAATATCCTTTACATTATTTTTTTCTTTCCCCGACTGACGAAAGTCTTCCAATACCAGTGTTTAGTCCTAACTCTTTCCTTAATTGCTCATTTTCTCTCAAATTTCTCCTTTATTTATTGTCTTCAAATAGTAACTAAAATTTGATATTACCCAAAATTATTAATTCCATTTATCCTGACATACTCGTAACTTGAGATTCAGTCATAAAAATCCTCAAAGTTTAACTCCTCATTAGATTTCTACCTAGCAGTCAAGTGACTGAACATAAATTCACTCTCTGTTTTTAAGTCTGTCCCTTCTGCTTATTTTCAATTATTATTATTATTAAAATCACTGCATTTATGTATAACATATGATGTACCAGATATCTCTCAGTGCTTTATAGATATTAAACTAATATAAAAAAGACTCTATAATGTAAAGATTACCACTATTTCCTCTTTATTACAGATGATGCAGCTGAAACACAGAGAAGCTAAATTATTTGCCTAAGGTTACACAGGCATTTAGTAGTTGATCTAGCACCCACTAGGTTTCCAGGGTCCTTTCTTGGTAGATATCCCCATAAACAGCTAGTAAATATAGTAGGTCTCCAGTTCCTTTTTCCCAGAAACTTACATACATATGTGAATTCTATGTTTAAACTCTCCCATTAGCCAAACTGTCACATATCATAATAATCAATAGGAATAAATTTTGTTATAAATCCTAAGTCCTTAATTCTTACTGCTGGACTAATTAATGTGCTAGAGGTAATTAAATCAGCATAAATATCATAGCTGAATTTCATGAAAAAGATCAGAAAATGTTATGCCCATTAATAACTTCTGTAGCTATTCAAGCAAATATAATGCAATAAGGATAATTAAATCTTGTGCTTCAGGGAGCAAGTAGGTTTGCTTAAGGAATAGAAAGGAAAATATGCCTTTATTCTCTGCCCTGGGGATAAGAGTGGAATAACTCACTAGGTATATTAATGGGGTAGTATAAAGGGTAACATCTGCTGTTCTCTGAAATATCAGAGCTTTGGCTGAGGTAGAATTAACTGACTCATATCTGGCATTGAATTATAATGACTTTCATTTACAACATGGTGGAAACAGGCTCTGTTTTAATTTCATTTTAGTTTTAATTTACTACTACGGTACAAAAAGGCATATTATCTCGTAAATGCAACAAACAGTACATTTTAGAAGTAGCTGGCAGGATATGCTTCTAGTGATTTTTGTATTTCTCTTTTCACAGTTAATTTCAATAGTACTGGGTTCTCAGAAGAAAAGTTTACTTTTTCTTTCTGTGGTTCCCACGCTGGCCTGAATCTAATTATCAGTGGACAATTGCAGGCCACAGACATAAACATTATAGGTATTAGCATGATGAGTATGAAATACCATACCAGTTATAGAGCAAAAATCCTCAATTAGAATTCCTAAAATGCTGTACTGCTTTTAATACCTTAAGAATAAAGATTCTCCAGTATTGGTGAAATTACCTTAGTAGACTGTATAGAAGATTCAAATTTAATGCTGAAAAAAATAATTTCTTTTTTTAAATACATATCTGCTTACACAGTTATCAGTCTACCTACTTTGGTGGCCTCATATACTAATGGTAGTGAGTTTTAATAGGCTGAAAAACTCTAATTCCATTTCTAAATTTCGGGTTGTGAGTGTATTTTTATTTTAATACCTTCCTAAAATTTAATTTTATTCCTATCTGCCCTCATTTTTTTTTTCATTTCTGGGCCTCTGGGCTGTGCCAATTTGAATATTTGAATTAATGCACCAAATAATGTTTGAAAGTCTAATCTTATTAAATGCCTTTAAATCCAACACTTCCCTGACTGGTTAGACTTTATTAATTAACCCATATGTTATCAAAACCTCATGCTGCTGCCTACTTGGTTGTCTCTGAGGGTCAAATAGACCAAATGGTTTCCATTAAAAAAAAAACCCAGTCTCAAATCTGGAAAATTTATGTGAATTTAGATTTCCAGAGTAGCTTGCTTTTCCACTAATGCAAGATGTTGTGCATTATAGAATTTATGGTTGACTAATTGCTTAAGCAAAGCATCCCTGAGTAAAGCTTTGTCACAAGTAAGTCTAAAGAGAGTGAAATGATTTACATTTTCCATATGCTACACTTGTACCAATGGTAACAGAAATACTTCATTGGCAAGTTATAGGCCTAAAGAAAGAAGGAATGTAACTGATACATCACTGTAACAGCATTTCAAAATATGAACAGCTCTCCTTTAAATAAAGATAGAAATAAATTCCACTGGCCTTAAACAAGATAAAGCAAAAAATACTAAAAGTGTAAATGCACTATAAGCTGTATGGAATATACTTTAAAAGTATATGTGTATATGACTTTGTCAGTTATTATGACATAATCAGTGATGAAATTAAGCAATAAACTGCAATTATGTAAATGATACAAGTCTCAGAAGATACTCTACTTCTCAGCATTAAATAGGAAGAAATCAAGATGGGAGATATTTCCATAGCTACCTTAGGTGAAGAAGTATCAGTTGAACCAAGAGCCCTAGTAATTCCAGAAGAAATGATTTCTTGCTTTAGAGTTATAGATAAGCTCTTTGGAGTAAAACAGCTAAGATGAAGCATATGACGACTCTCCCCAAGGGACTAGCCAGTAGATATACTTAATGATACTGGCTTTTACCATCTGATGCACTTTTCCTTATGGATAAAGCTTCAAGAGAGAATTTCGAACAAGCCCAGTTACTCCCCCACTCTTTTTTTCTAATTGAAGTATTATTGACTTACAGCATTAGTTTCAGGTATACAGCACAGTGATTCAGTTTTATATATTTTTTCAGATAATTTCCACTATAGGTAATTATACGGTATTGAATATAGTTCCCTGTGCTATACAGTAAATACTCGTTACTCATCTGTTTCATGTATAGTAGTTGCCAATACCATATCACCTTTATTCTTAAAGTATTAAAAATAGTACAGCACTCTAGGAATTATAATTTAGGATATTCCTAATTTATCTTCCCACTCCCTCCCTTTCCCCTTTTGTAACCACAAGTTTGTTTTCTATGTCTGTGAGCCTTTTTCTGTTTTATAGAGATTCATTTGTATTATTTTTTAGATTCCAAATATAAGTGATATCATATTTGTCTTTGTATGTCACACTTCCTTAGTGCGATATTCTCCAAGTCCATCATGTTGCTACAAATGGAAATATTTCATTCTTTCTTATGGCTGAGTAAAAATCCATTATATATATAAAATATGCCCATCATTTGTTGATGGGCACTTGGGTGGTTTCATGTCTTGGCTGTTATCAGTAGTGCTCCTATGAACACTGGAGTGCACATATCTCTTCAAGTTAATGTTTTCATTTTTTCTGGATATATAGCATGGATAGGAACACTTGGTAAGAGGGGTTACAAAACCACATCACTTCTAAACCTCTGAACATGGGTCTCGGGGAGAGAGAGTCCAGTGCAAGGTTCTGGTGTTTATCATAAGTTCTTAATTATATTAAGCTACTAAAATTCATTTTTGCTTCTTTTAGTAACAGATGTAACCAGGTTTTAAATTTACCTGTAAAAGTTAATAACATTTTATTATATACAATCAGAGTTTAAGACATAGATTTGCCTCCCCCAAACTTGAGTGTGTTTGTGGCAGTGTGTGTGGCAAAAGTAAGGAGCAAGCCTCTTTTCAAACTTGTAATATGTTTCTGAAAGAAATGGTACCATACTGGCTAAAGAGGTCTGTCATAATTACAATAGAGTGATTAATAGGACACTGCAAGTGCCATTACAGCATTTTATCGCATTAATGAATGGTTAAGTGATTATTTCCAAAATTTAAAAAAAAATGGAACACTAAAATGAATACTGCTAAACTACTGTATCTGCTTAGCAAATGGAAATTCTTAATGAATAGGTATTTTCAAGAAATATTTCAAAAATGAAAATCTGGCCTAAAATTATTATTTTAAATATACCTTTTCTTTAGAAATTAATAATATGCTCTTTTTCTAATTAGCAATACAGAAGTTTAATAACCAGAATTTATAGTCAAAATTAGCATATATCATTAGCATAGCAATGGACAATAAAAATAAGACATTCTAACAGCCTAAATGTCTGTGTTAATGGTAGAATTATATAAGAACAAAATTATAGTTGGAATATTTCATCAGCTTTCAAGATGTTAGTGTGAAATCATGACTATTTATCAAATGAAAATGTAGTTTTTTAATATTCCAAAAATAGATATAAAATGAATTCAGATATAAAACTGGTAATTCAGTTAGGAACAACATGGATCATAATATACTGAGTCACAATGCTATGTCAAATCTTTTCATATAGTGCCTTTTATACTCATTACAACAAGGTTAGGTATATATTATTACTAACATTTTAAAATATAAAGTATGACAAAGAGATAATAAGTATTTAAATTCTTCTTTAGCTTCTCAGTATACTCATAACAACTAGACTATGATTTCATTTTTAGCTGTATAGTTAGAGTTAAGATCAATCTTCCTGAAAACATCTGCTTCTTTCTCCTTTCCTTATCACACGACTTACAAAAGTTTCACCCAATCATGACATCAGGCACAAAGTCCAAGATATCTTGATTTTGATGACATCTAGTTGTAGTGTCTCTTGATCTGAAGACCTGTGAACTAAAAAGTCAAATTATCTGTTATATGATGATAGTAGAGTGACAGGATAACTGCAACAAACTCCCCCATTTAAAAGACGAAGGATGGGAAGTATTTAGTAGTCATGGTCCGTAACAATTCTGAAATCCCACTTGACATTACCTGGGGGTAGAATATATTCTTTGACTTAAATTCTGGGAATAAGTCCATAGATCATTATTCTCAGCCTTGGCTTCTAGGAGTTCATTTCTCTTTTATCACTTCCTTAGCAAACTATGAGAGGATTGGAGAACATGTCCTTTTTGGCAATCCATTTAACTACTTGCAGGAATTTGGAAACCAAGAAGTATTTAACTTCTCAAGAACTCTTCATTTCTTTTAGTCTAGGTTGGTCCTTTTTGCTAACACAACTGTTTTACAAGGTTATGGGTTTTCTGTGAATTTTTCAGGTCTACTCTGCCAAAATCTGTGTCCATAATTCTTTCCACAGCCTCTGTCTCTGGATTCAGTTGTGTGTATTTTGGATGTATTATATTTCAATGAAAATACTACCTTATTCATTACAGCATCATTTTCTTTCTTGCTGAATGGCATATTAGTTATTTTAGAGCCATGATTTATAAGGGATGTTAATTATTTTAGAAGTGTTAACAAAAGATTTGAAGATAACAACCTTCACTGGATCTGTAACCTGAGGTATTTTAAATGATAATCTCTGAATTAGGCTTTTTCCTTGAGGCTGTATCTTATTAGCTGCAACTTTAATTTGGTGAAAAATAATTTCACTCAGCAGTTGTGTATTGTCTCTAGTACATCTAAGTACTGCTTGAAAACAGAATGTTTCTTTTCAGATTTCATGTTTTTGTACCTCTATATGTTTATCAGGTATATCATCTTCCAGTTGTAGGTAATAACTTTAATAAATGTTTCAATACTGTGTTCCACAGGTCAAATATTTCTAGGGTCTCGTAATAGTTTCCTCATTTTTGACCATTTATAGCAGTTTTCTTGCGGCCTACAGCCTTGATCAAAATCATATTTTAAGTTTTCATTGCAATGGCACCTCATTTTCCAGTACCACCTTCTTTAATGGACAGCTTTTGCCATAGTAAAGCAGCAGACTATATCACCCCAAAACTTGGCTTAAAATAACACTCATTTATTTTTATTCATGGTATGCAATGCATCTGGGGGTGTCTATTGCTACCAGCAGGACGTAATTAGGTTTAGTTTCCAGCTACACATTTGGTTTGGTCTATTCTATAACTTACTCATTCCTCTGAGACCAGTGGGCTTTAAGAGAATATTTGTTCTCAGTGGTGGCCAGAGCATACAACGGCATCAACCACACAACCACATTTCAGTCTTTTGCTTGAGTCACTCTTCTAGCATTTTGAGTCAAGCTCAAAATCAAGAGGCAAAGACATATATTTTGAATTAAGATTTTCAAAGTCACAGAGCAAAGCTAGACACAAAGAGGGATGAAGAATTGGGACCCAAAGTTTGGTCTGCCATAAGAGGTCTACGTCTTCCTTGCTCTGGCCACAAAATCCCTAGTAAAGGAGAGTGTGGCTTGCATTGCTTACTTTGTCAATGATTCTACAGTGACATTTATGGTACAGTCTTGATTCTTTTGACATCCTTGGTTTTTTGCTAAATCAATCTAGGATAAAGTAAATAAAGAGATCATATCATGGGATTTCAGACCTATCCACTCCCTTTTTTTTTTTTTTTTTATTTTCCCACTGTACAGCAAGGGGGTCAGGTTATCCTTACATTGTAATTGTTATACATTACAATTACAGTTTTTCCCCCACCCTTTCTTCTGTTGCAACATGAGTATCTAGACATAGTTCTCAATGCTATTCAGCAGGATCTCCTTGTAAATCTATTCTAAGTTGTGTCTGATAAGCCCAAGCTCCCGATCCCTCCCACTCCTTCCCCCTCCCATCAGGCAACCACAAGTCTCTTCTCCTATCCACTCCCTTTTAAAAGCACTTGGGAAATTGCAGTATGTTTGATAGACATATGGCCTACTCAGCATTCTATGAAACATCACCCTGATGTGACCTCTTTAAAAGCAACAGATCATGTACTATGTAAAACACTATCTCATCTTAAGAAATATTCTTAAGGATATTTTTTTCTTAATTTCAGTACTCTTTAGGGAAAAAATAAATCCAAGTAAAACTTCAGACCGGATTGCCTTGTATCACCCTCTGCCACATTTGCCGTATCTCATCTTCTTGGGCAAGTTTTGACTTTGCCTCTTATTGTAACCATGTTAATAATTTAATCAATCACGGGTACCTTTGATTGTAGAGGTTTTTAGAGCACATGTGCTTGAGGTGCCCGTGAGTCTCAAGGCAGAAAAATTTTATGGAAAGCACAGAGTCTATGCTACATATGGAAGAAGCAGCTAGATTTTTAAAACAAATTCTTCTGAATGTGGAAGAGGTTTGAATTAGTAGCCTAATCCAAAGTATGTGTATATGTGTGCAGATATTGTTAGGTTCAGTGTATTGATAGTAGATAGATACAGAAACTCATTGACTTTGAAGTGCTGGGCCTTGTGTAAAATTCTCTGCCAAAGATGATTTGGGGCATTATGTTGGTGACATAAAATGCGTCTACAATTGATGTCAAGCAAAGATAAGGAGGACAGTGGACTTGCTAATCTCATTCTTTATATCACATTATTCATGATCAAAAATATATTTTTGATCAAAAATCAATTTTAAGGCCTGAAAGTTGAATAGTTTTGAGGAATAGGAATTAATGAATAGAATAGTTTTTTCCCCTTAATCTGGCAGTGATAGCTCTCAAAATTTTGAGTACCATTTATCCAGTGATCATCAACTTAGCTTTTTGGATTTCAGATATAAACCAAAATAGAGAGACTTCTTCTTACATATTTGCTCTTATAACTGTAGTTCACTTTGCAGGTGCCACTGTGGAAGCCATTGCTGCCCCAGCAGTGATCACAGGCTCTCATACAATCTGGAGGCACATGATCATGTACCAGTGCTCAGGGGGAAGTGGTAATGAATGGCACTGAAATAACAGAGTAACAGTAATGGTAGTTGCAATAGAGTACCATGAAGCCTTAAAACACTGTTGGATCTTTTGACATATATCTGTATGTATTGCTAACACAATTAAGCTGTGAGAGGTAGAACTGAACAAAATGTCAAGCAAGTAGCGATAATTGTGAGATTTACACATGACCAAGAATGATAAAAACTGAGTAATCTAGAAATTCCTTCTAACTATGGAGTATACCCTTTGAAGAAACATCAGATTCTCTAAAGGGCTGTGCAGCATGCAAAATTTGTGACATAATACACTCACTTGAAAAATACAAATTATTCACAGACTAGTTAGAGAGTTAATGCATCCTTTAGTCATGAAGGAACTTAATTTAGAAGCTTCTAGGCCCATTTCAAATAAGAAATGTCTTAGAATATTTTTTCTTAATTTCAGTGTTCTTTAGGGAAAAAAAAATCCAAGTAAAACTTCATACCAAGATAGAGATTCCCAGAAAGCAGTGCATTAAATCCTAGAGAGTCAGCAGTAGAACAAACTGTAGACCTGTAGGAGAAGAAAATAATTGCCTTGTATCACCCTCTGCCACATGTGGTAATAAGGAAAGGTCTGAGAAAACACAGTTTATGTGTTACTAAGGTACATCGGTTTCTGAGATAGGAACATTTGTGAATTGTGCCCCTTCTCTATTAGTGCTTCTCTGAACTTGGGGGGAAAATCTCATAAAACATTAAATCTTGCTTTTCATATTTTAAAATAGTTATCACTATAGTCCCTATTGTATAATGTTGAGAAGATTAAATGACTATGCATTCAGTGATATTACCCTAGTGTTTGGTAAAAAGCAAATACAGAAGAAATAGTACCACTCTGCTCCCTCTCTTTCCTCTTGGTCATTTCCTCTTGGTCTTCTGTATCTCCCCTACCCCCTTTTTATTCCCAAGAATCTAGATGCTTTCATAGACATTAGATAGAATAATTACTTGATGAATACACAAAATTAAGCCCTAGAGGAAAAATAATGAAATAAAAATTCATCTGAGACTTAGACACAGATACCTAGGGATTTAAATATAAGACTGAACAAGTTTTAACAACTGCTTCTTGTGAGCACATAAACAGCATTAGAGTCAAACATTAGCAAATAGGTTGTGCAATATCTTGGTGTTCATGGGTTAGCATTGAACGGATATTCAGTTATATATCTATCTATTTAGAATACACATTGCAAAAAAATGTGTAAGTTCAAATAATTTATTGTCTTTGATGTGTGGATCACTATTATTCTAAATCCTCTATTATTTTAAGCAACCAAAGATATATCTTAGAAAAATACTGGACTATGTGTTTAATCCATTGTGTACATTATAGCCAGTCTGTTTCAAGTCTTTTTCTTAATAGAGTTCAGGTGAAACAAATATATTTTATAGACATTAAGTTCCATAAAATATAAATTAGAAGGTGCTTTGGGGAAAAGAGTATATTGTATGGTGCTTTCTATTCATAATAATGAAAACTCGAAACTGTAGAGTTTACCTACAAGGAAAAGAGATCATTGTATAGTGCTTTAAACAACCTAGAGCTTTATATTTCCATGCTATAAAAAGTCAGAAATGAGGTGCTGACATTTATATTAACTGGTCATGGCTGTCAAGGCCCAGCACTGAGATCATCCTGGCTTAACCTTCATAATGCAAAGAAAGCGAAGAGAGAAGCTACAATCCATACATTAGTATCTTAAGCAAGAAGAAAGAGGAGAAGCACAAGAATGAAAGAAATGACCTACACTACCTGATTCTTCTCTTCTTTTAGGGACCTTTCCTAGAAGCTCTACTCAATGATTTCTGCTTATATATCACTTTGTAAACTGAGTCAGTGGCTAAGGAAGGTTGGGAAATATAAATTTTTAGGGTTTTTTGGTGTATACAACTAATCGGAGTTTGATTAGTAAGGAGTATGATCAGTACCTAAGTCTATTTGTTGTTAGGTAAGCAATAAACAGTCTCTTCCACAGTTCACACTTTGGCACCCCAACATTCGTATGCAACATTCATACAATATGTCTTCCCACCTCCTCAAAGGAAACAACCACACAGCCCTATCCTTTTGGAATCCAGGTCAAAAAAGATTTCTGGGTACTGTTTAATCCTTCTCATCAGGTCTTGTATAACTCTTTGTGATTTTATGATAACATATAAACTAAATTACAAGTTACCTGCTCAGGATATATTTGAACAATGATTCAAGAGAAGAAGGAAAATGAAATTAAACTACAATAAAGAATAGAGAATACTAGATTTACAAGGAGATCCTGCTGAATAGCATTGAGAACTTTGTCTAGATACTCATGTTGCAACAGAACAAAGGGTGGGGAAAAATGTAATTGTAATGTATACATGTAAGGATAACTTGATCCCCTTACTGTACAGTGGGAAAATAAAAAAAAAAAAAGAATAGAGAATATTAGGAAATGCACAGCCCTTTCTAGTCTCTAGCAATTATGAAAAACTAGCTACTAGGAAGAGTATCAAGGATTCTCTGCCTATGAATGAAGACATTTTCTTGACAGCACATCTGTCAGTTCCATGTTCTATGTACTAAGAATATTTACTTTTAAATATTGTACTCAAAGGCTACAATTGAAGAGGGTATTGGTATGATAAAGGCTGAGCAGTTTTAGCAGCCAGTTGGTGCCAGTACAGAGACCCAAAATATACTCCAGATTTAAAAATCACTGGTTCTTTGGTC
Organism: Sus scrofa; assembly: GCF_054392235.1. Taxonomy (NCBI): domain Eukaryota; kingdom Metazoa; phylum Chordata; class Mammalia; order Artiodactyla; family Suidae; genus Sus; species Sus scrofa. The sequence continues at coordinate 181,421,454 of NC_139383.1, read as the reverse complement.
TCAGTAGAGAAGCTTGTTTAAGAATAACACCCCCAATGAATACAAGACTAAAAAACGGATTAAAAACAATGTTTGAGGATTTGAGCAACCCAGATCCAACAAAGAAGGGAAGGACATTAATGTGTGATGCATTCTGCAAGTATGTGCAGTTTTCCTGAGCTGTGAAGAGAGGGTAAGTGTGTGGATGGCTGTGTGCTTGAAAGAGTTTCACTGGGCTATAGAGGCAAAGACTGGAGTCCAGAAAGGCCAAGGGGCAGGGATTCAAGGGGCCAAGATCCTAGAGAGAGATTATAGATATGAGCCTGAAATTCTTGGTTAACATCTCTTCTAAGTATTTGCTAATCCTAAGCCATGAACAAAATGCTGAAAAATAAAATAAAATAAAATAAAATAAAATAAAATAAAATAAAATAAAATAAAATAAAATAAAATAAAGCAATCAGAAAACAGCCCTTGTAGGCCTGAAAATCTGAGCAGAGATTTTTACATACTCATGGAGTTTGTATAAGGTAATCTGCATGTAATCTCTCTCTCTCTGCCAGAAGAAGTCCAGTCCTTCCAAAACAGTGAAGAAGTAAACATTATTCAGGGGCTCTACAATTTTTTCATACATTGTTAAGAAGCCTATGAAAAATATCAGGCATGCCAGTAAAAGAAAAAATGGTTTTAAGAGGTTCTATGAACTTCTTCTGTGAATCTGATATTAGTCATTTATTGAATTTTAATTTTCAGTTCCTTGATTTAAGAGGTTCTATGAACTTCTATGAATCTGATATTAGTCTTTTATTGAATTTTAATTTTCAGTTTCTTGATTTTGCAGTTACCGATTCATGTGAAGTTTAATATACAAATATACTACTTCGGTCCTAATTTTATGTATGCTAGTACTTCTTTGATCATATCTATTGTGCCAAAAAATATTTCTGCATTTCCATTTATTTTTTCTCTGTTCTTTAATCTTCTTATTCATTAATACTGCCTTCGCTTATATAACCCTGTGAATTAGGCACTATTATTACTCCCACCTTTTACATGCTGAATCTGAGAATCAGAGGTTAAGTAATCAGTAACCAGCCCAGTATCACAAAACTGAGATTCAAACCTGGGGTAGTCTGGCTCCAGAATCCATGGACCTAACATTTATGTGCTTCCTCACACAAAATAGAGTGATAAGACTCATTTTATAAGACAGAAGGGGGGAGTCTTTCAAAATATTATCATTGATTTTGTGTGGGTTTTGTGTGTGTGTAAAATTATTAATGCATTATCTTCATTATAATTGTTTTTAACTTTTTCAAAATTTGTATAAGCACTATTTTCATAGTTGTATATTTACAGGGGAAAAAAAAGCCTGACGATCAGAAGTGCATAAAATTATTGTGTCCTACTAGCAATGACTATAGATAAGTGTTTTCTAGTTACAATGCCTATAAATGTGAATAGTTTCTTTAAGATCAAGCAGGTACTTGTGGTTCATTCTATCAAATGCAAATATAATTTTATATGTAATCCTATAATTTTGGTTAAATATGATTTGTTTTCATGTGTAAGTGTATACTATAGATGTCTATCCAGTAGGAAATAGTTCTTTTTGAGGTTTATCAACCATTTCAAGACACCACATTATTATAAACTTTACTTGAATTAGCAATTTTTTCACTGCACTTAGAGCCCTTACTGAATAGTTCTAGCACATAAACATTGTACTCCCATACACTGTTAGAACTGAATTAAATATCATAGGGTAGAATACTTCCCCATTAATGCAATTTTAACAAGTTTTAACTGCAACTTTTTTTTTTCTTTTTTTTTTTTTTTTTGTCTATTTGCCTTTTCTAGAGCTGCTCCCACGGCACATGGAGGTTCCCGGGCTAGGGGTCGAATCAGAGCTGTAGCCACCACAGCCACAGCAACACCAGATCCGAGCCACGTCTGCGACCTACACTACAGCTCATGGCAACACTGGATCCTTAACCCAGTGAGTGAGGCCAGGGATTGAACCCACAACCTCATGGTTCCCAGTTGGATTTGTTAACCACTGAGCCACGATGAGAACTCCCAACTGCAACATATTTAGTAAATAATTTTAATATATAACAGAAATAGAACTGAACATTTGGTAAAACAATCAATGTTTGGTAGCTTGAACCACAGCCATACTGAAAGTAGCTAAAAAATGTACTTCATAATTAAAGGCAAAATCTATCAGCTTGTATAGCAGAAAAAAAAGAAATTGTCTTAGCATGAACTCACACAATGGCATGGACAGTAACTGGTACTGAAGGAGAGAATTCATTGGAGATTTTCTAAAAATTGAACACAGGTACATCACTTAAGCAGTTCCTATGTCTGTGGCTACATCACTCTTCTAAATGGTTCCTGCCATAACTCAGACACACTGATGAGACACAGCCCTTCTCCTTGAGCCTAAACTATGAAGAAACTCATAAATCATTCTGATGGTGACAGAAAAAGAAAAGCTTTTGTCCAAAGAACTCCTGATTAACAACCCTAGCCAACCACTGACTTTTAGATAGATTTTTCTTTCGTATTACAAATACTGATCCAGCCGCTCTGTACATACATTGTAACTTGTAATTATCAACCTAACCAAAACAAATCAAAATGATAAGTAGTCAGATTATGGTGTGAAGTTTATAACTGACACAATTTTATTTATTTATTTTTAATGTAATTTTCCCAGTTTTTGCGGATCTAATCACAGGGTCAAGGCTAGAAAGGCAAAGGTGCATCTGTACATAGAACATAGTTTGCTACTCACTTCTCTAAATACATAGCACTTGTTCTCTTTCTTTCAACATTTATAAATGATGTTTGAATATAGTTTGGGGACTCCTTCCCAGACATCATACAGGAATATTGTATTTTGAAATGATCAGAAAATTCTATCATACAATTAGAGTTTGGGCTTATTATTTCCAAGGGGAATATGAAGTATTTCTAATAAATATCTTTCTTAAAGAGAAAAAATAATATTACCAGTACAGAGTAAAACATACATTATTTCTTTGACTCACTAGTACATTCTATGTACATGGCTTTAAAGTATAGAATGCATATGCATATACTGAGTGTGTGTGTGTGTGTGTGTGTGTGTGTGTGTGTGTGTGTGTGTGTGTTTATAATAAGGCTAGGGCTTAGGCTTTGGAGTTACCTACCCATCATTACCTCTGGGCTAATATACAAATGAATTTTATTTTCTTCACTAAGTTATTCTATTTAAACGTTTTTATGCAAAGGACATATATAAATAGAAAAATATTTGAAATCATGATGCAACAAAATAGCCATTTTCCTAGCAAATATTACAGATTTTTTAAATTTAGGTTTTATAAGTATACATTGGTATGTAAATGCTTTTATTTCCCAATTTTATTGTGATATAATTGACATAACATTGTGGAAGTTTAAGATGTACAGCTAGATGATTTGATGAACTCTATTGCAAAGTTTTTACCAAAAACTTTCAGTTGGAGTTACTTTCATAGCTAGCTCAGTGGTTAATGAACCCAGCTAGGATCCAAGAGGATGCAAGTTCGATCCCTGGCCTTGCTCAGTGGATTAAGGATCTGGCATTGCCATGAGCTGTGGTGTAGGTCGCAGATGCAGCTCAGATCCTGCGTTATTGTGTCTGTGGCATAGACTGGTAGCTGTAGCTCTGATTCAACCCCTAGCCTGGGAGCTTCCATATGCTGTGGGTGTGGCCCTAAAAAGCAAAAAACAAAACAAAACAAAAAACAAAGAAATGCTTAGTTAATACACCCATAACCTCTTACAATTACCATTTTTTGTTATTGTGGGGAATACATCTAAGATTTACTCTCTTAGCAACTTGAAGGACACAATATAGTATTATTAACTATAGCCATTATACTGTACATTAGATATGCAGAATTTATTCATTTTATAACCAGAAGTTTGTACCCTTTGACCAAAGTCTCCTAATTTTCCCCACACCCTAGCTCCTGGCAACCACCATCATATACTATGTTTATATAAGTTTAGCTGTTTTAAATTCCACACATGAATGAGATCTTACAGTATTTGTCTTTCTCTTTGACTTACTTCACTTAGCATAATGCCCTCAAATTCCATTATGTTGTGGCAAGTGGCAGGATTTCCTTTATAATGCCTGAATAATATTCCACTGTTATGTGTATCGCATTTTTTTTTATCCATTTATCTGTTGATGGAAACTTAGGTTTTTTCCATGACTTAGGTATTGCAAATAATACTACAATGGGCATGGCCGTGTAAATATCTCTGAGTTCCTGATGTCATTTTCTTTGATATATATATGCCAAATGTGAGATTGCTGGATCATAGGTTACTCTATTTTAAATTTTATAAGGAACATCTATACTGTTTTCTATATTGACATTTTACATTCCCAATAACAGTGTGCAAGGGTTTCTTTTTTTCTATATCCTCGTCAACACTTGTTCTCGCTTGTCTTTTTGATAATAGCCATTCTAACAAGAGTGATGTGGTAATCTCATTGTGGTTTTGATCTGCATTTCCCTGATTATTAGTGATGTTGAGCCACCTTTTTGTGTGTCTTTTGGCTACTTGTATGTTTTCCTTGGAAGAATGTTCACATTCTTTGCCCATTCTTTATCCAGATTTTTTTTTTTTGCTATTGAGTTATATAGGTTCGTTACATAGATATTAATCCATTATCAGATATGTGATTTGCAACTATTTTCTCCCATTCTTTAGGCTGCTTTTTAATTTTGTTGACTGTGTCTTTTGCTGTGTGGATGCTTATTAGTTTGATGTAGTCCAACTTTATTTTTGTTTTTATTGCTTATGCTTTTGGTGTCATATCAAAAAATCCTTGCCATGACTAATGTCAATCAATGTTTCTATATTTTCTTCTATTAATTTTATGATTTCAAGTCTTACATGGAAGTCCTTGATACATTTAGGGTTAATTTCTGAGCAATGTAAAGTACGGGTCCAATTGCATTTTTTTGCATATGAATATTCAGTTTAACCAAAACCATTTATTGAGGAGATTATCCCATGTATTCTCAGCTCCATTGTCAAAAATTAGTTGACCTATAATAGGAGTTATTTCTAGGTTCTTGATCCTTTTCCACTGATGTATTTTTTTTTTAATGCCAGCACCATGCTGTTTTATTTACTGTAGCTTGGTAATAAAGTTTGAAAGCAGGAAATATGATTTAGCAAGATTTGTTCTTTCTCAGAATTGCTTTGGCTATTTCAGTTCTTTGGGAGTTCCATGTGAATTTTAGGAATGTTTTTCTATTTCTGTGAAAAATGACATTGAAATTTTGAAAAAATTGCATTGAATCTGTAGCATATTGGCACCGTGACTACAGGGGCTGGCCACTGGCATTTTATCAATGGTAGAAGCCACTGATGGTATTTGGAGCTAGCAGTGAGCAAGTATGATATTATAGAAGCAGTGAGCAAGTATGATGTTGCCAGCACATGCAGGAGTGCAGGTCATTGACAGGAGACAGGGAATCTCTAGGCACTTGGGCAGCTATGTATGCCAGGGTTTCATCTTGTACTCATGTGGCATCTATGGCTAGCCATGGACCCATATGTGGCAGTAGAGGCTAGTGATGGGCACTGGGCCTGGTGGTGTACAGGTGCACAGCTACAGGGGCTAGATATAGTCACAAGCACAGTAATGGAGGAGAGTGACAGGTGTTGGAACTGGGACCATATGGATGTATAACTGCAGGAGCTAGCTGTGAGCATAGGCAGCAATGAAGACCTGTGACACAAATTCGGCCACGTCCTTGGCCTAAGAGCAGCCATGGAGGCTTTGGTTGTCAGTGTGCACTCCTGTGGCTACAGGGCCTGCAATGGGCACAGGCACTGCAGTGGAGGTGGGTGACAGAAATCAGAGCTGATGGCATGCAAGTACATAGCTGCAGGAGTGATCTGTACATGCACGGAGATGTTTGGGACAGTGACAGGAGCCAGAACCAGATAAGGCTGATAAGCATGTAGCTGCTTCTTAAATGTGAATGTACCTCTTTTATGTAAAGCCAAATTAGCTTGGAGAGTTGCCAAAATAATATTTTACAAAAATTTAATGAGGAATAAAAATACAATATTCATAGCAGTCAGTACTAACTGGAGAATGACACCACAAAGCAGTGATGCAGTTACATAGAAGTGAGAAAAAAATGCATAACTAGAAGAAATAGAATTTTAAACCATAAGTAGACCACATTTTCTTTGGCTTTCCTTTTAGGACATAAAGTACTATGCTGAAATAGGCTGGATACCCAGAAAAGTTTTAACAGGTAAAGCCATCTGGTCATTAATCTGCCTTGAAATTTCTGAAAGGTGCTGAGGGCAAAGCAGCAGATGTCATTAGTGAACTGTGTAGTGATAATAATCAAAAAATTTCCTTCTGCCTTAGCATGTGAAACAAAGAAAGAAAAGGGAATTAACACAGGAAGAGGAATTTAGATGTCCTCATAATTTTAATCTAAAAGAAAAAAAAAGATTATTTGGTTGAGCTTCATATTTGCATTTATTTCTACAAGATTTATAAAAGTTGGGAAATGTCTACTGAATGGGAACAAATATATTATGTTTTCTAGTAGGATATAGTCTATAGTATATATGTGTGTGTATATATACACACATACTCACAGTTATCTACTAAATGTGGACATTATTGTTACCAATGTCATATATTAATAATGACAAATAATAGAATATTTTCTTTTAAGGTATAGTTTTTTTTGTTTTTTTTTTTTGTTTTTTTTTTTTTGTCTTTTGTTGTTGTTGTTGCTATCTCTTGGGCCGCTTCCGCGGCATATGGAGGTTCCCAGGCCAGGGGTTGAATCGGAGCTGTAGCCACCGGCCTACGCCAGAGCCACAGCAACGCGGGATCCGAGCCGCGTCTGCAACCTACACCACAGCTCACGGCAACGCCGGATCGTTAACCCACTGAGCAAGGGCAGGGACCAAACCCGCGACCTCATGGTTCCTAGTCGGATTCGTTAACCACTGCGCCACGACGGGAACTCCTTAAGGTATAGTTCTTAACTGAGAGTGACTTTACTGCCCAAGGGACATTTTTCAAAAATGGAGACATTTTTGGTTGTCACAACTGAGGGGTGTTACTGTCATTTAGGGGGTAGAGGACAGGGATGCTGCCAAACATACTACAATGCACAGGGCAGCCCCTACAATAAAAAATCTTCTGGCCCCAAATATCAGTAGTGCTGAGACTGAGAAATTTTGTTTTAACAAAAATATTCTATTTTAATTATTTTCAAATCTAATGTGGCTATAACACAACCCAGAATTTTTAAGTTACAAAAATCAGTAGGATTGAGCTCGTTATTAAAAATAAAATAAAATCTTTTTGCAGAATTCCTTCCATACAAATCGATGAGTTGCAAAAATGAGGATAGATTCTGTATTACACAGTGATACTTTAGATATTTATAAATCAGTTTATATATTAGTGCTTTCAATGCCCTTTAAATGCAAGAAATGCATGTATAAGCATATATATACACACATGTATGTATATATGCATATATAGATGATCTAGCAGTGAAGACAAATCTTTCCTCTTGAGAGAATTTGGAACCTCAGAGAACTTAAAAGAGGTGAATATTTTTTTAGGTCTTATAAAATCTACAGCTACAGAGACATAATGTCCAAGAAGTTAGGTTAAGGCATCTGTTCTCCTTAGGGAGAGTTAGAGGAAGGGAGAGTTAAAGAGTTAGGCTTCAAAAGTTAATAACATAGAGAATTCTGGGAATGGAATTATGCTTTGGGTTAATAGAGTTCAATTTATCAATAACCTATTATATTAAATCATAACTATTCAGTGAAAGCTTTAAAACAACTGCAAAAATATTGTTGTTTTTGTCTTCTACATGATTACAAATTTCTGAGACTATCTGGAAATCATAAGTGTTAAAGGATTGATGTTAGAGTGGTCTAGTTCCATGCTTCTACTATTCTTACTTCATTGACTTATGCTACACTTGTCTGATTGCTCTGTCCTCTTAATTATTTTCTAAGAATCAAAGAATAGAAGAATTACTTATTTTGTCCTTACAAAGATGACTTCCTTATGACAGAGAAACTGTTTAGAAGTGCCTGGAGTTCCTGCTTTGACACAATGGGGTAAGAATCCAACTGCCCATGGCTCAGTCACTGTGGAGGTATGGGTGCACTCCATAGCCCAGCACAGTGGGTTGAAGGATCCAGCCACCCAGGTGTGGCTCAGATGGATTCAGTCCCTAGCCCAGGAACTTCCATGTAAAAAAAAAATTGCTGTAAGTATATCAGCAGGGGGAATGTATTGATTGCAGTGTATCAGTCATCTGAAATACTGCTATGAAATATTTTGGCAATCTATAATTTTTCAGGCTTTCAAAAAGGAAACAACATCTTCCTATAAACCTGATTGAATTAATTATACAGATGCCAATAAAACACCATATGAGCCATTTGTCTTTTATTATGCATAATGCTAAGATAGAAATATTCTGTGTTCACACGTGATTGATTAAAATATCTTTTCAATTAAAAAATGTTTTGAAACAAAAAGAAGCTTTTGTGGTATCAATTTTTAAAAATGTGGTTAAGAGCATTTATCACAGAAGAGCAGTTTCTGAACACAGTCTGGATAAAACAGACCAAATACAAGAGTTTGCTTTTGGTTATTGGGGAATAAAAAGCAGCAGAGTCTCCATATAGTCTTTTATATATCCCTTTTATTACTTTGCTCTTCTCTGTGTTTTTGTGTGTTTTTGTTATCAGATGACCTAGATAATTTCAAGAACAATTTATATTTTCAAGGAGGTTGGTTGGAATCTGAAAACTTCATCAAGTTGTCATATTGGAAAAGAACGTGGACTTTTCATTTAAATGTAGAATATTATGGTGGGGATGTTTTCAATTTAAATGTATGTACATCTTTGCTTGGTATTTAATAAACCACTTAAAAGTACTAAGGCTTTGTGTTCCCATAGCTGTCGAATAGGCTGTGGTATTTCTTAAGCACTAGAAAATAGTGGTATGGCGAAAGGGAGAGCATGTTTAAACCTGCAAATTCAGACACTTCTGGGGGGTGAAAGGAAGTTTCTCTATGCTCAAGTCTTCCCTAAAATAAACAGACTTCCTTTTCCAACTGTTGGGCCTGAGAGTCATTCATCCTACCCATTCAGTCCCTCTGTATCCAGAGTACACTGATAACAGAGGGATCCCAGCTCCTCTCCAGTGCTCACATGTTATCATATATATCAAAGAAATCACTGTGTATAACAGGAATGTGGATAACAGATACCTGAGAAAGAGTGTGGATCAGGAAACATATGGGGAAAAACACAGGAGATAAGGAAGGTGAGTGTTTCGGTGAGGAAATCAGAGTTAAAGTTACTGAGTGAGATGATTTGAAAGAGCTTAAGGCAGCAGGACTCTTGGAGAGGGAAGGCAAAAGGACTTAGGGCTCTTGCTATGAGCTATAAATTAGCCTTAAGTGGATGTGAGAAGATGAAAGTACATATTCTACTTTTACATTGTTTATAGCACTTCTCTGAATTCAATACTGCAGTAAGATTAAAACATAAGGAATTCCAGAATTAGTTCAAATACATTTACATCTGCTTAATTATTTAAATTCTAAAAAGCCGATAGTCAGGTCCTTGCATTCAAATTGCCATTTTAGCCAGAAGTCTATTCTGTATTTCTAAAGTAACACAGAAAGGCTGTATTTTCAAAATTTATTAGAAAAAAATATTTAGGGCTCTAAATCATCTAAATAGATGCTTGAATATCTCATATTATCGCATGCGTAGGAATACCCTATTTTGTGCTAATAAATAAAGCACATGGTTCTTATTTACTGTTAAAATCCTAGTAAATGTAATGTCATTATATTAAATTCCCAGGAAAGATGGATGGCTATAGGAAAAATATGGCTTATGGACTTCATTTTTTTTCTTTCCGAATTTAGAGTGTATTTTTTTCTTTGTTTCTTCTGTAGGCTTCTCTATCAATCAGGAGGTTCCTATAATCTAGACTTGAGTTTCATGAAGAAAAGTTATTCCTAAGAATCTGAAACATGATGTACAAAAAATATGGTTTACAACAAATATGTTCCCAAAGACTCACACTTCTGTGCTACATCAGAATGCTAATGTCCTTTGAGCAACAGCCAGAATTTCTAAGTGTGTGGTTTGTGCGCTCTTTTTTTACAAACCAAGAACTGCTAGTTACAAAATGCAAATAAGTTTTATTAACAAAGATCAACTGGAAATTGCTATGGACTGAATTGTGTTGCCCTGAAATTCATATGTTGAAGTCCAGTGTGACTGTATTTGGAGGTAGGCTTTTTGGTGGTAATTAAGGTTAAATGAGGTTGTAAGAGCTGTGCCCTAATTCACTAGGATGAATGCCTTTATAAAAAGACAGATCTCACTTTCACCATATGTACACTCTGAGAAAAAAGCATGTGAGAACACAGAAGGCAGACAACTGCAAGGAAGGAAGAGGGCTATGACCTTGATCTTAGACATCCAAGCCTTCAGAAATGTAAGAAAATAAATATCTGTTGTTTAAGCTACCAGTCTATAGTATTTTGTTAAAGCAGCCTGAGAAAACAAATAGAAATTTTAGTATAACGAGATACACGGGATTAAGATGGCAGAATAGAAGGACTGGAGCTCACCTTCTATCATAAAAACAGCAAATTACAACCAAATGCTGAACAACCTTCAACTAAGTGGACTGGAAACTTTCACAAAGATATACTGCTCCAGAGACAAAGAGGAGGCTACATCAAGACAGTAGAAGGGGCAATTATGTGATATAAACAACTCTGCCAGGTGGCCAGCCAATAGACTGGAAAGTAGCTGTATCACAGAGACTCACCTACAGGAGTGAGAGTTTAGAAGTCCCCACTTCAGGTCCCCACTCCCTGACATTGGGAGAAAGAGCCCCCAGAGCATCTGGCATCAAAATTAATACACAGATATCAATTGCATTTCTATACACTAACAATGAAAAATCAGAAAGAGAAATTAGGGAAACGATCCCACTACCATCACATCAAAAAAAAAAAAAAAAAATACTTACAAATAAATCTACCTAAAGAGACAAAAGACTTGTACTCTGAAAACTTATAAGATGGTGATGAAAGAAATCAAAGATGACACAAAGAGATGGAAAGACATACATGCTCTTGGATTGGAAGAGTCAATATCATCAAAATGAATACACTATGCAAGGCAATCTACAGTTTCAATGCAATCCCTATCAAATTACCAAGGACATGTTTCACAGAACTTGAAAAAAATATTTTAAAGTTTGTTTTGAAGCATGAAAGACACAGAATAGCCAAAGCCATCCTGAGAAAGAAAAATGGAGCTGTAGAAATCAGGCTCCCTGACATCAGACTATACTACAAAGCTACAGTTATCAAACCCATATGGTACTGGCACAAAGACAGAACTATAAATCAGTGGAACAGGTTAGAAAGCCCATAATTAAACCCACACACCTACAGTCATTTAATCTGTGACAAGGAGGAAAGAATATGCAATGGAGAAAAGACAGCCCCTTCAATAAGTGGTGCTGGTAAAACTGGACAGCTACATGTAAAAGAATGAAATCAGAACACTTCCTAACACCATACACAAATATAAACTCAAAATGGATTAAAGACCTAAATGTAAGACCAGATACTATAAAACTCTTAGAGGAAAACATAGGCCGAACACTCTCTGACATAAACCACAGCAATATCTTCTGAGATCCACCTCCTAGAGTAATGACAGTAAAAACAAAAACAAACAAATAGGACTTAATTAACTTAAAAGGTTCTGCACAGCAAAGGAAACTAAGTAAAACAAAAAGAATACCCACAGAATGGGAGAAAATATTTGCAAATGAAGTGACAAGGGATTAATCTCCAAAATTTACAAACACCTGCAACTCAACCCCAATAAAACAGACAACCCCATCAAAAAATGGGAAGAAGATCTAAACAGACAATTCTCCAAAGAAGATATACAGATGGCCAAAAAACACGTGAGAAGATGTTCAACATCTTTAATTATTAAACAAATGCAAATCAAAACCAATATGGGGTACCACCTTACACCAGCCAGATGGCCATCATCAAAAAGTCTACAAATAATAAATGCTTGAGAGGGTGTGGAGAAAATGGAACTCGATTACAGTGTTGTGGGAATATAATCTGGTGCAACCACTGTGGAAAACAGTATGGAGATTCCTCAGAAAACTAAAAATAGAATTACCATTTGATCCATCAATCCCACTCCTGGGCATCTATCCAGAGAAAACCATGACTTGAAAAGATACATGTACTCCAATGTTCACTGCAGAACTATTTGCAGTAACCAAGACATGGAAACAACCTAACTGTGCATTTACAGTGGAGTGGATAAAGAAGATAATATATATATATATATATATATACACAATAGAATATTTTATATATATATATATAATAGTTTATTACTCAGCCATTAAAAGGAAAGAAGTAACAGCATTCGCAGCAACATGGATGGACCTAGAAATCATGCTAAGTGAAATTAGCCAGACAGTGAGACACCAACATCATATGCTATCACCTACATGTGGAATCTAAAAAAAGGACACAATGAACTTCTTTGCAGAACAGATACTGACTCACAGACTTTAAAAATGTATGGTTTCCAAATGAGACGGGTTGTGGTATGGGGGGATGTGCTGGAGGTTTGGGATGGAAATGCTATAAAACTGGGTTGTAACGGTTGTTGTACAACTATGAATGTAATAAAACTCAAAAAAAAAATTAGTACCAAGAAATGGATGCTGCTGTAGCAAATACCTAAAATTGCGGAAACAGCTTTGGAACCAAGTGATGGGTAGTAGCTGAAGGCTTGTGAAGTGAATGTTAGAAATATGAATGTTGAAGGCAATTTTGATGAGAGTTTAGAAAGCAAAAAAGAAAGAGATGGAGAGAGAGCTTCCATCTTCTTAGAGAACACGTAAACAATCATGAGCAGAATGTTGGTAGAAATGTGGATGTTAAGGGCCATTCTGGTGAGATCTCAGACAGAAATGCAAACATGTTACTAGGAAATAGAAGAAAGGTGAACCTTGTTATAAAGAGGCAAAGAACATGGCTGGATTGTGTTGTAGTATTTTGTGGACACTAAAACTTGTAAGCAATGGAATTGTATAATTAGCTGAGGAGATTGCCAAGTAAAGTGTTGAAGGAGCAGCTTCTAACTATTAACAGTAAAATAAGAGAAGAGAAATGAATTGGAAAAAAAATTATTGGGCAAAAAAATGAAACTTGAAAATTTGAAAATTCTCAGCCTATCCTAAAGTGGAATGCTTGTTCTGAACACTAATGGTGCAGCTGTATAACCACTTGATAAAGAGGTCATAGGTGTAACTTGGGAACTTAATCAATGATATAAGCAGAAGTCAGGAATAGAGATGTAACTATACCGGCATACTCACTGACATTTTGAACTATTGTGGGGAAAAGTATAAATGAAAGAAGACTGTTCGACTTCTTAGGTCCTATAGGAATGGACCATAAAGAAATTGAGCTGCAAACATTCACCATTCTTCAAAAAAAGGTCCATTTCATTGTTTATTCATTCAGCAGATTTCTCTTGTTCTTTTAATTGAAAGTGTTTCCTCTGCTTTTTCATTTTAAGCTTTTCTGAATCGAATTTTGGAGAAATAGTAATCTACTTTGATCTTATTGGATTTTTTTTTTTTTTGTAGGAGTATCTTTATGTAGGCTTTGTGAGTCCAGTATTTTTGGTGTGAAGCCTGTTTTTATTATGTATGACTGCCATGTCTTTCCTCAGAGTGTGCTGGCTATTGTCTCCTTGATAGGGGTGTGTGTTAGTTTTGTGGTGACCATAGCCTGCACTTGATATTAGGTGGGACCTCCACTTTGCTCTGTGAATGTTCTCAACTCTGTCAGGGGCAGGATCTGCTCCCCAGTTGTAGGACTAGAAGCCTCATATCAAGTAACAAGTTGTAGTATGAAGTAGGTGGTACTAAAGCTCCCCCACTGTGAAGGGGGTTACTGTGTATTCCTCCCCAGAAGCTGTCCACCCAAGATGTATGATTCTCTGATGTTGCCAGCCACATGCTGTGTGCACTAACCAATTCTGGTGCTGTGAGCCCAGCCTCCCAGCCCTGCCCCTGTCAAGTCTGTACCACCCAAACCACGAATCACCATCAGCACACTCACAGTGGTGGGGATGAGGGTGTCTTTTGGACCCATGCCCTCTACTACATCATGTGCTGATAAGGAGGTTCCTATGGTGGACCCATGCCCCATCCAGTGCATGTCAACAATAGTGGCCCATACCACATTCCAGCCTCTTCTGGGCTGTCTCTGCAAGCCAAACTGAATCCTCTCCCTGGGCCTGTGTCATGAAGCCTGAGTTTCAGCATCTAGTCACTGTTCATACTAGCTGGGACACATTTTAGGCTGGGCAGTATAGCAACGTGGCAGCCATTAAGGTCTGTCTCTTTCTTCCCTGATTTAGCAAGCCACCACCTGAATTCTCCTCTTTTGCAAAGTCCAGGTCACTAATCTTCCCTGGCCAGCCTTCCAGCCATGAAAGGGGTTCTCAGGGTAAGGGAACCTTTCTTCTTTCATAGTTCCCTCCCAGGGGCACAGGACCTGTCTTGCTTTCCCCCCGGCACCTGCTTGTATGGGAATCTCTCTTGCAACTTTGGTTGTGAAAGAGATCTTCTGTCAGCTTTCAGTTTTTATTTTTTATTTTTATTTTTGAGAGAGAGAATTCTTCCACATGAATGTATTTGTGTGTGTATGTCCCATGAGCTAAAAACGGGTCTTACATTTTTTTAAAAAATTTTGTCTTGTCTTTTTAGGGCCACACCCATGGCATATGGAAACTCCCAGGCAAGGGGTCAAATCAGAGCCATAGCTGCCGGCCTGCACCACAGCCACAGCAATGCTGGATCCAAGCCACATCTGCGATCGACACCACAGTTCACAACACCACCAGATCCTTAACCCACTGAGCAAGGCTATGGATTGAACCCGCCTCCATATGGATACTAGTCAGGTTCATTAACCACTGAGCCACGATGGGAACTCCAGCTTGGGACATGAATGTATTTTTGATGTGTGTTAGGGGTAGGTAAGCTCCATGCCCTTCTACTCTGCCATATTGATCTCCCAATAGTCTGAAGATTTAATATGAATTTTTCCTTCCATTAATCATTTAAGCAATGTGTATTTCATTAAAATACATTTTTAAAATGTTGCATTTCCAAAGGATTTCTTCTACTTTAACCTTCAGAAATTCCATATTAACCATAGTTACTTTTTTATTGCTGTTTCCCCTTACACTTTATGTTATAATTTATAAATGATGAATCATCATCACTCTAATAATACCTTAGAAAAATCTGCGTAATAATTTTAAAGAGAGAGAAAATTTAAATGGAGATAATGTTTTTAGGGCACTAGGGTAATTCATATTGTGGAGTGTGGGTTTTCTGAGTTCTGGTGTAATGTTCTGCATAACTAACAGATACTATAAGTCATTAGCTAATAGTAACATGAAATTATTGTGACCAGAGTTATCTGTAACTGCTTCCCCTAATGGAAATACGGTACTGGGCACTTTTACACTAAGGCAGAGTTGTTCTGATTCACAACAGAATGTTTTATTTCTGAAGCACTACTTAATACTTACTAACTCTTAACATCTATATAGGTGCTTATAAAAATTTTGGATGCCCCATTGAACATCTCCCAGGATCGTTACTAAATGAGAATGAGCAGGATCAAAGTGGAGTTTGAGGGTGACTCTGGTATCCTCAAAGTGTGTATATATTCTCACATAATCCTCCATCACGTTCCATCACAAGTGACTAAATATAGTTTCCTGGGCCGTACAGCAGGATCTAATTGCTTACCACTCCAAATGCAATAGTTTGTTATCTACTAACCCCAAACTGCCAGTCCATCCCACTCATTTCCCTCTTCCTCTCAGCAACCACAAGTCTATTTTTCAAGTCCATGACTTTGTTTCTTTTCTGTAGAAAGGTACATTTGTACTCTATACTAGATTATAGATATAAGTGATATCATATGGTATTTGTCTTTCTCTTTCTGATTTATTTCACTCAGGATGAGAATCTCTAGTTCCATCCATGTTGCTGTAAATGGCATTATTTTGTTCTTTTTTATGGCTGACTAGTATTCCATTGTGTATATATAACATATCTTCTGAATCCATTCATCTGTTGATGGATATTTAGGTTGTTTCCATGTCTTGGCTATTGTGAATAGTGCTGCTATGTACGGGTGCATGTGTCTTTTTCAATTAAAGTTTTGTCCAGATGTATGCCCAGAAGTGGGATTGTTGGGTCATATGGTAGTTCTATATTTACTTTTCTGAGGTCCCTCCACACTGTTTTCCATAGCGGTTGTACCAATATACATTCCCACCAACAGTGTAGGGGGGTTTCCTTTTCTTCACACCTTCTCCAGCATTTGTTATTTGTTGACTTGTTAATGATGGCCATTCTGACCAGTGTGAGGTGGTACCTCCTAGTAGTTTTGATTTGCATTTCTCTAATAATTAGTGATGTTGAGCATTTTTTCATGTGCCTATTGTCCATCTATATATCTTCTTTGGAGAAAAGTCTATTCAGGTCTTTTGCCCATTTTTCAGTTGGGATGTTAGTTTTTTTGCTGTTGAGTTGTATAAGTTGTTTGTATATTTTAGAGATTAAGCCCTTGTCATTTGCATCATTTGATAGTATTTTCTCCCATTCCATAGGTTGTCTTTTTTTTTTTATGATTTCCTTTGATGTGCAAAAGCTTGTCAGTTTGATTAGGTCCCATTGGTTTTTTTTTTTTTTTTTTGTCTTTTTGTCTTTTGCCTTTTGTTGTTGTTGTTGCTATCTCTTGGGCCGCTTCCGCGGCATATGGAGGTTCCCAGGCTAGGGGTTGAATCGGAGCTGTAGCCACCGGCCTACGCCAGAGCCACAGCAACGCGGGATCCAAGCCGCGTCTGCAACCTTCACCACAGCTCTCGGCAACGCCGGATCGTTAACCCACTGAGCAAGGGCAGGGACCGAACCCGCGACCTCATGGTTCCTAGTCGGATTCGTTAACCACTGCGCCACGACGGGAACTCCCCATTGGTTTATTTTTATTTTTATTTCTGTTGCCTTGGGAGGCTGATCTAAGAAAACATTTGCATGGTTGATGTCAGAGAATGTTTTGCCTATGTTCTCTTCTAGGAGTTTTATTGTGTCTTATCATCTGTTTTAGTCTTTCAGCCATTTTGATTTTATTTTTGTGCATGGTGTGAGGGTGTGTTTCAGTTTCATTGATTTACATGTAGCTGTCCAGTTTCCCCAGCACCACTTGCTAAAGAGACTATTTTATATTCTTGCAACCTTTGTCAAAGATTAATTGACCATAGTTGTCTGGATATATTTCTGGGTTTTCCATTCTGTTCCATTGTTTTGTGTGTCTGTTTTGGTACCAGTACCACAGTATCTTGATTACTATAGTTCTGTAACATGGTCTGAAGTCTTGGAGAGTTATGCCTTCTGCTTAGATTTTTCTCTTCTGGACATCTTTGGCAATTCTGGGTCTTTTATGGTTCCATATAAATTTTTGGATTGTTTTTTCTAGTTCTTTAAAAATGTCATGGATAACTTGATAGGGATCACATTGAATCTGTAGATTTCTTTGGGTAGTATGGCCATTTTAACAATTTCAATTCTTCCAATCCAGGAGCATGGAATATCTTTCCATTTCTTTAAATCCTCTTTAATTTCCTTGCTTAGTGTTTTATAATTCTTAGCAAATAAGTCTTTTGCCTCCTTGTTCAGGTTTATTCCTAGGTAGTTAATTTTTGGGGGTGTAATGTAAAAAGGTATTTCTTTTTATGTTCCTTTTATAATACTTCATTTTTATTTTTTTAATTTTATTTAATTTTATTTTGAATATCATGTTCAATGAAGACAATATGTTAAGGTGATATAGTGGTAAAAGCAGAAGTAAGACATTGAGAATGTTTAAGGCACATCTGAGTGTCCAGTACATGCTAGCTGCTATTTTTACTGTTAGTAATGTTATCATTACCAATTCAGAGAAAGAACTAAAGCCAAATGAGACTGCTATATTTCTTTTTTTTATATGCCTGCCTCACTTTATTTTTTTTAATTTTATTTTAATTTCTTGTATAGAATAAAATATATATATTTAAACACAATTACATTCACACAGATTATTATATCATGGATTTTAAGTGACTCCCTCTGGAGAAGTGGAATGGAAAATATGCTGAGACAAATAGGAAATTTATTCTATCCTTTATCCCATTTTGTATGGCTTTCGTCTTTACTATTTAGTATTATCTATTACATTTCAATTTTTCCTTAAAAATTAGCATTATATTAAAATTGTGTATATTATGCAACTAAAATTTATAAAGAAGAAAGCCTTATATACCATTAAATATTTTATATAGCATAATAAAAAGAATAACTTAACTGGTAAGAATAACAAAAATAACACACCCTCTGAAAATAAGTAAAATATAAAATGCATAAATTGGTTAAAAAACAGTGTAACTATGTAAATATGTCCTCACAATTTGTTACATTTTATTGATTCTTCAATATAGGCATTACACCATTCTAGGTGATGTGATAAACAAGACATTATAGACTTTACATTGTACCATGGAGAGAAATGGTTATTAATAATACAATTGTAGAACTGTATTATTTAATTGTACAGTTGCATTATTTAATTATAATTGTCATAAATTCTTTGAAGGAGAGGAAATCAGAATCAGATCTAAGAAGACTTCAGCATTCCAAGAGTGATGTCAAATGACCCCCTTCATGGTGGATTATGCACTTATTTACTAGGAGATATATTTCTTCTTCAGAGATTCCTTGTTTGTGTATCAATTGTAGATTTTTGGTTTGCAGTTATTCTGAAGTTTTGATATAAGAGTCTATATGTATAGGAGATTGTTTTAAGTTGTTGTTCTCTTAATTGCAAGTTCATCTCCAGTGTCCTGCATTTGTCCACCTCTTCTCATGCTTTCTGATTTTGGTGGTATAATTGTGCATGGATGATTTCATATCTTTACTGTATATATACCTTTACTGGTGAGCCTTGTCATTTGCGGAATTTTTGTTTCCTGTTGCTGTCTTTTCTTTTCTTCCTAGAGAAGTTCCTTTAATATTTGTTGTAAAGCTGGTTAAGTGTTGCTGAATTCTCTCAACTTTTGCTTATCTGTGAAGGTTTTGATTTCTCCTTCAAATCTGAATGAGAGCCTTGCTGGGTAGAGTAATCTTGGTTGGAGGTTTTTTCCTTTCATCACGTTAAGTATATCATGCCACTCCCTTCTTGCCTGCAGAGTTTCTGTTGAAAAATCTGCCAATAACCTTATCAGGGTTCCCTTGTATGTTACTTGTTTCTATTCCCTAGCTGCTTTCAAGATTTTCTCTTTGTCTTTAATTTTGGTCAGCTTGATTAATATGTGTCTTGGGGTGTTCCTCCTTGGGTTTATTATATATGGTACTCATTGTGCTTCCTGGATTTGAGTGAGTGGTTCCTTTCCCATGTTAGGGAAGTTTTTGGCTATTATCTCTTGGAATATTTTTTCTGTCCCCTTCTCTCTCTCTTCTCCTGGCACCCCTATAATATGGATGTTGGTACATTTAATGTTGTCCCAGAGTTCCCCAAGACTCTCTTCATTTGTTTTCAATCTTTTTTCTCTTTTCTGTTCTGCATCTGTAATTTCCACTAATCTGTCCTCCACCTCGCTTATTCATTCTTCTGCCTTCTGTATTCTGCTGTTAGCTGCTTCTAGTGAATTTTTTATTTCAGTGATTGTATTTTGCATCTCTTCTTGTTTAAGTTTTATATCTTGTATCTTTTTTCTCAGTGTTTCCTGTAAGTTATTCATCTTTGCCTCTAGTTTATTTCTAATGTCTTGCATCATCTGCAGCATCAATAGTCTAAAGTCTTTTCCTGGAGGCTAAGAATCTCCTTATCACTTAGCTGATTTTCTGGGGTTTTTCCTTTCTCCCTCATCTGAGTTATAGTTCTCTGTCTTTTCACTTTTATAGGTTTTTGGTGTGGTGACCTTCTTACAGATTATAGGGTTGTAGCCTCTCTTACTTCTGGTGTCTGCCCCCCTTGTGGCTGAAGTCAGTATGGGGGGGGGCGGTCTTGCTGTAGGCTTCCTGATGGGAGGGCCTGATTCCTGCCCACTGGTAGGTGGAGCTGATTCTAATCCCTCTAGTGGGTGAGGCTTAGTCTATGGATGGGATTAGAGGCAGCTGTGTGCCTGAGAGGTCTTTAGGTAGCCTGTTTACTGAGGGATGGGGCTGTGATCCCACCTGGATTGTTGTTTGCTCTGGGACTTCTCAGCTTTGAGTGACAGGGTGGGGCCAGATTTTCCCAAAATGGCCACCTCCTGAGAAGGGCACTGCTGCTGAATATTCCCTAGAGCTTTGCCTTCAATGTCCCTCCCTCACAACAAGCCACATTCACCCCTGTTTTCCCAGGATGTCCTCCAAGAACTGCAGTCAGGTTTGACCCAGATTCCTATGGAGACCTTGCTCTGCCCTGGGACCCAGTGCACGTGAAAGTCTGTGTGCACCTTTTAAGAATGGGGTCTCTGTTTCCCCTAGTCCTGTGGAGCTCCTGAGCACAAGCCCCACTGGCCTTCAATGCCAGATGCTCCAGGGGCTCTTTCTCCCAGTGCCAGATCCCCGCATGTTAGGGTTTGATGTGGGGCTCATAACTCTCACTCCTGTAGGTGAGTCTCTGTGAACCAGTTAGTTTTCAGTCTGTGGAGCTTCCCACCTGGGAGGTGTGGGGTTGTTTATATCGCAAAATCGCCCCTCCTCCTTCTTGATGTGGCCTCCTCTTTTTCTTAAGTAGGGTATCTTTTTTAAGGTTTCCAGTCCATTTGAGTGGAGATTGCTCAGCCCTTAGCTGTGAATTTTGTTTTTAGGAGAGAAGTTGAGCTCCAGTCCTTCTATTCCGCCATCTTAATCCTCTCCCCTGAGACTGCTGATACTTCATTTTTAGTATACAGATATACAACTGATTTATGAATGAGAATCTCATATTCTCCTACTTTGCTGAATTCATTAATCAGTTTGAGTAGTTTTTGTATGAAATCCTTAGGGTTTTCAATATATAGTATCATGTTCACATTTCATGCTAATGTGAAAAGACAGGAAAGCAGGAACTGCAATACCCGTATCAGACAAAATAGACTTTAAAATGAAGGCCAAAAAGAAACACAAAGAAGGACACCATTTAATGATAAAAGGATCCACTCAAGAAGATGATATTACAATCATCAATATATATGCTCCTAATATATGAGCACCTGGATACCTACAACAAATACTAACAGACATAAAAGGAGAAATTGATAGGAATTCAGTAATTGTAGGAGACTTTAACACCCCACTTACATCAATGGACAGATCCTGTAGACAGAAAATCAGTAAGGCAACAGAGATCCTAAAGGACACAATAGAAAAGTTAGACTGAAAATTTAGAATTGAGATTTTAGGACTTTACATCCAAAAAAAAATCAGGATATACATTCTTCTCAAGTGCACATGGAACATTCTCAAGGATTGACCACATACTGGGTCACAAAGCTAACCTCAACAAATTTAAGAGTATAGAAATTATTTCAAGTATCTTCTCTAACCACAGTGGTATGAAACTAGGAATCAACCACAGGACAAGAAATGAGGAAAAACTGACTACATGGAGACTAAACAACATGCTACTAAAAAAACAGTAGGTCAACAAGGAAATCAAAAGGGAAATTAAAAAATACCTTGAGAGAAATGATAATGAAAACATAACCATTCCAAATCTATGGGATGTCTCAAAAGCAGTTCTTAGAGGGAAGTTCATAGAAATACAGGCCTTCCTCAAAAAAGAGGAGAAATCTCAAATCAGCAATTTAACCCACCACCTAAATGAATTAGAAAAAGAAGAACAAACAAAACCTAAAGTCAGCAGAAGGAAGGAAATCATAAAGATCAGAGAGGAAATCAAGAAAATAGAGATTCAAAAAACAATAGAAAAAATCAGTAAAACCAAGAGCTGGTTCTTTGAAAGGGTAAACAAAAATTGACAAACCTCTGGCCAGACTCACTAAGAAGAGCAGACAAACAATGCAAATAAATAAAATAAGAAATGCTAAAGGAGAAATCTCAATGGACATTAAATACATTTTAAAAATAACTTTTCTAAATTTTATATGTCATGTATGATTATCTAATTTATTTTATTTTCCTATTATTGGATATTTAAATTATTCATATCCTTTGCTAGTTATTTTTTTTATGAAAGTATAGTTGATTTACAATGTTGTGTTAGTTTCAGGTGTCCTGCAAAGTGATTATATATATATATATATATATATATACACACACACACACTCATATTCTTTTCCCTTATGGGTTATTACAAGATATTGATTATAGTTCCCTGTGCTTTACAATAGATCCATGTTGGTTGTTTTATATATGGTAGTGTGGATATATTAATCCCAAACTACTAATTTATCCCCCTCTTCCTCTTTGGCAACCATAAGTTTGTTTTCTGTATCTGTGAATCTGTTTCTGTTTTGTGAATAAGTTCATTTGTTTATCATTTTTAGATTCTACATATACATAATATCATATGATATTTGACATAGAAACAACCTAAGTGTTCATCAATAAATGATTGCATAAAGAATATGTAATATGTACATATACAATGGAATATTACTTAGCCATAAAAATAATGAAATAATGCCATTTGCAGCAACATGGCTGGACCTAGAGATTATCATACTAAATGAAGTAAGCTAGACAAAAACAATAAATTCCTTTCTTTTTTATTTTTGTCCTGTTTGGTCTCAAGTAACCCTGATTTTGAAGCTGGCCTGACACTTGTGGGTTTGACCTTGATAGCTCTTAACTCCTACTTCATTTCCTCATAAAAACCTAAACCACTAACCTGGCTCTTTAATGTATGAAATTAAAGGATAACATGTTGAAGTAAAGTAGAGAATTTGTGTAAAAAGTAAACAAATTTGGGAAGAGTTTTTGGAGAAGAGGAGCTATAATAACATAATTCACTGTGGCCAGGACTATGATTTGGTTGTTTTGTTGCACTGTTTTAAGTTGAAAATCAAATTTGTTCTCAAAATCTGAGCTTTGTATATTTAAATACTGCAAGACTAAGATCAAATTTATTCTAATAATAAGCATCCCTGTGTCAACTGGGAGTAATGATAAAGTTATTCAGTACTTGTACACAGAACATATAATATGGCTGACATATAGTTTTTACAGACTAGGAAAACTATATTAGACAGAGAAGGAAAATGCCCAAAGCATAGTTGCATAAAATCTAATCAACAGAAGTATATCTTGAAGAGAGATCGAGCCTACTTTAAAAATTCAAACCCAGGAATGATACCATGAAATTAAAAGTAGGCAAACTTAAAGGACAGAACCAGTACATAAAATAAGGACAAAGTTCAGATTTATGGTAAAAGAACAATTCAGGGTATCTGATAGATAATTATCCTCCCTGTTTAAAATTTCACTGGAATGACAGAAGCAATATAAAAATACAAATGGATCCATAGTCATTATAAGAGAACTGAAATGAGAGTCATTAGCAGGTATAGGGACAGAGTAAAGGGGCAAAGTAAGTGATTAAGGACTTAATCACACTAGGGGATTGTTAGTGACGAAAAATATATGGGAGACCCCTGTGAGTTTAATGATCACTCAAGAAAGTCTTGCTTAGTAGCAAAACCATGCAATAGAATCATGAGACATGTCCCCAAACAATAAAACAATGGTAATATGAGACCATATCCTGCCCAGTGAGGTAAGTCAATGATTTCTATACAGGCTTCTCTGCACATACCAAGAAACAAAAATATAGAGAAAGGTGACATTATACTGAAATCTAACGTGATTTATCATAGTTTAGCATATGTTACTGCCTTTTTGCTCATATCTATTGTGCCATGACAGTCCCAATTTGACAATGCAGGTCAAGAAAATTCCCCTGCCCCTTGTGGAGGAGAACTGATGATGGAAACTTGACGTCTACTCAAGAATGAGGAAGAAGGTAATCTTCTCCCCCTCCCCATTTTTCTTTTGATTATAAAACTGTAGCCCACTAAGTTTGGGGGAGGCAGCATGCCCTTGCTCATCCACTTGTATCTCTCACAAGTATCCTCTCATAAGTATCCTATCCTAAACTCTTTCCCTACCTGTCACTCTGCCTCTTGCTGAATTCTTTCTATGCCGAGACAGGAGAACTTATACTCTGCTAATTCCCAAAACATATTCTGTGGTTTCACTATAATGTTGAAGAGTTTCTGGGAAAATAAATCAGATATAAAAATAGTAAAAGAAACCAGAGGGAAATTAGGAACTTGAAACTAATTAGTGATCAAAAAGACATCATAAATATTAAGGTGTCAAGGAAAGCCTTTTGAATAACCCCAGGAACAGAGTAATCATGTTGCAAAGGAAAAAGCAAGATTTATATTGTGTCACTAGGATACCAGTGAAAGAACTACAGATTGGTTACGTCACATCTCAGCATTGCTGCCAGTAGCTTTTGCTTGTGGGCAGTAAGGAGGAAATTTGACACATAAGTCTGATAAACAAGTTGCTGATGATAAAATAAGGCAGTGGGCCATATAAATTCTGGACACAATGGGATATGTATAGCCCCAAACCCAGAAAGCAAACTACCTTAACATTTTAAAGAAAACCGATAATCAGAAAATTGCACATAATCCTCTTCCCTGCCCAATCATCAGAATGAAGATGTTTATGATCATAATCTACATACATTACTATAGGGAGAAATTTTAATTATACCAATGATATCAATTCTACAGCTACCAATTATTTTCCTTCCTGTTCTTCATTAGTAAGTATGAGAAGACTACCAAAAATCTAAAATATATAAGGAATGCAGATATCCAGTTGAACAAACAAGAATTAATGCTTTTAGAAAAAGAGTTAATATGGGAAAGAAAACATAAATTTTAGTAATTATAGTTAATTTTAACAATCTATCATGGAGGCTAATGTTGCAAACACCAAAAGGATATGGAATGATAAGTTACACAACTGGACTTTCTAGGGAGATCAAGGCAAGGACAGGCTAGTCTGAGGGTCTGGCAAAAGCAAGCTGATGATTTAGGTTGTACTACGGCTAAAAAATGGGGTCAGGATGAAGGTTCCAGACAGTGGTTTCAACTTCATGCAAGCAGCAAGGGAAGGTACACTTGGGTTTTCTTACTGGCTTCCTTGGATGGAAGGTAAAGGAGGAGAAAGGGGATGTCTTGAAATCTATTTAGGGTTAGGACAAAATGGAGTTTTCCTCTCTGTTACAAAAAAAAAAAAAAAAAAAAAAAAAAGCCCTGAAAACTTGGGGAAGATATCTGCATACACTGACAATGAATTAGAATTCATAATATCTAATAATTCCTTTTTGGCCTAAAAGAACATGAACAGATACTCAACAACACAATTGTTAGAAAAATGCAAATCAAAACTATAGTGATATATCACTTCATACCAGTCAGAGTAGTCATCAAAAAGTCTCCAAACAATAAATGCTGGAGAGGGTATGGAGAAAAGGGAACCCTCCTATACTGTTGGTGGGAATGTAGCTTAGTGAAACCACTGTAGAAAACAGTATGGAGGAGCCTTCAAAAACTAAAAATAGAACTACCACATGATCTAGCAGTCCCATTTCCAGGCATATATCTGGAGAAAGCCGTAATTCGAAAAGATGTATATGCACCCCAGTGTTCATTGCAGCACGATTTGAAATAATCAAGACATGGAAACAATGTAAATGTTGATCAGCAGAGGAATGGATAAAGAAGATATGGTATGTATTTACAATGGAATATTACTCAGCCATAAAAAGAACAAAATTATGCCATTCATAGCAACATGGGTGGACCTAGAAATTATCATACTAAGTGAAGTAAGGCAGACAGACAAAGGCAAATATCCATGAGTTCACTAATGTATAGAATAATAAAAATTATACCAAAGAATATATTCACCAAACAGGCAAAACAAACTTATGGTTACCAAAGGGGAATCATATGGGAGAGGGATAAATTAGGAGATTAGGACTAACATATACATACTACTATATATAAAATAGATGATTAACAACAACCTGTATGCACAAGGAAATCTACTCAATATTCTATAATAGCTTCTATGGGAAAAGAATCTGAAAAAGAATGGATGTATGTATATTTATAACTAATTCACTTTGCTGTACACCTGAAACACAACACTGTATTCAACAATACTCCAATAATTTTTTTAAAAAATTGAATTAATTCCTATGAATTAATTAAAATATATAAATTACCCTAACGAACAATAGGCAAAACATAGGAACTGGTATTTAAAAGAAAAGATAGCTTGAAATGTTTGAACTTTATAAACATATTAAATATAAATAAATTCAAATATAATCAGGAAAATATAATATTATAATTTGTTATCTTTATAAGCACCTTACTGGTACAAGTTAAGATGTAAGACAAAGATGACTAAGAGAGCAAAGGGAAGTTTTTTTACAAAGGTAAGAATAAAAGATTGTATAACTACTCTAAAAACAATTTGTCTTTACCTACTGAAAATAAACATATTCACATCTTAAAATCAAATAATTTCACTACAAGTTATAAGAGGTTGTCAGCATTTGGGGCACATTAGACTGATCTGGGAAGGCTTTTTTTAAAAGCCTATTCTCTTAGGCAAACTCCCAACTAATACAGAATCTCTGAGGATGGAACCCGGACGTCAGTATTTTTTTTTTTTTTAATGTTCTTTAGGTCACTTGAACATACAGCCAGGGTTGAGAACCACTGCCTTAAAGAAAGTCTTGAACCAGAAGGTGTGAGCAGCAATTCTCTTTGCAACTTTTTGTTAATATTATTATAAGAAAACTGAGGGGGGGAAACTGAAAAACAGAAGTTCATCTACAGTAGAATGGTTAAATCTAGAATAAATTGGATTCATCTCAGTATGAATTACATTTACTTCAGTTTTCCTAGGTACTCTATACCCACCTAAAACATCATGTTGTTGATAACTATTTCAATCCATGCCGCAAGGCAAAATCAGGACTAGTCATTGTTCACTATTATATTTAAGCTCACTTCCACACTTAAACTTAGAAACTAAGTATAGAGAGACCAGGGTCAGGGCTCAGGAACATAATTCTCTATTATGTAAAGGAATTTGGTTGTCTGTGAACAAAATTAGCTACGCCTATTACATACAAGTGTAAGATTCAGGGTTCAACCAGTGAAACAGAAACAGTAGGAAATATACATATTGAGTTTATAAGAGATTTACTGCAAGGAAGTGGATTATGTAATTGTGGGGCTGGCTAGGCTAATTCAAAATCCTTAGGGCAGGTTCTCAGGAAGGGCAGGCTGGAACTTGGTGAAACTTCAGCCTACAGGCAGGATTTTTTTTTTTTTTTTTTTTTTTTACCTTGGGGAAAGAAATTAAAGGATTTTGGATTTACCTGGAAATTCGTCTTTGCGTAAATAGTGAGATCGCATCAAATTAGTGTCTTAGATGATATTCACATCATTTATTGAAAAATACTTTTTCCAGAATAAAAAACATGGCTGACATTATAATAAATTCCTCTATGGCTTTGCTCTATTTATAGACCCTTTATTCTCCACTGATGAACCTGTCACTTATGAGTACCACATGGTTTCATTTCTTTAGATTGATAATATGTGCTTTTATTTGGGAGTGCTGATTTCATTTTTTATTCTTTTTAGAATATTTTCCATTCAAATATTATAATGAGCATTTCTTGTTTTTTAAATTTCAGTTCCTATTTGTATCTTTTATGGATCATTATAGGAATAATTTACATCATTATACTAGTAAATCTTTCTATTCTTAACAGGTATGCCTGTCTACTAATTCTTCTTTTATGTCAGTGAGTAGAGGTTTTATTCACATATACCTTACCCATTTCCTGTTTCATTTTATTCCTAGATACTTCATCCTTTCCTTTGCTCTTGCAAATATTTCCATGTGTTCTGTTATTTAAAATATTTTTATAGAGAAAGACTGTTGACATTTTAAAATTAATTCTGTAACTTGGTAACTACCAAATTCTCCCACAGCTTTTTTGATTTCCCTGAATTTCCTAGCAAACAATCTAAACATCTGTATACAATATAACTTGATTCCCAACTTTGTGGAATAACCTAAATTTGTTTCCATCTCCTCCCTTTCAGGAAATAGATTCAAAATTGAGCACCAGTCCTTTCATCATTGTCTATTCATTTTTCTGTCTTTTGGCTGAAAAACAGTTCTTCAAATGTTGTCCACAGAAACGATCATCATTTAATTCTTGCATGTGTTAAAATTATATATCCTCAGGAGTTAAATGATAATTTGTGCATCAGATTTTTAGGTCATATTTTTGCTGAGTAATTTAGTGGCATAGTTCCATATCCCGTGTGGAATTTGTTTTTTTAAAAAGATCAGCTTGTCTTGTTATTTTATTTACCTACTGTTATCTTGATCACATGGCCTAGGTACTAAAAAGATTTTTTTTTTTTTTTAATATTTGACAAAGTAATCACCAGGCTTTGTCTCACTGTTAAGCATTCTGTGTAAAAGTTCCTCCAATAAGTCATTTATTTCTTTTCTTTTTCTTTTCTTTTTTTGTCTTTTTAGGGCTGCACCTGGGCATATGGAGGTTCCCAGGCTAGGGGTCTAATCAGAGCTATTGCTGCCAGCCTATGCCAGAGCCACAGCAATGCCAGATCTGAGCCGCATCTGCAACCTACACCACAGCTCACAGCAATGCCGGATCCTTAACCCACTGAGAGGCCAGGGATTGAACCTGCAACCTCATGGGTTCTGGTCGGATTCTTTTCCACTGCTCCATGACAGGAACTCCTCCAGTGAGTCATTTCAACCAATAAAGTCAAATCTTCTATTATTTGTGGAAATTCCCCTAGAAATATATCATTAAATGTTTATTTTCTCTTCTAATTTTTGGTTTCTCTTTAAGGGCACTAATTATGGTTAATGTAAGATCCTTTGTTCTATAGACACTGGTTTATTTCTAGCCCTTAAAATCACTTGTTTCATTTCTTTTTGCTCATTTAAAAAAATTCTGCCCTGGAGTTCCTGTTGTGGCTCAGTGAGTTAAGAACCTGAGTAGTCTCCATTAGGATGTGGGTTTGATCCCGGTCTCACTTAGTGGGTTAAGAATCCATGTTGCCACAAACTGCAGTGTAGGTCATACATGCAGTTTAAATCTGGTGTGGCTGTGGCTATGGTGTAGACATGCAGCTGCAGCTCTGCTTTGACTCCTAGTCTGGGGACTCCCACATGCCACAGGTACAGTTGTAAAAAGGAAAAAAAAAATCTGTCTTTCATAACTTTTATTGTATTTTCCACAAATATCTATTTTCATATATGCAACTGTCAATGGTAACATTTTTTCTGTGATTATTTTATCTTCTAAGTATTCCTTCACTTCTGTATTTCTCATGCTACTTCTACATCTGTGATCTCATTCTAAACCATTGAGCTTTTATTTCTCAGCCATGAATTCATGCTTGTTTTATTAAGTTGCGCTCAGTCATGCTGGTGTTTTAACTCAGTATATCTGACCATTGACATGATTTGGGGTGAGTTTTTTTAATCCATCTTTCCCTTTTCTCCTCTTTTCTATGTAGTATATTTGCACTGACTCCTTTTTTTAAATTACTTGCCTTCAAATGAAAAGAAATATTTCTTCATCAGTATTTCTACTTATTAGATAGACACTAGAGCAAGATTACAAAACTAACAAGAATTCTCCCTGGGTTATGATTACATTGTCTTCATGTCCAGGTTGATTTAACTCTATTTTTTCCATTAAAAAGAGACCTCCAGCTAGAGTGCTACATGTAACAGCTCTTGCCATGCCACATTTCCAGTGCACTTATTTTTGCCCTCCCTCTTACTCCATTGGGAAGAGGGGAAAATGAAACCCTCTGCCTGTGAAACTCAGGCCTGTTTCACAAAATAAAAATTGTTGGTTTGCTCTTCAGAATAAGAACTTTCCTCAGTCAGCTTGATCCAAGAATTTAGAGTCATAAAAGCCCCTTTTAGCATTTTTCCTACTGCTGTGGCAGCCTTTTTAGATATCTGATTATTAAGGGTACAGATGTCCTTAATCAAATGTAGAGCTTGAATTTCTGTTTCTCATGCCTTTTTGTTTGTTTGTTTCTAAAAAAAAGAGAAGACAACATGATAACATGAGATATCTCTAAGCTCATGTTATTGAGGAATGGCCTCAAAGTTGAGCATGAACTATAAAAAGCTATAAACCAAACCATCCTTATATGAGAGTTTGTGTTTACTTTAATTACTTGCTTCCATACTTAAGAAAACTTTAATATATTTCTTTGACCTTCTTTCATTAACCTTAGTTTATGCCTCTACAATAAAATTCTATAGGAATTCTATAAGAATTCAAAGATCAGTATGTCAACAGTGACCCATAGAGGACCCTCTTGTTCAGTGCAGCACAGCACCTCCTGGCTAAGAATATTAATAAGCAGTCCCCATGAATTGAATGGTTATTAGATACCAAACATTAGGCCATATACTTTATATTCACATCTTTGTTTAAAACTTTAAATTGTTATATGAAGTAATTATTATCATTTTATAAGAGTAGAAAATCAAGGATTTGAACTGTCTAGTAATGTTACCAAAGCCATGTAGGAATTAAGTGGCTTAGAGCCAGAATTAAAACTCCGCTATATTCCAAAGCCTGTAATCCCCATCATTTGGTCTATAGGATATCGAAATACTTTTTAACCATTTTCAGAGTTACTTCCATTATTCCAGTTTTGTGGCATCATAATGTATCGACTCAGCAGACAGATTTCTAAGGGACCTAAGCTCATAATACCAGTGCACTGGTAAATGTGAACTTTAAAATAACCATCCTAGGAGTCCCGTCATGCCTCAGGGGAAACGAATCTGACTAGTATACCATGAGGATGCAGATTCAATTCCTGGCCTCACTCAGTGGGTAGGGGATCCAGTGTTGCAGTTCTCAGACACAGCTCAGATCCCATGTTGCCATGGCTGTGGTGTAGGCCAGCAGCTGTAGCTCAGATTTGACCCCTAGCCTGAGAACCTCCATATGCTACAAGTGTAGGCCTAAAAATTAAAAAATAAATAAACTATCCTAAATAGGTACAGAGATTTACAGGAACAACAGATCTCAGCAGAGAAAAGGAAACTACTAACGTCTAGAATTCTAGAAACTGCAATATAAAAATTGGCCTAACAATCTAACACTAGAATTAAATTCACTGCAGAAGAAATGATCAGTGAATTTAAAAACAGGTTGAGGAGTTCCCATAATGGCTCAGTTGGTTAAGAACCAACCCCTGTCTCCATGAGGATGCAAGTTCGATCCCTGGCCACACTCAGCGGGTTAAAGATCCAGATTTGCTGCAAGCTGCACTGTAGGTCACAGATGCATCTTGAAATCGGTGTTGCCCCGGCTGTGACATAGGCCTGCTACAGCAGCTCCAATTCAACCCCTAGCCCAGGAACTTCCATATGCTGCAGGTACAGCTGTGAAAAAGAAAAATTTTTTTAATTAAAAAAATAAAAACAGGTTGATAGAAACTACCCTAAAGGAATTAGAGAGGAAAAAATATGTAAAAAAACAAATGAGCAGAATGATAATTACCTGAGGGAAAATACCAGACAATCTAAAATATGTGTAATTAGAAAATGCATAATGGCTAAGTAGAATTTATGAGAAGAATTTAAGATTATGTTAACATTCAGAAGTTGATGAATGTAATCCATTACATTAAAAAGAATCCATTTATTAAAAAGAATAAAGGAGATAAGTCATATGGTTATCTTAACAGAGACCAAAAAAAGGATTAGATAAAATCTAACACTCATTATGATTAAAAAAAAAAAAACCTCTCAGGATCTAGAAATGAAGAAAATACCCTCTATCTTAAAAAAAATAAAAACTGTGAAAAACTTTCAGCTGATATCAGATTTACTGTTGAAATATTAGATATGACTCACCACCACTAAAATTGAGGAGAATAAAAGGCTCTGTATTTTTCACCATTCTTGTTCAACACACTGTATTTTGTGCTAAGAATCTTAGCCAGTGTATTTAAGGAAAATGAGAGGGAGGGAAGAAAAAGTAAATTTTTTTCATAGACAATAACACATAGCACATGTAATGGGTGATTTCAGCAAGGTCTTGGAATTCAAGATCAATATAAAAATCAATTATATTCTATAAAGTGGCAACAAACAATTGTGAAGTGAAATTTGAAAATCAATGCCATTCCCAATATCATAAAAATAAAACACCTAGGGATATATGTAATGAAAGCTGAGCAAGACCACTACTCTGAAAACTACAAAACTGTAAGAGAAATTTGAGATGAAATATTTTAAAGAAATAAATTTTCTCCAAATTAATCAAAGACAGAATACAATTTCAATCAATATCCTAACAGGCTTTCTGTGATTACTGACAAACTAATACTAAAATTTATATGGAAATGCAAAGGACCTAGATAGAAGAGTCAACCATTACTGAAAAAGAAAAACAAAATTTGAGGATTTTTGCTACTTGGCTTCAAGATTTACCATAAAGCTAATGTAAGCAAGTCCATGGTGTGGGCATAAAATAGTCAAATAGATCAATGCAACAAAAGAGATTCCAGAAATAGCTCTTCATAATTATAATCAAAATATTTTTGAGAGGCAACAAAGTAATTCAACTGAGAGAGAAAAATCTTTTCAGCAAGTGGTGTGTTGAAGCAATGGAATAAAGACTATGGGGAGAAAATAGGAGTACCCGTCATGGCTCAGTGCTTAACAAACCTGAGTAGCATCCATGAAGACACAGGTTATATCCCTGGCCTTGCTCAGTGGGTTGAGGATCTGGCATTGCCAGAAGCTGTGGCGTAGGTCATGGGCTCAGATCCCACATTGCTGTGGCTGTGGTAAAGGCTGGCAACTGCAGCTCCAATTAGACACCTAGCCTGAGAACCTCCATATGCCTTGGGTGTGGCCCTCAAAAGACCAAAAAAAAATTAATAAATGGGAGAAAATAAACTTTTGCCACTTCACATATCAGACTCAAAAACTGATTTGAGATGGATCAGAAACCTAAACATGGAATCTACAATTATTAAACATCTAAAATGAATCACAAGAATGCTACAGTTGAGCAAATCATCAATTATGAATAAGAGTTTATCAGCCATAGAGAGGAAACAAATATCCAAATTAGAGAAAAATAAGCCATGTAAAGATAAGAAAAATGTATATCCATTGCTCTGGGAATGATGAGTAATCTAGTGTCCTTTCATTATCAAGACTGTCCCATGCAAGTTGTTTCTCTAAGTGCAAAGAGTTAAAAATGAAGTATCATGCAATCCCTCTATAATAGGAACTCCCACTACAAATGGAGGAAAAGATACGAGGGAAATGATACATAATGCAATAAAATAAATTCTAATTAAAGTTAACTATAATTTATATGAAAACAGTGAAAACATAGCAACTAATAGAGTATCAATTCCTTGTAGGTTTTTGAAGATTTTGCAAGGTAGTAGGTTGAGTTTGGTGACAGGGAGCATCACTCCACTCAGAAGAAATCACAGTTGACACTTGAACAACATGGGTTTGAACTGTGTGGGTCAATGCATGCATGTATTTCTCTCAATAAACATGCAGTTGGACCTCCATATCTAAACTGGCAGATGAAGGAAAGTCAACTGTATTCATTGCACTATGGCCATTTTATATAAAGGACATGAGCATCCATGGATATTGGTATACATCATGGCTTCTGGAACCAATCCCCTGTGAATACTGAAGGACACCTGTACATGTGAAAAGTGAATACCTAAACAAGAATGTGGGCTCATTTATGAAACCATTGGCAATCGGCTTGGCTGCAGTAAGCAGGCTTAAGGAAGAGTAGCAGTAAGTGAAAGTGGAAATGAAAATGGAAACAGATCATCTTGGGCAGATATACCATACTAAGAAACAATAAGATACATTGCCCATTGAATGGTCTCTTTACATATTTTTTATAATTGTAAAATCCTCTAGTGAGTGTTTCCTGCTTTACATATAAATGAACAGGCTTGGGCAGTTTTGGTGTATACCATTAGGGTTATACATTCTTGGAGAATTAACTCTATGATCATTTTGAAATGCTCGTCTTTGTCCCTGACTTATTTCCTGTTCTGAAGTCTGTTTCATCTGAAAAGAACACAGCCACTTCAGCTTTCTTTTGCTTTAGTATATCATCCCCCAACCCTTTACTTTGAATCTATGTCTTTATATTTAAAGTGAATTTCTTATAGACAACATATTTATTATTTTTTTTTCACTTTTACAATTGAATTTATTTTCTAATGTATTTAGAAATTCTACATTTCACTGACTTGGACCATTTTTTTATTCAATAAACAACTTTTAACATTTCTTGAAGAGCAGGTCCAGCATCAATAAACACACTGTTGTTTTTGTCTCAGAAAGTCTTTAATCTCCCACAATTTTGAAGAGTAAAGTCACTAGAAGGTTGCTAGGGTTTTTTTTTCCTTTCAATATTTTAAATATTCTTTTCCTATTTTGTCTTGCTCACATGGTTTCTGTCAAGAAATTTGCTGTTTATTAACCTCATTTCTCCATAGGTAAGATCTTTTTTCCTCTGTATTTTTTCAAGATCTTCTTAAAAATTGACCTACAGCTCTTGAATGTACTGAGGTTTTTGTTTTGTTTTGTTTTTGATTTTTTTCATTCCTTTTTTTCTCTTTGCATTTCAGCTTGGTGACTTTATATGGATCCATCTTCAAGCTCATTGATTCTTTCCTCATCTGTTTCCAGTCTACTGTTAAACTCATCAAAGGTATTTTTAATTTCAACTACTATATTTTTTATTTCTAGCATTTAAAATTTCATCCTTATAATTTCTATTTCTCAGTCCACAGTACCCATTTTTTTGTATGCTGTCTGGTTTCCACAGAAGTTTTTAACATAGTAATTGTAGTTATTTTAAGTTTTTACCATCTAATAATTCCAATGTCTATGTCATATCTGATTCTGGTTTTGTGTCTCTTCAGCCCATGTGTTCCTGCCTTTGTGCATGACTTGTAATTGTTTGTTGAATATAGACATGATGTGTTGGATAATGGGAACTGAGGTAAATAAGCCTTCAGTTTGAGGATTTCTGTTAATCTGGCTAGGAGTTAAGCTTGTTTAATGTTGCCATAGGTTTGAAATTCCTCTAGTTTCCTTGTTTTTGTTTCTCCTGTTGCCTTTAGATTATTGTAAGAATTCTTCTTAGATAGTCTGTATCCCTCAGTTCTTTCAGCTGTGTAATAATCCAATATTATACCAAAGCCATGCCAATGCAGTTGTAAGGTGTGGAAGAAGAGATGCTTACTATGGTTTTGTAATTAAAATCAGTCTTTCGGAGGACCTGTATACCTGGGCTGTGTCCTTCACAAGTGCCACATAACTTTACCCACTTTGGTGGGATAGCAAGACTAGAGAGGGATGGAATCAGGAAAATACCTTTCCCTCAGGTGGAACAAGGGTCTGATAGTCTTTACAGCAAGGCTTTGTTATGGAGAATGCTCTAGGCAAGCTTTGCTTGGTTACTTTTCCCCTCTTCCTGCCAGAGTCACTAAGGGATCTTAATCAGATGTACTAGTGAGAATCTGGTAAGGTTTTTTGTATAAAACACACAAAAGTATAGGTATTCCTAAGGCTGTGGTCCCTAAATGTTTCTTACTCTCATGCTAGTTCACACTCAGCCTCTGGCAATTTGTTTCAATTACCACTTAAGTGTCACAATCAGTTTATTTCTACAGTGGCTTCTGCTCCATCCAGGAAGGCATATCTCAGCCATGACCCTCTGGATTTACCTGTCTCTCCATATTTCCTGGAGGTGGTTTGCCCTGCAATTTCAGTTTTGTGGTAGGTCCAAGAAAAGTAGTTCACTTTTGGCTAATACGGCTTTTTTCTTGTAATAAGCACTTTACATGTTGGAATTGAACCCAGATGTCTCTAGCTTAGGGATTTTAAAGATCCACCAAATTACCATTAAATTTTTTATATTTTCCTCCAAAACCATGATCTGAAACATTGCCATAGAATTCTCAAGGTTTTTGACTATGACTGTCACATGATAATTTATTTTTTTATTACTCTAGTAACAAAGCATGGAATAGACTGAAATATTTGAAAAGGGGAAATGATAGAAGCTATTGGAAATATAACATCTATGTGACTATGTAGTAGGCTTGAATTGAGGTAGAAACAAAGATACTAGAAGTAAAGAAAAGGAGTTTAAATAAAGAAAAAATATGAAGTAATAGGATTGTTTGTTGTATCTGATGAGAAAGTAAAAATTGAAGTGAATTATAAGCATTCTCATTTGGACATGAACGTTACCTGAAGATTCTCAAAAAAAAAAAAAAAAGGAACACATATTCTTATATAACATCACAACTGTTCCAAAAGTATCCTCTTTGGGCAGTAACTGGTACTGATAAATAATAAAGGTGTTGAATTTGTCATGCAGTTTTTCTATAAATTGTTACTTCCTGAATTGCCTTAGATATGTCATAGAGATCCTAAAATTAATTCTGTGAGCTCAGCAGCCTTGGGAAGCTCATCATATTGTCTAGACACAACGTCGCTATTATTGCATATGGAACATTTATTACATGAAACAGTCTATAGCCTTTTTATTGTAGTATATTATGTGTTTAGAATCCATGATAGAAACATATTCAGATGCTTGATATTAAAATTATCACTAGACTTTAAGAACTGCTCTTCTTTACCTACCATTATTCTTAATTTTTTTTTTCCTTTTTTGGCCACCCTGAGGCATGTTGAGTTCCTGGGCCAGGGATCAGATCCAAGCCACAGTTGTAACCTATGCTGCATCAATGCCAGATCCTTAACCCATTGTGCCATGTTTGGGATGGAACCTGCATTCCAGCACTCCAGAGACATTGCCGATTCCATTGTACCACAGAGGGAATTCCAAGAAAGGGTAAATTTTAAAAATTTCCTCTTATCACCAGAAAATACATTGTTTTAGGTAGTGGCAATAAACCCTATAGAGCCTCAATAAGAAACATGAGGAAAAGTCCTTCTAGCCATCACTTTCAGCCTCACTCTATTAGACTTTAAAGCCTAGCACAGTAAAGAGGGAAAAGCACAATCATTTTTGTGCATGTATAGTTTCTTTAGTTCTGGTTAGAAAGCTTTTTAAAAAAATATAACTTTGGAGTTCCCATCGTGGCTCAGCAATAACAAAACCGACTAGTATCCATGAGGATGCAGGTTCGATCCCTGGCCTTGCTTAGTGGGTTAAGGATCCAGCACCATGAATTGTGGTGTAGGTCGAAGATGTGACTCAGATCCACCATTGCTGTGGCTGTGGTGTAGGCCAGCAGCTACAGCTCCGATTCAACTCCTAGCCTGAGAACCTCCATGTGCTGCAGGTGTGGCCCTAAAAAAAAGACCAAAAAAACTATACACACACACACACACTTCTCTCAAAACCCTAAAATAATTTTTAAAAAGTTATCATCAAAAACCTCCTTTTCTCCTTACAGAATATCTAGCATGATTGTTTTGTTTTTGATATTTTGGTTTTGTCAAAAATTGGATGAATTTTGGGCATCAAACTCTCAGATATGCACCATTGATCCAAGAAAAGTAATGCTTCTGTAATTCACTAATCCCATGCCTGGAACTGTCATCAAGTGCAAGATTTCCAAGTGAATTTTGATAGGATGTTATCATTCTCTAACTGTCACCTTCTATAATAACTTACATATCAAAACTTAGAAAAACATGTAATGCAAAATTTAAATTTGAAAGTCAGTTTTGATCTTATAATTATATAAGTGAAATTTTTTCTTTGACAACTAAGAACTATGACATCTGTCATTTTACAAATTGCATTGTAATTATAACCTTTTAAAAACAGCATTATTAGCTATAAGAAAAGAGTTAAACTAAAAACCAAAGTATACAACCTACTGCATTTCACCAAAGTTCAAAAAATTGTAGACTATTGTAAAAGATCATTTGCTCTATTCAGTGAAGCAGGAGATTCTAGTTTATTAGAAGTGCATTTATTCTATGCTTAGAGAGTTTCTAATAGTAGTTTCTAACTGAATCTAGACGCCCCCCAACACACACCAAAAAAAAAAAAAGCCTGACAAGATGGCAAACAGACCTCTCTATATTTGTTAGAAACTAATTGCCTGTTTGGTTGCCTTATATGAAATACTCGGGGAATAACTGTTGCTGATGACATCAGCCCTATGGAGTCTAAAACCAATTTTCCAGGAGTTACTCTGGAAATTATCCAAAACCAACTGAAGACCAAAAGACCACTGCAGAATTTGATTCTGAGAGAAATTCTTTTGTAAAGCTTATTAAGTTGCATAATCAAATAACTTTAATGAAAAGTAGATAGGCAATTTTGTACAAAACACTAAAAACTTAAAGCTTATCTTTCTTTAACTTACCAACTAGTAGGTAAGTATATTTTAATTATTTAGATATCCAAATATGTAGATATATGATCTGAAGTTTTTTAAGAAATGAAAATGAGTTTACATCCATTAAATTCAATTTATAATTTTCAATATTTTAATAACATAAAAAAATGTTAATCTAAATTGTTAAAAATATTGAAAATATAAATGCCATTTAACTGTGAAATATATCATTTGTCTGGTAGCATTTCTCTTATTTGAACTCAATTGTAGTTAATCAATGACAACTTATATTTTATACTACACAAGAGGAAAGCTCTAGTCTCCTTAGTTATTTATTCAATATTTCAATGTTGATTAAATATACCCTAGCATATCTGTTTTATTTACTTTGCTTTTATGACCTAAATTGTTGTTTAATAATCTTTTCATCTGTATTTATGTGGTTTGTTTTCCTAAATGTTGACCTGTGTGGGAACAGTGAGCACATCTTTATTTATTAATTGGTTGATTCAGTCATTCATATATACAAGTATTTAATAAGCACCAAATATGTGCCAGGCATGGAACTAGAAATTGGACTAACATAATGAGCAAGAGAAAGACTTCTTTAGAGATGGGAAGGTTTATTTTACATTTCTTTATACAATTAATTTAATAAAATTAGAAGGAATTTTTTAATGTTTATTTTTAAATCTCAAAAGACCTATATATTTAATTTTTAACATATTTTTCTGATATTTTAAAGATTGAGTTTTATGAAAATATTTTTCTATCCTTTTTATAATAATAAATGGGCTTGAATTTTAACATTTAAGTAGAAGAGATTTGGAATGGCCAATAGGACACATATCTACCTGAATAAATTCAGATTTTATCTATTCCATTGTTTTTGTCTTCTTAATTATTATTTAATTTCTGGAAATGTCACCCTCTTCAAATTAAAACCTACCAAATGAAAAAGGAAAAAATGTGACTTTTTAAACAAAATTTGGGGAAAGGAGTCTTCCCTTTTATATTCAGGTAAAGCAACAGAAATGACCTGGGGTAGGGTACTAGGAACTGTTTGAGTAATGAAGTAATTTTAATAGAGAGGAACAACACTGGTACTCAGTTGATCGATGCTTATTTACATAATAGGATAAAATTTTTAAAAATAAGTATAAACAGACCTAAAAGTTTTACTGTAATCTAAAACATATTAATGAGCATTCATTCTCTGCAGTGGGATAAAGTCCTTTTCTTTGGTTATGACTCCCTAGGGTGGGATTCTGTGTTGCTTTTCTTGTACAAAAAGCATTTATTCTAATTCTTCTTTCGATATATTTAATATTGGTTGCAATGCAGTTTGAATTCAGAATCCTTACAAATACCATGTATTTTTCCTCCAAACTGTTAAAAATTCCTGACCACGCTTCACCTGGTGTATGTGTGTGATATTTATTGCTTTGGAATGCCTCTAAAGCATTTGATTTAATTTCTATAGTTGTAACAACTTCTTTGCATAATCAAGTTTCATCAGTTTATGCAATAGTTAACTGGATTACATGAATACAATTAGCTAACTTCTATTAAGGGTTTTTACTTATTGTCAATTTTTCATAGTAAATTATCTTTATACTAAGAAATTTGTTTATATTTATACAAATAATCCTCACAAGACCCTGATGATGTAGTTACTACTATTATCCCCATTTAATAAATGAGGAAACACTACAAAGCAGAAGTAACTTCTCCAAGACCATGCAACTGGCACATAGGAGGCCAGAACACAAACTGTCTGACTCCAGATTCAGTGCTTTAACCGGGGTATTATGCAGGCTCATAACTGGCATATACAAGTTTAGCAACATGTATAAGTGACTCTTGTTAAGACTACAGCCCAAATTGTGGTACATCAGCATCATCAAAAATTCAGCATACCATAAACCTTAGTGATCATGCCTACTTAGAAAACAGAATGTTCATGACTTCACCAAGCTTTCTGTTAAGTGGACATTAATTATACTAGATCATCCCTGTGGTCGCATTGTGAGGATATTTAACTGAAAAACCATTTGATTAAAAATCCAGAAAATCTTGGGTATATTGTGTAACATAGGAGTTCTAAAGGACAACTCAGTCCTAGTCACTTGCTAGCTGAAGGACTTTCTATTTAATGTTAGGTAAGCAAGAACTCTGGCACAGACTCCAAATTTTTCTATCTCCAAAATTAAGCATGTGACTTTTTTTTTTGTCTTTTTAGGGCTACGCCTATGGCCTATGGAAGTTCCCAGGCGAGGGGTCAAATCAGAGCTGTAGCTGCCGGCCTACACCACAACCACAGCAATGTAGGATCCGAGCCATGTCTGTGACCTACACCACAACTCATAGCAATGCCAGATCCTTAACCCACTGAGTGAAGCCAGGGATCAAACCTGCGTCCTCATGGATACTAGTTGGGTTTGTTACTACTGAGCCCTGATAGGAACTCTAGTATGTTACTATTTTAAAGATTAATCCTGGGGAAGTTGCCTCAATAAAAAAGATTCAGGGTGATTCTTTTAAATAATTAAAATCAGCAAATAGAATGAACTTCTGTTCAGTCCCACAAAAGCAGCAACACAGATAGAGTACACAGTACACTCCCAGATATGCTAGAGTATAAGCTAAGCCACAGTAAAAAGATTTTTTCCTCATGTCCAAAGGTGTGTAAGCACTCCAAGAGGAGTATGGGGATTTACTCCAGCAAGTTTTCCGAGGTTCCTTCTACCTGTTTTCCCTTTTGTAGCATGATGTACCTTCATTAAAGTTAAATCTGGCTCACCAGCCCATATCTGCTTCCTAGCCTATAGCAAATGGAAAGAGAAAGTGAAGGGTTTCCATTTTTAAAAATTTAATTTCACGCTATAATTGCATCCAGCATTTCCACTCATGCTGTTCAGAATATCTTCATGTGTCCATACCTAACTAAAAAGGAGACTGAGAATATCACGTGGACCTGGATGGACATGGACACACTTAACACTGAAGAAGGTGTAAGAGGGAAATAGGCATCAGGACAACAAGCCACCTCATTCAAAAATATTCCTTGTTAATTAATGCATATTAGCCAAGGAACTGTACACAGAATATAGAGATGGAAGACATAACTCCTGCTCTTGTGGAGACCACAGTCAAGTGAAGGAGAAAATCCATAAAGGCAGAAAAATATAAATGCTGCTATTGATAAATACAGTACCCTAAGAAGACAGTAGGAAATGGACCAAAGGAAACTTTTCCTGAAGGAGAAGATGAGGAAATGAGAGAGGAGGAAGGGGTGGGATGCTGGGAAGACTTAGATATGCTACAAAATAGTTTGGATTTTATCCTGCAGGTCACTATTAGTTCTTGAAGAATTTTTAAGTTAGGAAATTAGACTATTAAATATCACTTTGGTGATCTTCCCTCTGTAGGAAGAACAATTTGAAGGATGTGACACTGGAAACAGGAATATTTTATTGATTTCATTTGACATTAAAAACACATTACCAGGAGTTCCCGTCATGGCTCAGTGGTTAACGAATCCAACTAGGAACCAAGAGGTTTCAGGTTCAATCCCTGGCCTTGCTCAGTGGGTTAAGGATCCAGCATTGCCATGAGCTGTGGTGTAGGTTACAGACACGGCTGGGATCCTGCATTGCTGTGGCTCTGGTGTAGGCCAGTGGCTACAGCTCCAATTCAACCCCTAGCCTGGGAACCTCCATATGCCCCAGGAGCGGCCCCAGAAAAGACAAAAAAAAAAAAACATATTACCAATAATTACTTGTCAAGAAGCCTACACCCTTTATGTTTCATTGTATGAGCAAAGTCCCTCCCTTTCCAGGATGAGCTTCTTCAAGTACATCTGAGGGGAAGAGATTAAGAGGGTCTCAATTACATAGCAATTATACACTGAGTCAGGCCACACAGTTACCTGCTCCCTGAATGAAGCATGGCTTCTCCCCAAAATGCTACCACTGGCTCCAGTACAGCCTGGAGCTAAGTACAACACTTTACCTATAATAGTTTCTGAATTCTCCCTGATACCACTCATTTTTTAAACCAGAAATTTGAGGATATCTCAAAATATAGTGAAGAAAAAATATTCTTGCAACCACATTATAAATAGGCTGTCAACAAAGGCCAAGGAAAATTCTGAAATGTTAAACCCTTTGCAGGCCCTCTCTAGTTCCTGGTCCTGATTTCTTTGATGGGCTCTGCTTTCCTATTTTATTTTTCTAAAGAGTTCTGCACCCCTTTTCAATTCTCCACTTTCCTCTTTAGTGAGACTTCACTCATACCAATTAATAAGCTTTTCTTAAAGCAACTTCCTGCCAACTTGAATGTACACAGTATATGAATATACAATATGTTAATTGGTGTTCTAGCTATTCTCTCTAGAAGAATATTACCAAGAATGTGCTTTAGCAGATCAACTCAATATGAACCATTTGTACATATCCAGATTTTTATGTAAATATAAGGAAAAAGTAAGATTCCTCCTTATTTCTACCATGTTATAGTCTCTATTATGTAAGACATAATAAGACACACATATAGAGATTTTGTGAAATAAAAAATTAAAAACAGTAAGAAAAATGGGTTTCTTTCTAAAGGCAACACAAAACATAAGCTGGAAAAGTTGCACCTACTCATAGTGTAGGTAATCTTTTATAACATTTTCATTGAGCAGCTTAGCCTCCCAAACTAAGGAGTAGCATTTATATCCTTGTAAGCAGGAGAAATCATTACAGTTTGTTCTTGTAGTCTCTATTCTTCACAAAATGCATTCAGAAGCCTTAAAATTTTCTTTTTAAAATAACTTCCGTTAGAAGGATCC
Source organism: Sus scrofa (assembly GCF_054392235.1). Classification (NCBI taxonomy): domain Eukaryota; kingdom Metazoa; phylum Chordata; class Mammalia; order Artiodactyla; family Suidae; genus Sus; species Sus scrofa. The sequence continues at coordinate 181,377,891 of NC_139383.1, read as the reverse complement.
CCTCTTATATTTTCTGTTAGAAGAAGGGAAAAAAAAACAGAAAATCATATGCCCTCCTGCTGATAATTCAAAGCTAGACTGTGGATCAAGTTAGATTCTTCTTTTATCAAATACATACATGTTTCAAAATATTTTAGTGATTTTTAACACCATATTATAAGGTTATTATACAGTACTATAAATAATTATATTTTTGTGGAGAGAGTAAAAATAAAGCTCACTTTCCTATAGTAAATATCCCAATTATTTCCTATCCCCCCCAAAATGCAGATGTTTTTAAGATGCATGTATCTATTTCTTCATAAGTGCAATAAGCATCACTGAGGCTTCAAAAATAAACATTTGGTATTTTAGCAGATTCAAGTTGCAATAAGTACTCTTTACAAAATAAGGTATTGGGAAAACTAAATAACCATATCCAAAAGAATAAAGTTAGACCTGTGCTTCATATTATTCACAAAATTTAGCTCCAAATGAATCATATAGCTAACCATCAGAGCCAAAACTATATGACTCTAATGAAAAAAGGAGATATTTTTCATGACCTTGCATTAGGCAATCATTTCTTAGATAAGACATCATAAGTACAGTGAGAAAACAAAAATAATTATAAATTAGACTTCATAAAATTAAAATCTCTTAAACTTCAAACACCACCACCAAGAAAATGAAAAGAGGAGTTCCCATTGTGGCACAGTGGAAATGAATCCAACTAGTAACTCTGAGGTTGCCGGTTTGATCCTTGGCCTCACTCACTGAGTTAAGGATCCAGCGTTGCTGTGAGCTGTGGTGTAGGTTGCAGATGTAGTGTAGGTTGCTGATGCCATGGTGTAGCTCCCACAGTTGTAGCTTTGACTTGAGCCCTAGCTTGGGAACCTCCATATGCCATTGGTGTGGCTCTAAAAAGCAAAGGGAAAAAAAAAAAAAAGAAAAGAAAATGAAAAGAAAACCCATGGAATGGGAGAAAATATTTCATAAAAGATTTATATCCAGAATACATAAAGAACTCAATGATACTAAATAAGAGATTCAATGATAACAAGACAACCCAATTAAAAATAGGAAAAGATTTAGAATAAATATTCTCCAAAGAAGGCATACAAATGACCAATAAGTAAATGGAAATATGTTCAAAATTATTAAATATTAGTAAAAAGAAAATCAAAACCACAATGAGATAATATTTCATATATACTAGGCTGGCTATAAAAAACCCAACAATTATTGAGAAGCATGTGGAAATATTTGAACTTTCATACATTTCTGATATGTAAAATTAAACAACCACAATGGTAAATGTTTGGCAGTTTCTAAAAAACGTTAAACATAGACCTAGAGATTCCACTCCTGGTTATCTCCCTAAGTGAAATGAAAACAGATTTGTATGCACGGATTAGTATGCAAATGTTCATAACAGTTCTATTAGTAACACCCACAAAATGGAAGTAAGCCAAATAGTCATCAACTGATGAACAGATAAAATATGGTACATCCATACAATGGCAAAATACTCAGCAAGAAATGAATGAAGCAGTGATACATGCTATAACATGGATGGTCCTCAATAACATGATAAAAAGCCGGTCACAAAAGATAGTATATTATTGAGTGATTTCATTTATTAAAAAGCTCACTGTGGCACAGTGGGTTAATGATCTGGCTTGTTTCTGTGGAGCTGCTGTTTCAATCCCCAGCCTGGCACAGAGGGTTAAGGATCCAGCATTGCTGCAGCTGTGACATAGGTCGCAGATGTGACTTGGATTTGATCCCTGGCCTGGGAACTTCCATATGCCTTGGGTGCAGCTGAAAAAGGAAAAAAAGAAAAAAAAAATCTCGAGAATAAGCTAATCCTAGAGACAAAAGTAGATTAGTGGTTATCTAGTCCTGAGGGATGGGGAATAAGAAGTGATTTCTAAGGGATATGAGTTTCTTTTGAAGATGATAAAAATGCTAAAAATTAGGACATGATGGTGGTTGCACAGCTCTGAAAATACACTAGCAAACATTAAATGTTACATGAAGCTGGTAAATTTATGATATGTAAATAATATTTCAAGAATGCTCTTTAAAAACAAAATACTGCTGTTTCTATCTTGATACATTATAAAATTCCTATCCCTTCCTCTTTATATATATTTGTCCCTGACCTCTTGCTTTTCTTAGTGTATCTTTGTTCCTATGAAATGACAGGACAGATAGAAATACAATGTATTTTAATATACTTTTAGTCACTGAAAATAAGTGTCATTTGGGGAAAAATCATCACAAATTAAAAAAAAATAAGTAAAAGAGACAGTGCTAAGATATCTACATTAGAGAATTCCCTTCTTTCCAAGAGTGTTTTGTCCTAGTCCTCCGTATTACCATCAATACTACCACCAGTGATGTTCAGCAACACTTACTAGTAATGTTCAAGGAAGAATGCTCATTAGTTATTGGATGCTTACTTAAAATATTTTATATGTACATTTTAAAAATGGAGAAAAAAAAATCCCTAGGTTGTCTAAAACTGATGGATTTAGGAGAGCACATGAAACCCAACTGCATTCCTTTCTCCTGAGGCAATGCAATACTCTCAAACTGAAAGGCAGGGAGTAACATGTACATTGTAGAAATTGAAATTCTTTTTACTCCAGTTAAAATTCAAATTAATACCCCTAAAGCCTCCAGGAAGCATCTCATTTTTTCTGCCTTATAATTCTGCTACAGTTCACCTGATGGAATATATTTATAGTTTATAAAGGAAATGAAAGAAACCCCATAGGCTCTCTTTTATTTTTAAGTTTTGTTTTGGATCATTAATGCTTTCCATCTCATTTCTTACTTTCAACTGGAAAATTTTGCCCAAAGAAATTTTTGGCAAATAATGTTGAACAGAGCTCATTTGCTTATGTCATTTTTTAATGAAATTAAAACAGACAACATTTGTAAGGATCACAAATTTTAAAAATCCTTATGATGACATAGTTATGATTTACTAAATTAACATATTTCATCCACATCTATATTTATGAGATAAACAGAATATTCGGCAAATTACTATTGCTATTATCTCTTCAATGAAGAATATAATTTACAGAGTTTCTAAGGTTAATACATTTTCACTATTTTAATAGCAAATATCTGCTTAATTAGCAAACAATTGAATTTGAAATTTGTATGTCATAATCTTTCAGTCTTTGAATATAGAATCATCAAAAAATGTTACTGTGGGTCTAAAGCAGTGAAAAAAAAAAAATACCATCATTTCTTTTTTAAATCCGAATCCCAGTTCTGCCTTCACCTCTTACTTAGCAAAGGGTCTTCCTGAATCTTCCTTTTCATTTCCTCTTTCTCCTACTTTGTTATCAGAATACTTTGTTTTGGGTGCACTTTTATTTTTTTATTTTTATTTTTTGTCTTTTTAGATCCATACCCATGACATGTGGAGGTTCCCAGACTAGGGGTTGAATTGGAGCTATAGCCGCCAGCCTATACCACAGCAGTGTGAGATCCCTATCCCACTGAGTGAGGCTAGGGATCAAACCTGTATCTTCATGGATACTAGTCATATTCATTTCCACTCGTTCATGACAGACACTCCCTGGTATGCTTTTAAAAACCAAGTGTTCATAAGTTTTCTTGAACCAATTTTAGTGGTTTTATACTGGCTCTACAATAAAACTTCAGGTATTTCATGAATCTGTAATTCTTTGAAGCCATCCTTGCCCCCCAAAAAACAGCAAAGAAAAGCCTAGCATATACGTGTTCAATAAGTTTTTATCCAATAGGGAATGTTATTTATTGAATATTTGAGATGTGTCATATTTCAGATTTGGTTTAGCATTTCAATTAATCTTTTAAAGGGTAATTAAAATATTATCATCATTACATAGGAGTTATTTGAAGTTCAGAGAATTTAAGTAGCTTAAAGGACATGCCTTCTAAGTTATCTCTCTGACTTCTCTGTATTTTATTATGCCTCGTTGCCTCACACTGATCCCAAAATTATTTATTACATACACTGTTGAACTAATCACATACCCAGTAATATCTGAAAATTTGGTATCTCATTCAGAACAGAGATATAATCATTGGTGATAATAATATCTAATTGGTAAACACTACATTATTCATATATATTATGTATTTATCTTATGTAAATTAAATTTACTGACAATTACATGTTATGCTTTCTGTGTTACAATTCTGGATGATAATCTTCATGACAGGATGGTTGAGCAGATACTTAAAGAGCCCTCCTAGTAAAATATAACTGTGTCATTGGTGAAATAAAAACAAATAATGACTTATTGCATTATTGAGTTCACTAGAAAAGAATTTAAATCTCTAGGATCAGGAGTTCCCATTGTGGCTCAGCAGAAACAAATCTAACTAGTATCCATGAGGACTCGGGTTCGATCCCTGGCCATGGGATCCAGTGTTTCCATGAACTGTGGTGGGTTAAGGATCCAGTGTTGCCATGAACTGTGGCGGGTTAAGGATCCAGTGTTGCCATGAACTGTGGTGTAGGTCGCAGATGCAGCTTGGATCTGGTGCTGCTGTGGCTGTGGTGTAGGCCGGCAGTTATAGCTCCGATTGGACCCCTTGCCTGGGAACCTCCATATGCCTCAGGCACAGACCTAAAAAGACAAAATAAATAAATAAATAAATCCCTAGGATAAAACTCTTATACACACACAAACACAATAGTTGAACTGCTAAGCAAGCAATGGAGGAGGGATCACTAAAATGTAGTGGCTCCAAAGGTAAATGCCAGTATTAGCACTGCAGTGATCAGGGTTCTAAGCCTTGGAACTTATGAGATTGAGAAACTGATCTGAGAATCCCACACATCAAGCCAAGGTCCTTAAGGTGGGATGAATGGCTCTTCCACCCTGGCTTCTGATGGAATCTTAAATCCCCTCTTTTATGTTAAGTAAAACACTGCAGTTTTTCCAGGGATAGAATTTCAAAAAATATAAGCTTACAATAAGAAAATACTAAACAACAAACCAATTAGTAAAATCATGAGTGGCAGTTAACTTTAGAAAGAACAAATTACAAACATTCACATGCACATATACACACCCACGTACATATGTGTAACAGTATAAAATGGTTTTAAAAAGTAAAAAAAAATTAATAAACACTGATTTCAGATCAAGAGACTGTCAAAAATGGGTGGCCAGGAAAATATGAGAATGAAGTTTCAGAAATAAAATATAAAAAGGTTGAAATTAAAAACTGAATGTTTTAAAGAGCTGATTAGAGAAAATGAATAAATCTGAAGATAACTTTAAAGGATTATCTAGAATACAATATACTAAACAAAGAAATGAAAAATATGAATAAAAAGATTCAAAAAATAAAATGAGAAAGTGTAATATATATCTAATTGTCAACAAGAATAGATGTCAATTCAGTATACAGAGTAGGTCATTAGAATGAAGAGGCAAGGGCTTGATATTGCCCAGAACTAATGAAATTGCAAATTCACAGATATATAAAGTACAAACTGAATAACTGAAAAAGAAATACATTCTCACATACTCCACTGAAGCTAAAGAGCACAAAAGGAACTAAAAGATCTTAAAAGTAGCCCCTGAGAAAAGACCTACAAAAGAATAACAATTGGACATCTCAATGATGGTATCAAGTAACACTGAAAATGCTCTTAGAAATGCTGAAATGACAACATGAATGGAGATCCCAGAAAAATATTCTCTTTTGAAAATGGTTGTATTGACTACAATAATTTTTTTTTAAATTGCTTTTAGCTTTATACCAAAAATAAATAAATAATTTAAAAAATTGGTGAGACGATCTAAACAGTTATTTCTCCAAAGATGACAGATAGATGGCCAAAAAGAACATGAAAAGATACTCAGCATCACTAAGTATTAGAGAAATGCTAATGTCAGAGAATGTTTTGGCTATGTTCTCCTCCAGGAGTTTGATGGTGTTTTGTCTTATGTTTAAGTCTTTAAGCCAGTTTGAGTTTATTTTCGGGCATGGTATGAGGGTGTGTTGTAGTTTCATTGATTTGCCTGCAGCTTTCCAGGTTTCCCAGCAATACTTGCTGAAAAGACTGTCTTTTTCCCATTTTATATTCTTGCTTCCTTTGTCAAAGATTAATTGACCAGAGGTGTCTGGGTTTATTTCTGCATTCTCTATTCTGTTCCATTGGTCTGTCTGTCTGTTTTGGTACCAGTAACACACTGTCTTTATGACTGTGGCTTTGTAATATTGCCTGAAGTCTGAGAGAGTTATGGCTTCTGCTTATTTTTTGTTCCTCAGAATTGCTCTGGCCAATCTGGGTCCTTTGTGGTTCCATATAAATTTTTGACTTGTTTGTTCTAGTTCTGTGAAAAATGTCATGGTTAATTTGATAGGGATTGCATTAAATCTGTAGATTGCTTTGGGTACTATGGCCATTTTCACAATAGTAATTTTTCCAACCCAGGACCATGGAATATCTATCCATTTCTTTACATCTTTAATTTCCTTGATGAATGTTTTATAGTTCTCAGCATATAAGTCTTTTACCCCTTTGGTCAGGTGTATTCCCAGGTAATTGATTTTTTGGGGTGCAATTTTTAAAGGTATTGTATTTTTATATTCCTAATATTATTTCTAATATTTCATTGTTAGAATACAGAAGTGCAACTGATTTCTGAATGTTAATCTTATATCCTGTACTTCGCTGAATTTGTTGATCAGTTCAAGTAGTTTTGGGGTTTGAGTCCTTAGGGTTTTCTATATATAGTATCAGCCATCTGCATACAGTGACAGTTTTACCTCTTCTCTTCCTATTTGGATACCTTTCATTTCTTTTGTTTGTCTGATTGCTGTGGTATTGCTTCCAATACTATGTTGAATAACAGTGGTGAGAGTGGGCATTCTTGTCTTGTTCCAGATTTTAGTGGGAAGGCTTTCAGCTTTTCTCCATTGGGTATTATATTTGTTTAAAAGCAAAAATAAACCAATGGGACCTAATCAAACTGACAAGCTTTTGCACAGCAAAGAAAACCAAAAAGAAAACAAAAAGACAACTTACAGAATGGGAGAAAATACTTTCAAATGATGCAATGGACAAGGGCTTAATCTCTAAAATATACAAGCAATTTTTACAACTCCACAGCAAAAAAGCCCACAACCCAATGGAAAAATGGGCAAAAGACCTGAATAGATATTTCTCCAAGGAAGATATATAGATGGGCAATAAGCACATGAAAAAGTGCCCAACATCTCTGATTATTAGAGAAATGCAAATCAAAACTACCATGAGATACCACCTCACACCAGTCAGAATGGCCATCATTAATAAGTCCCCAAATAACAAATGCTGGAGGGGGTGTGGAGAAAAGGAACCCTCTTGCACTGTTGATGGGAATGTAAGCTGGTACAACCACTCTGGAGAACAGTATGGAGGTACCTTAGAAAACTATACATAGAACTACCATATGATCCAGCATGTATCTAGTGAAAGCCATAATATGAAAAGATATATGCACCCCAGTGTTCATTGCAGCACTATTTGCAATAGCCAAGACATGAAAGTTACCTAAATGTCCATCAACAGAGAATGAATAAAGATGTGTTGTGTATACACAATGGAATATTACTCAGCCATAAAAAAGAATGAAGTAATGCCATTTGCAGTGACATGTATAGACCTAGAAATTACCAAAGTGAAGTCATACAGAGAAAGACAGATATCATATGAAATCACTAATATGTGGAATCTAACAAAAATGATATAAAAGAATTTATAAAACTGAAATAGATTCAAACATTTTGAAAACAAACTTATGGTTACCAAAGGGGAAGTATGTGGGGAGAGGGATAAGTTAGGGGGTTGGAATTGACATATACACACTGCTATATATAAAATAGATGCTAATAAGGACTTATTTTATAGCACAGGAAAATCTACTCAATACTCTCTAATAAACCTTTATGGGAAAAGTTGTGGAAAAGGATGTGTATATGCATAGATATAACTGACTTTCTTTGCTGGAACTAATGTAAGTCAATTATATTCCAATAAAAAATTTTAAAAAGAATGGTTGCAAAATTTCAGATAAAATCTTTAAAGTTCACAAAAAAAAAGTCACTAAATGAAATTCTAATTGCTATATTTGAGAACTAAAGATAATTATCCTAGAGTGATTTGAGATGAAGAAGGAATGCTAATAGGAATTTGTAAAAAATACAAATAAATGCAAACAAATATTTTCAATATAAAGAAATATACTTGACCAAGTGCTAAAATGTTAAGTCCTTTATCCTTCACTTTTTTTCTGCCCTTATCAATGTGATTTTCAAGTTACTCCTATTAAAAGATGGAGACTTATTCTCCAACTCCCTGAATCAAATCTCTTATAGTAGCTTTAGTAAATAAAGTATAGCAGAAGTCATGGTCATGAAAGATCTTTATGTACTTTTGTTCTCTCTCTTGGAACTCTATCAAACTCATGAGAACAGGTCAAGACCCAGCCACTGGAAGATGAGAGACCACATAAAGAAGAACCAACACCCTTCTGCCAGTAGCCACCCAACTCCAGATGTAGACACCTAGCTGAACTACAGCTGATTGTGAACACTTGAGGATGTCCGGCTGAGACCAGCTTCAATTTCAGAACCATGAACTGTGAGCTAAATAAATGTTTTTAACTACTAGGTTTTAGGGTGACTAGTCATTTGTAGTAGCTAATGAATATTCATATTAAAATATGACAGAAATAAAACACAAAACAATAGCATGGAAATCATGCGAGGATCCCACATAGTAAACTGTTCTAAGCTTCTAGTATCGTAAGTAGACAAAAATTCAGTAAATAAAAGGAAATTATTTCTTGAAAATCATGCCATGAAATTTGAAAGTTTAGATGACATGGTAAAATTCCTAGAATAATATAATTTACAAAAATGGATACAAAAATATAGTGACTGTGAGATTATGGAACCATAGAAGGACTATGATAAGGGAGACATACACATCAATCTCACTTATGCACATAGATGCTGAAACTTTCCAAATACTAGTAAATCAATCTAGCAACTTGAAAAATTAATACATTGTGAATAAGTTAGATCTCTTGTTGACATGTTTTATATATTTATAAACAAAAGAACCTATATGCTCATTAAACACTATGATTTGCTCAATAAGTATAGTCTTATTATGTGTTCTTTAATAATAGATAATTTTTTCACATTTTTCTTATTGACTGAGGTTTACCATTATGTTATTACCCTCTCTAAAAATACAATGATATTATGGAAGTTTCTGAGATGTTTCAATGTTTGTTATAGTAAATGACCCAAAACTCTATGCGCATATGTGCTTGTGAGTTGTATGTTAACAACTCCCTCCTTTTACTTAGTTCCATAAATTGAAGTTGCTGTCAATTTTCCAGCCTCTAGTTGGCATACTTCTTGTCTTTATAATTTGCTGATTGTAATTTTGTATAAAGAGGTAATTGAGGTTAAATGAGGTCATTAGAATGAGTCCTAATCAGGTAGGACTGATGTTCTTATAAAAGATTAGGATACAGATTTGCTCAGGAGGAAGATCTTATGAAGGCATAAGGAAAAGATTGCCGTCTACAAGCCACAGAAAGAAGCTTTCAGAAGGAACCAGCCCTGGACTTTGAACTGTAAGGGAATAAGTGTTGGTTATTTAAGCCACTCAACCTGTAGTATTCTCTTATGGTAGATCCAGCAGACTAATATTGATGGCAACCTTCCACCACTGTGTTTGCCAAATGAGTGGCATGTTATTTACCAGACACACAAAAAAATGCCAAGCATTAAACTTTCAAAATAACATTTAATTCACTTCTTGTCAAATGCTTGTTACATTTGTAAGTCAAACAAAAGTCATATTAAAAAGGCCACAAAACTAGTTAAAAAACAGATCCTTTTACTGTGAATTCTCTTTTGACTTAAATTTGCAGACAAAATGCTCACTCTCTTTAGCCTAAAGTTTTAATTGGTAAATTGCAGATAATTATGCCTGCCTAACAAGTGTGTTATGGGAAAACTATTAATGAAATAGTGGCAAATAATATACAGGTAGTAACTAGAAATTATGGGTGAAATCTTTAGGAAGAAACACTCTTGGATTAATACCATTTCAAATAAAGTTATAATTTACCAGGTTATCTGATAAGATATTTAGATTCTTGTTTATGATTTTTAGGCTAGAGATACATAAAACAAACTCTCTGACTTTAACAGCAAGTAAAGTGTATTTTTTACTGGCATATTTACCATAGATTCATAGCTTTTTCAATTTAATTTTTATTTTGTATTGGAGTAGAGTTGATTTACAATGTTGTGTTAGTTTCAGGTATATAGGGAAGTGATTCAGTTTTCAGCTACACCCATGGCATATGGATGTTCCTGGGCCAGGGATGGAATCCGAGCTGGAGCTGCAACCTATGCCACAGTTGCAGCAACACCAGATCCTTAACCCATTGTGCCATAGTGGGAACTCCCTTCTTTTTCAGATTCTATTCCCATATAGGTTATTACAGACTATTCAGTTGAGTTCCCTGTGCTATACACTAGGTCCTTGTTTATTATTAAATTATATTTTTAGTTAAAATAATCATATGACATAATAAGGTAATAAATATGTAGGTATTTAAAATATAATAAATATTGTAATAGCATACCAACTTTGGTGATTAAATTTATTTGTTTGACATATTAATTCAATAAATATTAACATGTAAACACAAAATAGATTTGACTTAGATGAAGTTTTGGGTTCACCCAATTTGACTCATATGTTTTCTTATGCACTCTCTGAATATCAAGTTATTTTAACAGCTGAACACAAACATCAGATTTTATTGGTAGAATATTTTGCTTGGTGCTGAAGTACACAGAGTGTACTTTTGCTGGAGGCATGACTTTTATTTTTTATAAAACTCTGGTGTGGAATGTACTTTCACTGATATAAAAATAAAAATAGCAGATAGGAAAGCACAAAGCAACAATAGCAATATTATTTTGCAAAGTCTCCCCTGAGCTGTAACTAATCTAGTTGATTCAGCCTAGAAGGATCATTTTATTGTATGCAGTATTCATCTCAAAAAATATTTAAGTAGCTCAAATTCAAATCATAAAAGAGAAGGACAAAGAATATGAGAGTGGGCAATTTCCTATCACCTGGATACAGCCCAGTGTTTAACTAATTTATCCAAACCAGAAATGTCCAAATTGTAACAACTATTTTAGTTATGATGCAAGTAAAAATATATAGTTTGGAAATCTTGTTTCTATTTTTTTACTTTATAAAAATACAATTACTAATTCTATTTTTATAAATACAATAATATTCTATAAAATTATATGTAATAATCCTACCACTGATGTCTAATTTAACCAAATTTTTAAGAGAATTTTTGACTTAAAATATAGTTTTATGCATAATATTTGTTCTATGCAAAATATATAATTTTATGCCTAATATAATATATAATTATACATTATATCATAATTATTTTCCTAGTTGCTAGCTAAAAATTTTTTCCATTTTAAAAGTAATAAACTCTCACTATAAAATATTTTAAAAGTGGCAGAAAAAGCTCTTTAAAAGTATAATTTGTATCTTAAGAAACTATGAGATGATTCTTTATGTAATAAATTATGTAATAATCTTTTACTATTAAAATTTGATTAAACCAAAAATTTTATTGATAATGCTTCAATCTTTCACTTGAAAAGAAATACTCTTCTAGAAATAACAGATGGATGACCGGCAAAAATACAGAAGCAAGCAAGCTTGAATTCATATCAGCAAGCAATTCAAAATCATAGGAAAAAAAGAAACAAAATGAAAATTTTACATCATTTCACCACAAAATAATGCACCCCCCTGTATTTCTGTGTAGTTTATGCATATAGAAGCCAATAATGACAGATGATACTACTTACTTAGAAAAGCAGCAGAGATGCTGCTTTTAGCATTTCTTTCAAATCAGGGTTGAAAGTTAGAATGAGGCAAAATCTGCTAGGAATATTTAAATTATATGGTGAAAAGGGCTAAAAATAAATGGTTAAGTAAAATGAATATGTGATAGAAAATTACCACAAATGTATGTGGTAAAATATATATATATGCATACATATAAAATCTTCAGATGTCCTGCCTAATAATTAAGGAAAGAACTATAGTTTCTCATAAGAAATAATTAATGGAGATAACAATATGATCTTTTTTCCAGGAAGCAGTTATTTATTGTCTAAGTCCTTTCACAAATCTATTAGTAAAACAAATCCGTCCTAGATACAAATGGAGGATGTTTTTAAATATTCCAAGGCTTTCTCACCTTAATTTTAAATGTAATACTTGCAAAATATAAACATTTAATGAACATATATCATCAGTTGTTAGGTACAAATCTGTAACCTCAAATCCCAACCAAAGAATTAAAGACTACCAATAATGTAGTACCTAGTACATTTGTATACATCTCATTTACAACCATTTTTTATGATTTTAGAAAATATATTTGTATTATTTTTAAAGAGTGTATATTAATCACTAAATATATATTCTCTAATTTCTGGGTTATTAAATAATGCTGTAAGGCATCTTCAGAAAAAATTAACTTGACATTCTTTTAACTGCATCTAAATTATTGCAGTTCATTGAGTTTTCATTGTTATATAATATCCCATGTATGCCTTCTACTGTCAAAATAATTTGAGTCATTTCCTATCTTTTGCTTACAGAATTTTTATCAGTTGTGAACATTTTTGCATATTTGCTCTACTACACCTATGCAAGAATACATCCGTATAGTAATCCTAGAAGTGAAATTGCTCTAACAGACAACCATATTCAGCTTCACAAGATATTTCACCATTGATTTCCAGTGTAACTGTACCAATTATATGCCAACATCCTTATGAGTTTTCTTTCACTAAATGCTTCAGAAGCTCCTAATTTTTATCATCTTAGATTATATAAAATGCTACATCATTGTGGCTATAATTAGCATTTTGTTAATTACTAATGAAGTGATAAAAGATTTCTTGTTTTGGGGGGGTCGTGGTTTTTTGTTTTTTTGTTTTTGCTACATCCACGGCATGTGGTATTTCCCAGGCCAGGGATCAAACCCATGCCACAGCAAGTGACAGTGCCAGATCCTTAACCCACTGAGCCATCAGGGAACTCCATATTTCTTAGGTTTATTTACTATTCCTATATTCTCTTTTATATTATGCTTATTATTGTGTTTTGTTGATTTTCCTACTGGCCTGTTTATAAAACTTGTAGTTTTTATATATTGTAAATAGTAATTCTCTGAGGGTTGCATGTTATGTGTGAAAAAGATCTCCTCCCTGATTGTATCTTATTACTTTTTTCATCATGTTTTTCAATGTGCAATATTCTTAACATAACATAATAGCATTTATCAGTCACGTTCACTTTTTACTGGCTGACACTTTTATGGCTTGTGTAAGAAACTCTTTCCCACCTTGAATTTATGTAAAAATATTTCCATATTTTCTTCTAAAATTGTTTGTTTTGCTTTTCACAAGTTTTCTACTTTTTTTAAATTTAAGATGGAACCTATAATGGCCATGCTATAGTATGCAAATAGATAATAAAATAATTATTTTGACGTCTATTCTAAATAAAGGAGAAATTCACAAAAATACATAAAACAGTAATCCATAGATCCTCATACAGAGTTTTATTGTGTATCAAGACCATGCTTTCTTTAGTTTCTAAATATCATTGGCAAAATCCAGCTTTGAATATTGTTATCATTTAAAGAAACTAATTATTCAAAGCAAGCTATTTAAAATCACTTCATATAATTAACTGTCACTGTCTGCTATCATTAGTCAACACTGTTAAATATAATTATATACCTGACAAAAGATCACAGTAGTTCGCCTAAGATTTATCTGTCCTTTTGTGTACCTGTAGGCTCTTCCTTTATAAGCTCCTAAAATACAGAAGACTGGGAATAATTTACAACATATTCAGAAGCCATGATGCATTTGTGAAAAGGGTAGCTGATATGATTTCACTTATATGTGGAATCTAAAATGCCAACTAAAGTGAACAAACAACAAAACAGACTCGGAGTAAAAACTGATGATTTGAAAGAGGGGAGGAGAATGGGTGACGAGTGAAACAGGTGAGACTGAGAAATTGAGAGGTACAAAGTTACGAAGTTATTAAATCACAGGACTGTAATGTACAGCATAGGGAATATAGTCCATAATATTATAATAACTTTGTATGGTGACTATAGTTATCATGATCATTTTGCAATGTATAAAAAATAAGAAATTACTATGTTTTATATCTTAAAACTAAAACAATATCACAAGTCAATTATATTGATTCATTGATTCATTCATTCTTTCTTTTTAGGCCCACACCTGTGACATATTGAAGTTCCCAGGTTAGGGGTCAAATTGGACCTATTGCTGCCAGCCCATAGCATAGCCACACCAATACGGGATCCAAGCCATATCTGCGACCTACACCACAGCTCATGGCAACCCTGGATCCTTAACCCACTGAGTGAGGCCAAGGATCACACCCACATCCTCATGGATGCCAGTCGGGTTTGTTATTACTGAGCCATGATGGGAACTCCTCTGTTATTATTATTAAATTAATAAAAAAGTAAAAAAAGTGGCTGATGGGACTTATTTGTCCAATATCCCACATAAATATCAAGGTTCCTTGCTTTTTAAAAATGTATAATATATGGTTCGACTCGAGCTGCAGACACAGTGGTTGTGAAAATCTGTAGGCCCAGGTAACATTTTAATTTCTTATTACATTTTTATTGAGATATAATTGGCATACAGCACTGTGTAAGTTTAAAATGATTTGACTTACATACACCAAGAAATCATTACCACAGTAAGTGCAAAGAACATCCATCATCTCATACAGATAAAACATTAAATAGAAAAAAATTTTTTTCCTTGTGATAAGAACTCTTAGAATTTACTCTTTAACTTTCATACATAACATAGAGCAGTGTTAATTACATTGCATCTCTTGTACTTGTTTGTCTTAAAACTGAATTTTATACATCTTTTGACCATCTTCCTCCAATTCCCCCTTCCCTACCCCTTGCCTCTGGAAAAAAACAAAAAATCTAATTTTCTATTAGATTTGTTTTTGTGTTATTGTGTTATTGTGTTTGTTTGTTTTTAAAATAACACTACTATGTTATTTCCTGTTAACACTAACACAATGTTTCTATACATTTCAAAACCATCACCACAGGAGGGATAGTTGTCATCTGCCACCATCTAAAGATATTACATAATTATTATCTGTATTACTTACAGTGTAAACTTCATACTGTAACATTTACTTTGTAACTGAAATTTTATACCTCCTGGAGTTCCCTTTGTGACCAGTGAGTTAAGGACCCACCTTTGGTCTGTGAGGATGTAGGTTTGATCCCTGGCCTTGCTTAGTGGGTTAAGGATGCAGTGTTGCCACAAGCTGCAGCAGCATAGGTCCAGATGTGGTTCAGATACAGTGTGGCCACAGCCATGGCATAGGCTCCAACTGCAGCTCCAATTCAACCTCTGACCTGGAAACTTCTACATGCCATAGATGTGGCTGTAAAAAAAAATAAAAAATGTACCTCTTAATCTCCCAGATCTATTTCTCTCTTCTCTTCATCCACGCCCCTATGGCAACCAACTATTTTCTGTATCTATGACTCTGTTTCTATTTAGTTATAATTGTTCATTTGTTTTGTTCTTTAGATTCCATATATAAATGATATAGTATTTGTTTTTCTCAGTCTGCCTTATTTCACTTAGCATAATACCCTCTAGATCTATCTGTGTTGCCCCAAATGATAAGATTTCATTATTTTTTATGGCTGAATGTATGTGTATGTGAATATTTCATCTCTTCCTTATACTTTCATCTGTCAATGGACACTTACGTTGCTTCCATAACTTGGGAATTGTAAATAATGCTACAATGAATATGGGGGTAATATGTCCTTTTGAACTAGTGTTTTCATTGTCTTCTGATAAATATGCAGAAGGAGAGTTGCTAAATCATATGATAGCTCTATTTTTAATTTATTGAGGAGTCTCCATATTGTCTACAATAGTGGCTATAAACAATTTACATTCCCATCAACAGTGCACAGGGGTTCCCTTTTCTCCACATCTTCACCAACACTTGTTATTTGTTGTCTTTGAAAATAACCATTCTGACAGGTGTGAGGTGATATCTCATTCTGGTTTTGATTTGCATTTCCCTGATGATTAGTGATGTTAATTATTTTTTCTTGTACCTATTGCCTATCTGTATATTTTCTTAGGAGAAATGTCTATTCCAGTTCTCTGCCCATTTTTTAATTTGCTTATTTATTTTTTATGTCAATTTGTAGGTGTTATTTATATTTTATATATTAACCCCTTGTTGGATATATCTTTTGCAAATATCTTTTCCCATTTATTAGGCAGCATTTTCATTTCATTGATAGGTTCTTCACTGTGTAAAAGCTTTTTATTTTGGATTGGAAGAGTTAATATTAACAAAATGACTATACTACCTAGGGCAATATACAGATTCAATGCAATCCCTATCACATTACCAAGGACATTTTTCACAGAACTCGAACAAAACATTGTAAAGTTGTTTGGAAGCAAAAATACCCAGAATAGCCAAAGACATTCTGAGAAAGAAAAATGGAGCTGGAGGAATCAGGCTCCCAGACTTTAGACTGTACTACAAAGCAACAATCCTGAAAAATGTATGGTATTGGCACAAAGACAGAAATATAGATCAGTGGAACAGGATAGAAAGCCCAGAATTAAACCCATGCACCTACAGCCAACTCATCTGTGACAAAGGAAGCAAGAAAAGACAGCTTGTTCAATAAGTGGTGCTGGGAAAACTGGAGAGCCACATGGAAAAGAATGAAATTAGAACACTCCCTAACACCATACACAAAAATAAACTCCAAATGGATTAAATACCTAGATATAAGACCAGACACTATAAAACTCTTAGAGGAAAACATAGGCCAAACACTCTGACATTAACGACAGCAACATCTTCTCAGATCCACCTCTTAGAGTAATGACAGTAAAAATAAAAATAAACAAATGGGACCTAATCAAACTGAAAAGTTTCAGCACAGCAAAGGAAACCCTAAACAAAATGAAAAGACAACCCACAGAATGGGAGAAAACCTTTGCAAGTGAATCGACTGACAAGGAATTAATCTCCAAAATTTATAAACACCTTCTGCAGCTCAATACCAAAAAAACAAACAACCCCATCAAAAAATGGGCAGATCTAAACAGACAGTTCTCCAAAGAAGACACACAGATGATCAAAAAACACATGAAAAGATGTTCAGCATCACTCATGATTAGAGAAATGCAAATCAAAACCACTATGAAGTGCCACCTTACACCAGCCAGAATGGCCATCATCACAAAGTCTACAAACAGTAAGTGCAGGAGAGGGTGTGGAGAAAAATGAATCCTAGTACACTGTTGGTGGGATTGTAAATTGGTGCAACCACTCTGGAAAACATTATGGAGAGACCTCAGAAAACTAAACATAGAACTACCATTTGATCCAGCAATCCCACACCTGGGCATCCATCCAGAGAAAACCATGACTCGCAAAGACACATGTACTCCGATGTTCATTGCAGCACTCTTTTCAATAGCCAAAACATGGAAACAACCTAAATATCCATCAACAGAGGAGTGGATCAAGAAAATGTGGTACATATACACAATGGAGTATTACTCAGCAATTAAAATGAACGAAATACTGGCATTTTCAGCAACATGGATGGACCTGGAAATTATCCTAAGTGAAGTCAGCCATACAATGAGACACCAACATCAAATGCTTCCACTGACATGTGGAATCTGAAAAAAGGACAGACTGAACTTCTTTGCAGAACAGATGCTGACACACAGACTTTGAAAAACTTATGGTCTCCAGAGGAGACAGTTTGGGGGATGGGGGGATGTGCTTGGGTTATGGGATGGAAATCCTGTGAAATTGGATTGTGATGATCATTATACAAGTACAGATGTAATAAATTCATTGAGTAATAAAAAAATAAATAAAAAGCTTTTTAGTTTGTTGTAGTCTCATTTATTTTTGCTTTTTTTTTTTTTTTTTTTTTTTTTTTTGCTTGAGGAGACATATCCAAATAATACTGCTAAGAGTCAGAGTACTCCGATGTCAGAATGGCCATCATCTGTTTACCTAGAAGTTTTATGTGTTTACCTAGAAGTTTTATGGTTTCAGGACTAACATTTAAATCTTTAATCCATTTTGAGTTTATTTTTGTATATGGAATGAGAAAGTCCAGTTTTCTCAACACCATTTAATGAAGAGGCTGCATCTTTCCCATTTTGTATTTTGGCCTCTTTTGTCATAGATTAATTGCCCATATATACATGGGTTCATTTTTGGTCTCTCTATTCTGTTCCATTGATCTGTGTCTTTTTTGTTCCAGTAATTGTTTTGATTACTATAGCTTATTACTATTATTTAAAATCAGGGAGTGTGCTATGTTCAGGTTTGTTCTTCTTATACTTCTTTCTCACCATTGTTTTGGCTATTCAGGGTATTTTTTGTTCCCATACAAGTTTTAGAGTTATTTGTCTTAATTCTGTGAAAAATACCTTTGATGTCTTGAAAAGGACTTCACTAAATCTGTAGATTACATTGGATGGTACAGTCATTACTAATATTAATTCTTCCATACAAAAAACAGGGTATATCTCTCCATCTGTTTGTCATTTTCAGTTTTTTATCAGTATCTCACAAGATTGTGAATACAGATCTTTTACGTCATTAGTTAGATTTATTTCAAAATGTGTTTTACTCTTTTAGATGCAATTGTAAATGGGAATGTTTTCTTAATTTCTCTTTCTCATAGTTGGTTGTTATTGTATAGAAACAAAAGAGATTTCTGCATATTAATTTTGTGTCCTGCAATTTTACTGAATTTATTGATGAGTTCTAGTAGTTTTTAGATGCATCTTTAATTTTCTCTGTGTAGGATCATGTCATCTGCAAACAGTGGCAGTTTACTTTTTCCTTTCCAATCTATATTACTTCTATTTCTTTTCTTGACTATTTGCTGTGGCTAGGACATCCAATACTATGTTAAATTAAAGTGGTGAGAATAAGAATCTTGTCTTCTTCCTGATCTGAGAGGAAATGCTTTCAGATTTTCACTTTTGAGCATGATTTTTATCAGTGGGCTTGTAATGTATGGCCTTTATTATATTAAGGTATGTTCCCTCTACAACCACTCTGTAGAGAGTTATATCATCACTGGATGTTGAATTTTAGCAATAGCTTGTTCTGCATCTATTGAGATGATCATATGATTTTTATTTTTCAATTTGTTACTGTGATATATGACATTGATTGATTTGCAGATACTGAAAAATCCTTGCATCCCTGGCATAAATCCAACTTGATCATTCTGTATGATTCTTTTAATATATTGCTGGATTTGGTTTGCCAGTATTTTATTGAGGATTTTTGCATCTATGTTCATCAGTGATATTGGCCTGAAATTTTCTTTGTTATATCTTCTTTTGTGTTTTATATCAGCGTTATTCAGGTCTCACAGATTGAGTTCAGAAGCATTATTTCCTCTGTGATTTTTCGGAATGGTTTGAGAAGGACATGTGATAACTATTATGTAACTGTTTTGCAGAATTTACAGATGGCATCTGGTCCTAGACTTTTGCTTGGGGTGAGTTTATTACCAATTCAATTGCATTACTGGTAGTTGGTCTGTTCATACTTTATCTTCTTGATTCATTCTTGAGAGTGTTTCCCTCTCAAGGAGCATGTGCCCAGTAGGGGAAGCATCTGACAATGAGAGCTTTCAACCAAGAGCTGGGGGCTGTGGGGAGTTCCCACTGTGGCTCAGCAGGTTATGAATCCAACTAGTATCTATGAGGATGTGGGTTCAATCCCTGGCCTTGCTCAGTGAGTTAAAGGATCCAGTGTTGCCATGAGCGATTGGTAGCAGATGTGGCTCAGATCTCGTGTGTCTGTGGCTGTTGCATAGGTTGGCAGCTGCAGCTCTGATTCAGCCTTTAACCTGGGAACCTCCATATGCTGCAGGTGCAGCCTAAAGAAAAAACAAGCAAACAAACAAACAAGTCTGTTTTGTTTGATATAAGTTTGCTTCTTCAGCTTTGTTTTCATTTGCATTTGTATGGAACACCTTTTTTTCATCCCTTTACTTTCAGTCTGTGTGTTTCTCTGGATCCAAAGTGAGTCATTTGCAGGCAATATGTATGTTCTTCTTCTTTTGTTTCTATTCAGCTACTCTGGGTCTTTTGATTGGAGCATGTAGTTCACTCACATTTAAAGTGATTATTTATAGATATGTACTTATTGTTATTTTATTTATTGTTTTCTGATTGTTTTAGAGTTCTTTTTTGTTCTTCTTTTGCTTTTGTGATTTGGTGACTACCTTTAGTGTTATATTTGGATTCCTTTATCTTTAGCATGTGTGTTTTTATTATATATATTTTGGTGTTTACCATGGCATATACATATACATATATATTTTTTAACACATGATTAAGTTGCTGATCTCCTAAGTTTGAATGCATTTTAACAACACTGCCTTTTCACTCCCTTCTTCCCATGTTTACTGTTTTTGATATCATATATTACATTCTTTTGTTTTGTGTGCCCCTAAACTAATTATTATACATATAGATGATTTTACTTCTTTTGTCTTTTAATCTTCCTACTACCTTCATAAGTGGTTGACCTTTTACCTTTACTGGATTTTTTTCCTTTACCAGTGAGATTTTTCATTTTGTAATTTTTTTATTTCTAGTTATGACCTTTTCCTTTCCATTTAGAGAAGCCCTTCAGCTTCTTGTAAAGTTGGTTTAATGGTATAAAACACTTTTAGCTTTTGCTTATCTGTAAAACTTTCAATCTTTCCTTCAAATCTGGGTGAAAGTCTTGACAGGTAGATTATTCTTAGTTTTAGTTTTTTCCCATTCATCACTTTAAATATATTTTGCTACTTTTTTATGGCATGAAGAGTTTTAGACAAAAAGTTGCTGATGGTTTCGTGGGAGTTCTCTTGTATATAACTTGTTGCTTTTCCCTTGCTGCTTTTAATATTCTCCCTTCATCTTTAATTTTTGCCATTTTAATTATAATATGTCTTGGTGTGGTCCTCTTTGAGTTGATCCTGTCTGGGTCTTTGTGTTTCTTGGATCTGAATGTTTGCTTCCTTTCCCAGGTTAGGGAAATTTTTCTGCTATTTTATCTACAAATATATTCTCTGTCCCTTTTCTCTCTCACACCACCTTCTGGGGCCCCTGCAATTGAATATAAGTATGCTTGATGTTGTATCCAAGATCTAATAAACTGTTCTCATTTGTTAAATTCTTGTTTTTTTTTCTGTTCAGCTTGAGTGATTTCCACTACTCTTTCTGTTCACTGATCCTTTCCTCTGTATCATCTAATCTACTGCTGATTCCTTCTAGTATATTTTGTATTTCAGTTATTGACTGTAACTCTGTGATTCAAATCGCTGACCTCACCAGGCTCTTTTAGACCCTATGATTTAATTATTTCTATTTTCATGTTTGTCAAAATTTTTAAATTTTAAATTTTGACAATATACCTTATAACCTGACATATTCTTGAACAGCCAAATGACTTTTCTATATTAGAGACACATGTCTAGTTGGATATAACAGTTATAGAACCTGCTAATATCACACTATTAACTCTTCAACTTATATTATCAAATATTAAAATTAGTATCTCAAGAGGAGGAATTAATAGTCTTCCTCACACTGTAAATTTCCACAGCCACAGCAATGCAGGCTACAAGTCACATCTGTGACCTACATCACAGTTCACAGCAATGCCGGATCCTTAACCCACTGAGCAAGGCCAGGGATCGAACCTGCGTCCTCATGGATCTAGTCAGTTTCGTTAACCACTGAGCCATGACAGGAACTCAGGTAGCCCTACATGTTTATTATATATAAAAACCACCCCAAAGGGTTTAATCTCAGTATTAAATGGCATAGTAAAGACTTAGAAAGTATTTAAATATTCAACAAGAGTTAAGTAACTTAAGTCACCTATGTAAACTCATTCGATGTTTTATTTCACAATTTTTTTTGTTGAATGATACTATAGTATATAAGGTATAAAATATAAATTATACAATGATTATGATTTTAACTAGTAAAAAAGATGCTAAATTTTAAAAAAAGAGATTAAACTGAGAATATAAAAACATTATGTTTGGGTAGCTTGGTTATGAATGAACATTTTCCATCTTTCTCTTACTTACTAAATTTTCTTTATTGTAAACATATTTTTATAATGAAAAAATGGTTTAAGGGAGAAAAAATGCATTTTTTCCTGCTATTTTAAGTGGTGTTAAATGTTCTTGTTTAAAACAATTTCAACACTTACTGAAATACTAGCATTTGCAGAACTTTCCCCTATGCACACCAAAGGGCTAAATTTTTTTGTCCATCAGTTCACCTGACAAGTTTCATTAAGGTGCTTTACATCCAGGCAAGAGTGAGTGCAATGTGTATCCTTCAAGTTAAAATCAATGCTATTCCACAAAGAAACTTTGTAACAAATATTGTCTAATTTGTTTACAGGGCATTTGTATGTCCTAGGACAGTCTCAGTCTCTTATATGACATAGGTTGAAAGGGTCAGTGAACACTCTTAAATTATTAAGCATCTAAATGTTGGGGTAACATCAATTGATCTAGTAATTCTTTGTGAATTTTTTAATTCCCCCACCTTATGCCTATTAATTTTGCAAACTGAAAACTCTTAGCCTGTTCCTAGAGATTCAGTTCCATCCCATAACCTAGAAGTAACCCTAATCATAGGTAATCTAAGGAATGAGTAGTCTCCCCATATAAAATACACTTGTTTTTGTAACAATCTGACATCATTTCCCACTTTTTTTTTTTATTTGCTTTTTAGGGCTGAACCCACGATACATGGAGGTTCCCAGGCTAGCAGTCCAATCAGAGCTGTAGCCACCAGACAACACCACAGCCATAGCAACGTAGGATCTGAGCCACATCTGTGACCTACACCACAGTTCACTGCAGTGCTGGATCCCCAACCCACTGACTAGGCCGCATCCTCATGGATCCTGATCGGGTTCGTTAACGGCTGAGCCACAACAGGAACTCTCTAATTTCCCACTTTTAATCACAAAGATTTTCCTATGAGATTAAATTTACTCTTTGTATAATAAATGATTCAGGGAAATTTTCTCTTATAATCGGATGATGATTGTTTTTCCATTTTGTTCATGGATTGATATCACATCATGTGTCAGTTGTACCAGGAGAGGGAGGCTGACTGACATCAACTGGATACCCTCAGTAGATTTCCTCTGCCAAAGTTAGTTTAATATGTTAGTGCTTAGCTGAAATAAACTTCAGCTCCATTCCAGTCACACAGAGCTGGCCCTGAAGGACAATGGTGAAAGGAAATTCTCCCTGTGCGTGTATTTGTGAGTAAGGCATTTCTTTATTTAGGGAGGGATAAATGGCATGGTTTATACAGATTACTGGGCAGAGATAAACAGTTTACCTTATTGATAAGGAGCCTGAAAAGAGCAAAACTGGAAAACTGAAGCAAGAATGTTAAGGGGAGAGGATTTTGTATGAATTAATGAAGGCCTCTCATTAATGCTTCCTAGAGAACATCCATGGCAGAGGAGGAACTCAATACCCAAGTAGATAGTGTGGCTTGTTCTGTGGGTGTCACCAGCCCTTAAGGAGAACAGCCAGCTGCAAGTTGACACCTTTCATCATAGAGGAGATAGAGAAAATGATAGAGGATATAGGTTTACTGTATCTTATTTACTACATACTGTGGATATACGTTTGCTTTCCCTGCCTCTCTGCCTCCATTGCCTATACAGCCCCATATTCTAAAAGCTTAGAATACCTGATATATTAATCACATATGTATAATTTAAAGTACACATAATCTTTAATTCAACAATTCCATTAGTAGAAATAGATCCCACAGCAACAAGGGAGTTATATGTCAAAATAGTCATGACTATTTTGTTTTTAGTACCAAACATTTGAAACAACTTAATTAGGAAAACTTTTGCAAATGTTAGTTTATCCATAAAATGAAATTCTGTGTATTTGATAAAAATGACAATGCATATATAAATGAGATAATTTGGAATTATCATTATAATTATATATCTCTAAGACAGTGTTAAGTGAAAGAAGTTGCAAGGTATATATTAAGGTACTATTGGTATAAATAAAATGTATGTCCATGTCTACATTATTATTTCTTGTATATACACATTGTTATATCTGAATAAAATGAATTCAAACATGACATGGTCATTCTATGTAATAAAGAGAAACTGGTGATAGGAAATTTAACTCACTCTTTTAGGAATTAGACAGTATCTTTATAGAGATAATATTAATTAGTTGCATATTAACACTGTTTTAATTTGATCCTTGTTAAATATGGTTACTTTTATTTTATTGTATATACTGAAATGGGGTTGATCCTGTACAACATGAGGCTTAGGTGCCCTGACCCCCCCATACAATTAAAAATCTGCCTGTAACTTTACATTTGGCCTACCACATATGGCATTCTATATTTGTGGATTCAATGAACTGACAATCACATAGTACATATTTCATGAAATACGATTTTTTTTTCTTTTTCGCTTTTTTTTTAGGGCTACAACTGAAGGAAATGGAAGTTCCCAGGCGAGCAGTCTAATCAGAGCTATAGCTGCCAGCCTATGCCAGAGCCACAGCAATGCCAGATATGAGCCACGTCTGTGACCTACACCACAGCTCATGGCAATGCCGGATCCTTGACCCACTGAGCGAGGCCAGGGATCGAACACACAACCTCATGGTTCCTAGTCGGATTTGTTTCCACTGCACCATGAAGGGAACTCCATGAAATATGAATTTCATGTGTATTTGTAATATGTAGTCTATAATATGTATTTAATGCAAGAAATTCATGTGTAAGTGGACCTATGTAGTTTCAGCCTGCGTTGTTGTAGAATTAACTGTATATCGTGTTTCTGTCATGCTCAATTCTTGATTAAGAAGTAAATTTGGTTGTTTGAGAAAGAAATATGAGAATACAGGTAGACCTACTAAATTAATATCTCCTGACTGGCTCCTAGATAGAAATAGTTGGCTCCTGGCAGATGACCCAAGCTATACAAAGATAAGAACTGGGGGAAAACGGATTTGGAAATTAAAACAAATTTTGGAGAAAGGAAATTATAAGACAGTCAATTCAATATAAATGTATTAATTCTCTCCTTTGTGTTAAAGACACTGTAGAAAGAACCATGAACATAGCACTGAGCCTTCCCTCAGCATGCCTTCCTAGTCTAGAGCTGAATAATGTTCCTTTTTTACAATTAAACTGGAGGTCCAGGCTACCAAGAAAAAGAAGAATTCAAAAATATCTTAAAGCCATCTTTCAAATACAGTGCTAAGCAGGATTCATATATTTTCAGCAAAATATTGTGCCCACTATTAAGGGTAAAATTCTTTTCCGTGGTGGTTTATCAAAACCCCAAAATATGCGGCTTATTGCCTTTGAGGGAGACAAGGAGGTATATGCCCATATCCCAAAGCTAGACTGTGAGGAAACAGGCAAGCTTTTTTATTTGTTTATTTTTTCCAATTAGTGACTCTGAGACAAAAACATGCAACTTTTTTAAAATTTAATTTTTGTAACATTGCATGAAGTCTTGAAGAGTTATGGCTCCTGCTTGATTTTTGTTCCTCAGAATTGCTTTGGCAATTCTGGGTCTTTTGTGGTTCCATATAATTTTTTGGAGTGTTTGTTCTAGTTCTGTGAAAAATGTCCTGGGTAAATTGATAGGGATTGCATTGAATCTGTAGATTGCTTTGGGTACTATGGCCAATTTTATAATAGTAATTTTTCCAATCCAGGAGCATGGGATATCTTTCCATTTCTTTACATCCTCTTTAATTTCCTTGATGATTGTTTTACAGTTCTTGGCATACAAGTCTTTTACCTCCTTGGTCAAGTGTATTCCCAGGTACTTGATATTTGTGGTGCAATTTTAAAAGGTATTGTATTTCTGTATTCCTTTTCTAATATTTCATTGTTAGTATACAGAAATGCGACTGATTTCTGAATGTTAATCTTACATCCTGCTACTTTGCTGAATTTTTTGACCAGTTCAAGTAGTTCTTGGGTTGAGTCCTTGGTGTTTTCTATATATAGTATCATGTCATCTGCATACAGTGACAGTTTTACCTCTTCTCTTCCTATTTGGATGCCTTTCATTTCTTTTGTTTGTCTGATTGCTGTGGTTAGGGCTTCCAATACTATGTTGAATAACAGTGGTGAGATTGGGCATCCTTGTCTTGTTTAAGATTTTAGTGGGAAAGCTTTCAAAGCCACAGTCACCAAGACAGTGTGGTACTGGTACCAAAACAGACATACAGACCATTGGAACAGAATAGAGAACCCAGAAATAAACCCAGACACCTCTGGTCAATTAATCTTTGACAAAGGAGGCAAGAACATAAAATGGGGAAAAGACAGTCTTTTCAGCAAGTATTGCTGGGAAACCTGGACAGCTGCATGCAAATCAATGAAACTTGAACACACCCTCACACCATGCACAAAAATAAACTCAAACTGGCTTCAAGACTTAAATATAAGACAAGACACCATCAAACTGCTGGAAGAGAACATAGGCAAAACATTCCCTGACATCAACCTGACAAATGTTTTCTCAGGTCAGTCTCCCAAAGCAACAGGAATAAAAGCAAAAATAAACCAATGGGACCTAATCAAATGGACAAACTTTTGCACAGCAAAGGAAACCAAAAAGAAAAGAAAAAGACAACTTACAGAATGGGAGAAAATAGTTCCAAGTGGTGCAACGGACAATGGCTTAATCTCCAAAATACACAAACAACAACTCATACCACTCAACAGCAAAAAAGCCAACAACCCAGTGGAAAAATGGGCCAAAGACCTCAGTAGACATTTCTCCAAGGAAGATATACAGACGGCCAACAGGCACATGAAAAAATGCTCAACAACCCTGATTATTAGAGAAGTGCAAATCAAAATTACCAGGAGATACCACCTCACACCAGTCAGAATGGCCATCATTAATAAGTCCACAAATAACAAGTGCTGGAGGGGGTGTGGAGAAAAGGGAATCTTCTGCACTGTTGGTGGAAATGTAAGCTGGTACAACCACTACAGAGAACAGTATGGAGGTACCTTAGAAAACTATACATAGAAAGAACTTCCATATGACCCAGCAATCCCATGCTTGGGCATATATCCAGTCAGAACTTTCCTTGAAAAAGACACATGCACCCGCATGTTCATTGCAGCACTATTCACGATAGCCAAGGCTTTGAAACAACCCAAATGTCCATCGACAGATGATTGGACTAGGAAGATGTGGTATATTTACACAATGGAATACTGCCCATCCATAAAAAAGAACAAAATAATGCCACTTGCAGCAATATGGATGGAACTAGAGACTCTCATACTGAGTGATGCAAGTCAGAAGGAGAAAGACAAATACCATACAATATCACTTAAATCTGGAATCTAATATACAGCACAGATGAACCTTTCCACAGAAAAGAAAACCAAGGACTTGGAGAACAGACTTGTGGTTGCCGAGGAGGAGGGAGTGGGATGGATGAGGTGCTTGGGGTTAATAGATGCAAACGAATAGTGATTTAGAATGACCCTCCCAAGGGATGAAATCTGTGAAATTTATCCACCAGCTTCCACATCCCATCAGTGTAAGGCTGCCCCTGGGCATAAACTTTCCCATTCTGTGTGAAGGCTGAATGGATTTCTTTAGGCATCTTCCAATAGGGCTTTAGAGCAATCTGCAGCAGAATAAAGGAAGTAGAGTGGAGAAAAGTACAGAGAGCCAAACTTGTTATTCCAGAGATGGCTAAGGAAAAAAAATAATAACCTGAGAGTATGAGAAGTGGTAAACGAGAGATATCCAGTACAGGCTGAATCTCAAAACTGAGCATGCTCATGCCTCCCAATGTGAAATGACCTGCTTACTTCCCAATCCTCCAGTTTGGCTAAAGTAATCTAACAGACAGATTTTAGAATCAGTTCTGGTGAACATCCAATTGAACGTGAAAAAACTGTTCTTGTCCCTGAATCTCAAACTTTAAATTACAATGTAAATCACTTCAATAAACCCTCTGACATTAAGGTGAGCTCAATTGCTATTAGCTTTTGTCTTAGGCAGTGAAATCTGGAGAGCCCATCTTAATAAACTGTAGGAGAATTCAGAATATAATTCCTTAAGTAAACATGGTTCTTCAAAGAACTTTCATCATAAAAAATGTGAGTTAAAATGCTCTTCTGGATAATAAATAACTGTTTTGTGATCAGTATTATGGAGACCTAAACTCAATGAACTAGCAGGTACATCTCCTTACAACCTAAACCAAACTAGGGATGGGGTTTTCTCCCTTTTCTCCTTTTTCTCCCTTTCTCCCCTTTTCCATTCCTTCCTTTCTCCCTCCCTTCCTTTCTTTCCCAATATAAATGTCCCATTCTCAGTACATATTCTCTATTTCTCTATATTAGATTATGTCCCTTGGAAAATACTCTCATAGCTTCTTCCACAAGTCCATTTACTTGTTATAATTGTAAGTTATTTAAATAATTATTGGGAATCTGTTTCCCTACTAGATCCCAAGTTTATTAGGGCAAGATTCAGGTGTGGTTTTTTTTCATTGCTCTAAAGTCAGCACTTAACATGCTATCTAGCAGATAATAGGTCTTTGATGAATTTGTATTGAGTAAATCAGTGGAACTGTGCCTCACTTTACAGTGTTTTATGAAAGCAACATCAATCATGGATATGATGCAAAAATAAAAACAAAGCAGCCTAGGACAATTATTAAAATAAGAGATCTGTGGCTGTATTTTCAAAGTGTTTAAGGATAATATGAAAGCTTAGGACTGTCATTTTAAAGAATTCCATTTGCTAGACAGTTAACATTTTGTGTTAAAATTATAGACAAAAATTTAGAAGCAACAAGAATCACACATTTTCTTGATATTATCCACCATCCTCAATATAAAGCAATAAAATTATAACTTTTTTTACATCTCCTGTCAGTATACTTGTGTTTTAGTATAAGGCACAATTTAGAAAATTTTCATCAATAAATTCATAACATGCCAAAATTTATATTACAAATGGGACAATGTAGGGATGGTAAATATTTTAAAAATATAAAGTAAGAAGCCACATTAATTAAGACATTTTAGCTCCTTTAAATCTTTTAAAAACCTTAAATCTCAGTGGATTAAGAGAATAAACTTGTATGTCTCATTCATGCAAACTATAGTGTTGATGTTGCTGTCTGACTGGCTCAGTTGCTAGCATTTATTCAGTAATCGAGGGTCCTTACTGTTTGTGCTACTACAGTATCCTAAGGCTATAGAGTCCTATGCCAAATCTTCTACATTCAACTGGGATAGAAGAGGAAAACTAATGTAGAAAATCTCCTGGAAGATTCAGGAGATTTACTGTGTTGGCCATAATCAGTCACATTCTTAGCCTGCAAGTGCAAGGAAGAGGAAATGGTTATGGTGACCACATGGCTAGTGTTTGCCACAAAGGGATTATAAAATTTGGGATTAAATAAAGGGTTATTTCAAAAAGCTAAAAAATAAGTTACAGTGAAAAGAAAATGCATGCTTTGAAAAGGGCACATATTACAGATAAACCAATAAGCATGTCTCTGAGCTAAGACTCTTACTATTTCTAAAGCTTTCTATCCCAACATTCCTGTAAAGGATAGCATTATTTCTAGATGCTTTTATAGTTTTTGATTTAACAAATTACAGCCTCTTATTAGAAAATTTAAACCTTTATTCAAATAGAAAAAAGCAGAAAGTAACAATGTTATTTTCTAAATATGCAGCCTACCAACAAATTTAAGTGGATTCATTTTAGGATCAAAATACTTTGATTCCCAAAGGTTATATAAACATAATTGCCAAGGACCCTGAGACTCTGAATCCATTACATGTTTTGGGTCACCAACCCATACACCAAGGTCATAGACTTCACTTCCAATTTCCATGGTAATGAAATAGTGTAACCATTTTGAGTTATTAGTGCTTAAAGGATTGTTGAGCAGGAGATCAATGGCGACATGACATTGCCTTTAAGTTCATCTTAGGAATTCTCTCTTTTGGGATGTGAAAATCATCCCAAAAAAGAAAAACAAATATATTAACAAAAAGAATACATTTCTAGAAGATATTCCTTCTAGACTTTTTGGGTAAATGGAAAAAATAATTTTCAATTATTTAAAAGAAGCAGTTTAAAAATATACTTGAAAATTAGAATTGCAGAAGTTATAATAAAATATAATTCCATGCTATTATTTAAGAAAAGAGAGACTCACATTTTTAAAACAATGCCATCATGGTCTTGTTCCTTTTCTTTAGTTGATGACAGAATTTTATTTGCATAAGCATGAAAGTCACTTGCAAGCAACTTAATGTAAGGACCAGCCCAACACCGAGAACGACAAAGATATTATTCACCAATTATTCACCAGACAGCCTCGTACTCTCATTATTATGCATTCAGAATGGAAGACCACTTGTCTCTGACCACTGAAAGCAAGTCTCTGAGCCTTGTTTTGCTGGATAATGTCACCAGAAAAGTGAGTGATTTCATGTAGGTGCTCATTTCAGGGAAAGAACAATTTTAATCAACAAGAGTATAAAAATGTGGGAGGAGGGCTTATTGTCTTTTAAGTGTGGCCTTAAAAGTTTATATGACATACAGAAATTAAGAAATTACCAGAGTTCCTTTTGAAGCTCAGCAGGTTAGGAACCAGAAATAGTGCCTGCTGTAAGGATGCAGGTTCCATCCCTGGCCTCGCTCATTGGGTTAAGGATCTGGCATGGCTGTGGTGTAGGATGGCAGCTGCAGCTCCAATTTGAACCCTAGCCCAGGAACATCCATATGCCACAGGTGTAGCCATAAAAAGGAAAAAGGAAAAGTCAAAAATAAATTATCAAAGTGAGAATTCCTTTGTGGCACAGCAGGTTAAGTATCCTGCATTGTCACTGTGGTGGCTCGGGTAACTACTGTGGTACAGGTTCAGTCCCTGGCCTGGAAACTTCCACATTCTGAGAGCATGGCCAAAAAGAAAAAAAAAAAAAAAAGATTGACCAAATTTTAGACAAATTATTTCATATAATGAAAATCTGATTTGCAGCCTATCTTTCTGTTCTCATTTCAAAAGAATGAGAACATGACATTTTGAGAAGTTTGAAATCTATTACTGCATATAACCTGTGAAAATACCTATTTTTTCTAATTAAGCATTATTTATGGCATAAACTTAGAATTAGAATGAAAATAGATCATGTATTTCTTGAAATAAAACAGATACTATATCTATTACAGAAATATAATTGGAAGAATTCACAAGAATCTATAGATTACATGCACACATGAAACCTTTAATAAAGGTAAAAGATCAGGTATATTATCAGAAAGAAAGCACAGGCAAGACTGCCCGAGAGACTTCCAGGCATAGTTCCCTAGGGTGCATTCTTATTAGTACAGAATGTGCTGCATTTTATTATTATGAATCATCAAGATATATGTGAGGAATCTTGGTTTCAGCAGAATGTAGGCATGTCTACAGCAGGGTCTTCAGGCAAAGCCAGAGTATGTGACCTGTTAAACCTAGTATAGCCATTAATCAATACATCCCTTAAAAAATGTAAACTAGCCCTTAGTATCTATCTCTAGGAGAGTTTCCAAACTCAAATGCCATGTTATAAATAACTAGCTACCAGCCTCATCCTTATCTTGGACAAGAGTCAGTATTAGTCATCCAAGCTTTCCTGGAGATACACATAGAGCTACTAGCCATACCTAAGCTCAACAATAACTCTGTCTTACACAAAGTTGATGCTTATATAAAAACCTGACTTCTTGATACTCCACACTTACACTGTGAAGTAAATAAAAGAAACATGTAAAGTTTAAACCAGAATTATTAATGTTTAGAAATGTAGTAAACTCTTATAAGCAATAAAGAGGTTTAAAAAGAATAGTTGTTTAGAATACTAATTCATAGGAGACAATCTAAACCCTTATATATATCAAATCACAGCTAGTCTACACATGTCAGTAAATGCTGAGATGGTTGTTACATCCTTTGTTCTTGCTCATCCAAGTTTTGTAAGTTTTCACTTATTTCTCTGGATTTAATAGACAAAGATACAAGAGTACTGTGGTGGGGGGAAGGGAGGAGAGACAGTGCTTCAGGTCTCCTTTTTACCCCTTTATTTTTATTCATTCATTCAGCAAATATTTATTACGTGTACTTAATCAGGATTTTGGCATATATTAGTAAAAAATATGTAAATATGTGTACCTTTATGGAACGTATATTCCAGCAGAGAGACAGAAAATAAAATGATTAAAACAAATGAATAATTCAACCCTACAGTATATCACAGTGTTTAGGCACTATTAAAAAAATGACAAAGAATAGCAAAGATAATCAAGAATATACCTGCATAAAAAGCCACAATTGCAAAGTTAAACAAAGTAGGAGGTAACATGGCCTCATTGTGGAGGTAAAATCTGAGCAGTCACTTGAAAATTGTAAGGGAGTTAGCCACGTGGCCATCTCGGAAAGACAGATTCTGCAGTACAAAAGCCCTATAATGGATGCTTTACTATAATGTGCAAGATATAGAAGGACATCAATGTGACTAGATTGCAAACAAATGAAAAAAGAGAAGAAAATCAACAAGAGGGGTCAGAAACATGACTTGGCTAGGTAGGAGGAAGCATGGAGAAGAGATAAGGATTCATGGATAATTTTAAGGATTCTGAATAAAACAAAAATGATTTGAGAAGAGAAGTAATGTGATCTGGTTTACATTTTGCACTGGCCAAGGGTAGAAGCAGGACTATGAGTTAGGAGGCTATTGTAGAAATTCAGGCAAGAGATGATGAGGGATTGCACTAAGTGTTAACATTGGATGGGATGGGAAGCAGTCAAGTTCTAGATCTGTTTTAAAGGCAGAAGCAACAAGATTTGATAGGGGCTATGAAAAAGAGAGGAGTCAAGAATAATATCAATTTACCCTGAGCAACAGGGAGGATAGAGAACAACTAAAAATGTGGGGGAGGGGGCTATCGGCTGAGCTTATTTGGTGAGGGAAGGTTAGGATGTGATATACAAGTATTTTGAACTGGAGATGTCAAGAGGGTATTGGCATATTATTATTCCAGATTTTGGGAGATAGGTTTGGCCAAGAGATATATTAAAGGTCATTGGAAGAGATGAGCTCATGAAGAAAGTGAGGACATTAAGAGAGAAGGACTGATGATGAAGCACTTACCAATGTTAAAAAAAAAAAAAAGACAGAGAGAAAGGAAATAGCTATAAAAGGGACAAAAAGGAGTGACCAATGAGATGGCAGAAGTGTGTGGAATATTGGAAGTCAAGTAAAGAAAGAATATCTAAGGGAGGGAAGAAAATAGCTATGTAACTATATGAAATACTAATAGTTCAAGTGAAATAAAAATTGAGAATTAACCACTATATTTAGCAACATGGGCAAGGGGCGATTTATAATTTTGAGAAGAGCAAATCCAGAGGAGTGGTGGGGACAAAAACTTGAGAATGGGAGAAAAGGACTTAACAAGAAGTAGAGTTTTACCCTCTAAGAATTTGGCTAAAAAGGAGATTTTTTTGAATGGGGCAGTTACTAGAGGAGAAAGCATAGTTAAGGAAATTTTATTTTTTTTAATGAGAGAGAAAAAAAAGAAACATTTTTGTACATTAATGGAAATGATCTAATAGAGAGTGAAATTTGATGACACAAAAGAGATGTAGTAATTAAAGTCATTATCGTGCTAACAATCAGCAAAGCCCTCTTATAAACCACTTATACAAAAAACTTATTTATTCTTCACAGTCCTATGGTCTAATTATTATTAATATCTTTATTTTTAAAAGATGTGAAAACTGAGCTAAGACACAGAGGAGATAACTAAGTTACTCCATCCAGGTTATACAAATTGTGGCACAGCTGGGATTTGAACCCAGGCAATCTAGCTTGAGGATCCATGAGGATACTAGCTACTCTATGCTATTCCTTGAGGGGAGACAGTGCTAAAATAATGCTTCTGAGTAGGCTAGAGTGAATGTGTTCTGGTACACGAAAGGGTGGGTGTTAGTGTTAGACTGAAACATGATGTCAGAAGGTCTTAGTGTCAATGTTAGAACATGGTTAGATGTGATGTGATGGAAGGAGTTTTGGAAGTCTCTTCTCTCCTCCTCACTCCTTCTCTCTCCCTCTCCCCCTCTCTCTCCCTCCTCCTCTTTCCCTCTCCCTTTCTTCTTCTCTTCAGAAACATAATCTTGAAACTATCACTAAATATCGATGCCTTCCTTCCAGCCTACAAATTGGATTTACTCCTCATTGCTATGAGAAATACTGTACATCATGAGGAACTGTGTGGAATATCAATAGGAAAGTGTTAGAAACTATCTATTGCAGAGTTGGAATTTAGTTGGGTGTTTTGGGGAGGGTCAAGAAAGCAGAGGTTTGCTTTCAGTGTAAAAACCTAAGAGACAATTCTATGATTTGATATCTTAATAAATCATATCTATAGGGAGGGCTAGATGACCTTGTGCATCTGCTTATGTGCTTATGTCATCAATATGTCTTTTGTTAAGAAAGTGTTGAAATTATTTCCCATTTTTATTAGGTTGTTTCTCTTCTATTGAATTGTTAAGAGATTTTATATATTCTAGACACAATCCTTTGTCAGATATATGTTACAAATATTTACGCCAAGTCTGTAGACCACCTTTCATTTTCAAAATGCTGTATTTTGATAGCAAACGTTTTTATTTAATTTTGTTTTTATGGCCATATACATTGCATATGGAAGTTCCCAGGCCAGGGATTGAATCTGAGCAGAAGCTGTGACCTCTGATACTGTGGCAACACCAGATCCTTTAACCCCTTTGCTGGGCCAGGGATCAAACCTATACCTACTAAGCAACCTGAGCCTCTTCAGTCAGATTCTTAACCCACTGTGCCAGAACTTCCAAAAGTTTTTAACTTCGATGAAGTCCAATTCATTGATTTTTTTCATATCTCATGAAATTTTATCATATTTAAGAAATCTTTCAAAAATCCAAGATTACAAAGATATATAGTTTTTCTTAAAGTTTCATAGTCTTATCTCTCATATTTAAGTCAATGATCCATGTTGAGATAAAAATGTTATATGGTATCAGGTAAAAAGATCTTCTTACCTTCCCACCTATCTGCCTTCATGTGGCTGGCTGACTGGCTAGATAGTTAGCTAATTTATGGCTCTCTAATATTTTCAGGACTGTATCTTGAAAATATTAATAACCCACTGGATTGCCTTAACACCTAGGTAGGCTGACTAATGGTCCCCCATGATATCCAGGTCTTAATTCCTGGAACCTGTGAATGTTACCTTATATGGCAAAGGGAATTTTCAGATTAATTTAAGAATTTTGAGATGAGGGAATTATCTCAGATTATCCAGATTGATTCTAAATGTAATCGCAAGAGTTCTTATAAGAAGAGAGAGTGAGTGTTCCCATTGTGGTTCAGCAGGTTAAGAACCCGACTAATATCCAAGAGGGTACAGGTTCAATCCCTGGCCTTGCTCAGTGGGTTAAGGATCCAATGTTGCCACAAGCTGCAGTTTGAGTCACAGATGTGGCTTGGATTCCCAGTTGCTATTGCTGTGGCTTAGGCCCCAGCCACTGCTCCAATTCGACCCCAGGCCCAAGAACTTCCCATATGCCCTAGGTGCATAAAGAGGAAAAGAAAAGAAAAAAAAAAAAAAAAAAAGAAGGAGGAGGAGAAGGAGGAAAAAGAACTTCCATGTGCTATAGGTGCAGCCATAAAAGAAAAAGGGAAAGAAGAAAAAGAGAGAATGAAATTTTACTACAGAAAAAAAAAAAGGTAGCCAAATGATGGGAACAAAAACTAGAGTCATAGAGAGAAGATGCTACAGCACTGGCTTTGAAGATGGAGGAAAGAGCCACAAACCAAGCAATACAGGCAGCCAGTGGATTCAGGACAAAAACAAGGAAATCAGTCCTCCTCTAGAGCCCTAGAGGGAGTCCAACCCTGACAACACTCTGATTTTGGCCCTTTGAAACATAGTTTGGACTTCTGGCCTCCAGAAGTGTAACAGAATATATTGTATTTTTTAAGCCGCAAAGGTTATGATAGTTTGTTACAATAGCTATAGGAAACTACTATAGAACCTTTATTGAAAACATATTTACTACTGATAGTTTATATCTGGGTTCTGTTATGTTCCATTTATCAACTAGTTTATTTTCATATCAATATTTCACTCTCTTTATTACTGTAGCTTCAAAATAACTCTTGAAATTAAGGAGTAGCACATAGAAGTCAAAGACTAGACTGAAAAACAAAGCAAATAAATAGCATCCTCAGTAAAAAGTGAATAGAGTTCTCATATACGAACTTAAAAAAAATCTATGATCCACCTATCAAAGAATTAAACATCATGAGAGAAAATTTTACCCTATAAAAGGAATAAAATGGAGGGTTTTAAAACTTAAAATCACAATACTGAAATGAGACACTCCATGAACTGGTATACACAGTTGAAGAGAGAGTCAACAAACAGAAAAATAGTTTGGAATAAAATATATAGACTGAATCACAAAAACACACAAAAAGATGAAAAATTCAGAAAAAACGTTACCCAGAAGGACTGGATAATAAAATAGGGCAAAAAAACATATAAAGTTGCGACAGTGGGAATTTTTCCAAACTGAATAAAGACAACAAGCCATATATTAAATAAGTTTTATAAATACTTTGTTGGGTAAACAGAGTAACAATAACACATAGGCATTAAGAATCAAGCTGCTAAAAAAAATGAAAAAGAAAACATCTCAGAAAACTGCAAGGAAAAAAGTCAGTACCTTTAAAGGAGTAACAGAAAAACCAACAACAGATTTCTCAAAAGAAAAAATGTCAAAATAAAATGTAACAAATACTCTAAATGAATGAGAAAAAAAAATTCTCAACATAGAATTCTCTGTTAACAAAATATTCTTGAAAAATGAAGGAAACCTAAAGAAATATTCAGGCAAACAAAAAGAGAATTCGTTACCATCAATCTGCACTGAAGAGAACGGTAACAAGTGTTTCCCAAACATAAGAAAAATGCCTAGATGGTAAGTAAGAGAGGCAACAAAGGAATAAAGGACAATAAAGGCACGGATGTGTAGGTAAATCAATGAAGTAAAGAAACACAAAACAAAACTGACTATAGAGGAAATGGATTACATTTCTTCTGTAAAAGTAATTAAATCAGTCATTTTTATAGCATGTCAGGCAATTTTCTTAAGAAATTTACAATAAACTTACTGTTGTATAAAATTATCATGCTAATGATGTGGTGTTAGCAATGTACACATATTTAAATATACAAGAAAAATAGGATATAACTCAGAAATTAAAGTGTTGAAAACCCTTGCATTAACAAGCTGTGACATCTCAAACTTAAATGTTAAGAATTCATATTTTAATTTCTAGTATGACAAGATAGTAAAATATGGTACATCTAGTAGTAAAATATTGTATGTTGAATATTAGTAAAATATGGTATATTCGATATTGTGGAAATGGAATAATACAAAGCACATAACAAATATTAAAACTATAAGAAAATGGAAGATAAAATATGGATCATGTTCAACTTAACCTGTATGTTTCAATCATTTTAAAAACGAAAACTGATTAAAATTTCAATTTGAAAAATAAAAACAAAAGGAAACACAACTCTGCTACTTATTAGACAAATCCTCAATATAAGGACATAGAAAGGTCAAAAATATGAAAAATATGCATGATACAAATAATTTTTAAAGCTTAATACAGTTAAATTATTATGATATTAAAGTATATTTTTAAAACAAGTCCTAATAAGGAAGACATACATGAAATAGCTAACTCAGCAGGACTGCATTACTCAAACCCTGAACATTCCAAAGAGGTTTCCAAATAAAAATCTCCAAGACTTGCTCTTGGACAGCACTTGAGAGATATCCTCTGAGTTGTTGGAATATTCTACCTGATAAAGAATTTTTGTGTGCCAGATGCCTTGTACCATACTCCACTAATGTAACCAGATAAGTTTATCCTAAAAGGTGATTTATGGTAAATGCCTGTTTTTACTCTGGGGAACTAGGTGCTGTATGCCTCCCTGACTGACCCCTAATAAAATCCTGGAGGACACCAAAGCTCAGGTGGGCATCTTCTCAGGTTGGCAACACTTCAAACTTGTCACACATTACTGATGTAAAACTGATTGTGTCCCTGCACAGCTCCATTGGAAAGAAACACTTAGAAGCTTGTGTCTGGTTTCTCTTGGACTTTCCTCCAGCTTTCCTTTCCCTCTGCTGATTTTAATCTATATTTGTTCACTGTAATAAACCATGACTGAGTATAACAGGTTTTCCTGAGTCCTCTGAGTCCTTCTAATGAGTCATCAAACCTAAGAGTGGTCTTGGGTACTCTAACATAGCCCCCATCCAAAATGTAAGGATCCCATCTTTCCTAATCAATGCAGGATCAAACAGTATCAAATGGATCCTGTAAATCTGAGAATTCAATTTTCATTTTAAATTATCTACCAGAGAGGATTAGTGTTTGTGTTTGTTTTTTGTAAATCTCTTATGGGTTTGTGGCACAAATGAAATTTTCTTGACAGAAGAGAAATATATTTGTGTCACCAATGAATTCTAAGATGTTTAAGGAAAAAGTTGTACTAGTTTTAAATAAGCTTTGAGAACATGAAAAATGTGATGTTTTTCAACCCATATTATAAGACCAAAATAGCCTAGATACCTAAGTAAGGTAAGGCTATTACAAAAAGCAAAAAATAAGAATACAACATATCTCATAAATACTAAATCCAAAGATACATAGATGAAGACAGTTTGGCACTGCTAGCTTGTCTTTGTATTACATTTACAATGCTTGTTTTCATGTGAAAATCAAATTATGGAATTCACATTAAGGAAATAAAGAAAAACTGCAAGCTTTTCCAGAGACAAAAAAGGCATGTGATCGAATTCAACACCTAAACATCCATTCATGAATAATCTAGAAAGCTAGGAAGAGGAAAAAGTGAAGTTACTACTAATAATTGAATTATAATGTTTAAATGTGTGAATTTTACAGCATTTGAAATATACTTCAATAAGATTGTTTATTTATGAGGAAAAAATATAAACCTAGAAATAAAAGGAAATTTTCTAAAATGAAGGTGGTATCTATTTCAAAAACTTACAACAATCATAATTAATTATAAAATATCAGTATTGTATAGCCACAATTATGCTTGACAACCCCCCCAAACCTATTGGGTTAAAATAACAATCATTTATTTGTATTTGAACAACTGTGGATCATCATAAAATGAGCTTGGCTTCAATTTGGGGTTTTGTCTAGGTCTATCAACACTTAAACCCTTCAAGGACCAGGAAGCTTCCTGAGTCATGTTTTGTTTTACTCATGGCAAGAGTACAGATGGACAAGTTCCACTGAGATAGCATTTTTAAAGTTTTGCTGGTGTCACATCTCCCATTTGTCAAAACAATTCATAGGGGAGTTCCCATTGTGGTTAAATGGAAATGAACCTGACTAGTATCCATTAGGACTCAGGTTTGATCCCTGGCCTCACTCAGTGGGTTAAGGATCTGGCATTGCATGAGCTATGGTGTAGGTCGCAGAGGTGGGCTTAGATATCCACATTACTATGTCTGGGGCTGTTGCTAGGCTCTGATTCGACCCCTGGCTTGGGAACTTCCATATGCTGCAGTTGTGGCCCTAAAAAGAAAAAAAAATTGTAGCACAAACCTCCAACATTAATGGAGCAGAAAAGTATAATCAGTTCATAGTGGGAAGAGAGTAAATGTTTGCTGTAAAAAACAACAACAACAACAAAAAAAAAACTTACATCCATGTTCACAGCAGCGTTATTCACAAGAGCCAAAAGGTGGAGACAAGACAGGGATCCCCCAAGAGATAGGTGGATAAACAAATATAGTATATACATACAACAGAATATTTTTCAGCTTTTAAACAGTAAATTCTGACACATGCACACACAAACGCTAAACAGTATACTAAGTGAAATAAATCAGTCACATAAAAGACAAATATGATTCCACTTATATGAGTACCTAGAGTTTCTTCTCTTACATAAGTTTTTTAAATTCATAGAGACAGAAAGTAGAATGATGATTGCCAGGGGCTGAAGGGAGGAAGCAATGAGACCTGTTGTTTAATGTGTACAGAGTTACAGTTTTGCAAAATAATAATTGTTCTAAATATTGATGGTGGTGATGATTGCACAATGACTTAAATGTGGCTAATGCTACTGAACTAGACACTTTAAAAATGCTAAGTCTGGTAAATTTTATGTTATACATATTTTACTACAATTTAGAAAAACACCCAAACTATCACAATACATCTCCACTATTTCTATTCAGGTGCTATTTGCCAATGCAAATAGGCAAGAAAAAAATAGATTAAAGATGAACAGATAGGGAAAGAAGTAATAAAAATTACTCTAAATAGATCGTATGATTTTTTCACATAGAAAATCCAAAAGAATCTATAGATAAACAATATAATTAGATAGGATTTTGGAAGATTGTTGAATCAGAGGCCAATGTACAAAAACCAAATGAATTTCTATATACTAGCCACAAAAAAAGACAAAATTGTAAAATATAAGACTAAAAACAACATCAATATATACCAAATATATAGGAATATATCTGATGAAACATGTGTAAGACTTTTACACAGAAAGTTAGTGAGAGAAAACTATAAAAGATCTAAAGAAACGACAATTTTTATGGATTGGAAGCCTCATTGTGGTAAAGATATGAATTCTCCCCAAAATAATTTATAGATTCTGTGCTATCCCTCAAATGCTAACAGTGTTTACATGTATGTTTGTATGTATATTGTGTATGGAAATTGACAATTTGATTCTAAACTTCATATAAAAATGCAAAGCACCACAAAGAGAAAAATAATCCATTGAGAACAAAGTTATGAGATTTATTGCACACTAAAGTTTACTTAAAAGTACAATGATTAAGGCTCTGGTATAGCCAAGAATAGGACATTTAGAAACAGACCCAAATCCATATATTCTCTTCATCTAAAATTAAAGGGGGAGTTCCCATCAAGGCTCAGTGGAAACAAATCTCACTAGCATCTATAAGGAGGCAGGTTCAATCCCCTGGCCTCACTTAATGTGTTAAGGATCTGGCATTGCTGTGGTGTACGTTTTAGATGCAGCTGGGATTTGGCTTGCTATGGCTGTGGTGTAGGCCAGTGGCTACAGCTCCAATTAGACCCATAACATGGGAACCTCCATATGCCGTGGGCACAGCACACACACACACACAAAAAAAGACCAAAAAAAAATTAAATTAAAGGGGCACTATAGAGAAAACCTCACTCAGTGGGTTAAGGATCCAGCATTGCCATGAGCTGTGGTGTAGGTCACAGATGCAGCTGGGATCTGGCATTGCTATGGCTGTAGAGTAAGCCAGAGACTATAGCTCTGATTCTATCCCTAGCCTGGGAACCTCCATGTGCCATGGGTGCATCAAAAAAAAAAAAAAAAGACATAAAAAATTTGAATTAAAGGGGCACTATAGAGAAAGTGGAAGAAGTGCGATTTTTTTTCAGTAAGTGGCTCTGGATCAATTTGAGATCCACAAAGGAAAAATGATACTTCATTTCACATAAAAATTAATTCCAGGTGGAGTACAAATCCAAATATAAAAGCAAAACATATAGGTTTTAGAAGTTGACACTGGAGAATATCTTCATTAACTTAGAGTAGTAAAAGATTTCTTAGGATACAAGAAGCACCATCCAGGAGTCCCATTGTGGTTCAGTGGGTTAAGGAAGTGGCATTGTCTCCCTGAGGATGCAGATCAATCCCTGGACTTGTTCAGTGGGTTAACATTCAGTGGCATTGTCTCAAGCTTGGATCCAAAGTTGCCATGGCGGTGGTGTAGGCCTCAGCTTTATCTCCAATTAGACCCTTATCCTGGGTATTGCAGGATTCTTATAGAGAGAGACAGGACACCCAGGCTTTTTACCAGGAAGCAGTGTTTATTTGTTCTGGCACTGGCTCAGTGGATTCATATCCAAAGGCTGAGCCCTGAATGCAGCTGGGCACTGTCTTATATACCCTCCATTATTTCCCCTTT
Organism: Sus scrofa; assembly: GCF_054392235.1. Lineage (NCBI taxonomy): Eukaryota > Metazoa > Chordata > Mammalia > Artiodactyla > Suidae > Sus > Sus scrofa. The sequence goes on along the minus strand of NC_139383.1, from coordinate 181,335,436 downwards.
TATATTTTGGTCCCTTTGTCCCCCTTATAAGATAACATATATTCTGTAGATTCTGGTTGGATGGTCTATGCCATGAAGTTGCACATGGATACAAATTATGTCATACAGCCACAAAGTGGCACATACACGCACAGATACAGGTTGTGCACATTGCCTTCCCTTTGTTCTAGAAGGGCTCCTACCACATGGGACCTTCCATATGCCACAAAAATTTACAGCAAATTTTTTTTAATCAATATGAAGAAGGCAGAGAAGCCAATAAAAAATTGGACAAGAAAAGTAAAAATAGAATGCATACATGTATGTGTAACTGGGTCACCATGCCATACAGTAGATAAAAAAAATGTATTGGAGAAATAACTCTTAAAAATAATAATAAGTAAAAAGAAACTTTCTAAAATAGCATGAACAAGTGGCCACAAATTATCATGTAACTCAGAAGTTACAAGGTCCACTCTGATCAACCAATAGTAATATAGCTACAGATGGACAGTCAAATTGGTAAGACAGAATAGGCTATACTTAGAACCCAAATCTCAAGAAAGGATACAAGAGAGCATGTACAGTAATAGCATAGAGGAGGCTTACAACTCCCAGGTGCTATATTTAAGGTTCCACTCCCCATTTGGATTCTAGTCAACAGAGAAGAACAGCTGGGTCTGGACCACCTGTAAAGCTATCATTTCTAGATACATTGGTATCCCTTTAGCCCATTCAGGAATAGATGACTAGCTCCCAGTTTATCTGCACCTCATCCATTACATAGTACTTGTCAGTAATCTATTATGCAATTAACAATCTCAACAATGAGGTACTGGTGGCTGGATTGGTACACAATAACATTTATATTGGATGCTATATACTTTCACAAACTCAGTGAGTTCATGTCACAAGGAGAATTCAATAAATAGTCAAATCCTCAGCTTATCCCCCAGGGAGAGGAAAGGCTGTTAACACCATGTTCCATTAGTCATTAGAAAATGTTATTTAAAACTACAGTGAGATACTGTTACACACCCTTCAGAAGAGGTAATTAAAAAGTGCTGGAGAGGATTTGGAACAACTGGAACTTTCAGACTGCCAGTGGGGTTTTCAATTTGTACAAACATTTTGGAAAACTGTTTGGCAGTGTTCACTATAAAGTTAGGCACAGGCACACATATTGTCTATGATGCCTTATTTCCACTTCTGAAATATATTATCTGGGATTCCGTGTTGTGGATCAGTGGAAATGAACCCAGCTAGTATCCATGAGAATGTGGGTTTGATCCCTGGCCTCGCTCAGTGGATTAAGGATCCAGCATTGCTGTGAGCTGTGGCATAGGTCTCAGACACAGCTCAAATCCTGTGTTGCTGTGGCATGACGTGGACTGGCATATATATCTCTGATTGAGCTCTAGCCTGGGAACTTACATATGATGCACCTGAGGCCCTAAAAAATAAAATTAAAAAAAAGCAAAATTTATTATCCAACCAAAACACATATCTAAATGTATGTATATTGGAAATGGTATAGGTCTGGCATAACTGGAACAGAAGGGCTAAAAAAATTTACACTAGTCCCAAAAAATAAAATAAAATAAAAGTATTATCCAACCAAAACACATATCTCAATGTATGAATGTGTTGCAAGACATGTTTCCACAATATTTTCTTAGCTTCTTTGCTTCTATTTTCTATGCTGAAAACTCTATCTTGTCCTGCTTTACTTTACCCCATCTTCCTGCTTGGAAAATAGTCGCAGTGCTGATAAATGACATAAGCTTAAGAACAAAGACCTAAAGGCATAAATTATTCATGTGTTCAGCTGAATGAGGACATAATGTGTTGGTCTAGGCACGCAAGACCTGTGCAGACAGGCACGCTGTTTGCATAGCATGATATGTCCACTAAAGAATAAGAGGAAGATGAGCCTCATGGCCCCAAGAGGTTTATGAGGGGTTGTTAGCAGGATGTGCATTAGCAAGGAGAAACAAGGTGCAAACCTAGGCATGCTGTCTGCAGAAGCACAATGGTCATTCTCTAGAATGCTATGCGTAGATAGCTGATGCCAAGCTTCCTCAATGCTAATGATTGTTAAATGCCTAATGGTCAGAATAAAAGCTTAATCAGGTACCAGCTATGTGGCTTTTAAAATAATTTTTAAAAAACCTATATCCTGCACCTACAACCCCCTCCTCACTTGATGTAATCCTAAAGAGCGCAATAAAAGCAGTGTGGTTTCTTGAGGTGGGGCTCTTGGTCCCCGAGACCTTGAGTCCCCCAGTACCCACCTTTAATTAAGATAAATGTCTCTGTGTCTTGTTTTATGTTAACTCTTTCCTTAAGTTTCACAGCACTTGTTCTTCAGCCCTAACCTGCTGAGCTGGTCTCAGCAGGAATGTATACTGGAAATGGTACAAGCCTGGCGTAATTGGGACAGAAGGGCTCAAAAAATTTACGCTAGCAGTCAGACAACAGAGGCATCATTTATCTCATATATCCCAACATTTAAATAGCCAACATTTTCTGGAGAATCCCTAAACAACTGAAATTGATTTCTTTGGTTATCACTTCAATATCTAAAGATAGAACACCATAACTGATCTCTTTACCCACTGTCAGATAATTGCATTTTACTGGAGGAAAGAAAAATAAAGTGTTCTATGTTAATTATAATTTTTCCTTCACCTTTTCCCTTCTTTTTCATATATAAATTCTGTTCTTGCATTTATTAGGAGAAACCAATCAAAATTGTTTTTTCTTGTACAGAAGTAAATAGCATGTATTACACACACACACACATTTAAATTATTTGCTAACATAAACCAACAGATATACACAGGAGGCCAAACTCAGGAGAGGTTTCTTTGGGCGAGAGGGTCAGAACTTATAATTGGGAAGAAAAATATGGGAGGCCCATGGGTAGTAGTTTTGTTCTCCTTTTTTGACCTGGGCAAAGATTACAAGTGTATTCATGTAGAGATAAATTATGCAATTGTACATGCTTCTCTATCTGTATGTTACAATTTTAAAAATTATTAAGAAAGAAAAATGTTTTAAAATATTAAAGAACTTTATGGATATATACATCCAGACATCTTAGAATGTTTAAAAATTTGGATTAGGAAGATGTAGTATATAAACATGTTGGAATACTACTCAGCCATAAACAAGAACAAAATAACGCCATTTACAGCAACATGGATGGAAATAGAGACTGTCATACTGAGTGAAGTAAGTCAGAAAGAGAAAGACAAATACCATATGATATCACTTATATCTGGAATCTAATATATGGCACAAATGAACCTTTCCAAAGTAAAGAAAATCATGGACTTGGAGAACAGACTTGTGGTCTCCAAGGGGAATGGGGACGGAGTGGGATGGTATGGGAGTCTGGGGTTAATAGATGCAGACTATAGTGTTTGGAATAGATAGGCAATGAGATCCTGCTACATGGCACTGTGAACTAAGTCTAATCACTTGTGATGATTCTATACATGTATGTGTAACCAGGTCACCACACTGTACAGTAGAAAATTGACAGAATACTGTAAACCAGCTATAATGGAAAAAAAATAGAAATCATTATTTAAAAATTCAAAATGTGTTCATTTTTGAAAATGTGGTTCTTTACATTAATTCCTTCTCTTGCAAGAGAAAATTGCCACATTTACTAAATAAGCAGGCAGATTTTGACATGCCTAATTCTAATATTAAAGGGCAACATAGATTCTCTAAGGGATACATTAAAAATGCATTTTTTCAAAAAAACCAAGCACATTCTTAATAAAAATAATAATGCTTTGAGATGAGTGTCAAATAATTGGATTTACAGACTGATAAAATATTATCCTAGACTTGAAGATTATTACAATGCCAAGAACAAAATCCATGCAGTGTTAACAATGATCTATTCACTCCCTTCTATATTTTAGGCACACATTATCTGATACAAAGGAAATATCCATGTTCTGCATGCCTAGTTTGATTGCTTTCCATTACAATTCCTTCACTTGTACAGAAACTTTGATTCTGCAATAATATGGCTCAGTGGTGTAATGAGATGCTGTTACAACACTACAGGGGTTATATCAATTTCATAGGTTACACTACAACTGAAAAAATTGTGTAATGATGTACTTAATGGGCATAAAGTATGATATATATTACTTGTAGTTATTATCAGCTAATGCCTTTCTCACTAACTTAACACATATATATCCATTCTCTATACATGAGAAGATTTTTCTTTTAAGATTTTACATGCTACTGCTTGGAAACTAATGACATATTCAATAAATATCCCTAATATAGTTTTATAATACTAAAAAATAATGTATTAAAACATTGAAATGTTTAAAATCCTGAAATAAAATAATAGACTATCCCAGACATAAATACATATATCTCTCTCTCTTTTTCTATATAAATACATACTTTTCTATGTAATGTTTTCTGGAAAAATATGCATAGAAGTAATGCATGGATAAATTTTTTTTGTATCACATTTTCCAGAAAATTTTGTATACTTTAAAGAGTGATTTTTCCATTTTAATATGCATAAAAAATCATTTGGTAATGCTTGTTACAACACATATTCTTATGCCCTGCATGCAGAAATTCTCTATCAGCTAATAAGCAGCTGGATCTAGAAATTCACTCTTTAACAAGCATCTTGGGTGATTGTGAACCATATTTTGAGAGACACTGTTCAGAGGATTCAGCCTATATTCACAAGTAACATTGTCTCTTCAAAATATAATCCTAAAAATAAGCAGGAAACTTGACTCCTCATTAGCATTTAGAAGAATTGTAACAATATTACCAAAAGAGGCTTAGTGTTCACTGGCCAAATTCTCAACTAGTAAAACCAAATTAAAATTGGTTCACAATCATATATCCCTAAGAAAGATTCAAATAATTGTATGTAAGTAAAAATACAGCTTACAAGAAGGTAAGTATTTTTCAAAAGTAAGATTTAAATAAAAAAGGATCATGAATGGAGCATTCTAAATTTTAAACTTGTCTTTGGTTAGCCCTTTTATTCAAGGGAACATATCAATGACATAGAAATGAACAAGAAGTTTTCTTCCCAGTTCTTCATTAGTTTTCCCAGTGACTCTTACTGTATCGAGTTATTATTTAAAAGCAACAAACAAAAAAACTATTTCACTAGGATACTAAAAGGTTTACCTAAGTTTTATATAGGCCAAAACTCTGTAAATAATTTCCCATAAATAATAATCAAGAAGACATATTTCACCAATTTAACACTGTGATCTATTTATTGCAACTAACAGAGGTCCTTTTAATTTTTTAAAGTTTTATTGAAATATAGTTCATTTACAATGTTGTGGTAATTTCTGTAGTACAATAGAGTGATTCAGTTATACATGTACACACATCCATTCCCTTTCATATTCTTTTCCAAAAATAGGTTATCACAGACTACCGGGTAGAGTTCTCTGTGTTTGTTATACAGTAGGTTCTTGTTGACTGGTCATTCCATATGTCACAGCAAAGGTCCTTTTCTTGACCCTCACCCATTATTCCAGGTACTCAGGTAAGTAAGGCTAATACCTTATTCACTGAAGTTCAGGAGTTTGGAAGCATTGCTAATTTTTCACCTTATCTCCACATTTGGCAACCATCATCTGCTTCTTTAGATTATATATATATATATATTATACATATATATAATATATATATATGTCCATTCAGGGCAACTTCTGCAGGTCTTATAATGCTGACAAGACTGCAAAAGTGCTAACTTCAGGTCAGTAGAGGAACTGTGATTATAGCCCATTACTGTTAAATAATAGAAAATATATATACTGGTCTCTGCCCCTGGTTCCTGGCACAGGGCTCCTAAACCCTTTCGCATTCTTAAGTGAAAAGAGCACTAGGACCATCTTTTGTTCTAAAATTGGTCTTAGTCCCTAGGTGCTAATATAGAGCTCCTAAATCTCTTGGAATTTCTTTGGTGATAGAAATATCTTTTGTTCCAAAGAGGTGGTATGGATTCCTTAATGAAGCCAGAAATACCAAACCATGATTAGAAGCTTGGTATTTTCAGCCCCATCCTCCATTCTATAGAAGAGGAAGAGTTAGAAACTGAGTTAATCATGTATCATGCCTAAATGATGAAGCCTCCATAAAAATTCTGACAGTATTACAATATTTATAGCCTCCAGATTGCAGGAGACATTCACAGGCTAGGAGAGTGGTCTACCTCAGCTCCATGGGGACAGATGCTATTGTCCTTGGAACCCTCCCTCCCAGGCTTTACCCTGTATATCTCTTCCTCGGACGGTTCATCTGTATCCTTTCCATATCCTTTATTATAAAATAAATTGGTAAATATAAGTAAATGTTTCCCTGAGTTCTGTGAGCCATTCTAGCAAATAATCAAATCCAAGAGGGAGGAGATCAGAGAAGTTCCAATTTATACCTAAGTTGGACACAAGTTGTGGGTAAACTAGGGACCTACTACTTGTAACTGGCCTCTGAAGTGAAAGGGCAGGGTGGAGAATTTTAGGAGACTGAGTTCTAACCTGTGGGATCTGATGCTATCTCCAGGTAGATAGTGTCAGAATTCAGTTAAGTTGTAGGACACCCAGGTGGTATCAAAGAGAACCGCTTGGCGCAGGCAAAAACCCTATGCATTTTATGTCGGAAGTGTGACTGTGGTAATAGTGTGAGACTAAAGGAGAGACAAACAGGAGAAGTGGAGCTTTCCTATTCAGTAGCCATCATAAATGTGCTATAAAGTTAACAAGACATACAACGTTATTTGCAACCTCTAAGCCTCTGCAAGGATTTATATACCATAACCACTTCAAATAAAGCTTTTAATATTACAGGAAGTAGCTACAAAATCTAGTCTGAAATTGTGCTATAGTTCTAGTCCACAGGACAAAAGTAAGAAATGCTAACAAGAAAATAAAGGTTTTATTTCTATAAGTCTCCATAAAGTCTCTTTTAGACACTTCTTTTATTCTGAGAATTTATTTCAGCTTGATAATCTCTAAAATGAAAATACAGCACCAGGAAGAAATGAATTTTAGGATTAACCCAAATATGTATGTCAGTTTATAGATCATTTACATAATACTATATTAAAATATTAAGCTTATTTTAAAACATTCAAAGATATTTTAATGATATACAAAAATATAGGCAGTTCTAATACCCTCCAGCACAGTATGCATTAGCATAGACAAGGGCCACATCATTTTGATGACACTGTTGCCACTACTATAAATCTCCCTAATTGGACTTTCCAGTTTTTTCTTTCTTGATCTCCTAATCTAATAGAGATCTTCTTTGAGCTCAAATCTCCACAAATTAGTCCCATACTTTAGGTTTTTCTATACAAGATGGTTCATGAGAATCACTGCATATCTGGAAATATAAAATATTCCATGAATTTTAACATGCATTTATTGACCCTTCTCCAGTAACATTGAGGGCACACAATTTTTTACATTTTTCTAATTTAAGAAATGTTTTCTTGATTATAAGCCTTACACTTCATTACCTTGTGACTCTGTTGAGTTCTGTAAATCCTAAGTGAATCAAGTAAAGACATGAAAAAGAGGATATATACATGATGCTGAAAGAATGACAATAACTTTCCTTTTGAAAAATAGAAGGATACAAATAAACCCACTTAATATAGGGACCTATGTAAACACACGAATGGAGAAGGGAAAAATGATACAGCACTATGTACATCCCATCCAGTGACATCTTACACAAGGTAAATGTTCTGAACTCAGTTCTTAATTCCTAAATTGTATGTAATTAAATTTACACAAAGGGAGTAATCCCTTTAACCATCCCATAAAAATGTTGTAATATAGAGATTATATCTCAATAATGATACCAAAGACAGATTTTCCTCCAACAATGGATCAGACAGATGTTTTGTCAGCTGGCAACAGATGGAAGTTTTGACTGGCACTTAAGAGTCATTAGTGTCTCAATTATGAATCCTCAAACACTAAAATCGCACTGAGGCTACAAGATACTTAAACTGTGAGAGGCCTTCTGAAACTTACACTGAGCCCCAACCCATCCCAGCCCTCAACCCCAACAGCAAAAGTCCCTCTTTCTTTCTTAGATTCGTGGGGGCTTAAGTGCCTTGAGTGGAAAATCAGGTTGAATTTCTTGCATTATTTAATTTTTCTCTGTAACTTCCCCTTCTCTTTCTCTCCTCCAAGGACACATTGTTCATTGTGAAATTCCACAAATGTAAATACATGCATGATATAATTCCACATTCCATTGTTGTTACTCAGAGTGAGGTATGCAAAAGACAAGTTTTGAGGGGCAAATTTGGAATGGAAACTATAGAAATATGAAATACAAGAAAGTGTTCAATGACTACAACTTGTTGGGCATTCTGCCTATAATTCTTAGGGAAGCATAAATATAGATTTTTTAATTTTTAATTTTATTTTTTTAATTTCCCCAATACATTATTTTTTCTACTGTATTTCTACTGTATTTTTAAAATCTCTAAACATTTAAATTTTTCTTTGCTTAATAAGGTTATTAATGCCAAAATCTTCACATCAATGGACACAGACCAAGTTTTTTTTCAGTCACTTTCCTCCCTCTACTATGCTTTAGTCCCTACAGCTTTTCATTTGTATGATGTGTATAATTAGGATCAAGTTTGAATATTCAAATTTTGAGCATAATGTCCCAGTTTCTAACAAAACTGACTCTTTGTAGATGTTAACCTATTAAAAGGAAAGAAGACTATCTTGTTTTATGCAATTTTAGGAATTCAGGGTGAATCATAACTATAATGACTAGTAATTTTGTACACCTACTATCACTAGACGAATTCAAATAGATGTTCAAGGGAAAATAATTGGCAAACTTGTATCACAAAATGAGGGGGCTCTTATGGTTCCTTTGCTATTTTGTTTAAGGTTCAGATTTTATTTTGTTTCTGTGTGAATGATTTTTATCTTCTGCTCAAGTTATTTACTTGTCTTATACGTATGCATAGGAGGGATGATGGAGTGAGGAGCAAGATAAGAGAGTAGAGACACAATAAAACAGGAAAAATGTTTGGATCATTTTTCTCCCACTTGAATGAAGAAAACATAAGGTTTTGATTAGCTACATAGATTCCTGTTCCCTTATTTGCAAATTAATATTTTAGGAGTTATTTTTGGAAAATAAACCTCTATTAAATGTTCTATTAGGAATATTAAATAGTGTAAATTTGTTATTCATGATTCTCTTTCTGCAAAGCAGGTATTTTCTCAATTTTGTCACAGTAAACTGGATTTCTCTTATTATTTATTAAAAAATGTTCAGAGAAGAGTGGGATCAAGATGGCAGAGGAGTAAGATGTGGTGCTCACCTTCTTTCACAAGCACACCAAAAAAGCATCTACATGTAGAACGATTTGCACAGAACATCTACTGAATGCTGGGGAAAGACCTTAAATCTCCAAAAGGGGCAAGAAACCCTCCAAATAACTGGGTAAAGCAAAAGGGAAAAAAAAAATGGAGAGAGAAATAATAGAAGAAAAAAAGGAATCAGGACCTGCCCTCCTGAGAGGGCCCTGTGGAATCAGAAAGGAATTTGCACACTGGGAGGCCACCTAACAGACAGGGAGATCAGACAGAGATGGAGAGGGAAACGCAAAGCCTCAGATGAAAGTACAGCAGCCAAACTAAGGAGGCCAAAGCAGAGAGAGAGCCACACAAACCATCAGTACCTCTGCTCCCAGACACCACAGCCAGAGACACTCAGCCAGGGGCTGGGCACTGAGACTCAGGCTCTGAGAGTCAGTGGTGGGGAGAGGACTAGGGTTGGCTGTGTGAGGGCAGCCTAAGGGGCTAGGGTGCGGTGCACCATGGGCTGGGGAGCTGAGCACCACAGCTGAGAACATGGGAGGCCGCCCAGGCCTGCAGGAGAATCAGTGTAAATAAATGAAGCTAGAACACACCCTCATGCCATGCACAAAAATAAACTCAAAATGGCTTAAAGACTTAAACATAAGACAAGACATCATAAAATTCCTGGAAGAGAACACTGGGTTAAACACACTGACATCAACCATACAAATGTTTTCTTAGGTCAATCTCCCAAAGCAATATAAATAAGAACAAAGATAAACCAGTGCAACCTAATCAAGCTGACAAAGTTTGCATAGCAAAGGAAACCATTAAAATAAAGAAAAAGAAAAAGGCATTCTACAGAATTAGAGAAAATAGTTTCAAATGATGCAACCAACAGGAGCTCATTTCCAAAATATACAAACAATTCATACAAGTCAAGCAAAAAAACCAAACAACCCAACTGAAAAATGGGCAGAAGACCTGAATAGACTTTTCTCCAAAGACATACGGATGGCCAACAGGCACAGGAAAAAATTCTCAGCATCACTAATTATTAGAGAAATTCAAATCAAACTATAGTGAGGTACCACCTTACACCAGTCAGAATGGCCATCATTAATAAGTCTACAATTAACAAATACTGGAGAAGGTGTGAAGAAAAGGAAACTCTCCTACACTGTTGGTGGGAATGTATATTGGTACAACCACTATGGAAAACAGTATGGAGGGACCTCAGAAAATTATACATAGAAAGAACTGCCATATGACCCAGCAATCCCATTCCTGGGCATATATCCAGACAAAACTTTCATTCAAAAAAATGCATGCACCGCTATGTTCATAGCAGCACTATTCACAATAGCCAAGACATGGAAAGAACCCAAATGTCCATCAACAGATGAATGGATTAAGAAGAAGTGGTACATATACACAATGGAATACTACTCAGCCATAAAAAAGAACAAAATAATGGCATTTGCAACAACATGTATTGAACTAGAGATACTGAGTGAATTAAGTCATAAAGAGAAAGACAAATGCCAAATCATATCACTCATATGTGGAAACTAAAATATGGCACCAAAAGTTTCCAAAAGGTTTATTTTACTATGCTCATATGTAGGAAAAAAATAACTATTTTGCTGTATTCAGTCCCAATGTAAACTAGAATTAGGTAATTTTAAAGCCCAAAAATTTAGAGTTTACACCTGTGAATGTAGCAGAAACCTGAAAACTGTTTGTCTAACTTCTTTTTTTCTGGGCCCAGAGCTAGACTGAATTTCCCCAACTCCTTTGTAGTTAGTTGAGTTCAGGTCAACCACGCAACACAGCACTAATCAAAAAAATGTGACAACAAAAAATATATACAACTGCCTAAATAGTACCATTAAAATCTCCTTCATTTTTGCTGCACGACCTTGACTTTCTTGCTGGCTTGATGAAGACCAGAATAATTTCAAAGTTACCTGTTGTCTGACAGAACCACAAGTGGTTAGGAATCAGGATCCCTGAAGTACTGCATGGACTTTTCACAAATTAGAAATAGTCTTTCTCCCCCCAATTTACTGGGAAATAATAGACAAATACAAATGTATTTATTTAAAGTGTACAACATGATGACTTGATATAATATACATTGTAGAGTGATTCTCAAGATCAAGGTAATTAATATATTCATCACCACACACAGTTAACTCTTTTTAAGTGTGTGGCGAGGACACTTTAAGGTTTCCTCTTAGCAAATTTCAACTTTATAATACCATATTATTAAACATTGTCACTATGCTGTATATTAGAACCCCAGAACTCCTTCATCTTACAACAGAAAGTTTATAACCCTTGGTGTACATCTTCCTCTTTCCCATTCTTCCCAGCCCTAGGCAACCCACCACTCTATTCACTACTTCTATGAAATAAGGATTTTTAAAAAGATTTTATAGATAGATAAAACAAATAATGACTGGTATCACCTATCTGGCTCATTTCTTTGTCATAATGCCTTCCAGCCTCATCCCTGTTGTTACAAGTAGTGGGATTCCCTTCCTTTTTTATGGCTAAGGAATATGCTATTATTCTATTATATATGAATATATATTATATATTCCCTAATCATATCACATTTTTAATCATATCAATTTCATATCAATTCCATATAACATTTTCCTGAATAATTCATCCCTTAAAGGACATTTATGCTGTTTCCATATCTTGGATATTGTGAATAATGCTGCAATTATCATGGAAGTGCAGATAGTTCATAGAGTTACTTATTTCAGTTCTTTCAGACATATTACCAGGAAATACAGCAGTTCAGTTTTTAATTTTTTGAGGAACCTACACTTCTTTCCATAGTGGTTGCACAAGCTTATATTCCTACCAGTAATACACAATGGTTTCCTTTTTTTTACAACCTCACCAACAACATTTGTTATCTCTTCTTTTCTGATAATAGAAGCCATAGGAACTATGAGGTGCTATCTTGCATTTCTCTGAAGATGAGTAGCATTGAGCAACTTTTCATGTAACTACTGGCCATTTTTATTCTTCTTTGGAAAATGGTCTTTGAGGTCCTTTGGCCATTTTTAATTGAATTATTTGCTTTTTTCTACTGGTTTGAGTTTTTTTTTAATATGTTTGGGATATAAAACCCTTCTGAAATATACAGTGGGCAAATAATTTCTCCCATTCTGTAGCTTGTCTTTTTGATTTATTGTTTCCTGTGCAGAAGCTCTTTAGTTTGATAAGGTCCTCACTTACTTGTTTTATATTTGGTTGACTATGCCTTTGGTGACTTAGCCAAGAAATCACTACCAAGACCAATGTCAAGGGACTTTTTTCCCTATGATTTCTTCTAGGAGGTTTATGGTTTTAGATCTTACATTTAAGATTTCATTTAAATCTTTTTTGTGAGTGGTATAAGATAGGGGTCCTGTTTTATTCTGTTGCATGTGGATATCCAGTTTTCCAAACACAGCTTATTTATTTATTTATTGCTTTTTTTTAAAGCCCACACCCACAAGATATGGAAGCTCCAAGGTTAGGGGTTGAATCAGAGCTACAGCTGCTGGCCTAAGCCACAGCACTTCTAGTATTCTATTGAATAGAAGTGGCAAGAGAGAACATACATATTTTGTTCCTGATCTTAGAGTAAGTCTAAGAGTCTTTTTTCATCACTGAGTATAATGTCAGCTGTGAGCTTGTTATATATGGCCTTTGTTATGTTGAGGTACATTCCTTGTTATATATGGCCTTTGTTATGTTGAGGTACATTCCTTCTTCACCTAATTTGTTGATAGTTGCTATCATGAAAGAATGTTAAATTTTGTCAAAGCTTTTCTGCATCTACTGAGATAACCATATGGTTATATTCATTTTGTTAATGTTGTGTATCTTAACGACTGATTTATGGATACTGAACCATCCTTGCATCCCAGAAAAAAATTCTAGTGAATCATGGTGCATGATCCTGTTAATGACCTCTTTCATTTGGTTTGCTGGTGTTTGGCTCAAGAGTTTCATACCTAGGTTCATCAAAGATGTTGTCCTAGAATTTTCCTTTCTTGTAGTGTCGTTATCTGACTTTGGTATTGGGGTAGTAATGGCCTCAGGAAATGAGTGGGGAAGTGTTCCTTCCTCTTTAAATTTTTAGAAAATTTTGAGAATGATATTACTACGGAGGCAGTAAAGCTATTTGGTACTGTGTTTTTGTTTGTCAGGAGATTTTTGATTACTGATTCAGTCTCCTTGTTCCCTATTAGACTGTCCAGCTTTTCTATTACTTCATGATTCAGTCTTGGTAAGTTGTATACAACTAGGAATTTATCCATTTCTTCTAATTTATAATAATTTGTTGGTATATAAATGTTTATAGTAGTCTGTTAGGATCCTTTATGTTTCTGAAGTATAAGTTTAATGTCTCTTCTTTCATTTATGATTTTTTTGAGTCATCATTCTTTTTTTTTAGTCTAAATTTTGTTCATCTTTAAAAATACAGCTCTTAATTTCATTGATTCTTTCTGTTGTAATTCTAGTCTCTGTTTCTTTTATTTCTGTTCCAATCTTTATTGTTTTATTTCCTCTGCTAAATTTTGGCTTAGTTCTTGTTTTTCTAATTCTTAGAGGTCCAATATTAGATTGTTTATTTGACATCTTTCTTTTTTATGTAGGGCTTTATCATTAAAACTACCCTTTTAGAACTGTTTGTGCTCCATGCCATAAATTTTGGTTTCAATTTTTATTTGTCTCAAAATATTTCTTTATTTCTTCTTTGACCCATTTTTTATTCACAACTGTATTGTTTAATTTCTACATAGTTGTGAATTCTCTAGCTTTCCTCCCATTTTAATTTCTAGTTTCATATCATTGTGCTTGAAAAACATACTTGATAAGATTTTAATCATTTTAAATGTATTAAGACTTGTTTTGTGAAGTAACATATCTATCCTGGGAAACATTCCATATGCACTTGAGAAGAATGTATTTTCTATTACAGCTAGATGGAATGTTCTGTACATGTCTGTTAGAACCCATTAGTCTAAGGTAAATGTAATTCCACGATTTACTTATTGATCTTCTGTCTGGATGATCTTTCCATTACTAAAAAGTGGGATACTAAAGTACTCTACTGTTATTGCATTGCTGTCTATTTTTACTCTCAGATCTGTTAGTAATTGTTTAGTATGTTAAGGTGCTTTGAGTACATGTATATTTATAATTTTATATGCACTTGTTGAATTGACCTAATTATCATTATGTAATGATCTTTTTGCCTTTTATTACCCTCTTATTGACTTAACATATCTTTTGTTGGACTTAAGTAAAGTATAGCTACCCCATCCTTTTCTGGCTGCCATTTGCATGGAATATTTTTCCCATACTTTCACTTTCAGTACACGAGTGTTCTCAAACCTTAAGTGAGCCTCTTGTATGAAGCATATAGTTCAGCCTTGCTTTACATTTTTAAATAGATTTATATTATGCCTTATAATTGGAGAATTTATTATTTACATTTAGAATAATGGTTGATATGTGAGGTCATACCACTGTCATTTTAAAATTTGTTTTTTCAATTTCTCTTTCTGATCTTTCATTGTTAGTATATAAAAATTCAGTGGATTTCTATGTATTGATTTTGTATACAATTTTACCAAAGTCATTGATGAGCTCTAGTACTTTTCTAGTAGTATCTTTAGAATTTCCTGTGTACAAAAATACATTGCCTGAAAACAGTGACAGATTTACTTCCTCTTTTCCAATTTGGATTCCTTTTATTTTTTTTTTTTTTCTTCTCTGATTGTCATGGTTAGGACTTCCAAATTTATGGTGAATAAAATTGGTGAGAGTGAACATCCTTGTCTTGCTCCTGATCTTAGAGGTAATGCTTTCAGCTTTTAACCTCTGAATATGATATAAGCTGTGGGTTTGTCATATCTGGCCTTCATTATGCTGACATAAGTTCCCTCTCTGCCAACTTTCTGGAGAGTTTTCATCATCAACAGGTGTTGAATTTTGTCAAAAGTTTCTTCTGCATCTATTGAGATGATCATATGGTTTTTATTCTTTAGTTTGTCAATGTCATATATCACACTGATTGAATGTGGATATTGAAAAATTCCTGCATACCTGGGATAAATCTCACTTGATCATGGTATATGATCCATTTAATATATTGTTGAATTTGGTTTGCTAATATTTTGTTGAGGATTTTTGTGTCTATATTCATCAATGATATTGGCCTACAATTTTCTTTCTTTGTGTTATCTTTGACTTTGATATCAGGGAGATGGTGGCTTCACAGAAGGAGTTCAGAAGTTTCCTTCCTCTGCAAGTTTTCAGAATGATAGGTGTTAACTCTTTTCTCCATGTTTGATGGAGCCATCACCCCCTGTGAAGCCATCGGGTCCTGCACTTTTCTTTGTTGACGTTTTTAATCACAGCTTCAGTTTTAGAACTTGTGATTGGTCTTCTTATATTTTCTATTCATTCCTAGTTTAGTCTTGCAAAATAGTACCTTTCTAAGAATTTGTTCACTTCTCTTACATTATCCATTTTATTGCCATATATTTGCTTGTAGTAGTCTCTTATGATCCTTTGTATTTCTGTGGTGTCAGTTGTAATTTCTCCTTTTTCATTTCTAATTTAATTGATTTGAGCCCTCTACCTTTTTTCTTAATGTGTCTGGTTAAATGTTTATCTATGATCTTTTCAAAGAATCAGGTGTTAGTTTTATTGGTCATTTATATTATTTTATTTGTATCTATTTCATTTATTTATGCTCTGATCTTAATCATTTCTTTCCTTTTCCTCAAATTGGCTTTTGTTTGATCTCCTTTCTTTAGTTGCTTTAGGTCTAAGTTTAGGTTGTTTAGTTGAGGTATTTCTTGTTTCCTGAGGCAAGAATGTACTGCTATAAACTTCCTGCTTAGAAACACTTTTCCTGCATCCCATAGGTTTTGGATCATTGTGTTTTAATTGTCATTGGTCTCTAGGTAGTTTTTGATTTCCTCTTTGATTTCTTCAGTGATCTATTGGTTGTTTAGTAACATTATTTAGCCTACATGTTTTTGTATTTTTTAACATTTTTTTTCTTGTAATTGATTTCTAATCTCATAGTGTTGTGGTTGGAAAAGATGTTTCACATAATTTCAATATTCTTAAATTTTTGGAGGCTGGCTCTGGGGCCTAGCATGTGATCAATCCTGGAGAATGGTCCATGTGCACCTGAAAAGAATGTGTATTTTTCTGCTTTTGGAAGGAATGTTCTATAAATATCAATTAAGTCTATCTGATATAATGTGTCAATTATGGCTTGTGTTTCCTTATTGAATTTTTGTCTGGATGATCTTCCCTCTGATGTAAATGTTAAAGTTCCCCACTACTATTGTGTTACTGTATTTCATTTTTTTTTTCTTTTCTTTTTAGGGCCACAGCTATGGCCTTTGGGAGTTCCCAGGCTAGGGATTGACTCATAGCTGCAGCTGCCCACCTATACCACAGCCACAGCAATGCCAGATCCCAGCCTCATCTGCAACCTATGCCACAGCTTGCAGCAATGCTGGATCCTTCACCACAGAGTGAGGTCAAGGATAGAACCTACATCCTCATGGACACTATGTTGGGTTCTTAACCCATTGATCCACAACGGGAACTCCTGTATTTCACTTTTTAGGGCTATTAGAATTTGACTCCTATTTTGCCCAAATGAACATATTGCCCAAGGCAATCTACAGATTGAATTCCATCCCTATGAAATTACCAATGGCATTTTTCAAAGAACTAGAACAAAAAGAAATTAAATTTGTATGGAAACACAAAAGACCTCAAACAGCCAAAGCAATCCTGAGAAAGAAAAATTAGTCTGGAAGAATTAAACTCCCTGACTTCAGGCTATACCACAAAGCTACTGTGATCAAAACAGTATGATACTTGCACAAATAAAGAACTATAGATCAATGTAACAGGATAGAGAGCCCAGAAATAAATCTACATATCTATGGTGAATTAATCTATGATAAAGGAGGCAAGGACATACAATGGAGAAAAGACAGTCTCTTCAATAGAGGTGGTGGGAAAACTGGGCAACTACATCTAAAAGAATGAAATTCTCTAACACCATACTCAAAAATAAACTCAAAATGGATTAAATACCTAAATATAAGACTGGATACTATAAAACTCCTAGAGGAAAACATAGTCAGAACACACTTTGACATAAATAGCAGCTTAACTTTTTGAATCCACCTCCTAGAGTAAAGAAAATAAAAACAAAAACAAATGGGACCTAATTCAACTTAAAAGCTTTTTCACAACAAAGGAAACCATTAACAAGATGAAAAGTCAACCAAAGAATGGGAGAAAATCTTTGCAAGTGAAGCAAACATCAAAGGATTAACCTGCAAAATATACAAACAGCTCATGCAGCTCGATATCAAAAAAACATACAACCCAGTCAAAAAAAATGAGAATACAATCTAAAAAGACATTTCTTCAAAGAAGACATATAGATTGCCAAAAACAGGTAAAAAGATGCCCAACATCACTAAAATTATTAGAGAAATACAATCAAAATGACAATGAGCTATCATCTCACTAGTCAGAATGGCCATTATCAAAAAGTCTACAAACAATAAATGCCGGATAGGGTGTGGTGAAAAGGGAACCCTCCTACAGTCTTAGTGGGAATGTAAATTGGTGTGAACACTATGGAGAGCAATGTGGAGGTTCCTTTAAAAACTAAAAATAGAACTACCATGTGATCCAGCAATCCCACTCCTAGGCATTTATCCAGAGAAAACCCTAATTTGAAAAGATAACATGAACCCCAATGTCATTGCAGCACTATTTACAATAGCCAAAACACAGAAGCAACCTAAATGTCCATTGATGGAGGAATGGATAAAGATGAATATTACTCAGCCATAAAAAAGAGTGAAATAATTTCAATAACATGGATAGACCTAGAGATTATAGCATACTAAATGAAGTCAGGCAGAGAAAACAAACATCATAAGATATCACTTATATGTGGAATCAAAAAAAAAGCATACAAATGAATTTATTTGCAGAACAGAAACAGACCCACATACTTTGAAAACGAAATTATGGTTACCAAAGGAACAGATGGGGGTAGGGATAGATTGGTGTTGTGGGGTTGGCATATATACGCTGTGGTATGAGGAGTGATTGGCCAAGGAAGATCTCTACCCAATATTCTGCGATAATGTATATTGGAAAAGAATCTGAAAAAGAATGGATGTGTATATAATGTATAACTGAATCACTTTGTTGTACAGCATTAATTATCACAACATTATAAATCAACTATACTTCAATAAAGCTTTAAAATAGAGAATTAAAAAAATAAAGGACACATGGAGGCTAAAAACAAAACAAAACAAAAATAACAGACTCACAGACTTCAAAAACAAACTTATGGTTACCAAAGTGGAGAGGTACAGGTGAGACATAACTTAGCAGTTTGAGATTAACACATACACACTACTATATACAAAATAGATAATCTAAAAGAACCTACTGTATAGCACAGGAAATTCTACTCAATTTTCTGTAATAACCTATATGGGAAAATAATCTGAAAAAGAATGTATGTTGCTGAAGAGTTTTACTGCATCACTTTGCTGTGAACCTAAAATTAATGCAATATTTTAAATCAAATGTACTCCAATATAAAATAAAAACTAAATTATAAAATAAATTTCTTTGTGATTGTTTTCTAGTTCCTTTCTTTCTTGCTTCCTAGCTATAATTCTTTGTGAACTGATTATTTTTATAGCAATATGCTTTGACTTTTTTCTTCTTTATCATTTGTGTATCTATTACAGGATTTGCTTTATCATTACAAATTGAGGCTTTCATAATACTTCTTACTCTTATAAGTCTATTTTAAGCTATAACATAAATGCAGTTCACAAAGAAATGTTCTACATATTTACTTGCTCCCTACATAAATATTTTGTGTTGCTGCTGTAACAAATTTTGCATATTTTATATTATGCATACATTAACAAAATATTATCACTATAGTTACTTTTATACTTTTGTGAAAATTTAAACACGTACATTCAATTACCTAAAGTTCACTCCTACTTAGATTTCCCATGAATGACTTAAACCCAAATTATTCATTCTAGAAAAGCATTAATCATAACCTCTCTCAATGTTATGATACCACTTATGACTGGTGTTCTAGAGTTGTATCTACAGAGGATAGAGCAAATTTATAGTTATTTAATCATCTTATTTTCTTTACCTATTAGCCTGAACACTGCAATGACAGTTATATTCTCCAAAGCCATATTGTCATTGAATCACTTACATCTCTTTCCAGTTGCCATGTTACCTGCTTACCAACATGTTAGATGTAGTAGAAAGACTCCAACATGAATATATCTAGCAAGTGTTGGCATTTTTTCACTTTTTAGAATTTAATGGTATATGTTGAAGGCCATAAAATGACAAGACCCACCAAAAGAAAATGGGAATGAAATCCAAGGATAAAAGCAAAGAGTTATCTTTCTTTCTAGTTAATATTCCCCCTAAATCCCTTGCCACATAATATTGGTTGATTCAATCTATGCTATACAAAGCTAAATTTGGGAGGTAACATTGTGTAATATGATACTAAAAGAGAAATGGTATCATAAGCTACCTAAGTCCAGGTCAAAAAATACAGATGTTTTTCTTTTGTTTCTTTTTCTTTGTTTCTTTTTCTTTGTTTCTTTTTCTTTGTTTCTTAAGGGCTGTATCTGTGGCATATGGAAGTTCCCAGGCTAGGGCTGAATGAGAGCTATAAGCTGCTGGCCTATGCCACAGCCACAGCAATGCCAGATCCGAGCTGCATCTGCAACCTACCACATTGCTCATCACAACACCAGATCCTTAATGCACTGAGTGGGGTTAATTGGATTTCACTGAAAAAGATACATGCACCCCTATGTTCATTGCAGCACTATTCATAATAGCCAAGATGTGTAAACAATCTAAATGTCCATAGATAAATGAATGGATTAAGAAGATATGGTACACATATAAAATGGAATACTACTCAGCCATAAAAAGATAAACTAATGCCATTTGCAGCAACATGGATGGACTAGAGATTCTCTTACTAGGTGAAGTAAACCAGAAAGAAAAAAATAAATACCATATGATATCACTTATTTGTGGAATCTAAAATATGGCACAGATGATCCTATCTACAAAACAGAAACAGATCATGGCCAAGGACAGCAGACCTATGGTTCCTAGGGGGGAGAGGGGAAAGAATGAGATGGATCGGCAGATTAGTGTTTTTTGGATGCAAACTTTATAATTGGAATGGATGGGCAATGGGACCCTATTGTATAGCACAGGGAACAGTGTGTGACTGGGTCACTTTTCAATACAACAGAAACTGAAGAAACGTTGTAAATCAAGTATACTTTAAAAATACGAAAATAAATTATAAATATATATATTTTTTAAAAGAGACAAGTCATCTATCTTGCAAAACTTTGCAGACAGACCAGCCCCCTCTGGTCTGATATAGCTCAACTGTATGTTCCACTCTGTCAATAGGAAAGGAAGCATAGAGAAAGTCGAGTAATGATTGAATTCCAGAGTCATTTTCATTGCCGGCAAATAGGCTGCAAACTAGGTTATGTAATAGCTGACTTTGTTGCTGCCCTATTCATCTCTCAAAATAACTCTCTTGCCAAATAAGTGGGGAAAGATGCACTGGAATTGGTCCTGACATAATCCACAAAAGTAAACATTAGCTTGAGCTAGATTTTAAACATTATTAGGCTTTTGAAAGGAAGAAAAGATGAGAATGAACCAAAGAACATTACTCATCAGAGAAAGAATATGAGGAGAGGTGAAATAAGGCTTAAAGATCACTGAAGACCAGTGAGACCTATTTCTTGAGAAGAGGGGTAATATTTAGGACTAAAAGATTAACATTACCCAAGGTGAGAAAACCTTAGAATGTGAAGAGATAAATTCAGCTGCTTTATATGTAGTGCAAATTCTTCACTGAATCCAATGTGACGTGCACAGATCAGGAAAGAAAAATCTATCTATAAAATCCCTTTCCCTTTCCTATCACCCACAGTGCAATGAATTACACTTTACGTGGTTAGTAGAAATCTTGGTACCCTACTTAATACTGATCTATTTTTAATCTTATCAAGTCTTTAGGAGGTTTCATATTTTATCACACATTTTAAAGAAGGAAATAAACTGGTTTTAGCTCTTTGGAAGAAAGGAATTAAATCTTGTGATATATGAAAGAAGCAATTTATGTTACTACTGTAAAAGCCCCACTTGAGGTTCCCCAATGTTTCCTGTACCTGTTTTAAGTCATACTTTGGGGGATTCCTTTCTCTTACCCCCACGTTCCATTTGCCTCTAAATTACCAACTTAAACAAGTTGTAATTGGGGTAATTTAGTGTCTTGCAGTAATATTGTTCACTTGAGGAAAGTAAAAACCAATTTAAACTTCATTATTTAGTAGAGTTAGTGAATAAATCATTTGGAGATTTTATTACTATAAGATTTTAAGCATTTTCTATCTTCTGCTTTATCTAATCTCTGTTATATATGTTATTTTAAATGACTCTACTGATATACATTGATGCATTCTAATATTATTTTTAAATCTCCTAATGTTATGCTTAGCTAGTCAAATGACTACCTGTTAATATAAAATACTGACTTTCCCAAGGTCAAAACAAATGAGCAATCATAAATTTCACACTTAACAGAAGCCATCCTCCATTTAGTGTTCACTTCTTTAGAATATCTTTGAGGGACCAATCTCTACCTAGATGAATTCCTTAAATACATTTCATTTAGGGCTGGTGACTCACATGTTAGAGTTCCAAAAACTTCTTTTTCACAGTTCTTTCTGCAAATAACATCTTAATACTACTGAGTTTTCTGTAGAGCGACATGGCATGTGAGATAAAACATGTGACATCAAGGGACTGTTAATCTAAAGAAAAGACCAAAGAGGAAAATTATGCATCAATTAAATATACTCTTTGTTAAAGACAAGTCGATATTTATCTAAGGGCCTGAGCCTGGGGAATAAAAAGCAGAAAGATTCTTGAGGTAATGAAAGGTTTTGAAGCACAGAAGGTCAGGCTGAAAAAGCTCTGTGTGATGGAAAGCTTCACAATAAAGTGGATTTGGAAAGTGAATAGCTACACTACCTGGAGGAGAAATACATATTCCCCAGGCCCCTGTTAACACAATTCTCTCAGGCCCTACTTATATCTGAAGCCTTTTCTAAAAATGAAATTATCTTGCTAAGTGCTTTACAAATGTTTTAGAACCTCAGATTTGTTTTTAATTTTTTTCTACCATGTGTAATTTATTAGAAGGATATAGAGATATATTAGACACTTATCTCTATCATTTCTCCTCCCCAAAATCATACCAAATTAAATTAAAAAGAACAAGGTCACAATTCCAATTTGAAATGATTATTTGTGCTATTCTTTCTTTTTCAAAAAAGCATTTGTCTTGATACAAATAAATGTTTTCCTATTATCCTCAATTGCTAAAACATAAAGTTGTTTATTTTTGAGGACAGATTATAAAATATTATGTATTATTTGTTGTTTAATAATATTTCTAGAGCTCTCTAAAATAAATTGAAAAAGTTTTTAGTTTATGAATTTGATTCCTTTTTTTTTTCACTTGTCCAAAAGGCGAAGGAAATTTAATCATATCTTATAAAGCCACTATTTTTGTTTTGATTTGGTTGATTTGTTTTGTTGTGAAATGAGGGATGTGTACTAAGGAAATGAAAAGTTCCCTGGTTGATCTGCTGTGCTTAGGTTATAGGAATTATTTATTTCAAGTAAAGAAAGACATTCTTTCTTGCCTTCAGGCTTAAAAAGTACACTTCATATAATAATAACACCTAGCTTTCCAGCTTTAGCATGGTTTCCTTTATTTAAATTCAATCCTTAGGTTTTCAACATGTGAGAAACTTCTTTTGGACTTGGTGGTACTCTTGTATAATTTCTTAGCAGTATTTATCTTGGCTCTCAGAGTGGGTGTCTTCATGTTAACTTTGATGAATAGAAAGTCATTGAAAAATAGAGACAATGTGTCTGTCTGAGGAAGTAACTAGCACCAGTAAATAACACATTTTTTTTTCCCACTGTACAGCAAGGGGATCAGGTTATCCTTACATGTATACATTACAATTACAGTTTTTCCCCCACCCTTTCTTCTGTTGCAACATGAGTATCTAGACATAGTTCTCAATGCTATTCAGCAGGATCTCCTTGTAAATCTATTCTAAATTGTGTCTGATAAGCCCAAGCTCCTGATCCCTCCCACTCCCTCCCCCTCCCATCAGGCAGCCACAAGTCTCTTCTCCAAGTCCATGATTTTCTTTTCTGAGGAGATGTCCATTTGTGCTGGATGGAACTAGAGAATCTCATACTGAGTGAAATAACACATTTTGAGGTGGTTTCCTTATAGAAAGATCCACTCTCTATCCGATACTTAAAAATTTTTCCTTTGAAAATTACAAGAAAAGTTTCATGATTTTTTTTTTTTTTCCTCTTAGGTGTGATCCAGACCCCAGGCACCAATGCGTGTGAATATTTCTTTAGGTTTTAACTTTCTATGGAGTTAAAGCAATAAATAAAATGAAATTTGTTTTATTTGTCAAAGAAACCTTGGGAGAAGAGATGCCTTAAAATTGTTTTCTTTGCTTCAGTTTGCCATAGTAGAAAGAGGATAGGCTTGGGACCAGGCAGAATTTTATTTTTACTAAATCACTAACTACCCTAGCTACATAATCTTAGGCCAGTTGTTCAAATGTGCTGAGTCTCATTTTTCTGAACTTTAAAAACTATCATAGTGACAGCTATTGTACAGATTTCTTGTGGTAATCAAGTAAAATATTGGAAAGCATCTGTCTCCAATCTAACCCGTGGGGAGATAAAATGGCCCTTGATTTCTCAGTGCTTCTGCGATAAGCCCTGACCTTCTGAAACATGGAAATGTATATGATAGGGAATGTGTACTTTCAATTCCCCAGAAACATTTTATTCCTTACGCGCCATGGGGGTTAGTTCTGCAGCCATCTGTCTAGTTAATTGCTCCGATCCAAGAGCGCCAAATGGTCTGGACTAGGTCCTTATATTTAGCTCCTAGGTACCAGGAAGACAAGAGCACTCTCTCTCTAGATATTGATATTTCAAGAAGATAAACCAACAACTTGGTGATATCTTTGCATCATAAAAATACAAGATACCTATGGTTTATACGGCTCTTAGATGCATTTATGCTTCAAGGATTAGAATGAATACTTAAGATTCTTTCCAGTCCATCTCAGGATAAAGAAAGGGTCAGCTGTCTCTTTCCAATACATAAATGAAGAAAATCCAATGTTCTCCATTCCTCAACTACGATAGATTTTGAAATTTGTCTGCATGGGGCATTTGATCTCTTTCCGTATAAAGCTGCCCCTGCAGTAAGATTGAGAGTGTAGGGAACAACATGATCATGATTTGCTTTTTAAACAGATAATAATGTGATTCTGATTCTGAATGCCTTGTGTGTGCAAGCAATATAAAACTAATAGAAATGAGTTTAAAAATACAACAGTGGACATACCAGGGTTTCGGAATATTGTGCCTTCAAAAACCAGGGCCTTGGAGTTCCTGTTGTGGCTCCCTGGCCTCACTTACTGAGTTAAGGATTCAAAGTTGCCACAAGCTACAGTGTAGGTTGCAGATGCAGCTGGGATTGAGTGTTGCCATGGCTACAACATAGGTTGCAGCTGCAGCTCCTATTTGAACCCTGGCCTGAAAACTTCTATATGCTATGTGTGTGGCTCATGTGTGTCTATAAAAAGATAACTAACCAAATAAATAAATAAATAAATAAATAGAAGTCTTGAACTCAATCACCAGGATGAGAGAAGGTCTCAAGTGAGGTTTGCCGTCACATGTTCTTAGAGGGGACGAACCATTTTTTAACTTCTAAAATACCCACAACATTGAGCAGGTAGTGAGCAGAGAACACAGTTTCAATATCAGTGTCACAAACACAATACACACAGAGATGCAATAGTTTCATGATATTACCCAGGTAGAGACAAAAGCACTTAATTAGATGCAAGACCATTTAATCAATATTAATTGATTTAACTTAGAGTGCCCAGTAAATGAAAGCCATATCTATGTATGCTTAAGTTTCTGTCATCTAGTTATAGTTTTCAAACCATCAAGATTTTACAAAGGTGATCAATGTCACCGGCATCATTTCATCATTCTTCCATGCTTCAGGAGATGGTTATGGAAGGGATATCAATTCCCAAGGTCATACAATCTCGCTGCTTTGAAAACTGAAGCAGTGTAAGAGATGACATCATGATGTAGAGTTATATTCCCAGAAGCCTTAAAAATGCAAATTGTAGGGTGTTGCAGTGACCTTTTAGCTACACCTGTAACTTCCACGATACTAACAGGGAAACAGACAAGCAGCATGTTTAGTCTGTTTCTGACCTTGAGCTAGTTACTCATTCACCAAAGCTCTATTTGAATTCAATGTTGGTGTTCATACTTGAACTTAGAGTTGGAACAGAGACAGTGCATGCATATAAAAATGATTCATTTTGGAATTCAATTAACTGATAAACTGTTTCATTGTTCTTTAGGTTTTTTCTGAATCTGGTTTTAAAATTAAGTCCTTGTTTAGAATTTTACTAAAATTGCTCAAATCAACCTTCTAGGAGAGTTTTTACTAATGGTATCTGTTTTTCTCAGCTTAAAAAAAATTTCTGTCCATCCATTCAAAAATATACATTAACTCCATTCTGCGTTTATAACATGCCAGACACTGGTGGGAACAAAGAGAGAAAAAAACTATTAAGAATTTTATAATTTAATTGGGAAAGCAAGTCAGTGCCAAAAGGGTGTGGTTCTGTGTATGAATTCCACAGTTTCAGAAAAGGTGAGATGATTATGGATCTCCATGGTTCTGGAAGTCTTCATAGTAATGCAGGAAAATATTCCTAGCATGTGGAAATGAATTTTTTTTTTTTTTTGGAAAGGTGTGGCCAGAAAGGGGTGAAGCAGTTTAAATGGGTGAAGGGGCTCAAAAGCTGCCAACTTCTAGTTATAAAATAAATAACCATGTGGATATGATGTACAGCATGATGACTATAGTTAATAATACTATACTGCTATTTGAAAGTTGCTGAAAGACCAACATAGACCAAGACAGGACCCTTTGCCTGTCATGACCCTGAGAGAAGGCCCTCTCAATTCATGGTGCCACTTTTATTAAAAGTGGCCCAACTTCTGGGACCAGACTCTATAAATATAAGTAATGTACCAATCCTTTCAAAACACACTGAAAAATGTACTCCAACATTTGAAACATGAAATGGTTTCCTCAACTGAGATACTCCATTGCAATCAAAGTGTGCCTGCCATTCAGCTTTGTATTAAGCCTATAGGTTATAAAATTTATTGGTCCTAGAAAGTGGTTTAAGCCTTTTATTTGTTTCTCTCTTAAGTGTGCAAAAGCAGAGTTAATTAATAAATTAAACTTTTTAAATTAGAGAGTATTTTAAAATATATGATCACATTTTAGTATCTTTTCCCACAAATTCTTCTCTGTATCTGCAATATACTAGGAACTATTGTAGGTACTACAGAATTTTCAGGCTTCTTTGAAATAAGCATTACTAATGCCATCTCTCTCAGTTTATAGAAGAGGAATTTGAGTCCAAAAAACAAACAAAAACCAAAAAACCCTGAAGTAACCAATCCATAATCACACAGCAAGGAAGAAGTGAAGTTAGGACTTAAGCATAGATCCTATGACACTAAATCGCATGTTGTTTGAATTGCGCAAGTCTGTTTTGCCAGCAGAAGTTCAATAAATATATAGTAAAAGGAAAATTATATTTTAATAATATGAAGTTAGAGGCTCCACAGCTTTGGGGTGGAAAAACACTTGGAAGAAGCCCTGAGGAATTAAAGACCTGGACAATTGTTATGAGAATGGAAAGAAGGAAAACTCTTAAACATCCAGTCACTGAATCACTCATTCATTCAGAAGGCATATAACACCTATATGCTAGGCACTGAATAGATAGGGTTACAGAGAACATGAGGTTTGGGGGAGATTAACAGTGTCTGTTATGTCATATATATTGACAGAAATAAGGAATAAAGGCAAATGAGCTAGTTGAAAAATAAAGTCAGAGTTTCTGTTGTGATTCAGTGGGTTATGAACCTGACTAGTATCCATGAGGATGCAGATTCCATCCCTAGCCCCACTCAGGGGTTAAGGATCCAGTGTTGTAACAAGCTGTGGTATAGGTCACAGATGCAGCTTGGATCTGGTGTGGCTGTGGCTATGGTGTAGACCGGCAGCTGCAGCTCCAGTTGGACCCCTAGCCTAGGAACTTCCATATGCCACAAATGTGGCCCTAAGAAAAAAGAAAGAAAAGAAAAAGTAAAAATAACAATTCTCCTTGATGTATAATAAATTGATCTGAGTGATTTGTATTTGTCAATATACAGGAGTTCAGAAGAAGAGTTACATCTAGAAATAAATGATTGAGAAATTGGCATGATTATCTACTTTAAATCATGATTATAAAGCCAGTCACAAAGGACAATATATTGTGTGATTGCAATTTAAAAAAATGCCCAGAATAGGCAAATATATAGAAACAAAGTATATTAGTAGTTGCCTAGGGCAGGGGAAAAAGGTAGGGAGATTGCAGGGTGATGGCTAAGGGATACAGGGTTTCTTTAATGGAGTATAAAAAATCTTATTAAAATAACTCTGGTAATAGAGATATACTCTGTGAACATACTAAAAGCCATTGAAAAAATTGTACACTCTAAATGGGTGAATTGTGTGGCATGTGGATTATATGTTAATAAATCTGCTAAAAACAAAACCATAACTATAGATGAATTACCAGAGGGATAAGAAAGAAAGAAATTCAAAGGACCAAAACTAACGCTCAAGAAACAGTTATAATTAAAGGGCAAGAGGAAGGAGAATTAAAGGGCAAGTGATAGATAAGAAGGAAACCAGTACATTAATAAATCTCATTGAACAAATATCCTAGATTTCCTTTTCAGCAAGTGGTGCTGGGAAAGCTGGACAGCCACATGGAAATCAATGAAACTGGCACACACCCTCACACCAGGCATAAAAATAAACTCAAAATGGCTTAAAGACTTAAACGTAAGATAAGACACCTTCAAACTCCTAGAAAAGAACATAGGCAAAACATTCTCTGACAACAACTGTACAAATATTTTCTTAGGTCCACCTCCCAAAACAACAGAAATAAAAGCAAAAATGCAAAAATAAATCAATGCGACCTAATCAAACTAGCAAGCTTTTGCACAGTGAAGGAAACCAAAAAGAAAACAAAAAGATAACCTACAGAATAGGAGGAAATGGTTTCAAATGATGCAACTGACAAGGGCTTAATCTCCAAAATATACAAACAACTTATACAACTCAACAGCAAAAAAACCAACAACCCAATTGAAAAATGGATAAAAGACCTGAATAGATGTTTCTCCAAAGAAGATATACAGATGGCCAACAGGCACATGAAAAAATGCTCAACATCACTAATTATTAGAGAAATGCAAATCAAAACTTCTAGGAGGTATCACCTCAAACTGGTCAGAATGGCCATCATTAGCAAGTCAACAAGTAACAAATGCTGGATAGGGTATAGAGAAAAGGATACTCTCTTACACCATCGGTGGGAATGTAAATTGGTACAACCACTATGGAGAACAGTATGGAAGTTCTTCAGAAAATGAAATATAGAACTACCGCATGACCCAGAAATCCCACTTTTGGGCATATATCCAGACAAAACTTTCCTTGAAAAAGATACATGCACCCGTATGTTCCTTGTAGCACTATTCACAATATCCAAGACATGGAAACAACCTATATATCCATTGACAAATGAATGGATTAAGAAGATGTGGTATATTTACACAATGGAATACTACTCAGCCATAAAAAATAATAATAATGCCATTTGCAGCAACATGGTTGGAACTAGAGACTCTCATACCAAGTAGAGTAAGTCGAAAAGAGAAAGACAAATACCATATGATATCACTTATATCTGGAATCTAATATATGGCACAATGAACCTTTCCAAAGAAAAGAAATGCATGGCCTTGGAGAAGAGACTTGTGGTTGCCAAGGGAGAAGGAGTGAGATGTACTGGGAGTTTAGGGTTAACAGATGCAAACCATTGCATTTGGAGTGGATAAGCAATGAGATCTTGCTGTATAGCACAGGGAACTATATCTAGTCACTTGTGATGGAACATGCTGGAGGATAATGTGAGAAAAAGAATGTATATATATATATATATATGTGTGTGTGTGTGTGACTGGGTCACTTTGCTGTACATTAGAAAATTGACAGAACACTGTAAATCAACTATAATGGAACAAATTAAAATCATTAAAAAATAGATTTGCAAAGTCAAACATTATCGAGATAACTGATTACTCATAAGAATCCTTGCAGTGTCAGAAGATAAAAGTTTCATGAAGATAAGGAATGAATAAACAAAGGGGAAGTAAGTAAGTAAAAGGATTTTCCTCAGGGAAAGGAGAATGGCAGTTCTAAGTAGCAGCGAGGTTCTGTCCAAGTTCTGGAATTTGAGTGGACTGGTTGAACTATCTAGTCTACAAGTTCTCAGAATACAGTGGCAGAGGGAGAATCCAAATCCAAACCTTAGCAGGATGCTCAGAGTCTAGGACCAGAGAGAACATAAGTAAAAGCCAGGAACAAAGGGTCAAAAGCGTGATCCTCCAGAAAACAGTGGGAAACTAATGCAAGGCATTTATTAAGTCACCATAAATAATTTCATGAATACTAATTATTTAATGATAAAGAACAAAACAATCTTAATGTCTTCCCTGATTGAGCTGATTGTTGACTAGCAAACATAGGAATTTAATAATCATTGATAAAAACACAATGTTCTAACTGGAAGAAGTGCTAAAAACGAGTTATCAGGGTCCTAAAAGATTATCATGAGGTGGCCGATTCTAACAGGGAGATAGAAAAAACTACATTGAGAAAACAATGCTTGAATTCCAATTTGAATATAAAGAGCTAAATAGAGAAGTATTTGGGTAAAATATGTTGGATACGAAGGATTGAAGAGCACATAGTATGGTGTGAATGTAACAAAGAAACCAAGAGTTTCCTTCATGGTTACAGACCCTGAAGAGTCTTCCAGATCATACCAAAGATTGTGTTTAGCCAAAGAACAATGAGAAATTATCAAAGGATTTTAAGGATGGGGTGGGGGGAGGAGAAATGTAGCAACATGAGAAAATTAATGTTTTCAGTAGACAGAACTAATCCAAGAAAGGCTGAGTGAATACAGACAAGACAGTCAGGACTCTGGTATTATTCAGGCAGCGGATCTTAATATCTTGAATAAGGGTGGTGGTCATTGTAGTAGAGATGGAGGAGAAAAGGACAAGTTCAAGAAACTTTTAAGAGGAAATTTTGGCTGGATTTGTTAAAGCACTAAATAATGGGTGACAAGGGAAAGAGAAAAAGATGCCAGGCTGTTCCTGCACTTTTTTGATGGTTTCCTTTGCTACACAGAAGAATTTTAGTTTGATGTTGTTCCACTTGTTTGTTCCACATGTTCATGTGCCTCTGATGTCAAATCAAAAAAAATAAATAAATAAAAGGCAAAAAAAACCCAAATTATCACCAAGTCTGACCTCAAGGAGCTTACTGCCTATGATTTACAGTTTCAGGTCATACATTTAAATCCTTAATCCATTTTGGGTTAACTTTTGCATATGGTATGAGATAATTTTCCAGTTTTGTCCTTTTGCTGTGATTGTCCAGTTTTCCCAATATGATTTCTTAAAAGCACAAAAATGATTGTTCTTAAAACATATTGATCCTTAAAGGATGAAGATTAGATAGTAGCTAGTAGTGATGGGGGTAAGCTGTAAACTAAGGGAGTTTTATTTATGTGTTGTTTGCGTCATTTGTTTTTTTAAATTAAAGTAAAATTGATTTACAATATTGGATTATTTTCAGGTATATAACATAATGATTCAATATTTTTATGGATTATACTCCATTTAAAGTTATAAAATATTGGCTATATTCCCTGTGCTGTGCAATACATCCTGGTACCTTCTTTATTTTATGCTAGGAGTTTGTACCTCTTAATCCCTATTCCTATTTTATGCTAGGAGTTTGTACCTCTTAATTCCCTATTCCTCCTTGGGACCGGGGCACAAAAGGGGAAGGGGATTAAGATGTGTTATTTCGTTTTTAACGGGAACAAACATGAAAATATTTTTAAACTAGTAGGGAGGAAATTTCACTTAAAAAAAAAATGTTGATTACCTAAGGTAGAGAACAGACAGTGACAATTCCTGAAAATGAAGGTAGAAAATGAAATGCAAAACACAGATGCATAGTTTGACTTTGGTTATTTAACTGTGAATAGCTAGGGCTGTTTAAGACATTTATGGAATTGTGGGTGTGTGATACGTGAAATGAAAAGTCTCATTCAATGACAGAGGCTATGTTAGGAAAGATCAGGTAAAGTTTTCCTCATATAAGATAAAAGAGGCTTCTGAACGCTTCCAGTCTGGGGAAATGGGTCAATGACAAAGAAAGGATGGAGGAGGTGTGAAATGTCTGTCTTTGCTACTCTGTGGAAGATGTAAGCAGTAAAGAAGAGACAAAGGAGAAAGGACCATTGAGCTGCATAAAGTCATTGACAGTCTTCTCTATTATTTGGAGGTTTTGTATGTCTCATCTACCAAGTCTACAGCTTTCTACATTTGTCTAGTTGACAATTTATTAAATAACTATAAGAGACCAACATTTTCAGATTAAGATTTACTTAATTTGTTAATTAAATATTAACAAGAATATTCAATTCATAATCCTAGTTCAGATGTATTTATGTATTTATAAGACATAAGTTTATAAGACTTATGACAAAATCCTGGAAACCTAGACATATGGAGCTAGAAGAGATCTTTTTTCCTAATCCTTTTCAGTTTTTTCCTGACCAAAATGTAACAAAATTATATATTTAAATTAATGAATGGTTGATTTATTACAAACTCACTCAGTATTCCACATAAAGCCATATAGAAACGTTAGTTCTACAATGACCTCAAAATATTATATTATGCAAGAATGTGGCATTTTTTTTCTTTTAAAAATGGGTAAAATAACAATTATGTGATTATGTCACTTATTTTCTAAACTTAAAGTGATCTTTTTTGATAGTCAAGCATAGCATACCTTGTTGCATTTACATTGGACTCTGAGGTATGAACAGGAATATGAAATACATTAGAATTAATGAAATACAAACGAGAGTAAAGAAATATAAATCTACCTTGAACATAATTCACAATTTCTTTGGCACTGTGTCTTAGTCTGTTCAGGATGCTATATCAAAATAACACATACTGGGTAGCTTATGAACAACAGATATTTATTTCTCACAGCAATGATAGCTGGTAGGGTCAGAGGTCAGGGCACCAACATGGTCAGGTGTGAGTCCACATTCAAGTGACAGAATTCGCTGTATCGTCACACAGCAGAAGCAGCAAGCTGGCCAGCCCTCTGGGACCTCTTTGATAACGGCACTAATCCTATTCATGAGGGTTCTGCCCTCATGACCTAATCACCACCCAATGGCCCCACCTTCCATTACGGTCACATTAGGCATTAGTTTTTCAAATATGAATTTGGGGGGATACTAACATTTAGTCCATAGCACACTGAAACATGTTTTTACCTATTCAAGTTCAAAGGTAAAAGGCAGCAGCATTTCTCTATGCCAAATAAATAAATTTGAATACACTGAACTCGAATATCCTATTTGCAGGAAACCAGCAAAGATGATGGAGCATCTAATGTGCAAAATAGAAGGCAGACCTTCTCTTCTCTAATGCATATCTTTCCCCATTCAAAATCACCATGACAAGATAGGAGTTAATCACATCTGTCAACTGTTAAGACAAAATGCCTTTGCAAGTGTTATTATATTCCCTGCAGTTTAGAAAGGAAGAATCATGGTATTTTCCTATCTAGTAACTTTAAATTGTTTTGTAACTGACCATTACAAAAAAGTGAAAAAATACATGAGCCAATCTGTACATACTTCGAGGCTATTATAGTTGGTCAAATAAGAAGCAGGTTTAAATGTAATATATTCCTTTATTCCCTTCTAGAAGTGATGCACCCAATTATTCCAGAAAGTTGTGTCAACTAGCTTTGATGATTTCCACAAGTTACAAAGTTCTTTTGGAAACTGTATAACTAAGAAAAATTTTAATATCACATATAATTTCTACTGTAATTTCTGGATATAAACCTTTGTATAGCACTTTTTAGAAATTCAACCATATTAAATTAAAAAATTTTGAGAAGATTTTCATGGAAAGGCAATAATGATTTGCCTTTTTCTACTTAAATATCCTGGATTTCCCCTTAGCCAGCATGGGGAGGTGAAAAAAAAAAAATATGGGAAGAATGAGATCTCAACTTTAACCCTTTACTCAACAATCAACCCACTCAAAGAATTTGCCTAGTGGCTAATTAGACTAGCGGACTTCAGTGATGAAAGCTCTCTTTTAATATTTGATAGGCTATCTTATGAAAAAGATATTAGGCTTCATCTGTGTGCCTCCAAAGCCTTTTAATTTAAGGTGAAGATGCTTTCTAGATATCGAGCCTAAAATTTCTATCTCTAAGAGGTAATGACATCTTTAATATTCACAGAATGTCACATGAGGGTTCTTGTGACTTAGAGCCATAAACAAGGAAGGTAGTAGTCTAAATGACCTCTGCATCCCATTCCACATATAAGACTCTCTGATTCTTTGAGGGTTTATGAGCCTCAGTTTTCTCATCTGAGAAAGAATCCACAGTAGTTGAGGAGTAAGACAGTCAAGCTTAAAACTGAGATAAAAAGATGAAGAAAGGAAAAATATGAACTCGTTCTAGAAGACCCACTAGGTACATCCAGTATAAAAACATAATCTTCAAGCTTAATTATTACTAACTTAGGCTTTCCTTACTCTGGTTGCAAACATGCGCTTGGGCTCATTTCATCAGCAGTGTTAACATTCGAGGGGGGAAACACAATATTAATATTTTTTTGGCTTAGTTATCCCAATGTTGTTGTCATATGTCCAGAATCTGCTAATTTTTTTTTAACACTGAATTTTTTCTTGCTGTTTTCCCTACTGATTTTACATTAAAATGATGTACAATGAAACAAGAAATAGAAGTATTTCAAACTGCTTGTATAATCAGAAATGACTTTCTTATGAATTATGTTAAATCATACATTCCCTTACAGTTGACATAAAATGTACAAATGTACAACGATTTTATTATGGATTATAATATGTTTAACATTATATAACAATATTTTAAACATAAAAGAGCATCTCATATATCATAAATATCATAATTTCTAATAAAACCTTTTAATCGGATAGCATATATATCTATATAAAACATGCAGCTTTTATAAAACTGGTTATAAAAATCCTTTGTGTGAAGACTATTGTCATAGCTAAGAAAATATTTATCACTTCAATTTCCCAATTCTTTGACCTGTGCCAGCCTGACTCTTCAGGTAATGTTAACCGATTAGAAGTTCCAGAAACACAGGGACTGATTTTAACATTTCCAATTTCTCTCTTCTAAAAAGTATCCACATTTTGAAAAGAAATTATTTTTATCCATAAACACAAACAGAATATTGTATTCTCTAAAACTAAACTTGTGGTGGTAAAGGTAACTATATTAAATTAAAAAATTTAGTGTAAGATCTCCTGAAACAGCTCAGTCTGTTTCTTTTCCAGAATCTCAAGCATTTAACTTTTTTCAGGGGAAGAACTCATGCTGTTCATCCTAGAATGTCCTTTCCTTCTTTGTCAGTCTGGCCAACTGTTACTCATCCTTCAAAGCCTAGTCCAGATGTCAACACAATGCAGTTACCTCAAAACCTTCAAGAATAATCAATCACTTCATATCTGTATTTTCAAAGAATGCTGCATTTATCTTAATAGTACTTTTGTTCTACTTTAAAAATATTTAGTGCTTAAATAGTTGTTAACTATTTATGTGATAGTGCAGTGAATTTTATAGCTTACTATAAGCTCATATTTCTTAACCAGCATCCCATATTCTTAACATCACCCCATTTCCACATTTCTTAACCATCGTCCCATATGAAACCATGGTATAATAAAATATAAACCAAATATATTATTTTTCTATTGATGTATAATGAATTACAACAAATTTCATAGCTTGAAACAACACCCACTTATTATCTCATAATACCTATGTCAGGCTCTCTGTTCAGGGTCTCACCAAGCTTAAATCACATGGCCCTAAAAGGCAGTTAATAGCAGTAATGTGTTCCTTCAAAGTGAGCACACCTGCATCTTTCTTACTTCTATCCTTCTTACTTCTGTCCAACTTCTAGATCCACTTTTCTTCTTTTAGGAGCTCATCGGATTAGGTCAGCCCCACCCAGGATATTACTTCTTTGAATAACTTAACTAATTAGAGACCTTAATTATATCTGCAAAATTCCTTTTGCCATGTAACATAAGGAAAGAGGAGGATTTTTTTTTTTTTTTTTAGTGACATGGTTTGTAATTGCTACTCAGTAGTGATCAAATGAAGAATAAATTTTAGTTTCAGTATCATTTTTAAATTCTCCACAGACAACACACTCTCTCATTGCCTAGAATCTGGGTAGACTGTTCCCCTTGGTACATTACTGCCTTTGGTATCAAAAATTTACCTAATGAGATATTTGACATAGCTCAGAAGGTTATTTTTTTTTGTTTGTTTTTTGTTTCCCTGGCAGAATATCAAAAGTGTCACCTGGTTTATTTTAGCTTAATATGGTTGGATAGGAAGAAATTTTCCTCTAAGTTTCCTTCTAAATATATCTTCTAAGTTTTTCTGGCTGATCTAAGCATTAAATTGACATGAGATAGATTAACAGGAGAAAATCACACAAAAATTTAATGACATGTATATAGCTGATCCTTGAACAATGTGGGGGTTAGAGTTGCTAACTTTCCACAAAATCAAAAATCTGCATATAATTTATAGTCAGTTATCTATGCGGTTTCTTTGTATATGCAATCCTTCCACATTTGCAGTTCATCATCCATGTATTCAAACAATTATATATGGTTACTACATATAGCAATACAAACAACACTACACTTATTGCACATGTGTACACATATAGTATACACATTGTGTAGTATTCATTACTGAAAAAAAAAAATCTGTGTGTAAGTGGATCTACAGAATTCAAATGTGTTGTTCAGGAGTCACTGTACATGGGAGAGACTTGGGGGAATTGAGTAACTCACCAGAATGGCCAAAACCCTCATCATAAATATCATCAGCTAAAGACAAAAGAAGTTGGTGAGTGCAGTGGTTTGGAACTTCAGAGGGAGGGAAAGAAATTAACATAGAGATGGAAAGCAAACATTCAGTAAACAAATGGTTACTAGGCCACAAAAGCAGTGGGACACAGACTGAAATTTTAACAGACTTTTCTGGGTTCCTCCCTATCTACTACACCTAGTTCGTATTTTACTATACTTATTTGTGGTGATGCTCCCTGTCTGGAATAAGCCCACTCTGCAAATTCTTTTTAGACAGTTGGGGGCAAGTCTTAAGTTTCTTCCTGAGTCCCTTGGGCTTTGATTGTTTTCAGCTGGAAATAATCCACACGCTAAAGACATAATGGGGGGGGAGGCAAATTTTGCTCCCCTACAATATGAAAAAATAGAGAAAATGGAACTACAGAAGATACTTTTAACTTTTCTATAAGAATTTAAAGGAAGTATAGGAAGCACAGATTTTCTTGCTTAAAATTTAAAACTGTTTCTCATACCTAGTCTTTGTAGATAGCAGAAATTTTTCACACTAAGAAACAGCATCTGGGCAAAGATCAAATGCAGAGCTCTTTTTGTAAAATGTGGCCTCAGGATAAATTTAAGACTGAGAGAGCATCTGTAAGACCCTTTGTTAAGACTTCAGAAAGATTTAAGGCAGTTCTTTGTAGACCTTCTCAGCTAGAAAAAATATATATATGACTTCTAAGAATAATAAGGGTATGCATTCTAGACCTACTCAGCTAACTAATGTTTTCCAAAAATCTTAAGGGTATGGTTTTCAGATTTTCCTGCCTAGAAAAAAGATCTGCTATGAATTTGAGAGATTTGCATTTTACACCCTCTTAACTAGACAAGGACTCATAAAAATCATAAGGGCAATCCAGACTCAAGAAGAATTATCTCAGAAAGAAATGTGGATGTGAGTCTATCTAATGGAGCCAACTTACAAAAGTAGATAATCCAACAATGCATAAAAACAACATAAAATATTAAAATAATTGAATAATTGTACCAACTGTACCTGAAAGGGACAGGCATTCAAAATGAAAAGAATTCTCAGAGCCTTTAAATTTCCTTGAGCAGAAAACAGGTTGTGGAATGGAAGGTACTTAGCTGAGAGCCTAGGGCATGTCTTATGAAAACAGAGCAATGACTCAGTTTGAAGCCAAGAACCCGGAGCATAAAGCCAAAACCAAAAGTAAATAAATCTCAGGGAGCAGAAATGGGCCTTAATCAGCATACGTTTCCTCCATCCAAAGCAGGGTGAATTATCATCTGAGCCCAGCTGGATTCCCAAATTGCTGTAGAACAATGTCTTCTCTCTGTCTTCTATTTTCTGCTTTAGATAGATATGCCAGCGGCATTAATCATGTCCCTTCATTCAACACTGGGTGAGTGGAAGGCAGATAAATTATTTCTGATTTACGGACCTTCAGATTAAAAAGCATCTCACTTGACTAGACTCATTCTGGACCTGATTTGGATAATGAAATTCTAGACTTTAAACCTGATCCTGATAACCTAACAAGATAAAACATGGGGTGTCTTGGGAAGAGCTAAGTATGTTTTGCACTTGGGAGGGAAGAGAATCACTGGGATTCAGAGGGGGCACTGTGGAAGTTTGGAAGGGATTCACTAGGGACACACTAGTGAAATAAATTCTAGTTATTTCTTGCCTAACATTATTTCCAATCATTTTTTAAAATAATTACAGGATCGCATTCTGACGGAAAAGAATTTTTTCAATTGTCCTTATCTCTGAAGACTTGAGTAAGATTAATGGGCCCTGAAAGTTTCAAATCATTTCCCTGTAATTATAAATTCTAACTAGATAGGAATTTTTTTTTAAAAAATTAAGCATTGAATAAAAGGAAAAGTAAAGATAAAATAAAATATAATTTCATTAAAAATTTATTAGTGATTCCTTCTGATCAGAAATATATGTATAAGAAATAGCTAGGTTATAATTTCATTTGCATTCTTAAAACTTTTTTGTATCATTGGGTCCTGTACCACTACAGAGAGGTATAGAAGTAATACACATACACAAAATGTTCCATCAATTTTCAGGGTTTCAGGTAGACCCAAGATGCATCCATGGCCCATGTCCAGAATAATAGCCACTGATAAAATGTGACTTGATACTTGATTATTTTAAAAAGGTCTACTCTGTACATCAATAGAGTCATGTAGCACTAAGTAAGACATGAATATTGAAAGCAAAGACTTTGTTTTTTCTTTAAACACATTCAGGGAGGGAAAAATAGCCTTTGATTTTTAAAAATTGCTTAATCTCAGCAAGAACATTTATAAAAGTATTATGTCAGTCCTTGTATCTGATAATAATCTGATACAAGTATTTTCACCTGAGTTGTTCAGAATTTATGTTATATTTCAAAATTAGGAGTTCCCGTAGTGGCGCAGTGGTTAACGAATCCGACTAGGAACCATGAGGTTGCGGGTTCGATCCCTGCCCTTGCTCAGTGGGTTAACGATCCGGCGTTGCCATGAGCTGTGGTGTAGGTTGCAGATGCGACTCGGATCTTGCGTTGCTGTGGCTCTGGAGTAGGCCAGCGGCTACAGCTCCGATTAGACCCCTAGCCTGGGAACCTCCATATGCCGCTGGAACGGCCCAAGAAATGGCAAAAAGACCAAAAAAAAAAAATTAATAATATGTCACCCCTGATACCATGATCTTGCTGGATATACAGCCTATATCCTAGAAAGCAAAAGAGACTGGGCATTAATTTAATAAGAAGAAACCCTAAGAATTGAACAGACCAAAAATAATAAATCCCAGAAAATTTTAAATGGAAAATAATGACCTAAGAAGGAAAAGAAGTGAAATTTAATAGCAAAGTACAAATAGATTTGGGGGACATTTGATCCAACTTTTCCAGTTGGAGGGACAGAAATCAGATTTATAGTCCTGCCTTACACAACTAGAAAACTGGACAAATACATAAAACAACGATTTTTAAACATTAGACAATAAGTAGTTAAGGACTATACTCCTGTGAGAAGAAAAAACAACAAAATGAGATGTAAAATTATACCAGTTCACTGTCCAGAGCCACTTTCCAGGCTTCAACAAAGGAGGAAACTCATATAGAGCCTGTGGTCTCATTGACCTGAGGGAACAAAAATCAGATTTTGAGAGGTCAGACTGTTTAGAATATATGGTGTAGAGTACCAAAAAATGGAGAGTTAAGTGCATAGAGAGAGCTCTGGAGATGTTCAGAGTCCCCTCAAGTTTTTTGGCTGAGTACAAATCTGCATATTCATAACTGGAAACTACATAATCTGAAAGACAACAACTAAAATGATGGGATATAAAAATTCCCAAAGCTTAGACAAGGCTGGGAGTAGTTTGTGTTCTTATAGGCCAGAATAGTGAGGCTTCATAAGACATGGGGCATCAAGTTAAGTTCACAGAAGGCTATCTTTTTGTAGTGGGGTTTAATTAAACCACAGGCCCCAAAAATAAAGTCTTCAAAGCAGACCACAACTGATCCAAATAACTGTATTCCAGAGTAATATCCAACATTACTTAAAGAATCAACAAAGTTCCTATCACACAACATAAAAATCCCAATATCTTGGAACTAATCAAATATTTTGAAACATGCAAGGAAGCAGAAAACATAATCCATAATCAGGAGACAAATCAAGCGATAGAAACAGACACAAATTGCTGAGGTAGTGGTACCAGCAGGTAAGAATGTTAACAACTATTACAAATATTCTTCACATGCTTAAGAATGTAATTTAGAAATGACCATGATGAGGTGAAAAAATGAAAGGTGTTTTAAGAGATCCAAATATAAGAACTAGAAATTAAAATATTCAATATCTGAGATGAGTGGATTTAGCACACTGAGTGGATTTAACAACAGGTTAAGTGCTGAAGAAGGAAAAAAATCATTAAACTTGAAGCAACAGAAACTATGCAAAATTAAATGTGGAAAGAAAAATACTGAAACAAGAAGAAACAGAAAGTACAATATCAAGCAGTCAGCATATGTATAATTTGAGTAATGGAGGAATGGAAGGCAGAAAATAAATGAAATAAAGGCCAGAAACTCTTAAATTGATGAAAACTATAAGCTCATAGATTCCAAAATCATGATAAACACAAAATAAAATGTAACAAGGCTCAATAATTAAATCTCTTAAAGAAAAACATAAAGAAAAAAGAAAAAAACCCTTCAAAGGAGATAGGACAAAAACATTACACCGAGCAGGTTTCGCATTAGAAAACAATTCAAACTAAAAGGCAATGAATGCTATTTTTAATATGTTGAATTTTTAAAAAGTAAATTTTATATTCAGAGAAAAAGACTTTCAAAAATGAATTTGAAAAATAGTTTCAGACCCCAAAATTTAAAAGCTGAAAATATTTGCTTCCAGAAGTCCTACACTGCAATACAGTGTATTTCCATTTCCTTGAATAAATCCAATTTTCATTTTTTTTTTTTTTTTTTTTGCCTTTTTGCCATCTCTAGGGCTGCTCCTGCAGCATATGGAGGTTCCCAGGCTAGGGGTCAAATCAGAGCTGTAGCCGCTGGCCTACACCAGGGCCACAGCAACACGGAATCCGAGCCACGTCTGCGACCTACACCACAGCTCAGTGCAATGCTGGATCCTTAATCCACTGAGCAAGGCCAGGGATCGAACCCGCAACCTCATGGTTCCTAGTCAAATTCATTAACCACTGAGCCATGACGGGAACTTCAATACAGGGGAGGGAGAGGGAGGGATCGGGAGCTTGGGCTTATCAGACACAATTTAGAATAGATTTACAAGGAGATCCTGCTGAATAGCATTGAGAACTTTGTCTAGATACTCATGTTGCAACAGAAGAAAGGGTGGGGGAAAAAATGTAATTTTAATGTATACATGTAAGGATAACCTGACCCCCTTGCTGTACAGTGGGAAAATAAAATAAATAAATAAATAAATAAATAAAATTTAAAAAAAGCTTTTAAGGCAGAAGAAAATGGGTATTAGATGTCAATTGGATTTATTCAAGGAAATAGAAAGCACAGGATATTGTTAATATATTGTAGATGTAAACATTTACTCATGTTAAATTTATTTAAAAGATAACTGACATCTTGAAGCAAAAATAATAACAGTGAATTATGTAGTTTGTAAACTACGTAAAATAAAAATGTATGACAGCAAAAGCACACTATGAGAAGGGAAAGAGGGCATTGTTACTTCTTATAATATACAAAGTTGTATTATATTATCTCAACATAGACTGTGATAAGTTAAAAAATGGGAGTGTAAACTTTAGAACAAACTCCAAAAACAAAGCTTCGTTAATGTTCCCACTGTTCAAACTGTATTCTTACTCCCGGGATAATATTTAGTACTCTGTCTTCACCAAAACTAGAAGTATCACTTTTAAAAAATCTCTGCCAGTAGATAAAAAGTTCCATATTTCTAAATAGTGAGGTTGAATTTTCATTTGTTTATTGAATATTTATATTTTATCTTTTGTGAACAACCATTTTATGAATCCCAACGCTGCTATTGTTGAGTTGATTCCTATAATTAACATATTATAGATATCAAAACTCTCTTCAAGGGCATTTTAACACATTTTACTATTTCTACCAACTTATAATAAAATCTCAAAATATAAAATAAATTGTTTAAAATAGATATATAGGACATTTCAGGTATTAAAATGAATTCAAGAATTGGGATGTTTCTGCCTGATTATTTCCAACCAGAGCTACCATAAAAATCATTAATAATGATAAGCAATTATTAAATGTATGGTTAGAATTTCATTTTACTTCTCATATATGTTGAAAAGGAACAGTTATTACTAGAGGCATAGAAAGGAAAAGTATCCCCATGCATCCCTTGCTGACTAATCATTCATAGCATTAAGCACAACCAATAAGAATTCCCTAAATTTGTCTTATTTCTTTTACCTCAAATTCCTAGAAATCTGAATCTACCCTTTATCCTTTTCCTCCAGGCTCAGGAGAAATTGGATGTCCTGTCTCAGACTGCTCCCCGATCCCCCCATCTCCACCCCATCTCCAACATATGCTCTATTTAAAAATTTATTCCTCCTTGTTTTCTGGATTTGTTCATAAATATTTCACTCTTGGTGTTTCAACATTCCCTTTTCACTTGGGTTCTTGGGTCATACCTCCTAATAGTCTCACATTCCCACATTATCACCCAAAGTACTGAATCTTCTCAATTTCCTATCCACTCCCATTCCCACAACACAAAACTTATTGAAAGGGCACACTGCATTTGCATCTTCAATTTCTCTTTTCTCTACCACTCATGAACCTGAGTTCTGATGATAGCTTTACAAAAGTATCTTACTTCTACATCATTAGATTCAACAACCACCCATCATATTTCCCTTTTCTCTAGGCTTTTCTGAAATATGGCTATCTTTCTTTAAATCTGGTTGCTTTGTCACAAACTCTTGTTCTGGTTCCTCCTATTCTGCTCATCATTTTCTTTTTTTCCCCCTCTTTTTTATATTGAGGTATATGCTCATCCTTTTTGGAATCTTAACAATCTGCTCTCTCTTTTCTATCACCACTTAGTTCCTTGAAAAATCACCAATCAGAATCAAGTCCTATATGATTGCTTCCCTCATTTTATATTTTTACCACTATCTTCCTTTCTGTACTCTTAGCTTCTGGTCACATAATACTCTCAATTCCATTATTGTCAGAGCTATGTTCCTTGTGCATACAGAATGAAGTTCAGACTCTCTTCCTGGTATTCA
This sequence comes from Sus scrofa, assembly GCF_054392235.1. Taxonomy (NCBI): domain Eukaryota; kingdom Metazoa; phylum Chordata; class Mammalia; order Artiodactyla; family Suidae; genus Sus; species Sus scrofa. The sequence continues at coordinate 181,291,804 of NC_139383.1, read as the reverse complement.
AAGTGATACTTCATTAATATCACCTTACTCTTCAGTGGAAGTGTCTACATGCTTCATTAATATTACCTTACTCTCATCCTTTCTTCTCTATACAGTTATCCCCACAATATAGCTAATGATCTTCAAAGTTTGAGCTTTCTTCAAGGTCTTTTACTTTAAAGCTTTCCATAACATCCACCTCTCACCCTCTTATCTGTCTGTCAACTCTTCAAAACTCAACTATAAATATTTTTCTCTAAGATCTCTGTTTAGCTTTCCCTAGTTAATTATAATTCTCTTTTTAAAACACTCTGTTAATGCTCTTTTCATATCTATGGAAACACCACGTATGATGAGGTACTTGAATTCTACTTTAAAAGGTTTGTTTCCTCTTTACTTTTGGCTCTTGGAAAGGCCAGTTCATGATGAACTGTTAATTCTTCTAAATTCCTGGAAATGTTAGTTTGCATAGTACAAGCACTATCAGATTTTAAGTGAGTTGATTATTAAATGCTGAAAATGTTGCTAAATGATATTTATATCAGTTGGATAGCCTTGGAAGTTATAACTAAATAACCATCTGGAGCAATTAAAGGTATCTAAAACTTAATCATTGATTATAAAATCTATGAAATCAGTGTGATTCTAGACATTTTAATAAAGATTTCAGCAAGTGCAAATGTCTATAGAACCTGCTAAAAAATAATTTACACATTTTAAGAATTGAAAAAAACTAAAAATAGAGTTACCATATTATCCAGCAATCCCACTCCTGGGCATATATCAGAAAAGAAAAAACTCTAATTTGAAAACATATATGCACCCTGATGTTCACTGTGGCCCTATTTACAATAGCCAAAACATGGATGCAATCTAAATGTCCATAGATAGAGGAATGGATAAAGAAGATATGATACAATGGAATTACTGAGCCATATAAAAGAATGAAATAATGCCATTTGCAGCAACATGGATGGACCTGGTGATTATCATACCAAGTAAGTTAAGTCAGACAAAGACAAATATAATATGATGTTATACATATGTGAAATCTAAAAAATGATACAAATAAACTTATTTACAAAACAGAAATAGACTCACAGACATAGAAAACCAATTTATGGTTACTAAAGGAGAAAGGGGAGAGAGGAAGGTGTTAAATTAGAAGTCTGGGATTCACATATACACATTATTACATATAAAATAGATAACCAACTAGAACCTACTATATACTGTATTCAGTATCTTGTAATAACCTATAAAGGAAAAGAATCTGAAAAAGAATACACACACACACACACACACTTAACTGAATTACTTTGCTATACACCTGAAACTAACACATTATATATCAACTATACTTCAATTTAAAAAGCTAAAATGGCAGTTCCCGTTGTGGCTCAGTGGTTAACGAATCCAACTGGGAACCATGAGGTTGAGGGTTCAATCCCTGGCCTTGCTCAGTGGTTTAAGGATCTGGCATTGCCATGAGCTGTGGTGTAGGTTGCAGACATGGCTCGGATCCAGCGTTGCTGTGGCTGTTGCGTAATCTGGAGGCTGCAGCTCCGATTGGACCCCTAGCCTGGGAACCTCCATATGCCTCAGGTGCAGCCCTAAAAAAGACAAAAAGAAAAAAAAAAAGATAAAATGAATTTAAAAAAATGTCCAAACTAGTGTTGAAAAATTAGCTTTTGTTTAGAATTTCAATAATTGAAGATTAATTTCTTAAACCAAAACTAATTTCTACTTAGTAATTTTTACATGGAAGAGCACTTTCAAGGACCCATACACACACACAGCTTCACAATTATATTTTATTAAAAATATGACAACACAGGTTATTAAATATGAAGATTTACTCAAAGTCATTCAAGTGTCAGAGTCTTAAGTAGAACTTAGACCTCAGGAAGTCTTTGTCAATATTAAAATGAATTGACTAATTTACAAAAGGTCTAAACAACATGGATAGCAATTTTAATGTTATCTCATTAATAACAAAAACATCTCTAAGTGAGGTTACAGAATGAGGAAATGAAATTGTTTGTGATTTTATACACCTAACTTTCTGGACAAACACTTCCTCAACTTCTGTGCATTATACCTTTTCTTGACTGGTTGAAACCTCAAATAAGGTGACCTGTTCTTGGGGAAAAGCAGTTGTTGTATTATGGAAAATTTTTTCAGAACCAGAGGTACCACTTGAATGAATTATTTAACATATACTGAAACAACATAGAGCACTTCATAAAAATGGTCAGCATGACAGAAGCATTTCACCTGAAGGGAAGCAGAACTATCTGCAAGCACTGAAAGAGTAATTTCCAGGGGGCTCAGCTGCTATTTCCTAGCCCCATAAGGCTCAGAGTTAAAAGAAAAGAGTTTAACCCATAACATAGACTTTTTTAAATATTAGATGCAAAGATGAAAAAATACCTACCTTGCATAAGGGTGATTAAATAATGAAATTACTATTGAAAATGATTATAAAATTTCTACCCTAGGTATCCTGAATGGAAAACAATCCTATTTTGGAAACTGAATGCAAAACCCTCCTTATCTGCATAAGGGTAAATTGAAAGACATTTGATGTCAGAATGGTCCCTCTTCTGTACACAAGAAACAAGGCACAGAAGAATTAAAGAACTCACCAAAGTTTACAAAGAATGTTAATTAATGTATGGGAATATATGGGAATAGTATGATAAACAGAACATTTTTCCGTCAATTAATTTGCTAGTTTTGAGTAGAAGAAACCTTAGATCTTACACACAAAAAATACAATGAAAATTGGTTTCATTACATTCTTTATTAAATCTAGGACAAAATTTTCTTTAATAATTTAAATTACCTCTAATTAATTACTCACATATTTTTTTCACAGCAAATATAAAGTCTCCGGAGAAAACAAGGAGTCCCTAAATGCTTTTCTGTTATGCCTTTAAAAACTATCTTGCCAATAAAAATGGATTGCGTGATTTTATCTATTATGTATTTAGCTTTTCATTTCAGGTACAATTGTTTCTTATCATAGTTCCATTAAATATTGTCATGAAAGGCAGAAATTTCCCTATGACTGTCTATATCTTCTCATAGGACCTATGCACCAAATACTTATGCTCAGTGAATTCTTCCAAGTGCACTAAATACTTTGAATGATTATCAAAAAAAAAAAAATGTTCCCTTCAGGCTCAGTGGTTAACAAACCCAACTAGGATCCACGAGGATGCAGATTTGATCCCTGGCCTCGCTCAGTGGGTTAAGGGTCCAGAATGCCATGAGCTGTGGTGTAGGTTGCAGACATGGCTTGGATCCCACATTGTTGTGGCTGTGGCATATGCTGGCAGCTGCAGCACCCATTCAGCCCTTAGCCGGGGAACCTCCATATGCCATGGGTGGAGCCCTAAAAAGAAAAAAAAAGAAAAAGAAAAAATTCTACAAAGTGTGTTATATTACTCCAGCATCTTTCAGGAAAATAGACACCTGTCTACTAGAATTCTATTTTCTCATCTATTTGGAAATTTATATAGGCATCTAAAATATAGCTGGCAATGTCTAGATGTTAAATCTAACCTCTGAAAATATCAGATAATATCAGAAATATCCAGAAAATATCAGATAAAATAGTCAATTTATAATTTGAAAAATCCCACCATTTTGAAGTTATGTATTGGGCATGCTTGATAGTGATTACAATTCAAAGAACTTGAATCAAAAACCTTTTTAATTATCCAGAAAAAGTTAAAAAGCTACAAATATCAATATACTGAGTACTCTATGAAAGCTGCAAGAATTTTTTAAGTCTCTCTTTTTTTGATCATAAAGTTCTTAATTTAAAGTTTGTAACTTTTGAATGTAATATTGACTCTCCATTGTTGTCTGCCGGCAATCAGAGTGTACGACAGTGTAGCCTGGTAAAAAAAGTCCTTTTGTGGATCATAGTCCTCCCTCTCTTAACTATTATTACATCATTTGCTACTAATAGTCTTGATTTATTAGTCTATTTTTCTCTGAATTATGCTTGTATCTCATTAAGAAGCAGCTGGGAGCCTATGGTTACAGAATGGACTATTATACCAGAAGAACAAAGTTATATCTCTTGAAAATGTTTATTTTTGACTCTAGAATATCATAAATAAATGCTACAGACATTCAGACCTTACATAGTTTTAATATAGACTTTATGGCAATTTAAATCTGGCCTGTTGCCTTTAATGAAGTCTATCACCGGTATCAAAGTTACAACCCACTGCCAATTTTACTTATGCTCTTTTAGCTTCTCAGCAATTATTTCCTTTATATGAAGCTTGGACCCAGTTTTAAGCCAAGGGAAACAAGGAAAAGCCCTCATGTAAAATGAAGATTAAGGAACAATATTAGAAAAAGAAACAAGATTATTTCCATTAGCAATGTTAAAGAAGAGAGATTTATACTAGGTTTATTATAACAGCACTCTAAGCTCTTCTCATTCTATGTGCAGTTAGCTAGACGAGGAGTATATTACTCAAGCCATCAGCATTGATTAGAGCAAAAGCCCTCCTTTCCTTTCTTAAGAAATATCAAAACGTTAGTCAAAGGTGAGAATAAAGAGGATCATGACTGATTCACACAAGAAGTTAGGAAAAGATGAGGGAAGCGCTGCTCTGAAAAAATATATATTAATTGTATATAAGATAAGTGTTTCTCATGTATGTGGATTGCACTGTCTCCTACCGGAGTTTCACATCTTTTCAGTTGCTCTTTTTAATTCATGTAAATATGCTTTGTCTCTCAACTAGATTCTATGCTTTTTGAGAGATGGCAGAACCAATTATAGCTTTGAACTTAATTTCATTTTTCCCAAGATGTAGTAAAAGAGATGCCTAAGGAATATTTTTTGAATGAAAGAAATTCTTCGTATTAAGTAGTAAAGCTTTCTAAAATATCTTTGTTTCGTGTATGGGCCAAGTAAACTTCACTGAACAGGAGAAATTAGATTACATTGACTTCTACTAGTATGTTCAGTCCTTCTAAACTTTCATCACTAATTTCCTCTACCACTATTGTCAAAAATCCCATTTAAAAAACAATTATTTCAAATCATTTGCTGCAAAAGCAACATAGCTCTGAGTAAACCCAGTATTTACAATTCATCTAATTTGTTCAGGAAAAAATAGCATGTCTTTTACTTTCACTGCAAGTACATCCTTTGTATGCCCTTATAATCTCTTGTTCTAAACAAACACAGAGCTACTCAAAGAAGTGGCTGGTTTCTAAGAGCACCAGCATTTTTCGTAAGAGGTTCTATTTCTAGATTGTCAACCTCAAATGGTAGCCTACATGGCATAAATGCTGTGTCTAAATAATCAATTGTTTTATATATTGTTCACTTCATGGAAATTTGCTCTGCCAAACCTTTTAAATCTTTCTGACCTAAAAATATCATAATTCACACATCAGACAATAGCATTCACAAAGACAGTTTCCTAGCTCTCTTCCATCAGATTACAATTAATAAAAAAGAAAAAGGAAACAAAATCAGGTACCGCATCGTTAATCTTTAGCAAGACTATTTAAGATGAATGTTTCTTAATTTTTGCTGTTTCTCTTGAAACCCAATCATGGCACCATATCTGAGAGGCATTGCTTTTCTGTCTTTTCCTGCCTTATAAAATTCCTCCAAAATATCATATCATATTGTTATATATTTCCTATTACCTACACATCGATGGTCTATCAGAACTGATTTTTCGTAGCTCTGTGCTCCAGGCAATATCATGACCTCAAGTGGCACATGCAATAATGCAAAGCGCTAACCTAGGGGCCAGAACCCAGGACATTGCAAACTTGGCATCTCCAAAAGGTCCAGATGCAAATGCAATGCGTGGACATGCTCCACTTGCCCATTAGCAGGCTATCAGCATAGCTCGTGAATGACTAGCAGTGTTATTTTCCAAAACTTTCTTTATAAAAAGGCAAATTTTCTCAGACATGGCAATTAAGTGAGCCTACATTTGCACATAAACCTAATGTACTAATTGTCATGTTCATTTGGATCTCCAAATAGCATCTACACCTGTTTCTCAGTGTGTGAAACAAATTACCTTTGCTTGCAACTCATTTTAATGAATTTCATGAGAAGAAAACTCATCATTTCTTTTCTTTGGAAAGTTCTAGGTTATCAAGGCACTGACTTTCACTGAATACATCAGATGTGTTTGATTTTTAAAAAGGCCTTTAATATAATTGAAATCTCACTGCCTTCCAGTGCAGAGAGGAGGAAACAGAGGAAGAGGAGCAACAGGGAGGAGATAATATTTTATATTAACAGAGGACTCCCAAAACCACGTCAAAAAGCTCTCCGAGAAAATGGATGTGAATTTACTGCCTGAATGAATCTGACCCCATCCATCACCATCCAGTGAATGATAGATCGTTCAATACAAGATGTTTGCTTTTTCTATGTCCCCATTTTGACACTTAGAGGAGACAGAAAAACAGAAACCCTTCAAAGACTAACCTTTTACTACAGCAATTGCTTCTGAAATATATGTGAGTGACAGAAAGAAAGCTTAGAAGACTATTTTTTGACAAATGTGTGGCATTTTGTAAGGAAACTGGATCATGAGGTGTTTCATGACCTCAGATAAATTATAAATCATTGTTACTATCTATACAACACACTGATTTAAGTAACAGAAATTACATTTTAAAAGTCATTGACAAGAAGCGTCAGTTAAAAATGGCTCTAGGAGTTCCTGTTGTGGTGTGGCAGAAGTGAATCCAACTAGGAACCATGAGGGTGCAGGTTCGATCCCTGGCCTCGCTCAGTGGGTTGAGGATCCAGCGTTGCTGTGAGCTATGGTGTAGGTTGCAGATGCAGCTCGGATCCAGCGTTGCTGTGGCTCTGGTGTAGGCCGGTGGGTACACCTCTGATTAGACCCCTAGCCTGGGGACCTCCATATGCCCTAAAAAGGTAGGGCCCTAAAAAGGACAAAAGACAAAAAAAAAAAAAATGGCTCTAGACAGTTATTTTTATGATATCATTGAGATGATCAAGTAAATATCAATGCAGCTATACAAAGTCAATAGGATTGGCACACAATTTTTCCAGACACAATGGTGGTTTCAAAAATATACATATTCAGTACTATTAGAATAATCTGGCCTTTGATATTTTCACTCTGCACTTTAGTTCCTAAAATAGATGTTTCCAATGAGACTTCACTCAATAGTTGAATTTCCTTCAGATTGTTTGCCATATTTTAAGCATGTTTTTCTCTTTTTTTTTTTTTCCCATGAAGTATCTGGGGACTCCCATATGGTAGTAAAATTCAAATAGAATACCAGAACGTATTGCTTTTGCTGAAGATATAACAGGTTCTAACAGGAATGCACTGTAAAATTGTTAGTAAGAATTCAATGCTTAAAACCATTATCCTAGTTTAAATTCCCCTGATAGCAAAACCTGAGATAAGGACTGGGACGCAGGTGATTTCTTCTGGAGATAATCTCAGGAAGCAAGAGTAAAGGAGTAGGGAGAGTGAGATGGGGAAACAATAAAGATGAATTTTTCCTTATTAAGCTGGTTACCTGTGTACAGCTGAGTCTCAGTATTCTAGGGCCCTCTGAGGATCCATGTGGAACGTGCCTAGAACTATTCCTCCATCCTCCGTTGGGTAAGGGTTTACTTCAGATGGTACTATAATGCCCACAAACTCACCCAGGCCCGAGAAAATCCCCATGGCTTGAGGGAAAACTCAGAGGCAGAAAAACGGTATGTCAGGCATGCTTGAAGTGCACTGTTGGTGTGAATTGGGACTGCACATCCAGGTGCAGCTGAAATCAAAAGCGGTTAAGGGATGTGTTACAGGTTTCAAAGGGCAGCTCTTACAACTAACCATTAAATTCTTTAAATCTCCTTATATATGTATTCAAGTAGCAGTAAGGCTCTAGTAAAGGAATTTTGGATAAAAGGTGTTAGGAGCTTTGAAATCAGCCCTGTATGTGAAAGCAGTCTCTACCTGATTAGATGTTCAACACTGGTAACATCCATCCATCTTCCTAGGGGATGTTAGTATCCATCTTCCCAGGCTGTGGTCATGATTAAATGAACAAAGCTATAAGAAACATCTGACAACTCCAAGTGTTCATGAGTGATAGTTACTGGTGACTTGCCTCACCTACACTGATAACATCACCCATTTCCTATGATTTTTTAATCACTGATGCTATTATGGTGGTTTTCTGATGCCAGGAATTTTATTTTTGCTCAGCTTGCTCATTTTACATTTGTAGCTGCAGATTACCACAGTGCTGGAGAAAGTACATGTCACCACAACGTGTGTGTTTACCAAACTATCAGGTTTTTAAGTTTTAATCTAACTACTGATTACTCAGGAAAGACTGCCTTAACTCACTATGCTAGGAGTTACTCAGGAAATATTTCCTTAACTCACTGCTCTAAAAGAGCCTACCGAATTTCTCCACAAGCCTGCTTTCAAAACACTTAAGTTACTTGTTGCCAACTATATATATTCATGCTAAACTCTTAGCTCCATGATGGAGTGGAATGTTCATTTTGTTTTCTAGTGCTCTCAATTAATATTTCTTGAATTGTATTAATAATCTTAATATACTAAGGTAATTCAATAAAATTTTACTCCTCCGTGCTTTATCTGAATGCAGAATCATATGACTTCTTGGCTACTAAGAATACTTATAATATCATACATGTTGGCAATACAGTCTTTATATTTGGCAACAATACAAGCTCAGCTGCTGAAAATAAATCTTGGTACAATTTTTATTTTGACTCTAGAGCACACAATTGAAATTAAGCATGGGATGATCCCTATTATTCTTCCCTAAGCATCTGTCTACCTCACCACAGAGCTACCTGCCCCCTCCACTTTGGTAAATATAAATAAGAAAAAGTGGTAAAGGGCTCAAGAGAGGACAAGCACCAAATATAGGGGGAGAATGGATGCTGAGTGGGCATTTCTGCCCTCCATTCTTTACTGGTGATCTGTTTCCACACTCAGCAATAAACTGTAGCAGATGGGCTAAAACCTAGTTCTTTCCTGCTTAGAAGATGAAATAGGTACAAACTTAGATATGGCTTTTCTCAAGGGCCCATTTACAGAAAGGAAAATAATCCTATGTGTCAGCCTTGGATATAAATTTCTGGCAGAGCCCTGAAGCCTGACATTTGCATTAACTTTTAAATGAAAATAAAAAAGAAAATAATAATCATGTCTCCTCTCTACGTCCCTCCTCTATCATTCAAATCATATTAACTTTTGTTTATACTGTTCTCAGCTCTAATTTTTTTCTGGGTTTTCTGATTTGGTGTCCAGTCCTAACTTGGGTTCATGTCTTTATTCACTTATTGAGATTTATCATACGTTATTTTTGCTCCAGGGATTAGCATGAAACAAACTATGTTGCATACTGTAGTTTGGTTCAGTCTTCAGCCCTGGACCCTCTCCTCAATTGCACCATGGCATCTGACCCTGGTCTAGCTCCCTCCACACAAGGACTCATTTAAGCACTCACCTTGTAAATATGAGATTTATCTTCTGTGTTCACTCCTGTGTCTTGGAAATGATAATATTAGCATAAAATAAACTCTATTTTCTGTTTGTCTTTAATTGGTTTCCAATTAATTGAGAATTAATCTACACTTAGTGGTATACTATTCTGTTGGGATCAACAGCACTGTCAAACCACACAGATGACTTGCCTTATTCATCAAAAGAGGAACTGATGTGGAATTAGCGTGACTAATCTGTCAGAAATACTAACTCTCTCCCAATTATACCCATTTAATTATCTTCACTCACTGCTTCTATGGCTTAGATGAATGTTCACTACATAGAATTACAGTGGTATTGGAGGGAACCATCCTGCTGGGTGTGCAGTAAATTTTTTGCTGATTAAACTTTGAGACTGTTATTTTTGCTCCAGGGATTAGCATGAAACAAACTATGTTGCATACAATGAGTGCTCAATAAATATTTGTTGAGTCAAAGCAAGTGTTATCTAAATGTTCAGTTTTTGACAAGTCTAAAGTACAATACATGGTGGCATTATTTGGCATTTGATTTGGAGCCAGCTTCTATAGCCCACAGCCTTTTATGCAGGCTGCAAAATCACACTAGTTCTATTTTGAAACTCGGACAACCACAAAGCTGGAGATTGCTTTGAAATCATCCAGCTTTTCACACAGCTGCTGTGCCATCTTGTGCAATATTTCAGTTATGGAGAATATTCTGCTGAAAAAAGCAGCCGCTGCCAAATGATGTCATGAGAATGCAGATAGTCCCAAACAGGGTTAGCAGAAAACACATTTGTAAAGTAGTTTGTTCACATCAGAGTGCCTAAAAATACCAACTGTGTATGGCAAAGTGATTATAGTAGTTTCAGACCATTAGAATCCATAAGGGAATTACTCTGCTATAAATAAAGTAGTTTCTCAGAAAAATTCATTTTAAGATAGCATTAGAAGATCCTGTGAACTATCAGCTGATAGGTCTTGCCAAAGGAGGAAAAAAACATTGAATAAACCAATAATATGTCTTGCCAAATGGGGGGGGGGGACATTGAGTAAACCAATGTAATATGTGTCCCAGTAATAGGTATGGATGACTCTTAAGGCAGTGTGTGAAATGAAGATGGTTCTGGCTGGTACCCTGCCACATCACATGCCACAAACCCATGGAGACTGTTACCTAAAGCCAGGGATTCTTGTCTTTGACAGCTTTTCCTGAGGACCATACATCATATCAGAATCTGCTGTTCATGGAGGTACCTTCTAAAACATTTCTCAAAGTAAAGGTGCCAAAGAAAAACAAAACAAAAATAAAAAGTTTCTGTAGACAAAATCTTTTGGAGAATATGAGCTTCTGTATCCACTCCTTGGTAAATCACAGCACATATTAAAGTCTGGGAGAAATTCTGCAGTAAAGATATCATTTTAACTTCATTTCTCCTAATAGGTCCTTCTTGTTTCTGTTCATTTAACCTCATCAGTATCCCATGAACATAATTTTCTTTATACCCTCTGGAAGATACTTTTCTGGAATGTTATCCACAGATGAAGAGGATCTTCTAAACATTTCAAGTTATTCTTCCCTATTTATTGACAAGAAAAATACAAAAAGGCCTTCTAGGCCTGCAAATGCCTTGATTACATGCTTCAGGATTTACAAACAGCTGGTTTAATTGAATAATCAATTATGGGCTCTTCTCTGATTGTAACTCCATAGCCACCGAAATGCTATTTTGGACACAGAATTCCAAGGATTCTCTGATTTGGGTTTTACAATTAAAAGTTTGGCCTGCCAACTCTTTTTTATATTGAAGAGAGAACAACTCTTACTTCTGTCTGAGAATAAAATTTATTATTGGCATTTAGGCAATGTGATCATTTAGTTTCAGGATTACTTTTATGTATATATTCAAATGCTTACTATGTTAAAATTGATACACTATACACCTAGAATATAAAGATGTCACAGAACCTGACCCAAAAGAATTCAAAATAAAGAGTAAAGAAGCAAGGTAAACAACCAAAAACCTCAGGATTACAGTACTTTGGAGGTCACTGCAAAATACTATAACACGCTGATGCTGTTAATTCTGCTTTGAAGGACTTGCGAATAATCCAAGTGGTTGATAAACAAAAGACGACTGTGTATTCCCAAGGTCAAAAATTCATCACTTTTCATGAATATTACTTTTAAAATACTACTGAACACCTACTTTGTGCCACCCACCATTCTACGCATTAGGGGAACACAATGGAAAAAAGGAACAAACACATCTGCTTCACAGTGTTTGTCTTCTAGTGGTAGATACAGATTATGTGTGAGGAAACAAATATATAAACAAAAATAAATAATTAAAGGGCATAGTCATTTAGAAGATGTTAATTACTAAAAAAAAAGTGAGGCAAGAAAAGTAATCTGAAGAATCTGTGGCAACAGAGAAGAGGGAAATTATAGATCAAATGGCCAAGGAAATCCTCATCGAGGTGACTTGAGTAAAAACCTGATGGAAGTGAGAGGACAAGCCCTGGGAACATCTGGACATGATAATTCCAGACAGTGGGAGCTGTGAGGGCTAGGACCACAAGTGTGCAGGTGCCTGGTTTGTGCAAGGAAGTCAAGAAGCCAATGAGGTTGCAGCAAAGCAGAGGGAGAGAGTGAAGGGAAATGAGGTCAAGAGCCAAGGGGTCCAGGTCAAGGAGGTTTCATGGGCCATGGTGATGACTCCAGCTTTTACTTAAGTTAAATGAGGAGCCATGGGTTCATCTTACTTAAATAAGGTTCTAAGCAGAGAAGCACCATGATCTAACTTACATATAACTGAATGTTAAATATAGCACTCATCTTGGCATGTTGAGAGTAGAACAAAGGAGAGTAAAAGCAAGGTAAGAGAAATAGATTAGGATGTTATTAATATGATTCAAATGAGAGTTGCTGGAAACTCAGGTCACAAAAACAGAGTAGGAAGGGAAGGAGTCTTTGAAGTCTGAGTATATTTCAAAGGATTTACAAGTGGAGATAGAACCTGAATAAGAGATAAGTAAAAATTACTCCTCATTTTTTAATGGAGTCACCATCAACTAAATCACAGAAGACGTAGGATGAATCAGTTTTCTTAGAAGAGAAATTTTTCCTTGAAATTTTATGGCCTTTTATTTGCATGGACCCCTTCCAAGGCCTAGGAAAAGTCCTAAAAATATGTTTACATGAATCAAATCTTTCTGTAGAATTTACCAAGTTTTTGTTTGTCTGTCTGTTTTTGCCTTGCCCACGGTATATGGAAGTTCCTGGGTCAGGGATCAAACCCACAGCACAGCAGTGACAACAGTGGATCTTTAACCCACTGCATCACAAGAAAACTCCTGAAGTAAGATATTTTAACTAAAATCAGCTGACTGCAATTTCTCCTTATCTTCTTCTAATTATAATTCTCCTCCTATTTGGTGGTGCTGGAATGGCTACAGGTACTTTTAGGATCTAATTGAAGATAATTTGAAAATATGACTAGATTGAGCTTAATGCTTAATATCACTTCTGTGTATAGTTTTTATTTCTAGTCATTCTTCTGTACTCCCACAACTGATGTACTGCTTCATCTGGCATTGTGACACAAAGATGCAAGACCAGAAGTTGCAAATGAATATAGTCTCAGGTATCCTGGAATACAACTATGGTAATAGAGGAGAAACAAGGGTTGAAACATACTGAATAAGAATTTCTGTAAAAAAATTTTCTGGTAATCATGTGTATGATTTTATAGGCAGATGATACCACACTTATTACCACAAGTCAAAATAGAAGTTCTTTTCTACCCTAATTGTACCCAGTGATGCCATTTATATAATTATAACCACAAAAAGATTTCATGAGAATCATGCAATATAGAATTTATCAGAACTTCTATATCTGTACTACTATAGAAGTACCACCATAAAGAAGGACTATATCTATGTGTGAGGTCACACATTTTATCTATTCTAATGTATTGATCATATCTGATATATATATCCATTGTATCTTGTTCTCTTGAAGCTTGGTGGTTCCTAAAAATGGTTCACAAAAATACCCCCCTTGAAACTGAAATGGCCTGAAAAATATGTGCTCCGATGACAAAGTTCCTATATACATTCATCACTAAATCACTCGTTTGTATTGAATGGGCTCTTCTATTTTAGATAATATAATTCATGAAGAGAAGTGAAATCACAGTACCATATGGGAAATACATTTAAGTTTATTTCTCAGTTGACACAAAAGAGTAACACATTAACAACACACAAAAAATCTGGTAATATAGAGCTGTTATAAAGAAACAATGACAAACTAATTAATGTCCATGAACAAGTTGAATAGTATTTAAATTTGGAGATTACACAAGAAAACTGTGTGTTCCCTGAAATCTTACAGGTTGGATAAGGAAATATTTGAAAAGGATTTTAACCAAATTTTATAGTAATTCTAAAATTATACATACAATTTCCAGTAACAGGTTTTGAATTAAGAAGAAATATTCCTATCATATCAAAGTAAGAGAAATAATCATTTATGTAAGAGGAAGAACAATTTATCTTTTTTCTAATAAAATTGATATACAATTATTGGAACATGATTAGGTAATTAAAGAATAGGGGAGGGAAAGTATTATAGAGGTTTTTCAAGTAGTTTATTAATTGAAATACTATGCTAGTTTTCTGGATTTTGAAGTTTAAGGTATTTGCAAGTTTTTTTTTTTTCCCTTTTATGGCCACACTTGCAGCATAAGGAATTTCCTGGACTAGGGGTCAAATCAGAGCTGCAGATGCAGTCTAGACCACAGCCAAAACAACAGCAGATAGGAGCCACACCTGTGACCTATGCCACAGCTTTTGGAGCAACACTGGATCCTTAACACTCTGAGTAAAGCCAGGGATCAAACCTGCATCCTCGCTGAGACATTAGGTACTTAACCCGCTGAGACACAACAGGAAAGTATTTGTAGGTTTTTAAATTTATAATTTGTTAGTATTTCTTTTCTCATGCATCTGTTATGAGGAGCATGACAAAATGCATAAAATGCTTTGATTAGACTCTTTTAAGAAATATGGATGCTAATGACTGTTACTAAAGACTCAAAATAAAGAGCTTGGTAAAGAAAATCTAAATTGCTTCAGAAAACATATAAATCATCATGGATAAACTCTTAGAAGTATGGACATAAAAGGTAATGCCAGTGAGAGCTCAGAAGGAAATGAGTAATTGGAAGAAAGGTGATCCTTTGTTAAGATGGCAGTAAGCTTAGTGAAGTGTGTCCTGCAGTTGTGTGGAAAGCAAAATTCATAAGTGATGAACTTGGATATTTAGCTGAGGAAATTTTCCAAGCAATGTGTTGAAAGTACAGCAAAATTTTCATGTTTAGTTGGGATTTTTAAGCAAGTGTTGAATGATCTTCTTTATGCTTATAGTGAAATGTGATAAGAAAGGGATAAATTTAGGGGAAAGTTGTTAAATGAATAGGAACCAGGACTTGAGGATTTGCGAAATCTTTAGACTATCCAGATTGAAAAAATGCTAAAGAGTATGCTCTTAATGAAAAACCAAGAATGTGGTTCTACAACCTTTTGCCTATGCCTCAGAAAGATCAAAGGTCAGAGTATTCAGTAACATAAAGGCTCTTAAAAGAGTGTGGATAATGGATCTCATTTAAACCTAAAAGAATCTAGGAAATTTAAGGGCATTGTCCCTCAGCCAGCCAGCAAAAACTGGAATGGGATTATCTAGGGAAGATTTATGGACAAGCCTCTTGCTATCGACATGAATCTCTGTAACATACATAGGATATTCACAAGTTTTTGAGTATTTTATACCAGCAGAAATGCTACCAGCTTGGACTAAAAGGGACGAAGAATACAAAATGAAAGGCTATAGCTTTGCACCCTCCAATACTCCCCAAGTATAAATGGCAGGAAATAGGCTGATGAAAATACTCATTTGTAAACACTTGATACTTTTCATGAAAAAAGAAGAAGAATTCAGATGGGAGATGCAAGAGCCTAGAGGGTAGAGCCATGAACCACAGATTATTCCCAAATCTTGAAATCTAACGGAGTTTGCCAGGCTGAGTTTCAAAAGTTCTTGGTTCTGGTGACTACTCTCTATTTTTCTTCCATTTTTATCCATTTCTGAACCAAATGTCTATAAACATGATCCCATGCCTGCCCCGTTATGTATTGTGGGAGCAGATAATTTGTTCTTGAGTTTCACATATCCATAGATGGAGAGGTAATATGCCAAGAATAGATTATCAGAGAGTCTCATATATACCTAACTTAGATGATACAGATGATGGTATTTGGAATTTTTTACTTTATGAGATTTAGATGAGATTTTGGACTTTAGTTTGATGCTATAATGGGTTAACACTTTGAGGGCTACTGCAATGGGTTGTATGTACTTTTTTGTGTGAAGAATGTGAATCTTCTGGAGCCAGAGACAGACTGTAGTGGGTAGAATAATAATCCCTCAAAATGTTCATGTTCTAATGCCTGGAGCTTGTGAATGTTACCGTATATGGCAAAAGAGATTTTACAGATGTGATTAAGAATATGGACTTTGAGATTGAGAAATTATCCTCTATTACACACACACACACACACACAAAATCACATGAATCTTTAAAAGTGGGGAAACTTTCTTGGTCATGGTCAAAGAAAGATGTCTTGATGGGAGACGATTCCAAGGCACATGACAGGGACTTGACTTGCCATTAGTGGCTTTGAATATGAATGAAGGTGGACATTAGCCCAAGAATTCTGTAGCCTGTAGAAGCTAAGAATGACCCCTACTTTAGAGCCAGTAAGAAAACCTTCCTAAAACCACAAGGGACCAAGTTCTCCAACCAATTTAAATGAGTAAGTAAATAGATCTTGCCTCAGAGCTGAGAGAAAGAAGAGCCCTACTGACATCTTTATTTTAGTACAATGACACTAGGATCTAACTTCTAACCTACAGAATTATAAAATAAAAATTTGCACTGGCTACGTCATTAAGTTTTTAATGATTTATTGTGGCATTAACAGAAAACTAATACAGATGTTATTGAAACTGTGAGCTTGTTATTTATAAAATAGCATGAAATTCAGTATGGCTATAGCACAGAGTATCTAAGTAGGAAAATCTCTCAAGGTGATGAAGCTACCAAGAAGGATGAGGCCAGATTTTGCAAAGCTTTTCATTTAATGAAATTCCTGGTTATAGTAAATGGAGACCAACTATAGCTACATTAGGTAAAAAACATTTTGGAAAATGGCCAGAAACTATAGCAATTCTAAAAGACTGAAATCAAGAATTACTTATCCAGAACAATGCTTCACCACCACTTTGCCCACTACTGCTGAGTCCACAAATGGGTGGATTTTAACAATCATTTTGATTTTGCCCCAGTTGCTGCAGATTCAATTCCAGACATAGATGTTCTGAAAATCAAGCTGATACTAAGTATCTACACTCTTTCTACCAGAAAGTTGATGGAGAAAGCATCAGTCCCTCTGATATCTACAATGAAAGACAGGAAAGTCCCTACTGCAAACATTATGCTTAAGGGATAAAAGGAAAACAGGAAGGGGAAATTGTCCCTGAAAATTACAAATGTATTGAGCTTCAAATAAAAGAGAGGCTATTAATAGACGTAAGAATAAAAGATCAGGGCTAACATACCAGATAGGTAAGATAATTTAGGAATGTATAATAACAGTAAATTATGTACAGTTGCCACTGTGTTCTGATTAATAGAAGAAATCACAGAAAGAAGAGAGATGTATAATAAAGGGGGAAAACCTGTCAATCACGAACAAAAATTAATAAATTATTTTCTGCCTGGAAAAACCTGTGAATTCTCAGAACCATGTAATCTACAAACTTTCAGAGTGAATGGGGCAGGTGCATATCTAGCTGAACACGACCAATGACTCAGCAAAAGAATACAAGGGTGTAGGAAAGAGACACCCACACGTGCCTCGCAATGGATGCAAAAACAAGCACCACTAGGCAGGTTGAGTAGTCTGGAAATCTAGATACAAATAAATATCTATATCCTTTGTTGGGAAAGGGGGAGGTTTCTTTAGCTAGTGACATTCAAAATCTATAATTTAGTGGGTATGTACTGCATCCAGGCAAACTATCAATTGCTTAACCTAACATTATGCTCATAAGAGCTCTAGGAGATAAGTATTATAATACTGCTTTTATAAATAGAGATTCTGGGAGTTCCCATCATGGCACAGAAGAAACGAATCCAACTAGGAACCATGAGGTTGTGGGTTTGATCCCTGGCCTTGCTCAGTGGGTTAAGGATCTAGTGCTGCCATTGGCTGTGGTGCAGGTCGTAGATGCAGCTTAGACCTGGTGTTGCTGTGGCTCTGGCGTAGTCCAGTGGCAACACCTCCAATTAGACCCCTAGCCTGGGAACCTCCATATGTCACAGGTGCGACTTTAAAAAGGACAAAAGACAATAAATAAATAAATAAATAAATAAATAAATAAATAAATGAGATTCTGAATTACGGAAAGATTTGAAATTTACTGAGTTCATAAAGATAGTAAAGGATAGGCCAAGACTTAAATCCAGTCTCGTTTGACTCAAAATTCTGTACTTTTTCTATTGAGTTTCTATGCCAAATTTATTAATTAGATTTTTATCAGTGCAACTATGTGATAAGATTTATGCCTATCAGTGTTTCACTTCAAATATTAATGCTGGCTGTAAAATGGATATATGCCAATAACTAAAATGAACCAGAATAAACTGTTAGACTTAAGGTCTAGACATAAGTGTGAATATGTGCTATTTTAAGGAATTTCTTCACTGAAAATTTTTATACTGATCCTTCCCTGGGAAAATTAGAACAGCAGTTGTTAAACTCTAATAGTACAGCTATCACCAGGTATGCTTAGAAAAATACAGCATTTCTGTGTATTCCAGGAATTCTTTCCTCCTAGATAATATTTTAACAGAAACTTATACACAATTCTGACACTATAATCATCCAAACATTGGAAAAGAAAGGAAAGTGTATATGGAAACTAGAATACACTGATTGCATTACTGATGCTATCTGGAAGTAAAAGAATATTTTAAATTATATGCTATAGGAGAGGGAATAGAGGAATTAGAACTCCCCAGTTAATTAATATTAACATTGGTTATAGTAAGAAAGAAATAAACATTAACCAAAATATGCATCATTCCCTCTCTCTCTCTCTCTCCTCCACCTCTGCTGAGAAAAGAGAACACTAGAAAAATTATGGAAAGCAACACTTCCATAATTCTACAAATTAAAAGAAAGACTGCAGGAATTCAAGGACTATTGATTCAAAAAAAATGACTGAATCTCAGCAAGAACAATAAGCTTTGTGATATATGACTCAGGATAACCAAGGGGTCCTCCATGAAATAAAAAAATTGAAAACTTGAACAACACTATAAGCCAACTAGAAAAGACATCTATAAATCATTCTACTCAAGAGCATTGGAATATATATTTCTTTCACAGGAACATGAAACATTCTGTAGGATACACCATATGCTAGTCAATAAATTTTCAAGGATTAAAATCATACAAAATATCTTTTCTGACCACAATATAATTAAATTAGAAATTAATAACAGAAGGAAACTAACTCACAAATACTTGGAAATTAACATACTTCTAGGTGACCAATTGGTCAAAGAAAAATTTACAAGCAAAATTAAAAAAACTATTTGAGATGGGTAAAAACAAAAACATGACACATTAAATTTATTCAGCTAAAGAATTTCTCAGGGAAATTATAGCTGCAAATCTCTATTAAAAACCAAGTTCAAATCATTAATCTAAAATTCCATCTTAAGAAATAAAAAATAAGAACAAACTAAACTCATACAAAACAACATTAAAGAAATAATAAAGATTACAGTGTAAATACAGAAAATAGAGATAGGAAAAAAGTACTGAAAATCAATGAAGTTTTTTTTTTAAAAAAATCATCAAAATTAATGAGGTTTTAGCTTGACTTACCAAAAAAAAAAAAATTAAGAAAAAGAGAGAGAGAGACTCAAATTATTAAATCAGGAATAAAAGAGGAGAAATCATCACTGTTCTTAAAGGTATAAAAACAATTATAAATGAATAATATGAATAACTATTTGCCAACAAGTTAGATGATCTAGACCGGACGTACAAGTTTCTAGAAAGACAAAAACTATCCAAACTAACTCAGAAATATAAAATCTAAATAAACCTTATTAAGAAATTCAATAATTTTAAAATGTGGAACACAGAATAATGCCCCCCCCCCCAAAAAAAATGTCCATGTCTTAAACCCTGGAGTCCATGACTATGTTGCCTTACATGGAAAGATACTTTGCATATGTAATTAAGAAATTAGAGATAGGGAGATTGCCCCTTAACTAGGGGGTCCAACTTAGTTACACAAGTTCCCCAACTATTAATGAAAATGATAATTTTTTAAATGCATGATATGAGGATAACTAAAAAGAAAAATACTGGATCCATTTCTCATATCATATCTCAGGATAAATCCAAAATGAATCAGATGTTAAATCTTAAAATAAATAACCATAAAAATACTAAAAGAATACATGGATGAATTTCTCTACAAACTTAAATATGGAAAATATCTTAATTGTGTTTTAATATCTAGAAGAAATGAGGAAATTAAAGGTTAAATCTAATTAAATAAAACTTTAAGTTGTTTTGCTTGGCAAAGAAATAAGCATTTTTATTATATATATGTAGTTATTTGTGCATATATATGTAGTTATTTGTGCATGTAGTTATTTGTACACACACATACATGTATATATATGAACAAATGACAAATTGGTGAAAAACATTGCACCTTGACATCACAGAAGAAAGATGAATGCTTCTATTACATACAAAAATTTTTAAAATAGGAAAGAATAACCTGGTATAAAAATGTCCTGAAATTATACAAATACAGTTCTCAGTAAAATGTCAATAGCCCTTAAACATATTAAAGGATGACAAGCCTTTCTATCAGAGAAATGCACAAACATAAAATGAGATATAAATTCAAATCTATATGTTTTTTCTTTTTTCCACTTTTTAAAGTTTTATTGAAGTACAGTTGACTTATAATGTGATAATTTCTGCTATATAACAAAGTGATTCGGTTATATATACACACATCCATTCTTTTCTGGATTATTTTCCTGTATACATTATCACAGAATATTGGGTAAATTTCCCTGTGTTATACAGCAGGTCCCCACTGGCCAGTCATTCCATATACCACAGTTTGCATACGCCAATCCCAAACCCCCAATCCAACCCTACCCCTGTCCTACCCACTTCGGTAACCATAAGTTTGTTTTCAAGTCTGTGAGTTTGTTTCTGTTGTGCAAATAAATGCCTTTGTATCCTTTTTTTAGATTTCATATATAAGGGATATCATACGATGTCTATCTTTCACTGTCTAACTTCAGTTATTATGACAATTCTAAGTTTTTGCAGTTGCTATGCATAGAAAATTCTAAAGACACTACCAGAAAACTTGTTAGAGTTCATTGAAGAATTTGGTAAAGTTGCAGGATACAGAAATTAATACATAGAAATCTACTGCATTTATAATATATACACACACAGAAAGAGAAATTAGGGAAACGATTCCATTTACCATAGAATCCAAAAGAATAAAATACCTAGGAATAAACCTACCTAGAAAGACAAAAGACCTGTACTCTGAAAACTGTAAGATGTTGATTAAGGAAATCAAAGATGACACAAACAGTTGGAAAGACATATCATGCTCTTGGATGTGAAGAATCAATATCGTCAAAATGGCTATACTACCCAAGGCAATCTACAGATTCAATGCATTTCCTATCAAATTACCAATGGCATTTTTCAAAAAAACTAGAACAAAAAAATTTAAGCTTGTATGGAAACAAAAAAGACCCTGAAATAGCCAAAGCAATCCTGAAAAAGAGAAATGGAAGTGGGGGAATTAGGCTCCCTGACTTCAGAAAATACTACAAAACTACAGTAACCAAAAAGGTATGGTACTTGCACAGAAACAGAAATATTGATCAGTGGAACAAGATAGAAAGCCCAGAAATAAACCCACACACTTCTGGTCAACTAATCTACGACAAAGGAGGCAAGAATGTACAATGGAGAAAAGCCCAAAATTGGATAGCTACATGTAAAAGAATGAAATTAGAACACTCTCTAATACCATATGCAAAAAATAAGCTCAAAATGGATTAAAGACCTAAATATAAGAGTGAATACTATAAAACTCTCAGAGGAAACATAGAACACTTTCTGACATAAACTGCAGCAATATATTTCAGATCCACCTTCTAGAGTAATGAAAATAAAAATTTTTTAAATGGGACCTAATTAAGCTTTTGCACAGCAAAGGAAACTAGGGGGAAAAAATGAAAAAAAAAAGACAACCCACAGAATGGGAGAATATATTTTTAAATGAAGCAACTGACAAGGGATTAATCTTTAAAATATACAAACACCTCCCGCACCTCAATATCCAGAAAAATAAACAAAAGATATAAACAGACATTTCTCCAAAAAACACATGCAAATATGCTCAATGTTGCTAATTATTAGAGAAATGCAAATCAAATCTACTATGAGGTATCACCTAACACCAGTCAAAATGGCCATCATCAAAAAGTCTACAAACAATAAATGCTGGAGAGGGTGTGAGGGAAAGGGAACCCTCTTACATTGTTGATGGGAATATAAATTTGTACAAACACTATAGAAAAGAGTATGAAGGGTCCTCAAAAAACTAAAAATAGAACTACCATATGATCAAGCAATCCCACTCCTGGGCATCTATCTGGAGAAAACCATAACTCAAAAAGATACATGTACCCCAATGTTCATTGCAGCGCTATTTGCAATAGCCAAGACATGGAAGCAACCTAAATGTCCATCCACAGAGGAATGGATAAAGAAGATATGGTACATATATACAATGGAATACTACTCACAGCCATAAAAAAAGAATGAAATAATGCCATTTGCAGCAACATGGATGGCTCTCATCTATATCTTATCAGACATTAAAACATCCAAAAATTTGACAATATTCTCTATTGGTGTGGCTGAGGAGAAACAGGCACTCTCAAAGATTGCTGGTAAGAATCTAAAATTGCGTAAACTTTATTAAAGAATTTTATAAATATCTAGAATTATGTATACATTTACCTTTCCTAGCATTTACATTTCTAGGATTCTTCCCAAATGAGAAGATACAAAATGACAAAAGATATACTTAATGCATAGGTCTAGTCATCATATTATTTAATACTATTCAAAAGTTGTTTATTTTTTATTGAGGTATAGTTGATTTACAACATTGTGTTAGTTTCAAGTGAATAGCAAAGTCACACAGATATATATATATAGATATATAGATATATAGATATAGAGAGAGATTATTTTCTATAGTTCCTTATACTCTAGAGTAAATCCTTATTGCTCATCTATTTTACGTATAGTAGTTTGTATCTGTCAATCCCATACTTCTAATCTAACTCTCCCTCAACTTTCTTCCTCCTTTGGTGACAAGTTTGTTTTCTATGTCTGTGATCCTGCTTCTCCTTTGTAAAGAAATTTGCATTTTTCTTAGATTCCACATATAAGTGATATATTCCTCCATATATTTGTCTTTGTCTGACTCAGTATGATATTCTGTGTCCATCCATGTTGCTGCAAATAGCAATATTTCATTTGTTTTTTTATGGTTGTTTTATATATACACACACCACATAGTCTTAAACCAGTCATCTGTTTATGGTGCTTGGGTTGCTTCCATGGGGTGGCTATTGGAAATAGTGCTGCTATGAATATCAGGGTGCATGTATCTTTTTGAATTATAATTTTCATTTTTTTTCTGCATATATGCCCAGGAGTGAGATTGCTGGATCATATGGCAAGCCTATTTTTATTTTTTTTTAAGCTACCTCCAAACTGTTTCCCATAGTGGCTGCACCAATTTACATTCCCATCAAGAGTGTAGGAGGGTTCCCTTTTCTCTGCATCCTCTCCAGCATTTACTGTTTACAGACGTTTTGATGATGGCTATTCTGAGTGTGAAATGCTATTTCATTGTAGTTTTTGTGTTTCTCTAATAATTAGGGTTGTTGAGCATCTTTTCATGTGCTTACTGGTCATCTATCTTCTTTGGAAAATGACTATTTAGGTCTTCTGCCCATTTTTAAAAATTGGTTGAATGTTTGGATATTGAGTTGTATGAACTGTTTGTATAGTTTGGATATTAACCCCCTTGTTTGTCACATCATTTGCAAGTTTTTTTCCCATTCCATAGGTTGTTTTTTTGTTGTTGTTGGTTGATAGTTTTCTTTGCTATGCAAAAGCTTTTAGGTTTAATTAAGTCCCATTTGTTTATTTTTGCTTTTATTTCTTTTCCCTTGGGAAAATGAGCTAAGAAAATATTGCTACTATTTACATCCAAGAATATTTTGCCTCTGTTCTCTTCTAGGAGTTTTATGCTGTCGTGTCTTAAATGTAGGTCTTTTAACTATTTTGAGAGTATTTTTGTATATGGTATGAGGGAGTGTTCTAATTTCATTGATTTACTTGTAGCTGTCCAGCTTTCCCAACACTATTTGCTAAAGAGACAGTTTTACTTATTATGTATTCTTGCCTCCTTTGTCATAAATTAATTGCCTGTAGGTGTGTAGGTTACGTTGTAAGTGGCTTACTGAGTTTTTCTGGCTTCTACATTGATCTCCAAACTTGCTCAAAATGCTACTATCTCTTTTCTTTCTTTACTTGTCTACCTTGCTTTCTGTTTTTTCAAATTGGCTTGTTCCTAGAGTCATAAATTTGTGTATTTTCAGTTACTTCACTAAATCTTTGTTTATTCTTCAGTTTTTCTCCTACTTCTCCAAAGTATTGCTTCTACAATTTTGTTTTGACTACATAATTTGTCTACTATTCTCATTTTCATTTTTCAAATATTGTTTCACAAGCCTACTAGGATCAAAACCTGCTTCTCCTCCATGAAAATGAGTAAGTTGACCTTTTTGATGTAGTATTTTCCTAGAAGAGAATCACTTATAGGTAACCTATGAAAACGAAGACTTTTCTATCCCTGAGCACACACAGGAAGATGCCTTCCTACTAGAAACCATTTACTATGAACTTCCAATCAACATTTCTTTCCACCCTTACTACCTTTTATTTTAATTAATATAACATACTCTCCTTTTTCTATGTTAAATAGAATCAAAGGCAAACTCAACCTTTGAGATATGAAACTCTTTCCAGCATGGTTGGGAATCAAATTTATTTTTGTAACATTTAATTTTTAATTTAATTTTTAATACTGACAACTTACAGATGTCTCTGCTTCATGGTTTATTAATAAAAATTATATTTAAACATTTATGGTTGTTTTCAAATTTGGGAACTATATCTCAAGTTTCTTTCATGTATAAATTTTACAGCTTTATAGTATTTCAAAGTTTTGTACAGTGGCGAATCTGAAATATTCTTTGAATTAACAAAATTCATTAGCCAGGGTACCAATAACTGGAAATGTTCCATAAATTAGCTTTGCCACCGTACACCTCAAACATAGTTTATTTTCTACTGTTTATATACTTCCACTGCCCAAGGCTATAGAATATGCTTATATTGCAATGAGATTTCTGGCCCTGAACTTTAGGCTTGCAAATCAGGCAAATCAGCATAGGCAGGCAAATCAGCACAGGAAGTGTGGGAGTGATTGTGGACACCATTCCTACACTAGGATAATAAGCAATAACTTAACTATAAATGAAAATTACCATAAACCATAAATATATCCCACTAAACTCATCTTCCCCTTGGCTGAAACCCAAACGTCCCATTCAAATACCTCCTGAGTAAAGAAAAACTGTAATGCACAGAAAGTCAGTGTGATAAAAGATGGTGGGTCTTAACTAATTGCATTTAAAATAATTTCTGGAAATTTATAAAACTGTTCAAGTAAGTGAATATATTACTAGCACCTCTCCCAGGGGAAGCAAAGGAATCTGAAGTTTAAGCTATTTATTAATTTCACAATAAATCTGCCTATGAATAGAAACATAGTTTTAGAAACATAGTTTAGGAATCAGAACTTTTTTATCAACTTTATGCTCATGAGATTTCTTCAGAAGATAATGGAATATTATGCAATGAGATAATTCAATGTCGATTAAGATTTTGTATAAGGCCATCAGATGGGTTGGGAACAGGGCCAGGGTGAAGGAGTAGTACTGATGAGAAATCTAGCTAACAGAGAAGATAAATAAATCCAGTGTGGTAATTCCAATAATCAAAAACTTATAATAGCTCATACTTGGTCATTTGTTCAGAATTTAACCTAAGAAAGGCCTTTTTACTTTCTTACACTTTAAATTGGGTAGCGGCAACAACTGCCCAATTTATGTGTATTTGTGATTCTCAAAGTATTTATTGGTTCATTCCACTGTAAATTGTGACATTATTAAAAAGGTGTGTTCTAGGCCTTAAGATTTTCAAAAATCCATTACAATAGGCCTCTTTTGAAACATATTTTCTAGTGTTATAAAGAATCTGTTGTGCGAAATTTCTTAAAATGTGTCTGTGAAATATGGATAATTTATAGTTCTCTCTTCTGCAGTCTAATGAAGTAATCAAGAGGACTGAGAATCATTTTTTTTAAATACTCAAAGTATAAATTGTCCTCAATTAAGCCACTCAATAAATGAATATCTTAAGCTTCTAATATTACATTTTCTGAATAAAAGCTCTGGGCAGGATACAATAAAATATTACAAAATTGAATTAATACATATATAGGAAAAGAGGGAGAGGTCTCATTTTATGGGGTAAAACATTGTTGCAGAGCTCACTGTTAAATTTTAAGTCTAAAGCTTCAACAACATGGTCATTTAAGGCACCTACAGAGTTAAAAAAACAATCCAGTGTACCAAATCCATTAACACAATAGTTTTCTATTGGTTCCATAGATATGAAAATTTCCTATTCACACTGGCCTTTATGGCATGCCTTTTTATGAACACAATTCTTTCACAGTCCTTTTTTGTTTGATTTTGGTCAGGAGACCAATTACAAGTGGCTCTTTATTCCCAGAAACAACTCCATCCTTAATTCAAATGGAGAGCTCATGTTCCCAAGTACTTAGAGCAAAATTATTAGAGATACAGAAGTTTGTAGCTTCAACTTCTGGCTGTGAGACCTCAGAAAACATTTTACCAGGTTGTGCTTCAATCACTACAGCCTTTAAAATCAAAATGTGGGAGTTCCTGTGGGGCTTACTAGTAGGAAATCTGACTGGAGTCTGTGAGGATGTGGGTTGGGCCCCTGCCTTGCTCAGTGGGTTAAGGATCCAGTGTTGCTTGGATTGCAGATGTGGCTTAGATTTAACCCCTAGCCTGGGAACTTCTAAATGCTGCAGGTATGGCTCTAAAAAGCAAAAAAGCAAAATAAATAAATAAAAACAAAAATGCGATTGTTGAAAGAGAAAAAAAAAAAAAAAAAACCTACATTATATTCAGCTGCCATAGCTGAATTCAGAAAATCAGAAAATGCCATTAAGTGCAAATATTCTATATCTACACTATATTTACATACTCCCTTACAGACTACAAAATTGCCTACATAAAGAGTCTATACTCACTTGATTGTTAACTGTCCTCCTTGTGTCTGACCTCTTATGATAATAACTTTGCTAAAACTTAGTAAATTCCCACAATTTTTCCCATCCATACTTCTAGACTCATCTTTTGCTCCCCTTCTTGAACAGTAAGTATAATTTAGGGAATAAATGCCTATCCATAATGTTAATATGCATATTCATAAGGTATTCCTTGCCTTATGAATAGATTTTATATTTGATTCTATGCTAATATGCAGGTAGTTTATCTTCTTTCTCACTATGTGAAGCCAAAAATCACTGTCTTAACCTGTATCAGTGGTTACATGTTAAAATTTAACTTAGCTCACAGAGCTTAAAGAAAGCATAGATACCCCATCACCAACTTTACCCTCTGCCTTAGACAATTTCAACAAATTATAAAAGAATAAAAAGGGATGACTGTGAATTCTCAAATCAATGGTTTAAAGGCAGCCAATAAAATCTATTAAAATGCATCAGGAATCTGTGTCACAGAACTGCAGAATGGAAATCACAAATAAACATACTCTTGTCTTTGTTATAATCCAGTTTACAGGCTTCCAACATCGTATATTTGGAATCACTAGAGTACTCTTGTCAGAGAAGTGCTAGGATTTTCCTATTCCCTCCCACCCACCCCCCCACCACTCTTGTCAAAGTGCCATTCTCATTCCACTAAATCCATGTGAACATCAATTCAGTCTTTCAATCTGGTGAGACTCTCCTGGCTGACATCTTTTATGAGATTCTCAGAAAAGAAAAACATGATACTCCCTCCCAAAAGTTAACCAATTCAGGAATTTCATTATATTACCATTTGAAAAAAGTGCAGAAAAACTGTTTATGCCTTGGAGACAAGAATGATATCTTATATCTCTTTGATGTCCTCACAGAATCTAACACTGTGCCAGCATGCAATGTTCACTCAAAAATACAAATGGCATACAAACTACTCAATAGCATAATCTAAAGTATGTGGCATTTTGCTAGTGCTATGGTCTGTAAAGCCTCCTGTGTTGTGGTGGCCAGAGGCCATCACTGCCAGAGAGGGGAAAAATCAGTTCAAAAATGAAAAGATTTGCATTTCAAATTTCATGTCAGGAATGCACATTTAAGATAAATGATAAATGGATTCAAAATTTTTCTTTAACGAATTAAAAAATATTCATTCCTTTCCACATAGACATACACACACCCACACAACATAGACTGACAAGATGTAAGCAGACAGCTCTAGTAGGAAGTAAAACAAATCATCTCCCATTATAGAACATCCCCAATAATTTCTATTTTGAG
The DNA here is from genome assembly GCF_054392235.1 of Sus scrofa. Lineage (NCBI taxonomy): Eukaryota > Metazoa > Chordata > Mammalia > Artiodactyla > Suidae > Sus > Sus scrofa. The sequence continues at coordinate 181,263,302 of NC_139383.1, read as the reverse complement.
AGACTTTATATAAAAGCTAGATGTCTAGTACAAGTTCATCTTGTCTGTAAGGATTCTGTCACATATTTTATTTTTACAGTGCTGTAGAATGTCTACTCAATGTATTATTGTATTAGGATGTCAGTCACAAAAAAAGGAAGATAATTTAATAGTGTACGAGAAACTGTGGCATGTTGAAAGTCAATAATTTTGTTTTTCTCAAGGATTTGGCACTGAAAAACTTTCCCACTGTAGAAAAAAATTTTTTACTGGCTTTAAACATTTAAGTTGAAATGATCACCCGCTGACCTTACTACACAACAATTTTCTACCTGTATACTCTTGCACACTCACTCCTGCCATTACCTCTCTTTTTATCTGCACAGTTTACCAATATAAAGAAATTTCCTAATTTGAGTGCAACAATAGTAATCACTGTCGCAGTTATTATTTCCTTATATGACACTTCATATTGTTCCAGTGAAATTATCTTATTGAAGATAGGTTGAACGCTCACAACTACTTCATTAATAAATACTATAAATAAATACTATGAATACTATACTGTGCGGCTTTGGTGAGATTTGGTTTCCTAATACCATTCTGGTCATAGGCAGCTGTTGCCCTTAGCTCACTCAACACTTAATGCCCTTGCCTTTGTCTTGTAATTCTAGTACATAAAATGCAATTATAGATAAAATCCCTCTTGAGACTAGGTTTTCATTGTCTCTCCAAAGTACATTTTCTTCATGCATTAAATCATATCCCAGGACATCCCACAACACTAGCTGCCACTTGGATTCTTGTTCCCTCTGTGTCAAAGTGGTTAATTTATATTCTTACCTTAATACTTCTGAATTCTAGTCAATGTCCCTGATGTATTTGTAGTTGTTGCTATCACGTTAAAAAAAAAAAATAGGGCACTTGGTATGTTAAGAGGAAATCAATAAACATAATTTACTTAAAATAAAAATTTGAATAAAATACGTTATTTGGAAACTGAATAAATCACAGGTAATTTTGGAATCCTAAAGTTTCACATTTAAAAATAATTTCTTGCTTCTCTCTGTATATTGCTGCTATCAATTCTGTGGCTTTTGGCTATAATGCTGTGTTGATTTTCATCTAATCCCTAGAACAACTATTTTATCTTTCTTGTTACGAGCCATCTGGCCTTTGAATTTTTAGTTAGCACTGCATATTATGAGCCTCACTCAATATTCCCAGATGACACTTTACTTTGTTTTTAGTGCATTTGTTTTTCCCCTCAGTAAAATCTATTTTAACAGGAACAGGTGGATCAAAAAATGTGATCTTTACCTTTTGTATTAAATTATATTTAAATCTGCAGGTGAAAGAGCTACGCTATAAATTTCAAAAATCTAGTTAGCTTTACTTTCTAAATGTTATGACATTTTTAAAAGCTTTGAAACTCTTTCCCTTTCTTCTCTTTTCCTTTCTCCTTCCCTTCTTTTCTCCTCCTCCTTCCTTCTTCCTGCCAATAAATATTTATTGAACAGTTATTTTGTACCAATAACATAGTAAATACCAATGTCATGGCTAGAATTAAGGCAAGCACCCTCACTGGCCTTACAAATTATTGAAATGTGTTGACATAATTTTAAGTCTTAAAATTTTGGTCTAATTTTGGAATGCTTTTTATAATGTCTTATAAACTCATTAGCTTAAACTAAAGCTAAATGTATGATAATAGATTAAAATCCCAATCAGATCATGTTGGAATCCTACTTTTTTTTTTTTTTTTAAGATGTGGGCTGTTCTTTATTTTTTTCCTGTAATCTCTGTCTCTGCCAGTCATTCTGAGTTGGCTGCCATTTCCCTTCAGTCTCTGCCATCTTTTTGGTCCAGCAGGGTTTCTGATCCAATTTTTCTTCAGTTTTATTGAGAAATAATTGACATACATCACAGAGATATCTAGGGCATACAGCATGATGATTTGATGTGCATATTTTGTGAAATGATTACAATAGGTTCAGGTAATAATCTTCTCAGACAGATACAAGAAAAAGAAAATGCATAGAGAAAAGAATTTTTTCCTTGTGACAAGAACTTCCAGGATTTACTCTCTTAACAATGTTCATATCTATCATATAACAGAGTCATCTATAAATATGATGTTGTACGTTTACATCCCTTATGTTTATCTTATAACTGGAAGTTTGTACTTTTTGATCAACTTCTTCCAATTGTCCCTCCCCAACTCTCTGGCTCTGGTAACCACAAGTCTGATTTGTATGTTTTTTGTTTGTTTTGCTATGAGATTTTTGTTGTTTTTGTTTTGACGGAATTTTACTTCTTATATACTTGATATTTCAGATATACATTATTTAGGGGGTAAATCACATACACTGATGGGCTTATACTTCTGATATTTAAAGGTGGATAGCTATCTAGTCACTTATGATGGAGCATGATAATGTGAGAAAAAAGAATATATACATGTATTGTGACTGGGTCACCTTGCTGTATAGTAGAAAGTTGACAGAACACTGTAAAGCAGCTATAATGGAAAAAATAAAAATCATCATATGGCAAAAAAAAAAAAAAGTGGAGTTCTGAGTAATTATGGCGAGAATAGATCTGGGGAAATAAAACCCCAAAATACAGTTGTTGCCTCTTCTTTCCTAAAAAAGAAATTCATCTGGCACTAAAGACTCCTGAGATTCAGGGTCAGCACAGACAATGGTTTACAAGGTAATGGATTGTGTAAGGCTGACTCTCCACCTGCAGAATGAGAGACATACTTTTTTACACAAAAATGATACCTGATGGCCCAGCCTTGCTCCTGAGAGTCTATAATTTCCAAGAAGGGGATCCTTTTATTTATTTGCCCACAGGTGACCTCCAGACTAATGATGTCCATGATTATATCATTGAAAGCATCCTTCAACCTGCAAATCATCCTTAACTGCCATTTTTTGGTTTTCTCCGCAACAGTAAAAATGGAATCACTGTGTGTTTTCTTTCTGCAAAGCCTGGAAGCCAGTAGAATGGCATCAGCTCAAAATATTGTGGATTGTTTTGGCATCCCAAGCAGCCAGTTATTAACTGGAGTTCCACAGGACTAGCCAGGGTTGTAAGTAGCTGACTCTGGCATCTGTGTAATGAATGAAATCTTGGGGTAAGACCCCTCTTCTAGTTTCTTGGTAGTTTAAGAATCTCAGATTGAGATGAGACCATGGCTCTCCATTCCTCAGTGAGTGGCTGGAATATTTTGGACCTACGTGAACCACTATGAGATTTGTGCATATTTCTGACTGTAAACCCATTTTTTAATTTTTTTTATTGGCCTGAAGGAAATGAAAGTTCCCAGGCTAGGTGTCAAATGGGAGCTGTAGCTTCAGGCATACGCCACAGCCACAACAATATGGGATCTTGTTGCAATGCCAGATCCTTAACCTACTGAGCGAGACCATGGATCGAACCCATATCCTTATGGATACTAGTTAGGTTCTTAACCCACTGAGCCACAACAGGAACTCCAACCCAGTTTTGAATTGATATTCAACACCCAAGAAGTAAAGATGTACAATGAAAAACATCTTTAATTGGTTCAAAGCCACAAAGTTCCAATACCTGTGAAGAAAGAATATTTGTAGATGCTTTTTTGGTCTTTCATTTGTTCGTGATTGCCCTTCCTAATCAAAAGTAGCAAGGTAAGAGCCTTTCTTTTGTGCTATTTGAAATACAGTACTAATCCTTGGAGGCAAGCAGAAGGAAATTATCCTTTTCACTAGCAGTAGCTATTTAAATTTCAAAGATTATATTAAAAGATGCATCCTTATTCTGTTTACAGCATTCTAATCCTTTCCAGTAGCAGCTTGGTTATCATGTCACTTTTTTTTTTTAAGTAGAGATGTAGACTCAGGATCCTCAGTTTATAGGAGGGAGAAAACACTGACTGCTGTTAGGACATGTCTGGAAATAGAGCAGGAGATGAATGGGTGAGTCAAGTCACCATATGCCCGGCCAATCCTAGCACATTAGAAAATGTTTATCTGATTTAAATGGGAAATGTTTTGCCTAAGAATGCTAAGAAATGAAAATATAAATTAAATCATATATTGCTGATGAGCTACAGCCAAAGTGCTTTACAATAATGGCATAAAAACATTATTTTGGGAAAAGCAAATGAATTCGTGATTACTTCAGAAAATTTCCTCTTATATCAAGGCCTTGCTGAAAAACTCACACAGTCATATATATATATAAAACTTCCTATTATGACTATATACACACACATATATCTATACATATGGCATATACATATATATACATATACATGTGTGTATATATGTGTACATATATATTTATATATATGTGATTACTAGTAAATACAAATATACTTCATTACTAAAGTATGAACTCCTCAGAAGAAACAGACAATATGTTTGGGAAAGCCATGGTAAAATGAAGAGCACCTTCTGCAATATTCTGCATTTGTAGTTGAAATCATATTCTCTTAAGATAAACATATATAAAGGATGATTTTTTTGTCATCTGGAAAACTCTGTAGATCTTCTCTTAAATGTAAATTTTATGAGGAAAATAATATTTAAAGTTTTAAAAATATTTTTTGTTTCACTCTATGGGATTCTGTGGGAATAATTACATAGCCATATGGTTATGGCTTAAGAAATTTCATTTTGTGTATAATGTCTGAGATTCTGAGATTCTAGGTTTAGTCTTGGTTTGACTTCAGTTATTACATTACTCAAATTTTTACATAACAATGTATTGAGCACTTACTATGCTGGGGTTGTGCTAAGGAACTGATAATACTTATTTCACCCTCAGAACAATCCTGTCAGGTACTATGACTATCCTTACTTGACAGATGATAAAATAGTCTTAAAAAATTATGTAATCAGCCCAAAGCAATATAGCTGTCTAACACTTTATTAACTTCTAATCCCATGCTATTGAACATTACTGTATATACATTCTTTATAATTTTCCTTCATTCTCAGAATTTTCTGGTAATAAGTATACAAATGTCACTGAGGTTTTATTTACACGAGAGACAGCTGGGTCCACAACAAAGCCTACTCTCATGACTGATGGCTGGTGTGTAAAAGAGAAGTAAAATGACTTACCACACCTTCTTTGTTTATTTAGGAATGAGAAGTACAGGACTTACATGAGTTTGTTCCATGGAGAATTGGGAGCAAACATCTCAGAAATGTATTTGTCTAATAATCCGTACTGTCACATGTACTGTCACAGCTGTGTAGCCACGATGGCCATCAGTGAGGAAAGGAGGATGGAAATGCAGGGATCCATTGAGATCATATCCTGCCAATAGGTCAGTATAGCCAACGCCACTCTCTTCTCTTGGATTACCCTCTAACTATACTTGATTTCATGCAAAACAAATACCCTCTGACCAACTTTACTTTTCTTACAGTAGAATTAGTAGAGGGAAGATTCATAACCCCAGTTAACATTGGCCTAAGTGGCAGCCTGACTGATAAAATTAAATGATCTAAAAATGTTAAAATATCAAGCAACAAATGTTTATTTTTTATATGACAGCTATCAAAAATAATTTTATGCTTTGTTATATGAGACTTCTAGTATAATGAGTTATTAATTTTAATAACTTTAGAACTAGTGTTGAAACCTCTTTAATCAATCAAGATAGATACTCAAAGATTTATTAGCCATTCTTGTATACACATAATGTTCATATCTATTTTAACATGAGCTAGAGGTGTTTACAGTTTGAAATAAAGTCCTAATCTTTGGAGACAGATAGAAAATTACCCTTTTTACAGCAATTTTATGTATATTTGATGTTTATATTAGTCACTTTTTATATATTATCTTTTCTCCCAGACTAAAGATACATAATATTTGACAGTTTTCATTAATCTCCCTCAAATTTCATCATGACTGCAGAATTCTAATGAAGATATATATTCATTTGTCTTTGGAAATAACCTAAAAAAATGTCATTTCATTTTTGGACATAAAATAGTGAAAATTTGGAGTTCCCATAGTGGCGCAGCAGAAACGAATCCAACGGGGAACCATGAGGCTGCAGATTCAATCCCTGGCCTCACTGGGTTAACGATCTAGCATTGCCATGAGCTGTGGTGTAGGTCGCAGATGCGGCTCAAATCTGGCTTTGCTGTGGCTGTGGTGTAGGCCAGCAGTTGTAGCTCTCAACCCCTAACCTGGGAACCTCCCTATGCTGCTGGTGCAACCCTAAAAAGCAAAATTAATTAATTAATTTAAAAAATAGTGAAAATTTACTTTCCACTGTAGAAAATACCTTGACCTAGATATTAAACCTTCTCAAGTATATAGGATAAGAAACAAAGTCAAAAGTTGTCCCTAGGGATGTTTAGATTAGATGATAAGATTTCATTAGAATAGCTGGCAAGTTTTAGCAATTTTTCAGACATACTCCAAAAACGAATTTTCCCACTATCTCACCACAGAATAAAATTTCGAAGAATTATATACTGTTTAATCAAATAATGAGGTTTGCAGGTCCATTTTAAAGATCGTTCACTCGGTTTTCCAATTGGATTGTTACTCCCGTCTTCACCACAACTGAATTTAGACACACTAAAGTGGAATATTTTTAAATTAGAGTTAATAGCAAAGAAGTAATAGATGATTTGGTTATTTTTAAAATAATGGAAGAATGACTTTCCTTATATTCACTGTAGATAAAGAGGAAAATCCTGCAAAAAAGCCCTAACAAATGAAGTACCTTAAATGCTGAGCTCTAATCACCTGTTTCTCCAGTCTATCAGTCTTAAAATATTGCAGAGCTGACTTCTGAGATGCCAGCTGGCAGCCCAATTTAAAGAAGCAACAAACTAAAGAAGTGTACAAAAGAGCTTATAACTTTTCTCCATGCTGCATATCATGAAGTCTGCCACCATCTCATGAGCAATCACAAAGAACACAATGCAGTGAAAGAGCTAATTCAGAACCTAGACAAAACTCTTGTGGCACTGTGGTGCTAATTTCATTTTTAACCCTATTTTTGTAATACGCTGTTGTGCTTTCAGACTGCAAAATAAATTCATTTGAGGATTTTCTGAATATATTCATATCCTTCAATTAGATAAACAATTGAAAAAGGCATTCCTCTAAGAATGCATTTGACAAAAAATATTATTTGTTGGTCTTTCATCAGAAAACACCATTGCATTTTCAAAGTCATTGTTGAAAGCAATCAGTTAAATATCCAGGTTTCACATAGGCTTCTCACTTTTTGGTTGCTCAAGGGAAGTCTTGCTAGAGTATCCTACTGCTTTGAAATGAACAGAAGCAAGGGAATATAAAGATAATTTAAATAAACTAACTACTCGGCAGTGCTCAGTAGACATGAATACATTTTTTAAAAGCTGTGAATACTTTATCACAACTATTGTTCTTTTTAAGGTATTTCAGAGGCATTGAAGATACTATAATTTCAAATGATTTCCACTTTAAAGTCATCACCAGATATGGTTTGCACTTAAGCTGAAACTCCAAGAAAAGGTCAAGATATATATGATCACCACTACACTAAAACACAGAAGAGTAAAGGCCCTAGATGTGCAGTTTAAAGCATCCAAACTGCATATACATGCTATAAGATTGTAGCGTTAACTAGATGGCCGGAAAAGTTTAAGTATTTAGGGCTAATTTTTAGGTTTATTAAATAACCATATTTCTTTTTTAACATCTCTTCTGATGTTCTTGTTCTCTATCAGTATAATTCTATCAGTTCTAGAATTATGCAAAAAGTGACCCAATATAACTTTCTAATAAAGCTAAGGGGAAAAAAAATCCTTTTGATAAAGAATTTTCTATCGTTATGTCAAAAGCTCTGAAAACCAGGAAGGATTTGAAGTAAACCCAGGAAAAATAATTGTTTTAAGTATACGAGAAAACCATGAATCACAGATCCCCTGATTCCAAGGGTCCCAAGAATCCAGCCCTTTCAGTACACTAATTGAAGGTCTCAAAGTCCATAAGCCAATAAAATCATCAATTACAAAATTAAGGAAGCAATCACAATTGTAATGCTCTGTCTGTGTTAAGATTAAGTATAGACAAATTAAGTTTACCAGGAGCAGAAAAAAACAGGGACCAGTGAAAAGTATATACCTGCTTACCATAATGGAACAAGCACTCTCTCTTGGAAATTTTTTTAGATCTGAGCTTAGGAAGGGATTGAACAAAACACTGCAGTAAAACAGAGGATGACATAGTGTATAAATGATGACTATATCTTGTTTTATCTTGGCTTTTTGGTTCAGCACAAAACTCAGTCTTTTAACAGTGAGAAAATTTAACATACTGCGTTACACATACATGATATCTTGTGGACAGACAAGATTTGCCATAGCTCAGACAATACTTGAAAATGATAACACTACACTTACAGTTTCTAAGGTTAAATCTATTCTTTATATAGAACATCCATAAAGCCTTCTTGTATGACATTCATTTTCATTTTACAAACAGTTCTTCTAAAATATATTTAAATAGCATTCTGCTTCAAGACAGTGACTGGGGAACTTTTGAGAGTCTATGAATAATTCCTCACCAGTCAAGTACATAGAATGGTGAGAGAAAGCAAAAATAAATATCAAGGGGAATTTCATAAGACTTCAAAACCCATATGGGAATGGGGTGAGAGAAGCAGGTATTTATATGCAATATAAAAGACCTAAAAGAAATGGCTTTGAGGAAAGCTTTTTGAGCACGGATTTTTATTTATATGGACAGTAAAGGAGAATCAGCAACATTCAGCACTCTAGTTCTGTCTTTTCACAAAAGGACTAAAACAAAATCTACTGCAGCACATATGCTCTTAAGAAATAGCTTGAATTAACATTACTTATGTTCTTAGAACTTTTCAAAAGATATTTTAGAGCAAGGACCAAAATATACCATGTTTCTCGAATGGGGGTTAGAGGAGGATGGAGCATTTGGCACATATAAGACTGAAGTTTAAAGTGAAATGGCCACATTTACAGTGGTGATGGACATTTGGGGAAAAATACATATATATGGTTGGAATGTGGCTAATTATGAGAATAAGCTATTTCTGCAATTTGTTGAAAAAAAAATGGAATGATAATGTTTGGAAAAGCCATGAGTGCAGAGCAGAAGAGAAAGGTAAGAATAAGCAATTTCTCTTCTAATTTCAAGTGTCAAGTAATGTTTAAGAAAGAAATATGTAACATGAGGTTGGGACTCAAGGTGGAACTCCAGGTGAATTTGCCCCTGTGTAGGGCATCAGGCTCAGAAAGCAGATTTTTTTTTCAGCACCACAAGTTTCTAGAAATCAATTTCTGAAAATCAGAATACCCGAGCAAAGAATAATAATTGGCAGTTCACAAGGAAGATGTAAAAACGACAAACATACAATTATCATAGCTTCACAATTATCAACATATTAATATTAAAACCAAGTTGGTAATTTGCATTTTTAAAAAAATATAAGTAATGGTAAAGCCAAATTGTTGTCAAGTATATTATTAAGTGAGCTTTCTCAGCTATTCCTTTTGGGTATCGTAACTGACATAACTGTTCTCTAGTGAAATTTAACAAAATCACAAAAATTCTTACATGAATTTCTTGGCTTAAATCTAGATAATTATCTTGTTAAAATTAGTTGGAAAGAATATAAAGCCAAATATTCAAGGATGCTCTTCAAAACATCGCTGAAAAAAGAAAGAAATGGAAACAACCCAAACTTGAAAACATTGGTTTGGAAGAATCTCAGGGAAGCAGAACTGGGAGAACCATAATGTTTTAACAGGAAGCTCAATTTATTTTAACTACTCTGGGAAGAGACTTAATGAACAAAAAGCAGATGGTCTGCCTTGGAAACACGGATAACGGAGATCCATTATCTAGGACCCCTGGCTAAAGAAGGCAAAGTTGAACATTATGACTACATTTGAAAGATCAACTGAGGGAAGACAATCTCAGAGTCACATCTTATGATCATCTTACATTTTGTGTTCTAATTGCGGGTCTACCAGAAAAAAATCCTGAAAATAGAGTGAGTTGTCTATTTTTTTAAACAGAAAGAGATTATATGATCTGTTCTCCTGAGAATTATGGTCTACTTGCTAGTTAGATTTATCCTTGAAATTTAATTAAATGACATTCTTTTTATTAAATGATTTTTGCTTTGACTTTAAATTTTTAAGTAAACTCTAAATTTTTGAATAGTTTCAGATTAACAGAAAAGTTACCAAGTTGGTATAGAGTTCCCATATATCCCTTGCCTAGTTTCCCCTATTGTTAGCATCTTACATTAGTATATTACATTATTGTCTTACATTACTGTAGCGCATTTGTCACAACTAAGGAATCAACACTGGCACATTACTATTAACCAAACTACACACTTTATTCATGCTTTGAATTCGTCTTTAAATTTATTTAAGAAGGAAATGACATGTTTAATCTTTCCATGTTATTTGGTTAATATGCCTAAATATAAAGTTTTAGCAAATAGTTATTAATTCTTCTTGGCCAAAAAAAAATCAAAATGTTTTATTCTTTAAAATGTACAAAAATCTATGTACTGAGTAACTCTATATTTTAATATTCAAAAACTTACCCAAATCCCTGCAGAGAAGAATGAATTCTGCTCTGCAAATCAGGTGGCAATTTAAATAAAATAATTTTAATAAAATAAGATTTATTTTTCATGGAAGGGTAAGCGATGACAAGTTTAAAATTTATAGGGCATTCTGTGGGTTGTCTTTTTCTTTTGTTTATGGTTTCCTTTGCTCTGCAAAAGCTTTTAAGTTTAACTGGATCCCCATTGCTTATTTTTGTTTTTATTTTCACTACTCTACAATGTGGATCAAAAAGGACATTGCTGCAATTTATATCAGAGTGTTCTGCTTATGTTTTTCCTCCAAGAGGTTAGTCTTTAATCCATTTTGAGTTTATTTTTCTGTATGGTGTTAGAGAATGTTCTAATTTTATGTTTTTACATGTAGCTGTCCAGTTTTCCCAGAACCTGTTATTGAAGAGACTATCTTTTTTTCCACTGTATATTCATGTCTCCTTTGTCATAGATTAATTGACCATAGGTGTGTGGGTTTATTTCTAGACTTTCAATCCTGTTCCACTGATTTATATTTCTGTTTTTGTACCAAGACTATCCTGTTTTGATGACTGTAGCTTTGTAGTATAGTCTGCATTTAGAGAGTCTGATTTCCTCCAGCTCAGTTTTTCATTCCCTGGATTGCTTTGGTTATTTGAGGTATTTTCTGTTTCCAAACAAATTTTAAAAATTTTTTATAGTTCTTTGAAGCATGCCATTTGAAGATGAAGAGACTGGCAGGGAATTAATTTCCAAAATATACAAACAGCTAGTTGAGCTCTACATCAAAAAACAAACAGCTCAACCAAAAAATGGGCAGGAGATCTAAATAGACGTTTTTCCAAAGAAGACAGGTGGCCAAAAAGCACATGAAAATATGATCAACATCACTAATTAATAGAGAAATGCAAATCAAAACTATGGTGAGATATCACCTCATATCAGTCAGAATGGCCATCATCAAAAAGTCTACAAACAATAAGTGCTGGGAAGGGTGTGGAGAAAAGGGAACCCTCTTACAGACTGTTGGTAGGAATGTAATTTGGTACAGCTACTATGGAGAACAGTATGAAGTTTCCTTAAAACAAAAAAAAAAAAAAAAAAAAAACTAAAAGCAGATCTACCATATGATCTAGTAATCCCACTTTCAGGTATATAACCAGAGAAAACCATAATATGAAAAGATACATGCACCCAAATGTTCATGGCAGCACTATTTACAACATATTCATGGAAACAACCTAAACATCCATCAACAGAAGATTGGATAAAGAATATGTGGTACATATAAACAATGGAATATTACTCAGCTATAAAAAAAGAATAAAATAATGCCATTTATAGCAACATGGATAGACCTAGAGATTATCATACTAAGTGCAATATATCAGAGAAAGACAAGTATCATATGATATAACTTATATGTGGAATCTAATAAAAATCATATAAATGAACTTATTTACAAAATAGGAAGATTCAGGTTTCGAAAACCAACATGGTTACCAAAAGGGAAATATAGAGGGGAAGGACAAATTAGGAGTTTGGTATTAATATATGCACATTATATATACAAGAGATAAGTAATCAGGATCTACTGTATAGCACAGGGAACTCAATACTCTTCCCCTACATGGGGAAAGAATCTGTAGCAGAATGAGTATATGTGTATGTATAACTGAATCACTCTGCTGTACACCTAAAATTAACACAATTAGACTCCAATAAAATGTTTTAAAAGAAATTGATATTTAGAGAAGAAAAAAAAAAAGAGTGGGGAAAAAATTCATAGGGAAGGCTGGCAGGAGTTGATTTCAAAGTCTTGAGGCAGAATTTTTTTTCTCTGTTCCTAAGCTCTTTAACTTATTAGATTATATCTACCCACATTATTGAGAGCAATTCCCAGTTACTTAAGCCAATTGATTAGAGATATTAACCACACCTACAAAACACCTTCACAGAACATCTAGATTAATGTTTGATTAAATCATAGGATTCTGCAGCCTAGCCAAATGTCACATAAAACTAAGCACCACAGCAGGGCACATTAGTTCTGACCACATCCTATTGATCATAATTCAGTTAAAAGTCACTAGATGCATGGATGGATGGATGAAGGGATGAAGACAGAGAGAGAAGGAGAGAGAAAGAAATCAAGTCTCTTGTTTTAATTTTTAAAACAATGGTAGATATCAATTAAAGCAGCTTTGTTTTGTCAGGGTATCTGCTAAACTTTAATAATTATTAAATTTAATTACTTAGAATAAATGTTTGTATAACCATCAGCATTCTTTCATTGTTGCTGAATATTTTATGTCTATCTAGACCAAGGATTAGTGGTCCTTGAACAATAATCCTTTGTTGGAACAAATCTACTAGAAAGTACTTTATCATAAGTCCTTGTAACGCAGCAAAACGAACATAAAGGAATGAAATTTCATATTATGACACATACAACTTAGTTTATATAACACATACTTTGGCACCTTCAGGGCAGTGGTCCTATGTGTCATAAAGTGCCTTATAAATTAAAGGACTCATGATACCCAATTTTTAAAAGGTAGACAAAGCTAAGAGAGCATGTCTGTCTCTACAGAAAAATAAGTCAGAGCATAATCTCTTTTCTATTTATTTCCATTATTCTATACATCTATGGTAGTTATGAGAACTAAAATTAGAGTTAATATGTGAAAGTGTTTCTTAAAAATAAAAATTTTTAAGAATTTAGTTTTCAGTCTAGCTTACTATATAAAAACTAATAACATTGTCTTTATGTAGTCAAAATCAGCAGCAAAATAAATATCTAGAGCACAGACATTCTTTTGAAATGTCCCTAGGGTTGAAATCAAATAGTTGAACAGATTAGACCATGTTCTGATCTTGAATGTAGATTACAGATAGAGAAAGGAAGCACAGAGTAATATAAAGTGTACTCCAATGATCTTGCTAAGTTACTCTAGCACTAAATGGCTCAAATGTTCAAAGAGAAATCATTGCCAAACTCATATTCTTTGCTTTTTCTCAGTTGGAAATCTCCAGAGTGTTTTCAGACTCCTTGGGTGAACCACACAATGATAATTCACTTGTCAAAAACTGACATATTAGAACAGTGGGGAAAAACTGTGACAAGGTTTTTTGTTTTTTGGTTTTTTGTTTTTTGTTTTTGTTTTTTTTTTAATATAAAACCCAAACCAGGTTTTCCCTATTTGGGATAAGAACTGTCTGAATTCTCGCAGCAGCTCGATGCCTTGCAGAGTTTCTTGATGCACATTAGAATTATTTAGGGAGCTTTAAAAAAACATTGATTCTAAAGTAAACACTTGAGGTTAGGGTGGTGCTTGGCATTGATATTTTTTAAAGCTCTTCTGATTCTTCTTATAGGTGGCCATGGCTGAAAAGTTCTGAGGCAGTAGAAAAAGAAATGAACCTCCAGGTTATATGCTGAATACTGAACAGATATGTTTGCCCCCATTTACTGCTCTCCTGAGTCCCAGTGACTGGATAAATGGCCTATATGGCTCCTAATAAAGACTTCATTCTGCATACAGCCTACCAAGCCTTTGTTTTTCCTCTTAATTGTCTTTTGTAAAAAACCTTTTATTTGATTCATTTCACTACCCAGAGTTCTCAGGAACGAGTTGGGGGAGTCATCCTGAGATTCTCAGGGCCTGAATATTTATCTTATTGTCATTTGAAAGTGGGTAATTTTTAATCATTCAATGGACTTGTGGGTCATTGCCCCGTTTTACTATATGTATACATGTCATGGGGTCAAATAGCACCAAATATTTGAAGTTCTGGTAGGATTTTCCCCAAGAACAATTTAGAACTTCAGTGGACACCCTGAAAAACTTGAGATAGATATAGATAAAATAACCCCCTATGCTGTGTCTTAGAATCAAAGGGCTCATCAGCTTCAAATGTCCCATTGTCGGTATTTTAAAAATTGGTATGGAGATGCTTTTACAAGATAGCAAAAATTAAAATGTCTGCCCGTAAGGAGTTCTTTACAAAGACTAATAACAACATCGAAGATTTAAGATCCAAACATAAAAACTCTCCTCTCCTTTTGACCCAGGTTAGGGCTATCCTGTCTCCTGGCGCCCTGTATGTACACTGATTATTCTTCCTTCTCCATCTACTCCTATTGCTGCACATCCACTGGACCCTTCTCTCTTCCCTCTAATGCCTCTTCCCAAACATAACCTTCTCACTGGACAATAACTCCTCACACAATGTTTTCTAATACAAGCAAGGAAGAACACCCCAACTTCAGTAGAGGTATACTTTCAGACATTTTTTTAAATCTGACCTACAAACCAACTTTCTTAACTCTCAGATCGAAAAACAAAAATTCCTTCCTTGGAATAACAAAATATTTCAGGGTAAGAATCTCAATACCCCTCAAACTTCTGTCTTCATCTCAACTATTTCCTGTCTCTCTGGGATATTGCAATATTAATCAGATGGTTTTTCTGCTTAGGGATTTCGCTCCAGCAAATCTGCTGGGATAAAATCTACTTTAGAGATGATATGTCCCCATTATATTTGGGTCAGGCAGCCACTTGCCCAACAAATATTCTCAGTCCGAGTTTGATGAAAGAACATCTTTTGTTACCTGAAACCTCCTCTGTTGATACATTAAGATCTGATTCTGTCTCCAAGAATTCCTAGGCTAAAAACAGTTCAGATGTGGGATACATAAATGAGGCTGCACTCTTTTTTTTTTTTTTCTTTTAATGGCTGCCCCTGTGGCATATGGAAGTTCCCAGGCCAGGGGTTGAATCAGAGCTGCAGCTGCAGGCCTACACCACAGCCACAGCAACACTAGATTCAAGCCACATCTGTAAACTACACCACAGTTTGTGGCAATGCCAGATTCTTAACCCCCTGAGCCAGGCCAGGGATTGAATCTGCATCCTCACAAAGACAACATCGAGTCCTCAAAGGAACTCCAAAGCTGAACTCATAATGGCCTCAAGTGATTTGGCTGAGCCTTTGGTGAAATTAGCCTAAGACCCACTAACAAATGAAGACTACTGAAGAGCTGTGGCCCATTACATCTTTTTGCCTTCTGAAAAAATTCATTAGTCCTTGTATTGGCACTCTTATAATGCCTATTTGTTCATTAAAAATACAAATAGATACAGCCACTGATCCATACAAGTTTTAAAAATCATTAAAAGATTGGGCTTCTCTGCTTTCCTATGTTCCCCAATTCCAGTATTATCTCATCCTTGATCACTGACATAGCTATTTATTCTATGATGTTAGATCTACACTAGGCATTTTTTAGTACACGCTTATATCCAGACTTAGGGTATCTAGCATTTGCATTCACCTGGGAAAATCAATAATACACTTGAATAGTTAGGCCCCAGGGTTTACAGAAGAACCCTCTTACTCCTTGCAATACTTAATCATAAACTAAAGAGACATGCTGTTCCTATGAATCCACTCGTACACAGTATGTTGATGATCTTCTATTATGCTCTCTTTGAATGTTCAGAATTAATTTCCTGCACTTGAGAATAGCATTACCATTAAAAAAGCATAAAATGTCTACCTATGAACTCCATTTTTGTTAGACCTAAGCTCAAGATCTAGATTATAACATCAGACAAAATGGCAAGTCTCTTCATTCCTGAAGGGAAACTATTCATGACTTTCCCTGGGTAATTACTAAAAGGATTTTTTGGTCCCATAGAATATGTGGATACTGAATTCCTAACTTAAGTTTTATTGAAGTACAGTTAATTTACAAGGCTGTGAAAATTTCTACTGTATAACAAAGTGACCCAGTCGTACATATACACATATCCACTCTCTCTCAGATTCTTTTCCCCTATAGATTACCATAGAATACTGGGTAGAATTCTCTGTGCCCTAACTTTTCTGATGTGATAAATGCTAACACACTCGGCCTTTTCCTTGGATAGACACTAGATTGTCTTTTACAGTTTAAAGAACTCATTTAAAATCTCCCATCTCTAGGGTTCCCAATTACTACTAATCCTTTTTTCCTAATTGTACCACCCCATTTGAGGATATCAGAAACCTCTTATTTCTCATAGCTGGTCATTGACCCGAGAGTAAAAGCTTGTTCTCCTAGTTCATGTGCAGTGGCGGCAGAAAGCAAAATTAACTGGGGCCTCTACTGACTTAGTTTTAGAATATCTATTTTATCTCATGATTCTTTGGGCTACTCATAACTTACTCTTGGCTGAAAACACCTACCATTGTTCTTCTATATTGACCTCATATTTAGGAACCAAATGAAGAGGCTATTAAGTTGGACATAAATGAAAATCTACTCAATTCTGCTCAAATCTAATCCTCTGTCAGATGTCAAATCTGCACAAATAGCTGAAACTGTACTCCTTACTTGGACCTTCCAGTCAATGGAAATAATAGAGCAAATGTGTTAAAGACTATATGTGTGTGTGTGTGTGTGTGTGTGGTGATTCATAAATTCTGTATGCTTTGAAAGTAATACAATGTTTTGAAAGAAGATGGTACTCTGATTAAAGATGGAAAACATATAAAATATTTTAGTTGCCTTATTTTTTTTTCCACAGGAATTGGCTATAGTGAGCTGGTTGCCAGATGCCTCATGCATCTTTGGATCTTATCCTTTCCCTGACTCTGTTCTCTTACAGTCTAATATGGCCTTATATCATAAAGGTTTAATATGTAAACTCAAGATTAGCATCAATAAATCCAAGCTGCTTTTCAGAAGTGTAAACACAGCAACCCACAGACTGGAAATCTACTTTCCTAGGAATGGTACCACTGTAAGATTACTCTTAAAATTTATTGGAGAGATACTATCAGTACTATTAAACTCAAGTGCTGCAGTAAAACTCTAGGAATCAACCCTTGGATTCACATTTCTCATAGAGAGGGAGGTTTTTTTTTTTTGCTTTTTAGGGCCATGCCTATAGCATATTGAAATCCCTAGGTTAGGGATTGAATAAGAGCTGTAGCCGCCAACCTATACCACAGCCACAGCAATGCAGGATCTGAGCCACATCTGTGACCTACACCATAGCTTATGGCAAGCTGATCCTTAACCCATTGGTAGAGGCCAGGAGTTAAACCCACATCCTCATGGAAAATAGTTGGACGGATTTCCCCTGAGCCACTATGGGAACTCCCTCAGAGAGAGGGAGTTTTTAAAAAATGTGTTCTTCAATTTCTGAGAGAGATAGACACACACAAACACATATATGTTTACCTATGAATTCCAATTTTGTCATACCTGACTGCATTATTTAGACTATAACATCAGACAAAATAGAAAGGCTCATACACATACATACACAAACACCCACACAGATATGTATATGTATGTGAAAAAACATAAACACATGTGTATATGCTATATGTGAGTTCATATAACTTTGAATATGTACAAACATTGACTACATATTAGGCCACAAAACAAATCTCAAGAAATTTCAAAGGACTTAAATCAAACATGACATTTTTTTCTAGCTTCAATATTTGTCATCATGCCTACATTCCTTTCTGAAGGCTCTAGGGTGAATCTGTTTCCTTTCTTTTTCCAGCTTTTAGAAGCCACTCATTTTCCTTGGCTCATGGCTCCTTCCACTACCTTCAAAGCTAGCAACACTGCATATCTTTGATCATTTTTCCACAGTCTTTCAGTCTCTGACCATAGCCTGGAAAAGTTCTTCCCTTCTAAGGGAGAATAAGATTAGTTTGGGCCCATCCAGAAAATATCATCTCTCACCTCATCTCTCAAGGTCATTAACCTTAATCTCATCTGTAAAGTCCACTTTGCCATGTAAGGTAACATATTCCCATGTTCTGGGACATCTTTGAGGGACCATAATTCAGCTTAACACAACTGTAAATAACCCACCTATTAATGTGATAGTTTGTGTTATGTCAATTTAGTTAAATTGGAAACCATGTTTTCTAGAATTCCCCTCCCATGTTTTCTAATTCCATGTAAGAAGAGTTGGCTAAAAGAATGACTTCTTAAGATTTGAAAAGAGGAAAAAAAGCAGCTACCATT
Organism: Sus scrofa; assembly: GCF_054392235.1. Lineage (NCBI taxonomy): Eukaryota > Metazoa > Chordata > Mammalia > Artiodactyla > Suidae > Sus > Sus scrofa. Next base: position 181,244,676 of record NC_139383.1, on the reverse strand, counting down.
ATTCTCAGATGGTTATGGTCAAGTAAGTAGACAAAGAAAGTAGAGATGCCCAATGGATCTCAGTTTGTCCTCACTCTCCTCCATTTCATGTCAAGCTTGCCTTCCCACTTGCTGGCCTTGCTGACCAAAGTTGGCTCCTGGTCCACCACCAAATATTTGGTCTGTACTAATGCATATACCTCTCCACAGGCTCCTTCCTCATTGTTCCACTTTGGTTGCTGCAGACATTTAACTCTTTGGTTTTACTTGAAAGTTTTGGCTTGCATTCACAACATTGTTTCAGAAGGAACCTAGTTAGTGACTCCCTCCCACCCCATCTCTAAATTCTCCCTTCCAGGACTTCTCTTTCCCAGCTACTCCCATATTTGTGTAAAACCTATTACTACACTAAATCTTTTATTTCCATAATAATCATAATTGTCCTGTTCCTCTAAAGGAATACCAATGGACACGGCCAATAAAAAGTGAAATGAGGAGCTCCCATTGTGGCTCAGTGGAAACAAACATGACTGGTATCCATGAGGATGCAGGCTCAATCTCTAGCCTCACTCAGTGGGTTAAGGATCCAGCATTGCTGCAAGCTGTGGTATAGGTCACAGATGCAGTTCAGATCCTGCATTGCTGTGGCTGTGGTGTAGACCAGCAGCTGCAGCTCTGATTCAATCCCAGTCCTGGGAACTTCCATATGCCACAGGTGCAGCCCTTTAAAAAATTCTCCTCCTGATAAGGTTTTCCTTACAAACAAAAACACTCCAGGACGAATGGAAGGAAATTCTCTTTAAAAATGATGTTATACCAAAAGTTTTTTCAGAACATAGTGCAGTGTCACCCTTATAAATGCTTCTTTAAAAAAACAAAAAATGTCCATACCTACAGAACATGGATGTTCCAAGGCCAGAGGTCCATCAGAGCTGCAGCTGAGGCCCACGCCACAGCCACAGCAACTGGATATGAGCCACATCTACAATGCACGCCACAGCTTAGGGCAATGTCAGATCCTTAACCCACTCAGCAAGGCCAAAGAGCGAACTTACATCTTTACTGAGACTACATTGGGTCCTTAACACACTGAGTCACAACAGAAACCCCGCTTCCCATTTATTGAGATATTGCCAATGCCTGGCTTTGTGCTTAAGAATCATTTCAATCCTCACAAAACTCCAGTGGAAAGCAGGTATAAGTACTTATTTTACATATGAAGAGACTGAAGCTCTCAAAGTTTAAACAGGTTTCCATAGATCTGGAAAGAAAACCTAGATCAGATCTTACCAACTCTGAAGTCCGTTTTTAACTAATATGGGATCAATAAAAATACAAAAACACACTATTTTAAACAGCTACAGTTTGCCTGGCTCCATAGGTAAGCTCTGAGCTGTGTTCCATGACACCTGGCATTTGCTCTTTGGAGAATATTTATCATTCTCACTTTGTTCAAAGAAACCAGCCCTTAGGAATATATTCATTAAAAAGTATGGAAGAAGGTGGCAGGTCATGTGAAATAAAGCATAATGTATTAAGAGGAAGTGAATCACAGAGATTTGTCCCCCTGGCTCGCTCTGGAGCTAAGATGGATCTGAGTCTACACCCCAGTACACCCCAGCTCTGCAGAATGAGAAATGGAAGAAATAGGAAGAAAGGAATTTTTGACAGCTTTGGTGTTCTCTTATTACATTTTCAAAGTAATGAGATTAACTGATCTTAAAACTATGAAATTTCATAATTTTTTCTTACTACCTACCTCTGGGAAGGAAAATGTTGCTTTGCTGAGATAATGGATTTATTTTTTGTTTTCAACTTTTTATTCCATGTACTATAACAAACATCTTTTTATAAGCAAGGTAAACTGCCTTCTTCTAGTCCAGATTAGACATAAATACATCACATTAAGCTATGGCTTGGGTTGTAATGAAAGGCTCAGATGATAGGAAAACAACTGTGTGATCAATGTCAGGGCCAGGTTTTGTGTGGCAATTGGACATATCAAGAAAGAAAAGGAATGGTTTATCCCAGGACTAGACTAAGTAAAAAATTATATCGTGTAATTATTACTATTATTATTTTGCTTTTGCGGGCCACATCCATGGCATATGGAGGTTCCCAGGCTAGGGGTCCCATTGGAGCTGCAGCCGCTGGCCTATGACACAGCCACAGCAACGCAGGATCTGAGCCATGTCTGTGACCTACACCAGAGCTCAGGGCAGCGCCAAGATCATTAACCCACTGAACAAGGCCAGGGATCGAACCTGCAATCTCATTGTTCCTAGTTGGATTATTTCCACTGCACCATAATGGGAACTCCATACATCATGTAATTAAAGACATGGGTCAGTGTCAGGTTAAGTACTTAAGATAACCGTGTTAAGGGAAGTTTAATGCCAGGAATTGCATTTCTTTAGGTAGAAAGACAAGTAGCAATAATTTCATGCTGAATCCAAAATCAAAATGTATCTAAAAATAGCAAAAGAGCAGTTAGCTGGCAAGGGTCCAAGTACAGGCAGTATGAAGACTCATACAGGCAGATAGGCATTGCAGAAGGACTTATTATTTCACTGAAAGAATTGTTAGAGCAAAGGTTAATCAGAAATCCTCTATAACATATCCATTTTACACTCTAGGCCTCAAATTTCACTGTTTATGATATTTCCCACCTTGAACTTTATATCCAATCAAATTGTCTCATAGAGCCTGGTAGGGGTTCTGCAGAGAGATTACATGACAATATTAAAAGATTCCAACAATAACATATCACCATTATAAGAGAGGCCACAAATTTGAATATACAAGTCCTTCCATTGTAACATTTTTTGTAAGAAACTAATCTAAAAATTAAATCATTTTGCAAGTTAAAATCCAAATTTGAAGTCTCAAACAAAAACCCAACTTAAAATATCCTGCTTTTGTGAATTAATTAACATTCAATAATTATCCCCCTCCCAGCTTTCTAATTCTGCTTGGTCTCAGCTGTTATAGTTGGGGTTACTTTAGAAGCTGAAGCCTTGGCTCTTTTCACTGAAATCAGTGGAGTTTTTTAGGAATTAACTTGCTGAATTATTCAATAATAAGTTTCTCTTAAATCTTACTTTGAAGATTCAAAGCATGAGTAAGACACAAGATTTTTGCAGCTCTGGTCCTATATCCTCCAAATTTAGAAAATAAGTCAATTCCAAGCCAATAGAACCATTATCATAGGTAACAGTTGAATGCTTAGAAACTCTAGAGTAGGCGGGAATGTAGTTGAAGTCAGTCTACAACAGGTTTTGTTTTTTTCTAATCCAAGAGTTATGACTATAAACTCAAATGGAAGACCTAGCCCATAAATATTTTTACTATGTTAGTCTGTTTATCTTAGAAGAGGTAGAAATCCATCAACACAAACAATTTATTCTCTTAGGGAATAGCTTTGGAAACTATTGTTTTTTCTCATCCTAGAAAATTTATAATGGTGGTAGAGGGCACTGATCCTGATTTGAAATGTCTTTCTCAAGCAGTGTATTTCCCTTTGGTGCTAAATTAAGTGGGGGCTCCACTTGGAAACATTGTGTCCACTCTCTTACTGAACAGGCATTTTCAGTCAGATATCACAAGGGCTATTTCCCCTACCTCTTATAAAATCGTTCAGGAATCTCTCAGCTGCTTTCTAAGGAGCACACTTCCTTCATACCTCTTTCCCTGCAGCATGCTATGACCACTACTATGTCATGATTGGGTTATTCATGTCCTCCAGGCAATCATAGCCTGGTACATTTACTCCAGTGAACAGCAAACATATTATCGTGTTCGATATGTGCAGTGGCATGAAAAATGTTGGAAAGCAGTGAAACCAATTCAGAGCCAAATTAAGAATACCCAGTGACCTCTCTCTTGAGCCTTTAGACAGCAATATAAATACAAGATCATCTCCTTTCTTAACCCTCAATGGCATATGCAATGAGATGCAGTTTGGAATAGGCCATCTCACTGTACCTGACCAAACTTGTCACTGTCATCTTACAGTTGGAACTTCACCAAATCTCTAAAGCCTTCACAGGACTCAGCTGCTTTGCAAGTCAAAAGCAACAAATATTGTTTTGTACTTTACTTAGGTAAAATATAGTTTCTTTATAACCGAGTCCTTGCCCCTGTTATTTCAGAGGATAGGACTGATGACAGGGTGACCATATAATTTATTATACACTTTTGATAAAAGTGTATAAAGCTCCCTCCTAGAGAGGGAGCTCTAAAAAGCACTATCTGAGACTAACCTGAGAAAACTTCGACACAGAGTCACCCATGTCATTGGGAAGCAAATCAACAGCCAGGAAACACATTAATAAGGTTAAATAATGGCCTGAGACTGTGAATCACTGACCTAGAGATAGAATTGTTTCTTTGATACTAAGTCAGGAAAGTCAGGGCTCCACCAACAGATGGAAATTGGGTGGCCCAAATTGGGAATACTACATTAGAAAGAGAGGTAGTTCACCAATGGTTATTTCTCCATCTTTATCTTCTGGTTCCACAATTTTTAACATGTTTGATTCTTTTTTCTTTATTGACAATACTTATGTACTACTAAGTAATCACATTTAGTAGATTTTCCTACTAATTTCCTTGCTTACCCCTTTGGGTTGCCTTTATGGCCTCCTCTTCCTCCCCTGTCAAACTTTAAATGCTGGACTTGCCCTGAGAACTGTTCTTGACTCTTTACATGGTGCTGTCCTTCTTTAGGTGACTTTTACCAAGTGGCTATAAATACTTTTGCTAATGTATTATTGTTCTTATGCTAACGTATTATTATACTTATGCTAATGACCTTCCAGGTTACATCTCCAAACTCCTCAATTCACATTTGCAACAGATTCTAACTAGTTATTTTTCATCACCATTGCAACCTAACAAAGCCCAAGTAAAACGTAAATTCTATCTTGGGAAATGCACTTAGCCTCAGACCTTATGTACCTCAATAAGTGGCATACCACTCATCTGGTTTCTCAAATGTAAAAATTTGATTTGATCTTCGAGGACTCTTTATTGTCTTCTCACACTTGTCCACTAATCCACAACTAACTCTTCTTGTGTCTACTTCAAATATACACCTCCAGTTGGGTCATCTCTCACCTTTTTTATTGCTACACACTGGTCCAAACCATCAACATCTCTTACCTGGAATACCACATTAACTCCCTAAAAGACTTTCCTGTCTCCCACTCTTAATCCCTAGTGATCCATTCTCCACAGTGCTTTTCTGGGCTTATATCATTACTTCCTCCATTTCTAAAAACTTGCCAATGTCATCCCATTGGAACCAAAATAAACCTTTACCACAGCTTCTAATATCCTACATAACCTGGCCCTTGCCTACCTCTCTGAGCTAATCTCCTTTCACATTCACTACTCTTTAGTCACATTCTCCTTATTTCTGTTCTTTAAGAGGCAAAGATCATTTCCATCACTGGGCCTTTGATCTCACTATTTCTTATGTCACGGATGCCAGTCTCCAGAATTTTTGCACACCTGATTCCACATTACTTAAATCAACATTCCCAGAGATACCTTTCTGGTGACTTATCAACACCAGAAAATCTATACCAGAATAACTTCCTACAGGTGCACCTAGTAAATACTCATTAAAGTTTTTGACTGAAACAAATGGAAAATATGTCATTCTGAAAAGTATAACAAAAAAAATCATTGAAATCACAACTCAAAACTGTGGTCTTCACCCATATTTCCCCAGATATTTTTTTCCTCACAAGCAATGTCAATTCCAAACTTTTTGTTCATTCCTCTGTTCATATTTCATCTTCTCATGTAGGTCTTAGATAGCTTGCTTTATTTCAATAGTCCCAAAATCTACCATCATGGACATAAGCTGGTCAATTTATAATATGCTTATTTTATGTACTGTCATACTTTAAAATGCTTCTGCAATTTTTGGTCCCTTTTTCTCCTTTATTTATTTGCTTGGCAGTTGAACATAGATTTAGATCCTGCAGATAACCTTCTCTAAAAACAATTTCTTTGTCTTGTTCCAACCACCAGCACATCTCCCACACCTTGCCTCTATATCACCCATAACTTCCAACATGTGGAAGTTACAGAAATTGAGAAAAAAAGGAAAACTAATTCCTTTCTTATTGTGCACCTGCACTTGTTCATTATATGCCTATGGCAAAGAATGCCTCAATGTCAGGGATGCCAATGTCTACGCTCTCCTCCCAGCTCTTACTGACACTTGATGTTTTTTTTTAACCCACAGTTTCATAAATATATGCAGGCACCTTGAAAAGCCAATACTATATTATTGCCTCAAAATTATATTCCTTAAATGTGTTTCAAGTTTTTAGAGGGCAGAAGAAGACTGTTTTGCATTAACCAGAATAGCATATAAAAATACATTATCTTCCTAGGTCTTATCCGCTGGTTAACTAGAATTTGTGTTATGAAAAAAAAATGCTACAAAGCACTTCCTACTTTCCTTTATTCTTGTTTTCTTTTCAGTTTTCTTTTGAAGAAGTATGAACCAGATTGCTTCCTGGGAAGCATATTAGAAGAATTAAATTTAGATTAAATTAAATTTTATGGAAATCACTCATTCCAAATAAACCACAACAGACCCAGGCAATATTCAAGTTCAGATTTTAAGCAAACTGTAGCATCAGATTATGGAAGACCTGCAACTGCAAGTAGGTTGCAAAAACATTTAGTCTGTGTATCAGCACTGTGAGAATGCTTTATTTTGCTCTTCTCATTTAAAGACAGCGTCTGCTTTGGCAGGAGTATGGCCAATTTACATTTTCCAGTTACGTAAGGAATTGTGTGTGGAATGTTGGCTTAAACAGCTGTTTCATTTTCGTGATATTTCAACTTCTCTTCTACATGGTGCCCTGAACAACTGTAACTTGTTTGTCCGGTCCTCAAATCTAGTTCAGGTTTTACTCTCTGGCCAAGTCTTTGTTCCTTCCATTACAAAATGTACCAATTATACTAACACCTTCGGGCTGGCTGTACTCAGCCAACTGTTCCCAGTGCTGGCTGTTCCATTGTCCTAACCCCAACTCACAGGACTCATTTTATGCCTACTTGCTATATTGGACTTAAAATTAAGAGTAGGTTGAACAAAACTCAGGAAGCTTGAGGGCAGAGGAAACTGAGGAATGCCAGGAAGGGAGGAGGCACAGTTTAAAAGGAGAGAAAAACCAGGACACAAGAGTGGAAAAACATGATACCAAAGAGATACAGAGAACAGAGACAAAGATGGAAGGAGAACTGATTTGCAGTACATTGAACTAGGCAAAAATTTCAACATAGCATTATTTTTAGACATAAATGACCTGGATTGTAGAAAAATAGAATTAATTCTAACTTGATTCAGTTGTTAAAGACTAAATCAAGCCCTATTCTTAAACCATATACTCTTTATGTCTAATCACCCTGCAAGCAAGTATTATATATTGTTAAAAGTTAAAGGAGCCTGAGTGAGTTTTAGATGATGATAACAGCAAATCCTTTCTGCCTCTATGCCTCACGGCTTCAGTGTCTGCTTCTGCGAACTGGCTCACAAAATCTGACTGCACCTAACTGAGAAAATGAGATTTCACTACAAAACTACAGGAAGAGTACCAATTCCAAGGGGGAGAATTCTTTTTTTTTTTAATCTTTATTTTTTTGCTTTTTAGGGTGCGGCATATGGAGGTTCCCAGGCTAGGGGTCCAATCGAAGCCTCACTGCCAGCCTACATCACAGCCACAGCAATGCAGGATCTGAGCCACGTCTGTGACCTACACCTTCGCTCATGGCAACGGCGGATCCTTAACCAACTGAGTGAGGTCAGGTATCAAACCCTCAACCTCACGGTTCCTGGTCAGATTTGTTTCTTCTGTGCCACAATGGGAACTCCAATAATTTTTTAAATATAATAGTCCAGTTGATAAAAGCAGAATGCAAAATATTTTAAGTTCAAAAAAGGGAAGTGTTAGGCCAAAAACCAGAAGAGAGAGATTGGTTTCAGCTTTAGTTCAAGTTTGCAAATAGTAGAACTTGTTAGTCATTTCAGGTATCTGGTTCCTACAAGTACCAAATTCTTTAATTTCTACTTGCTTCCACAGTCAAAGAAAAGGATTTGATAATACACTTTAATGCCACACTACAATAACAGGATTTTTTTTTTTTTTACTCCAGAAACTTACTGGAAAAAAATATATTATAAAAAACAGAAATAAATATAGCTGAGAACAAGGTAGATGACAAATAACAAAAGAGCAAAAACTGTTTGAAAATACTTCTCATCTAACTTTATACCATCTCAGCTATAAGAAAGCCTGTATTTTCTATCCCCTCTTTTACTAAATTATGCTCACTTCTTTCTGGTCATTCAGACTTTCCAAAGGCCACCATTTCATTTGTTAAGAAAACAAAAAAATATATTTAAGAAATATATACAAAGTTTTTCATAAATGTAAAATCTCATTAATTGAAGTCCATCATAAAATAAATATATTATACTTCCAGTTATAGTAAAGGCCTTTAAGATTGCTGTGCCTTCTTAATTCTTGTTAAGTCTTGGTACCCCGTGCATGTAGTTACAGGCATATTTGTGTGTATCTGTATTGTAGTTTATTCTTCAAAGCATAAATTGATGTAAAATAATTTTAAATATCTCATTGACAGAAAACATATATACGTGTTGTTGAAAATAACAACACATAATGAATATCAGCATGTACAATGGCAAATATAAATATCATAACATTATTAATGCACTGGATGTTTTATAAATATCACCAAGCCAGTAAAACTTAAGTGATGCTGATCACAGAATCCATCCTGACAAAAACTTCTGAATTTATCAAATTAGAATAGAGGCTTCCCTTCTCTGTGACCTGACAGCATTAGAAATTACTAAAATAATAGAACTAAAAGGAGTGAACTCTGTTTTCCTACCTATCATGAAGAATAAAGTGCCAGGAGTATGGGTAGAATTTGGAGCTGCACTTGACATCAAATCCAGAACCTGGGTGAAAATCGTGACCCTGAAAATATGCATCAATATATCTCATCCTCACCAAGGGCTCCTCAGTACTCACTTGACTGCCTTCCAGCATTCTTCCTTTCTTGATTTTATCAAGAAACCACTTATCTCTAGCTCAGCCCAGGTATGGTGCCTTGAGTAAAGCTGACCAACCCAGTTACAGAGTTAGTTCTAATTTATATCAAAGCAATTCCAATGATTCCCACTTTCCAGAGACTGGTCCAAGATAGTCATGTGTGGCATGCTACGGTCAGGCCTGCTAAAGTAAACCTTGTATAGGCTTGATGATTAGTCAGAAATGTAGCATTGAACCATATACTTGGATTCTCTTAGATGGGAACAGGTGAAAACAAGTGTACATACTCTACCCTGACCCAAAAAACAATAAAAGCCAGCAAATTCAGCCATTGTGGCAGATGCCTCACTGTGCAAAAGCTTCAGAGGCCACCAAACTCTGGGTGTGCAAAGTTTAAGAAAGCAAAGGGACATACCGAGACCTTATGCTCTTGAAATGTACTTCATGAGTATCTTCTCCATTGCCTATTTCCAGGTACCAGAGTAAACAAACAGGGACATAAACCAAACCCTGTGTATTCGTGTCATCACTTCTCAAACATTACACTGATGAGTTAATCTGGCCTTACTCTTGGAAGAATCAACAGGATTGCTAAGTATGTACAAGAAAGGACTGAAATAAGGATAAGATCACCAGGCCACATGGATATACTGTTATCCACTAGGATCAGGGTCACTTGATCTGTGGAAATTGAGGGAAAGTTTATAGAAATACAGGTTATTTAAGGACAGATGTTTTGCTAGCTCTTGTGAAATGCCCGAACCTAAGCAAGCTGGTTCTGAAAGCTTGGAACCAGGGTCTATATTTACAGTCTGGAGCTGGGTCTTTATCATAGTGCCTTTTAGCTGTGGTGGGATTTATCCAAATGCCAATGGGCTGGAAGCTCAGAAAGCCAGGCCTTCTGGCTATAAGTTTACTATCATTTTTACCTTCTGGCTTCTCTTCTTGGATGGTTCTTGGTGGGGGTTCCCAGCAGCCATTGCAATCTCCCTTCCAGGTTCACCCTTGGGCCATAGTTTCAAGTAATGTCTCACTCTTGTTGGACCTAAACCTAATCTGCATTCCTGTCCAATATGGTATGAAAGAACTACCTCCTTACCCCCACCAAATATCCGAGCAACTCCTATACATAAGGCAAACATATAAAAACCAACACCAAAATGGGTAGGAGAGGCTAAGACACAGTCTGGTCATAGACCCCACCCCTGTCTCAGCAACCCACGATGGGAAAGAAACTCAAAACCCTGGGCCTCAACCTGAAGAGCAAAGTGTTTAAACCCCAAATCTGGGACCCCAGCTTTTAAGATCTGCACCCAAGAGATGAGCCCCCCAAATATCTATCTCTAAAAGCCAACATGGCCTGCATCCATAAGACTATAGTGACCTGAGAAACATTTCTTAACAGGTTCTTGTGAACGCACCTGGCTACCCACACCCCATCCACACTCTACACCACTCGCTCCCCCCCACCCTTCCAGAAGCCAGTGCAAAAACAGCCAAATGAAATGCACAGTCTTCTGTAGAAAGAGGCCTAGTTGCTTATCTTAAAGCATGGGGGACAGGTGCATCTTCTATGGAAAGAGGCCTAGTTGCTTATCTTAAAGCATGGGGGACAGGTGCATCTAATTTAACACAAATTTAGGGGCCTACTGAAATACTCTCCAAAGATGAGGGCCGGTGGGTACCATCTTTGCACTCTCCCTCTGCCTTATTCCAGGTCACAAGTATCTTTCATAAAGGAGCTTGTACATACTCCTGGCCCCCCAGTTTTTGCAGGTACCACCCAGGGACACCCCTTGATTGCCTGGATCTGGTATCCAGTGGAGTTTACCTTCTCAGGCCTCACAGAAAACAAAGAATTCTTAACAGACAACTCCCAGGGCAGAGCAGAGGGGTAGGAGACTGAAATGCCCAATTTCTCAGTGAAATTTCTTCATAACTGCAGCCTGAGGGATAGGCTTCTCATTAAACACACATCTCAGGGCTGACTGTAATCCTCTACAGAGTCCTCAGAGGGCAGGTGCTACCTTTATGCTCTCCCTCTGCCTTGCTCCTTGACATTGGTCTTAGAGATGATTGCTTGGATTTGACACCAAAGCAAAGGGAACAAAAGAAAAAAAAATAAACAAGTGGGACTGCATTAAATTAAAAAGCTTCTGTATAGCAAAGGAAAACATCAACAAAATAAAAAGGCATCCCACCAAATAGGAGAAAATATGTGCAAATCAGCTATCTGATAAGGGCTTAATATGCAATATATATAAAGAACTCCTACAACCCAAAAACAAACCAAAAAAAACCCTGATTTAAAAATGGGCAGAGGATGTGAATAGACATTTTTCCAAAGAAGACATACAGATGGTCAACAGGTACATGAAAAGAACCACAATCACTAATTATTAGGGAAATGCAAATCAAAACCACACTGAGCTATCAACTCACATTTACTGAAGGGCTGTTATCAAAAAAGACAATAAATAGCAAGTGTAGCTGAGGATGTGGAGAAAAGGGAAATTTGTGTACTATTTGTGGGAAAAGCTAGAATCAAATAAACCTAAAGAATTTGAAGAATTCTAGGCAAAAACTTTACCAGCACAAGGGAGTCTACCTCATTTGTTAAAAGGTCACTTGTATCATATGTGTATATTCTATGAAATGAATAAAAGATAAAAAAAATTCACACTGATTTTTAACCTATGAACAAATTCTTAAGTACTCAAGAAATATATCTTTGTATAATCATGAATTATGATTGGACTTCATTCCAATAAGAACCCAATTTTAAAAAGCATCAACAAAAATCACATTATTTTATACTTACCTAAAAATGATGGTAGGAGACAAAATGAATGGAAAATAGTTATTTTTATCTCTTCAAATGCATCTAAATGAATGAAAATGCCTTACGAAGAGCCCAAGAGGACATACTCCCATGTAAAATACTCAAGATTTTAAAACCAATGTTTTATTCTGTGAAGCACATTCTTTTCTATTTCTCATTACTGTATCCAGTGAAGCAATTCTGAATTTTTTGTGCATTTTACTATTAACAACAGGCATAGTGTTCTGAAATAAACTGACAAACTTTACAGAAAAACAGCTGTCAATTCACTAATTGATGAGTGGGCAGATATAAAGATTTTCCCTATTTAGTGTTTAAGGGAACCCCTCTTTCACCATACACTCGTTCAACATGCAAGCTTTGAAGGAATTGTACATTCTCTGTGTGTGTGAGAGGAAAGCAAAATAGAAGTGTAAATAGAATGAAACATCAGTTCCATGACAAGGGAGAGTATTATAAGAATCAGCTAACCATATTGATTTGATTGAACATAAGCAAGATTATGTTTGAAAAAAGGGGAAACTAGAAGAAATAAATATGCCCTAGGGAACCCGATTAGTGAAATATTTCAAAAGAAAATGCCATTGTAAACAATACCAGAATGACAATACAAAGAGGGATGAGGCAAGAAAGCAAAATAAAGCAACAGCAGCAAATAAAGAGCTGAAACTAAAGAAAAATAAGGAATTAAGAAAAAGGAGTTCCCGTCATGGCTCAGTGGAAACAAATCTGATTGGCATCCATGAGAACACAGGTTTGATCCCTAGTCTTGCTCAGTGAGTTAAGGATCTGGTGTTGCCTGGAGCTGGGGTGTAGGTCGCAGACACAGCTCGGATACTACGTGGCTGTGGCTGTGGCTGTGGTATAGGCCAGCAGCTACAACTCTGATTTGACCCCTAGCCTGGGAACCTCCATATGCCGCAGGTGCAGCCTAAAAAGACAGAAAGACAGACAGACAGACAGAAAGAAAAGAAAGAAAGCAACTCTGTATATTTGAGCTTAATCGATATTCATTTATAGCAACACCAACATAAAGAAAATAATAAGCAAGGTCAATATTCCAAAAATCAATGGCAGCTGTAAAACTTTAGTCAAAACAGCTGCAGTCTCACATTGAAAGTGCTTGATGTCTAACCTCTTTGATGTACTCAGTAAGCATCCACTATTATCATCTATTTATGAAAATTATGAAGGATTTTGACATACTAAGATATGCATAAATATGAGAATATTTCTAAATACGATAATAATTTCTTTAGAATCCTCTATCCTGCTTTCACTTATGTAATGTTAATGTCTACTATTAACATTTTTAATATGCATAGCCCCTGACTTACAATGGTTCGATTTAAGGTTTTTCAATTTTACATGCATGAAAGCAATTTTCACTCAGTAGAAACCTTATTTCAAATTTTGGATTTTGATCTTTTCTTGGGCTAGTGATATGAGGCAGGATGCGGTCTCCCAGTGCTAGGCAGCAGCAGCAGCAGCTCCAAGCCAGCCATGTGATCATGAAGGGAAACAACCGATATACCTACCACCACTCTGGGTGCACACAACCATTCTTTTGTTCACTTTTACTATAGCATTCAATAAATTATATGAGATATCCAACACTTTCTTATAATAGGCATTGTGTTAGATGATTTTTGCCAAACTGTAGGCTAATACAAGTATTCTGAGCATTTTAGGCTAGGCTATATCACTGAGTAGGTAAGGTGCATTAAATGCATTTTCTACTCAGGAAATTTTCAAATTACATAGGGTTTACTGGGAAGTAACCCCATTGTAAGCTGAGGAAGATCTGTACCTCATTAACAAGTTTCATATTCAATGAAACGCATATGTATACACACAACTTTTTTTCACTGAACATCTGAGAATACACACACACACCACTGCTATAATATGCCTAACCCTCCAAGGAGACTACAGAATGAAGTGATTAGCCTTCATACTTCCTGCACCATTAGGATGCAACATTTTAGTACCTAATGCACTTCTAGTCACTCTATTCTTTGTCTTCTTCTTACACATGCTTCCAAAGGACACTCTAAGTATATAAATTATGGATAGGATGTTTCTTTTTAGTCATAGATGCATTTCATCATGAAGTAGCTCCATTAGCAAAGTCCATGTTAAGACCGCAAATGAAATTTGTGCTGACTTGTTTTCAGAGAAAACCAATCTGCTTGCTTCCTTTCACATCCGTGGTATGGTCATGTGAATGTTCATGCTTTTCTTCTTAGACTGCTAAAGAGTGAAAAGCACACACTGATGGAGTGTTACTGTATCAGTGAGGCTTTCGACCAATATATTACCCTTTCCACAATAAGGATCTAAGAATTTAGTTTGTGTATGTTGGATCTATGATGTGAAATATTTAAATTCAAAATAAAGCTGTTCACTATGGAGTAGATATACATGTTATGACTTGGGTCATCTATAACATGATCTTATTTCTGTAATCTAAAGAAAACTGTAAAATGAAGAGCTAGCACACTAGGGTTTGAAAAAACAAATTGTCATTACCTAAAATTTTAAAAAGATCATTCAGCTAAAAAGCAATAGTACTAAGATTCAAACAGCTTAGGAGAAATTGATATCTATTTTGTGCTCGTATGATGAATAGTATATATCATTTTCACAATTTAATGTTACATTTATCCTTTAAAAAATTTAGAAGGTCCCTATTAAACAGCAATGGCAACAAAAATCTGCTCTTTTATTTTAATGAAAACACTCTCATGATTGTTTAAGTCAGTGTTACAAATGGGGCAACTTAAAAATACAGTTCCCCAAGATTCAATTTGGATCTTTTTCACTGGACTTGAGGCAAGAGTCCAGCATCTAGACCCAGATCCATTTATTGATCATGTGTTTATTTATACATTAGAGTTTAACTCTTCTGGGTTTCAGTGTCCTCATAAATAAAATAATTGAATTAGTCATCACTAAGCTCCATTACAGTCTTTTAAAATTAAGATGAATATATATTTAAGTCTATGATTAGACAGAATAACAAAAAAGAGATTGATGAAATATGAAATCATATATTTTTAATGGAGCCTAGTGATTTACAAAACATTACTTTGCCTACGGAACTAAGCAAATTTTGTAATATAAGTAAACCATTCTGTATGTATGTGTGTCTGTGTGTTCTCAGAACACATGCTATTCAAACTACAGGTCTACTAGGAGAATCAATATCAAAAATGAAAAAGGAATATAAATATATTTTGTAAACTTATAAAAAAAGCCACAGTATGTAATTTTTTCTGTTTTTTATTATAATATTTGCTTTTTGTAATATAATAGGTTTTATAACAGATGTGTTGAAATATAATTCATATTTCATAAAATTCACACTGTTTTTAGCCACATCCCCAGCATGTGGAAGTTCCCATGCCAGGGATCAAACCCACATCAGAGTAGCAACCCACACCGCTAAAGTGACAATGCTAGATCCTCAACATGTTGCACCACAAGGGAACTCCAAAATTCATACCCTTAATGTGCATAATTCAGTGGCTTTTAGCAGATTCACAGAGTTTTGTAATCACTACAGTTAATTTTAGAATACTTGCCACCCTCAAAACGAGCCTTTTACATAATAACAGTCATTCTCATTCTCACCTCCCCCAGTACCTGACAATACTAATCTACCTTTAGTCTCTATGAATTACCTACTCCAGACATTTCATATCAATGGACTCATATAATACATTTTATTTTGTGACTGTCCTCTTCCATGTGGTATGTTTTCAAGGTTCACCCATGTGGTGGCATAGATCAGTATGTGGTTCTGTTTTATTACCTAATAATGTTCTGTTGTACAGATATACCAAATTTTATTTATCCACGTATCAGCTGGTGAACATTTAGGTTGTTTCCACTTTTGGTTATTATGAAGAATGCTTCTATGAATACTCTCACTCCTGTTTTCGAATGGCAATCTATTTTATTTATCTTGAGTATATACCGAGGAGTAAAATTGCTGAGTTATGTGATAAGTTCAGGTCTAATATTTTCAGGATCTTCCAAACTGTTCTGCATAGTGGCAGTAGCTATTTTACCATCCTAGCAACAATGCACGAGGGTTCTAATGTTCCCACATTCTTGTCAACATTTATCATTACCAGTCTTTTTTTATTTTAGCAATCCCATAAGTTCATTTTTTGTTTGTTTTTTTGGGGGGGTTTTGTTTTTTGCTTTTGAGGGCCACACTTGTGGCACATGGAAGTCTCCAGGCTAGGGGTGGAATCCAAGCTGTAGCAGCTGGCCACAGCCATAGCCACAGCGATGCAGGATCTAAGCCATGTCTATGACACAACAGCTCATGGCAATGCCAGTTCCTTAACTCATTGAGCAACGCCAGGGATCAAACCTGCACCCTCATGGATCCTAGTCAGTTTCATTAATCACTGAGCCATGAAGGGAACCCTGTGTAAGTGTGAAATAGTATTTCATCATGGTTTAATTTGTTTTCCCCTAATAACTAGTGATGTTGAGCATCTTTTCAAATGTTTGTGAGCCATTTGTATATTTTCATTGAAGTAGCATCTATACAAGTTTTTTGCCCATTTAAAATTTTCTTTTTTTTTTACTGTCCAGTTGTAAAAGTTCTTATATGTTCTGGATAGTAGACCTCTGGATATGATTTCCAGATTTTCTTCCATTCTGTGTGCCTTTTCACTTTATTGACCACATCATATATATATGATTCTGATAAAGCCCAATTTGTCTGTTTCATTGCTCATGTTTCTGATATCATATCTAAGAAACTATAGTCTAACTCAAAGCCATGAAAATATACTTACATTTTCTTCTAAGAGTTGTAGATCATTTAGTAAGTTTTCAAATTGGCAAGTGGGAATCATCCAACTTTTTTTACTCCAACGTACTTCTTTTTCAAGATTATGTGCCTATTCTGAGCCCCTTGCACTTATCCACGAACTTTAGGGTCAGTTGAAATTTAAGGGACTATGGAGTGACAAAATAACTTTGTTATTCTGATACTTAAATCCCCCATATGTATGCATGGTCATGTCAAAGTTTTTCACGTCATAATTAACCAGAAAATGAAAAAAAATAGGCTGTGATTTAGTCCTTTGAGTGACACTAGCTGAATACTACTCAGCCATAAAAAAGAATGACATAATGCCATTTACGGCAACATGGATGAACTAGAGACTCTCATACTGAGTGAAATAAGTCAGAAAGACAAAGATGAATACCATATGATATAACTCATAACTTGAATCTAATACACAGTACAAATGAACATTTCCACAGAAAAGAAAATCATGGACTTGGAGAATAGAGTTGTGGCTTCCCAAGGGGAGAGGGAGGAAGTGGGAGGGATTGGGAGCTTGGGGTTATTGGATGCAACTTGGAATGAATTTACAATGAGATCCTGCTGAGTAGCATTGAGAACTATGTCTGAACACTTATATCGCAACAGAACAAAGAGTGGAAAAAGAAATGTATACATGTAAGTGTAACTTGGTCCCCATGCTATACAGTGGGGGGAAAATATGAATAGTCTTCTTTTATATTTTTTCCTTACTTTTCCATAAGCCTTTGTGATGATTGAAAATGACAAGAGACAAAGTGAAAACAAGTATCAGCCAAAAGAGAATTGAGTGGAGAAAGTGAATTGTTCTTTTTTAAAAGACCTTTAAAGTACAACAATTACAAGTAGTGAGGGATGAGTTATCAGTCAGGATTTGTTCTCTGAATCTAATAGCACTTTGAACATATTTATTATCAATGAAGAAAAAGGAGTTTCCTACACTGTTAGTGGGAATGTAAATTGGCACAACCACTCTGGAAAACAGCATGGAGTTACCTCAGAAAACTAAAACTAGAACTACTCTATGATCCAGCAATATCGCTCCTGGGCATATACCAAGACAAAACTTTCATTCAAAAAGATACATGCACCCCTATGTTCATTGTAGCACTATTCGCAATAGCCAAGACATGGAAGCAACCTAATTGTCCAACAGTCGAATGGGTTAATAGGATGTGGTACATATACACAATGGGACAAAAAAGAACAAAACAGTGCCATTTGCAACAACATGGATGGAACTAGAGACTTTCATACTGTGTAAGTCAGAAAGAGAAGGATGAATACCATATGTTATCACTTATATGTGGAATTTAAAATATGGCACAACTGACCTATCTACAGAACAGAAACAGACTCATGGACATAGAGAACATACTTGCGGTTGCCAAGGGAGAGGAAGAGGGAGTGTGATAGACTGGGAGTTTGGGGTTAGTAGATGCAAACTATTGCATTTGGAGTGGATAAGCAATGAGGTCCCTGATGCATAGCATAGGAAACTATATCCAATCACCTGTGTTGGAACATGATGGAATATGAGAAAAAAAGATGTATGTATAACTGGGTCAATTTACTGTACAGCCGAAATTGACAGAACATTGTAAATCAATTGTATATCTATCTATCTATCTCTATATTATCTCAACCCATCATGGACTGCTTTGTATTTCTGTGTATGCTTTATTACTAATTATATTTTCCTATATCTTTTAGTAATATTGATTCCCCAGGTAGATGACTAGATCACTTTGCTGTATAAATTTCATTCTGGAGTTTCTATAACTTTTTGGCACATTACTATGGACCCAATCAGGTATGAGAACCCCAAGTAGGTGTTGTGTTGTACATCCATCCCTGTGTCTTGAATCCATGTTCCTAATTTACCTCACTTGTTTTCATTTAGCGTTTTTGTGATTAATGAATGCTGAACCACTATAAATAGTTTCTGGCTGAGTTTGCTGTGCTCTTCTCCTTTATCCATCATTTGTGGGAAGAAATGTACATGAGTAATTGAGCTCATAATTACCAAAATGCACACACACGGTTGGGCATTCAAAAGGAATCTGCAAGCTTTTTATCTCTTTACACCAGCTGCTTTTTCAACCTTTAATTTATCCTGTATTATCCATGTAAGATTAGAATATACTTTTTTAAAAAAACAACAAAAAATACTAATTCAGGGTTAATGACCTTTAAATTAAGATAGAGAATAAGATGGTAAGATAAGCCTTCTTCTATTCTTCTTCTTAATCTTTATTCAGTCTCCAATACTCAGTAAACATTATTTTACCAAATAAAAGATTTCCAGAATATTACCCTATGTCTTGCCACTCCCCATCTAGACTAGGCACTACTTTGAGCTCTCAGAATATTTTCTACTTATCTATATCATAACATTTATCACATATTTATAAGGTCAATCTCTGGTTGCAGATCTACTCCTCAGAGAGTGAGCTTTCTTAGTTCTGGACAATATCTTTCACTTTTGAAGGGCTAGTGTCCTACCCTTTGTTTAACATATGTTTGTAAACAATAATTAAGGATTTGATACATTTAAAATCATCAACTCTTTGTCCTTCATTCCATGTTTGCCCCTTTTGATCATCTGCTACCTTTTTTTAAAATGGATGGAGTGGGATGAACTGGAGGTTTGAGGTTAGTAGATGCAAACTATTACATTAAGAATGGATAAGCAAAGAGGTCCTACTGCACGGCCCGGGAAACTATATCCAATCTCTTGAGATACAACATATGGAAAATAACATGAGAAACCAAATGTGTGTACATATGCATGACTGGATCTCTTTGCTATACAGCAGAAATTGGTACAACATTGTAAATAAACTATACTTTAATAAAAAATAAAAACTTATTGGCATATCCAATAAAATAAAATAAAATAAAATAAAATAAAATAAATAAAATAAAATAAAATAAAATAAATGAATATGGACCAGGACCCCATTTCAAAGTACTGTTTTTACTCTCAGTGAGGGTTCTCATTTCTTTACTGGTGGGTTTTACTGGATTTCCATTCATCTCCCAGGTTAAGGTTAGTCTCCACAGATAAAATTCACTTTAGATTCAGAGCAATATCTGTTTATTATGCAGTGATCCCTTCAAATTCTAATTGAGGAAGAGAGGCTACCTTTCATGGAGAATTAAGATCATGTCTGATGGATGACTTTAGGAAGAATCCTTTTCAGAATCTGTCTTCAGTGAGCTCAACATTGGTCAGTTCATTTTTTTTGGCTTCACAAATTGAACTTGAGATTACCTAGCCCATTGTCAGCTATTAGTAATGGCATCTTGGTGTGAATTTTTTAACTGCTTTCTTCTAACATCTAGCTAAAATCAACCACCCTAAGGAATATGGTTTTACTTAGACCAGAAGTAAAGGATAAAAGGTTCATTCGGAAAGCCTGTGGCACTCACTTTCTGGGAGAGAAGACCAGAGCTAAGTACATCATTAGCAGAATGTAAAAAGCCAGAGTAGCAGATGCTGCTGGACCTAAATACCTATTACTTATAGGAAACTGCATTCAGGCATTAAGAGAACATTGAAGGCGGAGGGTTGCAGACAAAAGACAAATTTCATCATTTCTAAAATATGTGTGGCCTGTGCAATACCTTTTCTGTTTTAATGAAAATGACAGAGGAATGAGAAATAAACAGCTAATTTTACTCTTCTGCCTCTAATCTTATTCTACTCTGGGTTTCTGCAAATACTTCTGCAATGTAGTTTTTGGCAACAAGTCTTCACACAGAGTAGATATGCAATTACTGGAGGAATTAATGCAATCACTTTCATTTGATTTGATGAGATTCATGCAAAGTGAAAGGCAATTTCGCATCACAGAAATAATCCTTCATATAGAATATCCTCATAAGGATGCTTCAGACTTCAAAGTTCACTCACCCTAACAGAGCCTACCCAATACTAAATGTTGTCAGTATATACTTTCAGCTGGAATCACTTATACAAATATCTAACTGATGCTGGATGCTTTTATTCATTTTAAACTGACAATAAAAATCCGGCTGGACAGTTTACGATATGTGATCAAGTCAATGTCACCAGAAGGATGAAGAACGCTGTGTAATTTAGATTCTAGGAAAAGCCATGGTCTTTTTTCTTGGTTATAGAGGACTCTAAAGGAAATACTGCTGACACTAAAGATACAAAAGCACTACTAATAACTAATACAAAATCCCTTATCCCTTCCTTTTAGACAAGAAAACACTATAGCATTTTGTTATAAACCAAAGCATTTCACAACTGACTTACTTGGGTCTCACAACTACCTTGAAAATTAGCCTTAATTTGCATTCATCTTAATTGCACAGCATTGAGACAAATGTTGCCTAACTACTTATTAGGAATGTTCCCATTGCCATTACTTTTCCTTCCACCATATCCAGTTTCACCAGAATCCTTCCACCCTTTTGGTCAGTGATCTTGGAATATACAAGCATGCTAGATCACAAGTTCCCAAAACTTTAGAAATCACAGGCCAGTAAAAAATTAAAAAAAAAAAAAGGAATGAAAAAAGGTGGGCAAACTAATATACGGTTTCTAAAGCTTTATTCTTCTAATGAATCAGCACCTCTCACCACCATAAAAGAAAGGAGAAATATGGTTTTTCAACAGGTAGGAAGGGCAGTAACCCAAAATAAAAGGCTTTCCTTTAAAATGAATGTTTTAGCTCCAAGGAACACTCACTAACTTACCTTTATTTTCTCATTTTGCCACATCTAAGTGAAAATTTCCTTCATGGCCAAGTGCCCTGGAAATCTTTTTTGAGATAACATAAGCTGATTTTTGTCAGAGACTCAACTATGGCTAAAAGGAATTCATTCATTTCAATCCAGTAATCATCTAAGGACTACCTGTTGTGTTCAAGGCATTGATCTAAATCCTAAATAATGTAAGGTTCAGAACGGCCCAATCCCTTGCCTTCAAACAGCTTATGATCTAATAAAGAAGATAAAAAACCCATGTAAAAAAAGTTAAGAGAAATACTGTACAAGAGGACCAAACAAAGCTATGAAAGCTGAAAGAAAAACAGAGTAACATTTACCCAGGAAATCAGAAAAGGCTTCATGGGAAAATTTGAAATGAAATAGGCCTTAAAGGATAGGTGGTATCTCAAGAGCCAGAAGGGTAAGGGTGAGAGTGAGTGAGTGAGTGAGTGTGTGTGTGTGTGTGTGTGTGTGTGTGTGTGTGTGGTGAAAGTGAAAGAATGGGAAAATAGCATTCCAGAAAATAACAGGAGAAAGACATGGGCTACAAAGTTTACACCAACCACATCTCAGCAATAGCTAATGTGCAATTATTAAAGGTGTTGAGAGGAAAATATCACAGAACAAGAATGCTTTCAGGAGAACCAGTTTAAGGTTTTGTTTAGGAAATTTATTGAGCTATATATTATTTCAAGTTCAGGGTTCACTGATTTTCAAATTCCAACCACTGGATGCATAATTCAAGAGGCTAAAAGATTCCATTGAATGAAAAATTTATTACAAGAGTTTCTTTGCATTTTGATGATTTGAAACATGTGTCCCTAACACTGGCTTCCAGGATGAAGTAAGAACATATCACCACACAACACTGGCCACAAGGCATATGGGAAAAAAAATGGAAAATAATCTGGGAGAGAAAGCAGACTTGTGAGGATGTGCTGCTACAAAGCTGAGGAGCTGGTGGTGCCAAGGGTAGGAGGGGGATTACCCAATATAGCATTGCTTCTGATCAAGCAGCTCACTTCGGAGCAAATGAAGCCTGACAACTGACCCACATTCAGAGAATTCACTTGTCTTACCATGTTCCCTACTAAATTGAAGCAGTTGACTTGATAAAAGGGTGGAATGGCCTTTTGGAGATTCAATTACAGCATCACCTAAGTGGTGAAATCTTGCAGGGCTGTGGCAAGATTCTCCAGGAGGCTGTGTATACTCTGAATCACTGTCTAATACATGGTGCCATTTCTCTTATAGCCAGAATACATAGGTCCAGGAATAAAGAGGTTGGAGTGGGAGTGGCACCCCTCACTATTCCTAGTGACCCACTAGCAAAAGCGTTGCTTCCTATCACCAAGACCTTATGCTCTGCTGACTTAGAGGTCAGTTTCTAAGGGAGGAATGCTTCTACCAGGAGACACAACCACTCTTCCATTAAAGTAGAACTTAAGACTGCCTCCTAGCTGCTTTGGATACCCTCATTCTTTGGAATTAACAGGCAAAAAGGGAGCTACAATGTTGGCTAGGGTGATGGATCTAACTACCAAGAAGGAATTGGACAACTACTCTGAAATGGAGGTAAGTAAAAGTATGTCTGAAATGCAGGCGATCCCTTAGGCAATCTCAGAGTTTTATCATGACCTGTGAATAAAGTCAATGAAACCCAACAGCAATCCAATATAAGCAGTACTGCTAATGACCCAGACCCTTCAGGAGTGAAGGTTTGGGTTATCTTACCAAGTAAAGAACCATGACCAGCTCAAGTGCTTGCTGAGGGCAAAGGGAATACCAAATGGCTATTGGAAGAAGTTTGCTAAAAATACCAGCTACGACCATGTGACTAGTTACAGAAATGAGAACTACAATTGTCATGAGTATTGTCTTATTTTGTCATTAATATGATTGTATGTTACAGAAATATCTTTGTTTTCTTCCCTCTCTATACCCTTATCATGTAATACAACAAATACTGACTTTATATTGTACTATTTAAGTAACTTTATTGATAGTTTATGTTATGGGATATCGAGGAGAAGAGTAAACACCACTAAGGACCTTGCATCCTCTTCTGGAGAAAGGGTTAGTAAGTTTTCAGTTGTATGTAGGATAGTTATGTTAGAAGTATGACCTTGTTACTGTCTTTATTTGCAGATTAGGTCTAGTTTAAAGAAATGTGTGTAGATATCAAGTTCATAAGGGGTTACCTTGTGAATGTTTAATTTTATGTGTCAACTTGGCCAGATACTTGATCAAATATTATTCTGGATGTTTCTGTGAGGTGTTTTTTTGGATGAGAGTAACATTTAAATTGATAAACTTTGAATAAAGTATATTTGCCCTCCATAACATAAGTGGGCCTCCTCCAATCAGTTAAATGCCTTGATAGAACAAAGAACGACCTCCCCCAAGCAAGAATGAATTCTGCCAGCAGACTGCCTTTGAACTCAAACTGTCACTCTTCCCTGAGTCTCCAGCCTGCCAGCCTACCCCATGATATTTTGGACTTGGCAAATCTCTACACTCACATGAGCCAACTCCTTAATGTAAATTAATTAATAAATCTCTATCTCTCTGTAGACCTATGATGATAGACACACACACATCCGTATATATAAATATACAAACATGCATCCTTCTGAACTTTCTTCTTTGGAAAGCTCTAATATAGATGCCTTTGAGCTGCACATACACAGATATATAGGCATTCTGTAGATACATATGTTAGCTTTAACAAAGTTAGCAGCTTAATGAACACACATTTATTCTGTTTCTGTGAGGCAAGGTCTGGGCATGTCTTGCATGTGCCCTCTGCACAGAGTCTCATTCAAGGTGTTGACAGGGCATTGCATAGTCACCTGTGGCTCAGCTGGTGAAGTATTTACTTTTTGCAGAATTCAGTGTCTTGTGGTTATAGAGTTGAAGGCTTCAGTCTTGCTGGCTGTTGTTTAAAGGCCACCCTCAGTTCCTCCCTATATGCGTTTTCCAACACAGGCTGCCCACAACATGGCAACTCTCTTCTTCATAGTTAACAAAGGATTGAGAGATGCTAGGAAGGCACTACATCAAATGTATATAATCACTCAATCCTCACATATAGTCCATCACATTTGCCTATACTATTGATGAGAAGCAAGTCATAGGTGCCACCCATAATCAAGGGGAGAGACTTACACAAAGATATGAACACCAGGAGATGGGGATTATGCAGTTGACCTTAGATCCTATTTGCTATCATATGTATTTTTAAACAAACTAAACAATTATAAACAATTGCTATATTTTTCAGTCAAGTTGTTCTTTCTGGTCTTTTGACAAATATGATGAAACAAAAATCTGTTCACACATAAATTCAATTATTATATTCATATACTAAAGGCTGACTACAGATTGCATCTGCAGTTGTGCATCTGCAGATTCAACCAACCACAGATCATGTAGTACTGTAGTATTTAGTACTAAAAAAGGCCCACATATAAGTGGATCCATGCAGTGAAAACCCATGTTGTTCAAGGGTCAATATGTTTACTCTTCCTGAATACTCTCTTCATAGAACAGATTTAAATCAATGTGATTTGACCTTGACTTTAGAATAGTGCTATTAATGTCAAATGGAGTATGTTGATAATTAGAAAATACATCTTTTTAATTAAAGTATAGTTGATTTACAATATTGTGCCAATTTCTGCTCTACAGCAAAGTGACCCAATCATTCATGTGTGTGTGCATATACACATTCCTTTTCTTATTTTCCATCATGATCTGCCCCAAGAGACTGGATATAGTTCCCTGTGCTATACAGTAATGTAATAGTTTGTTATCTACTAACCCCAAACTCCCAGTCCATCCCACTCCCTTTCCCTCCCCCTTGGCAACCACAAGTCTCTTTTCTACATCCATGAGTATGTTTCTGTTCTATAGATAGGCTGTATTTTATATTCCACATATAAGTGATATCTTATAGGTAAATGGCATTTGTCTTTCTCTGTCTAACTTACTTCACTTAGTATAAGAATCTCTAGCTCCATCCATATTGATGCAAATGGCTCTATATATTTCATTCTTTTTTATGGCTATGTAGTATTCCATTGTATATATGTATCACATCTTAATCCATTCTTCTGTCGATGGACATGGTTGCTTCCATGTCTTGGCTATTGTGTATAATGCTACAATGAACACAGGAGTACATGTATCTTCTTGAATTGTAGTTCTGTCTGGATAGATGCCAGGAGTGGGATTGCTGGGTCATACAGTAGTTCTATATTTAGTTTTCTCAGGTACCTCCATACTGTTTCCCATAGTGGTTATACCCATTTACATGCCTACCAGCAGTGTAGGAGGGGTTCCCCTTTTCTCCACATCTTCTCCAGCATTTGCTATTTGTAAATTTATTAATAATGGCCATTCTGACCAGTGTGAAGTGGCACCTCACAGCAGTTTTGATTTGCATTTCTCTGATAATTAGTGATATCGAGTATTTTTTCATATGCCTACTGGCCATCCATATGTCTAGAAAATATATCTTTAGACTTCTATTACAATGATAAGAACTCACTTCATAACAAAAATAACAAAGAGGGGCAGGAGAGCTCTGGCCTTTATATGAGTTGCCTGTAGTTTGCATTTCTCTACCAATATTTTCATTGACCCAAAGTCACTGTTTCTCTCTTAGATGGTGAGCCTCTCAGATGGTGACCGCCCAACCACAACACCCAAGGCACCACAAAAAGCCAAGGAGGGAAGCAGGTTGAAAATCCTTCTATATCCACACTACACAGGTGGAAACTGCTGTAACTTGTCTGCTTCATTCATAGGGACAAATAACACAAGAGAAGGCATCATGCATGTGCACTGACTACTAACGTGCAGTGATGACATCTACTTGTGAAGCAGTAAAAACTGCCCAACAAGTGTTCCAAATTTAGACCAAATCCTTTGTTTCAAAGGAAAGTCTGGCCACTGAAAAGAATGATGACCAGGACTATCCTCAATCACTTGGCACCTTACACCAACTGGCCCCTAAGCAGTCTTCCTCTCCACATGTGGATAACAGCCATCATGCTTACAGACTTTCATGCCCATTCATGTTATGCCCTTCTCAAAGATCCTTAGATCATACACCCTTCCCCTACTGCTAGTGTGATAAGCAAACGCTATGGCGTGACACTGTAGCATGTTGATGCAGACTCACTGGGTCAGAGGAGTGGCTCATGGTTTTGGGTCTCTGTGACATTGAACAAGTTACATAATCTCTCTAAATCTGCATCTATAAAATGGGGATATCATGGTATATACCTCAAAGTGTTCTAATGATCAATAATTAGTAAATAGGTCAAGTCCTTAGCACAATGAACAACATGTAATGTATGCCCTTCAAATACAAGCTTTTAGATTTAGTTCTATTATTATTATCACAATCAACAGGATTGAATTATAAGGACCTTAGCCTTAGAGCTTCAGTAAATACAGCTTGAGCTCTAACAATATCCTAATTTCCTTCTATTTCTCCCTAATCTTAACATTACACATTTATTATTCAGCAAAAATCAATAATGTGTTGTGGTAGGCTGAATGATGACTCCGGAAGATGCCCGCAACCTAATCCCCAGAACCTGTGAATGTGTTACTGATAGTGTCAAGCCTGCCTGAAATTAAGATTCAGCAGTATGTACTGCCTCGAGATCTGGTGAAAGATTTGGGAAGCCATTGGAGGGTTCAGAGTAGAGGTGTGAAATAATCTGAACTTTGATTTAGCATTCTAGTTGCTCTCTTGAGATCAACGTGAAGGCAGATGGGCTGGAGGGCTATTTTCAATCTAGATGAGAGATGTGGCTTGGGAATGGTCACAGCAGTGGAGATTGTGAGCTGTGGTTGGATAGTTGATAAAAAATGGATGCTAAGACAACAGGTTTTTGTTAGGTGATCAAGTTCAAGGCATGTGAGACAGGAGTCAAAGATGACTCCAAGGTTTTGGGCCTGAGCAACCACAGAGTGGCATAACTGAGAAGGAAGAGAGTGTGTGAACAGGGGAAGCACAGAATTTCAATTTGGCAAATGATACATTTAAGAATTTTACTGACATTCAAATGGCATCAAAGAAATGCAGTTGGATTAATTACACTGGAGTTCAGAAGAAAAAGCTGGGCTGGTGGTAGAATTTTAAGTCGTAGATATGCATGTGATTTCCAAAGTGATGAATGATATTGAGTGAAATGTCCAAAGATATGAGGGTAGAGAAGAAACCAGAGATTGACCCTTGATGCCCCTAGTGTTTCAGAGTTAGAAAAGATGAGGTAGAACCACCAAAGAAATTAATGTATTGAGGTAGGGCAAAAACCAAGATAGGATGTGTTTTACAAGTAAGGAGCAGCGAGTGAAATGCTCATAGGCCAATTAAGCTGAGGGTCAGAGATTGATTATTATATTCTACAGCATAGAAGGCACCAGTGACCTTATTAGCTAAACCCTGAAGCTCCCTATTTGAGTCTGCTCTCATTTAACTGTCATCATCTTTCTCTGAGCTATTGTTTAATCTGATACTTCTTCTGTGACACTCACATGAGTGTAAGATTTTGATATGTTTGTCTCTTGCCCATCCCATGCTTGGTAGCCCACATCACAACACACACACACACACACACACACACACACACACTCCATATTCTTCCTGGGGGCAGTAATCTTGCCGTCTTCACTCTGAATCCTTATCTAAGCCTTGGCACTTATTTGATACTTAGTATATTTCATAGGATTAAACTGAATTTTCTTTCCTACTATATCCAGTATTCATTGTCTCTACATCTGCTCTCAATGAAAGGTGCATTTATAAAGTCATGAGATGTGAACATATTTTTAAAAGTCACAGACGAATGTATAATTATAAATGAGAATTATCCTTTAGAGACAATTTTAGGATAACACAAATGATGTAAGGAACACTTACACTGTGAGGTTTCTAGTGGACCGTTAATGACTATCCAAACTGCCAGAAACACACAACACCAAAATATCCAATAGTGTGGTTAGTAGTTGGAACGCCAAGAGTTAATGGCACTGAAAAGGTGTAGGGAGTGGTAATTAGAGGGAAAACATTTAATATCAAAAGAGAAAAGGGTTTGCCTAAAGATTTTTTTCAAGTACTGATAGAAGCAGCAAGGTGGAGTTAAAACAATACCGTCATCACAAAAAAAATCATAGGGCACCTCAGAAAAAGAGAGTGTGGGTGGTCTCTACTCACACGGTTATATAAATACAAGTCCAGCAAAGACCCAGGAGATGAAGGAATTGCATTATACAGTGAGAATGAAGGAAAATTCATTCACAATGGTATCAAAAATATAGATGAGGATAATGAAAAGGGATGAACAGGAATCCAGCAACAGAAAAAGCAGCAAATCAAAAAGTAGTTCAGAGAAAGAAGATGGTAGCTAGCTGAGAGCTGACTCAATCAGGGAGCTTTAGGATTTGGCTAATGATAAGGTCACCAATGCCCTGTCAACTATAATTACTAATCTCTGACCCCCAGCTTACTTGGCCTATCAGCATTTCACTCGCTCCTCCTTGCTTGGCTTGTGAAATACATACTATCTTGGTTATTGCCCTACCTCAATACATTTTCTTTCGTGATTCCACCCCATCTTTTCAACTCTGAAACACTAGGGGATGTCAAGGGTCAATCTCTGGTTTCTTCCCTATCCTCCTTCCTTTGGACATTTCTCTCAATCTCATTCATCACTTTCTTTTTTTTTTTTTCTTTTTGTATTTTTAGAGCCTCACCCAGGGCATATGGAAGTTCCCAGTCTAGGGTTCAAATCGGAGCTATAGCTGCTGACCTATGCCACAGCCACAGTAACACCAGATCCAAGCCATATCTGCCACCTACACCACAGCTCTCGGCAACACCAGACCCTTAATCCACTGAGTGAGGCCAGGATCAAACCTGTGTTCTCATGGATCTTAGTTGGATTTGTTACCATTGATCCAAATGGGAACTCACTTATTCATTACTTTAGAAACCTTGTGCATACCTATGACTTAAAATTCTACCACCTGCCCAGCTTTTTTTTCTGAACTCCAGTGTAATTAATCCAACTGCATTTCTGTGATGCCATTTGAATGTCAGTAAAATTCTTAAATGTATCATTTGCCAAATTGAAATTCTGTGCTTCCCCTGTTCACACACTCTCTTCCTTCTTAGTTATGCCACTCTGTGGTTGCTCAGGCCCAAAACCTTGGAGTCATCTTTGACTCCTGTCTCACATGCCTTAAACTTGATCATCTAACAAAAACCTGTTGTCTTAGCATCCAATTTATATCAACTATCCAACCACAGCTCACAATCTCCACTGCTGTGACCATTCCCAAGGCACATCTTTCATCTAGATTGAAAATAGCCCTCCCTTCACGTTGATCTCAAGAGAGCAGCTAGACTGCTAAATCAAAGGTCAGATTATATCACACTTCTACTCCAAACCTTCCAGTGGCTTCTCAAATCTTTCAGAGAAAAATTCCAGTCCTTGCAGTCTCCTTCCACTCACACCATCTGACTCCCATTACCTTTCTTTTCCTTTCCTTCTCCTTGCTCACTCCTCACAGACTCCTTATTGCTCCTACCTCAGGGCCTTTGCCCTTGGCCAAGCCCTCCCCTTGGAACGGTCTTCTTCCTGACACCCCATAGCTTATCCCCACACCTCCCTCAGTAATGTTGCCATTTTAGTGAGGACTTCTCTAGTAAACTACTCAAAATTACATACCTCAGAGTACTTCCTAATTGTATTCTCTGCTCCTTTTTTCCTCCTCCTACTCGTCAACTATTTAATCTATTATTTACTTCTCTTGCTTACTTGTCTACTTTTTACTTTCCCATTCTTCTGTTTCATCCATTGCTATAACCCCAGCCCCTAGAATACTGCCTGCGTATACAGGTGCTGAATAAAAATTGTAGCAGGAAGGAAAAAAGGAAGAATTTATAATAACCAACATCTAGCTAATGCATACTTTTGTCAAGCATGATGCTAGTCTTGGAGTTCCCATCGTGGCTCAGTGGTTAACGAATCTGACTAGGAACCAAAACCTTGAGGTTGTGGGTTCACTCCCTGGCCTGGCTCAGTGGGTTAAGAATCCAGTGTTGCTGTGAGCTGTGGTATAGGTCGCAGATGCAGCTCGGATCCCGCATTGCTGTGGCTGTGGTGTAGGCAGGCAGCTACAGCTCCGATTAGACCCCTAGCCTGGGAACCTCCATATGCCAAGGGTGCAGCCCTGGAAGAGACAAAAAAGACAAAAAAAAAAAAAAAAAAAAAAGCATTATGCTAGTCTTAATGCAGAGATGATTTTTATTAACTCCTCATAATTAGTCTAAGAAATATGCTATTACAGTATACCTTCATCAGAGGTGAAACAGCCTTAGAAATCTTAGGTAACATGTCCAAGATCACACAGGTAATAATTTTTACTGGATTACCTTGTTCTTTTGAAACATATTTAAGTATTAGCTACCTAGAGAGGGACATTTTGGATGAATTGTCCCCATGTCTGTGAAATGTATCAGGTCAATTGTACATTCTTGAAAAATGTTACACATTTTAAATATGTACATGTGTATGAACACTTACATGTAACAAAATTCTCATGGAATAGTAAAGGTTACACACATGTTTAGAATATTCTAAATAATATAACACCCACAGGGAAATATTTTGAGGCAGAGTAAATAATTTTACAGTCTTACCACTATACTATTAGTGGACTATATATTATAAAGTCTTACCACTTACTATTTCCTTTTCTTCTTGTCTCCCATTAATACCTATTCAGCTTACAGTTGTTCTTACCATTTTGTCAAGTTTTACACTGTTTTAACACTGGAGTATTTTATTTTATTTTATTTTGCTTTTTAGGGCCATATTCGTGGCATATGGAAGTTCCCCGGCTAGGGGCTGAATCGGAGCTACAGCTGCTGGCCTAAGCCACAGCTACAGCAATGCAGGATCTGAGTCACGTCTGCGACCTAAACCACAGCTCACAGAAATGCCGGATCCTTAACCCAGTGAATAAGGTCAGGGATCAAAGCCGTGTCCTCATAGATACTAGTCAGGTTTGTTTCTGCTGAGCTACGATGGGAATTCCATGGAGCTTTCTTAACCTTGAAATGAATTTGGACATGTTTGGTTGAATGAAGTTTTAAAACCATTAATGTATATTTTCTTAGAATAAAAGATGATAGAAACTACCCATTAGTCAGAAAAGATACAAAATTTGTTTTTGAAACTTCGGTATTTTTATATGTTCTATACTCTTAGCTCATTTGAAGTACCAGATTTTAGTGGGTATTCTTTTGAAATTATAATCTTTATCTCAAGAAGTTAATAGTATTGTTTTCTATTTTTTTATCACACATTGCATTGTGTGACCAAATGTAGCCTCAAAACCTGTATTAAACAATTTAGTGGAGTTCCTGTCGTGGCTCAGTGGTTAACAAATCCGACTAGGAACCATGAGGTTGCGGGTTCAATCCCTGGCCTTGCTCAGTGGGTTAAGGATCTGGCATTGCCGTGAGCTGTGGTGTAGGTCGCAGACTCGGCTCAGGTCCCTCGTCGCTTTGGCTGTGGTGTAGGCTGGCGGCTACAGCTCCAATTCAACCCCTAGCCTGGGAACCTCCACATGCCGTGGGAGCGGCTTAAGAAATGGCAAAAAGACAAAAAAAAAAAAAAAAAAAATAGTAACCATGTAATTATGGTCTAATATTTAGAAATGATTTCATTTTTCTGTAAGAAACATCAAATTTAATTCACATTTGACATATTATTCTCTCATGGAGACTACTGGAATTGTTGGAAATGTGTTTAAATTGGCATTATCTGTAACCAATTTAAAATTTAGTCCTACACTATCTTCCAAGTTCTTGGGCTTGATTACTAGGTTCAAACTGAAGAAAAGGTATAAAGTAAATCTCTAACCAGACATGGTTATAAGATTTGATAATATATCCCTAAACAGAACTAATAACATTCATTAAAAATCACAGCCAAAAATGGAGAAGTTTAAGGAAAAAAAAATCTGAAGAAAATTATAAGGATATGAAAAAGTTGATAAAGTGCTGTGCTGCCTGAAAAATAAATTGGTAATCTATATTTAATGGTTCTCATAGAGTTTTTTAAAAGGGTAATATTTTTCCTTCAATTCATAACTTTATTCATCACAAACTTTCAAATTTACATGTTGCCAGATTCAAATGCAAATGTTTCATCACTTTTGTCAGCTTAAAGAGAAAGAATTTTATAAATTCAAAATGTGATTATCTGACTGCTCCTGAGAACATAAGCTTTATTCTTTCTGTTTCAAACATCACAGAAACAGATAATACGCACATAAAAAAGATTAAGCTGAAGTTATTTTGACCTAAGTAATGAATAAAACCTTAAGCTAAACCAAGAATATTTCTAAAAGAATTTATTCTCTTCTTTACATTTTGCTCTTTTCATCTGTTAATAACATTGAAAAGGTGTTTAAAAATAATTCATCAAAGTATAATATTACTGAATTACAAGACAAGGCAGCTGTAGTACAATAATAGTCCCTGTAAGTTGAGCCAGTAATACCTATCAATATATTCTTCAGCTCATAAGGATGACATAAATAGTTAATTATTTTAAACTAATCTAAGAAAAATATATTACTTCTGAATTTTTTAGGTTTATAAACAGAATTAAATTTCAAAACTATAAATACCACAAATTTATTCACATTTATAGAGTCACTTCAAATTTGGCAACTACCTTAAATTTTGAACATTTAAAGAAACATCTAATTACATAAAATTCAGAAGCCTAAAACTATCTTAAAAATAGAAATTACCTGAAACTGATTTCTACTATTTATTTTTGTCAAGTGAAATTCAGAGAAAGTAATACCATGAGGCAATTTCTATCACACTATCTTCCCTTTCTTCCTCCTCTCCAGCAGTTTGTAATTATTTTCTCCAAATAAAGTGGAAAGGGTTAATTTGGTGAACTCCCCCGAAACAGCCTAACCTCTTGGTGTACTTTCAGTTTTTTATATATATACATTAAAATTTTCAAAGGGGTTGGCTGATTTTAATCAAATGTGGACATTATTAACTGCAAGTATAAACATTAGCATAAATTTGAGTGGCAAAGTGGGATACTGTTTTTCAATTCAATTCACCAAAAATTACTAAAGACCTGTAATGCATACATCATTAGTCACAGAGGTGGGGATTAAAACTATAAATTCTCTGTATGGGGTCATCAGCTTCCTGATATTTATGCCTTTGTGTAATTCATTCTCCTGAAGTGTGGGCTGAACTTAGTGATATGCTTCTAACAAATAGAACATGGCAAAAGTGATGGGATGTTACGTCCAAGACTAGATTATAAAAGACTGTGACTTCCCTTTCTGTCTCACCCTTCTTCCCTCCTCTCTCCCTCCTTCTTTGTGCTCACTTTGATAAAGCAAACTTGTCAGCTTACCTATAGAGAAGCCCATATGGCCAGTAAATAAGGACAGTCTTTGGCCAAGAGAAGGTGAGAAATCAAGTCCTTCAGTTGAACAACCTGGGAGGAATTGAATCCTGCAACTGGGTGATCTCAGAAGCAGATCCTACTACAGTGGAACCTTGAGATGCCTGTAGCCCCAGCTGAGTCCTTAACTGCAGCCTTGGGAGAGATCCTGAGCTGGAGGACCCAGTTAAGCTGCTCATGGATTCCTGACCCAAAGACACCATGAGATAATAAATGTGTATTGTTTTAAGCTGCTAAATATGGAGGTAATTTGTTACACAGCATTGGGTATACTATTACATACAATCTATTAAAAGAATAAAGTTTTATATAAGCTAAATTATGAGGTGTCAAGAGGTTTTTTTTTTAAAAAAAAAAGCATGGTAGCACTAAGAATGATGATTTCTGACAAGGAGTATTTATCAGGACAAAGATTGCACGAAGAAGAGGGGAGAAATGAAGGAGAATTTTTTTTTTTAGAAAGAAAGAGCACATATGGTAATCCTGGGCCCTGAATGTAGCCCTAAGGAATTTGTACTTTATTCCCTAAGTGAGAAAGCATTAAATATTTTTGAAAATAGGAATTATGGGGCAAGATCCATATTTTTGGATGAAATTCTGGTGCCGTTAGGTGCACCGGATTAGAAATGAAGGAGAAAATAACCAGGCCATTTAAAAGCTATTGCAGAAGCCCAGATGAGAAGGAACAGGAGTCTGAGCCACATAGAAGTGGTAGTTGGAACAAAAATGAGAGAATGGGTATGAGGTGGTTGAGAGCAAAATTAGTAAGACTAGTGAACAAAGAACCATGGGGTAAATGAAATAAAGAGGGAAACTGAAGATGGCACTGAGATGTTCAGCCTAGTTGACTTGGAAAAATGGTGACAGGAAATAGGAAGGGTGCATAAATAGAGGAAGGCCTATTTAAATTTATAGGCGCAAAGTTCTTTTGACTTGTTTGAGTAACAGCAGGATAATAAGTCAGCAGCTTTAAACACAATTGTGCTACTCAGGAACAAAGTCAGAGCTGCAGGTAAGGATTTCAGAACAATCAATTTAGGGGTGCTGGTTAAAGCTGTGAAAAGTAATGAGATTGCCCACTGAGTGCTTAAAAAACCTTTTAATTACTCTCCACTACTCATAGGACAAAATATAAAATAACTAGTTACCTACCTATCCAGCACACTCCAATCTACCCTCTATATTCCAAACACGCAAAATGACTGATGGGTCTTCCGAGACACACTGCCTTTCCACACCCCATGCCTGAGCCCTTGAAGTTCCCATTCCTGAAATGTGTCCTTCCCCAACACCCATGGAACTTCACATATCACCTTTGTGTGTCACCTTTGTGTTTCCAGGGCATATAGCCTCTTTCACATTATATCATTAGATGTTTTCTTAACTTTCTGTCCAATACATATACACTAAAGCAGGGATCATGACTTACTGTTTACACCCCATGGTGCCTTGAATATGTAGCATAAACTCATTGTTTAAAGCCAAAGAGATTACCAGGAAAAAAAGGAGGAAAGTAGGAAGATGGAGAGACCAAGAAGATAAAGCGGGAATTATCCATCTTCGTGAAGCAGACCAAAGAAGAAGAAATGAAGGAGTCTAAGGAAACAAAATGGTTACTTGTATTTCAAAAGTGTGATATCTCCTAATTTTTAAGGCCTCACCTGCAGCACGTGAAGTTCCTGGGCTATGGGTTTGAATCAGAGCGCAGCTGCAGTCTACACCACAGCCTCAGCAACACTGAACATGAGCCACATCTGTGGCCTACACCCCAGCTTGCAGCAATGTCAGGTCCTTAACCCATGAGCGAGGCCAGGGATCAGACCCTCATCCTCACAGACACGATGCTGGGTTCTTAACCCACTGAGCCACAACTGATATCTCCTAAGAGTGAATTGAGAGTTCTCTCCAGCAGCCACGTTCACAGCGGTTAAATCTGTACCAAGTGTAATTTTTTAAAAATACAATAAAATTCATCTTTTGTGACAGTTGGAAGGTTTTTTTTTGGATAAAAAGCAGAGCACTTCATTAAATATTTCAGGAACTGGCATCATCCTTTAAAACATACTCTGCTCTAATGGACAGAGTTGATAACTATTTAACTGTAGTCTTTCCTTAATTCTTCCCATACTAAAGAGCCTTGATGTCCTGTGAGACCACCATTATCTCACATGACTCTTCAAGACTCCTCGGTTGGCCTCACTTTATTCTGTAGTACACGTTTATGCAGATTCTCATGGCAACCAATTAACTGTCTTCAAATATTGTCACTATGTCCTCTTAGTCAAACAAGACCTTTCTAATTCCAATCTTCCTCATACGTAAAACATTTCCCCAAGTGTAGCTGCTTTCTTGCTCTTCAGGAATTTCATAAAACTGGACAGTTGGGGTATTATCCTTCACACAAACAACTGCTTTTGCCACAGTCCACTGCCTTTACCACTGCCATTATTTGCCACAATTGACAATATATGAAATTGGGCGGATGTGTACACTTCGGCCAGCACAGGCCAGGTTTTTCGTGCTTTTATTCATTTGCTTGTTTTCAATAATTTATCTGTAGGGGAATATATAATAACTTGGCTATTACTCTCAACATTTTCTTTCCTAAGGTCCCTATTCACCAAAAAGATGTTAATTCATGTTTGTTTGAACACCATATGTACCACAATAGGATTCTGGAAAAATTGGAAAAGTTGAAATTACTTTTTTCCAAAAAAGTAGACTCTCTCTTCCAAAATAGAAGACTCTCTATTCTTCTTTACAAGATAAATTAAAATTTAAAATTAAATAAATAAACCATGCCATTCATCATTAAATAATGTACTCCCAAGACAAGTTACCTTAAATATTTGCCAAAAACAGACTGACAGCACAGGGTAATTTTTATTATTTTATGGAATGGGTTTGCCTTAAAATCAGTGGAGGGGTAATACAATAAAAATAATACCATATTCATCAATAGTATCTGTTGAGAACTTAGTAGGTGACTGACATGAAATAACTGGGCTTCAGAGAGGTTAAGTGACATGTCCAAAGCTGTACAATTAATACACAACAAAAAC
Source organism: Sus scrofa (assembly GCF_054392235.1). NCBI lineage: Eukaryota > Metazoa > Chordata > Mammalia > Artiodactyla > Suidae > Sus > Sus scrofa. The sequence goes on along the minus strand of NC_139383.1, from coordinate 181,207,552 downwards.
AAGACTTAAATCCCAGATCTGACTTCAGGGACCATATGCAAGCTCTGAACTTTTATAACACCTTACAATTTATAGTGCCACTTTAATATTTTATGGTTCTTAAAATGATGCCAGTGGGGTGTCAGGGCAGATATTGCTAATTAATTAGTAGTCATATTTGGTGATTTTTTAAAGAATCTTCTTTATGAATTATTCTCCATGAACAGACTTTGAAAATGATTATCATAGAAATTTTCAAAAATCAGAATTAAAATATAATTCTTTATTAGAGTACTCACAACAAAAATATATGACTCACTTAGCACTGTGCTTCTGGTAAATATATATAATATTTTAGATTTATATAGATAATAAACATATATATATATATTGCTCTCCTTGCTAAGATCTCTCATGGCTAGTACAAAAGTCCCAGTTGAAGTGATGAATTGTCTACCCAGAAAGATAAGGTATTTCCTCAGATTCAAGAACTCAGTTGTTGGCTCCAGTCAAGGGCTATGTCCATTCCCAAATCCTCCTTTCTAACACCTTGCCTCCCCTTCTCTTCCTTCAAGGTCTAGTTCCCCAAGTATCTAGAGAGAAAAAGAACCCTCTTCATTCATTTCATATCTATGGAACACTTTATCTCTGTCAGGCAAGAGTAAAAATGCTGATAATATTTATTCTCAAAAGAGTATTTCAGTGGCGAGAAATAGTCCAAAAAGTACCACCTATGCAATTTTTATCATTTCTTCACATAAAAAGTGTTCAATAAAAGTTGATTGATAAAAGTAGGACTAGGTATCTTTCCTAGGCCAACCACACCACTTCTGGCTCTTTCTTAGTGTTCAAAATCGCGGGGTGAAATTCTTTTTTTTTTTTTTTGCTTTTTTTTTAGGGCCACACCCACAGCATATGGAGGTTCCCAGGCTAGGGGTCGAATCAGAGCTACAGCCACCAGCCTACACCACAGTCACAGCAACACCAGATCTGAGCTCCATCTGTGACCCACACACCACAGCTCACAGCAATACCGAATCCTTAACCCACTGAGTGAGGCCAGGGATTGAACCCACAACCTCATGGTTCCCTGTCAGATTCATTTCCTCTGCACCACAATGGGAACTCCCTTTTTTTTTTTTAAATTCATATCTTAATCTTTCTATGTGAATTTTATTTTTTTAATTAATATAGTTGATTTACAATGTTTCTTCAAGATCCGTTCTACAACAAAGTGACCCAATCACACACATTTCCCCGTGCTGCGTTTTTGTTTTGTTTTTTTTTTAATTTAAAAAAGAAATCAAGAAGTCAGATTCTGGATGACAGGTTTTAATAATAAAAGCTAATTTAAAAACAAGCAAACAAACAAAAAAAAAACAGGCTGACACAAAGAGAACATATATTGCCAAATTCTCCAGGGGGAGAAACCAGAAGGAAATTTGGTTAAGAATATCAATTTCCTTTAGGGGCCTGCAGAATGGTTTAATTTTGGGTTTTAGCTGAGAACTTTCTTGCTGGCGACTGACAGGCAATGATCACACTAGGTTCCTATTTGACACACACTCTTCTCTTCAAACCACGGAGATATGAGAAATCTCTAAGGGCTCTGTGTCCACAGCCACAACCATAAATTCGTAGATGCCTCTATTGAGGCATCTGGCTTCTTTAAGAAGCTGCCTAGGAGTTTATCACTTATATGTGGGAGCTCAAAAAAAAGCTACAACTGAACTTATTCACAGAACAGAAATAGACTCACAGACTTTGAAAACAAACCTATGAAAGGTGACAGGTAGTGGCAGAGGTATGGACTAGAGGTTTGGGATTGGCATATGCACATTGAGGTATATAGAATGACTGGCCAATGGTGACCTGCAGCATAGCACAGAGGACGCTACCCAATATTCTGTGATAATATGTGGAAAAGATTCTGAAAGAGAATGGATGTGTGTACATGTAAAACTGAATCACTTTGTTACACAGCAGAAATTGTCACAACATTGTAAATCAACTATATTTCAATAAAACTTTAAAAGAAGAAGGAGGAGAAGAAGCAGCAGCAGCAGCAGCAGCAGCTGCCTAGGAGTTGCTGCTGTGACACAGTGGGCTATGGATTCAGCATTGTCTCTGAAGGGTGGTGAGTTCAATCCCCGGCCTGGAGTATTAGGTTAAGGATCCAGTGTTGCCACAGCTGTGGTGTAGGTCACAGTTGCAGCTTGGATTTGAGCCCTGGTCAGGGAACTTCTATAAGCTGCAGGGGCAGCTATAAAAGAAAAAAAAAAAAAAAAAGAAGAAGAAAAAGAGGAAGTTGCCTATAGTTAAAAGACAGCTGAATCATCCCCCTTCTACCCCCCATTTCATGGTAAAAACACACCTCTGTGAGGGGATTGCCTTTAGGGTTCAACAGGACTCTGTCTTCACTGCAGTTCTGGAAACAGATGATTCCAAAGGAGAGAGCTTGCTTCAGCCCAGGAGGAAGCAGCAGAAATAGCAACTGAAATTTTTAATAGTTGTTTTCTGTTTCTTTTTCCATCAAAGACATCAAACTGCTAATCAGAGCTTCTGATCAGCATGCAATACCATTGCAGAATTATCAACAGAGTGAATATAATTCTATTACAGAGGAGATATTTGACAGATTAGTTAGCTCATGCCACCTTATCACAAGAAGCTATTTAATCTTTGTTAGACTTTTAAAATATTTGAAATGTCTCAAAAATTCTCTACTATATTCCCAAACTCCAAGGAGCCCAGGAATGCCAAGCTCCCTCCACCAACAGAAGTTAGAACCTTTTAAAAGTAGAGAAAAATTTCTCTACTTTTAAAATAGTTATTTATATGTTTTGAATATAAAAGAAGTGACTTGTGTGTGAAAATTTACAGACAACCAAGGCGAGGATAATCCAGATGTGAACTGAGGCCATTCTCTTCTTTATGATTTCTTCTAACCCTTATTCATATCCAGGGAAAAGACAATCCCTTAGAGAGAATTTATGCAAAACTTGGAAGCTTGCATTTTGTCACCTCCAACCTCTATCTCCTCTCCTGCTAAATTCTCACCATTACTCGTCTGACCCAACATATGTCTTCTCTTCTCTCTGCTCAGCACCATCTCTGACATACAGCCCTTTTTGATTTATCAAAACACAATTTAGTCAAGAAATGTGTGTATATAACAGGGACTACTGAAGGTGTGTTTGATGGAGAAAGTTCTGGATGTTTACAGGAGGTCCTGCTGAGGCACAGTGGGTTAAAAATCTGAATACAGCAGCTTGAGTCACTGTGGAGGTGTGGGTTCAGTCCCCGGCACCATGCAGTGGGTTAAAGGATCTGGTATTTTTGCCAGAGCTACAGCATAGGTAACAGCTGCAGCTTCGATTCAATCCCTAGCCTGGGAACTTCCATATACTGTGGGTACAGCCATTAAAAAAAAACAAAAACAAAAACCGATATGGATAGTTATAGCTCCTGGTAAGAAACAGCAAAAACTGAGTATAGACAGTCCTTTAATGATTACTCTCCCAGGAATTTCTCGCCCTTGCTCTGTCTCTATGGTCCCCCCACTTGAAATTGTGTTTCTGACCCTTTCCTTTTCTCTCCTGGGTTCACTCGCACCTTCAAGTAGCCATTTATTTCTGATGCTGAGCAGTCCAGCCATTGCTCTCATTCAAAACCGTACCCTGGAGGGCTCTTGCTTTCCAACATAAAGAGGTCTCTCAAGGTGTCTTGTTAAAAAATGTCCATCTACTCAAAGAGAGAAATCACGCCACTCCCTTAGGGGCAAGCAGTGACCTTCAGTTGTGTTTTTTAAATAGCTCTGTTTTTTACTCTCTCTGAAAAGGTTTTGTCATCCAAACAAAACGCATATATTAACAAAAAGTTAAAGTTTTAATTTAATTCCTTGACAACCACACCATCAGAGTGTCTGTCTTGAGACGTATAATGTAAGCAAAAACTGAAATGCTCTATTCACTTATAATGACATTATAAAGCACAATTAAAGGAGAAGAAATATGACCTGCCTATTAACATCTTTAAGTTTCTATTCTTAACCTTAAAACAGATGGTACATTTGTCATAACATAACCAAACACAGTCATCTATTTTCATATTCAGCTTAAATGTGAGATTTAAGCCATAAGTTAACTACAGAAAATAAATTTATTTCATTGTAATTGTCATTACTTAATTAAACTATATTTTAAAATGGCTCCAAAAGGTAATAGCTATATTGAACTTGATTTCACTATCTGACAATATGGCTAAATATTATGGGCTTGTGTGTGTATGCATGTATATGTACGTATTTATGCGTATGCATGTGTACAATGAGTTCATTTGGTTCTATATTGTAATAATTTAGACTGTTAGCCGAAAGAGGATTTTTATGATTTTTCTTTTTATTTTAGTAAGACAAAATACAATAAAAAGCTTTGCATATAACTGCTATCTATTTTTGCTGAAGACAATATTCTCCTTTGGTAGCGAGATCATTAAAAAAAAATTGGACAATTAAATAGGTGCCCACATCTAACCTAAACAGAAGAGCATTCTAGAGCTGTTTAGGAGAATTTAAATTTGACAAATAAAATCAACATTTTGCAGAACTGCAATATTTGCTCAAACCATGCAAATTTTTTACACCAGCTTGAATTTCAATCAATGTTTATGGAGTCCTCCAAATATGCCTTTTAACTAACCCAAATTTTGCATTCGTAACAGCTTCTACTAATGCCTTGGCCAATAACAATGCAATACTCTGTGTCTCAGAATTAGAGAGAAAAAACTGGAGCATGTATTCCTCTCAAAACCATTGGAAAAAGTACAGGTAGAATTCCTATCACTTCACAAGTGTTCTTTATTATTTACACATCATGAAACCCATGAGATGCATTGTATTTACAGGTTTTAGTGACTTAAACACAGCAACAGTTGCAATAAAAATTAGTATATATTTTAAAGGGAAGGTGAATCTGAAGCTAACATTTTAACATTGAGTAAAATACCTTACCAAGCACTTTTTCATAAGGTCCCTTGCCAAATATTATAGCTGATTACTACACAAAAATTGTATTATCACAAAGGAATTACTGTAGACTCTATATTCCTAATACATCCATAATCTATCCATTTCCCACAGCTTCACTGGTACAACCCAGGGCTAAACCATCATCATCTTTTACCTGTATTTAAACTCTTCTAGGCTTCCTATTTTTACTCTTCCAAATCACAGAATAGAAGTTAACAACAATAAAAAGTCTTCTGAAAAAATCCAACATTATGGAGTAGTCCGAGTGAAAAGGCAAATCAGACCAGCTCTCTCCTTTGATTAAATCTGTAAATGATTCCCCTTCTCATTGCTAGTAAGAGCCAGACAATGCCCAGCATAATCCACATGACCTCAGTCTCTGCATTTCCTTGTTCATTCTGCTTGCATCCACGTTGTTTCCGTTTGGATCCTGACACATGCTGGACATGCTCCCATTTTGAGAATTAGCTCTTCCTTTGCTTCGGCATGGAGTACTCTTCTTCCAGGTATCCACTTGGCTAATTCCCTCACCTTTTTGATCAACTCACCTATTTGATCAACCTCACTTTCTCAATGAGGTCCTGACACTAATATAGTAACCCACCCAGCCTCAAACCTTTTCCTCTCATTACACTCCTGATCCTATTTGCCTCATTTTAATTTTTCAACCGCATTTACCAACTTTTATAAAATTATGTCTTATGGCAATTTCTTGTTCTTTTTCTTGAATGTTAGCTTCTCAAGGGCAAGTGTCTTTGTCTTTTGAATTCACTAATATGTCTTATCTCTAATATAGGGCGGGCGGTCCATAAATATTTGTTGAATGTCAAATGAATGCTATTATGACATAAACGTGGCACAAGGAAGCTTCCAGTCACCAACACAGATGGTATGAAAACCCCATGGAAAAGCCCTGGTTTATGCCACTGAATATTCCATCCTAAGAAATAAGTATTATTAAATGACTCCCCCATAAGCACCAAAAGATGTCCTCAAGTATTCTAAAAATAATTACTCTTGATGTGCAATTCCTGCAGGCCTTAGAATTTTATAATTTATCATAGAAACTCAAATCCTTAGGTACTATCATTTTTATAAGTTCTCTATCATTTCATTATCTTTTCATCTATTCTTATTTTGAGGAAGGGTTTCTTTCACTTTGTTCTCCTCCTTTTCCTGCACCTTTCATGTTAGTGTTACCCTGTTTCTTTTACTGTATTCGTTTTTCATTTAATATTTCCCCCAAGCTATCTCTTCTATGCCTATAGATCCAATCACCAATTAACTGGACATCAAAGCCTCCACCTCCAGTCCTTCCCCTAATTTCCCTCCCTCTAGCGTAACTGCCCATTACAGAGTTCCATTTAGATATGCTACAGGAACTCATATGCAAAATATCAAAGAACAAATGATCTCACCGTCAATGTAACCTAAAGAATTCTCTACCTTATTTTTTTACTATGCTTAATAGCTATATTATCAACCTGGTTGCCTAAACCATGAACCTAGGATTTCTCTTGGCTATTTCTTTTCTAACCTGCTTTCATCTGCCCTTGGCATATTTTGAATTCCTAAGCATCATCAATTCCATCATATGATTATGTCTCAAATACTTTTCTTATTCCACTTCTCAAGCCACTATGATAATTTCTTACCAGAATTATTGCAGCGTCCTCTAATTTGTGCTCCAGTGTCTGTTCTCCTCTCTACCACAATCCTTCCCCCCAACCCCATCTGTTTGTCTGATAAATCCTATCAGAAGTTTTCTTGGGAGTTCTCATCATGGCCCAGCAGAAACAAATCTATGAGGATGCCAGTTCAGTCCCTGACCTTGCTAAGTGGGTTAAGGATCTGGCATGGCCATGAGATACGGTATAGGTCACCGATGTGGCTTGGATCTGGTGTTGCTGTGGCTGTTGCATAGGCCAGTGGCTATAGCTCTGATTTGATCCCTGGCCTGGGAACCTCCATATGCAGTGGGTGCAGCACCCCCACCCCTGAAAATAGACCAAAAAAAGCTTTCTTTACATCCTCTGGTGTTCTTTTACAGTCCAAATAATGCTTATCAAATTTTATATTTAATTCTTTGGAAATGTCAGGGAGTATGGCTACACAGTTGCTAGCTCTAGGCAGTGGAATCACTCAGCCTATATGGAGTGTGTCACCTACAGCAGTGATTGAGGTAAAGCAAGGGATCAAGGGTGATTCCCTGCGTGGGACCACAAAAATCCGAGAATGTTACCAAGAAGTATCTGATACACTGTCCGGCCACCAAACATAGTTTAAGTTATTCAGAGGACAATTTAAGATGTTCCAAATTTTTTTTTCCTTCCAGACATCTTTGTCTATATTCATCCTTTGTTCACGATTTTTACATGTACAATAATTAAATATTTCTGTGTTCCTAGAATAAAGACAAAGCATTTGCCTACATTGTAAGACACACGCCATCAACTGCACATAATTTTCCCCAATAAGCAACCCAGAAACCCATACTGTACAAGAGGCAGAGCATAGATGAACCAAGTGATACCATACATTTCTTCAATTAGAAACAACATGTTTCTCTCAGGATATAGAACTATTTGATACAACTCCTCTGGAATCAACTCTCCTGGAATTACCTCATATTAGTTTTTCAGCTAAATTCCTCACAAATATTAGCTATCTCCATATACTACAAAAGTTTATTAAAAGATTGTCATAGCTAGAATTGTATATACCTAAATATTAGCAGGAATAATTGTTTTACCCTCTGTATCTATTTTCTATTTTCCAAAAATTTTAATCTTTTCATACTAGGGAAATTTTTTTAAATTTTAAGATGTGATTTTAAGGAGAAAATGGCTGAACTGTAGATTACTAAAGGTTCAAAATGGTATTTCTTTAATTTATTGCTATTGGGTTTTTTGGCTCTTTAAGCTACTGAAGTTATATGTAGCAAAATTTAGAACAAAGCTAGCTCAGAATTCTTCTAGAAACAAAAATAACTAGTCCTCAGAAACCCTGTCCAACCCTTCCCAGTATATGGCTGCCTATTATGGCAATCTTGACTCCTTCTCCTGGTACTAGGCCAAAATATCCTGGAAATTGAAGTAAAAAGAATAAGGTTTAAAGCAAATTTGATTTCAAAATAATATATTAATCTATATTTATTTACTCTCATATTATTAATTAAGAATAAGATTAAACTTAAAATATTGTCTCAGTTTTTTAAAAATATTGTCCCAATTTTAGACTGCTAATTACCATGGTAGCAGAGAACTCATGAATAATTTTTAGTTTATTTTGCTAAAAATGACTTTGCTCTACAATAGCAAAAAGAGAATCAAGATTAAAAACTGTTTTGTGACTCTATGAATCATTCATAATTTTTATTTCTAATTGAGATAATATTAGCACATAATTGACTCTTCTTTTACTGCAAACCCCAGTAAAGATATTGTGTAAGGCACTGAAAGGGCATTCATTTTAGTGGAGATCAAAAAAGATTCTGCTTAAAAGCAAACAGCCATAAACAAAACAAACAAACAAAAAGATGTTCTAGATTCATCATGACTCTGATAGTAAGAAACAAAGATCAAGTGGGAAACATGTAACACAGGCTCTAAAAGACATCAATATGAGCATCCATGCTACTGCCCTCACCACAGGTAGACTGCTACACTGTGCTGAGCTTACAGGAAATGATTTAACCTAAAGGGCACTGGGTTGATCCCTTGTGCTCAGAGACCTTCAAGTACTGGCAGGTGGCATTTCCCATATACAAAAACCCTGTAACACAAGAGTGCACTTCTACAGTGAGGAGGATTGGCTTTCAGAGTCAATGTTACCTCTGCTTCCCTCACCATGAATAATCACTAGTGATTCCATGGAATTCGCAGCAGGATTGCAGATGTGCCTCTGTGTGCTAGTAAGAGTGTCATGTAATCAAAGAGCTGAAAAGCTCCTTCAGGACTAGCTAATACAGTGCTTCGTTTTATACGAGACCCAGGGAGATAAGTGCCTTGTTCTTTAAATGTTCTGTACAGAATCATTATCAGCACATTAAGGTAGTTTGCCTCTTAAACGAATTCTATATTAAATTCCTTTATAATTGGGAAATCTTAACAAACCTCACATGGATGAACATAAAATTTTCTCAAAGTCAACCCAACTTTAGCATAATATTACCAACTCCAAAATCAATGCGTATACCTAAAAACTAAGGATATTTCTCAACTGCTTTGTGGAAGTGAATGCCTACATTATCAAAAAATTTGTGAGATGACTCTTATTTTCATACCAAGGAAAATCCCCTCCCCCAAAACATTCATCTTCCTTATTTTGGAATCAAATTATAGTCTGCAGACAGACAAAAAACATCTGTCCATACAGTACTCAGTTCCATCTAGTGTATCAAATAGAATGTCACAGATTAGCTAGCTTTGAAATCAATTAATAAAGTGGTATGATAGGACTGACTTTTTTCTCAACTTGTTTTTGCCAATGATCAAAGCTAAAACAAGGGGTAAATATTTCCATATCATGCTTTCTAGAGCAAAAAACAGGTACAGCATAATGAGCAAGAACTTGGTCTAAATGAAGCATCTAACTACAGATAGAGGGTAAAAATATACAGGTTTTGCATATGCAAAACAATGAAGTTAGAACACATCACACCACATACAAAAGTAAACTCAAAATGGCTTAAAGACCTAAATATAAGACAAGATACCATAAAACTCCTAGAAGAAAACATAAGCAAAACATTCTCTGACATACCAATGTCTTCTTAGGTCAGTCTTCAAGGCATTAGAAATAAAAGCAAAAATAAACAAATGAGACCTAATCAAACTTATAAACTTTTGCATGGCAAAAGAAATCACAAACAAAAGGACAGCCTACAAACTGGGAGAAAATATTTGCAAATGATGCAAACAACGAGGGCTTAACTTCCAAGTTTTTCAAGGGTTTAATTTCCAAAATATACCAACAGCTTATACAATTCAATAAACGAAACAATCCAACCAAAAAATGGGCCAAACCTAAATAGACATTTCTCCAAAGATGACACATAGATGGCCAATGGCCACATGAAAAGATGCTCATTATCATTAAATATTAGAGAAATGCAAATCAAAACTACAATGAGGTACCAACTCACACTAGTCAGAATGGCTGTCATTAAAAAATCCACAAATAATAAATGCTGGAGAGGGTGTGGAAAAAAGGGAACTCTCCTATATAGTTGATGGGAATGTAAATTGATTCAGCCCCTGGGTATAGAGATTCCTCAAAAAACTGAAAATAGTTACATACAATCTTGCAATCTCGTTCTTGGAGAAAACCATAATGAGAAAAGATACATGCACCCTATGTTCATAGCAAAACTATTTACAATAACCGAGACATGGGAACAACCTAACTGTCCATTGACAGATGAATGATAAAGAAGATGTGGTACATACATACAATGCAATATTAACATCACTAAGCCAAAAAAAGGAATGAAATAACACAATTTGCAGCAACATGGATGCAACTAGAGAGTATTATATTAAGTGAAGTGAGGCAGAAGAGAAAACCAACTACCACATGATATCATAAGGATAACATATATGATATGACATGATAAGGATCACTGTGAGCATTAAATATAATTACATGTATAAAAGGACCAATAACTAAAACACTTCAATAAGGTGTATTTCCTTTCCCTCCTCCCTTCCTTTCTAAAATTTGCATTTACTGAAAGAGCACTTGTACTGCACTGCATGATTTTTTTAGGTTAATAATGCCATCTGCTGGAAATACCAACATGATGACCAACAAAGAAAATGGATCTTGTTAACTAACAAACAGACACTACAGTTGATGCTCCATTCATTATTCCAATCCTGTTGAAAAATAAGTCAAAGTCCTGACATTTTCTCAATGTATTCATTTTTAAAAGTGCTCAGACCTCCCCTGACATACACACACAGATACACACACACACACACACACACATGAACACACACAGGAGTGTTATTTAAATAGTTTGTAATTACAATGTCCTGTTTTTTTTTTTCAGTATCTTGAAGGAGAAAATTACACACAGAAACAAGTTACCATGAGTTAAACTTACCCTTGCTTTCAAATGTTTGTTACAGGTCTGTGAATTTAGTCACAAAATGTAGACATTTTTAATATAGGGACCCAGTTAATAACAAAAGAAATTAAAGACTATAGATTTCAATTTTCTATTTCATAAGAAAATGACTCAAAGATGACAAGTCAACTATTATTGGTAGCAGTAAATATAAAATTTACTTTCATAAAGTAAACTAGTCATATACATACTACATAAAATGGATAAGCATGAAAAGTTTCTAATTATACAACAATAGATCATTTGTTACAAAATTAAACCATAGCACATATTCATTATAGAATATTACATAGTCAAAGATCAAGCACTAAAAAACATTTAGTAATATGGGAGAATTATTAAAATGTATTATATACTTCTCTTAAATAATTGAGTTATAAAACAATACAATGACCAAAATTTTATTCAGATATTAGAAAAATTATAGATAGGTTGGTAGACCCAAATGAGCATCAAAATGTAGTTTCATATCTTCACTGTGGGATTTATTTTTATTTTCTTCTTTATGTGTCTGAGAACACAGTTTTTGAAATTTTCTATAATGAATGACATTTTTCTTAGAATATTTCTTCTTTTTTTTTTTGGTCTTTTTGCCTTTTTTCTAGGGCCGCTCCAGCAGCGTATGGAGGTTTCCAGGCTAGGGGTCTAATTGGAGCTGTAGCCACCAGCCTACACCAGATCCACAGCAACGTGGGATCCGAGCTGCATCTGCAACCTACTCCTGGAATATTTCTTCTTGCTTAAAGAAACATATTGGTGGAGTTCCTGTCGTGGCGCAGTGGTTAACGAATCCGACTAGGAACCATGAGGTTGCGGGTTCGGTCCCTGCCCTTGCTCAGTGGGTTAACAATCCGGCGTTGCCGTGAGCTGTGGTGTAGGTTGCAGACGCGGCTCGGATCCCGCGTTGCTGTGGCTCTGGCGTAGGCCGGTGGCTACAGCTCCGATTCAACCCCTAGCCTGGGAACCTCCATATGCTGCGGGAGCGGCCCAAGAAATAGCAACAACAACAACAACAAAAAGACAAAAAAAAAAAAAAAAAAAAAAAAAAAAAAAAAAAAAGAAACATATTGGTGAGCCCTGATCTTTTTTTTTGATATGTATTTGGTTACTATTGGAAAAATTTGGGTTGATTACTTCCTTTTAAAATATCCTTCCCATTTCCTGGAGGTTGTTCAGATGAAAGGTCATTCTCCACAGTCTTCCTTCATTTATAAAAACCCAAGATTTGACCTGCCACAAAATTTTTAAGAATTTCAGAAAGCTCAAAGTTACTGTGGAAATTTTGTGTAGTTAGGAAATGTTGACCATCATCAAGAAGTGTTACAATTTTCAGTGTTATGATGACTCCTTGTTTTATGTACTGGAAAGACTGAGCTACAATCTAACCCCAGTAGGAAAAACAATGCCTAACTCTGCTCAACATGACACACAGAGGCACTTTCTCTCATTTGTTGAAGGGAGATTCTGCAGGATTTTAGTCACAATGAGGAAAATATTTCTATCTGTAATATGTATTTTGGTTTTATCATTTGTATTTATGCATGTATGTGCAACCCATTGAACACTGAAAAATAATGGAGAGGGATAGGTGTACCTCAATGGAGGAAGTATTCCAAGGAAACTAGATTTGGATGGGAGAGCCCACCTTCATAGCCTGCTAGAAGTAGGTGCAAGGATGGGAGTGGTTTCCTAAATGGGTATGGTGACTTCCATGCACAAGTGTTTATGAACACTTTAAAGTGACCCTGAAAGCAGAAAAGGAAGGCTCTGAGGTATACCCATGAGATCTGAAATAGATTTAATTTTTGTTCTCTTGTCGTGGTTTATAAGTACCATGATATTTCAAAGTTTGATATAAAATGCATTTTTGTGTCTCACACATAGTAGTTTCTATTAGATATGTCAACTCCCCAGTCAAGCCTGTTCTAGCTATCTAGAATTTGTAAATGGTAAGTTAGAATTAGCAAAGATAAAATAGCTTGGGGGCTTTCCTACATTCATTTTATTAAGATCTAATGTGGTAATGGCATCATGAAAGGAAAGATGGTAGTAAAAGAATTCTGAGAAGATTCCAGCGTTAACCTAGGTTTTAGCCTAGGTCAGATCAAAGCACAACACAGAAAGGCAATTGTAGCACAGAGCTAACTCAGAACAGGATGTGATACACTGATGTTTTTTTCCCTGAATACCCAAGTGGTAAGTCATTTTTGAAGGGCTGGAGTAGGAGGGAGAAATGCTAAAATCAAGGTCACACATACACATCTGCAGGTTAAGCGATCACTTGAAATTCAGTTCAACAGAAATATATTGAATTTCTTCAAGTGGTGAAAAGGACTGTGTTTATAAATGAAGGAAAATTCCTACCCAAGTTGAAAAATAGGTCAAATAAGCCCTTTGACATAAATCCAGATCATATCAAATCATAAAGCTCAGGAGACTAGGGGCCTGATTTCAACTTGGGCAGCCATCATTTTTCACTTTGTTTCATTACTATTTTTATAGTTAGTAACAACTCATTGGTGATCACCCTTGTTAGGTACTTTTCACAATTATCTTATTAAAATATCACGAAGAAATAGGTTTTTTCTTTCCATACAACAGAAAGAAACAGGGATCAGAGAGATCAAGAAACATGGCCTCAACTGTAACGTTAGTGGATGATAGAAGGGGGTTCCAAAGCAGGTCTGCATGATCCCAGATTTTGAAAAAGTTATTAATGTTTTGCTCTTTGTTTTTACTAAGAGATCAATGTGATACATTTTGGATATGACAACATAGGTAAAGTGACTTTACATTTTTTAATGTAAATCAAGGATAAAGGAAAAGAGGCATTACACATAATTTCCTTTCCAGTCCAATGTATGAAGTCACACATTATCTATACTTCCTGATGAAATATATATGTATAAATAAGTGTCAGAGAAAGTCAAAATATAAACCAACTGTACAAATTCTTCAGGAATTTTATTACTTAATGAGTACTCATTTAGAGTAACCAAAGTTTACTCTAAATGACTACTCACTATGTAAATTAAAATAACATTAAAAACTGCAAGTAAAGAACAAACATAACAACTGCTAAGTAGGTGTTATAGGTAAAAAGTTGGGCAGAGGTTCAAAGAAAGGAGACAGCAACAACTGGGTCAGAGAAAAAAACTTAGACCCAGACGAAATTATGTATTTTGTAAGTAAGGGCATGGAGGAGCATGGAAGGTAAGAACTTATAGATGAGAATATTACTTACCACAAGCAAAGGAATTAGAATAAGGAAGCTGTATTAAAATGGTAGGCCAACTAGGAAATTGTCCTGGTGTCTATCTACAAAAGGCACTAAACTCTCAACAGAACAGATGATAAAGATGATGCCAAGAGCTCAGATCTCAAATTCTTGAATACTCAACAATATATAAATCGATCCTACTCCCACTGAAGAAAATTGAAGAAGAAAATACCTAGCAGGTGCCACCTCCAATAATGTTGAACAAATACTTTAAGAATATTGGTTTCATGGGTTGCTAAATTATCAGCCTGCCTTGAGAGGATCAGTAATCAGCTTATATAAGAAAATGAAATGCTTCTATTCAGGCTGAACTGGGAGAATGTGTGAGCAAATATGGCTGGAATAAAGTATTAAGATTTTAGAGTCAATTTGTAAAGATTCCTAAATAACTGCCTAGTATCTTTAAATCCACATTCCTTACCTGTACCTATTATCCTAACTACTCAGAGACATATTTCCAAAGTATTGTCTGCAAATGTTGTCTCTTGTGTTCACCCCTCAGTCCAATCCAGTCTGGCCTCTGGCCCTCACAGATACATAATTACTCTTATTAAGGTTGCTGATGGCTTCCATGTTCCCATGTTCATGGATCCATCTTTCCCTCCTCACTGTATTTCTGAGTAGCACTTGAGAAAGTTAGCAGCTCCTTCCCTCATGAAACACTGCACCACTGTGCCCACCCTATTCAATCTCCCTCCCTAGCTCCTCTGCTCATACTAGACACCAAAATAACAGAATTCCCCAAGATATTACACAAATATCCTTCTTTTCTCCCTGTACACATTCTGTCTGGCTAATCTCCCATCTTTACCATGGCTTAATTATGGTCCGTATGAAGCTGCCTCTCCAATTTACACCTCTGGCTTAGACCTATCCTTTGCATTCTAATCTTTTATATTCAATATTTTATTGGATATCTTCACTTGAATGTCTCAGAAGAGGGCAAAGTTAGCTTGTCTGATATTGAATTCTTTATTTTACCTCAAAATATCTTCCTTGCCTACACTTCCTCTCTCAGTGAATGGTAAGATAAGAACCTGGTAAATTAAGTCTTTATACTTCCCTGTCCTTCACCTCCCCAAGTACTCTATTAGCAATTCCTGTAAATTTTGCCTCCAAATTATATCTCGTTTCTGTTTCTCTCCAACTTCAGGGCCACCAATATAGTCCAAGGCAGCTCTGTCTTTCTCATGTAAAGCCTCCTAACCAATCTCCTCCTCCTTCTGTTCCTCTCTTCTAATCCATTCAGATTAGCAGAGTAAACTCCTAGAAATTAAAAATGTAAACCAAATCTTGTTAACATCTGCTTAATACCCTGCAGAATTTCTTATTATAATTGGAATGAAATCCAAAGGCTTTACATGCCTTAGCCTATGATTATACCTTCTCTTAGACCTCTCTCCCCTGTTCACCGCATACCAGCTGCACTGGCCTTCTTTCAATTCCTAGAACAGGCCAATCTCTTTGAAAGGCTCTTCTCAAGAGTTGTTTACATGGCTGGCTGCTTTTAATCCTACTGGTTTGGTTTTGGCTTAAGCTTCACTAGCTCAGGGAGCCCTTTTCTGACCCCTCTGAGTCAAGTTCTTTTTCCACAATGCCACCGCTATTTTCTATGATAGCATACAATGGTTTCCCTCAGAGTGCTTTGTAATTTCAAATGCATCTTCACATGCAGAGTCTTTAACTAGTTTATTTTCCTAATCTCCTTATATTTATATCTCGGAAGTGATTACTTCCTTTTATCTCTTTTAAAGGAAACTCATCATTTATAATGTACTTTATTATTTTTTTAGTCTGTGTGAGGTTTTTCATTTTTTTTTAAACTCCCTTCCCTCCCTCTCCAAGTCCCATCTCCATTCACTGCTCAATCATCAACCATTCTAATATTTTGGGTAAGTATCTCCTTAATTGTCTATCTTCTTTGAAATATGCAGTACTAATTTCCTGGGCATAGATAGTACTTTACATAAATGCTATGAGTTTATAGATTTCATTCTATTTCCTGTTGTTACTCAGCTACAGTGTCTTATAAATCTGTGTATTTCTAGCCATAGTTTAGCCATAGTTTCTAAATGCTACACACTATGCCATCGTATTTGATCTATTTGTTGCCTCAAGCTCCCCACTACCACTAACAAGCCTACAACAAATATCTTTGCACACATTCTTTGTGGAACTGCTTCACCAGGGGAAAAAAAATTCAGGAGTTTACAGGCCATAGGAAATGTCAGTAGTTAATTTGACTAAATACTGCAAAATTGCCCTGCAGAATGCCTGCTCTAATCTACATTTCACCAGGGCTCCTCTAGTCTCATATCCCAACCGATATTTGACATTTATCCTATTTTCTATCTTTTTGCTGATTAAATAAATATAAAGTGATATTCCATTGTGATTTTTAGTTTTCATTTTTCCAATTACCATTTGTTTGAACATGTCTTTCTATACTTGTTAGCTGTACGGAATCTCCTTTGTATTCCTAATCCTTGTTCATTTTTTTAAAATGAATTTCAAAAACAGGTTTGGAACATTCTTTTAATTGTTTTCTGAGGCCCAGTAGCTTCCATTATTTAGATTCTGTAGTGTACGCTTTGGCATCAATCTTAATTATTTATTTGATGATCTGGGGTTGTGAACTCATTTTCCACAACAGAATTTTCACAAGTACGTTTTAAGCTTTGGTGTCTTACCACAGAGCTTGGGTGGCATTGGTTCTCCATGGATATTTCTGAGATGTTATCCTTAGATAACTGCTGAAGTCTCCTACCTGCTTTATTTCACATCAGCTGCTTCACAGTATTCAGGACAAGGAAAATTCACTTTCTCATTTTAGAGAGTGGCTATGTGTTAGTTAACTTTCTAAGAATACTATTACTATACTATGAGAAGATTTTTAAGCATGTACTCATGCCCATCTCTTATAACTGGCCTTCTTTTGGGAAGGGGCTTTTTGTTTGTTTACTTGTACACTGTCTCTCATGCACTAAATTATTAACTCTGTGAAGGCAGAAATTATGTATGTTTTGTACAGCCTATCCTAGTATCATTAGTACCCAGAACAATGACTGCCTCTGGTAGTCACAAAAAAAAATTATTTCTGAATGAAAAAGAAAATAAAACATATAGCCCAGTCTTTCCTCCAGATTTAGGATCTCAATCAAAGCTAAATACTTGATTTTTCCTCTTCCCCTTGATATTTATTAAAATTATTATAGTGATACACAGAATACAGCAGAGGTGTGAGGAAGAAAAATGAGGACAAAAAAGCAACAATTGCCTTAAAATAGAAAGGTGACAATGCAAATACATAAAAGGTTTTTACTGAAATTTGTTGAAAATTAGGGGACACAACTTAAAATTATGAAAGAAGAAGCCCTCAGTGGAAAGAGATGATAGAGCCAAAAATAACTGTAGGATGATTAGCTTCAATAATAGGATTGCTTGAAAAAGAAATAAAATAGGAAGTGTTATCCTTGCTGAATGTGATCTACTAAGAGGATATGCAAGATTGTAGTTGTTAAGTAGACTTTGTATATGTAGATAAGAGTGGTTATAAATATACACATATACAATCTAGAGTTAGCTGCCTATTGTATATGATTGAAATCATGAAGGTAGCAACATTTTCCTCAGGAAAAAGGTATGTGTACACTAGGCTAGCTAGCTAACAATTAAATCTAGTAAACCACCACTTGGAGGAGGCAGGATTACAAAGCTAATTAAAGGTATACATACTATCAACGCTGGTCATATAGGTACATTTTGTCAAAGAAGATAAAGTGTAGGTGTGAAGAAAAATATAGGCAAAATGAAGAACCATTCCCATTAGAACAGGATTATTCCCCCAAAAGAGCAAACAATGAAACAGACCACTGCTGTCTAAAAGACACTGAGTTCAAAAATGAAATAGTGAAAATACTTAAGGAATTAAAAGTGAATATGAAGGAATTAAGAGTGGATATGAACAGTAATGCAAATTACTTTAGAAAGTAACTAGAAAATATAAGGAGGAGTCAATAAAAATTAGAAATTTCATTTGCAGAGACACAAACTGAGTTAAAGCACTGAAGGGCAGAATGAATAATGCAGAAGAATGGATTAGTGACTTGGAAGATATAATAATGGAAATCATCCAATCAAGACAGTAGGTAGAAAACCAAATGGAAAAACATGAAAGCAACATAAGAGATCTATGGAATAACATAAAGTGGGGCACTCTATGTATAATAGGAATTTCAGAAGGAGAATAAAAAGAAAAGGGGATTGATAATATATTTGAATAAATTATGTCTGAATACTTCCCAAATCTAAAGAAAACAGATATCAAGATATAGGAAGCACAAAGTGTCCCAAACAAGTTGAACCCAAACAGGCCCATATCAAGACATATTATAAATAAAAATGGCAAAAGTTAAAGAGAAGATGCAAAAGGCAGCAAGAGAAAAACAAAGAGATAATTATAAGGGAACCCTCAAAGGCTATCAACTGTAGAAGTGCTCTACAGAAACACTTCAGGCTAGAAGAGAGGGGCAAGATATATTCAAAGTTCTAAAAGGGAAAAATGTGCAGTCTGGCCTAGAATACTCTACCCAGCAAGAATATCACTTAAAATGAAAGGAGAAATAAAAAATTTCTCCAAAAAAACAAAAACTAAAAGAGTACAGCAATACTAAACCCATTCATAAAGAAATACTGAAAGGGCTCCTCTAAAAAAAAAAAAAAAAAAAAAGAGCAAGAAGAAATAGGACGGAGGAAATCACAACTGGAACATAATCACTTAAATAAATCATGTCTAAAGGGAAAAAAAAAGCCTATTGTAAAAGTGACAATAGACACAAGAAACAGCAAAAGAATAAACATGAAGATATTGAAAAAAGGACATCAAAACCACAAAATGTGGGGAAGAAAAGTAAGAGAATCTGGCCTCTTTTTTTCAGACTGTGTTCGAGCCTATATGACTATCAGGCTAATGCAAGCATATATAGGAAGGAGTTAATATACTTAGAAACAGGGCAACTACAAATAAAAACCAAACAATACATGCATGAAAACTACGAAGAGGATGCAAGCATAAAATAAAAGGAAATCATCCAACCAAAAAAAGAAAGGAACAAAGTGGAATGATACAATCAATTGGATAACAAGGTTTAAAATGGCAATAAATACATAATTATCAATAATTAGCTTAAGTATCAATGGGCTGAATGTGCCAATCAAAAGTCATAGAGTGGTAAACTGCATTAAAAAAAAAAAAAAAGACCCTACAATATGCTGCCTACAAAAGACTCACCTTAGGGCAAAGGACACATATAAATTGAAAGTGAGAGGATGGAAAAAGATATTTCATGCAAATAGAAAAGACAGGGAATAAAAAGTTGCCATACTCCTATCAGACAGAATAGAATTTAAGATGAAGGCCATAAGAAAGACAAAGAAGGACACTAATGATAAAAGGATCAATTCAAGAAGAGGCTATGACACTGATCAATATATATGCCCCAATATAGGAGCACCCAGGTAGATACAACCAATACTAACAGACATAAAAGGAGCAATTGATGGGAATACAGTAATAGTAGGAGACTTTAACACCCCACTCACATCAATGGACAGATCCTCTAGATAGAAAATCAATAAGGCAACAGAGATCCTAAATGACGCAATAGAAAAGTTAGTTTTAATTGATGTTTTCAGAACATTACATTGAAAAAATATCATAATATACATTCTTCTCAAGTGCACATGGAACATTCTCAAGGATTAACCACATACCGGTCAATTCTGGGGCACAAAAATTTAAGAGTATAGAAATTACTTCAAATATCTTCTCTCAAGAAATTTCAGAGTATAGAAATTACTTCAAATATCTTCTCTGACCACAATGGCATGAAACTAGAAATTAACCACAGTAAAAGAAATGAGAAACAACTCATTTTTTCTCATATGGAGACTAAACAACATGCTACTAAAAAACAAATGGGTCAACAAGGAAATCAAAAGGGAAATTAAAAAATGCCTCAAAACAAATGATAATGAAAATACCATTCAAAATCTAAGGGATGCTGCAAAAGCAATGCTTAGAGGAAAGTATATAGCGATACAGACCTTCCTCAAAAAAGAAGAAAAATCTCGGAGTTTCTGGGTGGTACAGTGGAAATGAATCTGACTAGTAAACATGAGGTTGCTGGTTCAATCCATCACCTCACTCAGTGGGTTAAGGATTCGGCATTGCCGTGAGCTGTGGTGTGGGTCACAGATGCAGCTTGGATCCTGCATTGCTGTGGCTATGGCATAGCTGGAAGCTGTATTTCCAATTGGACCCCTAGCCTGGGAACCTCCACATGCTGTGAGTGTGGCCCTAAAGAGAAGAAAGGATGGAAGGAAGGAAGGAAGGAAGGAAGGAAGGAATGAAGGAAGGAAGGAAGGAAGGAATCTTAAATCAACAACTTAACCTACCACCTAAAAGAATTAGAAAAAGAACAAACAAAACCTAAAGTCAGCAGAAGGAAGGAAATCATAAAGATCAGAAAGGAAATCAATAAAATAGAGATTCAAAACACGATAGACAAAATCAATAAAACCAAGAGCTGGTTCTTTGAAAAGGTAAACAAAATTGACAAACCTCTGGCTAGCCTCACCAAGAAGTGAGAAAAAACCCAAATAAACAAAATAACAAACGAAAAAGAAGTCACAATGGGTACTACAGAAATACAAAAAAACATGAGAAAATGCTATGAACAGTTATATATGCCAACGAATTGGACAACCTAGAAGAAATGGACAACTTTCTAAAGACAGACAGCCTGCAAAAACTGAGTCAAGAAAAAAATAGATCAAGTGAACAGACAAATCACTAGAAATGAAATTGAATATGTAATAAAAAACACTCCCTATAAACAAAAGTCCAGGAACAGATGGTTTTGCAGGTGCATTCTACCAAACATACAAAGAAGAATGTACACCAATCCTTCTTAAACTTTCCCAAAAGGTTGAAGAAAGAATAATCCCAAAGACATTCTGTGAAGCTACCATCAACCTAAGAGAAAAACCAGACCGAGGTACTACCAAAAAAGAAAATTATAGGCCAATATCTTTGATGCATACAGACGCAAAAATTCTTGACAAAATTTTAGCCAACCGAATCTGACAACATATAAAAAAGATCATACACCACAAGCAAGTGAGATTCAACACAAGTCACAAGGATGGTTCAACATATGCAAATCAATCAATGTTATACACCACGTTAACAAAAGAAAAGTCAAAAACCACATGATCACCTCAATAGATGCAGAAAAAGCATTTGACAAAATCTGATATCCATTCATGATAAAAACTCTTACCAAAGTGGGTATAGAGGGAACATTCCTAAATATGATCAAAGCCATTTATGACAAACCACAGTCAACTTAACACTCAACGCTGAGAAGGTGAAAGCCTTCCCACTCAAATCCAGAAGGATGGGAGTTCCCGTCATGGCGCAGTGGTTAACGAATCTGACTAGGAACCATGAAGTTGCGGGTTCAATCCCTGGCCTTGCTCAGTGGGTTAAGGTAAATCCGGCGTTGCCGTGAGCTGTGATGTAGGTTGCAGATGCGGCTCGGATCCCGTGTTGCTGTGGCTCTGGTGTAGGCCGGTGGCTACAGCTCCGATTAGACCCCTAGCCTGGGAACTCCATATGCCACGAGAGCGGCCTAATAAATGGCAAAAAAGACAAAAAAAAAAAAAAAAAAAGAAGAAATACCTTTTTAGATATACCCAAAAAACTAAATACCTAGGAATAAACCTGACCGAGGAGGTGAAAGACTTATATGCTGAGAACTATAAAACACCAATCAAGGAAATCAAAGAGGATTCAAAGAAATACAAAGATATTCCATGCTCCTGGATTGAAAGAACATAGTTAAAATAGTCATACTACCCAAAGCAATCTACAGATTCAATGCAACCCCTATCAAATTACCCATGATATTTTCACTGAACTAGAACAAACAATCCAAAAATTTATATGGAACCATAAAAGACCCAGAATTGCCAAAGCAATCCTAGGGGGGAAAAAAAAACAAGCTGGAGGCATAACTCTTCCAGATTTCAGGCAATATTACAAATCTACAGTAATCAAGACAGGGAGGTACTTGTAGAAAAACAGACATACAGACCAATGGAACATAATAAAGAACCCAGAGATTAAACCCAGACAACTATGGTCAATTAATCTTCAACAAAAGAGGCAAGAATATAAAATGAGAAAAAGTCTCTTCATCAAGTGATGCTGGGAAAATTGGACAGCTGCATGTAAATCAAGAAAACTAGAACACACCTTCACACCATGCACAAAAAAAAACTCAAAATGGCTTAAAGACTTAAACAGGAGTTCCCGTCGTGGCGCAGTGGTTAACGAATCTGACTAGGAACCATGAGGTTGCAGGTTCGATCCCTGCCCTTGCTCAGTGGGTTAACGATCCGGCGTTGCCGTGAGCTGTGGTGTAGGTTGCAGACGCAGCTCAGATCCCGTGTTGCTGTGGCTCTGGCGTAGGCCGGTGGCTACAGCTCCAATTGGACCCCTAGCCTGGGAACCTCCATATGCTGCAGGAGCGGCCCAAGAAATGCCAAAAAGACAAAAAAAAAAAAAAAAAAAAAAAAAAAAAAAAAAAAAGACTTAAACATAAGACAAAGTACCATCAAACTCCTGGAAGAAAACAGGCAAAACATTCTCTGACAGTAATTGTACAAATGTTTTCTTAGGTTCTCCCAAAGCAATAGAAATAAAAACAAAAATAAACCAATGGGACCTAATCAAACTCATAAGCTTTTGCACAGGAAAAAAAAAAAAGACAACCTACAGAATGAGAGAAAATAGTTGCAAACGATGCAACATACAAGACCTTAATCTCCAAAATATACAAACAACTCATACAACTCAACAGCAAAAAAACAAACAACCTAATTGAAAACTGGACAGAATGGAGTTCCCATTGCAGCATAGCAGTAACAAACCCAACTAGTTTCCATGAGGATGCAGGTTCAGTCCCTGGCCTTGCTCAGTGGGGTTAAGGATCTGGCATTGCTGTGAGGTGTGGTGTTGGTTGCAGACCCAGCTTGGATCTGTAGGAGTTCACTCATTATTGAGTAAGACTACCTATGCAGTACTTTGAAACATGGGATAAGGAGGTAGCATCCCTGTTCCCAAGGCCTAGGAAAGTATACAGACAAGGCAACAAATGTTTATAACAAAGCATGGTAAACTTATAATGAAGAAACCACAGGGTCAAAATGGCTTAAAGACTGAAACATATGACAAGATACCATGAAACTCCTAGAAGTGAACATAGGCAAAACATTCTCTTACGTCAACCATAAAAAGATCGGATCAGGGAAAGTCAGGTCTTATAACATAAGCAGGTAATGAGGAGAAAGTCTGAAAAGGAAAAACTGAACATGTAGAAAGAAGTATATAGATCCTTTTTCTTTTGTTCTGTTCTAATGATCTAGGGCATATCTGGAACCACATTGTATCAGGATTAAATGTTATCACCTCTTAATTGATTTTTGTGGTCTCTAGTCCAATCTGTTTTCCCATAAACTGGTTATCACCACACTGACCTTATCCTCCATAACTCTTATTGAGCTTGTACTAACTAGTTTACCCTCAAACCACTTCATTTCTCTCTATTCTCCTCCTTCTAGGATTCAATTGGGATACTTAATCTCACTGTCCTGTGCCTATGCTTTATCTCCAATATCTTAGGCTTCACAAAGAGAATGGATTTTTAATTTAATTTTTGATATTACTAAGGACAGTCCAAATGACTTTGCTTTGAAAGAACTAATAGTCTGATTTTAAATTCTCAGTACTACTGTGATGACCCCTCCAAAAAAGAGAAAAACAAAAATTCTAGGAACTAATGCAAAATTAATGATAGAAATATCCCACAGAATACAATTAATTTTGCTACTCTTTAAAAGAAAGGATTTGTATAAAGGACCATAACCAAATGGTCTTTGATAACAAACAAACAAACAAACAAACAAACAACAACAAAAAAAAACGTGTAAATACATGGCATGGAAATACTTGTAGGTGTCTTTAATAACATTTTTTTTTTTTTGGTCTGTAAAATTGCATAAAGAAACACAAACTCTCTGCTAATTTCATTAGGGACCTATTAAGCTAGCAGGACTCTAATACACAAATGGAATAATTGTCTTCATCAACAGCAGGAGGACAATTTACCAGAAGAAGAAACTATTTAGATGGCACAATTAAGTTATATTTCTTCTCCTTTTTCCTGCAGATAAATTAAGAAGATAAACATTAATGTTATTTATGAGTTTATTTTGGAGTTCTCCTTTATTTTTCCTTCTTGACTAGTTTTACCATCATTTACCATAAAGCCCCTTCTATATATATCAGACATTCTTGATTTCATATCAGTCATTGCACCTTTCTTCCTCCCTCATGAACACTGGTCTCAGTTCTAGTCCAAAAGTGGAACCTTAATAACCTAGCCAGAGTAGTCCCAGTTCCCTCAACGATACATATTGTGATTTTATCCAGTGAGACAGAAAAGCAAATCTACCAGGAGGCTTCTGGAAGAAGTATCTATTGTGATAAAAACAGACAAGTAAAATATGGTCCCACTTTTTATGCTGGATGTCATTGTTTCTCCATGTGATACTTGGGACTGTAGCAACCATTTTATAGCCATATGGGAAAGAATCTTCCATAATGAAAGTAGCAGAGAGACAAGATAAAAGAACCTGGGTCCTTCACTATGTCCCCTAATTAAACAAATTTGGAGCAGCCCTATCCTACATGACAAAGTAAATTTCTCATGTTTAAACTTGTGAGGGTTGGAGCTTTTTCATTGCATATAGCAGAAAGTATTCTAACCAAATAACCCACACTAAATGCAATTTTTTTCATTGTGAACTCTTGTAGGACATAACTCAGAGTGATCATACAAACTGCCCATTATTTGTTTAATAGAAAGAGCTTAGTACATGGAATGATGAAATCTCTATAACTAGTTTAGTAGTTATCATGAAGCAATAGATAAAGCAAAACCAAAAGACAGAAGTGTAAATTTGTCTTCAAAATATATTATACACTGAAATGTTTCAATTTTTATGACTATAGAGACAAAATAATAAGCAAAGTTGTAATAAATTAATGATTTCTAGAGCAAATGAAATTATTTTCTTTTCAAAGTGGAAACAAATGTTTCCCTATTGATATTGTACATAAAAATTTACAAATGACATATAAAGAGTAAAACATATGTTTCACTAGCCTCAGATCAGAGACAATGTACCTTAGAAGTCAGGCTAAGGAATCTGAGCCCATTCCTCAGTCCCTAACGTTGCTATTGATCATGAGGGAGGAGACCCTTAAGACCAAAAAAGATCAAATTCCAGAGATTCACTGGAAACAACTGAGCAGCAAAGACAGTTGCTCTTTGAAATTCTCACTTATTCTTACTGAATATGACCAAAAATGTTGCAGCCATGGCTATTGCCATTTGTAAGATGACCAAAAAATATCAACACTCTCTATGATGCAAAATATGGAATTCTGAGTTGCCTGCAGAAAATTCTGTCGATAACATAGCAAAACACCATGAGTAGTGATCTAAGTGAGAGTTAGGAATGCTCTGCCATCCAACTGGGTGACCTTGGACACATCCCATCTCTGATTTTCCTTTAAAATAAAAGAATTTGAATGGATGATCCTCACAGTCCTTTTCATTTCTCACCTTTCACTGTCATTACCACCACCACAGATATAGAAGAGACAAGGTATTTTGAGTATATACTGGGATCTGGGCTACATGCTTTATATACTAGGTCTCATTTAATTATCCCAATAGCCCTCTGAAGCAATTATTCTTTTCCCAGTCTAAAAATTAGAAAACTCAGGCTCAGAGAGGTTGCTTTGCTCAGCAAACGACAAAAATTTTTGTAATTTCCCACTCTAGATTGCTTATTTCTAGTCACCAACAGATGACTAAGTATAGAACAAGTCTGAACCACACTGTGATGCACCTCTGGTATATGGCACTTTGCTCTCAAAATTACAGACATCTGAATCATAGCAACACACCTGAAAAGGGAAAAAAAACCTAGGAAAATATTCATTAGTAGACAGTGGCAAGGTCAGTTTTCAGTTTTAAATATCCTCTTATAAAGACATTTTTATCTAAAAATCTTCATAATTTTTTCCATAATACTTTAAATGTGCATCTTTTTAAATAGTCTCATCATAAATTCCATGTTTTGCTCTCTATGGTCAACAGCAAAAAGAAACCTTTGAAATAAGTAATGTATCATTTGATTTTATGACATATTTTTTGGTTTTTTAAGTTTCTAGTTCATTTAACAGTTGGGCATCCAATTCATATGTCATTTTATTTTGAAAAATGAGAGTCTACTCTAGACACAACCCACTTGCCATTGTAATGGATAGAATTACTGATTACACATACCCTTCTCAAAAGAAAGAGAGGGTATACAATTGCCTCCCACCATTGTGATAGCACATGGCAGTTACAATTGGCACCTAGAGAAACAGCACATAATTGCCACCCAGTAAACTAACAGAAAGGGAGAGAGAGATTATAGGCACAATAGCCAAAACAGTGGAGAATGAACAACCCTCAGTCTTTATTTTGAGTGAAGAGAAAGAAAGCAATTTATACTCAGAAGTACCATCTCAGGAGAAATCTTTTGTTGAGGGATGACTCATGTCTTTTACAAGTTCCTTTTGCTCACTCTCCAGAAGAAACAGGAAAAGGTGAATATAAAATCAAAAAACAAAAGGAGTTTAGCCAGCCCACAGGTACCAGGAAAAGAAATTATGATGACTTCACCAGTGACAATTATAAATGACTTTAGATACAGTGAAGTTTTGGAAAGCGAGATAGGAAATTGATATTTCCTTTGGAAGTTTATTTTTTCCAAGGAAATCAGATTTATACCCATAGTTGGTTATCATATGTTGGTGGGGATGATATAACATGGATGGTCTCATAATAAATGGGTGTTAGTCTATTTCAATGTGCAGATTCTGAGACACTTTTCATCTTCTTGCTAATGTTTTTTATGTTTAATACAAAGTTTCACCAGACATGTAACCTCTTCCTCCCAATTTATTGGTACTCAAGAAGAAAAGGAGGACTGATTTTCCTGTTTTCACTAGTGGAAATTTATGGAGATAAAAATGTATGCTCTTAAAGACACAGAGATTAAGGCTGATTCCTGAACTGCTGATTGACCGTTGTGGGCCTGGCTGAGCTGAGTTTGCATAGCTGTTTTTATAAAAACAGGTGAATACTCACATTTGCTATGTCTGTCCCTAGTTTTTAAACAACCTCCCAAAAAACTTCTGAGTCCCTGGAACAAAAAGCCCAGCCAATGCATGAGCAGAATTAGTATTAGTACAGTAGAACTACTGAGTGTTGACTACATAAGCGCTGTCTCAGCAGTATAATCCATAAAGAATGCAGGCTGCACAATCTGCAGAAGCATGAATTATGCTATAGGAGAAAAATATTTTTGAAGTTATAATGTGGTGCTTGTAGCAGGGCTGGTAGATGGAAAAGCTTATGAACAGATAATGTTTCTCTTTCACAAAGAAATCTGTATAATGAAAGATACTGTGGCATAATACTACATCAAACTCTTAATACTCTGATGACTATCCTATCATAGATTAAACAAATATCTTTAACAGATTTTTATCCCTGCCTTTGCTTCATACGTTTACAGAAAACAAGCTGAGGCTTCTTCACTCTTCTTACTGAAAGTGAAGATCTTTATATATCTAAGAGAAAGAAAACCAACAATAGCAAAATAAATAGAATTAGTTCCTTCATTAGAAACGTCTGTTGTCATAATCTCAAAGTACAATATTCTGCACCATATACACATTCAAGTTTCCAAAGGAATCTATAATCTCCCCAATGGGCTGGTTTAAATGACAACAGCATTTATAAAGTACCTACTATGTACTGGGATCTCTACATATATGCATCTCTCAACTTCACAGTAGCCCTTTAAAGTGAAATTGTTACTACCATTTTAAAAATGAGGAACTGAGACTCACAGAAATTAAGCAATTTTTTCCAAGATAACAAAACAAGTAAGTTAAGGAATAGGTATTAATTTTTCTAGTTCTAAAATTCATCAACTTATCAACATACTATGTTGATTTTCAAAGTAACCCGTTTGGGGAAGAAATGAGATCTCAGGATTGTTAAAGCCAATCCAGGCTATATATGGCATTTCCCAACATGGTCATCTACACGGTTGCCCACACAATAATTATCCAGCAATGTTAGCATCTATACATTGGCAGAAAAATCAGAGTAGGCTAATGGCATTGCATCACTGTCAACTCTTCCACCATGATATATTTTTCAGTTCTTACTGAAAATAAATAAAAGCAATAGCAATATATTGAAACATTCTTTATATCACAAAAGTGTTAAGTATGGACCTTTATATGAACATAATAAGGTTCTTAATCTTTGAACTTAGATTAAGACTCATGAAATTAATTCTTTCTAAATGGAGAAGTTTTAACCCTGAACCACTATAAATGTATCCTTTATTAGACACTGAAAGCTGTGTTGTATAATCCGTTTCCTTCTTTGCTTGGCTGCCTGGAACCTAAGAACTAAAGGTCCTTAATTCAACTATGTCAGCTTCTTCAATTTAGGTTTTCTAGTATAGCACTTTCCTCCTACAATGAGATTATGAGTTTGTAATGAACTACCAGGATGTTCATTCATGTTCCCTAGGCCTCCCTTCTGGCCCATTGGTTAAAAAATACTATGCTGGAAGAACACTTCCCCCCTAAATAATAACATGCTAATTGGGGGCAGTCATTGAGGAGTTATACTTTCTAAATGCTTCCAGATGAGCCTAATGTTCAGCCAGGACCTAGAACTTTTAGCACAGCTCTCTCAGCTCATATCAAGAGTTAAAGAGAATGCACCAGAATTGCTGTAGGAATGCTGTCAACTGAAAAAAAAAAAAAAAAAAGCCCACTGTGTGGGAGTTCCTGTTGTAGTTCAGTGGGTTATGTACCTGACCAGTATGCATGAGGAGGTGGGTTAGATCCCTGGCCTTGTTCAGTGGATTAATGATCCAGTGTTGCTGTGAGCTGTGGTGTAGGTCACAGACATGGCTTGGATCTGGCATTGCCGTGGCTAAGGTGTAGGCCAGCAGCTTCAGTACCAGTTCAACCCCTAGCTTGGGAACTCCCATATGCCACAGGTATAGCCCTAAAAGGAAAAAACAAAAACAAAGCCCACTGTGTGGCAAACCATCTTGTCTCATTTCTTCCTAAAAATATGTTCCAGAAAATTCTAAAGCTCAATCTACACCATCCTGTTATACAGCACTAGCATCTAGATAACAAAAGGGTGAAGCAGAGTGTAGAGCATCATCAATTTCCCCTGATACTCATCTTGCTACAGAGGAGGAGGGGTCATTCAATTCACCCCCTCAGCCAGGGCCAGAGAAGAGGCACTTGCACACTTTCCTACCATCTTCTGTGAAGGAAGTGGTGGCATTTTTCTTGATTTGCTAAGTCATTTGCTGAGTCACTAAAGCTGCCAGGAAAGAGGAACCACACAAGTGCAAGAAAGCAAAGCTGAGAGCAGGCATGGCTAAGATTTATGAGAGTCTCTTCAACCAAGAGGAAGTAGTGTGGGCGCTCAACAGCACATGAGGACCCTAGAAGCAAAAGTTCTCATCTTTCTAATCTTTGTTAACAAGACAATTGGAACTGTGCACACAGAACTGGACAGAGCCCCCAGGAGTTCAATATCTACATTGCAGGTGAGAGTCAGATTATGGACTCTGATCACTCAGAGAATCAATAACCAGTTTCTCACAAGTGCAGTAGTGACCAAGAATGAATAGCAGACTCACTTCCTACTGATTTGCGGCCACATGCGTGCAGATGTCCAGAGCCACCACCCCAAGAGCAGACAATCACAGTCCAGTCATACATCATCAGTCCAGGGCAAGGATGGGAAATCAGGCCCAGGAAGAAAGGGACACTATAAGAAAGTACATTTGAACCTCATGGATTTACACCCTCAAAAAACTCCCCCTTATAGACTACACTGAAGTTGAGACCAATCATAAAAATTGGAAAGTGGTTATGATTTGGCTACCAAAAAAACAATCACAGGATTGGGCCAATACTTAAACTGAAATGAAATAAAATATAAGCTCTCTTCTTAAGGAAGCTTAGGTGCTTCAAGACCAAGTATAGTTTGAGAAGAGTTTCAAATAAGAATGCTTACATCTGCACTTTACGTAGGTGGTGACAATTCTACCAAGCTTTGCCATAATTGTAACATTCTCCTTTGCCAAAAGGTAAACTGAGGCATATTAAAAATTTTAAGAGTTTGAGCAAAAATCAATTTGAATCAGGCAGCATCCAATCTAGCAGAGGAAACTGTACAAAATGAAAGACTTTTATAGGCAGAAGGGAGCAGGAACAAGGAAGTTATACTAGGCCAAAAAGCAGGTTGATTATCACAAAGTTAGTTTCCTTTAGGGGATGGCAGGAGTCTATCAGGCAGATTACTATTACTGTTGCCAGAATTCAGCCTCTGTCTGCCAGTGCTGAAATGACATGCAGAGACAGAGTTTTGGGTAAAGAAGAAAAAAATTAGCTTTATTGCTTTGCCAGGCAAAGGAGGGTCACAGCAGGCTAATACCTTAAAGACTGTTGCCCCCCATTAGCAAGACGTGGGAGGAGTTTTACAGTAAAAAGGAGAAAAACAGGTTTTCAGATAGGAATCATGATTGGAACAACATGAATTATTCTTTCTTTTGGGGAATCTTAGTCATCAAAGCTGAAGTCAAGGAGATCTTGGTATGATCATGATGGTCTTCTGGGCTATTGCCTAGAATAACAGTACTGGCAAAAAGGGCATATTGATCAGAGATTAGAACAAACTAGCGTAAATTCCTGAAAAACATCAAGTGCAAATAATCTTTAACCCACAGGCAATTATGCTCAGGGTGCCTAATCTTTAGCTTATGTCTTTGTGTTTAGCATGCAATTAACTCAGGGAGAAGGACAAGGTAGGACTCTAAGCTGTTCAATGCTGAAGTATTCATTTCTAAAAGAAGCGCAAGGAATATACCTTTTCTCTTAGGTGTATAAGATGCCTATATTATTACATGTATTCCTTGAGAGGGAACCAGAATACTTCCCCAAGGCTGTACTATTGTTGCTTGACTGTTTCTCCCTTCCCTGATCAGCAACTGTCTGAACCTGTCCCTAGGAATTCAGGGAAGGTTCATGGTGGCTGAATGAGGCCCATTTGCTAAGAATAAGAAATGAGGGACACAGAAAGGCTTTTGTGCCCAGGAGCCCCACAGAGCCATGTTCAGCTTCAGTACTGATCCAGTAATTCCTGAATGACTGGCTTAAAGTTCCATTTGTGGAAGAGCTAAAACTATAATTAAATTACCTCAGTTTGGTGATGGGGGACTTAACATAAGCCAACTCCATTTTGGACCTGTTGTCTTGTTATTAATATGCTACAAAATGTGAGGCTCTTTTCTTATTACTCATGTTTTAGGAGTTTGGATTTAGTTTTTATTACCTTTTAACTGAAAGCTGTTTCAAATGACTTTCAGAAGGTCATGATATATAAACAACATCCTGACATTTATTTTGATCATCAAAGATAAATATGGTCTATGACCAGAAAGCACCTATTGAATGTTTCAATCTACACAGTACAAAGTTATGCTATTTTGCTATAACTTGGGATCTTATATATAGTAAGACACTATATTTATCTTTGAAGTTCTTGAGTTATTATACTCAAATATCAAGCATTCGCCATATTTATTTAAATGAGTGGGTGTGGCTGGACACCAATAAAATTTGTTTATTGACATTGATATTTGAATTGAAAAAACTTGTGTGTTCAGGTTTTAACAGTAGAGAATATAAAAATATAAAACATAAGTAGAAGACAGGGAAAATCTTGCCCCCCTCCCCCCACCACCATCTATACTGTGGTTTTCTAAGCCTTGTGAGTTGGTTCAGATCTCCTACTGTCTTTGGTGCTAGTTTGCAAACTGGAGGTGAAATAGACTATTGCGAAGATTAAATGGATATCTACAAAGTGACTACCCTGGTGACTGGCATACAGTAGGTACTCAGAATAAGACAGCTACAATTGTTACCTGTCAGAAAAGATCTCTTTCCCCAAAAGTCATAGGGATAGGGCTGGAAAATACCTAGATTAAAATGCAAATGTGAGGCCTTAATTATTCAAATGTTCCCTGGAAGTCAATTATATTTCCATTAAGAGGCAAATGTGCATTGGAATTCCTGCAGGGGTACATTACAAAGAGGAATGGGCTTCAGAGTGCAGAGCAGAGCAGGGAATCCTTGTGACCAAATAATAAGAATGAGGAGAAGGGGTATGAGTGGGTGCTGTACTAAAATGGTGTGTGTTTGTTTGTTTGTTTGTCTTTTTGGCATTTCTCGGGCCACTCCTGCGGCATATGGAGGTTCCCAGGCTAGGAGTTGAATCGGAGCTGTAGCTGCTAGCCTACGCCAGAGCCACAGCAATGCGGGATCCGAGCCACGTCTGCAACCTACACCACAGCTCATGGCAATGCCGGATCCTTAACCCACTGAGCAAGGCCAGGGATTGAACCTGCAACCTCATGGTTCCTAGTTGGATTCGTTAACCATTGAGCCATGACGGGAACTCCCTAAAACGGTGTGTGTTTTGATTAGGGGAAAAAAAAAAATAGTGTTAAGTAGAAACTTCTAGAGATGTGCTCCAACAATCTGGGAGTTAATAGGGGATAGAGAGGCAGAGAAAATCTAGTCCTCCTACAGGGAATTAGTTCCTTTTGGAATATGGGAAGATGTTGGCTGACTTGGAGGGGAGACCAAGAAGTCAGCCTGGTTATCACCATAATCCAAAAGGGTAAATTAGAACCACCATCAACAAAATCTCAGACCCCTAGAGAAAGAAACAAAGTAGGTTGAGGGTGAAATATTTAGTTTCTTAGGAAATACCATAACAAAATTACCACAAACTTGGAGACTTAAAAGAAATTTATGGAGTTCCCATCGTGGCGCAGTGGTTAACGAATCCGACTAGGAACCATGAGGTTGCGGGTTCGGTCCCTGCCCTTGCTCAGTGGGTTAATGATCCGGCGTTGCCGTGAGCTGTGGTGTAGGTTGCAGACGCGGCTCGGATCCCGCGTTGCTGTGGCTCTGGCGTAGGCCGGTGGCTACAGCTACGATTCGACCCCTAGCCTGGGAACCTCCATATGCCGCGGGAGCGGCCCAAGAAATAGCAACAACAACAACAACAACAACAAAAATAAAAAAAATAAAAAAAATAAATAAAAAAAAGAAATTTATTCACCCAGTTCTGATGGTGAAAATCCAAAATTAAGGTGTCGGCAGGGAGGCACTACCTGAGGATACTCTGGGGGAGAATCCGTCCTGGCTTCTTTTAGCTTCTGGTGGATGTCTACATTCCCTGGCTTCTGGCCACATTGCTCCAAACTCTGCTTCTCTTTTCACATTGCATTCTCCTCTATGTCTGGCTGCTTCTGTCTCTTATGAAGACCCTCATAATTGGATTTAGGGCCCATCTGAGTAATGCAGGATAATCTCGCCTAAAGATCCTTTCAAGACTCTTTTTCTAAGTAAAGAAATAGTCACAGCTTTCAGAGATGTGGAGAGAAACATATCTTTGAGAAAGCCAGAATTTAAACCATTACAGTCTATCCTCTGACCCACCACCCCACATCGAATTCCTGTCTGTGCCATGAAAAGAAAAAAAAAAAAAAAAAAAAGCATTCAGCTCTTCCCAATATCCCTCCCAAATGTGGACCTATTACAGCATCAACTTAAGTACAAAATTACATCTAAATATCATGAATTTAGAAGTCTCAATGTCATCATCTAAATCAGGTGATGTGCGACTGTAAATATGATTCATCCTGGGGCAAAATCATTCTCTATCTGTGGACCTATGACATTGAAAAGCAAGTTACCCACTCTCAAAATACAATGATAGCAAAGTCAGAGGGTGGCCAGCGCCAGCACGGTGCGTGAAGAGAGGCCTTGCAGAGCGCGGAGGTGCTGCCATGGCTTCCAGCAGGGTCAGTGCGAACCCTGCGGGCTTGGCAAATGAGGCTCCCGAAGTTCCAGACAACGTGGGAGATTAGCTTTGGGGCATCTACCACTTCAGCACGAATAGAAATAACTTCCGGAGGAACCTCATTCTCAATTTGGGACTCTTCCCTGTAGGTGTTTGGCTGGCCAGGAATTTGAGTGACATTGACCTAATGACACCTCAGACAGGGGTGTAGCCATAAAGGCACACGGAACCCCTGTGCTGTACTCGAACCTTCCAAAAACAGAGTGTCCAATCTGTGACCATCACAAGACTTGCCCTGATGGCAGCTGACATTTGATTCGGATGGGCACCTTTTCTTCCCTGCTTGATTTCCTTTTCTTGGCTAAGTCCACTCAGAATACGCTCCTCTGGTCAGCAGGCAGGCTTCAGCTAAAGTGCTGCCCTCTGTTCTGTCAAGTTTTAAACATAGGCTTTATCTTTGCTCTTGTCCTAAGGAATAATCTAATGGTGTTTTAACAAATATTTGAAATAAAGACTGTACACAAAGACCAAAAAAAAGAAAAAGAAAAAAAAAAAAAAGGAAGAAAAGTCATAGAGTAACAGTGTTAGACATTTTCATTCTAATAGGGAGAAATTGGAAGCAATAAAGGGGTTACCTATCCCTCCAAAAGTCTGAAATGCAGCAGGGGAAATTTCATTAGATTTCAAGGCTTAAGAAAAACCCTCTGTTACTCAAGGCTCCACTTGGCATCCACTCAAGGCCTGCAGCTCTACCATTTGGGCTCACAGCTTCTAGATGGGTCTCTGCAGGAGCTTTGTAGGCTGCTCAACATGAATCTTCTGCCTCTGACTGTGCGATCACTGCTCTGCCCTTGGAGTTCTCCTCCTTTTCTTGAAGGATACCACATGTTTGCAGGTAAGTAACTCTTTCAACCTTTCCCTGTCTACAGATGCCCAGGAGTTCAACAGCTTTCCCTCATTTTATCCTGTCCCTGTTCCTTTTAGTCCAAGTTTGCGATGTGTCTGCTGGTATATTACTCTCACAAATGTGGTGGGTCTCATGTACATATCAAGAGGACTCATGTCACTATAGATGAGTGGGTCCTCTGCACATCTTCTCTGGATAACTTCACCTCTGTTCCTGGCTTCTGCTGAGATTGTCATGTGCATCTGTGAGTGACAGGTAATCTCTTCAACCAAAAGGTGCTCCAGCCCCACCTTTGGTGTCTCTCCAGAGCATGCAACCCTAACAGCAAATCTGCTAACATTAGCATCTTGTGCTATCTGAATAGGATGCAAATTTCTCAAATCATCAAGTGCTGATTTCTTTTGCCTTAACCATTCCTTCCTCAATTGCTCTCTTTCCTCTTGCATTTTACTATAATCAGAAAAAAAGAAACCAGGCCGCATCTTCCACAGTTCACTTAGAAATCTCCTCAGCTAAATATCCAAGGCCTGTACCTACAAGTTCTATTCTCCATGTATATAACAATCATATTTCCTCTATTTTACAGTAACATGTTCTTTGTTTCATTCTGAGTCTTTACCAGAAATACTCTTAACATTCATATTACTATCAACACTATGCTCTTGACAGTGTATGTGTCTCTAAGATGACAGACGTTTTCTTATTTGTGGTCTTCCTTCTGAGAGCTCACTAGAATCTAGGCTTTTTCTATCAGGCACCTCAAAATTCTCACAGCCTCTGCCCATTAGTGAATTCTAAAAATTCTGCCACACTTTTGAGGTCTTATTACAGCCACCCCTGCTTCCCAGTCCCAAAATCTCTATTAGTTTCCTATGAATGCTAAAACAAATGATCACCAATTTGATAAATTCAAGCAACCTAATTTTATTCTTTCACAGTTTCGGAGGCCAAAGTCCAAAGTTAAGTTTACAAGAAAGGCACTCTCCTTCTGAAAGCTCTATGGGAAAATACGTCTTGCTTTGTCCAGCTTATGGTGGTTTTCAACATCCTTAGCTTCCTTGGCTTGTGGCCACAGTACTTCTATCTCTGCACCATCTTCACATTGCCTCCTCTTCTGCCTATGAGATCCCCCTTGTGTGTCTGTAATAAGTGGACTTATGTACATATAAGTGTACTGATTGGAATACCCAGAAAAACCATAACCCTTAGGTCAGGTCCTAGAAAAAAAGTGAGGGGAAGGAATGGGACTTATCAATGAGACAGCAAATGCTTTGTTAAGATAGGTCAGTGTTCAGCTACCTAGACAGCTGAGCAGCAAGAAAAGAGTGCTTGTGCTTTACTCTAATGTATTCTGTCTTCATTTGATCACTGCTGGTACCACAGACCATAGCACAATTCAGCAGTGCACTTTAACCAACATGGATGTCTAACACGTGGACATCAGAAAGGGTGAGAGGGAAAAGAGGACCACAAAGAAGCAGCCAACTGGACTGAACAGAAGAAAAGTCTGTAACTTAGGGGAATATGTAATGAGTCAGTGCAGCCCCTAGCCTCGTGCCTTGGAATGGCAGCAAAATAAAAAAAAAAAAAAGTGCTAGGAGATTTTCAAAGATGTAAAGAAAAGGAATCCACCTGGGTTGAGAGTCCTCTTTTCATTATGTCCTCTTTTCATTAAACCATCTTCAGTTCCTAGATGAGCAGCTTTCACTTAAAGCTCTCTGAACTAGAACTATGCCCAAACATATTACCTGCCCAGTTAAAGTCCTGCCTTCTGGCAGATTACTGTACTTAACTGCCCAGCTTCTCAAGGGGCTATGTTTCTCCAGTTTTCTAAAATCAGATGTTTCTGATTCTTATACCATATTCCATGCCTATCTAATCCATGACCTCTGTTTCTTTACTGGAAGTTGGAGAACATTATTTTCAGAGGAGGAAAACCAATAAACTAGAAGATTTAACAAGAAAATTAATATTTAAATGACCTTGAAGCTCATAAATAAATGTCTTTTTAAAATGAAAGAAAGAGCTTTCTCCTAGGTCCCTGAAATTCCAGTTTAGTGTAGGTTTTTATGGTCAATTTATAAAGCTCCTAAAATAGAATTTACCAAGAAAGCAATAGAACACAAACCCAATTAAGGAAACACAGTCCTCTCCCTTAGTATGTAAAGCAAGTACATCAAAAGGCAACTCTACAGCAAGATGTAGGAGCAAGGTCCTATCTTTCGAAGGCTAAATTAAGATAAATTTCAAAAGCTCTCTCCTTAACACCTTACTAAAGAAAATTGCATTTTTTACTATATTTACTAAAGTTGCTGTGCTTCCTGCCTTTAATGACCAACCTCTTTGACCAGGGTCTGCTGAAATCTCATAAAGATGAACTTCACTTACAAGCACAGCACAATGTCCAGGTTGCATAAGCTGACTGACCACAGGGTCTAGCGCCTAGATGAGGAGGCCACCCCTGTTTTAGCTCTGTTTTAGAACTGCCCTTGATGAAACTGACCAAAGAGTATTATTTTCTTTAACATCCCTCTTTTCATCATCTATACTTTTTTCAAAGCATATAGAAAGAAGATCAAAAGAGCTGAAGCTTCTGTCTGAATTATCCTGAGCACACTGAATGACCCTGACTAACTGGTTCTTAATATTTCTGCTGGCTTAGCACCAAACGGGCACTACCTCTCTGTAGAAGCAGCCCCACAGGCTCTGAGGAAAGTAAGTGGGTGTCCTAGTGGGTATTCTATCATCTGAAAACTTAACAAAATTCAGTTTTGGTTTTGTGGGGGGTGGGGTGGTGTTTTTTGTTTTTTTTGTCTTTTGTCCTTTTAGGACCGCATCAGCGGCATATAGGCTCCCAGGCTAGGGGTCCAATCAGAGCTGCTGCCGCCAGTCTATGCCACAGCCACAGCAACGCCAGATCCAAGCCGCATATGTGACCTACACCACAGCTCACCTCAACGCTGGATCCCCAACCCACTGAGAGAGGCTAGGGATCAAACCCGCAACCCCATGGTTCCCAATCCGACTGTCTCCACTGAGCCATGACAGGAACTCCCAGATTCAATTTTAAAGGATCATGTGTGCAAGATAAGGTTAAGACTGCTGTCATTATAGAAGGAGACTCAGATTCTGAAAAGCCTCTGAGTATAGAATCAGAAGCCTTTATCAGAGTTCTTATACTTAACACCCTGAGCCGATAGATATGCCTACAAATTGTCAAATATTTGCTATCAGTTTAAATCTGGTGAATTATTTCAAATCTCTCCCATCATTTCTTGTCTGTCACTGCTCCCTTGTTTTCACCTATTGCTCTATGCTAGTGGGCTCTGGAATATAGCCGATCTTACCAATCCCTTCCATTAATTTATTTCACACTGTTTGTTTTTAAGGCTACCCAAAGTAGAACTAACAGTGAGTACAAAGCTATCACCAGTGAAAGAGTAATAATAAAATTATAAACAGTGACAGGGTAATGAAGACATTTAGATTGTCTATTTTAAATTTTCCTTAGTTGCCATTTTTAAGTATCTTTTTTATAACTTAGTTATCATAACTAAATTTTCTACTGGTCTATACAGAATAGATTTTCATTGTGTCCTACTGCCAACCTATTTTCTATCAATCCATGTCCTTTCTGAGGTTGCTTCCTTTGAAAACCACCCAAAACATACAAAAAAAATTTAAGGTGTTTTTAAAAGTGTTTCTTTACTGCAGAAAAAAAAAAATTATAATCAACTACACAGTTTTTCCAAATAGCTATTTTAATAATATGTTAACTAAGTGCATATATTAGAGTTATACCATTGCCTGCGAAGATAAATGAGCTTTGTTTTAGTGAGAAGATCCGGAAAAGTAAAGGACTGAACTTGGGAAAAGAATGTTTCTATACCCTTGTCCTTTTATCTTCCCTGCACTTAAATAATTTGAGAATCTTGTTAGGCGATTGTGAAATATAAATGTAAGTGGACTGTTGAAATGGAAAGCTTGAAGAAACATGGGGTTCATCATGACCTGAGGGTGGAACAAAACAAGGAGAACGTTGTTGTTGTAAGGCGTAGCTCATCTCCCTTCTGTATTTTCTTCCTGTGATCGGATTTAAATGAGTAAAGTACCTTCAGTGAAGAGTGTGACTGTTCTCCACACAGAAATCAGAGAATTTATTGTTCCCAACTGTTTATCAGAGTAATCATTATAACCCAGTAACTAACGGAACTTCCTTGACCTATCCAGAGAATACAGCCACATATTTATAATTCTGAAGTCATTTTGGTGATTAGACTCAAGTGATAGTGAACACATATTTCCAACACCATCTTCCACATGAAATGCAGTATTACCTAAACCCCGAGTTCACTGGCCTACAAGAAGAACATATCCTTTGAACTCACATTTAAGCATGGGACTGCATGTATTTAATCAACTTCTGGACAACAATGAAGTTGGGAATGGAATTCTAGATTCTAAGCCACAATTTGTATTTCAAAGATCAGCTTAACAACAATGACCAAGTCTGACCAACTAAACTTTGTAAACATTGTTAAGGATAAAGATAATATCTAGTGTATTTGGCCTCTAGCAAATGCTGAGACAAACAGCTAAGAGTTTTATTTTTCTCCCTACAGCCAAATTCATATTCCACTCTCAGGTTTCTTCTGTGTCTACACAACAGAGTATCTTCTGTGGCCTTCTAGAAAGTCACATATTGTTTCTACAAAGGCTAAAAGGTTTTTTTGAGCTGCCCCAGGTGAAGGAACAGTACAATAATCCATTTAATTCTCCCAAAGTCACAGCCTCCTCGTGCCTTCTTATTCATCTGTTTACTTCCTGTGCTTACTTTCTGGATAAAATAGAAAGTCCTTGCACAAAATGAACTGTAAATTTGAAATATAAAATCTCAACAGTTAGTGGTTTCTAAGTATTTAACTAATATCTTCTAATATTTTATCAATGTAGACAAGAGGAAAATGGGAGATTAATTACATGTCCATCACACAAAAGTCCCTGGAGAATACTCGACATTTAAAACAAGGTACAGACTAAATAAATTATTATTATAAGATAAAATAGAGAATGATAGTAGTGTATTTCACAGGCAAAGCATAGAAAATGTGGAATACTTCAGATAAATATATTTTGGAACAGACTATATGACTAGGAAGTACAATATCTGATTTCATGTCAATGGAGCTTTTCCTGTTTTTAATTCTATACTTCTTCACTGAGACAACTTAAATGTATAAATATATCAACCAAAGAAGGAGACAAAAAGCATAATCCCTTTTTCAAAAGAAGACTCATCTTGCATTAAGATGACATTTCATGATTTCCCAAGAAATGTCTATTTAACTTGTATATATATACACACACATATATATTTATGTTATTTGCTTTTTCTTAGGGCCACATCTGTGGAATATGGAAGTTGTGGGCTATGAGTTGAACCAGAGCCGTAGCTGCCAGCCTACTACACCACAGCCACAGCCACAAGGGATGTGAGCACATCTATAACCTACACCAGAGCACGTGGCACTACCAGATCCTTAACCCACTGAGGAAGACCAAGGATTGAACCCACATCCTCATGAATACTAGTCAGGTTTGTTTCCACTGAGCCACAATGGGAATTCCCTTACATTTTGAAATAATGATTTTTCCCCTGTATTAAACAGTAATAAAGTGTTCTAATTAACTTTGAACCCAAAGGAGGAAAACAGGAGAAAAGCGATATTGAATGAAAATAACCACTTCATCTTCTGATTCAAGCAAGAGTCAAACGTGAGACACAATCTCAAAGTTTGTCTAAGATTCCTTAGTAAGTGCTAAGAGCAAGCCAATTGTGATCAGATTCAATCTAAACATAATAATGACTATGGAAAAAAGCTGCTGTGAAGGAAAAATGATGAAAATGTCATTCCAAGAGAAAGTTTATAATTTTCAGAGTAGCTCAGAGGTAAACAGTTTATGCCTACAAATTTCTAATGGTTATGAGAAATAAAAGTTCTTCTTAAAATTGAACAATATTACATAATTTGCCTTTTCCAATTGACTCAAACCATCTCTTTATTAACCTAGTTTTATTTTTATCTAATTGTTTACATTTGAATGGAAAAGCTTTATGGTGCAGAGAAAGGTGCAATTGTTACAAATGGAGGTGTTATTCTTCATTTCAGAGTTATTCTTAAATGTTCACAGAAAAAAAAATGGATATTGAATGTTTTGTCACACCTTTACTGGCCAATTGCATAATGCCTCTTGTACATTTCATCAAAAGATGAGCATTTAATGGTATGTATCAAAGACAAATTCCTTCAGC
Organism: Sus scrofa; assembly: GCF_054392235.1. Classification (NCBI taxonomy): domain Eukaryota; kingdom Metazoa; phylum Chordata; class Mammalia; order Artiodactyla; family Suidae; genus Sus; species Sus scrofa. Next base: position 181,165,734 of record NC_139383.1, on the reverse strand, counting down.
TTGGAGTTAAAAAAATCCATCATAACTACAATGATGCCACCAAGTGGCAAAAAGTGTGATCTCTTAAAACCTCATATCTGTGTAGCATGTCCTGAAAGCTACTGTAAGAAAATTTATATTTCAAAGGCCAAATTTAATCAGTGAAATTTCTTTATTTATAAGAGCTTGTTGTCACATGCTTTGGTTTATTTTATGACTTTTTGTTTAATTCACAAGTCTTCTCCAAATTCATTTGCAATGTGTCTTTCCCTTATTCATTCAGCATTTACTGGACTCTCAACTCTGTTAGTCACAGGGACTAAGCTCTAGAAGCACAGGAATTTGTAGGACAAACAGTGTCTCTGCCTTCATTATGTGTTGAGTCTCACAACTTTTTCAACAAATGCTCTGATGTCTAGCTTAAATTTAAAAATCTTTTTAGAGCTACAAAACCTGGTTCTGTGAAAGATTTAAAGCATCAAAAGCATCTTTGCATTCAGTTCAAGCATTCATATATATTAAAGCACTTCTTATTGTTATCTGCAACCTTCTGGAGAATTGCATAGCTGTCCTTTTATCAACACCAATTAACCACTATTTATTTTTTGTATGCTATTAGGCAATTAAAGGTGCACAGGATGATATGCTTTTTTAAAATAGTCTGTTGCCACCTAAATGACATTTCAAAGGAGTATCAATTTTAGGAGAGTAGCAAAAATAGGTCATTTTAGCAAAGGAAATTCTTCCATAAGTGGATCTAACTGAACGCACATCTATTATTTTACATATCAGAATAACTGAATTTTGGCACTCAGTGAATTTTTTCTTTAATTTAAAACCCTGTTGCTACTACTAGAGTGTCATTATAGGAAACTTTAAATACCACCATTAATCATCTGAAGTTCAAAAAAATGGTAGCAACAAAATAGAATCAAGGATCAAGACAACACCATAAAGCTGTAGTCATGAAACAGTATTTCTGGCATAAAAACAAACAAGTAGACCAGTGGAACGGAATTGAGAGCCCAGAAAATAAACCCAAACTAATATTTGACAAGTGAGCCAAGAATATGCAAATGGAGATAAGACAGTCCTTTCAATAAATAGTGCTGGGATAACTGGATATTCACATGTAAAAGAATGAAACTGGACTTATATCTTATGCCATTCAGAAAAATTAACTCAAAATGGGTTAAAGGCTTTAACTTCACAACTAGGATAACATTCAACTAAAAACTTCTACACAGCAAAGGAAATCATTAACAAAATGAAAAGGCAATCTACTGAATGGAAGAAAATATTTGCAAATCATATACCTGATAGAAATGGGCAAATAACTTGAGCAGATATTGTTTCAAAAAAATACACAAAAGGCCAAGAGGTACATGAAAAGATGCTAAACATCACTAGTCATTAGAGAAATGCAAATTAAAGCCACGATGAGATATCACCTCACTCATGTTAAAATGGCTATAATCAAAAAGACAAAAGACAACTAATGCTGATGTGGATATGCAGAAAAGTGAACATTTATACAGCATTGGTAGGACTGTTAATTGGTACAGCCACTATGTAAAATAGTATGGAGGAACCTCAAAAAATTAAAATTAGAATTACCATATGGTCCAGCAATTTCACTTCTGGGACTATATCAAAAGGAATCAAAAATGCTAACCTGAAAAGACATCCGTATCCCATGTTCATAGCAGCATTATTTACAATAGCCAAGACATGGAAACAGCCTAATGTCTACTGATGGATAAATGGATAAAGATGTGGTATATACCACACACACACACACAAACACACACACACAGGAATATTATTCAGCCATTAAAAAAACAAAGAAATCATCCCATTTCCAGCAACATAGGTGTACACTGAAGGCATAATGCTAAATGAAAAAAAAAAAAAAAAGAGAGAGAGAGAGAAGACAAATACCATATAATCTCACTTACATGTGGAATTTCTTTTAAAAAATTCATAGAGGAGTTCCCGTCGTGGCGCAGTGGTTAACGAATCCGACTAGGAACCATGAGGTTGCGGGTTCGGTCCCTGGCCTTGCTCAGTGGGTTAACGATCCGGCGTTGCCATGAGCTGTGGTGTAGGTTGCAGACGCGGCTCGGATCCCGCGTTGCTGTGGCTCTGGCGTAGGCCGGTGGCTACAGCTCCGATTCGACCCCTAGCCTGGGAACCTCCATATGCCACGGAAGCGGCCCAAGAAATAGCAATAAATAAATAAATAAATAAATAAATAAATAAATAAATAAATAAAAATAAAAAATTCATAGAAAAAGAGGTCAGACAGACATAGACTTGTAGTTACAAGATGCAAAGCCAAGGCAGAAGTTGGGGGAAGAGGAAATTGATGAAAGGTGCTCAAAAGGTATAAACTTTCAGTTATAAGGTAAGTAAGTACTAGGGATGTAACAGAGGACATGATGACTACAGCTAAGACTGCTCTATGATATATATGAACCTTGTTAAGAGAGTAAATCGTAGGAGTTATCACACGTGGAAAAATTTCTTCTTTTTTCCTTTTGTTTTTCTTTTATTTTTATTGTATCTATTGAGAAGATGGATGTTAGCTGAACCTGTTATGGTAATCATTTCACAATATATATAAATCAAATCATCATGCCATATATCTTAAACTTATACTACATATATAACAATTATTTCTCAAGACTGGAATAAAAGGGCCAAGCCAAAATGCATTTACCTTAAAACTCACAACCTTGAGAGACATGGATGGAGTGCTCCCTGCCAATTAATTCTCAGAAAGCTTTCTGAAAATAATTCATTTTCAAATTACCAAAATGGTTAAAGGAAAAGCCCCCTCCCACAAGATCACTGCATGACAATGACAAAATTAAATGCTATAAATAACACACTGTTATAAATAAACACAAAGATACTAGGACAAGAAACTTAAACTTCATTTTCTAAAATACCCCCTGGATTATAGGAAAACTTGTCTTATCACAAAGATACCATGGAGTATGTATTTCATGAGGGTAAGAGTAGATGTTAGAATAGAGATCCTTAAACAACTGATATTTTACCAAATCTATATGCAAATTAGGTTGTACAAACAAAAGCATATATATATATGTATATATATACATGTATATCTTTATATAACCAGAAAACTAAATAATGAAACTACCTCCTTTCCATCTCACTTTTTTCCCATCATTATTGCAAAATTTCTTTTAATCATTTAGGATTAAAATGAAGGAACCAGCCTTGACTTCTTCTTCTTTACCTTCTAGATTTTATCTGTTCTGAGTTCTTTTTATTTACTCTAGAATTGCTTGAGAATTAGTTGCTAAAAACATAAGCTACAGAGCCACACAACCCAGGTTCAAATGCTATCCCCACTGCTCTTACCTCTGTAACTTGAATAACTTACTATATGTTTTAGTGTCCTTGCCTATAAAATGAGGATAGGAATATTTCTCTCATAGAGTTGTAAGGATTCAATCAGTGAATATGACAGAAGTGCTCAGGACAGTGTCTACCACACAATAAGATTTGTAGAAACACTGGCTCCGATGACTATTTCTTAGGTTTCTTCTCCTTAATATTGCTTACCTTCCCCCAAGTCTACCTTTAATCCCCTCCCATTTATAATTAGCTACAATTTGTTCCTTCCTAAATGCAGTGTCTATCTCTTCCATTAGATCCTGAATGGGCCCTAGTGCTAGGTGACTCTAGCTAAATTATTGCTTTTTATCATTTTATCTCAATGGTATCTCCAAATAGTCCTTATTTTTACAAACTGTTTATCATCTTATGGTACTTGGTGAAATCCAACATGCCTTTTATACAGTAATTCCAAAAGGAAGAAAGAATGTCAAACAGAATCTCTAGGAAACTTCTGTTAAACTATATAGACCATTCTCTTCTCCTCCCATTAGGAAAATCCTGGAACAGTTCCTCCTTGTGCAATTTACAATTTGTAATTTCTATTTCTCCGTGTCAAATTTTTCTTGTACATATACATTTATACATTTTACCTCCCCCACAAAGTCTGTAAGTTCTTCATTAGCAGAACCATCTGCTTTTGCAGTTTATACCAAAATAATTAGTAGACTTTTAAGTAAATAAAAGACCTGGATAAAACTGTCACTACACACAGATGAGATGATATCATATATAGAAAACCCACAAGACTCTACACAAAAACTAATAGAAGTGATAAATAAATTCTGCATGGTAGTAGGATTTAAGATTTACAGAAATTGGTTGCATTTCTTTATACTAAAAATGAAATCTAATACAGAGAATGTAATAAACAATCCCTTTTAAAATCACACACACAAAAAAAATACCTAGGAATAAATCTCACAAGGAGGTAAAAGACATATGCTGAGAACCTCAAAACATTAATAAAGAAAACTGAAGATAATTCAAAGAAATGGAAAGATATCTCATGCTATTGAATTGGAAGAATTACTATTGCTAAAATAGCCATATTACCCAAAGCAATTCACAAATGTAATGTGATCCCTGTGTAATTACCCATGATATTTTTCACAAAGATAGAACAAGTAATCCTAAAATTTATGTGGAGCCATAAAAGGCCCAGAATTGCCAAAATAGTCCTGAGGGGGAACAGAAAAAAGCAGGAGACATAACCTTCCTAGACTTTAGACAATATTACAAAGCTACAGTAATCAAAACTGCATTGTACTTGCACAAAAATAGACATACAGATCAACAGAACAAGAGAGAGAGCTCAGAAATAAACCCATACACCTACGGACAATTAATCTTCAACAAACAAGGCAAGAATATAGAATGGATAGAAGACAGTATCTGAGCAAGTGGTATTGGGAAAGTTGGATAGCCACATGTAAATCAATGAGGTTAGAACATACCCTCATGCCATACACAAAAATAAACTCAAAATGGCAAAAAGACAAGATACCATAAAACACCTAGAAGAGAACATAGGCAAAACATTCTCTGATACAAATTTTACCAATGTTTTCTTAGGTCAGTCTGCCAAGGCAATAGAAATAAAAGCAAAACTAAACAAATGGGACATAATAAAACTTATAAACTTTTGCACAGCAATGGAAACCATAAACAAAACAAAAAGACCAGCTATGGACTGGGAAAAAAATATCTGCAAATGATACAACCAATAAGGCCTTAATTTCCAAAATATACAAACAGCTTATACAATTCAATAACAAACAAACAACCCAATCAAAAAAATGGGAAGAAGACCTAAATATACATTTCTCCTAAGAAGACAGACAGATAACTAATGGGCACAAAAAAAAATGCTCAATATCACTAATTATCAGAGAAATGCAAATCAAAACTACAATGAGGTAACACCTCATACTGGTCGGAATGACCATCATTAATAAGTCTACAAATGAAAAATGGTGGAGAAGGTGTGGAAAAAAGGAATCCCTCTAAACCATTATCAGGAACGTAAGTTGGTAGAGCCATCATGGAAAATAATATCAAAGTTCCTCGAAAAACTAAAAATAGCTGCCATATGATCCTGCACTCCTGGACATATATCTGGACAAAAACATAATTCAAAAACATATATCCACCCCTATGTTCACAGCAGCACTATTTACAAGGTGAAGATGTGGAAACAACCTAAATGTCTATTGACAGATGAATGTATAAAGATGTGGTAGATATATGTAATGGAATACTACTTAGCCATAAAAAAGAATAAAATAATGTTATTTGCAGTAACATGGATGGATCTAGAGATATCATAATCATACTAATAAAGTAAGTCAGACAGAGAAAGACAAATGCCATGTGATATCATTTATATGTGGAATCTAAACTATGACACAAATCAGCATATCTATGAAAGAAAAGAAGACTCACAGACAGAGAACAGACTTGTGGTTACCAAGAGAGAGAGGAGGTGAGGAAGGGAAAGACTGGGAGTTTGGGATTACCAGAGGCAAACTCATACAGAGCATGGATAAACAACAGGGTTCTACTGTATGGCATAGGGAGCTATATTCAATATCCTATGATAAAACATATGGAGGAGAATATTAAAAAGTGTATATATCTATAACTGAATCATTTTTCTATATAGGAGAAATTAACACAACATTGTAAATCAACTATACTTTAATAAAATTTTTTAAAGACCTGGAATTCTTTGAGGATGTTGCCAAGTGAAATTCTAAATGTGATGCATAGTAATAGATATAAATATCTAGTTGGAAGTATAAGGTTAAATGTTTGATAATAAGTCAATGCTATTGTTACTTTTTCCTCAGTATATTTTTCTTGTTCTTCCTTGCCCTTAACTTCAAGTAGGAGAACCAAAAAACTGCTTGACAGTTTTTCTAGATTTTATTTTCCAAAAACCTTAAACCCTTAAAAGAATTTAGATATTTCAAGAATTTGGGGTACAAATATATCTGCAAAGCAGAAATACATTATTTCGTACATAACAAACTTAGGTGAGATATTCTCAACCCTATCAAACTCAAACAAGATACATCTTTAACTCTTAGGAGAGAAAGGAGGAGGAAAGGAGATAAGGATCAGAGGTGGCTGTGGGTCCACAAAAGGAGACTTTGGTTGTCACAGCTAAGGGGGAATTCAAGGCCAGAGCCAGAGGGAAAATGACTACTTGAATCATAGGCAGAAGGAACCCGTGACACATTCGCAGTGTTCTCTGTCCCATGATCTGCTTAGAAGTTTCAAATATACTGATTGAACCTAAAAGACCAAAGTAAGCAAAGTGATGGTAACCTGGATGGGTATGGGAGCTAAAGATCAAGAAATGTCAGCACTACTAATGCCCTTGAGGCTCCAGTAAGGGAATGAAAAAGAACGAAAATCCAGAGTAGGACATCTTCTATCCTGGTTAGATTTCAAGGGTTTTCTTTTTTCTTTTTTTTTAGAAAAATGAAATTATGGTTTTTGCACCTCTAAATTTTGGAGCTGAGATTCAATCTCCTTCCATAAGATTTATAGCTGTGATTGTGGAACATGTTTTGCTACTATATGTCAAGTCATTGGGTAAGTGTCAAGAACGTTATGAGCATTATCTCTTTTATACCTACAGAAAACTGTGAAGAAATTATTTTGTCCTTTTACAAACAAGGAAAAAGACTCAAGAAATTAAGTAACAGAGCCATCATTATTTTTAAATAGCAGAGCTTGGACTCAAACCTGCATCTACTTTACTCCAGAATCTAAGCACTTCACTACCACCCCTCCCTACCCAAAGATTCCATTATCCATTACTGATGAAAATGAAAGATTTCTCCATTGTTCACCTGGACACATACATTAGTTCTCACCTATAATGAATAGCCTACTTTTACAGAAGTACCATGAATGTTATTAGTGGATTTGTGTCTGGAAGACAGAATATTCTGTTGTGAAGTTATAGTCAAAAAGGCATAATTATACCCTAAACATCCACATAAAGGTGTTCCAAAGAATTTGATATAAATAATACACTTAAATTGGCTCCTTGGGTTGATGTAATTAAATGCTCTTTATAAAGTATTTTAAAGTTACTATTTAAAGATAAAAATCATTTTTGGAGATGTATACAATAAACTATCATAAAACTTGTGACAATTTTGTGGGGTATTATCTATAGTTTCTATGGATACTTAGAGATGAGGTTCAAATAAAGATCAGGAGGATAAAGAAAGCCTTATATTAGCGCTGTATTTGAGCAGAATTTTGTAATGGCTATAATTAATGTAAGTATTAAGTATCTAAATAACAAAATGAGTATTTTAATATAGTGCAATGGGAAAATACATCAAGCATGTTTCCTCTCCTAGAGAGCATTCTTCTTATCCAACATTTCAACAAAGTAATGTAAAATATACGTAGAACATTTGGACATTCTATTAAAGCATAGAAACAAATTACTATACTTAGAAAAGCTCAATTTGTTGTTGTTTTTGGTCTCACTATTCTCTCTTTTTTTTTTTTTGGCCACACCCACATCATACAGAAGTTCCCAGGCCAGGGGTCAAACCACACCATAGTCACAATCCAAGCTACTGTGGCAACAACACCAGATACTTAACTCTCTGGGCCACACAGGAATTCCTGTTCTCATATTCTTAATTGATTCTTACTACAGGCCAAAGAGACCATAGAGTGGCATTCTATAGTTGAGATTGCTTTTACCTTCTTTCACAAACCAACTGCGATTTTTTTTTAAGGGTTAATTCAGGGGAAAGGGTAGATAACATCTTAACAAATGCCTACCTGGAGTATTCAGGGAAAATGCATACTTTGAATTGAAAGTCAAATCAAATTAAATGACTTGTATTCCCTAAGGAGCTTTACCAAATCAGATGGAGCTGTCTCAATAAAGAAATACTCCCAGAGTTCCCCTTATGGCTCAGTGAATTAAGAATCCAACATTGTCTCGCTGAGGACGTGCATTCAGTCTCTGGCCTCGTTCAATGGGTTAAAGATCCAGTTTGCCACAAGCTTTGGTGTAGCTCCTACATGCAGCTTAGATCTGCTGTTGCCATAGGCCTCAGCTGCAGCTCCCATGAGACCCCTAGTCTGGGAACTTCCACATGCCAAATGTGTGCAGGTGCAGCCATGAAAAGAAAAACAAACAAACAAACAAAAAACCAAAAAACAAAGAAAAACAAACCTAGTCTCTCTTCCAGGCCAGAATTCCCTCCTATAATATTCTTAACCAAGTTGAATTCATTCTCTTGCAAAATATTTCCTATGATGGAAGCTTATAACCTACCTGGATACAAAAACTGTCCTTCATTCTTCTTCCTGTTTTAAGGAAAACCACCATACCCTGCCTTTCAGGTACAGTGAACACTCTAGAAAGCAGGGTATGGTTTTCATCTACAACACCCTACTCAGAGAAGGCACTCAATAAATATTTGTTGGACAAAAGAAAAAACAGCAGTGGGCCCCCTTCTCTCCTCTAGAACAGCACAGAATAAACAGATTCTTCTTCTGTATAATAATCCTTTGTGTGATTAAAGAAAGGACTCTAAATCATCACCTCCTCCTTTAAATCTAGTTAGACTTCATGGAAAATGATGCCCAACACCTCAAAGTTAAATTTTCTTGGGGGATCCTCTTCCCTTTAGGCTTTAATATTAAAAAGCTATGATGTGTGGACAAATAATTCAGTGCCCTTTCAGAAATATGTTTAAAGTACATTTTTCCTACAGTGAATGATTACACCTCTCTTCAATTTGTCCTTCATACTAATTCAATAAATTAATAATTCAGAATTTTATATATACTGCAGAAGCAAAAAGCATGTTTACATAAAAATATAAGAATGAATATAAATCAATCTCTTACATATATATTTATACATATATACTAAATATATAACATATTACATACTGTTATATTACATTGCTATTATAAATCTATAGATAAAATTATAAAATGTTGTTATCCAAATGAGACATTAGTCTCAATTACATTGACAGAAAATAAAAATTTTGAGTGAGTGAAAGTTAGATTCCAAATAATTAGTGACCACTAACTGTACAGTATCTTTAACTGGTGATGAATCTATCAAATTAGATCATTTTCAAACTAAAATGAACCTTAGAGTTATTTAAGACACTGATTTTATAGACAAAAAGAGTGCTCGCTGAGGATCACTAACTGTCAAATACTTAGTAACAGGATTGGAGCTCAACTCCAAGTCTTGAGTCTGGCCATTAGCAGTCATGCGTGAATATTAAATAGCTATTGGATCATAAAGGTATTTGCAGAATAAAATGTGGTAAGTTGAAAATGTGGCATGCCAGATGACTGGTTGCAAAAGGAAGGAGTGACTGAAAAACTAGTTATTTATTCATCCTACTTAATGCCAAAATCAAGGAAACAAATAGTGTAACATAGCATCTGAGCAATCATCTCTAAAAAGTCCTCATTTGTATTGCCAAAGTGAGATGAAGCACTTTACAAGATCACACTGCAGAATGAAGAATTTCTTACCTGCAGATGGTAATACAAGGACAGCAATAACAGAAAAGAAGATATTTTGTGAACATCTGTAAGAGGAAAATATTCAGTAGCAGTGCATTAATCAATACCAATTGGAGATGGTGAGCCAGTAATGCATACTTTATTTAACCACTTAACATTTGACTCCAACCACATAGATTCTTACTGTTAAATAAACCTGGAACACTGCACAGCTCATAAATATAATATTTCCCTGCTTGTGCAATAGAGTGTTTTAAGTTAATACATTTGCAAGCAACAAGCTTTTACATTTTGCTGTTGCTTGTTACAAGCCAATTCCATGGCATCCATATTCAGCAGTTAAAAGGAACAAATATGGGCACTTCTAACACCACTCAAGACTGTCAAGCAAATGTCAATGCTTATTTCTAAATGAGAAGAGGGGGAAATTTGACTGAACTGCTGATTGTGTCATTTTACAGTTCGAGGCACAAAAAAAGGAGCCCCATTTGCATTCCCCCCCCCCTCTTTATATATTCAGGGATTTCTTGCTAACTTACTAGAGTGTGAATGTGGGGGATGGAGAAGAGTTGGGCATGACACAGAGGGTGGGGGGAACACACTGAGCAATAGAGGGGGCTGGCTGCCAAACAAAAGCTTACATTTTGGGTTACGTCTGAAGTGTGATCACTCAACAAAGTACTCTAGGAATGAGGGCAATCATGTTTCTCGTTCCCTCCTTCAAAATGTGAACCCTTAGGATAGAAACTCAGCTTTGTGATTATGCCACCTTGTGTGAAGGTACCCCAGGCAGGGATCAGAATAATTTTCTGTGTCCAGACTGTTGGCTTAATAGAGAGATGGTACCATGAACTGAACCATGTGAGGTCAAGTTCAGGGAGGAGCAGCAGAGGGTGATTCTTCTTCCGGAGAAGTAGGGGTTGTGGAGAGATGGCACCACTCTTGCTGGAAAATGAACTCTGAGATCTCTGTGACATAAAGATTGAGCCCAAGATGTCTTTTTATGCTGATAGAGAGAACATTTCTAGATATATCAGTTCTTCAGAGAAGGTTAATATCATTAGCACAGTTTGCCAAGTTGTTCTGGTCCTGCTGCCTTCCCAGTACATGGTAGGATTACATTTCCTGGCTCTTTTATTGTTTGGAGGCACTGTGTAAATAGCTTGGTTCAGTGGGTTGGGAGAAATGACATGTATCAGCTCTAAGGAAGAGCATTTAATTGCCTATGCGACACTTTCAGAGATTTCTTCTCTCTTCCAAGATGTAAGGCCAAGTAATGCCAGCAAGCAGGTGGACATATAAGGAGAACAAGGGGGAATTTTATTTTATTGTTTTGAGACTTGGGGGCTGTCTGTTACTATGTACCTTAACTTTTCTTACTGATCCAGAGGGTAATTTTTCTACACTGAAATCAGTTGAGGGTGTTCCATACCTTAGGATACCTGTGCCCCAAGAGATCAGTTCTTTCAATTCACATACCAGCCACTTCCTAGGTTCAAGACAACATTGAGAGGACTGTGTCAGACCAGGTTTTTAGCACCCACCACTTCACACTCGTAAGGTCACCTGCTTCCTCATCCTAATTCTGAGCTCAGTCAGGACTAGCCTACTGGCTAATCAGGACTAGGTCCAATGGTTTTCTTTGCTCATGGTAACATCATCCAGGACCTGTTTTTCTCCCTCACATTGGTATTTGTTCAGAGACTCCCTAAAACATATTGATGGATCTGCCTTACCTACTTCTCCCAGAGCTCTGGTAAGACAAAGAGGAGCTGGTTTCCCTGGTATAGAAGTAAGTCTTCACTCCCCTCAGAGTCCCTACCAGACATACGTTGGGATAATTAAGAGAGATCCGCTCCAAAGAAAAGTTCTAATAATTTAATTATCTCTGTTTTCTTTATCTACACAAGAGTGGTTCCTTTGATTCAAGAAGGAAAAGAAACATAACCTATGACAGAATACCTACTAAAATTTGATTGTATTTGACCCTACCTTTTTTCTGGTACATTTCCATGCACCATTTTCAATCCAATCTTCACTTGAGAGCCAAGAATATTAAAGACTTTAGTGTATATGTGTACACATCTGCATGCATGTGTGTGTGTGTGTGTGTGTGTGTACATGTGTTTCCTGGCTCTTGCTCTTACCTATATAATATTGCATACAATTCCAAAATCAAAAAGGCTCTAGAAACTTATCTATTTTTGTAACTCAAGAGGTGGCAAAAATCTGATATGAACTGATAAAAGGCTATTCATGGTCCTTATCTTACTTAGTATGAATATTTATGATTCACTGCAGAAATAGCACTTTAGCTACAGACCCCCGGGAGGGAACATTATATAATATACAATTATAAACCACATTATCTTTCTAAAATCAGAGACACAACTGGTCTTAACAGTTCCAGAAAATGGCTTGTGGACAGGTATTTCCTCTAACAACTCTCACCTATCAGGCCTGATTTCCACACCAATAGCAGTTCTGCACTAAATTAGACACACCTATTAAGCCTGACTACAGCTGCATACAAACACTCCATTAACTCTGATCTCTAAAATTTCAGAGATAGTTAACCTACTCTATATGGGCTCTGATAGATCCATTGCACAGTCAGAAGTGCTTCAGATTGTGTGGAATAATGTCTCCCCAAGGATATCGACATCCTCATATCCAGACCTGTAAATATGTTACATTATTGTTTTTATTTTATAGCTGCAACAGTGGCATATGGAAATTCCCGGGCCAGGGACTGAATCCAAACTGTAGCTGTGACAACACGGGATACTTTAATCTACTGCACCCAGCCAGGGATCATCAGATCCACACCTCTGCAGTGACCCGAGTTACTGCAGTCAGATTCTAAACCCACTGGGCCACAGTGGGAACTCCTCAATATATTGCTTTAAATGGCGAAAAAGACTGCCTATGTGATTAGGTAAAGGATCCTGAGATTGAAGGTTGTCTTGCATTGTCCATCGGGTCCAATAATAACAAAGGTCCTTATAAGAGAAAGCTAAGAGAGTCAGAGAATGAGATGTGATGACAGAAGCAGAGGTGAGAGGGGGACAGAGAGGGAGAGAGGGAGGGAGGAAGGAGAGAGAGAGAGAGAGAGAGAAAGAAGGAAGGAAGGAAGGAAGGAGGGAAGGAAGGAAGGAAGGAAGGAAGGAAGGAAGGAAGGAAGGAAAGAAGGAAGGAAGGAAAAGGAGAAGGAAAAGGAAAAGGAAAAGGACGGGAAAGAAAAGGGAGATTTGAAGATGCTATACTGCTAGCTTTAAAGATGGAGGAAAGACCCACAAGCCCAGGAATACAGGCAGCTCTTGGAAACTGAAGAAGACAAGAAAATAAATTCTCCCCTAGAGCATCTAGAAGGAATCAGAGTGGTAGACATTTTTAACTCAGCAGTAACAATTTCAGACTTCTAACCCCCAGACCTGTAAAAGAATAAATTTGTGATGTTTTAAGCCAAAGTTAGTAGAAATTGGTTACAGTAGCAATAGAAATTTAATACAGGGGGGAAGGTACCTGGGATACAAAATGCCACATTAACTGCTGATTTTTAACTAACTTAAGAAAATAACAAACAGGAGTTCCCATCATGGCTCAGCAGTAACAAATCCGACTAATATCCATGAGGATACTATAATTTGTGCTATATTAATAAGAAATTAATATATCACAAAGGATGTTTTTTTTTTCATCATCATTTATTTCCTTCCTTTGATTGCACAAGCAAAAACAAAAATTAAACTACTGGTAGATTTAAAATCAAGGTTTGGGAGTTCCTGTCGTGGCTCAGCAGTAACGAATCTGACTAGTACCCGTGAGAATGCGGGTTCCCATCTCTGGCCTTGCTCAGTGGATAAAGGATCCAGTGTTGCTATTAACTGAGGTGTAGGTTGCAGACACGTCTCAGATCTGGCATTGCTGTGGCTGTGGTGCAGCTCCAATTTGTACCCTAGCCTGGGAACTTCCATATGCTGTGGGTGCAGCCCTAAAAAGACCAAAAAAAAATCAAGGTTTATATGAAAACAGAATGTTTGAAATTTTGTTGCTTAATTATTCAGTCTGTAATAATAAGTCAGATATCTAATAATTCAGAGGATCAAGATTATATTCAAAAACAGAGAAGCCCTAAGAATATTACAGAATACAATAAAATAAAGATACCACAAAGCTATCTTTCAATTACTGTAACTGGTATAGACTTGTCTCATGTAATACTCTCCTGATTACAAAATAAAAACATTTTTGTTTTATACTCTTCTTCAATTATAACGGCATTAATATTTAAATAGTATAAATTTACCTTATGTTTTCAGCCAGGGGGTCTAAGTGTCTACATTGTATGATCATCTATGTGTGTCTTTGCAGTTGCCAGAACCACTGCTTTATTTGAGCTCCTAGTTTCTAAAAATATCTGCCAAAGGAAAAGCTAACTTATCAGAATTATAACGGTTGGTAAGAAATGATTTCCCCAGAATTCAAAAGGAGGTTTGCTTTAAAAAAAAAAAAAAAAAAACACATATTTCAAACAACTGTCTTTGAAACTATAGAAGGGGAGAGTGATCTAGTCGATACAATTCACTTTAATCCTCTGCCTTTCCTTTCTTTCACAACTCAGTGTATACCTGGTAATGAGGGAGGACTGCCTGCTTTATTAAATAATAAAATAGAACCCCCATGCCTAGTGAGCAAAAGCAACAAGACACAGGTCACAAATTTTGCCCGCCCCTCGGTCTTCTTTCCCATTGATTACTGTGCCCTGGGTTGTCCCACTCCTCCACTGAAGCCCTTCCTGAGAGGGGGTGAAAAATCACTTCTGGGAGTTAACCCAGCTGATGCTTCAAAGAGATGCTTTATTAGATACTACATTAGTTTCTAGGGCTGCCATAACCAAGTAACAGAGACCAGGTAGCCCTAACAAAAGAAATATTTTCCTCATAGTTCTGGAGGTTAGAAATGCTACATTAAGTTGTGTCAGCTGGTTGGGTTTCTTCTGAGGTCTCTCTCCTTGGCTTGCCAATGCTCACCTTCACTCTTTGCCCTCCCATCATCTTTTCTCTATGCACACACATCCCTAAGTTCCTGGTGTCCCTTTGAGTGCCCAAATTTCCTCCTCCTTTTTGTTTTTGTTTGTTTGTTTTGGCTGCACCTATGGCATGTGGAGGTTCCCAGGCCAGGGATTAAAACTGCACCACAGCAGCTACCCAAGCCACTGCAATGACAACACTAGATCCTTAACTTGCTGCACCACGAGGGAACTCCCAAATTTCCTCTTCTTATAAGGATAACAGTCCGATTAATTAGGTCCCACACCAATGGCCTCTTTTTAACTCAGTCGCCTTTTTAAAGGCCCTGTCTCCAAATACAGTCACACTCTGAGGTACCGGGGGGTTAGGGATTTAACATGAGGATTTGGACGGGGGAACACAATTCACCCCTAACAGAAGAAGAGCAGGAGGAAATAAGAGAAACTATCAGCCACAAAAATAAAACAGTTCAGTTTAGGGAAGTTAAATTATTGTTGTTGTTGTTGAATCCTGCTTTAGCTAGCACGCTCCTAACACCTGGCCCATTCCACATTCCTGATTCCGAGCAAAGAGAATCTCCAGCTCTTAGTCTCAGAGGGCTGGTCCAGAGCCACAAACTCCACATCATACTTCTTTCTTCCTAGATACTAGGCTGTATCATGTGGAGGATACTTCTAGGACCCATCAGCGTCTCAATCACTGTAATTGCAATGAACCATGGTCCAATAAACACTGTAACTTGACTGCCAAAGCAGTGCCCTCCTATTCCTTTCTAGTTTCTGGTTTCAGAGTCAAGCCTCTCTCCTTTGTGAAGAAAGCCACTGAGGACCTTATCCTCAGAGTAGGGCTCAGCCCGCTCTGTGGAAGGATGAGTCTGACTGTAATCCCAGGCTGAACAATATAGCAAGAATCTCCTAATCTTAAAAAGTATGCCTATCAAAAAAATAGGAGGCAGGAGTTTGTCACAATAATTCAATGTGTGGCCCAACATAATATATTCATTTGTTTCAATTTTCTCAAATGATATTTCACACCACAAGTAAATAATGCAAAACAAACTTTGAAAGTTCATGTGATTTCATTATGATTTCTTTACAACATCAAAAATAATCAAAACACCAGGAGTTTTCATTATGGCTCAGTGGTTAATGAATCCAACTAGGAACCATGAGGTTGCAGGTTTGATCCCTGGCCTTGCTCAGTGGGTTAACGATCTGGCGTTGTGGTGAGCTATGGTGTTGGTTGCAGACGCAGCTCAGATCCCACATTGCTGTGGCTGTGGCATAGGCTGGCAGCTACAGCTCCGATTAGACCCCTAGCCTGGGAACCTCCATATGCTAAGGGTGCAGCCCTAGAAAAGACAAAAAGACCAAAAAAAAGAAAAACAAAACACCAATATTAAGCAATGTTCCATTTTTTCTTCCCCTTTACCGTATTCTAAAGAAGAATAAAAAAACTTTTTTAAATCACCATAAAGATTTTCCTAAAGCAATTATAAAATTATAAACCTAATAAGCAAAATTCTATAAGTATTAAAGTCTGTTTTTTTTAAATCCCATACACTAATTGAAGGATTAACATGGAATTTTAGAACTAGGGGGACATCTAAATGGGATCTAACAAATATGTTTAAATGTTCTGACTCTTTCAAAATGAGAGATGATTCTCTTAAACTCGGCCTATGTGTATGCTGCATAATTGTCAAATCCCCAGAGCTGGAAAGAAACTCAGTTTGCCAGCTCAGTTTCTAATATACTATGAAAGCTCTGGCTGTGGAATCCCTGATGAGTTGAATTCAGCAGCTACCTGAGTCTCACCAATGCTGAAGAGCTTGCTCATTCATAAGCAGCCTGTAGCATCATTAGAAGAGAAATAAAATTTTTTTAAAGTTTTTGTTGAACAATTACCATGGACTAGAGTAAATTTCAGGCAGATGTCAATTTTGCAACCCAAAAAGATATGTTTGATACCAACTTGGGAGATGAATTAGAGAAAGAATGACTTTCAAGTTCAATTAAGAAACTGATACTAGGAGTTCCCATCATGGCTCAACAGAAACAAATCCGACTAGTATCCATGAGGATGTGTGTTCAATCCCTGGCCTTGCTCAGTGGGTTAAGGATTCAGCATTGCCTTGAGCTGTGGTAGGTCACAGATGCTCAGATCCCAAGTTGCTATGGCTGTGGCTCAGGCCGGCAGCTACAGCTCCTATTCAACCCCTAGCCTGGGAACTTCCATATGCCTCAGGTGTGGCCATAAAAAACATAGAGAAAGAAAGAGATAGGAAGGAAGAAAGGAAGGAAGGAAGGAAGGCAGGCAGGCAGGCAGGCAGGCCATAGCACAAGTGATGATGAAGATTTGACTAAGCAATCTTTCAAGCAAACACTTGAAAACTTTGGAGTGGAAGTGGCAGTTTAAATGCAATCAGCAGGACTTGATAGGATTTCCATTCACCACAAGTTGAATGGTAACTCTGAGCCATTTTATTTCTAAAAATAATATAAGTAGCAGATGAATTGCTCTGACCTCACTATACCAACTCCAGCCCAGAATACTAGTGCACGACAATGACAATAAATATAATAGTTAACATTTATTAAATGCCTACCATGTGCCAAGCACTCTTCTAAGTACCTGTGTTTTCTAACTTAATCCTCCCAACGACCCAGTAAGATAGGTCAATTATTATGCCTATTCTGTGACAAGGGAACTGATACACAGAGGGGTAAACAACTTTCCAGATTACTGCTGTATCCATGTCCTGGCTATTGTGACTAGTGCTGCAATGAACATGTGGGTGAATGTGTCTCTTTTAAGTAGAGTTTTGTCCAGATAGATGCCCAAGAGTGGGATTGCGAGGTCATATGGAAGTTCTATGTATAGGTTTCTAAGGTATCTCCAAACTGTTCTCCATAGTGGCTGTACCAGTTTACATTCCCACCAGCAGTGCAGGAGGGTTCCCTTTTCTCCACACCCCCTCAAGCACTTGTTATTTGTGGATTTGTTAATGATGGCCATTCTGACTGGTGTGAGGTGGTATCTCATGGTAGTTTTGATTTGCATTTCTCTTATAATCAGGGATGTTGAGCATTTTTTCATGTGTTTGCTGGCCATCTGTATATCTTCTTTGGAGAAATGTTTATTCAGGTCTTTTGCCCATTTTTCCATTGCTTGATTGGCTTTTTTGCTGTTGAGTTCTATAAGTTGTTTATATATTCTAGAGATTAAGCCCTTGTCCATTGCATCATTTGAAACTATTTTCTCCCATTCTGTATGTTGTCTTTTTGTTTTCCTTTGGGTTTCCTTTGCTGTGCAAAAGCTCTTCAGTTTGATGAGGTCCCATGGGTTTATTTTTGCTCTTATTTTGATTGCTTTGGGAGACTGACCTGAGAAAATATTCATGATGTTGATGTCAGAGAGTGTTTTGCCTAGGAGTTTGATGGTGTCCTGTCATATATTAAAGTCTTTCAGCCATTTTGAGTTAGTTTATTTTTGTGAATGGTGTGAGGGTGTGTTCTAGTTTCATTGCTTTGCATGCAGCTGTCCAGGTTTCCCAGCAATGCTTGCTGAATAGACTTTCTTTTTCCCATTTTATTCTTGCCTCCCTTGTCAAAGATTAATTGACCATAGGCAATTATAAGAGAAATGCAAATCAAAACTACCATGAGATACCACCTCACACCAGTCAGAATGGCCATCATTAACAAATCCACAAATAACAAGTGCTTGAGGGGGTGTGGAGAAAAGGGAACCCTCCTGAACTGCTGGTGGGAATGTAAACTGGTACAGCCACTATGGAGAACAGTTTGGAGATACCTTAGAAACCTATACATAGAACTTCCATATGACCTCGCAATCCCACTCTTGGGCATCTATCTGGACAAAACTCTACTTAAAAGAGACACATTCACCCACATGTTCATTGCAGCACTAGTCACAATAGCCAGGACATGGAAACAACCCAAATGTCCATCGACAGATGATTGGAATCGGAAGATGTGGTGTATATATACACAATGGAATACTCCTCAGCCATAAAAAAGGATGACATCATGCCATTTGCAGCAACATGGATGGAACTAGAGAATCTCATACTGAGTGAAATGAGCCAGAAAGACAAACACCATATGATATCACTTATAACTGGAATCTAATATCCAGCACAAATGAACATCTCCACAGAAAAGAAAATCATGGACTTGGAAAATAGACTTGTGGCTGCCTGATGGGAGAGGGAAAGAGTGGCAGGGATCGGGAGCTTGGGGTTATCAGACACAACTTAGAATAGATTTACAAGGAGATCCTGCTGAGTAGCATTGAGAACTATGTCTAGATACTCATGTTGCAACAAAGCAAAGGATGGGGAAAATATATATATATATATATATATATAACTCGATCCACTTGCTGTACAGTGGGAAAATAAAATATAAAAAATAAAAAATAAATATATATTGATTCCAGGGGAAAAAAAAAAAAAGATTACTGCTGTAAATAGGTGGCAATTCAAGTGTCAAAGCCAAGTGGTCTAAATATAGAGACTAAGCTATAGTTTGGCTCAGGACAGAGTGAAGGAGGCTATTTCACACAAAGACAGGGATACCAAAAAAAAAAAAAAATTCATACTGAAGATTATGTCATTTGTTTTTCATTTCCCCTTTCCTCTGTATTCTTCTTCCTCCCCAGTTCACTGCCCATCAGCATACAGAATGTGTAATCTTATGCAACTGAATGATAGCATTTATTTCTGGGGGCTTTTCTTTAGGGATGCATGTCTCAAAAGAAATATCAATGTTTATTTTCATTAGAATGCAGCAGGCATAAGTGATTATTTGGTGTGAAGGTTTTTAATAACATTTCAAAACAAGGTGCTACCATTGAAATGAAAATTTTAAAAACATTGTCAGACATTAAAATTGAAGTAAATGGATTTCCAGTGTCCCTATTGTTTCCAATGTGTTCATTATTATTTAAATTATTTAGGTTCAGGTTTTTAAGACATACTCTTTCCGAAGAGATTCACTTATTCTAAGCAAAATATCTATCTACTGTTCATAGGGTACTTCATAAGAATCAAATAATTCTTAAAATATAAATGACCTCATAGAACTGAGCAGTTATGTAAGGGTTTTATGTAGACTTACAGAGAATGACAGAGGTGGGTCAAGCACCTAGACTCCGGAAGGAGTATCCAAGGTTGAGAAGGGAACCTTAAATCTCATCTCCAACATTCTTTACCAACATCTCTTCCTGCCCATGCTTTATCATCTCTAGTTAGGAACTTAATCACCTTTTATCAGAGTAATGTGTCTACAAAAAAGAGTTCCTTCAACTAGGCCTTTCTGACTTCCCTAGCAAACTATACCTTTTTAACTCTGATTGACCATTTAAACAAAGACTTACTAGATACCTACAAAAATAATAGAAATGCACATGAATCAAAACAGTGCTTCAGAAAAAACAAAACAAAACAAAACAAAAAAACAGTGCTTCTGCTTTGGGTACTTGGTTTCTAATGGGGATAAAACAGATCAATAATATGGTGTGGAACGTGCTAGGCTAGTCCATGTAGAAATTATTGCAGCCAAGCTGCAGTAATTATAGACCAAAAAGAGTCTGGGAGCAGAGCATTGGGAGAACTCCTCTTCTTTTTCTTCATCTTCCTCATTTATTGCTTCTAATTTAAGGAGTTGGCCTTAGCTCAGGCTGTGTGGATGACTTGAGTGGGTAGGACTGAAGGATAGTTTTTAAGTCAGAGCAGATGAGATGAGAGCAGATGTTTCTCAATTTATCTCTGAGTAAAGAAAACTCAAGATCTTCCCTCAAAGTAACTGGACTTCCATTTTGATCACACTATTTGAGTTTTTTTATATTATAACTATTTATTTCCACCTTCTATATGTTACTGATGATAAAGGAAAACCTTGAATGAAAGATGGCTGTAAATGTACAGTCCCTGATTTCATAAAATACTAAAACAAATTTCAGGGAAATAAAAAAAAAATTATAGGTCACAGATGTTGTCTATATGTATTGGCAAAAGGTCTGGACCAGTAGACAAAATTCAGAAATGAACATATGTTTATATTTCATATTAGCAGACTCAGGCAATAGACTGCCTGCTACTAAAAATGCCTTACCATATGCTATAATGTAAAAAGTAAAATATTTGAAGTTAGATGAGCTGAATTTTAATCTAAGATCTACCTATTATGTGACCTTGGGCTATTTTTTTTAATCTATCCAAACCCGAAGTTTTATTCTGCACCATAAAATAGAAACAATATTATCAAACTAGCGAATTGTTTGAAGATTAAAATAAATTATGCATGTAAAGTTGCTGACATTAGGGTGGCAAATCAAAATTATTTCTCTTTTCTTCCCCAACCTTCCTTCCCTTGCTCAAATGGTTGTAGTGGGGAGGGGAAAGGGCCCTCCCAGAACAGAGGGAAGGCAATATGCAACACCAGCATCCATGCGCATGTGCAGTTCTGTAACAACATAGCATAACCTGTATCCATGAGCCCAGGCACATCTATGACTGACTGTTTGAAATTTACAGAACACATTATAAGGGGGACTAAGGAATTTAGAAGAAGCAGGAAAACTAATGGGGTATATAAGGTGATGCCCATTGTGTTTGGGGCGCAGTCTTTCGATTTGAATCTGATAAGCCAGTGACGGCATGAATAAATGCTGCTTCCTGGCAAAAAGGTCTCAGTGTCCTGTCTCTCTGTAAGAGAATCTTACAGCATTTCTTGGGGGCTCATCTGGGATTTGGAGATGGTGATTTCACCTCCTTTGTTGCTCGGGTACAACCCCCTAGGATTGGGGAGAGGTGACCTCCCCTGGTGCCAACAGATCAATTGATGTGTAGGGGACTAACCCTCCTAGCATGTCAGGGAGAGGACCCTGGGAGCACAATGGAATCCGATGAGGCCCAGGGAATGCCGCCCATCAGACTGATAAGAACCGGGGTTCAATTTGGTGGCCTGCCCCTAAGAGGCAGAAGAGGACCCTGATCACCTCCCAGAGTTGCCCTAGTAGTCTCACAGGAGTTCTTATAGGTGCAGGGCAGCGGGTTGGAGATGTTGTGTGAATGCAAGTGAACAAGACAGTCAACAGCAGAGTTCTGACTCAACCAGGTGGGCAAAAGTGAGTGTTGAATCCCAATCCGCGGTTCTGTGGTGATCTTCATACAGCTTATGGTGGCCTCTTCAGAGGGATCCTGACATTGGGATTTATATAGTCCCACCAATGCTAAGAGGCACCTGAAATATCTCCCCTGGGAGGATAACCAGAGATGGACGAAGCGATTGTTTACTGCTTCCCTTTCCCATTCTCGTGTGTGACTGTTGTCTTTTAGTGGGAGAAAATAGGTGATGAACACAGTAAACAAACCCCCTTGGAATCTAGGATAAAGAATTTTCAAGAGGAAATACTCAGGGAATTACAGTACAAAGCTGACGCCCACAAAACTCCAGATGTTCTATCAAATAGATTGGCCTTTGTTTGGGATGGGTTGGCCTTCTGAGGAATCACTAGATAGAGAACTAGTTAGTAAAGTGTTTAGAGTCATCACGGTTGACCCAGGGCACACAGACCAACTCCTTTACATTGACTGCTGGCGAGACATGGTCCTTTCTCAGCCACCTTGGCTAAGAGCCTATCTGGAAGAAAACTGTAAAATCATGTTGGCTCGAATAATGGCTCCCTCAAAATGCTGACCAGAATCCAAAAATCCTGTTTTGCCTGAGGAACTGGAGGAAATTCCCCCACCTTATGCACCATTGTACCCTTCACTGCCCCCTGCACTCCCAGCAGCCAGGGCCTTGTTGGAGGTGGCTGCCTCCCCTAGCAGCTCCTCCCTTCACTCACCCATGATGTCACTAGCAGCCACCTCTCCCAAGCCACCAGTGTTAACCCTGTATACTCCACTCAGAAGGCAACCAAAAAGCCAGGCCAGCAGGGACAAATCAACTCAGCCCAGGGGAAAAAAAAACAAAAACCAGTCTGTCTGCTCAATTCTGGTTCCCTCTACCCGACACTAGGTTCGGGAATTTCTTGGGGCTACAGGTTTCTACAGGATCTGGATACCCAATTTCTCCATTTTAGCAAAACCTCTTTATGAGGCCAAAAGGGGGAGAATGAGAACCTCGGTTGTGTGATCAAGTGCAACAAAAGGACTTTGAAGAAATTAATTGGGCCCTCACCAATGCGCCTGGCCTAGAACCCCAAGATATGGCCAAGCCCTTCTTCTTGTATGTGCACTAGCGTACTGGGGTCACTGTGGGGGTCTTAACTCAAATGCTGGGGTCATGGCATTGTCCAGTAGCATATCCTTCCAAACAACTTAACTCTGTTGCCCAAGGATGGCCACCCTGCCTGCAGGCACTTGCAAGCCACAGCACTCCTACTGTCAGAAGCTGATAAATTGACTATGGGACAAGAATTAACAGTTCAATACTAACATTAATGGAATATAAGGGACAATATTGGCTAACACCCAGATAGTCAAATATTAGGGAATGTTAGGTGAAAATCCACACATTCACCTGGAGGTGATGCAATTGATGATAAAGGGATTAAAAATCAGCTGGAAGTTGCACACAGCCTACCAACCCAGAGCTCTGAGAAGGTAGAACAGATCAATCAGACTCTGAAACTGCAATTAAACAAATTGTACCAGGAGACACACATGCATTGGGACTAGCTCTTGCCAGTAGCCTTGCTAAAAATTAGGTCCAGCCCTACTGAGCAGACTGGGTTTTCTCCTTACGAAATCTATGGGTACCCCCACCTCTTCTCATTAAGGGTATAAGGGGGGGCTTAAAGGAACTAGAGAACCTCACCCTGAGGCAGCAGATGCAGGCACTAGGTTTTACCTTGGCCATCCTCCATCAGTTGATTAGGGAGTGGCCACCTGTAAGCCAAACCACAGATGCCCACCCCTTCAAACAAGGGATTGCTATATGGGTAAAAGAGTGGAATGACCAGCCATTAAAACCTCTTTGGAGGAGCCCATTTACTGTTATCCACCCCTACTTCAGTAAAGGTGGCAGAAGTGGCTCCTTGGATTCACCACAGCAGAGTAAAACCACCATTGCGAGACTAGGAGTACATCCCTGATCTCTCGACACCCTGAAAGTTGACCATCCAAAATAAACAAGCTGCAGCTCCAGAAACACACAGGACAACAGCCCTGCTCTAGTCACTCTTCAGGCTGACTAGCCTACACATGGCAGAAGCCTGAGGAATCAGCCACCAGACAGGATAAATAGACTGTGTGCATTCCTCATTTCAGTCCCCTTACTGTGATGCACTGCCACCACTTATACCTATCTGTTATTGTGATCATTGTCCTAATCTTTGCTACAGGGCTGGCAGAAACTGCTCCTGCTGATTGGAAATGTGGCAAAAGGTTCCTTCTCATGCTCTGCTTCCTCTTCTGGGTAGGATGTTTTGTTGTTATTGGTTGCTTTTGGTATAGGCCCCTTTTCCCCTTTTGTAGACTCAAATTCCACCCCTTGTGATACGTGTATGGAGAAGATTTGATATCAGGGGAAGGTTGGATCATCCTTTACCTCCTATGCCCACCAACAAGCTGCTTGTTATTGAGATACCACCCCCACCCTTTGCACATATAATGGTAAAAGATATTGGATGGGATGGATAAAGACAAAATACCTAGAGGGGTACATTTGCCAGGGACAAAAAAGAAGGGGAAGAGGGGCTTGGGCCTGCTGGACATATAGTGGACATTGGGGCATGTCCGATGAAAGGGGAATTCAGGATCACACCCAGGCCCACCAAGTCAGAGAAACTATACAAAAAACAAAACCACAATCAAGGGTCCAGCCTCATCTATGGCCAAATCAAAAAGGACCTGGGTCTAGACTGGGACTTCCCCACCCTAAGGAAAAACCTTTTCATTGACCTAGCTGAAAGGACTGCCTGCGAGTTCATTGTCACTGACTATCGGGTCTGTGGAGGGGCCTTATGAGTAAAGAATGGCCTTGGAAGGGAACCAGCCTAGATGCACTCCATTTACTCCAATGAAATCATTCCACAACAGAGAGGGTAAACAACTGGCCCCAAAATTGAGTCTTGGCCCCAGAGGTGATTGGGGAAGAGTGAATTAGTAGAAAAGGTCCTGATTATACACAATGTGTAGGAGAAACTCCATACAGAATAAGGCTTTCTTGGGACTCTACCAGTTTTGAGTGGTGGCCAAACACTCCTACCTGGCATTGGGCCCTGGCCTCTGTGGTTAACACCTCCAGTGCCAATCCTCTCCCTATTAAGCCATAGTCAACTATACTATACATACTGAAGAGGAGGCCAATCCATTCCATGGCATACCTAAAATTAGTAAACAGTGGGACAATTTGACCCTTAGTGACCCCTGGAGGGCATCTGATGGGCTGTTTTGGATATGTGGAAAAAGAGCATATACACAACTCTCTGCTCAATAGAAAGGGAGCTGCACCATTGGAATAATCTAACCAGGGTTTCTCCTCTTGCCTTAACCAGGAGGGAGAAAATTTGGGGTTCGCCTTTATCAGAGACTGAAGGTTAGGACCAAAAGGAGTCCTGTGATAGGAGGACAACAAAAATGGGGGAAATTGGCCACCCCAGAGGATTATTGAGACATATGGTCCAGCCACTTGGGCACAAGAGGGGAGTTGGGGCTATCAGACCCCTAAGTATATATGCTCAATCAAATGATCAGATTACAGGCAGTACTGGAAATTATTACTAACCAAACAGCCATGGCCCTGGAACTCATGATAAGACAATAGTCACAAATGTGTACAGCTATTTACCAGAATCTCCTAGCATTAGACTGCTTATTAACAGAGGAAGGAAGAATATTAGGAAAATTTAACCAATTCGACTGCTGCCTCCAGATAGATGACAATGGCCAGGCTGTAACTGACATAGCCACTAATATTAGAAAAGTGGCACAGGTCCCCATACAAACTGGAAAGGCTGGAATCCCAAAGAGCTATTCAGGGGATGGTTCTCAACATTTGGGGGACTCAGAACTCTCATAGGTATGGTGCTCATGATCTTGGTAGGCTGCCTGATCTTGCCCTGTCTGGCTCTTCTAGTTATAAGATCTGTCTCTGGCCTCATTGAAGCCATAGTCAAGGGGGAAAAAAAAAAAAAAAAAAAAAAACAGTCACACAAGTGATGATGCTATGGAAATATAAACCCTTAGCCCAAGACGATGTTCTTTGACCCTAAGAATGGGATTGGAGCATCAAAGGGAGGAATGCAGTGGGGAGGGAGAAGGGCCCTCCCAGAACAGAGGGAAGGCAATATGCAATGCCAGCATCTTTGTGCACATGCGCAGTTCTGCAATAATGTAGCATAACCTGTATCCATGAGCCCAGGCGTATCTATGACTGTCTGCTCAAAATTTATAGAACACCTTATAAGGGGGACATAAGAAATTAGATGTAGCAGGAAAACTAACGGGGTATATAATGTGATGCCCCACTGTATTCAGGGCTCAGCCTTTGGATATGAATCTGCTGATCCAGTGCTGGCATGAATAAACACTGCTTCCTGGCAAAAAGCTCTCGGTGTTCTGTCTCCCTGTATAAGAATCCTACAACATGGTGAGTTATTTTACTTTCCCTCACTTTCATTGACTTATCTCATCCTACACAGAGGATAACTCTATCCCTAAGAAAGTAAAACACCCTCAACACACAACAAGGATCATGCAATCCCATGAGAACACATCACTAACAGAAACACACAGTATAATGAGGAATTGCAAAAGTCACTTCATGGTCCTCTGCTCCTAGAGGCCCAGGTTCTGATAAAAGGGCTTCCTCCAGCCAGCATCAGCACTAAAGATTGACTATTTCTTCAGAATTTAAGATCCAGAAGCATGCATTAGGCTGAAGCTGACCTAGGAAGTTTTAAGTTCTCCCTATTCATTTCCACTATACACTTCCCTTGGAAAACTCAAGGCCAGCTGAACACAGCTTACTTCAGATTGTTGACACACTGACTCATCACACAGGCAGTCCCCTCCAGTAATGTCATCCACCATGCCCTTTCTTTCCAATCTTTGACTCAACCTCCCACTGACTTTCTTTCTTTCACAACTTTCCTTCTTGTCTTCTGGAGGTCTTGTTCAGCAAACATTGTTTTTACCTTCTGAGCTAATATGCAAACTGAAGATTCAGGTTCCCAGTGACATTCTAAGTGGAAGCCGCTCTTTCCAAATCCATGCCCCATCCATGTGTTTCAGTGATGGTTGCAGAGGCACCTGGGCCTAAGCAGGCCCATGATGGGTGTGCAACCCTGAGTCATCTAATCTTGGAAGGCCACGGTTTCATCATTTGTGAAGTGGAAGTGATCACAGTAGTTACCTCTTAGATTGCTGTTACAATTAAATAAGATAATGCCTATAAAGTACTTTGAACAATGGATGGTACTCAGTAAGTACTCAATAAATTGTGATTAATGCTCATCACCTGCATCATCTTTGCCACCATAATTACCACCTAATTTTTAATTGCTTTTAAAAGGTACAGTTTTAGCATAACTGCAATTGATTTGCCTATTTCTGAATTGCCCAGGGGACAATACTTAACCTGTAGTAACAATGGAACCATTTAATTTCCCTCTAAAAGCCATTAGCACCTTTCAGAAGTCCCACAGTATTTTCTCAAAACATTGTAAACTTTATTCATGAAAGGAGGATAGGAGGAAAATAACATGTTCTAGTTGGGTTAAAAGTGTTGTTACAAGAGATGCATGTTGGAGAGAAAAATATAATTCCCTCTCTGGGGGTCAATTACGTTTACCTTTACCTTGGAAAGCCAAGAGACAAGTAAGTATTTTAGCAAAGTGATGAGGAGTACACACTACTTAGATTTACTTTCTGAGATACAATCTGCAACTGAAAAATAAACCATGTAACAATAATACCAGCAATACTTACAGCCCAGTCAGTGCTCTGAGAATAAGCAAGCAAACAAAAACAACTTCCACAAAGCAGTAGGTTTTGTTTAAGCCTCATAGTCATCATCCCTGACACTATGTCCAGCTGAAAGCTTCTCACATGACCCATCCCAGTGGCTATGCATGCAGCTGCTATTGTGTTTGTTATGTGGGTGTTTCCTCCAGCTCCACCTTTTATAAGTAATCTTATCTTATACAACTATTTCCTGGATCATAACAACATTCAACAAGCTTGAGTGGATGAAACTCTGAAAATAAGCCAGAAAAAAACCCTGCCAGAATATCTTATGCAGAATAAAAATTCACTTAAACAAAAAAGCCACAAATATCACTGAATTTAAGCCTGATCTAGAAAATTACAAGTCAATGAAAATATCACTTATATCTGGAATCTAATATATGGCACAAATGAACCTATCTAGAAAAAAGAAACAAACTCATGGATATGGAACACAGACTAATGGTTGCCAAGAAAGGGGGAAGGGGAGGGAGTGAGATGGACTGGGAATTTGGGGCTAGGATGCAAACTATAGCATTTGGAGTGGATAAGCAATGAGGTCCTGCTGTATAGCACAAGGAACTATAATTTACTTGCGTTGGAACATGATGGAGGATAATGTGAGAAAAAGAATGTGTATATATACCCTAACACTAACCCTAAGCCTGCATATATATATATATATGCATATATATATATATATATATTCATTTCCACTGTGCCACGACGGGAACTCCCCTAATACATTTTTTTAATTTTAAAAGAAAGACGACAGTGGCAATGCAAAAAAAAAAATGAATTCACTGAGACTATGAGATCTTTTCACTGAGTGAAAAGACAAGACATAAAATGGTTATAATCTACAAGGTGTCAAGAGAAAAAAAGGCCAAAGGGAATGATATTATTTTAAAACATCAATATTCAGATCTGTGCAATTTTATACTTAGTGCTAAATTTTATGGATTATGCATTTTCATTTGCTTTATATCAAAATTGTTTTTTAATTTTTCAATCAATCTAGGTTATAAACAAAGATCTTGAAGGTAAAGACTTAGTTATCCTCAGATCTTAATGCCCTGTGCACGCACACATACACACACACACACACACACACACACACACACACACACACGAACAAAAGCATTAAGAAAAAGCTTCTTCCCTTTGTTTCATAGAGTCCGTCAACAGAAAAAGGGAAAAAAGGAGAGGGAAATATAATACATGAGACTTTTCAGAGAGATTCTCATGGATAATTATGTATTATAACATACACTGAAAAGTCTCACATCCCAGGGAAGCCATCACTTTTAACCCAAGCAAACTGAGATGTTATCTATAACGAGATAATATATTATTATTCAACACTCTATTAACTTGCTGACCTATCTTTTTTTAAGACTCTTGATTACTCTCAAGCATCTAGTTTTGTGATTTTCTTCCCTGTAAATTGATTTGAGGCATCTAATATTCTGAGCAAGGATAACTGTTCTTGTGCTTAACCCCTAATGGAATTCAGCCACATTCAAAATGTCCAACTTCATTTCAAATCAAGCCCTGACTGTAAATAGACTTCCCTGATTCCATTATTTTTGCTCTCCAGAATTTTCAGAGTTCTGAAGACGAAACTAAGAGGCTCCATCATTATTTTGTGTTGAGCTTAAGTCTTTATATAACACGGAGTACATTTCAAGAATGTGCCAAGATCTACCTTTCCAAGAAAGGACTTCATACTTTGAGGTACTCACTTCCAAAATAGCCTTAATCACCACATTTGATTTGACAGGTCTATTTCCAAAGCTTCTCCAGCCCATTACAGAGATGGAGGGATTTATGTTGAATAACCGCCCCCCCCAGAGCTGACAGTATGAGAACAGAACAAACGTTTGATCAACTAAGCATGCAAGCAGTATTTATTTCCATGTTGTTACAAAATTAGAGAACAAATGGACACTGCAAATGTTTTTTTTTTTTCTAATGTTGATGGTGTAAATGTAACTCCTTCATTACATTTAAGAGTTTTGGTAGTAGATATAAAATCATTAAAATATAGCAAAGTGTGCAATTTTTAAAGTACTTCATCCAAAATACTCAAAGTTGAATATTTGCTTGTTTTCTGATCATTCTCTCCCAAAGGGTCCTGGAAAAATTAGTCAGGTTCAAAGTCCTAGGCATTTTAATATTTGGGTTATCAACCTCCAAGTATAATATTTTATCATCTGCCAATATTCTGCCCTTTTACAATGCCAATAAAATGATCTTTGCCAGTAACTGAAGTTGAATTTTTAGTAGCACCAGTGATTCTAAAGGGAAATTATGACCAATGAGCAACCTAATTAGTTCCATCTTTAGAGTTATAACATTAGTAATTGACCAATATAAATGGCTAAGAATCCAGGCTCTAAAACTTGATTGCCTGGGTTGGAATCTTGCTTTTATTACTTACTCCCTGAGCAACATGGGAGAGTTAATTAAACTCTCTACTTTGCTTTTCCTGTCTATAAGATAGGGATAATAATAGTATCCACTTAGTACTATGAAGGATAATTGAGTTAATACATGTAGAATTCTTAGGAGAATATGTAATACATAATGGAATCTCAAAAAATGTTATTATTTCTATGGAATAGTTAATGTTTTGCCTTACTGATTCTATTTTCTTGGTAGTCAAAAGAAAATAGTTTACAAGTATTAGTTAAAATTAAATTAAAAAAAATTTTCCTTACAAAAAAATACAAACTTCAGATAGACTAAAGATTAAATACATGAATGACAATGGATCTTAATCATTGGATAGGAATGGGGGGGTGGGTCACTGCATTATTGTAAAGCAGCTAGTACAGTTAACTAGCTTAATTTTCTTTTAAAATTTTAAAACCCAACTGTGGGTGGACGATTTACAGAAAAAAAATTGCCAAGTCAATTTAAAATTCACTTCTCCTCACCCTCACAGAGAAATTTATGTCTTAGAAAGTTTTTCAATTCAGAATCAGTCTTCTAAAACAAGTGAGCAAACATAAACACATCAGCATATCAGTGTTTTTAAGTTCAGATATATGCCAAGTATCCACACACTGGACATGCCTTACAGATTATACTGAACAGTTTTGATGACCACTCTTTCTGACAGGACAAAATTTCTCCCTATAGTGGCACAAAAATGTGAAAAAAATCTGGGTATAAATTATTTGGAACAAAGGTGTTCCAAGCAAACAATAAATTTCTCAGGGGTTTTACCAAAATGTGTGGGCTGACTGGTCCTTTACTCCAAAAAGCATGTACATGAGCTGATCAAATTTGGGATTTATAGAGTAAATAAGTGCATTTGTGCTTTGATGAAATCTTTTAGAAAGAGCCAGAGGACTAACTAAACCGGATTTAAACCTTTCCTGTGTTTCTGCCAGCTGAATGGGGACTGAGTACCCTTAAGAATAAAGCCACAGGCTCAACAGATGACAACGAATGGTGTAAGTATTAATACTCAGGGATAAATTTAAAGACTTTGAAAGGACATTATACACACTCTCACACACTTTGGTAACTGCAATAATATGCTGAAAAAAAAAATCCATCCAATACTCAATGGCTTACAACACAGATGTATTCCCAACTGCATAGGTTCCACTGACTTGGGCTGGGCTGGGCTGGGCTGCCTAAGCCACTCTTCTCAGGCTGTGGGTCAGTAAGCCTTAGCCCCAGGCCATGGGTTGAACTCACATCTCCACTGCATGTGTTCAATGTGAGGTCCAAGCTGATGGATCTAGCACTACCTGGCCATCCTACAGCAATCAGTAGAGTACAAAATGGGGCCAGAACTTTTAAAGCCTCTGCTTATGACATGTCTGCTAACATTTCATTAGCCAAAGTGAGTCATATGACCAAGTCTAACTTTAGTGGGGCAGGTAAATACTCAATCCACATTTGGGTGAGTCTCTGACCCCCTACTGGATCTTTTCAGCTCCCATGACTCTAGGACATAGTCCATGAGTTCCATATCTTCAACAAATGTTTAGAAATCCCTGGAATCATGATATTGATTTCTGCCCTAGATCAGGAGTCCTATGGCCCTCATCCTTTTGATACTAAAAAATATAACTTGACTCAAAACTAAGCCTCCTCTACAGTTTGTCAACCCTAATTTTGTGATTCCAGTTAATAGCATATCCTGGAACGGCTAGCACAGAGTTGGGTTGTGACAAACCCCTCCTCCCCTTCCCCTCCTTGCTATTTATCTATTATCAATAGGCCAGCTGCTGAATTTGCAGAATACATGGTGACTGAGACCTCTGGTCTAGGAGACTATTACAAATTTGGTACAAGGTATACCTGGAAATTTACCGCCTTCTTAGGCACTTTCTTAGCCAACTTTGTTTTCACTTATTTTACATGAACCCAATTTAATAAAGAATTACTCATGATAAATTTAAAATTGTTACATTTGTCTTTGTAATACTTAGATTAGAGTGAGTATATATAGGCAGGTGAGGGAGTTGAGATTTTAAGCCACTAGCCCAAGATCCCAAAGTTAAATCAAAAGAAAGATGAAGTGAAGGCAAGTTCTTTCTACTCTCATTTCAATGAGCCTTTATATCTAACTCTCCCTATAAATCTGTTTAGTCTGCTATAGTTAAAACCTGAAAAGTTGCCTGTTTTTCCCTCAAAAGTTATTTACTTAGTATATCCATGAACTAAAAGAGAATAAAAGCCTGTTAAGAAGCTTTTTAATCTAATAAGATCTATAGTCTTAATATGAATCTGATCATATTCATTAATGTGCATTGGAATAAAACTAAGCATTTAATCTTAGACTTCTATTCTTTTTGAAATTCCTTCCTGAAACAATAATCTTCATCTTCACTGACTTGTTTCCACAACTATAATAAATGTGTTCATGCCTATGAAGATTTTCTAATTTTTAAAGAGGGTAATCATTGTATTTAAAAGTCCATGCCTTGGTATATTTTATCTGTTCATTTATCCATGGAACAACAACTGGCTGAGCACCTTTGGTGAATAAGCCTATGCTGGGCAATACTGTCCTAACATCAAAGGCAAGAAAAAATTTCAGCTTTATGAACAGAGTCTCATCTGTTACAGAATATATCCTTAGCATTGATACAATTTTGAAAGACTTAGAGTATTATTACTTTTGTAACATTTTAATCTTTGGACATTCCCTTTGTCTCCAGCTGGTTTACTGAGAAGTCTACCCCATAGATGTTCTGCTATTGCTCTGGTCAAGTTTTGTTTCAACTACGTTATGGAGAACAATTCTCTTCACTTCTTACCATTGTCGTCGTCTTTATTTTTTTTTAATTTTTTTTTAATTCAGGCTGTCTTTTAATTAGAAATGCCAAGAAAACAGATTTTATGTGAACCATAATGCTCGATTTCAAGTAGGCTCCCATTTTTTTCTCCCTACTTTCACATTACATTGAACTTTCAACAATAGTGGGTATATTTTTAAAAATGTATGCATAAGCTTAATAACATTTATTGCATGCCTATTACATCCTAAATTACTGTGAATTACCATGGTCCCTGCCACATAATACATAGAACTTGCCACACAATATTCTTTAAATAATTGTGTTGTTGATTTCATGAAAGGATGTACACTTATATGGAGTCCCCAATTTTATATACTTTGCTCATTATGTTATAAAATATATTTAGAATGGCATTTAAAAAATTTTCCCAAGTTGTTAGTAATTGTGAACAAGTGTCTATTTACAGAGATATTTCTTAAAAAAAAAAAAAAGCAATATATTCTTCCTGTTAAGGTATAAATATGCACCTTTATTTTCAGCTAAAATAACAGTATCATATAATAAAGCATGTATTATGTAATGCTTTATGTTTTCATAGGAGTTTTGGGGGAATATATATCTTTTTTTTGAAATTTTATTTTTTTTTACAGAATAAAATACATGTATTTAAACACAATTACATTCACACAGATTATTATATCAAGGATGTTAAACAGATTAAGTGACTACCTCTGGAGAAGTGGAATGGAAAATATGCTGAGACAAATAGGAAATTTATTCTATACTTTATCCCATTTTGTATGGCTTTCATCTTTACTATTTAGTATTATCTATTACATTTCAATTTTTCTTTAAAAATGAGCATTATATTAAAATTGTGTATATTATGCAACTAAAATTTATAAAGAAGAAAGCCTTATATACCATTAAATATTTTATATAGCATAATAAAAAGAATAACTTAACTGGTAAGAATAACAAAAATAATACACCCTCTGAAAATAAGTAAAATATAAAATGCATAAATTGGTTAAAAAAAGTGTAACTATATAAATACGTCCTCACAATTTGTTACATCTTATTGATTCTTCAATATAGGCATTATGCCATTCTAGGTGATGTGATAAACAAGATATTATAGACCTTACATTGTACCATGGAGAGAAACAGTTATTAATAATACAATTGTAGAACTGTATTATTTAATTGTACAGTTACATTATTTAATTATAATTATCATAAATTCTTTGATGGAGAGGAAATCAGAATCAGATCTAAGAAGACTTCAGCATTCCAAGAACGATGTCAAATGACCCCCTTCATGGTGGATTATGCACTTATTTACTATGAGATATATTTCTTCTCCAGAGATTCCTTGTCTATGTATCAATTGTAGATTTTTGGTTTGCAATTATTCTGAAGTTTTGATATAAGAGTCTATATGTATATGGGATTGTTTTAAGTTGTTGATCTCTTATTTGCAAGTGCATCTCCAGTGTCCTGCACTTGTACCCACCTTTTCTCATGATTTCTGATTTTAGTGGTATGGATGATTTCGTATCTTTACTGTATAGATACCTTTAGTGGTGAGCCTTGTCATTTGTGGCATTTTGTTTCCTGTTGCTGTCTTTTCTTTTCTGCCTAAAGAAGTTCCTTTAGTATTTGTTGTAAGGTTGGTTCAGTGTTGCTAAATTCCCTCAACTTTTTCTTATCTGTGAAGGTTTTGATTTCTCCTTCAAATCTGAATGAGAGCCTTGCTGGGTAGAGTAATCTTGGTTGGAGGTTTTTTTCCTTTCATCACGTTGAGTATATCAAGCCACTCCCTTCTGGCCTGCAGAGTTTCTGCTGAAAAATCTGCCAATAACCTTATGGGGGTTCCCTTGTATGTTACTTGTTTCTTTTCCCTAGCTGCTTTCAAGATTTTCTCTTTGTCTTTAATTTTGGTTAGTTTGATTCATATGTGTTTCAGTGTATTCCTCCCTGGGTTTATTTTATATGGTACTCATTGTGCTTCCTGGATTTGAGTGAGTGGTTCCTTTCCTATGTTAGGGAAGTTTTCAGTTATTATCTCATGGAATATTTTTTCTGTCCCCTTCTCTCTGTCTTCTCCTTCTGGCACCCCTATAATGCAGATGTTTGTGCATTTAATGTTGTCCCAGAGTTCTCTGAGACCCTCTTCATTTGTTTTCAATCTTTTTTCTCTTTTCTGTTCTGCATCCGTAATTTCTACTAATCTGTCCTCCACCTCGCTTATTCGTTCTTCTGTCTCCTGTATTCTACTGTTGGCTGCTTCTAGTGAATTTTTATTTCAGTTGTTGTATTTTGCATCTCTTCTTGTTTAGGTTTTCTATCTTGTATCTCTTTGCTCAGTGTTTCCTGTAAGTTATCCCTCTTTGCCTCCAGTTTATTTCCAATGTCTTGCATCATCTTCAGCATCAACAATCTAAAGTCTTTTTCCTGGAGGCTGAGAATCTCATCACTTAGCTGTTTTTCTGGGGTTTTTCCTTTCTCCCTTATCTGAGTTATAGTTCTCTGTCTTTTCATTTTTATAGGTTTTTGGTGTGGTGACCTTTTTACAGATAATAGGGTTGTAGCCTCTCTTACTTCTGGTGTCTGCCCCCCTTGTGGCTGAAGTCAGTATGGGGGCTTGCTGTAGGTTTCCTGATAGGAGGGGCTGATGCCTGCCCACTGGTGGGTGGAGCTGATTCCTATCCCTGTGGTGGGTGGGGCTTAGTCTCTGGATGGGATTAGAGGCAGCTGTGTGCCTGAGGGGTCTTTAGGTAGCTTGTTTACTGAGGGGTGGGGCTGTGATCCCACCTGGATTGTTGTTTGCCCTGGGGCTTCTCAGCAGCTGACTGATGGGTGGGGCCAGGTTCTCCCAAAATGGCCACCTCCTGAGAAAGGCACAGCTGCTGAATATTCCTGAGAACTTTGCTTTCAATGTCCTTCCCTCACAACAAGCCACATTCACCCCTGTTTTCCCAGGATGTCCTCCAAGAACTGCAGTCAGGTTTGACCCAGATTCCTATGGAGGAGACCTTGCTCTGCCCTGGGACCCAGTGCATGTGAAAGTCTGTGTGTGCCTTGTAAGAATGGGGTCTCTGTTTCCCCCAGTCCTGTGGAGCTCCTGTGCACAAGCCCCACTGGCCTTCAATGCCAGATGCTCCAGGGGCTCTTTCTCCCAGTGCCAGATCCCCACACACGAGGGTTTGATGTGGGGCTCATAACTCTCACTCCTGTAGATGAGTCTCTGTGAACCAGTTAGTTTTCAGTCTGTGGAGCTTCCCACCAGGAGGTATGGGGTTGTTTGTATTGTGAAATCACCCCTCCTACCTCTTAATGTGGCCTCCTATTTTTCTTCTGGAGTAGGGTATCTTTTTTAAGGTTTCCGGTCCATTCAGGTGGAGATTGCTCAGCCTTTAGTTGTGAATTTTGTTGTTTTTAGGAGAGAAGTTGAGCTCCAGTCCTTCTATTTTGCCATCTTAATCCTCTCTGCTCACCATTGTCTTCTTCTTTAAACACCATCCTTATCTGAAGTATCTTTAACAAAACTAAAGAATTGCTGATATGTGAAAAAATACACTCATGAATATGTTAATTACAACATTTTAGTTTGAGTACTTTTACATTTTCACCCATGAAATATCAAAAAGTATTATTACCCTCTTAAATTTAGAAAATTTTAATGTCATATTTATGTATGTGTGTATATGTATACAAAATAATATTCTTTGAAGACTACTGTTCCTCTAGAATTCACTAAAATGCAATATATGGCATATTAGGAACAAATATGAAAAACAGATGACAATCTCAACCTATATATCTTTTGTAATGGAAACATTTGACATAAATCAACATTTCTTTCCTTTTATTTTCCACCTCTGTAAATCCAAGCACTATAATTTTACAACTTTATTTTTTAAAAGAACTTTTTATTTCTCAAAATAAATATTATGTCTCATAATAATAAATCTTGCTGGCACTAAATTCACATACACTTTTTAAACACTTAATTTTTTTTTTCTTTGGCTGTGGCATGTGGAAGTTCCTGGGCTAGGGATGGAACCAGAACCACAGCAGTGACAACATCAAATCCTTAATGGCCAGGCCACCAGGGAATTCTCATGTACACTTGTAAAACAGAAATTTCATCATGAACTATAGAAGTATTTCTCATTCTTTCATTAAATTCCTAAAACAAGCATTCAGATGGCTTTTGTATCCTGAGTTATTATATAATATGTATCCCAATCATACGAATTATTTATATTTGATCAGCTTGGTCTCAAAAATGGCAATTTTTATGCTCCAAACAGTTTATTTGTCTGGATCTCCTCCTAGAATGAGAGCTTTTCATGGCCAGGCACTGCACCTTATTCCTGTTTGTATTAGTTATATTCCCTTAAATCTTTCTACAGAGGTATCTAGTTTTGGCTCAACCATTCTTTCTTTCTACACTCCAAAGAATAGCTCAGTGTTCTTTACAAGATTATAACTATCCAAAATGGACTGGTCTAGCGTTAATTTCAAGTTGCTCTTAAAGAGTTATTACAAGGAATAATGAGAAAATATATGAAATCCTAAATGCAATGGCTGGCACATACTAAGTCTGCAATACTTTAGTAGCTATTATTATTACTGCTATGATAGAAGCATTTACAAGGTATATGCAGAATTATACCAAGAGTATAAGAGGAATTTATCAGCTAAGGCTTCCAGGAGGTATCTCAAAAGATTGGTTGAGAATTTTCCCAGATATGTGGGGTTCAGATTAGTGAAGAAGGGTCATGGCAAAAAGCTAATATGGCTAGAATCCAGGGCTCTGCAGATGATGTTGAAAGTGATAGGGATGGAGTAGGATAGTTACACGAGTAGTTGTAGAAGTCCCAATAATGGACCATAGATGAGAGGAAACCTAGGGGACTTTGGGAGATCACTGTACGTTAATAATTGCTCAAAAGTGCCATCAGAACAGGCAGGCATGTTTGACTAGTGGAGGTGCGAGATATGCCTCAGGTCATTGGGTGGAGGATAGGGTGAGGCCTACATTCAGGTTCAGACCAAGGACAGAGTTTAAGGACCACCCTCATGCTGATTTGAACAAACACCATGACAGTCCTGATTTGATCTTATAGTCAATTACCCTCTTACCAGATACCAAGAAGGAGCTACTACTCAAAGAAGAGGAGGCAATTTTATCCACCCCCACTCCCCTTGGATTATAAAACTGTAGCCCACCTAATCCTCTGGGCAGAGCTTCCTTGTCAGCCTGCTTGCATCTCTTAGAAGTGTCTTATCTTAATTAATCTATTTCTGGAGTTCCCACTGTAGCACAGTGAAAACAATTCAACTAGTATCTGTAAGGATGTGAGTTCAATCCCTGGTCTTGCTCAGTGGGACAGGGATCCAGCGTTGCCATAAGCTGTGGTGTAGGTTGCAGATGAGTCTCAGATCCCATGTTGCTGTGGCGTAGGTCAGTAGCTGTAGCTCTGATTCGACCCCTAGCCTGGGAGCTTCCATATGCTGCAGGTGTAGCCCTGAAAAGAAAAAAAAAAAAAAAAAAAAAAAACTATTTCTTGCCTATTGCTTTGTCTCTCATTGAATTCCTTCTGCACTGAGGCACAAAGAACCTGAACCTCGGTAAGTCCAGACACCCAGACACCACGAGTGAGTTATTCTTATTTAAAAACTTTGGGTTCAAGTCCCAATCTGGGTTTATGCTGGGTTCAAGTCATAAATGCCATCAATTTCAGGACTTTGCATTGTGGCTCAGCAGTAATGAATCCAGCTAGTATCCATGAAGATGTGGGTTAGATCCCTGGCCTTGCTCAGTGAGTTAAGAATTCGGCATTGCTGTGAGCTGTGGTGTAGGTTGCAGACGCAGCTCAGATTTGGCATTTTCTGTGGCTGTGGTATAGGCCAGCAGCTATAGCTCTGATTTGACCCCTTAGCCTGGAAACTTCCATATGCCCCAGGTGCTGCCCTGAAAAGACTGATTAATAAATACATAAATAAATACTCTCAGTTTCAAAAGGATTAATTTAAATTTTAAAGTAACCAATCCTATTGATACAAACACATTCAAAACTTTCAACAGTTCTTAGTGCATTTAGAAACATCTATATATTTGTGTGATCATTCTTTCCCTTTGATAAATACAGTTGTGTTAAGATTCACTGAAATGCCCTCATCCTTTTGACCCAGCAACATGTGCCTCCAGAGAGGTTTACCTTTGGTCCTTTTTGAAGATTTCAAATAGTACTTATTAATATTCCTATACAACTTAAAAATCATGCAATGTAAATTGTAGGTTAGGTCAAAAGATCCTTCAACACTACATTTTCAATAAATATTCCTATGTTTCATACTATTATGCCCTTTTGTTTGATGTTCTCCA
Source organism: Sus scrofa (assembly GCF_054392235.1). NCBI lineage: Eukaryota > Metazoa > Chordata > Mammalia > Artiodactyla > Suidae > Sus > Sus scrofa. Next base: position 181,126,098 of record NC_139383.1, on the reverse strand, counting down.
AATTGTTCTTAGGAGTGAAGAATTAAAATAAGTAATTTCTGAAAAGAACTCTTTGATGATTGAAACTTCGCTTGTTACATTTTTAAAAAGAGAATAACTCTTTTATTATTTTTTGTTTGTTTTGCGTTTTTTGCTTTTTAGGGCCACACCCAGGGCGTAGGAGTTCCCAGGCTAGGTGTCAAATCAGACTTGTAGCTGTCAGCCTATACCAGAGCCACAGGAAAGCAGATCTGAGCTGCATCTGTGACCTACACCACAGCTCATGCAATGCTGGATCCTTAACACACTGAGCAAGACCATGGTTCGAGCCTGCATCCGCATGGATCCTAGTCACATTTGCCCACCACTGAGCCACAAAGGAAACTCCAAGAATAATTCTCTTTTAAATGAACTTTCACAGCACATACTATGTGCCAGGAACTATGCCTTTTCCACATAATCTTATCAAACTCTCACATCCAGTTTGTGAGGTATTATCCCCAATTTACAGATATATAAACTGATGACTACAAAGTTAAACAATTTGTCCAGTGTCCAAGTGGAAGTGGAAGAGGAAGAGCCAGACTTAGTCCTAGGTATGTCTGACACCAGAATCTGGGTTTTAGCAATTGATACTGTGAGCAGGTGGGGTCTGTGTGTCACCAATATGTATGTATATCATAGCTAAAATTTAGCTTAGGCTAACGCTGTTAACAAAGGAATAGCTATACAAGCATTCAAAATGTCCCATTTCTCCTCACCAAAGAAGATATACAGATGGTAAGTAAGCATATGAAAAGATATTCCACAACATATGCCATCAGGGAAATGCAAATGAAAATAGTGAAATCCCACTGCATACCTATTTAAATGGCCCAAATCCAAAGCATTGACAACACCAACTGTTGGAAAGGATGTAGAGCAACAGGAATGCTCATGCATTGCCAATAGGAATGCAAAACCTTAGAGCTACTTAATGGAAGACACTTTGGCAGTCTCTTACACAACTAAATGTACTCTTACCATACAATCCAGCAATCACACACCTTGGTTTTTACTCCAAAGAGGTGAAAACATGTCCACACAAAAACCTCCACATGGATGTTTACAGAAGCTTTATTCATAATTGCCAAAACTTGGAAGCAATGAAGGTACTCACAGGTAAATGCACACATGGTGAATGGTGAACCAGACAATAGAATAGTATTCAGAGATAAAAGAAATGAGCTGTCAAGCCATGAAAAGACATGGAAGAAACTTAAATGCATAGTACTAAGTGAAAGAAGCCAATCTGAAATGGTGACATCCTGTGTAATTTCAACTGGAAACTGTAATTCCAGAGTTACATTTTGGAAAAGGCAAAAGTATGGAGACAGCAAAAAGATCAGTGGTTGCCAGGAACTGAGGGGAAGAAATGGATGAATAGACAGAGCACAGAGTGAAACAGTGAAACAACTTGTATGATATATAATGGTGGCTAAATGGTGTTATACATTCGTCCAAACCTACAGAATGTACAACGATAAGAGTGAATCCTAAGGTAAACTATGGACTCCAGGTAATAATGACATGCCAATATATGCTATCAGTTGTAATAAATGTGCCACTGTGGTTGGGCATGTTGATAATAGTAGAGGCTAGGTATGCATGGGGGTATATGGGAAATCTTGGTACCTTCTGTTCAACTTTGCTGTCGAAATATTTCTGCTCTAAAAAATAAAGACTATTAGGAGTTCCTGTCGTGGCTCAGTGGAAACAAATCTGACTAGCATCCATGAGGATGCAGGTTCAATCCCCCAGGCCTCGGTCAGTGGGTTAAGGATCTGGTGTTGCACTGAGCTGTGGTGTAGGTTGAAGACACAGCTCAAATCCGGCGTTGCTGTGGCTGTGGCATAGGCCAGCAGCTACAGCTCCTACTCAACCCCTAGCCTGGGAACCTCCATATGCCACGGGTGCAGCCATAAAAAAAAAAAAAGAAAAAAGACTTAAAAAAATTTCCCCATTCATCATTCTATTTTGAAGAGTAAGAACATGCTAGTTTTATTTGTATATTTTTCTTTTTTAAAATATGCCATAGCAAAAAGAGAAATAACCTAAGTCATTTCTAGGAAGTGTAAGAATATATTATGTTGCATATATAATAAATATCTATATTTTGTAGCTAAGCGGTAGTGATTCTGATAAATTGTTTCATTTAAACAAATCCTGGTTTTCAGTAAAATTTGAACAAAATCCAAATTGCTGATTTTGCTAATAGCTGTAATTGTCTCCTTAAAGGCAGAGGCTATTTCTCATTCATCTTTGTATCTCTTACACCTAGCGCAGTCCCTGAGAGATGGCACTTGATAAAGGTCATTGAGTTTAATTTATCTAAAGGAAAAGTCATGCATAAAATGTGGGCGTACAGGTTCTACAAGCTTTAGCAAAAATATGCCACAACGAACAGATCTGTCAGAAGTGGTTAAAAGATGTAGAGATTGAAGCTATGTTTAATATGCCACCATTATTAGTTTGCTTGATTAGAAATAATAATAGAGAAGTTTCTGTTAGGGAATATATTAAATGCTCAACATGGACTAACCTACTTATCAGTAAAATGAAAATGACAGTTACGAGAGTGAAAGTTCCCAGAGTTAAAGTAATATGACCAGTGAGTAGCAAAGCCAGGATTTAAACGCTGGCAACTTTATTATTTATTAGCATTTACTACTCTAAACTACATTGTCCAGCCTCTTAAGAAAGAAGCACTTATAATCTGTATGTTTATTTATAAAATTATATAGTGTATAACGTAGTCCTGTTAATCCATACCTAAAATTTTTATTTGCCTGGCATCGTATATAGATTACCTGACTGTCACAGAGATGCATCCTTAAGAGTCACCCTTAAGTCGTTACATATTTAACTTCTTTTTCTAGTTCTCTATTTATCTGTTTTAATAATAGAGGTAGAAGAGAAAAGGAATGGAGTAAGGAAATGTTTTTATTATCCAAGAGTTTCTTCACTTACCAGCTTTCTTCTTCACAACTACATAAATAAGGACATTTTAATACCCTAATTAATATCCATTTTTAACTCTATGCCATGTTTTTATTGCCATCCTCTCATTAAAAATCTAATGAGCATTAGCATACTGACAAGGATAATAAATGCCAACAATTCATATCCAGTTATTAAAGCTAATGGTTTTCCCATTGGAATGTAATATATGTTTCAGCTTTTTAGCCAAAAGCTCAATGATAGTTTTATCTCCAGTCGACCAATTGCACATTTAATTTAATACCTATTAAATGCAAACAGCAACCCAGAAATTACATTAGAGTTGTTACCCAAGCCATCAAGAGCCAGCAACTAGAAAGTGAAGATTAGGTAAAGGACTAATGCTAGTCGCAGTGTGGAAATGATAAGCAGACAAACTCCTGCCTCAGCAAAGTGCTTATATGAGCAGTCAAACCAATGCATCATCTGACTGGGTCTGTACTTAACAGCAGGACAGATGTTACTGCCTCTCACACAAAGCTGAGAGAAATATCATTCTAAACATTCTTGTTTTTAAGAAACACGCCAATAAGCAAATCTTAGTTCTCAACTCTACTTTGTAGTTTTCCAACAACAAAACATTTTATATTGCCCATGCTATTTCTGAGTTGCTAATTTGACACTTTTTCTTTCAAAAGGAAGAGGTATGTGTGTTTAATAAGATACATTTGAAAAGCTGCATAAAATTTAGACCCAAAGGAGGTATTTCCGCTTGAAAATCCTGTTGGATGTGGCATTAGGAAAGGGGTGTATTGTTCACTAACACAGATATATTACCTGTCTAAAGAGTGCATTATGCTAATCCTAGACAATGCCCTATATCCACTTACTCTTAAATATTGTGATACAGCTATCAGTTTGGGGGTTGTGCATCATTGCACAAAGTATAAAATGAATTTTCTGTTTTTCTTCAAAATGTTTTGTTTCCTTGAAATGAGCGATATCATGATCAATTAAGCCTAGATATTCCTTTTGGACTCTGAGACCAGCTACATCAAGGAAGTTTCAAAATCTTTTTTTCTATATATTGGATTAACTTATGACTTTACAAATCAATATATATAAGAATTAAAATACAAATTCAGGAAAAGACTTTGAAAGTTTTTTAAATCAATATATTTAAATAAAAATTATTTTCATCACAAGCATGAGATATTAATCAAAGACTTATGATTAACAAGAGGTGAGTGACTTTAGACGTGAAGGGTATTGGGAGAGACAGTCATCTTTGCACCTCTTGTTTCTTGGCACATCTTCCTGGACATGACCACTCTTTTTTTGTTGAGATAAAAGGTAACTTTTAAAAGATAAAGTCAAGTCCCCTTCTCCACAGCTCTGACAAAAAACAGTCTTACTCACTCTTACTCTTATTGTAAAAGTGGTGGATTCCTCAAGCTCCATATTCCTCAGTTGAAACTCAAAGCTATCTGTAGCTCATATATCACCTGTGTGGGACTTCAGTGGAAGGGGAACAAGTACACTGATGTCCACCTGCCATGAGTAATGAGGTCTTTGATCTTTGACCCAGGAGTCACACATTTCTTGTCAGCATCTCTGAAACAATGCTAACCCATTAACATAACTTCTAAAGAGGACAAAATCTTTTTGTGAGAAAAAAGATTATATACATGGATGTGTAACTGGTCACCTTGATATATACAGTAGAAAATTGACAAAACACTGTAAACCAGCTATTATGGAAAAAATAAAAATCATTATGAAAAATAACTAATGACGATAAAATCAAATTCAAGATCTGACAAAGGTTAACTAAGCTTCACCTACCTCATCAGTAAAAAAGGAGACCTATTATGTCCATCCTGAGAGTTTGTTTGTTTGTTTGTTTGTTTGTTTTAGGGCCACACCCATGGCAAATGGAGGTTCCTAGGCTAGGGGTTTAGTTGGAGCTACAGCTGCAGGCCTAGGCCACACCCACACTGGATCCAAGCTGTGTCTGCAACCAACACCACAGCCCACGGCAACGCCAGATCCTTAACCCATTGAGCAAGGCCAGGGATTGAACCTGCAACCTCACAGTTCCTAGTCAGATTCATTTCTACTCTGCCACAACAGGAACTCCCATCCTGAGAATTTTTAAGTCTGAATGATACTGTACCTGTGAAGTTTTTAGTACAAAGAAAATGATCAGCAAATGTTTGTATTCCCTTAACTATTGCCATACGTAAGGGAATATTTTAAAAACATGTCAAAAGAAGGTTAAGCTTATTCTAAGTATTTCATATTCCCCACCTGTATTTAAGTCTACTTTGCAGTCCTTAGAAAATGTTCATAGAAATCTAATTGCATCACATTATACTACTATACTGAACTCTACTTGATCTTATTCTAATATTTCTTCAATATGCAGCCAAATTCTAAACTACAAAGTTGCTAAGATACTTAACTGTTCTCAACACAAGAACTAATATAACATGATAAAGGTGTCAGCCAACTCTGCAGAAGTAATCATATTGCAATATATAAATTTATCAAACCAGCACCTTAGACACAAACTTACACAATGTTATATGTTATTACATCAAAAACATATTCAGCTAATTCTATTTGAATTGCATCAGAAATAATTTTAAAATTTGTATCTATAGTCATAATTTGCAACAGTAAATGGTTTTCTATTTTCTGCTTATATTTCATAAAACAAATTGGAGATTTCATTTTCAGATATTTTAGAAGACTTTGGTAAGCACTGGAATTATTTCTTTAAAATGCATATTGAAGGAGTACTAATCTTTAAATATCTGAGATGAGAACTTTTACAAGGTGACAGTTCTTAGACAAATTTCTCAGTCTCCTTCACTATATTGTTTAGATTGCATTCCTACAGGGACAGATTTTGTCAGTTGTTTCACCCACATTCCCTTTCCACTTCCACTGCAGATACTGGTGAGGTGATACATTTGCTTCCCAGCCTCTTTTGCAATTCAGTGGGGCCATGTTGTCTCAACAAAGGAAAGCCCAGTGTTTACTACAGCAGGTGGACAGTACATAGATGCAGAAGAACCTCTTCACTCTAGCTGCAGCCTTGCCTTCCTACATTCTTTAGCAAATGAGGCTTCAGGGTAAGCTCCACACCCCCACCCCCACCCACCACAGGCTAGGTTCTGGTAAAGTCCCCAGAGCCTTTGGTTTTCTGCATGCTTCCTCAACTCCATACCCCCCAACCTCTGCTAGTCTGACTTTTGAGTGGTTCACTGCATCCTCTCTGGAAGCCCCTTGCTTTGACTGGTTCTTACCTTCACTTCAACTGAATTACAGGCTAAACAGTAATTTCTTCAAGACAAGCCTATCTTTACTGTACTTTCCACACATTCTTTAAAATCACTTCTTTATAATACTTTTTTATACAGTCTTCACACGCATGAGCACATGTGTATACAAACACACACATGAACACACATGAACATTTTCATTTCAATAACATTATGGGGGAAATAAAAACCGCGCTGAATAATTAAACTGAAACAAAGATCATCACCATATATTCTGGAGGCCAGAATAATACAACTCAAAGGGTTCAGCAAGATTAAATAGGTCAAGGTCAACCTGGAGCAAAAGAAACTGCTAGAAAACTATTCCAGAGATTCACACACAAGCAACTTCTGTGAAACTGAGGATCTCTCCAATAAGAAAAATATACTGTGGAATAAGTTCCAGGATCCATTAGATAAATGAAGTGTATAAGGAATAATGAAAAAAGAAACCAAAAATAAGTTGAAGATTTCCATCCTGTTGGACCCTTTAAGAAACTGCTAAGTTTGTGGTGGTGAAAAGAACCCTGTATGAAACAGAAGGTAAGTAATAGGGGGGTTAGGATTTGTGTATTTGATGTGAAGAAGAATAAAAGCGAAAACATCCTCTCAGTTAATGGAAATGTAGGACCAAACTCTTGACCTGGTGTTGCAGATCTGAGAGCAAGTCATCAAACCCAGATGTGTTCTCTGAAGTCCCCAGAGTGGATGGCTCTTCCAGGGGAGGGGAGGGAAGGGGAGAGGGCACAGGTCCAAGACCTTACCTGGCAGCTGGTATCACAAGGAAGAAGATGAAGCCTAAGAGAAGAAACCTGGGCTGTTTCCAGCACTGGTTTCTACTTTCCTTTAAATTATTTATGGTCATAACTGGTATTTATCCTTTTCACTTTAATTCTGTTGCTTTTTTTTTTTTTCCAAATTGACTGTCTTTGTTGTTTCTAACCATATTTATAACTGGCCACAAAAACTTCATAAGATCAAGATTTTCATGATACTTCTACTATTATTCAACTATATAGAAACTAAAATTTTCATCTATTATTTCCAGTTCCATGACATGCATTCAAAAAGCTATGAAAAAAATCCTAAGTTGAGCTTTTCTACTAACTATAATCTAAGCTACCTATTCCAAGTGTAATATATATTATCTGGTTTGTGACACTTGGACCAGTTTTCAATCTAATTGTTGATGTCTCTAACCAAGTTTATTTAATTAATTTAGCAAATAAAATTTCATGACACCATCTACCCAGCTACTTTGCTGAAAATCAATACTCCCAAGTATATTTCCTTCATTTACCAGCTTTTGTATATCTGTCATCCATATAATCTGGTTTAAATGCTGGTTCACTCTTTCCAGCCTCTTTTTTCTCAACTCTTCTGACATTGTAAGAGTCAGTAATCACAAGACTTTAAGTGCAATAATGTCCTATCAAAGGAGGAATCAGAGAAAATAAAAAAACTTTAAAAATAATACACTGAGGAAAAAATGAAAATAATGTAGCAATATAAATTAAACAAGAGAAGAGTTGCAACAGGAAAAAAATTTAAGATGGTAGCAAAGAAAGAATATTATTAATTCAGAATGACCATGTTCAAGTACTTGCTTGAATGATTGTGTTCAGAGGCCCAATGTATTTGTAAAATCTGTATGCCTTTAGCAAGAAAGGAACAGAGAAAAGACAAGGCATTAACAAGTGGCTAAAACATTCTAAGCTTATACCGCTAAGTCTAGTCCATAAGATTGAAACTCTACTTGAAATCTCAAAATCAAGTCACTGAGCTTTATCACAACAGGTTCAAAAGACATCATTCAGCAGGGAAACACAAGATAAATCTCCCCAAAGGCAGCCTGGGATTAAAATCAAACTATCGAAAAAGTTAAGAAATTCAATTCCACCAACCGGGGAGGGTAGGGGGAAGGGAGATCATCCTGAAACAAGAGGAAAAAATACCAGTATACTAAACTTAAGAAAAAAAAATTACAGGTTTTACATCAATAACATGGGAAAGTTTTTTTAAATAAACTTAGATGAATACTTAGTGCTGTATGGATCTTATGGAAATAAATCTATAAGCAAACAGAATATGCTGAAGATCTATAATAATCTACCCTTAATTCTACAGACCTTTGACATGTACGTAGTCATTAGAGGGAGCTGAGAGTTTTCATTTTAACTGGGAGTGTGCCCAGGACTGTGTGTACTGGGCCCAGTGCTGCCCTGAGAGTGGAGTCCAGAGACAGGAATGGTTGACAGTAGGAAATTATGTGACAGTGACACAAGTATTATGGAAATCATTAGATGAGATGCCTCATCCAGCGGCGAGAGGTCATGAAAGGTTTTTTTTTGTTTGTTTGTTTGTTTAAGCTTTTTAGGGCCACACCTATGGCATATGGAGGTCCCCAGGCTAGGGGTTGAATTGGAGCTGTAGCTGCTGGCCTTTGCCACAGCCACCGTCCGATCTGAGCCACGTTGGTGACCTACACCTACAGCTCAAGGCAACCAACCCACTGAGCAAGGCCAGGGATCGAACCTGCATTCTCATGGATCCTAGCTGGGTTCCATATCTACCTCTGAGCCATGACAGGAAGTCCCCAGGAAAGGATTTTGGCTGGCAAGAGAAAGAAGAATTAGAAAGTAGCCAGGTGAAAGGGGTAATTAATCTAGAAAGAGGGCAGGCGCAGCCTGTGAAGGTCCAGAAGTGAGAGAGCACAGAGGGCTCCAGGGAGTGAAAAAAGTTTACCATTTCTAGGAGTTGCAAGCATATTGTTGGGGAGGAGCTAGAAAAATCCTCTGGAAAGTGGCATTCTTGGGGTCTTTTTGCAGATTTTGTTGAACAGCGTCTTTTCTATATTGATAAAAATGCAAGGTGTTTTTTTGTTTATTTGTTTTCAAAAACAACTTATCATTACCAAAAGGGACAGGTGGCAGGCAGAGGGATGGATTGGGGATTTGGGACCAGCATGTGCACACTAGTGTATATGGAATGGATGGTCAATGGGGACCTACTGTATAGCACAGGGAACTCTACCAAGTATTCTGTGATACCTTATTTTGAAAAAGAATCTGAAAAAGAATGGATATGTGTATGTGTATAACTGAATCACTTTGTTGTAAAGTGGAAATTATCACAACATTGCAAATCAACTCTACTTCAATAAAACTTTTGAAAATGGGGAAAAAATAAAATTCAAAAAAATGCAGAATTTCTTTTTTAGAAATTGGGACCTCTTAGAATATCTTGAAAATAGATATTCAAGTCAACATGAAAATGCTTGATCCAGACCAAAAAAAATTAAGCATTAAATGAATAAAAAGAAAAATTGATATGCTGGCTAAAAGCACAGTTAACCAAAAAAGCAAAAATGAAACAAAAAACCACATACCCACTCAAGTCCCACTGGGGAACCAGAGAGTGAGGAAATACAAGTCTATGAATAAAATATCAATAACCAATTTCGTAAAAAAAAAATTTAATTGGAAAGAGAAAACTTCATAATCTAAATATGACTTGGATTTATGATATGAAAAATCATATGGATAGACAAAAGTACCACACGAAAATAAAAAATGTATAGGCAGGTAATAGAAGTGGAGGGAGGATTTTGGGAGAGAAACATCAATAAAGGACAAAGAATAGCTAAGTGTGGTCTTTGGGTTAGTATTAGCAATGGGTCAGTCACCACCTACCAATGCAGCTCAGATGATCATCATCTCCTTTTAGTGCTTTTACTATTCCAGTCCTTTCCTTCACAAGCTAATTTAATTTTTGAGTAACTGAAATAAAAGTTACTATCCCAGTTTTATAGAGAAAATGAGGCTTAGAGAATGTATAATATTAGCCCCAAGTTGCCCAGATGTTTCTATTTTATTAGGTATAATTGACATATAACATTAGTTTCACATTTATAACATAAAAACTAACAACACATTCAATGCTAAGAAGCTAAAACTTTCCCTCTAAGTTCAGAAACAAGACAAGGATGTCCACCCTTGACATTTTTTTCAACATAGTATTGAAGGTCATAGCTGGAGTAATTAGACCAGAAAAAAATAAAGGGCATCCAAATTGGAAAGGAAAAGGTAAAACTGTCACTATTTGTAGATGACATGATTTTATATACAGAAAACCTTAAGACTCTACCAAAAAAACTACTGGAATAAGCAAATTCAGTAAAATTGCTGGACACAAAGTTGATATACAAACATCTGTTTTATTTTTATACAATAACAACTATCAGAAAGAGAAATTGAGACAACAATCCCATTTATAACTGCATCAAAAGCATAGAATACCTAGGAACAAATTTAAACAACAACAACAAAAGATCTATACACTGAAAACTATAAGATATTGATGAAAGAAATTGAAGGTGATACAAATAAATTAATAAATAATAAATTAATTAATAATAAATAAATAATAAATTCTTCCCACAGATGGGAAGAATTAATCTTGTTAAAATGTCAGTACTACCCAAGGCAATCTATAGATTCAGTTCGATCCCTATCAAAATTTCAATGTCTTTTTCACAAAAATAGAACAATCCTAAAATGTGTATGGAATCATAAAAGGTCCAAAATAGTCAAAGCAATCTTAGGAACAAAGTTGCAAGTACCACATGCCCTTATTTCAAAATATGGTACAAAGCTATAGTAATCAAAACAAATATGGTTTGGCATTTTAAAACAGCTATATCAATGGAACGGAATAGAGAGCCCAGACATAAATCCACATACATACGGTCAATTCATGTATGACAAGTGAGGAAAGAATGTACAATACGGAAAGGACAGCCTGGGCATTTAACACCTAAATCCATACAAAGCACTTATCCCTGCTGGAAGAGAATATATGACTGTGAAGTGGGACAAATGAGATTATCTGAAGATCTGGCCTAAATAATTCTCTGAAACATAAAGGTAGGGAAGAGAACATGGATTTTTAACAAATCTTTTAGGGACAGCCTTACATGATTGGTTCATTTTAGCATACTTTGCTAAAACAAGAAAAGTCCAGGATTAAGTTTACTCAATACAATTGTTTTCACTGTTCACAGATACTAACCCAGGTCAGCTATCTTGCCCATATACACTGATATTCATAAGGAAACCTGGGAGAGAGTGAATGCTAGCAAGCTCTTTCCTCATGTCAATTCAAAGCCCCTAAGGGAGGTCAAAAGCCTCCTTCTGGGTACAGAACTACCTGTGGGGACCATCATCAGCAATCTACCTCATTCTACTCATCCAAGTCCTTAGTTCTAAATCCTCACTGTGTGGCCTTTTAATCACCCAGGGGCTTTTAAGAATGATTGATGCCTAGGACACAATCCAGAGATTCTGATTCAATTAATCTTGTTTTGGCACTGATAATTTTTAAATCTCCTCATGATGCTAAAAAAGCATCTGGGATTGAGAACTTGAACCAACCTCATCAAGATAACGCCATTGCCATAGCCAGTGATTTCTTTAGAAATGGGCATAACATCCAACACTGGCCAGTGAAATTTGGGAGAAAATATATTGGAGAAATTCTGGGAAATTCTTCCTAGATATTAAAAATATATTGGGGAAATTCTTCCTAGATATAAAAAATAAAAATAATAAAAATATCTAGGAAATAAGGAAAGATACAGTTCCTTTTCTTTGGGATATCATGTCATGTCTGGACTCGATACATAGAACTATAGCAAATATCTTGCTACAGTTGTAAGATAATGTTAATTACAAGAGAATGGAAAGATTAAAGGAAATAAGGTGTTGATATCGATGTATGGGATCCATCTTACCTCTAGACTTTTAATTATGAGAAATATTAGACTTCCTTATTGGTCAGCCCTATTTGAGTCAATGTTACTTATTACTTGTACTCAAAAGCATTCTCAATGAACTAGCACATTAAATTAGTATACTATACCTCATACTTGCCTGACCAAATAATCCTGGCAGTACATCAAAAACTTACCTTAGAGGAGTTCCCATTGTGGCACAGCAGAAACAAATCCAACTAGTATCCATGAGGATGCGGGTTCAATCCCTGGCCTCACTCAGTGGGTCGGGGATCTGGCATTGCCAAGAGTTGTGGTTCAAGTTGCAGATACTGCTCAGATCCCACGTTGCTATGGCTGTGGCGTAGGACATAGGATGGCAGTTACAGCTCCGACTGGATAACTAGCCCAGGAACTTCCATATGCTGTGGGTGCGGCCCTAAAAAGCAAAAAAAAAAAAAAAAAGTGTTGGAATTTATTCTCTTTAGAACTTTAAATTCAGAACCTAAAAAATTAGATATAAGTTACTTTCTCTTAGTTTAGTCCACCATGCTCATCTAGCCTATTCCAAATCCTAATAGCAATATAATAATTATAAGTAGTACTAACTACTATTTGTACCTACTAACAATAAGTAATCTTGTTTCCTTATTTTCCATTTGTATGGATAGTGAATCAACAAACACTAAGCATTTTCTATAGACCAGACACCTTGATTCTGTTGGGATGTAAATATTTTAAACATGTTACCTACTTTTGAGAAGGTCAAAATTTACTAAGAGAAGTATAAATAAACAGATAATTACAATGACATGATTAATCTATCAGGGAGACTAGTAAGATTTTTGCAAAAAAAAAAAAAGCCGAGGCAGTTTGCAAGCAAGCAAGCAAAAAAAAGTCTTATTAATTCATACTTTTATTAAAACCTTCAAAACTCTCTGCTTACAGACAACTTCAATAGCTCCTAGGGAAATAGAAAAAGAAATAAAAAGCGAAAGCTCAGTGGCCAATATGAATAAGGGACAGAAATGAGATACCTCAAATGAAGAGTTAGGAGTCTATTTTCAAAACAATATAAAAGTTCAAAAACTTTGATAGATGGATTTCTTTTAAACATCAGGGGAAGTTGTTCTCAAAACTGAATGTTTGGCACAACTGTTGTATTTGAAGCAGAAGGGCACTAATGAAATTGCCTATTCACAAAGTCATAAATAAGAACAAAATATCCCTATAGCTTTAGGTATCAAATTTCCACATCAATCATTGCTGTTTTTCTAGAAAACTCTATAGAGTTTTTCCCATTTCCCAGAAATCTTGGTTTTGCATAATATGACTTCAGAAACAGCTGTCAAAAATACAACCGATTTGATTATGCCCAAGATTTTCTAAGACTGAAAAAACAAGCACTTTATGGAAAGATTTCATTTTCTAAAGGTCCAATGTTTTCTTGTACTTTTCTTCTTACTCACAATAGAAAAAATATTGGAGTTCAGTTGTGGCTTAAGAGTTCCTGTCCTGGCTCAGCATAAACGAATCTGACTAAGATCCATGGGCATGCAGGTTCAATCCCTGGCCTCACTCAGTGGGTTAAGGATCTGGCATTGCCATGAGATGTGGTGTAGGTCACAGACACAGCTTGGCTCAGACCTGGTGTTGCTGTGGCTATGGCATAGACTAGCAGCTACAGCTCCAATTAGACACCCAACCTAGGAACCTCCATATGATGCAGGTGAGGCCCTAAAAAGACCAAAAAATATATTGACCATAGGAAAGAAATAATAGACTGTATTGGGTTCTCAGATGCATGTGCTCTTTGATACAATTTTAAATCCTAATATATGATCCAAAAATCCTCTTTTGCCAGTTCATAAAAATATTTGATCAGACACTTGAGGCTAAGCATAAAAACAGCCTATGTATGTTTTAACAACAGTTCATATCCAAAATGTTCTGTCCAATTTTAAAATTTTACACAATTAAGAAGATAGTATCTTGAATATGCATGTTTTGATTATCCTAACCTTGAAAAACACTCTAAAAATAACATTTATTTATTGATTATCATTTCAAAAAGTGATTATGTTGTATCTGCAAAATGTTTTTTTGCCTAAGGAGTATGTGTCCTAATAGTGAATTTGATTCTTAAGTGTTATCTGATATTCTTTCAGGGAAAAAGTGGTTAGAGAATTTGATCCTCCAACAACAAATTCTTTTACTGAAATCCTTTTCCTTCCTAAAATCATAAGTCTGAACCTTTAGAAAGATGGAAAAGGATTTACACTTTGGACCTGATAAGGATGATTTGCAATTATCCCAGCCCATCTTCTGAGCGTATGGATTGATATGCAGGTCTTGAGGAATCCAGCAAGGCTACAAGCTGTGCTATAGAAGTTGTCCTCGATTTATTTTATCTGGAAGATTCAATTAAGGTTTATGACAAATCCATTAAATGTAGGAAATAAACGCCATTCTGGAGCTGTCAAAAAGGGAACAGAGGATAAGCTTGGCAAGGGAGCTTTAGGCATGCCTGACACTAGTCAGATTTCATTGTCAGGCGATAGTCCTAGGAGTTTTGTGGACTCAACCACTGATTGACAGCTCATTGGTGGACCTTTCAGTGTGGGAAAAGTAGAGTACCAGAGCTCCAGAGATGATGGGTATAACTCTATCATCAACTCACTACTCATTTTACATAGTTCTGTATGTAAGTATCACCTAGTGGCTTCCTTCATATTGCCCAGAGACTATGTGTGCTATTAACTTTCATGATATAGAAACATGATTTGCCATGTATTGGCCTTTAAAGATTCTTGATGTCAACTAATTCACTGTTTAAAAGCTTTTAGATATATTTTTAAATACTTTTTTCTCATGAAACCAATGTTTGGATGTAATTTGGATATTATTTTTAAAATTCTATTCAATAATTCATGCATCTTTATCTCTGATGTATAAACTATGTTAAGAAGTTCCCCTTTTGGCTCAGTACCCGTGAGGTTGCAGATTCAATCTTTGGCCCTGCTCATGGGTAAAGGATCCAGCCTTGCCATGAACTGTGCTGTAGGTTGAAGACGCGGCTGGGATCTGGTGTTGCTATGGCATATGCCAGCAGCTGCAGTGCCAATTCAATCCCTAACCTGGGAACTCCCATATGCTGCAGGTGTGGCCCTTAAAAAACAAACAACATTAAGCACAGAACCATACTTTGAAGTACTACAAATAGCTCAATACCTCTTCTTACACATATGTGTGCACACACACACACCCCTCTTGTCAAGGAGCCTTGAGAGTCCAGATTAAGAGTTATGCATCTAACAGATCTTCAAATGTCCCTTTTGAACATTGAACCTAGCCAAAAAACATATTTTATTTTTGCATTGTGTATTATTCATATTTATATAGAATTTATGCCAAAGACTCAAAGTAGTTTTATACTTTATTAAATTTATTTTTCTAGTGTTTTGTGGAGTTGGTACCATCAATTTATAGGAAGGAAATTATGTTCAAAACATAGTCTTAAGGCTTGATTTTTCATGTAAGACTTTTTTTGTCACTTATAACTCAGGCAGAGATAAGATTTCTAGTAATTTTCCTAAGTCCATTTCACTGCTGTGATCTCAGTTCCATTCTGCCTTCTTCAGGCAGGTCCTGTGTCCTGTCCCCAGGCCTCCCCACATAGCAGGTGCTCTGCTCTCGTTTTCATTTTCCTCCACGTTTATAGCAGCTGGAGATTTCTTTCTTGAATGCTCAGCTATGAATTTAGGGAAATTTTTACAGGGTTTTTTATTCAGCATTTCTAGACCATAAATTTGGAAAATCCTTCTATTAGTTTTGTTACCTTCATTTACATCTAGAAAAGCCTGTATTTTAATATTTTACCATGTTCATGTATTATTTTCAAATTGAAAAAATGATTTTACTTTAAAAAAAGGAGTATGTTTCAATATATTGCCTGTTTTTGCCCTTTTCCTATTTGAGCTTTAACTTGGATTTTTTTGAAAAAACTAAATGACAAAATACTTCATTATTTGATATTAAAAAGCATTAATATTTTTAAACACATAAAAACTAGAAAAATGTAAAAATCTAAAAAAAAATCCACCTTTATCCATGTTTTGTTATTTTTCAGCTCAAATGGCCCATCTAGCCCCTGATCCTATATTCTTCCAATCCTGCTGCTGATGTCATGTAGCAATCACTCATCACACCAAAATTTCTTCACATTCTTGGGAATTCTTTTCTAAGCTAAGGGTTTCCATTCTGGTAAATTCCACCACCAGTCCCTCTCTGACCTTCTCTCCTCAATTTCCAATTCCCACTGCACTGTCTGAATCCCACTGGCCATGCCCAAGGATATGCTTCTTGAGTCACAGTATCTATGATTTGATCATCTATCTGTGATCATATGTCCCTGACACAACACTTCATCCTAATCTGCATGCCTGCTAATGATCTTTCTTCCCTCACTCATGCTGTACCATTATGTCCGAAGTGTTTCTTGGGTATAGGCTATGAAGACCTCAGCCATAGAGAGCCTGGCATGCTTCACACATGCTTCACACCTCCCTGTGCAGCCTTCCTGGTCGGGCTCAACTCCTGGCCTGCATAAACGCAGCAGTGACATTCATTTCCTCAGGCAACCATCATGCCATCATTTCAAGTAGGGAACAATTTCTGAGCCTGAAGAACACGGCATTCCAAAGCAGCCATTGTTCTACAAATACACTTGAATAAAAAGCAAAAGGACACTGTGAAAGAGAAAGGTAATTTTCTCCTACTGGAGGGGAAAATCTCCTCTCACTGATAAAATTGCTGACATCTAGAACTATTAGTGCAAAAAAAATGAGAAAGAATTAAAGTCAGGGTGGGAAAAATAAGGGTTTGGTCCTAGCTCTGCCCCTTGCTAGCCATGAAACTTCAGGCAATCATTAAACTGAGTTTCAGTTACATTATCTGCCTAAGAGGTCAGCTGGGAGAATTTTTAAATAAGATAATGTGTGTGAATATATATGTATAAAAGTTAACATGCCAAATTAATGTAAAATATGATATCATTAACCCAATTATTATTAGACTTCTTGGTCATGGAAGAGAATTCATGAAAGATGCACATTTGCTCCCAGAATTTGGGAAACTGGCCATACTCAGCAAAGAATAGTATCACCCCTTAAACTACTGGTGATAAATCTACATACATTAAAAGTTAGGTAAAATAGGAAAGAGTTTATAAGCCAGAGAGTCCCATACCTAGCATTCATCTAAAATTAAAACATTTAGTCCAAAATGTACATTTTTTCCCTCTATACAATCAACCTATCCCAGCATAAGAAGGTGAAATGACAAATGGTTAAAACAGGCAATACTCTGATTAGTTCACATTTTAGAGGAAAAAAAAAAAATTGGAAGGAATATAATAGGTGATTTGATCCACTAACTCAAGTTGACTTTTTAAATCTCCTCTGCAGTTTCAAAATAGTCATTTAGCCTAAACTTGAACATCATAAAATTATTAACAGGGAACTCATTACTCTAACAAGAGCCACTCCAGATTTTCACTAATTTCTCCATATGTGTGGAGGGGAGGGAATGGGGAAACCAGTAATAACATACACTTTTAAACTATATAAATATATCCATGAGAACAACCCCAGTCTGGTATTGCAGAGACTCAGAAAAGTGATGGCATGCTAGGATTACACAGGTGATGAATATTCTTGTGCTACAAACATGATACTTAATCCTGAATTGAATGTATTGGGAATTGTTTTTTTAATTTCCATTGAATCGATAAGTAAATCATTTTGGGGAAAAAAAAAAAAAGGCCAATGTAAGCCCTTCATGTCTCCAACTAAAAAATCTCCTAATCTCAAATTCCTTTTGTGGCATGGTTTTGAGTTCTTTTGCCCTTTTAGCCACTATTCTTTGAACACACTCCAGATGATCACTGTCACTTAAATCGTGGTGCTCAAGAATGAAACAAAACGCTTCAAGAGTGGTATAACTAGTAACCTTTGTATTTTCAAACCTAGGCAGCAACATATTTGTGTTAGTGAAGCCTTTAGTTGTGTTATTGCTTATTCATTTGTGACTACATCATACTCCTAACTCATACTCAGTTTTCTGGTAGTTAGAACTCAAATCTTTTTTGCATATCCTTTTTTTATGTATCCATATTTTATATACATCGTTGGTCATTTGAGTGTTTGAATATGTATTCAGGGCCTTAAATGAATTCCTGATAACATTTCAGTGTCATTATTTCATTGTTAAATGGCACTCTGTCTTAGAAAAACACAGATGCTGGGATTTAAGAAAAGAGTGCAAGTGTATAAGTGTAGCCATTCCCATTAGTCAAAATCCTATCGTCCATTATCTGTTTTCTTTCTTCTAGCTCAATCCCATTCACAAGTTTGATGACAATATTCTATACCCATATCCAAGTAGTTAACAATGGCTAACGTTTTTTAGCATAGACCATGTGTTAATGCTGTGATACTGAGTCACAATATTTATCCCACTTAATCTTCATAGGAGCTGAATGAGGCAAATACTATCACTATTACCATTTTTACAAAGATTCAGTAACTTGCTCAAGAGCACATTCTAAGAAGTGGTGGAAGCAAGATTTGATCTCCGTCTGGGCCCTAATCAGTGTAAGTGTATTATACTACATGGCCTTTGTCTGTCATTAAAAAATGGATATAATTGGTTAATGACAGAGTCATAAAACATGCCTTTATGAAAACTGCCTGATAACACTGATGCATTAAATAATAATCTCTGGTTATAGCTTTTTAACACTCACCTATCTTTAATACTCAGCTAACCATCTACCATATTAATCCAAAGGTACTGTAAAGAATTGGTCAATGTCTTGCTTTAGCTCTAATACACTGTTCTGTGCATTCCTCTAACCTACTGATTTAATAACCCTACGAAGGAGTAAACTCATTAGTCTAATCATGTTTCTTCTGAACACTGAATCACTGCTTCCTTTGTTGGCTGTTCACCAGCCATATCTTTAATCATTAATTCAAACAATCATCTAGAATCATTTATTTGCCCAGACTATAGTTTCTAGAAAACTTCTTATACCTTAAAAAAATTTAAAGAGCATTTACATGTCTTCATTCTTCTAATGCCACTCCCATTCTTCACAGTAAAGAAATCTAAAGAGGAGATCAGAAAGCCTTACCAATCTCTCTCAAATCCACTGTGCTTTAGAGCACTAGGCAACTGGGAGTGTAGCTAATTTTATGTCAGCAGTACATAAAATGTGTGTTTTGAAGCAATAAAAAGATGGCAATGAACACTATAAAGTTCATGTTTATAAAATAAAGTAATGAAAAGTAAATTGTTCCTCCATCTGAAGTAAATTCATGTAATTCCTTTCAATAAAACCTGTACTTGAAAGTAAGTGCTTATGGCACACTCCAGCTATTGATTTCTGCAAGTTAATAATTCCTACCAGTGGTATAGAATCCCTCTATGGCTGGTAAAACATCTGTCAGCCTGGGTCATGTTCCAAAAAGTCAGTCAGTGGGTCAATAAAATTTGTGAGTGTCTTTGGTGTGGAGATCATTCTAGAAGATGCAGTGGGGAAATGTAAAGTAAAGAAATGTATAAATTGATTCAGAGACCAATGAATCTCAATGACATCTCTCTGGCTAAGAAAATAGAGAGTAAAATTTAAGGCAATTTAATGCTCCTCTTGGAACAGACAAAAACTTTTCCTGAAATGACAAGTTAACGTTTAAAACTATATACCTTATATTTTTCTTGGTAATGGAAAAACATGTTTTTAGAGGATGTTAGATTTTACTGTAATAGTATATCCCATACTTTTTGAGCTTTAAGTTCTTCCTTCGGGCATGAGGATGTTTATTGAGTAAGAAAGGGGGTAGCAAGAATGCCCCCAGAAGTCTCAGGATAGAGTGAACTTGACTCTTCGTATCATCCCAGGCAGAGAAGAGAATGTGGGAAGTACCCAGGGAAATACACCAGGAACCCGGCTAAAAAGCAGACGTAAGAAGAAAAAAAAAAAAAGGCCACTCCTAAGTAACCATTAGATAGCAGGATCCTCAGAACCCACGGGATCATGATCATGTTTAAAGACAATTCTCAGTAAACACAGAAAGAACGAGATTTAAAGTTCCAGGAAGGTATAGCCCTGTGCAAGTTGGTATAAAACAAGAAATGCAAAATTAACAGCATTTGGAGAAAGCCAGGGTAGAAATTCAGATCTAAACACAACGGACTGTTGTTCTGAGCCAGGTCTGATGCAGATTATTTTGAATACAAAAGATTTTTCTCTGAACAGAGCTTTGAGAAGGAAAAATTGTTATGAGTCATCAGAACCCTATTCATAGTTATTTAAACATAGTTTTTACTTGTCCTCATTTAGAAAAAAAAAAATCATCCAAACATAATATATAAAAAAAGACGTATGAATCAGGTGGCTACAACTGATATTGCTTTTAATACTCTGGGTTCTAACAGAATGCTGCTGGCTTAAAACAGCTTTTTTTTTTTTTTTTTCCTCTCACTATGGAGATAACAGGCCGAAAAACACCCAGAAAGGAGCATGTAAATGCCACTAGTCTAACATTTGCATCCCATATGCTTACTGTGTAGCAGAACCTCAGTGATATTTAATTAATAAATAATCAGATAATTAGAAGTATTTTCACACTTTAATTCAGCCCTATGTGACCCCCATTTCAAAATCTTCCAGAGGAACTTATTAAAAATGCAGAACGACCAAAACGGAATCTCTAGGGCAAGAGCCCTGGAGTCAGGCTGGGCCCTGCTGTGAGTCTCATTACCTCTCTAAGCTGCTCTGTCATTTACAAAGCAAGGAGTAAAGTAGGACCTCCTCCTCAGGTTGTTGTGAGGATCACATGACATCATGCTCATAAAGCCCACAGCAACACATCTGCCATCTGCTTAGCGCAAAGGAAACGGGGAGTTACAATTAGCAAATGCCACATGGAGCTAATGACAGGGGACAGAACATTTCAGTTCTTCCCCCCCCCACCAAGAAATAATAAACATCGATCACAAACAGTTAGACCCCATTAAATACAAACCGTGTGCTAAACAGAGTCCAAAATAGGCACTTTACATTCTCCAATACATTCACAATAAACTCAGAATTATGTCTATTGCATAGAAATAAGCCTCCCAAGTAAGTCTTCATAGCTTGAAAATGCCAGACGTGAGGTTCAAAGTCAACAACTTCCCTCTGAATCCCAATGATGTGTTTGTATCCTAAATTTTTACTATGTGATAAATGTCCTATGTCTTCAAAATAAAATAGTTTCCTTCCAAAGGAAGAAATTGGGGTGGGTGGGAGGTGCTTCCCTTAAAACTGTCAAGGAGCAGACTTTTTAGTGTGTGGCAATCAATATTGAAATGTGCATTGATTATCTTTTCACACTCTTATTTGTAGTCCAGGAGAATATCCTGAACAGGAAGTTCACTATCAAGGCTGTTTTGATTAAGATCTCATAAAACCATTCCAAATAAAAACACTGTTAACAGAGTTCCTGTCATGGTTCAGGGGTTAACAAACTGACCAGTATCCAATCCCTGGCCTCACTCAGTGGCATAAGGACCTAGTGTTGCTGTGAGCTGTGGTGTAGGTTGCAGACTTGGCTCGGGTCCCACGTTGCTGTGGCTGTATAGTGGCCAGCAGCTATAGCTCCGATATGATCCCTAGCCTGAGAACTTCCATATGACATGGATGCAGCCATAAAGAAAAAAGAAACAAACAAAAAACACTGTTAACATCTCAAGTTCATTATCTGGGAATTTCCTTTTCAGGCTATTTTTAAAAAGAAGATCATCAGACCAGTAACTTGGTCAGTGATATTTTTTGAGCAGCTGCTAAATGGATGAGTCTGGGAGGGCATGTTTGCTCATATCTATATAGATATATATATCTATATAGATATGTATATTTTCCCCATTCAATACCTTAAAACTTGTTGATAAAGCTTTAATTCCTATCATCTAGCTATACTTTTATTTTTATGATTACTGCTGTTTTTCTCTTTTCATCCATGAGGTAATGAGTGAGTCCCACTTTACAATCTTCCAGTTCTCTGTACCATTCAGGAAAAAGTTCAATACCTTTTTTTATCATTACTTTCAGTAAGTTTTTTAAAATTTGTTTTTGTTGTATTGATTTAAAATTCAAAATATCTTGGGGTTCCCTGGTGGCCTAGCAGTTAAGTATTCCGTGTTGTCACATTGTGGCTCAGGTTCTGTCACTGGCTCTCAGGTAATTCCACATGCCGTGGGTGTGGCCAAATATACACGCATATATGTACAAACGTGTGTTTGTGTGTGTATGTGTGTGTATACAGAGAGAGAACAATACAATGCAACACCCTTGCTGGACAACTCTAAATAAGTGACATATGCCTTCTTCATATGTCAGTCCTTTCCAAGATAAGGTAAGAATCAGATTTGAATAACTTCTACATGCATTTAAAAGCTCTCACTATTTTACTTAGTTTCCAGTCCCTTATTTGTCATAAAAATTTTGGTTGAATGACTCCTTGGATAAAAGGCAAGTTCTGTTTTCTTTCTCCCATTAGTTTAAGTGGTTCTAAGAAAGATTCTGAAGAGTTAATAGGTTTGGAATTAGCTAGAATGTGTGAGTTGCCATCAAGGACATCACTTATAATGGAGTCCCCAGGTGGGAATATCATTAGCAGGCAGCATGAATTCCCTATGACACAAGTTGACAGAGGATGGCACAAAAAAAGCTCAGAATGAAAGCTGATGCTGCTGCCCTTTATAACATCTTTACCCAGATTTCCTCACCAGGCGCAACGCAGTAGTCAGAGCTTTTTCTCATTGAAAGCACAGCTTAAGAATAGGACTGAGAGTGCTGCCTGAGAGACCTGCTATTCTGGAGCCCCAAGATTTCCTTTTAGCCTTCAATTTCTTTCATATTAGATGCGAATGCTGAAGCAACAACTCAGGAGCCAGGGCTCTCATTAGAATGTGCCAAAGAGCAGTGGTTTAAAAAATAAAATATAAAAGGCTTTTATTTGAATGTCTAACCTGACAAATCTAATTTGCAAAACAAATGAACTTAAAGGAATGCAGAGTTTCATTGGTCAGAGTAAAGGTTCCACCTATGTTATTATCCCAGTGTACAGCCTGACAGCCCAGGAAAGGCTTATTAAGACACACTAAACTTTCGTCATCAGTTTATATTCTGAAAGCCCTTCTGTCAAAGAAGCTTGCTCTGAAAAAACACATGATGTTTTACTAACTCAAACTATCTAGTCATTTATGCTCTAAGCATTTATTGAGCACCTACACTGTATCAGGAAGAAAGCTGTGTGAAGCACTCCAAGACGGGAGGCGAGGGACTCTCACAAACCTGACCTCAGAGAAATTAACAATTTCATGCGGAAGACAAATTACCAATTCTACAATATACGATTTAGAAATGTGTTCAGTTTTATTACAGGAAACTAAGTGTAGGAGACCATGAGAATGTACTGGAAGGACCTACCTTTGTTTTAGGTTCAGGGAAAGCTACCCTGAGCAAGTAACGTGTGCACTGATCCCTGTGAGGTGAGTAGCGATTACGGAATGTGTCAGATTGTTTGATGCATAACTTCAGATGTTCTCAACCTCATCCAGCTCTTGTTCCAGCTGCCACAGAGATGACCAGCCCTTCGCAGGCCCGGCTCATTTCACACCATGGCAGCCTCAAACGTCTTCACCTCAGCCCTGCCTATTTCTTAGCTCCCACACTGGGGCTTCCCTGCTGATCCCTCAGAACTTGCTGGGTGACCACATATGTACAACTTCAAGATAGGGGTTTTAAAAGCAGGTAAAGTAAACCTTTGACCAGTGGATGAATACTTCCTCCTCCCCAAGCTAATGACTTGTCCTGGGAGGAGTTAGGTTCTTGGCTGTCAACACAGCTTCGGTGATCAGGATCCTTGAACTCAGGCTTCATCTGACACCTTTGTTTTGCTATTTCTCCTTCCTTTTCTATTTCACACTCCATGTCCCTCACTTCTGCTCCCAGGGGTTAAAGTCTCTAGGGAAGGAATAATTCACGAGTCTTTGTTTCAGACGCATTTTCTAGAAAACTTAAACCATCTCAATAAAGTAGAGGAATTATATTCTAGATTGGGAGTCACAAGTACAAAACCCAGAGTTCTGAGAGCATGTAATGTGGCTAGACAAAGAGGATGAGGAGGAAAAAAGGCTGAAAAGGAAACCATTTGAAGGGCCAGATAAGGTAAGAGTTGTTATATTTATTTAAGGAGTAAAACTGTCTAGTATGGTAGCCTTAAGTCATCTGTGGCTATTGAGTACTTGAATTGTGATGTGGTTAGTCCAAATTGACATGACTTTATGTGTAAGACACCTACTAGATGTCAAAGACTTAGTACAAAAAAAAAAAAAAAGAATGTAAAATATTTCACATACGATACTGATTGAATACCAAAACGGCAGTATTTTAGGTATATTGGGTTAAATAGCATAGATTATTAAAGTTAACTTTACCTGTTTTTTACTTTCTTAATGTGGCCACTGGAAATTTTCAATTACATTTGGAGCTCTCATATTTCTGTTGGATGGTGCTGCATTAGATTTTATCTTAAGGACAAATGGGATGCCACAGATAACTTTAAGCAATAGTATAATAATTGGATTTGTCTTTTTGGAGTATCACTCTGTCTGTAAAGTAGAAAACAGAACTGAGAAAAACCTAGCAGCCTTCTCACTGGTCTCTGCATCTAAAGTAATTCAGAAAAAGAAAATTAGAACGGCTAAGATGGTAAAGCAGAAATATCCCTGAGCTCATCTCCTCTCACAAGCACACAAAAATCACAACTATCTGCACAACAACCACTGAGGCAAAAAAAAAAAAAAAAAAAAAAAAAAAAAAAAAAAAAAAAAAAGACCTGGAACCTTCCAATAAAGAAGTTCTATAACTAAAGACATAAAGAAGGAACCACAATGGGAGTTCCTGTAATGCAGCAGAAACGAATCTGACTAGTATCCATGAGGATAAAGATTCGATCCCTGGCCTCGCTTAAGAGGGTTAAGGATCCAGCGTTGCTGTGAGCTGTGGTGTAGGCTGCAGGCATGGCTAGGATCCCATGTTGCTGTGGCCATGGCATAGGCTGGCAGCTGTAGCTCCGATTCAACTCCTAGCCTGGGAACTTCCATATGCTGCAGATGCGGCCCTAAAAAAGCAAAAAAAGGAACCACAATGAGATGAGTAGGAGGAGCAGACTCAAAACTCGAAATATAACCAAATTCCATTCCACCCAGGCAGGCAACCCACAGAGAATAACTGTACTGCTGAGGTTCTCCCACAAGAGTGACAGTTCTAAGCACACCTCAGGCTCCCCAGCACAAGGTCAGGCAGTAGGAAGACAAGCCCCCAAAGCATTTGGTTTTGAAGATCATGGTGGGTATAACTGCAGGAGGCCCACAGGACTGGGTGAAAAAGAGACTTCACTCTTAAAGGGTGCATGCAAAATCCCATACACACTGGGAAAAGGACAAAAGCAGTAATTTGATGGGAGCCTGAGCCAGACCTACCTGCTGGCCCTAAACCAGATGGTCTCCAGGAGAGGTAGGGGGCAAGGGTGGGGGAGGCTTCAGCTGTCCCTCACCCTGAGTATATGGAAAGTGGTAGCAGACATAATGAAGAGAATTTAACCACATGAATACTCCTGGCTGCTGTCATATTGGTTCATTGGCACCAATACCTGGCCCCAAGCAACAGCCTGAGGGCTCCTGGGCTAGGATGCCTCAGACCAAACCAGTAACTGGGAGTGCATAGCCCCACCCATCAGCAGAGAGACCACCTAAAGACTAAATAGTCCAGAGACATCCCTAGATGCGATAAACAAATATCATACGATATTGCTTACACGTGGAATCTAAAAAAATGATACTAATGAACTTATTTACAAAACAGAAATAGACTCACAGATAAAGAAAACAAACATGGTTACCAGAGGGGAAAGGAGGGGGAAAGATAAATTAGGAATTGGGGATTAACAGATACACGCTAATAGATAAAATATAAACAAGGACCCACTGTATAGTATGGGGAACTATAGTCATTATCTTGTAATAACCTATGATGGAAAAGAATCTCAAAAAGAATATACACACACACTTTGCTGTACACTTGAAACTAACACAATATTATATATTAGGTATACCTCAAAAAAAGGGAACCATCTCTACACTTCCTGGGGTAAGAAATAACAATTGCTTTTATTTATATAAACGAATTCACTGGGCTGCACATCTGCATCATCGTACATCAACTATACTTCAATTTAAAAATAAATAATTGTTAAGAAATGTGGCCCAGATATAAAGTGGTAGCACTATGGTTAAATAGGAAATAGAATTGGCAAGTCTTGATGAAAGATTGGGTGTAGGAATGAAAGCGATGCCAAAGGTTTTCCTGTGGATTCAGGTGTAGGCAACTGGATTAAAGGTATGACATCAATATAGTCATGGAATAGTGAAGGAAAGAAGAGCCAGGAATGAATTCAGCTTTAGAAATGTTGAATTTGAGATGTTAGAGGGACATCAAATGTTATGCAATAGGTTATACAGGCCTGGAGGAAGCTAAAGCAACAGTCCTCAACTCCAGGTCTAGTACTGGGAGTCCTCAATTACATTTTAATTGAAACGAGAGGAGTGGATGTAATTGCCCACAGACAGGATGTTGAGGAGGAGGAGGAAAAAAGGACATGCCACTTCCCCATTTGAACCCAAACCTAACTTTCCATGAAGGCAGTAATTTTCCCCTGTAGTGAAAAAGATGCCAAGAGTTTTGCTATAGATTCAGGTGTGGACAACTGAAGAAGCTAATAAACAGCCATCAAGGGGAGGCTTTTATTCTCACATATCCCTTGCACTTTGAGGTCCAGCCACAATTCAGAATCAACCGTGTTTTTAATTGCCACTTCCAGACTACTATTTTATCGTAGTTCCTGCTTTGAGGCATGCATTTTTTTTTTTTTAACTGTACTATTCTCTAACCTTCTTGATTGTTGTCATCTACCCACCTCCTAGACCTTTCCCTCATTTATTGAAAAGTTATCAGTTAGGTCTTATTTAGCAATCCTCATTTCCATTCCAATTCTTAAATTATCCTGGGAGACTTCAAGGTACAACACCATCAACACTTGGTTTCTTGACCACCTCGTCTTTAGTGACACCTCAGCCATTCATTTCCATAAACACACTGTGAATCTGGTCATTGCCTGCAAAATTGTGGATTCAAGTATTTCACTCCCCAATTAGCGTTTTCCACATTTCTTTCTGCATAGCTACTTTCCTTGTGAATCACAGTAGTGCTTCCCCTTCCTTCTCATCCTTTGACCTATTCTGCTTTTCACTCCCTTCCTTATCCTGCTTATAGACCATCATTTCAAAACCCTGAACTTGACCTTTAATCCATTTCTCAAACCTGCATAAAACTGAATATTCATTTCTGACTACATGTTTCCAGCAGCCTTAGTACTGCTGGAGGAACTCACAGAGTAGATTGATGTGACCATAAATGTGTAATCATCAACTCTCCTGAGCCCTCAACATCATCTTTAAATCAGACTACTTTTTTACGGGTAACATTTTCCCCACCATCCTAAAGACATTTCAAACATTCTCCAGCTTCTTGAAATCTCAAGTTTCCTACCTCTCCCTTTAGTCTTAGCAAATGATCTCCCACTCTACCTCACAGAGAAAACACACTGACATACAGACACTCCCTCAACTTCACAGAGAACAGAAAATTTCAGAGAATTCATGTACAGTGACTTGAAAAGAGGTTCTCTTCCTCCCAGTTAAGACTCACCCCTCAACATGTGCTTGCTCCTCCAGCCTTTACCAGAACTTGTACTAAAAATAATTCCTCTGATATTCTGTCTCTGCCATCCGTACCTCTCTAATGAGTCATTGTCAGGAGACTTTAAACATCCTTTAGCTTCTTACATGAAAGAAAGAAAGAAAGAAAGAGAGAGAGAGAGAGAGGAGAGAGGAGAGAGATAGCAAAAGAGAGAAAGAGAGAAAGAAAAGAGCGAAAAGAGAAAGAAAGAAAGAAAGAGAGAGAGAGAGAGAAAGAAAGAAAGAAAGAAAGAAAGAAAGAAAGAAAGAAAGAAAGAAAGAAAGAAAGAAAGAAAGAAAAGAAAAGGAAAGGAAAAGAAAGAGAGAGGGAGAGAGACAGAGAGGGAAAGAGAGAGGGAGGGAGAGAGAGAAAGAGAAAGAAAAGGAGAGAGAAAGAATCATTTTTTTCTTACTTCTCAAATAATCACCTTACCTTTCTTCATTTTTAATTAAAAAAATCATTGTAATAGAACCATTTAGGATTTCTGTATTCACTTCCTACTAACTTCTAACCCTTAACCTATAACCTGACTTATGTCCTAAATACTCCATAACCCATGTGTGAGAATACTTGTTGCTCTCCACATGGGCACAAGGGCATATTATCTCTAAATTTGAGGTCCTTTGATATGATGGCTTTTGTCATTGTATCCATTTCTATCTTATTGTATCTTTCAATGTGTAACTTTGATCACCTCTTTAACATTTACTTATTTAGTGATCACAGGAAGTAGAAGATTATCACTATCTAAAGCAAATCAAGTGAAATGCATTTTTTTTCCCCAGTGGGGTGCTACAATTCCCCATACCAGGTCTCTGCACTAGATCTCCAGATAAAACCCTGAACCATAACATCAGCCAATTTAAAAAGTACCAGTTAAGTTAAAAATCACTAAGCTGAGTAACTCGGAACTATAAACTCAATTCACCTTTCACAGAGTAGTAGCCAACAGCCCAAAGGCCAACTATTTTCTCTAGTTTCAACAGCTCTTTACGAGGACAGCTATCTTTGACTATTTAGTCTTCAATTTGCCAATCATTTAACATTAACCCATGACCTAAGAGAAAGAAGCAGTAGGAAATTTCACTTGGGTAGAAGAGTAAAACATCTGGATAAACATTTCAGTTTAAATGCTATAATTACTCCTTTTTGGAGATTGTTAACCAAGGATATATTGAGAATCTACCGAACAAGTTTTTTTTAAATATTGCTAACTAGGCCCTACATCTAAACACTGTATTTCAGTAAGTCTGGGGTGAATCCTGAGTTGTATATATGGCAGAAACCTTCCCAAGGGAGTTTAAGTATTGGAAGTTTTCACTCAGATTCTTCAAGTATGCTGACTACAGTGTGAAAAGCTTTACACACATGTATTTATTCTTCATAGAAACTTTATTTGTGGCTGATAATGTTGATTTGACCAGTGTTATGTACCAGCACAAAATGTAGCGTGTGAGAGAAAAATCTGATAAGAGGCTTGAGGTAAAGCGGCCTCCAGTCCTAAAAGAGAACATAAATATAAGCAATTTCTTCCCCCTCTGGGGGTTATTATGTCTGCCTATAATTCCTACAACAGCTACAGCTGTCATGAGGTCAAGAGGAAATCTTGCCTGCAGTCAAAGCTGACACAAAAAGGATGGCAGGATGGAAAATATGTCATAACCAGGTCCTTAGTTTCAAGCGACATAAACCAATAAGCCAACTCTGGCTGATAACAGGACAAAGATTATTTGCCAAAATCATTCAGAGTCTGGAAAAGTAGTCTTGAAGCTTTGTAGCTAACAACAAGACTCCCAGTTACAGAGCAAAACCAGTGCATTGAGTGAACTCTGAGTTCCATCATTCAGCCTACTACACCTGGTAATACCACTGTCTTTTGACAAAGGGGATCCTCATTCTCTCTCAACCTCACTTTGTCTAATACCAGTATCAGCAGAAGAGATGACACATGCATATAGGGAAGTTTAAGGAAAGTTTAATAAAAGACCTATTTATGAAGATATGGGCACTGTATAGAGGACCACAGGAGAGAATGCACTGCCCATTGACTGGTACAGCAGGTTGTTGTTGACACTCGAGCCTAAAGATGATACCAGGGATCAGAACCAAAGCAAGGGCAAGCTCACAGGAGAGCCATTGAGTTAATGTTGAGGGTTATGAACTGATCAGCCAAGGGAAAGGACTTCAATGTCACTTGGCCCCAAGAGACCTGAATACTAGAAAATGTCAGAGATTTTAGGTTGTCTTCCCCATTGGCTGTTTGCCTCAGGTACTGTTGACTTTTGGACTTTCTTCTCTCTTCCATGATCTGAGAAGCATCCACAAGTCAGCTGTCTCCCAACACATCATTTCACCTTCCTTAGTACTAAATCATTTCAGCTCAGCGCTCATGGAAAAGACAGCAAAATCCTTAAAGTCAGGTAGATATTAAGCCTGGAAGTTTGGATATGGTTGACATACATTATGTAATATTATTCAAAAGCCATCACTGAGAATCTCATTGAGGCTTATTTAGAAACCAAATAAATTCAGAGCCGGAAGCAAGCTAAGACATCGTGATGCACAATGCACTTTTTTAGACCTTGACAACCAATGACCCAAGAGTATATGATATTTGGTGCATGATGACACTTTCAAGCACTCTGTCCTTCTCATTATACCTAAACAGTATCAGGCCTGTCTCACCCTGTGAGTATCTTTATTTTATACCACTGGCTTACACTGAAGGCTGAATATAAGGCCATAAGAAAAATCACTGACAATACCACAGCTTTGACATCAATAGATAACAAGCCGAAGGCCACATTTTACATGCTGCATATCCATGACTACACTCGAAGAGAAGAGTGAACTTACTTGCTTATCGCTGAATACCTTCATTGAGATGTGTCATTTTATTTGCACTTTGCAGAACTATTCTCAGGAGATGGGTAGAATGTAGTTTCAGCCCTCCTGGATGGTTCTTTTAAATTCTTGAATATCTTCTGTTCATAAGTCCTATTAAATACAAGCACACATATGTAATGCTTTAAGCCCTTTACCCCCAGAACATTTTATTCAAGTAAAATATTAAACAAATCAAAAGAGAGATCTAGATGGAAGTAACAGAGTCTCAACTAAATAAACACTGCCCTTCTCCAGCCACTCAGCATGCCCTCAACACTCTGATTAACCAAGCCAGCTTTTCAAAAAATATAGATTTATTTACCTTACAGAAAACCTCCCTACAGCATGACCCTTGAACAACTTATAATTTGAAAAGCAAATTATAATTGCATGGCTTTGTTTTAATACTTTTCCATTTGTTTATTGCTGCCTTTCTAATGTGTTTATTGCATAAATATGAATTAGGAGCAGATGGACTTTTTCACTAAGTAAGAAACTAATTTTGTGGTTTAATAAAGAAGCTAATCATTACTTGTTTTATCAATCCACAGTCTATAATGTGATTGCTCAGATTAATGAGGGAACACAGAAATTGATTATAAAAAATCACAGATAATTAGCAAATGTATAAATGGACATCAGTATATTTATATATTCTTCTAAACTACTAAAAATCTGAGTATATTGTATCTTGGAATATAAATATGTTTAATAAACACAGATAAGTAATTTACTCAAAACTGCAAAACAGAAAATACCACAATTCCATAAGATGCATAGGCATGCCATAACTAAAATGGTTTCACAATTTAAGTTCCTGTGTTTATGACAGGTGTATAAAACCTCAGTTATTTTTTCCCCCTTTGGAAAAAAGGGGGTACAAGTCATCTTTTATTCCCACTCCCTCCCTTATACATACATTTATCACCACATACACACTCTATGGTTATGGAAATATACACTATTTTGTACAAAGAAGAGCCTTTATTCAACATTGACTTAGTAAAGTATCATTAGCCAGACAAAATGTTACTGAAAGCTAATATTTAAAAAAGCAGTATGATGATTCCCCGTCTATTATTACAAAATCTCGGTCAAAGTTATAATTGAAGAGGTCAGGTTATGAAGGCATTTCAGGATTACCTTTGGATAGAGATGGACTCAAGCACATGTCATGAATTAGGAAATATTAAAAGATCCCACCTATTTCCCACAACTTTCCTATTAGAGCTATTCCCTAAAAGACTGACATAACATCCATAGAGATTTTACTAATGTCAACTTTTGTTCCCCTAGGGAATATTCTTATGAATTTTATCTCACTAATCCCCATAACTAATATGTGATTAGATGTACATTTGGAAATAAGAAAATAGAGAATAAAAAAACTAAGTGACCTCAAGTCACACAGCTAATAGACAGGATAAGTAAGTCTCCAGCCAAATCTTATGGATCTAGTGATACCCGTGCCAGCATCCCACCAACACACCTGTGGAAGACAGGCCTGGGTCTGGACATTCAGAGCAGCACTGGAGGCCAGCCAAGAAGTCTTAGACTTTGTTTTAAAAAGGTGATTTTACAATAGAATTTAGATTTAATAGCACTTCCATGTTTGCTCTGTTTTTAAGATATAAATAAGCGTATTTTTTCAATGGTCTATTTCAAGGGTTTTCATAACACGCAAACTCTGGAACTTTCCGAACAGCTTATAAAATATGATCTTATATGCACTTTCTAGGAAAAGAGTTTTGCTTTTGGTTTTTATTTTTTTACTTTTATTTTATTTCTTTTTTGCTTTTTAGGGCTGCACCCATAGCATATGGAGGTTCCCAGGCTAGGGGTCTAATCAGGGCTGTAGCCGCTAGCCTACACCACAGCCAGCCACTGCAACGCCAGATCCAAGCCACGTCTGCAACCTACACCACAGCTCACATCAACGCTGGATCCTTAACCCACTGAGGGAGGCCAGGGATGGAACCCGCAACCTCATGGTTCCTAGTTGGACTCATTTCCACTGAGCCACGATGGGAACTCCTGCTTTTGGATTTTAAAAAAGCCATTTACTTTAACGGAAGTTCTGTGGGAGCAGAGAACTTTCTGTGGCATGCATTTCTGTTATCTCCAGTGCCTAGAAATATTGGCGCTCATTGAATGAATGAAATCACTTCCGTATAATAATTCAAAGATGGAGAAACAAATAATTGCAAAAAGGAAGAGAGTAATAGAGTATAAACTACCAGATATAAAATGAGGCAGGCAGTCATTTAATAATCTGTAAGTTTCCTGTAGGGGTAGAACGAATCAAGCACCTTTCACTGCAGAAAATAAAATTGTCAAGTTCGAGATAAGTGACTATTGATAAAAATACATGCTTCTCGAGTGGCATCAAATTTTAGTTCTGTAGATAAAAACATGCCTTTAATACAGGGCTCCTTGAAGAAGTGGTTGATTCCACTGCTAGGGCAGGGAGGAGTACAAAAAGAACCTGGAGCATTTTGTGATACTTAAATATAAGAAGTGCTTAAAGGAAAGGGGAAAATATGTGAGGAAAATGTTAAAAGGTCATGGGAACCAACGTGACAACTCACGTCATGCCAAAGTTGGAATAATTCAAGCAAAAATATTCAAATAATGATAGTATTAAATTCTAACCCCCAAAATAAAAGAAGTAGCCATGAGTCCAAGTCACTATAAATAATTGAATAAATAAACAGAACAAGGGACAATTATTGCTTCAGAACAATTCCAATTCATAAATGTAGAAAGAAACAAGAAAAATTAAAAATCACCATTCCACTATGGTTAAAAATTGCTGCAGGCAAAATCCACAGAAGAATGCTAAAATTAGTTAATGAAAGATTAAGGAGAAGTAGAATATATTTGCCTAACCTTGAAGTATCTCATCTGAAATACTTATTCATTTAAAAGTAAAACACAGTAGTACCCTTACAGTGAAACACAGCAGTACCACCTTGATCAAGCAATCAAGGTTAATTCCCCAGTAATAAGACTTATGGATTTCATGTACCCCCTGAAATGATGCACGAAGTATATCTTACTTCTGTGTCATTCTCCCCCGATATCCATAACCTCAATCATCTAATTATGGGAAAACAGAGAAATCTAATTGAGGCATATTCTACTGAAGCATTTTACCAGGAACTGTTACATATCAAAGGCCACTAAAGTTACGAAAACTACACGCAACATATGATTCTGGATAGGATATGGAAACAAAGACACTAGTGGAAAGACTGGTGAAATACAAATATAGGCTAGAGTTTAATAGCATTATTATTATTAATTTCTTCTTTTAATTAATTAATTGGTTATATGCAAGGATATTATTAGGAGAAGCTTAGTCAAGAGCAAGTAAAAAAATATATTCTATCTGTGCAACTCTTTGGTAAGTCTAGAATTAAAGATAAAAAGTTAATGCCACAAAGGACCTAGTTTATATTAGGACCATTAGGGAAGCGAAGACCTCCCCCAGAAAATGATGTTTAAACAGAGACATGAAGCATGAGAAAGTATCACCTTTTCTAATCCAAACTATTCATAATGTGATATTTCTAATTCCAAAAAAAAATCTGTATTAAAAGTATACTAACGTTTTAAGTTTCAGGGAATTATTCCAATAGTTATATTAAGACATGTAATGACAATTTAACAGCTTAGAAGTAATGCATCTAGAAGGATGTGAGAATTTATTGTGAATGAGACAATAAATTCTCAAGAAATGCAAAAACTTTGAGAATTGCTTTTTAGCTATATATTCAATAACAATATTCAAAACCCTATATTACTTTATCTTAAATTCTTTCTAGTAACAAGAAGCAGGCACCTAATGGGAATTTTAAATTTTATGAAATAGAAGAAAAGGAGACCTTAAACTTTTCTCTACCACTCTCTGACCTCACCTGATTCTAGGTCATTTCCTCATTATTCTTTTGGGTCCTTTCCATGAAGTTATCTTTCCCCACTAAATTAGAACATCTGTTAATTAGAAAGCATGTGCTTCAATCAGATTATTTAGGGACATGGTTCGCTAACAGTGAAAGCAATTTTGAACATCGTCTAATCCAGTGGTTCTCAACCTCATCAGATCCAACACCTTTTTTTAAAAATCAAATCTTTAGTCATGGCCCCTTTATTATCCTGATATTGAAATTCAAAGATAATATAACCAATTTGCACACAATTTCAAATATGTGCATGTAATTCTATACTGTAATAAATGGAGAATGACAAATGACAAGGAAATTAATTTAAAATAAATAATATGTATTTCACACTGTAGAAGCTTGGACAAAACGACACTACGAAACACAAAGTAGTCAGACACAAGCTCTACATAAATAAATCACTGTGACTGCTACTCCTACAAATGCAGACAGACCTAAGTGTTAGTAATGAAACCGAGAAGGGCCTGTGGGGTTCCTGGGCTCAAAAGCCTTTCTGTGTCCCCCATTTCTTGTTTTTAGGAAATGGGAGTCATTCGGCCTCCATGGCCTTCCCTGAGTTCCTAAGGACAGGTTCAGACAGTTGGTGATCAGAGAAGGAAGGAGATGCAAAGACAGAGAGAAATAGTGAGGAAACAATAGTATAGCCTTGGGGCAGGACCCGGGTTCCCTCTCAAGGGATATGCATAATGACATAGGCATTTTATACACCTAAGAAAAAAGTTATATTCCTTATGCTTCTGTTAGAAATGAATACCTTAAAATTGGACAGCTTAGAGTCCTTCCTTGTCCTTCCCCTGGCTTAATTGTGCCCTAAACAAAATCACCCATAAGCTAAAGATTAGGTACCCTGAGCACAATTGCCTCTGGGTTAAAGATTATTATTAGCACATGATGTTTCTCAGGAACTTTCCTAGTTTGTTCTAATCTCTGATCAATATGCCCTTTTCTCAAGTACTGTTATTCTAGGCAATAACCCAGGAAACCATGCAGCAATCTTCTGACACCAGCTTTGATGACTAACACTCCCCCAAAGAAAGAAGAATGCATGTTTGCCCCTATCTGAAAACCTGTTTTTCTCCTTTTTACTCTAAAACTCCCTGCAATTCTTCCCAGTGGGGGGCACAGTCTTTAAGGCATTAGCTTTCTGTGGTCTCCTTTGCCTGGCCAAGCAAAAAAACTATCTTTTTTCTCCTTCACCCAAAACTCTGTCTGTACGCTTCTATTTGGCACTGGTGGACAGTGCTGTTGGAGTATCATTTCATGGATGGTAAAAAAAATTCTTTGAAAATCCCAAAGAAAACAAAATGTTCTCCCAATACATACCTATGGATTCCTGTAAAATATAACATTTGTTAAATTTTGAATCTCTATTTCTTTTTTTTTTTTTAATCTTTTTAGGGCTACTTAAAGTCATATGGAAAATACTGTTATATATGTAAAATGTTTGTGTCTAGGCTCAGAATATTATAAACAGGTTTTGTTTGCCTATATGAATGTTCCCTGGGGCACATAAAAATCTTAGTGGATGCAGGACTGTTTTTGTTGTGCTGTACCATTTTCACCCAATAAATGTGAATTGAGTTCCCTCAATCATTTTGACTATTAAAAACATTTCCAGAGAGTTTCTCAATACCCCTAGGACATTAAAACCACTGATATAGACCAGCACTCATTTAACAGACAAAGAAGTTGAGGTTCAGAGCGTGCACTTTCCCAAGATTACAAAGGTAGTTAAAGATCAAACTCATGTGAGATCAACATAAGGCTCTTCTTACTATGCTGTGCTGCACCTCTTCTGTTCTTTCACTACTTGGTATTCAGTATGTAAATTAGAACTTTCCCATGCTCCATCAACACTAAATAACAAAAACCACTGCTTCTCTTGAAAATTTATCTTCTCCCTTGAGATCCATTAGCTGCAAGAGCCAAAGGCATCCTTTCTAGCATTTCCTGTGAATAAGCTTTCAGGCCCATTCTCCTACTCTCTCCCTCCTGTACATTAGTCCCAAGCCAAGCCTGCTAAACTAGTCAGAGCTTCTCACTTCAACCAGGAAGGAGTTAGGTCTACTTTATACTAAATATCTCTAAGCGCTGTCTGTGGCCTCTTCCCTGGAAAAAACAGGTCAAGATAGCTCAGGGTTTCTGGTAGCATTCTCTGAGCCTATGGTTTTATGTTCTTTTATCCAAAACAATGGAGAATTAGTTCCAAATCTGGTAGAAAGTTGAAAAGAAAGGAGGATGTAAGAGGAGGGGTGCTATTATCAACTGTGGGGCAATCTTCACAAGCTGAAATATCCCTTCACTATGGACATGAATGCGGTTTTAGTATGTAGCCACCTGAGCCACATTCAGTATGCATTGCATTTCTGAAAATTGCTAAGACCATGATGTTTTTGATATTAGGTAGTTAGTTATCCAACTAAGCTCACATTGATGGAAATGTTTCCCAAAGAAAAAACAGGCCTTTGTTACACCAAATATATTTTATATATGTTGTCATTTGACAAGATAAAGCTATTGTGCATATCAGTTTATTTCTACTACTTCGGGTAATAAATCATAGTCTTTTATGAAGGAATAGATTCTGAGGAAATGTTGTTAATATTAGCGTTCTTTGCATGGACAGAATCCATAAAACAACCTGTCAAAATGAAAAGAGCTTTTATCCCCAATGATTCTGTAGACATCTTCAGACAAATGAGACACAAATCCTATCTCACATAAAGGATAATTAAAAATATCGAATTTAAGGTTTATGGAGTTATTTCTAAAATAATACCTGCCTCATCATGTGATATGTAATATGTTTCTCAGAGAAATATTTTTCTATATTTAAAATCAATCAAAGTTATGACTTAGGAATTCTAGTTAAATGACTTAACAAAAAATAAATTCCAATTTTAAGAAGGATTAACATTCAGGGAAAAGATTCAAAAAGGTACTTTGTTCAAAGAATAAGTGCTTCAGAAGGTATTAGAGAATAAGAAATTGGAAGATCAATCTCAATAGACGCAGAAAAAGCATTTGACAAAGTTCAACATCCATTCATGACCAAGACCCTCGCCAAAGTGGGTATAGAGGGAACATTCCTGAATATAATCAAAGCCATTTATGATAAACCCACAGCAAATATAATCCTCAATGGGGAAAAACTGAAAGCCTTCTCACTCAAATCTGGAACAAGACAGGGATGCCCACTCTCACCACTGCTCTTCAACATCGTTTTGGAAGTCTTAGCCACAGCAATTAGACAAACAAAAGAAATCAAAGGCATCCATATAGGAAGAGAAGAGATCAAACTGTCACTGTATGCAGATGACATGATTCTATACCTAGAAAACCCTAACGACTCAACCCCAAAACTCCTTGAACTGATTCATAAATTCAGCAAAGTGGCAGGATATAAGATTAACATTCAGAAGTCAGTTGCATTTCTGTATACCAGCAATGAAACATTAGAAAAGGAATACAAAAATATGATACCTTTTAAAATTGTACCTCACAAAATCAAATACCTCGGAATACACCTGACCAAAGAGGTAAAGGACCTATATGCCGAGAACTATAAAACCTTAATCAAAGAAATCAAAGAAGATGTAAAGAAATGGAAAGATATTCCATGTTCCTGGATTGGAAAAATTAATATTGTGAAAATGGCCATCCTACCCAAAGCAATCTACAGATACAATGCAATCCCTATCAAATTACCCATGACATTGTTCACAGAACTAGAACAAACAATCCAAACATTTATATGGAACAACAAAAGACCCAGAATTGCCAAAGCAATCCTGAGAAACAAAAACCAAGCAGGAGGCATAACCCTCCCAGACTTCAAGAAATACTACAAAGCCACAGTCATCAAAACAGTGTGGTACTGGTACCAAAACAGACAGACAGACCAAGGGAACAGAATAGAGAATCCGGAAATTAACCCTGACACCTATGGTCAATTAATCTTTGACAAAGGAGGCAAGAACATAAAATGGGAAAAGGAAAGTCTATTCAGCAAGCATTGCTGGGAAACCTGGACAGCTGCATGCAAAACAATGAAACTAGAACACACCCTCACACCATGCACAAAAATAAACTCCAAGTGGCTGAAAGACTTAAATATACGACAGGACACCATCAAACTCCTAGAAGAAAACATAGGCAAAACACTCTCTGACATCAACATCATGAATATTTTCTCAGGTCAGTCTCCCAAAGCAATAGAAACTAGAGCAAAAATAAACCCATGGGACCTCATCAAACTGAAAAGCTTTTGCACAGCA
Source organism: Sus scrofa (assembly GCF_054392235.1). Lineage (NCBI taxonomy): Eukaryota > Metazoa > Chordata > Mammalia > Artiodactyla > Suidae > Sus > Sus scrofa. The sequence goes on along the minus strand of NC_139383.1, from coordinate 181,087,006 downwards.
AAGGAAACCAAAAAGAAAACAAAAAGACAGCTTACAGAATGGGAGAAAATAGTTTCAAATGATGCAACCGACAAGGGCTTAATCTCTAGAATATATAAGCAACTTATACAACTCAACAGCACAAAAGCCAATCAATCAATGGAAAAATGGGCAAAAGACCTGAATAGACATTTCTCCAAAGAAGATACACAGATGGCCAGCAAACACATGAAAAAATGCTCAACATCCCTGATTATAAGAGAAATGCAAATCAAAACTACCATGAGATACCACCTCACACCAGTCAGAATGGCCATCATTAATAAATCCACAAATAACAAGTGCTGGAGGGGCTGTGGAGAAAACGGAACCCTCCTGCACTGCTGGTGGGAATGTCAACTGGTACAGCCACTATGGAGAACAGTTTGGAGATATCTTAGAAATCTATACATAGAACTTCCATATGACCCTGCAATCTCACTCTTGGGCATCTATCCGGACAAAGCTCTACTTAAAAGAGACACATGCACCCGCATGTTCATTGCAGCACTATTCACAATAGCCAGGACGTGGAAACAACCCAAATGTCCATCGACAGAGGATTGGATTCGGAAGAGGTGGTATATATACACAATGGAATACTACTCAGCCATAAAAAAGGATGACATCATGCCATTTGCAGCAACATGGATGGAACTAGAGAATCTCATCCTGAGTGAAATGAGCCAGAAAGACAAAGACAAATACCATATGATATCACTTATAACTGGAATCTGATATCCAGCACAAATGAACATCTCCTCAGAAAAGAAAATCATGGACTTGGAGAAGAGACCTGTGGTTGCCTGATGGGAGGGGGAGGGAGTGGGAGGGATCAGGAGCTTGGGCTTATCAGACACAACCTAGAATAGATTTACAAGGAGATCCTGCTGAATAGCATTGAGAACTATGTCTAGATACTCATGTTGCAACAGAAGAAATGGTGGGGGAAAAACTGTAATTGTAATGTATACATGTAAGGATAACCTGACCCCCTTGCTGTACAGTGGGAAAATAAAATAAAAAAAAATTAAAAAAAAAAAAAAGAAATTGGAAGATCAATTCCCTTTAAAATAATGGACTTTGAGCAGTGAACACCTAATTCTATTTTGGAATAGAGAGTGTATTTGTGTATTTATCAATATGTAATTAGGAACAAAAAGTTTAAACACTAGACACACACACACACACCTGAAACAAGGATAGTATAAGCCCAACTCTATCTCTAAAGCAAAAATTCATTAAAACATTTCCCTAATGAATGGAAGTATTATCTAGGCACTTAAAAAAGACACACTTGGCTATATTCACCTCTGTGCAAGACATATGTGCTGGATGTTTGGAATAATAAGTCATGTAATATAAAATTCCTGCCCTACTAAAATTCAGAAATAACCAAAATGATGATGAATAAAGACATGATATAAACATTTATTTTCACTGAGTAATTTCACCTAATCTCACAGCCGTCTCCACCAGACCTCCAAAGGCACACATAAATCATAGTTCCACTTTTGGTAAGCATTTGGGCTTTCTCCTATATTCCACTCTAGATTCACCACAGCAGTAGCTCTTTAGTCACCAACCTGGGGTTCATTTTAAAGCCTGTGCATGCAAGCCCATGCCCTCCCTCTCAAGAGAATGGAAAGGCAAATGAAACAAGAAACAAGCCCCTGTACATAAAGTCCTAAACCACAGAGATTTCTGACTATTCAGGGGAGTTTATTATTTAACTACTAGGAGGACTTATGGGGAAAAAATGAATATGGTTAGCATCAAAACCAACTTTGGAAACTTTTATCCTTGTTTATGACTAGCTTTTATCCTTTAATATATCTTTCTAACTGACATATAAATTACCAAATTTTCATTATGATCATCTGAGATTAACATGCTTTTTTGTGGTTTGCATGAACATATGTGATGCCACTGCTGCTACTCTAACCATACCACTTTGGGTGAAGGCCCAGGAAGAGCTCACATTCCACCCCCTGGCCTAGCTGCAGTGCCCAAGGGAAAAAATGTCTACCTTTCTCTCTGTACCAATATGCTTGCCCCAAGTGTCTTCCCACACTGATGAAGTCCAGGAAAAATCATAAGTGATTCTCTGGCCCAAAGGTTGAACTGTTAGCTATGACTTGATTCTCTACTGCATCATTTGGCAGGATTCTTTATGTACCATGCTTGAGGACATTCTGCTAATGAAATGCACACTCTTGTAAAATATCTGAAGTAGGAAGCCCAATCACTAATTTTATTAATTGGCCATGCCTACAAAAATTGTGCTGAAGTACATACAAGCTATGACATTCTAAACTCAGCTGATTAGGAAGATATTATCCTTTAAAACAAGAGAAGAAGAAAAAAAAGGAAAAAAATCTCCATAAAGCAACATTTAGAACAGAAAGCACAACTTGCCTAACTAGAAAATAGATGTTACTTCCTTTTTTTTTTTTTTTTTTTTTTTTGAGTAGAAATCCACAGAGATTATTTACGCTTTCAGGAAAAAATTATAAAAGACTTGGAAAGAGCAAAAAATGTTACTGGTGTTTTGACTAGCACAGCCTTCAAGTTATCTGCACTTTGTCTTCGAGCTATTTTATAACTTTCTAAGTCACAGACAATTCATAGGAATGCAAAAAATTATTTTCTATAGACATGCAATTAATTTTGTACAATGGGGCACAACTGATTTCCCTCCCCCATGACAGAAGCCAATTGGGCATCTATTAAGCAAATTCATTTTGGCATACCTCATCATCCATGTATGTGTCTGCTCTTTGAAATTCTTCTGTGAACTGCTGCAAACACCTTCCTGGTTTCTTCATTATTTAATGAGTTCAATAAAATCTATGGCACATACAGAAGTTCCTGGTGTGTCTCAGAAATACAAAAGCTGACTACTATGCAAGAGGATGGAGATTCGATCCCTGGCCTCACACAATGGGTTAAGGATCTGTTGTTGCTGTGAGCTGTGGTATGGGTTACAGACATGGCTTGGATGCAGTGTGGTTGTGGCATAGACCAGCAGCTGTAGCTCCAATTCAAAACCCTTAGCCTGGCATCACGTGTGACCCTTTGCTGCCTATAAATACATCAAAAGTACCAACAGGATAGCTTTCATATTTTCCCAGCAGCATTGTTTGCAAGAAATGTTCCATGCCTGGCTTATGTGGCATCAAACCCAGGGTGTCATGAGAAGACAGAGCCAAGGAGACCAGGTGCCTACAGATCTCTAACATCACATCTCTGTACAAGTCCCATTGACTGAGGTCCAGACATTCCCACTCCTCTGGAGAGAAACTGATGGCCACATCCTCAACTGTCAGAAGTCCCTGAGAAGCTGCTATTTCCTCCGCTTCTTCCTCCATCTCTGGGTCACTTTCTCATCAGTACTAACGTGGATCCTACCCCAGACCCCACAGGCTGGGGAGGCCCAGGCAAATGCTGCGGGGCCGGGGTCAGCTAAACCCCGGGCCCTTCGGCCCAACACCCACTCACCTCCAGCGGCTCATCCCCCAGGCCCAAGGGTGAGATGCCTTAAGGACCAGGGGACTAAGACCTCGAGCCTGAGCCAAGGTCCCGGGATGCACTCAGAAAGTAGATGTCACTTCTAATCATCAAAATACTTTATTGATTTTTTTCAAACTAATAAAGTACAACATGTATCCCGAAAAAGTGATTTGTAACAGCATATTGCTAAACTGTTGTGCTGCTAAGTACTTGTATACCAACTCTGTGTCAAATAACTGTAGCAGTGTAAAAATCAGTTAATGAAGCTTCAAAAAAAATTGACCTGGGAATACTATAGGAAAGCAAAGAAAACAAGCTGTTTTTCATCCATTTAAGCAATTCAGTGACTGCATCTTGATTACCAAGTCAAAGTTAGTATACCATTTACCTAGAATCTGACTAGCCTGATGAAAACATGGAATTTCTTTTCATTGTTGCCATCAATATTTTGTGGGATGGAAAGGGTGACCTTGGTTTAGAAAAATAAAAATTAGAAGACAGGAGCTCCTGCTGTGGCACAACAGGATTAGCAGCATTTTGGGTTCATTCCTTAGCCTGCACAGTGAGTTCAGGATCTGGCATTGCCACAGCTTTGGCTTAGGTCAAGACTGCAGCTCAGATCTGATCCCTGGCCTGGGAGCTCCATATGCCTTGGGGTGGCCGAAAAGGGAAAAAAAAAAAAAAAAAAAATTACAAGACTGAGATACCAATCTGATCTCTTTTAGTAAAAGCCATCGGATTCTATTAATAGTACCCTTAGATACCTCCCTGTCCCACAGCTCTAAGGTGAGAAACCTACTCATCTAACATTTTTCTTTGAAGATTTGTGTGTTTATTTGGTATTTGGTTTTTGACCTGCCTACCTCATTGCTCTAAGGTGAGAAATCATCTACTTATAGCCATTTTTCTTTTTTTTTTTTTTTTTTTTTTTTTTTTTGTCTTTTTGCCATTTCTAGGGCTGCTCCCACAGCATATGGAAGTTCCCAGGCTAGGGGTCGAATCAGAGCCATAGCTGCCAGCCTACGCCAGAGCCACAGCAATGTGGGATCCAAGCTATGTCTGCAACTTACACCACAGCTCACGGCAACACCAGATCTTTAACCCACTAAGCAAGGCCAGGGATTGAACCTACAACCTCATAGTTCCTAGTCGGATTCATTAACCACTGAGCCACGACGGGAACTCCTACTTATAGCCATTTTTAATCTTGAGGTTGATTTATTTACTCGTTTTATAACTTTCCCATCTCATACCTTAACTCTTCATTTCTTTGTTCTGTAAATAAATTCTGCCAGTGTTCTACCAATCCTTTCTTAGGAGCTGATGAAATAAAGATATTATATCAACCAGCAACATGCCTGAGCAGTTTCCTATAAGAAGTCGCTCAGAATAATACGTTTCATAGATTCATAAGATCTCAGAAACAGAAGGAACTTTAAGATTATTTAATCCAACCACTCTATTAATCCTCACCAAGTGTCTAACATTAAAACATCTGTAGTGACGTTAGCTTACCACTTCTCAATCATAGCCCACTCAGCTTTTAGCTGATGCTGATGACCAAGGCAAACTGTGATTCCCAAATCTTCTACCCAGTGATCCTAGTTCTCTACTTTGGAGCACTCCCAAAGGGGTAGTGGTGATGGAAATAAATCTATTCTTCCTCATAATGCCCTTGAATATTTGAAGATAGCAATCTTATCTATATTTAGCTTTCCATTTTGTTAAACGTCATTTCCTCCATTTTTTCTTAGTTGGTGCAATTTCAAGCACCTACATCTAAACACCCTCTTCTTTGCGAACCAAGTAGGATTTAGGATCTGGACTGAGACAGGGGACAGTAACCTACACTGGGTGGCTGTAGGTAGGGGTGTTCTGAGCCAAATCCTACTAAGGATTTGGAGAACTAAGAATCTAAGTCCATGACAACCAATACCAGTAATAATTCTGTCCCTGCAATTCTAGAATTAATAGCATGAATTAAGTTAAAAGCATGAATTATAGCCTAGAATCTATGGCCAGGCAGACACAAGAATAGATTGAAAACACCCAGGAAGAACGGTCTGGAATGCATAAGAGTATAAGCAGTTCATCTGTTTTGTTTTTTGGGGTGGTTTTTTTTTTTTTTTTTTTTTTTTTTGGTTTTCTTAGGGCTGCCTATGGAGGTTCCCAGACTAAGGGTCAAATCAGAGCTATAGCCGCTCGCCTAAGCCACAATCACAGCAACACCAGATGCAAGCAGCATTTGTAACCTATACCACAGCTCACAGCAATGCCACATCCTTAACCCACAGAGCAAGGCCAGGGATCAAACTCACATCCTCATGGATACTGGGCAGTTTTGTTAAACACTGAGCCACAATGGGAACTCCTAGGTGGTTCATCTTTATCAATTAGTTGTTGTGTTGGCCTGTGAAGGGCTGGATTAAAATTTCTACATAAATATAGAGAGGTATTACATCCCAGAGCATTCCTACAAAGCTCTAAAGGGCCCATTCACAATGAATGGCCCAATATCCCAAAGGTGACAAATATATAACAATTTAGACTGAAATGGAATATGAAACATGACAGCACATGAGTGAACAAAATAAGCCATTTAAATGATAATGTTAAGAAGCAGTTCATTTTTGTGACAATATAAAACAAGGTAATGTTTTTAAACAAAATAAAAGCTTCAAAGACAAGCTAGAGTGTACCCCATAAAGAGAATCAGCTCTACTTCAGACTGTGCCATGTCCACTTTATTTGTAAGAGCCCCAAACTGAAAACAACCTATATAGCCATAAACAGGAATGAATAAGCAGATTGTGGTTTAACTATACAATGTAATACTCTTCAGAAAAAAGAAAAAGAAATAAATTAATGTGGTTGAATCCCAAAAATATTATGTTTCGCAAAAGAAGATTTAAGAGTGCATACTGTATGATTTCAGTTTTAGGAAATTCTAGAAAAAGCTCATCTAAACTATAGGGTCAGAAAGTAGAACACTAGTTACGTTGATCCAGGAATGGAGAGGTAAGTTAATATTTTAGAGTGATGAAAATATTCGGTATATTGATTTTAATGGCTGTGACATTGAGTGGAGCTATTTGTCAAAACTCAGTGAACATCTACACCTTAAAAGGTGCATTTTATCAAATATAAATTATACCTCATTAAAGTTGATTTTTATAATTTACTCAAAAATATTAGAATTAGCTCTTAAACCCTTTCTCCACATTCAAAAGGTCAAGAGTGAAGGTAATTTCAAAAAACATTTTTTTGATAGAGCTATTTGGATCCTGTGGACACCAATCTGTCTAAAAATTGAGGGAAGGTTTGTCTTTCTTTGCCTCAAAAATCTAGTGGAAAAAGCTTCAACAGGACTACTCAAAAAGCCTAATAACTGCTGTTTCCGAGTGGGAGAAAGACTGAAATAATGTGTGACTCACACTCGAGAAACCTAAAGCCAGGAAGAAGCATTGATGACAGAGCAAAAGTGAGATAGCAATTTGGTGATTTATCCTGCCCTCCTAGAATGCATCAGACCAAAAGATTCCAGACATTTTTCTGGGAGCTGTGTGCAAGAGAACACTAGAGTGGGATCACTTTAGGTCTTGTCTAAAAGACTGGGCTAGAAAGATAACGACTCTTCAGCAAGAATTAGCTACATGTGAAGGGTTGACTTCTCAGGAGCTGAAGAAGCTATGCAAGACAAGGTACAAAAAAGGTGCACCTTCCCTTGTCAAGGTAGCTCTAGCTAAGAGGTCTCCAGAAAAGGGAGACTCTCTATAAGAAGCCACAGATAACTCACATCAGAAAGAGTCATACTTAAGCATCCACAGAACTCTAGGGAACATTGAGGGCACTTTTTGCAGTACCAGTAAAAGAAAACCTTCCCTACCCTTTTTACAATTTCATTGCATCCTCCACGTCTCTTAAATCCAAGAGGAGTCTGAAGACATGGTTATCAAGCATAGAGAGAAAAGTAAACACACAAGCCCTGGAATGAAAGCAGCAGCTGTCAATATACTTCCTTTCTAACTAACATGCATTACCCCGTGGAAAGTTCAAGCTCAGGGACAGACTTATTCTCTTTAAATCAAGATGAAATTTTGACAAGCCTGTGGGATTAGGCTATTTAATTTCTGGACTAATATAGTTTGTACTACAAAAATTTCTGACTTTTTGGAGCGTTGCAAGAAATATTTCCACTCAATGAATTTTAAAAGGAGTAAGAAAAACCAAAGTAAAATTGCTTCTATGGGCTAAATATTTGTGTCTCTTGCTCCCCTGCAATTCACATGTTGAAAACTAAGACTCAATGCTATGGCATTAGGAGGTGGGGCCTTTGAGATGTGATTCTCGGTCACGAGGGTAGAACCCTTATGAATGAGATTAGTGCCCTTATAAAAGAAGCCCAGGAAAGATACTTTGCCCCTTCTATCATGTAAGGATACGGTGAAAAGACATCCATCTATGAAACAAGAAGCCGTTTGTTTCTCACCAGACACTAAATTTGCCAACACCTTGCTCTTCCCACCCTTCAGAACTCCGAGAATTAAATTTGTTGTTTATAAGCCACCCAGGGTATTCTGGTACCCTAGACAGCTTAAGATAATTGTTTTCTCATTCTATCCCATGATTTGTAGTTGTCTAAAATAACAGTTAATGGGTGGGTGAATGGGGCTGTGCTAGGTATAACCACCATACAACAGAATTCCAGGAGGGGGTATGGACAGAACACAGGACATGAAAGCCATCTCTGGAGGTGGGCAGCACAGCAGCTTTATAGAAGGTTTGCAGGTATGATTTCTTTATCTGGAAAGGATTAAAGAGCACAGAGCCTTGACCTTATTTAGCCATTCACAAAGTCAAGACTAAGCACTGGGTCTCCCCCACCCCCTATTTGTTGGTCATTTTTTTTTCCAGGCCACACCCACGGCACATGGAGGTTCCCAGGCTAGGGGTCGAATCAGAGCTACAGCACCAGCCTATGCCACAGCACTGCCAGATCGGAGCCACACCTGTGACCTACACCTCAGCTCATGGTAACAACAGATCCTTAACCCACTGAACGAGGCCAGGGATCTCACTCATGTCCTCATGGATACTAGTCAGGATCACTACAGCTGAGCCACAATGGGAACTCCTGGGTCTCCCTCTTCTTAGATGAACATTCTGTCAAATTAGTTTAACCTGGTCGTTTCTACTTCCTAAAAGGCAGAAGACTTTTGTCTTCTGTACATAATATTCAGGAATTGTTGAATAAAGCAATGAGTGAATCAACTAAATCAATCAAATGGTACCCAAAGCTAATGCCACTGTTCAGCTGAGATTTTCTAGCTCCTGTGATTTTTTTTATTCAACCTTATTGTTTTACTGATAAATCTTACTATCTGATGAGATAAAACAGAATCATATTTGTCCATCCATTAAGGAATGTTTTGACAGATGTCATCTTTTATTTGTAAAATAAAAAAAAAAAATCTGCCCTCTTTTGCCAATCAAAAACAAAGAAGCAGAAATGACCAGCAATGTAGATACATTCATTTAACCATCATTTATTGGACTCCATTTGCCCAACACAGTGGCTTAAGCTTAAAGTGAAAGGCTTGACTTAAATTACTGAAAAAGCTTGGAGTAGAATAGTTTTTAGTCCTAGTTTATTAAAATCACTACGACCGCATTGTTGTTCTTCTCTTGCCAAGCTCTGTTTCATCTGATTAGGTCCATTCTCAGATAGCCTCTTTTCTGGTGGCCGTAAGTAGCTACAGAAATTCTCCATGATATATCCTTTCGGGTGACATGCTAGCAGGAAAGATAGAGCCTGATTCCCTGATACTTTTTCATTTTTTAAAGTTTTATTGAAGCATAGTCGATTTACAATGTTGTGATAATCTGATACATTTTTTATAGTCCCAGGATTTAGAGCCAATGGATAAAGGGTTAACAAAACCTTTTCCCCTGCTAAATGAGAATCTGACTTTGGGTCAACTGTCTAGCTCTCATTTCCTAGACATCTGATAAGAGACAAGAGTCAACTACATTGTTAAACAACATTTCTTATAATAAAAAAATTGCTTAATAAATTGCACCAGGACTTGGAGGAATTATAAATCAACTAGATAGCTCATGGGGCTGCCATGCATTGGGCTCCTCTGAGTTCAGTGATGCTTATAGCTAACATTTCCCTTGCCAAGACCATGGAAGCTGGGCTTATGGATTTGCTACAAAAGATATCGACTCTTTTAGGGCATGTCTTCCTCACCTGTGCAAAACTGATCTTGTTTCCTTACACCAGAGCTATCTTACTGTGCTGGACTGCTGCCAGGTCTCCTGCAGAGAAATTATGTCAATGCCACAGGCAAGCTGTTTCCTGTCCTTTAATGGTCTGATTAGACTAGTATCAGGGTGACTAGAGAAGCAAGTTTAAATGTCTAGGGAAGCTGTGAGGATCCCTTGGTAGGTCTTGTAGTGTCCATCTCTGAAGCAATAACTGTAATGAGGAGAATAGAAATGATTGGAATAAACTGAGGTTACATGTTTTGCCCCAGGAATGTAATTTGAGCTGCTTTCCTGAAAGTACAGGGGCTGAGAGTGGAGAAAGAGTGGCTCCATTAAAGCTCAGGGTTCCTTACCAAAAGAATTTAGCCCCGCAACCACGCAACCAAAATAGTAAACTTTTACTATACAGTTGACCCTTTCCCAGACACCACAAATTACATAGGATTCATTCAAATTCATACCTCAACCAAATGACTAATAATGACATATCAGGAACCTATGAGAGTTTGCCTGCAAATTATCAAAAAAGCTACATATACCAAAATTGCAAATGCGAAAAACCTCGCTTGGTAGTTATCGCTTTAGAAATGATAATCTACAACTAAACTGTGATCTACTAATTAAGGGCTCCCTTCAAAGGATTTCACAATTGTCTTAAAATTTTATTGCCCTCCTTCCAAACTGTTCAATGTGAAAAAATGAAATTAATTTAAATCTAAGGGGAAATTAAACACAATTAAAAGCACAGTCTTTAAATGAATATACAGGTTTGAAGCCTAGCGCCTCCAACTAGTTGTTGATTTTCTGCAACATTAAGTTAAATCTCTGTTTCTCAGTTTGTTCATATGGAAAAGGAGGGCGATACCTATCCCCACTGGGTTATTTTGAAAAGTAATTGATTAAAAATACATGTAAAACAATGGTGCCTGGCCCAAAAGAAGCAGCAGCAAGTATTACCTAGTAATATTGTTATAGAGTCAAAGTCCCCTTCAAGGAGATTACACCCAAAGCCTCTGGCCGTGTCTCATTGTAATGACAGGTCATGCTAGAGAAGGAATGTGGCCCTTTCCTCAACTGGCCACTATATAACCTGTTCCCCATGCAAATAAGGTATCCTGCCCAAAACCAATCAGAAGATCAAACTGGGTCTCACTCACGTCCGCATTGTGAGGCATAAAGACTATTGTAGAGTGATTGGGCTCCTCTTTTTAACCTGCACACTCTTGAGTCCTCTCTGAAAATGTACTTTCGATGTAATAAATTTGTAAAACGTCCTCTGTTCTAATGCTTTGCTATAGAGAGACAGGGACCGAGCTAAGTGGGCCTATATCAATATCATCATTATCCCAAGAATTTAATAATCTAATGTATACAATCTGCATCTCAGTATGACATTTTTTAATACCTGTAGTTACTTTCAAAGTAGTAAAATTTGTGACTTTGGGGAAAATAAACATCAGGTAAGAGTAAGCTTTATTTAATCAAATTTGAAAAGATGGTTAAGTTGTAGCACAAAACATACAGAAACTAGATTCTGAAGAAAGTCAGTTACTTGTGCAAATATGTTTACATTCTAATATTTAGGGGTTGGATGGGGGCCTCAGGGATCCAACTTTGGTATCTGGCAAAACCGGGTCTGCAGTGATGGCTCAGATCCAAATAAAAAACCTAGGCTCCCCAGGCTAAGTTCCATGTCATTTTAGGAAACAACACTGCAGGGCTCATCATGTGCTGGGCAATGTCCTTGAAAAATTCACAGCCTAGTGGGTGAGAAAGACCTGTGAATAAGTAAAAGCAATGCAATGTGCTAAGTGCTGTGTGGGGGCAGGCACTGGGTGTTCTCTTCCTACAGAGGAGGGAGTTAAAACCCAAGATGCCTTTTAGTCAGATTAAATTCACTCCATTCCACTTCGGTACCTCCTCTTTGGCTGTCTGTAAGAACACATAATGGTAAAATACCAGCCATTCCCTCTTCTCAGACAGGCCCATGTGAGCAGTGAGTTAATGTACATTAAATCATTGAGCTCTTCTGAAATAAGTTACTGTAGAAAAAACCCAAGAGACTGTCACTGAGATGATCACGGCTTCCTGCAATCTACTTTTATCTTTATCAAAGGAAACTGTGTGAGCAAAAACATGGCTTTGCTATTATTTCAGAAGCATAAAAAAAGGTGAATACCACCCAAATACATAAGAGCCCACAAGATGAGAACCTATAATATATTCTGATAAAAGACGCTCTTTTTTTTCCTAATGCCAACATTAAGACAAAAAGAACTGCCTCTGAAGAATTCTGTAAGGTCTTCGTGTTTCTAAAAGGGGAAGAAAATAGGGATTGGAATACAAAAGAATTCTAGAACTGGAAGTGAATTTAAAGATTATCAAATCCACACATCTGTTCTCCAAGTCCATGAGTGTCTTTTCTGTGGAAAGGTTCATTTGTGCCCTATGTTAGATTCCAGATATAGGTGATACACGGTATTTGTCTTTCTGATTTACTTCACTTAGTACAAAGTCTCTAGTTCCATCCATGTTGCTGCAAATGGCCTTATTTCAGGAGAGGGAGTGGATGGGCTGGGAGTTTGGAGCTAATAGATACAAACTATTGCATCTGGAGTGGATAAGCAATGAGATCCCACTGTATAGCACAGAAAAAATATATCTAGTCACTTGGGATGGAACATGATGGAGGATAATGGGAGAAAATATATATAAAGTATGACAGGGTCATTTTGCTGTATAGTAGAAATTGAAAGAATACTGTAAATCAACTACAATGGATAAAATAAAAATCTTTAAAAAAATAAACATATAGGATTATCAAATTCACCTTCTTTACTTCAAGAATACCCGCAGAGATTAAGCAGCTCACCTAAATTAACTGAGCAGCCAGGAATAGCTAACTTTTTTCTTTTTGTCTTTTTATGGCCACACTGGCGGCCTATGGAAGTTCTTAGGCTATGGGTCAAATCAGAGCTGCATCTGCTGGCCTATGCTACAGCAATGCAGGGTCCAAGCCACACCTGTGACCTACACCACAGCTCACGGCAATGCTGGATCCTTAACCCACTGAGCAAGGCCAGGGATCAAACCCGTGTCCTCATAGATACTAGTCAGGTTTGTTACCACTGAGCCACAATGCAAACTCAGCAATCAAGTCTTAAACCTTCCTCAACTCTGGGAAGCAGCACCCTTAATTATTTTAAGATTACTCATTGACTTGAGAGTATTATAGTTTCTAAGGTTCAGATTCATAGCAAGACAAATTGGTTTTTGATTTCAAGACTATGAATCTACCATTTTTAACATTGCTCTGCAGGAGAAAAAAAAAACTTTCTAAATTTTAAGAAAACTTACTAATAAATAAAACCTCCCTAACACAACCAAAATTTCAGGTCTATTCCTGTGCATCAATCATACAGGTTTTCTTATGTTCATTCTGGCTGGTGCCTTTCTTTTATTGTTCCAGTTTGACACACTGTCTGTTTTATTACCTTTTGACTTCCTGCCCAATAATTATCCTGAATGTAAATATCAGGAGTCCACTACATAGCATCTATTTGATTTTGAATAAGAAATTTGATGTTGAATACATTTGATGTTGAGTACAAACTGCCCTGAGGAAGAGAAGACAGAGTATAAAGATCAAAATGCTTATACCTTGTCGATTTCAGTTCTCCCTCCTAAAATCCACCATACTCTATACTTCTATCAATTGACTTAAAACTTCACTCTTCTCTTTGAAACAAAAGTTTAGTTTCCTAAACTATATGGTGTTTCACCCCCACAAAAAGAACGCTGAAGGATTTAACTGTTAGAGAGGCAAAGCTTGAAATGCATCATAAACTAAAACCATCATGTGAGTATTCACTGTCATATTTTCTTCACCCACCTTAATGGCAAAAGCTCTTGAAACTTAAAATGTGTTTAGCTGTCTAATGGAAAATAACAAAATGAAAAACAGTAAAATTTTCAAGTCACCTTGCAAAGTTACTTCCCTGAACTTAAGACAGAAATTCCATAAAAATAACCACAATATAGATCAGGTATGTTATTTGGGACTGTATTTTCATCTACCTTCAAGAAAGGATTAATTGTTTTCACTTTAGTAAATTTAAAATACTTTTGGTTCATTTCCCAGCTAGATGTACAACAGAAAAGGGCTTCATATTTATTGCTGGCATTATAATAAGAATTTTATTATGTCCATTATCTGAGGCCTAGTCCAGTTTTCATTGCTGTGGTGCTTACTGTCTCTCCATAATATTTTACAGGTAAGAAGTCAAACCAGGAGGATGGACTGAAGCTGCTGATATTAGAAATCAGCATGCTTGATGCTTTTGTCAACAAGGTCAATTTCCTCCATATTTGTTTGGATGCTTGCCATCAGATACAGAAAGGAAGTGGTAGATAATCCAGAGCTGTCAAGTGTCAAAATAAGTATGACAGAGGCAATCGGGGCAAGGGCCTTGAGGCTTCTAGTGAGAAGGAACTCAGGGCTTCGGCTGAGAAGGAAATGGGTGAAACCAGGAAGGAAAGATGGACTCAGAAAATAAGAGGCACTTGAAGGGAGAGAAAGCCTGATACAATTCCAGAATGTTTGGTCTCAGTGAGGAACAAAGAGGTGGGAAGATATGGGTCAGGGCTGGATGTTAAAGAGATTTAGTATTCTATGGCAAGAAAACTTTCAGGTGAGACCAAGTCAAGTGGAAAGTTGTGAGGAGAGGGAGGTGAAATGAAGTGGAGGTGAAGGTCACTGATGTCGACGGGTCATGGAACTGTGAAACCATGCATTGTGACTTGTTGGGAGACAGTTCTCTGTGGGTCTCTCACATTTATGCACATACTGCAAGCTATGGACTCTTCCTTACTCTGGACAATCTTGGAGGATTTTTATATCATGGATAGCCTCGGAAGACAGAGAGTGTTTTCCCCTGAAGCGGAGGCAAGCATGCAATGTTCCCATTATAAAAGATTCAGGCATCTTAAATTCAGGATTCTTTCCTAAAAATGCAAGCTACTGCATGTTCAGGTATCATCTAGTTCTCTTCACTATGGGAATTAGAAGCGCTGATATTCTGGCTACTGCCATTCCTGTGAGTAATAAACAGTCCTTTATCTCTGACTCAGTGGCTTCATGCCTTCCACTAGCAGTCATGAACCTGTGCCCTGTTAACTTTTTAGCTTGCAAGTAGGGTAAAAATCTCAAACCTTTTATATTCTTGATAGTTTTGACAGTAAGGATGGAATGCTAACAAACACATGGGTTTTTGGAAGAGGAGGATAAAGGCGTTTCACAAAATATGAGAGAAGTTTATGGGAATTGGTAGTAAATATGTTAATCAAATTGTGTGGCCTAGGGGAAATAAATAGTCCTTCAACGCACTGCTTGTTAAGGGAGAAAAATAAATGGAGAAGTGGGTTCAAATACAGCTGCCTAAAAAGTGCCCAGATGTTGCTGACTCCCATTTGAGCAGGATGACTTCCTCACGAATTGCCCTGAATTCTGCCTTATTTTAAACAACTAGTATCAAGATTGATCCTAGATCCTTAGGGAACCTGAACCTTTTAGAATAGGCAGTGAGCACACTGCATTACATCCTTGAAAAGATATTCTGGAACAAAGAAGCCTGCCGAAATACCAAACACACATGGAGAGTTGTCTTACACACATTTCTGCACCACATTGGCTTCTGATGAACTGTCCCATTAGTATACTTCTCTGTCAGTCACTACTTAGTGGCTGGGACAAAATCCATTCAATGTGTGTAACACAGCATTTAATTAAAACTGCTCTCAACACAACTTCAAGCAGTATTGATTTTGATCATGCCCCGGTCAGGGTCCCAGACCCATTCAGCTGAACAATTCTGATAAACCACAAGAGTTTATATTAGTTATCCAGGTAGCTTTCTCTTTCCTTAAGTCTGTGTATTGACATTTCTGCTTGTCCCAAAGCATTAATCTATGTACAGCAGGATGTACTAGGGACTACACAGACTCTGCATTGGCCACAAGGAAGAAGTCAAGGGTAATTTTATCATCCAGCACAACTCAAGCCAGCAAGTTCAAGCTGGCCTGACTTCCTTCCAGGGCTGAAGTGGTGTCATGAATCACTTCAGCTAATGCTGGAGCAGATTTCATATTGGCTTTTCTAACTGGATAACTCAAGTTGCAGAGGAAACTGCCCACAGGGTGGACATAAATCATAAGTCATTTAATCCTCCACAAAGCTCCCTAGGGAAACCAAGGTCTCTTGAGGAGAGACACTGTTGTCTATACATGATACGCAGATGCCTCCTTAAATTCTTGCCCATCATTTATTAGCATCCCTGATAAAAAGGTCACTGTGTTTGGGGAAGAGAACCATCACTATAGATTTATTTTGATTGTCCCAGAACATCATATAATATAATCAAACCATATGTACTCTTATTAAAACTTCTCTCAGCGTGAAATATTTGAGATTTTTCCACGTTTTCACAGACAACAGTAGCTTATTCCTTCTTATTGCTAAAGAGTATTCTGACTACAGTTTGTTTAGTCTCTATTCATAAAGAACTATGCTTTTTTCCAGTTTGAGGCCATTATAAAAATTTTCATAGCAGCTTTATTCGTAAAGTCTTTCTGTGGACAAAGTTTTTATTTAGCTTGGGAAAATACCTAGGATTAGGATTGCCAGGTCATAGGGTAGGTGTATGTTTAGATTTAAGAGAAATTGTCAGGCCTTCTTCTAAAGCAGTTGCACCATTTCCACTCCCATAAGCAATGTGTGAGAGTTCTGGTTACTCCACATTCTTGCCATCATTTAGTATTGTCAGTCATTTTAGTTTGGGGTGAATCTGGTAATTGTACTGAGGTATCTCATTAGTATTTTTGCTTATTTATTTTAGTTTCTTTCAACCATCACTCAAATGTTACGAGAGAATAGAAAGCCAGTGAAAAGCACTAACATACATAAACCCTTTCCTAAAACACCATAATCCCACATGATATTCAGAGAAGCAGAGTGATGGACAGGGAAGATCTGGAGTCTGGGCAGAACTATATTCACATCCCAGCTTTGTGACTTGGTAACTTGAGGATTTTAATATATTAAAAGACCCTCTGGGAGTTCCCATCATGGCTCCACAGAAGTGAATCTGATTAGTATCCATGAGGATGCAGGTTCAAACCCTGTCCTTGCTCAGTGAGTTAAGGATCTGGCACTGCCATGAGCTGTAGTGTATGTTGCAGATGCGACTTGGATCCTGCATTGCTGTGGCTGTGGTGTAGGGTGGCAGCTGCAGCTCCGATTCGACCCCTAGCCTGGGAACCTCCACATGCCATGGGTGAGGCCCTAAAAAGATTAAAAAAAAAAAAAAAAGACCCTCTGATTCTTGGTTTCCTAATAAAATTATGGGAAAAAAATCATCTAAAATCTATGCAAAGCATTAAGTATAAAATTATAGTTGAGGTATATTATTCTGACATGAGACCAGCTGAGCTCATTGGCTATGACCTCGTAAATTTTATTTAACTTTTCAAAGTACATGTCTCTTCATTTACAAAGTGGGAAAAAAGCTCATTCATAGAGGATGCTTGGTGTGGTCCCAGGAATGTGTGATAGTAGCCAACATTTCTCAAAAATTTACTATGTGCTATGTTTAGAAATTTACAGGGATCACTTCATTCAAACCTCATGGCAAGTTCCACAAGCTTTTGTGGTAGTTAGATTATTATCTCCATTTTGCAAGGGCTTGGAAAGATCTTGTCACTTGCCTCAGCTTTCACAGCAAGTAGCCATACTCCAAGTCCTGTGAATACACTGCTTCCACCAAAAAAGCAAAGAAATACAAGCTAAACTTTGTTATATTTGTTATAGTGCTTATCTCCCTTGATAAGCCAATCTTTTTTCCTTCCTAATACATTTTAGGAAACAATAAGAGTGTTGACTTTTAAATTCAAAGAGTGGCTCCTTAGAAGAAAATCAGATCAAATCAAATATTTTATATACTGACTATACAGGTGAAATTTTATCTTTTCTGGCAACAAGATAAAAGCTTGTAAATTATCTTCTATTCCCTGTGATCTTTAGTACCTATTTTTAAGATGCTGGACTCAAATTATCATCAATCCTGTGTTAGACAAATTTCTAATGGTACCTTTGCCCTAATAGGCCAGCCAACAAACACAAAGCAACAATCTGTCAACAGGATTAGTTGGTGAGCCAAAGTGTTTAGAGTTTTCCATAGCTTGGTTGGTGGACCCCGATACAGCCTGAGAGGTCCCTACATAATTCCATGGACCTGTAAACAGGACCATTAAGAGATGAAGGGGACTGTGGCTACTTCTTCCTTAGCCGAGTACCTTAGCCTTCCCTTTAGAAATACAGACCATCAGCTACTATCTCATGTTCGTTATTACTGGACAAGAATATCATTTTTAGCACAAACTACCATCTATCAGCTCATCTGAGGATTTCCAATTACAGCTCATTAAATTAATCACCAAACAGCACTTATGGGAGAGTGAAACAAGGGGCAAAAAGCATCATTTGCCACAGCACAAAGTCACCTAATCCCTCAAGAAAAAACTGTCAGTTCGTTGCCTGTTCCGTAATCCATCAGAAAAGTCTGCAAACCATTTAAACTCAGTCATGCACAAGTGATTACTGAAATAGCCATACACAAAATAGGCTTTCATATTAAAAGGCTATTGAGAAGTAATGTCTCAGTTATCTTTCTGCTTTTTGAAAAGGAAAAATGGTGAGATGAAATATCAATCAACAGCTTGAGCCGAATGAAAGAACTTGAAACAAACATTTATAAATAAATGAATTGAACTAGCTAAAGATGAAAAAGTATCTTATTTAAAGTTCCAAGGTCTTTACATATGAGAGCTTGATAATGCTGTGGCCAATGATATGAAAGGATTCACAGACTATATGTTATCATAGAAATGAAGATGTCACTCCAAGGTTAACCCCATTTGAATTTATTGATGATAGTCTTTAATGTACAAGGCTAAAGTGCTTGAATTATTTAATTGAGTTAGGACCTTACAAGTAAAACACATATAATGAAATATTGAATAAGGAAAGCTATAATGAAATGAGAAAAGGAGAGCAGCTAGCAACAAACTTGCCTTGTCTTTTGCAGAAAAAAAAAATCCACTATTCAAAGAACATTAGAAACATCTTTCACTGAACTGTAGTAACAGTTTAGAAAACACTCACTCCTCCATGACTGAAGCTTCAGATCAAAGCATATACCAAGAGCCATTTGGGAAATATTTTTCCATCTTAGCATCCTTGGGAGGTATCACAGGTGGTATCCGCAAGGATGCCTTGCCTTCAAAGGTTCAATAGATTCACTCTTTCAGGTTATCAGATAAGACCTGCTATGTTTCATTTAAAATGATTCTTCTGTTTCCCATCAAGCTCTTAACACACTTCTCTCAGGAGCCTCCATCAGAACTCTAAGACAGAGCTGCCATAGTTTAGATGGTCCAAATTATATCAAAGAAAAAAAAAAGTAATACTTGCTAATGCCAAAACAGAGTGCCAATGCCTGGGGTTAGGTGTGAAAGTCCTTTTTCATTTTGGAAGTGTGTTCTATAACACAAATGTGTGCCTACGTCTATGCTGAGTACATATGCCAGTTATTTATCAATAAGACATTTTCTGAAGAGTTTGACTCTAAGCAATCTCATATTGCTCAGAAACATCTCTAAATACTACCCCTAGTTTATATCAGGAACAGATGTCATATAGGATCTCTGTCTTTTGTTTTAATGTGAAGATCCGATACGAATTTCAGTTATTGCAGGAAATGTAGAATATTTCTCACTAGCCTAGTTCAGGCTTCAAAAGATGCCACTTCGTTCTGAACTCAGACTTGGGTTTGGAGTCTGCTAGCTGCATCACTTTTGACAAGTAACCTATTTTATTCCTCAGTTTCCTCATCTGTAAAATGAAGGTAAGTAACGACCAAATTCTTTGGTTAACTATGCAGATTAAATGTGATAGCATAAAGCAGTTAGAACAGTGGCTGACACATAGAACGCACTCACAAATTTTAAACTACCATTATTATCATAATCATCATTAGTTATTAATTGGGAAGGGTAAAGAGATCTTCTTCATAAAAACGAAATCTGTCAGCTAAAGCGAAGGTTCTTAAAGAGACATGAGATTTATGCCAAAAGATTCTTGGGGTCATTCCTTGTCCTTCAAGACAGACAAAAATCTTGAAAATTGTATGCTTTTTATTCAAATGTTTATCAAACTGTAATGTTCAATAGAATCACCCTGGTATTCTGTTAAAAAGCAGGTTCTGATTGAGTAGTTCTGGGTGACGCCTGAGATTCTGTAGTTCGAATAAACTCCCTGGTGATGCCAGCACTGCCAGACCACACTTGGAATAGCCTACGAGGCAAATTCTCTCCTCTCTTCTTCGCACATCATTACATGTCTAATGAGAAGACCTGGATTCTAGTCTAATCCCCATCTCTAGGCTGGCAGCTCTTCGATTTACAGCTGAGTAAACCAAGACTTCTATTATTCTCTTGTACATCCTTTCTAAATGCCATGTTTGGATGAAGAACTACTCAAATTTTTTCTTCACCCCTGCCCCATTAAAAATGTGCCCTGAGGGAGTTCCTGCTATGGGGCAGTGGGTTAAGAATCCTTTGCAGTGTCTCAGGTCACTGGGGAGCATGGCTCAATCCCCAGCCCACAGCAGTGGGTTCAAGGATCCAGCATTGTCAAAGCTGTGGCTTGGATCCAATCCCTGGCCTACAAACTTCTATATGCCACAGGTATAGTCATTAAAAAAAAAAAAAAAAGTGCCCTGAGGTTCCAAGTTTAATCACTAGACTATATGCTTCCTCCTAAAGGAAATATTTTCCAAAACAACTGATGGAACAGAAAGTAGCCAACACTCAGAGCAACAAACTTAGTTTTTGGTTTCCAGTTAACCGGCACAGTTATTACCCAATCTCTTTACCTACGCTCTAAACTTGGCTATAAATAATGAACCCGCCAGCTTTTTCTTGAACTATTTTACCAAAGAATAAAAGAACAGTTCTTTTCCAAGTAAAAACATAGAACTCACAACAGTGTATATAGTGATGTAAACTATTAATGACCAGTCTAACATACAAACAAAAGTAGGTAGGTAATTTACTGAGAAACTGTATAGCTTAGTGGTTAAGAGTATGAACTCTGAAGTAAGGCTACCTAGGTTCAATTTTTTTTTTTTGGGGGGGGTGTCTTTTTTTAGGGCTGCACCCACAGCATATGGAAGTTCCCAGGCTAGGGGTCAAACTAAAGCTGTAGTTGCTGGCCTACCCCACAGCCACAGCAATATCAGATCCAAGCCTTATCTGCAACCTACACCACAGCTCACAGCAATGCCAGATGCTTAAGCCACTGAGCAAGGCCAGGGATCGAACCTGCATCCTCATGAATACTAGTCAGGTTCATTACCCCTGAGCCATGACGGGAACTCCTGGATTCACATGTTGGCTATACTACTGTCTTAGTCCATTCAGGCAGCTATTACAAAAATACCAGAAACTATGTAACTTATAAATAATAGAAATTTCTCATAGCTCTGGAGGCTAGATGTCCAAGATCAGGGTGCCAGAATGGTCAGGTGAGGGCCCTCTTCTTGGTTGTGGACTTCCTGTACCCTCACATGGGAGAGGGGAATAGGGAGCTCTATGGCATCTTGTTCATAAGAGTAATAATCCCACTCATGACAGCTCCACCCTTATTACCTGGTCACCTCCAAAAGTCCATATCTACTAACATCACCTTAGGGGATAGGATTTCAACATCTGAATTTGGGGGAAAACTAACATTTAGACCATACGTAGCAACTACCCATCATAAATATGACACTGACCAAGCAACCTCACCTCTCTGGGCCTCAGTTTCTGCATTTGTAAACCAGGGATAGTAATAATACTTGTTAGAATTGTTAAAAGGGTTAAATCAGTTAATATATATAAAGCACGCAGTATACTACCTGATTAATAGTTAAGGGATAAATGTGTTAAGTAACTATTTTAATTGTAATGGTGTTTTAGAAGATAGCACATACTTAGTAAAGTTTTCAATAGAACATAAACCCACGCCAATTAACATTATCTTACTTGGAGTTCCATTGTTGCTCATGGGAAATGAACCCAACTAACATCCATGAAGATGTGAGTTTGATCCCTGGCCTTGCTCAGTGGGTTAAGGATCCAGCATTGCTGTAAGCTGTGGGTAGCTCTGTCCCTGCATTGCTATGGCTGTGGCATAGGCTGAGAGCTGCAGCTCTGATTCAACCATAGGAATTTCATATGCTGCTAGTGCAGTCCTAAAAAGCAAAAATAATAAATAAATTACCTTACTCATGACAAATCCTATAGTTTTCCATCTAAAGACTTTTTTTTTTTTTGCTTTCTCCAATATCTTAGGAGCTTACTATCCTGTACTTTCCCTAATCTTTCAGTTTTCCAAGTTAAAATGCTTTTAATTTTAAAACTCCAGTTCACACAGTCTCAATATGAAGTACTTTGTTAAACAGAAGGCAGAGAATTTACTTACTGTTCCAGGTTCTTAATAGCAGTGAATACAATCATGGGCTTTAATGTGTTTTGTGAACAAGCATTTAAGAGCTCAACAAAGTAGAATCAATCATTTTATAGGAGTTCCCGTCATGGCTCAGTGGTTAACGAATCTGACTAGGAACCATGAGGTTGCGGGTTCAATCCCTGGCCTTGCTCAATGGGTTAAGGACCTGGTGTTGCTGTGAGCTGTGGTATAGGTCACAGACACGGCTCGGATCTGGCGTGGCTGTGTCTGTGGCATAGGCCAGTGGGCTATAGCTCCGATTAGATCCCTAGCCTGGGAACCTCCAAATGCCATGGGTGCAGCCCTAGAAAAGACAAAAAAAAAAAAAAAAAAAAGAATCATTTTATAAACGTATAGTAAGTTCTTCCAAAGTTCAGATATACCAGCAAAGTCTCACCAAGTTGGAGCGCCACAGAAAGAAAGTTATTTAAGTGTGATTATTTTTCTTTTCCCAGGGTCCATGAAAATTATTGTCCTTTAATATGTTATTGTCACTAAAACCTCCCCTTTTAGGTGGAAACTTTGGGGAGTTCTAGAGAACACAGGAAAGACAGAACCATTCTGACCCATCTACATTTAGGAGACTGTACAAATATGCATTCTGTACATTCCTATGCAAAGTTACGGAGGACTCCAAACATGAATAAAAAGGTGTACGCACAGGCTACATTATAGTGGAGGTAGTTTTCCTATTAACAAGTTTCACAATCCTCTTCATGTTTTAGTCCTCTAATTCCTTCACCCTAAAACTCATACTGTGCCAACTATTCAAGACATTATCAAGAGTATTCCAAGAAACCATCTTTCCCTTTTCCCATGCCATTCCAGCTTGGAAGACACCCAGTTTGCCTTCTTATAAGTTTTCACTATCTTGTTGCATCTATGTTTGAACAAAGAGTTGAGTCCAAATAGGCAAGAGCTTTACTTGACATCTTGGAACCAACAATACTGATTACTGATCAACTGTCACCAAAAGACAAAATATCAGAATTTGGGAAAGATAAAGACTAAATATTCTAAGACAGAGAAAGCACAGTTTCTCTCTCAGTAGCCTTATTTAATAGTTAGGCAAATTAAGGATGAAAAAGTTAGATAATAGTCTAATCTATGAAAATAAAAAGGAAGAAATTCTAATCCAGGCATATTTGACTTCAGAGACCCTGGAATTTTAAGAAATTAGCTCTGATATAAACCCTACTAAGCAATTACCCCTGTTTTTGTTCAATTGTTGTAAGTTCACACTTTTGCTTATGTGCAATTAATTTCCTTTACATTGAAACCTACCAAATTACTCCAAGAAATTAGGGCTTGTTTTGTTTCTTTGTGTGTTTTGCTCAAGGATAAATGAATCCCAAGTGCCTAGAGCACTGTTTGGCTCTAATAAATATTCAGTAAAGGTGAAAAAAATCCTACTTCTTCTGTGTTTGAGGGAAAACTGATGTGGCTTGAGTTTGGAGACGAAGTACAGAACATAATATGAACACAGTGATCAGACAATATTCTCGCTGACTTTTGACAAAGTCATCTTCAAGTGGCTCTAGGGAACACAGGTACAGCTGATTTTTTTTTTTAAACTGGTAAGAGATCCTATCTATATTCAATGGGTTACCTCATCTTCCCTTCTGAGAGGCCAATTAACATTGTTTTACTGCATATGAGTTCTGGAATCACATAGGGATTTGAATTTTGGCCTTACCACTCATCAATTATGTGACCTTAAGCAAAACAACTACATTTTCTAAGCTCGCATAAAGGTAGTTCCTATCTGACAGGACTACGATGGGATTACACAAGCTAATACAGACAGAACTCTCAGTGCCTACATCTAGGAAGCCTCAAATAAACATTAGTTCCAATTAATATTAGCTTACCAGGAGCCATATTAAGTGGACCAAAACATTTAATAATGATCATTCTATACTTGGATATAGAAATGGGGAAAAGAAGAATAAGAAAAAGATTGTGTTTTGATGTATTATCGAGTTATAATTACTTTTAAAATAAGGCTACTTTTTCAACATGTACAACCAAACAAAAATAGAGCATGTAAATAGAACCACTCCCTTGTATAGAGGTAGAAAGATTTTATAGATGAAATTGCCCCACATATAGAAAAGTCGCTACAATAGTAGTTACATAGTATTGACAACTTTGAATTGTCTCACAAAATTTGTGCCCACCATGCATCATCAATTATATGTTTTGTACATTAACATGTTTCACAGTCTAATGTAATATTTTCTGTTTTACTCATGGGATCTATACCATGCCTAGGATCTCTTTATGGCTATTAACTAATGATCCGTCTTTAACTTAAATACATGTATCGACTACCCCCATTTCTGTTATTTCAGTATTTCATCATCCCATGTTAATTGTTCAGGCCTATAAAGATATCAAATATGCAAACATATTGATTTAACTCCCTCTAAGCAGGGAGTAATTCTTGGGCAGTATCTCCTAATTTGCTAGATTTAAGCCCTATTTGCAGTCCTAGGTGGCTCACTCTCCCCAGCATGCCTTTCTAACAACCTCCCTCACTAACCTCTTACTATATAATTAAGTCTCTTACTATATACATTAATCCAAATCCAACTATGATTACTACTCTGAGCACTACTGCACATACTGCAAGTACTAGGAATACTACTGCTTTACTGCTTATAAAGCATTTTCATTTACCAGACACTGAACAAAGGCTTTCTGTTCATTGCTTCATTTATAGGAATGAAAATGTATGCTTATTGGCCAGGAGTTACATCGTCAATAAGGACTAAAGCTGAAATTTGAAATTGATTCCAAATACCATACTTTTAACCATAATGAATACTAAGATAATATTCCCAAAACATCTACCCCCAAAAAAATGTCTACTTAGTTTTGTATGTTTAAAAACTAAGTCAATATTTCACTTGTTTATAGAATTTTAGACTTTAGGATCAGTCTAATGAAACAATGTATGTTCCTTCTTTGTAGAAAAAAATGTGGTATTCAAGTTAGTGATTTTTGTTGATTTTCTCCCCCAGAAATTTCAATAAAATAATGTATTTATTCAACCTGACTGTAAAACAAATTGATATCCTTTACACAGCAACCTTGAATATCATTATCTATTTTGGAACTTTATGTAATGAAATTATAATATGCCATTAAGTGTTCCACATATAAACAAAAACAAAGTTAGAGTAAAATAAAATTCAGATTGAACAATATAATTTGTTATTTATAATACTACTAATTTAAAAAGAACATAATTTTTCACTTTTTTTTCATTTTTGTGCTTGTTCTTCATATTTCTTGTATTCTATGGCACCAATTCTAAGTATCTGGGGACTGTAAACCCCACTTAAGTATCAGGAAAGCTATGGACCCTCTCTTTTAAAACATACAGAAATAAAACACATACATATAAACATTTCTCACAATGTTTCATAAAATTTTAGGGATAGTTGATAAGAATCCCTTTTCTGGATCATTTTCAATGAGTTTTTAGTGATAGAAAGTGGCAGTATTTATATTTATTTTATATTCTGATTGTCCATGTGAAAGACACAGACACCTGGCTCTAGAGCTTAAGATAGCCTGCTTACTATGTGAAAAATACCCAACTTACTGGCATGATGTACAAGATTAAAGCCTTACCAACAAGATTACTTCAGCAAAGCAAGTGTCAAATAAGCTAAACCACCATGTTAGCTCTCAGAAGGTAAAGCTTCATTTTCTACACCCACAGGATATGTCTTCATCTGTAACACCAGAACTAGGCATATAAAAGGTAATTGCAAACAAAAATGCTTATTTCCCAAGGGAAAGATACAAAGATGAAGTAGAAAGGATTCTTCTGTACACATATATTAACTGCTAGATCTGTGTATCTGCAAAAGACCTCCATCCCTAATACCAGCGATTCTCAGGATTCTAAGAAAGATAGCTACATAACCTGAGCTAATATTCATTACGTTTATGTGGAAACAAATATCCAAATGTTTAAAACCCAAGATACACACAACTAAATTTCATAAAATTCAAATGTTGTCCTACACTCCACATTCTCTGTGGTTTTACACAGCTTCAACCATTGCTTACGCCCGAGTTACTGTTACAATTACAGAAAATGTTTAAAAAGGACCATTAGAACAGGTGTGCTTAATCCTTTTACTTCTCATGCCTAGATTCACATTCTTTCCAATGCTCTTGGTTATTTTCCATTAGTTTAATTTACCGAAAGGTGATTTGGGACAAAGAAACGATTAAACCAATCCAGGTTGAAAGAAGGTGATCTAATTATGAGTCATAGAGCCTCATTCTC
This sequence comes from Sus scrofa, assembly GCF_054392235.1. Lineage (NCBI taxonomy): Eukaryota > Metazoa > Chordata > Mammalia > Artiodactyla > Suidae > Sus > Sus scrofa. Next base: position 181,060,289 of record NC_139383.1, on the reverse strand, counting down.
ATGGAGAAAAATGTGAAAGTGGGTGAACATTTAGATACATTTAAAATAATTATATACTTAGAGCATATAATGTAAAGTTGATTATGTGACTAATGACCATCAATAGTGAGCAAAATATTAGATTATACATATGCTAACATTTCTTTTCTAACCTGAAGTTCTGTTTAACAATTTCCATTGATTAATACTAGTCCATCAGCGGGGTATTTTAAAACCTAGCCATTATTTTCAGAGGAAGCAGGAAAGGGGAGGGATGCAATCAAATGGAAAGTAAATATTAGAGCAATTATTCACACTGAAAGAGTATTCTGATATACTAACAGAGACCTAAGAGCAGTACCCATCAGTTAGTAAACAATGAAGCTTAAAACATAACCATCAGGCACTGGTACACAGGTTATATGTACCAAATATTGATAAGAGATTTTAGCATAGAGAGGTATATAATCAAGTTCAGGAAAAAAAAAACAAAAACAAAAACAAGCAAAAAAAACGCTATTATGACCATTACTTACGTACACAGGTGCATTAAAAATCTATAACCCTGGGAGTTCCCTGGTGGCTCAGTGGGTTAAAGATTCGGTGTTGTCACTGCTGTGGCTCTGGTTACTGCTCTGACACAGATTTGATCCCTGGCTCAGGAAATTTTTCATGGCACAGATATGGCCAAAAGAGACTATGGCCCTATAATTTCACAAATATTTGCAAACTATGTTATTGTTTGCAAAATCATGTTGTACCCAAGACTGCCTGTCATGTCATTCTGGATTGTTGAGTTATTTGCCTGAAACTTGTTTTCAAATTGCTTTTAGATCACATCACTGAAAGCTTCAGCCTCTTCAAACTATCTCAGATGACTCTCATTATAATTCCTTGACTTTTACTTCCTCAAATTCATCCTACTCTCTCTAATCCGCTCCTTGGATTCCTATTACCCAGTTAATATTTGACATTGATATGGCATGGTTTTCTCTATTAATTAGCCTTCTTGATAGGACATTGTAGTATGAGTGCTCACCTTGTATTTCAAAAATTGTCAGAAGACCATGTAATGAGAAATTAAGGGCCCATCAAGGTTGCATGAAACTGTCTATATTGATATGAGGAAGTTCATAAAATGTTGCAAGTTTTGAGGCACTGCATCTGAGGGCAATTGTATGTGGTGACTTTGATATAAGACTTGTGTAGAACAGCTTTTATTAGCCTAAAAAGAAAGCAGATATACGAATGAAATTGTGATTAGTGCCAGATTTGTACAACTAAATGTATTACCAACTAAATCAGTTCACCTGATTTAGAAAGTGGCAAGATACCTCTGGAACTGTTATACATGTACTGCCTGCCTCTGGGCATCAAAAATGCAAGTGTTACAAATAAATGCTGGAGGGGATGTGGAGAAAAGGGAACCCTCCTGCACTGTTGGTGGGAATGTAAGCTGGTACAACCACTCTGGAGAACAGTTTGGAGGTACCTTAGAAAACTATACATAGAACTACCATATGACCCAGCAACCCCATTCTTGGGCATATATCCAGACAAAACTTTCCTTAAAAAAGACACTTGCACCCACATGTTCATTGCAGCACTATTTACAATAGCCAGGACATGAAAACAACCCAAATGTCCAGATGATTGGACCAGGAAGATATGGTGTATATGTACACAATGGAATACTATTCAGCCATAAGAAAAAACAAAATAATGCCATTTGCAGCAACATGGATGGAACTAAAGACTCTCATAGTGAAGTCAGAAAGAGAAAGACAATACCATATGGTATCACTTATGTCTGGCATCTAACATACAACACAAATGAATCTTTCCACAGAAAAGAAAATCATGGACTTGGAGAATAGACTTGTGGTTGCCAAGGGAGAGGGGGAGGGAGTGGGATGGATTGGGAGCTCGGGGTTAATAGATGCAAACTACTGCTTTTGGAGTGGATAATCAATGAGATCCTGCTGTGTAGCACTGAGAACTGTCTGGTCACTTATGATGGAGCATGACAATGGGAAAAAAGAGAATGTATACATGTATGTGTAACTGGGTCACCATGCTGTACAGTAGAAAAAAAAACTGTATTGGGGAAATAACAATTTAAAAAGTTTAAAAAATACATGTGTTATAACTTAGGAACTGTAAGGAATATAAGGATTATAATAACTCTTCTGCAATAACAAAGGTGCACCCACTTAAAAGGCAATCATCACATCAAGTGTATTGTGGGAATATTATCTTTATTCTCTTCCAGTATCTACTTGGTTCAAGGTGAAACTGTAAAAGTTGCACAAGTTCATACAGAATGACACTGCGTGTCTCTACTCCACCCCACCACTGGGGCAACCTTTTCCACATTCTAGTTATGTGGTAAAATGTACCAAGAATATGAGGCCAGGGCAAAAGACAGGTGGATCCAGACTTATGTTGTTATGCCATCAACACAAGATTACAGGATTCACTTCACATTCACAGCTGCCTGGACTAAAGGAGACTCCTTGGAATGCCAGACTCTTCTGAAAATATGGAGGGCCATGAAGCAGTGTCACCTATCTGGCTGAAAGAACAAGTGTAAGAGACTCCTATACATAAGACTACAGAGGAGCTGGAACTTTAGACTAGAGCTAATGCTTTAAAGATAGAAGGAACTGCCCTGCCAAAAACAGCCAATTATAAAGCTAGAGTAATCACCAGAGGTGAACAGATAGAAATCCTTACCATATCCGATGAAAACAAAGCAAGGAATATACACAGTAAAAGCGAGACGTGGGGGAAAAAATCAGAATTCACAGTAAAACCTGCTGCCTATGGCAGAGAAATGGATCTTCAACTGTCCGCAGGATTAAGAGCATCAGATCCCTACTGACCTGGAGTTTAAGATTGAGACAGAGACCTCAAGAGAAGAACTAAGAATTATCACTTTTCTGGAAAAGATGGAGGTATAAGGCACAACTAACTCAAGAGTGAGTTCTGGGAGTTTCCACTGTGGCTCGGCAGTTAACAAACCCGACTAGTATCCATGAGGGCACAGGTTTGATTTCTGGCCTCACTCAGTGGGTTAAGGATTCCATTGTTGGTCAGATATGTGGCTCAGATCTGGCGTTGCTGTGGCTGTGATGCAGGCCAGCAGCTGTGACTCTGATTTGACCCCTAGCCTGGGAACTTCAATATGTCGAGGATGCAGCCCTAAAAAGACAAAAAAAGGAAAAAAAAAAAAAAAAAGTGAGTTCTAATCCTGGCAGCGAAGAGCCTTAAATGTGCTAAGGGTTCATAGGAGATGGTTGGCACAGGCAGCACATCCAACAGGAAAGACGGGGAGCACAAACTGGACAAAGGGAATGGAGAACAGGAAGTGAATGTGACAGGGCTGATCCGTGTATGCTCTAATGCATCTTAATTTGCATGAACATAATAATTTCCATTTTCACATGTGTCTTCTTGCCTGAGTGATTCCATCCACTCTCACAGTTTTGATTACACACTATAGTGTGCCAAAGACCCCCACATCTACATGCCCTATATCTGACTTTCTAACTTGTTTATCCAACTATCTTAATTTCCAGCCAGATTTCTCTGTCAGACCAAACTTAGGATTTCTGTAACCAATTTCTCATGTTTCATCCCTTTCACCCCACCTATGTCTATGTGCTTCTGATGTCAGTTTGGATCCTCCAAGAAGCAGATGTCACATTGGAATTAGTGATGAAAAAGCTTTATTGGGAGAATACCTATGATGCATAGGGAGTGCTATATAACAGGCAGGGGGACACTTCAGACCATGATGTAGGTCTAATACTACAAAAAAGAATGAAGGAAAAATGGGCAGGAACAGCCTCATACTGCAGTGCAGTTCTGAGAGTATTGGTCAGACCAAAAGATAGTCCTTGAGCAAAAATTACCTATGGAAACATCTTATATACCAAACAGGAATGGCCCAGCTCTGGAACCACCGTAGTGGCCAGGCACTGGCTGATAGCTCCATCTTCTCCTCTCGATTCCCTATTCCAATTGCCCCTGTTCAAGCCCCCATCACTAGTACAATGGATTCTAACTCCCTTACTCATTTTATTTCTCTCAAATCCACCCTACACATAGGTGTAACCAAGAAACCTATAAACTTAAAATAGAATATTTCTATATCTCCCACATTTCCATACCTCCCCCATTGCCAACAAAAATATCCATGCATACTCTTACCAGGATGTATTAAATCCCACAACATATGACTCCTGCTTTTCTCTCCAATATTACCTCAATCTCTTACTCTATGATCAAGAAACATTAAATGCTGTTTTGCAATCCCATGTCTTAGCTCTCTCTTTTCTTTCTGACTAATATTCCTTTATCATCTCTCCATGCCTGGCTCACTCCTAGGAATATTCATTATTTAAAGTTCAACTTAAGCATTATCTAATCTAGGACATCTTCCCTGAACACACTGGGGTTACATGTACATTCTCTGGGATCAAATAAAACCCATGTGCTCTCACTAGGGTATATTATAAATCTATGTATATCAATCCTTCACATGACTGAATTTCTTCAATTTTTGAGCAAAAAAAATTCAAGGCTTCTTATTCATCAACCTGCTCCCCATACTTAGGAAAATACATGGCATAAAGATGCTCAGTAAATACAGTTAAACAATTTATGGGAAGAAAAGAACCTCTCCCCAAAATTCAGCACCAAATTAGTGTTGAGTACTACAATTTTTTAGCTCCTTTATTTCAACAAGCCCATAAAGTTAGGCATTTTATCTCCACTAGGAAACTGAGGCTCAGTGATGTTAGATAAAATTGAGATTTAAACTCAGGTTTGCCATGCTTACCCAATTCATAGTCCAATTTAATTCCAATGAGTAAATTCCATGGTATAATCAATTATAATTAAACACAAAGATATAATTTGGGGAAAATGAGGGCTTTAAAATTAAACATAAATTTGCAGTGAGCATTGGGAAAACATACAACTTCATAATGCTCAATTGTTTTTCTGTTTTAAAAAAAATGGTACACCAGTGCATACTTTGCAGGAATCTTTTTAAGGATTAGAGAGAACAGATATATACAACTGACATGATACCTGGAGAAGAATACGCATTTCACAGCTGGCAATAGTGCAATGGACTTTTTCATCCAGACACAGCAGAGCTACTAACAATCCAAGAAATGGCCTGACATTATATTCTTCCTCTGTCCCACCCCCAGAAGTGTTAACAAAAGACTATGAACAATGAGTCAACAGAAAGGAGGAAAATTCAAAAGAAGGACTTTTGTAACCATCAATAGGGTAATCAAATCTTTTAAAATAAAACTATAGTTAAAAGCAATTGTCTGATCAGTCTCTTCAGCAAGTGGTAATGGGAAAATTGCAGCCACATGTAAATCAATGAAGTTAGAATACATTTTCACACCATCCACAAAAATAAACTCAAAATGGTTTAAAGACTTAAATATAAGACATGACATCATAAAACTTCTCTAAGAGAACACAGACAAAACATCCTTTAGTATAAATCATACCAATATTTTCTTATGTCAGTCTCCCAAGGCAATAGAAATAAAAGCAAAAATTAACAAATGGAACTTAATCAAACTTATAAGCTTGTCCATAGCAAAGGAAACTATAAACAAAATGTAAAGACAACCTGGAGACCAGAAGAAAATATTTGCAAATGATATGACTGATAAGAGCTTAATTTCCAAAATATAAAAACAGCAGATACAACTCAGTAACAAAAAACAAAACAAAAAAACCAACCGTATCAAAAAGACCTAACAGACCTAAATAGACATTTCTCAATACAGATGGCCAAGAGTCACATGAAACAATACTCATCATCACCAGTTATTAGAGAAATACAAATCAAAACTACAGTGAGGTACCACCTCGTATCAGTCAGAATGACCATGATTAAAATGTCTACAAATAACAAGTGCTGGAGAGGGTGTGGAGAAAAGGGAACAACCCCTTCTGACACACACACACACACACCCTGTTGTGTGAATGTAAGTTGGCACATACACTATGGAAAACAGTGTGGAGATTTCTCAAAAAAACTAAAAATTGTTTAAGTTTAGTTTAGTTTTAGTTTAGCAGTCCTACGCCTGGACATATATCTGAACAAAATCATAATTCAAAAAGACATATGCCCCCTGCCCCGGCCATTATGTTCATATTATGTTCATAGTAGCACTATTTATAAAAGCCAAGCTATCTAAATATCCAACAACAAATGAATGGATTGAGAAGGTATGATACACACACACACACACACACACACACACACACACACACACAGGAATATTACTCAGCCATAAAAATTAAATAATGTCATTTGCAGCAACATGGATGGACCTAGAGATTATCACACTAAGTAAGTTCATACTAAATGAGAGAAAAGACAAACATTATGATATCACTTACATGGGGGATCTAAAATATGAAAAATGAACTTATCAATGGAACAGAAACAGACTCATAGAACAGACTTGTGATTGCCAAGGTGATTGGCAGTTTGGGATTTGCAGGTACAAGCCATTATATAGAGGATGGATAAAGAACAATCCTGCTGAGTATCACAGGGCACTATATTCAATACCCTATAATAAACCATAATGGGAAAGAATATGAAATAGAATATGAAAGAATACAAAAAATAATATGAAATATAATATGAAAGAATATGAAATAGAATATGAAAGAATATGAAAAATAATATATATATATGTATGTGTGTGTATATATACAACTGAATCGCCTTGCTATACAGCAGAAATTAACACAGTATAAATCAACTATACTTAAAAAAATAATTTAATAAAAATAAAAAATAATCAATTGTCTGAAGATATATTCTTCTGTAGTAGAGCAGGAGAACTAGACAACTCAAACACTTATAAACCACTTAATTTCTCTTCTGTGAACACTTCCCAAGGGAAAAGTATCATTTGATAAAGAAATGGATCTCCCTAAAATAATTTGATATTTTGAAGTATCAAGCATGTTGCAATATGGCAGAATCCTACTGAGTGCTTTACCTTTGTATCATAAACCACAGTCATCATTTCAGCTGGATTATTTGCATATTTCCTGAAAGTATAAAGCTTGGAAAATACCTTTTTTCTTAGTCCTCATATTTCTTGTAGCAGCCAATTGCACTGTGAAAATGTGCAGTCTTTTAGCAATTCACTAGGGTGGCTGATGAACTCAGAATCCTTGCTGTACCTCATTTGTTTTTCATTACCCTATTCATTGGTTCTGTTGGACAAAGAATTTGAAGCCAACTTAGACTTCATTTTAATTCAAATCTTGGCACCTTCAAAATTTTACCAGATATTTCAAAGCAATTTAAAATCAATTTGAGGGCAAGTCTACATTGAAAGAGCAAGTCTGGACCTGCCCAGTAATTCAGTGGTCGTTCACCAGTGGAAAGGCAAGCTGAAGATGCAATTTGTGCAGATACAGGAGTATATATAAAGCTCTGTCCTGTGGCAGAAATAAAGCAGGAATTTGGATCTTTCTGTGAACATTATAACTGTTTGTACTTTTGTTAATAAAATTGATGTAAAATACTTTTTTTTTCTTTTACTGAAGTAGAGTTGACAGAATTGTGTTAATTTCAGGTATACAGCGTAGTAATTCGGTATTTTTGCAGATATTCCATTATAGATTATTCAAGATAATGGTTATAATTCTCTGTGGTAAACAATATATTTTATTTTTTATCTATTTTGCGTATGGTAGTTTCTGTCAATCCCATACCCATAATATGTCCCTGCTCCTTCCCTCTGAGTCTGTTTCTGTTTTGTATACACATTTATTTGTGTTATTTTTTAGATTCTATATATGTGATATCATATAGTATTTGTCTTTGTCTAACTTATTTCACAAAGGATAATATTCTCTAGGTCCATCCACATTGCTGCAAAGAGCAGTATTTCTTCATTTTATGGCTGAGTTATATTTCATTGCTAAACTTGTACACTGTTGGTGGGAATGGAAATTAGTACAGCCACTATGGAAAACAGTATGTAAGTTTCTTAAAAAACTAAAAATAGGACTACCATGGGATCCAGCAATTCCACTCCTGGGTATATATCCAGAAAAAAATGAAAGCGCTAATTCAAAAAGATTCATAGCAGCACTGCTTACAATAGCCAAGACAAGGAAGTAACCCAAGTTACTTTATCTTAGTTGAAGTGTAAGAAGAAAGGGTGAAGAGTAAAGATGACTTGAGGGTAGTTCACCTGCTGTGGTTTTCCTACTTATAAGATTATCTATTCTAAAGTATTACTGGAAGCATTAAGAAATAAATTCTTCTAAAAAGTGTCTATGTATTTATGGAAAATAATAATGAGTATCAATTTAACTATTTGATAAAATTTTTTTTTTAATTATTTGCTAAAGTCCTTGGGTTGTAGTGATGGCATGTTCCCTAGGGTTTCCGGTGGGCCAATTTGTGCTATCAAGACAGAGGTTGCCATTAGTAAAGGTCAAAATGACTAAAGGGTTGCTGACCATTTTTAAAAGTTGGACAGTTCTTTCTTCTTGTAAATTTTGGTGAATATCAATTCTCTCAGAGCTTTACTTGCCACTTTGCACAAATATTACATGCCACTTCTAAGGTAGAAGAACATTTTGTTCAAATGCAAGACAGGCTTTTCTTTTGAAATTGATAGAGATTTCTAACCAGGTGCTAAAAGAATTCCTAAAGTGACAGCCCAGTAGGCATCAAAAGCTTGAGAACTAGCCATCTGTCCATTGATTAAATCATATTTCTGCCATAAGTTTATTAAGGGACACCAGCCAATTTCAAATCATTCTCCAGAGCTGTAACTGATTCTGGTGATTTTATGTATTCTAATTGTCCCCTAAGCAAATAACACTGTATTTCTGATCATCTCATTCATCTCGTCATTAGCATCAAAGTGATCTTTATCAAACTGAGAAACTACACTGCCTATAAATGACAATAAGATCTGCTTTCTGGATTGTATATGTACATTTATTAATGTAAAAGGGGGACTCTACTTTCAATATTAATTGCTTTCTTATAATAGATTTCAGTGAAATTAGGAATATAGAATAGTACATTTTCCAAGAAAACAATCATAGGCCAATAGAGTTATCAAATAGAAGCAGGAAAACTAGGTAGTTCCCACTGAACAAAATCTGCATTTATGTGGCCTAATTAGAGTACAGTCATTTATAGAAATAAAAGAAGGCTTACTCACTGACTGTCATCACTAGTTAACTGAGCACCATGACTACAGGTATATTTTTCTGCTGAAAACGAAATTTAAAATTTACAACTAGCGTTTAAAATATAGTCCTCTTTTCATTGAGTTATGTAAAGTCAAAAAGGCAGTTTATCAAGGCACAAAGGTCCAAGGTACCTTAACATAAAACAAGACAGAATGTCACAGCATGTCAGCCCTTCAGTTTGGGACACAATGATAAATTCTGAAAAACCAGCTTTATTATATCTAGGCAGTATAAGAATATTTTACTATTTTTTAATATGAGATTTTATGCAATAAAGAGTTGGATTTTTAATTAAACCAAATCTAAAGCAGGATTGATTTTTTTAATGATTTTTATTTTTTTCATTTTAGTTGGTTTATAGTGCTCTGTCAATTTTCTACTGTGCAGCAAAATGACCCAGTTATATATGTGTGTGTGTGTGTGTGTGTGTGTATACACACACACATACATTCTTTTTCTCACATTATCCTCTATCATGTTCCATCACAAGTGACTAGATATAGTTCCCTGTGCTATACGGCAGGATCTCACTGCTTATCCAGTCAAAATTAAAGCAATAATAAGCATATTTTGATGGGTTTTTTAACCTGTTGCCTTTACAGTAATGTTTCTTGAATGGTCAATACTTGCAACTATACTATCTTTTGGACTCAAAAAAGACTAATTTCAATTTATTACACTTTATGTTCCTTTTTAAGAATAATAGCCATTGAATCATTGTAGTAAAATCATGTGATCATAAATTTCTTCAGGGATTGTATTCCTTATATACTGTGGTTTACTTAGAAGCTATTTTATAATACGGTAATAATCAATATCCCATTGTATAAAAGAATTAACCAAAGAACCCCAGTTCCCAGGATGCAATTATTCAGTTCTAACACGACAAACTTAATAAATGCACTTGGAAAGCTGTTGAAAATAAAATGACTTTTGCAAAATGAAAGGGACTTAAATTGTATCAGGAAACAGAGAAGTGTAATATGCCTGTGTATAAACTTTTATGTCTGAGTCTGTTTGAGATGCAGAAAGTTTTCCCAATTGCCCTCAAAGTATCATTTGTAACATAGATCCCTTTCAACTCAAGAGAAACATTTGAATGCTGAGCAATGTAAAAGCAGGCAACAGCAATATTCTTATACCATGCACCACACAAACAGCATGTGGGAGACAGAGGTGCTCTGCACAGCACACTCTTACTAGTCTGGTGAAGATAAGCTCAGAAATGTGGGTAATCACTCTTAGGTAAACAACTGCCAAGACAAAATGTCCTCAGACTGTTTACTTGTTATGCCCCCTCTTCCCTTGGCTTTGGGAACTGATGGCTAACTTGGATTTGCTTTTATCTAATTCAATCTCATCTGAAAGGAAAAAAAAAAATTCCATCTGTGTGAAGCACTACGTTGGCCTCTTAGGAAAATTCAAACAAATAAGAAATACAGTTTCTGACTTCAAAAAGGGAAATGGAAGAGAGATTTCACTTCTGACTGCAACTCCGAGGGAAGTCTTCACAAGTGAATAACCAGTAAGACAGTAACTCTTAAAAGAGTTTAAGCCTCTGGACCAGAGGTTCTCAAATAGATGCACACTGGAATCATCTGGAGAGCTAAAAACAAACAAACAAACAAACTTGAGGCCTGTCAATGCCCAGAATTCCTGATTTTTGCCTGTTACAATGCAGGGAGTGCTATCGGCATCTATTTATTGGAGACCAGAAATGCTGGTGAACATCCTATAATGCACACGACAGTACCAACAACAGAGAATCATCACAGTGAAAAGGTCAGTAGCGCCAAGGCTGAGAAACACTGATTCGTTTATGAAAGGAATACGAGCCACAGAACTTGACTCTGTGCCAGACACTGGGCTAGGTTCTGGGAGCCCAGACATGAAGGACAAACCTCTGTCCTCCAGAATTACCAAGCACAAGCAAGGGCAATGATACCCAAAGAACCATGTGTGTAATATGGTAAGAACTCAGCTATAGCTGATCACAAGGGAGTGTGTAAAACAGGAGAAGCAATGACTGAGCTTGGTGGGAGGGTGCAGGAAGGCTTCCCCAGAAGAGAGCATTTTCCATCACTATCATCTCTTGGCAGTGGCTGTGATAGTGATGGCTAGACTCAGATTTTTCTAGGTTCAAATCTTCACTTTACTACACAAAATGGCTGTGTCCTTGGACAAGCTCTAGAACTGCACTGTGCCTCAGTTTTCTCATTTGTAAAAATCTAGAAAACAGTAGTTATCTCATATGTGAGAACTGAATGAGTTCCTACTTAGAAAGGTGCCCAGTATATAGTAGCTACTTAATACTTTACTTATGGTTGTAGTTATTACATTGCTACATTTTTATTGAAGGAAGCATAGAAGTTGGCCAAGTACAAAAGGTAATTCCAGGCAAAGGGTGCAAAAATAAAAGGAAGCAATGACAGTATTTTCAGAGAATTACACAGTTTACGCTACTGGGAATGTATAAGTTGATGCTTAGCAAGAATCAAAGATGTAGAGGTTGGCAAGTATAATAGACTCAAGAAAATCACCCCAGTTTTCACCCTCACCTATATTCACATCCTTTTTACATGTATTTGTAGTTTCTCCCATCAAAATTCTAATTCCCTACTCCTTGTATCTGAACTTTATGACTTACTTTGCCAATGGAATTCAACAGAAGTGGCACTGTGCCAGGACCAAGCCTAGGATTTAAAAGGCCCATGAACTTCTACTCTCTCCTGGAACCTTGCTCAAGGGCCAGAAAACAAGTTCTGGCTACCGTGCTAGATAAGGAAACTCGTGACATAATTGCTCTATCACATCAGCCAAGAACCAGCTACCAGGTACCTGTTCGTTAATCACAGATGCATGAGGTCTATGTGAGGTCAGCTAAGCCTCAGATAGATCAGCAAAACTTCCCACCTGACCTGTGGACTCAAAGGTATTTGTTGTTTTAAGCCACGTGGGGTATTATTATGCAGAATTCTTGCAGCAATCTTCAACTGAAACAGAAATATCCACTTTATGGATACAGTATATACCCTACATAATGGAGTTTGAATTTTTATCTTGAGGCTAATGAGGAGTCACTGAATGTCATTAGCAGGAAACATTTAGGAACAGTTTTGTTTTGAGAAAAATTATTCTGGCAGCAGTGTGACAGAGGGATCAGAGTGGGGCAAATCTGAAGGTGCGACTGGAGAGATGAAAAGAAAAATGTCAGAGATGACATTGACTACTATTTTTAAATCACAGAGAGTTAAGAACTATGAAAAGATTAAAGTTTTAATGGGAGAAATAGATTTTACAAATTATGACCTAAGTGTAATATGGATATTGTCCCCTCGAAAAAATTCCAGAAAACTATTAATTTTCTTAAGACTATTTCATGCCCAATTAACCTTTCATTCTTACACTTTTGATAGGATTACTAAAATGGTAAAATCAGACATGCTATAACTGACATACTCTATCTTGATTCAAGCAGAAGTCAGATGGCATGGAGGAGACTTGTCTAGTGAATGGGAAGATGACTTCTAAATTCCATTTCAACTCTTTTGGGATTCTACTGGGAAGGAGAGGTTAAATATTCAGAGCTGCAGTGCTCTAGTTTATTTCTAATATCCTATCACCATTGCCACCCTCAAATTCAGAAGACCACTTCTGTTCTCTGACACAAGTAGGACATGAATTATGGAAACGAATCTAAAAGCATTATGTATACCCTAGGGAACGCTAACATTTATAGATAAAACATCACTGATCACATGTTACAGAAAAGTCAGAATATGTGACTCCCAAGGTTCTTATAAATAAGAACAAATAAGAAAACAGAAATATGCTTTTTTTTCTGATTAAATATCTATGCCCGTTTCTTGCTTCAGTACTCTATGCTTAGCTAAGGGTTAAGGATTTTGTTTTTCATTTAAAGAAATGAAATGAATTTTAGCCTTTATCTAAATCGCAATGAATGCTTTTTGAGCCCCTTCTATTGTCAGATAGAGACTGAATAAAAAAAGATCTATTTCACTGTGTTAACCAGGCCAATTCTTAATCTCCTTAGGTTTTTCCTTTCTCTTTCTAAGTTTCCCCTGTCTTTCTGCCACTCAAGCTTGCTCACAACGTGAATCTCCTCCCTTCCCTATCCAATTCCCAAAGCTAGTATTCAAAGTCATTTCTACATGGAACACAAACTTCAGCCATCTGATTGCCTTTAAAATTTCAGTATGCATTGGAAATAATTTCTCCACACATTTGGTCTGTTTCAGTGCTTCCAAAATGACTACAATAAATCTGTGAATCATGTCTAGAACGTTTTTTTCAGACCATGGTTTCTTTTATGACTTTCAAAGTCTTGGATAATTTACCTCCCATCCCCTTCAAAATACCTGCGTCTCTCATGGTAGCAAGAGATACAAACCATACAAGCAGTACAGCACACAGTTCTCCCATGAGGAATAGCCTCCTTTATAGAAAGTTTCCCATGAATTAATCTGTTTTTCAAGGGTGGAGGTTTTTAACCCCTTTCTTAAAAGGAGTAAAAAAAAAAAAAAAAAAATTAGGAAGAATTCACAGACTCCACTGTTTTCAAAGTGTTCCCTTCTATGATGAATTCTTGCTCTCCTTGTTTTAGTCTATAAAGCAGTTAAAAATAAAAATAGTCTTTGCAAGTTAGTAATACAGTAATAAAGTTTTTCGGTTAAGATCATGGACATACATAGCAAAGTAGGCATCTATAATATAAAAATACAGTGTAGTTACTGCCTGCCTTCATTTTTTAAAATTTTATTATGAAAGTAATATAGCATATACTTACAATACTGTAAAAAATGGGAGAAATATTTTTTAAAGGCTAATGACAACTTCTAACATGTTACTGATTTTTTTTTGAATTTTTCAATCAATACAAATGCATACATTTGTGCTATATATCCAGGTCTATAACCTTTTTATGTAATATTGTAGCACTAAGTATTATCCCATTTTGCATATAATTTTATTAAAATGAAATTGAGTATTTGCGATGTTTGAGGTTCAATGCTATGAGATTTCACATATGTAGTTCATTAATCATAACCATTTTTAAGGTAATTATCATCCTGATTTTTAAAAACTTAAGGTAATTATTGCCCTAGTTTTAAAAAAGTAAGGTCGTTAGTGTCCTAGTTTTACAAAGAGAGAAACTACAGACGGGAGATAGTAACATTCTGTTTTAATGTTTTTTTAAAACACAATTTTGTGAAAACATTAACTGGGCTGCTTATCAAAAATGTTAGTTTATGTGCCTCTATTTCGACCCTTCAGAATCGAAATCTCGGAAAATATACAAATTCATCTAGCACCCCAAGTGATTTTTCTGCTCTACTGAAATGTGAGAACTATTGCCTCTTCAAAACACTGCTAGATTTGCCTCATCTAACTATAATCAATAATAGGGATGGAGTAGACACAGGTATTTTTAGAAGTCCCAAAAAGGGACCACAGATAACAAGGGAAACTTAGGGGATATTGGGAGATCGCTGTAAGTAAATAAATTGCTCAAGAAAAGCCATCAGAACAAGGCAGGTTTGCTTCATCAGTGGAGCCTTGAGAATTGCCTTATGTCATTGGGTGGGGTGGGATTAGGCCTGCATTCAGATTCAGACCAAGGGCAAGAGTTTGAGGACCACCCTTCTTCGGATTTGAATACACACCTTACATGATACTTAGGAGGAGCTACTACTCTCAGAAAGGAAGAGGCGGGCTTTTTCAACCCCCACTCCCCTTGAATGATCAAATTGCAACCCACTGGATCCTCGAGGCAGAGCTTCTGTGGCTGCCCACGTGCATCTCTCACAAGCATCCTATCTTAATAAATCTATTTCTTGCCTATCACCTTGTCTCTCGCTGAATTCCTTCTGCACGGAGACATGAAGAACCTATACCTCAGTGAAGCCAGACACAGGGTGAGTGATTCTAATTTAAAACCTCCCAATCTGGGTTTAGCCTGGGTTCAAGTTCTGGCACGTGGGTTCAAGTCTCAATCTCTGTTCTGGCTAGGTTCAGGCTGTTAATACTGTCAGTTTCAGACTGACATCACTTTTCAGTCATTTACTCTGTACCATGCATAAGTGCATTGTTCCACATGTAGGTATCATGGGTAAGAGTCTTACATGTGATCAGTTAGAGAGAGCTTCTTAAAAAAGTCATCCAGGAGTTCCCATCGTGGTGCAGTGGTTAACGAATCCGACTAGGAACCATGAGGTTGCGGGTCCAATCCCTGCCCTTGCTCAGTGAGTTAACGATCCGGTGTTGCCGTGAGCTGTGGTATAGGTTGCAGACGCGGCTCGGATCCCGCGTTGCTGTGGCTCTGGCGTAGGCCGGTGGCTACAGCTCCGATTCAACCCCTAGCCTGGGAACCTCCATATGCCGCGGGAGCGGCCCAAGAGATAGCAACAACAACAACAATAAAAAAGACCAAAAAGACAAAAAAAAAAAAAAAAAAGTCATCCAAAGGGAGAAAATGAATTAGTTTACTGCTTCCACCTGGATGCATACAACACAGTCAAATCATACTGCAACCCTCCTAGTCTGTCTCCATTAGAACTTATTTTACCTCAACTTCCCAAATAGTTTCAAGTTCAGTTGGCTTCTACTAAAGCTTTAGCAGAAGGCAAAACAAGCAGTTTTGGCTGCCTATTTTGTTTTTTTCTTGAGATTAAAAGAGCTTTACAACCAAAGCAGTGATCATGGAAACTTCTCTCAGTAGCCTCTTCTGACACCCCTTAATTTCTCAGGAGTTGTTTTTGTCAAGAAAAATGTTTTTCTACTGGAGTACACACACACACACACACACACACACACACACACACAAAACATACACCAATTTTTCTACATTGTCTCCACATATTGTATACAATTGTCTGAAAGCAATTCTATTTCACCACACATATTAGGTCAGAGGTTCTAATAAATCGATGCAGACTAATATCCAAGACATCTTGTGTTAAAACTGAGGCACTGATATCAGCTCAGTTTAGAGGCTACTGTTGATCTCATTCAGCAGACTATCCCAGCTCCTTGAGCTTTCCTTTTTACGCAGAGTTGGGCATGTAACTCCCAATGACTCGATCCAAGTCTTGTGATACCAGGCAGTGCATCAACACTGACAGTCCATTGTTCAGTAACGTCTGTGGTACCTATCTCCTTCTGAAATGCTCAAAGAAGTGGGCCATGTGTGAATATGCACAGTATAATAGCACTTTAAGTCACAAATTTTAGAGCATCTCTCTCATCTTGATTCATTTTTTTTTTGTAACTTCATTTTGATATAATTTTTTTTCCCATTGTACAGCAAGGGGATTGAGTTATCCTTACATGTATACATTACAATTACATTTTTCCCCCACCCTTTCTTCTGTTGCAACATGAGTATCTAGACATAGTTCTCAATGCTATTCAGCAGGATCTCCTTGTAAATCTATTCTAAGTTGTGTCTGATAAGCCCAAGCTCCTGATCCCTCCCACTCCCTCCCCCTCCCATCAGGCAGCCACAAGTCTTTTCTCCAAGTCCATGATTTTCTTTTCTGAGGAGATGTTCATTTGTGCTGGATATCAGATTCCAGTTATAAGTGATATCATATGGAATTTGTCTTTGTCTTTCTGGCTCATTTCACTCAGGATGAGATTCTCTAGTTCCATCCATGTTGCTGCAGAGGGCATTATGTCATTCTTTTTTATGGCTGAGTAGTATTCCATTGTGTATATATACCACCTCTTCCGAATCCAGTCATTTGTCGATGGACATTTGGGTTGTTTCCATGTCCTGGCTATTGTGAATAGTGCTGCAATGAACATGCGGGTGCATGTATCTCTTTTAAGTAGAGTTTTGTCTGGTATATGCCCAAGAGTGGGACTGCAGGGTCATATGGAAGTTCTATGTATAGATTTCTAAGGTATCTCCAAACTGTTCTCCATAGTGGCTGTACCAGTTTACATTCCCACCAACAGTGCAGGAGGGTTCCGTTTTCTCCACAGCCCCTCCAGCACTTGTTATTTGTGGACTTATTAATGATGGCCATTCTGACTGGTGTGAGGTGGTATCTCATGGTAGTTTTGATTTGTGTTTCTCTTATAATCAGCGATGTTGAGCATTTTTTCATGTGTTTGCTGGCCATCTGTATATCTTCATTGGAGAAATGTCTATTTAGGGACACAAAGCGAATCTCAATAAATTTAGGAGATAGAAATTATCTCAAGTATCTTCTCTGACCACAATGCCATGAAATTAGAAATCAACCATGGAAAAGGAAAGAGAAAAAACCTACTACATGGAGACTCAACAACATGCTACTAAAAAACCAATGGGTCAATGAGGAAATCAAGAAGGAAATTAAAAACTACCTTGAAACAAATGATAATGAAGACACAACCTCTCAAAATCTATGGGATGCTGCGAAAGCAGTGCTCAGAGGGAAATTTAGAGCAATACAGGCCTTTCTCAAAAAAGAAGAAAGATCCCAAATGGACAACTTAACCCTCCACCTAAACGAATTAGAAAAAGAAGAACAAAGAAGTCCTAAAGTCAGCAGAAGGAAGGAAATTATAAAGATCAAAGAAGAAATCAATAAAATAGAGACTCAAAAAACAATAGAGAAAATTAATAAAACCAAGAGCTGGTTCTTTGAAAAGGTGAACAAAATTGACAAACCCCTGGCCAGACTCACTAAAAAGAGGAGAGAAAGAACCCAAATAACCAAAATTATAAATGAAAAAAGAGAAATCACAACGGATACAGCAGAAATACAAAAAACCATAAGAGAATACTATGAACAACTATATGGCAACAAGTTTGACAATCTGGAAGAAATGGACAATTTTCTAGAATCTTACAGCCTGCCAAAACTGAATCAAAAAGAAACAGACCAACTGAACAGACCGATCACTAGAAATGAAATTGAAGAGGTCATAAAATCACACCCTACAAATAAAAGTCCAGGACCAGATGGCTTCACAGGTGAATTCTATCAAACATATAAAGAGGAATTGGTGCCCATCCTCCTTAAACTCTTTCAAAAGGTTGAAGAAGAAGGAATACTCCCAAAGACATTCTATGAGGCCACCATCACCCTCATTCCAAAACCAGACAGAGATACCACCAAAAAAGAAAACTATCGGCCAATATCGTTGATGAATACAGATGCAAAAATTCTCAACAAAATCTTAGCCAACCGAATCCAACAACATACCAAAAAAATTATACACCATGACCAGGTTGGGTTCATCCCAGGTTCACAAGGATGGTTCAACATACGCAAATCAATCAGCATCATACACCACATTAACAAAAAAAAAAAGTCAAAAATCATATGATCATCTCAATAGACGCAGAAAAAGCATTTGACAAAGTTCAACATCCATTCATGATCAAGACCCTCGCCAAAGTGGGTAGAGAGGGAACATTCCTGAATATGATCAAAGCCATTTATGATAAACCCACAGCAAATATAATCCTCAATGGGAAAAACTGAAAGCCTTCTCACTCAAATCTGGAACAAGACAGGGATGCCCACTCTCACCACTGCTCTTCAACATAGTTTTGGAAGTCCTAGCCACAGCAATTAGACAAACAAAAGAAATCAAAGGCATCCATATAGGAAGAGAAGAGATCAAACTGTCACTGTGTGCAGATGACATGATACTATACATAGAAAACCCTAAGGACTCAACCCCAAAACTACCTGAACTGATTCATAAATTCAGCAAAGTAGCAGGATATAAGATTAACATTCAGAAGTCAGTTGCATTTCTGTATACTAGCAATGAAATATTAGAAAAGGAATACAAAAATATGATACCTTTTAAAGTTGCACCTCACAAAATCAAGTACCTCAGAATACACCTGACCAAGGAGGTAAAGGACCTATGTGCCGAGAACTATAAAACTTTAATCAAAGAAATCAAAGAAGATGTAAAGAAATGGAAAGATATTCCATGTTCCTGGATTGGGAAAATCAATATCGTAAAAATGGCCATCCTACCCAAAGCAATCTACAGATTCAATGCAATCCCTATCAAATTACCCATGACATTTTTCACAGAACTAGAACAAACAATCCAAACATTTATATGGAACCACAAAAGACCCAGAATTGCCAAAGCAATCCTGAGAAACAAAAACCAAGCAGGAGGCATAACCCTCCCAGACTTCAAGCAATATTACAAAGCCACAGTCATCAAAACAGTGTGGTACTGGTATCAAAACAGACAGACAGACCAATGGAACAGAATAGAGAACCCGGAAATAAACCCTGACACCTATGGGCAATTAATCTTTGACAAGGGAGGCAAGAACATAAAATGGGAACAAGAAAGTCTATTCAGCAAGCATTGCTGGGAAACCTGGACAGCTGCATGCAAAGCAATGAAACTAGAACACACCCTCACACCATGCACAAAAATAAACTCAAAATGGCTGAAAGACTTTAATATACGACAGGACACCATCAAACTCCTAGAAGAAAACATAGGCAAAACACTCTCTGACATCAACATCATGAATATTTTCTCAGGGCAGTCTCCCAAAGCAATAGAAATTAGAGCAAAAATAAACCCATGGGATCTCATCAAACTGAAAAGCTTTTGCACAGCAAAGGAAACCAAAAAGAAAACAAAAAGACAACTTACAGAATGGGAGAAAATAGTTTCAAATGATGCAACGGACAAGGGCTTAATCTCTAGAATATATAAACAACTTATAAACTCAACACCAAAAAAGCCAATCAATCATCTTGCTTCTTAATTCTGAGTCGGCTCTGAGAAACTTATTCAAGAAATATTTCTAAGAAAAGTACTTATGTAATTACAATTACTTTTCTGAGCCCTTGAATGACTGGGTATAACAGTCCATCTTTACTATGAAAGGAAAGTCTCAAGCCAACCTGAATCTTCCTTCTTGGGACATATTCCTTAATGGTCATAGAATTATTGCTATGTCCTTATAATGCAAGTATTTTGCTACAATATCACTATGTATTACTTAGATTTTGCCTAAAATATGAGAATTTTAATACACAAGTCAAATTTGTTTTATTCAGCTATATTTTGACTGAAAAGTTTTCTTCTATTTTTATTCATTGCTTCTATCGTATTATTCTTACTCCTATATGAGGAACATGTATAATTCTAGAAAAGACTGTATATTATTTGCCCTACATATATATCATCTTTTAGCTATACTATAGCCAAAAATCTTTAAAATCAGTGCTTCTTCATCCACCAAAAAAAAAAAAAAAGGAACCAGTGTTCCTTTTATAACTCCAGTGTTAAAAATTTAGAAATGCTATAAGCATTACAATTTCAAAAGAGCTTTTAAAGTAATTGAAAAGCTTGGATTTGGGATATTTGAGCACATAAGCAAGTTTACTAAGAATTCACTTAAGCAATATTAATATGAGATTTACTATTTCTTCTCAGTATGTTAAAGTTTCTAAATTAAATGGTGTAATATCACTGTCACTATTAATGGCCACATAGGTTATCCAACATTGAACAGTGTGACATTTTGATCAAAATCTGTAATTGATGATATAGTTAGGTTTGATAAAATAATTTATTTTATAATGAGAGATTTATCAGTCCAAGAGGAGTTAATTTATTAATTTATTATATAGGTGGATTTTTAATTCCTGCTAAGAAAATCTAAGTAATAAATGTCCTTGCAAATATTGTCAGTCTTGATATATATAGTTATGAGCTTGGCAGTAAAACAAATTAGCAGATTCTCTCAATTTCACATCTGCTAACAAGGAGTTTATAGCATTCAATTTATTTTGCTTTCAAAAAGGAATAACTTATGAGAGACTATATTTACATCCCTATAATTCTTACTTGTGATCATTTTCTCTCTGGCTCCCACAGTTATATAGTAGAAAGTAGTTTAGGACGTAGTTTAGAACTAAAGACAAAGGCAGATAATCAATTCACTACCCAAATGGTGATTTAGGTTCTTAGATTTTTATTGGAATAAAATAAATATTATTCACAACAAACAAGGAAAATTCTAAGCATAAGTTGACATTTTACAAGGGTTTGTCTTTTGTGAGTTAAGGCAGCATTTTTTGGAACTTCACTTTGTAAAAAATAAAAACATCTAGTTCTTAAATACATTAATGGCTATGCTACAAAACAAAATAAGATAACCAAACTTCAAAGTGATAAAATATTTAGTGAACACTGTATGTTACCTCTCGCACTCAGAATATAAGGCTCTGAGAAGTAGTATATAATACCAACCCCTACCAAAAAAAAGTTATTTTTAATATTCAAGATCTTTTGTCTTTATTTATGTCCTTTTGTGTTATTTAGTATCTCCACTTCTCTTTGTACTGTGAACAGCTTTGTAATCTCAACATTTCCAAATTCTTTTTTTTTTTTCTTCTTCTTTTTATTGCCACACCTGTGACATAAGAAAGTTCCCGGGCTAGGGGCCAAATTGGATCTGTAGATTCAGAGCTACTCCACAGCCAGTTAACGCCAGATCCAAGCTGCAAATGCAACCTATCTCACAGCTTGAGGCAATGCTGGCTCCTTAACCCACTGAGCCAAGCCAGGTATTGAATCCTCATCTTCATGGACACTAGGTTGAGTTCTTAACTTGCTGAGCCACAAGGGCAATTCTGATTTCTAAATTCCTTTGTTAACATTTCCTATCTTTTTATATTTTCTTTGTAATTATTTCCATCCTGGGTCTCCAATTTTTTTTTTTTTTTTTTTTTTTTTTTTTTTTTTTTTGTCTTTTGTCCTTTTGTCTTTTGTTGTTGTTGTTGTTGCTATTTCTTGAGCCGCTCCCGCGGCATATGGAGGTTCCCAGGCTAGGGGTTGAATCGGAGCTGTAGCCACCGGCCTACGCCAGAGCCACAGCAACGCAGGATCCGAGCCGTGTCTGCAACCTATACCACAGCTCACGGCAACGCCAGATCATTAACCCACTGAGCAAGGGCAGGGACCGAACCCGCAACCTCATGGTTCCTAGTCGGATTCGTTAACCACTGTGCCACGACGGGAACTCCTCCAATTTTTTTTAATTGATGTACATAAGGTTGTGTTACAAGGTTGTGTAAATCAACCTTATTGATTTACAAGGTTGTGTTAGTTACAGCAAAATGATTCAGTTACACACATATATCCATTTTTATATACTTTTCCATTATAATTTATTATAAGATACTGAATACAGTTCCATGTGCTATACAGTAGGGACTTGTTGTTTATCTACTTTACATATAGTTGTTTGTATCTGTTAATCCCAAACTCCCTAATTTATGCTCCACCTTTCCCCTTGATAACAGTTTTCTATGTCTGTGAGTCCAGAACAAAACTTACTGAACTCAGTATTTCTTTTTTTTTTTTTTGTCTTTTTGTCTTTTTTCTTTTTAGGGCCGCATCTGTGGCATGTGGAGGTTCCCAGGCTAGGGGTCTAATCGGAGCTGTAGCTGCCAGCCTACACTACAGCTCATGGCAACACCAGATCCTTAACCCACTGAGTGAGGCCAAGGATTAAACCCACAACTTCATGGTTCCTAGTCGGATTCATTTCCACTGAGCCACCGCGGGAACTCCTGAACTCAGTATTTCTTAAACACACAGTCACAGACACTTTTTGTTTTGTTACATACTTAGTTACTAATAACCCAAGAGAAATTATTCCATGAAACATTCATTCTTAAAAAGTCTGACTGGGAGTTCCTGTCATGGCGCAGCGGAAACGAATCTGACCAGGCACCATGAGGTTGAGAGTTCAATCCCTGGCCTCGCTCAGTGGGTTAAGGATCTGGTGTTGCCATGAGCTGTGGTGTAGGTCACAGACACGGCTTGGATCTGGTGTTGCTGTGGCGTAAGCTGGCAGCTACAGCTCCGATTAGACCCCTAGCCTGGGAACCTCCACATGCTGCAGGTGAGGCCCTACAAAAAAGACCAAAAAAAGACAAAGTCTGACTGAAGTTTATACTAATAGTTACACTGAAACTGGACAATTGAGGAGAACTTAATAAAAGGACTATTTGACAAAGGTGTAGTTGAGATTAAGGAAATAACAAGATATAGTGTATTTTCCAGGGTCTAGCAATATCAAGGGAACATTACCAGGGACTGAAGGAAGAGACTAGAATGCAGAGAAAATGGCTGTTATGTGAAGCTGTGACCCTTAGTAAACTCATCCACCCAACACAATGAGACACAGAAAAGAGGAAACTGGGGGAATAAATACCCAGCTCCACTCTTTTTTCACCTTCCGATAGTCCATCATTGGCACCCATTGGCCAAACTCAACCAAAACCAGAGAGCAAGGGACCACATTAGTTTCAGGTAGCAAGTTCGGCCTCCTTGGGCACAGAGCAGGAGATGGAACTAGAGACTCTTATCCTGAGTAAAATAAGTCAGAAAGAGAAAGACAAATACCGTATGATATCACTCATATCTGGTATCTAATACACAGCACAAATGAACCTTTCCACAGAAGAGCAAATCACAGACTTGGAGAATAGACTTCTGGTTGCCCAGAGGAAGGGAGTGGGAGGGAATGGGAGCTTGAGGTTAACGGATGCAAACTATTGCTCTTGGAATGGATTAATAATGAGATCCTACTGTGTAGCACTGAGAACTGTGTCTAGATACTTACAATGCAGCACGACAATGGGAGAAAAAATATGTACACATGCATGTGTGACTGGGTCCCCATGCTGTACAGTAGGGAAAAAAAAAAGTGTCTTGGGGGAAATAACAATAAAAAATAAATTGGAAAAATAAAATAAAATAAAAAAGTAAATAGTGGATCTGGATTGGCAGATACCCAGCACACTAATACTATGTCTGGGGGCTATTCAATAGGATTTTTTTTTTTTAGGTAATGTATATATTAATTTATTCATTCATTTTTTCCAACAAGGAGATTCTTTTGTTGAAATATTTGTCATTATTTAGTAGGCTTCTACCACAATAGGGAAACAAAGACACAAGATCCCAAAGGAGCTGACAGCCACGAAACACATGAGAAAGGTAAATATGCAAACTAAAACACAATTTAATAAGGGCTGTAATAGAAATATGACTAAATTGCTCTAAATTTACCGGGAAGATAAAGTAACTCTGCCTGAGAAAGCCAAAAGCCACAAGAAAAGAAATGACATTTGTTTGAAACGAGTAATGAAGGATGAATAGAAGATTTTCCAGGCAGGGTGGTTGACAGTCAAGGAGTGCATTTTTAGGAGAAAGAACAATATGTGCAAAAGCAGGGATATGTAAAAAAGAAAATGTTTTGTGCAGGGATTGGTAAGCGGTTTTCAATTGTTGACAGTTCACATCATGTTGTGGTGCTGTGGTAGGTAAAAGTGAAAGCACTGTTAGAGTCTTGTAGTAATTCTAGGACTCTGGAATTTGTTCAAAAAAGAGTTCTAAAAACCCTTTTTTTTGGCTGCGCCCATGGCATGTAGAAGTTCCCAGGCTAGGGATCAAACACATACCTCAGCAGCAACCTGAAATGCTGCAGTGATAACACCAAAACCTTAACCAAGTAAACCACAAGACAATGCCTAAAAACATTTTTAATGTTATTTTAAATAGGAAATTAGAGATCAGTGGTTGCCTGGATTATAGATGGGAAAATAATGACTCTGCACCCCAACACCAAATCAGTGTTACTGATGACATCCTATTCTTCTGAGGCCATGGTTTGATCTGGTGCTGTAGAGAACAACCTATTTGCTTTCAAGATGATTGCAACATGTTCTATTTGATATAATTTTAGGATGTGCTATCTAAAATTATAGCTATTCAGACAGCACAAAAAAGAGCCTACTAGCAGAGGACAGCCCAAACACTGCCATCAGCAGATTTACTTTATGATAAATATCACAGTGGTTGTACTAGGTAATAACTTGGAAGTACAGCAAACTATAGAAATTTTGCCCTATATGGTTATTCAGACAAGTCCTGGATGCCCATTTTCATAGAAATTTAAATTAACTCTTTCTCCAATGCCTTGTCCAACACTCTTCTCCAATTAACTTTAAAACAAAATAAGATTTCAAAAAAAAAAAAAGACTTCAGGGCACAACTTTACTTGGGGTGACATTTATAAATTACTTCTCCTTCCCTGCTCACATTAAGATCGGATCAAACTGTGAATAAACTATTCTGATTTATTAAATGTAATGAAGCAAAAAAAATAGAAATGTGTCTATGGACATAAAAGTTCATGTTATTGAGGTCCTTCTGCATTTCTATTGTGTGTGATCTTTCATAGATCAAGCCTTAAAAAGAAAATTTTGAAAAAAAAATAGTAGAAAATGCTTCAGTCCTTTCCCTAAAATGTATTTCCTCCAACTAGGGGATTGATTTATTTTATTTTATTTTATTTTTGCTTTTTAGGGCCACACCCACAGCATATGGAGGTTCCCAGGCTAGGGGTTTAATCAGAGCTATAGCTCCTGACTTATTCCACAGCCACAGCAATGCCAGATCTGAGGTGCGTTTGAAACCTACACCACAGCTCACAGCAACCCAGATCCTTAACCCACTGAGCAAGGCCAGGGATCAAACCTGCAATCTCATGGTTCCTAGCTGGATTCATTTCCGCTTCACGACAACAGGAACTCTGGGTTTTTTTTTTTGTTTTTTTTTTGTTTTTTTTTTTTTAAGGCTCTTGTTCATCTCTGTCTTGGCCACAAAATAACTGTCTTAGGGCAAATATATAATTCTTTTTCTCTTTTTTTTTAAGCACCACATATGCTGTATACAACAGTTCCCCGGCTAAGGGCTGAATCATCAAATCAGATCTGCTGTGGCTGCACAGCCATAGCAATGCAGGATACAAGCTGCCTATGTGACCTACACCAGAGCTCACAGCAGCATGGGATCCTTAATCCACTGAGCAAGGCCAGGGATTGAATCCGCATCCTGATGGATACTAGTCAAGTTCATTACCTCTGATCCACGATTGGGAACTCCCCATAATTCTTTTTGATAAACATTGTATTTTTAAGAAATGTACACCAGCGCAAACTTCATACCCCTCACTCTCTTTTTTTTTCCCCTCTATTTTTGGCCACCCCGCAGCATATGGAGTCCCAGGCCAGGGATCAGATCCAAGCTACAGTCTCCATCTAAACTGAAGCTGCGGCAACACCAGATCCTTAATCCACCGTGCCAGGCCGGCTACTGAACCGGGATGCTGCCAATCCTATTGTGCCACAGTGGGAGCTCCCCCTTCACACTTAAAGTCCATTTGCATTGTTTGCTTAGCAGCCTTTCTCCACTCAGTTTTTTTTCTTTCTTCCACACAGTGAGATCCCTCTCTTTCTTCAGTTCTGGGGATTGATATTGTCTATTCTCCTAGCTCTCCTAGTACCTCAGTCAGTTAGAGCACTTGGCCTATCGATACAACATTAACCTATCGATGTTTCTTACTCCCTTCCTACACTGACCGCTGAAACTCAGGAACTATTTTTTATGTTATCTTTGCAATCCCAGAGAGCAGTAAATGAATATGTATATGACAAACTGAAGTGACCTTTATCTTAAATTGCAACCATTTGAAATAATAGGCAGCGTATTTTTCTAGTCCTAATCCTACTGCCAAATTCTTACCAAGAAAATCAATCAAATGTAGCACTACTAAAAGAGAATTTAAAGTATGAATCTGAGTTGCTCTAAATTATTAACATTTCAGGGATTGGAATAAACTTCACTTCAACCCCAAGTTTGTTTACCACATAGTAGACTCAAAATTCTACTCCAAATAAACTTGTAGCTTGCCACTGATTTCAACTCTGGTTCTCATTTTGGCTGCCACATCAGATCGAATTTTAGAAGCACTTCTACAACCCTAAAACTAAAGAATCTTTTACTTGTTTTTAAAAGTTACAACTTCCAGTTAGATGTAAGCCAATTACAACCTATCTATCCACAGATTACAGATAAAATCTCTGGATAAAATACAAAAGGCAACTACCTGAACACTCTGAAAAGCAGGTAAGTCAGTTAAAAAGGGTAGTCAAAAGACTCAGAATTGCCAAAGCAATCCTGAGAAACAAAAACCAAGCAGGAGGCATAACCCTCCCAGACTTCAAGAAATACTACAAAGCCACAGTCATCAAAACAGTGTGGTACTGGTATCAAAACAGACAGACAGACCAATGGAACAGAATAGAGAACCCGGAAATAAACCCTGACACCTATGGGCAATTAATCTTTGACAAGGGAGGCAAGAACATAAAATGGGAACAGGAAAGTCTATTCAGCAAGCATTGCTGGGAAACCTGGACAGCTGCATGCAAAGCAATGAAACTAGAACACACCCTCACACCATGCACAAAAATAAACTCAAAATGGCTGAAAGACTTTAATATACGACAGGACACCATCAAACTCCTAGAAGAGAACATAGGCAAAACACTCTCTGACATCAACATCATGAATATTTTCTCAGGGCAGTCTCCCAAAGCAATAGAAATTAGAGCAAAAATAAACCCATGGGACCTCATCAAACTGAAAAGCTTTTGCACAGCAAAGGAAACCAAAAAGAAAACAAAAAGACAACTTACAGAATGGGAGAAAATAGTTTCAAATGATGCAACGGACAAGGGCTTCATCTCTAGAATATATAAGCAACTTATACAACCCAACAGCAAAAAAACCAATCAATCAATGGAAAAATGGGCAAAAGACCTGAATAGACATTTCTCCAAAGAAGATATACAGATGGCCAACAAACACATGAAAAAATGCTCAACATCGCTGATTATAAGAGAAATGCAAATCAAAACTACCATGAGATACCACCTCACACCAGTCAGAATGGCCATCATTAATAAATCCACAAATAAATAACAAGTGCTGGAGGGGCTGTGGAGAAAAGGGAACCCTCCTGCACTGTTGGTGGGAATGTAAACTGGTACAGCCACTATGGAGAACAGTTTGGAGATACCTTAGAAATCTATACATAGAACTTCCATATGACCCTGCAGTCCCACTCTTGGGCATCTATCCGGACAAAGCTCTACTTAAAAGAGACACATGCACCCGCGTGTTCATTGCAGCACTATTCACAATAGCAAGGACGTGGAAACAACCCAAATGTCCATCGACAGAGGATTGGATTCGGAAGAGGTGGTATATATACACAATGGAATACTACTCAGCCATAAAAAAGGATGACATCATGCCATTTGCAGCAACATGGATGGAACTAGAGAATCTCATACTGAGTGAAATGAGCCAGAAAGACAAAGACAAATACCATATAATATCAGTTATAACTGGAATCTGATATCCAGCACAAATGAACATCTCCTCAGAAAAGAAAATCATGGACTTGGAGAAGAGACTTGTGGCTGCCTGATGGGAGGGGGAGGGAGTGGGAGGGATCAGGAGCTTGGGCTTATCAGACACAACTTAGAATAGATTTACAAGGAGATCCTGCTGAATAGCATTGAGAACTATGTCTAGATACTCATGTTGCAACAGAACAAAGGGTGGGGAAATAAATGTAATTGTAATGTATACATGTAAGGATAACTCAATCCCCTTGCTGTACAGTGGGAAAATTAAAAAAAAATTAAATTAAATTAAATTAAAAAAAAACTTGGAAGGGACAACTATGGTTAATTTCCTAAATTTTCTTCCCCTCATCTGTTATGGGTTAATGTCTGTCGCCCCAAAAGATGTGTTGGGGTCATAATGCTCAGTACCTTATATTGAAGGTGATCTTTTCTGGGTATAGAGTCTTCTGAGAGGTAATCAAGTTAAAATGAAGTCATTAGGGTGGACCTTAAACCAATAGTACTGATGTTCTTAACGAAAGGGGGAAATTTGGTCACAGAGAAACACATACACAGGAAGAATGCCAGGGGAAGATTGGTATTATTCTGCCACAACCAAGGAGCTAAGATCCTTGACTGTTTCCAGAGGAGGCATAGCCCAGCCAACATCATTATTTTACTTCTAACCTCCAGAACTATGAGACAATCACTCTCTGTTATTTAAGCTACTCATTTTGTAGTACTTCATTATGCCAATCTTTTTTTTTTTTTTCCAAGTTCAAACCCATGGCATGTGAAGTTCCCTGGCTAGGGGTGGAATCGGAGCTACAGCCGTAGGCCTACACCACAGCCACAACAACATGGGATCTGAGCCATATCTGTGACCTACACCACAGCTCACGGCAACGCTGGATCCTTAAAACCCAGTGAGCAAGGCCAAGGATCAAACCCACATCCTCATGGATACTACTTGGGTTCGTTACTACTGAACCATGACCAGAACTCCCATTATGCCAGTCTTATAAACTAATACACCATCTTTTCTCTCCTAGTTGTGGACTGAGGATGGCCGCAGTCATAGAACTGTATTATGGACACAGATGACAAAAATCTCAAAGAGAATTCTTGTCTTTCTGGAAAGAGAACAAAAGAAAAGGGGATTCCAGAAGCCAAAGATGTAGGGGGGATTCCTGTGAAGTAGAGAGATGGAAAACAGAATTCTCTAATCCTATGATCCAGCACAAGTTCCAAGCATCACGTATATGTTGCATGTACAACACGAACCCAGAATAGCACAGCATAGGTTACAAGAACTGAAGAGTACAAAACATGACCCACTTACCAAAATAAGTCCTAAGTGACACCTAAGAAGCATAGTCAAGGCTTTGAAAACTGAACTAACATTGGAAATCCCACCGATGTTACTATCAACAGAAAGTAAAATAAAACCGATGGCCTGAACCTAACTTGATTAGGCTGATTGCCTACAAAAACTCAAGGGAGTAGAGGAAGAGGTGAAAAAAAGCAACATTATCTGGATGACTAGGGAACAAGTGATGTTACATTTAAAATATTACTACCATCAAAAATTGCTCAACATATAAATAATCAAAACAATCTGATCAACTCAGTGGAAAAGCCAATCACCTAACTGAAATCCAAAGATGACCTAGATATTAGAAGATTAGCCTACTACTTTAGTCATTATAACTCTGTTCATAAAATGTTACCAGAGATAAATTCAGAACTTGAAAAATGAAAAGCAACAGAAATTGTAAATATCACAATATTTTATCCTCTTAAATTATTTAAAATATGTATTTTTGATAAAAACCAAGTTATAGCATTTTCTTGTGGGTTTTCAATATGCGTAGCTGTAATATATGAAAACTGTAAGGCAGAGAGGGAAGGGTAAAGGGGCCTATATGATTGTAAGACTCCTACAATAATAAAATACTAACTCCATGTAGACTATAAAGATTAAATCTATGCACTTTATTCCCTAGTACAACCTATTAAAAATATGAAGCAATATGGCCAAAAAATAAATTACATGGCATACCAAAAATCTGAAATAATCTAAAAGATGTCAGAAGAGGAAGAAAAATTTTTTTAAAAGAGGGGACAAATACATATTAAAGTGATCCATCTATATCCAACCATAACAATAATTACATTGAATAGACATGGTCTACACACACTAATTAAAAGAGTATTAAATCGGATTAAAATTTTTATCTATAAGAAACTCAGTCAAATATGGCATAAATAGGTTCGAAGTAAAATAAGGGGAAATGCAACATTGCAAAAAGAAAACAGATTGATCAAATTATCACTAGACAAAGTAGGGGTCAAAGGAAAGTATTCCTTTGAATAAAGAGGGACTTCATTATTTTTTAAATGTTCAGATCAGTACTGTTTACTATAACCAAAATATGGAAATAATTCAAATGCCCACCAACAGGTGACTGGTTTAAGATGAGGTGTGTACACACATACACTAGAATATTAGCCATAAAAAAGAATGAAATATTGCCACTCACAGCAACATAGATAGGCCTAGAGAATATTATACTAAGTGAAGTAAGTCAAAGATTATATGATATCACCTATGTGTAGAATCTAAAAAATAATAGAAATAAATCTATATACAAAATAGAAACAGATTCACAGACATAGGAAACAAACTTATGGTTACTAAATGGGAAAGAGGGGAGGGATAAATTAGATGTATGAGATTAACAGCTACAAACCATTATATATATAAAATTGACAAGCAACAAGGATTTACTGTATAGCACAGGAAACTATATTCAGTGTCACGCAATAACCTACAGTGGAAAATAATCTGAAAAATTATATATATACACGTTTGAAAATTTCTTATAAAGTTAATACATTGCCATATGACACAGTGATCACACTTCTAGGTATGTAGTCATCCAAGAGAATTTACAACAATGGTCATAACAGAACCTTTATGCAGAAGCATATTTTAAATGTTTAAAACATTGTATTTTCCTGATACCTCACCAGCCCCACAAACAGGCTGTGTGAGCACCTGACTCAGGTGAAAATGTAATGAAGAAGATAAGGCTGGTCCTTGCCACAAGTTCCCCTTCTGGCCTCCCTTAACTGTGACCTAGTGACAGTCACTCAGTGCACCCATGAAACCCCCCATACCTCTTGCTATGTACTCCATCCTGACCTCCAATAATAGCACTTGCCTCCAGGTCCTCACTCTCTTGGCTCCCCATCTGCTTGGCTGAGTTTCCCCCTGGGAGCTCCTCCAATATGGTCTCCGCTTCCCTCTTCTAGTACCCAAGAATATAATAAAACTTCCTTTCAGATGCTTCATGTAAATTCTGACACCATGTTGGAGTGATCCTAAAGATCCCAAAAAGGGGAATTTACTCCCCCATTTAACAACAAAAGTAGTTTATAGTGAGTTCCTTTATAATTCTCAGAACTGAAAGAAAAACACTAGTATCAGCCAGTGAATATGACATATTAGCATTAAAAATAAATTATTGACTGATGTTTACATGCAAATTCAATATAAATTTAAAAAGTGTTTTAGAGGAGGACAAGATGGCGGAGGAGTAGGAGGACACGCTCGCCCTCTCCCACAAACACAACAAAAAAAGCACATCTACAGAATAAATGACTCGCACAGAACAGCAACCAATCGCTGGCAGAGGAACCTAAACTCCAATAACGGCAAGAAATTCGTGACATTATTGGGCAGAACGGGAGAAAAGAGGAGAGTGAGAGAAGGTGAATCCGAGCGGGACGGGCGTTCCCGAAAGGGAACTGCGGAGGAGAAAGGGATCCCGCACCCTGGAAAGTCACCTACCAGGCGAAAGATCAAAGAACCGGAGGAATCTCCAGATGCAGAGAAGAGTGTAGCAGTAAGTTGGAGTACGGAAAAGCCGATCAAGAACCCAACGGACCATCTGAACTACGGGCACAGTCACCAAAAATTGAGACGCCTGGGTGGGGGCTGGGCACCGAATCCTCGGCTCCAGAGGTTAGTCCCCGGGAAAGGGCCGGGGGACGACTGGGTGGGGGCTGGGCACCGAGACCTAGGCTCCAGAGATTAGTCCCCGGGCTAGGGGGGCGGGGAAGAGCGGAAACTGCTTGGGAGGTCTCTAAACCTTTTGACGGGGCAGAGACTGCCTGGGAGACTAGAAAACAAAGCTGTCTCAGAGGAAGGGAGCAATACTCCAGGGGCTGGGAAGTGGAAAGCCACATCAGAGGGAACCTGGGAGAAGAGCCTGGTCTGCGCCCCTGCTGGGAAGGGGAGAAAAGAAAGGGTGGGTCCCGATAGAATACCCCCCACGCCACAGCAAGCTTACAGGCCCGCTAGCTAGCTGAAAACTCTGCTTCCCAGTGCATCCCCTACCCCCACCCCCACCATGCCCTACGCTCTCACGGACCTGGGGCTGCCTGCCATCCAGGACGGCTGGCCTCAACAATTGCCTGAAGCCTACCACTGCAGGGGCTGTCCCTGCACAGGCCTGCTTGCCCTTTGGTGGGGCTACACTTCCACAGAGCAGCACCAAACACCACCAGCCCCCGAGAAAAGGCCTGCAGCCCAAAAAAGCTAGAACAACCTTAGCCAGGCTGTGAAAAGATCGGCCTAATTCTCGGATGGCTTTTCTCAGTCGGGTTGCCCCAGGGAGGAGCCTCTTCAGTTTCCAACAGCCCTGCTACCCGCCCAAGCCCCCAGGGGGTGCCCCACTCCCGTGAAATAACTGCTCAGCACCACCAGCCCCCTGGAAGAGCCCCTGCAGCCCAGAAAAGCTGCAACAAGCTCGGCCAGACTGTGAAAAGATCCGCCTACATTCTCAGGCTGTCCTTCTGAGTTGGGCTACCCTAGGGAAGAGTCTCTTAGGTTCTCAGTGACCCAGATAGCTGCTCCAGCGCCCAGGGGGTGATGCACTCCTGAAGAGCAGCTGCCCAACACCACCAACCCCCTGCAAGAACCCCACAGCCTAAAAACACCAGAGCAAGCTCTGCATGACCAAGTGAAATCTGCTACCATCGTGGTGTGGACCTCCCAGTCCTGTCTGCCCTCAGGAAGTCCTCCTTTGCTTCAAAGAAACACTGTTAGCCCCATCAACACCCCAGAAAAGCCACACTGCCTCAAAAAAGATTGACCAACAACGCCAGCCCTCAGGAAATATTCCACGGCAGTGACAAGGCAAACACTGCCTGATAACGGAGAGTACAACTCCCTCAGGAGAAAGAAGACAACAAGCAAGATGAAGAAGCTGAGAAACCACCCCCAGTCAAACCAACAGGAGAACTCACCTAAAACAGTCAGCAATGAAACAGATCTCTGCAGTCAGACAGACCTGGAGTTCAAAAGAGAAATACTGAAAATACTGAAGGAATTAAGAGAAGATATGAACAGTAATGCAGATACCCTCAGAAAGGAACTAGAAAATATAAGGAGGAGCCAAGAAAAACTACAACATTCATTTGCAGAGATGCAAACTGAACTAGGGGCAGTAAAAACCAGAATGAATAATGCAGAAGAACGAATCAGTGATATGGAAGATAGAATAATGGAAATCACTCAATCTGGTCAACAGACAGAAAACCGAATCAAAAAACTGGAAAGCAATATAAGAGACCTATGGGATAATATAAAGCGGGCCAATCTACGCATAATAGGAATTCCAGTAGGAGTAGATAAAGATAAGGGAATGGAAAATATATTTGAAGAAATTATTGCTGGAAACTTCCCAAATCTAAAGGATACTGGATTCAAGATACAAGAAGCACAGAGGGCTCCAAACAAACTGAACCCAAATAGACCCACACCAAGACACATCATAATAAAAATGGCAAAAGTTAGTGATAAAGAGAGGATCCTAAAGGCAGCAAGAGAAAAACAGAATGTTACCTACAAGGGAACCCCCATAAGAATATCAGCTGATTTCTCTACAGAAACACTACAGGCCAGGAGGGAATGGCAAGAGATATTTAAAGTGCTCAAAGGAAAAAATATGCAACCTAGAATACTCTATCCAGCAAGAATATCATTTAAAATAGAAGGGGAAATAAAAATTTTTCCCAACAAACAAAAACTTAAAGAATACAGCAACACAAAACCCAGGTTAAAGGAAATATTGAAAGGGCTTCTCTAAACCAAAAAGAAAGGAAGGAAAGGGAAGAAAAAAGAAAAGAAAAAAAAAAAGAAGAAGAAGAGGAAGAACTAGGACTGAGGAAACTGCAATCAGAGAGCAGTCACTCAAATAAGCCAGCATACAGATTTAATCATGAACATGCTTCAAACAAAATAAAATTAAAAAGAAAAAAAAAGAGTCATCAAAACCATAAAATGTGGGCAAGGGATGTCAGGAGGTAAATAACCCTTTTTGTTTGTATGTATGTCTCTCTTCTTAATTTTAATATAATAATGAAGTGTTTGAACTTACAGGACCATCAGGCTAAAACACACAATTATGAGAAGGGGTCAGCATACTTAAAAAACAGGGCAACCACAAGCCAAAACCAAATATTGCATCTGCAAGAAATGAAAAAAAAAAATACACTCAAGCAGATAATAACCGGAGACCATCCAACCAAAAAAAAAAAAAAGAAAGGAAGAATGGAGAACCATAGAATCAACTGGAACACGAGGTTCAAATGGCAATAAATAATCATCTATCAATTATCACCTTAAATGTCAATGGACTGAATGCCCCAATCAAAAGACACAGGGTGGCTGAGTGGATAAAAAGGCAAAAACCTTCAATATGCTGCCTACAAGAAACTCACCTTAGGACAAAAGATACATATAGATTGAAAGTGAAAGGGTGGGGAAAAGTATTTCACGCCAATAGACATGACAGAAAAGCAGGAGTCGCAACGCTCATATCAGACAAAATAGACTTTAAAACAAAAGACATAAAGAAAGACAAAGAAGGACACTATTTAATGATTAAGGGATCCATCCAAGGAGAGGATGTTACTATCGTCAACATATATGCCCCAAATATAGGAGCACCCAGATACATACAACAAATATTAACAGATATAAAGGGAGATATTGATGAGAATACAATCATAGTAGGAGACCTAAATACCCCCCTCACATCAATGGACAGATCCTCTAGACAGAAAACCAATAAAGCAACAGAGATCCTAAAGGAAACAATAGAAAAGTTAGACTGAATTGATATCTTCAGGACACTACATCCCAAAAAAGCAGAATACACATTCTTCTCAAATGCTCATGGAACATTCTCAAGAATCGACCACATATTGGGACACAAAGCGAATCTCAATAAATTTAGGAGATAGAAATTATCTCAAGTATCTTCTCTGACCACAATGCCATGAAATTAGAAACCAACCATGGGAAAAGGAAAGAGAAAAAACCTACTACATGGAGACTCAACAACATGCTACTAAAAAACCAATGGGTCAATGAGGAAATCAAGAAGGAAATTAAAAACTACCTTGAAACAAATGATAATGAAGACACAACCTCTCAAAATCTATGGGATGCTGCGAAAGCAGTGCTCAGAGGGAAATTTAGAGCAATACAGGCCTTTCTCAAAAAAGAAGAAAGATCCCAAATGGACAACTTAACCCTCCACCTAAACGAATTAGAAAAAGAAGAACAAAGAAGTCCTAAAGTCAGCAGAAGGAAGGAAATTATAAAGATCAAAGAAGAAATCAATAAAATAGAGACTCAAAAAACAATAGAGATAATTAATAAAACCAAGAGCTGGTTCTTTGAAAAGGTGAACAAAATTGACAAACCCCTGGCCAGACTCACTAAAAAGAGGAGAGAAAGAACCCAAATAACCAAAATTATAAATGAAAAAGGAGAAATCACAACGGATACAGCAGAAATACAAAAAACCATAAGAGAATACTATGAACAACTATATGGCAACAAGTTTGACAATCTGGAAGAAATGGACAATTTTCTAGAATCTTACAGCCTGCCAAAACTGAATCAAAAAGAAACAGACCAACTGAACAGACCGATCACTAGAAATGAAATTGAAGAGGTCATAAAATCACACCCTACAAATAAAAGTCCAGGACCAGATGGCTTCACAGGTGAATTCTATCAAACATATAAAGAGGAATTGGTGCCCATCCTCCTTAAACTCTTTCAAAAGGTTGAAGAAGAAGGAATACTCCCAAAGACATTCTATGATGCCACCATCACCCTCATTCCAAAACCAGACAGAGATACCACCAAAAAAGAAAGCTATCGCCCAATATCATTGATGAATATAGATGCAAAAATACTCAACAAAATTTTAGCCAACCGAATCCAACAACATACCAAAAAAATTATACACCATGACCAGGTTGGGTTCATCCCAGGTTCACAAGGATGGTTCAACATACGCAAATCAATCAGCATCATACACCACATTAACAAAAAAAAAAAGTCAAAAATCATATGATCATCTCAATAGACGCAGAAAAAGCATTTGACAAAGTTCAACATCCATTCATGACCAAGACCCTCGCCAAAGTGGGTATAGAGGGAACATTCCTGAATATAATCAAAGCCATTTATGATAAACCCACAGCAAATATAATCCTCAATGGGGAAAAACTGAAAGCCTTCTCACTCAAATCTGGAACAAGACAGGGATGCCCACTCTCACCACTGCTCTTCAACATCGTTTTGGAAGTCTTAGCCACAGCAATTAGACAAACAAAAGAAATCAAAGGCATCCATATAGGAAGAGAAGAGATCAAACTGTCACTGTATGCAGATGACATGATACTATACCTAGAAAACCCTAAGGACTCAACCCCAAAACTCCTTGAACTGATTCATAAATTCAGCAAAGTGGCAGGATATAAGATTAACATTCAGAAGTCAGTTGCATTTCTGTATACCAGCAATGAAATATTAGAAAAGGAATACAAAAATACGGTACCTTTTAAAATTGTACCTCACAAAATCAAATACCTCGGAATACACCTGACCAAAGAGGTAAAGGACCTATATGCCGAGAACTATAAAACTTTAATCAAAGAAATCAAAGAAGATGTAAAGAAATGGAAAGATATTCCATGTTCCTGGATTGGAAAAATCAATATCGTAAAAATGGCCATCCTGCCCAAAGCAATCTACAGATTCAATGCAATCCCTATCCAATTACCCATGATATTTTTCACAGAACTAGAACAAACAATCCAAACATTTATATGGAACCACAAAAGACCCAGAATCGCCAAAGCAATCCTGAGAAACAAAAACCAAGCAGGAGGCATAACCCTCCCAGACTTCAAGAAATACTACAAAGCCACAGTCATCAAAACAGTGTGGTACTGGTATCAAAACAGACAGACAGACCAATGGAACAGAATAGAGAACCCGGAAATAAACCCTGACACCTATGGTCAATTAATCTTTGACAAGGGAGGCAAGAACATAAAATGGGAACAGGAAAGTCTATTCAGCAAGCATTGCTGGGAAACCTGGACAGCTGCATGCAAAGCAATGAAACGAGAACACACCCTCACACCATGCACAAAAATAAACTCAAAATGGCTGAAAGACTTTAATATACGACAGGACACCATCAAACTCCTAGAAGAGAACATAGGCAAAACACTCTCTGACATCAACATCATGAATATTTTCTCAGGGCAGTCTCCCAAAGCAATAGAAATTAGAGCAAAAATAAACCCATGGGATCTCATCAAACTGAAAAGCTTTTGCACAGCAAAGGAAACCCAAAAGAAAACAAAAAGACAACTTACAGAATGGGAGAAGATAGTTTCAAATGATGCAACGGACAAGGGCTTCATCTCTAGAATATATAAGCAACTTATACAACCCAACAGCAAAAAAACCAATCAATCAATGGAAAAATGGGCAAAAGACCTGAATAGACATTTCTCCAAAGAAGATATACAGATGGCCAACAAACACGTGAAAAAATGCTCAACATCGCTGATTATAAGAGAAATGCAAATCAAAACTACCATGAGATACCACCTCACACCAGTCAGAATGGCCATCATTAATAAATCCACAAATAACAAGTGCTGGAGGGGCTGTGGAGAAAACGGAACCCTCCCGCACTGTTGGTGGGAATGTAAACTGGTACAGCCACTATGGAGAACAATTTGGAGATACCTTAGAAATCTATACATAGAACTTCCATATGACCCTGCAGTCCCACTCTTGGGCATCTATCCGGACAAAGTTCTACTTAAAAGAGACACATGCACCCGCGTGTTCATTGCAGCACTATTCACAATAGCCAGGATGTGGAAACAACCCAAATGTCCATCGACAGATGACTGGATTCGGAAGAGGTGGTATATATACACAATGGAATGCTACTCAGCCATAAAAAAGGATGACATCATGCCATTTGCAGCAACATGGATGGAACTAGAGAATCTCATACTGAGTGAAATGAGCCAGAAAGACAAAGACAAATTCCATATGATATCACTTATAACTGGAATCTGATATCCAGCACAAATGAACATCTCCTCAGAAAAGAAAATCATGGACTTGGAGAAGAGACTTGTGGTTGCCTGATGGGAGGGGGAGGGAGTGGGAGGGATCGGAAGCTTGGGGTTATCAGACACAACCTAGAATAGATTTACAAGGAGATCCTGCTGAATAGCATTGAGAACTATGTCTAGATACTCATGTCGCAACAGAAGAAAGGGTGGGGGGATAACTGTAACTGCAATGTATACATGTAAGGATAACTCAATCCCCTTGCTGTACAGTGGGAAAATAAAAAAAAATAAAATAAAAAAATAAAAAGTGTTTTAAAGTTAAATTTTCAGGTTTTTCTATGGCTCTTAGAAGATGGGTGACAGACGAAACTATTAGAATACCAAGAAGAAATCTCCACAAATATTTATGACCTCAGTATACAAAAAAAATATATTAAGACTCTTAGAGATTTCTTAATTTAAATAAACCTTTTTATATTAAATTTTGACAGCAAGTCAAATCTGTTTTTCATGAGTAAATGCTGTTTTCCCCTACCTTAGCACCATTTGGAAAGACAGGTGGCAAGTTCTAGAGATGCAAAACTCTCATCCGAAAGCAATAATGTGAAAACTGTAACAGTCCCCCTCTATTTCTGAGTGAAAGTTCTATCTCCTTGTCCCTATTCATTCAAAAGCTGTAAAAAATTCCCCAACTGTTAACTCTCTTTCTAATTAGTACCATTTTCACAAAAGCACTAAAAAGAGGAACGTGAGCTCTTCTTGCCCTAAGATGAGTCTGTTTTTTCCCTCTCCTACCTCCATGACATGAAAATAATGAAGGAAAAGGACAAACAGTATATAGGTAAGCTCCACACACAAAAAACACACAAATTCAAGCAGTCTTATTTTAAAGGTTAAAGGAAAATAGCCACTATTAATAGATTTTTTTATTCAGCTCTTATCATTCAACAAATTGGGTTGTGTAAATAGTTGCGGCCAAGTGTTTACTACAATATGCATGTTTATTATTGTGTATTATAATTGTCTTCTCATTTGAATAAAATAAAGCATCTCTATTGGGACAGCAAATTCATCAAGATAATAAATTCAGTTGTGATTCTGGCTTTGATATTTTCTGGTTCTCTAGTAGTTCAATGCTGATCTGAAGAGCTTTAAATATGATGAATACATGTAAATAAGAGAATCGTCTGCACTACCTGGAAGTGAATTCAAAAGGCTCATTCTATCACATGAAGGTAGAAGAACGAAGATAGAAAATACCCATTTGTTTTGATATCTGATCATATAGCTACAGTAATACCACATAATGCATAGATTATACTTTGACTATAGAATTGCTTCTTAATGATAATAGACAACATAATTCAACTAAAAATAGGATATATAGTCAATATTTACTGAAACTTACTTTTTCATTGTTTAGAAAAAATGATTATGGCTGATACATAAATAAACCCACTTGTACTCCAGTAAAGCCCTGACATAAGGCTATAAAAGGAGTTTATAAAAAAAAAAAAAAAACTTGGATAAAATACAGGTCACCATCATTGCTAAGTTAATGAAATGAGAGATTTATCCAAATCCATCTGTTCTGGCAGCCGTCTGGCATCTCTGGTAACAACTTTTTCTTCAATGTAAATATCAGGGAGTTTTCAAAGACAGCAGCAGGGATTCCAAGAATATGACAGTTTACAGTCAGGTCAAGATAGAGATTGATTTCAGCCTCAACAAAAGGGAATGGGTCAGGAGACTACCAAGAGAAGAAGAACAGAGATTCTTAAATTCTACTTTGCTATTTCTGAGGAAGGGGATTGCCTAATGTTTCAAGATTCCCCACAGGGTCTCACCCTCCTGTTCATGTTTCTCCAAGCTCACCACCACCACCAAATAATAATGTTAGCCTATCACCCACACCCACTATCTGGTTTGTCTGAGCCCAAGGGTTGGGCAAAAAATTGGAGCCAACTGCCAAATGCTTGTAATATTCAAATTCACATGATTGCTGTGTTTTCCTGTATTTGGAAGACTAAAGGAACACAAGTTTCAATTGACAGACACATCTGATAAGGAAAAAAGCATAATGTACATCTGATAAGGAAAATACATAATGCATAGGAGCTAATGTAGATGTGTTAAGCCATGTAAGAATGTCAAATTTTACGTCCTACATTTTTAGTGAATTACTAATAAGATGTAGCATTTATTGTATTCTAATTAATTGTCCCTACAAACTCGACACAAACGCCTCCCAAACACACACAAACACACTGAACTCCTTAAAAAGTAACTAATTAGGAATGAAATGTGAATGTCAATT
Organism: Sus scrofa; assembly: GCF_054392235.1. NCBI lineage: Eukaryota > Metazoa > Chordata > Mammalia > Artiodactyla > Suidae > Sus > Sus scrofa. The sequence continues at coordinate 181,018,943 of NC_139383.1, read as the reverse complement.
GGTCAATAAAGTGGATGACATTCAAATATTTGTATTTCTCTTTCTATTATATAGACATGACCTTAGTGATTAAATCATTAAACAAGCCAAACAAGTACCTACCATTTGCTAAGCACTAGAGGAGTTCAAAGTCTAGCAGAGAAGATCTTCCAATAATTATACACACATTTTACTGAATTATGATTGTGGCAATGGTAGAGCACATTGTGTAATGCAACCTTGGTTTTCATTCCCTGTCACATCAAAGAGGATTTTTTTCCTCATGTATAGTCAGTAAGTCCATAAAGCACATGAAGGGAGGAAAAATCCTATGGCTTCAGATATTTTTCAAACACTTGCCTTATAAAAGCATAAGTGTCCCATGGGTTCCATAGTAGGTATCTGAACACTCCTTGAAGGCTCACTTTTATTTGAGAGCAGATTGCTGCTGGTGAGTGACTATAGCAAGCATATGAAAACAAACCCTCTAGCTCTTATGGACTCTTTCTTCTAAGCTTATTCTTGGAAATGTCTCTCTGCCCCATATAGAATAGAAATGCAGTCTTCAGTTCCAAATAATAAGATTGTAGTAATAGGATATTTCTAGGGTTAAGTTTGCTATGATCTAGTTTGAGAGTTCATCTAAGCCCTAGACTAAGAACTAAGAAAACCAGGAGTCTGACAGATGGGACTTCATTTGAGTTTCTGAAAGTGTACCTATTGCCCAGGGCCCCTCATACACCCACAGAATATCAATGCAGCCATGAAATCCAAGAGCTGAAAATTCCATATAGTAACACAGAAAAGGAAACTTCCCAGAGAATATAAGCTCCACAAATATAGCTTTGCTAAATTGCTCCCCAAGTTTTGCAAATAAGGCCCTCCAAAGCTCCAAAACTTTTTATCATCGGTGTCTATCTGAATTCCTTTCCTTCAGGCATATCAACACAATGAGATAGTGTTACAGTCAACACATCTGTTCGACTCAGGCAAAAGCAGCAACTCAGAGAGAATACCTCCTAAAAGGAACTGCATTTTTACATGATTACCCATGGTTTTGTACTAGTGTAAGTTTTATGATATCCATCTTACAGATTTATATTGCTACATGGGATGTCACTTTGAATTATTGCTAGATTGGTAAAACTGCAAGACCAGGTTTAAGTGTAAGGTTTATGAAAAGTGTTTATGACAAGATCAGTCAGGCTTCAGGCAGGATTAAACTTAAACTTTTTTATAGTTTGGGATTGAATTGCTTAATGAACCAATCAGCACTTTATTTTCTGCCTTGAGCCATACATTTTAAAAAATGATTCTCAACTATTAATCATCAGTTTTGACTCTCATAGGGACTAAATATAAACACATGTGAAGCCTAACCCCTCAAGAAGGGGATGCTATACCATGCATCTCAAAGGAAAAAAGATCTGAGAAAATCAGCCTAACTCTTCAAAGATGTTCATGGTATTAGAAGCATCATTTTCTCTGTGATAAACTTTTAGGACTAAAAACTCTAGTTTGGTCATGAGAATGTTCAAATCCCCAAAGACAAAATTTGAATTGTTGCTAATTGCTCTCTTTAAGGCAGATCAAAAGCAATTAGTAGGATATACTCTAATAAGCACTTTTAGAAGTTCATTGACTGTTTCTAACAACTAAAATACGCAAATGGTAGAAGGAAGTAACACTTTATTAAAAGTGCATGAGGACATAACAAAAGTAGTCTTTTATTTATTTATTTATTTTTATTTTCCCACTATACAGCAAGGGGATCAAGTTATCCTTACATGTATACATTACAATTACATTTTTCCCCACCCTTTGTTCTGTTGCAACATGAGTATCTAGACAAAGTTCTCAATGCTATTCAGCAGGATCTCCTTGTAAATCTATTCTAGGTTGTGTCTGATAAGCCCAAGCTCCCGATCCCTCTCCTCAGAAAAGAAAATCATGGACTTGGAGAAAAGACTTGTGGCTGCCTGATGGGAGGGGGAGGGAGTGGAAAAGGAGTCTTTTAAAAGTACTTAGCATATTGAGGATCTCTTAACCTCCAGAATCCACAGAAGTAGAATAATACAAGTGTTTAAAGATCTTCTAAAGAAGAATACATGGGGTAAGGCAGAACTGTACATGCCTTCTGATTACTTGGGTTTGACTAAACAATAGGATAAATCATCTTCCTTAAAATGACTCGTCTGCACACTACAAAAGTGTTTCATGCAAAACTCTCCTACATTAAAATATTTAATGTATCCTACATCAGTTATATGCATTATTTCTTAAATACTCTAAATGCAGTACACAGAAAATCACAAAAATACTCAAAATTAGAATTTTGTAAATATCAAGTCAACATTTTGTAACCAACGAGATATTGTTCTATTTGTAAAACATTTTAGTTACATCAGGGGCTTCACTAAACCATGTACTTTGTCTTCACAAAAAAGATGAGGGAATTCAAGCCCAACAAGGTCTACTCATCCAAGGCCCCAAAGACAGTAAATGGTAGAGATGAGGCTTGAGCATGTATTTTTGGACTATAAAAATGTTGGTGACTTTGCACTATATTCAGTGTCTCCTGTTGTTTAGAGCTTATACATTTGTTACTTGACAAGGTATGCTTAGTCTCAGCTGCTAAGTGAATATAGTTTTCTACCTGGATTTTTATGCAGTGAAAAGAGTATTTGGGTTTGAAAGTTAAAAAAAAAAAAAAAAAATCAGATCCTACTACTACAATTTACTGCTTATGGGCAACTCACTTTGCCTTTCCAAACTTCTATTTCTGCTATGCAAGAAAAATCTAGACTTGAGACAAGACAAGGTGGCAGATTAAAAAAGACTTGCTCTCACCTCCTCATTGATTAAAAAAAAAAAAAAAAAGACTGGCACTTACCAAAAAAGATGTTCTACTTAAAATGACAAAAAAGAAACCACAATGAGATGGTAGAAGGGGTGCTTTCATAATGTAATCAAATTTCATACCCACAAGCTGGGAGACCCACAAACTGGAAAATAATTATATTATGAAGATCCTCCCACAGGAATGAGAGTTCTGAGCCCCAGTCAGGCTTCCCAGCCTGGGGATATGGCATCAGGAGGAGGAGCCTCCAAAGCATTTGGCTTTGAAGGCAAACACTAGAGAAGATAAGTTTCATTCCCCTTGTTGTCCCTGTCACTCTGCCTCCAGTCCTTTTATTTCCTTCTGACCCTAGATTCCTATGGTGTTCTGGCTTTCCACAGTTTTTTCCAGCCTATCTTTCTCTTCAGGAAATTACCATATCCTAGTATCCACATTTATACTAGATACATGCCTAACATATATCCATATTATATATTGGATATATGTATATATATACACTTTGTGTGTGTATATAAACATGTATCCAAACATTACCAAGAATTTCCATACTCTTTTGTCTCATCCAGTTAAGGATATACAGATAAAGGGAAAAAATGCAATTTTGTGTACCCCAGTCTATGTAAACATCCTCATTTCACTATGATTTGAGGGAAGAGTTGATGGTATCTTGTCATTTTTTTCAGGAACTGAATACTTAAGTCCCATTTATTAAGGGAAGCCTGATACAGGCCAATTCACTTGTAGGGAAAGTCTACACCAACATGCTCATTAATCCCCTTTCCTGCCTTGAGACTCTTGACTGCTAGAAGCCTCTCTTCAAAGTCTAGACCTAAGAAAGGTCTTCCCCGACCTTCACATATCAAGAATTTCCCAGTTATTTTCTCTCTGAAAACAATGTTTGTTCACATTGTAACATTTCAGTTTTTAATTATATCAAATATTCACCTCTTTGCTTCGCTTATAAAAGATTCTGAAGGACTAAAAATTTTCTGTTCAAAGTGTTGTAGAACCACCTCCATCTAGTTCCCAAACAGCTCTAACACTCCACATTAAACCCCTTTACCATTAAGCAGTTTTTCCCTACTCCTCCTTACCCTCAGTCCCTGGCAACCACCTATCTGCCTTCTGTGTCTATGGATCCATCTATTCTGGACAGTTCCTATAGGTGGAATATACAATATGTGACTTTTTATGTCTAGCTCCTTTCACTTAGCATAATGTTTTGGAAGTTCCTCTACATTATGAGTGCAGTCTTTGTTTATATTACGGTTAAATAATATTCCATTGAATATATCTATCACAAATTGTTTATTCATCAATTGATGGACTGTACCCATTTTCTAGCTATTGTGAATAGTTATGGTCCTATCATTTTTGAAGAGGTATATTAGAGGCACATATTGAAGTGTTTCCAGGTTTGAAGATATCTAGATTTTGCTTTAAAACATTTCAGCAAAAAAAAAAACAAGACTGGATATAGATAAAATAAGATTGGGAAAAAATTTTGATAATTATTGAATCTGAGGGAAGAATACAGAGGGGTATTCTACATTAAATTATTATATTACAATAATATACTAATCTCTCTTTTATATAGAAAAGCTCCATAATTTTAATTTGGAAAACAATCTGAATTAGACTCTTATTATGCTGTATTCTACTAATATTCCCTCTTACCCCATCCCCATCAAAAAACATCATATGCATGGGTGTGATAGCTGGCTAGAGGAATAGCTGGAGAGTTAATAAAATACTGACTAGAGCCTGAGGAAATATGATTAAAAATAATTTTTCCTCTACTCAGGAAAAGCCTCTACATATGTAGAGAGAAAAAAAATTATCAGTGAATAAACACTAAGCCAGAATGTGATGTACATCACAGGCAATCCACTAAGAGATTACAAAGATACAGAGAAATCTCACCCTTCACATAGCCAAGCAGATACAACCATTGCATACATGTTCAAAAGAAATAGTAACTGAAATAAGAGGATTTGACATGTCTTTGTCACACATAGTTCATTCCAAATTTTCTTGATAGTTGGGCTGACCATCTGTGTTAGCTAATTGGTTTTATCCAAGAAAAGTTAACTCCTATCTTTATGACAAGAGGTAGTTTTGCAATTTGGAGGAAGAGGCCACCAAAGTTCAGCTCCTACCCTCTCAGAGAGACTAGAAGACAGGGCAATTATCTTTCTTGATTATATTTAAAAAATATAGTTCGCAGGTCCTGGTTAGAGGCTTATTTAGCTTTTCAAATGTTTTGCATACATTTCAAAGAGCTGGAGAATGAAGTTACAAATTTTCCAAAGTAAATGCTCTAAGAAAAAAGCATGGGGTGGGGGGGATGAGGGCTCTTCCTTATTTTCAATAGAGGTAATTAAGCCTGTTATCATTCATTTGTATTTGCTACTTTAAGCCCTTTGTGGTAGAAAAGATCTAAGAAAAAGCAGATTATTTTACCATAAATCACCACTGTGTGTGTTTTGTTTCCAAAATATGTGTAATATTAGCTTACTAAAAGGAATATATTCAGGAGTCAAGAAGTCAGTCTACAGTTTACATGACATGAAGGTGAAAAGTACAATGAAGAGGATCTTCTCAAATTTTTATGTGCATTTGAATCACCTGCAGATTTTGTCAAAACAGAGATTCTGACTGATTAGGTGTGGGGTGTGCTAGAGATTCTACACTTCTAACAGGTTCTTAGGAAAGCCTGTACTGCTGACCTACTACTATGCACTGAGTAAGGTCTCTGTCAGTTATTCTACATCAGTTAGCACCCCACCCCCAAGCCAGCATCATCAGCATCACCAGGGAACTTGTTAGAAATGCAAATTCCTAGGTCTAACCTAAGACTACTGAATTAGAAACTGCAGTTGACACTTGAAAAACACAGGTTTGAACGCCACAGGTTCACTTATATGCTGAGTTTTCTTCAATAGTAGGATCTTCAGTTGGTGGAACCAGTGGGTTCCTAGGGCCAACTGTAACTTTCGTGTCAATTTTTGACTGCCTGGTGGGTTGGTACCCTCAAGGCCAGCCTTGTTCAAGGGATAACTGTATTCTGAATTGCAACAAGCTTCTAATCATTGTAGCATATGCTATAATCTGATAACTTCTGCTGTAGATTAATGGCTTTCCAATTTAGATGTGCATTGGAATCACCAGAAAAAAAAAAATATATATATATATACCTGTATCTGCTCCCAGAAATTCTCATTTAATTGGCATGGGGCAAGACCTAGGAGATTTTCAATCTCCCCAGCAGATTCTACTATGTAGCAAAGTTTGAGCAGCACTGAAACTAGAATGTAAACTTACACAAGAAAGAATTTGTTTGGTCATTGTTAAATCCCAAGTGTCTAGAACAATGTCTGGCACTAGTTGATATCTCATAAGTATTTATTCGAGTGAATAATGAATAAAAGGATGAACAGAAAAATACACCAAGTTACTCTAAAAAGTTTGCTTGATGATATACAGAGGAAATCTATCATCTCTCCAGTGGGAAATCTGTTTTCAGCTCAGAACACAATAGAGACATGACTTTTCACCAGAACATATTAGAAATACCCTATCATCATAACAATGTTTTGAAGCCAGGAAACCTAGTCTCAAAGCTTAAAGATTAAAAATAAACTCAGAATGAAAACTAAATATAGTTATTAAATATAACAAAAAAACAAAGCATCAAGTTGTAGGGAGTATTGAAGATGTAATGCTCTAGAATAGACACAAATAAAGGCTAAGGCCTGGGGAGCTCCTGTCGCGATGCAACAGAAATGAATCCGACTAGGAACCATGAGGTTGAGGGTTCGATCCCTGGCCTCACTCAGTGGGTTAAGGATCCAGCGCTGCCGTGAGCTGTGGTGTAGGTTGCAGACATGGCTTGGATCTGCATTGCTGTGGCTGTGGCTATGGCATAGGCCAGCGGCTACAGCTCCAATTCAACCATAGCCTGGGAACCTCCACGTACGGCGGGTGTGGCCCTAAAAAAAAGACCAAAAAAAAAAAAAAAGGCTAAGGCCTGAAACTTGGAATAATCGCCTTGCAAAGAAGGACAGGATTCTTGGGGTTCCCATCGTGGCTCAGTGGTTAACAAATCCAACTAGGAACCATGAGGTTGTGGGTTTGATCCCTGACCTTGCTCAGTGGGTTAAGGATCTTGTGTTGCCGTGAGCTGTGGTGTGGGTCGCAGACGCGGCTAGGACCCCGCGTTGCTATGGCTCTGGCATAGGCCGGCGGCTACAGCTCAGATTCGAACCCTAGCCTGGGAACCTCCATATGCCGTGGGAGCGGCCCAAGAAATGGCAAAAAGACAAAAAGAAGCCCAAGAAATGGCAAAAAGACAAAAAGAAAAAAAAAAAAAAAAAAAAAAAAAAGGACAGGATTCTAGACCAAAGCAAAATAGAAAACATCATTTGGCCATTCTAGTTAAAATTTCAAAGTGAGGGGGAAAAAAAATTTGATGTGAAAACTCCACAGCAGAGTATTCACAATAGTTGTATGAAAGAATATACTGAGTTAACTAATGCGCAGGAAATTATCTGTTTTTATAGAGAGGACAGTCATCCTCAATTTCAAAAGAGAACATTATGGCAACATTAACTTTTCACTACACTATGTAAAAAGAACACACGTCAGTTTTTGTTGGGATATAGGAACAACAAAAAAAGAGTCAAGGGATATACATATTTTATGAGACAGTCATTGGTTGATTCAAACTCATCTGCACTAGCTTACTACTCCTTGTATTCAGGTCAAACCCACAGACTGTGCAACATTGAATTATAAGAGGTCCTCCCAAATCAGTTTCTCCAGGCCAAACCAACAAGGGGTTAACTTTCCTAAGGCTTTCTCTAAGTCCCCACAATAGTTACAGAAGTTAAGCCTGAAGAAATACAAGGTATCAGCTGCGGAGGCCCAGAAATTAAACACAGGAACTCAATCCCAGAGAAATCAGTGCATTGGGAAGAGTAATGAGAAACAGGGACTCATTTTCTTGAAATAAGAGTTTTAAATGGGGGCATAAAGAAGAAAAAAAAAAAAAAAAGCCAAGGTCCAGGTTTTAGGATTAAGGGAGAAAATCAGAGTTAAATAAGCCAAAAGGATAAAAATGGTGTTATTACACTTAAATTTCTTGAATTTCTCTTTATTAAGGGCTCTATTGTTCCCAAGGCTAGAGGCTATAAAGACTGAAATTTCCATTTAAAGGTAAGTGGTCACAGCTGTGAAGGCCAGGCAAGAACAGGAAACCACACAACACATTATCGTTTCTGTAACTTCAGGGTAATATAAAATAGTCAAAAAAAGTTCAAACATATCTTTAAGGGAAAATTAAATGGAACAAAATTGAATGCTATAAAACAGTTCACTGTAAATATGTGAGAATTCTTTATACAGAAAGGTAACATCATATTTTTTATTTTAGACCTAATACTAGGATAACCCCCAAAACAAATTATTTTCCAGCCTCTAAAAAATTCCTGGAATAGAAGTATTTGCTATTTTTCTCCATTTATTGTTACCTTTTGAATTGAATTTTTTTTTCTGTTTAACTTTCCTTTTTCATAACTCAATATACGAACACTAAATGTAAAGTCACAACTCCTGCAGTACTTTGTTATCAAAAGCCTATTATTTTTAAAGGCAATATATAAGCTCTATGATTCAGAAAGAAAGTTCATATCCAAAGGTTCTATAGAGAAAAATAGGGCCAAACAAGAGCACTTTCCTGATGAGCAGCTATATCTGGTGCCTAAGCATTCAAAACAGATTAAGGAGGAATAGAACAGATTTCCAAGAGAAGCAAGCAAGCAGCAAGATCTGAGGTATCATGCAGAAAAACAGGCTCTCTACTCTTGGCCTGATTAGGTGTACCCTGCTTGGTGTTGGAGGTCCTGGAAAAGGGGAATCGGCACCCAGAGAATAATATCTAAGTGTTGGTTGCTGCATATGTAGGCAGGTTGCTTGGTGCTCTATAGAACACCCATAATTATAACAGTAACTCAAATATAAAACTTGAAAGAATGGAGTATTTAAGTTCTTAGAAAAAAGAATACACACTCATATCAATGTGACCCAAAGGTGATTTTTATAGACTCCGAAGAACGAACATGAAATGGGTCTAAGTTTCTGCCCCCGGGTGTCATTGGACCCCACCTTTCCCTCCACCTCCCATTTTCAGAAATAAACTTAAATATAGAATCAGGTAAAATTATATGTATTATATGTAGAAAAATACTTTCTACATACCACAAACTTTTTTTTTCTTCTTTTTTTTTTTTATTTTATTTTCCCACTGTACAGCAAGGGGGTCAGGTTATCCTTACATGTATACATTGCAATTACAGTTTTTTCTCCCACCCTTTCTTCTGTTGCAACATGAGTATCTAGACATAGTTCTCAATGCTATTCAGCAGGATCTCCTTGTAAATCTATTCTAAGTTGTGTCTGATAAGCCCAAGCTCCCGATCCCTCCCACTCCCTCCCCCTCCCATCAGGCAACCACAGGTCTCTTCTCCAAGTCCATGATTTTCTTTTCTGAGGAGATGTTCATTTGTGCTGGATATCAGATTCCAGTTATAAGTGATATCATATGGAATTTGTCTTTGTCTTTCTGGCTCATTTCACTCAGTATGAGATTCTCTAGTTCCATCCATGTTGCTGCAGAGGGCATTATGTCATTCTTTTTTATGGCTGAGTAGCATTCCATTGTGTATATATACCACCTCTTCCGAATCCAATCCTCTGTCGACGGACATTTGGGTTGTTTCCATGTCCTGGCTATTGTGAATAGTGCTGCAATGAACATGCGGGTGCATGTGTCTCTTTTAAGTAGAGCTTTGTCCGGATAGATGCCCAAGAGTGGGATTGCAGGGTCATATGGAAGTTCTATGTATAGATTTCTAAGGTATCTCCAAACTGTTCTCCATAGTGGCTGTACCAGTTTACATTCCCACCAACAGTGCAGGAGGGTTCCCTTTTCTCCACAGCCCCTCCAGCACTTGTTATTTGTGGATTTATTAATGATGGCCATTCTGACTGGTGTGAGGTGGTACCTCATGGTAGTTTTGATTTGCATTTCTCTTATAATCAGCGATGTTGAGCATTTTTTCATGTGTTTGTTGGCCATCTGTGTATCTTCTTTGGAGAAATGTCTATTCAGGTCTTTTGCCCATTTTTCCATTGATTGATTGGTTTTTTTGCTGTTGGGTTGTATAAGTTGCTTATATATTCTAGAGATTAAGCCCTTGTCAGTTGCATCATTTGAAACTATCTTCTCCCATTCTGTAAGTTGTCTTTTTGTTTTCTTTTGGGTTTCCTTTGCTGTGCAAAAGCTTTTCAGTTTGATGAGATCCCATGGGTTTATTTTTGCTCTAATTTCTATTGCTTTGGGAGACTGCCCTGAGAAAATATTCATGATGTTGATGTCAGAGAGTGTTTTGCCTATGTTTTCTTCTAGGAGTTTGATGGTGTCCTGTCGTATATTTAAATCTTTCAGCTATTTGGAGTTTATTTTTGTGCATGGTGTGAGAGTGTGTTCTAGTTTCATTGCTTTGCATGCAGCTGTCCAGGTTTCCCAGCAATGCTTGCTGAATAGACTTTCCTTTTCCCATTTTATGTTCTTGCCTCCCTTGTCAAAGATTAATTGCCCATAGGTGTCAGGGTTTATTTCCGGATTCTCTATTCTGTTCCACTGGTCTGTCGTCTGTTTTGATACCAGTACCACACTGTTTTGACGACTGATACCACAAACTTTTAAAGATTCTGTTAAGAAAATTTCAGATACACCAACAAATTTAAGGCTAGTTGCAGACACCATATTGCCCAATTATTAATTCTTTGCTTCATCTTCACTCTCTAGAGTGCCCAACTTAAAAAATAATATAACCTTAACTATTTCCCACTCTTGCAGGCAGAAGTGACAATGTAACCTGTTGTGCTGGCCAATGGACTGAAGCAGAAGCCTGCCTGAGGATTTGTGGAAAACCATTGCTTTCCCTTCCACCTTGATTCCTTCTTCTCTGGCCTGGAGTATATTTTTTCTTACTGCACTGGCCTCAACCCTAAAATCTTTAGAGTGGCATATACTATAGAGCATTTATGGAGTTCCATTTCTTCAAATAATTATTGATAAAAAAGCATAGGGAAAAAGCTTCATAACATTGGATTTGGCAGTAATTTCTTGAATATGACACTAAAAGCATAGACAAAGAAAAATAAATAAAGACAAAAATTTTTTGAGAACTTCTGTGCCTCAAGGAACACTATCAAGGGAGTGGAAAGAAAATCCACAGAATAGGAGAAGATATTTGAAAACCATATGTCTGATAAGGGATTGATATAAAAAATACAGGAGTTCCCATCATGGCTCTGCAGAAACAAATATGACTAGTATCCATGAGGACTCAAGTTGGATCCCTGGCCTTGCTCAGTGAGTTAGGGATCGGGCATTGCTGTGAGCCAGCGTGTAGGTCACAGACACGGCTCAGATCTGGCATTGCTGTGGCTGTAGCATAGGCCAGCGACTACAGCTCTGATTTGACCCCTAGCCAGGGACCCCCATGTGCTGCAGGCATGGCCCTATAAAACAAAAAATAAAAATAAATCACAATTTTTTTTAAAAATCAAAAATACAGTTAACCCTTGAACATGAGGGTTGGGGTGCCATCTGATCACTCAGTCAAAACTCCACAAACTCTACATATAACTTTACAGTTGGCCCTCCATATCTATGTTCCCCATCCATGGATTCAACCAACCATGGATCACATAGTAATGTAGTACATATATTGGGAAAAAAAAAATGGCATACAAGTGAACCCACGCAGGTCAAAACCCATGTTGTTCAAGGGTCAGCTGTATATTAAGAACTCCTACAACTCTAAGAAAATTAAAAATCAATTTTAAAAATATGCAAAAGACTTGGATAGATATTTTTCCAAAAATAAAATACAAATGGACAATAAGCACATGAAAGATGCTCAACATCACTATTAGTGCAATGAAAATCAAATCAAAACCACAAGCTATCACTTCATACCCATTAGGACAGCTACTGTAAACATAACATACAGAGATAAAGGAGAGAATAAGTGTTGGTAAGGATGTGGGGAAATTGAGAACATTCTGCTTTACTAGTGCAAATGTAATATAGTGTAACCATTGTAGAAACCAGTGTGGAAAACAATATTGATGTTCCTCAAAAAAACAAAAATTATTAACATAGAATTACTATATGATCCAGAAGCTTCACTTCTGCGTATTTATCTCAAAGACTTGAAGTAGGAACTCAAAAAGACATTTGTACACCAGTGTTCATAGCAGCATTATTCACAATAGCCAAAATATGGGAACTACTCAATGTCCATCAGCAAATGAGTGGATAAACAAAACATGGTATCTACATACGGTGCAATCTTATTCAGCCTTAAAAGGAATAAAATTTTGACAACCGCCAAAATTTCAACTTTGAAGACATTATGCTTAGTGAAATAAACCAGACAGATAGAGAGACAAAGTGCAGTAACAGTGGTTACCAGAGGCTGGAGAGACAGAGAAACAGGGTGTTACTGTTTAATGGGTACAGAGTTTTGGTTTGGGATAATGAAAATGTTTCTGGAGATGGATAGCTGAACACTGTGAATGTACTTAATGCCACTGAACTGTACAATCAAAAATGATTCAAATTGGAGTCCCCATCATGGCTCAGTGGTTAACGACTCTGACTAGGAACCATGAGGTTACAGGTTCGATCCCTGGCCTTGCTCAGTGGGTTAACGATCCGGCATTGCTGTGAGCTGTGGTGTAGGTTGCAGACGTGGCTCGGATCCCGCGTTGCTATGGCTCTGGCATAGGCTGGTGGCTACAGCTCTGATTAGACCCCTAGCCTGGGAACCTCCATATGCCACGGGAGCAGCCCAAGAAATGGCAAAAAAAAAAAAAAAAAAAAAAAAAAAAAAGATTCAAATAGTAAATTTTGTTAGATATATTTTGCCACATTAAAACTTTTTTTTTAAATTGATTGTAAGGGCTAGACCTTAGTAGGTCATATTAGATGCCCCAAATTTCATTCCTTTTCACTCTTTAATCTTTGCCCAGGGCCAACAGAAAGAGCTATGCCTAATCTTTTCACAAATAAAGGGAATAACTGTGCTAGGACATTAACAATTTCTTAGGTTAAAAAAATGAGCGTTTTTTTGGTTTTGTTTGTTTGTTTTGTCTTTTTAGGACTGCAGTCACGGCATATGGAAGTTCCCAGGCTGGAGGACAAATCGGAGCTGTAGCTATGGGCCTACGCCACAGCAATGTGGGATCTAAGCCATGTCTGCAACCTACACCACAGTTCTTGGCAATGCCGGCCGCATCCTTAACCCACTGATCAAGGCCAGGAATCAAACCTGCATCCTCATGGATACTAGTCATGTTCATTACCACTGAGACATGACCAGAACTCCAAAAAAATGCACTTTCTAATCCTTTATAAAAAAAAACACACAAGCCTTGTAATTAATTGTGGATCATCCACATTTAAGTATTCATTTTAAGTTTTCAGTATGATTGTTGTAATAGATGAATTTTAACAAACAGTGTAACGAAAAACTTATTTAGACTTTCCAGGTCTTATAAACTTAATTAAATTGACAAGAAAGATACTAAATTCTCATTACTAGAAAATGCCAATGCTCTATTTGACTTTCTCATAAAATGCCATCTTTGTTTTTCATTTTTAAATAATAATATTAAGAACAAAGAAATCATCTAACACGTTTTCACTAAGAAGTTTTGGTAAAAGCCTAGAACTGTCAGAAACTATTACCACAAATGGAACCTGGCATTTCAAAAGAAAAAGATTTAATTTCAAGAGATAAATTGAGATAGAAACTATGGAGATGGAAAACTTGTAATCCTGCTGAAACAGAGGAAGGGCTTTTCATAGTAATTATTTTCATTTTTCATGTACTGCATTTTGAAGAGAAAACATTATCTGTACACTTCACAAATGTGAAAGAAGGGGAGTCAGCATGCAAGTTCAAAAGATGTTAGAGAAATTCACAGGTGCTATTGCAAGAACTGAAAAGTAGGTTTTCTTTGAAGTCCCTGAAAATGTAATTCTAAAGAGTAGACCTCAAATTTTAAAAACTCCCAAGTACATAACCAACACAGACACTTACATAAATTCCAACCAAATTTTCCTCCTTTACCCTTTATTTCCTAATGATGCTCATGGGCATTTTTTTCTTTAGAAGCAACAACTCCACTGAGGTATTTCAGTCTCAGTCAAAAGTCAGAGGTATTCTCTGGCATGGTTCCTGCCTTACCCTGAAGGGGAGAGGGTCACATTACATGAAACTTTTCACTGTCCTTTCTGCTAGACCATTTTGGAAGAGGTCTCTCTAGAGAGAAGAGGATCAGAAACAATCTTTTATCCAAAATCAGCATGAGGATGATGATACAAACACAAGAATTGTGAGGAAGCACAAGGACAATTTCATGCGACTCTAATATCAAAGATTGAAAGTATTGAGTTTCCTATATCTGAAGTATATTAGTTTAAATTCCCAAAGTACCAACTTTTGAGATATAATTGAAAGGGAGCTAAAAGACACCCTATGGCCTAAACCCGGGAAAGTAATTTGATTTGAAAAATTATAGTCATTTTCAACTGTTTTAAAGTAATGTAATTGTCTTTCGACAATAAATATTCAAGTAAAAATCTTCAACTTTCTTTTCTGCTCACTTGGAAAGAATGGTGATAAGGCAAGTCAAGATCTGCAGATTGGAGAACATCTTAATATTTTATTGTATAAGAGACCAAGGGAAAATCTCTTCTTTAAGAGGGAAAGAACATGGTCCTATCAAAGTGATACTCTGGATCATATTATATCGTCATAAAATAAGAAAAATTTAATGGTATCTATACTTCATAGTGGTTAGTGGGCTTGAAATGGTTAAATAGTGAAACAGAAAATATAACAGCATCCAGGAAAATGCTACAGGCACCTGAGAAAGAAACAGGAGAGGCATAAAGATACATAACAGGAGAAAGACAATTGCAAGTTATGTTGGAGGGACACAAAAACTTGTAACAAAAGACAAGTGCAGGAGTTCCTTTTGTGGCTCAGAGGTAAGGAACCCAAGTAGTAACCATGAGGATGCAGCCTTGATCCCTGGTCTCACCCAGTGGGTTAAGGCTTGGACACTGCTGTGAGCTGTGCGGCTCAAGATCTGGCATTGCTGTGGCTGTGGTGCAGGCCAGAAGCTACAGCTCTGATTGAACTCCTAGCCTGGGAACTTCCATATGCCATGGATGTGGCCCTAAAAAGACAAACATAATTTAAAAAAAAATTTAAGTCAATTGCATAAAGATTGTTCTGATAAATGGAAGTGAAATATGTCCCAAAGCACAACATCACAGAGCAGAAATGGTAAGGACACCAAAATGACAATCAACATAACATCAAGATGAGTGGGGTGCACCCTACCAAACTATGATGACCCATATTCTATGTCCACAGTGTGATTGATCAGGTAGGGAGCAGTATTTAATAATAGCCACCATTTAGCAAAATGCCTAACATGTGCCAGACAGTGTCTTAAGTGCCTTATATACAGTTGTTCATTTGATCCTTAAAATTATCCTGCAACATTGAATTGTTTTTAGCACATTTTATAGAAAAGACACTCGAGTTTTGAGGTATTTAAAGAATTTTCTATCAAGTGGTGCTACCACCATTTAGACTCATTGATCTAACTTGAACGCCCTGGATTCCCCTAGGATATAAGGCTAGTCTTTAGAGGCTAACACTAGAGCAATATTTTGCTTGTACAGTAGAGTGGCATGTTACACATTTTAAAATTCATTCTCTTGAAAAATTAGTGGTGACATCTTAAGGACACCATTGCAAAATGAAAAGTCTTGTCTATTTTGAGAAAATTTCTAATCTAGTATGCTTGCTTCCAACCAAGGAGAGAAAAATTCCTAAGAAGTATTTTAGAAGTAGAAAATGGAGAGAAAAATAAATTTTTCTACCCCTCTTTAAGAAACTTGGAATTGTTTTCCTATTTCTCCTCCTTCCATAACCCTCTCTGACAATTTCAATGGTCAAGGTGAGAATTACAGACATCAGAAAATAAAAAAGTTTTTTCATTAGAGTTCCTTGGAGATTTTTTTCCCCAACAAAATATAATAAGTATTCCACATATTTTAAAAAAAAGAGAGACATTTCCTGATGTAACTTATTAGAAAAAAATTGAAAAACAAGTTTTCCATCAAAAACTGAAAGATAAAGTTGGGTTTTTTTGGGTTTTTTGTTTGTTTTTATACAAAATAGGTTCAAATTTGGCTCACTGGCAGATAGTGACTTTCTCAATTAAGTTAAGGGCAAATATCTTCCATAAATTTGTCATCTCATTAGTTGAGAAACATCACCTACTTTCTTGGGAGTTGCTTCTGACCTTGCTGTTGATGTCTTGTACCTCCAGGAGATGTGTCCCAAAGTAAGAAAGTAAAATGCTAAAGCATAAGTCCTATAAATACATGAACATTTCAATGTCCTTGCAAAGATAAGACCTTTTAAACGGCTTCTCCAAAAAAAAAAAAAAAAAGAAAAAAAAGAAAAGAAAAAAAAATAGGAGATAATGAAATTTAATCCTTCAAGAATGGATTAGTGACTATAGAATAATCAGGAAAACCAAGTGTTCTATTAAGTAACTTGGCAGTTAATTAGCTTCAGTATCTGCCCAATTCCACTCACCAAAACTTGCCAAGTGAGAACTGTCTATAAGTAGTAGCATGACTTCCACAACTCCCTCACCCAGGAGGCAACTGTGCTTCACAATAGGTAAGCGCTCTTTTTTTTTTTTTTTTTTTTTTTTTTGTCTTTTTGCCATTTCTTGGGTTGCTTCCATGGCATATGGAGGTTCCCAGGCTAGGGGTCAAATCGGAGCTGTAGCTGCCAGCCTACGCCAGAGCCACAGCAACGCCGGATCCTCAACACACTGAACAAGGCCAGGGATCAAACCTGCAACCTTATGGTTCCTAGTCAGATTCATTAACCACTACGCCACGACGGGAACTCCTAAGTGCTCTTTATAGTAAGAAATTTTTAAGTGTTAACCCTTTAACTCTTATTTTTGTCCAAATGATCTATTCGGTAGAACTTCACACAAACATTGATAATAATTACGCTGTAGCAGCCAAATATCAATTTAACTGCTAATTTCCAAAACTGCTTAACTGCAGTGATGCATGAGTTTACTCAGAACTGTGTACAAGAATATAAGCATTTACATCTTTCTTCTTAAATTTTCCTTAGCAAGAAAAAAAAGTAAGACTATAGTACTTTAAAGCCAGGCAGTCAGTTCTTTCTCTGCAGGTAGCTGGATCTTGAAGTAAGCAGGCTACCTCATCATACTACATTTCACATACTGGATGTCAGTCTCAAAGACTTCATCTTGTGATAGCACTACAGGTAATTTCTCAATCAGATTTTCTCCTCACCTCATCCAAATAGGGAGATTAGAAATAAGCATGAAATGTTTTGATGCTGAGACTATACAATCTTCACCAGGAAGCAAAAGGTGAAATAGTCTAGTGGTCTGTAATTCATTTCATCATAATTACATTTCATTGCCTGTGGCTTCTCCTATAATTAAAAGCACACTGTCAGTATTAAACAAGGGCTATGAGAAAATGTCAGATCCCTCACCAAAGAAACATCAAATTAGAGTAGAAAAGATGTCAAAAGCTGGCTCCCTGAGTGAATGCCAGAATATCTGGAGGAATATACACACTTCTGAAGTTGTAAAATGGAATCATTTGTGCCGAGATTTTCAAATGTTGTTAATTTTAGGTCAAATATGAACATAAAAAAAGACCATGAGGCACACTCTATGGTTTAAAATTCTAGTATTTACTGAATTAATAAATCAATAGCACAAAAATGTCATAACTTGAGTCAGATTGGTTTGCTCTCAGAGGCAAAATACTTCCAAGTTATTTGGAATTGAATCCCTTTTCAAGTGAATACCTTGTTACTGTAAGACTGTATTTTGCTCACATTACCACTGAACTTCAGTCAAGGGAGACACTAATTTTAGAAAACCTAGGGTAGAGGTAACCAATAATCCTTTCTTCATGGAAAAGGTTGGCAAACAGGAATATTCAGAACACATGCACTCGTCTGAGGAGATACTAAGCGATCAAAATACTAGCAGGAAAAGAAGTATTTGCCCCGCCCCCCCAAATTATTAACAGCTAAACAATATCCATAAGAATGAAAATCACTTTTTTTTTTTTTTCTTTTTGCCATTTCTAGGGCCGCTCCAGCAGCATATGGAAGTTCCCAGGCTAGGGGTCCAATCAGAGCTATAGCCGCCGGCCTACACCAGAGCCACAGCACTGCGGGATCTGAGCTGGCCTACACCACAGCTCACAGCAATGCCAGATGCTTAACCCACTGAGCAAGGTCGCAAACTCATGGTTCCTAGTCGGAATCGTTAACCACTGAGCTACGATGGGAACTCTGAAAATCATTGCTTCTTGAAAATCAAATATCACCTTACCAAATATCCTGTGAGTAATATATTGCCTACCCCATCCATTCTTCATACTCCTCCCCCTTCTAATTCATGGCCAGAGAAATAAGTAAGGGTTGCTTATGTTTGTATCTCACTGAATTTAATAATAAACAGCTAGTCTGTATATTTCTTTGGACTATTATTGAAGACATTCTTTTACCTGACCTTTCCGCCAATATCTCACTAAACCATGTTCCACTTTGAAGTCAGTTGGTTTAAACTCATTTTAACCTGTGTTCTCCAACATGGTGGACAGGTCAAGCCTCAGGTCAGAAATTACATTTTTTAAAATAACTTTCATTTAATTATTTAAAACTGTGGCATTTCTTCACTTAAACTGTATACAAAAAAAACTAGGTTTAGGAGCTCCTGTTGTGGCTCAGCAGTAATGAACCCAACCAGTATCTGTAAGGATGCAGGTTCCATCCCTGGCCTCATTCAGTGGGTTAAGGACCCAGCATTGCTGTGAGCTGTGATGTAGCTTGCTGACATGGCTCAGATCCCATCTTGCTGTGGCTGTGGCATAGGCCATCAACTACAGCTCCAATTTGATCCGAAGCCTAGAAACTTCCATATGCCTCAGGGGCGGCCCTATAAGGAAAAAAAAAAAAAATTAGGTTTAGGCTATATTAGGTTTCTAAGAAACAGTATGAGAATGTATTACATTCAACACTCTCATCTTGGTGCTAAGCACCTTAAGTTACTTATGTTCTCAATGTACTGGCTGAGCCATTATCACATTTTACTTAAAAATTAATAACTGACACTGCCCATCTGTTTTTGAAGGTTGAAACAGATGCTATGCTGCTTTCATCCACAATCACCACTCCCCCTTCCCAACCAAAGCACTTATTCACCCAGGGGCTGGGAATTTCTTTTCTTCTCTGTTTATAGCTCATAGCCAAGTCTTTACCTAGGCATCACCCTCATCCAAAAGGTGTTCCTTTCCCTGAGACAAATTTGCATCGACATCCTCACCAAACAACTGCCTTTTATTCAGCCTTTTATTTCAGGATTCTATTATCCCCACTGTTACTAAGAAGCCCAGTTGTATAACAGCATTGCCTACCAGTAGTCCTAGCCCACAGAGAAGAAATCTTCCATATGACACTGTCACCCTTCTCACCAGAATATTCCCAATTGCTTTGGTGAATGGAGTGTCTTCTGGGGCCTCTTGCAAAACATAGTTGGCTAGCAAGATATTTACTTTATATTGTATATTCACACCAGTATATCCACTTTCTCTGAGCCTTTTTTATCATCTGCCATGGCAATACAAAGGTTTCTAGTTAGGTCCACTGACCTATTAATGCCATATAACCACCTCATACCAAGGAACTCCCTTTAAGACAGGAGGCAGTGAACATATGGCCAAGAGATTCACTGATCCTATCATACACTACATGACCCAGAAAACTGCTGGCTTGATAATACAACTAAAGAGCCTTTTGAAGGAGTTATCTGTGGTACCATCTTAGTGATGATATCCTACAAATCATGGATCCATCATCCAAGACACAAGTGCACCACAAATAAATGACCATTACAGTGCTATGTCCCCAACTCTTAGAAAATATGGGTTGGGGGAACAAAAAAGTAAAAGTGGCCCACTTATCATCATTCCAGGAACTTACTTAAGGGAATATATGCTTCCTGTGCTACGACTCCAGATTCTGTAGATTAATAGGTCTTGCTTCCACCAAGAAGCTTTTTTTGCTTTTTGGTGCCACACCTGCGGCATATGTATTCTGATCTTCAAGATTAGTTACAGGCAAGAGGCAGAGAAGAATACACTTGGCATACAGAAATCTGCTGGGATGCCTGTCAGTATTCCCTTGCCCCAATTTTGACAGTAAATGGTCAAGAGGAAGATGCACTTTGAGAAAAGAGCCTCCAGGGATGGACTGGGTGACTTTACCATTTAATACAACTGACCAGTAGAGGTGTTAGCTAAAGATACAAAGAATCTAGAATGAGTAGTGGAAAAGGATTTTGGTGTCATGGGATTTGCTGTTTGTTTTTCTTGGTTTTTGTATAGTCCTGAGACCAGATGCAGTAGCTAGAGCTGTATAGTACATTTCTAAGCTTCCTTTTTTCAATTTCCCTCAGTAAAAGAGAGCAGCTAGAATTCTGTAGCTGTTCTCAGATGGTATAAATTATACAGATCAAATGGATTTGCATGGTGCATTGTGATGGATGCTTATGGTACACCATCAAGATATTCTAAGACCCACTCATTTCCCCAGCAGTTAGTAGTGTTTCCCAGAGATGAGTCACAGTCAAGTCCTTCCCCAAGTATTTGTATCTACTCAGATGTACTGCCTCATCCAAGATTATCCCATCAGCAAGGGTACATCTAATGATGGGCTGATTCAGGGGTACAAAAGTCTGGCCTCCTTGCCTCAGCTTAGGACTCCAAAAGAAATTCAGTGTTCCCTTATAATTGGCTGAGGCCTTGTCTGCAATTGTATCCTTGTTCAATTTCTTCCTCTGCTCAATCCTGGCTTTTTCATTCTCTCACAGAACCTGTTGCCAAAAAAAGCATTCTACAACAAACTCTCTGCACAAAAATCTCCACCTCAGAGTCTGTTTTCTTGAGGAATACAACAAAGGAAAGATTACCACAACACTGTACAGTTTATATTTTATATTTCAAAGTTTACAGAGCATTTGTTACTTCACCACATTCTCATCACAACTCCAGGAGTAAAATGACTAGCATTATTCCCACTTTGGAAATGATAAAACTCAATTTCAAAGAGTTTAAGTTAGTAATTTCCCAAAAACACAGGAAACATGAATTACTAATTTACATTCCATCTCATTTCAGAAGAAATTAACATGACCCAGATTTATGTAAGAATACTTAAGGCTAAAATACAGGTCTTCTGAATCTGAGTATTCTGATCTCCAGTGCACAAAAAAATACTGATAATATGATGTATATCACAGAAGTGACCAGTTATTTTATCTATACAATTAAGTAATTCATTACGAATAATTTCATAATAACCAAAGCCAATATCACTTAGAACTGTTGATCCTTTTTTCAAGAAGGAACAGATAAAGTCAAAATAAACTAGCACTGCACTAAATCTGACAATCTTTTAAACTGACCCCCACATTGCTCTGGGAAGCATTAAACATCCTTAAAGATATAGATCACGCCAGGGTACAGCATGAGGTTGCATATATGTGAAGAAGCCAGCAAGATGACCATCAGTCACTGGACAATATCTGCCCATCTCTCAGAGGTGCCCCTGCCCTAGTATTGGCCAAATTGAACTCTGTCTCTATCCAATATTTGAGTCAGGCCAATTTAAGCATAGTATCTAATGTGGTGAAGATATTTTCAAGTCTTTTTATGTAATGAAATGAGAGTTAACTTTAATTTCTACAGAGGCCATCTTTAAAGGTGGAATTTCTGGACCTCTGGCATTGTCTCTAAGTGTCATAATTTTGTTTTGCAAGGATTTGTAAAACATGCCTACAGGAGTGCTGTTCCTCTCAACGTTCAGTTTAAAAGGCTGTATTCCCTCCAGTGCCTCTGCTATAGCGGAAACCAGTGTGGAGTTACTCCTGCTAGAGTGCCTTCAGAACTCAAAAGCACATTTTTAAAGTCATAGAGTATTTTTAAATTTCATTTCGTAATGAATCTCAATCCTATAAATGTGTATTTTGTTTTTAAAAAACAGACAAAAGCTACTATGAGCCAAGCCTATTTAATAAGACAAAGGTACTGCTAAATCTGCGAAGAAGGTCCTATGAGGAATTTCTCAATACTGTTGGTACTGTGTGAAGCAGAGAAGTCACATTATCTAGAAATCCTCAGAAAGGAAAACTGCCCCCTTACTGAAAATAGAGTCTTGCTAATCTGCTTAATTTTGTGTTCAAAGGAAAGCTCATCTCTTCCCACATTCCCTGAATCCCCAATGGTATTGTCTAAATCAGGAGAAAGGAAGTAACTGTTATTTAGTCCCCACAATGAGAAATATAAAGAGCAT
Source organism: Sus scrofa (assembly GCF_054392235.1). Lineage (NCBI taxonomy): Eukaryota > Metazoa > Chordata > Mammalia > Artiodactyla > Suidae > Sus > Sus scrofa. Next base: position 180,996,512 of record NC_139383.1, on the reverse strand, counting down.
CTGTTACTCTTTTATGATTTTCAAAGACTTTGAAAAATTCTGTAATATTTGTCATTTCTCCCTGTTTATTATTTGTATTATTTCCTTCCTGCTTTCCCAGGGCATAGGTTATAGCAATAGAAGAATAGAAGAAGGAAGCAGCATTTGCGGAAAAAGGAAACCCAAGGGTTTGCCCAGATGAGAGCAAAAAACAAAACATGGGCCAACAGATTTAGTCCCAGAGCCTGGTAGAAAAAAAACAGGCAGGTGAGTAGAGGGGAAAGGAGGAAAAAAGAGAGGGATGGAAACATCTTTGAAAACAAAGCCTCTATCTAATTCTCATTGATCTTCTGTTTATTCTCAGCAACATATCCTTCAAATACTGGGTGCTTGACAAATACTTTTGTGTGACTTAAAATTTAACTGTAGGAGTTCCCGTCGTGGCGCAGTGGTTAACGAATCTGACTAGGAACCATCAGGTTGCGGGTTCGGTCCCTGCCCTTGCTCAGTGGGTTAACGATCCGGCGTTCCCATGAGCTGTGGTGTGGGTTGCAGACGCGGCTCAGATTCCGCGTTGCTGTGGCTCTGGTGTAGGCTGGTGGCTACAACTCCGATTCGTCCCCTAGCCTGGGAACCTCCATGTGCTGCAGGAGCAGCCCAAAGAAATAGCAAAAAAAAAAAAAAAAAAGACAAAAAAAAATTTAACCCTAAAATTGTATATTTGCTGTCTCAAAAACTACCATTATCTATATAGCTAATGTAAGATGTCTGTTCATTAGAACACAATTTCCACAAATTCTATAGTTGTTTTTTTTTTTTTTTCCTTTAACTCTTCTGTTAGAAGATAGCATGAAACCTCCTTGGAAGTTTGATCAATGTGTGTTCTTTTATCAATGCTGTGGCAAATCACTCAGTGGATGAGCTGGGGAGCCAACCAAGCATTTGGTTATAACATATCTTAAAATTAACTTAGGCATTTTAGTGTACCCTCATGAAAATTTTGAGTTCTATTCCATGGAGTTTCTAGGTAATAAACTATTAAACAGTTGTGGGTTAGAGATGAGGTGGGGAAACAGATGTGTAAGTTCACCAGAAGTTGATGAACCAGGATAATGGTTCCATATTGAAGAGCAACTAAGCTTACAGATGCTAAATTAGCTGTTTCACATACTTCTAATCTGCTATGTCAGAGCTAGTGGGCAAAGACAAACTTGTCTATACACTTCTCTGTAACAGAAATAAAGACAGAATTGTTTCAAAGTATAACTTATCTCCCCTTCTACACTTTTATTTTGAAACAATTAGAAATTAACAGTTATTGCCAAAGTTCAAGACAAAAAAAATTACTTATATTTGATTTATTACTTATTACATCTTGAAATAAATCTCTAAGGAATATGCCTCAGTCACCTCTATCAGTCTCATTAGAAACTTAGTTTAGCAACTTAGTTTATATTCAAATTTCCCATTGATTATTCCAGAAGGGAAAAAAAAAAAGCGAAGCAATGAAGATATTAACTTAAAACTTACAGTGAAGGAGTTCCCATCGTGGCGCAGTGGTTAACGAATCTGACTAGGAACCATGAGGTTGCGGATTCAATCCCTGCCCTTGCTCAGTGGGTTAACGATCCGGCGTTGCCGTGAGCTGTGGTGTAGGTTGCAGACGCGGCTCGGATCCTGCGTTGCTGTGGCTCTGGCGTAGGCCGGTGGCTACAGCTCCGATTCGACTCCTAGCCTGGGAACCTCCATATGCCGCGGGCGCGGCCCAAGAAATAACAACAACAACAACAACAACGAAAAAGACAAAAAAAAAAAAAACTTACAGTGAACATGGTGAAACATAATCCTTTATTCTTAACAGCAGAATCAAAATGGAGGTATATACATAGTTTCAAAGTATCTCAATAAACATCATTATTTTGTCAAAATCTCTAAATTCTAGGATATAAAGAAACGTTTATTTTGGATCAATTTTCAATCCACAGAAAAATATATAGCACTTGAATTAATCTTAATTCTTAGGTTCTTTCAGGAAATTTTATTGAAATAATTTAAAATATTTTCAGAGGCAGCTCGCTGATGGCTGAGGGTCAGCCACTCGGCCACAGATTGAAACAAACGAAATAAACCAGAGCATAGTTCTTGAAGGATTCCAGATATCCTTGACTGTTCCACACTCCCTAGTATGTATTAAAATTGCAATTAAAGGAAGATGGAATTAAGATGGCAGAATAGAAGGGCTGGAGCTCAACTTCTCTCCTAAAAACAACAAAATTCACAACTAAGGGCTGAGCAATCTTCACTCAAATGGACCAGAAACCTTAAAAAAAAAAAAAAAAATCCTACTCCAGAAGAAAAAGAGGAGGCCACATCAAGAGGTAGGAGGAGCCATTTCGTGATATAAACAACCTCATACCTCCTGGGTGGGAAGCCCCACAAACTGGAAACTAACTGGTTCACAGAGACTCACCTACAGGAATGAGAGTTCTAAGCCCCACATCAAACTCTCACATGTGGGGATCTGGCCCTGGGAGAAAAAGCCCCTAGAGCATCTGGCATTGAAGGCCAGTGGGGCTTGTGCATAGGAGCTCCATGGACTGGGGGGAAACGGAGACCCCATTCTTAAAAGGTGCACACAGACTTTCATGTGCACTGGGTCCCAGGGCAGAGCAAGGTCTCCATAGGAATCTGGGTCAAACCTGACTGCAGTTCTTGGACGACATTCTGGGAAAACAGGGGTGAATGCGGCTTGTTGTGAGGGAAGGACATTGAAAGCAAAGCTCTCAGGAATACTCAGCAGACATGCCTTTCTCTGGAGGGGGCCATTTTGGGAAAATCTGGCCCCACCCATCAGTCAGCTGCTGAGAAGTCCCAGGGCAAACAACAATCCAGGTGGGATCACAGCCCCACCCCTCAGTAAACAGGCTACCTAAAGACCCCTCAGGCACACAGCTGCCTCTAATCCCATCCAGAGACTAAGCCCCACCCACCACAGGGATAGGAATCAGCTCCACCCACCAGTGGGCAGGCATCAGCCCCTCCCATCAGGAAGCCTACAGCAAGCCCCTGTACTTACTTCAGCCACAAGGGGGGCAGACACCAGAAGTAAGAGAGGCTACAACTCTAGTATCTGTAAAAAGGTCACCACACCAAAAACCTATAAAAATGAAAAGACAGAGAACTATAACTCAGATGAGGGAGAAAGGAAAAACCCCAGAAAAACAGCTAAGTGATGAGGAGATTCTCAGCCTCCAGGAAAAAGACTTTAGACTGTTGATGCTGAAGATGATGCAAGACATTGGAAACAAACTGGAGGCAAAGAGGGATAACTTACAGGAAACACTGAGCAAAGAGATACAAGATATAAAACCTAAACAAGAAGAGATGCAAAATACAACAACTGAAATAAAAATTCACTAGAAGCAGCCAACAGTAGAATACAGGAGACAGAAGAACAAATAAGCGAGGTGGAGGACAGATTAGTAGAAATTACGGATGCAGAACAGAAAAGAGAAAAAAGATTGAAAACAAATGAACAGAGTCTCAGAGAACTCTGGGACAACATTAAACGCACAAACATCCGCATTATAGGGGTGCCAGAAGGAGAAGAGAGAGAAGGGGACAGAAAAAATATTCCAAGAGATAATAGCCAAAAACTTCCCTAACATGGGAAAGGAACCACTCACTCAAATCCAGGAAGCACAATGAGTACCATATAAATTAAACCCAAGGAGGAACACCCCGAGACACATATTAATCAAACTGACCAAAATTAAAGACAAAGAGAAAAACTTGAAAGCAGCTAGGGAAAAGAAACAAGTAACATACAAGGGAACCCCCATAAGGTTACTGGCAGAAACTCTGCAGGCCAGAAGGGAGTGGCATGATATACTCAACGTGATGAAAGGAAAAAAACCTCCAACCAAGATTACTCTACCCAGCAAGGCTCTCATTCAGATTTGAAGGAGAAATCAAAACCTTCACAGATAAGCAAAAGTTGAGAGAATTCAGCAACATTAAACCAGCCTTACAACAAATACTAAAGGAACTTCTCTAGGGCAGAAAAGAAAAGACAGCAACAGGAGACAAAAATTCCACAAATGACAAGGCTCACCAGTAAAGGTATCTATACAGTAAGATATGAAATCATCCATGCACAGTTATATCACTAAAATCAGAAATCATGAGAAGAAGTGGGTACAAGTGCAGGACACTGGAGATGAACTTGCAATCAAGAGAGCAACAACTTAAAACAATCTCCTATACATATAGACTCTTATATCAAAACTTCAGAATAACTGCAAACCAAAAATCTACAATGGATATACAAACAAAGTAAAATCAACTCAAATACAACACTAAAGATAGTCATCAAACCAGAAGAGGAGAGAGCAAGAGAAGAAGGAAAGAAAAAAGAGCAACAAAAACAAATCCAAAACAATTAATGAAATTGTAATAAGAACATACATATCAATAATTACTTTAAATGTTAAAGGACTAAACGCCCCAACCAAAAGACATAGACTTACTGAATGGATACAAAAACAAGATCCATACATATGCTGTCTTCAAGAGACCCACTTCACTTCTAGGGACACATACAAATTGAAAGTGAGAGGATGGAAGAAAATATTTCATGCAAACGGGGATCAAAAGAAAGCTGGAGTAGCAATACTCATATCAGACAAAATAGACTTTAAAATGAAGAATATTTTAAGGGACAGAGAAGGTCACTGCATAATGGATCAAAGGATCAATCCAAGAAGATATGACAATTTTAAATATCTACACACACAACATAGGTTCACCACAATATATAAGGCAACTGCTAACAACCTTAAAAGGACAAATCAACAATAACACAATCATAGTCGGGGACTTTAACACTCCACTTACAGAAATGGACAGATCAACCAGACAGAAAATCAATAAGGAAACAGGCCCTGAATGATGCATTAAACCAGATGGACTTAATACATATTTATAGGACATTCCATCCAAAAGAAACAGAATACACATTCTTCTCAAGTGCACATGGAACATTCTCTAAGATTGATCACATCCTGGGCTACAAATCCAACCTTGGTAACTTTAAGAGAACTGAAATCATATCAAGCATCTTTTCCGACCACAACGCTACACGACTAGAAATCAACAGCAAGAAAAATACTGCAATAAACACAAACATGTGGAGACTAAACAACACGCTACTAAACAACCAATGGATCACTAAAGAAATCAAAGAGGAAATTAAAAAATACCTAGCAGCAAATGACAATGAAGATACGACACTCCAAAACCTATGGGATGCAGCAAAAGCCATTCTAAGAGGAAAGTTTATAGCAATACAAGCCCACCTCAGGAAACAAGAAAAAGCTCAAATAAACAAGCTAACTTTACATCTAATGCAGCTCAAGAGAGAAGAAGAGACAAGACCTAAAGTTAGCAGAAGGAAAGAAATCATAAGGATCAGAGCAGAAATCAATGAAATAAAACAAAGACAACCATAGAAAAGATCAATGAAATGTAAAGCTGGTTCTTTGAGAAGATCAACAGAACTGATAAACCCTTAGCCAGACTTATCAAGAAAAAAAGAGAGAGGACTCAAATCAATAAAATTAGAAATGAAAAAGAAGTAACAACAGACATCACAGAAACACAAAGGATCATAAGAGACCATTATATGCAACTATATGCCAATAAAACAGAAAACCTAGAAGAATGGACAAATTCTTAGAAAAGTACAATCTTCCAAGACTAAAACAAGATGAAATAGAAAAGATGAATGGACCCATCAGAAGAACTGAAATTGAAACTGTGATTAAAAAACTTCCAACAGGAGTTCCCGTCGTGGCGCAGTGGTTAACAAATCCAACTAGGAACCATCAGGTTGCGGGTTCGGTCCCTGCCCTTGCTCAGTGGGCTAATGATCCAGTGTTGCCGTGAGCTGTGGTATAGGTTGCAGACGCAGCTCAGATCCCGCATTGCTGTGGCTCTGGCGTAGGCCGGTGGCTACAGCTCCGATTAGACCCCTAGCCTAGGAACCTCCATATGCCGCGGGAGTGGCCCAAAGAAATAGCAAAAAGACAAAAAAAAAAAAAAAAAAAAAAAAAAAAAACTTCCAACAAACAAAAGTCTAGGACCAGATGGCTTCACAGGCGAATTCTATCAAACACTTAGAGAAGAGCTAACACCTCTCCTTCTGAAACTATTTCAAAAAATTGCAGAGGAAGGAATACTCCCAAACTCATTCTATGAAGCCACCATCACCTTGATACTAAAACCAGACAAACATACCACAAAAAAAAGAAAACTACAGGCCAATTTCACTGATGAACATAGATGCAAAAAATCCTCAACAAAATACTAGCAAATCACATCTAACAATACATTAAAAGGATTGTACATCATGATCAAGTGGGATTTATCCCAGAGATGCAACAGTACTTCAGTATCCGCAAATCCATCAGTGTGATACACCACTGAAGAATAAAAACCATATGATACTCTCAATAGATGCAGAAAATGCCTTTGACAAAATCCAACACCCATTTCTGATAAAAACCTTCAGAAAGTGGCCATAGTGAGAACCTACCTCAACATGATAAAGGCCATATATGACAAACCCACAGCAAACATCATTCTCAATGGTGAAAAGCTGAAAGAATTCCCTCTGAGATCAGGAACAAGACAAGGATGTCCACTCTTAACCACTACTATTCAACATAGTTTTGGAAGTCCTAGCTAGCCACAGCAATCAGGGAAGTAAAAGAGATAAAAGGAATCCAAATTGGAAAGGAAGAAGTAAAACTATCACCATTTGCAGATGACATGATACTGTACCTAGAGAATCCTAAAGACTCTACCAGAAAACTTAAAAGCTCATCCATGAATTGGCAAAGTCGCAGGATACAAAATTAATACACAGAAATCGACAGCATTTCTATATGGTAACAATGAAAGATCAGAAAGAGAAATTAGGGAAGCAATCCCATTTACCATCACATCCAAAAGAATAAAATACGTAGGAGTAAACCTACCTAAAGAGACAAAAGACCTGTACTCTGAAAACTATAAGCCACTGAGGAAAGAAATCAGTAATGACACAAATAGATGGAAAGACATAGCATTTTCATGGATTGGAAGAGTTAATATCATCAAAATGACTATACTACCTAAGGCAATCTACAGATTCAATGGAATCCCTATCAAATTACCAAGGACATTTTTCACAGAACTCGAACAAAATATTTTAAAGTTTGTTTGGAAGCACAAAAGACCCAGAATAGCCAAAGACATCCTGAAAAAGAAAAATGGAGCTGGAGGAATCAGGCTCCCGGACTTCAGAATATACTATAATGCAACAATCATCACAACCGTATGGCACTGGCACAAAGACAGACATATAGATCAGTGGAATAGGAATAGAAAGCCCAGAATTAAACCCATGCACCTACAGCCAACTAATCTATGACAAAGGAGGCAAGGATATACAACAGAGAAAGGACAGCTTGTTCAATAAGTGGTGCTGGGAAAACTGGACAGCCACACGCAAAAGAATGAAATTAGAACACTCCCTAACACCATACACAAAAATAAACTCCAAATGGATTAATAAAGACCTAGATATAAGACCAGACACTATCAAACTCTTAAAGGAAAACATTGGCCAAACACTCTCTGACATAAACGATAGCAACATCTTCTCAGACCCACCTCCTAGAGTATTGACAATAAAATAAAAAATAAACAAATGGGACCTAATCAAACTTCAAAGTTTCTGCACAGCAAAGGAAACCCTAAACAACACAAAAAGACAACCCACAGAATGGGAGAAAATCTTTGCAAGTGAATCAACTGACAAGGGATTCATCTCCAAAATTTATAAACACCTTCTGCAGCTCCATACCAAAAAAACAAACAACCCCATCAAAGAATGGGCAGAAGATCTAAACAGACAGTTCTCCAAAGAAGACATACAATTGGCGGAGAAGCACATGAAAGGATGTTCAATGTCACTCATTATTGGAGAAATGCAAATCAGAACCACTCTGAGATACCACCTTACACTGGCCGGAATGGCCATCATCCAAAAGTCCACAAACAGTAAGTGCTGGACAGGGTGTGGAGAAAAAGGAACCCTAGTACACTGTTGGTGGGATTGTAAATTGGTGCAACCACTGTGGAAAACAGGATGGAGATTCCTCAGAAAACTAAACAGAGAACTACCATTTGTTCCAGCAATCCCACTCCTGGGCATCTATCCAGAGAAAACCACGACTCACAAAGACACATGTACTCCAGTGTGCATTGCAGCACTCTCTTCAATAGCCAAAACATGGAAACAACCTAAATGCCCATCCACAGAGGAGTGGATCCAGAAGATGTGGTACATATACACAGTGGAATATTACTCAGCCATTAAAAGGAAGGAAATACCAGCATTTTTAGCAACATGGATGGACCTAGAAACTATCATGCTAAGTGAAGTCAGCCATACAATGAGACACCAACATCAAATGCTTTCACTAACATGTGGAATCTGAAAAGACAGACTGAACTTTGCAGAAGAAATGCTGACTCACAGACTTTGAAGAATTTATGGTCTCCAGAGGAGACAGTTTGGGGGGTGGGAGGATGTGCTTGGGCTGTGGGATGGAAATCCTGTGAAATCAGATTGTTATGATCATTATACAATTACAGATGTGATAAATCATTTGAGTAATAAAAGAAAAAATAAAATAAGATAAAAAATTAATAAATTAATTAAATAAATAAATAAAAATAAAATAAAATATTTTCAGAGGGGGAGTTCCCATTGTGGCACAGTGGAAATGAATCCGACTAGGAACTATGAGGTTGCAGGTACTATCCCTGCCTCGCTCAGTGGGTTGAGGATACAGCACTGCTGTGAGCTGTAGTTTAGGTTGCAGACGTGACTCAGATCCTGTGTTTCTCTGGGTGTGGCATAGGCCAGCAGCTACAGCTCTGATTAGACCCCTAGCCTGGGAACCTCCATATGCCCCAGGTGCAGCCCTAAAAATACAAAAAAAAAAAAAAAGAGACAAAATATTTTTAGATAGTCACTATTCAAATTCTCTGGAATTGGAATATCACTGAACCCTATGCATTAAAACTAAAACTATTTCAATCCTATCGCAGCCCAAAGTTTCAAATTTTCCAAATCACATTTATATGCTTAATTTTTCATATTAGCTTACTTATCCTCTAAATAATCCAGTGTAATTTTTTACATTAGCTTACTTATCCTCTAAATAATCCAGTTAATACAGTTAGTCTGTATAGTAAGAATTATTATATCTCAGACTTCAGGTATGTTCACAGAGAGTTCTCTTTCTTAGTTTTTTGAAGCAGGTATTTATCATCTGGGGAGAGGCAACACAAATTCCTTTCCTATTTTTGGAGAATTCTCAGTTGGTTATAATACTGGTAGGATCAAACATCCTAGCTCTAACATGGGAGCTAAGGAAGGAGGTAGTTTCCTATCCCTGGAATCCAGGACAGAAAGTGTGGGAAACAGGCTCAGGTTCTCAGATATCTCATATTCTGCCCAGCCCCCACCCTCAAGACTTTGCATCTTGGGAGAAGAACGTAAAGACACTGGACAAGTTTAGAGATTAGTCCTATGAGGTGACCCAGGTTGTGGTTTGTGCCCTCTGTGGTCACTGCCTGTTTTCTAAGCCAGGCTTTCTACCTTTGTATTGAATCTGTGAGCTACCTAACATACTGTAATATATTTCCTTTCAGCTTAAATTATCCAGTAAATTTCTGTTACTGGCAACTAAGAAAGGGGCTATTTTAGATAATAAAGTCTATTTATTCAATATATATTTATCATCTGTTGACAAAATACAAATTTATTCTGCAACATTAATGACCATTTTTTAATTTTTCTTTATGTGTTATTACCATCAATTTTTTAAAACTTCATATTTTGTTTCTAATCTTTAGAAACAGAAAGGAGTCTTCTGGGTTAACACTTAATTTGTCATGCTTATCAGTTTATATAATACATAATAATTATTTTCATAGAGCTTTTGACACAGGAATTGAAACACTCTGTTAACCAGTTTTCAACAAGTTTAGCATAAAGTTTTTTTTTTTTTGAAGAGATATTGGGTACTCAAAAGAATAAAATTTGGAAGGCATTTTCCCCTTAACGACAAGAAAAATATCTTAATTTCATATTAAAGAGAGATTTCTCATAGTTTACCAACCTCAAAGCACAATATTTTGGCTTTTTCTCAAAGAAACCACTTCACAGATATTCAAAGTTCTTGGGCATACATTTGTGCCTTCAGAGATAAATTTATTGACTACATTTACTGGAAATAGCCCTTCCACAAAGGGAATGTACAATTTCATGCTGAAAATTTTCCTATTTTTTAAATGAATTTTAGTACTAAATTAATTATTTAAAGTATTGATTAAAGTGGCCAAGCTTTTAAAAATAAAGTTTCCAGATAGCCCTTAACTAAAAGATTATTTTGATACAGCAGAAGTATAAATCTTAGGCAAAGAAGAGCAATGCCTCCAGTTGTGCATACATAAGGAGAAACTCCTTAACATTTCTGCATGACTATGCATGGCCTACCTTCATATACATTGCTCCAGAGTCATTTTAGAACTCAAAGGTTCTTAGCCCAGTGGCAGCCTATTTGTACCAGGTTTTTTAGACCTTGGAATGAGCAGGAATATTTACATGCAGGTCAGAGTACAACATGGTAATAATAAAACATACCTAAAGGGAGAACACCAGCACTTTATGTATCTGGCATTTTTCTCAATACGTTTTCCTGACAGCAAGCTCAAGTATAGTACCTTTCAGTTAAAAATCAGGTATTTGGAAATCCCAAGTTTATTTGTAAAACCAAATGTCAGTTTATTAATAGGATTTATTAAAATGTCAAAATGTTTCTTCCCCCTTTTAAATTATACCCTTCCTAAGCCAGGAAGTAATACTCCTGGAAGTATTCATGAGGGGGCACAGAGAAGGAAGCAAAGCAACAAAGTGCATCATTTCTGATAATTTTATATATATACACATGAACACTTGTGAACTAGCATCCTCTCAACTCAAACAAACCTACTCCTTAGCCTTTCATTTATCATTGAGACTTCTAACACACAGGTTATGGTAATGGAATTCTTTAAGACAGAATTTTTCAAAGACTATAGTATGCCATAGACCAACTCCAAGACGATGCTAAGGAAGATGGGGACAAGGGTGTATAGTGTGGATATAGCTCTGCTCCTCTCCAGACTGAAATCTGTCTGTGATCAAACTGCATCTTTATGTCATTCTCATCACATACCCTGAAACCCCCAGCTCTCAGAAATGATAAACCACATTTCTATGTGGTAGTATCCAATTCCATGCTTGCTGTTTTATTCATTTGTTCAACGGATATATTTGAATCTTTTTAGTAAATACTAGGCTGAATCATTTCTAAGACCTGTAAATTGTATTCCTTGTAGAAGATACTTATCCAGAACCTTAAAAATTACTATAAATAAGTAGATGTATCCACATTTTACACCCAGGTACAAGAAATAAAAATAGTTTTAGAAAACGTCAGGCAACAGCTTATCACTTTTCATCCAACAGCCTTCAGTTAGGCTAAGATAAAGCACATGGTCCATTCCACTGTTTGAAAGTATTTCTTCATTAGGATGATGGCATGAGCAATGGAGCATGTACAGTTAGATGCCAGTGCGATAATGAAAAACAATGAAGCATCACTGGGACTGCAAAGAAGCATATTCTGCAATTAAATCTATTTCATTAAAGAGGAAAGAACATCCAGATAAAGTTGTTCTGCTTTAGAATATACACAAAATAGTCTTCTGTAATATAAAATCACAGACAGAATACATTGCAAAGAAGGTTTCCATATAACAAACTATTATGGATTCACATACTAACAGTTCATTTAATACTTACTTATTGCGTACTGTCTTGTGCAGGCATTGTTCAGTGCATACAACAGTCACATCGTCTGCACAGCAAAGGAAACCCTAAACAAAATGAAAACACAACCCACAAAATGGGAGAAACTACTTGCAAATGAAGTAACTTAAAAGGGATTAATCTCCAAAATTATAAATACCTCCTGCAGCTCAATACAAAAAAAAAAAAAAAAAACACAGAACACCATCAAAAAACGGGCAGAAAATCTAAACAGACAATTCTCCAGAGAAGACATACAGATGGCCAAAAACACACAAAAAGATGTTCAACATGACTAATTAATAGAGAAACACAAATCAAAACTGCTATGATGTACCACCTTACACCAGTCAGAATAGCCATCATCACAAAGTCTACAAATAATAATGCTGGAGAGGGTGTGGAGGAAAGGGAACCCTACTACACTGTTGGTGGGAATGTAAATTGGTGCAACCACTGTAGAAAACAGTATGGAGATTCCTCAGAAAACTAAAAACAGAATTACCATTTGATCTGGCAATCCCACTCCTGGGCATCTATCCAGAGAATACCATGACTCAAAAAGATACATGTATTCTGATGTTCATTGCAGCACTGTAAACACTAGCCAGGACACGGAAACAACCTAAATGCCCATCAACAAAGGAGTGGATAAAGAAGACGTGGTATATATACACATGGAATATTACTCAGCCAATAAAGGAAAGAAATAATGGCATTTGCAGCAACATGGATGGACCTAGAAGTTATCATGCTAAGTGAAGTTAGTCTGATAGTGAGACAGCAACACATATGCTATCACTTACATGTGGAATCTAAAAAAAAAAAAAAAAAAAGGACACATTGAACTTCTTTGCAGAACAGATACTGACTCAACATACTTTGAAAAATTTATGGTTTCCAATGGAGACAGGTCAGGGGGCTGGGGGATGGGCTGAGGGTTTGGGATGGAAATGCTATAAAATTGGGTTGTGATGACTGCTGTACAACTATAAATGTAATAAAATTCATTGAGTTAAAATAAAAAGTCACCCTGTAATTCCTTCAAGGAGTAATGTGGCACAATAGAGCTATGGATAAAAATCACTGATATTAAAAGAAAAGGAAATGAGAGTACCAGAGAACAAAGAATAAAGGTAAAATGCAAGAAAGGACATAAATAATATTGTGTAATGAAAACTCGAGAAGTCCCAGGGCTTACATGAATTCCTGGGGTACTCAAATGACAGAAAAGAGAGAAAGAGATTCTTTTCCCTCACTATTCTCACATCACCTTCTCAAATTTGTTTAATCCTCTACAGAGAACCTGGACAAATTTAATCTATCTACATTTCCTTTAGACAGGCAGTATGAGTTCTAGCAGTACATTCAAATATAATAACAAATGCGCCTACAAGGAAAACCATCAGTTTGTCATAAAGAGATTTTACTTTTACATGAAAAACATTTCAGTAAAATGAATTCAATGATAACTCTTGGCCACCAAGAGAATAGTTTGATTCACTTAAGTTTAAGAACCACATATGGTACACTTTTGCTCAAATTTTGAAACAGAAGTTTTTCTGTTTATTCATTCAGTCTAATTGCAAAACACATCTTCTAAAGTTCAGAATATAGTCAGCAAATAATTATCCATTAAAGCTTAACAATGCACGAAGAAGCTGTGTCCAGACTGCTACAGAATTAACTTCATAAGGAATTTAATCTCAGGCAGTTATCTATTTCTAACAACAAGTCTTCTTACCCAGAATCTAACTTTTAAGAAACTAGGAAGATTCTTCTACCTGAACTCTCTAAGCCCAACAAACTAATTTGGTAAATAAATCATTTATTTGTGGCATGTTTATAGTATAATAAAATTTTAACTTGGACCTTTTTTTTTTTTTTTTTTGGTCTTTTTGTCTTTTCTAAGGCTGCACCCATGGCATATGGAGGTTCCCAGGCTAGAGGTCTAATTGGAACTGTAGCCACCAGCCTACACCACAGCCACAGCAACACAGGATCCTTAACCCACTGAGCGAGGTCAGAGATTGAACCTGCTAACTCATGGGTCCTAGTCAGATTCATTAACCACTAAGCCATGACAGGAACTCCAATTTACAAACTGAAGAATAAAAATCATATGATCCTCTCAATAGACATGGGAAAAAAAAACCTTTGACAAAATCCAACATCCATTTCTGATAAAAACCCTTCAGAAAATGGGCGTAGCAGGAACCTACCTCAACCTAATAAAGGCCACATATGACAAACCCACAGCAAACATCATTCTCAATGGTGAAAAGCTGAAAGAATTCCCTCTGAGATCAGGAACAAGACAAGGATGTCCGCCCTCGCCCCTACTCTTCAACATAGTTTTGGAAGTCCTAGCCACAGCAATCAGAGAAGTAAAAGAAATAAAAGGAATCCAAATTGGAAAGGAAGAAGTAAAACTATCACCATTTGTAGATGACATGATACTGTACCTAGAGAATCCTAAAGACTCTACCAGTAAACTGCTAGACTCATCCATGAATTGGCAAAGTCGCAGGATACAAAATTAATACACAGAAATCGATGGCATTTCTATACACCAACAATGAAAGATCAGAAGGAGAAATTAGGGAAGCAATCCCATTTACCTTCACATTCAAAAGAATAAAATACCTAGGAATAAACCTACGTAAAGAAACAAAAAAAAAAAAAACATGTATTCTGCAAACTATAAGACACTGATGAAAGAAATCAAAGATGACACAAATAGATGGAAAGGCATACCATGCTCTTGGATTGGAAGAGTCAGTATTATCCAACTTGGACTTTTAAATGCTAGCACTCACATACTTGATTACTTCTTTAAAATATGCTCTATCTCTATAAAGACTTTTCAAGTCATTTAAGAGCTCCTCAACATCCAGGATAGAGTCAAGCTAACAGACCATGAAATACCTATGACTACACAGACAATATTATTGCATTTCTATATAGATCCCTTTGCCACAGTTAAGAATCGGGCTGGGGCTAAGCAAAGCATCCAGGCTGCAAAAGAACATCTATTAGCTTGTTTACTGAGCCTAGAAGTAAAATTTTTCCAGTGGGTTATCATTTTCCAATTCACTGGGTCCAGATGCTCAGTTTCAGACATTCAGAATTTGAATCTCTCACTACAGCACCACCTTTTAACTAGTAGTAAATCAATCAGTGGAAAGAGCATCTGTGCAAAAAAAAAGCAGCACTGTAGGCATTACTTCAATCCTCCAATAGCGCCATGCTGGAGAAGATGTTGGAGCTGTTGCAATCTGAGGAGTCCCAGTCATTACCATCCTGTTCCCCTCCATTCTGAGCCAATTAAAAAATAAGACAAATGTACCAGATAAACGTGAGTCTAAACTACCATCCTTGTTACTGTAAAGGGTGAGCTGGAAGATATAGCTTAGTGTGAGAACCAACCAGGCTCCAAAGCTCTCTGTCTTCCAAATCCAGCTGCACAGAAAAGTTTTGAGTCTGTAGAGCAAAACATTTACACAGGTCACTGTTTCCTCTTCTCCATGAGTGGACACGGAAGGGGAAAGAAACCCTAAGGGCCATTCATATAAGACTATTGATAGGTTAGCTCGTGACTAAGTGTAGATAAATGATGTTTTATACCACCAAATAATTCAATTCACCCCTGACTGGAGACAGTAAGGTGTGGAGTAGAAGATCTGGCTTGTTTAGGGGATATTTCTTCTCAGAGAAACCACAAGAGTGAAGTAGTACCTTGTGTCAAAATTTTAAGACCCAAGAGACGTTGGATCTCTGTCCCATGAGGTGGATCCCTCCATTCTACAAGCCACTAAGGCTTTACAGGGAAAGAGAGGAACTCTTAGAAGAAAGGAACTCAGTCCCCCATCCTACTGCCATCCTACAGAGAAGCAATAAGGACCAGGGTGCTTTGATGCCCATGCAACATGCATTCATGTTCCAGGGGAAGGACCCCACCCCACTATGACTTCTCTTCTTAAAGGGGCAACATTAGAACAGTATTTTGTGGTGCCAGCTATTTACAGGAGTTGCCTGGGAGAAAGAAAGCTGCTCACCACCTGGAGACCATATCTTCAGGCACAGCTGCTGCTGACAAAGGAAGGAAAATACCAGTCCCGTGGGATACTCCATTTGGTGGTAACCCATCCTGCTGGGTGATGGAAACTGGCTCATTATCCAAAACAACTGACAATAAGTTCAGAGGATCATTGTTTAAAAATTGCACCTATCATACCACAGTTTCCCTATGAAAGGTAAAAGAAAGTTATCAAATTTTCCTGCTGTAATTTTCAGATATTCTGAAGTAGAGGTGAGTTCATGTGACTATTTAAGACATATTTTATGGACCAGCATATAACAGGAATACTTTCTCCTTTAACCACTGTTACAGCAGACAGATAGCTAGGTATGACCAGAGAAGGGGGGCATGGGGTCAGATGGCAGGAAACGAGGCATCATGCTAACAGTAGCACTCGTGGGCAGACAAAAAAACTGGAACCTCCAGGCTGAGAGGAAACCACACATTTTGGGGTGATAAGTGCCCTGGAGGAAGACAAAGCAAGGTGGAAAAGGGCACCAATCTCCAGCTTCTTAATGTAACTTGTTGTTTATTATTCCCTCATTATAATAAAATTAGCTATGCAGATAAGAAGTACCCATCAATGTGCCAATGCCATGACACTTCAGATAAGAGCTAAATAAGGACAAAAATCCCTCCTCCCTTCAGGAAGGTGGAATTGGAATGAAAATTAAGGAATATGACTCCCAAACTCTTATCTTCCCAGTGAATACCCTGCCCATGCAACTGGATGCCCCTTTTGACCATAATCAGTGTATCAGAGAAACACAGGGCAGCTGCTCACCTCTCTGCCCAACTTTCTTTAAGAGGTGTATTTCTCGGTTAAATAAATCCTCACTTTTCTTTCTCAATTTCCATCTCATTTCTAAATTCCTTCTGCGACGAGAACCTAACCTTCACAAACACAACTAAAGGAAGCAAAGATAATGCCTTCTTAACAATAGAAATCGATTTCTGAGTTTCCTATAAGGAATTGTACACACATGAAGAAATTTAACAGCAGTAAATTGGTTGATTCAACTAAGTTCTAACCGAATCAGTTGAAAACTGAGGGAAAATTAGATAGTGAAGAGTACTCAAAGGAGAAGAAAGCAAACTGGAAATAGGAGATTTTGACTCTCCTTTCAAAACAAGCCCTCCTTCAGCGGAAGGATAAAAAGTTGGCACCTCTTCAAATAAACCTCTACTATGTGGTTTAATAGAGATGTTTCAAAACCTCTACCTACAATACTAAGAGAGAGATTTCCCATTAGCAAATGGTGGACACTCACTGACTAACAATGAATTCTCATTATTACTGCTTGGTGGAAATACATTTTAATTGTGCAATAATCTCTTCAATTAATTAATTCTGCAATCATTTATCACAGTGTAACAGCTGCCAAAGCAGGCTAACAGTTTAGTAAAATGTAGTGCTCGTTCACTTTCACACAACAGTGAGCTCCTTAGACTCTGTTATATAATCACAGTAACATCATTCATACATCCTTTCAATTATATCCATTCGTTTGTGCAAACCAGAAAGCTACAGAGCAGGCTGGCCCAGAAGTGCCAGTTCCACAGAGAGAAATTACAAGCGACTTCTGATGTCACTCCACCATCCTTAATATTCTGCTTTTACTTAACCCAATTTTTGACTTTTTTTCATTCTACTTTGTCATTCTTTTTCCTCCACGTTGTTTTCTTTCTCTGCTTACCTATTCATTATATCTGTCAAGGATTTCAGAAGCACTACTGGCATACACAGTGAATTAAGAAAAGCTGATCCTGTCAACGTTCCCTTCACTACAACTGGAAAAAAGGCCCAACTAGAAGAGAACAAGGAAAATCTGCTCCAAAAGAGAGGCTAGCATATGGAAAAGAAGCTTTAAAGGGGTGGAGGAAGAAACTGGGTGCTTGGATTAGACCCTCCACTTCTACCAGCAAAGCTGAAGAAAGAAAGGAAAAATGATCAGGCCAGTAATGCATAAAAGGCTCCCAGACCTACAGCACATCAAATAGTGTGCAAACATTTTTTAGAGCAGTCTTTTCCTGCTCCAAACAAGCAAAAACTTAGGGTTCAAAAGTATCCTGTGGCCCTGCCTACTTCTGTTCTCAGGAGAGGGCAGTGCCACAGAGGAAAAGAGTAGGACTTTTGGAAATGCTGGGGGTTTGGACAAAAATCCCAAATGTGACTGATAATTACTTTCTTACGTCCTTGAAAAGTAGGGCTTAACTTCTGAATTAATCTAATTTTAAAACAGGAATGGTGTGATAATTCATTTCAGATAGTCATCAGTATTAGAGAAGTGGTTAAAGGCTTCCCTGTGTCATAAGGATTATATCATCTCCATCCTCTGCTTTGATTCAATTAAGACTATTAAAAAATATCATGTAGTTTCTAACCATAAATGTCATGCCAAAGGATACCAAAGGATAAATAAAAGTAGCAGCCTCTACAGAGCCTATAGCAGAATTTTATAGCATACAAGTGTTGATAGATCAACTGAACAATCTAAATTAAGTGGAGTCCAAACATGGAATGGTTTTGTCTTCAATAACTACCCTTTTGAAATTTCCCACTTCTTAAAAAAAACTTGAGCCAGAGTCTGCATGTTTGCAATCCTGCCCAAATTTACGACTTCAATTTCATACCCAGTAAACATTCCTCTCTCCTAACCCAGGCTCCTTGTACTTCTTCATGCCTCCCTTATCTGGTTTAGCTTTTCCTTTATTGACAAAAAAGCAGCTTAGAGAAAAATGCCAAAAACACTGTTACTTACCTTGAGCAGCTGCAGTCCTCTCTCAGCCAAAACTGCTTTCTCTGTGGTGGGCATTGAAAGGCTTGTTTTATTCAGGAGAGTGCATGTGAATTCTATTGGGTGTCTCTTGAAGGATCCCTCCCCTCTGCTTAGCCTTCTAAAGTGAAACATCTGTTCTGGCTCATTGCTTCCAACCTTGCCTCAAATGTCCCTCCCTGGTGATCACACACACAGCATTCCTTTGCATTAGGTAACCCCCTTTGTAAAATTCTACCTCTTTGTGCCCTAAACAATGGATGCACAAGCTTCTCACCTGCTGTTCCCTCTCTGCCTTGTAGTTCCTCTCATTTTGCCCCACCAGAGCTTACGTAATTGTGGAACAGATCTGAAAGGCCGCCATGGGAATGGGCATCCAATCCATGACTGAGATATCAATGCCAATCCTCTTCCAGGCACCCCCAATTCCTGTGAGGTACTCTCCTCAACCCCATGTATCTTGGTTTGTGAGTGGTGAATTCTTCACCACTCTGGGCTGGTGAAGAATTCAAAACCACAGTGAATACCCTTGAAGCCTATTACTTTCATCGATATCTGCTGGGAATGATAGTTGGGAATATCAGGGCAAATTAAGCTGTTCCTTTTCATGTGATTTAGCTTTTTAAAGTTAAGGTTAATTGGCGATATCATAGTATATAAATTTCTGGTGTAGAACATAATGATTCAATATTTGTATATATGGCAAAATGATCACCATAATAAGTCTGTTTAATATCCATCACCATATGTAGTTACAAAATTTTTTTCCTGTAATGAGAAAGTTTAGCTATTCTTTCAGCAACTTCACATATGCAGTGCAAAATCATTAACTATAGTTGCCATGCTGTACATTACAAACCCATGACTTATTTATAACTGGAAACTTATACCTTTTGATCCCCTTCACCCATTTCATGTAACTATGTAATATATTTTTTAAATTATTTGTGTGCCTTTAAAAAGCCCATGCTATCTCTTAATATGATCCAAAAGGGAGATAGATATTCAGGGCTTACTGATGGCTCTCTGCACAACATGGAAACACTCAGTTTTCTGCAGTTTGGAATTTTAGCAAAAAATTCAAAAATTAGAAAAGTCTCATTCACCAAACTGGTACACATTGTTAAGCAAACTTTGGGGAAGGTGAGAATTTTTTTTCAGGCTGCACTAAAATCTGAAATTACTATTTTCCCTTATATAACCAGGAGTATTTATAAAACAATTTAATTGCTGAATTGAAAAAGACATTTCTGGAGTTCCCGTCGTGGCGCAGTGGTTAACGAATCCGACTAGAAACCATGAGGTTGCGGGTTCGGTCCCTGCCCTTGCTCAGTGGGTTAATGATCCGGCGTTGCCGTGAGCTGTGGTGTAGGTTGCAGACGCGGCTCGGGTCCCAAGTTGCTGTGGCTCTGGCGTAGGCTGGCAGCTACAGCTCCAATTCGACCCCTAGCCTGGGAACCTCCATATGCCGCAGGAGCGGCCCAAGAAATAGCAAAAAGACAAAAAAAAAAAAAAAGAAAAAGACATTTCTAGAGGCCGTGGTAGTTAGGAGTCACTCCAGTGAAAAGCCACACCTTCATCTTTTCCATCTTATTCCAGTCTTGGTAAAAGCAAATGGAAATGATTCTGTGACTATATGATTTCCCTCTTCTTTGGAAGAAAAAACATGAAATCAAAAATGTGAGTTCTTTGAGAAATCTTTATGACTGCTTTTCCCTTTAATAACTTTTTTTTGCATTCACTGATTATTTCAAATCTGCTCTACCTCTCACAATCACTTTTAAGTTTTTTCCATTCCTTTCTAAGTTATTTATTATATCTATAATATTGTTTTGGTTCTCAATTTGTACTCTTATTTTAGCAATCCCTCTTTACCCCATTCTGCTCTTTAATCATCTTATCTTTGAGCCCTGGTTTAATACATCAATTATTTCAGCAAGCTTCTCTGCAGAGTGAATCAACAGGAATATGACTTCTGAGGAATGTTTCCTTTTAGACTGATTTTTTTTTTCTGTGCTTTGTATACCAGTTTCATTTTCTCTTTTCCCCCTGTAATGTATGCATAGGTTTTTGTGTGTTTGTTTTTTGGTTATTTGCCATAGTTACAATTATTTTGTTTTTGTTGCTCATTTTATTTTGATCGTGCTTAATGTGGGAAGCTCTGCCCAGACCATGTCTGATCTGATATTGCATGTATGGAAATTCTCCTGATTTTTCTTCAACCAAATCTGGGACAGTGTGTCTTGCATGCTCTATCCACTTCTTTACTACCTAAAATCATAGGCCTGAAGGAGGGGTTGTCTTGACCAGAACCAAGGGCAATCCTTGCTGGGAGACCCCAGGCTCTGATCAGTCTGATATTTGGTACTGGGGTTCACTCCACCCACCCGTGGGTTTTCCACTCCCAAGGCTTGGGCTTATCCTCTAAGCTCAGCACAGCTCTCTAAAAAGGAAAGAACTAGAACTGTCCCTGCCTCTGCAGAGTTACTATAGTATATTCATAATATAACTGTAATAGGGAAGAACGAATCTGTCTCTAGAGTAGGTCTGTTTCTTAACCTTTGTATTCTATTGCTTTCACTTCAAGTTAAGAATGATGCCTATAGGCTGAAACATACAGGATAGCCCATTTTCAAGGCTCTGACCTACATTCATACAGAGATAAAACGCTGCAGAACAGAGAATAACATTTGTCTTGCTGGAGATTTATGAAGGCATTGTGACCTGATCTATGTGACAGCTGCAAGAACAAAGAATTCTGACACAAAGAAGTTTGCACCAAGCAACCACACCCTCTCCACTTTTAGTATAAAAGAAGCCCAAATTCTAACTTGGTAAGATGGTTCTCTGGGACACTCGTTCACCACTTCTCTGTCTGCTGGCTTTCCAAATAAGGTCTCTATTCCTTGCCCCCAGCAGTTTGTTTTTCGATTTATGGGCCTGTTGTGTGGTGAGCAATACGAGCTTAGACTTGGTAACACAGTGGCTTTAACTAAAATATAAATACATAAGCATAGCTGACACTCCACAGTAAAGTTCTGATCAACTTCCAAATGCTCTAAGGAATTGTTAAGAACCTTATCCAGAGAGGTATGTCCATCCTCTCTTCCATTGCATATTGTCATACACTAGAATGGTAGCACCATTAAGCATCCTCTGATGGCATCAGTTCATGGATGTCACTACACTCCATGGCGTCGTCAGCTCAGACCCCATCAGTTACCTGCTACTGGCTCAGGAAGTTAATGACAAGGGATAGGAACTCTCTCATTTCTAATAATATTTACTTCCATAAAATTTCAGTACAGCAACAAAAGCGTAATTTCCCCTGGAGGTCCCTTTATGAGATTTGACCTGTGGTTTGGCTATTTAGGTATGACTTATTAAATTTGCTAATTTTGCCTGACCCCTTGCTGCTGTCACTCCTATTGCTGCTGCTGCTTCTGCCTTCTCTCCCTTTTGGTCATTTGATTGGTGTCATTTGCACTCTCCACAGCAGGTAAGAAGGAGAAAGTGTCTGTGATAAAACTCAAACAAATACATTCATCAAAATATAAACATTTCTACTGAAGAGAAAAATTAATACATAATTGGCTAATATGAGTTGTGATTGAATTAATATTTTTAAGTTGCTAAGGATTCCTTCCCTTATAAACCTAAGTAAAAAGGACTACCTATGTATAGCATGTATTTATGTGAAATAAATTTTCATATGGTAAGTCAGCTATATAAAAAGTAATTTAAGCAGGGACATTGTAAAGCTGTTGCCACAAAAAAATTTCTTTGTCATAATCAATGATTCTAATTCTCTTCAAAATGTGCATGATAGTAATAAGTATAATTATTTCACTGGACTATATTATAAATATGATAGATAAATTTTGAATAGCCAGACTTCAGATTCCTATAATTTTCCAAAGAAATTACTACATGTGAAGTAAAGTTGGAATAAAAACAACCAGTCTAGCATTTATTTTTCTCTTGAAAAACAAAAAGTCTTAAAAGAACCACAGAAAATAACTAAAAGAAATTACCATGGGACATGTCTCCTTCCTCTTTCTTCATGCACAGCTATTTAAAATACAAGCCAATATGCCACAGTCCTGACCTATTCTCTCCAATTTCTGAATGTCAAACACATACAGCAATTGTTGGCTGTCAGAGTATGAAGTCTGCGGAAGCAGAGAAAGTGGACATTTGGCATTTCAACATTCTGGAGCAAGTGATTTAATTATTTAATTAGTGTAGGAGAAAAGCATCTACACAAAGATCCAGACATATATTCGGTCATCAAAAATGTCTCTTAAATGGTGAAATACGTATTAAGGAACTGGAAAAAGGGCTAATATTTTATGAACTAGTATCAGTGTAGATTAACTCACATTTCAGTGATAAATGGAAATCTAGAGTAACCAAAAAAATAGGATTTAACTATCATAAGTAAATACACAAAACTGCTATCTGTTGAATATTTTAATATACTTCTTAAAAAGTTATTGAAAGTTTACATTTTCTATTGCTTCAAACTAAAAAGGAATCTCAGTTTGACCTTGTTTCAAAATTCATATAAGAAAAATGCATCTCTTTCAGTATTTTTCAAATGCTCATTAAATATTTTCTTCATGATTTATGGCCTAGTGCTGTGTTCAATACATTAAAAATGAGAAATTTGAAAATTAAGTGGAGAAATGGTCCACTAATGTTTTCTCTAGAGTATCATTTCATCTGATCTTATTTCCATTAAAAATATGACATAAACAATATATATCAATAGCAGTATGTGAATGGGTCACCATTTCCCAAATTGTGTTCCTTGGGAGCCTAGATCTAAGAATCTTTTTTAAGTGAATTTTTGTTTTGATATATCTGCCTTTTTAAGCATGTTTTGAATTTTAGTATATCAAATATCCAGGAAAATACACAAATTATAAATATATTTCTCAATGAATTTTTATAAAATAAAAGCAATATCCTGATCTATTACTAGCACCCCAGTAGCCCCTTTAAGTCCCCTCTCACAGTAACCATTGTCTCACTGAGAGTATAAATTCATTTCGCCTGTCTAAAAACTTTATATAAATAAATTATCCAGTATGCACTTTTCTATGTCTGCCATTATAGCTCAAAACTATATTTCTGGTATTTACCGATGTTATTCTTTACAGTTATAGTTTGTTTATTTTCATTGCTATTATATTTCACTGTGTACATTTATCACACTTTATCCATTCTACTGTTGATAAACATTTGAGTTGTTTTCAGTTTGCAAGTCCTAACAAATAGTGCTGCTATAAACTTTGTGTACATGTCTGCAGCACCTGTCTTTTGGTGAATGCATATATGCTTTTTTTGTTGGACAGACTAAGAGCAGAATTGCTGGAACATAAGATAAGCATTTGTTCAGCTTTCATAATATTGCCAACCAGTTTTCCAAAGCGGTTACACTAGTTTACACTCCCATCAACCATGGATGACCACTGCCAAGGCTCTACATCCTTGACAATACTTGGAATTTTCTGTTTTTAATTTAGCCATTTTTGGTAATCACACTTTGGTTTTAATTTGCATTTTCCTGATGACTAGTGAATTTGAGCACTTTTTCATATCTCTCTTGGCTCTTTGAATATCTTCTCTGTTCAAATCTTTTGTCCACTTTTTTCTATTGCATCATCTGCTTTTTGACACTGATTTGTAGCAGGGTTTTGTTTTAGTTTTAGGGGTTTTTTTGTTTGTTTGTTTGTTTGTTTGTTTGCTTTTTAGGGCCACACCCAGGGCATATGGAGGTTCACAGGTTAGGGGTCCAATCGGAGCTGTAGCTGCCAGCCTACACCACAGCCACAGCAATGCCAGATCTGAGCCGTGTCTGAGACCTACACTACTGCTCACAGCAATGCTGGATCCTTAATTCATTGAGCAAGGCCGGGAATCAAACCCGCAACCTCAGGGTTCCTAGTCGGATTCATTTCCTCTGTGCCACAACAGGAATTCCAACCATATTTTATACATGAGTCTTTTGTAAAATATATAAAGTACAAATACCTTGTCCCAGTCTGAGAGAGAAATCTTAATTTAAAAGCAGGAAATCTTCTGTTCGTTTTTCTTTATATGTCCTGTTAAGAAAATTTTGGCCTCCATATCGTATAGATATTCTCCATCCTCCACATCATAAAAACAATCTCCACATTTATCCTAAAAGCCGTATTGTTTTATCTTTCATATTTAGATATGAGGAAAGGATATTTTTTCCTCAGGTCGATTGATGCAGTATCTTTTATTGAAAAGACCATACTTTACCCACTGTACCGCAGTGTTACATTTGTCCATTAATTATGACAAGGATCTGTTACTGGACTCTCTTTTTATCCCATTGGTCCATTTGTCTAAACAAAAACACACTGCCTTAATTACTAGTCTGTGAAATCAAAATAGAAGAAATCCCATTGAGATGACTATTAAACAAGGTTGAACATAGTTTTTTGTTTTGTTTTTATTTTTCATTTACTATTAGAACTATTGGAAACCTTATATAATATAATAAAATGTATTATAATTATCTAACAGATAGGTATGTCAAATGTGTTTCCCAAACTTAAATTTAACTATGGAATATCTTTCTCCTACAAATGTAGTGTAGCACTAGTGTTCTAAGTAATGCAATTTGGGAAATAAATAGATGTATGTTTTCAGATAATAAGAGCTGACTCCAGGCCAGGATCCAAGATATTGATGAAACAAAGCTCTCAGCATGAGATGGGGTTTCTAGTTGTCATCACAACCTGTATGAGGTCAATTACATTAAGCTCTCAACATCCAGGTCCTTAAAAGAAAACAGATATTTATTGGAATTGAGTGGGCAAAATAAAAAATCTTCTTTCAGACCTTTCTTTGCACTCCTAGATCCAATAGATTTTTGTTACCTCATCCTTGATCAGAATCAGATGGTTTAATAAAATGAGGGAGGGGGGGTTAACACAAACCTTAGCTACCTAGCCTTTCTGGCTGTTTATAGTTACTTACTCACTTGAGGCATATTAAAGTAAGCACAGAAGAACCCATCACAACAGCCCTACCTGCACAGCTTCCCATGGAGCTATAATCTTTGAGGCTCTACTTCTTACTATCAAAGATTGCAAATAGTTCCAGAGATGGTAGATTTCATGTCTATAAATCACATTACCCTCTACTTCAAGTTTGTCTTATTTAAACCATAAACAAGACTTTGAGAGTTTTCATCACCTAACCTAAATCCTGCTCATTTGTCACATCAACATCATCCTGATGTCTGATTAGCAAGGGACCCTTAAACACATTTTTCTGTCATAGGAGATTCCAAGTCATAAGGATACCATAATTAGAGTTCTAAAACTTATCAGTTTTTGCTTACACTCAAAACATGTCAGGGTTCCAAATTATGAAAAGAAACCAGTGTTATTCTGTCTATGTTTAGCTGCTATAAAAATTCACTAGAAAATTAGATGTATGTATTTTTCTCTAAAAGTACTGAATATTTTAACAACCTGTTTTTTAGTCAGTCACGTATACTTAAAAAAAATATATCAAATGTGCTAGTTAAGGTGAGATTTATGAATATTACAAGTGCACTGGTAAATACATTAATAAGATCTTTACATAATATCCATATTCAGCCCCTATAAGCAGTATTTTACCACTCCTACTGGGGTTCAGGGTTTTTTTAAAGGCTAGTCTTACCTGGGTAAGGAATTCACTGAGCATGGTGGAAGGACCCCAAGCCAATAGACCTGAATTCAAGCGCTACCCAACCACTTAGGGTCTATGAGACACTAAGCAAGTTATTTAGACTTTTGGAACTCCATCCTCCTGGTTTAGAAATTAACAGTAACCCTACCTCTATATTTTTATTATGAATACTGCATAAAATATCTATGAGGAGCACTTAACAGATTACCTATCATACAGCAAATGTTCAATACAGATTCATTCCCTTTCCTCACCCCCTCCACCATGACCAGATGCTTGAAGATGTTACCAAAGAATCATTACATTTTAATGGTTATGTCAAGTTGGCCACTTTTAGTTTAGAATTCTGTATACCTTTGGATTTCTCAATACTTCATAATGATCTGGATTTCTACCACCATAAATATGGCACTATAGGATTAACAGCAGAAGAACTGGGAATGACTTCCAGAAGAACAACATTCAGGGATCTACATGCTAAAAGCAAAATACCATATTGACATTTCAGTGCCACCATCTTAACGGTACTGGTATTTATCCAAGAAAGAATCTACACATGCCATCTATGACATACACTATTCTAAGAGTGAAGCAGGAATTTCTGTCTTTTTTTAGACTATCTACATTTTTATCATTTTCTTTTCCTTAGCCAAAGGCAGGCATGGTTGAATTACTTCATGCTAGAGAAAAGAATCAAGACACTACTGAAATGGGAAGGAGATAAAGGTGTCAGTTCTCAAGCTACAACACTGTGATAAATACACATCAGAATCTGATCAGAAATATCTGATGTTTAATGTTAGAACTGTTCTTAGCTATAAAAGTCAAGTGTGGGAGAATGGACACTGCTCAAGAATAATGTCAACTAGTAATTCCCACAGTGGGGCAGTGGGTTAGGGATCTAGCTGCTGTCTCTGTGGCAGTGCAGGTTTGATTCCTGGCCTGGCACAGTGGGTTAAAGATCCGGTGTTGCCACAGCTGTGTAGGTTGCAGTTGCTGCTCATATTTGATCCTTAGCCCAGGAACTTCCATATGCCACAGGCCCGGCCAAAAAACAACAACAAAAAAAAAAGTGTGACCAGGTCACTTTGCTGTACAGTAGAACTGGACAAAACACTGCAAATCAACTATAATGGAAAAAACAAAACTAATTAATTTTTTTTTTCTTTTTGCCTTTTCTAGGGCCGCTTCCACAGCACATGGAGATTCCCAGGCTAGGGGTCTAATCAGAGTCATAGCCACTGGCCTATGCCACAGCCACAGCAATGAGGGATCCAAGCGGCATCTGCAACCTACACCACAGTTCAAGGCAACGCCAGATCCTTGACCCACTGAGCAAGGCCAGGAATCAAACCCGCAACCTCATGGCTCCTAGTCAGATTCATTAACCACTGCGCCATGACGGGAACTCCAAAATCATTAAGAAAAAAATTTAAAAGAATAATGTCAACTAAGGATCAGAATCCACCAGAAATTGACAGTTACAGCAGGAGTCAAGAATCCCCACAACTACTTCTGTTGTTAAGTACTTAAAATCTGTTCTGATCACAAACTTCTTTAGGGCCTTCTTTTCATAATGTCTTGACATTCTTATGTCATTAGGTAGGCTATGCTGGAGTCTTCTGCTCAAATATTATTCTTGCATGTTTGTGTATCTTCCTAAGAGCAGTGTTGAATATAAAAACCCTGAACTGTTATGCCCCTGAAAATCCCAGATTATATCATTTCCTATATTCAAAGATTGGTGTCAGAGTGAAAGAGGTGGGGAGCAACCTTTTGACCTATATCTTCAGACTGATGAAACAGAAAAATTAACCCGTTTTTCAGATCAGCATGCTTTTAAACTAGAGACGAAGATGTGGGAAATACCAAATGTTGGCTCTCCCCTTTAACGCCAAACAAAACATGCCCGTGGAAGTGGGAACAAAGACTTCTGAAAGGGGACACTGGTGGCAGACAGCTGACTTTAACTTCTCTCAGACTTTCTGCTTTCTGGTTTCCAGTACCTTGCCATATGTTGCCTCTTAGATGTAGTGACTCCTTTACTGGACCTTAGTTTTCTCCCATCCAATATCCATATTACTATATTCCAATTTGTAGAGCAACCTCACTTCTACCAATAATCACCATTACATCTGCCATCTTCTCTCTTAAATGTTCAATTTCCTATTTTCTGTTAGCAATTCAGTACTGACAAATTGATAGGTTTTTGCCTCCCCAACAACAACAGCAGGAAAACTGCTTCAGGAATTCAAGCTTTCACAAATCTTTATCACCAGGAGTGGTCTACCATTAAAGACAGTGTCTATGAGCAAATTCCAGAAATCAAGTATCTTAGTCTTATTGCATGTGTAATGAATCTAAAATTATTACTAAGAGATTTACGGCATTGGTTATAAACTATATCTGGAAGGCAAAATAATTGGGGCTATGAACACTGTGAAAGCATCTCACTACATTCCATTTTCTCGAATAAAATGAATTTAAAAAGGTTTAAAGTCTATATTGATTAGTAAAACCCAGAAATAATTCATTTCCACCAATAGGAAACCAGAAAAAAAAACATGGTAAATTCATTCAATGGGACACTAAGCAACTTTAAAAAAGAATGAGGAAACTCTTTACGTACTGCTGTGGAATGATTATAAGAATATATAATTAAGCAAAAAGGGCAAGAACAAAGGAGTTATCTTCTTGTAAGAAGTAGAGGAAGAAGAAATATAAATGTTATTTTTACTATTAAAAATGAAAGGATAATCAAAAACTTTAAAAATATGGTTAACTTAGGAGAGAAAAAGAACAGAGATAGAAGCTTGACATCTGTTAAGTGTTCATGGTTTTGTTATCTTGCTCATAATTTTGGCTTTGGAACCACATAATATTTTATATGATTAAAAACAAAACAAAATTTTTAGAAATTCCAGTTCCAGCTGAGAAAGAATAAGCATGTTTCATCCTTTTGCTCCCACTGAATATAACTGTAAAACCTGGATAGAATGCACAAGCACCTATTTGAAGACTTTTTAAATAACATCAGGTGTTACCAGAATTCCAAGTATCATGGAATCAATGGTGAGTTTTTCAGTTTTCTTTTCTGGTATCCACTTACTTGGACTTACCACAACCACAAACTCAGAAGTGAGCACTATGATTCAGACAGACAAGAAAAGCTCTCACTTGAGGGTCAGAGAAAATACTCCTGAGGCTCAAAGGACATGGGGGGTTTTTTCCCTTTTCTCCTTCCCTAGCACCTCAATCACCAGACAGTCCTGTAGTGGGGAGTCAGCAGTGATAGCTACAGGAACCCATAAGAGCCACAAGAATCCACAGGGTCTAAGGGGGCCACTCTCCTCACTGTGAGGTGGGGCTTCAGTTCTAAAAGTGTGAGGCAAGCCCTGGTGGATAATCTCTCTCTCTCTCTCTCTCCCTATCTCTATCTCTCACTTTCTTCTGTGGTTAGGCCAGGGCACAGACAAAATCACAGAATTAATTAGAGTCCCAATTTTCTGGCCTTGGGACCAAAAGGAAAGTTTCAGAAATCAGAAAGTACCGGGGTGATTAAGGATGCATGAGTCTAATTCTAATTATCATATAAATAATATTGAGAAATAAGCAAACAGATATACCAATGCCCAGGTTACAGACTGACTGCTAGATGCCATACACCCAAGGTAGATCCAAAGAGCACTATAATGATTTTGAAAACTGAACTGACGTTGGAATTATTATCCATAAAATTCAGGTTGGAACGTGCAGTCTAAATCTAACCAAGTCTGTTCCTGCTAAAAAAAAAAAAAAAAAAATCAACATTCTCTATAGAACTTAAATAATACAGTCTCATAACAATGTTCAAAATGCTTAGGGTAAAATCCAAAATTACTCAGCATATGAATATCCACAAAAATTTCAAGTCACATAGTAAAAGACAATCAACAGACACCGAAATCCACACTATTAACATAGAAGCTGGGATTATCTGGCAAAGACTGTAAAATAACTATTTTTAAATATGCTAAAATAAGCAATTGCAAACAATCTTGCAACATATGTTAAAATAAAAGTTTCAGCAAAGACATAGAAGACATAAAGAACCAAATAGAAATAAAAAGAACCAAATAGAAATTTTAGAACTGAATATTACAATAACCAAAATAAAAATCTCATGGGATAAACTCAATAGTAGATGGATAAGACAGAGGAAAGAGACTATAAACTTGAAGATAAGATAAATCACATTAAAAATGGTCCAATCAGAACAATAGAAAGAATAAAGATTGAAAAAAATGATCAGAGTCTTTGAGATAATTACAAAAGGTCTAATATTCATGTTGCCACAGACTAGAAGGAACTGCTAAAGAATGCAATACTGACCAAAAAATGCTTGAAGGATAATGGCTTTAAAAATTCCCAATCTAATGTAAACTGGGTTCAGCCACTATGGAGAACAGTTTGGAGGTACCTTAGAAATTTATACATAGAACTTCCATATGACCCCGCAATCCCACTCTTGGGCATCTATCCGGACAAAGCTCTACTTAAAAGAGACACGTGCACCTGCATGTTCATTGCAGCACTATTCACAATAGCCAATACATGGAAACAACCCAAATGTCCATCGACAGATGAGTGGATTCGGAAGATGTGGTCTATATACACAATGGAATACTACTCAGCCATAAAAAAGGATGACATAATGCCATTTGCAGCAACATGGATGGAACTAGAGAATCTCATACTGAGTGAAATGAGCCAGAAAGACAAAGACAAATTCCATATGATATCACTTATAACTGGAATCTAATAGCCAGCACAAATGAACATCTCTTCAGAAAAGAAAATCAAGGACTTGGAGAAGAGACTTGTGGCTGCCTGATGGGAGGGGGAGGGAGTGGGAGGGATCGGGAGCTTGGGCTTATCAGACACAACTTAGAATAGATTTACAAGGAGATCCTGCTGAGTAGCATTGAGAACTTTGTCTAGATACTCATGTTGCAACAGAAGAAAGGGTGGGGGAAAAACTGTAATTGTAATGTATACATGTAAGGATAACCTGACCCCCTTGCTGTACAGTGGGAAAATAAAAATAAATAAATAAATAAATAAATAAAAATTCCCAATCTGGAGTTCCCGTCGTGGCACAGTGGTTAACGAATCCGAATAGGAACCATGAGGTTGCGGGTTTGGTCCCTGCCCTTGCTCAGTGGGTTAACGATCCGGCATTGCCGTGAGCTGTGGTGTAGGTTGCAGACGCAGCTCGGATCCCGGGTTGCTGTGGCTCTGGCGTAGGCTGGCGGCTACAGCTCCGATTCAACCCCTAGCCTAGGAACTTCCACATACCACGGGAGCGCCCCAAGAAATAACAAAAAAAAAGACAAACAAACAAAAATTCCCAATCTTAGTGAAGGACAAATGTACAGATTTTAAAAAATTAAATAAGCCACAAGGAAGATAATAATCTCAAAGTTATGATAGCATATCATAATCAACATCAAGAAAATAAAGACAAATTTTTAAAGTAGAGAAAACTGACACACATTTGAATGACTGTGAATTTTTAATCAGAAACCATATGGAGCCCAGAAGTAAATGGCACAATATTTTTTAAGTGCTAAAAGAAAATAACTTTCAACACAGAATCTATATCCAGCAAGAATATCCTTCAGAAATGAAGGTAAAATAAAGACATACTCAGATGAAGAGAAACTAAGAAAGTTCATAACTGACTGATAGACCTGCTCTAAAGATTGGTAAAAGAGGCTTGGTAAAAGATACACAGGAAATTTGGACCTTGAGGAATGAAGAAAACACAACAGAAATGGTAAATATATGGATAAATATAATAGACCATTTTTCTTCTATTGAGCACTTTAAATATATATTGATAGTTTGAAGCAAAAATCGTAACATTGCTGTGATGCTAAACATTTATAGATACGTAACACAATGTATAGCATAAAGGTGGGAAGGCAAAAGGGATCTACATTCTAATCGAAGTAGTAAAATACTGATTCCATGTAGACTCTGAAAATTAATTATTTTTAAAAGACCACTAAAAATGTTACACAAAGAGATAGTCAAAATCACAAGAGATAAAATTGAATACTAAAAATACTATTAATAAATAAATTTGAATTTTAAATATTAGTATACTCATAATTTGTTTTTCTCTTCACAGAACACATCTACTTTCTAGGGCTGTCCACAAAAAAATGCCTGAAAAAGACAACCCAAAGGCAATGAAAACCCTCAGTGTCCATACTGTGGTCTCTAAATAACATTACCTATTAAAAGAAAACAGAGAATTTGGAGAATAACTGACTTCAGGTCTGGAATAAGAAATGTATAAAATAAACCTTTATCTTGCTTGAGCATGAAAGTAAAGAGATTATGAAAAACAACTGGCCTCATGTGAAAAGAACATGCGCTATCATTCCCACTGGCCAAAGATGGGACAATTTGAGTAGCCAAAGGAAAAAAAAAAAAAACTCCAGCAGAATCATGACTCCAGCACTATTCAAGAGTGTGTGAGAGAGAGAGAGAGTTTTAAAGAATTTAATCAAACTTCTAGATATAACCTCATTTATAGAAAATTCAGGGGATATAGGAACAAAAAATGTCAAAAAAGCAGAAGAAACAATAAGCCAAATCCCAAATTTGAGAAAGTCTATGGGACAAATGACCCAAAATGTTCAATAAGTAAATGGAAGAAAGAAAACAGATAAATTATAAATTAAAAGGAGAGGAAACTTAACAACTAAAAACAATGTATGTGTCTTGTTCAGATCCTGATTTCAATCAAGTAAAAAAAGATATTTTGGAGGGAAATAGAACTTGCACTGTGTATTAGATGACTTTGAGAAATAAAGGTTAAATATGCTGCATATGTTAACATTATTGTACTTGGTTTTTTAAGTTTTTATGTATCAGAGAAACATATTTATATATTGTTTGTGAAATTATCTAACATCTGAAATTTTCTATAAACTCCTCCAGATGTATTTGGGCATTACTTATGTATTAAATTACATTAAAAAGTAAGTAAAGTTTGAACAAAATCCATATTAATTTTACAGTTCCGCTCAAGAGAAAGAATTATTTGATCATGATAAATAAGTAGCTCATGATACTCCATGTTTCACACCAAATTTAAACTGGCTACCACTAGTTCTGTCCTAGTTGTGAGTGATACATGGCATACCAGGCACTATTGTGCCTGAACTATTACATTGAGGGAATTTGTGCACAAAAACTTTCTAAACTATCACCACTTCACCTCATCCTTTGCTTGTAGGTGGTTAGGCTGAAAAGACGATGTAGACCACTCGAGAGAATTTTGTTTGGGTTATCAGAACCAACCTTCTCACTGATTTTTCCATTATTCACCACATCACTTTTTAGGATCAACAGAATTCACTTGTGCTGAATTGCCAAAACTTGCTTAAATTTCTCCACACAAGGTTCAGAGAGCATATGGATCAGTGTGCCTCTAACAGATTAATTCAGTCTTCCCTCCAGTGCAATTTGACCACCATTGAACCATAAGGCCTCTGTTATAGCACTGTAGCCTACATCTGTTAAGCCAACATCTCAAGATAACCACAAAATGAAGAAAGCAAGCCCCATCCTCTTGTGCGTATGCCTGTGGGTATGGTCCCTTAGTATTTCCAAACCACCGGAATAAGAATCCATTGTATCTGCTATGTTTAAGAGCAAGTTGGTTAAACATTTGCTCATTTCTTGTCTGTTTTTGTTCTTCTGCCCAGCACAACTGTTTGCTTTTCATGCATATCTCTTATGAGTTGGCAGGTAAGTGATCAAAACAATCAGAGGATCCTTTTTTTTCTGAAGAAGCTATCTCACAAGTTAGTTAAGTAATTCTCAGGTTGTCACATATTTCTGTGATAGGTTTATGTATCTTCGTTTAAACTCCGTATACTAAGGCTTGAAATAATAATGTAATTAAAAGCTTGGCTTTGTTCCAAAATCATTTATAAAATCATTAAGAGCCTGAACCCACTCAGAGAAAAGCAATTTACAATAATATTAACTACTTCCACTTGAAAAAATCATTACTGTTTAATTACTGATCCTCTACTCTGCATTGACTCAATTTGAAACCACAATTTCAGGAACTGAAAATCAATTGGATGCTGACTGGATTTTCTAATATAAATCATATTTCAAAATATATCTGCCCTTGGTGACTTCAGAACGAAAATCAGAGGGAATACTTTTGGTACATAGTAATTTTCTGAGGCAAAAATCAAAACAATTTTTATTTTCCTTTAACAGTTTTAAAATGTTGATTGCAGTAAAGTTCATAGTTTTGACAAGGCATGTATTCCCTAAACAGAAGAAGACCCAGTTCTTTATAAATATTTCTTGGTTTGTTTATTTAGAAGTGTTATATTCACTCCAAAATCAATCTTCACATCCCACCAAAACAATTCTGTGAATGTGAGAACATTTGGCCGAGCAAGCTTGAGTGGTTATAGTTATGTGGAAGCAATTATGGAAGCAGTGTTTTGAAACCAATCCATGTGAATTCTTTCTAATCTTCTACGATTCTGTGTCTTACTCATGCCTTTACATGTATATATGGCTACTTACCTAGTCCATGAAAGAAACTAAAAGACAGCCATAAGACGTATTCCATCCTTCTAGCTCTTTGGTTTCCAATATCTTCACTGAATATGAATCTAGCGAAAAAGTTAAATTGGCTTTTCTGGAAGACTAACCTTAAAGATACAAATTCCTTTGCAAGAGTCAACATCATTGCTAAACACAGGTTTTACTGCAGAGTAACCAAGCTTGGCTTCTGTTTGCTCTTCTCTCCCTTTTCCATACCATTCATCACTTTTCTCCAATTCAGAGATCAAATCTTTATCTTATTTAACTTGTACTCACAAATAAAAAACAACATCAATGCCTGGGTTTCAATATCAAAATAGTTATTGTTTTCAAGAACCAAAAATTGAATTACTTCATAATGTAAATCTAGGCATCACTCTGCATCTTTTATGACTTTCCTCTTACATTGTTTTCTGGTCTTTCCCTGTCTCTGTCCATGTTTATTTTTCCTATCACTTCTATTTTCTTTCCCTGCCTTTTAATCTCCTTTTTCCATTCTTGCCTGATCCTTTAACTAGTCATTTATAACAGGGAATGTATTATCTTTACTGCCTAAAATCTCTCTTATCCTGTATTTCCTGTTTATAGGAGTTTTAAATTTATCACCATAAAGATATCCAGATCAGAAATCCAGGACTCTTTATAGACTACTAGCTCTCTCACCGACAATGCTCACATCCAGTCACTATTTATTCTGCCTCCTAAATAATGAAAGAATCCTCTCAAAATAACATCTCCATTCCCACTGCCCATTGTTCAGCAGCTCTTGCCTAGGCAATTGCAATACTCCATTCTATTGGGTAACAAGTGCAATCTAATCCATACTCAATCCTCCAATAAGAGCCATTTCTCTAAAACACATATAAAATCAAGTCTCTGCCATGTTTTGGGATTTTTTAAACCATTTTTAATTGAAGTATAATTAATTTTCAGTGTTGTGTTAGTTTCAGGTATATAGAAAAGCGATTCAGTTTATATATATAAACATATATATATGTAATAGGTTATTACATGATATTGAATATAGTACCCTATTGTGAAATATAATAAGTACTTTTTGGTTATCTATTTTATACATAGTAATGTGTATATGTTAATCCCAAACTTCTAATTTATCTCTCCCTACCCCACCCCACTCTCCCTTTTGGTAACCATAAGTTTGTTTTCTATGTCTGTGAATCTATTTGTTTTTGTAAATAAGTTCATTTGCGTCTTTTTTTTTTTTTTAGATTACACACATAGGTGATATCATATGATATTTGTCTTTCTCTTTATGACTTATTTCACTTAATATGATTTAAATCTTCCAAGAATTCTAAATTGTTTACGTTCTTAAGCATGGAATACAGTATTTGTATTTGGCCTATGTCCACCTTTCAACCTACATTTCACACCATTACCTTAACCTCTCCTCTCTACCATAAACATATCTTTATACTCCAAAAAATCTGAAAACAGAGTTTCTTCTTTCATATTTCTTTCTCCTTGGGAATATACAAATCCCTCTGTGTTATAATGTTATCACTGCTATTGCATAACTTACCACAATGTATCCATTAATATGCATTTGTCTGTTAGATTAGATTACTTAAAGATGAGGACTGTAATTTAGATATCTCTATCTGGCTAATACTATGCCTCTCCCATTGTGGATACCTGATAGATAATTGTTGAATGCCCTCAAGATAGAGAGTTGCTCTAAACATTTTGTTACTTGTTGAATTCATTATATAATGGAACTCTCAACTTGAGACTAGGCTCTGCCCACTGGGGAATTTTGACTTTAGCTGTTAGAAGAGGTTTGAGAGAAGCCTATTTGCAAGGTTGCTAAAAGCCTCTTGGGAAAGAACTCAAGTTATGCCACTGCTCAGTCTGAGATATATCTAGAAATGTTTGCTAAACTTAGAGGATAGCCTGACAAGTGTCTATTTGCAGGGAACTTAGGAAGCAACTAATTAAAAGAAATGCTGACTTTAAATTCCAGAGGAAAACAGTGATTGTGGGTACACTGCAGTGCACTTTGTTCCCATGAAAATCCTCAGACATGTGATAGAAACAGACACCAAAGAAAATTTAAAATACAAATCATAGAAGCACAAGCCACACTACTTTAAGATCCTTCAAGAGGAGTTCCCGTCGTGGCGCAGTGGTTAACGAATCCGACTAGGAACCATGGGGTTGCAGGTTCAGTCCCTGCCCTTGCTCAGTGGGTTAACAATCCGGCGTTGCCGTGAGCTGTGGTGTAGGTCGCAGACGCGGCTCAGATCCCGCGTTGCTGTGGCTCTGGCATAGGCTGGTGTCAACAGCTCCGATTAGACCCCTAGCCTGGGAACCTCCATATGCCGCAGGAGCGGCCCAACAAATGGCAAAAGACAAAAAAAAAAAAAAAAAAAAAAAAAAAAAAATCCTTCAAGAGAGTATAAAACAAAGGGCAGATAACATATGTCTCTCCCACTTTTTCTCTGATCTGAAGGTCAGTTTTGGTCCAGTCAAGGTAAAGGAAACTACCAGGGATTACTTGGCCAGCTGTGGTGCTGCACCTGCATCACCAAGCAGCATTCATTTATCTGTGCTATAGGACACCACTGCCTGCCCAGTGGCATCACACCATGGTTTGTACCAGGCAGTAATAGCACCTGGCAAAGGTGTGTGCCTCATGGAACAGGGGGGAACTCTGGCAGCAAATGCAGAGTTATAGCATGACTCTGGGAATTTTGACTCATTGCAGTATTCATAAAACATGCCCAGGGAATTCCTAAGTATGCTTGGAGGAAGGGTATTTAACATCCAAAGGGGGACACAACTGAGAGGGAAAGAGGCAGTTAAAAATAACCAAAATCACATCATTTTAAACATTTGCCTATTGACTAATAAATTGGTTTTGTCACAGTATTGTCCTTGTAAAATAGTTCTATTCAAAAACTACTTGCAAAGAAAAATTTTTGGAGTTCCCTTGTAGCACAGCAGGCTAAGATCCAGTGTTGTCCCTGAAGCAGCTCGGGTTGCTGCTGTGGTGCAAGTTTGATTCCTGGCCAGTGAACTTCCACATGCCATAGGCTCCCTGGCCAATGAACTTGCACATGCCATAGGCACAGCAAAAAAAAAAAAAAAAAGAAGAAGAAGAAGAAGAAAAAGAAGAAAGAAAATTTTTCTTAAAAAATAACATTAATCCAGATACACTAAACCAAAGTAAAAAGTACTTCCTTATAATTATTAAAAATAATGTAGCAGAACAAACATTCTTTGAATTTATTCACAATCTTTTTAGCTGTATCTATTTATAATACCATATCAATGGTATATTTTATTTGGAAGAATGTATGTTTTCAAAATCATCCTATTATGTTTTATTATATAAAATTGTACATAATCATCTTAAAATTGAATTTTATAATCAGAAAACCTGATATTGTTGAGACCTAAAATTGACTCTTTTCTGTATAAAAAATATATTAAGAAGATATTTTTTAGACAGATGTCAACATACTTAGAAGACTCAGAGAAAAAATTCTCTTAGGTAGAGAATATTTTCAATTCTAATTTTTTGTTCATATTTTAGTGTTTAAATATTTTACCCCTTCTATTTATACTGTCTTTTTTGCCTCCACTGAGTCTTTTTCTCCTCAAAAATATTTTATAAGAAAAAGCTTTTCTCTGGAGTTCCCGTCGTGGCTAAGTGGTTAACAAATCCGACTAGGAACCATGAGGTTGCAGGTTGGATCCCTGGCCTTGCTCAGTGGGTTAAGGATCCGGTGTTGCTGTGAGCTGTGGTGTAGGTTGCAGACGCAGCTCGGATCCTGCGTTGCTGTGGCTCTGGGGTAGGCCGACAGTTACAGCTCTGATTAGACCCCTAGCCTGGGAACCTCCATATGCCGCGGGAGCAGCCCTAGAAAAGGCAAAAAGAAAAATAAAAAAATTTAAAAAAAGCTTTTCTCTATTATCCTTTGCACATTTCATCAGAAATGGAGGAGGCGGCAAAATCACAGACATCCTCCTTTTTATTTCATTACATAAATAATATATATTTATTCAATTAAAAATCATAATTCTATCAAAATATTCTTCCCATAAGTTAAGAGACTCCAAAGTTGAATTATACAATTTCAGAATTGAATAATGTACACCATTTGACCTGTGATATAGTTTGTTCAGTTTCTTCCTTGGGTATGTAGGATAAATTTTGGAGTCTTCCTATTTGAAAACAAACAAAAAAAATACAGGCAAGAAGGGAACTGACCGATACATCAATGGCCAGCAGTCCTAAATATTTCTCCCACCATCATCCCAAAGAGAAAAGAGCCACTCATGTCCACATACACCTAGTTTTATCAGCTGTGGAGGCTGCCCTTGTTAGTTACACTGAGTCTGGAGAGGGTTAGAAAAGAGATATGAGTTGTCGCTGGTCAAACTGCCAGATGTAATCTGAAGTGAGGACTCTCGATGTTCACTGCGTGTGGATCTTACACAACACTAGAAGAGACCAAAGCAGAATGTACTTATACAAAGAGGGGTCTACCAAATCCATATGGATATATCTAAGCAAGTATTAATAATAATGCTTTGTTTTAAAAAAATAAGAAATCTAGGATAAATTTCTTATCGTAGACAGAACTCCAGTGTAACAAGCACAAACTGAGACCACATTGCCTATTACCCATGCATGATAGTCACCTTACTCAGAGGTGAACTTTCAGAAAAAGCTGAAGCACCTAAAGTGAGAGTGATGCAAACAGATCCAGAAACTTTGGAAGGATTGTTGTTCTAGTCTTATCTGTATCTGTGAGTGGCAAGGCCAGGTACAACCTGAATTGAACAAAGTGTATTATTTAAGTATTTTCTAATTCTCTCTGAAAAATAAGCACTAAGTTAAATTAATGTGCTTTTTAAAATTCTCCATAAAGACAGCAGATCTCAGAAGAATCCAGGGTTTTCAGACTTGTTATATGATATGTGTGCTTGGGGTAAGAGTTTAAAATTCCCAAATACCACAGCAATCAAGATCTCTATAAAACCTCCTCTCCCTAGGGGCAGATACAAACTGAAATCTTTTCCACCCACCCAGAGAAAAATAACATAAATCCAATACAGAGAGAAAAAGCAG
The DNA here is from genome assembly GCF_054392235.1 of Sus scrofa. Classification (NCBI taxonomy): domain Eukaryota; kingdom Metazoa; phylum Chordata; class Mammalia; order Artiodactyla; family Suidae; genus Sus; species Sus scrofa. The sequence continues at coordinate 180,956,253 of NC_139383.1, read as the reverse complement.
TTGCCCCAGAATCAGAAAATATAACTTTTGGGAGTAGTGCCTTTTCTCCTAACCTACTTGATTCTCTTGCCTTTGGTAATTCTCCTGAACTTAAGGTGTGCAAAAAAGAACCTCTACTCAAGGTGCCCATGTACTCCTAAATACCTACCAACAGATATTTATTTCCCAAAGACACAGTCTTGCTCTTTCCCACATACTTAACAACTTACTCATCTTAAAATGTTTCTTTGAAAGATGAGAATATCTGTTAGATACTCTTGTTTAATCAAACCCCCTGTTCTGCCTCACCCAGGGACTCTGGACCACAGTCTATCATATCCCCAGCTGACAACATATCCTCTCCACAACTAGGTCATAAAGTCTTGTAGGTAGGATAATGTCTCCTACTCTGTCCTCTCTCTGTCAACCAGTTGTTTTACCTAGAACAAAGAGAGTGCTCAATGAATACGCTTGAGTGGAATGAATCCTTTGAAGAATGATGTGAAGGAATTGAAGCTTCTCCTCACTTTTGAAAAAGAATGAAAATAATTTGGTGGCATATTCTTGGTATCATAACCAGAGGAAAATAATCCCACATAATAATAATAAAGTCAAATTAAAATAACTGTTGGTAAGGAAGTCTAGAATAAAGTAGAGTGAGAAAAAATCTGCAGTTTCTTCAGATACATTTCTTTCTTATGTTACTGGAACCTGATCTACTCTATCTCCAATTCACACATCATTTAAATTTTTTCTTTATTTTTTTTATAATCCACATATAAGAAACATCGTATGGCATTTGTCTTTCTCCCTCTGACTTATTTCACTATGTATAATGCCTTTGAGGTCTGCCCATGTTGTTAAAGGTGGCAAGATTTCATTCTTTTTATGGCTAATATTCCATTATATACACATATACAATTTCTTTATCCATACACCCATGGATGGACATGTAAATTGTTTCCATATCTTGGGTTACGGTAAATAATGCCGAAATGAACATGTGAGGGCATATATCTTTTTGAGATAGTATTTCTACCTGCGTCAGATAAATACCCAGAAGTAGAATTGCTAGATTGTATGGTGGTACTATTTTTAACATTTGACGACCCTCCATAGGTTTTGTAATGGCTGCACCAATTGACATTCCCACCAACAATGCCAAGAATTCCCTTTTCTTCCACATCCTCACCAACAGTGGTTATTTCTTGTTTTTTTTTTTTTTTCTTTTTTGATAATAAACATTTTAACAGGTAAGAGGTGATATCTTGTAGTTTTGATTGGCATTTCCCTGCTGATTAGTGATGCTCAACACATTTTTATGGACCTGTTGACTATCTGTATGTCTTCTTTGGAAAAATGGCTATTCAGATCCCCTGCTAATTTTTAAATTGGATTATTTGGGGGTGGTGTTTTGTTTGTTTGCTATTGAGTTGTGAAGTTCTTTACCTATTTTGAATACTAACCTCTTGACAGATATGTCGTTTGCAAATATTTTCTCCAATTCAACAGATTGCCTTATCATTTTGCTGATGGTTTTCTCTCCTGTGCAGAAGACTTTTTCAGTCTGACATAGTCTCACTTGCTTATTTTTGCTTTTGTTGTTTTACTTTTGGCATAAGATTCGAAAAAACATCACCAAGTCCTATGTCAAAGAGCTTACTGCCTATGTTTTCTTCTAGAAGTTTTATAGTTTCAAGTCTTATATTCAAGTCTTTAATCCATTTGGAATTAATTTTTGTGTATGATTAAGATGGTGGTCAAGTTTCATTACTGAAGAGAAGATTCTTTCCTCATTGAATATTCTTGGCTCCTCTGTTGTAAATTAATTTACCATATGTGTGAGGTTTATTTCTAGGCTAGGAATACTGTTCCATTGAGCTGTGTCTGTTGTTATGCCAATACTATATATAGTGCTTTGCTTGCTTAGCTTTGTTATATAGTTTAAAATCAGGGAGTGTGATGCCTTCAGGTTTGTTCTTTCTCAAGACTTCTTTGGCTATTTGTATATTTCCATATGATTAGGATTGTTTGTTCCATTTCTGTAAGAAATTCCATAGGTTGTTACTTTGTTTTGTTGAACTAATAATGCTAAAATTAAGAATTCTAGTTTCTCCAATGAATAATGATAAATATTAATCACCTTTTTATTGATAGTATCCCTTTGATTTAGTATCCCTACTGCTTTCCTGAAAAATAAGTATCTTTTGAATCAAATAACATTTATTTATTTTTTTTTCCCACTGTACAGCAAGGGGGTCAGGTTATCCTTACATGTATACATTACAATTACAGTTTTTCCCCCACCCTTTCTTCTATTGCAACATGAGTATCTAGACATAGTTCTCAATGCTATTCAGCAGGATCTCCTTGTAAATCTATTCTAAGTTGTGTCTGATAAGCCCAAGCTCCCGATACCTCCCACTCCCTCCCCCTCCCATCAGGCAGCCACAAGTCTCTTCTCCAAGTCCTTGATTTTCTTTTCTGAGGAGATGTTCATTTGTGCTGGATATCAGATTCCAGTTATAAGTGATATCATATGGAATTTGTCTTTGTCTTTCTGGCTCATTTCACTCAGTATGAGATTCTCTAGTTCCATCCATGTTGCTGCAAATGGCATTATGGCATTCTTTTTTATGGCTGAGTAGTATTCCATTGTGTATATAGACCACATCTTCCAAATCCAATCATCTGTCGATGGACATTTGGGTTGTTTCCATGTCTTGGCTATTGTGAATAGTGCTGCAATGAACATGCAGGTGCACGTGTCTCTTTTAAGTAGAGTTTTGTCCGGATAGATGCCCAAGAGTGGGATTGCGGGGTCATATGGAAGTTCTCTGTATAGATTTCTAAGGTATCTCCAAACTGTTCTCCATAGTGGCTGTACCAGTTTACATTCCCACCAGCAGTGCAGGAGGGTTCCCTTTTCTCCACAGCCCCTCCAGCACTTGTTATTTGTGGATTTATTAATGATGGCCATTCTGACTGGTGTGAGGTGGTATCTCATGGTAGTTTTGATTTGCATTTCTCTTATAATCAGCGATGTTGAGTATTTTTTCATGTGTTTGCTGGCCATCTGTATATCTTCTTTGGAGAAATGTCTATTCAGGTCTTTTGCCCATTTTTCCATTGATTGATTGGTTTTTTTGCTGTTGAGTTGTATAAGTTGCTTATATATTCTACAGATGAAGCCCTTGTCCGTTGCATCATTTGAAACTATTTTCTCCCATTCTGTAAGTTGTCTTTTTGTTTTCTTTTTGGTTTCCTTTGCTGTGCAAAAGCTTTTCAGTTTGATGAGGTCCCATGGGTTTATTTTTGCTCTAATTTCTATTGCTTTGGGAGACTGCCCTGAGAAAATATTCATGATGTTGATGTCAGAGAGTGTTTTGCCTATGTTTTCTTCTAGGAGTTGGATGGTGTCCTGTCGTATATTTAAGTCTTTCAGCCATTTGGAGTTTATTTTTGTGCATGGTGTGAAGGTGTGTTCTCGTTTCATTGCTTTGCATGCAGCTGTCCATGTTTCCCAGCAATGCTTGCTGAATAGACTTTCCTTTTCCCATTTTATGTTCTTGCCTCCCTTGTCAAAGATTAATTGACCATAGGTGTCAGGGTTTATTTCCGGATTCTCTCTTCCGTTCCATTGGTCTGTCTGTCTGTTTTGATACCAGTACCACACTGTTTTGAGGACTGTGGCTTTGTAGTATTTCTTGAAGTCTGGGAGAGTTATGCCTCCTGCTTGGTTTTTGTTTCTCAGGATTGCTTTGGCGATTCTGGGTCTTTTGTGGTTCCATATAAATGTTTGGATTGTTTGTTCTAGTTCTGTGAAAAATGTCATGGGTAATTTGATAGGGATTGCATTGAATCTGTAGAGTGCTTTGTGTAGTATGGCCATTTTTACAATATTGACTTTCCCAATCCAGGAACATGGAATATCTTTCCATTTGTTTCCATCTTCTTTGATTTCTTTGATTAAAGTTTTATAGTTCTCGGCATATAGGTCCTTTACCTCCTTGGTCAGGTGTATTCCGAGGTATTTGATTTTGTGAGGTGCAATTTTAAAAGGTATCATATTTTTGTATTCCTTTTCTAATATTTCATTGCTGGTATACAGAAATGCAGCTGACTTCTGAATGTTAATCTTATATCCTGCTACTTTGCTGAATTTATGAATCAGTTCAAGTAGTTTTTGGGTTGAGTCCTTAGGGTTTTCTATGTATAGTATCATGTCATCTGCATACAGTGACAGTTTGATCTCTTCTCTTCCTATATGGATGCCTTTTATTTCTTTTGTGTGTCTAATTGCTGTGGCTAGGACTTCCAAAACTATGTTGAAGAGCAGTGGTGAGAGTGGGCATCCCTGTCTTGTTCCAGATTTGAGTGAGAAGGCTTTCAGTTTTTCCCCATTGAGGATTATATTTGCTGTGGTTTTATCGTAAATGGCTTTGATTATATTCAGGAATGTTCCCTCTATACCCAGTTTGGCAAGGGTCTTGATCATGAATGGATGTTGGACTTTGTCAAATGCTTTTTCTGCGTCTATTGAGATGATCATATGATTTTTGACTTTTTTTTTTGTTAATGTGGTGTATGATGCTGATTGATTTGCGTATGTTGAACCATCCTTGTGAACCTGGGATGAACCCAACCTGGTCATGGTGTATAATTTTTTTGGTGTGTTGTTGGATTCGGTTGGCTAAGATTTTGTTGAGAATTTTTGCATCTATATTCATCAATGATATTGGGCGATAGTTTTCCTTTTTGGTGGTATCTCTGCCTGGTTTTGGAATGAGGGTGATGGTGGCATCATAGAATGTCTTTGGGAGTATTCCTTCTTCTTCAACCTTTTGAAAGAGTTTAAGGAGGATGGGCACCAATTCCTCTTTATATGTTTGATAAAATTCACCTGTGAAGCCATCTGGTCCTGGACTTTTATTTGTAGGGTGTGATTTTATGACCTCTTCAATTTCATTTCTAGTGATCGGTCTGTTCAGTTGGTCTGTTTCTTTTTGATTCAGTTTTGGCAGGCTGTAAGATTCTAGAAAATTGTCCATTTCTTCCAGATTGTCAAACTTGTTGCCATATAGTTGTTCATAGTATTCTCTTATGGTTTTTTGTATTTCTGCTGTATCCGTTGTGATTTCTCCTTTTTCATTTATAATTTTGGTTATTTGGGTTCTTTCTCTCCTCTTTTTAGTGAGTCTGGCCAGGGGTTTGTCAATTTTGTTCACCTTTTCAAAGAACCAGCTCTTGGTTTTATTAATTATCTCTATTGTTTTTTGAGTCTCTATTTTATTGATTTCTTCTTTGATCTTTATAATTTCCTTCCTTCTGCTGACTTTAGGACTTCTTTGTTCTTCTTTTTCTAATTCGTTTAGGTGGAGGGTTAAGTTGTCCATTTGGGATCTTTCTTCTTTTTTGAGAAAGGCCTGTATTGCTCTAAATTTCCCTCTGAGCACTGCTTTCGCAGCATCCCATAGATTTTGAGAGGTTGTGTCTTCATTATCATTTGTTTCAAGGTAGTTTTTAATTTCCTTCTTGATTTCCTCATTGACCCATTGGTTTTTTAGTAGCATGTTGTTGAGTCTCCATGTAGTAGGTTTTTTCTCTTTCCTTTTCCCATGGTTGGTTTCTAATTTCATGGCATTGTGGTCAGAGAAGATACTTGAGATAATTTCTATCTCCTAAATTTATTGAGATTCGCTTTGTGTCCCAATATGTGGTCGATTCTTGAGAATGTTCCATGAGCATTTGAGAAGAATGTGTATTCTGCTTTTTTTGGATGTAGTGTCCTGAAGATATCAATTCAGTCTAACTTTTCTATTGTTTCCTTTAGGATCTCTGTTGCTTTATTGGTTTTCTGTCTAGAGGATCTGTCCATTGATGTGAGGGGGGTATTTAGGTCTCCTACTATGATTGTATTCTCATCAATATCTCCCTTTATATCTGTTAATATTTGTTGTATGTATCTGGGTGCTCCTATATTTGGGGCATATATGTTGACGATAGTAACATCCTCTCCTTGGATGGATCCCTTAATCATTAAATAGTGTCCTTCTTTGTCTTTCTTTATGTCTTTTGTTTTAAAGTCTATTTTGTCTGATATGAGCGTTGCGACTCCTGCTTTTCTGTCATGTCTATTGGCGTGAAATACTTTTCCCCACCCTTTCACTTTCAATCTATATGTATCTTTTGTCCTAAGGTGAGTTTCTTGTAGGCAGCATATTGAAGGTTTTTGCCTTTTTATCCACTCAGCCACCCTGTGTCTTTTGATTGGGGCATTCAGTCCATTGACATTTAAGGTGATAATTGATAGATGATTATTTATTGCCATTTGAACCTCGTGTTCCAGTTGATTCTATGGTTCTCCATTCTTCCTTTCTTTTTTTTTTTTTTTGGTTGGATGGTCTCCGGTTATTATCTGCTTGAGTGTATTTTTTTTTTTTCATTTCTTGCAGATGCAATATTTGGTTTTGGCTTGTGGTTGCCCTGTTTTTTAAGTATGCTGACCCCTTCTCATAATTGTGTGTTTTAGCCTGATGGTCCTGTAAGTTCAAACACTTCATTATTATATTAAAATTAAGAAGAGAGACATACATACAAACAAAAAGGGTTATTTACCTCCTGACATCCCTTGCCCACATTTTATGGTTTTGATGACTCTTTTTTTTTCTTTTTAATTTTATTTTGTTTGAAGCATGTTCATGATTAAATCTGTATGCTGGCTTATTTGAGTGACTGCTCTCTGATTGCAGTTTCCTCAGTCCTAGTTCTTCCTCTTCTTCTTCTTTTTTTTTTTCTTTTCTTTTTTCTTCCCTTTCCTTCCTTTCTTTTTGGTTTAGAGAAGCCCTTTCAATATTTCCTTTAACCTGGGTTTTGTGTTGCTGTATTCTTTAAGTTTTTGTTTGTTGGGAAAAATTTTTATTTCCCCTTCTATTTTAAATGATATTCTTGCTGGATAGAGTATTCTAGGTTGCATATTTTTTCCTTTGAGCACTTTAAATATCTCTTGCCATTCCCTCCTGGCCTGTAGTGTTTCTGTAGAGAAATCAGCTGATATTCTTATGGGGGTTCCCTTGTAGGTAACATTCTGTTTTTCTCTTGCTGCCTTTAGGATCCTCTCTTTATCACTAACTTTTGCCATTTTTATTATGATGTGTCTTGGTGTGGGTCTATTTGGGTTCAGTTTGTTTGGAGCCCTCTGTGCTTCTTGTATCTTGAATCCAGTATCCTTTAGATTTGGGAAGTTTCCAGCAATAATTTCTTCAAATATATTTTCCATTCCCTTATCTTTATCTACTCCTACTGGAATTCCTATTATGCGTAGATTGGCCCGCTTTATATTATCCCATAGGTCTCTTATATTGCTTTCCAGTTTTTTGATTCGGTTTTCTGTCTGTTGACCAGATTGAGTGATTTCCATTATTCTATCTTCCATATCACTGATTCGTTCTTCTGCATTATTCATTCTGGTTTTTACTGCCCCTAGTTCAGTTTGCATCTCTGCAAATGAATGTTGTAGTTTTTCTTGGCTCCTCCTTATATTTTCTAGTTCCTTTCTGAGGGTATCTGCATTACTGTTCATATCTTCTCTTAATTCCTTCAGTATTTTCAGTATTTCTCTTTTGAACTCCAGGTCTGTCTGACTGCAGAGATCTGTTTCATTGCTGACTGTTTTAGGTGAGTTCTCCTGTTGGTTTGACTGGGGGTGGTTTCTCAGCTTCTTCATCTTGCTTGTTGTCTTCTTTCTCCTGAGGGAGTTGTACTCTCCGTTATCGGGTAGTGTTTGCCTTGTCACTGCCGTGGAATATTTCCTGAGGGCTGGCGTTGTTGGTCAATCTTTTTTGAGGCAGTGTGGCTTTTCTGGAGTGTTGATGGGACTAACAGTGTTTCTTTGAAGCAAAGGAGGACTTCCTGAGGGCAGACAGGACTGGGAGGTCCACCCCACGATGGTAGCAGATTTCACTTGGTTCTCAGCACCCCCTGGGGTCTTGGGCGGGTAGCAGGGCCCTTGGAGACCCAAGAGGCTCCTCCCCAGGGCAGCCCGATTCAGAAAGTCCGTCTGAGATCTTTTCCCGATTCGGCCAGGCTTGTTGCAGCTTTTCTGGGCTGCAGGGGGTCCTGCCTGGAGCTGGCAGTCCTATGCAGCTGGTCCACTAGGTCTCAGCATTCCCTGGGGGCTTGGGCGGGTAGCAGGACCCTTGGAGACTCAAGAGGCTCCTCCCCAGGGCAGCCCGATTCAGAAAGACCGTCTGAGATCTTTTCCCGATTCGGCCAGGCTTGTTGCAGCTTTTCTGGACTGCAGGGGGTCCTGCCTGGAGCTGGCAGTCCTATGCAGCTGGTCCACTAGGTCTTAGCACCCCCTGGGGTCTTGGGCGGGTAGCAAGGCCCTTGGAGACCCAAGAGGCTCCTCCCCGGGGCAGCCCGTCTCAGAAAAACCGTCGGAGAATTAGGCCGATCTATTCATGGCCTGGCTAGGCTTGTTCTAGCTTTTCTGGGCTGCAGACCTTTTCTAGGGGGCTGGTGGTGTTTGGTGCTGCTCTGTGGAAGTGTAGCCCCTCCAAAGGGCAAGCAGGCCTGTGCAGGGAGAGCCCCTGCAGTGGTAGGCTTCAGGCAATTGTTGAGGCCAGCCCTCCTGGATGGCAGGCAGCCCCAGGTTCGGCGAGAGCGTAGGGGGTGGCAGGGGTGGGGGGAGGGGATGCACTGGGAAGCACAGTTTTCTGCTAGCTAGCGGGCCTGTAAGCTTGCTGTGGCGTGGGGAGTATTCTATGGGGACCCAACCCTTCTTCTCTCCCCTCCCCAGCACGGGCGCAGACCAGGCTCTTCTCCCAGGTTCCCTCTGAGGTGGCTTTCCACTTCCCCGACCCTAGAGTATTGCTCCCTTCCTCTGCCACAGCTTTGTTTTCTAGTCTCCCAGGCAGTCTCTGCCCCGTCAAAAGGTTTAGAGACCTCCCAAGCAGTTTCCGCTCTTCCCCACCCCCCTAGCCCGGGGACTAATCTCTGGAGCCGAGGTCTCGGTGCCCAGCCCCAACCCAGGCGTCTCAATTTTTGGTGACTGTGCCCGTAGTTCACATGGTCCGTTGGGTTCTTGATCGGTTTTTCCGTACTCCGACTTACTGCTACACTCTTCTCTGCATCTGGCGATTCCTCCGGTTCGTTTGCTCTTTCGCCCGGTAGGTGACTTTCCAGGGTGCGGGATCCCTTTCTCCTCCGCAGTTCCCTTTCAGGAGCGCCCGTCCCGCTGGGATTCACTTTCTCTCACTCTCCTCTTTTCTCCCGTTCTGCCCAATAATGTCACGAACTTCTTGCCGTTATTGGAGTTTAGGTTCCTCTGCCAGCGATTGGTTGCTGTTCTGTGTGAGTCATTTCTTCTGTAGATGTGCTTTTTTTGTTGTGTTTGTGGGAGAGGGCGAGCGTGTCCCCCTACTCCTCCGCCATCTTGTCCTCTCCTCTTGTCATCACTTTTAAAGATAACTTGGAGAAAAGAATAAAGCTATGACTTGAAGTTTTAAGTAACAATGCCAAGAGTTTGTCAACTTGGGAAAACTTTATTGCTCTTAATGCTATTTTTTTTTTTTTTTTTTTGTCTTTTTGCTATTTCTTTGGGCCGCTCCTGCGGCATATGGAGGTTCCCAGGCTAGGGGTCAAATTGGAGCTGTAGCTGCCAGCCTACGCTGGAGCCATAGCAACGCGGGATCCGAGCCGCATCTGCAACCTATACCACTGCTCATGGCAACACCGGATCGTTAACCCACCGAGCAAGGGCAGGGACCGAACCCGCAACCTCATGGTTCCTAGTCAGATTCGTTAACAACTGCGCCACGACGGGAACTCCTCTTAATGCTATTTAGAATAGGTAAATAGAAAAATGATCTGCTAGAGAACTCATTCATAATTTGCTCTATATACCACATCTTCTAAGTTCCCTGTGGTGCCCCATTAATGCATGGTTACACAGTTCCAGCTTAAAGCTAAAAGTTTATATTTACCAGGAAACAATTCTTAGTAGTATCATATAAGCATTAGTTTTCTTATTACAGATGCAAAATATTTACCTTAAACATAATGGTAACTGGCATAAAATAGATCATTCACATCAATGTTAGAAAGTGCTGTTTTAAAAGAAATGAATTTAATCAGGAATTGTATAATAATAACCAACATTCATACAGCACTATTTTAAATACTTTCCACATACTGTCTCAATTCTCATGTAAACCCTATAATAATTTTTATAATCCCCATTTTACAGGTAAAGAAGAGATAGGACAAAATGATAAATATGTTACCAAAAGTCACACAACCAGTAAAGGCAAAGCCAAAATTCACACTCAAGCATCCCACACTTATAACCACCACAAACACTGACCCACTAGCTTACCATGTTCCATGGCAGAATCTAATCCTTTCACCTACCATTAATCTTTAATAATGGCCTAGACTTTTTTTATTCAATGACTGATAAAAATTATAAGTTAAAGGCTGAATTAGTTCAGTGATATCAAATTCAAAATAAAATCAATTATACAAATAAATTGAAACTTAAAAAATTAACCATAGCAAGAGTAATTTATTCTCAATTTTCCCAGCAGCTAAACAAGTCCTGGATTCCCTTGAGTCAGAAAACAAATGAAATTGCTCATAATTATCTCAAGTTTATAACAGAAACTCTGTAATGTCTTTATACGTACCTACCCACAAACAAAACCTTAGAAGATTTATTGAGAGCAGATTCTAAATTATTTATAACTTTTAAGGCTGGTTTGAAATCCAAGTAGTAGTTAACCCTCCAAATTGTAATTAAGCCCTTGAATATAGAAATAAGACTCACGTTTAAAAGTCTTCTTCATGTCTACTAGCTCTGGGCTGGCACACGAGCCAAAGTGCTTAGGATTCAGCAAAGGAAGGTGGGGGACTGCAATCCGTCTCTGTCTAGGCCATATCATCTCTCTGAGGCTCAGTTTCCTTAGCTGTAAAATATGCACCAACATGAATTCTATGTAGCTAAGTTATGGTGAAACGCCCATGAGAGACCCATGTAGAAGAGCTTTATGAATTCTAACAGAGCAGCCATTGCTGCTAATAGTAACTGTGGCAACTACAGTTGTCAGTTACTTCTCCTTCAAACTGGTCTCAAATATTTTCATTTAAGATTTCCAGAAACATTATTATTATCGTCGTGTTCATTTTCTGTCGTAACAAATCACCACAAATTTAGTCGTGTGAAACAACACAAATCTATAATCTTGCAGTTCTGGAGGTGAAAAGTTAGAAATGGGTTTTACTGTACTAAAATCAAGGTGTCAGCAGGACTGTGTTCCTTTCTGGGCACTCTAAATGAGAATTTGTTTCTTTGTTTTGACTCAGTTTCTACAAGCCAGCTTCTACATACCTTTCTTCGCCCCCTTCTGTCTTTAAAGCTAGCAATGGCTGCTAGGAATCTTTCTCACATTGCGTTCACTCTAACAATTACTCTTCTGCTTTGCTTTTCATATTTAAGGACCCCTGTAATTACACTGGGCCCACTTGAATAATCCAGAATAATTTACCTATTTTAAACTAATTAGCAAACTCAATTCAATCTTCTATCTTAATCACCCTTTGCCATATAATGTAACATATTCACAGATTCTGGAGGCTGGAATAACTTTGAGAAGCCATTAATTTGCTTGCCAAACAGTGATACCCAATTTTAATATTCCATGGATAATCTGTAGTTTCACTTTGTACTGGATACATGTAAATATCATCCCAAAGAAAACAAAGTAAATTTCATGAGTGATTTCACTTGAATACCACTTAAAATTTTCCTCATTAATTTTCTTTTTTTGGCAATAAAGTATAAGAGGGTACTATGTAATGTCCTATTTGATTACATTAAACTAAATTACATCAGTCCTATTTCAATAAAATGGTCTAATAAAGGTTAATATACTGGCACATGTTCTATAGTAATTGAGAATATGTTTAGAAGGAAATTGTCAGGTGAACAAATGCCAATAATTTTTCCTTTGTTCTAAGAGTCAGCAGTATATATTGAAATACTTTTAAATGATTTCCTTAAACTCTCTTTGCTTAGCTTTTAAATCTTTTAAAAGGTGAAATAAAATAGATTTACCTTAAAATGCAGAATTTATTTTTCAACACACCAAATAAAAAGGTTGTGAATTTCCTATCTTGAAATGTTAATATAACTTTCATCAATTGAAGCACAGTTCAATTTCTAAGCCTTGAAAATAAATGATAAAAAAAATGAAACAGCAAATCAATCTACTTAGTCATGGGAATTCATCAGAATGCGTAGTTTTGTTCTTTGACATTAACCTTTATTGTTTTAGCCATTTTAACAAATCAGATCCTATTCTCAAAACTTCAATTTTATGCTTCACTGTTCCTTGGATTAAATTTCTTTAAAGTCTTAATATTAGGCATTTTCTTAGTATTTGCTCCAGGGGAAAATAAATCTATATTAAAACCATCTTCACCTAAAAACTATTCTTTTAGGAAATCATTGAAAAGATCTTTTGAAAAATCTGAGCTTCTAAACATGTCCTTCATAATACTAAATTTCTTGAGTAGTAGAAGTTGGGGCAAAATTTTCCCCCAATAAAATATTTACCCTTCATTTACATAAGAAAATATTCCCTTAATTTAGGGGAAAGACTATTCTCAAAGTACCTATAAACTTAGGTAAACAATGATAAAATGAATAAACATTTAAAGAATGCAAAGGTTACTGAACCAAATTCTTATTTCTTCATATACATCATATGACAAAGATTTCAAAATTTTGTTTTATAGGGTTTTTGCCATTAGAACTCAATATTACAATATCTTTAAAAATTAATAACTGAGTAGTTCTAAAGCTTTTATCTTGATATTCTGAAGATTAATGATTGTTTACATAGACAGCCTTGTAAAACTAAAAAATATTCCACTAGATTAACATCCATTGTGTTAATAGTATCATTATTCTTTAATATGAAGGATAATAAAGTATAGATTTAGGAATATTACTTTGGAGCTGAGAGAAAAGTTAGCAGCTCTATCTTCTTAAAAAAAAAAAAAAAAGAATTGCATCAGATAGTAAAACTCCCAACACTATTGTTTTAACATATATCTAGAAAACTTACTGGTCATGAAGTATAGGAATTAATAGTATTTTCTCTAAACCTAGGTACATTCTATCTCTGCAGTTGAGGACCACAGGATATTCACAACATTTCAGTATTCAACAAACTCGTTATATTAAAAAAAATTTTACCTTTCCCTGCTAATTTTCTCATGAACACTGCAGACCACATTTGATCATTCCTGCCACAAAAACTCTTTGCCACTTAAATAGAGAGGAAACTTTTAAATTATTTAAGTCAGGACTCACATATACTATTCTTACTTGCTCTAGTAAACCATTTAAATATTCAATATGATGTTCCTGCTCTGATCACTTATGGTAACTATCAATAGCACAGCATGGAAAGGGGTTCTAAGAAAGAATCTGAATTTAACAAATTAGTACTCGGTACTTAGTAACTTTTATCATGCTGCAGAAAGATAACTGGAGGGAGCATGCCTGTTACAAATACACTACAAAAATCAATGTCAAGGGATAAAACCTTGTTCCTAACAGTAAAGGAATGTGAAATACTCAACTTAATGATAACACAAATATATAACTATTTCATTTAAAAGTAAGTTAAATTCCATTATTGCCACCCTATAATTGACAAAATAATGAGAAATGCACATGTCCATATACCATGCTCTTGGATTGGAAAAATCAATATTGTCAAAACGACTATACTACCCAAGGCAATCTACAGCTTCAGTGCAATCCCTATAAAATTACCAAGGACATTTCTTCACAGAACTAGAACAGAATATTTTAAAATTGGTATGGAAACACAAGAGATCCCAAAATAACGAAAATAATATTGAAAAAGAAAAACAAAAATGGAGGAATCAAGCTTCTGGACTTCAGACAATATTATAAAGCTACAGTTTTCAAAACAATATCGTACTGAAAGAAAAACAGAAATACAGATCACTGGAATAGTATTTAAAGTCCAAAAATAAACCCAAGCACCTATGGTCAACTAATCAATGACAAAGGAGTCAAGAACATACAGTGGAAGAAAGACAGTCTCTTCAATAAATGGTGCTGGGAACACTGAAAGCTACACATATAAGAATGAAAACAGAACACTGTCTAACACCATGCACAAAAATAAACTTAAAATGGATTAAAGACCTAAATATAAGGCCAGATACTATAAAACTCCTAGAGGAAAACATAGGCAGAACACTCTGACATAAACTTCAGCAACATCTTTTTTGATCCAATTCCTAGAGTAATGACAATAAAGACACAAATAAACCAATCAAACCTAATTAAACACAAACGCTTTTGCATAGCAAAGGAAACCATTAAAAAAGAAAGAAAGAAAGAAAGACAACCCAGAGAATGGGAGAAAATAGTTGTGACAGACAAGGGTCTAATCTCCAAAATATACAAATAACTCATACACCTCAACAACAACAACAACAACAACAAACCCAATTGAAAAATTGGCAGAAAACCTAAATAAACATTTCTCCAAAGAAGACATAGAGAAGGCCAGCAGGAACATGAAAAGATGCCCAACATCACTAATTATTAGACTAGTGCAAATCAAAACTACAATCAGGTGCCACCTTGTAACAGTCAAAATAGCCATCATTAACAAATCAACAAATAACAAATGCTGTGAAGGATGTGGAGAAAAGGGTACCCTCCTTCACTACTGGTGGGAATGTAAATTGGTACAACAAAATAGTATGGAGGTACCCCAGAAAACTAAATATAGAACTACCATATGATCCAGCAATCCCACTCTTAGGCATATATCCAGACAAAACTTTTCATTCAAAAAGATACATGCACCCCTATGTTCACTGCAGTACCTTTTAAAACAGCCAAGATATGGAAACAACCTAAATGTCCAATGACAGGTGAATGGATTAAGAAGATGTGGTACATATACACAATGGAATACTACTAACCCATAAAAAAGATAAACTGATGACATTGCGGCAACATGGATAGAACTAGAGATTCTCATAATAAGCGAAGTAAGCCAGAAAGAAAAAGACAAATACCATATCATAGCACCTATTTATGGAATCTAATATATGGCACAGATGATCCTATCTATAAAACAGAAACAGATCACAACCAAGGAGAGCATACTTGTGATTCTGAGGGAGGAGTGGGGAGGGAGTGAGATGGATGTGCAGTTCAGGGTTTTTGGATGCAAACTGTTAAATTTGGAATGGATAGGTAATGGGACCCTACTGTACAACACAGGGAACTATGGTGACTGGATCACTGTGGTGATTGGATCACTTCTTAGAAATTGAAGAAACATTGTAAATCAACTATGCTTTAATTTTAAAAAAAGAAATCCATGAAATATAAATCTATTTCATTAAGTGTTTGAGTAAAAATTATGCTGAAGGCACTGTGCTACTACGTAGAGAAAACACAGTAGAGGAAATAATCTTATGGTCAAGTGTAAAGTAACCTGAAGATACGGCAGACACTGATTTTGAGTATTATACGCACATACTCAGAAAGGACAAACATACAACCACATGAGATAGCAACTTATAAATATTATCACTTAAAAAATTATTACAGGAGTTTGGAATCAGAAAATTTAAAATATCACTGAATAAAATGTTCAAACATAATCGTTAAAATAAATGAATTTACCTAATATAGGAATGAGAGTGTGAGAGGGTACAATATGGAAAGCCATCTGAAGCCTAAGGAGAAACATGTCAATGATGTTACGAATAGGAACACAGAGAACAGAGTAGGTAGAGGAAAGTATTAAACATTCCATGGGCATGTGGAATGAGGAACAAGTGGCATGCCCAGTTTGATGCTGAGATGTGTTTAACTATGTATTTGAAGAAGGCTAATAGTTGCTTAAGGAGGAGTTTTGGGGAGAGGACAACATAGGGCACATGGTGCTTTTACTGCCACTGAGAAGACCTTGAATGAACAGAGCCAAATGGAGCTGGCTATCCAGCTTCCAAGAGGTATATTTCCAGGTCCAAACCTAATGTCCAGATCCAAATATTAGGTTTGGATCTGAAACTTACCACACTTCTCAGCTGAATTAAACAGCGAGTCATGGGTCCCCAACATACAAAGAGATAATGAACACATGTTCTATGGCAAGAGGACCAAAAGCAGCTGGTATCATAAGTGTTACACTCAAGGAAAAACCAGCTCTATCCAATATGCAAGTCTACAAATGACAAATACATAAATGGTTATGACATGCCACCAAAATTTGTTCATTGGAATTCACAGGCCCAGAAACTGATTCTTCACTCAAAGCTTTCAAAATGATCATAATGCACACTTGCTTTCAGTTCACATTCAAAAATTTTATCAGTTGGGAAACAACTACCAACGTAACAGAATGTATCCAACTGAAGAAAACCAGAAAAGATTTCATACAGGAGCCTCTCTCCTATTTTCTCCCTCCCAATGAACTGTTCTGATGCTTTTCTCATTTTCTCCCCAAATACAAATATCCTAAACATTCTCTCTTTTCTGAGCTGCAGCTCAAATGTCTTGAGACCCTCCATCTGTGGCAGAGATGTGGAAAGATCTAGCAAACCCTCTCCTACTGCTACATTCCACGTGAGTTAATGGAATGACTTTTCACTGCCATTTCCAAGTCACAAGGCTCTCCCTCAGCTTCTCAAAACCCACTGTCACCAACCGTGCCTCCATTTTTTTCCTGTAGCTACAAATGTATTCTTCACTGAACTGCTTCAACCTGGATCCCTTATATAAAGCACTCTCTCCAATCTCATATATTTCAGGGTGTATATGAACTCCTTAATTCATGTCCATGTCTTATTCATTCCCAAAAGTCCCTTCCCAACAATTCCACCCCCATTCATGTATGAAGATCTCTACCTCTCTGGGTCTGTTTTTCTCTAGTGGGCATTTGTCAGTTGTTCACACAGCATTTATTCTCCCTCTACCCTTGCTAATTACAGCCTAATTTTTTCAATAAACACCTATGACTCACCTATGCATCTTTTGAAAATCTGGCATTTGCTGTACCTCCAGAATTAGTACATGCATTTACCTGGCCACAAAGATTGATTCAGGAATAATCCTATCAGACAAAAGCTCAGAATTTTTGTTCAGTGGTTCTAGGAAATGGGTGCTTTTTACCCTAAAGGAAAACTAGGAATACAGATTCTTTATCCCTTCTGGTAGCTCCCTTACAACCATGAGGAAAATCAGCCTAAAGAAAAGGCTGACACATAAAGAAGAGAAGAGCCAAAGAAATAAGGTGAAAAGTGGAGATACCCCTGATGGAATAGTTTCAGAAAAAAAAAAAAAAACCTATTCTTTGGACCCTTACATTTGTTTTATAAACAATTTGAGATGAGTTTCCATTACATTCATGAACTTTCTCATCAATAGAAACTGCTGTTTCTCAAATAGCTACTTTATAAAGCCACCCTCCCATTGAAAATCTTCAAGGACTCCCACTTTGTTCAGAGCTAAATCTCAGATACGGCCCACACCATGCTCTTCATGTTGCTGCTCTCTAAATATTAGCATCATCCAGTGGGGACTGAGGAGGTCCAGACCCTTCCTGACCCAAACCCAATGCTGAGACCTATCTAAAAGTGTTGGCCCTAAAAATGGTCTAAAATTATGTACTTATAATAAGTAACCATAATTCACCATTGTCACAAACCTCAGAAAAGCCAAATAATGATCTCCCCCTACACTATCTAATTTGCTAAGAATTGTATTCAGTACTAGATATTATAATGAAATGGGACATTGGCAAAACAAAAGTTAAACCAGAGAGTAACCAGGATGGTGAAAAGTCAAGAAACCATGTGTCAAAAGAAAAAGAGTTTCTTTTCGGAGAGGACTTATAGGGAACATAACATTTGTGTTCTGATACATGGAAAAACAAAAGTGGAAAATCTCTTCTGCACTGGAGGGCCTGAAAAGGTTAAATATTTATGCTTTTTCTCAGTTTCTTTTTTTAATATTTACTTTTACATGGAGTCATATATTAGCTTCATATAAGACAAAATATTAAAATAATGTTTCTGTCCAGGCATGGAAGGGGCTTACATAAAAGCAGTTTTATAAAGAAAGTATTGATCAAGTTAGTCTAGTTTGTGCTGAAGCAGCAAAGAAACCCTAAATCTTAATAAGATATCACACAAAAGCTTATTTCTTACTTAGATTACCTGTCCAATGCAGGCCACCAGGGGACCTGCTCAATGTAGCACGCAGAGACCCAAGATGACAGGGGTCCACCATCCAATGATACTGACATCCAAAACAAGTCTCCAGAGATTATCCTGGTGAGGAAATAGAACTTGAATCACAAACTGGATCCTACATGTTTCTACCTGGAAGTGATTCACACCATTTCCAATTAAACTTTGATGGCCAAACAAGTCTATAGCCATGACTAATTTCAAGGAAATTGAGACATGTAATATTCTCAAGGGCCTGGAAGGAAAGAAATGTCAGAAGTTGTGATAAGTACTTTCAACACTGACCATAATTCCAAGTAAGATTTAATCAGAGCTCAAATCATGGTTAAGAATATTATAGAAAAGAGTTACATATCTAAGCTCCTTTATACTCTGGATTTCTAGATTCTAAATTTGTCAGGAAGCTCCTTTAAGACCGGGGATTTTGTTTTCCAGGGTCAAATAAATAACTGAACATTGAAATTTCTCTAAAGTAGGAAAATCACTATACTCAATATTTGAATATACTGAGCTGAGCTTAGAGAGACTTGGTTTGGAAGGGCTAAATATTGACAGGCCAACAGCTCTCTGTTTGATAAGCTTGTTATGTTTCACTTTTTCTCAAACATTGCTGCAAATATTTACATTTGACTTCTACATAGGAGTTGTTGATTTTCAATAGAGGCTAAAAAGAATGATAGTTGATAACTGTTCTTTGTGTTCTATAGAATTATTTTCAAGGTTTTGAGCTATTTTTTTCAAATTTCTCAGTAAAAGTATAAGCTCAGCTAATTAAGTGCCCATATATGTTGTCAGCTCTATTCTGGAGGTTTGATTGTGTCTTTGTGTAAGAGCCCCTTCTTACAGTTTATGTTATATGTCTTAGAGTCTTCCTCAATTCATTTTCCTAAAGATACAACTTAAATTGAGGGTAATTACCCAGTTCACTTTTTGCTCATTTTAAAGTTTCTGTGTCCTCAATTTTTCTTTAAATTATGGATCAAACAAGGAAAGCTCTACATTTTCAGTGTCATAAATCTGGATCTATAGCTCTAGAAGGTACCTTAGAGATCCCCTAGTTTACTCCCTATTTACATATGAAAAATTAATACGAGTTAACATTTATTGGGTGTTCACCATGTTCTAGGCACCAGGCTAATGACTGCATATGCATTATCTCAATTAATCTTCACGATAGCCCAATGAGATGAGCACTGTTATCCCCAGTTTACAGAAAAGTAAACCAAGATTAAGTATAGATCCATAGTTAGTAGTTAGGAAAGGGTAATTTTTTTTGGTTTTCATTAAAACTATCCGTCTGCACACTGAGGTATATGGAATGACTGGCCAATGGAGACCTGCTGTATAGCACAGAGAGCTCTACCCAATATTCTGTGATAATCTATGTGGAAAAATAATCTGAAAGAGAATGGATGTGTGTACATGTATAACTGAATCACTGCATTGCACAGCAGAAATTATTGCAACCTTATAAATCAACTATAATTTAAAGCTTTAAAAAAAATTATCTACCCACCCTCTCAGGGACTTTTCACTATTAGATGTTGGGGTATGATGGGATTCCAGATGTCTAGTAACTATATGGGACTCCCCATCACTGCAGGAACTATATAATTACACTGATTAAACAGAAACTCCATCCCTTACAATGTATGTGTATGTACACACACACACACATACCCTGATGTCCATCATGAACCAATCCTCATCAGTACTTAGAACATCCACTGCTACCTGCATACACCTAGGTTTCAAATCACAACTCTTGTTCACACCTCTCACCCATGCATGTGTCTTGTAAATACATGGAAAAAATATTCAACCTTGATTAGAACTTCAACTAGAAATAAAAATGAGAAACATTTTCCCCTTATCAGATGAGCCAGTATAGAAAAAAAAATTGGAAAATCCTACAGTTTGCTAGGACATAGATAAATAAGAACATGCTCTCATTCATTGTTCAGTATTTTGTGAATTTAACTCAGGCTTTTTGACCTTGAATCTTCCTCCATTGTTTCATAGTCCTTACATATCAATTTGAGAATAGGTGACAAGACAATAACAAAGTTGAGAAAAGACATAACATGTTTCCATGTATTGGGTAATAAAGTGAATACTATTATTAATGATAATAAATTAGATTATCATTACCTAATCTGGGAAAATGATAGGGAAGGAATATTAAAATTATTAATCATCAAGGCTTGGACCTCAGGCTCCCTTATTGAAAAGTTTCTGGAATAGTTTGTAAAGTCGTTTCTGAAATAGTTTCCCCATTTCTGATTGAAACCTTTAAACTAACAATGCTTATCTCTGGATGAAAGGGATTTGTGTGATTTTTACATTTTTCTTTGTACTTTTCAATATCGTTTAATTTTCCATTTCAGTGACAGTACATTTTATAAAATCAACAAGGAGATTTAAGCACATGCAACCAGCTTCTTGAATAAGCTGACCTCCACAGAGAGAAAGCAAAAAGCAACCTTGTTCTTTCTCACCACTGTACCTGCAAATCTGTTCTGTGGATCTCATATAAGGAGCTGTTACACACCTTGCGAGGCGGGGACTATTCTCGCATTGCCAGAGGTCTACCACTTGAAGAATTGTCTGCCTTCGTCAACACAAGCTTCGACTCAGACCTTCAGCATCCCCTTCTCAAACTCACTCCCACAAAGCTCCAGTCTCCACCCTGCATAGGCCCCATGTAGGGCTCTCTCCAGTGATTCTGCATCAAGTGCCATTGGCTGCCCTTGGGAGAGCCTCTTCTCTACCCAGTCGCCACCAGAGCTATGCTCCGCCATCGAAAGCAGGAAAAGTTCTCCACTCTCAGCACTGGTGCTGAAAAGGAAAGAGGCAGGCACAGGAAAATATGCTCCCTCCATCCCAAATGAGAGCCCTGAACTAACTTTCCAGTAGGAATTAATGGTAAAAGATTCTATATCACTGAACGATGGATGCATCATAGGTTAAAGGCTTTGGCAGGCTGGGCTGGAGGCATAACCTCTATTCATTATGCTATTTATTACCATGGGAAAACATGTGGAGTTCAAAACAACTGACCCACAAATGATCCTTAGGATCATAACTCACCTGGAAACTGGGGATTTCTTTCACAACCATCTCCAGGCTGTCAGGTCAAACAGATTAGATCAAGACAGCAGCACTGATTTACAGTCTTGGCCCTGTTGCTGAACTACTTCCTAATTCACATTTTTTATTTGTAAAACGAGAGGCATAATGTGTCTGTTCCAACTGCAAGGTCGTTGAGATAATAAGTACAGCTATTTCTGAGCAAATATGTCACAAAATTGACAACACCTGTGTATTTACTATTATTCCATATTACACACCATGGAATGAATAACACTTGTAATCAGTTATAGGGAAGTAGTTTCTGAGATTAACAAGGAATGCCTCAAAAGTATTATGATAAGCTCCTTTTTTCACCTTTTCCTAATTTTTTTCTTAGTGAAATGTCTCCTTGTCTCTCTTAACCTATGTAGTATATTATTTTTAGAATCTTGGCATTACCCAAAGCTTGTCTAAGTTTAGGAGTGCTAATTGAGTGTATGATGATACATGGATAGCTACACATTTTAGAATTTGTCATTTCTCACAATTCTCACAGTTCTGGAAGATGGGGAAGTCTGAGATCAAGGCGCTGGCAGATTGAATGTCCCATGAGAGCCCACCTCCCAGATCCTTGCTGGCTCTCTTGTCCCATCCATCAGACGTGGTGGAAAGGCTAGGGAAGGTCTCCGAGGTCTCTTTTCTAAAACCACTAATCCCATTCATAAAGGCTCCACCCTCATGACCTAACTCCTCCTCCCGCAAAGGCCTCACTTCTTAAACCATCATGTTGAGCATTAGGATTTCCACACAGGAGTTGGGCAGGGAAAGATACATGCAACCCAGAGCAAAAAGATAGCCCTAAATGTTTCTGGTGTTTTGCCCTGTGGGCCACTAAACAATTTTATATCTAACCCTAAACCATCTTATTCCAACATTCTTTCACTTTTTAACATCTTCCCTGATGGATTATATAAACCCTTACCCTCATATTGGTTCTCTCATTAAATAATGAGTAAAATTTCTGACAAGTATTCTCTCATTAAGTTCATGAGAGCCAGGTCTTTAACTTGTTGGAAATTACATTTTGTTAAAAGTGAGAGGGAAAATAGTACGCTTAGGCTCAAACACCTTACAAGCTCTAAGAAAAATAAATGCTGGACATTTGCAATTGTCCTCCACTTTTGACACAACAATTACTGTCCTTGCATCATAGAAAAACACAACAAGCTTCCTATCCACAAAAAAAATCCACATCTATTTTAGTTACCATTGATTGGTTTATTCTTATGTTCCAAATGCTGTATGAGGTATTTTAGACAATATTTCTTTGGACAGTACGTAGCACATGGTAGACACAGTAAATATTTGTCGAATGAGAGAACCAGTTGTCTCTAATGCTTATAACAGCCTGCAAGATAAATGCTATTATTTTAATTTTACAAATGAGAAATCTGATGCACAGAAAGGATAAATGGCTTGCCCGTAGCCCCAGTAAGTGGTAGGGCAAGCATTCAAATATAGGTTTACTTGACTCAAAAGCCCACTCTCCTTATACTGTGACAGATGGAAACACAAACCCCAAATGAGCCCTTACATTTCCATTTTCAATAAAAACCAACACAGAGTCTCTGAATGTTAAAGCAAACAAACAAAAAATATGACATATAAGCTATTAAAATTATAGGTTTTGAATCTAGGAGATTTCAAGCTCCTTGACTGCAATACTTTCTCACGTAGTCCCACCTTCATTCTTCACCTCAACCTAGCTTTGATGCAAACTGAAGTACAGACACAAAGACCTTTCAGACTATAAATAGGCTTAGGTAGCTATGCAGTAAAAATTTCTGGAGCTAAATGTCCAAATCCCCTTTTCTAATGCTGACCTGCCTGCCAGCTCTAATGTCTGACAACTATTCCTCCCTTTCTCATCTTTCTCATTGCCCTTCTCCATCTTAAAAGAGAAAGACATACTCTCCTTTATCCTAAAGAGTATTTTGGTGCATTGTTCCAGGGTGCAGAAATCTTCAGGGCATCAAAAATAGGAACAAATTTAGAATGTCACTTTCCTGAGGGAAAAGCTCTTGAAAGAAAAGCCAAGTCACTTCAGAAAGAAATATTCAGGGGGATCTTGTTTCATCCAGGAGACACACCCAGACAAGTATCTCTGTGTTCATCTATCTATGTCTTGTTTGATCCATCAATCCACCCACCCATCTACCTAGCAATCAATCATCCATCTGCCAATCAATTAACCTATCAGAATACAGAGGTGAGAAGAGTGTTAGATTCATGAGTGTATGAATTTTAAAATAAAATCATACCTTTTCTGATGAAAAGTAACTCTGATTTGGCTGATTAGTTTAACAATGATGCCTGATTACCTGAAGGACATGCTCTATAAATTGAGAGAGCTAAATCTACAGCTCTAAGATTTGGATAAAAATACATTAAATATGTGTTTATTACATAAAATAAATTATAAAAAACAACCTTTAATATTTAAATTTGTGTTAAATATTTTTAGATTTCAATTTTTAAAAGAGTGAGAGTTGCCAGTTTTTCAAAATTCTTTTGAGAACATGAGAACAAAAAGGTTTGGAGACAAATGCTAGTTCACTGCTTCAGGTACTTACTTATAAATGCCCCCTTTATCTTGTTTCATTGTATTTCACTCACACTCAGCTAGAAAACACCCACAATGTCTACTATCTACTTGTCTAAGCTTAGGACTTGGGCCCTGCTGGAGAAAAAAAAAAAAAAATCACGTAATCATATTGGTGCTGCTATAGTTTCATGGCATTCAGTTTGTCTTGGGTCCCTCATGCTGTTTGGCAATTGATCTGTGAAGGTCTTTTCAGCTTTCTTCCATTTCCCACAGCTACCAACATAAACATTTTTTCAAGCTCCTCAAATTACTAACTCCCTTCACTTCCCACCATCACTGTCAGCCCACCAGTGTGCTTTCTCTTGCCTAAATGCTGCCCCTCACCCCCACCCCCACCCCAGCACAGCTGTTCTCAGGGCTCCATCCTCTTTTGCCTCTTCAGGGATCTTTTTTCTTTCAATTATCTGCAAACCTACTCCTCTTACTTCATTTACAGGCTCTTTTCTCATCTGCATTTGAACATACTCCGGTTGCACTCATTAAAACAAAGGAGAAAAACAAAACCATACACCTTTCCTTAGATTCCTTACCTGTCTAGTATTACTAATATCTTGCTCTACTCTCCTCACATTCAAACTTCCCTAAAGCAAGCAGTATGTACACTCTTGCTCTTCTTCTCCACAGGCTCACCCCCCTCCACCCTGCAGACTTCTCTGTTAATTAAGTGGTTTCTGCCCTCACCAAGGCACTCCAAGGAATCTGACAAGACACTGACAACCACCTTATTACTAACTCTCATCTTCAACCCACCGCAGCATGGCCTCTGCTCAGCATCTGCTTCTCAGAACATTTTCTTCCCTTAGCTTCCTTGACACCACACTCTCTTGATGTCCCTCTTACCAATCTCTTCACGTTCTCCCTGTCCAATTCCTCTTCTTCTGCCCATTTGTTAAAAACTAGTATCTCAATGCTATAAGACTCTGCATGTTCACCTTGATCAACTGGATCAATTTCCGTGGTTTCTTTCCCACCCTTAGGCTGATGGACCTCATTAAGATCTTTTTCTTCAGTTTTAGTCTTACCTGTGTAATTATCTCCTACATAGCTTTTCAATTATCACACATGTACCTAAAGCTTAACATGCCTGAAACTGAACCTATATTTCTTCCTCATTATGGTCCTCCTTTCTTAGTAAATCATACCATGTAGCACATTAAGACAAACCTGGGAGTCACCCTGAGTTCCTTGGTCTTTCATGTACATCATGTCCAACTAATCACCAAAATCTGGGCATTCTTTCTCATAACACACTCCTGAATCTGTCCATATCACCCAATCCCCATAGCTACCTCTCTGCTTTGAGTTATAAACTAGGCTGCTGCAAACAGCCTTGAGTCTTCTCCATCTGTTTTTCATCCTACAACCAGTGAAAGTATCCTGAAACACAAGTCTAATTATGTAGCTCTTTTCTTTAAAAGCTTTCAGTGGCTTCCCATTACCCTCATCTCTTATTATTTATTTACTCAATTACTATTTTAATTAAATTCTAAGGATACATTCTGAACTCATTGCTATGGCTTCAAGACCTTCTGAACTTGGCCTCTGGTCACCATGGCAGCTTCAGTTTTCTCCACCCTTCACTATAAAGGGTGATTAAAGTGCTTTCAGTTCCTAAATTTTACCAGGCTCTCCAGCCTTATACACTCTTTCTGCCTCTTTCTTGTGGCAGGCTCCTACTTTAAGGTTTCAACTAAGATGTTCCTTCCTCTAGAAGGTGTTTCCTAATCTGTCAAATCTGGGTTTTATCTTTACCTTGTATGTTTCTGCGATGTATTATTCTTAGTCCATCATAGCCCTTACTCTATATTGATTTTCCCTGCTTACATGTCTATTTCCCCAGGAGCAGAGCGACATATATTTAAGGCTGGGATACTAGCCTCTGCCAAGCATTCAACAAATATTTATTTACTGAATGAATACATGAAACTACCAAATCTTTGCTCCCAAAACAAATTACTTTTATGAATGACTTACAAATCTGTTTAGTGATCAAATGTAAAGTTTTCAAGTTCCCATGAAACTGTTCACCAGTGAGAACCCACAAGCTTCATGGGGGAAAAAAAATGCCAAGCCCAATCTCTTCAGCAATGGTATCAAAACATATATATTTACCATATCTAAATAATTTGTCTGAGATCTGAAGAATCCCAAAGAAACTAAAATTTTCACTCTTTTATTAATTCATTCAACAATCAACGATCACCTAACCCTGTCCTTATGAAGTCAGACTAGCACTTGCTCTATGAATTCACTGAACCTTGGACAAAAGCTAGATCATCTCCAGCTTTTCAAATTTTATTATCTTGAATCATCTAGGAGCAGCTGCTCCTTTTACCCAAGAAGGACTATTTTTTAAATAGCATTTTTTCTTTCTATGTCAGAAAACCCAAGTGGAAAATAAAATTACATTTCTTAAAACTTCCATGCTCCTGATCTTTTTCTCCTTTTCAGTTCTGCCAAAGGCATGAACTTTTATACCCCCAGCTCCGGTTAGGAAGATGATTTATTAAACAGACTTAAATGAAAGATGGCTTGGTGTGGATACACTTGGATTCACAGTCCATGCCTTGGGGCAGTTTTAGTACCAGCTCTCTAACTAATTCAGAAAGGAAAAACTTCTCTCATTATTTCAAGATAAATGCCTGAATCTTCTAGTTCTTGTTGGTCTGCCATAAAAGTAACAGAAACTAATACTGGAGTTTCTATTGTTCACATTTTTCTCGAGACCTTACAATGTTTGGCAAATGAACCAGTTGCAAATTACCAAGTAATGGTATCTTTGGGGCACATCTATGTAAAGCCTCAAGTGTCCATTGTGTCAAACTCTTTCATTTATTTATACTGATCCCTGTGCAATATTATCACTCAGAAGTTACTCTGGAAAAATTACTTTCAATTTGAGGGGCTGCACCCGCAGCACACGAAAGTTCCTAGGCCCAGGCCAGGGATCAAACCCATGCCACAGTAGTGACAATGTCAGATCTTCAACCTGCTGAGCCACCAGGGAACCCCTCAATTTTTTTTTTCATTAGATTCATAAAAATCTATTGAGAACAAGTTTGAAAGCCATGATAAAAAGATAAATATTTCAATTTGATTTATGAGAAGTCCTAAGCGTGTGCTTGTGTACACAGAACAGAAAAAAATAACTTGACTAGTTGTCACAGCTTAGTCTCCGAATTTGTACATATTCATTTTATTTCCTTGACTTGACCCTAATTCAGGAGGTCAGACTCTAGAGTCAGCAAGGCTAATATGCTTAAATGGAACACATACATATAATT
This sequence comes from Sus scrofa, assembly GCF_054392235.1. Lineage (NCBI taxonomy): Eukaryota > Metazoa > Chordata > Mammalia > Artiodactyla > Suidae > Sus > Sus scrofa. The sequence continues at coordinate 180,928,932 of NC_139383.1, read as the reverse complement.
GAAAGAAGCAGGATGTCATTTTCTCATCATTGTTGTGACTAGAAGCTATTTCTCAATGATAGGGATCTCTCATAGTGGGAAATAATCTGTACCGAACTAGAAACTATAGTGTTTTATGTAGCTTCATTGATTGTAGAAAGAACTACTTTATTAAGAACAGGGAGAGTTCAGAGTTCCCTGGTAGCTCCATGGGTTAAGAATCCAGCATTCCAGCATTGTCACCAGTGGTTCTGGTTATTGCTGTGGCCGCTTGGGTTCAATCCCTGGCCCGGGAATTTCCACATGCTGCCAGCATAGTCAAAAAAAAAAAAAGAACAGGTAGAAGTCAATGAATTGAAATAGTCCAGAAGTACATGACTATATTTCCTTTGGTGAAAGTAAATTTAAATTTTGAGAAAAATACTTCCTTTCTGAGAATTCACAAGATTCTTATTCCTGATGAAGGTTCAAAATCCCATATAATATTTGTCTTCTCACTTATTTCAGAGAAATTGTAAATAGTACTGTCCTTCTTATATTATGAAAGAACAACCACCCCACATATCAAGGTAGGAATATAGTTACGCTTATGTCACTTGTCTCTTTGTGTCCAAAAGAAATCATGTAAGCATTAAATAGCATATAAGCAATAAGTTCATCACCTATAGAAATGCCTTGCATGCTGAAAATTAGAGAACTTAGTAACTATATAGTCTTACTTACTAAACACCAGCATTCTTTCAAACTAAAAGCTTTTTTCTCAAAACCATGTTCTAGAATGAAATATCTACTTTATATATAAACAGAAAAATAGGATGAAAAAATACAGGAAGACTCTGGCAGAAGTACAATTTATAGGTTCATATCAAAACTGAAATGAGAAGGGAGCAAGTACAAATCATTTGTACAATTGACAGTAAATCATAAAAATGGTAAAAAAAAATGGCAAATAAAAAAATGATTAATAAATAAAATGTTTTCTCAGAGAAGTTCTGGCTTTTATATCTCTAGTGGCATAAAAATAGTTAGGTATTTTGAAAAGGAAAAAGGAAGAAAACAGTTCCAATATAAATAATTCAAATAAAGGGAGAACAAAGCGGTCAGCAGTCTTTTTTTTTTTTTTTTTTTTTGCTTTTTAGGGCTGCACCCGCAGCTTTTGGAGGTTCTCAGGCTAGGGGTCTAATCAGAGTAACAGCTGCCAGCCTATGCCACAGCCACAGCAACGCATGATCTGAGCCACATCTGCAACGTACACCACAGCTCATGGCAATGCCGGATCCTTAACCCATTGAGCAAGGCCAGGGCTAGAACCCGCAACCTCATGGTTACTAGTCAGATTCGTTTCCACTGTGCCACAACAGGAACTCCAGGAGTCTTTATTTTTTTCCAAAGTTAGAGATCAAAGCAATTTAATTTGGTTTAAATGTGCTTTATATACAAAAAGCCAAGATACAAATATATTTTGCATAATCAAGCATAGTCAGCAGAGACAGAGCAGCTGGAGACAAATGTGAAAACCACAGGAGTGACCAAATGGAAAAAGAAGATCCTCCTATTGAGTGCAGATGGCCTGGTTGCAGGAGAGGTTGCAAACATCAAAAGAAAAAGGGGTAAGTATTCATGGTAGGTATAATAATGGCCTTCCAAAGATATCCATAGCCTCATCTCCAGAACCTGTGAATCCATTGCCTAATACACGGCAAAGGGGAATTAAGGTTGCAGAAGAAAGCAGAAGAGGAGTCATTTTGGAGTGATTTTTAAATGACAGACTTGACCATAGTTGCTGGCTTTGAAAACAGAGGAAGAGAGCTGGGAGCCACAGAAGGCCAATGGCTTCTAGAAGCTAGAAAAATCAAGAAAAAAATTCTCCTCAAGAGCCTCCAGAAAGTAATGCAGCTGTGCCAACACCTTGATTTTTGTTCACTGAGAATTATTTCAGACTGCTGACCTCCAGAAGTATAAGGTAATAAATTCATGTTGCTATGTGCCACTAAATTTACAGTCATTTCTTAGAGCACCAGTAGAAAACTAATACAGTTACTTCAAAGTAAAAACTATGCTGGAAAGGATTCCCCAGAGGCAAAGAGGGATAAATTCAAAATGGCATGGTAGAATAAAGACAAAGACAAGACATTTAGGAAATAGTGGAAAGAGGGTCAAAACAAAAGAATTTATGAATATCAATAAAACTGACTTCGACCCTCATTAGCTATAATAAGGAAGGGAGGGCAGACTACAGTACTAAGGGCAAGTTCTTCAGGGTAAAGAAGTGAAGTGGAAGATATTATACAATGTCCTTCACATGGCAGACTTCAATAGATAGTTGTGTATACATTACTCATTGAAAACATGGAAAGCAAAGAGAAACTAGAAACGGATAACATAATGAAAACCTTAAAGCAAACACACACACACACACACACACACAGGGCACTGGGTTTTTGATGACGTGTAGACCTGATCAGGTAAAAAAATGGCCAGAGTAACATTGGGAGTATACACAAATCATATCCATAGCATCCAAATGATTATGTAATTTACATTATTTGAAAGAAGAAATACTGTGTATACCGTAACTTCTGAAAATGACTTCAACAAGAAATCACACACTTTCAAATGCCAGATGACCTAAATGTAGGTTTTACTTGTCTCTGCAGAGTCACATATTGCCACATGACATGAAAAATTATGTTTGTGTGAATTGCTGTTGATGAGAATACATAAAACATCTTTTGGGGGATGTAACTTTTCTTCAGCTGAATATGGACTTTGAAACTCTGCTAATGCTGTGTTCAATAAGACCTAGCCAAAGCTGTTTAAAGATTTCCAGGAGTCAGTCAGTTAATGTTTGGAGAAAATTCTAAGCCATTACTTCTCTTTATTTCTCACATCAAACACATTAGCTTATGACTGAAGATAAACAAGAAATTCCATAGGAAATATTAAAAGATATGATGGAAGGTTTATGATGCTGTTAAAAGATAAAATTCAAAATGTAATATACAGAGTTGTTTTGGAACTAACCCCCATCCCAGCTCCCATCATAATTGTAATTTTCAAGGATATTGAATAAATGAAAGTGTGCTCCTATCGCTTCTGTTTTCGGTAAGTTTAAGGAAAGGCTTTGAAAGTAATGCCTAAAGCACACACTGATTTGGGTTTTCTTTAACATTATGTTTGTTAAAAGAGTAAGCCATCAAGAAGATTTTGTGTACCTAATTCTTCTTTTATTATTTAACATTTTTTCCCAAACAAAACAGAAACAGAAACAAAATGTCCTCTTTAGGAGTTCTCCTCATGGCTCAGTGGTAACAAACCCAACTAGTATCCATGAGGATGTGAGTTCAATTCCTGGCCTCGCTCAGTCGGTTAAGGATCCAGTGTTGCCGCAGACATGGCTGGGATCTGGAGTTGCTGTGGCTGTGGTGTAGGCCAGCAGCTACAGCTCCGATTCAACCCCTAGCCTGGGAACTTCCATATGCCATGGCTGCAGCCCTAAAAAGACAAAAAAAAAAAAATATTCTTTAGTTTCTGCATTATTCCTGAGAGAAAGGTGAGATTTTAAGAGGAGATCCAATAAGGCGTAAATTGAAAAAGAATAAACTATAGAATCACAGGTTCTGTGGTGGGAAATACTGATAAGAACTCCTCTATAATTACAAAATCCAACCATTTCAGAGAGGAGAGGGCCCTTTGAAGTTCCTGGATCAAATTCCAATGTAAAGCAAGAAATCCCATCAGCATTTGCCAGACAAGCTGTTATTCAGCTCTCTAGCTGAACATCTTCAGTGAGGCAGAACTCGCCATCTCCCCAGCACCTTCTACTTCACGTTTTGACCCCAGTTTAACTTCTGCCCGTAGTCTCAGTGTCAAACCCACATCTAATCCCATTTTTCATATTATGACTTCAAATACTAGACACTGATTATGATAATACCTCCCAATTTAGCCATCTCCTTTTTTTGGCCATGCCCACAGCACACAGAAGTTCCCAGGCCAGGGATCAAACCTGTGCCATAGCAGTGACCCAAGCCATTGTCATTGCAGTGACAATGCCAGATCCTTGACCTACTGGGCCACAAGAGAACACCTAGTCATCTCCTTTTAAAGCCAAGAAATATAGGGCAAGCCTATATGTCTACTATGTTGGCCCCTCCTATATAATCTGATGATTACTTGGTATAATAATTTGTTAATACATTCATCAAATGTGTGCTGAGTGCCTACCAGCTTCCTGGCAAGAAAGAGAGACCAGATCCCTGTCCTCGTGAAATCTAAATTCTAGTGAGTCAGACAATGAACATATGAACAGGTAAACAAAAAAGATTTAAAATAGCAGAAAGTGAGTATGTATTGACCCTGGAGATGATTTGTAAGACCTGAAGGATGAAAAAGAACTAGACATGTAAAAAGCCAGGGAGGAGAACTTAACACCCTTGAAGGGAAAGAGAGTTTGATTTCTTCTAGATGCTCCAGGTCAGTAGAAGAGAAGTACAAGTGACGGAAACTAAAACTGGAGAAGCAGACAGACTCAGACCGCAGCATGGAGTTTGTGTTTTATTCTAAGTGCAGTAGGAATCTATGTAAGAATTGTAAGAAGGAAAAATACATAATTAATTTTTTATTTAAAATACCACTTTGGTGGCCTTGTAGAGAATGGATGAGGGTAGGGCAAGGGTGGAAACAGACAGAGGACTTAGGAGGCTCTTAAAATGAGAAATGATGGCGACTTAGCTAAACATGGCAGTGGTAGGGACTGAGAGGTGTGGGAAAAATTGAAACATATGACTGTAAAAAGTGCAGAAGGATGTTCCTGATGGTAAACATGGATGTTGAAGGAAGAAGGAAAATAAAGGATGATTCCTGCGTTTCAAGTTGGAGTGACTCTGGAAGGTAGCTGAGAAAAGACATCCAGGAGAATGCTTTAAACAGGCAATTGGGTGTGTACATCTGGAGCTCAGAAGAGAGCACTGGACTGAAGATATAAAAATATGAGCATTACCAACATATAGATGGTACCTGAGATCACAGAAAGAAATAAGATAACCTAGAAAGTTTACAGAGAGGAACAGGAGAGCTCCAGACCTAGTCCTGAAGAATTCCAACGTGTGGAGAAAGCCTAAAAAGAGGCCAATAAGGAAAAAGGAGAACCAGAAGAGCGTTTGAGAAAGGAAGAACAGGTTAGCTGCATCAATGGTTTTTGAGGAGCAGACAAAATGACAGTAAAATGATCATCAAGTATATCCCAGGGAAGGGGCTGATGATCATGACAAAAGCGGTGTCTGTGGAACAGCCAAGCTAGAAGCAGATGAGTACTTGTAGGAGTGAAATAAAGGTAAGAAAGTGAAACAAGGTGTGTAGAAGTTTTGCTGGGGAAATGAGCAAAAAAGAGGGATAGCAGCAAGGGGGGGGATGGGGGGTCAAGAGAGGATTTTGTCTTTTTTTCCCTTAAGATGGATATTTACACACCATAAAAACTAAAATTCAGTTATTAAAGCAAGCTTGACATACCTCAGCTCTAGGCCAGTGATGTCAAACTATTTTCAACAGAAGGCTGGATTTCTGGGACGGTGCCTTGCGGCTGCTGCAAAAAGCAAGGCGAGCAGGCCTCCCTCCTTGTAAAAAAAAGTATCTCAAATTTAATCCATTTTATGTATGGGGATTTAGAATAAGATGTCATTTGAAAAATCACTGATCTAAGGGGAGCATAAGGTAGCCAAAACATCTCACTATATTAGCCTATTGGATGACAGAACAGCTGATTAATCTGTATATGGTATGTATTCTTAATTACGTCACATAATGGCTCTTCAGGCAAAACATGATGATAAATTGTATCTGGAACACAGTTTCTGGATACTAAACAAGTTTGTCATTGTTTCACAGCCTCTTGGCAATGATAAATTAAATATCTTACACTAAATCCTTCAGGAACTTTAATATTCTCAATAATTAATATAGTCCACAGACAATAGATTTGATAAACTCGAGACATCTCAAACCTGTCTTAATAAAATTGACTCACAAAATAGAAGGGAAAGAAAACTGTGCACAGATCTTGACAGCTATACAGACACTTTATATACTCAGTAAACACAATACTTTCACAAAGAGATTTCCTGAGTTTTAGATATACAAAATAAGACTTGAGCAGTGATTTTGAATTAGGAAAATGTAATACAAGGGCATAGGTATTTTTTTTAACCACTTGAGAAAAAAAAAAAGTGGGACAATAGGAAAAATGAATAAATTAATGAGAAATTTGTTAGCAAATTAATCAAATGCAAGTTATTTTTCTAAAGGACCTTAAATAAACTACTTTATGAACTTATCACAGTGATTATTAGAATTTTGCAGTGATTTTGATATTATATCACTATAGCTACAATAGGATTTCTCAACCTCAGCATTATGAACATTTTAGGCCAGATAAATCTTTGTTTGGGGGGGACTGTCTTGTGCCCAGAAGCAGTTTAACAGAATCCCTGGCCAATATCCACTAAATGCTAATAGTACTCCCCTCCCCCCACATTGCAACAATCAAAAACGTCTCTGGACATTGCCAAATATCCCCTGAGGGTCAAAATCATTCCCAGTTGATATTTTATTCTATAAGATAATTCAATTTCTTATTCTAGAGTTAAGCAACTATTCTCAAATTCTCAGGAAAGATACTTGGGCTCTAAGTGAATGGAATGAGGATATTATGACATTCAGACCCAGCTGTTCATGTCACTGTAACAGAGAGAGGGAAGTACATTCATCTCAGATGTGACTAAATGGCACAAGAATTGGCTCAACAACTCATGCAGAAAAGTACAAATCTAGAACAAGGCTGATGCTTCATACTAAAGCTTCATCGTAAAAGCTCCAATTCTTGACCTTCATATAAGAAAAATGGTGAATGAGAGAACTTTTTGAAGTACTGTATATCAAAGTCCTTCCACTAAAATCAGCAGTGTGGCAAAACTATATGAAAAACCTTGTCACGACATTAAAGGCAAGCAGATCATGTTTGGCTGTACTCATTTTACATGTTGTTGTGCATTATGTTACCAGTTTTTAAATGAAATGCCAGTGAGAAAAAAATACTAAAAAGGAGATTTTTAAAGGTGGAGCTAAGCTGCCACCTAGAGAATACAGAAATGAGAGCATCTCACCCTTCTACATTTACTGCAACCATATCATCCACTTAACTAAAAACAGTTAAATTAAAAATCTCCAAAGCAATGTGAAATTCTAATGCCATACTTTTTTAAAATAATTGTTCATATCAAATTTAATTTTTTAGTTTGCCTTTAAAATTTTATAGTGAATTAAGAGAGACAGTCTTTTAAAAGCTCACAATAATTCTGAAGTGACCATTTCTGAATAAGAGCAGAATACCTAGACAGAGAATGCTATACTATTAACACTACAATAAAAACTTAGCCAAAATTTTAAAGTGTTTTTTTCTTTAATTTCCGGGCAGAACACTGAGTATCGAAAATGAACTGGAAGAAAAATGAATGAGACCAAGAGGCAGACTGTTCAATGTTTATCACCTTTCCTTACAATCATTTTTTCAAATGAAGTCAATTAGGGAAACAATTACGGTAACTAGAATCCAATAGAATCATTAACTAGAGGAAAGAGAGTGCTACTTAGGCAAACTAACAGAAGCAAAATATAAAATATAAGAGAGGAAAAAGCCTAGTGGAATTAAAAAGGCTATAAATAACCTAATTTTAATGGAGATAAAGCATAAAGCTGAGTTACAATTTTGGGGGAAATATGAGTCTCCTTTTCTAAATATAATAGTATAATTGAACATTTATCAGGTTCTCTAGACCATAAACCATTGCCTGGTTAAGGTAGGCATTTGGGAAGCTGCATGAACTCTTTTAGGCCATGAGGGTCCCATTTAGTAAATTACTACTTCAATGCACTGAATGATACCCTTGTGGCCTGGCAGTGGATTCCAAAAGAGCTTAATTTACGCACTGGGAAAATCTAGTGCTCATTAGGAAATGAGAAGTATCCGGCTCACATATCCACACAGAATAGAGAGTACTGTACTTATCCAAATGGAGAGTATCAAAATATGGTCTAGAGAGTCAAGTGTCAAAGTACTATACAATGGTATACACATGGCATGGTCTACAACTGCGTACCACTTATGAAGAGGTTTTTTTCCCCTTTAGAACTTGAGGGGTTTTTTTTTTTAATTTTACATCAGTTTCCAAAATCACTGTTTTTCTACCTTTGCAAGAAGAATCCTAGTTTCAGCTTTCCCAGGTTTTAGAGTGGCATAGGTACTTTTCAGTGATGCTTCCCAGACAATCCACCATGCCTGTACCCACCTGTACAAATCAGTTAGTAAAATTCAATAGTTTAGAGGTCAATTTACTCAACGCTTTTGCCATATAATATCAACTATTACTGGGTAATTTTTTTCAGTAATTTTTTTTTTTTTTTTTTTACTTCTGAAATTTATTACAGCCTAGAAAAAACCCAAGGTCCCTTTTGTTCTGAGAATTCTCTTTAGGTATATTTATGGGATTTGATTCATGCATGTGACTGGAATTCTGCAATATTTTACCTAAAACTAAGAATTTGTACAGGTAGTAATTTTTATGATTAAAGTCTTTCCTATTCCCATATAGACCAGTAAAGTAGTATTTTATATATCTCTCTTAAAATATAGGCTTCTAATAATGACACATACATACACGAGTAATTTGGATACTATTATAAATCTCAAATGATAGCAATTCATAGCACCCAATTGTGTCATCTCAATGTTATGCATTTGCCTATTTTTAGATGATGTGAAACAGAACCACCTTTTATGTGGTAAATATATCAAATCTCACTAATGTGCCTCTTGACTGAGAAAATATATTTCACTGTAAGGCTCCAAAAAAGGCATTTGTCAGTGAGAATCAATTTATATGCATTTTAGAAATCTGAACCAATAATATACAAGAAATATATCATCCAAAAATATTCCAAAGATCATTATAGAAATGGTAACATTTCTTTATTATTATCTTCTAATTAAAAAGGCAATATTAAAATTACTATGTTTAAAAGCATAGTGCCATGACCAGTAGAAGAATAAAAGCATCTGGAGAATTCCTAATCTAGTGAAAGAGATTGATACCAATCTCTTCATTTCTTAAACTGGAGAAAATAACTTCTATCCAGTGAGCATCTGCTTTGCCAGGCATATACAGGAAATTTTCCATATGTTTTCATTCATTTAAGACTTAGAAAATTCCTCTCTTGGATTTAAATGAGATGACCCTATTTGAAAGGTAAGTTTCATAAATATTTAGTAACTATTCTATTGGTAATGTGGGAGCTAGAGACAGGAGGTATGGAAGAGTCCTGGATGCAAGTGATAGTTTGTTTAAGTAGAGGACAACATGTTCAAAGGCCTAGAGTACAGATGGAATATTTTGAGGATTGAGACATTAAAGAAGTCTAATGTTGCTGAAACAGGGAGCAAAGCAGATCTTGAAAGACTTTAGTATTATCCTAAGATCTTAAGGTTTGGGACCATTAACCTAAAGGCCAATGAAAGCCACCAAAGAGTTTTAAGCATAAGAGGGTGATCAAACATGATGTCTAAGGAATCATTCTGGCTTTGGAAACAGAATGGTAACTGAAAGCAGGAAAACAAAGCAGGAAGGTGACTTTAGGAGATGACTACTCTAAGTCAGTAAAAAGATGATGATAGCTAAATCAGGATGATGACAGTGGTAACAAGTGGAAATTGATGCACTTGAGAGATATTGTAAAGTTATCATGTATGAGAGTTTGTTAAAGAATGGATATAGAAAATTAGGGAGAAAGAAGGACGATGGATAACCCTCAAGGTTCTAACATGAAAAACTAGATGTTCCTATTGACTCAAGAAAGAATGCAGTGGGGACAAAGCCATAGGAAGAGGGAGAAGATGGGGAGAGATGACGAGTTCAGTTATAAGCATGCAGATATTGAGATTCCTGGCCAAAAAAAAAAAAAAAAAAAGTATTTAAATGGATATGTCAAGAGGAATTTAAATATATAGGTATAAGCTCAGACAAAAAACTCACTTGAGGGTAAATCAGCATATAAATGGTTATTGAAGCAGAAAAAGTAAATGATATTCCCTGAAATTCTGTGTAGTTAAGAACATGAAAGAGCCTTAGGGGCTAGTCCTAAAGAACACTGAAACGTAAGGGTCAAGACAAGAAGAAAGATCTAATAAAGACAATGGCGAGTGAGAAGGAAAATCAGTGGATTGTGTACCAGAAGCCAAAGAAAGGGTGTTTCAGAGATGAGGATTTGATTAACGAAGCAAAATGTCATCCTAGATTAACAAAATTATGACTGATGTTTTTCCACTGCATTTAATAACACAGAAATCTTTATTAAATGCAGCATGGGAGGAATCGGGAGCTTGGGCTTATCAGACACAATTTAGAATAGATTTATAAGGAGATCCTGCTGAATAGCATTGAGAACTTTGTCTAGATACTCATGTTGCAACAGAACAAAGGGTGGGGAAAAAATGTAATTGTAATGTATACATGTAAGGATAACTTGATCCCCTTGCTGTACAGTGGGAAAATAAAAAATAAAAAAAAAATTTAAAAAAAATGCAGCATGGGCGTAGTTGGGGTTAAATCCAGAAATGGAGTGCACTGGTGTGGATTCAGCAGATGAAGACAAGGTGAGAACAATTATGAGTAGCCTCTTTTAAGAATTTTGAGTGTGAAGGGAAGAAAAGATGTATAATGACAACTGAAAGATAATATGGGTTTAAAGCAAGAGGTTTTTGGTTTGGTTAATAGTATTTTATATAAGTGGGAAGCCACGCATCTTTGGCAAAGAGAAAGACTAGACAGAGAGTCAAAGACAAAAATATACATAGAAAGGGGATAATCTATAGGGTAGTGTGATGCCTAATTTAATGTGTCAACTTGACTGGGCCACAGGGTGCCCAGACATTTGGTCAGAGTATTCTAGTGGTTTCTGTGAGGGAGTTTTTAGATGCTATTAACATAAATCAGTAGACTGAGTGAGGTAGATTGCCCCCTTATGATATGGGGGGAGCCTCATCTGATCAGCTGAAGGCTTAGATAGCACAAAAAGCCTAATCCTCTGCTAAGTAAGGGATAATTCCTCCTGCCTGACTGACTTCCTACTGAGACATCAGCTTGTGCCCATCTTCAGACTCAAACTGAAAATGGCTCTTCCTGTGTCTTACATCTATGGCCTTGGACTGGAACTACAACATTGGATTTCCTGGGTCTCCAAATTGCCAATCTCAGATCTTGGAATATTCAGCCTTCATAATCACATGAGCCAATTTCTTATTGATATACACACACATTTCCTATTGGTTATATTTCTCTGCAGAGCCCTAGGAGTGGGTCCTAGCAATATGGTTTTTAATAATCCACCTGCAAGTGAGTGTGATGCAGACTTAAGCTTGAGAACCTTGCCCTTGAGTTGAACCTTAACTCTGCAGGTAGGAGAGGTTAAGAGCATACAGATCAAAGATTTGCCTTATACAGGAGGAATTATTTTTCCACTATAAAAGAAGCAAAGAGATGGAATGGGGCTGGTAGAAGTTTGAGATTTGGTGATGTGAATTTGAGGCATTTCTTGTCCTGGCTTCTATTTTCTCTGTAGAGCAGAAAACATTACAATTTTCTAAGAGAAAGTAAGGAGGTGGTAGATGGAGAGATTTAAGAAGAGTCGGAAAAGACATATAGAAATGATCATCACAGAAAGCAGGAAATTTTGAGCACCCACCAAGTTCAGAGGATAACCACACCACACTAGCTGATTGCAGGATTTTTCCAGATGTGGTCAGTAGTCTCAGTATGCAAGTAAGGACAATAATGGGATCCATCTAGGATCTGAATTTTGCCAGGTCAATAGACGGGCAATGGAAAGAGAGAAGTTTATGTGGTCATGAGAAGAGAATCACTGCCTATAGAATCTAAGCAGAATAGTGACAAGAGTGAAGAAAAGGGGGGCTGAGAAGAAAACAGGGAAGTAAGCTTAATGATACCTGACATCAGTCCTCTGCTGTTTAGAGACACCATAGCCACCCCCGATGAAAAGTGTTCTAACAGCTTCACCAAATACAACAAGATAAAGGGAAAGATTTTACTTCTGGTTGGAGGATATCTGCAAAAGCCTCGATGAGAAAAGAAGGTGGAATATAAACCACCTTAAAGAATCTAGAGGATTTCCCATCGTGGCTCAGTGGTTAACAAACCAAACCAATATCCATGAGGATGCAGTTTCGATCCCTGACATCACTCAGTGGGTTAAGGATCCGGCATTGACGTGAGCTGTGGTGTAGGTCGCAGACGCGGCTCAGATCCTGCATCACTGTGGCTGTGGCGTAGGCTGGCAGCTACAGCTCGGATTCGACTCCTAGCCTAGGAACTTCCATATGCCACAGGTGCAGCCCTAAAAAGACAAAAGGCAAAAAAAAAAAAAAAAAAAGAATCTAGATATGCAAGCTTGGGATAGATTTAATAGCACAGAGAGTGTCTATAAAGGCAAATTGAAAAACCAAAAATACTGTTTCCAATACGACAAAGATCTGAGTTTAGTGGAGGTAAGATAAACCCAGAAAGGGATAAGGAGTACTAACAGAAAAGGATATAGTACATTAAGGGAAAAGATGAAAAGACACACTGCATTTATATTTTGGAGAGCTTTGTAGTCTTCTGTGTACTAGAGAGCTATTAAAGACTTTTGACAAGCAGAATGACATAATCATTGCAACCTGCACTTTTCCATCAAAATATTTGTAAAGATGATAAAGATAGTTTGAACTGTTTAACTGATAGACTAGATGCAATCCTAGAATCTGTCCTCTAAATTTAAATTTAGGACATGAGCTAATACTTTAAAAACTAGCATTCCTGATATGAAAATTTTAAGTCTTCAATTCTCAAATGGACAAATAAAGGAATAGGAATGAACAAGTTACAAAACAGAAACACAATTAGAAAAGAAAACAAATCTTTATATTAAATTAGTTCTTTATATAAGTTAATAACAGATAATTCTAGAGCAAAAAATGAATAAACCCTAGGATTAAAAAAAAGTACCATCCATTGTTACCAAAAATTTTGATTTCTAAAAAAATCCTTTTAAGTCTATATTTCTCTAAAAGATCATATAACCTAATTTCAATTATTTCAGTTTCAGGTGGGCATTTCCTTCTATTAATGGCTCAAAAGTGCCATATGTATATAGTTGGATATCAATAAATGGTTGTGGATGACAACTCCATTTTGTCCCTGAATTTTCTGCACCTGGTAAAGACAATTTCCCAGCAGCATACACTGAGAATAATGTTCTTTTTTCTCTTCATTTCCCCAACTCTGGGACAGCTTTGTCATAACCAAAACACTCTCAAACTATATCTGTACCCCAGAGAGGACACGTAATTGGACCTCCACTCTAGTGGATCTTAACCATCAGGCTGAGGTGTGTCTAGGCAAAAGAATGGTCAGTGCACCACAGGGCCATTTTTACCAACAAAAAAAAAATGCAAGAGGAGGTTCTTATTTGATAGACTGAAAAGGTCATAAAACTGTATAAACTCATTCAGGTAAGCTGGATGGAATTGTCTTCTTTGTTTTAGAATTCACATTTTGACCAAACCCTTCATTGTGAGCTTAGTGTTCAGCACATGAGATGTAAGAATTTAAAATACAGCGAAAGCTTCAGCCTTCTTGTCCTATGGTTGGATTCCTTTAATCAAGCTTGGTAAATGAGAAAGAACAATGTTTGAAATTGTCCTGATGGAGGACACTTACTGATTTCCTCTTACTTCAACTTGTAAGCAAGGTTTTCAATTATCTTTCTAAAAATGAATTGCCAGATTTATAAACTTATTTAGCAAAGAAACTGTGATTAAATACTGTTATCTACTGAATTGCATCTAATAATTCTATTTCAGAAAAGCAATCAACTTAATGATCATATTCTGTCTCCACTACTCTCCAGAAGTTTATAGATGCTCTCAATTTACATTATTATTTTATTATCTTTGACATAAAAGGATTATAATATTATGGGGTTTTTTAATAACTTGTAAAGGTCTCATATGCTTCAGGACACTCCCATCTTTTTTCTCACCATTAGCTTTAAGGACACTACTTAAATACTTATCTTTATATGTGTTACCCTATTTATCTTAAACTTCACCTAGCAATTATCCCACAGCTGTGATATTTCACTTGCTTAAACAGAAATCTTGTAAGCAATAATAGCTGTTTTATTCTACACAACTAATTAGATAGCAGTCACTGAATTCACTTGTAATTTCTAGCTACAGACACTAGCTAAAATCATCCATTAATATAATTTTCATATGTCACCTTAATGTCTTTCATTACCACATGAAATTGTAAAAAAAAATTAGGTTTGTGTATGTATTGTCTGGGGTCAACGGCATTACAAAATGAATGTATCATGTAGTTAAATTCTACCTCTAACACAATATTGTATAAAAGCAACAGGTAATTCCCCACTGCAATGATTTTACCAGGAATCTTTAGACCAAATAAAATCAGAGTTAAAAAAAAAATCATATACTCCCAAATCAAGTATCACTGGAGAGCTGAGACCTAGAGGTAAAAACAGAAAAAAAGTAACTGCATTTTCAATAAGAAAGTTTTGTAAGTTGGAGAAAGGCATGAACAAAAAGAAAAGGAATGAGAATACATTACACTGGAATGGAATAAAGAAAGAAAAGACACAGATCAATAAGCATAGATATTTTTACAACCACTTTTGGTTCTTCTAATACCCTAAAAATATTTGAAAGTTTTTAACAGCTTTTTTTTATCTGAAAAATATTATCGGGTGCCTGCCCTTACATTTCTTAAGAACTCCAGAATCTGGAATATTTATATACTTTACTGTGATGTTAACTCTAATATATGTGCCTTTTACTCTTCTTTTCCATGTTATCTTAAAAATATACATATATTTAATATATATATATATATATTTCCTTGGCACATAAGAGAAAATATCACTTTCCCAATATATTGTGTCTATGGAAAGATCACTCTTTAGAGTAGGTAGCAAGGAATATATGAGGACAAAGCAGACCAAAAGCAGTCTAAAGTGGGCACCAGACCAGCTAGCCAACTTGGCATCAAATCCTGCATGATCATTCCATAGCAAAAGGCAAACTAGGTGAAGAATCTGATGATGAGAGAGCTAACTCGCAAAGATACAGTCAAGGCAAGTGAGCTCAGACATGTCGAAAGTCAAATGTACAAATATATAAATATATATTAAAACCCTGTGTTCCAATCAGCCGTGAGGGACCATGTATATGACAAATGTCTAGGTGGAGGGAGCAGGAAAAGTATACCAGCAGCTAGTGTGCTAAACATTCACTTCAAAAAATATATGAGCTCTTAGTATGTGGCAGGCAGTATTCCAGGAGTATGCTGCAATGAATAAAATGGACAAAAACTCCTAAATTTCTAGAGTGTCCATTCATTGCAGGAGACATGTAATAAACAAGATAAATACCGAGTGACAAGAGCACAAGAGAAAATAAAAGCAAGAAGGGATATAGTGGATAGTCCCCAAAGAGGGCCCCTCTCTATATTTCTCCCCTCTCTATATTCACATCTCACTCCTGTCTACAAGGATGGAGGATCTAGTTTCCTTCCCCTTGAATCCTAGCTGGCTTTATGATTAGCTTTGACTTACAGAATAGGCAGCAGCTCCAGCTCTAGGCCTAGCCCTTAAGAAACCTAGCAGCTTCCTTTGGGCTCTCTTGGAATCAGCTACCATGCTGTAAGGAAGACCAACTATCTTCTGGAGAGGGAGGCCACGTGGAGAGGCCCTGGATGATGAGACCAAGATGGAGAGAGTGGAAAAGAACCAACTGAGCTCTCATCTGCATGGTGACACATTTGAGACTCCAAGATATGGAGAGAATAAAAGCCCAAGAAATAGTAAGAAATAATAAATCATTATCTAAGTCATTACATTTGGGGGGTGCTTACACTGTATACACAGTTATGCTGAAACAGATAACTCAAACATGGGAGGGGTGGGTAAAAAGGACAGTGGTAATTATGGAAGTGAAGAACTACAATGTAACAATGAGGTTATCTACGTCTTTTCTAAGAATAGAAAAAGAAGGAAATATTTAAATTACCTAAGAAGATAAAGAATTAAGAATACTAAATTCTATCGACCACTGGAAAGGAAGACAGACATATGCTCTGAGAGGCAAAGAATAATCTTGCTGACTCAGTTATGTGCAGGCAGCTATACCTGAAGAGCCATACTTAAGGAGCAGTACCTAAAGAATTGCACCCACACCTCAGCCTCACCAGGACACAATCTAAATGGTAGGATCCTGAAACTAAGCTGAAGTTCTTGATGGGATGAGACTTTGAGGGGTCTGGGGGGATGGTAAGTGTATTTTGCAAGCAGGAGGGATGTGATGTGCTTGGGGCCAAAGGGCAGAGTGAAGGTAGACTTCTAGGTTGGTAGCTTAACAATGAATGAGACCCCCAGGTGTTCACACCCTGTGTAATCTTTCTCCACATTGACTCTGGGCTTGGCCATGGACTGGCTTTGGCCAGTGGGACATTAGCAAGTATGATGCAAACAGAGGCTTGATAAGCCTGACACCTTGGGGCCTGCCCTCTTTGGGTACTCCTACTGGGAAGCAAGTTTCTGTGATTTACACAAGGCCAGACTATTCTGCTGGAGAGAGAACTTCCAGAGTGGAGACGCTCTGGAATATGAATCATCAAGTAGAAAGAGGCCACGCTGAGGAGACCCAAGATGTACCAGCAGAGCTGACTGCAATCTCTTCTGGGGAAAGACAGGCAGGGTGGGGGGAACAAACAATTGCCATCCAAGCTGCTAAATTTTAGAGGGGTTTTATGTAGCACAGATAGACATCTAAAATAGGGGATAAGGAATAGGAAGACTTCAATGAGAAGACTTAGAGGTGAGAAATAAGTCATGTAAATATCTGGGAAAAAAAGCATTCCAGGCAGAGGGATGAGTGAGTGCAAAGGCCCTGAGGTAGGACCTTTGAAGAACTGCAAGGAGGACAGTATAGCTGGAATAGAATGAAGGGGTGGAGGAATACATTAAGAGATGAACCTAGAGCAGTAATGGCAGCCATATCAACCCAAGCTTTGTAGGTCATTGTAAAGACTTTGATTTTTATCCAGAGGTTGATAAAAAGCCACTGGAAATTTAATGCATTCATCAATTCATTTAAAACTACCTATTTATGAGTTCCCATTGTGGCTCAGCAGGTGAAAACCTGACTAGTATCCATGAGGATGTAGGTTCAATCCGTGGCCTTGTTCAAAGTGGGTTAAGGATCTAGTGTTGCCCTGAGCTGTGGTGTAGTTTGCAGATGTGACTTGGATCTGGCATTGCTGTGGCCATAGCATAGGCTGGCAGCTGCAGCTCCAATTCGACCCCTAGCCTGGGCACTGCCATATTCCACAGGTGCAGCTCTAAAAAGCAAAAAGGGAAAGAAAAATCTATTTGACCTGACTGTATGCCAGTTTCATAGTGCTGGGCATACAACAATGAATAGGACTTCGTGCATGTCAGGGCAGGGGCATAAGAATGGGTTTTGAGAGGGTAGAAGAAGAGGAGTGGGATCACGGTAAAGCTGGACTGGGTGGCAGGAAGCCCATGTTCTATTGGCTCAGGCCAACCTGAAGGATAGTGATCCGTTCCACTAGGACCTTTCTTTGCTTTCCTCAAAGTCTCTCTTTGGGAAATTTGCTACCATTTTACATTAGGGTACATTATACCTGTATAAGAAAGCTCACTTCTCTTTTAATACAATTTAATTTCCTAAAAGCTTTTTCCAAACAAATCATGGCATTTCATCAGCCATGCACATGTATTCTCAAAAGATCTTGCCAGGCTCCAGCATTCTGTGCTCCAAGTGTGTGTCAATACATTTACCGAAAAACGCTCTGTTAAATTTAAAAAGAATCTTTTCAAAAAGACACTATGTACTTCCCAAAAGGTACTTTACGAATATAGTGCTTCACAGATTGCAGTGAGGTTTCAGAGCAACTGACTCACCACCACATCATATTCTTTAACCCAATAAAATGACAAAGTAACAAGCAAAGAAGGCACAGAGCTAACATTAATATAACTTTAAATAAAAGTTCATGAAGCAATTTTCCTTAAGTGTGGTGCCACACACATCAAAGTATATTTGGTAGGATGGATGGTGACAGAGTAACAAGAGGACTTTGCTGGGCCTTGACATGTTCCTGGAGGAAAGTGTGAAGATCTGGTTGGGGGTGGAATAAATTGTATTCTTCCAGCTGGTCAACCCATCAGTTTACACTGAATCTGGATGGTCCCCCAGTTCAGGTTGGACTATATTTAGAATGATAGTTTCATAGAACTTCTTGTCAAATACACATTCTCAGTGGGAAGGAAATAGAAGTGCTCCCTTCAACAGAATAAAATCACTCTACTTTTGCTCTACTTTCCTGGGCTTATGAAGACAGGAAATCACAAAATACTTCATACTTTAGAAGAGAATTTTTTCAGCTAACTCATTTCTTCTAGCAATGCAATTAATGGTCTTCTTTACCTTATGTTATTTCTGAAATTCTAATTAATGACAAGATTTCAGATTCCAGTTACCTCATATTTAATGACTTCACAGAGCATTTGTTTTCCACCAGCAGCTCCTATTTTTCTGACTTAAGGGCAATATAAAATAAGTAAGAAAAATCTAAAAATATTGTTGTGTTTACAAACACCATTACCCTGCATCTTTTAAATCATTCTTGTTTCAAGTGTTTTGTTTTCCATTTTTTTTAATCTTATATCTTTTTTTTAATTGTTATTTCTCCACTATAAATTTTTTCCATTTTAAATCATTCACTCTATAAGAACTATATCCTATACAGATTCAATGCAATCTCTATCAAATTACCAAGGACATTTTTCACAGAACTCGAACAAAATATTTTAAAGTTTGTTTGGAAGCACAAAAGACCAAGAATAGCCAAAGACATCCTGAAAAAGAAAAATGGAGCTGGAGGAATCAGGCTCCCACACTTCAGACTATACTACAAGGAAACAATCATCAAAACCATATGATACAGGCACATGGACAGACATATAGATCAGTGGAACAGGATAGAAAGCCCAGAATTCAACCCATGCACCTACAGCCAACTAATCTATGACAAAGGAGGCAAGGATATACAACAGAGAAAGGACAGCTTGTTCAATAAGTGGTGCTGGGAAAACTGGACAGCCACACGCAAAAGAATGAAATTAGAACACTCCCTAACACCATACACAAAAATAAACTCCAAATGGATTAATAAAGACCTAGATATAAGACCAGACACTATCAAACTCTTAGAGGAGAACATAGGCCAAACACTCTCTGACATAAACGACAGCAACATCTTCTCAGACTCACCTCTTAGAGTACTGACAATAAAAAGAAAAATAAACAAATGGGACCTAATCAAACTTCAAAGTTTCTGCACAGCAAAGGAAACCCTAAACAACACAAAAAGACAGCCCACAGAATGGGAGAAAATCTTTGCAAGTGAATCAACTGACAAGGGATTCATCTCCAAAATTTATAAACACCTTCTGCAGCTCCATACCAAAAAAACAAACAACCCCATCAAAGAATGGGCAGAAGATCTAAACAGACAGTTCTCCAAAGAAGACATACAATTGGCGGAGAAGCACATGAAAGGATGTTCAATGTCACTCATTATTGGAGAAATGCAAATCAGAACCACTCTGAGATACCACCTTACACTGGCCGGAATGGCCATCATCCAAAAGTCTACAAACAATAAGTGCTGGAGAGGGCATGGAGAAAAAGGAATACTATTACACTGTTGGTGGGATTGTATATTGGTGCAACCACTCTGGAAGACAGGATGGAGAGTCCTCAAAAAACTAAACAGAGAACTACCATTTGTTCCAGCAATCCCACTCCTGGGCATCTATCCAGAGAAAACCACGACTCACAAAGACACATGTACTCCAGTGTGCATTGCAGCACTCTCTTCAATAGCCAAAACATGGAAACAACCTAAATGCCCATCGACAGAGGAGTGGATCAAGAAGATGTGGTACATATACACAATGGAATATTACTCAGTCATTAAAAGGAAGGAAATACCAGCATTTTTAGCAACATGGATGGACCTAGAAACTATCATGCTAAGTGAAGTCAGCCATACAATGAGACACCAACATGAAATGCTTTCACTGACATGTGGAATCTGAAAAAAGGACAGACTGGACTTCTTTGCAGAACAGATGCTGACTCACAGACATTGAAAAACTTAGGGTCTCCGGAGGAGACAGTTTGGGGGGTGGGGGGACGTGCTTGGGCTGTGGGATGGAAATCCTGTGAAATCAGATTGTTATGATCATTATACAACTACAGATGTGATAAATTCACTTGAGTAATAAAAAAATGAATTAAAAAAAAAAGAACTATATCCTAACTTCTCTTAAAATATGATTCGGGTTTTAAGACACGTGACAAAGCTGTTAGCATTCTATGCCACTATTATAGTCTCTGCACCCTCTCCCTGGCCCTGTACTCTAATCTCCTCCACAATCTAAAACAATAATTTCCAAAGATTCTAATCAGTCATTTATTTCTTTAGCTTTCCTCAAGGGGCTGGTCCTCTAAGTATGTCTCTTGGTTCATCAGAGTCAGAACCATACAGTATTAAAATTCAGGTCCCAATGCCCCATTTCAAACTTATTAAATTGGAACTTCTAGATACATGGCCAGGAATTTTTGACAAACATTTCAATTAATTCAGATGTACTAGAGGTTTGTGGAGCACTGCACCAGATCATGGTCCTTCAGCCTTGTGAAAATTAAGTTCTGCAAACCCTCAGCCCAGGAAAATACACAGGAAGATTCCATTTTGTACATTTTCTCAGGGAATTCACAGAAGATCTGAAGCCTATCAGGGGACCTTTCTCCCAGGGTATCCGGACCCCTTCTTTAATAACCTTCTCTTTGACACTGGGGAAATATGGGGCGGGGAGGGGGGAGGACTGAGCACTGGCTGTGTTCTGTTCTGTTGTGTTGAAGAGAGCCATGGACAATTTCTGTGCTTTATCTCTACTTCGAAATGAAGTATGTTTCTTCTTATCCAATTCATACAAGTATTGTGAAGCTGAAATTGCTTTAAGAGCTTTAGAAGAAAGGTACCATATAAATGCAAATAACAAGAGATTTGATAAGAATAGTCATATCCAAGTGCACAACGACTGCTCTATCCAAATGAACAGTTTGCAGTTTCACTGCTATTGTCATTCAATATACATCAGAGAATAAAGACTATGAAGTGAGTCTTCTAGAATTCTTTCTACTTGAATTGCAGACATATTTTTCCTCATACTATCATATAATATGCCACCTAGAGAACTGAAAGATGAAAGAAGACACCAGAAGTCCTATAGGTTTGCTACTATCATCTCGAGAGAGTAAAAGGATACAGGGGCCCTATCACTGATGGGAGATGCTCTTCAACCTGCCATTCAAGGAGGCTCAAGAAGCTCTGAAGAAAACACTCAGGTTACAGCTATCTCCTTGTGACAAGAATATTTTTAATACTTAGCGCAAAGATCCATTCACACATTACAGATTCTGGCATTTATCACTTTAATGGTTCAGGTCAGCATGTCTACCTTGCCCCCTGATCTATCAAGTTGGTTTTTGTAACCAGGGCAACAAGTGCCATTGCTCAGCCTAAGGGGATACTGGGGAGCTAATTCAATACAAAAAGAATAATAAATAAAAAGCAGAATTTTTTTTATATTCCTGCTCTTTGGATGATATATCAGCAACTATCCCCAGACTTCCTCTGAAAATTTCTCTGAAAACTGCTTACAATTTAGTCAAGAGCTGACCACAGCACTCCTTCCTAGGTTGCTGCAAACTGGATGAGCAGCTAAATAAAATGCTTACATTAGCCAATGAGTGAGTAGCCAAGGACATTTTGCACAGCATCTTTCTAATTCTATATTGTATGTTTTAAACAAAACCTAGGGAGAATAATCAAGGACAGGAAAGTAATCTTGCCTTTGGAACAGCAGCAACCTCTGCATAGATTTTTTGCCTGAGCTCCAGAGGTCACATGTCAGACCCTCAACAACTGTACATGGCAGAAAAGGAGAAATTGATACTCTGTTATGCCTGAAACAACTAGGACCTTATCTTTGCTTGATGGTATTCTTTTTGTAATTACAGGTATACCTCGTTTATTGTGTGTCATTTATTGTATTACATTTTATTTGTATTTCATTTTTCACAAATTGATGGTTTGTGGCAACCTTGCATCAAGCAAGTCTATCAGTGCCATTTTTCCAACAGCATCTACTCACTACGTGTCTCTGTGTCATATCTGGCAATTTTCATACTATTTCAAATGATTCCGTTATTGTTACATTTGTCATAGTGATCTGTAGTCAGTGATCTTTTTTTTTTTTTTTTTTTTTTTTGTCTTTTTGCCATTTCTTGGGCCGCTCCCACGGCATATGGAGGTTCCCAGGCTAGGGGTCGAATCGGAGCTGTAGCTGCTGGCCTACGCCAGAGCCACAGCAACGCGGGATCCGAGTGGTGTCTGCAACCTACACCACAGCTCACGGCAACGCCGGATCGTTAACCCACTGAGCAAGGGCAGGGACCGAACCCACAACCTCATGGTTCCTAGTCGGATTCGTTAACCACTGCACCACGACGGGAACTCCCGTCAGTGATCTTTGATGTTACTTTTTCAATTGTTTTGGTGCACCACGAACTGTGTCCATAGAAGATGGCAAACAGTTGATAAATGTTGTGTGTTCTGACTATTCCACTGACTGGCCATTCCCCATCTCTCTTCCTCTCCTTGGGCTTCCTTGTTCCTCAATTCACAACAATACTGAAATTAGGCCAATTAATAACTGCATAATGGCCTCTAAGCATCCAAATGAAGGAAGAGTCAGTCAATGTGGCAACTGTCATTGTTTTAAAAAGTTGCCACAGCCACCCCAACACACTCACCAGTCAGCAGCTACCACCACTGAGGCAAGACTTCCACCAGGAAAAAGATTATGACTTTCTGAAGGATCAGGTGATGGCTGGCATTTTTTAACAATATTTTTAAATTAAGGTATATACATTTTTCAGACATAATGCTATTTCACAATAGACTACAAAATAGTATAGCCTTTTTAGGGCTGCACCTACAGCATATGGAAGTTCCCAGACTAGGAGTCGAATTGGAACTGCAGCTGCCAGCCTATACCACAGCCATAGCAACTCAAGATCTGAGCTACATTTGCAACCTACCCCACAGCTCAAGGCAACGCCAGATTCCTGACCCACTGAGTGAGGCCAGGAATCAAATCCACATCCTCATGGATACTAGTCAGATTTGTTTCCACTGCACCACAATGGAAACTCCATAAACATAATTTTTATATGCACTGGAAAGTTAAAAAAAAAATGTGATTTTTTTTTTTAATGGCCACACTCACAGCATATGGAAGTTCCCTGGCCAGGGCCTGAATCTGAGCCACAGCTTCTACCTATACCATAGCTGTGGCAATGCCAGATCCTTTAACCCACTACTCTAGGCCAGGAATCAAACCCATACCTTCACAGCGACCTGAGCCACTACAGTCTGATTCTCAATCCACTATGCCACAGCAGGAATGGCTGTGTGACTTTTTTTATTGTGATATTGCTTTATAGCAGTGGTCTGGATGTGTAATATCCCTGAAGTATTCTTATGGTATCCTTTTAGATCAAAGCATTAATTTTACTCTTGTTTACAGAGACAGGCAATTGGGATTGTTTGTTTTACTTTTCAGCAAACTCATGAAGAAAAACAATCCATCTATGTGGTCTTAAATAGAGGAATTTGATCAAATGCAAAAGTCAAGAACCAATCCAGGAACTACCAGGTGGGAGATGGGTGACAGGAGAGAAAGCTCCTGCTTTTGAATAGAGACTGGATGCTATAAACCCAAAGTAATATATCATCATAGCTCCCTGAGGCAGCACAAAACTAAACAGAAGAGGCTAAAAGGCCCAAGATCAAGTTCCAGTTCTAAATGCCTCCTTGCATAGTTAGTAGGCCTTGAGAAGAGGGCAAGTCAATGTTTTAAAATAAAGATCATTTTGCATCTAATATTTCTTTCTGCCACTTTAAGAAAAACTTCCAAATATTCTAACACATAAAAAAATCAAAAATCTCATAACCACAGCAGGAGAAGCTATCTAAAGAAGAAAGATAAAGATTCCTACTTGAACAACTTTTCTTTTACTTCAGATCATAAACTTTGAACCCACAGACATTTCATGATATAGCATTCAGTGGAAGGATTCACAAAGCTAAGTAGTTCTAATTTTTTAGCAAGACTGAACAAAGCTACTATAGATAAGACTGGAAATCTTATCTCCTTTCTATTGGTAACATCAATAGAACTCTTCCATCATAATTTCAGTGAAAATAATAAATCTGCATAAGACATTTGGAGTGAATGTTAGATCTTTTCTTCAAAATTGCTTATTATCTTGCCTTTTTAAAACATAATACATTCCAGCTATAGACTGGTTATACTATGTTATAATAAGGTCAGAAAAGTCCCACTCATGATAGAACTGCTGTATCACTCTCTTTCATGTTCACAATGTTTCCAGTATTGCTGTTCATGCATGTAAATGGGGCTAAACAAGAGAGCAGCAGTTTCTTCTCCACTTGATACATGTAAAATTCATTTTTCATAAGCAGCTCCTCAAAGAACCTGCCACTGATTGCAGCTCTGCTTTTCTCATCACAGTCTGATGGATGTTTTTGCTCAAAACAAGCCACCCTTTGCTGATTGCTGCAGGCTGCTTGGTCTGTCAATTGTAAAAATACAGCATTCTCCAGCTAGGCCACGTTGCTTACTGTAATCAAAGAGTCAGAGGCAAACATTCATTCCAATGAATCCTTGGTTCTGATCTCTATTTTCTCTACTGCCGTGTTCATTTTGGTTGTGAAATACCCTCCAAACAAAAATGCCACAGGTTAGAGATCAAGTCACTCACCCTAGCTGAGTTAAAAATCCTCCTGGAAGGTCAGCTAAGGCCAACCCTAAAGAAGGTGATGGCTTCAGGCTGTCTGCTGACTTCATTCCCCACCGCTGAGCACTAAGACCTTCCTGGAAGCGGGGATGGAGCAGCACATGTCTACCCTGCCAAAGAAAGTAATATCAATCATAAAAGGATTTCAAGGTTCTCCTGGCTTTGCTGCTCATGTATTGATTTCTTATCACAAACAGAGTTGACACAAAAATCACTGTTATTTCACTCCTCAACTCACACATCACAGGGTATATGTTTAATTGATATCAGGCTTGAAATCCCATATAAACAACTTAATTAAGATTAGGAAGATTGGAAAGTCGGAGTTATTCTACCAGCCTTCTTAGTGTAATGATCAATATATATATAAGGATTTTTTCAATTTAAAAAAAGATTTGAATGTATTTCATAATCAATAGCAAGAACCCTAAAGATGAAGATTATGGAAGAAAATGATGCTTTAGCAGATTTCCAATATTTTCTAAATCTTGCTTCACCAGGAAGCAAACGGTTTTAGTACTTATTTTCCAATTTTCAGTTCTATTGAGATGCAATGGATGCTTTCATTTTCTACTTAAAATGTTCAGTGATAAACTGAATTTCCCCAATTCTCAGGGTACTCTTACAATCACTCTGTTTGTCCTAGGATTCCACCTAAGAAAATCCTAGGGGCGTTTCTTCATTTCACAAAATTACCAAACTCTCAAAGAAGCAAAATACACCAAAAGGATTTTGCTGCATTGGAATTAAAATCACTCCTTGCTTCACAAATAAGACTTAGTTTGTCATCTTATTAAGTGTAACTCAGAGTTCCTGCTGTGGCGCAGTGGAAATGAATCTGACTAGGAACCATGAGGTGGCAGGTTCGATCTGTGGCTCTGATTGGACCCCTAGCCTAGGAATTTCCATATGCTGCAAGTGCAGTCCTAAAAAGCCAAAAAAAAAAAAAAAAAAAAAAAAAAAAAAGGTATGGTTGATTTACAGTGTGCCAATTTCTGCTGTACAACAAAGGGACTCAGTTATACATTCTTTTCTATAGACAAATGGAGAAATAAGCTTCTTGGGGCAAAGAGACCTAAAGTAGGATCTTCATATCAATGATCTCTTTTAACTCCTATGTGCCAAATCAGCCAAGTACAGCACATTGTTACATTCAAATAACAATCCTGTCTGATAGTCCCTTGACATATTTTAATGGCTCTTCCACATCTACTTTCCTCTCAAATGGTGGTAGCCTCCAAGGTTCTCTCCTTGGACCTTCTCTTTCTAACTCACACTCTCCTAGGGCACTTGCATGAATGTTCTTAACTTCAAATAACTTGTATAGACTGATGACTCCTAATTCCATATCTCCTAAATCTGAGATCTGATTACCCACTGCCTTTGGAACAACTCTATTCCTCAAATGCAATGCATATACAAACGCAATCCCTCTTTCCCATAAATGAAATGAGAAATTAATTCAGATTGCTTTAGCTATGTTTCTAGCTCCTCCCTTACTGGCTACTAGTAACCCTTGGGCAGGTTACTCAAACTCTCTAATACTAGTTATCCTCATCTGTAAAGTGGGGATGATAATAATGCCTACTACAGAATGTGGTTATGAGAGTTAAATGAGATAGTGTAGGGAAAGAACTTAACACAATGCTTGACACAAATGAATAGCGCAATAACATTAGGAGTAGTAAAGTTATCAATAAAATATTTTATGTTTCTTTCCAATATTAGTAAGTAGCACTTTCACTAAATGTCACCTTTTACCTTGGTTCTCTTCATGAAATTCTGGCCTCTATGCTCTCATAGAACCTAAGAGATCAAGGATTTGCCAGAATGTTTTGTAACTACTTTTTAATATGCTGTCTCTCATACAAGTCCATAAGCTCTTTGGTGACAAGCTGTGTCTAGTCTAACTCTTTTACACTGAAGGAATATTGCAGAATGGATAGGAAGGGTGAGCAGGCAGAGAGATTAGAAGACTAGTAAAAATATACTAGATGAGACCTGAAGAGGGACTTTTAAACCAAATCAGTGGGAGTAAGGATGAAAGAAAAAGAAGGATTTTCAGAAAAGTTTAGAAGAAGAAAGAATCAACAAAACTTGTCAAGGACTGGATTTCAGTGGTGAGAGAAAATCATCCATTTTACTTCTCACCAGCCACAAATCTATCCCCTCTTCATCAAGTATGAATAGTCTACAACAGAGCAAAGAGCACTGTTTTGAGCTGGGACTGTTCCTAAGAGGAAGAATTAGATGCTACTTCAGACGTCCGCTCTGCCCAGCTTTTATATATTAGTCCTCATCTACTTTCTTCATCATTTTTCTTTTTCATCAACCAGTTTAGCAAAACAGATGAGAACACAGGCTTTGAGATCAGGCAGACTTGGACTTGTGTTTCAGCTCCTCCTTGATAACTATGGGCCACAGTTACCTAACCCCTCCAAATCTCAGTTTCCTTGTTTTTAAAATAGGAGTAATAATTGTATACACCTCGTTGGTTTGTGTGAAACTTAAATAGACCATACATACAGAGTCTGGGCATAGTGCCTGGAAAAGAGTAAATGTTTCATATATGCTCTTTTTATCTTATAAAAATAAACATCGTGAAATAGTAAATCTTTGAGACCCACAAATGTAAGAAATTCATATCACAGAGCTACAGCTTTTGTATCACATGTCATAAAGTAATATCTCTAGCCTGGAATTCTGTAAGAAAGTAAGTATCAAACATCACACTAGGCCAAAAGATAAAATCTTACCCTATAGCAAGTGGTAAAAATTATCACTAGGGACTAAATGAGAAGAAAAGAAAGTTAATCAACTAAAGTCATTTGAACTTACTAATCTGCTTTCATGATAATAAGAATCTGTACTTTTGCTTAAGAATAAGGGCTGGGAGTTCCTGTCGTGGCTCAGTGGAAATGAATCCGACTAGGAACCATGAAGTTGTGGGTTCCATCCCTGACCTCGCTCAATGGGTTAACGATCTGGCGCTGCCATGAGCTGTGGTAGGTTGCAGACACAGCTCAGATCTGGCATTGCTGTGGCCATGGCATAGGCCGGCGGCTATAGCTCTGATTCGACCCCATAGCCTGGGAAACCCCGTATGCCGCAGGTGTGACCCTAAAAAGCAAAAAAGAAAAGAAAAGAATAAGGGGTGAATTCCCAATCTAAACTCTACCATATTACTATTCAGACAGATGCCTTTACTTTTCAGTTATGAATTAATTGATTATCAAGTTTTTTTTAGATCTCAACATTCTTATTCAGTATAGAAAAAGCAAAGATAGTAGGCACACTTAATAATCTCATTCTGTTAGCAAATGAAAAGTGTTCTTAGAAGTATATTTTAGTACTATAGCCAATTTAGAAATGATTGGTTTATAGTATTTAGTATTTATTTTTTCAAAATAAAACTATCAAATAATAGCCTATCAAGCTCCTAATTGGAGATTTTTTTATTTGCAAAAGTGACTAATGTGACACTGATAGTAGTTGGTCCTTCATTTTCTTGTCATATCAGTCACCACATTATTGACAGTATATTGCCTTAAAAAGAGGCGAGACTTCTAAAAGCAACAAAAACCTGAAGGTGAGTTCCCCCTAACTCTACTCACACTCCAGCCCAGTCACTGCTACCTCCAGGATAGAGACACCCATGAAATTTAAAGTTAGCAGGTTGAAAATACAGAGACAAGTTGTACAAGCAAAATTAAGGAAGTTTACAGATAAAAACTTATTATCTTCACGTAGAAGGATCTTGTGGATATCACAAACACTACTTTTAAAATCAGACCAAAAAAGAGGTGACAGGAAATCCATTCCAGATGGGCTTTTGATCTGTGTAGCTTCAATCAAACCATTTCTTTCGGTACATCTTTTTCTCTATTTCTGAAGCAATAATTCCCATCTCACTATCTTGAAAATGTGATTTAAGACCTAAATTCTATTACAAGGAGATCCTGCTGAGTAGCATTGGGAACTATGTCTAGATACTCATGTTGCAACAGAACAAAGGGTGGGGGAAAAAATGTATACATGTAAGGATAACTTGATCCCCTTGCTGTACAGTGGGAAAATAAAATTAAAAAAAAAAAAAGAACTAAATTCTAGGTATTTCTCTGGGCCTCATTTTGCCATTTGAAAAATAATGAGGGAGTATCTGTTGTGGCTCGGTGAGTTACGAACCTGACTAGTATCCATGAGGATGTGGGTTCGATCCCTGACCTTGCTCAGTGGGTTAAGGATCTGGCCTTGCAGTGAGTTGTGGTGTAGATAGCGCTCGGATCATGTGTTGCTGTGGCTGTGGTGTACGCTGGGAGCTGCAGTTCTGATTCAACCCCAAGCCTGGGAACTTCCATAGGCCCCATGTGTAGCCCTAAAAAGCAAAAAATTAATTAAGAAAAGAAAAATAACGGAATTTTATCAGATACTTTAGTAACTTTTCTTTTAGCTTTAAAAATGTTATAACTCCAATATGTCATAGGTTATTTCCACTGAACTTAAGAACATTTTATCCAGAAGGCCCCCGGCCAAGTACAGCTATGTTATTTACACAGAATAAACACTGGACTATTAACAAAACAGTATTAGTAAGGATTTCTTTAGGTGGCTAAGGAAATAGAACATCTGACTGGCAAATTTTGATGGAAAGTTGGGAAAGAGGAAGGCCAAGACCACAGAGACTTATCCAAATGGAGGCGAGTCAGGTAGTGGGCAAGCCAAGGGGTCAAGGTTGATAGTACTTTCTTCATGTAGATGCTCTACAGTGATGGTAAACTTCCTTGGAAAGCAGGACTGGGCATCACCAGTGAAAGGAAAGGGGAGAGTCAAGAAGGAAATTTTGTGGAATATTTAAAACTGTTTACCATGTTGAGTTATTTTGTCTCAAGATATCTTTTTAATGATGATAAGTGTTCTATAAGAATATCTCCTCAGGAGTTCCCATCGTGGCTCAGTGGTTAACAAATCCGACTAGGAACCATGAGGTTGAGGGTTTGATCCCTGGCCTTGCTCAGTAGGTTAAAGATCTGGCGTTGCCATGAGCTGTGGTGTAGGTTGCAGACGCAGCTCGGATCCCGCATGGCTGTGGCTCTGGCGTAGGCTGGTGGCTACAGCTCCGATTCAACCCCTAGCCTGGGAACCTCCACATGCCACGGAAGCAGCCAAGAGATGGCAAAAAGACAAAAAAAAAAAAAAAAAAAAAAAAAAGAGAGAGAGAGAGAGAGAAACTTGTAATCATATGTAAGAACCCTCATCAAATGTACATATTATAAAAGTTAAAGTTGCCATTGACGTTCCCGTCGTGGCTCAGTGGTTAACGAATCCAACTAGGAACCATGAGGTTGCGGGTTCGATCCCTGGCCTTGCTCAGTGGGTTAAGGATCTGGCATTGCCATGAGCTGTGGTGTAGGTCGCAGACATAGCTCGGATCTGGCATTGCTAGTGACTCTAGTGTAGGCCAGCAGTGACAGCTCCAATTCAATCCCTAGCCTGGGAACCTCCATATGCCTCAGCAATGGCCCTAGAAAAGGCAAAACAAACAAAAGAAAAAAGTTAAAGTTGCTATTAAAAATATTCTTATACGCATCACTTGTCCTGGGCAAAGTTATGGTACAAGGGGAACAAAACCCTCTTGGCATTCTCATCTCCCCACTGCAGTCCATTTCTCATCCTTCTCTTGGTTCTCCTTCTCCACTCTCCACTTCTCAGCCCTCACATCCTCAGGCAGCTCATCATTCATACCTTCTCAGCCATGGACTCAACCTGGTAATACTGAACCTCTTAGAAGCACAGTAGAATAAGCATGGGCTTCGAAGTCAGGTATGAATCCTGGCACCCTGTGTACATGCGGAAATTTCATACTTGCCAAGTCTTGACATTTAAAACTGCTGTAAAATTTAGAGATGATAAAATATTTAAAACACTGACCACAGTTCTTGCAAGATAATAGACCGCTCCTCTCCTTGTTTCCAGAATGGGAATTCCTTTAGCATAGTACCAGCATGATTGAAATTCACCTAACTTAATTTCCAATGGATGTTAATAACTAGGGAGAGTTTAATGAGCTACCATTTCTTTAATCACATAATGAAAGAAATGCTTAGAGATACCATACTTTAACCACACAATAAAGAAAACAGAATTTCTAGTGGGGTGACAGGTAAACAAAATAGTTGAATCTTTAGGTGTCCTGTTGCACAGGTATATATTCTCTAGAAAACTTTGCGTGGTAACTCTTTTGCTAGTGCTTAAGAAACCAAGTTTGCCCTGTCCATGAAAACCTTAAAAAGTTTTTGGCTAAGAAATAAAAGATTCTAATCTGACAGAGCAAAAATAGAAGTCAAAGAAACTTATTTTAAAGACAATTCTACAGCACCAAGATTTTCTTGTTAAAGAGTCTTTCTATTCTTATGCAGAAGAGAGAGATTATATGACAAAATCTGCTACTTGTCTTTGTGGGAAATGATAAATGAAACTGAGGCCCACAAAATAGCCTGATTGTAGGGTCTCAAGAATAAGATTTGATGGCACTGGTGATTTTGTTAATACCTTCCTTGCTGTGAGACTATGACAATTCATTTTTAAAAGGGAAAACAAAAAGGTGAAGCATGACCCAAAGGAAATTTCATCTTTACTATATAGTACTCATTTATATGGATGGAATCATTCTCCTAAAAGTTTAAGTTCTAATTTATCTATGACTATAGCGTAATTCTGTAAGTCTCTGGTGAAATGGGGGTTGGTGTAATTATCCATGAAATTCAGGGATATTCTTAAAAACCACGATTTTGGCCTAAATTACTCAGATAAGAAAGACATTGACTGCTCAGCTTGCTCTGCGGGGGAAGTGCATTAAGTACCACTATATAGAAGCTGGCATTATCCCTGGAGCTTCTTTAAGTGTTTCTGAACATCTGATTACTCACAGTCTATGACTCACAAATTACATAAATCTTTTGAGAATTGAGAGTCAGTGCTTTCTTTTCATTCCCATTATATTAGAAAGTAATAGCGCTATCTCTGAAAGAAATTAGAGGCCCCTGGCTAATATTTACTGTGGACAAGCTTACTCAGAGTAATCCTCAGTAAATGTCAATTGTATGCACAGTCTACTAATCAGAGACAACAGCAGCCCTGAAAGGGAATTATGACCCAACAGACACTTCAGTCGATATGTCTGCCCTAGAATGCAACACTCAGTGATTTTCCTATGCTTAGAACCTGGGTTTTCTGACTTTCCGCAGTGCTCTTGCCCTGTTCCATATTTCTACCCTGGGAAGCAGGGTGCAGCATAAATACTTTGACTTTGGGGATAAATCTGCTACTTCCTAGCAATATGACCATGAAAAAAAACACTGAACCCCTTTGAAACTGTAATTTCCTCATCTGTGAGATGAAGACATATCTAGCTCCTGTGATGGCTATGAAACTTAAGTGTATAGAAATAAAACTTTCCTAAAGTGATCATTTCATATCACACAACCTCAACATCTCAATGGCTTCCAAGAAAAAATATTTATTTCTCCCTTTCCTTACTCAGCTGGGGCTCTATGTGTGGTACTATCCTGGAACCCAGGATTCAGCAATAATATTTCAGGGATAGAAGTAAGTATCAACCTACCTTCATGGATAATACATACTGAAATAACTTTAGATGTGGTTTTGCAGTGGTCACAGTTACAAAAACCTCAAAAAATAACTGAAAAGGGAAAGGATGCCTCACAAGAATATGTTTAGCATCACATAATATTAATTTTTACCACCAACATCCTGTATCAGAACTCATTGGACTACCAAGAAAAATGAAGATACTATAATTAAGAAATAGGTGTTCGCACTTTCATCCAAAATTGCCATTTGCATGAAGGTGACTTTGTATAAATTATGTTCATTTTTGTTCTGAATCCTTGACTGTATATCACAATGAAATATTAAGTTGTGTACTCAAAGAATGCCTAGTTAAGAAGGATATTCTCTTGGATTGATTTCAGTGATGAATCTGGAGTTAACTGTCTCTCTCTGTGGGAATCTATATTGTATAGGACAGCTTCATTTATAAAATGCCTCATTATTCAAGTGACCCTGAAACAATAAAAGATGAACATGTAGTACATGAAAAGGTCTGCTTGGACTGCATGTATTTATGTGCCATTCATCAAAAGAGATTAGCTATTCTCCAGATTGCCATCATTACCACCCTGTATGGATAAGACTTTGACAGTGATTTTCCACTTTCATTGATCTTTTGAATTAAATTGATTTTTTAGTCTACAAGAGGAGAAAACAATTTCCTAAGGGAATCAGTTTCCTTCTGAGCATTGTTCTTCAGCCACACTCTCACATCCCAGAGCCAGAGCTTCATGCATTCACTCTCCTTTGATTATCAGGAGTACATTGATTTAAAGTTTGAGAAATATTGCATGGGAGATCCTCAGGGAACATGCATTACAGAATTTATTTAAGGGAACAGAATGTTTAAGCGAATTTGCAAGTATAGGCTTAAATGCAAGAAAACGGGCAGCAAAAATATTTGTATGATTTTAGAGAAACCAATACTGAGTCTCTTGCCCAGCCCTCCAAAATCTCCCCTACCTAGTCACTGAAGCTTAAAATGCCTTTTGCACAGAGCTTTCCGCCCATATTAAGCAATAAGGCTTAAAGTGTAAATAAATTTGAGAATGATAGCACAATATATTCCCAACAAATAGACAAAAAATTGAAAATAAATCTTTTCCTTTAAGCAGGTTTTTTTGGGTTTTGGGGGTGTTTTTGTTTGTTTGGGGTTTTTTTTTTTTTACTTTCTAGGGCTGTACCCACAGCATATGAAAGTGCCCAGGCTAGGGGTCGAATCAGAACTGCAGCTGCAGGGGGTATAGCTCAGTGGTGGAGCATTTGACTGCAGAACTGTAGCTGCCATCCTACACCACAGCCACAGCAATGCAGGATCCGAGCCGCGTCAATGGCCTACACCACAGCTCATGGCAATGCCAGATCCTTAACCCACTGAACAAGGCCAAGGATGAAACCTGCCACCTCATGGTTACTAGTTGGATTCATTTCCACTGCCCCACAATGGGAATGCCCCTGAAAGCAGGTTTTAATTGAGGGAAAGAGCAAGTAAGTTTGGGATACCTGAAGTGGATAAGAACAAGAAGGGAATCCATGCAGTAGAAAAAGGAATCAGAAAAAGCAAGCCAAGAGTACCAAAGTAAGCTTCACCTACTTCAAAATTTTCCCTAGAATTGCAATGCATGATTAACTTACATTTCCTCATCCAGCCTCTGAATTGTTCCCTCCTATACCTTCAATTTGCTGTCCTGCAAGAAGACTAAGCTATTCCAGCTGGCCAAATACATAATGATATCACCAGGTGCAATCCAAACCAAACTTAATACTATTTTGGTGGAAAGAGGATTTAAAGTGGTGAGTATGAGATTTACTGGAGTCCATCACCAAAAAGAGAGCCTCCTTGGAGTTCCCTGGTGGCACAGCAGGTTAAGGATCCAGCAGTTGTCATTGCTGTTGCTTGAGTTGCTGCCATGGCTCAGGTTTGATCCCTGGCCTAGGAAATTCTGTATGCCATGGGTGTGGCCAAAAAAAAAAAGAAAAAAGCCTCTTCATTGTATTACATTGGATAAAAATGAGTAAGGAGAATAGTGAAGTGTCATGAAATATCATATGCAGAGCTGTCCTGAAAAAGAGACAGTGCAGGAAAAACATGACACAACAACACAAAAGGACTATACTAAGGCCATTAATGATAGTGAAGCTCACTTGGTTTCAGTATATGGAAGAATTTCCTAAAAACTGGAGTTGTCCCAATGAAGAAGGCTGACCTCCAAAAACAAACTCTTTGGTACTCAGATGCTCAGTTAGGGGTAATAAAGAAAGGATACCTGGAGCTCCCATCGTGGTGCAGTGGTTAATGAATCTGACTAGGAACCATGAGGTTGCGGGTTCGGTCCCTGCCCTTGCTCAGTGGGTTAACGATCCAGCGTTGCCGTGAGCTGCGGTGTAGGTTGCAGACGCAGCTCGGATCCCGCGTTGCTGTGGCTCTGGCATAGGCCGGTGGCTACAGCTCCGATTAGACCCCTAGCCTGGGAACCTCCATATGCCGTGGGAGGGGCCCAAGAAATACAAAAAGACAAAAAAAAAAAAAAAAAAAAAAAAAAAGATGCCTGATTAAGAGATATGGAAGGTCTTTCTTCCAACAACTAAATTTAATGCTAAACACCTCTAATTTTCTATAGATAACATATCTTTTGAGGCCATAAAAGAAAGAGATTTTTGGGAGACACTAATATTACAACCCAAATTACAAAAGTCAAGACATGAAAGCAACCTAAGTGTCCACCAATGGATGAATGGGTAAAGAAAATGTGGTGTATACATATACTATAAAATGTTTTCTAGCCATAAAAAAGGAGGAAATGTTGCCGTTTGTGACAACACGGATGGAACTCGAGGCCATTTATGTAAGTTAAATAAGTCAGACAGAGAAAGGCAAATAGCATATGATCTCACTTATATGTAGAATGGAAAGGAAGGAAGGGAGTGTGGGAGGGAGGGAGGGAGGAAGGAAGGAAGGAAAGAAGGATAGATACCAAAAACAGACTGATGGTCCCAGAGACAGGAGGTAGGGAGTAGATGAAATGAGTAAAGGGAGTCAAAAGGTACAGACTTCCAGCTACAGAATAAGTACATCAAGGGATGTAATGTATAGCATGGTGATTATAGTTAATACTGCATTATATATGTAAATGTTTCGAAGATGGTAAATCTTAAGTTCTCATCACGAGAAAAATAACTGAAACCATGTATTAAAAGTTCTCACCATAAGAAAAAAATTATATGATATTGACAGATATCAACTAGACTTATTATGGCGATCATTTCACAATATATACAAACAGCAAATCATTATGTTGTACACCAGAAACTAATACCAAAAAAAAAAAAAAAAAACCTACATCTCAATTTAAAAAGACGTCTGGGAGTTCCTGTCGTGGCTCAGTGGTTAATGAATCCGACTAGGAAGCATGAGGTTGCAGGTTCAATCCCTGGCCTTGCTCAGTGGGTTAAGGATCTGGGCTTGCCATGAGCTGTGATGTAGGTCGCAGACGTGGCTCAGATCCGACATTGCTGTGGCTGTGGCGTAGGCCAGCGGCTACAGCTCCGATTAGACCCCTAGCCTGGTAACCTCCATATGCCATGAGTGCGGCCCTAGAAAAGACTAAATAAATAAATAAACAAACAAACAAACAAAAAGAAGTCTGACCAAAAAATGGTTATTTAAAGAATGACTATAAAAATGAAAAAAAAAAAAAAATAACTGTTACTAATAAACCTGGAGGCCAGAAAGGACATGAACAAAGGTAAGACATGACTGGCAGTGACAAGAAAGGGCAAGTAAAGGGAACATGTGGGAATAAGATAATCAGGTGGAATTAAAAAAAAAAAAAAAAAAACAAAAAAAAAACAAAAAAAAAACTAGGATGGAGAAATTGATTCTACTTCATCAGAGCTGAGGATACTTGGAAAAAAGACCAGGGATATGTAAATGAGGAAAATGAAAAAATTAGCTTGAAATGCAGTTTCCAGAAATGAAGGGAAGGTTTAATATTTGTGTCGGAGTGCAAGGAATTTTTATGGTCAAATATGTTTGGAAATGCTGAGTTAAACACCATTAAACAGATTCTCATAGAGCCTTAGCTATCTGTCACAATTCTAAGTCTCAAAGAGAGGATAACATGCAGTGTCCCCATTAAATCATATTTTTTACAGAAATTTTTGGGAACTATCAGCCTAAAGAATACACAGTAGAAAAGAAATATCAGACTTAGGCGTTTGGATTTAGTATCCGGCAGTTAGGGGACGTTTAGGCTTCCAACAAGGGTTTATACTCTAAGTCTACTCATAATGAACCGAGCTAACTCAAAGACTAGAAACAATAGGTCTTTAGCCAATTTGGAGAAAATGGAGAGTAGGGCTAATCTTGCAAACTTTCCTCATGTTTTAAAGCCTCTTTCAGTGTGTGACTCAACCTGTAAATTAATTTGCCCTGTAGGAGGAGCCCTACACTGCATAGGACTCTGTATTCTAAATTGCTGGCCATGGAAATAGGATTTGGATAGTTCATTTAGAAGTAAGATAAGGAATGTGAGTTGGGAATACCTCACCGGCCCAATTTCAATGTTTAAAGAAAAAGTCATCACAGCTCCCAGGTTTCTTTTTTTTTTTTTTTTTTTGTCTTTTTGCTATTTCTTTGGGCCGCTCCCGCGGCATATGGAGGTTCCCAGGCTAGGGATCCAATCGGAGCTGTAGCCACCGGCCTACGCCAGAGCCACAGCAACGTGGGATCCGAGCCACGTCTGCAACCTACACCACAGCTCACGGCAAGGGCAGGGACCGAACCCGCAACCTCATGGTTCCTAGTCGGATTTGTTAACCTCTGCGCCACGACGGGAACTCCCAGCTCCCAGGTTTCAAATACAACCAGGTGCCAGACAACTTAATCCTCACACTGTTCCCACTTTAAAGGTAAGGACACTGAAGATCAAAGTAAATAACACTTCCAAGATCTCCTTGCTTGGGAGCTGTAGAGTCAGGATTCAAATTGCCTAGCTGACTCCAAATTCTATACTCAACAACTGCTGCTATTCAGTGTTGCAGGAAACATTAGAGAACTAGCAGTGTGCAGTGAAAGATGAGAATTATGAGTTTACATATGGACTTGTTACATTATATATGCCATATGACTGGAAGCCATTCTCTCTCACTCAGAGTGCTTCAGCCACAATGATTCTGACATTTTCTAGATCATGTTATGCTTTTCCTTGCCTCGGGCCTTTGCACTTGCTGTGCTCAGTAACTGAAACAGTTTCTTTTCCCATCCTCACATCTCATCTCTCCAGTCTCAGTTTAAATATCACTTCTACAAAGAGTTCTTGTTTTCCACTGCACCTAAAGTAGCTAATCCTCTCCTCTCCTTTCTCAGCACACACCCCCATTATTATCACAGCAGTATATTTTTTATTATACTTACCAAAAGCTATATAAAGTTTATTTCTTCATTTATTTATTTTCCCCCTGCCTCACTAAACTTCAATTTCCATGTGGGAAAGAGGACTCTCTTATTTACCCAAACTAGTTTAAAGCCTGATTCTGGTGGCTACTCAGTGAATACCAGTAGGATAAAATGAATTTCAAATAGGTATGATGCACTAGGGTCTGAAGAACAGAAGAGAAATTGAGGCTTATTTCTATACTGAAAGTAAGGGCCTTAAAGGTGGTATGTGAAGCTATAGAAATGGATGGTTTTGTCCATGGAGAATATGCAGTGATAAAAGAGACTAAGCAAAAAATCTTGACATAGTTACCATCATCCAAGACGGTCCACAATGATTCTCATTTCCTAGTACCCTAGCATTTGGGTTTTTCCCTCACAAACTGAATAGGACTCACTTGTATGGTTAATAAGATAAGGCAGAATTGGCAGAGTTTGATTTACAAGACTAGGTCATAAAAGACACTGTGGCTTCCTCCTTGCTCTGTCTTGAAGAGAGTCAAATGTCATGTCATAATGACACTGAAGTAGCTGTACGAAGAGATCTGTATGGCATGGAACTAATGTCTTCTAATAATAGCCAGCACCAACTTGCCAGCACATGTGTAGACCAGTAGAAGCAAATCCCCCAGCTCCGGTCAAACTTTCAGACGACTGCAGCACTGGCTGACATCTTGTCTACAATCTCATGAGAGATTCAAGCAAAAAACATCCAACTGAGCTGCTCCTAAACCTGTGACTCACAAAAACTTGAGTGAGATAAATGTTGTTTTAAACACTATGTTTGGTGATAATTTGTTACACAGCAGTGGATAACTAATACACTCAAGGAACAATAATTTATTCTTAATTAAAATTTTCTCCAACAAAAAAGTACTAAAAATTCACTTTATAAATTTTAAAAAATGTCATGTCACAATTCATCTTTTAGACATTTTCTTAGACATTATCTAAGACATTTTCTTAGAATAAATTATTCATTGCATATATCCTGGCTTGCATTTTTATAGAGTGATTCCTTATTTAAACAAACCCCCAAAAAAAGGCAAATTTGCAAAATCAGAGAATAGTCAGCCAATATTGATCAAACATATATATATATGAAATATATATTTAATGTAGGGCATTTAAGACTTCAGAAACTACTATAGAAACAGGTAAGTATTTTATGAAACTCTATGATCAGAATTTTACATTTCAAGCAGTTAGTCTAAGTTGCTTCTCAATAAAAAAAGAATAAGAACAACTTTTGAGTGTCTGCTAAGTTCAGACCCTGAACTTTAGGCTTTACATATATTACCTCTTTTAACAACATTATGAGGTAAGTATTATTGGTCCCATTTTGATTTGCCCATCAGGGCTTTCTCATCTCAGTTTCTAGGTACTTTTTTGTTTATGGTTTTAGACTTAGGTTGGTGAATTGTCATCAACTGGAAAGCATCAGATAGCGACCAGGTGAGCTTTACTTTCAGTCCTTTTTAGGAATGAAATACTCTCCTCAAAGGGAAGAACATTTAAATAATGAAGGCAGGAGACCTTGTTGGGGGAAAAACATTGGGATTTTCAAATGTAGCAGCTAAAGTTTTAAAGTCACAGATAATATTATATTAGAGCAGGAAGAACCTGAGAGAACATTTATCCAAGCCTTATTATTTTACAGATGAGGAAATAGGATTCATTAACACAGAATAATCTATTAAGTATCCCCTAGGGAATTAGTAGCTCAAACAGAACAAAAAACAACAAAGTTGCCTCTATTACAGCTACAACTGTGCCTGGCATTTAGAAGCTGCCCAGTAAATTAGATTAGACTGTGATGCATCATCCTAGAACAAGTACAGTTCCGTCAATATTTAGTGAGAGCCGGGAGCCTCCCTTGTAAGCCTGGTGTGTTTACTTTCTTCCTTTTCAGCTAGTAGCATCAAGAGTTGAGATTTAAAATAGTAGCTAGCTTTTGCTACATAGTAGAGAAGGGAACTAGGAACATTTATTGCCTTTTCCCTACAGCATGTTCCAGTTATTTATTGTTGTATAAAAAGTCACTTCAAAATGTAGTAGTTTAAGAACAGAAATAATCATTTAGTTTGCTTACAAATCTACAATTTGGGCAGGGATCGACAGAGACAGCTAATCTATGTTCCACACCGCATCATCAAGGACAGCTCAGCTGAGGGCTGGAGGACCCACTTTCAGGATGGCTCACTCATGGCTGGCAAGTTGGAGCTGGTCATAATCTGGAAATTAAGCTAAAGGTGTGCACTGGATGCTCCTTGAAGGCTGCCAGACTGGTTGCCTAGGCTTCCTCATGGCATGGTGCCTGGGTTCCAAGAAGAGGCATCCCAAGAGACAGGAAGTAGAAGTGGTTACCTTCTCAAAGCCTAGGCCACAGATTAGCATGGTGTAACTTTCACTTCATTTTATTAGTCAAGCAGTCACAGAGCCCTGATTCAAGGAAAGAGGACAAAGATCCCACCTCTTAATGAAGAAGTATCAGAAATTGGTTGACCTCACCAAAGAGCATATCTTTTTACTGCCAAGAAGATTCTATTACGTTGATTATAAGCATTACTGGAGATAAGTCATAGATATAAAAATTATAATCTATTCAGAGTTATTTATCTTTTCATAATATACTAATCAGCTCAGGCAGACAACAGACCTACTAGTAATGCTTGGTCTTTGCTTCCATTTACTCTTCCACATAAGGGGATGATAACATGCTCTCATAGGAAATGAGGTTTATTCACAGCTATGAAAGCAAAGTGTACTCTTAGCTGTCTTAACAAATACCTATTAATGGTGAGTTATATATAAAATATCCTTAAAGTGAAAGGTAAAATCATTATGTGCTTAAATAATTGTACAACATGAAGCCTTTACAGGTTCCATGGACAAATGTCCACACCTGAATTGCAGAAGCCTCCAACTTATCAATTTTGCTGAACACATAGTTAAATATCAAATCCTATTTTTAAAAAGGAAAGTCATTGTATAACCCTCTTAAGCATTTGATTAGATAAGAAAAAAAGATTTATGGGTTTTTAATTTTTACAAAAGTAATACTGATGGATACTACAGAATATCAGAACTTCTTCATGAATAAATTATATTTTCACAATATCTACTCAAGTCAACAGACAACATATTAAGTCAGATCTCCCAGCAACAGCCCTATTCAAGAAGTGAATTATATCCCATAGCAGACTCTTTCTAGTAATATTTTAAAACAGCATATTTGAATTGCCTTCCTAGCTACACCAAACAGGAAATTTTCAAGTTTAACTAAGGTAGTGTGAATGAAGATCTTAAAACTACTTCTGCTTGTAAGGAAGAGCCAGTCAGCTCCTTATTTAGTCCATAGGCACAGTGACCAATTGGGATTTTCCCACAGGAGTCCTAGGATTTAGGTAAAATGACTTTCTATTAGGCAATTGAGACCACAAAAAGCAGTAACTTCCCCAACTCAACCACTTATAGAAAGATTGTTTAAATAAGATGAGATTTGTCCTAGCTAAAAATGGGGCCTGCAGCTGGGAGGTTGGTTTCCTGGGGACCAGAGAAGAGAGAGCTCTATTACACAGTCAAGCGTTTTTAGTGCCAGAAAACAGTGAGTATAAAACAGAAGTCATACCCAACCGGCCGGTGGGCCTTATGAGTGTATGTGAATTTTATGCTCACGCAGAGATTTAAAAGGCAATGTTAGTGTCAACATGATCCACTTCATTTATTTACATTTATTACACATACCTAAAGGATTTTAAGTTTCTGGTCTATAGAATTACCTGGATTAACGTAAACTTATTTTCAAGAACTTCTCAGAGTACATTTGGTGTAAACCTTCTTTAAGCCCGCTGAAAGATGACACCATGTGTCCTAAATCACAATCCCTGTGAGAAAGAATCCAAGGGGGGTGATGAATACAGATCCCAGATGCTTGGCTCCTACCATAATATAAAACAATAATCTCTACACTGGACCTGTCCCACTACTCCTTCTCTGGTTTGTTTCTTGTTATCATTTACTCATTATTATTTAGAACGTGTTGGTGAAATGCCAAGATTGGCCCTTAAAAACAGAAAACAAGATGTTGGCGAAATGCCAAGATTGGCCCTTTAAAATGGAAAAATGACAATAGACTCTAAATTATAGATATGCAAGGAAATTTATGTAACTTTGGGCAAGTGAAAAAAAAAAAAAGCAGGGGAGTGCATTCTTCACACAGAAAGCAGATAACCACTTTAATATAAATATGAGCCTGAGCCCAAATGATCTGTTACCCAGAAAGTTTCAATAAAATTGGTCTGGGCATCAAACAGCCCTACCTACTCTTTGATTGTGATTATCTGCTCCGTACAAGACATATTCATGGTTTGAGTCACTCACTGATGGTATATAAAACATTTCCCTTCATCTGCTAATGTTGAAGTATTGTGTTAGTTGTTAAATTATAAATTAGGAACCAATTTTTTGGCATGCCCTCACCAAAATTTAGAGAATTAGACCAGTTGTGAAGGAATTGAGAAACATGCATTGACTATAGATTTCTCCGAAATTCACCATAAAAGTGAAAGGTTTTCTTTTTAATAAATTCCCCAGAAAACCACATATTGTGCTCACTGAAGCAAGAAGTAAAGAGAAATGATTGAGCAATATTAAAAGGTGGAAAGTCAGACCCTTTTCTCTATAGTGTTTTAATGTTGAAATAAAAGGCACTGAGTATCCCGTGGCTTGCCCAGCTGGGACATCAGCATCCTGCACTTCTTCATGCGGCCAGGGCAAAGAGTCACTGGAGAGCCCATTTCCGCTCCATATTAAGAAAAATTTTAAAGGCAAAACTTCCAACTAGACTTTCCGATCTCACATTTTCCAATAATGTGGTCTGCTCGTCCACTAAAAGGGTTAGAGAAGCAGATATTGGTTCAGAATTGGACTAAAGTTCCTACTGCCTCAATCTGTTTCAGGTTGGATAGGAGAATGTTATTTTCTTCAAAATACTATTTTGCTACAATCCAATGTTACTCAAATATTTTAAAAATCTAGGCTGGACTTTGAAATAAAGAATGGTGTTTGCAAAATATCCTGGATTCTCTGTAATTGTGTCTTACTAACACCCAGTACGATTTCTACGTATCCCCCCTTCCTGGGTATTTGTACACTCCCACCTTCTCAGTGTAAAGACTACATAAAGGGCTTATAAACAAGACAATCACCCATTGCCCGTATTAAACTTCATTAGTATTAACAGGAAGGAGGATATTTTCTTGCCATTTATGTTCAAAATTCTACTAATGAAAATACTATTTCCCTGACTCCTGCATGCCTCCCTCCCCTCCACCACCACCACTAACAGGTCAATAAAGAGGACCTATAGCCAAGTGCATTTCTGAAATTTTATGTATTTTATATTTAGGGGATTTATGCAGCTTGTTATTAACATATATTTAAATATAGGCCATGCATCTAGCATTAACATATTGTGCTTTTTTTCTTGTCTATGCTTTGTCTCTGTACTAAACAAACTGTTCCCCCCCCCGCCCACAAGCTTTGTTGAAAGCTGTCATCCTTCATGTGTTATTCAGGTACCTGTGTACGCTCTCTCAGGTATCTTTACACAAAGAATTTTCTAATCACAACACACACTATTTTTAAACTGTCTTGTTTCTCAGGCAAAGAGAATGATTCTTTAGCAATGTAATCCACATAATATCTACAAACAGTGGGAAGATATAATTTAAAATAAGAAGGATCTTTTTTCAATACTTTCAGTGGAATTTTCAGAGATCAAATGCTGGAGTTGCCAATGAATAACAGAGATGAGTTTGAGGGTATACACAAGAAAAAGTATGATAAAATGGATGGGTTTATTTCTGTCAACCTTAAATACAGTTCCATGCAGCCCTTAGAAAAGTCTGCCTGGGTCAGACATG
The DNA here is from genome assembly GCF_054392235.1 of Sus scrofa. Classification (NCBI taxonomy): domain Eukaryota; kingdom Metazoa; phylum Chordata; class Mammalia; order Artiodactyla; family Suidae; genus Sus; species Sus scrofa. Next base: position 180,884,792 of record NC_139383.1, on the reverse strand, counting down.
CTGCCATGGTCAGAATGCTCTAAAATCCTCACAAGCTTTCCTTTTCTTTTCTTCCTTTCATCAATCTGAGAATATTTCTCCTTTCATATCTATTATAGTATCTTCCGCTCTTGAACTATTTCTTACAGCATGTTCTTTCTTTGTTCAATTGGGCTCCTTTTAATACCTCAAAAAGTGATAGCCTCGTTTTAGTTATATTATGAAGACAAATTCTGGACTCAGACCTCCTGAATTAGAGTCTCAGTTCCCACGTTTATTAGTTGTATGACCTTGGGCAAGTCATTCAAACTTTTTGTGCCTCAATTTCCTCATAATAGAAATAAGAAGAGAACCTAATTCAGAGGTTGCTGAAAAGATTCAATTTTAAAAGGTAAGCAAAGCATTTAAGAAGATACACTATACTTAATAAATGATCAATAAGTATTTACAAGTAAGCAGAAATCATTTTTGAAAAACTGGTGGGATTATTTTTGGCTGATGCTATTTTCTTAGCATCATTGCTCACACATCCTTTCTAAATTTGTACTTTTTAGATTTATGCCATGTTTTCTTTAATTTTTATCTTCATTCAGTTTACCTGCATTGCCTCAGTAATTTAATTGTTTAAAATTGTATCACTTACTTGTGATCTCAGCTCACAGCTGCAGCTTTCATATTTTCAAAAGGAGGAAAGTTGGACAGACAGGAAATTAATGACTTTTTGTGCATCCACCAGAGAACTAAAGACACAGGACAGCCATCATGAAATCTGGAGAGATGTGGGATGCCCATGTAAAAAAAAAAAGAGGGGTATTCTGGGCATGGGGAAGAATGCCCAGTTCTTCTGCTGAACTACTTTTGTAGCAGTGAGTGATTCAAAAACAGTCTTGGTCCTTTTCCCTTTTGAATGCACAGTCTTATCTTCTCTTTTCCATGGGACTGGAAGAAAAATGGAAAGGAGAGAATCATTAAGGAGATGTTCATTGAGAGGCAGCAGAACCACTGATAGAAAGGTTTGCCCCTTTCCAACCAGACCTAATAAACAAACTCAGGTATTGTTCATCTAGAGTTGGGAAGTTATTTTGTGACAAAACAGCAAACAGAAGAACCAAAGGCAAATATGCAAAGATAATCAAACAACCTATACCCACTCCTGCTTTATCCTGCCCCCTGGGCTTCCAGAGCCCTCATGTGACACTGCAATGATCCAAACCACTAACTCATCCACATCTGCTTTCTCAAAATTTACCTCTCCATGCTTCAACCCACTGCTGTAACTACCAAAACATCCCTTCCCTGGTGGCTTCTTATCTCAATGAGGGGAATATTATTACCTATTTTTAAGTGTATTCTTAGATATAAATTCCTGATAAAATAAGGGTTCCCCGCTTAGGAGAACATCTCGTTCTCAGTGACCACACCATGAAAGTAGCATTCTTCTCCTACTCCACCAAGCCTGTGCTCACAGGTAAGCAGAACACTACTATTCTGGACCACCATGTTTCTATTTAACTTTTTTATTTTAAAAGCGGGGGAGAAAGTAAAAATTACCCAAAACCCCATGTTTTTATGACTATTTGAGAAATAAAAGCATCCCACCCTCCTAATCCAATTTCTAGAATTAACTACTATTAGTACTTTGGAGTGTAGCCTTCCCAGATTTTCTTACATACATATAGATATATCTGTATCTATATATCTACATCTAGGTAAATACAGAAGTAGAAGTATCTGGATCTTTATAATAACATATTTATACTTTATAACAATGTATTTATTTACTCATATTTTTTCATATTGGTCTGAAACTTTTCTCTTAATATATCATGTATATATTATCCTGTTCACATTTATAAATCTGCTTTTAAACAAGCACTTACAATTGCTTCCAGGACATAGTAAGCACTCAATAAATCTTTGTTATATCACTATTTCCTCACTCTTAATATATAGCCATACTATTCCATTTTATGGATATATTTTCCCCTTATTGTGAGATATTTAAATTGCTTCTAATTTTTTGCTTTTACAAATAGCACTGCAATGAGCATCTCTGTCTTTTCTAAGAGATTGATTCCAATAACTGGGGTGGCTGAGTTAAAATATATAAACATTTGAAAATTTTAAGATACCTGCCACAGAGGGTTGTATTGCCCTACCCCACAAAGGATTGTACCATTCTACATGTCACCAACAGTGTAGGAATACCAATTTCCCCCACTCTGTCAGTACTGAGATTTTATATCTTTTCATATGCTCATTGCCTAGGGGTATAGAAGGCAGGTGTGAACTGCTTGTTCATATCCTTAGCCCATTTTTCTGACTATATTACTTCTGCATAATAATTACATAAATACTTTGTCTATTTTTATTTGTTGCAAATATTTTTCCAAAAATGTCATTTGGTTTGGATATTTTTGTTAGTTTTTATCACAATTTTATATATATACATAATCAAATGTATTTTTTTCACTGTAAATTCTTATTGACCTGCTTTGCTTAGAAAGGGCAGAATATGTTCAAGTTGCCCTGCTCAGCAACATCAGAGTCATCTATACTAAGAGAAGCTGGGTTTTCACAGAAAAATCAGCATGTATTTGAGATCATAAATAGGAAGCTTTACTAAAATAAGTAGTTAGCAGTTATCTACTAATAAACCAATAACCCATGTACTTCTATAGCAACCAAATAAAAATAAATCCATGACCACCATAGTCACTAATAACATATATTTAATATGCAGGTGAAATAAAGAGCTGGAAGGAATTGAGGTATCATTGTACAGATAAGAAAACTGAGAACAGAAAAGTTTAGTTCTATCTATGGTCACAGTGCACCATATATGGAACGACAATAAGATCAAATCTACAGGAACTAGATGATATAGTCCACCAAGAAGATAAGCTTCAAAATATAAAATAAAAACTAGAACTGTTTATGATGGGTCATGAGATCCAAACTGAATATGGCAAAAAGATACTTTCAGGAGTTCCCATCGTGGCTCAGTGGTTAACAAACCGGACTAGTATCCATGAGTACGCAAGTTCAATCCCTGGCCTTGCTCAGTGGGTTAAGGAGCCAGTGTTGCCATGAGGTATAGTTAGGTCACAGACACAGCTCGGATGCAGTGTTGCTGTGGCTGTGGCATAGGCTGGCAGCCTCAGCTCCAATTCAGCCCCTAGCCTGGGAATCTCCATATGCTGGGGTGCAGCCCTAAAAAGACAAGAAAAAAAAAAAAGATACATTCGAAGTTAATATTTCAGCAAAATTGAAGCACATGATAAGGGTAGCAGAAAAACATGAAACTAAAAAGACAAAATCATAAATGAAACAATAAACCATGTACCAATATAGGAGTTTTTGATAGTCACTAGCACTATCCAGAAACACGTCTGGCTTTTTTTTCTTTTTGACATATGGTGGGATGTAATTTCTTCACCTCAGTGACATCAAATCGGGCCATAGGCCTTGCTCTGAAAAATGAGCAGAAGTGATATCTATACAGTAGACTTACCGGCCACTATGGATAGGATCATCATGCTCTCCTTTCCCCTCTGCCATGGTAACAGATAATACTCCAAATAGTGGCTACTCCTTTAATCTGGATTCAGGAGCAAAGATGACACAGAGCAGAGCCTCCAGCAGAACCACAGTGAACAAGTATCATAAGCAAGAAATAAACTTTTGTGGTTCTAAGACATTGATATTTGAGGATTGTTTGTTACTGCAGCAAAAATACAAAGAGATTTATTTATAAATATTTATTGAGCACACTCTTTATGCCAGGCACTATCCTGAGTGGTATAGGACTATAATAATATTCAGGAATCAGTCCATCATCTTAGACATTTACAGTCTAGCAGGTGGGAAATAAAAGCAATAAAATGTACAATTGTAACACAGTATGATAAAGTGCTGTAATTGGGATAAGCACCAAAGCAAAGGAGCCTAAAGAATGGTATATGAGCATGCCCTTTAGAGTAGATTACTTCTAAGTTGAAAAGTAACAGTTATAGGGGGACTCTTTTCAAAGCTACTGGTACCATACCAAATTAAGCAAAATATGTAAAATGTAGTGCTGTTTTAGAAAGAGAATTTTATATATATATAAAATATAATGATGATAATGACAATAGGAAACCACATGTACTCTTCTGTTGGCCAAAATTTAAGAGACATTGCGAAGAATTGCCAATGTGTACTAGTTTACAAGGGATACCATAATAAAGCACACAGATGCAGAAGTTTAAACAAGGGAAATTTATTTCCTCACAGTTCTGGAGGCTTGAAGTCCAAGACCAAGGCATAAGCAGGGTTAGTTTCTTCTGAGGGCCTCCCTCCTTGGCTTGTAAATGGCCATCTTCTCCCTGTGTCTTTACAAAGAATCATTCTGCATGTGTCTGTGTCCTCATTGTCTCTTCTTATAAGAGACCATCATTTTGGACCACCCTAATGACCTCATGTAACCTTAATTATCCCTTAAGGACCTTATCTTCAAATATAGTTACATTCTGTGGTACTAAAGGTTATGACTTCAATATATGAATTTGGGGAAGGGAAACAATTTAGCCTATAACACTAAGGTTGGTGTCTTAGTTCTGGCTGCAATAATAAGATACCATAGTGTGGGCGGCTTAAACAGCACATGTTTGTTTCTCACAGTTCTGGAGGCTGAAAATCTGAGATCAGGTTGCCAGCATGGTTGGGTTCTGGTGAGGGACAATTTCCTGGCTTATAGATGCCTGCCTTCTTGCTGTATCCTCACATAGTCAAGAGATTCTCTCTCCGGTGTCTTTTCTTTTAAGAGCACAAATCCCATTCATGAGGGCTCCATCCTTATGACCTAATTACCTCCCAAAGTCCCCATCTTCTAATACCATAACATTGGGAATTGGGACCATAGCATATGCATTGTGGGGAGACACAGACATTCAATCCACAGCAGTTGGTAACTAATTAAATGAAGGGTGCAAAGAAGGAAAGCAGCACATAATCACACCAAAGTGAAATTCGGAGACCCTGTAAAGATGGTGATCCTTATCTGTTAGTTAAGAAGAGGAACCCTATTTTCAAGCTACAAAAACCTCAATTGAGAAGAAGACATTTAAATGGAGATATCCTGAGGGCAAAGAGAGAGCATGCAAAGTCTAGGTTGAAAAAATTCTAAATATGGAGGTCATTTATTTTTAGAACTAATAAAAACAATAAAAGTTAATTAACATCCTAAGGGAAGGAAAACAGTATTAGACTCTTAGAAAATTGCCTATATATTTTCTTGAACTGCACACAAATAATCATAGCTGAAAAACCAAAATCAATTTATGATAAATAATTATCCTGGACACAAAAAGTTACAGGAGTAAGTGTGCAATAAAAAGAAATGAAATGGGCAATATTTAAAAACAAAGGGACAGTTTGAATCCACAGAGACAATTATTTTGTGATAAATACAAAGTCCAGAAATCAAATCTCACATGAAAATGATACCTAAAATGTGTTTATGCTCAAAATAAACTCAACAAAGAAAGAATATTTTCCTGAATGTAAGAATTCTATCCACATTTTAGAAGCAATATAACAAGTAGAAATCCATAAAGTGTTGGTGAATAATAACTTTGAAGAAAAAGCATTAGATGGTTTGACTCACTTATTAATAAAGCCTTTCAAGTGCTACAAATAGCCATTATTTATTATCTGTTTTCCTGTATTTCCCTGTAACAAGGGGGAAACATTGTTTAAAATGGTAATAAATCTGAAATGAGCACTACGTCATTCTTTTTTACTAGGACTTCATAAAAAAGTCATAAAAGGTTATATATTCTGCTTTAAGATCTTAGGATTATTAAATTGAAATTAAAATTATAATTGAATTGGAAGAGAAAACTTTAAACTTAGAGCTTTCTTAGTGTTTGGACATAACATAGTTCGTATGCAGTTTGTAGCAAAATTTCAATTTCTTTGAACTATATGAATTTACTCATATATGCAGATAACATGATATTTAAGGAAATCCTAGGATAAGCAAAATCAATAGGAAGGGAAGAAAAATTTGTGGCTGAAAAAGCACTGAAGTAGAAGTCAGGTAACCTGGATTCAAGCCTCTGCTCTTTAACCTCTGTGATTAGAAAAATTAATCATTCTCAGACAGATTCCTTCCTTCTTTCCTTATTACAGCCATACCTGCAGCATACGGAAGTTCCCAGGCTAGGGGTCAAATCAGAGCTGCAGGTGAAGGCTACAGCCACAGCCACAGCAACTACAGATCTGAGCAGCATCTGCTCGAGCCACATCTGTGACCTACGCCTACACCACAGCTTGTAGCAATGCCAGATCTTTAACCTACTGAGCAAGGCCAGGAATTGAACCTGCATTGTCATGAAAACTATGTCAAGTTCTTAACCCACTGAGCCACAATGGGAACTCCAGATTCCTTATTTCTATAATGGAGCTAATAAATGCTACCACAGAGTTACAGTGAAGGCTAAACAAGGTATGCATGTTAAAGTATTTTGAAAAATTATGCTTAATGATATTAGTGATTAATCATTCAAAATTACTGCCAAACTGAACATCATAAAAGATGAGTAAAGATAGTTAACAGGCAAGAACTTTGCCTGACATTTCAATACCACACACAAGATATACAAGATATAACAGAGTATATCTTGTGGAGTTGTGGTTCAGCAGTAATGAACCTGACTAGTATCCATGAGGATGCGGGTTCGATCCCTGGCCTCGCTCAGTGGGTTAAAGATCCAATATTGCCATAAGCTACAGTGTAGGTCACAGACACAGCTCGGGTCTGGCATTGTTGTTGCTGTGGCATGGGCCTGCAGCTGTAGCTCCAATTCAACCCCTGGCCCAGGAACTTCAATGTCACAGGTGCTGCCCCGAAAAAAAAAAAAAAAAAAAACTGACTGAAATTTTGAAATCTCTAATAACCAAATTCTGTAATAGATTGTGTTCTTGGACACAGAAAATAAAAATTCTAGACATACCATTCTCTATCAGCTGAAAAAATGCAGCTTAAAGCAATACCTAAGTTTTTTCCAAACTGTAGTTTATAAATTATACTTATAAATTATAACTTATAGACAAACATTGCGTTGGGAAAAAATTTTAATGCACGCTTTTTGAAAACTGTCACCTCCCTCAACTTCATCACTGTGGCTTATTATGAATGAACCTTACGGAATAAATATGGCATACTGCCAGAAGTATAAATGTCAAAACATTTAGTATTTTCTGCATGTTTTTAATGTCACTTCATATCTCTATTTCTTTTCCATGTCACAAAGAGATTTTCTAAGACCTCGTGAAGGTCCACACATTTCTGTGAAAATTAGCACCTGGACAAGAAGTAAAAATTGGAGAGACAAAGAAAATTGACAGCAAATTTTAAAGTAAATTAGCACATGAATAAAAAAATAAAAAGAGAAAAACAAAAGAAAAATTAAAAACAAATTAAGAGATCAGATTGGTGAAATTTTAAGCATTCAAGACACATGGCAGCCTGGGAAAATTTAAGGTTATGTCTTCTAATAGTCACAGTTTGTTTTAGAATAGTGATGCATTTATAAAACAAGCTCATACTATTAGGCAGGTATTGACAGGATAATACTAAAATGTTTATCATAAAACCAAAACTGTGAATTGGGTCATCAGAGGAAAATATTTCTGAAATCTCCATTTAACCAATTAAGTCAATGAATTTCCCCAGAATTCTTTTCTTAATTGAAGTATAGTTGAATTACAATGTCAGGTTAGGGAGTTCCTGTCGTGGCGCAGTGGTTAACGAATCCGACTAGGAACCATGAGGTTGCGGGTTCCGTCCCTGCCCTTGCTCAGTGGGTTAACGATCCGGTGTTGTCCTGAGCTGTGGTGTAGGTTGCAGACGCGGCTCGGATCCCGCGTTGTTGTGGCTCTGGCGTAGGCCAGTGGCTACAGCTCCGATTCAACCCCTAGCCTGGGAACCTCCATGTGCCGCGGGAGCGGCCCAAGAAATAGCAACAACAACAACAACAAAAAGACAAAAGACCAAAAAAAAAAAAAAAAAAAAAAAAAAAAAAATGCCAGGTTAGTTTCAGATGTATAACAAAGTGATTCATTTTACATATTTTTTCAGATTCTTTTCCATTATACATTATTACAAGCTATTGACAATAGTTCCCTGCCACAGACTTCTTTTTGCTACTGACATCTAATGCAGTGGTTCTCAAAAATTAATATGCTTATAAATTGCCTAGGGATCTTTTTAAAATGCAGACTGAGATTCAATAGGATGTGAGGTGAGGTCTAAAATTATACATTGCTAACAAGCTTCCAGGTAATTGTAACACTGCTGGTCAGCACAGAGGTACTTTGAGAGGGAAAATCAAGACGCAATCTCATCTAAAAAAAAAAAAAAAAGATTTATTGATCAATGTCAAAATTTTACAGTGATAATGCAGGAATTTAAACTTTTACGCCCTCAGAAGTACCCAAGTAAGAATACTCTTCCTTTCTTAAGGTGCAAAACTCTCAGACTTAAAACCAAGACTCTGTTTAGCAATTAAATAGATCCAGAGCTAATGTCCGAGAAAAATCTGCCTCCTAAAACCAAGTGCAGGCAAGTGAGGTGGACCTCAACTAACCCTGGAATACAAATTACGTTCCTATCAGCACCTTCACCATTTATGCTACTGACGTCTGGAACATATTGATCTTCTTTCAGTCAACAGGGAGAGTGTCTTCCTGTCAGACATTGACTATCCATATCAGTGGGGAATTACCTGTCCTGTGATGGTTCCTATCCGAAGCCTAGAGGAGACTACTGATAATCTAGAAGGGAAATCTAAGTAAATGGATTTCAAATCATTCTAGCAATATGACCCCCTGTCAATTAAAATTCTGCACTCAATTCTAAAATATAAAGTAGTATTTTATTTGTCTAAATTTAGTTTAGTTCAAATTTATAGAAAATGAAATTGTTCCTTTGAACCCCAAAGATTTTAAATTGGTGGTTATGTGAGTTCCCATCATAGCTCAGTAGTAACAAACCCAGCTAGTATCCATGAGGAGGTGAGTTCAATCGCTGACTCTGCTCAGTGGGTTAAAGATCCAGCGTTGCCTTGAGCTATGGTGTAGGTCGCAGATGCAGCTTGGATCTGGTGTTGCTGTGGCTGTGGCATAGGCTGCAAGTGTGGACCTAAACTGCAGTAAATAAAGAAATAAATAAACAAACAAACAAACAAACTGGTGGTTATGGTTCTCAACTATAGCTTTACCAGCCTTAGCATCCAATATGTTTTTATTTTGTTTTGGTTGCACAATATCGAGACAACTTAAATCAGATAAATTAATTTCAAATGTTAAAAGTTGGTTATAGCTCACCCTGCACCCTCAGATTCCTCTTCACTAAAACAGGGATCATTGTTAGGAGAATATAACAACTGATTTTTTAACAGTGGTTAAAAACATTTTCAAGTATTTAATCTAAATTTAAATCAAACATTTGTAGATTTCCTCCTTTATCCTGGCATTTATAGAACCCAGTTCAAAACACTGATCTAAGATATATTAACCTCCTCCTGGTGGTTACTTTAACTTTTATTATCCTGTATTAAGCCAGTTTATCAAAAAGCTATGCACTGGGAACACATCATTAACCAAAAGATGATATAATAAATGCTATATGCAAAATTTATTTTATAAAATTTATATTAGAGACAATTTTATATGGACATTTCAACAGCTACAAAAAAAATCCTCAAAATAAATTCTCTAAGTTCAGGATCACAAAAATTTCTCTCTCCTTATAAATTGGTATACTTCTTTCAACATCTAGAAAAAAAAACCTTAACATATAATTCCTTTAGCTTTTTTAAAGTCTTAAATGTCTTAAACATTTATTTCCTGTTAGCTCTTCTTTACTATGTTACTTTGTCTTTTTATAATTCCTTATCTTATTTTCATTGCATCTGGGTATATGGATATATGACATGCTTCAATTGCCAGCATGTCAAACAGAGAGTTTCAAAAAAACCCCAAAACAGGTGGTTAAAACAAAATAGAATTATCCCTTGTGTAACAGCCAGAGCCTTAACTCTGGGTACATACATCCCCACTTTTTGGGGGGAGGTAGGGGTCTTTTTAGGCTGCACCCGCAGCATATGAAAGTTCCCAGGCTAGGGGTCAAGTCAGAGCCACAGCTGCCTGGCCTACGTCACACCCATACATCACTTTGTTCACTTCCCTTTGGCCAGAACTTAATGACATGTCATCCTAAGTCACAAGAAGACTGTGGAAAGTGTAGTCTCCAGTTGGGTGGTATGATTGCAGCTAAAACCTAGGGAGTTCTATTTCTAAATATAGAAAAGGGAGATTACCTATTGCAAAACAATTAATAATCTCTACCATAAAGGTCATTTTTTTCCCTAAAATTCCCCTGTTGTCCAAAAAAAAAAAAAAAAAAAAGATATTTATAGCTGATTTCACTAAACAAAGATCCAATCCAGGATCTTGCAGTGTTATGTATACTTCAAGGTTGAGTCCTTATGTTGGTTTAACAGTCACCTCATTAATGATGAGTTTGTTTTTTTCTGACTTTAGTTTTTTTTTAATTCCAACAGGAATGTGTTTTAATATAGCACAACATTATCCTTTTTTTAAGTCAAAGCTAATGCTCATATTGCCATAACTTTGACTAGTAGGAATCCCTTTAGTCTGGATCCTGTGTAATTATGGCAAAATACGTAACATCAATTTTACCGTTTTAACTATTTTAAGTGGCATTAAGCATATTCACATCGATGTACAACCATCACCACTATCCATCCCCAAAACTTTGTGTTTTTAAGACAACCTCATTATTCCTTGAAAGATTCCTTGCTTTCTGATATGAGATAGCCAAGATTCACCTGTTATTTTCTTTGCTAGGGGTCTTCTAATCAGCCATTTGACCATCATTAGTAAGTCCAAAAATACCAAATGCTGGAGAGGGTGTGGAGAAAAGGGAACCCTCCTGCACTGTTGGTGGGAATGTAAGCTGGTACGGCCACTATGGAGAACAGTATGGAGGTACCTTAGAAAACATACATAGAAAGAACTGCCATATGACCCAGCAATCCCACTCTTGGGCATATATCCAGACAAAACTTTCCTTGAAAAAGACACATGCGCCCACATGTTCATTGCAGCTGTATTCACAATAGCCAAGACATGGAAACAACCCAAATGTCCATCGACAGATGATTGGGTTAAGAAGATGTAGTACATATATATATACACAATAGAATACTACTCAGCCATAAAAGAGAACAAAATAATGCCATTTGCAGCAACATGGATGGAACTAGAGACTCTAATATTAAGTGAGTCAAAAAGAGAAAGACAAATACCATATGATATCACTTATATCTGGAATCTAATATATGGCACAAATGAACATTTCCACATACAAGAAAATCATGGACATGGAGAACAGACTTGTGGTTGCCATGAGGGAAGGGGAGTGGGAGGAAGGCACTGGGAATTTGGAGCTAATAGATGCAAACTATTGCCTTTGGAATGGATAAGCAATGGGATCCTTCTGTATAGCACTGGGAACTCTGTCTGGTCACCTGTGATGCAGCATGATAATGTGAGGAAAAAGAATGTATACATGTATGTGTGACTGGGTCACCTCACTGTGCAGTAGAAAATTGAAAGAACACTGTAGATCAGCTATAATGGAAAAAATAAAAATCATTATTAAAGAAATCAGCCATTTGAAGAAATGAAGGCTTCCTTCTTCTAAGGAGAAATTATATTGATACTATATCAGTCAAATTGTCACAATAATGCTGTAAAACGAAACACTTCAAAATCATCAAATAAAAGCATTTACTGCTGACAGACACATGTAGCGTCAGCAAGGGGTAGATGAGATGACACTGTTGATCTTGGCCCAGCACTCTCATGTCTGGGGAGATTGGATGGTTGTCTGGTGGCTTGCAATTCCTTTGGCTGGAACAATGGGGGTGATTCAGTTCTGTTCTACTTCTCTTCCCAATGGCTAGCCCTAAGATATTCTTATGGATAAGACATAAGAGCAAGCAAATCCAATTGTGCAACTGCCTTTTTTTATTGTATTAAAATGTATGTAACATAAAATTCACCATTTCAACCATTTTAAAGTGTATAACTTTTAGTATATTTAGTATAGCACAATGACATTTAGTATAGCACAATGTTGGACAGCCATTACTGCTTCTAGTTCCAGGACATTTTCATTACTTCAAAAGGAAATCTTATACCCATGGAGCAGTCACTGCCTCTCTCTCCCTTCTCCTCAGTCTTTGGCAATCACTCATCTGCTTTCTGTGTACATTTTGTCTGAATAATTCATATAAGTCAAACTATTCCATATGTGGCCTTTGTGTCTGATTTGTTTTACTCAGCATGTTTTCAAGGTTCATCCATGTGTAGCATGTGCCACTATGTATGACTGATCAATATTCCATTGTATGGATCTGCAACAATTTGTTTATTCATTTATCAGTTGATGGATATTGGGCTGTTTCCTCCTTCAGGCTATTGTCAACAGTACTGCTATAAACATTTGTGTATAAGCTTTTGTTTCCATAACTTTGTAATCTTTTGGGGTATATACCTAGAAGTAGAATTGCTGGGTCATATGGTAATTCTATTTTTAACATTTTGAGTAACTGCAAAATTGTTTTCCACAGCAACCACACCATTTTACATTTGCACCAGTAATGTATGTGGTTTCTAATTTCACCATATCCTCACCAACACTTGTCATGTGGTGTGTGAAGTGGTATCTCATTTTGATTTTAATTTGCTTTTTCCTGATGACTAATGATGTTGACCATCTTCTCATGTGTTTATCAGCCATTTGTGTATCATCTTTGGAGAATGTCCTTTGGCCATTTTTTAATTGGATTGTCCTTTTGTTGTTCAGTTGTAAAAGATCTTTCTATATTCTAGATTAAAAGTTCCTTATTGATTTTCAAATATTTTCACCCATCCTGACTTTTCTCCCTCTTGATAGTGCCCTTTGATGCACGAAAGTTTTCAAACTTGATAAAGTCTAATTTATCCAAATTTTTCCTTTGCTGCTTGTGCCTTTTACTGTCGTATCTAAGAAACCATTGCTTGCCCTCTAAAAATTGCAAATCATAGAGCTGATGAGGGAGTTGTATCTAGAATACACTAGAATAGCACTTTCTGTTCCTCTCTTCAAGTGGTGAGGCCTAGGTCAATAACCTTGAAACTGAGCGACTTGCTTTGACCAATATAATGTGGTAGAAGTGGTGCTGTGCCAGTTAGAAGCCTAGTATTCAATGCACACAGCTTGAACAGAAAGGCCACATGAAAAATAAAATAGTCACCCAACTGACAGACAATACTGAGATTTCAGATATGTGACAGAGACCTTCTTGGACTTCATAGATTAGATTAGCCACCAACTGAACAAAGATACATGAGGAACCCTAGCTAACACCACATGAAACAGAACCATCCAAACAACCCAGAAATTAAAAAGTCACTGTTGTGCCAAATAGTGTAAATTAAATATTAGCAAATTCTACCAGTAAGAAAGTAACATTAGATAAGTATACTACCCACTTGGATACTGACAGAAGTTCCAGAAAGGGAAAACCATCTAAGATTCCTAAAAAAAATGGCAAACATACCTTGAGGCTTTGACTTCTATTTTATTTTCCTTTTTTGGCTGTTCATGGCATATGCAGTTCCCAGGCCAGGGACCAGATCTGAGCCTCAGCTGAAACCTATGCCACATCTGTGGCAATACCAGATCCTTTAATCTACTATGCCAAGCCAGGGATCCTGCGTCCTGGTGGTACAGAGATGCTGCTGATCCCATTGTGCCATAATGGCAACTCCTTGGCTTCCTTGAGTTCTATATGCAAAGGAGGGGAAAGGATGCAGAAATAACTTTCCCCAATATTCTATTTGGCTCTGACAACTCAAAATTACTTAAAGAAAATTAACTATAAACAACAAACTTCTATCGAAAGAAAGGGATTTTTTAAAAGTAAACTTTAATTTGAATTGAATTAAAAATACAATCAGGGAGTTCCCCTCGAGGCTCAGTGGTTAACGAAATCTGACTAGGAACCATGAGGTTGAGGGTTCGATCCCTTGCCTTGCTCAGTGGGTTAAGGATCCGTCATTGCCATGAGCTGTGGTGTAGGTCACAGACACGGCTCAGATCCCACGTTGCTGTGGCTCTGGCGTAGGCTGGAGGCTACAGCTCCAATTAGACCCCTAGCCTGGGAACCTCTGTATGCCGCAGGGGTGGCCTTAGAAAAGGCAAAAAGACAAAAAAAAAAAAAAAAATGAAATCCACAGATGTAAGAGATTAAAATTTATTAGAAAAGTTTTGACTTCATGAACATCTCCTTAAGAGACTGCTGCAAAGAATATAATGATAAAAGTAACAAATGTCCAACACGGTTTTCAGAAAGAGCATTATTTTATATTAAACTTTAAGGCTCTAAAATACCAAATGTGCCTAAAGAAACTCAAAAATTGTAGCTCAGAAATCTTTTTCCCCAAAAAGAAAAAAAATAAGCCATTATAAGGTTTCCCAACAGAATTTTATGTGAAAGTTAATGTCCCTTCAAAATCATTTTCTGCTTCACTGAAAGGGCTGCTCTTCATGTTAACGTTTTTCAAAGAATTGTTTTAAATGCTATATGGCTGTGCTAAGAAAGACAATTAATATTAAGCCACAGTAACGTGTTATAGTCCAATTATACATCTGTTACTTACAGAGTATCAAAAAGAAAGAGGAAAAAGGCTATTGAAATCTAATGAAAAATTTCAGAGCTTAATAGTAATAGGATTTTTCAAAATGTTATTGGTGAGCCCACAAGCTGAAAGGTCCCTATAGAGACTTTTACTTAGCTCTTAAATTACTTTTAAACTCTAGGCTTAAAAAGAATCAAACCCCAAATTTTCAAACTTTTCATAAAATATCAGTGAATATATTCAAACTGCATTCCTCAAGGATTCCTCATTCCATAAATTGTATTTTTTAAGAAGTCAGATAAACAATAAGCACATTCTTCAAAACAGCTTAAGAGACAGCAAGTGTGTGCTAGTGTTTCCTAGTATGGAATTCACTGTTAATTTCCTATACCAGATACACCTCTCAGAACTCCAGAAAAAGAATCCCAAAAGGTTATTACATGCCTCAATATCAACCTATTAATATCAGATCTCTTTTGTAACATTCTATCTCTAAATCAAAAGAAAATCACAAAAAAAAAAAAAAAAAACAGGAGTTCCCGTCGTGGCTTAGCGAAAACAAATCTGACTGGGAACCATGAGGTTGCGGGTTCAATCCCTAGCCTCACTCAGTGGGTTAAGGAGCCGGTGTTGCCGTGAGCTGAGGTGTAGGTCACAGAAACAGCTTAGATCCTGAGTTGCTGTGGCTGTGGCGTAGGCCAGCAGCTGTAGCTCCGATTAGACCCCTAGCCTGGAAACCTCCATATGCTGTGGGTGCAACCCTGAAAAAAAAAAAAAAAACCATTAAAACTACTTATTATAATGTCAGTTTCTTCAACGGCTTTGTCAGCAAACAGTTAAATATAATTATAGTTACTTTTAATATCAAATATTATTAAAAAGTGTTACCAAATGCCCAGCCTTTTCCAGTATTGCATTTCTTTTTAAAGAAGTGATTGATTTGATGAATAAATTTAACATATTGTATTAATATTAATAAATTTAATTAATTATGTAAACAGCATTTCATTAACTGATAAAAAAGGGTGAAAGTCAAGTTTTAATATTTAAGCATTAATTTAGCTATTAATAGATAGCCTTCTTAAAAATTGTAAAATACTTCAATGTTACCCATTTGAGAAATCAATTCATAAATATTTTTGTAAATATGTTTCTAAGTAAATATAAGAGAGCATAGGTTATAATTTTTTAATGAAATATATCCAAGTAAATAAAACATTTTCCAAGGAATTCTGAACAGGTTGAAGTAGCATGTAATCTTCAAAATACATGCGCCTTATCACTACTGATTATGCCAACACATCTGTTTTTTTCTATCCAATATTAGATACTGAAAATATTAAAAATCCATCTGTTCAAAACACTCTCATAAATAGAAAAGGAAAAAATAATTATTTCCAAATAAAAGTTTAAAAAGCATGTATTTTAAGATACAAGCTGATGAATTATTTCATTTCTATATTGGTAATATAAAAGAAATGTGAAACCCATAGATGAAGGCTAAAGATTATATACAGGCTAATGTTTATTCCTTGGACAATTCTGAATACTAAAAGGAACATAGCTTTTGGAGTCAGTAAGTCTTGGCTCAAGTCTTTGCTCTGCTACTTAATGACCATATGACCCAGGGCAAGAATAGTAAACTCTGTGCCTCGGTTTCCTCATCTTTACAATGGGTTAATACTACTACAGGTTTCATGGGGCTTTCTGAGGATTAGGTGAAATCGTGAAAGTAAAGCCCTTAGAACCAGCCTAATAACAAGGCCTTATATAGGCTCAATAAACAGTAAATTTATCCCACAATTTCTTTCCAACTCAAAACTGCTGTTCCCTTTCTCCCAGAGGCATCAACAACAGTTGTGTTCTCAACCCCACCTCCACCAACCCCACCACCTTTGCCCAAATCGAAAGTCCACATAGCCCCAAATGTTAGCACACATTTACCCTTCACCCTAAACTCTATCTCACCCAAAAGTCACACATGCGCGTGCACACACACACATACAGAGCTTAGAAGATAAGAGTTTGGAAACTAACAGCTTTGAAAGACAAACTGCCACATCCACAATACATAGCGGTTTTCAAAATAATCAAGTAACAACACCAAATACACAATATAACATTTCTTATTATATGAATCTAAGTATGAAATATATTAGTTCACATGGAAACTTTAAAACTTGTTGAAACATCCAAAATTTAGATTTCTCACATAAAAGAAAAATGATTAAAAATCTTTAAAAGAATTAAGAATTTTTCATCAACCTCCACATAAAACATGACCATAAAAACAAAAAACTTAAGACTTCTGCTTCTAGCATTAGGGTGAACAAGATACTCTGAAAGACTTTCCACTAAAAAAACAAGATACTCTGAAAGTCCATATATCTTAAGAAAATGGACTTTAAATTCTTTGGGGTTTCCAATTAAGCAAAGAAACTCTCTGAGGGACACTTTCCTTGATTTAGAAAAAAAAAAACAAACCTGACACTAAAGCAGTGATCCAAGAGCAGCAAGCAAACACCTAAGGACAAATGCCAGAATAGGTGCTACGGCACGGCAACACACTTTGGACTGATCACAACATTGGAGTACTTAGCTTTCAGTTTCTACATTAAGAAATATCCTAGCAGGTGGTTATCATGGCCCCAGGTTGGTAATAACCTTGGCTCTCTAAAGAATACACAAATTCTCTTTGGAGGAAAGCATTCCCTATGTAAGCCTCCTGGATTCCCAATACTTGAGAATAATATAGGCTCATAACCAACGTCATTATGAAATACAGGGAGAAATAAGCTATCACAATTGAAAACTAGAAGAAACCACAAATAATAGATTTATACCATCAAGAACTTCAAAACTGGGATTATCATATAACAGAATATAAAATTATTATGCACAGAGTGTTTGAGATAATAAAAGAATGAGTACAAAAATGAGCAAATACAAAGACAATAATGTGAGAAAAAGAATGTATATATACATATGACTGGGTCACTTTGCTGTACAGCAGAAATTGACAGAACACTAAATCAATAATAATTTAAAAAATAAAATAAATAAAATAAATAAGTAAATACGTACATTGGAAAAAAATTACCAGGTAGATTTAGAAAAAGCCAAGTAGATCATCTAAAAATTTAAATGATTCTTACAAAATTTTTACAAAATTTATAAAAATATAATTTTTGTCTTTTTGTATTTTTAGTGCCACACCCATGGCATATGGAGGTTCCCAGGCTAGGGGTCTAATCCGAGCCACAGCTGCCGGCCTACACCATAGCCATAGCAACACCAAATCCAAGCCGCATCTGCAACCTACACCACAGCTCAGGGCAATCCAGATCCTTAACCCACCCAATGAGGCCAAGGATCAAACCCGCAACCTCATGGTTCCTAGTAGGATTTGTTTCCACTGCGCCATGATAGGAACTCCGAAAAAAAATATAATTATTAAAATAAAAAGCTGAATTAATGAGTTAAATAGCTTACTAGACACAGTTGAAATAGAGTTAATTGGAATATATATGTGAAGAAATTAATTGAACACTGGAGCTTGTGAGGTTGAGAACACAGCATTTGTTGACATGGCTGAGAAAGATGAGATAAATAATACAAAAGAGAAGAGATATGGATGTGAAAAACTTAGAAGATCTCACATGCACAGGTTGAAATTAATTTATCATCTAATCCAGATGCTTTTGAGAGTGAATGGGGTCTATTAATTACTTACTGGGACAAAAGACTTAAACCAATACTACCCAGGGAAAATCATGACTATGATAAACTACGTATATATCTTTGAGAGTCCCAGAGAAAAAGAAACAGGAGAGGAAATATTTGAAGACATAATGGCCATGAATTTTCAAAAACTAAAAGACATAAATGCATGGATAACAAGAATCATGAAGAGAAAAATCTTAAAAAGCAACCTGAGACAGGCCAGGTACAAAGGAACAACAAATAGATTGACAACAGTCTTTCATAAAACATGAAAACCTTGCAGAAGATAGAGCAATAATTTTTACAAAGTACTGAGAGAAAATAATAAAACCGAAGGGAACTACTTTCTAAGAATGAGAAATCAAAAATCAGAAAAATGAAAACCAAGAGAATGTACCCCAAAGAGACCTTCACTAGGGACTCTTCAATGGACAGACCTCAGGAAGAACAATCCCTGAATGACAGTTTGAAAGATAAGAAAGGAAGAACAAATAAACTGGGAAATATTAGGTAATTTTATATACATACTGTATAAAATAATTTTTAAAGACAAAATTTTAAATGCTATACAAAATAGCATGTAATTTTGGAAGGGAGGTCAGAATTCTGTCTGTAACTGTAATTGTAACAATTTTCACATTTAAAGGACCAAACTGAAATACAGGACAACAATGGCATTGTTTGGAAGCTGAGTGATCAGAATGCCAGTCTTTTAAAGGATTTGTATCATTTGGAAAAAAAGTTTAGATATTCACTCTAGAATTTAAATGTGTCTGGTAAAATGTCAAGGGACCCTTGAAATAATAGAAATGGAATATACAACTTAACAGGAATTGAGAGGGAAAGCAAAAAACAAGAATTTTTTTTATTTTTAAATTAAATTTTTTAAATTCTACTTTCAATTCAAAAAAGAGACAAAAGATAACAAACACCTAAAAATGAAACAGATAAAGTCACAAGTCCACATATAACAGTGATTACAAACATGTAAGTAGTTTAAACTTGCCAACTGAAAAAAAAAGGGGGTGGATTGAATTTTTTTAATTTAGCTATGTGCCTCAAGCATATAGTAACCAAAAGAAAAACTGGAGTGATTATTAACTTTAAGACAAAAGGTATTACCTGTCATTACAGAATAGTAAAGCTTCTTTTTTTTTTTTTTTTTTTTTTGGTCTTTTTGCCATTTCTTGGGCCGCTCCTGCAGCATATGGAGGTTCCCAGGCTAGGGGTCAAATTGGAGCTGTAGCCACTGGCCTACACCAGAGCCACAACAACGCAGGATCTGAGCCGCATCTGCAACCTACACCACAGCTCACGGCAACGCCAGATCCTTAACCCACTGAGCAAGGCCAGGGATCCAACGGCAACCTCATGGTTCCCAGTCGCATTCGTTAACCACTGAGCCACGACAGGAACTCCAGAATAGTAAAGTTTTGATTACTCAAAAGATTTAAGAATTTCAAGTTGCCTTAAAATATATGAAGCAAAATGAATAGAGCCACAAAAATAAACGAATCTCACATCAGGGTGGAAGATTTCAAAATACCTGTCTCAACTATTGATAAGTCAAGCTGACAAAATACAAATAATCTAATAAAAAATGTTGACTATTTAACTCAACAAAATGTACTTAATCCCAAGTCATTAAGGAAAAACCAACTGTGGTATCCTTGCAAGCATCAACTCCAGAAAATGGTAAAAATTTGGACCTTTTTTACAGAAAAAAATTAAGAGCTCTTACATCGAGTTGACAATAAGAAGTGAAATTAATAATGCATTTCACTATTTTAAAATATTTTATCAATTGCATTTTAACTCATTTATTTTATTTTTTGTTTTGTTTTGTTTTTTGGGTTTTTTGGGGGGGTTTTTTTTGGTTTTTTTTTTTTTTTTTTGTCTTTTTGCTATTTCTTGGGCCGCTTCCACGGCATATGGAGGTTCCCGGGGTAGGGGTCCAATCGGAGCCGTAGCTACTAGCCTACGCCAGAGCCACAGCAATACAGGATCTGAGCCGAGTCTGCAACCTACACCACAGCTCACGGCAACGCCAGATCGTTAACCCACTGAGCAAGGGCAGGGACCGAACCTGCAACCTCATGGTTCCTAGTCAGATTCGTTAACCACTGCGCCACGACGGGAAGTCCTAACTCATTTATTTTAAAAACAATAAGTACATGGTAGCTCAATATAAAATACGTTTATTGATGGTGACAACAGAAAAAAAAAATACATTTATTGAGCACTTCCAATGAGCTGTTAGATGCTGAACAAAGAGTGATTAAAAAACGTAATTTCTATAGGACTTGATGACTATCAAGGAGAAAACATGTAACACACTACAGTGTAAGGTGAAAAGTGTACTAATAGAAATTGTGCTCAAGTTTTTGTAGACTTAAGAAATGATTTGGCTTTGTCTAAATCAAAGATTTCTAATGTAATTTTGTTGAGATAAAACTTTTCATGATTGAAAGGTTTTACATTTCACATTCCTATATTATTTTATGTGAATTTTCTTTATCTAGCTAAATGCCCAAGCATAGGGGAAGAGCAAAAGAAATTTTGAAGTGGATCAGAAGTTCTCAAACAGCATCTAAATGTTTTCTATAATAATTTTTAAATGTTTTGTTTGTATTTGGATGAAAATATCAAAGAATTAATATAAGCAAATTTTCAGTTATCTATGACCAACTTTTAAAATTTAGTACCACTGAGTAAATTATTCCCTTCAAGAGAGGACCAAATTCAATTACTGCGTTAACAAAATATTCACATTAGTTCAAATAAAGAAAAGCTGTACAATAATTGAATTCTCAGGTCCCCAACAAGGAAGTATAATGCAAAACTCCAAATGCACCATAAGGGTCAACACCATGTTAATGTTTTAAGAAATGATTTAGATTTATCAAAGCAACATCATAGATTATTAACATGAATGTAAACATTCATGTTAACATTGCAGTTCTGCTGTATTTTAACTGTTAATTTATTCTGATTTTATTGGGTTTTGTTTGTTGTCTTTTTAGGGCCACGTCCACGGCATATGGAAGTTCCCAGGCTAGGGGTCAAATTAGAACTACAGCCACTGGTCTATGCCACAGCCACAGCAATGCCAGATCTGAGCATCATCTGTGACCTACCCATCAGCTCACAGCAAAGCTGGATTCTTTAACCCACTGAGTAAGGCCAGGGTTCAAACTCACATCCTCATGGATACCAGTCAGGTTCATTACCACTGAGCCACAATGGGAAGTCCTATTCTTGTTTTATTGTTGCCTAGTCCCTATAAGCAAAGAAGTGCAAGTCTAGTTTGATATCAGTATATATTTTAGTTAGGTTCTGTATAAAATTACCATTTCAACACTTGGGGTATTATGAAATTTTTGGTATGTTCCTACATCGCTTAAGTTTGAAAAAAGAAACTGCATTATGTGAGATGGAATAATGTAAAATTTTATAAAGTTTGTGATTTGTATATGTTATATATATGTTATGCAAATGTATATGTTAAATAATATTATTTATGTTATTTAATATGTTAAATAATGTTATGTAAATGTACATGTTAAATAATGTTAAGTGAAAATAATAAAATACAAAGTGTGATAGAGACCTCATTACTTCTTTGTCTAAAAAGACATACATGACAGAGATGTATCATCAACATAGTAAGGGTTCTTATAAATAAGAAAAAAGTGAGTATCAAAGAGAAAAAATGGGGCAAGTGACATGAACAGAAAATAGATAAAAGAGCAAATAATAGATGATCAAAAACATACTATAAGAAAAGTCAAAAACCACATGATCATCTCAATAGATGCAGAAAAAGCATCTGACAAAGTCCAACATCCATTCATGATCAAAAGTCTTACCAAAGTGGGTATAGAGGGAACATATCTTAACATAATCAAAGCCATTTATAACAAACACACAGCCAATATAATACTCAATGGAGAAAAGCTGAAAGCCTTTCCATTAAAATCTGGAACAAGACAAGGATGTCCACTCTCACCACTGTTATTCAACATAGTACTGGAAGTCCTAGCCACAGCAGTCAGACAAACAAAAGAAATAAAAGGCATCCAAATAGGAGAAGAGGTAAAACTGTCACTATATACAGATGACATGATACTATACCTAGAACACCCTAAGGACTCAACACAAAAACTGCTCGAACTGGTCAAAAAATTCAGCAAAGTAGCAGGATATAAGATCAACATTCAGAAATCAGTCGCATTACTGTATACTAACAATGAAATATTAGAAAAGGAATACAAAAATATAATACCTTTTAAAATTGCAACCCAAAAAATCAAATACCTGGGAATACACCTGACCAAGGAGGCAAAGACTTACATGCCGAGAACTATAAAACATTAATCAAGGAAATTAAAGAAGATGGAAAGAAATGGAAAGATATCCCATGCTCCTGTGTTGGAAAAATTAATATTGTAAAAATGGCTATAGTACCCAAAACAATCTACAGATTCAATGCAATCCCTATCAAATTAACATTTTTCACAGAACTAGAACAAACAATCCAAACATGTATATGGAACCACAAAAGACCCAGAATTGCCAAAGAAATTCTGAAGAACAAAAACCAAGCAGGAGGCATAACTCTCCCAGACTTCAGGGAATATTGCAAGGCCACAGTCATCGAGACAGCGTGGTACTGGTACCATAACAGACATACAGACCAATGGAACAGAATAGAGAACCCAGAAATAAACCCAGACACCTATGGTCGATTAATCTTTGACAAAGGAGGCAAGAATATAAAATGGGAAAAAAAACAGTCTTTTCAGCAAGCATTGCTGGGAAACCTGGAAAGCTGCATGTAAATCAATGAAACTAGAACACAGCCTCACACCATGCACAAAAATAAATTCACAATGGCTTAAAGACTTAAATATAAGACAAGACGCCATCAAACTCCTGGAAGAGAACATAGGAAAAACATTCTATGACATCAACCTTATGAATATTTTCTCAGGTCAATCTCCCAAAGCAACAGAAATAAGAGGAAAGATAAACCCATGGGACCTAATCAAACAGACAAGCTTTTGCACAGCAAAGGAAACCAAAAATAAAACAAGAAGACAATTTACAGAATGGGAGAAAATAGTTTCAAATGATGCAACTGACAAGGGCTTAATCTCTAGAATATACAAGCAACTTATACAATTCAACACCAAAAAAGCCAACAACCCAATGGAAAATGGGCAAAAGACCTGAATAGACATTTTTCCAAGGAAGATATACAGATGACCAACAAGCACATGAAGAAATGCTCAATATCACTGATTATTAGAGAAATGCAAATTGAAACTACCACGGGATACCACCTCACATCAGCTAGAATGGCCATCATTAATAAGTCCACAAGTAACAAATGCTGGAGAGAGTATGGAGAAAAGGGAACCCTCCTGCACTGTTGGTGGGAATGTAAGCTGGTACGGCCACTATGGAGAACAGTATGGAGGTACCTTAGAAAACTATACATAGAAAGAACTGCCATATGACCCAGCAATCCCACTCTTGGGCATATATCCAGACAAAACTTTCACTGAAAAAGACACATGCGCCCACATGTTCATTGCAGCTCTATTCACAATAGCCAAGACATGGAAATAACCTACATGTCCATTGACAGATGACTGGATTAAGAAGATGTGTTATATATACACAATGGAATACTACTTGGCCATAAAAAAGAACGAAATAATGCCATTTGTAGCAACATGGATACAACTAGAGACTCTCGTACTGAGTGAAGTCAGTCATAAAGAGAAAGACAAATACATATGATATCACTTATATCTGAAGTCTAATATAAGGCACAGATGAACCTTTCCACAGAAAAGAAAATCATGGACATGCAGAACAGACTTGTGGTTGCCAAAGGGGAGGGGGAGGGAATGGGTTGGTTGGGGAGCTTGGGGTTAATAGATACAAACTGTTGCCTTTGGATCTGATTAGCAATGAGATTCTGCTCTGTAGCACTGGGAACTATGTCTAGTCACTTATGATGGAGCATTATAATGTGCGAAAATAGAATGTGTACATGCATGTGTAACTGGGTCACCATGCTGTATGGTAGAAAAAAAAAAGGGTACTGGGGAAATAACTATTAAAAATAATAATAAAAAATATTTTCTGCCAAAAAAATACTATAAATCTCCTTACTAGTCAAAGAAATAAAAATTCAAACAATAATTTTGAAATTAGTTCTCATTAAATACTCTACAAGCTATCTGGGGAAATTTTCAATGGCAATTTCCTTTTTTGTCAAGGCTTTGTGGATTTGGACATTACTCTGAAAGGAAGGAAATGATGGACTATAACTGTACAAGCTTTATGAAAGGTATGTCGGCAACACATGAAAAATCTTCAAGGACATATCCTCTGCCCCAAGAAGAAGCCCATTTTTGGAGTCTGCCCTAATAATGTAGCACAAATACACAAATGCTCATCATAGCAGTGAAAATACTCTAATGTCCAACAATAAGGACTTAATTATATACATTATGAAACAACTGTGCAATAGGTGTATGTTTTAATTTCATCATCTGAAATTAACATGAAAATTTTGCCAAGTTTAAAAAAAGCAGGTTAGAAAAGCGACTCATAAATTAATGTGTGACTATACACTATACAAATGAACACATACATGCATATAAAGGACAGAAAGAACGGGGATTCTCTGGTTATGAAATTATAAGTGATTTTTATTCTCTTTTTTATTTTCTAAAGTATAAAAAAGTCATTTTTAATTTAGTAAAATATATCTATACTTTGAGTGACCCAAAATAAAATTTTAGTATCTGGAAAAAGTTTTCAATTTCTACCAGATTTCACTTTTAAAGTAGGTTAAACTCATAATAAAATCACATTTAAAGACTTTAGGTTATTTCAGGACTCAGTCTGCTTCATTGAAGTTTGCATTTATTTATGTTGATAGGTAAATGTGCCACTCAATTGTTCCAAAGCATAATCTAAATCTACAATTTCCTGAAGTCAGTGTCTCTGTTAGGTATCTTCAATGTTTTTCTGCACAGCATTTTGAATATTGCCAGCCCTCGGTGAATACACACCACATATACTATATTTTTAAGTCCAACCCCAAGTCACCATTGTCCTATAGCTTGCTTAAAGAAGGAACATATACTGTGTTCCATAAGCCCTTTAAGCAACCTCTGTGAAATTCATAGAAACAGCATCTGATTGTGTATTCTGAGAAAAACTGGCACATTAGCTAAGAATGGTGCTGCATAAATATTTTCCTATAGTGTTTTTGATAGCACATGGGCTTACTCGTCTGCCTTAGTGTATTACTGAAAAATAAAACTTAAAAGTTACCAACTTAAAGTGTTGATTTCTTCTAGTTTGATCATTAAAATGTTAAGAATGAAGAAATCTTAGAAGTTTTCTGCTCTTTAATATGTAAATTGAAGCTAATAGCAATCGTTTATAGGCAGCTGCTACCTTTAATATTTCCGCTTCTTCATGCTGAGATCTTTAAAACCCATCCACTTTGCAGAACTGCTTTCTCATTAAAAATCAACCTTACTGACGATTAAGCAATGACAACTTATCTCCCTTACCTGGAAATTGTGGAGGTGGAAGAGAAACCTTAATAGATTTTGAACAACAAACTATTAAAATATTTTCTTGTCACGACATCTTTTTTTTCTAAAAGGATACATGGAGAAGTTAGAATAAATGGATTTTCTGTTTTCTATTGTTCGGCACACATGTCATTTAGATATTGTTTCTCATCTTGCTCCACAACTTACAGCATCCACTATCTAGTCAGGGGATGCTCTGTGGTTAGACCAGCTTCACAGGAGACAGAAAAAGTTATGATGCTTTGATAAATTAAAGATAAAATACTTTACAATTCAAAAAATAGCATAAAAGAAAGGGAAGATGGTAGTGATAAGATAGTTTCTTTGCTGTGCCACCTTCTTACATTTAAATTAGGGGATAATGATGTTTTGTAACCTTAAGTACTAAATAATCCATATGCATGCTTCATGTTTATTTCTTCTTGCCTCGTTGAGGCAACAGTAGCTTTATTTCAACCTTATGTGACTTCATGCTAGCTATCCCTGGACTTTCACTACATAACAAAAAGAAGGGTACCAAGCCATTTTAGCAGCCATAACTTCCTAATCTGCAAAATAACATCTTTCATCAATCAGATTCCTCCATTAATCAATGGAAAAAATTTTGACATCTATATATCATAAGTTGTCCCTATTTATAAACTATCACATACTCTACCTGGCATGGTAACTTCTTAGTAAAAGTTTATGGAATGAAGGAAAGAGGTCTAATATACAACACTGGTAGCTTCCCCTCATGTATCATTTCACTCTGAATGTGTAACACACTGCGGACTAAGAATGTCACCTGCCCGCATCGGTAAACAAAAGATACTGTGGCCATCAAGTCATGAGCCATTAGAGCCTTCAGGATGGAAATAGGATGCCTGCCATCAAGCAGTCAACCACTACAGCCACCACCAACACCCTGAGGGGACTCAGGATGGGAAAGAACAGGATACTGGCCCTACATAGCTAAGATGCATATCAAAGGAAATATTTCAATGAGCCCACACTCTTGCATCTTCACATACATAGGAAACTGCTAAATTCATTAACTTGAGATAATCTGGTTTTCTTTAATTAACAGTACTACTTTGATGTTCTGATACCTGGTTTTCGTTTCAAAACTCATATATCCTGGCTCCTCCCTTTTCCTTTGGTGGCAGTCCATTAGCACTATCTAAGAGACTGCTTCAGAGGCTTAAATCCTCAGAGAGCCTACTGAATAAAACATAATTCCCAACTTTTAGGCTGGGCAATTATTTTTCAGTTGACAGTACATAGGACACTATTCCTGCTTTCTGCAGACTAGAGAGAGGTGCAGAAACAGAGAGGGATGAATGAGACAAAGTGGTGGCCTAAAGGGGTATAATCAACTCTCCTGAAGCTTTCTTTTCACAAAGGAGGTGGTACTTGAGCTATGACTTGAAAGATGAGAAAGAGTTCACCAAGCAAAAGGGGTCAGAATAAACTTCCAGGCCAAAACAAACAAACAAACAAAAAAACAAAAAAAACCCAGCATGTTCAAAAAGCATGGAGCCTGGAGATACACCCATTTTGGCACACTATTTGGCAGTTTCTTATAATAGTTAAGCACAGACTTTGTCTACATCCCAGCAATTCTACCCCTAGGTATTTACCCAAGAGAAATAAAAAAGATTTACACCCACCAAAAATTCTTGAATAAGAGAGCTTATGGCAGCTCCATTTATAATAGACAAAAACTGGAAATAACCCAGTATCATCACATAAGAAAAAGAAAATTATTGAGTAATATTCATAAAACACAGGAAGAACAAATTACTGATTCACTCAACAACATACATGAATTTCAAAAACATTATGTTGAGCTAAGGAAGCCAGATACAAAAGAGTACATACTGTATGATTCCACTTTTTGAAGTTCAAGTACATCAACTAATCGATGATTACAGAAATCAAATCAGTAGTTGCTATGAAAACGGGGTATAAACCAGTTATAATGGAAAAAATAGAACTCATTAAAAAGAAAAAGAATGTATGTGTATGACTGGGTTACTATGCAGTACAGCAGAAATGGACAGAACATTGTAAATCAACTATAATAGAAAAAATAAAAATCTTTTTAAAATAAAATAAAAAATAGAATAAACTGAAATGAAGGAGGATTGACCAGAAAACGGCACAAAGGGAACTTCCTGATGTGACATAAATGTTTTCAATGTTGATTGGGGTGGTGTTACACAGGGACTTAAACATTTATCAAAACTTACCAAATTGTAAACTTAAGATCAGTGCATTTCACTGTAGGTAAATTTTTCTTCAATAGAAATAATGAGTCAAAAAATTAATGAGGTAATATTGAAACAAAGGCCTGAGGGCTGAAACCGCCTAGTGCAGAATAGTATAGTATAGAAATGGGCAATGAGCAGTTGTAGAGCACAATGTTTAAGCAAGGAAGAAATAGAGCATGAACCTGGAAAGGTAAGTAGTACAAAACTGGAGTGAAAATATTTTCATATTTCTAACCAATGAAATTGGAACCTGTGTTAAAAGATAACCTTGGAAGTTAAAGAGTGATTGAATAGCTAGAGACCTTCAACAGGTTTAGAGACTTATTTCTCTGTTTCCTTATCTAAGGAGGATGAAACCCTGAGCCTTGAAGCCAGTCCTTTACATTACACAGGACTGTAAAAGACTAGAGACTACAGGTTTCTCTCCCTCTCTCCAGTGGCGATGGGGGCAGCATGTAGTCTATATAACCTCCCAGATTCATAATTTCAGGGTTCCTCTCCTGCAGTGTTGACTCTCCTATCCCCCCAACATGCAGGAGAATAACTGGCTCTCATTGCATCACTCGTGAATTTTTGGGTATGAGAAAATGAGTGTAGTTATTGCTGTAAATAATAAAACTCTTACCTCTGCCCCCAAAAAAACCTCATGTTTGCTTTCAAATGTGTGTGTATAACTTGTCAAACAGGAGCCAGATCATGAGAGCTTCCTATGACACGGAAAAAGGTGGTTTTTTTTTGTTGCCAGAGGAAAGGCAGATTTAGAATGGCTTTAAAGACACAGAAAATAACATATTTGAGTACAGAAAGATCACTTTGGCAGCACTGTGGAAAATTGATCCAAGATGGTCAAGGCTAAAGGCAGCAAGATGATTTAGAGGACAACTGCAATGGCCCTGGTAGGAGATGATGAGATAAACATTAGCAATGGGGAAAGAACAGAGGGAATAGATATGAGCAATGTCATAAAGACTGGATTGAAAGGATTTTTTTAAATAATAAAAGACCCCTACAGTGGCTGGTAGATGCCACCAAAGATATCTGTGCAAAACACCTGCGACATCAACTTCTTGCATTTCCCTAAACTACACTCTGCCTCTGTACTTGGTTTGCAATGCTCTTCTGACTCATCCATCTTGTATCACTCTCCACTTGTGTTCATCTTCTACTGGGAAGACTTCTGAAGCCCCTTAACCCACTAGGTAACTAGGTCCTGATGCTGGGCACTCCCACATCTGAGATACTATAATATTTAGCAATGTCCCCACTTCAGTGCTTACATCTTTGGATTATGATTATGTTTTCATGCCTGGCTTCCTCACTTGGCTATTATCTCATAGACTGACTATATCTTGCTCATCACTGTAGCTCAAGCACAGAGCAGGGGTTGGCCCAAAGTAATAACTCAGTAAATATTTGTTACTAAATTAATAAACATTGCTCTAAGTCACATATATATAAGATCAAGAACTAGAATGTGTTGCCTTGTTCCCCAGTCTTCCTACAGAACTCCAAGGACATTCTGTTCTCAATAAATTCAAACAAAAAATTTGAGCCTCTCTCTTTTACTTCTCATTTTTAGTATAATAAAATATAAACCTTATTAATTTAACAAAGATGAAATACAGAATGAAATTTAAGCATATGAGTTTTTCAATATATGTAGCTAATCAATCTGTTGCTCTCTTAGAAGGATCTAAATTTGGTGCCTAGAAATTCTGAAGATACCTAATAGAGACATACCATCACCTGGATGCCATCAGATAGGTATTTGACTTTCATAGTACCTTTACTTTGGCATGGTGACACTAAATGAGAAAACATAGGTAAAATACAGTAACACACACAATATGCAGACAATAAGTACAAATTTCATTTTTATTCTCCATTCATTTTTTTATATTTTATCACTCTACCCTAATTTTTATTTACAAGTGAATCTACACAAATGGATGAAATTTTCATAGCCTCACTGAAAGTTTCAAGAATGGTCTTTCCTCAAATTGATGGATACAGAAATTCATGACACAATTAAAATATGTTTATATTGCATAGAAACTAAAATGATTTTTTTTTTGTCTTTTTTGTTGTTGTTGTTGTTGTTATTGTTGCTATTTCTTGGGCCACTCCTGCGGCATATGGAGGTTCCCAGGCTAGGGGTTGAATCGGAGCTGTAGCCACCGGCCTACGCCAGAGCCACAGCAACGCGGAATCCGAGCCACGTCTGCAACCTACACCACAGCTTACGGCAACGCCGGATCGTTAACCCACTGAGCAAGGGCAGGGATCGAACCCGCAACCTCATGGTTCCTAGTCGGATTCGTTAACCACTGCGCCACGACGGGAACTCCAGAAACTAAAATGATGACAGGAGGGAAAAAATATTTCTTACTCCTCTCAGGAAAATAGAAGCATATAAAATATACATTTGTTTCACATCTAGCCATGCTATCTAATGATTTCAATAAATAATGTAAAAGATAAAAACCATATGACAAGAATATACAAAATGAATAGTTCATTATTCTAAATAAGGGAATGAGATAAAAAACGTATAGACTTCACCACGTATATCCAATTCCAAAAGTTTAGGACATTATATGTATCTTCCATTGAGTGTTTCTATTAACACTTAATTGAAATAGAAATATTGACCTTCATTCAGTACCGAAAAGCAGAGGCTAGAATTGGAGTTATTCAGAGAGTGGCACTGCATTCCAATGGTGTCAAGTGCTGTAACTTCAAGTCTCCAGCATAAATATGAGAGAAGCCATTGATTTACACTGCTGCTGTCTTCAACTCCACAATAAGAATTTTATCAAAGCTCATATCCAACTAACAATGAGGCCAGCAAACCAGGACTTGTAAGGTGAGACTAGACTACATATTGGAACTCCAGTTCAATTCATTCAGGATGAAGGATGTCTTGGGAAAATTTGTCCCCTGAATAGAAAAATGTCTGAGAAAAGGGACAGTGGCAACAGAAGCAATAACTTGCACTTGAGAAAGTTAATGTCAAAAGACTGTACAGTCTATATATGATGTCCCGTGAGTTCATAACTTTCAACGCATAAAGGGACTCTCAGCTTTCAGGGCCCAACATTTACTGAGTACCTACTGTGTGCCAGAAACCTTATTAGAAGATTCCACTTCTTTCAGTTCATTTAAATTTCTTGCCAAACCAAAAATTCCTTATTATCTCCATGCTACAGATAAGGCAATTGAGACCCAGAGAATTAAAGGGATCCAATGTCACATGGTGAGGAAATACCAGAGCTAAGCTCTAATTCTTTTACCTCCATGAGCAATATTATATCCACAGTACCAGAGTACCATCATGCCAAAAGATCAGAAAATTCAAAGACCTTCTCTGGGGATAGGAGAGGGGGTGGGGGGGGGCAGAAAGAAAGGAGTACTACCTGTAGTGACTGGAAAGGGGAATGGGGGGGGGCACTGCTCCTAGGGTGCTAGTTATATTTCCTGCCTGGACCTGTGTGCTGGTTACATGGTCGTGTTCACTTTGTAAGAATTCATCAGGATGTATGCTCACAGTATGTGCACTTTTCTGTTTGCATGCTACACTTAAAGAAAAAGGTTTTAAATGTGGAGGGGGAGGGGTGGTCTTATCAAGAGTCCCAGATTTGTTCCTATCCTAGACCAGCTCCCTGAGTATCTGTCTTTTGTATTTCATACAGGTGCAGGAGATGAGCCTGCTTTCCTTTCTTCTTAACATTTTATTTATTTATTTATTTATTTATTTATTTATTTTAAAAGACTGTATTACTCAGATCCTTACTAACCATTATAAAGCTAAACTAACTTTCTTCTTGAAAATAAGCTTCAACATATTCATACAGAGATGGCACAAAATGATGAAAGCATAGTGGATGAGAATTAGGGGATCTCATCTCTAGTCTTACTATCAATTGCCTAGAAGCTCTGGACTTTGATTTATTTATTCATATATGAAGAGTTTCAGTTAGGAAGCCTCTAAAGTCCATTTTCCCATACATGTGCTTTAGGATATGTGTACAAGATTATTTATAGTAACATTGTTTATAACAGAAAAAAAATGGGTGGAGAATGGCCAACTAAACTGTAGTGTGAATCATAGATTAAAATATTCCATGGAAATCAAGTATGTGAATTATAGGTATACATATCCACTAGATGAATCTTAGAAGGACATTAAATGAGAAAAATAGGTAAGTGAAAAAATATATGTATGTAGATACCACTTATATAAAGTTAAAAAGAAGCACATGAAATAATATAGTGTTTAGGGATTCATACATACACAACAAAACTGTAAAGAATACCAAACAAATGATAAATACAAAATTCAGGTCACTGGTGATTTCTGGAGAAAGGCAGGGTGACAGGGGAAACTATGGAATAGAAGAGAATTTTCAGCAGTATTAATGATCTTTAATTCTTGTTGAAAATGATGAATTCATGTGTTGTGTTGTTGTTATACTTTGTAACTTATATACAAGTCATATATAGTCTTTTATGTATCAAATAATTCCTGTATCTTTCTTGGGAAGTGTTGGGGATAAAGGAGCAAGTACTAAATCTTAAAAATCACCAATGAATTCTTACTCTTACTGCTCTAATACCAGGGTTTTCTCCCTGTGAAGAAGCAGGAACATAATCTTATAGAGGAATTTGTTCCCCAGGAAGGGCAGGTGGAACATTTTAGTCCTCCTTTTGCTTATCGTACTCACAGATCACCAACATGCAATAGAAAGTTATAATGGAAGTATGTAGGGTTACTACTGACCTATGTGAGAACCAGAGAATGGTACCCTCCCCAGATACCACCCCAGGAACACAGCTGGTTGTGTACATAAAACCCCTTTATTGGAAGAAAAGGGGCCTCTTCCTCCCAACACAGCTGGAATCAGGCACCCAGCTTGGTAAGCAAAAGGCAGGTCAGATTTCATCCTCCAATCTACCCTCAGCCATAAGCCTTGAGGCAATACACAACTGAAGCCAAAAGTAAGCCAAATCAACATACCAGAAAACTCGTTATTCCAAGAACTCTAACTAAACTCTTCTTTGGAACAAATTATTGACTCATCCTATTAGTATTTATTGATACTGGAGTTCCTGTCGTGGCACAACAGAAACGAATCCAACTAGGAATCATGAGGTCGCAGGTTTGATCCCTGGCCTCGCTCAGTGGGCTAAGGATCCGGCATTGCCGTGAGCTGTGGTGTAGCTCGCAGATGCAGCTTGGATCTGGTGTTGCTGCGGCTGTGGCTGTGGCTGTGGCCAGCAGCTGTAGCTCCGATTAAACCCCTAGCCTGGGAACTTCCACATGCAGCAGGTGCAGCTCTAAAAGGACATAAAGACTATATATATATATATATACTGTTCAAAATGTTGGGGATTCAGAAGTGAGTGCAACAAACCCTCGTCAAGAGCTTACTTCCACTGAAACCAAAATGCAAACATGACCTCAATGCTTTCCTAGGAAGATAAAAATTTTATAATCTTGTCAGTTTATACTATAAAGTTTGCAACCAAGACACTTCTATGTGCTGGAAAGTAAAGGGTGAATCAGTAAATACTCCAATTTAGTTAAAGGATTGGGAAATATCTGAAGGATAATCAAATTTTTCCTCAGGCTTTGACAGAAACATATAAAAACTCAATTTTTATAACAGACTATTGAATTTCTCAGAGGGATGCTGAAGTAGATGCCTAAGTGACCCAGAGGGTTCATGTAAGTATCTCCATTATAGGATTGGGCTTCAATTTAAAGGAAAAAAAGAAGTGGTTCACATTAAACCAAACAAATCGGGGTCTGAAATGTAGCCGAATGCCAATCTGCCACTTAATGGCTTATCCAGAAATACTTCACAGTTATTTTTCTATCCTCAGAGTCTCTTCCTTTAAGAAATTCACCCTGATTATTCTGTGTCTTTAAAGTACTGAAATTGAACAGTCAAAATCCCAGTTCCATTTAAGTGTGCTTCTCTTAGAGCCCAGGGCAACCTGTTACTTAAATATAATGGATGAATTTCACTGTATTTCAATGATTTGGGTGACATTTCCTTGACATTCACAATATGTCTATAAATTAGAAGTGCTATAGTTTTAACACAAAATGAATAAAATGATCAAAAGAATCCTCCAGTTACTGCTTAGCCTGGAGGAGGGGAAGCCAACCTGATTGCTATTCTCTGCAAAGATCAAGTTACACATCAAGACATGGGGAAAGCACTAATAAATTGCCTTTTTTCATTATATTTTGGTTTACTATTATGTTTTGTAATTCATGTAATTACTCATTGTATTCTATCATAGCATACCACAGAAAACCTTGATTAATCCATTGAAACCCTCTATTACCATAATTTAGTGACCAGAAATTTTTTTCAAAATGTTATGGCTATGAAGAGGTAAATGACAACATAACAACCTACCTCAGGGTTCTCTTGTTCTTTTTTTTTTTTTTCCTTTTTTCTTCTTTTATTTATTTTTTTAAGCACATCATTGCTTAAAAATAGAACATATAAACCCAATCTAAGAATATCCATACATAAACGAGAGACAGTACCAAACTCAGTTCCAAACTCTGGGGATTGCAGATTATCCTCTCCAAGGGAAAGCCCCATCCTCTCTTGCTATGGTATGATCCCAAAATTTATATGCTAAAACCCTACCCCTCAAGCAAAAGTATTAGAAGGTAGGGTCTTTGAAAGGTAATAAGGTTTAGATGAGGTCATGAGGGTAGAGCCCCCAGGATGGGACTAGTGTCCTTATAAGAAGAGGAAGAAGCTATAGCCCTCTCTCTCTTCACCACACTTATATAGAAAGAGCAAGAAGGCAACAAAGGAGGGAGAGAGCCCTCAGCAGTCCCCAACCATGCTTGTACCCTGATCTTGGACTTCCAGCCTCCAGAAATACAGAAATAAATTTCTGTTGCTGAAGCCACCTTGTTTGTGGTGCTCTGTCATAGCAACCCAAACTAAGACATCTTCCCTGGCACAGGAGTTGATGATGCACTCTGGGGCCAACCTCGAATAAAGATGTAGGGTGATAATAACCATAGCTAGCACATATGTGGAATATACTGTATACTAGGCCCTTTTCTAAGTACTTTAGGGAAACCAAGTACCACCCTATAGGTAAGTAGTAATGTTATCTCTATTTTATAGGGGACAAAACTGAGACGCAAACACATTTAGTTCTTATTCAAGGCCATAGAGTTAGCCAGTAGCAGAGCCAAGATTCAATCCCAGGAAGTTAATTTTCAGCAGTACATGTCTCTTCTCTTACTGGGTTACACATTACTTAAAATTTTTAACAACTTAATATCCAACCAATATCAAATACCAGAGATTAAAAAATAGATTAAGAATAAAATAACATGTTATATAAATTTGACAGGGCAGTGGAGGGTAGAGGTCTTAGAACATACTGATCAGACCAACCACAAGATCTAGAACAGGAAAAAGCAATTACCAGCCAATCTCTCTTGTGCACAAACTCTAAAAGAAAATGTCAAGAAAATAACTACCTCCCCATCTTCAACAGGAATAGAATCCACAATCAAACTGTTTTTACACCAACAGGAAAAATCACTAAATTAATAAAATATGGCAACAATTTCTAAAACTCTGTGGTAAAAAAAAAAATTCAAATAAAAGGGGTATCCTATTTAGCCATCTAATGTCTAGAGAATTTAGTTACCCAGAACACCTGATTTCATTAGCCTTGCAGTGAATCAAGATTTTGACTAAATCTACTTAGTACTTAGCTCTTGGATGTTGGGTATGACAGTTTCAGCTTTTGCCTTGGGAGCTGACATGTAGGGGCATCTATAGATGACTTATGCCTTTGTGAATCAATGTCACAATGTTATCTTGTCATTTTCACTTTGGGATTTTTATCTACTACTTCAAGTCAAAGAGGAAAGACCTGAAATGTGTGTTTTTAAAATATAACCAGGACAACACTTCTATTTTGGAACTCTTCACTGGTTAAATAAAAAACCCTCCAACAGCTGCTAGATAGGAGAGGAATACCAATCATTTCAGAAGCTGAGAGATATATGACGAGCTACTACTTCAGGTCTTGAAAAATAAGCCCATTGAAAGCTAGCTAGGGCTGTGATACTCTGAATGAAACGCTAAACCTAAGCTGCATTTCTTGTCATCGGTAAGAAAGAATGTGTAGTGTGTCTCGAAGGATGCAATTTTCCTTGAATGTTATTATGAAGTGCCTTCATTTTTGAGCAAAAGATTTCTTCTTTCTTATATAATATCTGTAGTCTCATTTTGGTGCAATGCCTTCTCAAGTTCTCTGGAAGGATTATAACACTGTACCTCTACAAGCTCTTTTACACAGTGTACATGCCAGAGAAATCAGATATAGTGTTAAAATTCATCATGCACAATCTATGAAATAGGAGCTGTGCAACGATATCAACACATGTTACAAGATATATTTCCATTTTTTTCATGTGCCTCTGAATTTATTTGACAGAATTTCAGAAGGGAAAATGTGTTTGCCGGAGGGCAGGTTGTTTTTGCTTCTTGGAGTCAGCAAAGACGCTGAGAGCCTTTCAACTTTCTTTGCCATTATTTAAACCTCATCATCTCACATATCTAGCCACATTCTGCATGCAGCAGCAGTGGGGATTCTTTCCCAAACCATCCTTTGTCTCAAATGTTTCTCAAGGCACTTCTATGCAGGTTTAGACATTTCAAAACCTCAGTTAGTTTTAAAACACCTTTAAATCAACACCCAAAAAGGAAGCAAAAAAAAATTTTTTAACCCAGCTCAAGAATCAACAGACCACACTCTTGAATTCTCCTATCAAGCTTCTTCTATTATTTTTAAAAGTCTAATTCTGAGACTCTTTGGCACCCTCAAGCTACAAGTATCTCTTTTTCTTGCCTTCAAGGGAAGGTTAAAATCATAATGAGCATTTGATAACTTTCTTCACCTCCCATTCAATCCTCAACCCACTATTACATTATTCTGCTTTTATCATTCCAATAAAACTGCTGTTGCTATTCTCTTAGCCCATGATGATCTAATCCAGTGCCATTTTCAAACTTGGTCAACATCAGCATTTGATACAATTAAGCAGTACCTCCTTCTTGGAATTATCCACTCACCTGGCACACTTCCTCCTGATTTTTCCTTTACTTCTCCCTATTTCCTTCTCAGCTTAGTATATGTCTCTTCTCTTTAATTATTACAATTTCCTGGGTCAGCCTTCCCTCTTCTCTGATTTGACACACTTTCCTGAGCAATCTTATTCACATTTTTGGCTCAAAAATTTGTATACATTGATGACGCTAAAATAAATTTATTTATTTATTTATTTTGCTTTTTAGGGCTGGCCCCACAGCATATGGAAGTTATCAGACCAGGGGTCAAATCAGAGCTACAGATGCCGGCCTACACCACAGCCACAGCAACACAATATCCGAGCCATCTGCGACCTACACCACAGCTCACAGCATCACCGGATCCCCGACCCACTGAGCAAAGCCAGGGATCAAACCCACATCCTCACGGATACAAGTGGATTTGTTTCCACTGAGCCGCAATGGGAACTCCCAGGTTCTTAGGATTTATTATCTCCACACTGGATCTCTTACTCTTAAACATCAGGCTTATTTTACCAACTACTTCGTGGTCATCTCTACTCAGATGTTCCAGAGGATCTCAAACTCAAGATGTCCACAACTGAATCCATCTTTCCCATCCAAAAGCTGGCTCTTCACTTTTTACTAATGAAACAATAATACATTAAGTCAAAAAGCTAAAAGGAATCCCGTCCTGTTCCTCTGCCCAGACTCCCATCATGTCCCATCAATATGACTATGCTATGTTTCTAACTGGTCATCAAGAATCTGCCATCACCAATCCCAATTGACTACCATTCTCCATCCTTGTAAAATCAAACCCTTCAAAGGCCCCAAAAGTCTACAAGTTGAAGTCCAAACTCTAGAGTAGGGTACACAAGTTTTTTCAAGATTTCTGCTCCCATCTACCTTTAAAAATTATATCTCCCTACACACTGGTCTCCTGGATGCTTCACACCTTTCTGCTTTTCTCACATGTTTTCTCTCCAGCTAATAATGTTCTTATTACCCTGAAAAACTAATTCATTCTTTAAGAATCTACTCAAATGCTACCCTCTTTGAAAAGCCTCTTGTAGCCTCTCCTAGAAACGTGAAGTGTTTCCTCTCTTGTGCCTTCTCAGCATCTTGCGTATTCCTCTATTACAGCGCTAATCACTTTGTTGTAAATGTTCTTAAGTGGAGTGCAGGAATGATGGTTTATTCATCTTTATATCTCCAATGCTCAGAACCATGTCTCACATTGAATAAGATATTTACTGAAGCTTAACAAATGCTTTGAGAATAGAATGATGCAAGGATCCTATATAATTCTCTGCTTTTCAGAAAACATGCTTGTCTATAAATGTATGTGTGGTTTCCACCTGGAATCCCCATTTTAACCCTAGAAATAAAGCCTAGTGCTTTATTTCCTTACACTCATTGTCTGGTGTTTTGGGCACAGTGTGGAAGAATGAGAACTTCCTGATTGTCCAGGGTCACCTTTGTTCAGCTAATCAGAAATCATATACAGGAGGAAACTTTCAAAGTTGAATCTTACATATACCAGGGAAAAACTAAGGTTGAGAGCCTGTTCTTTCTCAGCCTGCTGAACAGATGGTATCACAAAGTTATATAAGATTCTGTTGCTGTCAGAACGTCTTCACAGAGAATTTTCCTGACAGAAGCCAATCTTATGGAAATTCTCCTAGGGTGTGGCATTTGCTTTTCAATGTTATGTAGCCTACACAGGTTTGACCTTTAGGAATATTGCTAGTGAGTCTTTCAACATGTCAAATATTTCTTTACCTAATCAATTATCAAGAAGCTCAATTGGTCTCTCAATGGCATAATCATACACCAAATTATCCAGCCTATCAACCAGTGAATCAAATTCACCACTCTACAAAAAGAATAAAGCTCCTTATCATCTTGAAGGGTTTAATCAATATGCACTAATATCTTCATGGTAAGGATTTTCACATATTTGCCTTTCCTCTTAAGGGTAGCATGGTAACTGGCACAAATAGCTTCTCAGTGTATATTTGGTTTGAAAGGAATGAATTTTGAAGTTCCATTACATAATATTATAAGTTCATTTGTAGCCCATCCCCACCTACCCCCATTCATAACACCACCCCAAATTCACATACCCACTTTATTTCCCACTTGCATCCGTTTATATAGTTAGGTTGCTTGTTGTTAGGGAGGTTTAGCTACCTATCAGGCACAATCAAGAGGGAAGGCCTAGACTATTTGTTACCTCAGAAAACAAGTCTCAACCACATAGTTTAGAGTGGGTAGAGCTGACCTTGACACTTAGTAATATAAAATCTTAATCTGTCAAAACACTGTGACCTTTAAGTGTGTTCAGTTGCTAGACATGTTTGCAAAACAAACTTAGTACTTTTGTTGATGTCTTAAATTTCTGGCTTTGGTTATGCTTATTAGCTGAACACAATATTTATTCATTGGTGTAAATACATTTTAGGTATCTTTTTATATAAATATTATATGTTTGGGGTGTTTTGCTTAATTTCTATGTATAATCTACTTCTCTGGGAATTTGTCATACATTTGAAGTATGTTGCTTAAGAAATAATTCATACTCTGCCTTGAGGTTACACCTATTCAGTGATAATCCAAAAAGAAAAAAAATCAAAGGCCAGGCTATTAAACATCCAGAAAAGGATCTGTCATGCAAAAGCCAGAATTCACTCTAATTGAACAGAGAGAAACTTAATGCCCACTACTGACAGGAAGCAGGAAACTGGCTAATGAATGTGGTTGTACTTACAACAGACTTCACACTCTCTAATGAAAAATCATCTCTTATAGCTTGCTAGACAAGGGCTTCCTCTGCCTTCCAGTTTAACTCCTCCACAGAAGAGTACATTTGTTTTTCTGCCCTTAACATTTTAAGGCAAATGGATATTAAAATATTTTTTCAGGCATCTAAAAACATGTTCTCCAATTAATGTTCACTAATTGGAAAAACAAAAAGGAAGCATCTACTATGAACTCAGCTTTGGAAATAACCATAGACTTTGTTTTTTTCTTCCAGATGATGAGATATAAATCATAGATTATGCAATATAGATTAATTCTGCAAAGAAAGCAAAATAATGTTGCCCAATACATATAGAAACACAATGGTCTCCTAATTATTTGTCTGCAAATTATGTCCTGGGAGCAAAAATACTGCCCTTGGACTAAATTCAGCTTTCCAGTCAGCCACCTCTCTTTTGTGAATAAAGTTTTATTGGAACATATCCTTCTTTGTTTACATATGCTCTATAGCTGTATCAATTTAAAAAAATGCACGGAGTTCCCATCGTGGCACAGTGGTTAACGAATCTGACTGGGAACCATGAGGTTTCAGGTTCAATCCCTGGCCTTGCTCAGTGGGTTAAGGACCCAGTGTTGCCCTGAGCTGTGGTGTAGATCACAGATGCAGCTTGGATCCTGGGTTGCCGTGGCTCTGGTGTAGGCCGGTGGCTATAGCTCCTATTGGACCCCTAGCCTGGGAACCTCCATATGCCGTGGGAGTGGCCCTAGAAAAGGCAAAAAGACAAAAAAATAAAATAAAATAAAAATAAATAAAATTTAAAAATGCACAACCTAAAAGTTGACAGTTAAGTTTTTTTTTAATTACTCGATGAATTTTATTACATTTATACTTGTACAACAACTATCACAATCCAATTTTATAGCATTTCCATCCTGAACCCCAGGCTCTTCCTCCCACCCCCCATATGTCTCATTTGGAAACCATAAGTTTTTCAAAGTATGTGTCATTATCTATTCTCCAAAGAAGTTCACTGTGTCCTTTTTTTTAGATTCCAATGTAAGTGATAGCATATGATGTTGGTGTCTCATTGTATGGCTGGCTTCATTTAGCATGACAATTTCTAGGTCCATCCATGTTGCTACATATGCTGTTATTTTTTCCTTTTTAATGGCTGAGTAATATTCCATTGTGTATATGCACTACATATTCTTTATCCACTCCTCTGTTGATGGACATTTAGGTTGTTTCCATGTCTTGGCTATTGTAAATAGTGCTGCAATGAACACTGGAGTGCATGTATCTGGAGTCATGGTTTTCCCTGGATAGATGCTCAGGGATAAACTCAAAATGGATTAAAGACTTAGACATAAAGACCAGATACTATAAAACTCTTAGAGGAAAACATAGGCCAAACACTCTCCAACATAAACCACAGCAATATCTTCTCAGATC
The DNA here is from genome assembly GCF_054392235.1 of Sus scrofa. Taxonomy (NCBI): domain Eukaryota; kingdom Metazoa; phylum Chordata; class Mammalia; order Artiodactyla; family Suidae; genus Sus; species Sus scrofa. The sequence goes on along the minus strand of NC_139383.1, from coordinate 180,843,118 downwards.
CACCTCCTAGAGTAATGACAGTAAAACCAAGTTAGAAATAAAGAAAGAAAAAAAGGGGAAAAAAAGGGAAGGGTAAGGTGAAAGATGTGGAATTGCATCTTACTGAAGACCCAAAAGCAGGAGAAATAGAGGATTCTCTACAAAAGAAACAATAATTGGCACAAATATTGAACATCTATAATTGAAGAGGAATTCCCTCTGAGGTGCTGATGCTGGAAAAGGTATACACAGGAAGTTTCTGCTTAACAGTGGGGAATAAACACATATGCAGTTTGAGACTTAACCAGTAAACACTAATAATGATGAAACCCTTACTATGTGTCATGCTGTCCTGAGCACTCTGCATGTGTGGTCCATTTAATCCACATAACAACCCACAAGGCATATACTATTGTGACTCCATTTCAGAGATGACAAAATTAAAGAATATTGATGCCAAATGATTTGTCCAAGACTACATGGCAAGTAACAGATAGCACTAAAATTAAACTCCACCCTGCCTCACTCCTAAATCTTAGCCTATTAACCATCACCACAGTAAGGATCATTCAGATCAGGACAGAGAGTGCTGGTGGGAAAGGTGAGTGAGGACCACAAAGATAAAGATAAATAGAACAATGCATAGGCAGACACAGGGCAACAACAACTAGCCATTGCAGAGGTAAGAAGAAAGCAGGCAGCAATATTTTGCAGAACAAAATGAATCAAACATTTTTCACAGTATCAGTGGAAAAAAATAATTCTAAGAATGACCTTTCAGTAAATAAGTTATATCCTCAGGCAGCAGACAATGGGCAAAAACAATGTGTAACATACAGTAGAGCATCAGAGGAAGGTCAGATAAACTCGGCCAATATAAAAATTCAAACCAGACAAGAACAAAAACTATTTCTCTTGTGAAGGGTTTTCACCAAGAAACTAAAAATTAATATCAAAAGCCACTGTCCAGTTTTATGCATTGTGGTATTAAGCTCTATGAACTCAAGTACCTCTCCTTCCAGACTAGGAATCAGACATCATCCACAAATTCTCTTGCTAATTAATAAATTTCTAGAGAGTTCCTCATATTGTTATAGAAAGACAACTGGATTGATAAAGTGTCAAGATTCTTAGTCAACATGCTGGTGGTCAGAGTGGGCAAAACCCTTTTCTTGAGCAGGTAATGACAAGGTGTATTTCTACCCAGGTAAGTATACTTTATAAAATATGGTATGATCCATGAAGGTGAGCGTAAGTATTTCACAGGAAAACACAATAAACCCAAGTAGCAGAGGATCCAGGGATACAGCCAAGAGCAAGCTGAAGATCAGCAGCCAGAGAAAATGGATGGCTAAAGGGAGAAGTAGGTAAGATGCAGACTCAAATGTGAACCAAGTACAGAGTCAGTCTGCTTGCCTTTGCTTCAGAGCTACTTTTACCAGATTAAGCAAGCCCCTGGTCAGAGAACAGCCTACCCAACTGGACATCAACACAGAGCAACCTTGTCTGCTATATTAGCCACCTCACCTACATTTCTAGATTAGTATCCCTCAAAATGTGGTCCATGATATCCTTGGCATGCTCACCCTGAAAAAAAAGCAAGAGCTTCAAGCCTTCTCATAGCATCCAGTTTACAACTACGTTTTTTCTTTCACAACAAACATTACTGAGGCATTTAAGTGCTTCCAGTGGCACTGGATCCATCATGAAAAGGATGCTCTCCAGATTGTCAAGAACTTACTGATTCCTGGGTCTGTGTGGCATATGATAAAGGACTCTTCTTCCCATGGACACTTTGCCTTACTGTGTTCAAACAGTTCTGACTATGCAATGCCAGAGGAGCAGTTGCATGTAACTAGTCAAGATTTTTGATTTATAGCCTGGACGTGAAGTGGTTGGGCAGTAGAAAACACGTCTCAGACACATGGTATCAGAAGTTGCATAATGGCTTTAAGGCATCCTAACTAGAGCCATGCCAACTAAAAACATCATATTCCAATAGAATCATTCTGAGATTCATGTTTGTTCCCTCCCTGCTCCTGTCTGGGATCACTTGCTATTCATTTTAGCCCCCAACCCAGCTTTGCTCTCAGGACTTTTGATCTGTTCTCATCCTACAGCTTCATTTTTTGTACTTACCTCAGCTATCCCCCTTATATTTGGAAGTGATTCTGTCCCAAATTCAACATGGCCCATTTTGCTCTACTGAAAGTGCTCAGGTCAAAGGTCCTTGATTGTATCTTTATGCCAAGTACAATAAAAAATTTTCTGTAGTTCTTAGTATACCTGTTCGCAGGTTTGATACTAATGACAGTTTCTGCTTCTTTAAACCCTTTCTCTGTTTCCTCTCTGCTTTTTCATTGTTCCTGTATGGTTTTTCTCCTACCTCGTCCTCCTCCTGTTTATCTCTCTCTTTATGTATTCCTCTGATTATCCATGAAATGTCTTCCCAAGACCCCTAACCTCCATCTTCACCCTATCGTCCTAGGAGTTTGGCATCCATGCCTATAGTATCAGCTCAAAGGATAACTACATAGTCTATTTCTTGCTCAAAACATATGATTTCACTTATATGTGGAAGGAATCTAAAAAATGAACAAATATAACAAAATAGAAACAATGTCAATCCAGAGAACAAACAGGTGGTTGCCAGATGGAGGGGGGAGGGGATGAGTGAAACAGGTGAGAGAAATTAAGAGGTGCAAACTTCCAATTACAAAATAAATGAGTCACGGGGATGAAATGTATAGCTGGGGGAATACAGTCAATAATAAAGTAATATCTTTGTATGATGACAGGTGGTAACTAGACTTATTGTGATCATTTTGTAAAATATAGAAATACCAAATCACTGTGTTGTGCACAAGGAACCAACATAATGTGGTAGATCAATAACACTTCAAAAAAAAAAAAAAACCAGACAATCTCGTAGAAAAAGAGATCAGACTTGTGGTTACCACAAGATGTCAAAAAGTACAGACTCTAAGTTATAAGATAAATAGTACGAGAGAAGTAATGCACGACGTGATTAACATAATTAACACTGCTGTATGTTACACATGAAAGTTAAGACAGTAAATCCTAAGAGCTCTCAGCACAAGAAAATTATTTTATTTTGTATATTTATAAGATGATGGCTCTTCACTAACCTTATTATGGTAATCACTTCATGATTTATATATAAGTCAAATCATTATCCCGTACACCTTAAATTTATACAGTGTTGTCTGTCAATTATATCTAACAAAACTGGAAGAAAAAAAAATTCAGCTCAGTTACCTGGTGGACATTTGTTCTTGGATAACCAATGAAAATATCAACTTGCACATCTGAAATTTCTAGTTTCCCAAATCAGAAAAACCTATCTTAGAACCAAAATTTCAATTTGATTATTGGAAGACAAATGTAGGTGGAGAGTGAATGGCCTAACTGTGCCCCACCTAAATTAAGCAAATTCTGGAGCTTGTGGACATAAAATAAAATGAAACCTAACTTCTAAAAGATCCATCTGCTTCCTTCAAGTACCAGTTGATAAAAATAGCCCCAAGATAGCAAAAATCCTGTTCTTGCCATATCTCCTTACAGGACATTATTAATGACAAGAAAATTAAGCAACCAAAGGGGACTGAAGAAGGGTCTTAGACCTTAAAAAAAAGAAGCACTATAATGGAACTTCCAGGAGTCATTTTATCCAAATCAATTCTAAAGTTAAAGCTGTCTTGTTCTTTACTAATACCAGAGATAGCCACTCTAAATTCACTGTGGTAACTATGAGAAGTTATCAGCACAGGAATATTTGTATGGATGAATATGTTTCTGTGTCCGTGAATCTTTCTATTATTAGAGTGTGTCCATTTATTAATTACAAAGTCATTCAGGAACTATGATTAATAGCTGTTGAAAATGGAATAATGTTTCCTTTTGTACTTTGTCCTAAATCTTCTTTGCCAATGAATTGTGTATATATGTATAGAAATAATATCAGCCTTTTTATTTCATTCCCAATTTCCAACCTAACAGATTGCCCTGAATTCCATGCCATTAACTCAATACAACCAAAATTAAACTCATCTTTCTCCTCTTCCTTAAATAGCCTTCGCCAACTAAATCCTCTATCTCTGTTATGTTCTAACCTTCTCATAATTCTCTATGTACCAAACCAAAATTATCTTTAAGCTCTCCCATTCCAACATTATTTAATACATATATACACATTTGGCCAATCACTCAGCTCTATCAAATATAATCCCAAAATTCATCTTAAATTTATCTCTAATTCTTTATTCTCATTGATGCCATCTTAATTCAGGTCCTTGTTCCTAATCTATACATTTTTTCTAATCTACACCATGCTTTTTTTTATAATCTATATTATTGTCTAATAGTATAATCTATATCATTTTCTAATCTGTACTATTGCAACACTCTTCTAACTTCTAACCTTCAATCCTTTTCTACTTCACCCAATGCTACACATTGCTGCCAAAATAATCTTCTTAAATCTGTGCCTACAAAGCACAGTTCTGATTGTGTCACTCCATGACACTTGTAAGAATATCAAATGAAGATAAAATGTCACAATTCAAAATATTTTTGAAACTCACAACTGCTTACTGAATAAAACTCAAGTGCCTTGTCACAGCATTCAAAGAATTATAGCATCATAAAATTGCTTAAGAGGAACTTAAATATCATCTTGTACAAGGTCCACCAAGCTCTATCCCCAAGTATCCTTTCCTGTCTTATCTTTTTTGTTACCTTTAACATGCCCTATACTCTAGTCAGATTAAACTGATTATCATTTATTTGACATGTATGACTCCATGACTATTCTTAAACTGTTTCCTCTGCTTGGAGTCCTTTCCCCTGAAATCTCTCTGTCCAAACGCACTCGTCTTTCTAAGTTCCAGGTCAAATGTCCCCTCTTTCATTAATGTCCCCTGCAAATCAAAAACCATCTCTCCACTAAACTTTTACAGCTCTTCTTAGAATATTTTTAGAACATTCTACCCTATATTATAAATACCATGAATATCTCCCGTGACTGCCACTTGGCTATGAAACCCCAAAGTATAGAGACCTCAGCATATTTATTTGTATCCCCTCTAAATAGTTTCTCTTACCCTTTAGGAAAAAGAAATTACTATTTGTAAGCTGTTACTTACTGTTAAAAAATTCATAAAAGTGAAAATTGTAATTTTTCAATTGAGATTTCACGTTAATTACCAACCACTACCATTGTTTTGGGAAAGAGTAATTTTGAACCCTAGATATATACCAAGTAGTAAACAATGTCAGATAATTAAACAATTTTATTCAACAAATATTTACATAGCATCCATTACATGTAGGAAGCTCTGTGCCAGGGGCTTAGAAAATACAAAGACAAAACCCTACTCATTAAGAAGAACATGGACTAATGAGATAAAACTAAATTTGATATAACTGTAATATCAGTGTAAGTGCCATATGAGGAACAAACTGCTGTAAACATTTAAACAAGTGTTAAAACACAGGGGAAATCTATAGAGAAGTAAGAAGCATATGGACTTAGAAGTCATTCAGGCTGGTTGGATCCTGGCTGACTTCTTAAAAGTGATGCAGCCATGGGCAAAACATTTAACTCTGCTAGGTCTCAGATTTCTCATCTGAGATAAACAGGAATAATATATTTGGCTAATATTCCTAAAGTACAGTAAGTACTCAAAAACAATACCCTCCCTCCTTCATTTTCTACTGGTCTAAAAAAATAAAATAAAATAAAGATCAAAGAAAACCACAGCTCTAGGTTAACTTCAGTTCAAAGTATCAAATTAGGAGGATTTGAATCCTCTCCCCACATTTTAAAATAACATCCCTAGGAGAAGTTAAAAGGAAATCAGCAGTAATTAAAAGCCACAGTTCTGGCGCTGCAACAGAGCCAGGGCTGAATCACTGAAAAGACCTAAAATCTTTTAGTAGATGATGATTCAGTTTGGGGTAATAAAATCAAGTGCCATTAATCTAGTATATCAGAGTCAGTTCTGTTCGGTTTCTCGTGATGATTAATAATTGAGGCCATATCTCACAGTTACAAATATGCTTCAGCCCTGAAATGTTCCCAATAAATTTACCATCCTTCTCAAATGAATATTTTACTGTCAGAACACAGTTTCTTATTCCTGTTACACTGGCATTAAGCAATACGAGTTTAAACAAGTCCAGGAAAAGCACCAAAATAGATGTTTTATTAGGCTTCAACACGTCATCATTAGGAAAGTCCATTTTTTTTTAATAAGTCTAAGTCTTCCTGATCCAGCTTCCCAGATCTTCTGGACCCCTTTAGCAGGACAAATTTCTCCACATGGAGAACTAGACATTGCTCCAGACTGCTAACATTACAAACCCAAGGTGACACCAAACTTAATTACAAACTTAACTACCTTTTCCAAATCTATTGTTTCTCTCAATCCCATGGCTTCACAATCTATGGCAACCCTAAACCAGGCTGGATTCTGGGTGAGGATCAAAGAGCCATGAGAATCTGCAGTTCCTCTGAAATGAGACAGGAAATAAGGATTCTAGATCTTACTCAGTTCTCAACTGCCTGATTACCCACTCTCAAAAGCACCAGCTCAATTTGATTCAACATGCATTTATCAAACTCCTGCATGTGCCAGGAACTCTGCTAAGTATTAAGTACAAAAGCACAAATAAGACAAAGTATGATTTTTTAGGGCCTATAAAACTGAAACGTTTGCAAAATGGAAGTAGGCAGGCTTTGTTACAGGCATGCATTTTTTTAAGTAAAATAAAATAAGACTTCATGTTAAAGTGAACAGTAGCTTTTTCAGGGGGTAGAGGGGGAGAGTTGTCAAGGAAAAAACCCTGAGAAAGATGACACGGTTTTCTCCAGCCCACAGTGTCCAGACCTAGGAACCAGGTCACCCACTTGAGCTCATCACTGTCCCTTATTATCCAGGCAGCTCTCTCCTGTGCTCTGCTCTGAACATAATACAACAACATGGTTGCTGCCCTCGAGGCTAACAATTCAGGCTGAAGAGACAGCTTGTTCTGACACACTCCTAAATAAGCTTCAAATGTACAAGAGAGAAGCCAGATCAAATCTAAAGAAGCAGCATCAGAAACACAGTAAATCTATGATGACTAACTGACCTAACTTATGACCTATAAAAATCATTTTTCTTCCAAAGACAACCAATGCACTCATAGTCACCACTGCCAAAACAAGCAGCTTGATAAATCAATTTATTCTTAACTGAAATATGGTCCAAACATAATATGGTTTTAAATAACTTTGAAAATATGTCTAGCCTCCCAGAGAATTCACATATTTCGAGGAGGCTTGCACGGCATCTTAAAAATAATTCATTAATTCCATAAATAACTATTGAGTTTCTGATACATGCATAAAATTGTGCAAGGTAGTAGCCTGCATAAATAAAAAAGCTCTGCCTCTGAGGCATTTACTATCAAAAATAAAATTTACAAAGTTAGAACCTAATATTTGTTACTTGGTTCTGATTGCATGCATTTATCCTAATTTCATAATTAGATGCAATCATCCTGAAAACAAAAGGGAGACTGAATTTTAAGAAAGCTCTCAAGGCAAAGGATTTTAAAAATAAGTATGTAAGCCAAGTGCCAAAAATTCTGTATAAACTATCAATACCAAAAAATGGCTACAAAAGGCAACAATAAAAGTTTATGTCTAGGGGTAAAAAGAAGTGATAATCACCGACAATATAGAAAAAAAAAAAAAAAAGAAAACATAGTGTGTAAAGCCCAATTATATAGGGAGGCCACACTAGATGTTGCAGCTTGATGCCCACTGCTTCCATCACATTTCAAGTGCTACAAGGTTGTCTCCACGAGAGCAAGCTCTACTATAAGGCAGACATCCTTTCTGGTTCTGTTCTTTTAATCACATAGCAGAAGTCCTTCTCCAATTATTCCTTGTAGCTATACCAGAAGGCACTGTGCTGCTATTTGGAGACATTAGGATGGTTCTTTTATTGCAGATGGCACTGATTCTAAAGGGGAAGATTTCTGTCTTCCTTTGCCTTTCCTTATATTTCAGCCTCCTCTCCCTGCTCTACCACAAACAATACACCTGTAAGCCCAGATTATTGATCTTGGGAAAATCAGTCTTTCCCTTTCACTATTTGTGCCTGTCGCCTTATCCAGCCTATTCAACTTCAGTCTTGTTTTCCTCTTCCATTTTTATCAAATATCTATTCACATTTGGCATTATTGAAGATACATATATAGCAAAGTAAGAAAAAACATCCTCTACATTTTTACATAGTTATTGACACTCTTTGTGGAATTATATCACAACTATAACCCTCATTCCCACTCACCAAAATCTGTCATTATATAATCATAAGTATTTTATACATAGTAGGAACTTTTATAATCTTATGATTTCCTGACACTCAATGAGGAAATCAGAATCCTCCCAAAGTGTTGCAGAAAAGCAGGAGCCATAGCTTTGAGATTTTAGTTAAAAGTAAATAATAGTATGGATTACTCCCGATGTCTGTTGAATACATAAACTGAATTTTTATGTAATTCAGAAACTTGAACAAGAGAGAATTTTGGGTTGGACTTGCAGTTTCCTAGTCTTCAATGTAGAGTTTATAATGCTTGATAGTGTCAATTTATTTTCCAACCAGAGGTTAGATCACAAGAAAAGCATTAAACCAAAATATGGATGAAAGCTTACTAGGGCTATTATATTATTACCAGTTGCTCAGAGATGTTTCCTGATCCATAAGTCCCATTCACAACTATGCTCTGAAGAAAAAAATTTTCTGGCTCTGAAAACCTGGCATGTTCCTGTGGAAGTCATCTTTTCCAATCCACTTTCTTCTAGCAGTTCTAAAAAACAGAATAGACCACAGACATAGAAAAAAAAGTTATGCCAGAATTCCTGTCATGGCTCAGAGGGTTACAAACCCAACTAGTATCCATGAGGACTCAGGTTCAATCCCTGGCCTCGCTCAGTGGTTTAAGGATCCGGCATTGCTGTGAGCTGTCATGTACGTTGCAGAGGCAGCACAGGTCTGGTGTTGCTATGGCTGTGGTGTAGGCTGGCAGCTGCATCTTCGATTGGACCTCCACCCTGGGAACTTTCATATGCCACAGGTGCGGCCCCAAAAGAAAAAAATAAAAGTTATGGCTACCAAAGGGGAAAGAGGAAGGATAAATTAGGAATTTGGGATTAATAGATACACACTGCTATACATGAAATAGATAAACAACAAGGACCTCCTGTACATCAAAAGGAACTACATTCAACATCTTGTAGTAACATATAATGGAAAAGAATATACATAAATATAACTGGGTCACTCTGTTGTACACCTGAAATGTTCTAAATCAACTATACTTAAATTTAAAAAAAAAAAGACCATTATAAAAACAAAGAAGACCAAACTAGAAGACTAGCAGTGTAATTCCCAAGTGTATAGACTCCGCACCTACAAGACTTGGGTTGTGGTCCCAACTCTGCCATTTCCTACCTGCAAGACCTTGGGCCACAGGTAGGACCACCTATAGGCCTCTCTCTGCCTTAGTTTTCTCATCCCCCAAATAATAACAGTACCTACTTAGATTATCATAGAAATATGTATGTTGTTATATTTAAATCATTTAAATCAGTATATAAATTAAATCATTGTAAATACCCAGTAAATTTGTTGGAAACAAGAATATTGTGGTTAGGAGTGATTTGGGGGGAAGTTCCCATATTTTAGCCATTCCCAGCTCATAAACACAATATTTGATAGTGACTTCACCTCCACTTTAGGACTGCTAATAATATATTTAAGAGTACGGATTATTATTCAGAAAGTTTTTCATACTAATGAAAATATGTTATAAATAACAATGTAAACATATATGGACATACATGATAATTTCATTTCTGAATTCTAAGATGATAACAGAGAGTATATTAGTTAAAACTGTGAAGGAATTGGAAGGCAGAGATGGTAACCAAAGTTAAATTATCTGTAGTTCTATAAAGCACTGGAGGCTCAGGGAACAGAAAAGGTGGGATGCCATAGGACCAAGGAAGAGTCTGTCCACTCTCCCAGAGGGTCTGACATTTGGGGTCCATACTCTAAACTTCTGACTACTGATTTCATGTCATAATTCTACCTTTTCATATGAATAAAATTTGTAAGCAAGTCATGCCAAGATGTACCAAGTATACAGTCCATTTTCTATGTTGGAGTTTCCTGAGGTACACCTACCATCCATTCATCCAGGCTACTTTACATCCCAATCGGAATTTCAGCAGAGAGGAAGGTAGCTCTGAAATCCTATTCTCCATCATCTGACTATCAAAGTCTAAAGATGAAAAGTGAGTGGAACAATAAAACTGGTAGTTTCACTTAACTAGTCTGATTGGTAAAAGAGTGGAGATAATCAGTGAGTTGCTATTAAGAGAAAAATAATAGGCTTTGAAATTCAAATAAAATGCAAATCATTAGATTTTTTAAAAATATCAGGTAAAGAATTACTGTGCCAATTAGTAGGTACTTTACTTCAGCATTGCTTCCGAGTGTGGGAGTCACAAATTCTATCTACCCTTTTATATTTCCAGACAAACATAAAGTCATATACTCAATAGGCCACAGAGAAACATTTGCTATTAGTGATTATGATGATATATATGTATGAATAATTTATGGTACATCTTACACATATATTGGTATTTGAGTACTTTAAATGCATCAATTCTGATCTTCACAACAACCCTGAAAAATATAGCTAGCATTATTCTCTCTTTGTACGGAAACTGCATTTATGAGAGGGCAAATTTCTTGACCAAAATGACACAGAAGAAAAGTGGCAAAACCAAGTTTCAAACCAAGGTCTATATTGAAGATGCAATGTTTTCGAAACACCGTTTCCTGGAATTGGCAACAGTTATGTTTTTCTAAGCACCTTAAGTTCCTACAAGTGAATAAAATGCTCTGTTTCTTAATTCCTCTTCAGAACACTTGCTGAGTTAAATAATACATAAACCAGACACAGAGTACCATATTCCAATTTGTTGGTAGTTAAAATTATTTATTCCAGCAATTTTGAATATATTCCTTACAATTAATTTGAACGTGGCAATAGGTTGCAGTACTAATTCATTAGAACTCACAATGTGCTGCTGGTAAAAAGGCTGTAAAAAGAAAAAATAAATAAATAAAAATTAAAAAAAAAAAAAAAAAGAACTCAGAACAGTGTTCTCATGGCCAAACTCTTTCCTCTCCCAACCTGGGTTAACGTTATCATTAATCATATTTTCAATAAAGGAATCAAAATAACAAATTCCAAATATAAACTGTTTTTATCATTTATTTTAACAGTCCCATCATATACATATTCACAGACTTATCCTCAAATTTATAAATTAACATCACTAAATTCTTTGAATTGTTCTTCAGTGATAGCAGAGTCTAAGGGTGAACCACATTTTATTATTGTACTGACTATAAAAATGTTAATTTCCCAGTAAGTGCTCAATACATACTTTCATTTTAGTTGTAAAAAATAGTAATCTGTGATGCAACATATACACAAACCATAAACGCTACCGAAATTACCCGCTGATAAGATTTTTCCAAGAGTTGCAAACTATTGCATATGGAATGGATAAGCTATGAGATTCTGCTGTATAGCCCAAAGAACTCTATCTGATCACTTGTGATGGAACATGATGGAGGATAATGTGAAAAAAAGAATGTATACATACACATTTGCTATACAGCAGAAATTGACGGAGCACTGTAAATCAACTACAACAAAAACAAATTTTTTTTTAAGATTTTTCCGAGAGAAATAAAAAGCAGTGTTTTCTAAGTATCTTTTCTTCAGTTCTTCCTGTTGAATCACTGAATTTTATCAATGGAAAGCACATTATAAATATTTTTTTATTTTCTATCTTCCAAGTTTCTTATTTTACAGATTTAAAAAAATAAACAAGCTCAACATGTCTAAGAATATAATGATAAAGCTTCAGCTTTCTGCATGAAATATGACAATAAGATTAGATTCTGTAAAAAAGCAATCTTCCCACGTTTTAGTTGTACTATCACTACTTCTTACCACATTCCTCTCACAACAAAACCAAGGTTGCATCATCATTTCTTTCTCATGAAATGATGGAATTCCATTAAAACTGAAAAATTATCCAAGTTCTTATAAAAATATATGTGTCACATATTTCAGTTGTGTACTATTAAGTTTAAAGTTTGTGGTGTAAAGAAGGGGGGTTGACTTTAGAAATATATGGAAGGTAGAATCAACAAGACCTGGTAACTAATTAGAGGGAGAAGATGGGAAATTGAGGTCTGTACATCCTAGAAAACAGCTTGAAAAGGAAACACTAACGAACTAGAGTTGAATTGATAAAGGAAAGAATATGGGACAGGAAGACTATTCATATTTTTAAAGTTGCTATGGAACATTCTCCCCAGATATTTTCTGAATCCAACTGGCTGGATGTGTTGACATGATAAAAATTCTTTTAAATCATCATCACAGACAGGATTTGAGGCCATGCACTTGCATCCTTACATGGGGAGAATAAACAATATAATTGGTCACTTAAAATAAGATGAGAACAAGCTTATCTTCGAGGTGGATAAAAATCTATTTTGAATCAGATGATAATTATAAAAAGTATTATCTTATCAATTTACAGCACTGAATTAATGAACCTAGGCATATAAAATGTATCATCTCTGTAAATTATATATGCAAGATTTACAGTAATAACCTTAATAAATATAAAATTCAAAACAGAAGTTTAGCATAGGTGAACTTGTTTAACCTATTAAGAGTTCTCAGATGAGAGGGAAAATATCATTAACTAGGAACGAAATCCAAATAAATAAGGTTGAGGCAAGTGGAAAAGCAACAGTGACATCTGCTGTCTGTTTTTATAGTTTCCTTAAAACTGTCCTTACACTTCAAATATTTTCCTTCAATTTTTTCCTGTATTTCTGATTACCATATTTATAACATAAGAAATGGTTTGATGAATAGGCACAGTCTGTATACTCCACTGACTTGTCCTCATACAATAATCTGGAGCAAACTATTTTTGAATATATGATTTATGTCATGGATCTTTAAATAAACACACCTTTAAATACTCTGGTCAGAGATTTCACCAAAATGTAGAATGTATAATAATGTTATCCACAAACTACTGAGAAGTTAATAATCTTACTACTGCTGCTCTCTATATTCCATCAAAAATGTTTTTATAAAACAAACTAAAATGATTTTACTTCTAATTTCTATGATATTATATGAAGCACAATGTATTTACCATGACATAACAGCATTTGGATTCCTCCACAGAAGACAAGAAATACACAGCTTTAGGCCTGGAAATCTTCAGGTTGCTTTTACAACCACCAGGACCAGTCTTACAAACAGGAGGGAGATGCAGAAATGTATACAACTCTACCAGATGTGCAACATCCCAACATCCCACCTCATAATTGTTGAAATATCACAATTATAGAGTCACTTCCTTGGTTAACAAATTCATCATGAAGTTCTTACCTGCTGTACAATATTCATTTTCATCCTCAAAGAATAAGACATTGGGCCATTAATGATCAGGAGCTCCTCAGACAGAATTAATCAAATTGATTTTCTGTTTGACTGCCAACTGGTGAGTGTTTTAGGTGGAGAAAGAAGGATGGTTTTGTTGCTGGGACACTGGCCCAAGAGGGTAGGCAAGTTATTTGGAAAACTGGATCATCAGTGTATTAGGTCACTAAGTACTTTGGTGAAGGGTAAGAAAGAAGGAAAATTTCACAGAAAGGAGTTAGAGTAATACCATAGACAGACATGAACTGAACTACAATTTTGCTCAGTTCCCAAAGTACCCATAAAACAATCTTATAGGAATATTAAGTAGTAACAGCGAGCTGTGAAATAATAAAAAAATAAAACACCGAGAATATTCCTTAACTCTTTAATAGGAAAGGATATGTATCCCAGGTATATTTATCTTACTTGGGCAGAGTGGTGCTGGTTTTTCTTATTTGGTATAAGAAGCAAGGGGTTTTATTCATCTAAGGTATGACAAATGACATCCTTCCACTGACATACTCACCACCAAACAGAATCTTTTGAAGCTGATCACACAGTTCCACATAAGAGAATACAATGCATATGTAAAGGTTAGTGGTTTGATAAAAGAAAATTCATTTTTAAGATGACTATAAAATATCTTCTATTGGCAAGAAGCAGTTTTCATTTTAGGGAAAAGAGAAATTCAAAAGCTCATATGGGAGAAAGAGATCATTTGCTTTGTCTATTCTTGCTTGAAGAGACACTTTCTAAATTGATCATCAGTAAAGAATAGGATAAACATTCAAGAGCAAATGTGTCTATACTCTTAATTCTGACATCTGAAGAAAATTTATGAAGAACCTTTACATAAAAATAAATCTCAGATATTCAACAAAGGCAACCTAAGGTCATGATGAATGTGCCAAGTCAATTAAGTAATGTTTTTCAATGAAATCATGACTTGATCATTTAACCTCTAAAAACGGTATATCAAGTAGATGATCAAAATTGTCACTGGAGAGTACACTGGATACACAAAGATGCGTAAGCCATGGGCTTTGCACCAAAGAGATTTCAATAGACAAGCAGGACATAAACATACGCAAAATTATTCTTGCTTGTGATTTTCTGGTCCTGCATCACTGGTTTAAGAGTTAAGGAATCTTTTTGGCTCTTTGCTTTTCACTGGTTCATTCTTTGTCACTATTTATTCAATATCTATATAAAACTTGTTTTATGGGCATTTGTAGTACATGGTAGGCACCGCATCAATTTTCTATAGGGAAATCAGGAAAGGCTCTGTTCAGAACAGAAGTAGGATGTATCTTTGAAAATTAGAAGGCATTTAAAATGCAGATAGAGGGAAGACTGTTATCTCATGCAGTAAAAGAGTTGAGGGTAAGAGCTATAAAACAACATGCCATATTAAGAAAATCCAGCTCAGTGTAGCCAAGCATGGGACATGAGGAAGGAAAGGAGAAATGGGGCCGAAGGGGAAACAGGACTCAGATCCTGGAAGGGTCGGTCAACATCAACTTTATTTTTTGTTTTGTTTTGTTTTTTAGATATGACACTGGAGAAACATTTTCAATCATATTTACTCTTAGGTAAAGATTTATAGATTTCCCCCACTGATTGAGGGGAAAAAATAACAATTAAGTAGTTCAAAAAAAAATCTTCAAAGGGGAGGCAGTTCAAAATGGTGGCACAGGAAGATCTGAAACTCACCTCCCCTGTGGACACAACCAAATCTACAGCTACATATGGAACAATTCCCTCTGAAAAAGACCTGAAAACTCACTGAACATCTCCTCTATAACAAAGGATATAACAGCCACATGTAGATGGGTAGGAGAGGCCTACCATGTTCTCACCCAAAACCCTACCCCCTGTGGAGCCCCATGATAGAAGGGATCTCACAAATACAAAGATTCTCTCTGCGGAGCAAGGGGTTCATGTCCCACATTGCTTCTCTAACATTTGGAATATGCACCAGAGAGACAAGCCCTAGAAATGCTGGGCTTAAAAAGTCATTGGGGCATACATCCAAGAGACCCAAAGGACTAGAGGGAACCAAGATTCTACTCTTAAAAGGCTGGCACACAGACTCACCCTGGGACGCAGAGCAAAAGCAGCAGTTTGAAAGCCACCTAGACTACACACGAAGGAAATTCCTTTCCTAATCCCAAAACATCTGCTGGAGGGACAGGAAACTGCTGAGACTCTCTAGGGAAATGGAGGTGCTGTTAGGCACTATTTTTGTGCTCTCCCTCTACCTCACTAGTGCTGGCCAGTACATAAAGTCACAGCACTCTCCCACTGCCCTGATAAAGCCCACAAGCATGTCCTGCCCCTGTGCTACCTCCTCCCCCATCACTGAAACCTGCCCAGTGTTCTCGAGCTGCCATGCTAAAGCCAGAACACACATGTTCTCCTGCTGCCTAGATAGAGCTGGTAGGTGCACGTGGCCCACACAAGAGATGCCCCTTGAGCACCTGGCTCTAGTGGCCAAGGAGCTTTCATTTCTGGGCCCCACAGGACTCAACATTCAGAGAAACAGTTCTTGACAGGCTACCACCCCCAGGGCACTGCCTAGACAGCAAACTGAAACATACCCCAGTCTTCCTGAGACAAAAACCTACTGACTTGTCCTGGAGCTTCAGTCTGAGGGGTTTACAACACACCTAGAGGCTACAGAGATGCTCTCAGGGAATACAGGCCAAGAGACATCATCTTAATTCTCTCCCTTGGCCTTGCAAGAGCACACAAGTACCTTCCAGAAAGGAGCTTGCCAACAAGACACCTCCAGACCTGGACTGAAGGTTGCCAGGTTTTATGTTTGCAGTACAACAGGACTGTATATATTTGCATACTTTAAAAGTGGCTGGCTGAGGGTCTGGCTTCCAATTAGCCTGAAACTAGCCACTGACGGAAATCCCTCCCTTTGGAACACTGAGAGATCTTGGCACACCCTCAACAACTGGGACCTATCTGGAATAAATTAGTCTACTTAGGCAATCACATTTGAGAGACAACCAAGATCTAGGGCAAGGTTGAAGAATAAGGATGCATCTTCTATACAAGGCCACTCTTTAAGACTGGGAGATGTGACTTGCATCTCTCACAAGTGTCTTATCTTAATAAATCTATTTCTTGCCTATCAAAAAAAAAATACTGGGAGAGGTAGCTATTTTGTCTAATATATAGAAATAAACCAAGTGAGTAAAATGAGAAAACATAAGAATATGTTCCAACAAAAGAACAAACTAAAACCCCATGAAAAAAAACTTCAATGAAACAAAGATAAGTAATTTATGGGATAAAGAGTTCAAAATAATGGTCATAAAGATGCTAACCAAACTTGGGAAAAGAATGGCGGGACAGTAAGAGCTTCAACAAAGAGACTAAAAGGACAATGGGAAAGTTCGATGAAACTAAGGGCTGGTTCACTGAAAGGATAAAGTTGACAAACCCTTAGCTAGATTCACTTAGAAAAAAAAAAAAAAAGAGGAGGCTCAAAAAATCAGAAGTGAAAGGAGAATTTACAACCAATACTAAAGAAATGCAAAGGATCATAAGAGACTATTATGAACAATTTTATGCCAATAAAATGGACAACCTGGAAGGAATGGATAAATTCCTAGAAACATACAATCTTCCAAGACTAAATTACGAAGAAATAGAAAATCTAGATGGATGGATTACTAGTAAGAAGATTTAAGTGTAATTTAAAAACTCTCAATAAATAAAAGTCCAGGACCAAGTAGCTTTACAGGTAAATCCTACCAAGTATTCAAAGATTATTTAATACCTGTCCTTCTCAAACTCTTCCAAAACATTAAGAAGGAGAATGTTTTCAAACTCATTTTAATAGGCATTACTTTGATAATAAAAGCAGACAAGGACACCACAAAAAAGAAAATTACAGGTTAATATCCCTGATGAATACAAATACAAAAATCCATAGCAAAATATTAGCAAACCAAATTCAACAATACATTAGGAGGATCACACACCGTGAACATGTGGGATTTATTCCAGGGAATGCTAAGATGATTCAATATGGCACAAACCAACCAATGTGATATACCACATTAACAAAATAAAGATTGAAAATTATATGATCATCTCAATACATGGAGAAAAAGCATTTGAGAAAACCCAACATCTATTTATAATAAAAACTCTCAACTAAGTGGGGATAGAGGGAATGTACCTCAACATAGTAAAGGCCATATATGACAAACACATAGCTAATATCATCCTCAAAGGTAAAAAGCTAAGATTGGGAACAAGACAAGGATGCCCACTCTCACCAATTTTATTCAACATTGTATTGGAAGTCCTATCTAGAGCAATTAGGCATGAAAAAGAAATCAAATGCATCAAAATTTTAAAGGAAGAATAAAACTGTCAGTATTCGCAGATGACATAATATTATATATAGAAAATCCTAGAGACTCTACCAGAAAACTTTTAGAACTAATTAACAAATTCAGTAAAGTTGCATGGTACAAAATCAATATACAAAAATCTGCTATATTTCAGGAATTCCTGTCGTGGAGCAGTGGAAATGAATCCGACTAGGAACCATGAGGTTGCAGGTTTGATCCCTGGCCTAGCTCAGTGGGTTAAGGACCCAGTGTTGCTGGGAGCTGTGGTGTAGGTCAGATGTGGCTCAGATCTGGTGCTGCTGTGGCTTTGGCGTAGGCCAATGGCCACAGCTCCGATTAGATCCCTAGCCTGGGAACCCCCATATGCTGGGCGGGTACAGCCCTAAAAAGACAAAAAGACAAAAAAATAAAGAAAAATCTGCTGTATTTCTACACACTAACAACAAACTATCAGAAAGAGATGTTAAGAAAACACCCCATTTACAATTGCATCATAAAACAAGTCATTGGGATGTAATGTACAGAACGGTGACTATAATTAATAGTATTGTATTGCATGTTTGAAAATTGCTAGGAAAGTAAATCTTACAAGTTCTTATCACAAAAAAAAAAAACCTTGTAACTTTTTATGGTGAAAGATGACAACTAGATTGAGCATGGCAATCATTTTCAATGTATACAAACATCAAATCAGTATGTTATAAACTTGAAACTAATGTTATATATCAATTGTCCCTTAATTTAAAAAAAATAAAATTTAAAGATTTTTAAGTTTTAAAACTAAATCTTTATAAATTATTCTAAAAATTTAACAGAAAAATAAATGAAAGCATGAAAACAAGGACAATGTCCTAATAAATAGTAAAGTTTTATCATTTTAAATGCCTTTTCGTATACTTAGTGCCTCAGAAGTATTTATCAGTTATAGCCTTAAGAACAACTGTAAAAATAAACCATTCAGAGACACCAGTTATCTTCATTAAACATTTTTTCTGAACACACAGCTAGAAACTTTCTATTCATTCAGTATTTGTTCATGAGTGGAACAGCCTTAGTCCTTTCCCAAGAGTATGTGTGCCAGTACTTAATGGGTCTGGACAGACATCTGATTAGGGCTATGAGAGCTACCTGAACTGCAGAGAAGCTTTTTGGTTCCAGCATGAAAACCTTATGGGGTTTTTTCACAGCTGCTTCTGTGATGGGTATATGCCTTTTGAAATGGGAATTTAAGTGATCTTTGCAAGGGAAGCCCACACCTGGAGTCATGACAAGTAAGAACAAAGAAGGAAAGATATTAATCCAAATTAGTAATTGCTGTGATTGAATTATCTCTTAGGAACAATGTGTCTTATAAACTCTATAATACTACTTGGAATATCAAAACTTGGAACAATAAATGAAGAACATAGTAAATACTAAAGAGATAGTGTGAGAAAACTTGGGTTAATAGCTAGGTCCTTAGTATTTGTGAAGTCTTCCACATAAGTATACATACATGACTGTTTATAATGCAATTAAAAAGGGAGAACAGAAAAATATATTAGAGAAACTTAACTGAATATCTCTTCTACATTTACTCTTACCTAGACAAAAAAAAAAAAAAAAAAGAGTTCCATTAGAACAAAAAAAGTCTCTTAAAAAAAACAAAAAAACCTTTCCTATAAGCAACATGTTAAGACCACATGGAAAGCTTCTCAATTTCCTTCATTTGTTTTTCCTATTTCGTTATTTCATAAAGCCATTTCTAATAAGCTCCCCGGTGATGCCAGTGCTGCTGGTCCATGGAACATACTTGGAGTATGAAGGCTTTCAACATAATGAGCATAACTCACCTGCCTAAAAAAGATTTTCCTCATTCTTGTACAGAAGGGATCTACCCAGGAGACTCATTACCTCCTAGTCTGTGACTCCCCAATGGAGCACTCACATTGTTTCCCTGGCTTTCTTTAGCAAATACGCATTCTCCATCTTAATTTCCTCATCAAATTCTATGCAGTCATGAGCAATTAAATCTACATTCAATGATAAGAGGCAGAGTTACTTAGTGACAAATGAAGACTCTACAGTCAGACAGCTAAAGGTCCAAAACCTACTCTTGCCTACCTATGTGACCTTGGGAAAGCAGTTTAACCTCTAAACCTCAGTTTTCTTATCTGTAAAATAGAGATGTCAATAATAAATACTTCAAAAGCTTATTCTGAAGATTACATAAAATAATCCATGTAGAATTACCCGGTGAGCACTCAACAAATGCTATTAATACTAATATTAATTCTATTAATATAATCACAGTGCCACAGCATCTACAATGCTAATTTGTGCTCACATCTCTCATGATGAAAGAATCTGAGGCTTAAAACTCATAAGTTTATTTAACCTACTAGAATATTTTACTCTCACAACCACTAGCTGTGTACATCCTCTAGATATATTAATCAATTTTTTTCTTACAAATGCCCAGTGAAGATCAATGCCTGCAATCTTTACACATGTATTCCAGCATATAGAGTATTTATAATTCTTTTGTATTTATCACTGCAACTTCAAATATGCATACAATATTATTAACCTAGCATCTGAAACTCTATCAGTCAGGATTTTCACTTGCAAACAAAATTGAATTAGCTAGTTTAGCATCAAGGGATTTATACAGTATTAGCTTACTCACAGAATCCCTGAGAGGGCCAAGGAACAGGGCGTAAAGGCTCACGGAGTCCATAAACCAAGAACAATGCAGTGATAAGAAAAGCACAGCCACACTGTGGGTCTGCCCTAAGAAACTCCATTAACATCCTCATCCACAGGTTGGTATGCTTAGTTCTGAATGCCTCGAGTCCTCATAGCCACTCTGAAAAAATTCATCACCTTCAAAAGCATGCTTATAGAAGGTCCAATCTCTCTGTCCATGGCCAACATCTCACATGACTTGGCTTTACATCCCAACCTTGTATATGCGCTTTACAGTGGCAATGGAACCTGGGAATGTAATCCATTACTTTCCAAAGACTATCTAAAGACAGGGTGGCATGGTATTAAGTGAGCCAACCTATAGCATTTGCTATAACCTTATGAGTTGTAAGGGTTCCCCCAATTTATGAATATTGGTAGGTAGCAGAGCCTGCTACGCATCATAGAAAAGAAAATGTCAGATATTCACCTTCTCAGTGGCCCTTACAGCTAGAACACAGGCCCATGACCTAAGTCCCACCAGGCTTAGATGCATTCACTCTATAAATTTTTAATTGTGAACCAGTGACATAAAGAAGAGGAGACTGTGAGCAATTTACTCTTGCAATGACAAAAGATAGAGCATGATAATATGGCAATTGCAGCCATGCTAGTGGCCACAACCCAAAGTCCACTGTTACTGCACTCTGTGTTGCAAAGTACAGCACCCAGGCTCAGGAACAGCAGCAATGGCATCCTTAGGGGACATGATTTGGAGCACTGTTCCTAGCGCTATAGCCCTTAGATTCTGTGTAAGTAAATGTCCTAAGAACTAATTCATTTATTTTACAGAGTTGTTTTAACTAAGAACACTAACATATAAAGAAATACCAGCTAAAACCAATTGTCCCTCAAAAAAAGAAAATTAGATATCTGAACTGGTTGAAAATAAAAACAAAGAAAATCCAGCCAACATTAAGAGATGGGAATCTCGTAGCCTATGCACAAATTATGAAATTATCACCTTCGAGTAGTCCCCACTGAACAAGGACCATATAACCCATTGCCACAGAAGTACATGACAAGTGTAAGGAATTCAAGAACTGTGAGGCATGGAAGTTGCTTCTAACAGTGCTACACTGCTTCAAGAAAAGGAATGACAAGCTGAAATCACAAATTCTTGTCTAGAGGCATGAAGTGAAATCCCGAGTTTCTCTGACTGCTAAAAGAATCTCTTATCACTTTCAGTGGCAGGGCTGAGATAACTGAAAATCAAACTAAAACTTTGATCCTGCAGGTTTCTAAATTATAATGTCAGCTGAATTCACAACCCACTGAGATCACTTATATGAAAATAAAGGCATTGATCAGGATAGAACAAAACTGAGATAGGAGTGGGGGGAAATGGGTAGATTTGGATGTTGTAAATTTCCCAAGCCCACCAAATCCCACAACAGGTCCTTACTGGCCAAGGCAGTCTTGCTCTCCCCATCAGGGAAGGTACAGGAGGAATAAATTATCTATGGTAATGGAGGGGGCTGTTACAAAAAATCAAGTTCTTTAGGTAGCAGGGATAGCAGAGTTTATGGCAGCTTGCATGGCCCATTACTAGGTATGTCAACAGTGCAGGCTGTAGTTCTCAACAGCAGTGACAGCAGTGTCCCCACTGAGCTCATTCTGTAGCATGATTTGGACTGTTGTTCCCATCTGCAGTCCCAAGACTGGTTCTATAGCTCAATGTCCTTTGAATGCATAATTTTTTTCTTAAATCAGCCAAAAACTGGTTTCCATTGCTTACAACTAAGAACTACTATGCTTACATTTTTCAATAATGGCTTTTTATTTTCCCTGTAACCTTGTCCTCCCCACCAAAAAAAAATGTCAAGATGTAAAACATTTCAACTCTGATTGCTTTGGAATAGTTAGTCCATGACTGGTCTAAATTTTCCTTAAAATAAGAACTCATGCTTAGAGTGACAGGCTCCCTGCCTGGAAAATTTAGTATGAGATTCATGGCTGTTTGCTACTTACAGAGAAAATTTATTCCCTTACACCTTTATCCATCCTTGTCTCTTTTATATGCAATATTATTATTCACAGTTTTCCAGTGGATTATCAAAGAAAAGGCAAACACAAACTGCTCCCTATGTAGCAGCAGTCATCTAATTCATCAAATCATAACCTACAAATTCCAACATGAGCAATTGCCTGGTCAATCTAACACTGTGACAAACTAAATGCCTGATAAACAATCACAATCCCTTAGAAAATTTATGGCAAAGACTTTCAAAACCTCCAGCAAAGGGCATTATTGGGGTGATAGTGAAAACCATAGATCAAGCACAGCCTATATACTGCAATAAGGCTATTAAAGTTCTTAAAAATTGAACTATTAATAATACATGGGGGGGTAGCTGTAAAGAAAGTCATTTTGCTGCATGAGACCCAGGATAGGACAATATTCTCATTGTTACTCCACTGGGCTGCTTATGCACCTTTCCAGATTTGCTCCAGTCTACCATCTCTTGAACCCTGGATGCTATTCAAAAAGAACCCAGCCACTCCATCAGCTCCCTATCTCTTCATCTTCTAACACCAGTGCCCAACTCACCCAGGCAAGCTTCAGCATGGCCCTGATCAGAGATAACCACCACAGTGGCCACAGTGGCTCCACCCACTACTTCTAGGTTCAGATGAAGCTAAGCTGGCTCCTTGCCATTCAAGTGTCAAAACAGTCACACATTTCCTCTCTCTTTCTCTCTCTCCTCTCTCTCTGATTTTCATCATAGCACTTGTCACCAATTGATTATTCTTGTTCATGTGAGTGCCATACCACCAGGAATTTGATGATCTGTCTTGTTCGACACTGTATCCTTGTACCTAGAACAGTGCTCAGAAGGCCATAGGAATTCTACTGTTTTGTGACTAAATGAAGATTGAAAATTTTCTGCTGGGTTGAGTGGCAAAGAGATGATGAGTGACCTTTACTATTTCAATACAGTTCTGATAAAGAAGCTTCACTGAAGAGAATGGGAAGTAGGAAAATAAACACAGACAGTATAGTTCTTTAGAGAAGTGTAATTGTGGATGGGGAATCACTGGCAGAGTGAGACAAATATAGGGAAGATTTTTAAAGATGAGCAGATGAGGATATTTCAATGACAATGGAAACAGAAGAACACAGGATCCAGACACTTGACTGCTGTTATTCTTACCTCATCCATTTATTCACTCCTTCTCTTGGGTTTTGGAAACCAAGAGAAACTAATAAAATGACTAGCATACACTCTTCAGGAAGGGCACATGCTGTGGGAAACAGTTTCAATAACCAACATATTTGTGTGACAGCACCATTTATGAATGCAGTGAAGTGAATAAACAAGCTGAACTTCTCGTCATTAGCTTTCAATAGGATAGCAGTTTTCCAGACAAATTCAATCTTTTCTGACTCTCAAAGAACAATTTTATATTGAAAGGACTCTATGCTCAAGGAAGAGACTTTTAGTATTAAACCTTAGAATTAAGAAAATTATAATGGCTAAATGTGATGGATAAAAAACAGAAATAATAATTATTTCCTCTTATAAAATACCTGCTTTAGGTAGCAGAGCTAAAAAGCAATAGGTAACAGGAAAAGACTTTTAATGTTGGTTATTTTCAAATCTTTCATCAACTCCATTAAATATGATCATTTTTAAGTGGTCAATTTTTGCCCTTTTATTATTACAAAGCAAACAACTTATTCTGATAAAATTTATTAATTGAGATTAAATTTTCATTGTGTAACACAGTCATCTTAGATGAGCTTGATAGGTGATTATCCCAGAGAAAACAGTAGAAACAGGTGACATAATAGTAAAAGCACTTTAGTCCTACCTTAAACTTATGATTTAACTTATAAAAGTAATACAGGTTAGAAAAGCAAACTAAGAATATGCCCCTGACTCCTATTCCTGCCTAAAATACATCTAAAATTATTTTTCATATTTTTTTAAAGAAAAAAATCCAAATGAGTTCTAGAGAATAAGAATAAATGCCCTCAGGAGTTCCCATCATGGCTCAGTGGTTAACAAACCTAACCAGCATCCATGAAGACATGGGTTTGATCCCTAGCCTTGCTCAGTGGGTTAATGATCCAGCGTTGCTGTGACATAGGCCAGCAGCAACAGCTCCAAATCGACCCCTAGCCTGGGAACCTCTATATGCTGTGGGTGCAGCCCTAAAAAGACAAAAAGAAAAAGAAAAAAAAAAGAATAAATGCTCTCAGTGTATTAGAAATATTAAAAGAAAACCCTTTTTAAAAAATGCAGATGGAGTTGAAAAGAGGGCTTGGGAAACTGCTCAAGTTGTTAAGAGAAACATATGTAGTGTATCCAGGTGGGTCAGCAACTCTGGGGCAGACTATTAAGATGGTCACAAGTCTTTCCCTTCCCTTCATTTGCACCCTTGTAATGTGATATTGAAGCTCCACCTATCAAAAGTAGAATCTATTTACCCACATTTTGCACCTGGGTTAGCCATTTGATTTGCTTTAGCCAACAGACATTAGCAAATACGATGCAAGCAAATATGATTAAAAATCTTGTTTCCTTGTACTTAGAACCCTAAGACAATCATGTAAACAAGCCCCAGCTGGCCTGATAAAATATAGGAGGTCTCATGAAGTAGCACCAAGGCGTTCAGCCAATTGCCAGACATATGAGTGAGTCCATCTGAGACCAGTCCTGCAACCAACCAATTGACAGCAAAACAGTAAAAACGACAGAACCACATGCTGGTCACGGAAGCACAAACAAGATCAAGAGAGAAAAGCAGAGCAGCTTAGACCAGATGAACCGCCCAGCAGACCCATAAAATTGTCAGCTAAATAACTGTGCTGCTGTATTAAGCCATTAAGTTTTGGAGAGCTTTTTGTTATTGCTATTGTTAAAACCATAGATAATTGTTACACCTTCCCCTCTACTACTGTACCAATCAATGTACAACAAAGTCATCTGCTTCTAGCAAGAGTAGTTATTGTGAATACATACCCTGCCAAGGAAAATCAAGGTATCAGGAGGCTGGCAACATCTAGAAGAAATAAAAAATATCCAGAAACAGAATACTGGCTACTGGCTCACCCTTCCCTACAATAACTGAAGCAAGCTGTGGTAAATACAAACAATATTCACTGATTGATCTCAGGGACTCTAAAATACAAAGATGAACACAAAACCAAAAATCACCAAACTATTTAAGGGAAACAACACAATAAAAAAGAATTAAGCAACAGAAGAAATGATAACATGTGAACTAAGCAAGAATAAATATTAGAGGAACAAAGTAAATTTAAAAGAAATTTGACTAATTAAATAAAGAAATTTAATTAATAAAATTAATCTTAATGAAAAATATAGGACAAACTATAATTTAAAAGATCAGGCTATGAAAAAGAATTAGTTAGAGATCTTGCAAATGAAATATGCACTTGTCAACATAAAAACTCAATAGATGGGCTGGAAATAAAAGAATGAACATAGCTAAAAATTAAAGATATCCAGTACCACAAATATATATACCACAAAAAAAGATGAACTATATTAAAATATCTTAGTATATCAAGGTTAAATTTTTCTTATTTTAATTCACTGTAATATGGTTATAAAAGAGAATATCCTTGTGCTATTGGAAAATATATGCTAAGTTGTTTAGGGGTAACAGGAAATTAATTCTGCTACATATTCTCAAATGGTTCTGCAAAAAAAAAAAAAAAATATGGAACTATAAAAGAGCAAGAATTACCTGAGGGAAAAAACCAATCAGGAGGCATAATTCTCCCAGACATCAGACAATGTTACAAAGTTACATTAATCAAGACAAAGTGGTACTAGTAAAAAAAACAGAATACAGACCAATGGAACAGAATATAGAACCCAGAAATAAACCCTATACAGACACCTATGGTCAATTAATCTTTAACAAAGAAGGCAAGAATATAAAATGGGAAAAAGTCTCTTCAGCAACTAGGGCTGGGAAAACTGGATAGCCACAGACAAATCAATGAAACTAGAACATACCCTCACACCATACACAAAGATAAACTCAAAATGGCTTAAAGACTTAAACATAAGATAAGACACCATCAAACTCCTAGAAGAGAACTTAGGCAAAACATTCTCTGACATCAACTGTACAAATGTTTTCTTAGATTACGCTCCCAAAGTAACAGAAATAAAAACAAAAATAAACCAATGGGACCTAAACAAACTTAAAAGCTTTTTTGCACAGCAAAGGAAACCATTAAAAAAAAAAAAAAAAAAAGACAACCTACAGAATAGGAGAATATAGTTGCAAATGATGCAACCAACAAGGGCTTAATCTCCAAAATATACAAACAACTCATATAACTCAACAGCAAAAAAAAAAAAAAAAGGAAAACTGGACAGAGGACCTAAATAGCCATTTCTCCAGAGAAGACATACAGACAGCCAACAGGCACATGAAAAAATGCTCAACATCACTAATTATTAGAGAAATACTAATCAAAACTACATTGAGGTACTACCTCACACCGATCAGAATGGCCATCATTAGTAAGTCTACAAACAACAAATGCTGGAGAGGGTGTGGAGAAAAGGGAACATTCCTGCACTGTTGGTGGGAATGTAAATTGGCACAACCACTATGGAAAACAGAATGGAGATACCTCAGAAGACTAAGTAACTATCATATGATCCAGCAATCCTACTCCTAGGCATATATCCAGACAAAGCCTTCATTGAAAAAGATACATGCATCCCTATGCTCATTGCAGAACTATTCACAATAGCCAAGACACAGAAACAACGTAAATGTCCAATGACAGATGAACGGATTAAGATGTAGTACATATACACAAGGAAATAGTACTCAGTCATAGAAAAATAATGCCATCTGCAGCAACATGGATGGAACTAGAGACTCTCACACTGAGTGAAGTAAGTCATAAGGAGAAAGACAAATACCATATGATATAACTTATATCTGGAATCTAATATATGGCACGAATGAACCTATCTGCAGAAAAGAAACAAAATCATGGAGAACAGACTTGTGGTTGTCAAGAGGGAGGGAGAGGGACTGGGAAGGACTGGGAGTTTGGGGCCGTAGATGCAAAGTATTGCATTTGAAATGGATAAGTAATGAGATTCTGCCGTATAGCCCAAGGAACTATACCTGATAACTTGTGATAGAACATGATGGAGGATAATGGGAAAAAAGGAATATATATATATATATATATATATATACACACACACACATACACATATGTATATAAAACTGGGTTACTTTGCTATACAGCAGAAATTGACAGAACACTGTAAATCAACTGTAATAAAAATTTTTAAAGATTTAAATATATTACTCTGTATATTCATTATTTGATGGATCTATGAAAGTAATATAAAACTATCCCTTCTAAAGTCATAACAACACATAATATGTGCAATCATTATGGATAATAATAGTAGTAATATAAATCGTTTGTAATGTCACTGTTAAAATATAGATTCATAAAGCATTTCTGGCTTCATATTTTTGCTGAAGAGCTCATTTTGTACAAAGTAGAGTAAATAAAAGAAACCATCTTTCAGAAAATAAAAAAAAGAGAGAAAGAATGATAAAGCAAAGTGGGCAAGAGGTTAACAGTTTCTAAATCTGCTTGGAGGCTATACAGAAGTTCCTTGTAGTTTTCCAGCAGTGTCCCTATAGTTTGAAAATATTTCCAAATAAATGGTATAAAAATTGTAAACTACATGGAGGATAAATTCAGAAGATCCAGCCTTCATCTATCAAAGTTCCTTAAGAAATGACTAAAAAAAAAATGGAACATGGAAAATAAATAAGAAAAATAATAGAAGATACACTCCTACAATTGAAGAAGGACTCTGGTCTTGAAAGTAAAGGAATGAAGAAGATGAACATAAAAATACTCCACATTTTCATCTATGTCAAAATGAGAAAAACTTTGAAAGAATAGATGGGGAGTGATTTGCAACAACAACAAAAAAAATTGGGCTGCTATCACAATCACATCAATGCTAGATTCAAGAAGATATGCAAGAAATATTTTTAAAGTTCTGAATGAAAATTATTTTGAATCTGAAATTGTTCTGTATTCAATCAAAATTTTATTTGAATATGAAGGCAAAGTAAATATATTTTCAGATCCCCGAGGATAAAGAAATGTTTTCTCCTATAAAAACTCTGTAAACAATATGTGGCATATCAAAACATCACATCATACACCTTAAATACATACAATTTTATTTGTCGATTATGTCTCAGTAAAGCTGGGGATGGGGCAGGGGAATCAATAAGGCCCGAAAAATAAGTAAATAAACAAAAGACTGTAAGAAATGAAGAAGAGGAGTTCCCGTCGTGGGGCAGTAGTTAACAAATCCAACTAGGAACCATGAGGTTGTGGGTTCGATCCCTGGCCTCGCTCAGAGGGTTAAGGATCTGGCGTTGCTGTGAGCTGTGGTGTAGGTCACAGGTGAAGCTCAGATCTGGCATTGCTGTGGCTGTGGTTTAGGGCGGTGGCTACAGCTCCAATTAGACCCCTAGCCTGGGAACCTCCACATGCCACAGGTGTGGCCCTAAAAAGACAAAAGACAAAGAAAAAAAAAAAGGAAATGAAAAAGAAACAATAAATAGAAATGAAACCAATAAAACATTAGCTAGGTAAATTTTAATATTAAATAATAATTATCTGCAACTATTATCTCACATTATCTCAACATGGAAGAAAAAGGCTGACAAAAGGTAATATAAAGTAAAAATTACTGAGATTCCTGCTTTGTTCAGAAAGGATATATATACTGATTTGTTGTGGATGCTGAAAGAAAACTATGTTTAAGTGTATGTCTTATATTTAAAAGTAAAGGTCGGGAGTTCCCATTGTGGCTCAGTGGCAACGAACCCAACTAGTATCCATGAGGATACAGGTTTGATCCCTGGCCTTGCTCAGTGGGTTAAGGATGCCATGTTGCTGTGAGATGTGGTGTAGGTCACAGACATGGCTCTGATCTGGAGTTGCTATGACTGTGGTATAGGCCAGAAGCTGTAGTTCCAATTTGACCCCTAGCATGGTAATTTCCATGTGCCACAGGTGTGCCCCCCTCAAAAAAAAGTAGACCTCAAGAGTTTAGAGGAATAGGATGTATAATTTCCTAACCATAAGAAGGGAAAAACAGAACACAAATATTTTGATCAAAATAAGAACAAAAAATTGGAAAAATGAAAGGAATAAATAATTTGAAAGTATATAAAATAGGTACTACAAAGTAACATGTCAAAAAAATTACAGACGTTGACAATGGCAACAAATGGCAAATTAGGTAAATTCCTTTATTAAAAGTAGAAAATCATGTTGCATTACTAAACTCAGCTATAAGCTATCTATCCAGGACACATCCAAAGCGAAAAGAAACAAAATAAAAATGCAGAGATATTAAATGATTTTTAAAGTAAGTATAATAAATCAGACAAAATATAATTAAAGGTCAAAATATAAAGTAGATTCATGTGTATAAATAATTAGGTGTTTCATATGTTAAAGTATACGGTCAAGAAAAATCATGACATTTTAAGCATAGTCTTAAAATATATAAAATCCTAGAGAAATGCAAAACTAAATCCGGAGTCACAGTAGGAAACTAATATTCTCTCAGTTCATGACAAATCAAGTACACAAATATAAATAGGGATAAAGAAATTTTAAACAAAACAATTAAGGTTTTTATCTAAGTGACATGCAGAAAAGGAATACAGCATAATCTGCTTACTAAATCATGCTGACCAGAATTTCAACAATGATCTTAGAGTTCATATAATTCTTCTCCAAATTTATTTCTGACATTGAAGTTTGTTCCAAATCAATCACTCCTAGCACTCATATTGCTTTTGGCCAAATACTATAAAACAACTTCACAATATGAGGTCTTAGTGAGGGCATCTCCTGAAAGTTAATAAACACATCAGAAAAAAAGAAAAGCCTGGGTTTGAAGGAATGCTATAACACAGTGGCAGATGGTAAAGCCATTCTTTGACATGAAAAATTGGGAAACCAATGCATTTAGAGCAGGAAGTACAGCACATATCCTGTATTTATTAAGAGTTTAAAAAGCGCAACTATAAAATGATATGACCTTTTAAAGTCATGGGCTCATTGAAAACTTCGATATTTGTAAGCACAGCAACTGTTACAAGCCATTCATTCTTCTTTCCCTTACTACTGTGTACAAAAATAACTGTATTATCTTGCTCAGCAAATTTGATTTAGCCCAAAGCTGAGTGAGTAAAAGTGATAGTGATTCATATTGCCAAATAATATCTAAAGGAAAAAGTCTGATTTGACCAGAAAAACCCTTTTATGAGAGAAATAAATTTTCAATAGAATTACGCAGGTTGACATTGCTGGTCTTTCTTATTTTACTACAACCATTTAACTTCCGAAATTGTCCTTTATACAATTATGAGGTTGAGTCCTACCCAAACATCTCTATGGAAAAAAAAGAGATTATGGTGACTTTAAAAGATTTCACACAAATTTATCAATTCCTTCTACTAACTACTGTCCCCCAAAATCACAAAAGAACTTTGTATATCTGCATGCGAAAACAATAAATATTAAAACATTTGAATGACGTAAGAGTGGAGAAATTATAGATTGAAAGGATGACTCTCAAGTATTGTGTTGGAAGGCAGAGATATTTGATTAATATTCTTCAAACTGAGAAGGAATTTCGAGACAAAAAAAAGAAGCAGGCAACTCCATAAAGTGCAATTATGAAGTTTATTGTGGGTAACTTACACACAGGTAGGACTAGGGAGATGATGATCCAGAGGCGTTCACAGCTACACTCTGTTCCACCCAAGGGGGTACAGTGAGATTTAAAGGGGCCAAGGCCAAAAAGAGAATCAGACTACAAGTGAGAAACACCTCTGCATCTATGGGAAAGGGAGGGGGCATTCCTCCCTGCAGGGATCTCATGCCCATTAACCATCTATGTCAGTAGAAGGCATTCTTCCAGTTTTCATATCAGATGAAGGCAAGGGTGAAAGCTGACAAGGAATTTTACCTGGCTTGGAACATTTCTTGTGAGTAGGCTAAATAAAGCTCAGTCACAGAGAAAGGAGACGGGATAGGACTAAAGGCCTAAGACAGAGCTGACAACAGGGAGTGAGTGTGGTTCAGCCACACATATTGACAGGTGATAACATAAACCTACATATCTTAGGAGGTGTTTACAGTAATGGATATTGAACATCTTTGATAATCATTTATAAAGATTTTGGGGAAAATGTGCAATATAAGAGGTTACTGTATTAGTTTCCTGGGGCTACTTTAGCAAAATACCACCAAAATGGTATTAAACAACAGAAATTTATCGTCTCACACTTCTGGAGGCTAGGAGTCTAAGATCAGCTATTGGCAAAGTCTGAAACTTCAAAGGAAAATCTGTTTCATGTCTCTCTCCCAGTTTCTTGTGGTTTGCTGACAATTTTTGGTGTTCCTTGGCTTGTAAAGACATCACCCCAATCTCTGCCTTCATTTTCCCTTGGCATTTTCCCTTGGCATTTTCCCTGTGCACATGTCCATCTCTGTATCTGAAATTCCTCTTTTATATAAGGATACCAGTGATATCCAATTAGAGCCAACCCTAATGACCTCATTTTAACCTAATTACTTCTGGTAAGATCCTATATCCAAATTTGGTCACAGAGCAACTAGGGGTTAGGACTCCAACATCTATTTTTGAGAGTGACACAATTCAACACATAATAGTCACCTTAAGGTAAGCAGTAGATAAAAATCTATTAGCATAATCACACAATGACTTTTGACACTGGAAAAGAATGGCAATTAATAACCATTTGTAGTTTACTAATGCCAATGGATCATGCCCTATAATATGACCGCTTTGCTGATTTTGATGCATCCATAAATAAATTCCAACTAATACAGACAACTTAGTTCTGCCTATTCTCAAAGACAAGCATCCCATTTCTGTTAAGTCTGGAGGAAAGATCCCAGCTCTGCCCCTTGTGCTCCTCCAATACACACACACACACACAGGTCAAACTTAGTCTACAGCCCCTAATAGCCTTAAAAATAATCTTTAAAAAAAAATAAGTATACAAAAAATATGAAGTTGGTACTACATAAGCCAATAGTTAAACTGAACTTAAGAAACCCAAAAATGGGAGTTCCCATCATGGCTCAGTGATTAATGAATCTGACTAGCATCCATAAAGATTCAGGTTGAATCCATGGCCTTGCTCAGTGGGGTAAGGATCCAGCACTGCCATGAGCTGTGGTGTAGGCTGCAGTTGTGGCTCGGATCCTGCATTGCTGTGGCTATGGCATAAGCCACCAGCTACAGCTCCGATTCAAGCCCTAGCCTGGGAACCTCCATAGGCCACAAGTGTTGACTTAAAAAAAAAAAAAAAAAAAAAAGGAAAGAAAGAAGGAAAGAAACTCCCCCAAAAAAGAAACCCAAAGTGAGCTGTCTTCCCCTAGGATAAACTGACACAGAAACAGTGCAGGTCAGGTGAATGGAACATTAAAATAAATTCCGAAGTGTTTCATTTCGTAATACAATAGAATAAGAGATCATTATCTACAAACAATAGACAATAAACCCTAAAAATACTTTTACATTAAAATGTCATTCCTAGAAAGATGGTGGACTATGAAGCTACAGACTTTCTTTCACAGACACTGAATTATCAACCACATATGAACGAGAATTCCTCTGTGAGAACTCTATAGACCAGTTGAGAAGCTACACAACCCATGGCATTGTAAAGCTAAGAAGAGATTTCACTGACCAGAGTAGAAAAATTTGTAGTATTTGGCACACCTGTTCATGTCACTCACTCTGTACAGCATAGTACAGAGTATTCAGGAGCAAACTCCATACCAGTTCTCTTCCTTCAACATGGAAATAAAAAGTGGACTTGGCATCCAATTTTCTGGCTTGTACAGAGGCTATCCAAGGTACTTGTTTTTGTTTTGCCAGATGCAGTCTTGCTTAACTCTTATACTGAGAGTGCTGACAATACCAGTGCCAGACTTTGGAAACCACTGAAAAGAGGCAAGAAGCACATTATATCTGTAGCTCTACAAAAAGACACTAGGGAGAGGAGAAATCAGAAGTTTGAGAAGTGCTAGAACTGCTAGCCAGGCTGGATGGCAAAGGTATACTCCTGGAGAAAGCCAATACACAAAGACTGGGAGAGGTGGTTGGTTCTTAACATGCCTAAGTCCAAAAAGAAATTACAAGGTGTAAAAAGAAACAGAGGAACATGGCACAATCTAATGTAGGAAATTTTACACCAGAAACCAGTCCTACAGAAATGCAAATCTATGAGCTATCTGACAAGTAATTTTTTGAAACTATTAAAAAGAAGTTCAGTCAGCTAAAAGAGAACAAGTAAATGAAATCAGGAAAATTATGCATTAACAAAATGAGAGTAGGAATTCCCTGACGGTCTAGCAGTTAGGAACCTGGTGTTGTCACTGCTGTGGCTCCAGTCCATTCCCTGGCCTGGGAACTTCCACATGCTGTGGGAGTGGCCGAAAAAATGGGAGTATAAATAAAGGGATATAAACTTAAAAAAAAAAACACACACAAATTCTAGAGCTGAAAAATAAAATAACTGAAAAATTTATTAGAGGGCTTCAATAGCAGATGTGATCAAGTAAAAGAAAGAATCAAGAACTTAGATCAATTATTTGAATTCATAGATTCAGAGGAATATAAAGAAAAAGAATGAGGAGGAGCAGGATCAAGATGAAGGAGAAGTAAGATGTGACGCTCACCTGCTCCCACAAACATAAAAATAAACCATATACATACAGAATGATTTGGACAGAACATCTACGGAACATTGGCAGAGCCCTTTAAACTCCAAAAGGGTGAGAAACCTTCTGCATAACTGAGTAGAACAAAAGGGAAAAAAAAAAGAGAGGAGGAAAAAAAAAAAAAAAAAAAGGAACCAGGACAGGACCAGCACTCCTGAGAGGGGGCTGTGAAAAGGGAAAGGAATCTGCACCAGCCAGGATGAAGGGGGGACCTCAAAGCCTTGGAGAAAAATGCAGCAGCCAGACTAGGAGGGAAAAGCAGAAAGAGAGCTGCACAGATCATTGGTGTAACCACCTGGGACACCACAGCCAGAGACACTCAGGAGGGGGCTGGGCATAGAGACTTCAGATGGCAGTTCTGGAGAGAGGACTAGGGCTGGCTGTGTGGGAACTAAGCAGCTAAGACAGTGGTGTACAAATATTTTATTTATTTATTTGGGCCATACCTATGGCAATGGAAGTTTCCAGGCCAGGGACTGAATTGGAGCTGCAGCTGCCAGCCTACACTACAACCACAGCAATATGGGATCCAAACCGCATCTGCAACCTACACTGCAGCTTGCAGCAACACTGGATCCTAACCCACTGAGGGAGGCCAGGGATCAAACCCACATCCTCATGGATAAT
Source organism: Sus scrofa (assembly GCF_054392235.1). NCBI lineage: Eukaryota > Metazoa > Chordata > Mammalia > Artiodactyla > Suidae > Sus > Sus scrofa. Next base: position 180,807,958 of record NC_139383.1, on the reverse strand, counting down.
AGTCAGATTCTCAACCTGCTAAGACACAAGAGGAACTCCAAGGGCTGAGGAACAGAGTGCCACAGCCAAGGGATCTTGGGAGGAGGCCTGCACCTGCAGGAGAAGCAAGACACCATTGTTGAGGAAGGCGAGAGGAGAAGGGGGGCGGTAGCCACAGGAATATCTTTCTCTGTGCATGTGCAGGCTCTGAAGCAGTGGCTCTTGCGTGAGCTGAGCTATGGCAGGGGCAAATCCCCACAAGCATCTCAGATGACAGAGGTGAGTGTGGCCCACCACCACTACAGGTCCATGAACAGGCACCACCTGCAGCCCCAGTCACCTCAGAGGTTACCACAGAGGAGGGCACTGTAACCGAGCACGCTCCATTGCCTTCCCACCCCTGGAATGCACATGCCCTGCTATTGCCACTGCCAAAGGCTCTGGAAACCAGCTACACCTCCCTCAATGTCACTGCCATTTCCCAGAGCCCTGCAACCAGGTGCAGCCTATGCCACCTCCCTGCAGGTTCTCAACACTGCCAAGGGCTCAGCAGCCAGGCACAGTCTACAGGCCCTGCTCAATGACTCCCTCTACCTCGAAGCAAGCACAGGCCATACACTGACACACGGCTAGCAAGGGGATAAGGGCCTGCAAACACTGAGGAAAGAGAGAGCAAGCATCCAAGCCAAAAGCAGCCTTCATGCCAAAAAAATAGTAAGCCCTCATAAACTACCCAGGGATGCTCTTGTACATAACCACAGTAGTTGTTTTCCCTAAACTCACAGAATAAGAAAAATATAAGCAAAATGATAGAAGCTCAAGAACCATTCCCAGTTAAAAGAACAGGAGAATTCCCCTGAAGGAGCAAACAATGAACAGACCTCTGCACTCTAACAGACACTGAGTTCAAAAAGGAGATAGTGAATTATGAGCAAATATGAAGGCATTAAGAGCTGATATGAAACTGACAGAACACTGTAAATCAATCATAATCTAAAAAAATTTTTAAAAGTAGATATGAACAGTAATGCAGATTAATTTAGAAAGGACGAGAAAATAAAAGGAGCCAAGAAAAATTAGAAAATTCATTTGCAGAGACACAAGCTGAATTAAAGCCATTGAAGAAACAAAAGAAATAAAACATATCCAAGTTGGAAGAGAAGAGGTAAAATTGTCACTGTATGCAGATGCTATGATACTATATATGGAAAACCCTAAAGACTCTACACAAAAACTACTCAAACTGATCAACAAATTCAGCAAAGCAGCAGGATATAAGATTAACATTCAGAAATCAGTCACATTTCTGTATACTAACAATGAAATATTAGAAAAGGAACACAAAATACAATTCCTTTTAAAACTGATTCCCTAAAAATTAAATATCTAGGAATAAAACTGACCAAGGAGGCAAAAGACTTATATGCTGAGAAGTATAAAATATTAATCAAGGAAATTAAAGTGGATTCAAAGAAATGGAAAAATACTCCATGCTCCTGAATTGTTAAAATGGCCATACTACCCAAAGCAATCTACAGATTCAATGTAATCCTGATCAAATTACCCATGACATTTTTCACAGAACTAGACAAACAATCCAAAAATTTATATTAAACCATTAAATACCCAGAATTGCCAAGGCAATCTTGAGGAAAAAAAATCAAAGCAGGAGGCATAACTCTCTCGGACTTCAGGTAATATTACAAAGGTATAATAAACAAGACAGTGTGGTACTGGTACAAAAACAGACATATAGACAAGTGGAGCAGAATAAAGAACCCAAAAATACACCCAGACACCTATGGTCAATTAATCTTTAACAAAGAAGGCAAGAATATAAAATGGGAAAAAGTCTCTTCAGCAACTAGGGCTGGGAAAACTGGATAGCCACAGACAAATCAATGAAACTAGAACATACCCTCACACCATACACAAAGATAAACTCAAAATGGCTTAAAGACTTAAACATAAGATAAGACACCATCAAACTCCTAGAAGAGAACTTAGGCAAAACATTCTCTGACATCAACTGTACAAATGTTTTCTTAGATTACACTCCCAAAGTAACAGAAATAAAAACAAAAATAAATCAATGGGACCTAATCAAACTTAAAAGCTTTTTTGCACAGCAAAGGAAACCATTAAAAAAAAAAAAAAAAGACAACCTACAGAATAGGAGAAAATAGTTCCAAATGATACAACCAACAAGGGCTTAATCTCCAAAATACACAAAACAACACATACAACTCAACAGCAAAAAAACAAACAACCCAATTGAAAACTGGGAGAAGGAGTTCCTGTCGTGGCTCAGCAGTTAATGAACCCAACTAGCATCCAGGAGGACGAGCGTTCAATCCCTGGCCTCGTTCAGTGGGTTAAGGATTAGCATTACTGTGAGCTGTGGTGTAGGTTGCAGACCCAGCTTGGATCCCATGTTGCTGTGGCTGTGGCATAGGAAGGCAGCTACAGCTCCAATTGGACCCCTAGCCTGGAAACCTCCATATGTCAAGGGTGCAGACCTAAAAAGACAAAAAGACAGAAAGACAGACAGACAGACAGACAGAAAGAAAGAAAGAAAGAAAGAGAAAGAAAGAAAGAAAGAAGGGAGGACGGAGGGAAAGAAAGAGAGAGAGAGAAAAAGAAAAGAAAGAAAAATGGGAGAAGACCTAAGAAGACATTTCTCCAAAGAAAACATACAGATGGCCAACAGGGACATCAAAAAAATGCTCAACATCACTAATTATCAGAGAAATTAAAATCAAAACTATAATGAGGAGTTCCCGTCGTGGCGCAGTGGTTAACGAATCCGACTAGGAACCATGAGGTCGCGGGTTCGGTCCCTGCCCTTGCTCAGTGGGTTAACGATCCGGTGTTGCTGTGAGCTGTGGTGTAGGTTGCAGACGCGGCTCAGATCCCGCGTTGCTGTGGCTCTGGCGTAGGCCGGTGGCTACAGCTCTGATTCAACCCCTAGCCTGAGAACCTCCATATGCCGAGGGAGCGGCCCAAGAAATAGCAACAACAACAACAACAAAAGACAAAAAGACAAAAAAAAAAAAAAAAAACTATAATGAGACACTATGAGATACCACCCTAAACCAGTCAGAATGGCAATCATTAGTAAATCTACAAATAACAAATTCTGGAGAGGGTGTGGAGAAAAGGGAACCCTCCTTCACTGTTGGTGGGAATGTAAATTGGTACAACCACTATGGAAAACAGTATGGAGGTGCCTCAGAAAACTAAATATAGAACTACCATATGACCCAGCAATCCCACTCCTGGGCATATATCCAGACAAAGCTTTCATTCAGAAAGATATATGCACCCCCAATGTTCATTGCAGCTCTATTCACAATAGCCAAGACATGGAAACAATCTAGATGTCCACTGACAGATGAATGGATTAAGAAGATATGATACCGGGAGTTCCCATTGTGGCTCAGTGGAAACAAATCTGACTGGTTTGATCCCTGGCCTCATTCAGTGGGTTAAGGATCTTGTGGTGCTGTGAGCTGTGCTTGTAAGTCACAGTCATGGCTTAGATCCTGCGTTGCTGTGGCTGTGGCATAGGCCAGCACCTGCAGGTCCAATTCAACCCATAGCCTGGGAACTTCTATATGCCACATGTGTGGCCCTTAAAAAAAAAAAAAAAGTTAGAAGAAGAAGATGTACATTACAATGGAATACTACTCAGCCATAAAAAAAGACAAAATAGCACCACTTGTGGCAACATGGATGGAACTAGAGATTCTCATACTAAGTAAGTCAAAAAGAGAAAGACAGATACCATATGCTATGACTTATATGTGGAATTTAAAATATGGCACAGATGAACCTATCTATAGAAGAGAAACAGACTAACAGACATGGAGAACAGATTTGTGGTTGCCAAGGGGGTTGGGGAGGGAGTGGAATGGACTGGGAGTTTGGGGTTAGTAGATGAAAACTATTACATTTAGAATGATAAGCAATGAGGTCCTGCTGTATAGTACAGGGAACTATATCCAATCACTTGTGATAGAATGTGATGCAAGATAATACGAGAAAAAAATGTATATATATGGATGACTGGGTCACTTTGAAGTACAGCACCTGTTGACAGAAAATTATAAATCAACTATAATAAATTTTTAAGTAAAATACAAAGATAAAATAAAAAAACAAAAATAATCTAAAAAGTAAAGGGAGCCTAAAAGACTTTAAGGATACAAACAAGCGGACAAATAAAGGCATTATGGGAATCTCTGAAGAAAAAAGAGAGAAAAGGGCAGTGAGCTTTTCTGAAAAAATATGGCCAAAAATTCCCAAATCTGAGGAAAGAAATGAACATACAGGTTTTAAAAGCGAAAAAAAAAAAATCTAACTGGGATAAATCCACAGAGAACCACATAAATACATTATAACCAAACTATCTAATTAAAAGACAAAGAGAGAATATTGGAAGCAGCAAAAGAAAAACAATTCATCACATACAAGGGAGCTTCCATAAGATTATCAGTGGATTTCTCAGTAGAAATTTAGCAGGACAGAAGGCAATGGAATAACATATTCCAAATGCTAGGAGGAAAAAACTGTCAATCAAAATACTTTATCCAGCAAAACCATCCTTCAAATTGAAGAGGCAAATAAGACATTCCTAAATTTTAAAAACCCAAGGGAATTCATTAACAATTAACCTGCTCCACAAGAAATGTTAAAGGGATCCCTTCAAGTTGAAATGAAAGGACAGCAAACAACAATACAAAGTCAAATGAAAATATAAGGTTCTCCAGTGAAGGTAAATACATAACTAATATCATAGCCTTACTATTGTAAATTGAAGCATAGAATTTAGAGGACAAAAAAATTTCGAAAAGCAAAAATATATGTTAATGGGTATATAATATATAAAGATATAATCTGTGACAATATCATAAAAGTGGAGGAAGGGTGTAGAATAGTAGAATTTTTTAATGCAATTGAAGTTATCAGTTTAAAACAGGAAATCTAATTTTAAGACAGCTTATATAGTTTGAATGGTGACCACAAAGAAAATAACTATAGAATATACAGAAAATAAAATGAGAGGGAAATCAAAGCACATCACTAGGAGTTCTTGTTGTGGCTCAATGGGTTAAGAACCCGATACAGTGTCCACAAGGATTTGGGTTCAATTCCTCACTCTGCTCAGTGGGTTAAGGATCCAGTGTTGCCACAACCTGTGATGTAGGTCACAGAAGCAGCTCAGATCTGGTGTAGCTGTGGCTGTGGTATGGGCCAGCAGGTTCAACTCCAATTTGTCCCCTAGCCTGGGAACTTCCATATGCCACAGGTGTGGCCCTTAAAAAATAATTTTTTTTAAAAAGCATATCACTACAAAAAAAATCAGTGGAACACAGAGGAAGACAATGAGAAAGGAAAGGAGGAACAAAAAGCTACAGGATACAGAGAACACAATTAACAAAACTGACAATAGTCTTTCCCCATCAGTAACTAATGTAAAAATAAATGGTTTAAACTCCCATCAAATGACAGTCTGAATGGATTTTTAAAAGGATCCAATTTGGGGAGCTCCCATAGTGGCTCAGCAGAAACGCATTTGACTAGTATCCATGAGGACGCAGGCTCAATCCCTGACCTCACTCAGTGGGTTAAGGATCCAGCGGTGCCATGAGCTGTGGTGTAGGTCACAGATGTGGCTCAGATCTGGTGTTGCTGTGGCTGAGGCATAGGCCAACAGCTGCAGCTCTGATTCAACCCCTAGCCTGAGAACCCCCATGTGCCTCAGGTGCAGCCCTAAAAAGACAAAAAAAAAAAAATCCAATTATATACTGACACAAGAGACTCATTAGATGTAAAGACACACATAAGCTGAATGTGTAAGGAATAAAAAAAGGTATTCCATGCAAACAGCAATCAAAAGAAAGCAGAAGAGGCTACACTAATTTCAATCATGGTTGTCTCAAAAAAAGATAATAAGTCTGAACCTGGGCAGTAAGAAAGTAGAGCACAAGATCGATTTCAGAGATATTTATGACACAAGAGTTGATCACTGAGGAAGATGAGGCAGAAAGGGAGATCATGGATGACCTTCAGGTTTCTCTAAAAGGAAGAGAATAAGTTGGCTTAAGAAAAGAAAGGCAAAAAAGTGAGAGACCTACTAAAGAAAAAATAGACTCTCTTGTCTTATCCCTAAAAAAAAATTTTTTTTCTTTTCCTTAAATCATTGAAACAATTTCTACATAGGCACCTTAAAAGCAGAAATACCTAGAATGCTAATGTCTAGTCAGATATGATTTTATTAAGCTTTTATTTATTTTTAAATGAGCACATTGAGATGAAACTACCTAGTCTCCCACCTCTAGGCTTACATGTGCCTAAATGAATCATACAGGCTTTACTTTTCTTGAACAACTGGAAGATACTTCAATTTTTAAATGTGAAGAAAAAATCAAATTTGACAATATTTTCTTTTCTCAAGTTGCAATTGACTACATGATTAATTTTTAAAATGATGATAGACAAGTCAATCACATTATCCTTATGGTAATCATTTTTCCCAGGTCTTAAAACACAACTACATCCTGACTAGATGTTCACAATCTCCAAAAAGAGGGTACCCTCTTTAGGATCCACCTCCCTTGGAAATAACTTTATGCTAAAGGCCTTTTGGGCAAAGTGAAGAGAAGAGCAAATGCAACTATTCAAACTACAGCCAAGTAATCCACTTCCATGTAATTGAGCCAAGAGGATTTTCCTATTGAAGTATCAAGATAATTACCAATTCTCAGCTTTAATTGTCCCAGGGAAAAACTAGTCTGAAAAACCAGGCTCTTCAAAATGCAGAAAGTAGTTTCCTGAACATTTTGTAACTTGAAAAAAAGAACTTTGCAATCCAGGTAGCACTTTCGGCAAACCCTACAACAGAGGAGTACAAGAAAGTTAAAAGAAATAAGTACAATGGCAAATAATGAGAGCAATGTGCCCTCCGTGTGGTTTCTGGTCAGAGATGAAGCTGAAATAAAACAGAATGTGCCGCATAATTTATTGAATTGGGGACAGACAATAACATAGACAAGTTTTATTATGCAGGCACAAGTTAAGAGAAATCATGTTATAGTAACATTGCAGGCACCGAACCCAAAATTAATCAGAGATGTTGGAGAAAACTTTGCAGGCAAGCAAAAACACTTTGAAATCTCCCGTCTTTCTTCACTACTTGGAATATTTTAAGGCAAAAAGGTGTAAATTCCCAGATTTAGAGGTACTTTTTTGATCTAGCTTAGTGAAAGGGGACATTGCTTTTATTTAAGTCTAGTTTAATGACATCTTTGCTTTTCCTCCATATCCCTTTTCAGTTTAGCCTGTTGTAGCCCTGAAGAGGACACAGATTCTCCTCGGGTTGTATAATGCTAGAGAGCCTATGATCCTCAGCACTTTTTTTTCTCACTGCCTGGCATCCAGGCATCCTTCTCAACAATTACTGCATTTGACTATTTCTCTTTCATAGGGTACAGCCTTGGTGCAACTGCAACCCAGATGCCCTAGCCTCAACCCTTGATGACAGTCAAAGAGGTCCCTGAAGAGTCCCTCTGAGAGTTCAGATCCTTCCTCTACTCCCAAGGCCTTGAGAGTAGGACCTATCAGATTCCCTAAGAGTTTAAATCCACAATCCATTTACTTTAGTGATAGCACCATGTTTCTGAGCCTGATTTTCTATATTTTCCATCAATTTCATGCACTCCCTGAGGTACTTCCACCAAAACAAAAAACAAAAAACCTTCTTCCTAAGTTGACTAGAATTGGTTTCTTCTACTTGCAACTCAAAAACAGTGACACCTCCATGTCATTGTAAATACTGTGTCAACTTTTAGAATCAACCTGAACCCAACCCATAACAAAATTTCGCTTATAGAAGAGACTTTTCATACATAGCAAGTGGTACTGTAGTACATTATTACCACACTTCCAAAGATCTCTGTAAAATGGGGCTTTTTAACAGCAAAAGATTCAAGCAAATAGAAGAGGGTCAGAAAATCCAATAACGCTGGGTGTTCCCAATTAGATGGAGCTGTTGCTTATCTTCCCAGTTAAATTACACTTCACTAGTCTCTCATCATCAGATAAACATGAATTATCCCTTAGCTTCCAAGGCAGAGTTCCTACATTTAATTTCTCTTAGCCTTTTCCTGGCAACTTTTACTTGTCTCCCCTGAGCATCTCAGGGGACGATTTCATAGGTGGAGCACAGCATCCCTGAAAGGTCCAGTTGTTTCATTAACTAGAGAGTAAATACACCCTATTTCAATTAACTCACATTGCTTATGGAATTTTATCTAATAATTCACCCAGAGCAGGTGCACTGTGTTTTCATTACACAATATTTTCATCATTGTGCAGCTGCTCCAGCCTGAAGCCAGGTTTATTCTCCCACCATCAGGCCTCACTACGTCTCACTCCAGGTGGAAGTTATAAATTGGCAGAAAAAAAAAGAGTAGAATTGTTAATATTCTTCTTTCACATTAATAGATATCGACATTAAATTTTAAAAGAATAAGAAATAGAAGCAAAAGGAATTAAGCAAACAAAATTAAGCACTTGAAAAACTAAAATTAATGTAACATTTAAAAAATGAAGTAGAGATAAAGTAAATAAATTATATATTTATCTTTTTATTTGCTAAAAAGTTAAAAGTTGGTTAGTTTTCTAATTCTGCATGAAAAATTATTTTAAGTTTATCAAGCTTAAAACAATTCAAATTTATTATCTCATACTTTTTCATGGATAAATGTCTGAGTTAGCTGATCCTCTGCTCAGGATCCCCCCCCTCTCCCCCCGGGGCTGAAATCAAAGTGTCAGCCAGGCCTGCAATCATATCTGAGGCTTGTAGTTTTCTTCCAAGCTTTAATTGTTGGCAGAATTCATCACTTTGCAGTTGAATGATTGAAGTTCCTGATTTCTTGCTGCTGTCAGCAAAGGATCACTCTCCATTCCTAGAATTTCCTCAGGTCCTAGCCATATGGCTCCCTTTTCTCAGCTTTCTTCTTCAAGGCTAGTAAGAGAATTCTTTCTGGAAAGGCCCAGTCCCCCTGTAAAGAGCTCATCTGAATAGGTCAGGTCCACCCAAGACAATCTCCACTGCATTTACTAAGAGTCAACTAGTTAATAACCTAGTGATTAGAGTTATAGCGCATAATATTTACAGATTTTTTTTTTTTTTGTCTTTTGTTGTTGTTGTTGTTGCTATTTCTTGGGCCGCTCCTGCGGCATATGGAGGTTCCCAGGCTAGGGGTTGAATCGGAGCTATAGCCACCGGCCTACGCCAGAGGCACAGCAACGCAGGATCCGAGCCGCGTCTGCAACCTACACCACAGCTCACGGCAACGCCGGATCGTTAACCTACTGAGCAAGGGCAGGGACCGAACCCGCAACCTCATGGTTCCTAGTCGGATTCGTCAACCACTGCGCCACGACGGGAACTCCAATATTTACAGATTTTAACAGCCCTCAAAGGGAGAAGATTATATAGGGCACGCCACAAGGTGAGAATCTTAGACTTGTGCATAGCACACAGTCATGATCAAAGAAGGTAAATCAAAATTCAGAGGAACAAGCATATTACTCAAACTTAAATTTAGACTTTTAACAACTAAAATATACAGTTAAACATATGTTGGTTTTGAGGAATGGACGGGCAGGGAGAGTGTTACTTTTTATCATATGCTTTTATGTATTATAGCAGTGTTGTTATCTTATATCATACAAGAAATAATGTTATGTAGGAAAATTAGAAACCATAGACAGGGGTAGAGGAAAAATCTCACCTTCACAAGCTTATTTTCCTATTCTCTTAGGTGTTCAAGTTACTTTGGATTGATTCTTCTCCTCTTGCTCTACCTACTCTCCCTGGATGATTGCACCAATTCCTGTGATTTCAACTATCTTCTATATTTGATGATTCTCCTAAAAAAAAGGACACAATGAACTTCTTTGCAGAACAGATACTGACTCACAGACTTTGAAAAACTTATGGTTTCCAAATGGGACAGGTTGGGGGGATGGAGGGATACACTGAGGGTTTGGGATGGAAACGCTGTAAAATTTGGTTGTGACGATTGCTGTACACCTATAAATGTAATAAAATTTATTAATTAAAAAAATAAACACATATGTTTGATAATTCTCAAATACATTTTTACAGCCTGACCTCTCTTCTGAGTTCTACACACGTTTTTAATTCTTCCTATGTAACTCCAACTACTTAACTAACCAGCATCTCATTTTAATGTATCATACCATTATGACATAATATCATACCATATCTTTCCTTATACCTTCTCCTTATATTTGCTATATTAGTTGATAGCATAGTGAATAGTTATTCACTCAGCCTCTCAAATTATAATATTTTTTGGGTTTTTTTCTTTTTCTAGGGCCACTTCCCTTGACATATGGAAGTTCCCAGGCTGGGGGTCTAACTGGAGCTGTATCTGCTGGCCTACACCACAGCTCAGGGCAACGCCAGATCCTTAACCCACTGAGTAAGTCCAGGGGTCGAACCCGCAACCTTATGGTTCCTAGTTGAATTCGTTAACCACTGTGCCACAACAGGAACTCCCTCAAACTATAAATTTTGGAGTCCTCTATCACACCAGCCTTTCATACCTGGTTCACCAAGATGTCTTGAATATAATCAGACTAATTCCACATCTGATACTATCTCACCATCACACTGCCATGCCATGGCCAAGGTGCATTTATTTTAACAGATTTCCTTCCACCAATCTTCCACCTACCAATTTATTCTCCAGACTCCTAAGGGTCATATTCCTAAAAACCAAATTTGATTATGCCACTCCCTGGCTGAACACTCCCTTCTCCCCAGGTTCCTTAGGGATAAGCTCAACCATAATCTCATCCTCATCTCCATTTGCTCCTCATCCCTCCTCTGTTCCTCCTTCTCATCTCTCCCCCATGCAAACACAGTCTATCTTCTGGCCATACTGAATTTCCCACCATTTGATAAATATGCCATGTTCATTTATATTTACTGAATTTTACAAGTGTGGTCCATTCTGCCTAAAATGTTTTAGTCCTATCTCTGTCCACTTGTCTCCTCGATTCTTCTCCATCTCCTCACACACTCTTCCTTCCTATGGCAAACCTTTCTCCATTTTATGAATACATCTACCCTTTGACAAACCTGTGTCTTTTAACACATTTTTCTCTTTATATAGAATGGATTCATCAAACTCCTACTCATTTTTGAAAACCCAGTTCAAATGTTGCCTCCTCTAGCAGATTCTTCCTCATTTCCTCATGGAGTTCATTTCTTTACCCTGCAACATGTAGTTGTTAATATGATAGAGGCATTTTTCATTATCATATAACTTATCTTCCCCACTCAAGGACATTTCCAGGAGAGAGAATCTCTATTATTTGTATCTATATCATTAGTACCAAACACAATTCCTGACACATAATATATGTTAAATAAGTTCTATAAAACTAGCAATGAAATCCTACTGTGTAGGACTGGGAACTATGTCTAGTCACTTATGAAGGAGCATGATTATGTGAGAAAAAAGAATGTATACATGCATGTGTAACTGGGTCACCACGTTGCATAGTAGGAAAAAAAATAATGTATTAGGGAAATTTTAAAAATTGCACAAAAAAATTAACTTGAACATGTATGTCCACTTAATTTATGAGAAAGGCACAATTATAATGCACATCTATAAGGAAAATTGAATCTTATACTTACCTCAAACCATATGTAAAAATTTATTCCAGATGGATTATTCGATTAAATGTAATTTTAAAATAAAGCTTCTAGAAGATAAACTTGGAAGACAACTTTATGACTTATGAACTTGGAGCAGGCAAAGAAATCTTAAGCAGGCTATATAATGTGCTAATTATGAAAGAAAAGATTGATAAATTACATCATATTGAAATTAATAACTTCTGGTCATCAAAAGACACAACTAAAAAAAATGAAAAGGTGGAGTTCCTGCTCCTAGCACAGTGGTTAAATGATCCAACATTGCCACAACTATGGCTCAGATATGATCCCTGGCCCAGGAACTCCATATGCCGCAGGGTGGCCATAAAAGAAAAAGAAAAACTGAAAAGGCAAGTCACAGAATGGATAAGATAGTGGTTCCCATCATGGCTCAGTGGTTAACAAACCCGCCTAGTATCCATGAGGATGTGGGTTTGATTCCTGGCCTTGCTGAGTGAGTTAAGGATCTGATGTTGCCATGAGATGTGGTGTAGGTCACAGACGTGCCTCGGATCCCATGTTGCTGTGGCTGTAGTGTAGGGTGGCAGCTACAGTTCTGATTCGACCCCTAGCCTGGGAACTTCCATATGCCTCAGGTGCAGCCCTAAAAAGACAAAAAAAAAAAAAAAAAATAGAAAAGATATTGGCAATGCATCCACTCAACAAAGAATCTGCACCAACTACAAATAAATTTTCCTAAAAATAAAAGACAACTCGGAGTTCCCATTGTGGAGCAGCAGAAATGAATCTGACTAGTAACGATGAGGTTGTGGGTTTGATCCCTGGCCTCGCTCAGTGGGTTAAGGATCCGGCATTGCTGTGAGCTGTGGTGTAGGTTGAAGACTCAGCTCAGAGCCCACATGGCTATGGCTGTGGCATAGGCCAGCAGCTACAGCTCTAATTCGACCCCTAGCCTAGGAATCTCCATATGCCATGGGCACAGCCCTAAAAAGCAAAAGAAAACCAAAAACAACAACAAAAACAACTCAATAGAAAAAAACTATGAACTTACAAAAGAATACATAGAAATAACCTACAAGGATATAAAAATGTATTCAATTTCATTAGCAGTCAGAGAAATGCAAATCAAATGCACAAATGAGATATCAAAACCTACTCATCAGATTGGCTAAAATTAAAAAGAGTGACAATATCAAATTCTGATGAGATGATGAAAACAGGAATGCTCATGCACTACTGGCAACAACTTAAAATGGTACAATCTCTATATAACTATTTGACAGTCTTTACTAAAATCATATACACTGTACTCCTTGAGATGGCATTTCCACTTCTAGGTATATACCCATAGATATCCTTATATATGTGTACCAAAGAGAATTAACAAGAATGTTCATAGAACCACTATTTGTAATAGCCCCAAAATGGAAATACGAATGTCATTCACCAAGAGGTAAATTGTAATATACTTATAAAATAAAAATTGCACACTAACAAAAATGAAAGAACGGAGTTCCTGTTGTGGTGCAGTGGAAATGAATCCGACTAGGAACCATGGAGTTGCGGGTTCGATCCCTGGCCTTTCTCAGTGGGTTGAGGATCCAGGATTGTGGTGGTCTGTGGTGTAGGTCACAGATGCAGTTTGGACCGAGCATTGCTGTGGCTGTGGTGTAGGCTGGCAGCTATATCTCTGATTAGACCCCTAGCCTAGGAACCTCCATATGCCATAGGTGTGGCCCTAAAAAGACAAAAAAGGACCAAAAAAAAATGAAAGAACTACTGGTACATGCAAAAAAACATTGATACATTGATAAAATGTTAAACATCATAAGTTAGACACAGAAGAGAACATACTACATGATTCTATTTACATAAGCGTCAAGAAATAGGTAAAACTCTGTGGCAACCAAAGTCAGAGTTGGGTGTAATGTTTGGGAGTGGGCACAAGGCTGACCTCTTGGGGTGCTAGTAACATTGTATTTCTATCTAGGTGCTGTTAACATGGGTTTGCTCATTTTGTGAAAAATCATCAAGTTGCACCTTTTTGATATTTGCAGTTTCCTGTATGTATGTTATGCATTAATAAAAAGTTTACTTAAAAATTAACTTGTACTGCTCTTACATTCCACAGTATTAATGATCTGCTGGTAGGATTGCAACTTCTACAATTAATAAGAAAGTGAATGGCATGTTACCATGTTACTATTTCCTAGAATCGGTTTTTGAACTGAAATCATTATCCCAGCATGTTATATCATTTGAAAGCTTTATAAGAATCTGCTACACTTGAATGTCTCTTAACCTGTTAATTTTTCAAAAGAAAAATTTTGAAGAGTATGATTTCACAATGTATTAATTGGCTGACATTCAATAAAGCACAGCTTCAAAGGGTTAAACTAAGTCATTCTGCCCATTACTAAAAGGTTCCACCAGGAAGATTTCACAAATGAAAATTCTGATTGCTATAGTCAAAAATCAAGCTACAACTCACCTTCCTTTAGAAAGCTGTGTTAGTTTACTATGGTATGCTTTTAATGCTCCCCCAAACATACCAGCTCCTAACCTCAGGAACCTGTAAACTGTACCTTATAAGAAAAAAAGGTCTTCACAGATGTGATAAAACTAAGGACCTAGAGATGGAGAGAACAGCCTCAATTATCCAGGTGGGACTGAATGTAATTACATGTATCCTTGTAAGAAGGAGACTTAACTACACATAGGAGAAAAAGTGATATAAAGACAGAGCAGAGAGAGATTTAAAGATGCTGGCCTTAAAGAGTAGAGTGATGAGGCCAGAAGCCAAGGAATGCTGACAACCATCAGAAGCTGAAAAGCAAGGAATGGATCCTCCCTAGAGCCTCCAGAGGGAATGTCACCCTGCCAATGCCTTGATTTCGGCCCAGTGATAAAGATTCTGTACCTCTTGCCTCCATAATTGTAAGAGAATAATTTCTGATGTTTCAAGTTACCAAATTTGTGGTAATTTGTTATAGAAGTTATAGGAAAATAATGTAGGTACTAAATACCAACCCCATCTCCATTTAATATCAGAGCCTGTCAAGTGCTGAAAATTGTGTAATATCTCTAGAAATAATACCTCTTTTTCAGACTTGTGTAGTAAGTGCATTTTCCCAATCAATACTATGGATTGTAGCATTTTATAGAACACAGAAGTATTCACAGCAAGTGACAAGATAAGACAAGTACTAGAAAATAATTTATATGATGCATCACAAGGATCTTAAAAAATGCAAGTTTGTTGTGATACTTCTACTCTCAAGTTATCTTTTGTCTGCTAAGGGCTGGGCTTTAATATTTGCTGGTACTTAAAGTTTCAAGTGGTGTTAAATGTGGAATATAAGCCTTTTAACTCAAAAACTCAAAGTGTATAAAAAGTATTTAATTCATTAAGAATTTTATAAAAGGCAAATATATAGGAATATATTGAGATTTTAGAAAGTTATCAAATAAAACCTAAGTGCCTTATGGTAATTCATTAATCCACTCATCCTCAGTATATGCTTGGGCTAATTTTAGCAAACTGTATTCTCAATGAAAATGTCCCAATTCACTCAGAAGATTAATATTTTATCCAATGCATACTTATCAGGTACTAATGTACAAAGCAATGTGCTAGTTGCTGGGAGGCAGAGAGGAGTGAGCAAAAACAAACTTTTCAGTGCTGACTTCTGCTGCATAGGACCTACGAGCAATAAAATATGGATAAAATGAACATAGATAATTACATTACAATATTGTTTCCCTAAGTGTTATAGGAGAGTCATAGGTAAAAGGGTTTAGAGTTCAGAAAAGGGAGGAATTTCTTCACAGCTAGGGTGAAAAGAAGGTGAAGGCAATAGAGATGGTTCATGGAGAAGGTGGGCCTTGAATGGTCTAATATGCCATGATGAACAGTCCCAATGCTGAGAAGAGCATAAACTCATATATAAAGTATCATGTGCACAAGTCATTGCACAGAGATGACTTTGGCTGAGGTTTACAATATGGGACCTAATTTTTCAAGGAAAAAAAAAAACATTGATTGGAAACAAACAGTAAAAGTCTTATTCAGGCTAAAGAGGTTGGACTTTGTTTATAAGCCATGAAAACCAACAAGAAATTCTAAAGCAAAGGAATGATACGATGAGAAAGTAATTGAACAAGGTATAATAGGAGAAGGGAACTAGGGAGAGAAGATGGGTGAAAGTGAATCAGATTCTAGCTCTGCCTCTTAATCTGGGGTAAATTACTTGTCTTCTAGACCTCAGACTTCTGTAAATGGAGTTAACTGAAATAATGATCTCATAATACTGCTGCAAGGGTCAAAATATAAGGAACATAACAATACTGTAGAAACTTTAAAACAGGATAAGTAAAAGCTATAAAATACAAAGTATGCACTTAGATTTATAATCCAGGTCAGAGTTAATGAGGGCCTGAAGTATCAGTTGAGAATCTTAATCAAAGAATAGACATCAGAGATACTTCAGTAGTAGATGTGACAGATTCAGCAATTGATACAATAGGGATGGAGACACGGGGACAAAAACCAAGAGATCTTAAACACAGATAACAAGAATGGAAGCATAAAAAGAAGAGTAGGTTTGTTGTTGCTGTTTTTAAGAGTAAATTTATGGATCTCCACTTAACAAATAGTCACCAGGCTGCAGTACCATTCTAAGTTCTGGGACTGCTGCAGAGAATAAAGTAGACAAAGAGCTGCCTCATGCAGCTTGCATTCTATGGAGGGACACAGGTTATTAAACACATGGTATGTCAGTATATTAATCATGCTTTTATTATCCATATTTTATGATATTTTGATTTTTTTTTTTGTCTTTTCTAGGGCCACACCCACAACATATGGAGGTTCCCAGGCTAGGAGTCTAGTCGGAGCTGTAGCTGCCGGCCTACACCACAGCCACAGCAATGCCAGGATCCGAGCCACATCTGCGACCTACACCACAGCTCATGGCAACACCGAATCCTTAACCCACTGAGTAAGGCCAGGGATCAAACCCACAACCTCATCATTCCTAGTAGGATTTGTTAGCCACTGAGCCACAATGGGAACTCCTATTTTGACATCTTTTATGAGGCTCCTGCAGTCTGGCACACTATCTCCCAGGGCTAAATCACCCCAGGACCAGGTACCAGACAATTAGGAACCACCCCTACATGTCACTGCCTGCAGAAATTAAACTATCCAGTCCTAAACTTGCTCAGCTACTTAGCTTCCCTTTCTCATTCCTTCCCTTGAAAACCACAGTAAAGGTTCTGGACCATGCTTTCCCCTCATTTCTTCTGCATCCTGACCTATCCTCATGCATCCCCACATGGCCCTGCATGGCATGGCATGTCTCCTCTTCTTGGAAACTATAACAAACTATCTTTTCAACGGCAATTGTCTTTTATAATCTATTAAACAAAAGAATACCCTATCATGGCAGTTAACTGACATTTTACTTCATATAGTAAGATTAATTTTTGGAGTACTAAATGGCTTTTGTTCATGTCCTCCAACAAACAAAAATGGTATTATACTTGGAAATAATTCTGTTTCATCATATTTTCCACCATAGTTATTTTAATAATAATTGAAATGTATATGAATAATTGAACCCTTTACAATTTGCAATCATCTTCTTCCCCAAAGTATACGTTTCTCTAGTTTATACTGCCTTTCTAAAAAGAGGATTCATATAATATTTCATATTTTTAAGCATACAGTCAAGTTCAATAAATATTATCAGTATGTTATTAATATTTTATAATCAAAATAAACTTATTCATGTATATCCACACTTACAATTATTTCAAATTGTCACCTAAGATAAACAGTCCCATTATCCAAAAAGTTCATGTTGATATAAATATTGGTAATATCAGAAATTTTTTAAAAATTTAAACAAGTAACTATACACATTAAAGAGGTTTTACATGTTTCTATTTTTGTTACCTAAACTTAACTAAAATTACTTTCACTGGCATGTTTTCAAGAATCTTACTCATTGTTGCAGATTCCCTAAATAAAGTAAATACAACTATTAATTAGAAAAGATAGGCAGTGTGTAGATACAAAGTATTATAATTGAATAAGCCAAGATAAATGCCTTCAGAAAATATCTGTGATAATTTTAAGACTTGAAAGCTTATTTATTATCAATTGTTTAGAATGATTCATAGTTACTTGTTATAGGATACATTTGAATATGCAATGAAGAATCCACAATTATTTAAAGCCTCAAGTTGGCAAATCAATTACCCCACAATGAATAGCAAGTGATATCAATTGTAAATGTGCATCAAAAGGATCATGTACCATTTTAGTATAGACACTGAAAAAAAACCTCGAACAGCATTTTATTACCACGTAATGTAGCACAAGTTTGTAGCAACAATACAAGATCCAGAAAATAATATCTAAATATTCAACAAGTACATTTAGAATATAATTCTATGAACACTAATGCATTCAAACAACTGTTTCAATCGTACTAAACTAGCAGTACTCAAACTTTTTGATCTTAGGGTCTCTTTACTCTTAAAGATTATGGAAGACCCCAAAGGGCTTTTGTTTATGTGAGTTCTATCAATCAATTTTTAACATGTCAGAAATTAAAACTGTGACATATTTAAATATGTATTTACCTATTTAGTTAAAAATAAAAAACATAATAAACTCACCACATGTAACTATCAGAGTAACTATGCTATCATGTCCTGTAGCCTCTGGAGGTAAAAGCAAGAAAGAAAAGTTTAAGAATTATTATGGTAACAGCTTTGATCTTGAAGACTCTCTGAAGAAGGGAAATGCTTTGAGAACTGCTGCTTAAATCTTTTTATCAGTAGGAAAAGCTGAATTTGTCTACTAAGTCAACAAGAAAATGCAGTTTACAGAAAGAAGAACTAACAGTAACCAAGCCGGTTCTCAGAGTTTTAACAAACTAAGGAAAGGGCTATAACTTCGACCTTTACACAGAGTTCCAGTTCACAGCCTGAGCCAACAAGAGCATGGCATGGACACACTCACAGACAGGAGTAATGTTTGTGAAATATATACAGTCATCAGCAACTAGTTAACTGTGACAATGCTCTTAGTTTCAAAAATCAACTTGATGATTTCTATATGACTGATGAATTATTAGTGTTAATTACATATAAATACTGAAATTAATTTATAAAAGTGACCAACTGTGCTTCAGATTATCTTGTATTGTCTAAAACATCTTCTGTGTCCCAAAATTCCTAAGGATAAATAAATAAGTCCTTGAACTGGACCTGGCAAAATAGCCAGAGCTACATTTGTGCAATATAGCTCATGTGTGTATATAGCAAATGTTTATATTTATGTGCCATATATAAACATGCACATATATTCACAAGTTTCATAGTCTCCTTAATTCTTAAGCAAAATCAAAACATGAGCATTGTTCTACAACTCAATGAATTCCAAGACAAAATTACAAAGATTTTAGATAATCTTTTGATGTCTCGATCATTGACATTTTGTTTGTCACCATTAGTCTCTCCCCAAAAACACTAACGATACCCTAAATGATCCTGATTGATACAATCTGAGTGGGCTTCAAGCTGATTAAAAGGCAACAGAAAGATACCTGAATTAACAAATACAAAAAGCTAGAAAGTAAGCATCTCAAGAGCAAAGGCCTTTGTTAAATGATGATTCCTAGGCACTAGGAGAAAGCTTAACACTTAACAGGCACGTAATAGATAGTTGTAGAATGAATGAATGTATGAATAAAGATAAGTAACTTAGTGACATACACAAGCAAAATTTACCAACGTGAGAGTTTTTTCCCACATTTTTTAACTGAGAGAATAGTGCTCAGGGTTAACAGCTTGGAAAGCTAGGTGTTATGTGGGTCAAATATAGTAAACTGTTTCCTTTAAATACAAGCCAACTTCTTTTTTTTTTTTTTTTTTTTTTTTTTTTTTGTCTTTTTGCTATTTCTTGGGCCACTCCCGCAGCATATGGAGGTTCCCAGGCTAGGGGTCGAATTGGAGCTGTAGCCACTGGCCTACGTACGCCAGAGCCACAGCAACGCGGGATCTGAGCCGCGTCTGCAACCTACACCACAGCTCACGGCAACGCTGGATCGTTAACCCACTGAGCAAGGGCAGGGACCGAACCTGCAGCCTCATGGTTCCTAGTCGGATTCGTTAACCACTACGCCACGACGGGAACTCCAAAGCCAACTTCTTAAATCTATATTGGTATTACTCTCAAACACAGAAAGTTACTAAAGTTTTTCCTCTCTTCTCTGGGAGAATGTAAAATTATTTATTTATATATAATATAATTGACAAATAAAATGTTTCTCCTACTTTTCAACAGCTCTAATAATCATGAATTGGCCTAAAAGATATTTTTAGGTTAATTATATACTCTCATTATAGTTTAAATCAAAGCAGAATAGTATTTACTATTTACAAGAGTTTATTAAAGGCAATATTTAAAGAATAAATTCCCTGAACACTTAACAACCCAAGATTTTATTCTCAACCTAGTTTTAATCAGTGTATTTCTACTTTTCAATTCCTAGTAATTTTAAAATATCCTTTCTTCGTTCCATGTTCTCCCCCTTTTTCTTCTGGGTTACTAATGTGAGACACTGAGTCAATTCTGATTGGTCTATGAGAAAAGATAAACTTTTTAACAGGATACTAGGATAACTCCCAAAATTCAAAAAGAATTTAAAAACATATACCCAGAAACGGCAAGAGTAAGGCCAACTGGAAATCTCAAAGGAGTTTACAGACTCTAAGAGCAGTGCCATTTATCTGGCCCAGTTCCAAACCTTCTAGTCCCTTTGTGTCTCAATTCAAACTTTAAATTCTTTTTTTTTTTTTTTTTTTTTTGACTTTTTGCTATTTCTTTGGGCCGCTCCCGCGGCATATGGAGGTTCCCAGGCTAGGGGTCGAATTGGAGCTGTAGCCACTAGCCTACGCCAGAGCCACAGCAACGCGGGATCTGAGCCGCATCTGCAACCTACACCACAGCTCACGGCAACGCCGGATCGTTAACCCACTGAGCAAGGGCAGGGACCGAACCCGCAACCTCATGGTTCCTAGTCGGATTCGTTAACCACTGCGCCACGACGGGAACTCCTCAAACTTTAAATTCTTGAAAGAATTTTATTGACCAAGGTTGGATCGGGTAAATCCTCCTGGATAAAATGGTGATAAACAAGAAGTTAAGGTCACTGTATAGATGTGGTCATTGGGTACCCACTGCACATGTTGGAGATTATTCCAGGTAATGAGCAATTTTTCTGAGGTGGACATCGGACAGTGATCAGACAAGGTGTCTACCACAGGTATCATCATAGACTTAACCACCTTTGCTCATTTGTCATAAACTAATGCGACTTCCCTGACTTTTGTTAAACATTTTCATCATTAAGGATCATTCATGGGTTTCTTGGGTAAACATTCAGAAGATTTTATAAATGAGTAAAAGGAAATAACTAAAACCAATAGCTAAAAGTCAATCATGTCCATCTGAGACAATCAAAATATGGCATGTTTCTAGAATTAAGCTAAAAGTGAGATCAAAGTTTCAAAGAAAATAAATTATCTTTGGGGGAGTTCCCATCGTGGCTCAGTGGTTAATGAATCCGACTAGGAATTCATGAGGTTGCGGGTTCAATCCCTGGCCTCGCTCAGTGGGTTAAGGATCCGGCATTGCCATGAGCTGTGGTGCAGGTCGCAGATGAGGCCTGGATCCCACATTGCTGTGGCTCTGGCATAGGCCAGCAGCTACAGCTCCAATTCGACCCCTAGCCTGGGAACCTCCATGTGCCACAGGAGTGGCCTTAGAAAAGACTAAAGACCAAAAAAAAAAAAAAATTATCTTTGGTTGAAATAAACATAATTCAAAATGACAAGTTCCAACAAAAAAAAATGGTAATAAAAATTTAAAGCATTATTTATATCATTTCTAAATAAAGGAGGGTCAATATAATAATGGTTTAATAAAATAACATCCCCAAAATTGGAAGGATGAATTAGACCTTTTGAAATAGTTTAGCTAAAATATGCTTTGGGATCATATATTCCACTATATCTAAATCTGTTTTCACTAAAACAATTTTATGACCAGTGAACTAGCTTTTGAAGTACTTATATCTCACCAGAAAGTGGATACCCTATAGAAAGAACAAAATAAAGTCATTACTGGCTCTCTCACCACTACCACATCTATATACATTTAAATATTGGTATTAAAATCAACAATCCTTGCCCAAGTAAATTATGTTATCGTTAGACTAGATGGACTCTTGAGACCATACAATTTAGACTAAGAGTTATGGTCTGCTAATTTGGAGGTTTAAAGACAAACACAAAATTATGGATGTCGAATACAGAAATTAAGATGCTCTGGATCGCTAAGATGTGTGGTAAGAAAAAAAGGAAAAGAATAAGTGTGCGTGAATAATGGAAATTAACTAGGCTATACTCTGAAATAAGTAGAATGGAAAGACAGAAGTGCTTTGTAATTCATTATTTTACTCATTCCAACACTTTTTTTTGTTGGGTTTTTTTTGTTGTTGTTGTTGTTGTTTTTGCTTTTTAGGGCCGTACCCGCCCTTTATGGAAGTTCCCAGGCTAGGGGACCAATTAGAGCTGTAACCTCCAGAATACACCACAGCCACAGCAACAACAGATTCAAATGCGATTCTGTGATCCACACCACAGCTCACAACACCACCAGATCCTTGGATCCTTAACCCACTGAGTGAGGCCAGGGACTGAACCCACAACCTCATGGTTCCTAGTTGGATTCATTTCCGCTGCGCCACATCAGGAACTCTATTCCACACTTTTTTTTTTTTTTCCTTTGAGGGCCACACCCATGGCATACGGAAGTTCCCAGGCCATGAGTCAAATTGGAGCTGCAGCTGCAAGCCTACACCACAGCCACAGCAATGCCAGATCTGAGTGTCCATGACCTACACCACAGCTCATGGCAACACCAGATCCTTAGGCCACAGAGAGGGGCCAGGGATTGAACTCACATCCTCAGGGATACTAGTCAGGTCCATTACTTCTGAGCCACAACAGAAACTCCTTCCTATGCTTTTTTGATAGCTAGATGATGGGATGGATGGACAGATGGACAGATGGATAGATAAACAGACAGAGAGACACACAGACAAAGGACGTCCTTGACAATGAAGAACTGATTTGATTTCACAGCTAAAACCAGAACCACCAATACAGGTTCAATCCCAGGAAGGCGTAACGGTTCCAAACCTCCCCCCTCACAAGTTTTTGTATGTAATAACTTATTTTTCTTTAACTTTATGGGTTTGTAAATGATCAAAGAAGAAAATATTTTACTGAGATCAAATCGAAGATTTTTAAAATATTTGTTTTATGGTCATACCCTCGGCATATGGAAGTTCCCAGGCCAGAGACTGAATCCGAGTCTCCACTGCCACCAAAGCCACTGCAATAGGATACTTAACCCACTGCACCAGGGCAGGAAGTCCTAAATTGAAGATTTTTATCTGAACTAAGAGATTTTCCACTTAACCACTTCAAACCAAATTTTTATGATTGGCATTTATATCCTATCATTCAAAAGTAAATTTAGAACAACACAACCTAGTTTGATTTGGAGCTGAGAAATGTCGATTATATCACCTAAACATGTGAGTCCAGACCAAAGAGAAACATTTTAATTTAAAACCTAGTCCCCTGTACTAAGTAAGTACATAGGCCAGTGTGGTTCTGATGGTTTCATTAGTTGCAGTAAAATTGAGAAAAATAAAGGCAATAGAGGAAGTTTTTCATAAAACTATACTTATTTCTATCTATACTTGTTATAATTAATTTTGGGGAAAATGTTGTACATTCATAATGATACCATATAATAAGTGCATACTGCATACAATTAAGATATAATCCTAAATTATCCATGAGTTAAAAAATAAGTAAGACCACTATATCAGTTGGGATATACTCAGAAGGCAGAGACACATCAGTTATTTGAACAGAGAGAATATAAAATAAAAAACTGATTAACTAGAAGATTAAATATCCTGCGAAATTTTATTGTGATGATAATTATACAACTACAGATGTGATAAATTCATTGAGTAATAAAAAAATTAAATAAATAAATAAATAAATAAAATAAACCAGAGATAGCAACTGCAGGAAGTAGCTATTTCCACCCATAGGGTTGGGGGAACAAGGAAAGAGATTATTAAAACTTAAAACTAGAAAAGCAGAGGAGGGACCCTGTGGCTCACATTCCTAAGCCAGAATTTCAACACTATTCAGTAGCCCTGTATGCACCCCAAGTTAGATTGCTTTCCCAATTTTGGGTACTAGTTACAAAGCTTTAACCCTCTGTTCAAGCTGCATTTTCCATTCTATTCTGTTTCTCTACTCAGCTCTATTCTAGTCTGTTTTCATCCTTACTCTCAACCTGTGGCCTGACCTTCAACTTTACTAAGAGTATATATATATACATATATATATTTTTTTTTTCCCACTGTACAGCAAGGGGGTCAGGTTATCCTTACATGTATACATTACAATCACAATTCTTCCCCCACCCTTTCTTCTGTTGCAACATGAGTATCTAGACATAGTTCTCAATGCTATTCAGCAGGATCTCCTTGTAAATCTATTCTAAGTTGTGTCTGATAAGCCCAAGCTCCCGATCCCTCCCACTCCCTCCCCCTCCCATCAGGCAGCCACAAGTCTCTTCTCCAAGTCCATGATTTTCTTTTCTGAGGAGATGTTCATTTGTGCTGGATATTAGATTCCAGTTATAAGTGATATCATATGGTACTTGTCTTTGTCTTTCTGGCTCATTTCACTCAGGATGAGATTCTCTAGTTCCATCCATGTTGCTGCAAATGGCATTATGTCATTCTTTTTTATGGCTGAGTAGTATTCCATTGTGTATATATTCCACATCTTCCAAATCCAATCATCTGTCGATGGACATTTAGGTTGTTTCCATGTCCTGGCTATTGTGAATAGTGCTGCAATGAACATGCGGGTGCACGTGTCTCTTTTAAGTAGAGTTTTGTCCGGATAGATGCCCAAGAGTGGGATTGTGGGGTCATATGGAAGTTCTATGTATAGATTTCTAAGATATCTCCAAACTGTTCTCCATAGTGGCTATACCAGTTTACATTCCCACCAGCAGTGCAGGAGGGTTCCCTTTTCTCCACACCGCCTCCAGCACTTGTATTTGTGGATTTATTAATGATGGCCATTCTGACTGGTGTGAGGTGGTATCTCATGGTCGTTTTGATTTGCATTTCTCTTATAATCAGCGATGTTGAGCATTTTTTCATGTGTTTGTTGGCCATCTGTATATCTTCTTTGGAGAAATGTCTATTCAGGTCTTTTGCCCATTTTTCCATTGATTGGTGGGTTTTTTTGCTGTTGGTTTGTATCAGTTGTTTATATATTCTAGAGATTAAGCCCTTGTCAGTTGCATCATTTGAAACTATTTTCTCCCATTCTGTAAGTTGTCTTTTTGTTTTCTTTTTGGTTTCCTTTGCTGTGCAAAAGCTTTTCAGTTTGATGAGGTCCCATGGGTTTATTTTTGCTCTAATTTCTATTGCTTTGGGAGACTGCCCTGAGAAAATATTCATAATGTTGATGTCAGAGTGTTTTGCCTATGTTTTCTTCTAGGAGTTGGATGGTGTCCTGTCGTATATTTAAGTCTTTCAGCCATTTGGAGTTTATTTTTGTGCATGGTGTGAGGGTGTGTTCTAGCTTCATTGCTTTGCATGCAGCTGTCCAGGTTTCCCAGCAATGCTTGCTGAATAGACTTTCCTGTTCCCATTTTATGTTCTTGCCTCCCTTGTCAAAGATTAATTGACCATAGGTGTCAGGGTTTATTTCCGGATTCTCTATTCTGTTCCATTGGTCTGTCTGTCTGTTTTGATACCAGTACCACACTGTTTTGAGGACTGTGGCTTTGTAGTATTTCTTGAAGTCTGGGAGAGTTATGCCTCCTGCTTGGTTTTTGTTTCTCAGGATTGCTTTGGCGATTCTGGGTCTTTTGTGGTTCCATATAAATGTTTGGATTGTTTGTTCTAGTTCTGTGAAAAATGTCATGGGTAATTTGATAGGGATTGCATTGAATCTGTAGATTGCTTTGGGTAGTATGGCCATTTTTACAATATTGATTTTCCCAATCCAGGAACATGGAATATCTTTCCATTTCTTTACATCTTCTTTGATTTCTTTGATTAAAGTTTTATAGTTCTCGGCATATAGGTCCTTTACCTCTTTGGTCAGGTGTATTCCGAGGTATTTGATTTTGTGAGGTGCAAGTTTAAAAGGTATCATATTTTTGTATTCCTTTTCTAATATTTCATTGCTGGTATACAGAAATGCAACTGACTTCTGAATGTTAATCTTATATCCTGCCACTTTGCTGAATTTATTAATCAGTTCAAGTAGTTTTGGGGTTGAGTCCTTAGGGTTTTCTAGGTATAGTATCATGTCATCTGCATACAGTGACAGTTTTATCTCTTCTCCTCCTATATGGATGCCTTTTATTTCTTTCATTTGTCTAATTGCTGTGGCTCTGACTTCCAAAACTATGTTGAAAAGCAGTGGTGAGAGTGGGCATCC
This sequence comes from Sus scrofa, assembly GCF_054392235.1. Taxonomy (NCBI): domain Eukaryota; kingdom Metazoa; phylum Chordata; class Mammalia; order Artiodactyla; family Suidae; genus Sus; species Sus scrofa. The sequence goes on along the minus strand of NC_139383.1, from coordinate 180,781,611 downwards.
CTGTCTTGTTCCAGATTTGAGTAGAAGGCTTTCAGTTTTTCCCCATTGAGTATTATATTTGCTGTGGGTTTATCATAAATGGCTTTGATTATATTCAGGAATGTTCCCTCTATACCCACTTTGGCGAGGGTCTTGATCATGAATGGATGTTGAACTTTGTCAAATGCTTTTTCTGCATCTATTGAGATGATCATATGATTTTTGACTTTTCTAAGAGTATAGATACCATAAAGCTAATTTCCCTCTCCTTTACCTCCAATTTTATCTACATGTGCTTATTTCTTGTCTCCAGTTTCTTTTTTTTTTTTTTTTTTTTTTTGTCTTTTGTCTTTTTGTTGTTGTTGTTGCTGCTATTTCTTGGGCCGCTCCCGCGGCATATGGAGGTTCCCAGGCTAGGGGTTGAATCGGAGCTGTAGCCACCGGCCTACGCCAGAGCCACAGCAACGCGGGATCCGAGCCGCGTCTGCAACCTACACCACAGCTCACGGCAACGCCGGATCATTAACCCACTGAGCAAGGGCAGGGACCGAACCCGCAACCTCATGGTTCCTAGTCGGATTCGTTAACCACTGCGCCACGACGGGAACTCCTGTCTCCAGTTTCAAAGGAAGATCACCTTGATTCTAATCCCTCTTTCTTACCTCACAACTTCATCTGTCTCTCTTCTATCTTCAATCCTTCACTCAACAAATATTTTAAAGCATCTATTAAGTGTCAGGAATTGTTCAAAGGACATGGGATACATAACTTGACAAAACAAAGATTCTTGCCATTAAGTGCATTTTAGCTTCTCTCCTGGTTCATTTGCCTTAGATTTTCTTTAAATGATCAAATTTACCTCATCTATCCACCTATACACCTTCCAAAAAAAAAAAGTTGGCTGTTGCTAACTCCCTCTCCTCTTCATCATTAAATTACTTTAAAAGATATGAAAGGATATCCTTTGGAGGGTAGGGAAGCAATAATTCAAAAATGAAGTATATGGCAAATAACTGCTGAGTAGAAAGAAATAATCACTCTGATGCCACCAAATAAAATGCCCATAAGCCACAGAGCTACACACTGGTCTCTCTTCTTTCTGGGTCTATCTGCTTCTCTGCACGCGGAGGGAGATCATCAAAGAAATCCCCTCCAGAAATGATGTGACCTCAGGAGATGTGATTCAACACACCCATGCTGTAGATACCAGGTAAAAACCAACTCAGCTCACTTTCTCTTTACTATCAAGTAGCTAAAGGCCTCAACAACGATTATAAGCTGTAAGTTTCCAGGACTCCAACTCAAATGCAGCTCAAATTCTAAAGGTACAATTTAGAAAGTACCAGATTAAAATACAGTAGGAAGTCAAGGAGATTACACCCATAATTCTCTAGGCAAATGGCAGGACTCTATAGATGAGTAATAAACGGGAAAACTTGAATATAGGGCCTATGCAAAACTACTACAAAATGTATCAAATAAACGTGATATAATCAAGACAAATGAAAAATACATTTGTTCAAAATACAATGATAATCAGAGTTGCCTTAGTGGCTTAGCAGTTAACAAACCCAACTGGGATCCAGCTGTGGTGTAGGTTGCAGATGCGGCTCAGATCCCAAGTTGCTGTGGTTGTGGCACAGGCCAGCAGCTGTAGCACTGATTCAACCTGTAACCTGCGAACTTCCATATGCCACGGGTGCAGCCCTAAAAAGCAAAAAATAAATAAATAAATTTTAAAAAACAATTATAATTGGAGAATCACAATTTTAAATAAGGATTTCTCATCTCTTAGTTTGGTCAAGATTAAAAAGCATAATGATCTTATGTAGGAAAGACCAGGAATAAAATATTGCACACAATACATTTTTGCTTGATTGACATTATATATTACTTGGGTCTCTTCAAAGAGACAGATAGAAAGAACAAAAAATAACTTGTTTAAGTAAAAACAGGGAAATTTATTCAAAGGATGAGGGTTGTCATACAGAGATAAATGGCAGCAGTGGAGCCAGAAATCAACTAGCAACTGGAAAGCTACCAGAAACACAAACATTATTAAGTATTCTCATGATTTCTCACTATCAGATCTAAATATGTATCAACCTGAATTTGAATTCAAACTCTGCATATGCATCAGAAAAAGATTAGAAATAGTACGTGTAGTATAATGATATTTCTGTTCAATGTTTACCTCTTTAAAGGTACATGGTTCACACAATGGGAGAAATGAATAAAAAATATTAATACTGGTGGACTGATAATAAAGCATGTTTTAGGCTTTCTTTTTTTTTTTTTTGCTTCTCTGTTATTTTAGAATTTGGGAGAGTTCCCTCTATGGTGCAGTGAGTTAAGGATCCAGCATTGTCTCTGCAGTAGTGCAGGTTCAATCCCCAGCTTAGTGCAGAGGGTTTGAAGGATCCAGCCTTGCACAGATGCAGTGTAGGTCACAGCTGCACCTCGTATTTGATCCCTGGCATAGAAATTTCCAAACGCCACCAATGCAGCCAAGAATGACTTAATTCATTAATTTTTCAGTTCAGAATTGTAATGGCTGAGCAATTCTGTGCCTGAGGATGGAGCAGAAGACTCTGAATCATCATGGTAGTAGAAAACAGAGGAGACTGTCTTGCCAGATGATAGTTAGTGGTGGAAATAGGATAGTATAAGTGATTGGTACAGAGTTCCCAGTTCAGTTGCCAAGAATTGATACTGGGTCAATACCTGATTAGAGACAGCGGGGAATAAGAAACATGCAGATACTTCCTCTGTGCCCTGTAAGCTGCATGGGAGAATGGGAGAAGGAATGGTCTCCATTGAGAAAAAATTTTAATGGTAAAGTAAATATCAGTACAAACGAAAGCTTTATGGAAATTTTCTCTTGTCTTGATAGGAGTTTAGATAACCCTGGTTTTTGCATTAGTCAAGACTTATCTAAAGTATACTTAATAACTGAATACCACTATTACATAAATTTTACCTCAAAAACAAAAAAAGAACTGAAAGTAAAAACTACTCTCTAGTTAATTATATGCATGCTAAAATGTCTAGGAGTGAAATGTACTTTTGCCTGCAACTTAGTTTGAAATACAACAAAAAATTAGATTAATGAAAGGCAAATAAAACCAAATGTTAACAATCATAGACTCTAGGTGATAGATTCAACGATTCTTTCAAATGTCCTTTTGGGGGGGGGACCAAACCCATGGCACATGGAAGTTCCCAGGCTAGGAGTCGAATCAGAGCCTCGGCTGCTGGCCTACACCAGAGCCACAGCAACACCATATCCCAGCTGTGTCTGTGACCTACACCACAGCTCATAGCAATGCCAGACCCTTAACCCACTGAGCAAGGGCAGGGATTGAACCAGCAACCTCATGGTTCCCAGTCGAATTCGTTTCCACTGCACCACGACGGGAACTCCTCTTTCAAATATTCTTTATATTGAACATTTTCATAGGGGGTAGAATGGTTCCCTATAGCAGACCAATCACAATTTCCACCCTAATCCTGGGACCATACTGATTTGCATAAATAAAGAACTTCAAAAAAAAAAACCAAAAATAATAAAATTATGATAGATCATGAAAGAAACCGGGGTCTATTTTCTAGGCACATGGAAGATGGAGAGAGAAGCAGAGAACCCTATCGAGCTCACATCACTTAACATCACCCTGCGAAAGAAAAACCTGCAACCACCAGCTAAAAACCATGATCAGGGAGTTCCTGTCATGGCTCAGTGGCTAACGAACCCAACTTGCATCCATGAGGATGTGGGTTCGATCCCTGGCCTCACTCAGTGGGTTAAGGATCCAGTGTTGCTTTGAGCTGTGGTGTAGGTTGCAGACACATCTCAGATCCCATGTTGCTATGGCTCTGGCGTAGGCTGACGGCTACAGCTCCAATTCGACCCCTAGCCTGGGAACCTCCATATGCCACTGGTGCAGCCCTAAAAAGACAAAAAATAAAAATACAATCTATAATCATATATATCTCTTAAATATATGCAGGGACTGTTTTTTAAAGTATTTTCATTACACAGGAAACAAAAACTGTTTTGCTTTCTTTTTAAGGGTAATAAACTGCTACTACTGCCTTCAAGGAAGTGGGGGGATCACAAAGAGTAAAAGGCCCTCTACTGCAGAGCACCTTGGTGGGTTTGTCAGTGGAAGACCAAGGAAGAGGAAAGGAGAGAGGGTCAGGAGGAAGCCAGGAGAGGAGACAGGGGAAGTGGAAGGAGGAGAGGGAGAGAAGGGGAAGAATTTGAAGCTCCAGGATCAAGAAGGCAAAAAGAGGAGCCAACCAGATAAGGCTGAAACAAAAGAATTAGGTCAAACTCCATGATGGTGGGAGGCCAAAGAACATTCTGTGACCTGGGAAGCTGCCTGATTCATTTGCACTTGTCTGTACTGCTGCTGTGTAAAACTCTGCTGTTATCCTTTCCCCAAATCTTCACTAAAAGATCTTAAACTTACGAATATTTCATGTGAATGGGCTTTTAGTGTACATCAAGCAGGGAGCTCAGTTTTGTTTCTGGGTCAAGGTATTGTAGAAATCTTTAAAAGGGCTTCAGACTTCCACAGGCCTTGAATGAGAAGTGTCCAAGTCAATTTTATGCAGATCTCTGGAGTTCAGGGTGAGTGGAAAGAGGGTGTGAAGGGGTTCAGACATTGGTTTATTCAAGGAAAAACTGGTCTGCCAAGAAAAATTTTCAAACTCACTTTTTCTCATCCATTTTTAACCCAGAACACCCTCATTACCAGGTTTGGAAATTCAGGAAAATCACTTCCACTGTTTGGTCATCAGTCTTTTTATATGGAGTAATACTGCCACCTACTGGTATTTTAAAGAAATACCTTTATAATAGTAAATTTGGAACTGTTTGGAAACAATTCATTTACTGGCAAATTCTTCCTTTGGTCCAGAACACAAACGTGTATGAGATTCTTTGTCCTCAAAGACTTCACATCATCTAAAGGCAAACTTAACAAAAATACTCTTACCTTTCAAAATTCAGGCACATTTCATCAGTAAAACCTTTCTTGACAACAGGTTCCCATTCTTCTGAGGCAGAAACTGACCACTCACTCCTTTGGGCCCTACTCCATCCTGTACATATTTCTTTCTTAGCACATACAATATATTATTGTGTTTATGTTATTACAGTATGTCTTCTATAACCAGACCATAAACTCCTTCAAATTCAGGGACTGAATCTTTCGTGCATTTATATTCTCACCACCTAGAACAGAACCTACGCATTTAGCCAGTAAGGAAATGGTAAATGAATAGATGAACAACAGTCAAAAAAACATGGGCAAAGCAAATATCACTCCATATAAACTTTATTAATTCAAGTAATTTTAAAAAGTATTTTAACACCAGATATGCACATTATGTACTTCATATGTGCTTTTACAATGTCCAAAAAAATTTTTTTAATTCATATACATGAAATCAGTAGAATAAAAAACAAGTATGAAGTTATTTACTTCAGCAGGTAATTTTCCCATCAGCATATAATCCATAAACTCTTCATTTTCATAGGATAACTAAAACAAGGTATTGATGGACTCTCACATCAGTTAAGAAGACCAACTAAAAGGAAACATTCAGAGTAAATAAATTTTATTTATTTGATAATGAGTCAGAATGTCTAAGGTAGAAAAGAATCCGAAACTTGCATTATTTGAATTACTCATATTAGTTACATAACTCGGGATCATAAACAGAGTTGAGTCTGAGATCTATTGAGACCCTCATATCAATTCTGTGCAACTCCAGTTGCAATTCTGTGCAACTAAGTCTCTTATCCAAGTCTGAACAAGAACTAAAGAGCTCTTGTTCTTCCAAGAAGCATGGTTGCTTATCTTTTGCCAAGAAAAGGTCAAAGAAAGTAGAAAAGAAGTGTGGGAGGTGGAGGACTTGTGTACATACACTCTTGGCAGATAACCGGGACACCTATTTTACTAAGCAAAATATGTACTTCCCATTTGCCTCAGATCGTCTATTTTCCATTCATTCTTCCTGTCTTCCATTCTAAGGTTGATCTCATCCTTTCCCAGTTAAGTTCTGAGACCTTAATTCATAAACCATCTCTGTTTTCAGTCTTCCCCCTCTTTCCCTCCACCAGTTCCTCCCCACATATCAAAGCACCAACTTTCTTCTGTCTTGGGAAGAAAAGAGTCCTTCATGAGTCCTGTTCCTGAAGAGCCCAGTGATATGCCCTAACTCCTTACCTTTACCATCAACCTTCATAAAAGATTTTACCTAGTGCCACAATTCTATTTTCCCTTTCATGGCATAATTCCCTGAGATCTGAGTTTTCTCAGACTCATCTCTTTATACTACTTATAAACATACATGCTTCTCCCAATCTCCTGCACTTCATCTTCACACTTCTTTTGATCAGTTCTTCTCAGTCTCCTTCCCTGGAACCTCTTATAATGTCTACCTCTAAAATAGAAGGTAGAAGATGTACTCAACAGTTTAATCTTCATCTTGTTCGTACTTGACATACTTCTCTTTGAGGATTTCTTCTATTATTTCTGCCCTTTATTGACTTACAAAAACTCTATTAAGGGCCAACCATGTGACAGGTGCTTTCCCTGTAGCTTGTGATTCAGCGATCAACAGGACTGACAAGATACCATTATCATGAGTTGATATTCTAGTGTACATGTATATTAGAGGGGAAGGGTGGGCAATGACCAATACTAAACTAATTAAAAGGTAAATAAATGAGAAAGTTATCAAAATACAGTGGCAAAAAATTTGTAATTGAGCCTTGTCAGATAAAGGATCTGAGCTTAGCCTTCCCAAGTTGGCACAGGTTAGTCCCAGAGTATCTAGCTAGGGAGATTGCCAGCTAAGGATCATGGCTCATAGTGGGCCAACCTGAGCTGAAATGACTCCAACTCACAGCCAGATTTCAGAGGGGTCTCTAACAGCAGAGGCCTTGTCAGTCAGGAAACATCACTAGTTTCTGACAAAATTGCAGGAGAGGAGTCCAAACGCTGGCAGGGAGAGTAACCACCAACAAAGGACATCACCAGAGTGACCAGAGGAACCTTGAGACAATATGGGAATCTGAGAGCCCTGCCTTTTTCAAGCCATAAAATCACAGAAGCCGGCCCTCCACCACAAACTCAGATGCCATCTTAGAGAAGCTGAGACTCTCATCAGTTAATACTAAGACACTAAACACTACTGACTGAAAAGAAATGTTTAAATTCTTATATGAGCTTAAGTTTTAAACCTGATTGACCAATTTCCTTGTATTTTCTGCTGCTGGTATTTGTTTTTTCCCTTGCATTCCCAATCCCACAATAACCAGCAAATTGAGGATTCTAGAAGGTGAATTAGAGTAGTGATAGCAAATAAAATTTCCCCTGCAATTCTGGGTTGTGACATGGCTCTGTGTTTTTCTCTAATTCTAACCTCCTTCTTGAGTTCCACATCAGGGTTTCTAAAACAAAATGTATCTGTCCCATATACAGACCAACTTTTTCCTAAATCCCTTGCCTCAAAATGAACTGCTGATTTTCCCAATCAATCAGATTGAAAACTTTGGAGTCTCCCAAATGTCACAAGCCAAACCTGAGAAACTGCTCAGATATATTTATTTATATTCTCACTGCCACTCTGCTGGCTCAGGGCCTCTTTCATTTCACCTAAAAGATTACAAAGTCTCTTCACTGGTTTTCCTGGCAACAGGTCATGAGCATAGCTCTGTGGAAGTGGACAAAAGTAGGAGGATCCCTGTATCATATGTTAATATCCATCAGAGAAAATCTCATGAAAGAGGCAAAAAACAACCATGTATACAGAATACTAACCAGCTGACATCATCCAACTTCTGCCATTGACCACTTTAGTGCTGGCATAATGAACAAGGTAGCCATGGTGGCAGAACAGAGGCTATATATGGGCCCAAGAGTATGGGCTCCCTCTCACCAAAGTTGACTTAGCCAACTGCTACAACAGATTATCCAATCTCCCAGTAACAGAGACCAAGGCCAAGCCCCAAATATGGCATATTCGCTCAAGAGATCAACCAGACAGTGTAAACTTGTTACACTGGACCCTTTCCACTTTCAAAGGGACAGTGATTCACGCTGACTAGAATCAACACATATTACAGGCATGGATTTGCCTTTCCTCACCACAAGGCAATAACCAGTACCTATCTGAGACCTAACAATGTTTCTGGTTCACTTTATATCTTACATAACATTAAGAGACCAAAGACTCCTCTTTATAGCAAAGGAGCTATGAGCACAGACCATTGAGTCCACTGGTCCTATCACATACCACAACATTCAGAGGCTGCCAGTCTGAGAGCAATGGAAGAGCATTCTGAAGGCATAGTTAAGGTACCCCCTTGGAGATGATACCATATTAAGATAGGACACCCTCCAGGATGCAGTTATACCCTAAATCATAACCATTACGATAATGCATCTGTAATAAGTAACATACATACAGGCAGGAAACAAAGGGGAGAGAGCAGAAATGGCCTCAATTGCCATCCTTACCAATGACCCATTTAGAAATTTATTATTTCCCTTCCCTGCAATGCTAGGTTCTATGAATCTAGAGGTCTTATTCTCACCAAGTAACACAGCCCATTAAACTTTTAGTTACAACTGCTACCTGGTCATTTCAAGTACTCTGGGCCAAGAAACCAGAGGGGAGGGAAAGGAGTCACCAATCTGGCAGGATTAATTGACCTTGGTCATCAGGAAAACATAGGGCTTCTGTCACACAAGTGCAGGGAAGAATATTTTTTATCACTCACATGACAAACATGTTTGCCATGTTAAGGGCATATATGAAAGGTATCTATCTCTTCATACTCCTTTGCCCAGTTCTGACAACAAACAGACAAATGCAAGAGCCATAGCTCAGAGATTATGGTGAGCAAGGGAACTGGGCCTCAGAACCTCCCAGGTATGAAGGACTCAATGACCTCAAGTAATCTGCCCAGACCAGCAGAGGTGTCAGCCACGGGTAAGAGGAAATCTAGAACTGGTAGCAGAGGAATATAATGAATATTAGTTTTGACCTCAAGCTGTAGTGAAAAAGACTGAGGTAAGTCCTCCTTACCTTCCTCTTATATTTCTAGAAAGAGACCAACCATAATCCTAGAGGAGCTATCGCCAGATGGCGTGAACTTATTAAATGAAGCAAATGGAGGATAGTAAGGATTGTTGGAATGCACTGCTCGGGACTTTATTCAGGACCAAGGCATTCATTCTCAGGTGAAAGAAAGCTGTACAAGGCAGCTCACAACTGGCATCTCTCCAGAAAGTGCCCTCAATTAAAGAGAGCTTCCTCTCCCAAGGATATGCCTGCCCCCTTTCCAGGGAAAGTCCAAATCAAATGACTAAACCATGAGGGGAACAAGGGCCAGCCTGCTTGCCTCAATTCAGGACAACTCTGAAGACACATGTCAGGTCCAGAAGTCACAACAAGGAAAATTAACTGAATCAGAGTTCAACTTCTCCCTCTTCCAATCCTGCTTTGTTCACCCACCTTATAAGTGTTTTTTCCAATTAATCTCCTTTACACACTACACTCTCTGCCCTTTTGAAATGTCTCTATTCATCTTAGCGCATTTCCTTGCTTTCTTTCATGTTAAAACAATGCAAGCTCACCTTCTATTTTTCCTGCCCTAGAGTCAGCCATTTCTAAATAACCACTATTCCTGAATTAGAAGAGATACACTGCAAGAGAAATTGATGACTCTAGGTAAAAGTCGAATTTTTATTTTGAAAATTTTCAAGTTGGAAGGTCAAGAAAAAAAAATATTTCTTTAGAACCTACCGTAAGCATTTTCCTTTAGTCCTCCTTTATCCAGTGAGACTGGACCATGTGTATACTGCCAAGTTCATTGCTAACCACTATTTCTCCTATTTTTTATCTCCCCATATCCTAGTCACTGCTGAAACCCTTTTGTTGGTTAGCATATTTTCTCAAGACATCCCTAATCTCTGACTCCCCAAATATCTATAAATATCTCTCTCTTTGAAAGTGACTGATAGCCTAGCCTAGTACAGGATTCACAGGGTGTAATTCTCTCACTAGCCCTTTGACATTATCCTACCATCTTCTAGTCTCCAAAGTTGGACACAGGAAATTCAATCTCAGCCTGGTGTTTTTTTTTTTTTTTTTTGTTTTTTTTTTTTTTCCTTCACAACTTATTTTTTTCTATCTAGAATCCAGCAAGATTTTGTTATCCTTGAATTTTAAAAGCTTTATAGGGTATGCCTATTAACAGCTTTTCTCACTAATGCTAACTGAAACAGGTTGGGTGAGGGAATGGGGTAACCTGCAAAATGCAGACTTAGGTCTTTCTTCTAATATGAGTTCTTAATATTTTCTCTGCCCTTTTCAAAAAAAAAAAAAAAAAAAAAAAAAAAAAAAAAAAAAAAAAACCTCATAGAACTACTTATATCTCCTGGATCCATCAAGTCTCTGTCTTTTTTCATTATTTCCTTTTCTTTTCAATTTAGACTTGGGAAGAGGTGTTTTTAGCAAAGTTTTAAAACTTTCTAAGACTCATTCTGAAAAATATTAGGCCCTATACATTTCAAATTTCTCACCCTTGAAGGCAATGGCTATCAACTCTTCCTGATGGCTTTTGGTATTTACCCCCAATTTCTAAATAATATTCTTACAGTTTTATATTCTTACTGACTTTCAGTTATAAGCAATTACTACCTAGTGATAATATTTATTACAAAAGATGAAAACTTATCTTTTATATATAACCACCATTCTTGCCACACACACACACACACACACACACACACACACATATTTAGGCTGCCTTATTCTTCCAAAATCTTATAATGTTATGATAGATCCATATCCATTTTTTTCCTAAGTCTTTCTCCTCCATGCTGTCTCCCTAGACAACCCTTCTCAAGGCCTGTTGTAGCAATAGCACAGGATCATATTACAAGGTCCATAAGATTAATATCCATTGCCTATACTGACCATGTAAAACACTATGATAGCTGAATCATATCTACTATGATTATTTTTCCTAGTCAAGAATTATCTTTTTTCCCATTTTTACTTTTCTGTTTTTAACTTTAATTTTTCTACCATATTCTCCAGAGCTTGTGTAAATCTCTTCTCAACACACTTGAATCCATTAGGTATTTTATTAACTTCACCTTCTTGAAGAAGTCTTTCCTTGAGCCTTCTGATCTGTTCAAATCTAGACTGATTAATTTTCAGGCCTGCTGCACAGCTATCATTTGGTGTGTCTCTTCACCAATACTCAGTAAATTCCTCTGCCTCTCTTTTGTGTTCTATCTTGTTCCCTTAATTTTGTTTTCTTCTTTCTTGTGCATCATTATTTTGATGACGCACAAGTTCCAACAATGTCCATAGAAACGGTATGCGGAAAATGAAACAAATAAACCCAACACCTATGGTCAATTAACCTTTGAAAAGGGAGGCAGGAATATAAAATGGGAAAAGGACAGTCTCTCCAGCAAGTGGTGCTGAGACAGCCGTATGTAAATCAATGAAGTTAGAATATACCCTCACACCATACACAAAAATAAACTCAAAATGGTTTAAGGACTTAAACACAAGACAAAACACCATAAAAGAACAGAGCACATAGAAGAGAACATAGGCAAAACATTCTCTGACATCAACTGTACAAACGTTTTCTTAGGTCAGTTTCCCAAAGCAATAGAAATAAAAACAAAAATAAACCAATGGGACCTAATCAAACTTAAAAGCTTTTGCCCAGCAAAGGAAATTAAAAAAAAAAAAAAAAGGACAAGTTATGGAATGGGATAAAATAGTTGCAAATGATGTAACCGACAAGGCATAATCTCCAAAATATACAAACAGCTCATACAACTCAACAGCATAAAAAACAAAAAACTCAGTTGAAAAATAGGAAGACCTTAATAGACATTCCTCCAGAAGGAAGGCATACAGATGGCCAACAGGCACATGAAAAAATGCTTAACATCACTAATTATCAGAGAAATGCAAATCAAAACTACAATGAGGCACCACCTCACAGTGATCAGAATGGCCATATTAATAAGTCTACAAATAACAAATGCTGGAGAGGGTGTGGGGAAAAGGGAACCCTCCTACGCTGTTGGTGGGAATGTATATTGGTACAACCACTATGGAAAACAGTATGGAGGTGCCTCAGAAAACTAAATACAGAACTACCATATAACCCAGCAATCCCACTCCTGGGCATATATCCAGACAAAACTTTCATTGAAAAAGATACATGCAGAGTTCCCATCATGACTCAGTGGAAACAAATTTAACTAGCATCCATGAGGATGGAGGTTCGATCCCTGGCCTCCCTCAGTGGGTTAACGATCCAGCGTTACCATGAGCTGTGGTGTTAAGTTGCAGACGTGGCTTGAATCTGGCATTGCTGTGGCTGTGGCAGAGGCCAGCAGCTGCAGCTCCAATTCAACCCCCAGCCTGGGAACCTCCATATGCCGCAGGTGCAGCCCTAAAAAGACAAAAAGCAAAAAGAAAGAAGATATATGATGCACCCCATGTGCACTGCAGCACTATTCACAATAGCCAGGACATGAAAACAACCCAAATATTCATCGACAGATGAAGGGATTAAGAAGGTGTGGTACATATACACAATGAAATACCACTCAGCCAAAAAAAAGAACAAAACAATGCCATTTGCAGCAACATGGATGGAAATAGAGACTCTCACACTTAGTGAAGTCAGAAAGAGAAAGACAAATACCATATGATATCCCTTACATCTGAAATCTAGTATACGGCACAAATGAACCTATCTATAGAAAGGAAACAAACTCATGGACATGGAGAATAGACTTGTGGTTGCCAAGGAAGAGCCAGAGGACTGAATAGGAGGGACTGGGAGTTTGTGGTTAGTAGATGCAAACTATTGCATTTGGAATGATAAGCAATGAGATACTGCTGTATAGCACAGGGAACTACATCTAATCACTTGTGATGGAATGCAATGGAGGATAAAGTGAAAATGAAGAATGTATATAAATGTATAACTGAGTCACTTTGCTGTGCAGAAAACTGACAGAACATTGTAAATCACATATAATAAAATTTTTTAATTAAAAAATGAAAAAAATGAATATTTAACTGAATGTCTTTGTTATAATTTATTTTTCTATATGTATTTGTTCTCAGTTTTTAGATATTTCTTCCTCTTGGTTTGTCCAATCCACTAATTCAGGTAGATCTCCATTGTGACTTGCCTTAAATTCATCTTCTGAAGTTTTATTTCAGTGATTTTTTTATGTTTATATGTGCAATGGTTAGTTTTATGTATAAACTTGACTGGCAATGTGGTACCCACATTAAACATTATTTCTGGGTGTATATATGAGAGTGTTTCTAGAAGAGATTAGCATTTGAATCGATGGACTCCCTGGATTGCCTTCACCACTGTGGACAGGCATCATCTAATCTGTTGAGGACCTAAATGGAACAAAAGGTAGAAAAAGGAAGAATTTGCTCCTTTTTTCCTAATTCACTGTTTGAGCTAAGACATCTCATCTTCTTCTGCCCTAGAAGTAAGATTTATACCAATACCTCTTCTGGTTCTCAGGACTTTAGACTCAGACTGGGAGTTCTCTAGTGGCACAGTGGGTTGAGGACCCAGTGTTGTTACTACAGCAGCTTGGGTCGCTACTGTGGTGCAGATTTGATCCCCGGCCCAGTAACTTCCGTATTCCATAGGCATAATTAAAAAAAAAAAAGACTCGGACTGGATTGGATTACTCTACTGGCTTTCCTGGGTTTCCAGCTTGCAGACAGCAGATAGTGGGACCTTTCAGCCTCCAGAGGCTCTGTTTCTCTGGAGAACCTTGACTGTTACAGATTTTGGTACTGAGAGTGGGATGCTGCCATAAAAAATACCTAAAAAAGTGGAAGTGACTTTGCAACTAGTTACCTGGTAGTGGCTAGAAGAGTTTAGAGGTACACACTAGAAATATGAGCATTAAGAGTAGTTATGATGAGGGTTCAGAAAGAAGAGACCTGGAGAGAAAAACCTCAGTCTTCTTAAAGAATACTTAAGTAATCCTGAGCATAATGTTGATAAAAATATGGACTACAAAGACCATCATAATAAGGTCTCAGATGGAACTGAAGAACTTGTTATTGGAAACTGGAAAAAAAAGGTGATCCTTATTATAAAATAACAAAGAATTTGACTGACTTGAGTTCACGTTCTAGTGTTCTGCAGAAGTGGCAACTTGTAAGCAATGAAACTGGATATTTAGTTGAGAAGATCCCTATGCGAAGATTGAAGGAGTGGCTTGGTTCCTTCTGACTGCTGATGGTAAAACATAAGAAAAGAAAAATAATTTGAAAATGGAGTTAAGCAAAAAGGAACCAGAACTTAAAGATTTGAGAAATTCTCTGCCTTATCTATATTACAAAATGAGAAAGCATTCTTGGAAGAGAATACTAAAGGTGCAGTCAAGTGACCATTTAATGAGGAGATTAATACACATATGAACCACAGCCCTAAACAGACATCTCAACCGAAGCCAGGTGCTTTTCTTCAAGACAGGGAAAAAAAATAAGACCACCCTTCTCTTCCCACCACTGACAGGGCAATTCAGATATCAAGGCTGAGGTCACACTGCCACCCCAGTGGATCTTGAAAGGCAAAGAGGATTACTCTCAAGTCTTAAAGGTTAATGGAGTTTGTCACATTAGTTTTTGCACTTACTTAGAAATGATAACTCCTTTCTTTTTTCCAATTACTCCCTTTTGGAATGGGAATATCCTTTGCCTCTCCCACCACTGTATTCTGGGAGCACATAACTTGTTTGGTTTTATAGGTTCATAGCTGGAGAAGAATTCTGCCCCTGAATAAATCATACCCCAGTCTCACTTATACCTGATTTAGATATTTACAGAGACTTTGAACTTCAGACTTCAGAGATGATGTTGAAAATGAGTTAAAACTTAATGGGACTGTTGGAATGGATATGTATTTTGCATGTAAGAATACGATTTTTGAAAGGTCAAGGGCAGAATGTTAGGGAATGAATGTTTGAAACCCTTCAAAATTCTTATGTTGAAATCCTAAACTCAATATGATGGTGTTAGGAGGTTAGGGCCTTGGGGTGATTACATCATGAAAGTGGAACCCTAATGAATGGGATTGGTATCCTTATAAAAGAAATTCCAGAGAACTCTCTTGCCTCTTCTTCTACATGAGGACACAGCAAGACAGCCTTCAATGAGCTAGGAAGCAGGTTCTCATCAGACAGGCCCATTAAACTAGGACTTCCCAGCCTCCAAACTATGAGAAATAAAATTCTGCTGTTTAAGCTACCCATCCAGTCTATGATATTTTTGTTATACCAGCCTTAACTAAGACAGTATGGAATCTTACTTCACTCAAGGAGAGAATTTACATGTTAAGTTGCTCACAGAGTTATAAAAATTTCCATGAAGCGAACCATAAGAAATACTTAAAAGTAAATAAATTACAGGCTATAGTCACTGTCATAATTCAATAATATAAGAAATAATTTTTAAATGGTTTGAGACATCTTAATGACTTGAAAATTAATTCCTGATCAAAGAGAAAAATAACAAACTCTCTAGAAATCAATGAAAAGGTAAATACATAAAAATTTATAAAACACAGAAAAAGTCATAATTACATAAAAACTTATGTCCCTAAATCCTTTCATTATGAAGACAAATGACTAAAAGTAAAGAAACATTATGTTTACCTTAAGGTTTTGTTTGTTTTTAAGAAAAACCACAAAATTTTTTTTTTTTTTTTGTCTTTTTGCTATTTCTTTGGGCCACTCCTGCAGCATATGGAGATTCCCAGGTTAGCGGTCTAATCAGAGCTGTAGCCGCTGGCCTATGCCAGAGCCACAGCAACGCAGGATCGGAGCCGTGTCTGCAACCTACACCACAGCTCACGGCAACGCCGGATCGTTAACCCACTGAGCAGGGGCAGGGATCGAACCCGCAACCTCATGGTTCCTAGTCAGATTCGTTAACCGCTGCGCCACGACGGGAACTCCCCACAAAATTAACCAAAAGAATATTTGGGGAGTAAATGGATAAAGATAACAGACATAATCTATGATACGGGAAAAAAGTAGGAGAATTGATGATCCAAAAGACGTTGTTTTAAAAACTATCAAAATACTGATACACACACACACACACACACACACACACACAAATACTCTTTATGATCCTGTTTAAGAATGTAAGACAAGGAGTTCCCATTGTGGCGCAGCGGAATCGAATCCAACTAGGAACTGTGAGGTTGCGGGTTTGATCCCTGGCCTCGCTCAGTGGGTTAAGGATCTGGCGTTGCCATGAGCTGTGGTGTAGGGGGCAGATGCGGCTCGGATCTTGCGTTGCTGTGGCTCTGGCGTAGACCAATGGCTACAGTTCACATTCAACCCCTAGCCTGGGAACCTCCATGTGACGCAGGTGCGGCCCTAAAAACAGACAAAAGACCAAAAAAATAAAAAAATAAAAAAGAATGTAAGACAAAACAAGTATTAGCAAGACTAGGACTAGAAGAAATGTATGAATTCCTAGAAAATAAAATAACAAAGTAAACCAAATAGAAAACCCATATTAATTACCAAAGAAGAGATTGAAAAGGTGATTATTATTTTAGATAATAATACACCTCCAAAATCTTTAAATCTGAGTTCTACCTAACTTCTAAGAAAAAAAATTATTATATTATTTAAATTATTCCATACAAAGATGAAATATTTCCCAATTCATTTCATGAAGCCAGCATAACTTTATTACCAAAACTTAAAAACACAAACCCCAAACCATAAACCTTTCTAATTATTTCAGTTACTAAGACTGTATTTTTTTTAAATTACCCTAATATGTATTGACCTAAAGCAACAATATTTTTTTTGTTCATGAATCTGCAATTTGAACAGGCCCTGGAGAGGATAGTTCATCTCTGCTCCACTCAGCATTGGCTGATGTAGCTCAAAGTCTGGGGACTGAAATTATATAATGGCTCATTTGCTAACATGTCTGGTGGTTGATGTTGTCAGATGAGACCTTGGCTGGGGCCAGAATACTTACACGTGGCTTTTATATGTGACCTAGACTTCTTCACATGATGGTGGCTAGGTTTTAAAGGCAAGCTCTTAAAAGAGACAGGTTGAAGCTGTACCATCCTTAATAACCTAACCATGGCAGTCCTATAGCATCACTTCCTGCAATTCGACTAATCAGTGCAAAGTTCAGCCCAGGTTCAAGGTCAAGGGAAGTAAACTCAGTCTCTTGACAAAGAATGGCAAGGTTCTAAAAGAGTATGTGGGACCAGAAGTATTGCTGCCACAGCAGCCCCATCCCTCCTACATGCAAAATATGCTCATTCCCTCCCCTCAGTACCCCATATTATCAGGCTGAGGTTTGAGGTCCAGATATGGATGAACTTCTTGAGTACAGTTTCTTAAATACAGCCCCACTGAGTATAGTTCCTCTTGATCTGAAGAGATGTAAACAAACAGACAAAAAATAAGTTATCTGTCTTATACATAATGGTAGAGTATGCATAGGATAACTCCTATAGATACTCCCATTCGAGAGGGGTAAAGGAGGGAGTTCCTGCCCTGGCACAGTGGGTTAAGAATTTAACTGCAGTGGCTAGGGTGGCTGCGGAGGTACAGGTTTGCTCCCTGGCCCAGCACAGTGGATTAAAGGATCTAGTGTTGCTGCAGCTATGGCTTGGATTCAACCCCTGGCCCTGGAACTTCTATGTGCTGTGGGTGTGGCCATAAAATTTTTAAAATTTTTCAAAGTTTAAAAAAAAAAAAAAGAAGGGGGAAAGGAGATAGCAGTCTGTGGCCTGTTCCAAAAGTTTAAAACCCAGCTGAGCACATGCAGCTAGTTCCTCTGTTACAGCTCAGTTGTACTGCTTAGGAATGATACACTGTGGCTCAAGGTTCCCCATTCTGGGCTGTTGGTTCATGTCAAGTAGCCGTTATTCTTAGCATTCTACCTACCTATAGAAATTTGGTATCCAATGGCCTCTTTTCACTTTGTACTGCCTCTGTGCCTTTCAGTCCAAGCTTTTAAAAACTATGTGGATCAAGAAAAAGAGAAAATAAACTGCAGATTGGGAAAATATAGTTACCAAAAAAACACCTATCTGACAAAAGACTATAATCTAAAATATACAAAGAATTCTTTTTCTGTTGTTTTATTGGAAAAGCTTTCCTTCTGAAAAGGATTTTTTTAAATAGCAATATTTATTTTTCTTCTCAATGGTACTGTAACTAAGTTATTTATTTTTCCTGCTCCTCACCCTTGGAAGAAAACCTTGGAGCAGAGCCTTTGAGAAGAAAGCAGCAGGTGGGCTGCCCGTTATGGTTGGGAGCAGTTCAATTAAAATACACAAAGAATTCTGAAAACTCAACAGGGAAAAAATGAAAAACCCAATTTAAAAATGGGAAAAGATCTGAACACACACCTACCAAAGACATTATACAGACAGCAAATAAGCACATGAAAAGATGCTCAACATCGGGATATTAGGGAAATACAAATTAAAACAACAAGACAGCAATGCACACCTACTAGAAAAGCCAAAATCCAGAAAGCTGACAACACCAAATGCTGATGAGGATGTGGAGTATCAGGAACACCCATTTATTACTGGTGGGAATACTAAATGGTGCAGCCACTTTGGAAGACAATCAGCAGTTTCTTACAAAATTAAACATACTCTTACAACACAACACAGCCATCACCCTCCCTGGTACTAACCTAAAAGAAATGAAAATAGTCTACACAACAACCTACACATGGATGTTTATAGCAACTTTATTCATAATTGCCAAACCCTGGAAACAACCAAGATGTCCTTCAGGAGATGAATAGATAAATAAACCACTCAGACAATAGAATATTATTCTGCACTAAAAAGAAATGAGTCCTTTCTCTTTTTCTTTTTTTTCCCCTGTCTTTTTGCCTTTTCTAGGGCCGCTTCCCACAGCATATGGAGGTTCCCAGGCTACGGGTCTAATCAGAGCTATAGCCACTGGCCTACACCACAGCCACAGCAATGCAGGATCCAAACCACGTCTGCAACCTACACCACAGCTCACAGCAACGCCGGATCCTTAACCCACTGAGCAAGGCCAGGAATTGAACCCGCAACCTCATGGTTCCTAGTCAGATTCGTTAACCACTGCGCCACGATGGGAACTCCAAGTCATTTGTTTTTAAGCCATTGACTTGGAAGACATGGAGAAGACATGGAGGAAGCTTAAATGCATATTATTAAGTGAAGGAAGACAATCTGAAAAGACTACATACTATATGACTCCAACTATGTGACATTCTGGAAAAGACAAAAACTATGGAGAGAGTAAATATATTAGTGGCTGTCAGGGGTTGAGGAAGGGATGGATGAATAGGTAAAGCATAGAGGATTTAAGGCCTATAATAATGCAAACATATAGAATGTATACAAAGAGCAAACCCTAGTATAAATTATGAACCAGGAATGATAATGGATGTGTCAGTGTAGGTTCATCCATTTTACCAAAAGTACTACTGGTGTACAAGAGGGACAAGGGCCTATGTGGGAACTCACTGTGCTTTTTGCTGAACTTTGCTGTGAACCTAAAACAGCTCTAAAAAATTTAAAAAAAAAAAAAATTCTTTGCCACACCTGCAGCATAAAATCTTTTTTTAACTGTGTAGGTTTCTTGTGAATCAAATTATAATCCACTCTATTAGACAAAAATCACACTCATAAATTTTGGTATAAGACCTTGAACTTCCTGGGTTTGTAAATTAAAAGGTTTGCAATTCTCTTAAAATTCTTAGAGGACCTTTGTGTTTAATAAAGAAGATCTGTGAGGCATGGCGTGTCCTCAAGATCCCTAGAGGGACTATTTGCCTTTGTGAGGCATGACATTAAATTTTCTGAGGCCTTAACCAAGAGTTTTATAATGACCCCCTTGGCTTCTTAGTTAAACGATGTTTTCTCACAATACCTTAGATTTTCTCTCTTTCCATAAGAACTTCTATTAATTGGAAAATTGTCTGCCACATGAAGAAACTAGAAAAGAGAGTTTTACTTTCTAACTCAGTAAGTTTCTTTATATTTAACAATTCTTTCCTTGGCTTCTCTTAGTCTGACTGGACTGCTATTAATGAAATGCCAGACACTTGGTAATTTATAAACAAAAATTTATTTCTCACAGTTCTGGAAGCTAGAAGTTCAAGATCAGTGTGTCAGTATGGTTAGGTTCTGAAGACAGACTTCTTCCAGGTTGCAGATGGCCAACTTCTCATTGTGTCCTCTCATGCTGGAAGGGGCTAGAGAGCTCTGTGAGGTCTCTTTATAAAAGCCATTCATTCATGAAGCTTCTACTATTATGACCTAAGCACGGCCCAAAGGCCTGAGCTCCTAATACCATCACATGGGCATTAAGTTTTAAAATATAAATTTTAGGCACCCAAGCCTTTTAACCACAACACTTTCTATCGATTTTACTAAAAGCAGCAAGAAGCAGCCTCACAACACCTTGAAATATTCCTGGAAATATCTTTATCATGCAATTCATTATAACCATTTTCTATTTTCCACATTACTATAAGTGACAATGTTGCTAAACTTTTTGCTATTACATAAGAAGGATCTTTTCTCCAGCTCCCAATGATACTTTTTCACTTTCCTTTAACCTTTTTTCACTAACATCTTCCTTAGGGGCCATCAGCCTTCCAATAACAATTTCTTCAAAGTCCTCTCACTTTCTGCCCAGTCTAGTTTAATTTCAGTCACTCCCACTTTCTGCCCAGTCTAGTTAATTTCAGTCACTGCTACACTTTCAGGTTTCTGTTACATGGTACCCCACTTCCAAATACCTTAATCGAATTCAGTTTCTATGACTGCATAACAAATTACCCCAAAATTTAGTGGCTTAAAATAACAACAATATTTATTTTGTTCAAGAATCTGCAATGTGGAGTTCCCACTGTGGCTCAGAGGATTAAGAACACGACATAGTCTTCATGAGGATGTGGGTTCGATCCCTGGCCTCGCTCAGTGGGTTAAGGATCTGGCATTGCTGAAGGCTGCAGCATAGGTTGCAAATGTGGCTTGGATCTGGTGTTGCTCTGTCTGTGGTGTAGGCCTGAAGCTGCAGTTCCAATTTGACCCCTAGCCTGAGAACTTCCATGTGCAGCAGGTATAGCCATAAGAAGAAAAAGAAAAAAAAAAGAATTTGCAATGTACAAGAACATACTCTAGAGTAAAAGAAAATCTACTCAATAGTTTGTAATAACCTATATGGGAAAAAAGAATGGGTAAAACATAACTGATTAACTTTGCTGTACACCTAAAACTAATACAACACTGTATGTTAACTATATGCCAATAAAATTTAAAAAAGAAAAGAATCTGTAATGTGAGCAAGGCTTTGTGGAGATAACTCATTTCTGCTCCACTGAACAACAACAAAAAATATAGAAGCAGAGTTCCTGTTTTGTGGCTCGGTGGGTTAAGAACCCAACTGGTATCCATGAGGATGTGGGTTTAATCCCTGGCCTCGCTCAGTGGGTTAAAGGACCGGGCATTGCTGCAAGCTGCAGCTTAGGCTGCAAATACAGCTCAGACCTGGTGTTGCTTTGGCTGTGGCATAGGCCAGCAGCTACAGCTCCAATTTGACCCTTAGCCTGGGAACCTCCAAATGCTGCAGATGTGGCCCTAAAATGACAAAAAAAGCAAAGATTATAGATACTACGATAGATGTTTAGAAAATAGATGAGGGGCATAAAGGAGGCAGTAGTTAATGCCACCTGGGGAAGCAGAGAAAAAGTAACCCTTGTGCTAAAGTTAGGGGCTGACATGAAAAGAAGCAGGAGTATTAAAAAGTGGATTATATTTAAAAACCACATATATATTGGCATGAGTAAGTCCACTGAGGAGGAAGAACAGGAAGGAGGTAACTGGTGAGAGTTGATGCTAAAGGCGAGGCTAAGAAGAGTCAATGTTTCTATAGGAGGAAGCAAGAGGCCTGGGGTCAAATCAGCTTTAACACCACCAGAAGCTAGCCATGGGGCGTAGCTGCAACTGGGAATTACTGGGGACTGCGAAGAACTACAACTACTAAAGAAAGGTCCCTAAGATGAGAGTTCATTATAAGAAGACCAAGAGGTGCTGTTACAGAGAAAGGTCTGCAGAAAGGTGCCACTTTAGTGTATCTGATAGAAAAGCTACCAGAGGGAGATGGGATTAAGATGGTGGAATAGAAGGACTGGAGCTCAACTTCTCTCCTAAAAACAACAAAATTCACTACTAAAGGCTGAGCATTCTTCACCCAAATGGACCGGAAACCTTAAAAAAGATATCCTACTCCAGAAGAAAAAGAGGAGGACACATTAGGAGGTAGGAAGAGCGATTTCATGATATAAACAACCCCATACCTCCTGGGTGGGAAGCTCCACAGACTGAAAACTAACTGGTTCACAGAGACTCACCTACAGGAATGAGAGTTCTGAGCCCCACATCAGACCCTCATGTGTGGGGATCTGGCACTGGGAAAAAGAGTCCCTGGAGCATCTGGCATTGAAGGCCAGTGGGGCTTGTGCACAGGAGCTCCACAGGACTGGGGGAAACGGAGACCCCATTCTTAAAAGGCACACACAGACTTTCATCCCAGGACAAAGGAAAGTCTCCATAGGAATCTGGATCAAACCTGACTGCAGTTCTTAGAAGACATTCTGGGAAAACAGGGGTGAATGTGGCTTGTTGTGAGGGAAGGACATTGAAAGCAAAGCTCTAGGGAATATTCAGCAGCTTGCCTGTCTCTGGAGGTGGTCATTTTGGGAAAACCTGGCCCCACCCATCAGTCAGCTGCTGAGAAGCCCCAGGGCAAACAACAATCCAGGTGGGATCACAGCCCCACCCCTCAGTAAACAGGCTACCTAAAGACCCCTCAGGCACACAGCTGCCTCTAATCCCATCCAGAGACTAAGCCCCACCCACCACAGGGATAGGAATTAGCTCCACCTACCAGTGGGCAGGCATCAGCCCCTCCCATCAGGAAGACAACAGCAAGCCCCCTCACCGACTTCAGCCACAAGGGGGGCAGACACAAGAAGTAAGAGAGGCTACAACTCTAGTATCTGTAAAAAGGTCACCACACCAAAAACCTATAAAAATGAAAAGACAGAGAACTATAACTCAGATGAGGGAGAAAAGAAAAGCCCCAGAAAAACAGCTAAGTGATGAGGAGATTCTCAGCCTTCAGGAAAAAGACTTTAGACTGTTGATACTGAAGATGATGCAAGACATTGGAAATAAACTGGAGGCAAAGAGGGATAACTTACAGGAAACACTGAGCAAAGAGATACAAGATAGAAAACTTAAACAAGAAGAGATGCAAAATACAATAACAAATAAAAAATTCACTAGAGGCAGCTAACAGCAGAATACAGGAGGCAGAAGAACGAATAAGCGAGGTGGAGGACAGATTAGTGGAAATTACGGATGCAGAACAGAAAAGAGAAAAAAATTGAAAACAAATGAAGAGGGTCTCAGAGAACTCTGGGACAACGTGAAATGCACCAACATCCGTATTATAGGAGTGCCAGAAGGAGAAGAGAGAGAGAAGGGGACAGAAAAAATATTCCAACAGATAATAGCCGAAAACTTCCCTCACAGGGGAAGGGAACCACTCACTCAAATCCAGGAAGCACAATGAGTACCATATAAAATAAACCCAAGGAGGAACACCCCGAGACATTTATTAATCAAACTGACCAAAATTAAAGACAAAGAGAAAATTTTGAAAGCAGCTAGGGAAAAGAAACAAGTAACATACATGGGAACCCCCATAAGGTTATTGGCAGATTTTTCAACAGAAACTCTGCAGGCCAGAAGGGAGTAGCATGATATACTTAACGTGATGAAAGGAAAAAAACCTCCAACCAAGATTACTTTACCCAGCAAGGCTCTCATTCAGATTTGAAGGAGAAATCAAAACCTTCACAGATAAGCAAAAGCTGAGAGAATTCAGCAACACTAAACCAGCCTTACATCTAATACTAAAGGAACTTCTCTAGGCAGAAAAGAAAAGACAGCAACAGGAAACAAAAATTCCACACATGACAAGGCACACCAGTAAAGGTATATATACAGTAAAGATACGAAATCATCCATGCACAATTATACCACTAAAATCAGAAATCGTGAGAAGAGGTGGGTACAAATGTAGGACACTGGAGATTAACTTGCAATCAAGAGAACAACAACTTAAAACAACCTCATATACATATAGAGTCTTATATCAAAACTTCAGAATAACTGCAAACCAAAAATCTACAATGGATATACAAACAAAGAAAAATCAACTCAAATACAACACTAAAGATAGTCATCAAACCAGAAGAGGAGAGAACAAGAAAAGAAGGAAAGAAAAAAGAGCAACAAAAACAAATCCAAAGCAATTAATAAAATGGCAATAGAAAAGCTACCAGAAAGATAAGCAAGAAAAACCCTCAACTGGAGCAGCCAGAAGGTGAGGCTGCGGCCCCCTAAATATTCTGTACTTCCAATTTACATAGTCCGACCTCTAACTCAGAGAGAGATCATTTTCTTCAGTGTCTACTCAACAGACAGAAGTGGTAGTGATCATGAGAACTGCAATACAATTTCCCTCAAAAAAATTTACAAAAACAACTCAGTGAGGCCTCCAGTTATTTGTAAAGGCCAGATTATTTTCTCTGATTCTTAGAGGAGAAAGCATAAACCTGCAAAAAAGGATTGTATTCTCTCATATTCATTCTCTCCCTCTCTCTCTCCCTCTCTCTTTCATTCCCTCTCATTCTCTAATTTAACCCACTAGATTTCTATATAACCACACATTAATTTCTTATTTCAAAACCCACCAGAAGCCAATAGCATGAACTGTGTATGGAATCCTGTCTGTCTAGTGCATGTTTTCTCCTTAGAAGTGAAGTTTTTATTTGGCAGAGATACCTTTCAGAATAGAACTGAGGACACTTAGAGAAAAGATTATTACTCTGTAAAATAAACACTATCTTACCAAGCCTTCCTTTCCTAACAGATACAGAAATCTCACTGCAGTCTCTGTGCCTAAAGGAGTCATGATGGCAGCTGAAGATGCTATCAGTTCTTATAGGTCAAGTGGACAAGAATTACAGTGGAAACTTCAAACTATAGTTTATAGTTTCCAGAATCAGTAGTGCAACAACTGCAGCCACTCAGATAAGTAGATATAAAGAATGGAAGTAGAAAAAAAATGTCTCCCATAAACTGTCAAGCCATAAGCACTATTTCCAGTAGCCTAAATCTTACTTGTATTTGAAAATGAGCTTATATAAACCTAAATAGAACTGATCAGATGATTTTTTTTTTTTTTGCTTTTCTGGGCTGTACCTGTGGCACATATAAGTTCTCAGGCTAGGGGTCAAATCTGAGCTGCAGCTGCCAGCCACAGCCACAGCCACAGCAATGTCAGATCCAAGGGGCGTCTGTGACTTATACCACAGCTCACAGCAATGCTGGATCTTTTAACCCACTGAGCAAGGCCAGAGATGGAACCTACATCCTCATGGATAATAGCTGGGTTCTTTACTGCTGAGCCACAAAGAAACATTTTTTTAAGGTTTGGATTCAGGCAACTCCAGCAGGAGTTGGTGGATCTCTATTTTATTGTTTCAACACTGACATTACTCAGTTATTTATTTGTGTTCTGTGATGCTTGCTCCTATAACCAACTGCCTATACCACTGTAACTTCTTAAAAAAAAAAAAAAAAAAAAAAAAAAAAAAAACTCAAAAAAAAAAAAGAATCTCATTGACCAGCAGATGACCACTTCCCTGAAGGAGCCAGTGCCTACATGGCAGCATGTTGTAGGCCCCTGGCCTGGCTACAGCTGGAGAGATGAGGTACTGAGTCCCATAGTCACCAATCAGCTGTAGATGAACTGGCAGAATCACATAGCACTGCACAGAGCCTCCATATGCAAGGAACTGCCTAGAACTGCTTCCCTGGCAGGGACTGTGGCCATAGTAAGTTCTATACAAATGGGGTAGTATCCCATGTTAGAATTTCAAGGCACTAATATGCTCTGTTCTCAGCTTTAAGATCTAAGCCCAAAATCAGAGGGAAGAAGGAAAGTCCCATTAATCAACTTGCTGTATTAGTCTACTTTGAAATTTACATTTTCTTTCAATTATTTACTTTAGTAGCTTTATTCAACAACCTTTTTTAAACAAAAATCTTCAAGCAAAACTTTACAGACAGTTGGGAAGTAGAAATCCTTATGTTCTTTTGATGTATGCAGTAGTTTCTTTTTTTTTTTTTTTTTTTTTTTTTTGTCTTTTTTTGCTATTTCTTGGGCCGCTCCCATGGCAAATGGAGGTTCCCAGGCTAGGGGCTGCAGCCACCGGCCTACACCAGAGCCATAGCAACACTGGATCCGAGCCGTGTCTGCAACCTACACCACAGCTCACGGCAACACCGGATCCTTAACCCACTGAGCAAGGGCAGGAACCGAACCCTCGACCTCATGGTTCCTAGTCAGATTCGTTAACCACTGCACCACGATGGGAACTCCTACAGTAGTTTCTTTATCCCAAAATTTTCCCCAGAGAAATCCTAATACACCCAAAAGACTCCACAAAAAAATAAACAGAAAGTTCCCCATTCTATCCAAAAGAAAGTAAGTCAAGATAATTTTCCTTTGTTCAGAAAATACTTGGAAGGTCTTCTAGTTACAACAGTTACCATTTGGAAAAGTAGACTAGAATACTGTGTAACCTATTCTCAGGAGTGAGAAAATCTATTTTGGCTATTGTCAAAAGGAAAGACATGCAGAAAAATAAAGGCAATTGTGTTTGGACAGTGATCTGGGTAGGAGGAAGTTAGGGAAAGGAAGAGAACACTCCAAGCTATGACACTGGCCACATGCTATAAAGCCCACTCTCTCTTATATAGTTTAAAGATACTCCAAAACCTCCCTAAGATAACTCACAGAATTGCAATGCTAATTTTGGAGGCAGGTGGTCTATTGACAAAGAAAGGATGCTGAACTTAAGACCTAAAACTATTTGACTCCTAGAAGATAGGTGAAAAGCTCCTTGACACTGGATGTGACAATGATTTTATGATTTTATAGATATGACACTAAATGCATAACCAATAAAAGAAAAATTAAATAAGTGGGACCACATCAAAGTAAAAACCTTCTGTCCAGCAAAAGAAAAATTAACAAAATGAAAAGGCAATCTTCTTTTGCAATTCTATGGAAAAGGAGAAAATATCTGCAAACCACATACTCAATAAAGGGTTAATATCCAAATAACTCATACAACTCAACAGCAAAAATAAATAAATAAATAAATTTTAAATGGACACAGGAACTGAATGGACATTTTTCAAAAGAAGACATATAAATGGCTAACAGGTACATGAAAAGATGCTCAACATCACTAATCATAAGGGAAATTAAGACAACAATGAGATATCATCCCACACCTGTTAGAAATGACTATTATCAAAAAGACAGCAAAAGTGTTAAAGACATGGAGAAAAGGGAACCCTGCTGCACTACTGGTTGGAATATAAACTGGTAAAGCCACTTTGGAAAATGGTAGATCGGTTCCTCAAAAAATTAAAAATAGTAACTACCATACAATCCAGCAATCATATTTCTGGCTCTATATCTAAAGGAAATCATATCAGGAATCCAAAGAGATACCTTCACCTCCATGTTAATCACAGCCTTATTCACAGTAGCCAAATTATAGAAAAAACCTTAGTGTCCATCAATGGATGAATAAAGAAAATATGTTATACATACATACATACACATACACACACAAAAATGAATATTATTCAGTCATGAGAAAGAAGGAAGAGTGGGAAGATTGAAAGGGTGTATGTATGATGCTATTGGTACATGGGGATAGATTCTTTGGTAGTAACCTCTTCCCAGATTACAGACTAATGTAGTAGCAGCAGAAAGATAAAAGGATGAATTGCAGAGATATTTATAAAGTAAAATTGATGAAACTTGGCTTTGCCTAGCATATGAGGAGTGAGGGTAAGGGAGCTCTCAAAGACAGGTAGTTTGGCTTCTGGTTAGAGGAATAGAAGTGATGGTGATTCCACTTATCAAGAAAAGGAATACTGGAGTTCCTGTTGTGGCACAGTGGAAACAAATCTGACTAGGAACCATGAGGTTGCAGGTTCAATCCCTGGCCTTGCTCAGTGGGTTAAGGATCTGGCATTCCTGTGGTATAGGTTGCAGATGCAGCTCAGATCTGGCATTGCTGTGGCTGTGGTGTAGGTCGGTGGCTGTAGCTCCAATTTGACCCCTAGCCTGGGAACCTGCATATGCCATGGTTGTGGCCCTAAAAAAAAAAAAAGAAAGAAAGAAAGAAAAGGGATACTAGAACAGAACCAAACTTTAGGAGATTAGGAGAACAGACAAGTCTGATTTGAGGCATACTGAGTTTGAGAGGGAGCTCAAAGGAGGGTTTACTAATACACTAAAGGAGCAGATATTATCATTATTAATACAACTATCCTCAATCTCCCACTTTTTGTCACATGTAGGGTCATATCCAGATACTCTTCCACTTAAGATATATATGGCTGATGGGGATGTAGTGCCAATGTCCCCTCATAAATTATGGGTCAGATATGGGGATCCCTGAACTCTTTGCCCTGGGGTGAGCTAAAGGAGTAAGGCTATATCTCAGAGTACCACCTATCCATGTTGGATATAACAGAATCCAATACCCCTAGATGAGGTTTTGGGCCTTTCACAATAGTTCTCCCCATCCCACAGCTCTGAGACTATAGAGTAAAACCAGCTCTCACCAGACTGTCCTTCCGAAGGTAGCTGCATCAAAAGCAGAGAATCATCTGTTATGTGCCAGCTCCCTCCCAAAACCTAGCTGGACAAATACAGAATCTAGTAACTATTCAAATGTTTTATTTTACTAAGGGAGAAAAAGTGCTGGCCAAAATAAAAAGTTCAGAAATAAAAATGTTTTTCTAATTAGGCCTCACTGACTATTTATCATATATCTAAAACAAAAACATACTATCTAAACTCTAAATACAGCATATTTTTTCCTTCTTTTTTTCCAAAGGAAGAAAATCATAATAGTCTGTAGGAAATTCTCCACCACACAAGCTTTACATGTATTTTTCATTTCCTCATCAAATTGAAATATTCACAAATAGAATCCTAAGAAATCTTGTAAATATTGAGAAATTCACATAGAGTTTTTAGCATATATATAGACAAAGACTTTTTCCTTGGCCAAACTTTAGTCAAGCTCCTCTGAATCCTCTCCTCAACTAGGCCTCAACCTTTGGCCTTCCATTTTCACCTCTGTATCACCCAATTTTAGCAAGAATCCTGGTAAGTGAGTTTAGCATGAAACCACATCCTTGGCATCTAATCACTCTGTCCTGCCTCCAGCAAGAATCCTGTCAAGCTAGTTTAACCAGAAAACCCCATACCCCTAATGTTTCTTTTAGCAATTTTCCATCCACTGACTCCCATCCTGCTCCTGGGCTACCAATCGCCACTTGTCTGTGCTGTATTCAGAATTGAGCACCATTCTATACTGAGGTCTTTTTCTCCTATAGCAATGGCTCCTGAATAAAATCCATTTTTTACCACATTAACACTTGTCAAGCTTTAGTTTCTTTGACAATATGAAGCTATATATACAGTTTATAAAGATACACTCACAGACATACATACAAAGGAAATAATAAAACCTTATTTTTATTTATTTATTTTTTTAAAACCTTATTTTTAAAATTGAAAGAATATTTAGGTAGCATATCATACCACTTTCCTAAAGTGGACAGCTAAACATAATTCCCTACTCCTTTCTGAATTAATAACCTTTGCAATATGACTTTGTAGCCCTTCCCATCAAAAGGTGTAGTCTATTCATCTCTTCCTTGAATCTGGGCTGTCTTTATGACCTTTTTTTGGCCAAAGGGGTCCAAGAGAACTGACACTATTATGTTCTAAGACAGTTCAAAGTCTGTACCTCAAAAGTCCTTGCAATTCTGCTTACCTCACTTGGGTCCCTGCAACTGTCACATGAACAAGACTAGTTAGCCTGTTTCAGGATGAGAGAGACACAGGCTCATTGCACCCACTGCCTCAGCCAAGAGCTCATCATCCTCATAAACAATGCTGAAAACATTTTTCAAAAGGACTGGAGGAGTTCCTCCTGTGGTGCAGCAGGTTGAGCATCTGACATTATCTCCATGGCAGCTTGAGTTCAATCTCCAGCCTGGTGCAGTAGGTTAGAAAGATATGGCATTGCTGCAGCTTGTAGCACATACAGGATCCCTGGCCCAGGAAATTCCATGTGCCATGGGTACAGCCAAAAAAATAAATAAATAAAGGCAGATGTATTTCCTAGAACATAC
The DNA here is from genome assembly GCF_054392235.1 of Sus scrofa. Lineage (NCBI taxonomy): Eukaryota > Metazoa > Chordata > Mammalia > Artiodactyla > Suidae > Sus > Sus scrofa. Next base: position 180,751,139 of record NC_139383.1, on the reverse strand, counting down.
AACAAAAAGAAAGACAAAAATGTAGAACAAAAGATATAAGAAAAGCAAATCTAAAAGATTCAACATCAGACTAACATTAAGTTCTGGACAGAGAAAAACAAGAAAATATAGGGAAGGAAATAAATAAATAAATAGAAGAAATTTTCAGAAAACTGAAGAAAAATGCAAGTCTTCCTATTGAAAAGCTATATACCAAGCACCAATACCTTATTGACCTTTATTTTTGATCCTATAAAGGTCAAATCAAAACACTTTCAGATACATCAGAACCCTATAATTTGTCATTAAGCAATGTTCTGAAGATATTAAGGATGTCCAGCAAAATTAAGTGAGAAACAAAGAAAATAAAGTATCTAAAAAATAGAAGATCTAATCCACTAAGATAGTGAAGGAAAGACCAGAATGACAACCATGCAGCAGACTGAGAGGGTAACAAATCCCATGCCAAGATAAAGGGCTCTAAAAGGACTGTCTCCATGGATTCTTAAAACTGAGTATGACAGAGAAGCCAGATAATTTTGAGAACATGTTTTGTCAATCAGAAGAAAAAAACAGCAATTCTAAACTCTAGAGGGAAAAAAGCTACATGGGAGGTCAAGATTCAATTATAAAATATTAAAGTATTATATAAGTGTGAGAAGTTTATGTAACAGAAGAAAAATAATCTATTTGACCTCAATCCTAGAAACATTCTTCTTAGGGCCAAGACTGTGGACACAAAGAAATGTAATAACAGTATAAAGTATTTGGTTGTATATTATATAATCATAATAAGTTAAATAGTTGTTAGCGTTGGTGGTATAGTGGTGAGCATAGCTGCCTTCCATATTAAGTTAAATAGCTAAATTTGTTTATTGAGGTTTTTTTAACAAACTTTTTAGAATAGTTTGATTTACAGAAAGAGAGGTAAGAGAGTTCCCGTATACCAGTTTCCCACTATTATTAACATTTTACATTATATGGCACAGCTGTCTCAACTAGGGAATGAACACTGGTACTTTAGTATTAACTAAATTATATATTTAACTTGGATTTCACTAGCTTCTCCCTAGTGTCCTTTTTCTGTTCCAGATCCAATTCAGGATACCATATCGTACTTACTGATCATATTTTCTATCTTTTTCTGGTGGTAGATTCTCAGACTTTATTTTTGATGACCTTAACAGTTTTGAAGAGTACTGGGCAGTTATTTTGTTCATTCTAGCCTTCCTCTGTGCTTATCTCTGATCTCCCTCTCCATTAGAGAAAAATCCGCCTACCAGCTACCATACGTTTACATATTTGTTCATTCCTGGTACACATGTTTAGCAGTCTCAGATTTCTCAACCTGAACCCTTGTGAAAAACAACTTTATCAACCAAAGTATAGAATTTATGTATACTTCTATCTTTAGTCTTACAGTTTCCAGATAAAGCATTCTTTTCCAAAGTTATTAACTCTTTTTCCCCACTCCTTCACCGTGTTTCTGTCATATATGTTTCTAATATATTTGCTAGATCCTTTTATAAGATTGCATTCTATTCTAACATCCCTCAAACTCCTGGTTAATTTTTTTAATTTGCATACATTAACCTTTTTATGCTATAGGGAGTTCCCACTGTGGCAGGTTAAGCACCCAACTAGTATCCATGAGGATGCTGGTTCAATCCCTGGCCTCACTCAGTGGGTTAAAGATCTGGCATTGCCGTGAGCTGTGGTATAAGTCACAGACGTGGCTTGGATCTTGCTGTGCTGTGGTGTAGGCCAGAAACTACAGCTCCTATTCTACCCCTAGCCTGGGAATTTCTATAGGCTGCAGGTGCAGTCCTAAAAAGAAAAAAAGAAAAAAAACTTTTATGCTGTAAAGTTATATGGATTTTAAAGAATGCACAGCTTCATATGACCACAACAGTGTCGTTCATCATCCTAAAAATTCCCATGTGCTTGACTAAGTCAAATACTCCTCCTTCCTCAAACCCGTAACAACCACTGTTCTGCTTTCCATTCCTATAGTTTTGCCCTCTCTAGAAGGCCACATGAGTGGAATCATTTAGTATGTAGCCTTTTCAGTCTGGCTTCTTTTACTCAGCAAAATGCATTTGAGATGCTTACATACTGCCACATCAATAGTTCATTCTTGCTTTTCATTGATTAATAACACATTGTATAACTGTTGTTATTTTTAATCTGTTCATCTATTGAAGAATGTCTTGGTTTGCTCACAGTTTGATGATTATGAACAAAGCTAGCAATTATGAATAAAGCATTTGTAGGTTTTTGTGTGAACATACATTTTCAAATCAATTTGGCAAATATCTAGGAGTGTAATTGCTGGGTCATAGGGTAAGTCTGTATTTAACTTTATAAGAATTGCTAAACTGTCTTCCAAAGTGGCTACATCATTTTGCATTCCTACCAGCAAGTATTAGATCACCAGGATTTGGTATTCCTAGTTTCTTGGATCTTAACCATTCTAATAAATATGTAGTAACTTCTGTTTTAATTTCCATTTTACTAATAACAAATAATGTTGACTATCTTTTCACATGGTCATTTGCCATCCATAAATCGTGTTTCAAGTGTCTATTCAGATCTTTTCTCCATTTGGTTGTTTTCTAATTGTTGAGCTTTAAAACTTCATTATATATTGAGGATATACATTCTTTATCAGATATGCGATTTGCAAACATTTTCTCCCAGGTTAAAACTGCCTTTTCATTATCTTAACAGTATCTTTTGCAGAGCAAAAGTTTCTAATTTTGATAAAGTCCAATTTATCTTTCATAGATTGTGAAAGGACCATCTTCAAGAAGGAACTGAGTTGTTCTAACCAAGTATAACAGAGAAGCCAGGTAATTTTGAGGATATGATGAAATTATTTTATTTTTTTGTCAATAAGAAGGAAAAAAGTAATTCCAAACTCTGGTGGAGTTGGGGAGGCCTACATAAGCAAGTCATTATTCAATTATATATAAAATTAAAATATTATGTAATTATTTAAGCATATGGAGTAAAAGAAAAGATAATCCATTTGACTTTGATCATAAAAATCTTACTACTAAGGTTATGACTTTGGACCCAGAGACAAAGAGTGAAATCACAATGTACTATTTGGTTCTGCATTGTAACAAAAATAAGTTGAATAGTTAAATGTTGTTTATTTTTAACTTTTAGAATAAATTGAAAGCATGGAAGAGTTAATTATAATGACAGAAAAAATATAACACTAATAGAAATCATTCATATAGTACTTAGAATTACCAGATCCTATTTTAAATGTTTCACATGTATTAAGTCATTTAATCATAACAATAATCCTGTGAAATAAGTACCATTATTATCCCCATTTTACAGCTGAGGGAAGTGAGGCACAGAATGATTAAATAACCGCCAATTTCACACAGTTAGTACATGGCAGAGCTTGGATTTGAACCCAGGCATCCTCGTTCAAATGTTTACTTTTTTTTTTTTTTTTTGTCTTTTTGCCTTTTCTAGGGCCACTTACCAGGGCACTTGGAGGTTCCCAGGCTAGGGGTCGAATCAAGCTGTAGCCGCCAGCCTACACCAGAGCCACAGCAACGCTGGATCCGAGCCGCGTCTGCAACCTACACCACAGCTCGTGACAACGCCAGATCCTTAACCCACTGAGCGAGGCCAGGGATTGAACCCACAACCTCGTGGTTTCTAGTCAGATTCGTTAACCACTGCACTGTGACGGGAACTCCCCCAATGTTTACATTCTTAATCACAATGTTATACTGCCTTCTTTAAATAGAATATATACATTACCAACTTTAATAATTTTAAAGTAAATATTTGAAAGAAGTTAAAAGCAAGGGGAAAAAGTAAAAAACTTGAACTAAAGCATTTGAGTGGTAATATCCTCACTTTATAAAAAAGAAAATAAAAAGGTACTGTTAAAATTTAATGTAACAAGAAATAGAGGCTTATGTATGCCAGAGTTGCAAAGACAAAGGAGAAAACATCAGTAATATACAGGCATATAAAATCTGAAGGAGACTACAGTAGCACAAGAATAGTGTAAATGAACTAAAGCCTCATCTTTAACAGCAGGTCATCAATAGTTACTGCCTTAGTTGATGAATCAAGAAATAATGGTATATTATTTTAACTATAGAGACACCTATTAGAAGACAAAAGAAATGGAGTTCCCATTGTGGTTCAACTGAAACGAATCTGACGAGCATCCATGAGGATGAAGGTTTTATCCTGGCCTCGCTCAGTGGGTTAAGGATCCGGTGTTGCTGTGAGCTGTGGTGTAGACCAGCAGCTAGAGCTTCAATTAGACCCCTAGCCTGGGAACCTGCATATGCCATGGGTGCAGCCCTAAAAAGACAAAAAAAAAAAAAAAAAAAGAAAAAGAAAGAAAGAAAAAGACAAAAGAGAAAATGAAAATTGACTGGAGTTCCCACTGTGGCACAATGTGGTCAGTAGTGTCTTGGGAGCACTGGAACACAGGTTTGACACCTAGCCCGGCACAGTGGGCTAAGGAGCCAACATTGCTGCAACTGCAACTCGGACCTGATATCTGGCCTGGGAACTCCATATGCTACAGGGTGGCCAATAAACAAATAAATAAAATTGGCTTGCAGTATTTCATATGGGCTAGTATAACATAGCAGTTAAAAATAACAGCACTGGAACTCCATCCACTTAGTATTAACGCTGCTATTAAAGAAAGTTACTTTGTCTTCTTTTCCTCAATTTCCACATCTAAAAATGGTTACATGCTGAAAATGGCTAATTCACAAGATGTTATAAGGACTAAGGGAGTTAATACATGTAGAGCACTAGAACTATGACTGACTCATAGCAAGTAAGCCCTAAATAAATGCTAGCCACCAGCTATGAATTAGAGAGAACACACACACACACACACACAGTTTACATTTAGTTCCTGACTTACTTAGCTAAGGTTTCAAAATCTTTTTTTTTTTTTTTTTGTCTTTTTGCTATTTCTTGGGCTGCTCCTGCGGCATATGGAGGTTCCCAGGCTAGGGGTTGAATCGGAGCCATAGCCACCGGCCTATGCCAGAGCTACAGCAACGCGGGATCCAAGCCACATCTGCAACCTACACCACAGCTCACGGCAACGCCAGATCATTAACCCACTGAGCTAGGGCAGGGATCGAACCCGCAACCTCATGGTTCCTAGTCGGATTCATTAACCTCTGCACCACGATGGGAACTCCAAGGATTCAAAATCTTATCAGCAGTGCGGCTGCCACTAAGAGCAGGGACAGATGTAGCATATCTCTGCATAGCTTCCATTGGTCTCTACAGAGTCATGTACTACCAGTGAGAGGACAAGGTAGGGTCTTGCAATATTCGGCAAGCTTAACTATTATGATTCCCCTTCTCTTTTATGCTTAGGGCTTACATCACCAGTATGGGAAGAACAAGCTCTATAAGCAACGGGAAGAAATTACAAACATCTGGATTCCTGCTGGTTCTTGAACCAAACTCAATGCCAATAATGCCAAAATTTTTTTATCTAATAGGAGAAAGCGGAATCAACGTGCAGATGTTCCTGAAAAGCCTTAATTCCTCTGGGTTTCTAGTGTTTTCAGTTTCTCCAGAGATATTCCCTGAGGATTAGAACTAGGGTTCTGACCACTGTGGAAGACATTAAAAACCATGGTCCCCGCCATAAAGCTTAATAGGAAAAAAAAGGACATATAAAAATATAACGAACTTGAGAGTTCCCGTTGTGGCTCAACAGTTACAAACCTGACTAGTATCCATGAGGATGCAGGTTCAATCCCCAGCCTCTCCCAGTAGGTTAAGGATCTGGCATTGCCATGAGCTGTTGTGCTGGTGTAGGTCACAGACGCAGCTCAGACCTGGCATTGCTACAGCTATGGTGTAGGCAGGCAACTGCAGCTCCAATTAGACCCCTAGCCTGGGAACTTCCATATGCCACATGTGTGATCCTGAAAAAAAGCAAAAAAACAAAAAAGAAAAAAATATGTATATATAAAATGAACTTTAAAATACAAACAAAATAAGGAGGAGTGCAATAAAGACAGACTTTCACAAAATGAAATAGAATAATTATTGTTTGAGGGAGTTATGGCTCAGTAGTAATGAAACTGACCAGCATCCACGAAAATGCGGGTTCAATCCCTGGCCCTGCTCAGTAGGTAAAGGATCTGGCATTGCCATGAGCTGTGGTGTAGGTCACAGACAGCTCAAATTCTGTGTTGCTGTTGCTGTGGCATAGGTTAGCAGCTACAGCTCCGATTAGATCCCTAGCTTGGGAACTTCCATATGCCCTGGAGAGAAAGAGAGAGAGAGAGACAGAATAACTGTTGTTTGAAAAAGAAACAGAGGGAGTTCCCACTGTGGCACAGTGGGTTAAGAATCCGAATGCAGCAGCTTGGGTCACTGCAAGGGTGCAGGTTTATCCCCCACCCTGCACAGTGGGTTAAAGCACTGCCACAACTGCAGCTCCAGTTACTGCTGTGACTCATTCAATCCCTGGTTCGGGAACCTCCATATGCCCGGAGCATACCACAGCCCCAACTGGACCCCTAGCATGAGAACTTCCATATGCTCCAAGTGCAGGCCTAAAAAGACCGGAGGGAAAAAAAAAAAAGAGTTCCTGTTGTGGCTCAGTAGGTTAAGGACCCAACATCTTCTCCTTGAGGATGCGGGTTCAACCCCTGGCCTCCCTCAGTGGGTTAAAGATCTGACATTGCCACAAGCTGCAGTAAAGGTCATAGATGCAGCTCAAATCCAGTGTTGCTGTGGCGTACACTAGCAGCTACAGCTCCAACTCAACCCCTAGCCAGGGAACTTCCATATGCCACCAGTACAGCCATTAAAAAGAAAAGGATAAAAGATAAATAGTAATTCTGCAGTAATTCTGTAATTAAAATTAAAGACATAGTAAATTCTGCAGTAATAAGACAAAGCTGTTTGGAAAAAAACTGGATTTAAGGTGGAAAAGAAGAAAACATTGTAAGTAAAAGTGAAAAGGTGAGCAAAATAGGAAGGCTGCACTACAAAAGGAGATCTCAGGCAACATAAGTACTCCATTGTGACTGAGACTACACTGTGAAAGGCCGTGGTGAACCCAGAGTCTCTGAGGGTATGTACTAAGCAGAGATACAGGATATTCCAAAAATTTTAATCTTTCTTTCTACATCCACTCTCTAGATGACTCTGTCTCATGGTTTTATTTATTTATTTATTTATTGGTTTTTTTTGCCATTTCTTGGGCCCCTCCCGTGGCATATGGTGGTTCCCAGGCTAGGGGTCTAATCAGAGCTGTAGCCGCCAGCCTACACCATAGCCACAGCAACATGGGATCTGAGCTGGGTCTGCAACCTACACCACAGCTCACGGCAATGCCGGATCCTTAACCCGCTGAGCGAGGCCAGGGACTGAACCCACAACCTCATGGTTCCTAGTCGGATTCATTAACCACTGAGCCACAACAGAAACTCCAGTCTCATGGTTTTAAATACTATCTCAATACTGATGACTCTGAGACCTTCCTGAATTTCAATCTAATACACCCAAGTGAACTTATAGACATTCTTGCTCTGTTTGGATATCAAGGAAGAATCACAAACCTAGCATGTGCAAAGCTTAACGCCTAATAAACCCACTATCAAACCTGCTTCTCTCAGGAGCACCTCTATCTCAGGTAATGGCAGCTCCATTCTTCAGCTGCTCAGGTCAAAGATCTTCAAATATTCCTTGACTCTTTTCCCTCATGCTTCACATCCAATCCAATTTTCTTGGCTCTACTTCAACTACATCCCAAACCAGGATACCTCTCACTACTCCCACCACTATCACTGAGGTCTGAACCTCTATTGTTGCTGACCAGGATTTGTATCAAAGCTCCTCTCTTTTTTGATCTCCCTGCTTCCTCTCTCTTCTCAGTTATAGTTGCCAGTATGATTCCATTAACATGTTAGTCAGATGATGTCACTTGTAAGTTCAAAATCCTCCTAAAGCCAGACATTTCATTAGAGAAGAAAAAAAAAGAAAAAGAAACACACACACACACACTCCTAATCATGTCCTACAAGGCCTACTCAATCTGTATTTTCCCACTCTATACCTCTCCTCCTAACTCACACCCTTGTTTATTACTACCCATCTTCCAACTCACTCCATTCCTCCCCAATATTCAAATATGCCAGGCACCCTTGCACCCAAGGTTTACACCTGCTGCTCCCATTGCCTGGAGCTCTCTTCCCTAGATATCTACTGCCTTCCCCACTCACTTCCTTCAAGACTTTACTCAAATGCCACCTTTACAGAAGAGCCTTCCTGGCCACCTTCTCCAAAATGTCAACCTTTCATCCCACATACTCCGTATCTCCCTATCCCCCCTTCATTTATTTTTCTTCCTTTGCAGTTATCTCCATCTACCTCATTACATATTTTGTTACTTTGTCATTGCTCCACCTCACTAGAATGTAAGCCACCAGAGTCATAAGCTTTTTATTGTTGATTACTATACCCTTAGCAGCTAAGAGTCTTTGGTACATAATAAGCACTCAATAAATATTTGTTAAGTGAATGAAGGAACATGGCAATGTTGTACAAAATACATTAAAAGAAGAAGAAACTACAGTTAAAATACCATTTTCTCAAAAACATATATTGAGCATCAACTATAATGCAAGCCTTCTGGAGAGTGCAGAAATGAAAAAAGACAATGGTGATATGTAACTAACCATAATACAAAATAAACTTTCATAACTTTCATGTGAGAGTTATACAAAAAAGTGGTATAAGGATTCAAGAGAAAACTCTACTGGTAGAGGACTATTGCAGTAGCCTCAGCATCAGCTTATCAGACCCTATTTTGGATAGAGTGCAATAAATATGGAAAGGGTCATATGTGATAATGATCATAATAATAGCTAGAATCAGTTGGTAGGATTTGGTGACTGGTAGAACAGGGATAGAAAGAGCAAACTACTGCTAAACGTCAAGTTTAGGTAATGACAAGAATAGTAGTGCTATTTGAAGAGAGAGAGAAAAAAAGAGGAAGAGGTTTAAAGTGGATGAAAAAAATGTTAAGTCCAACATTAGACATGTTTATTTGAGGTAATACCAGACCATATAAGCAAAGATTTAAGGACAATTCTAGGTTCAGAACTGTGACTCAATATTAAGAATACCTTAATATTCAAACGGGTATTGTTTAATAGTCCCTTGAACAATATGGGGGTTAAGGATGCTAACCCTCTACCCAGTCAAAAACTTGTATATAACTTTATACTCAGCCCTCTATAAACATGGTTCTACACCTACAGATTCAACCAGCTACAAATTGTGTAGTACGGTAGTGTTTACTATAGAAAAAAATCCACATATAAGTGGACTCATGCAGTGCAAACATGTGGTGTTCAAGGGTCAACTGTAGGAGTTATTTTCTCACAGAGTGGTAACTGAATTGAAAAAGGTGAGATTTCTAAGCAAAAGACTAAAGACAAAAGCCATGAGACACAGGCAACCTATGGGGCCAGGGGAAGGAAGATGTGCAAGTGAACATAACAAAAAGAAGTTAGGGAGGAAGGAATAAAACCAGGACGCCTTAAAAATATACAGAGCTACAAAAATTTCTCCAGGCTTTAAAAAAAAAAACCAAGCTTCCATCTACTTTCATATTTAACAATTCTGCAAATATATTCATTTAAGTACTCAAAATATCAGATGAAATCAAAGCAATATTTCAGTTCAATCCTGACTTAGAATTGTCAGAGAAGTGAAATTAGGCATTTTCCTGGTACTCTGAAACAAACAAAAAAACAGCTATGTACTTTTGCACATTTAATGGAGTGTGGATGTAAAACAAAGAACATGATACAGCAAGACTCTGTCACCCAGGAAACCACCTAATGGCAAACTGCTCAGCTTTCTTTATAAATATAATTCAACCCTGCTCAGCATCTGGCCCAATTTCATATATACAAGTACTCAATACATATTTATTCATGGTAGCAAACAGTAAGAAAACACCAAAAAAAAGTAAATTTAAAATACTTACTTCAGGTTAGAGAGGGGAAATGAGGAGTTATTTTTTTAACGGGTACAGAATTTTAGTTTGGAAAAATGAAAAAGTTCTAGAGATGGACAGTGGTTACAGTTGCACAATAATGCTGATATATTTAATATCACTGAACTATATGCTTAAAATGGTAACTTTGTACCACCTATATTTTACTACAAGTAAAAAATAAGCAGTTCAGCTCATATTTTCTGCTATAAGCTAAATGTTAATTCTCTAAGAGCAATGTTTATATCAATATTCTTTTTTTTTGGTCTTTTTCTAGGGCCACATCTGCAGCATATGGAGGTTCCCAGGCTAGGGGTCTAATCAGAGCTGAAGCCACCAGCCTACGCCAGGGCCACAGCAACGCCAGATCCAAGCCACGTCTGCAACCTACACCACAGCTCATGGCAACACCGGATCCTTAACCCACTGAGCAAGGCCAGGGATTGAACCTGCAATCTCATGGTTCCTAGCCGGATTTGTAAACCACTGAGCCACAATGGGAACTCTTTATTTTTATTTTTTATTAAAGTATAGTTGATTTACAATGTTGTGCCAATTTCTGCTGTACAGTAAAGTGACCTAGTCATACATATATACACATTCCTTTTCTTACATTATCTTTCATTATGGTCTGTCTCAAGAAGGTGGATATAGTTCCCTGTGCGCCACAACAGGAACTCCATAAATAAAAATTTTAAAAGAACCAAACTAAATTACAAAACTAGGAAAATATAGTATGAAAAAAGTCAGTGTTGAAATTAGGGAATAAAGTCAGGAGTTCTCGTCATGGCTCAGTGGTAATGAACCTGACTAGTATCCATGATGATGTGGGTTCAATCCTTGGCCTTGCTTAGCGGGTTAAAGGATCCAGCCTTGATAGAAATGCTATAGAATTGGGTTGTGATGATCACTGTATAACTATAAATGTAATAAATATCATTAAAAAAAAAAAAAGGATCCAGCCTTGCCATGAACTGTGGGGTAGGTCACAGAGGCAGCTCCAATCCCACTTTGCTGTGGCTATGGTATAGGCTGGCAGCTACAGCTCTGATTCGACCCCTAGCCTGGGAACTTCCATAATGCCATGGGTGTGGCCCTTAAAAGACTAAAAATAAAATAAATTAATAAAGCCAAACACATAATTGCAAACTGAAGGAAATCTTGATATTCCTGTCAAAGGAACTGTGTGGTAAAGGACAGAAAGGTCCCTCTGTATCCCAATCTTGAAGAGCAAGAGCTGAAAACAAAGTCAAGGCAGAACAGTAGGAAAGAAAAAAAAAAAAAAAAAAAAAAAAAAACAGATGATTTCAAGTAAGGTTTTTTAACAATTTTGCAAAACCCAGAAGCTACAGACAACTATGTGTAGGCAGCTATGAGCAAGGTCAGAACACATAGGGAAAAAGACATACAAAGTATGGAGAGTAGGTTTTTTAACTGATATTTTTAATTGATATTTTAACCATTATGTTTACTGTGTTCATTCAAAACTAGAGCTGGCAAAAAACTTCCATGACAGGAAGATTACCAACTGAATGGGATACTGTACTCCTCCAGTGAAGTAGCATTTTCAATGCATTTTTATGGTAGTCAGACCAGAATCAAGTAAGATGTTAAAGCTTGTCCACAATGCAGCAATTTCTACCAAAAGAATAAGTACAAATTCCTCTACTAAAGCCTTGGGTTCCAAACCTGCCACCTTAGGATTCTGAGTCATTAAAACTATAAAATAAACTAGTCTCATACACTTCCTTCCATGGGCAGAATTGTTTCCCCCAACCTTATATATACTGAAATCCTAATGCCCGGTACCTCAGAATGTAACTATATAGATTTGAAGACAGGAGACATTATATAGGTAATTATAGTTAAATGTGGTCATTAAGATTGTCACAATCCAATATTACTGATGTCCCTGTGAGAAAAGGAGATCAGACCACAGACATACACATAAAAAGACTAAAGGACAGAGAGAGAAGAAGGACATCTACACTTATCTCAGACTTCCAGCCTCTAGTACCATGAGAAAATAAACTTATGCTGTTTAGGCTTAAAAACTAATAAAAAATTAAATACTTTTTACCGATTATTAACTATTCTTCATTATTATATGTTACTTATTTAGCTTCATATTAAAGCTATAATAAATTTTGCAACATTTCAATAAACCATTTAATTTTTTAAATACTAAGTTAAAAAAGTATTTCAAACAGGCAAAATTTTAAATGTATTCACTACTACTAGTCCCACAGAAAATCAGCAACAGAAATATGGGAATAAAAAAGGCCTACATCATACAACAACTCAAGCAGTAACCAAATAAATAGGAAAAGCTCTGGTAACCTAGTCAGCTCTCTGTGGAATTAATTTTTTATTCTGCTAGGACTCTTCTCTCCCTTGTCACCACTGATCATGTTAACACACCTCTCCTCCATTTGTAACCCAAAACCCTGCTACCCCTACTGGAAACGACACAGTGCTTTACAACCATCCAAATCTTACTCACCCTACAAGAAGAGATATCATCTCCTTTGTGAAATCCTCTTCTTCTTGTCAAAATATACTAATCACTTCATTGCAAAATATTCATGCATATGAACAATCTGTGATGAGATGCAGTTTTAAAAATTTTCCTAATCCTTTGTAGACAGACCCCCCCCCCTTTTTTTTGCTTTTTAAGGCCACATCCACAGCATATGGAAGCTCCAGGCTAGGGGTCGAAATGGAGCTACAGCTGCTGGTCTACAAGACAGCCATAGCAATGCCGGATCCCCGACCCACTGATCAAGGCCAGGGATCAAACCCACATCCTTGTGGACACTAGTCAGATTCATTTCCGCCATGTCACAATGGGAACTTCCTGGACAGATCCTTTCATAAGATGAAATTTATTTATTTATTTATTTATTTATTTATTTATTTATTTTGTCTTTTTGCCATTTCTTGGGCCGCTCCCTCGGCATATGGAGGTTCCCAGGCTAGGGGTTCAATCAGAGCTGTAGCCGCCGACCTACACCACAGCCACTGCAACTCGGGATCCAAACCGCGTCTGCGACCTACACCACTGCTCACGGCAACGCCGGATCATTAACCCACTGAGCAAGGTCAGGGATCGAACCCGCAACCTCATGATTCCTAGTTGGATTCGTTAACCACTGCGCCACGACAGGAACTCCTATAAGATGAAATTTAAATGAATTACCAGAATTTTTTAAACATGAAAAATAGAAACAACATTTTTTATTATAAATTTGACAGACATATAATTTCTGTCAAGATTCTATATAAGTTTCTAAAGCTTATTCTCAATTTTGGTATTTATATTCCAGCATAATAGTAACAGTTCATGAACCAGTACCTATCTGCAGAGTGCGCTCTGAATAGCACTGGTCTAAACAACTCAGAGCTTCAACCAATGAATACTGATTATGTACTCAGCATGAACTCTTCACTATGCTAGACACTGTAGTATATTCAAAGAGGTATAAAGCATATGATTTTCCTTTAAGGAATCTATATTTTGGGGGAAAGAACACTGAAAGTGTGACAACGATATATAACATGGATAAATAAGATTCATTGGTAATCAGAGGGAAAAGATCACTGAAGTCTGGAGTAGAGAGTACAGGCTCTTGAAAAAAAAGTGAAATTTGGTATTTAAGTAGAACTCAGATATGAAAGGGGTAGTAACTCCTCAAACTAGAGACTACAAGTACAAAGGCACAGAGGTCAGAGACGACATCGCATGCTGATGACACAATAAACTGTATAGAACTTACCTGAGGGACAGATACTGATAGGGAAGGAATTAAAAGCCAGGTAGGGTTTACAGAGGGAAAGATGAACAAGGAAAAGGCACCAAAAACTCCTAAGGTTACCACAGACAAAAGTTTTATCAAATGTTTTGCTACTATATAACATGTCTACCTTCCTCTTCTAGCCTCCTCTTGCTAACTACCACCCCAGTCCCAAAACCAATGACATGTGTTTTAAGTTTTTGTTATAGCACCACCCCATTTCTTGGTATCCATATTAAATTAACTTTTTCCTGCAAAACAAGCAAACACAAAATCTCAGTAACATAAAAAAATAAGCATATATTTCTCACTTATAAATAAATTCTTTACATCAATTAGGGCAGTTCTGCTTTAGGCAGAACTATCTGGGGTTCCGATGGTGGCCAAAAGATGCTTAGGACATGTTTTATTACGAAAAGATTGGAGTGGCTAGTGGAAATATTTAATGCCTCTAAAGGCCTAGGCTCAAAGCTGGTGCACTGTCACTTCCGCCCAAGTTCTTTCGGCCAAAGGAAGTTGCAAGACCAAGAAGTGAATATCTGCTAAAACAGTTACCTAATCTGTCATAATCTTCTCTCTTATACACAAAAGAAGGTGACTGTTATGAAGAAAAGCTGATTAACATAAGAATCAAAACTTAAAAAAAGATTAAATTTTGCCAACTGCTATAACATGGATAGACTTAAGAGTATCATGCCAAGTGAATAGGTCAGACACAGAAAGACAAATCCTGTATAATTTCAGTCATATGTGGAATATTTTCTATAAATAAATAAATAAATACACACATAGATACAGAGAACAGATTGGTGGTTACCAGAGGAGAAGGGGTGTGGAGGGAAGACAAAATGGATAAAGAGGATCACCTGTATGGTGATGGATGGAAACTAGACTTTTAGAGGTGAGCACTCTGTTTGGAATAAAGTCATCAAAGTATAATGCTGTATATATGAAATTTATATGTTATAAACCAGTGTTACCTCAATAATATAAACTGTGTGTGTGTATAAAGAGAAAAACTTAAAGTACAATTAACTATCAAACATTGGTAGAAAGATGGCAGAGGGAGAAGGGAAAGGGGAGTAACTGAACTAAATCTTCATTTTTTTATAAAAGAGAGTAAACAGATGATAGTTAACCAATCAAGGAATGTAGGTAAGAGCATATAATTTAAAGTTACCTAAAGAAAAATACAGCAAAATAGTTCAAATACTTGTTTCTGGAGGTAGACCTAACAATGGGAGGTAAGGAATGAGAAACTGTTGCTTTTCATCAAAAGCACTTTTGTACATTTGTTGTTGTTGTCATATTCATGTATTACTCTAATTTTTTTAAAAAGTAATAAATTTCTACTAGAAACTTCTTGCTTAAGGCTAGATTTCAGAGATGAGAGAATGTTCCTATATATAAACTGAATACCATGGAAAAAACCCTGTATCCTTCAAGTGACTAGAAATTTGTTATATTTTCCTTGTGGTGCAGAGGTATGAGTTCCCCCTTTATAAATATAAGTGAAGTAGTTCACATTCCTAGAGAATGCAGTTAAGAACTTATAAATTTTAATATTTAGAAATTTACTTAATATCATTTTGGCTTTTAAAAAATTCTTTTCTTTTTTTATTTTTTTTAGGGCTGCACCTGAGGCACATGGAAGTTCCCAGGCTAGAAGTCGAATTGGAGCTGCAGCTGCCAGCCTGTGCCACAGCCACAGCCACGGCATAGCAGGTGAAACTTTTTCCCCTAAACCAAAGCAACACTCCAATTAATGTTTACTGTACGTAAATATTCACTTCATTTCACCTTTTCAGCACTTAACAGGCTTAAGAGATTTTTCCAAAGGATTAAATATTAAAATCTACAATGAGGATATTACAGTAATTGACCATGAAGGAAATATCTCTTCATGACAGAGTCTCATGGCTATTCAACCAGTATAACCTGGAAGTCTGATGGTTATTCCAGGAATGAGGGAAGCCAGAGACTATCTGCACACTACTCAACAACTATTTAAGAGGTCAGTTATCAGCTTAGGCCATTTTTGTTCAATACAAAGTTCTAGGCATCTCTGGATAAAAGGTCACTAAGACATTGTATCTACTGTACTAATAGGTTTCCTAGTGGTTGTGGTCCATACCTTGGTTTAGACAAAGCTCCTTTCTCTCTTCACCCAAATCCCCACATCCATCAGTCCAAAGCATTCAGTACATTACTCTATCCTCCTAAACTCAGCAAACTGAACTAGGGCAGGACACTTTACCTTAAAGCAGCCAATCGATAGGAATGCCATCAGCTTTTTTTGTAGCCTATCTTCCAAAAATAGTCCAATCAGATTCTCACAAGAATTCTAACTAGAGACAAAGAACAAATCTCTAAATGAAAGTGGATACTTGAGCTAGAAGAGTATATAGCCTAGTAAGGGCCAGCAGTTGGGCCCCTTGCAAGATGAAAAGGCAAAGGAAGCCTGCTGAGAAAGAGAGATTACGAAACAATTAGTTCCTGTTTACAGGTCCCCATTTAGTCCGCATGAGGCTCAGGTAAGCTCTAACGCATGTGTGTGTATGGATGTCCTCAAAACTCCCTGAAGTATGTATAAAAAAAAGGGGGGGGGAACCTCCTTACTTAAGCTAGTTAAGCAACTAAAGAAACCCAATTAAAATGACTGCTTAGAGACAGGACCCTTGGAGTAAAAGTCCTACGAGCCCCACTGTACAATACTGCCTATAAGTAATATAAGCTGGACAACTCCAACCAAGATAATTAAAATCATCCAATTACTGATTTTGACTGGAAGTCAAGGAAACCGATTGTTTGAATCAACTGCATTAAAGACAGCAGTATTTGGTTTTTAATACATTTTTATTAACATCTTAGGTAACAAAAGGTGCCTCTAAAAACACCCATCCTCTTGAATAAAAGGCAAGAAACAGTAATGCTATAAAATAGTCATTAAGTTAAACCTCTTCTTCTTTTTCTTTTTTTTCTTTTCAGGGCCACACCTGCACCATATGAAAGTTCCCAGGCTAGGGGTTGAATAGGAGCAGCAGCTTTAGCCTACGCCACAGCCACAGCAACCCAGGATCCGAGCCAGGTCTGCAACCTACATCACAGCTCACAGCAATGCCAGATCCTTAACCCACTGAATGAGGCCAGGGATCGAACTCATGTCCTTATGGATATTAGTTACCACTGAACTACAACGGGAAATCCCCTTTCTTTTTTAAACTGTGAAAGGAATGAATGGAAAAAACATAGCTTTAAGACTTCAGGCTATGGCCAGTGGGTTGGGTATCTGGCATTGTCTCTGAGCGGGTTCCATCCCCAGCCCAGCCAGTGGGTCAAGGATCTGTCATTGCCACAGCTGTGGTGTAGGCAGCAGCTGCATCTCGGACTCAACCCTTGGTCTGGAAACTTCCATACACCACAGGTACAGCACCGCCCCCCCCCCAAAAAAAAAGTAAGAAAAAAAGTAGCTCTAGGAGTGGATTTAAAATACAGGAATTAGCTAGCAGGCCTAGTTCTTGGAAAACAAAGTTGCCCCAGCTCACATGTATAAGAACTCTTAGGTTAAGAAGTTGTAACCTGGTGTCCTACAGATTAAATCTGGTTTGTTTGGCCCACAGGATATTTTTAATGTGAAGGTAGACAATTAGGACATTTCATCTTTAAAAAAAAAAAATTAGTACTTTAGTTTCTTTAAGTACTGGGAAATCTGGAAACACAGAGCTGGTTTCCCACTGGGAAAAACATCTTCTGGTAAGTCCAGTACTCGCCACTAACCGTCATCTTGCTCAGGACCCAGTTCTTCTCTTATTGCTCCTATCTCCTTTAGGATATGAGCTATCAATCCCTGCTTTATTGATATAGATCCTTCAGTTCACAAACTTGGCCAACCAACTTGTGGGGCCCTTGGTAAAGATCAGTTCTGACATCAACAATACACAACTAGGTGGAAAAAACGACATGGTCCTTTGTCCTATGTTTAGCTCACCAGCGCAGACTTATCCTACCCTAAAGACAAGTTCCCTTCAAACCTTCATTTCTTTTTCCTGTATTATGACTTCACTAGGAACCATTTCAATTGGTCAGACAAAGGTGGAGAGAATCAAGTTTCCAGTTCTGTTCTCCCAGGAGGCTCCTGTACCTCTAAGTAAACTTATATAAGCAACTAATAGATAATTGGAAGGAATCTAAGTCATCTCTACCTGCCAACAGCATCTGAAACCTAGACTCTGCTCAGGAAAAAGAAAATTCTTTCAAAGAATGTTTGAATTTAGGCAATGTGAATGTTCATTGGTAGCCTTGAACATTTTTTCATGATGTAGCTAAAATAAAATCTGTATTACAGGTTTTTTCTGTTATAAAATTCCAAGCGATTCGGCATAATAAAGTTATGTTTTATAATTACTGTTTGGCAACTTGCCAAACAGTGACAGTGAGAAACTTATAGCAGAAATATATTTAATATCCTAATAACCAAACTGGAAAAAGCATTAAATTTAGCATATTAGAAAAGGAAGAACGTAAGAATATTGAATGTTTAACTTCTCTCCAGAAAATAAATTAACAAGAATTAAAATACCACTACGAAAGAATCAATCATAATAAACATAAGAAAAACGGAACAAACACTTGACCATCAACAGACATCCATATCAATCCACCAGGATACACATCCATCTTGACATTGTACTCTTACCCATCATTCGTTGTCTGGGTTTCAAATCCAAATAAGCATGGGTAGTTGCTATAGTGACAATATGCCACTTTTGGAACCAGAAGCTTAGTACTACTGAGTACTTACGGGCTTCATAGCGTCAATACTTCCTCCCACACTTTGAATCATAGCTCAGACACTGCAACTTCACAAAATGTGCTTTCATTCTTGTCCTTTAAAGAAGTCAATTTTGTTACTTTATCAAAAAAAAGTTTACCAAAAATAATTTAGTCTATCTAGGATAATAAATGTCAAGAGCAATAGCATAATTCATTTAACATGCTAAGAATATACATACTCAATAAATACTTATGGATTCACATCAAAGACGTTGGCTTAATAAACAAATTGTATGTCATCAATGAAATTTACTGTTTTTTTTGTTTGTTTTTTTGTCTTTTCTAGGGCCAGACCCGTGGCATATGGAGGTTCCCAGGCCAGGGGTCTAATCGGAGCTATAGCCACCGGCCTATACCACAGCCACAGCAATGCCGGGATCCGAGCCACGTCTTCGACCTACACCACAGCTCACAGCAATGCCAGATCCTTAACCCACTGAGCAAGGCCAGGAATCGAACCTGAAATCTCATGGCTCCTAGTTGGATTCGTTAACCACTGAGCCAGGACAGGAACTCCAAATTTACTGTTTTTTAACTGTACCTGAGCAAAGTCATACCTTATTTCATATCTTAGCTCACTGTCATTAATAAGACTATTCCTATCATCCTTCATTTAATATGAAAATTAAATTTTAAAAATCTAGAAACACCACTAAGAAGCTGAATTTTATTTTATAGCATATTAATATAGAGCTGTTTCTCAAATTATAATGCGGTTATGTCCCCCCAAAAAATCCATCATAACCTGAAAATATCGTAACTCAAAAATGCATTTAGCAGGGAGTTCCCATTGTGGTTCAGTGGGTTAAGAATCTGACTAGTAGAGTTCCCGTCATGGCTCAGTGGAAAGGAATCTGACTAGGAACCATGAGGCTGAGGGTTTTATCTCTGGCCTCACTCAGTGGTTTAAGGATCCAGTGTTGCCGTGAACTGTAGTGTAGGTCGCAGACATGGCTCAGATCTAGTGTTGCTGTGGCTATGGTGTAGGCCAGCAGCTATAGCTCCAATTCCTCCCCTAGCCTGGGAACTTCCATATGCCACGGGTATGGCCCTAAAACAAAACAAAACAAACAAACAAACAAAAAAGAATCTGACTAGTATCCATGAGGATGTGGGTTTGACATCTGGTCTTGCTCAGTGAGTTAAGGATCCAGTGTTGCTATGAGCTGTGGTGCAGGTCAAAGACACAGCTGGGATCTGGTGTTGCTATGGCTGTAGTGTAGGCCAGCAGCTGCAGCTCTGATTCAAACCCTGGCATGGAAACTTCCATGTGCCACACCAAACATCATAGCTTACCTACACATGGTCAGAACACTTAGCCTACAGTTGGCTAATCATCTAACACAAAGCCTATTTTACAATAAAGCACTGAATATCTCATGCAATTTATTGTATATTATACTAAAAGTGAAAAACAGAATGGTTTGAAGTGTACTGACTATTTACCCTCAGGAAATGTGGAGTCGGAGTTCCCGTCGTGGCTCAGTGGTTAACGAATCCGACTAGGAACCATGAGGTTGAGGGTTCGATCCCTGACCTTGCTCAGTGGGTTAAGGATCTGACGTTGCCGTGAGCTGTGGTGTAGGTTGCAGAAGCAGCTCGGATCCAGTGTTGCTGTGGCTCTGGTGTAGGCCGGTGGCTGCAGCTCCAATTGGACCCCTAGCCTGGGAACCTCCATATGCCGCTGGAGGTGCTCCAGAAAAAGACAAAAAAAAAAAAAAAAAAAAAAAAAAGAAATGTGGAGTCAACTAGAAGCTGTGGCTCACTGCCATTACCCAGCATCATGAGAGAGTATAATATAACATATTACTAGCATGGGAAAAGATCGAAATTCAAAACCCTAAGTATGGTTTCTATTGAATGAATATCGCTTTCTCACCATTGTAAAGTTGAAAAATCATAAGTACAATGAACCACTATAAGTTGGAAATCATTTGTATTTTTATTTCCTTTAGGAAGTATTTGTAATAATTAAAGATTAAATTATTATTGGAGAAAGTAGTTTGTTGCTAGTAAAACACTAAGAAAAAGGAAAAATATTGTTCTCAAATCAACCAGAGAATGTCTTGAGAACATCAAAGAGTCAAAGACTGGAAACCCCCATATATTGCTGGTGGGACTGGAAAATGATACAGCCACTTTGGAAAACAGTTTGGGCCTTTCTCCAAAAGTTATTCATGGAATGACTATATAATGTATCATCTTCACTCCTAGGTATCTATGGAAGAGACATGAAAACATATGTCCACAAAAGACTTGCTCATGAGTATTTACAGAAATGGTGTTCATAATAGGCAAAAACTAAAAACCCGTATGTTAATCAACGGGTAAATGGGTAATTAATAAATAAATATATACATAAATATTATTCAGCAGTAAAAAGGAATGGATTAATGACATTTGTCACATCATGAATGAAACTTAACAAACACCATCCTAAGTGGAAGAAGCTAGACACAAGAGATCATATATGTTGTATGATTCCATTTATAGCAAATGTTCAGAAACAGCAGATTTATAGAGACAAAAAGTGCATTAGTGGCTGCCTGGAGGTGGGAGTGGGGACTAGCCGTAATGGGCATGTGGAATCTCATTAAAGGGATGAAAATGTTCTAAAACTTATTTACAGGGAGTTCCCGTCGTGGCTCGGTGGTTAACAAATCCCACTAGGAACCATGAGGTTGTGGGTTCGATCCCTGGCCTTGCTCAGTGGGTTAATGATCCGGCGTTGCCGTGAGCTGTGGTGTAGGTTGCAGAGGCAGCTCGGATCCCACATTGCTGTGGCCCTGGCGTAGGCCAGTGGCTACAGCTCCGATTCGACCCCTAGCCTGGGAACCTCCGTATGCCACGGGAGTGGCCCAAGAAATGGCAAAAAGACAAAAAGATAAAAATAAAAAAAATAAAACTTATTTACAGTGATGGTTGTAAAATTTGATAAAACTACTAAACTGTTGATGTGTATACTTGAAACGAATTACATATGAAAAATGTATCTCCATAAAACAGATTTTTAAAAAGTCAGAGAACATCAGCTGCAGGGAACCTTGCAAAAACTCTCTACTTGACAGACGAAGATAAGTGAGGCCCCAAAGGGTTAAGCAACGTGTTTAAATGTCACCCAGCTATATTACTACAAAAGCAAAAAAGAAAAAAAGATCAAAATCCAGCTTACCCTCCCACTCAGTACAGTATTACCTCTACTAAAAATGCTCAAGGAATTTTTTAAAATTGTAATATTAATCACATACACTTCTTTGTGAGGTGTTCTAGAAGTATCAAAATTTAAGGATCAAAAAGGAAAATTAAAACATTTTAAAAATCCATGAGAATTTGATATTCAGAAAAAATAAAAACTAGAAAAACTCATTCATCACTCTTTGAGGCCAAAGAACTTACTTTCAAAATGGGTAATAAAAGAAAAAGAACTAGGCATTTTTTCCTGTCTTTTCAATAGGAGAATAGGAGCTGTATTTCAGGGTAACTAAATGTTGCCAGTTTGTTAAAGAAAGCTTCTCCTATCCAGAAGAATGAAAATTAATAAATATAAATGGAACAAAAGACTTAGAAATTATTATTTTGCAACTCATAATAAAATTATGATTCAGGCAAGAATTATCAATTATTGTTAAGGCTATTAAGTGAATCATTGATGGAGGAGTTGGACATTTGTAGAAAATAACATCTCACAGATTACTTAGAGAAAAACAAAACACAAAACTTTATAAGGAGGGAGATCAAGATGTCACCAACCTAATCAAGCCTTTAACATTAATATGTAGGTTTATTAGAAATTCAGGGACTAGAGTAGTAAGCTAAACACCAAGAGAAAGTAGCCAAACAATTACAGATGGGAGATATTCTACAGCACAATAAGCCTCCTGTAATTAACTAATCAGAGAGACCCCAAAAATGAGTGCTGGGAAGAGGGTGACTATTCTAGATTAAAAGAAGCTTTAAATACAAACTAAAACAAGTGTGGCCCTTACTTGGATCCTGATTTGGATATTAGTTGGGATCCTTACTGCTGAGCCTCGAAGGGGAACTTCCTTTTTTTTGGGGGGGGGGTTGTCTTTTTAGAGCAGCATCCATGGCATATATAAGTTCCAGCCTAGGGGTCAAATCGGAGCTGTAGCTGCCGGCCTATGCAACCGGATCTTGGTTTGGATAAAACATCTATAACAAACATTTGGAAAATAACTAGATAAACTTGAAGATGGGTTATTAGACAACAGAAGTTTTTCAAGTGTGATAGTTTTGTTATGTAATAATACGCTTTTAAAGAGATGCACACTTAATTACTATTAAGTGGGAAATCTAGATGTCCATGGGTCACTCAAAATATTTCAATGATGGAGATCCCATGGAGGTGCAGCAGAAACGAATCCCACTAGGAACCATGAGGTTGCCGGTTCCATCCCTGGCCTCGCTCAGTGGGTTAAGGATCCAGGGCTGCCGTGAGCTGTGGTGTAGGCCGGCAGCTACAGCTCCAACTGGACCCCTAGCCTGGGAACCTCCATATGCCGCGGGTGCGGGCCTAAAAAGACAAGCCCCCCCCCCCAAAAAATGAATGCTTTTAAAAAATAAAAAATTTAAATCCAAGCCTCAACTTCCTAATTCACTGCTGTTTCCATTAATGCTCATTAATCCATTCATAAGATATAATAATAACTGCATAGAAAAATCTCTTACAGACAAGAGGTTCAGAGAAGTGACCTACCATGAATGATAGCTTCCCCCCCCCCACAGGTACCGAAATGAAGATAACTGAGGTACCAACACAATATTATTGGTAACGGGCCTGTGCTAGGCATCAAAAGGCATGGAAGCATTATGAATGGAGAGTTTTGCCCTCAGAGGGCTAAAAATATCCAGGAGAACAGCTTCTGAGAGTTAGCCACAAATAAACACGGCTGTTCCAAGACCCTAGTTAAGGCTTTGAAGCGGCAGCCTCATTAAAGCGATCCTCAATTATTACATAAAATCGCTTATTTCTTTCTGACTTCACTGCTCCTTACAGTCAGTTAACTAACTACTTCCCGAGTTGTGATAAAGTTAGGACACTCTTTCGAAAAATCCCTCCCTCAAAAACCGGGCGCCGAGCTAAAGAAAACCTTTACCATAACAACAAACTTCTTTACAATTAGAGCCCCCAAACCTGGAACTCAGTCTCCCTCAATCTCTGGATAAGAGACTAATTATCAACCAACAGATCTAACCCATTTGCCCTTTTTTTTTCTCTTCTCCCTCAAAATCCAAAGGGTGGCGCTGTCCTCACTCCTTCCCCTCGCACCCAGGTGTGCGCTACTGTCCACTCCGAGGTCTGACCACGAGGGAAGGTCCGCTTGCGGCCTGTGTCCAGCCTCCCCTCCCCGCGCTTCTCCTCTCCTCACCCAGCCCCTCGGGTTAGCCCGCGAGGGCGCCGGTCCTGCTGCCTTAGCGGCTTTTTCTCAGAAACTCCCAACAATTCTCTGCGGGGGAGGGGGGAGGGGAGGTTAGGCTGAAAAAGACCCAAGCCGGCACTTTGGCTCTGAGTCCTCAGCCCAGCAACAGGAAAACGTATAATGAGAAGCGTCACCGCCCGCTTACGCTAACGCGAGTTCCGCCACTTACACTGCCTGAGCGCCCCAGTTAACCGACTTACAAACAAGACGGGACTCGGCGGTCTCTGTGAGACGGGAGGGGGCGCCCAACACCGGCACCACCAGCGCTTCCCCACCCCCGTCCCGACAGCCTGCGTGCGTCAGGAGTCACGTGCCGCGTCTCCCTTTCCTACCGGCAACCGGGCGCTCCCTTCTTCCGGAAGTAGCTCCGGATCACGCCGGGCTCCTCCCACCACTGGTGACGTCAAACTCAGGTCCTACCACTGCTCTGCCTCCGCCTCCAGGCGCGGGGAGGGCTGCCGTTTCCTTACAATTAGTCCTGCCGCTTCCGGGCCCCTAACCAGTAAAAGCAAGGATTTTGAAGTTCCTGAGTGTGTAGGCCTCGGACGCGCGTGAGTAAAGTTTGAGAGGCCACAGGCTGGCTGTCTGGAGGCCAACCCCGCAGAGGCCTTTCCCCCTCTCCGCAACTTGTGCTGTACTTGGTTCCGCCGAGACCTACGACGGTTCCGCCCCCTTCTTCCTTGTCATTGATGTTGTTGTTCTTGTCAGTGCCGCAGCCCCGACCACCGGGAGCCGGAACCCGAGCAGGGGCCGCCCGGGTGGCGCGGTGGCGGCGGCGGCGGCTGCGGCTGCAGCAGCTGCGACGGCTGCGGGGGCTGCTCCGGGGATTGCGGAGGCGGCCGGGGACCGGCAGCCGGCGGCGGGGCCGGATGGCTCTGTGCGGGCAGGCGGCAGGCGCTGCGTCGCTGCCCAGCGAGCTGATCGTGCACATCTTCTCCTTCCTGTCCGCCTCCGACCGGCTACGGGCCTCGGCCTCCTGCTCGCACTGGCGCGAGTGCCTCTTCTATCCTGCTCTCTGGCCCCAGCTCCGCATCTGCCTCCGCGTCTCGCCTGCGGAGCAGCCACGGCTCGAATTCCTCATGCGCAAGTGCGGCTGGTTCGTGCGAGAGCTGCGCGTTGAGTTCGCCGCGGAGAATTACCTGAGCGGCGGCGGCGGCCCGGGCGATGGAGGCAGCGCCGACACCGGGACTGGCGGGGAAGAAGTCGAAGCCCTGCAGCTCTCATCCCGTTGGCTAGAAGTGTTGCGCACCTACTTAGAGCTGGTGCTGTGCGTGCTGGTCAGCATCCGGAACAACAGGTAGGCTCGTCGTGGACCCTGCATTCATCCTCTTCTCCCGCTTCCTCCTCTCCCGGGGAGCAGGATGGCCTTCTTCCTCTCACCTCAAAATAGATTCTGTGCGGATACTCCCGGCCCGCTTCAGCGTTGCTTTTTTCAGTGATTAGGGGTTTCAGTTTTAATCCAGCGATTTCCTTGAGGCGGGAGGGCATAACGGGATTATCGTAATACTTTATAAACAGTGATGGATTTGGTGTTTATCAGACAGCATTCCTGGCACCTTCCAAGCCCTGTCTCATTCGTACTTTCGTTGGCAATGGGATGGAGTTCATTTTACAGATGAGAGCTGAAGCTTGGAGGGTGAGGCCTGTGAGTGAGTCTTGGGAGAAACAAAATCCTACCTGATTTTTTCAGTTCTGAATCTATCCATTCAAAATAGTTCGTGGTGGGGAAGGACTAGCTATGCTACTGGTTTCTCATAGTTACTAGACTGTACCCCCCCAAAAAATCTTTGACAGCCATTTTCTTACTGGGAATAGTTTTGATTAACTAGGCCAGGCATGAAGAGTAGGAGTGTTTGTTAAAAGGATTGGGGAACAGCCTGATAATGAAGATTGGGAAGTCCCTCCCCTTTGCACCTCCAGACTCAACTTATCCCTAGTTATTCACCTAAAAGTAGCACAGTATATATAGCTTGGTGTTTGCATGAGTTGGGGGAACTGGCCTGTGTCTATAAAGAGTAAGCCCTTAGCGGCCTAGTTTTTCATTAGAATTCTACTGTAATTCTGAGACTAACTTGATATGTTCTGACCCATTGTCCTAATCAATATTTTCCATTATTTGTCTATCACCGTCTCCAAAATACTGTTAATTTAGATGTTCTGTATCTGGGTATTCTAACTTTATAATTAAAGTATGAGTTAGAAGAAAATTCAAAAGTTCTAAGAAGGAGCAACTTACATAATAATAATTTAGTAGTTTGTGAGTACTTTCACATTCACTATCTTATTTGCTCCTTTCAATGACCCTGTGAGTTAGTCAGGATAGCTATTATTATCCCTATTTTATAGAAAAGAAACTGATGCATAACAGGGTCAATTTGTCAAATGATGTACACATTGTATACAGCATTGTTTTTCTCTAAGCAGTGGTCTTTCTTTCGCGGTAGTTACATTATGTTGAACAGGATGGAACTAAGGTCCGGGTTTAATGCTAAGTGAGATATATATATATACACATATTCTTAATTATGTTTCTGATTCAGAAGGGTAGGAGATAAGCATATGGCTCCAGACTGTATCTGGAGCATGGCTTCATCATTCCAGTGGGCTGTGTATTTTCCCAGCTTTTCACATCAAGCCATTATTTTCCTTACTTTCATTTTATGTGGCAAGAGAGGCTGTTTAAGGCTATAAATTGGTCTTGATCAGGTTGGAGACTCTTTGTCAGAGCTGAGTGATGGCTAGAGGCCCAAATGACCCAGAAGTTAGAGAGATTGATTCAGTGAGCAGTTACTGCTGAGGAGGGTGTCCAGGGAGGATGAATTCAGCAAGTATCAATTAGATTTTTTGAGATCAGATAGTTCCAAGCAATCATCTTAAAAATGTGTGCCTTTTGTCCAAGTAAGAACACGCCTTTCAAAGTGCATGTTCCTTTTAAGTGTTTTAATAACTGGTTGATTGGATGGATGAGGTTATGCAGGCAAAATAGTGGTATCTAACATCTTGGCTTTGTTGTTTAACTCTTCTCTCCTCCCCCTCCTCACCCCTACCACTTTTTTTCAGCTGTAATTGAGGTTTAATTTGCAAATAAAAGTGTGCCCATTTTTTTATTAGCATCCCGATCTACTTTTCTGTAAGGCTGCCATATAAATAATCTTTATATGCTTAGAAATAAGTTAATCTCAGCTTTATTTTTGAAAATGTCTTGAGAGTGTCTAGTAATGCTGGAAGTATTAATGTGGATGTTAAAAACATAAATGAAACTGGTTTTCTTTAAACAAATTTGAAAATGTTTTAAACCAAGTTGTTTAATAAGAGAAATCAACATTTAATATTGTTCTTTACATTTCTAAGCTAAATTTACAGTGGTTTGTTTTTTTTTTTTTGATTTTTGATTTTTACCATTTTATAAGTTGAAAGGGGGGATATGAAACCTACCAAGTCACAAGCTTTAGGCTTCGAGGCTTTGTGTTGAATTCCTTTAAATAATTCATACAGTTCAGAGCGTTATTATGTTGTGTTCCAGTTATTTTCATGTCTCTGAGGGAAAGAACTAAAACCATAACCTTGAATCATGGGACCTTTTCAAGGATACTGTTCGGAGAGGATAATTGACATTTTATTTTGCTTGATTCCTGGGTTTCATATGCACTTGTACTCTGAGAGTGGCTATAGCCACTTTATTTCAGGTGTTAGGAAGAACCAATGAGTATCAAAGAGATACAGAAATGCCTCTCAGAGGGTAAAATACAGTCCTCTAGCTTCTGATCTCCCTTCTCTACAGGTTTCTAGGATATTTACCTTCCTGACCAACAGTGAGAACAGAAATACAATAAGTACTCAATCAATTGTATTATAGGTTAAATTGGCTGAATTTCTTCTATAATGGTTCTAGAAGAAATTGTACTTAGAAGTTCAGAAACAACAAATTTATATATGCATTTTTAGGATTTAACCTAGTTGTCAAGTTGAGTGCTGCCTATTAAAATGCCATATATTAGACTCCTTAAGAAAAACGAGAGTTCATGGACAATTAGATTTACAATAAGAGCTAATAGACTCAGTCATTAAAAATAGTTAAACAGTAGACATAAGTAACATTGTCGTCATTTGGTTTATGCTTTCCTGGACTATATAAATATTTTGTTTTTTGAGGTAAAATGCTAAATTGAGAGCAGTACTTTTTTAAAAAGATGCAGGGCAGAGCTATTTTGTATCAGAGTGATTTTCTTGTTAAAATTCTGTGTATGTAGATTGACCAGTTTTATGACTGTGCCTACTTAAACACCCTCTAAGTAGTAGGAGGCATGTTAATAATTCTTAGATTTGATCTGCTGATTTGGCGCTGGTAGTGAAAGAATCTCACCTTTGTATTTTCTGAACATCGGTCTACCGAGAAGCAACAACCGATAAGGCAATTTGAAAAGACATCTTAAAATAGATTAAAAATTCTTTAGACATTTCATAGTACTGTCTAAGAAGGTAAGAAATGACCTGAAAATATTATCTCCAACCTTAGTGAGCCTTATTTTTCCCTATCAAAGGTAATAAATACATGTGACAATATCTCACTTTTGAGAGCTTTTATTTTTTGCTTTAAAAAGTTTACTTACATGGAGTTCCTGTTGTGGTGCAATGGAAACAAATACGATTAGTATCCATGAGGATATAGGTTTGATCGTGGGCCTCACTCAGTGGATCAGGAATCTAGCATTGCCTTGAACTGTAGTGTAGGTCACAGACATGGCTTGGATCCTGCGTTGCTGTGGCTGTGGCATAGACCAGCAGCTATAGCTCCAGTTTGACTCCTAGCCTGGGAATCTTCAAATGCCGCAGGTGCAACCCTGAAAAGAAGGAAAAAAAAAAAGCTCACTTACAGAATACATGTATTAAAATATATTGGGACTCCCAGAGTCTCCTGGTGGCCTAGCAGTTAAAGATCCAGCGTTGTCACTACTGTGGCCCCAGGTCACTACTGTGAGTCGGGTTCCATCCCTGGCCAGGGAACTTCCACATGCCGCAGGCATGGCCAAATAAATAAATAAAATATATTGGTACTCTGACCAGTCCACACTGCCGAAGAGATGGCTGCCTTACAAAAGAGATACCAGACCAGACTCCTGGTCTTAAAACTGACAAATTAAAATGGCTCCATAGGGATAGCTTCAAGGTCATTGAAAAGAAAGGAGACTAACCTGCTGAAGAAACTGCTCTCCTGGGATGGCTATTGAGAGGAAGGAATTAGGACTCTCTCTCGTCCATAGGTACATTCTTACAGTGACTGAGAATTGATAGAAAAAGGTTAGGAGATAAGAGTCAACAAAAGATTATTAAAGTAAAATATTTTTTCTGTATTAAAAAGAAGCTGTGAAGCAGCTTATTAGTGAAGGGATGAAATTATTTTCATTTTAGTGTTATTTCTGAGGCAGCCTTGAAAAAGTTCACTCAGCTTGATAAATTTGTATATGACCTAAGATGATAATCATACAAAATCTGGGGTTTTTTCTTCCAAATGTTGAGAGCATACTATGTGCCAACCTCCGTGTTCCCATGGATTCAACATTCCAGAGGGAGAAGACAGGCAGAAACAAGTAAACAAATGAAAGATTATTTCAGCTGTGAAAATAAAAGACTGTGTAATAGTGACTAGGTGGCAACATGAGATAGAGTGGTGAGGGAAAACATCTTCGGAAAAGGACATTTGAGTTGCAGCATGAATGACACGAGTCACCCATATGAAGATCTGAGCAAATAGCATTCCAAGCAGAAAAAAACAGTAAGCACCATGGCCTTAGGCCAGACAAATTTTTGGCCTGTTGGAGCAGTAAGGAAGAAAATATGGCAGGACCATGGGGATGAGGGTGAGAGTGGTGTCACAATGAGGTCTGAGATGTAGAGGGAGGAAGGAGTGGGATTGGTTATGTGGGCTTGTGGAATGAATTTTAGGCTATATTCTAAGAATAGAAGAAGTCACTGAAAAAAATCTTAAGGACAAGCAAAATGTGATCTAATTTGCATTTTAAGACAGTCACTCTAGTTGCTGTATAATAAGTGAATTTTAAGAATGAACAGAGAGAAAGTGAGACTAGAGGAAATCTGTTGGCATTAATCTAAGCAGGAGATAATGATAGCTTGGAGTAGAGTGGAGGAAAAGATTATTTTAAAAAGTAGATGGATTTGGAATATATTTTGGAAGTAGAGCAAGAAGACTTGCTCCTTGGATATAGATAGAGAAAAGGAAGAATCAAATACTTTTCATCATTTCTCAGTAAGTCTCACTCAGTTTTCTTGTCCTTAGTAGTGTTAAAATTATCTTTTCATAATATGTTGAATCACCTTTTTAAATGTCAGTCTTATTTAAATAAACCTTTTTTGTGTAACTTCTGGCATTTGAGGATGATGATAATTCTTAGATGGTAATTGAGTAAGTGAATTTGTAAAATTCTGGAAAATCACTTTTAATTCCTAATAAATCTAATAAGCAATGTATTATAGGCCTGTGACTTATTTCTGGAATCTCTAAAGCTGTGCCACTAGCCACATATAGCTATTTAAATTTTAATTACTTGGAGTTCCCCTCATGGCTTTGCAGTTAGCGAACCCAACTAGCATCCATGAGGACATGGGTTCCATGTTGGCCTCACTCAGTGGGTTAAGGATCCAGCATTGCCGTGAGCTGTGGTGTAGGCCAGCAGCTACAGTTTTGGTTGGACCCCTAGCCTGGGAATCTCCATATTGCCGAGGGTGCAGCCCTAAGAAAGACCCCCCCCAAAAAAATAATTACTTAAATAAAATTAAAGATTCAGTTAGTTGCACTAGCTACATTTCACATGCTCCGCAGCCATATATGGTTAGTGGCTACCATGTTGTACAGCATAGAATAGAGCATTCCCATCATGGCAGAAAGTTCTGATGGATATTTCTCTAAAATGTTTGTTTTCTTTATTTCACTTGGCTGTGGTCGTTCATTAACATTTGTGAGGGGGGAAGTATACTCACAGAAGTGTTATGTGAATGTGAACACATTTGATATTGAACATTGACTAAGAAGATTATTATGATTTGTAAGAATTTCATGCAGTGATGTAGATTATTTTAGCTTTTATTAATTTAGAAAAGGAAAAAAATGCATTTTATGAGTGTCTTTACATCAAGAAACACTTGACCTTTTTAAGTGCATCTTTTTAAAGTACCAAATTCTTATGTATTCTCCTTTTCCATAGTTAATTTGACTTTGCTCTATTAACTATAATTTAAGATGGCTATGTTTTGCATTTTTCCACTGATACTGCTTATTACATCAGATAAATAATTTTGGATACTCTGAAGTGAAAGGAACCATACTAAAGTTCCTGCTGCAGATAGTTGGCCAGTTCTGAACCACAGTCCAACAGAAATCCCAAAGAAAAATTAAGAGTTTTCAGCTCTCTGCATTTCAGCGTTCCTTGAGGAATATTTCTTAAGCTGGAGGTGGTTAATGTTTTCAATGAATTGCTCCAATCGCACTGAATCTGTTTATGTAGATTTTTTTAAAAGGCTTTCAAAAATCATGGTAGTTGTTTGATTCCTAGGGAAATTCTTATGGTAAAAAAGAAAATAAGATATCTCTTCTCAGTGAAATTTTTGTATACATATTTTAGTTGTGTCTACTTTTTATTCCTTTTAAATTGTTTATTGCAGTATAGTTAATTTAGAATATTGTGTTGGTTTCACATGTACAGCAGAGTGATTCAGTTATATTTTTTTTCAGATTATTTTCCATTAAAGGTTATTACAAGATAGTCAATATATTTCCCTATGAAATACAATAAATCCTTGTTAATCTATTTAGGGTAGTTTGTATCTGTTAATCCCATACCTCTAATTTATCCCTCCCCCTCTCCCTTTCCCCGTTGATAACCATAAGTTTGTTTTCTATGTCCACGAGTCTATTTCTGTTTTATATATAGATATTATTTGTTTAGATTTCACATATAAGTGATATTGTCTTTCTCTGACTTACTTCACTTGGTATGATATTCTCAAGGTCTATTCATGTTGCTGCAAATGTCAATAATATTTCATTTTTTTATGGCTAATATTCCAGTGTGTGTGTGTGTGTGTGTGTGTGTGTGTTTGTGCACGCGCGCGCACGTGCATACACCACGTCTTCTTAACCCAATTTTCTGTTGATGGGCACTTGGCTTGCTTCCATGTCTTGGCTATTGAGTGCTGCTGTGAACATTGGGGTGCTTGTATCTTTTTGAATTAAAGTTTTCACTTTTTTAGGTATATACGCATAAGTGGATTGCTAAATCACGTCATAGCTCTGTTTTTAGTTTTTTAAGGAACCTCTATCCATGCTGTTTTCCATAGTGGCAGCACCAATTTACATTCCCATAGTGTAGACGAGTTCCCTTTGCTCCACATTTATTGTTTGTAGACTTTTTGATGATAACCATTCTGACCAGTGTAAGGTAATACCTCATTATGGTTTTGATATGCATTTCTCTAATAGTTAACAATGTTGAGAATCTTTTCCTGTGCCTGGGGCCATCTATATGTCTTCTTTGGAGAAATGTCTATTTAGATCTTTTGCCCATTTGTTGATTGGATTGTCTGGGGGTTTTTTTTATATTGAGTTGTATGAGCTGTTTGTGTATTTTGGAAATTAACCCCTTGTCATTCACATTATTTGCAAATATTTTCTCGCATTCCATAAGTTGTCTTTTGGTTTTGTTAATGGTTTCCTTTGCTGTGCAAAAGCTTTTTAAGTTTATTGGGTCCCATTGGTTTATTTTTTATTTTATTTCTTTTGCCTTGGGAGACTGACCTAAGAAATCATTGCTATGATTTATGTCAGAGAATGTTTTTCCTGTGTTCTCTTCTAAGAGTTTTATGGTGTCATGTCTTATACTCAGGTCTTTAAACCATTTTGAGTTTACTTTTGTATATGGTGTGAGAAAAGGTTCTAATTTTGTTGACTTACATGTAGCTGTCCAGCTTTCCTAACACCACTTGCTGAAGAGACCGCCTTTTCTCAATTGCATATTCTTGCATCTTTTGTCATAGATTAAATGACCACAAGTGCATGGGTTTATTTCTTGGCTTTCTCTTCTGTTCCATTGATCTATAGGTATGTTTTTATTTCAAAACCACACTGTTTTGATTACTGTAGGTTTGTGGTGTTACGTAAAGTCTGGAAGGGTTATCCCTCTAGCTTTGTTCTATTTCCTCAGGATTGATGTGATAATTCTGGGTTTTCTGTGCTTCCATAAAAATTTAAGGTTATTTGCTCTAGTTGTATGAAAAATGTCATGGGTATTTTGATAAGGATCACATTAAATCTGTGGATTACTTTAGGTAGTGTGGCCATTTTAACAATATTAATTATTCTAATCTAAGAGCATGAAATATCTTTCCATTTTTTTAAGCAACTTCAGTTTCCCTTATCAGTACTTAGAGTTTTCAGCATATAGGTCTTTTACCTCCTTGATTAGATTTATTCCTAGATTTTTTTTTTTTTTTAATTTGGCTGTGCCCAAGGCATGCAGAAGTTCCTGGGCCAGGGACTGAACCCATGCCACAGAAGTGACACAACAGTAAAAACACAAGATTCTTAACCCACTGAGCCACCAGGGAACTCCTGGCACAATTTTAAATGGAATTTTTTTTAACATATCTTATTATCAGTGTAAAGAAATCTAATGGATTTCTGTGTATTAATCTTGTATCTGGCTACCTTAATGAATGCATTTATTAGTTCTAATGATTTTTGTGTGGAGACCTTAGGGTTCTCCACATAGAGGTGTTATGTAATCTGCAGATAGTGGCAGTTTTACCTCTTCCCTTCCAATTTGCATATTTTTTGTTTCCTTTTCTTGTCTAATTGCTGTGACTATGACTTCCAGTACTATATTAAATAGAAGTGATGAGAGTGGACATCCTTGTCTTGTTCCTGAATTTAGTAAGAAGACTTTCAGCTTTTCACTGTTGAGTATTATGTTGGCTGTGGGTTTGTCTTTAATGGATTTTATTATGTTGAGATTTTTCTCTCTATACC
Source organism: Sus scrofa (assembly GCF_054392235.1). NCBI lineage: Eukaryota > Metazoa > Chordata > Mammalia > Artiodactyla > Suidae > Sus > Sus scrofa. The sequence goes on along the minus strand of NC_139383.1, from coordinate 180,717,005 downwards.
CACTTTGCTGAGAGTTTTTGTCATGAATAGATGTTGAATTTTGTCAAATGCTTTTCCTGTATCTATTGAGATGATCATGTAGTTTTTGTCGTTTCTTTTGTTAATGCAGTGCATTGATAGATTTGCGTATGTTGAACCATCCTTGTGGCCCTGGAATGAATCCAACTTGATCATGAAGTTTGATCCTTTTTATGCATTGTTGGATTTTGTTTGCTAATATTGTGTTGAGGATTTTTTGCATCTATATTTATCAAAGATACTGGCCTGCATCTTTCTTTTTTCATAGTGTCTTTGTCTGGTTTTAGTATCAGAGTGATGGTGGCTTCATAAAATAAATTCGGAAGGGTTCCCTTCTCTTCAGTCTTGTTGGATAGTTTGAGAAGGATAGGGATAAGTTCTTGACTTTGTATGTTTGGTAGAATTCTCCAGTGAAGCTATCTGATCCTGGACTTTTGTTTGCATAGTTTTTTTTTAATTACTGGTTCTATTTCATTTCTAGTGATCAGTGCGTTCAAATTATCTGTTTCTTCTTGACTCAATTTTGGCAGACTGTGTGTTTCTGGAAACTTCTCCATTTCTTCTAGGTTGTCCAGTTTGTTAACCTGTATGTTTTTCATACAATTTAAATATGTATATTTATTCTGTATGTATAAAAACTATGGATGAAAAGATAAGTGCAGTTCACAGGTTGTGAGAAAAGAATTTTCACTTTTCTGGACAAATACATTATTTTAGAGGTATTCCTAGAGTATAATGTACCTGAAAACTGATCTACACTTTCAATCTATGGTGTATAAGGTATAGATAAATAGTCCATGGTTTTTATCATCGACTAAGGTAAATATACTATTCAACATATTTGTTGAATGCCAGGCCTTGTTCTAGTGACTGGGGATACAGCAGTAACTAAAAAGCCATGTATTGTAGAGCTTATTCTAGTGGGAAAACAAGACAAATAAATAAGATATATAGTATCCAAGTTGGTAATACCTGCTATGAAGCAAAAGGAACCGGTGAAGGGAGATGGGAATGGTGGTGATGGGAAGGAGTGTTGCTGTGTAAAATGGGGCATTTAATTAAGGAAGGTCTTAACTGCTGAAGTAGTACTCAAAGGGAAGGGAAGGATGATGCCATGTGTCTCTCTCTGGAAAGTGATTCCTGGGAGAAGAAGCAATAAGTGGAATAGTGTCTCTGCACTTTGGCCTGGTTAAGTAAGACAGCGCATAGAGCAGTGAGATGTAGAAAAGGTCAGCCAAGTAAGAAGGAAGGCTGATATCAAAATCAGTAAGCCTCTATTAGGCTCTTGTGAGGACTTTGACTGTAAGTGATACAAGGAGCAGTGAAAGGGTTTTGAGACAGGGAGTGACATGATCTAATAGTGCAAAAGGAACATTCTAGTTGCTTTGTTAGGAATAGTTTGTAATAGGACAAGAGTAGAAGCAATGAGGTGGATTATGAGGGTTATTGCAGTAATCCAGGCAAGACATGATGGCATGGACCAGGGTAGGGGCCGTGGAAGTGGTAAATAGTCTAAGTCTGTCTTTATTTTTATCTGGAGGCCTTCTAGAAGTAGAATATAAGTATAAAAAATTAGATACAATTGTCCAGCTAATATTACAGTGCCCTTTAATTGTTACCCCCAAAATATGTCTAAAAAAATTTTCTTTTTGGCTGTTGGTATTTATTTTGTTTTTCTTTTGTGTTAAAAAAGAAATACCTAGAGTTTGGATACAGTTTATTTTCTAAAAGCAAAACTTATCTTTGCTCTTAGTCCCTTTACTACCAAGTCTGTTGAATTGCATCAATCTGTTGAATTGCCCCAGCAACTTCCTGGCATGAATTTATGTTTCTTTTCTCTTCCCCTCTCTCACTTTCCTGCTTCATGAAAACCCAGTACTCCTTGGAATTTGCCTAAGTCTGGCCCACATATAAGCTGTGGCTTCAAGATGGTAGGACTTTCCAGAAGAAGTACAAGGATTCTTCCTTCACCCCTGGTCTTGTCTATTTTTCTATCCAGCAACTCATCATGTGTGTGCTTCTTTTGTTATATCTTTTAAGTGGACAAGGAAAAGGGAGAAACCAGCCATTCCTGAACTACCTTTTAACCTGTTTTGTTATTTAGATGTTGCTGGTAACTTCAAAAAAGAATCTCATTCTTAGAAACCTCAAAAAAGCAACTTTGGTTCAGGTATAGAAGAAGAGCAGTCACATGAGACAAGAGACTTTGATCTTCTATAGCTCTCATCCACCTTTTCAAGCTACGTACCCTCTTCATACCAAAGTTCTAGTAGAGTTACCATCTTGATCATGGAGCTGGTTGAGGCCCAGTCATATTGCCAGTACTGCAAAGAGTTGAATGGATATGTTTTTGACAGTCCTTAAAATCCTAGTTTTCCCAGAGAAACAGCAGTAATCAACAACCATATGAGGTGGCATTATTATCCCTATTTTAAAACTAAGGCACACAGCAGTTAAGTGAGTGAACTTCCCAGTTACACAGAGAGATGACTGATTTTTTTTTCTAATTTTTTAATGAAATTTTTGAAAACATAGAAAAACTAGACACAATGAAGCTATCATCAAGATTCATATTTAAAGGTTTCGCCATGTTTGCTTTCTTTTATCTTTACTGAAATATTTTAAAGGAAATACAAGATACAGATGTCATTTTACACTACCATTTCAGTATAAAATTCTGAAAATTATGGATATTTTTATAATAACCACAGTGGTATTAGTACACTTAACAAACCTGTCAGTAATTTTTTAGTCTCACTTGATTTTTTTTTTTTTTTTTTTTTTTTTTGCCACAGCTTACAGCAGCGTGATGTGGGATCTCAGTTCCCAGGTCAAGGATTGAACCTGGACTGCAGCTCACCTGATTTTTTTTTTTTTTAAAGAATTTTTAAAACCTTTATTTCTACTCCAAGAGTCTAAACTCATGGATACCTGTAACTTAATCATAATATATTTTCATGTAATTGGCACACAATATGTATTTTAATAACTACATGAGCAAAGAGTAAGAGAACAGTCTATAGGATAAATTTCTCAGTTGTAAGCACTTAACAGTCTGACAGCACTGGATCTGGAATTGATGACTTTTAAAATAGGATTAAAGAAGAATGCCATTAGGTTGAAGAAATTTATTCTCTTTTGGCAGTAGCATTAGAAAGATTGATTATCAAACATTCATGATCTTGTGCTCTTTCACAGCATGTTTTTAGGATTTTCAAAGGAACTATTAAGTTATATCCTATTAATATTACCATAGGAACAGAGCTAAGTTAATTTGAAGAATTAAGATGAAAAAATATTTCTTACCAACTAAAATCTTTTCCCAATATGGTTTTCATTACATGACTTTTAAGCAATTGCATGTTGTGAACATTGTGCAGGTAAGAACCCAGTTTGCTTCTTTAGTTCACTTGCTGATTCAACAATAAGTAAATGAATGAATAAATAAAGAAAACCCCAGTCACAGATTTCATCTTTAAGTGAAAGGATTATGTAGCATAATTCCCTTTTTACTGGCATATTCTCCTAGCTGCAAAATGAGGCATCTATTTATTGCCATGGTTCAGTAGGTTCTGTTTTAGTGTTGTTGCCTAGATGTTCTTTTCAGTCTCTTTTTTACCATCTGAAACAATAATTAGCCACCTGAAAGCTATATGCTATTTTCTTGGCTTCACTTTATGATTCATGATCTAATTTCAACATGATGAATTTGGGATATATCTGGGGAGTTCCCATTGTGGCGCAGCAGAAATGATTCCAACTAGGAACCATGAGGTTCCAGGTTCAATCCCTGGCCTCTCTCAGTGGGTTAGGGATCCGGCATTGCCATGAGCTGTGGTGTAGGTCGCAGATGCATCTCGGATCCTATGTTGCTGTGGCTGTGGTGTAGGCTGGCAGCTGTAGCTCCAATTGGACCCCTAGCCTGGGAACCTCCATAGGCCGAAGGTGCAGCCCTAAAAAAAAACAAAACAAAACAAACAAAAAAACATGATATATTTGGAAGCTGCCCTTGAGTTCCCAGTAAGGTTTTTTCCCTGTATTTCTAAGTTTTAAAGTAAATTATTATTTTCTCTTTCACTAAATAAATGCTAATTTTGAATGGAAATATAGGTACCAAAAAACTTTTTTCCAAAATGTCCACCAGGAGTTCCCGTTCTGGCTCAGCAGGTTAAGGACCCAACATAGTATGCATAAGGATGCGAGTTCCCTGGCCTCAATCTGTGGTTTAAGGATCCAGCCTTGTCACAAGCTGTGGCATAGGTTGCAGATGCGGCTTGGATCCCATATTGCTGTGACTGTGGCGTAGGCCAGCTGGCAGCTGCAGCTCCAGTTCAGCCCCTAGCTCGGGATCCTCCATATGCCACACAGGTGCAGCTGTAAAAAGAATTTTTTAAAAATGTCCATCATATACTATAAAATATGCCACTTTTAATTTTTCCCATAGTTTTTAATAAGACCATTGTATACGAGGACACAGTTTAATTATGAGAAATAAGAAAAAAAAAAAAAAAGAAGGCATTCCATTATAGTTCAGCAGGTTAAAGATCAAGTGTGTCTCTGTTGTGGCTCTGGTTACAACTGTGGTGCAGGGTTGATCCCTGGCCCAGGAACTTCTGCCTGCTGTGGGTGCTGCCAAAAAAGAAAATTATATGATTAAGGGATCCATCCAAGGAGAGGATGTTACTATCATCAACATATATGCCCCAAACATAGGAGCACCCAGATACATACAACAAATATTAACAGACATAAAGGGAGATATTGATGAGAATACAATCATAGTAGGAGACCTAAATACCCCCCTCACATCAATGGACAGATCCTCTAAACAGAAAACCAATAAAGCAACAGAGATCCTAAAGGAAACAATAGAAAAGTTAGACTTAATTGATATCTTCAGGACACTACATCCAAAAAAATCAGAATACACATTCTTCTCAAATGCTCATGGAACATTCTCAAGAATCGACCACATATTGGGACATAAAGCGAATCTCAATAAATTTAGGAGCATAGAAATTGTCTCAAGTATCTTCTCTGACCACAATGCCATGAAATTAGAAATCAACCACGGGAAAAGCAAAGAGAAAAAACCTACTCCATGGAGACTAAACAACATGCTACTAAAAAACCAATGGGTCAATGAGGAAATCAAGAAGGAAATTAAAAACCACCTTGAAACAAATGATAATGAAGACACAACCTCTCAAAATCTATGGGATGCTGCGAAAGCAGTGCTCAGAGGGAAATTTAGAGCAATACAGGCCTTTCTCAAAAAAGAAGAAAGATCCCAAATTGACAACTTAACTCTCCACCTAAACGAATTAGAAAAAGAAGAACAAAAAAGTCCTAAAGTCAGCAGAAGGAAGGAAATTATAAAGATCAAAGAAGAAATCAATAAAATAGAGACTCAAAAAACAATAGAGAAAATTAATAAAACCAAGAGCTGGTTCTTTGAAAAGGTGAACAAAATTGACAAACCCCTGGCCAGACTCACTAAAAAGAGGAGAGAAAGAACCCAAATCACCAAAATTATAAATGAAAAAGGAGAAATCACAACGGATACAGCAGAAATACAAAAAACCATAAGAGAATACTATGAACAACTATATGGCAACAAGTTTGACAATCTGGAAGAAATGGACAATTTTCTAGAATCTTACAGCCTGCCAAAACTGAATCAAGCAGAAACAGACCAACTGAACAGACCGATCACTAGAAATGAAATTGAAGAGGTCATAAAATCACTCCCTACAAATAAAAGTCCAGGACCAGATGGCTTCACAGGTGAATTTTATCAAACATATAAAGAGGAATTGGTGCCCATCCTCCTTAAACTCTTTCAAAAGGTTGAAGAAGAAGGAATACTCCCAAAGACATTCTATGAGGCCACCATCACCCTCATTCCAAAACCAGACAGAGATACCACCAAAAAAGAAAACTGTCGCCCAATATCATTGATGAATATAGATGCAAAAATTCTCAACAAAATCTTAGCCAACCGAATCCAACAACATATCAAAAAAATTATACACCATGACCAGGTTGGGTTCATCCCAGGTTCACAAGGATGGTTCAACATACGCAAATCAATCAGCATCATACACCACATTAACCAAAAAAAAGTCAAAAATCATATGATCATCTCAATAGACGCAGAAAAAGCATTTGACAAAGTTCAACATCCATTCATGATCAAGACCCTCGCCAAAGTGGGTATAGAGGGAACATTCCTGAATATAATCAAAGCCATTTATGATAAACCCACAGCAAATATAATACTCAATGGGGAAAAACTGAAAGCCTTCTCACTCAAATCTGGAACAAGACAGGGATGCCCACTCTCACCACTGCTCTTCAACATCGTTTTGGAAGTCTTAGCCACAGCAATTAGACAAACAAAAGAAATCAAAGGCATCCATATAGGAAGAGAAGAGATCAAACTGTCACTGTATGCAGATGACATGATACTATACCTAGAAAACCCTAAGGACTCAACCCCAAAACTCCTTGAACTGATTCATAAATTCAGCAAAGTAGCAGGATATAAGATTAACATTCAGAAGTCAGTTGCATTTCTGTATACCAGCAATGAAATATTAGAAAAGGAATACAAAAATACAATACCTTTTAAAATTGTACCTCACAAAATCAAATACCTCGGAATACACCTGACCAAAGAGGTAAAGGACCTATATGCCGAAAACTATAAAACCTTAATCAAAGAAATCAAAGAAGATGTAAAGAAATGGAAAGATATTCCATGTTCCTGGATTGGGAAAATCAATATTGTGAAAATGGCCATCCTACCCAAAGCAATCTACAGATTCAATGCAATCCCTATCAAATTACCCATGACATTTTTCACAGAACTAGAACAAACAATCCAAACATTTATATGGAACCACAAAAGACCCAGAATCGCCAAAGCAATCCTGAGAAACAAAAACCAAGCAGGAGGCATAACTCTCCCAGACTTCAAGAAATACTACAAAGCCACAGTCATCAAAACAGTATGGTACTGGTATCAAAACAGACAGACAGACCAATGGAACATAATAGAGAATCCGGAAATTAACCCTGACACTTATGGTCAATTAATCTTTGACAAGGGAGGCAAGAACATAAAATGGGAAAAAGAAAGTCTATTCAGCAAGCATTGCTGGGAAACCTGGACAGCTGCATGCAAAGCAATGAAGCTAGAACACACCCTCACACCATGCACAAAAATAAACTCCAAATGGCTGAAAGACTTAAATATACGACAGGACACCATCCAACTCCTAGAAGAAAACATAGGCAAAACACTCTCTGACATCAACATCATGAATATTTTCTCAGGTCAGTCTCCCAAAGCAATAGAAATTAGAGCAAAAATAAACCCATGGGACCTCATCAAACTGAAAAGCTTCTGCACAGCAAAGGAAACCAAAAAGAAAACAAAAAGACAACTTACAGAATGGGAGAAAATCGTTTCAAATGATGCAACTGACAAGGGCTTCATCTCTAGAATATATAAGCAACTTATACAACTCAACAGCAAAAAAACCAATCAATCAATGGAAAAATGGGCAAAAGACCTGAATAGACATTTCTCCAAAGAAGATACACAGATGGCCAGCAAACACATGAAAAAATGCTCAGCATCGCTGATTATAAGAGAAATGCAAATCAAAACTACCATGAGATACCACCTCACACCAGTCAGAATGGCCATCATTAATAAATCCACAAATAACAAGTGCTGAAGGGGCTGTGGAGAAAAGGGAACCCTCCTGCACTGCTGGTGGGAATGTAAACTGGTACAGCCACTATGGAGAACAGTTTGGAGATACCTTAGAAATCTATACATAGAACTTCCATATGACCCTGCAGTCCACTCTTGGGCATCTATCCGGACAAAGCTCTACTTAAAAGAGACACATGCACCCGCATGTTCATTGCAGCACTATTCACAATAGCCAGGACATGGAAACAACCCAAATGTCCATCGACAGATGATTGGATTTGGAAGAGGTGGTATATATACACAGTGGAATACTACTCAGCCATAAAAAAGGATGACATCATGCCATTTGCAGCAACATGGATGGAACTAGAGAATCTCATACTGAAATGAGCCAGAAAGACAAAGACAAATACCATATGATATCACTTATAACTGGAATCTAATATCCAGCACAAATGAACATCTCCTCAGAAGAGAAAATCATGGACTTGGAGAAGAGACTTGTGGCTGCCTGATGGGAGGGGGAGGGAGTGGGAGGGATTGGGAGCTTGGGCTTATCAGACACAACCTAGAATAGATTTACAAGGAGATCCCGCTGAATAGCATTGAGAACTATGTCTAGATACTCATGTTGCAACAGAAGAAATGGTGGGGGAAAAACTGTAATTGTAATGTATACATGTAAGGATAACCTGACCCCCTTGCTGTACAGTGGGAAAATAAAAAATAATAAAAAAAAAAGAAAATTATAGAAACAACATGAAGTGGGAGTCAGAAACCATGTTCTCCACCTGGCTCTGCCCTAACTAATATTGAAGTATTAGATAAGTCACTTCAGTTCCCTCATCTGTAAAGAAAGATGATTGAATCAGATATCCCTTACTCTGTAAGGAAATTTGGTGCATGTATTATTGGCTCTACTGTAACAAGATTATTACCATTTCATTGCTGCAAATAAAAAATTGTTCATTGCCTTTGAGTGGCATGTTTCTGACATTTCTGGGATACTTAAAAGCATTGTATACCTGGAACTAAAACAGAAATCTTCCAGAGAGTCTCCTTATATTAACTAGTTAAATTTTACTAATATATAGGTTGCTAATTTTTTGATGATTTTTGACATGAATTAAGTTCTTACAAAGGTGAAAGTTATGTAAAGCTAATTTAAATTTCTCAATTCCCTAGTAATGTGTTTGTAAAAACGGAATATTTGAAAAATTCAAAAAAGTAAAAAATTCACCAGAGTTAATTGCTAGTAAAATGTGAAACATCCTTTTACAAAATTGGAATAATAATATGTATGTTGTTTGAATAAAACTTTAACCAGAGTTATCAAGAAATATCTCAAACAGCCTAAGTTTACAGCCAAAGAAGCTAGAAAAAGAAGGAAAAACAAAACCCAACTTAGTAAAAAGTGAGAAATAATAAAGGTCAGAGCAGAAATAAATGAAATTGAGACAAAGAAAACAAGAGAATAGATAATGAAACTAAGCTCTTGTTCTTTGAAATGATACACAAAATTGCCAAACTCATCAAGAATAAAAGAGAGAGAACCCAAATCAATAAAATCAGAAATGAAAAATGTGGAGTTCCCGTCGTGGTGCAGTGGTTAACAAATCCAACTAGGAACCATGAGGTTGCAGGTTCGGTCCCTGCCCTTGCTCAGTGGGTTGACGATCCAGAGTTGCCGTGAGCTGTGGTGTAGGTTGCAGACGCTGCTGGGATCCAGTGTTGCTGTGGCTCTGGCGTAGGCTGGTGGCTGCAGCTCCGATTCAACCCCTAGCCTGGGAACCTCCATGTGCCATGGGAGCGGCCCAAGAAATAGCAAAAAAAAAAAAAAAAAAAGAAATGAAAAATGTTACAACTGATACCGCAGAAATACAAAGGAACATAAGATAAACAACTATATGCCAATAAAATGAACAACCTAGAAGAAATGGACAAATTCCTAGAAATGTGCATTCTCCCAAGACTGAACCAGGAAGAACAGACCAATTACCAGTAATGAAATTGGATCAGTAATTTAAAAAAAAAAAAAAAAGACTGCCAATAAACAAAAGTCCATGACCAGGTAGCTTTGCAGGTGAATTCTTCCAAACATTCAGAGAAGAGTTAACACCTATACTTCTCAAACTATTCCCCAAAAAATTGCAGCGGAAGGAATACTTAAGAACTCGTTCTATGAGGCCAGCAGCATCCTGATACCAAAATCAGAATAAGACATCACCCTGGTACCAAAACAAGAAAATGACACCACAAAAAAAGAAAATTACAAGCCAATATCACTAATGAACATGGATGCACAAATCCTCAGCAAAATAACAGCAGACTGAATATAACAGTATATTAAAAGAAGCATACACCAGGATCAAGAGGATCCTGGAATGCAAGGATGACTCTATCCACATATCAATCAATGTGATACGGCATATTAACAAGTTGAAGAATAAAATCATGTGATCGTCTCAATAGATGCAGAGAAAGCTTTGGAGAAAATGTAACATCCATTTATGATAAGAACTCTCCATGAAGTGGGTATGAAGGGAACGTACCTCAATATAATGAAAGCCATGTATTACAAGCCCACAGCTGTCATCATACTTGGTGAAAAGCTGAAAGCATTTCTTCAAAGACTAGGAGCAAGACAAGGTTGCCCACTCTCACCACTTTTATTCAGCATGGTATTGGAAGTCCTAGCCACAGCAGTCAGGAAAAAAATAAAAGTAATCCAAGTTGGAAAGGAAGAAGTAGAACTGTTGCTCTTTCTGCATGACATGATGATATCTATAGAAAATCCTAAAGATATAGATATAGCCAAAAATTTATTATGAATTCAGTTAATTCAGTAAAGTTTCAGGATGCAAAATTAATGTACATAAATATGTTGCTTTTCTATACACCAGCAATGAACTGTCAAAGTGAAATTAAGAGAACAATCCCATTTATAATCACATCAAAAAATACAATAATTAGATATAAATCTAACTAAGGAGGTAAAAGACCTATACTCCAAAAACCATAAGACATTGATGAAAGAAACTGAAAATGACACACATAAATAGAAAAATATACCATGATCATAGATTGGAAGAATCACTATTGTTAAAATATCCATATTATCCAGAGCAATTTTACAGATTCAGGGTAAATCCCAGTGGCATTTTTCACAGAACTAGAATAAATAATTCTAAAATTTGTATGGAAATGCAGAAGACACTGAATAGTCAAGGCACTTGAGAAAGAAGTACAAAGCTGGAAGTATCACACTCTGTGGTTTCAAACTATACTTCAGAACTGCAGTAATCAAAACAGTATGGTATGATACTGGCACAAAAATTGATATATAGATCAGTGGAACAAAATAGAAAGCCCAGAAATGAACCCACACTTATATGATCAACTAATCTATAACAAAGAAGCCAAGAAAGTACAAAGACAGCCTCCTTAGTATGAATGAATATTCCATAATTTATGTGTCCATTCTATTGTTGATGGACATTTGTGTGGTTTCCACACAGTTTTAGGTCAATATGAACAGTGTTGTTATCAACAAACTTGTTCCTATCTTTTGATGAACATATGTACACATTTCTCATGATGTATATAAGCCACCTGATCTTAAAATGAAAAGTGCTGTGCTGGTGACTTCATCCTCTTCTGATCCAACAAATCATCAACTCAGCAGAGTGTACGATACTAATTTCTCCTAAGGGATATTTTTCTGGGCCTGATTTCTTTTCCTTTGGTTCTTTTCTCAGATATTTGAATGGTTTGGTATTTGTCCCTACAAAAAAATGCCTTTGTCTCATCTTCTGCTTCTCATTTAACAAAAGATTCCTTGGTATCTCATAAATACTTGAAAGAAGATTTTATATTTTACCCAGGCATTTGAATTCTTTCAGTGGGATGGTTGGCCCAGATATTTAGCTCCCCATATTACAAAAAATAGAATTCAATAGAATTTATGGAGTCCCTATTGTGGCTCAGCAGTAACAAACCTGAATAGTATCCATGAGGATATGAGTTCAATTCCTGGCCTCGCTCAGTGGGTTAAGGATCTGGCGTTGCAGTGAGCTGTGGTGTAGGTCACAGATGTGGCTTGGATCCTGCATTGCTGTGGCCATGGTGTAGGCTGGCAGCTACAGCTCAGATTTGACGCCTAACCTGGGAACTTCCATGTGCCACAGGTGTGGCCCTAGAAAGACAAAAAAAAAAATCCAATAAAATCTAGCATATATTTACTAATCACTATATATCAGAAGGTCTTCTAGGTTTAAGGATTAGTATTGAAAAAAACAGACAAAATCTCTACCTTCATGGGGCCAACATTTCTAACCAGTGTCTCTACAAATATCCCTTCAGTCCCTCTGTCCCTGTCTCCTTTTTTTTTTTTTTTTTTGGCCATGCCCATGGCATGTGGAAGTTCCCAGGGCCAGGGATCAAACCCGTGCCACAGCAGTGACCCAAGCCACTGCAGTGACAGTGCATTTTTTAAAATTTTTCTTTTTGGCTACACCCATGGCATGTGGAAGTTTCCAGGCCAGGGATCAAACCCATGCCACAGCATCAACCAGAGCCACAGTAGTAGGATTTTTAACCCCTTACACCACAGGAGGAAGTCCCAAATGGAAGATTTAAGCCTGCATTTTTTTTTTTTTTAATGGCCATAGCTGTGGCATATGGATGTTCCCAGGCCTGGGATTGAATCTGAGCTGCAGCTATAGCAACTCCAGATCCTTTAAACCACTGTGCCAGGCCAGGGATCAAACCCATACCCCCACAGCAACCCAAGCTGTTGCAGTCAGATTCTTAACTCACTGCACCACAGCAGTAACTCCTAAGCCTGCATTCTTAATAGAATTCTTATTTAAAAAAATTTTATAAATTCAGCATGCTTTTTGCCTGTTTCCCAACTTGAATCTGAAACAAATTATTCATTATTTCAGCAATACTTAATTTGCATTTGTAATTATTTTCATATGCACAGGGCTACTAACTCAGAAGCCGAAGACCCTTCATTAAAAAGAAAATAGGAAATACTTAAGATGTACATTCTTTCTTTTTTGTCTTTTTAGGGCCACACCCAGGGCATATGGAAGTCCCCAGGCTAGGGCTCAAATCAGATCTGTACCTGTCAGCTTATGCCACGGCCACAGCAATGCCAGATCCGCCAGATCCGGGCTGCATTAGTGACCTACACCACAGCCCAGGGCAACACCTGATCCTTAACCCCCTGAGCAAGCCAGGGATCAACCCGAAACCTCTTGGTTGCTAGTCGGATTTGTTTCCACTGCACCACGACAGGAACTCCAAGATGCACATTATTAAATTAATCTTATACCAAGTTATCTGTGAGAAAATCCAACAGAGTAAAAGAAATTTGCCCATTTGCTTGGAGTTTTACTGGATATTTATGTAGGTTTTATAGAAAAATATAACCTAAAATATAAAAGTAAATTATTCTTTAAAAAAGTTAAGTTAAAATTACCCTGGGAGCCAATATGAACAATACAAATAAAACAAAAAACAAAACCCTTGAAGTGCCAAATTTAAGACACCTCAATTTTTTTGAGAGGTGAACTGAGTCAACAGTACACAATCCAGCACTTTGGTAAAGAAAAGGTTGGGTTAGAATTTTTTGAGGATAATTAAACACTATATATCTGACAAAGTTTTTTAAGAATTTCCAAAATAAAGCGATTTTATTTTCACCTGAGATTGGGAAACTCCTTGTAATTTATGGGTTTCGGTTTTTGTTTTTGACAGTTAAAAAGCAGCCTTTCTGATAGAGATCTATTTTTTAGAATTTAAAAGGTTGCCACCAAAAATAACAAAAAAACACTCAGCACTCTAGGTCCAAAATAAATTAGATATTGGGCCTAACATAAATGTACTTAAATTTTGTTCTCCTTTACCCAATTTTGTGTTAATCTTTATAGTAATCTCTGTCATTGGCTAATGGTTGCTTGTTCTTTCTTAACTTACAGAGAGAAGTAGCTATTAGAACTTGGCAGTTGGGAGAAGGGGTATACATTGATGAATGTGGTTAGCAATACATTTTAAATGTGAATAAGTCATGTATGTAGGTCTAGAGTTTTTGTTGTTTTGTTTTTTTAACATCCCCACAGAAGTCCAGGCCTAGGTCAGTGGTTCCTAATCTTTTTTGGTTAATCTTTGAAGAGCTGTTAAAACTAGTGATCCTCTTCCCAGAATGTGCACATAAACACAATATTTTGCCAATCATTTCTAGGATGGGCCTCAGGTTAAGAGGCCATAAATCCTTATTTTTGTATCATTTGGATGTATTTATTTATCTAATAAATTTTTTAACTATATGAATAGTGTGTTATTCGGTAAGTGACACCAAGTACTTCATTCAGGTCAGTGTAGTCAGTGTATGTAAAAGAAAGTAATTATATCCACTTAAATGATTTGTGCCAAGCAAATGTAATCTATAACATATTTCAGTATCATTACTTGATTGTCAAAAAGAAGTTAACCTACTATACTTTTGAGTTTAGCCATTAGTATTATTTTGTAAATAGATTCCGGTTAGAGAAATCCATTGGATTGGGGAGGGATAAACAAGTTTGATATGGGAATTTAAAAGGGCAAACTTTATTAACCCCAAATTCCCAATCCATCTCGCTCTATAAATGAAAATAAATAAATGGACAAAATCTTTCATATACAATTTTGTATACTGGGAATTGTGAAGTTCATTAAGTAATACTGTCTAGATGATTTGAGTACATTCAGAAGCAATGACTCACGGTCTAAATGCCAAGGAATTTTAGATTGCTGAGAAGCTGAGACTATTCAATGCTATTTGTCAATAAAATTCAAGAGCTTAAGAAAATGACATTGCAAGGAAATTTTAGTCACAATTGAAAAGGTAAGTCGAAATAGAAAAAACTTATGTTTTAGATTCAGTAAATCCAAATAATAGCTCTGAAATAAATTGGGGAAATGTTAAACCCTACCTTTAATTTTAAGAACTAGTAACCACAGTAGAGATAATAGTTACCATTATGCCAGTAATTGCCAAAGTATCAGCACTTTCTGTTAGTAAAATTGACTACTAGCCATGATAGTGAAAGATGATTCTTCTGCTCTTATTTTTTAATCTATAAGGTCTTTTATTTTTCCACCAGTAGGAGTTAGGTAGTCTTTGTTTACCATATATATATGGTATGTTGATATAAATTAAATGGAATACATTAAATGAGCTTCCAGTTCCACTTGTGGGCTCTGCATAAGGAGGAATCTTTGATACTATAATTAAGGAACTTTTTGGATTAAATGGATGTAGTAGAAAAATAGGAAATTAGAGAAGGGCAAATTGATAGATGTCTTGGGTTATGTCATTGATCTCTGTATACATTTGTCATTGATCTCTATCAGTGCAACATGAATAGCCCAATGAAGGGGAAGAAAAAAAGAATATGCAGACCTTGATGCCAGTGCTATAGATTGAAATGATTGGGAAAACTAAAAAAATTAATACCAGCATAGTCATCTTAAATTCTCTGGGCCTAATTATAGAAAATAAGTGGAGAAAACTTGATATTTAGAGGAGATATATAATCCATGGTTAATTTCATTTCCCTTGCCTGTGTGTCTTTCCATTCTTATTGCTCCATGAGAATGAGGAAAGGAGAATCCCCTCCACCCCCACCCCTGTAAGAGGACTTGCTTTTTCACCAAGCCAGCAAACTGCATTTTTTCAGGTCTGAGATGGAGACAGCAGTGGAGATTAGATATCACGTCTTCAAGATAAATGAGCTACAGTCAGTGCAAAATCAAAAATGACATTGGAGTTCCCGTCGTGGTTCGGTGGAAACGAATCCAACTAGGAACCATGAGGTTGCTGGTTCAATCCCTGGCCTTGCTCAGGGGGTTAAGGATCCAGTGTTGCCGTGACCTGTGGTGTAGGTCGCTAATGCTGCTTGGATCTGGCATGGCTGTGGCTGTGGTGTAGGCTGGCAGCTGTGGCTCTGATTTGACCCCTAGCCTGGGAACGTCCATAAGCCATGGGTGCGGCCCTAAAAAAAGAGAAAAAAAAAATGACATCACAGGTGAAGAAAGATGAGCCTTTTTGCTCTATTCATGCAGGATGATTGTCCTCTCGAGCTTTTGTACTTTTTTAAAAAGTTGATAGATTTGGGCTGTATTTGAATTAATGGGAGAGATGGAGGAAAGACCATGTATTTTTCTGTATATACTTTCTTTTAAGTCAACTCCTGCTTTTTTATAGTGAAAAACTGGTCACTGATCTTAGAATTTATATTTATATGGTTACATATAGTTGGAAGGAAAGCTGAAAAATGGTATAGGCCTTCTGGTAAATATTTTAACCATAAGAGCGAGAGGATTACCTATATGCCTTTAAATTTCTGCTGATGATAGTATGTTTTTAAATGAGGCTAACCAGGAAACTAAGATTATGATATTACATAATTCTTTAGAGCAACACTGTCAAATGAAAACATAATGTGGAGCATATATGTAATATAAAATTTTCTGGTAACATTAAAAAAGTAAAAATAAATAGTGAAATTAATTTGAGTATATATATTTTAATGCAATATAGTCCTAAATGTTATCTTTTCAATGTGATTAATTTAAAAAATTAATGAGATTTTACATTTGTGTTATGTACTAATTCTTATAATTCAATGTATTTTACTTTTAGAGCACATCTCAGTTCTGACTAGCATGATTTAAGTATTCAGTAGCTAAATGCCTCATATTGAACAGTGCAGTTTAGAGTATGATGGGAGAAGTTCATTTGTATGATATCAGTAATTCAGGTTGGTCCGTATCCATCATGGGGCCTCAAGAAGTCTTTTAACTTATTTATTAAATGATTTTTATCACTATCTTTTTATAAATAATGAAGAAATATAAACATTTTATGAGGGCATTTTGATGGTAAATTCAGTGAAATATTTTCTACTCACCTGACATTTTCACCTTGCTATTCCATGGGATAGAAATGAAGAGTCATTTCTAAACCCCTCAAGATGTTGACGTTTTTCTCAGGCTTTTTTTCCCCTTAAGGCAGATCTAGTTATCTTTTCATAAAAAATTCCTAATATGAAAAATAGTCAAAGCAGTACAGAATATAATTATTTAAAATAGCTATCATTGCTCATAAACTAATCTTTATCTCATTTTATCTCTATCTCTCTATCCAGAAGAAAAAGTTTATGTTATTTATTTTTAATTGATTGAAAACATTAACCTTAAAATAATTATCTATACGAAACCATTCATTTGTGATTATCTTCCCAGAATTTGTCCCAGGCCCACTTCCCCTTATGTACCTATTTCCCATTGTTCTCATTTATGTTCTGGTCTTGATTACTGTTTCTATTTAGGTAACTTTTGGACTTACCTATCTGAAAGTATTCATTTGCTTAACAAATACTCATTGAGCATCTCTCTTGTGCCAGAAATTATGCTTGTGCTAGGTACTTATAAGAGACAGGAGTTTACCCCTCTAATGAGAGTTAGGTAACTAATTACATTAGAGCATAAACGAAATCCCATGGAATAGCTAAATCTATAGAGACTTGAGAAGATGCCCTCAGAAGAGTCTTTAATAAGGTAGGTGACATCCAGGTATTAAATGCTGAGTAGAAGTTTACCAGGCAGACCAGAAGAGGGAATAATATTCCATTTAAAAAATAGTAAGTAGCCTAGAGTAACTTTTTAAACCACATTTTGAAGGCTCTTGTACCAAGATACCCATTTGAGTCTTTTTCTTGTTGTCAGTAAAATTGTGATCTCTTAAGGATTTTTAATCAAAGCAGTACAAAATTCAAGGTTGTATACAGTGGAGGAGCAATCCCATTTGCCTAGGAACCTGTTGGGAGACAAATCCATCTATTTCCTGAGGCAGGCCCACCAAAATTGGTCTAACTCCACATCCTGAATCAGCCCTCTGACTCTACTCTATCCCCAGTCAGCCATTGTCTGAGGGCAGTCCTGCATATCTAGAAACATAGCAGAAAGCACACTTATTATTGCTCCCAAAGACAGGCCTGCAGAGCTTAGTCTTAACTGTGGATCCTGGGCACTTCTGCCTTCCCAGGAACCCATCCAGTGGCACAACATGAATCTTCCCAAGGACTTGATGGAACCATGCCTGCCTACGCACATTGTAAGTAGCAGGACCACTGTCTACAGATCCCACAGTAGACCTTTATCCCAGTCAGCCCTATTGACCAAGGACCTAGAAGCAGTCCTGTCCACCAAGAGACTAGACAGGATCCATCCCTGCCCAAGTATCTGGTAATAGGCCCACAAACTACAGACCCCTATGCAACCACCCAGAGCAGCCACATGACCCGGCTCCAACCCAGCTCAGCTGTGGTCTTAGAAGCAATCTCAGTAGTCTGAGGACCTCACTGGAGGAGATCTTTACCTGATGAAACCAGTCTATATAGACCGGAAGACATATTTGCATCCTCACATGGATAGACACTAACACAAGGCTAGACAGGATCAATAAAAATCAGGCAGTACAGCAGAAATTATCACAACATTGTAAATCAACTATACTTCAATAAAACCTTTAAAAAATGAAAGAAGAAAAAAAAAGCAGGCAAACATGGGACTACCAAAGGAAACTAGTAAAGCTCAAGGAAATAGAGCTCTATGAATTGCCTATACAATAGAACTGAATAATTCAGTCAGAACTTAAAAAGCAGACTCACAGATACAAATGAAAGAACCAGTAACTCAGAGAAAGACCTTCTGAAATTAGCCACTTAGAGGAATAAAACAAAACATGAAAAAGTGAAGAAAGCATGCATACAGGACATGTGTAATAACATCAAAAGAATGAGTATATAAATTGTATTATATATTTTCCATGAAGGTGAGAAAAGAAGGCTTATTTGAAGAAGTAAGGGCTGGAAACTTCCCAGAGCTTGGGATAGATAGGAACATCAGATGTACAATAAAGCTGCAAAGGATGGAAAGCATGATCACCTCAAAGAAGAATGCTCCAAGATATGTTTTAATAAAATTGTCAGATCTCAAAGACAGAATTTTGAAAGCAAGAGAAAAGCAGCACATCACATTTCAAGGGAACCTTGTAGACTATTAGCAGATTCCCCAGCAAAAACCTGTAAGGCCAGAAGGGAGTAGGTAATTTATTCAAAGTGCTGAGAGTGGGGGGGGCACTGCCAACCAAGCATACTATACTTGGCAAAAAAGCCCTTCAGAAATGAAAAAGAAATAAAGACATTCTCAGAAAAAGAAAATAAAGGAGTTCCATCACCACTAGACCAGCCTTGTAAGAAATGCCAAAAGGAGTTCAAGTTGAATTGGAAGAATGCTAGTTACAAAATAAAAATACGTAAAAGTATAAAAGGCAATAGTTAAGTAAATATGCAGTCACTCTAATAATGTGGTACGTAAATAATTTTTAACTCTACTATAAAGGTTAAAAGACAAGGTATTAAAAATATTCCCACTGTATAACACAGGGAACTATATCCAATCTCTTGTGATAGAACATGATGGAAGATAGTATGAGGAAAAGAATATATATATATGTGTATGACTGGGTCACTTTGCTGTACAGCAGAAATTGACACAACATTGTAAATCAACTAAAATAAAATTTTAAATGGGAAAAAAATTCTTAAAATAACAATATAGCTACAGTAATTCGTTAGTGGATATAGAGTATAAAATATGAAGTGTGACATCAGTGCCATAAAAGGGGAGATGGTAAAAGTGTACAGTTTTGTATGTGATTGAAATTATCAGCTTAAAATATATTGTTATACCTATGTGATATTTTATACAAATCTCATTGCAACCACAAATAAAAACATATAGTAGATACACAAAAGGTAAGAACAATCAAATTATACCACTGTAAGAAATCAACAAATCTCATAAAGGAAGCAGCAAAAGAGGAAAAATAGAAGAAAATGTAAAACAAAATAGTAAAATGGCAAGGAAGTCCTTTACTATCAATAATTACCTAAAATGAAATGCATTAAGTTCTCAAACAAAAAGAAAGAGTGGATGAATGTAAACAATAAACTGCCTACAGGAGACTCAATTCAGCTTTAAGGATACATATAGAATGAAAGTGAATGGATGGAGAAAGATATTCCATGCAAATGGAAACCAAAAGAGAACAGAGGTGACTAAACCTGTATAAAATAGTCTTTCAGTCAAATTCTGTTTTAAAAGATGAAGAAGGTCCCTATGTAATGATAAAGGGAGATCATTATTGCTCAGCCAAAGACCTGGGTAATGTCTTTGCAAACTTTTCTGCAAATCTGTAGAACTCTCTTTGTCTCTGGCTGTCTGCCCTGCAAACTCTAGCCACTTTAGGCTCTCCCAAATCTTTGTCTTCTCAACTCAAGGAGACTGCTGGCCTTTCTATGGGTCCCCTAACCCTGGGTTTCAGCTTAGAACTTTTCCAAGCACTCATAGTACTCATCTCATTTTATTCCATCTTTCAGGGATTATAGTCCTATATTGTTTCTTGTCCAGTGTGTAACAAGTCTTCTCACATATTTTGCCCAGTTTTCTAGTTATTTACAGATGGGAAGGTAGTTTTGTAGCTGTTTAGTCCTTTGTGGAAGAAATAAAGTTTGTCACATTCGTGTCCTGTTTTTCAGTTTTTGTTTTTGCTTTTGCTTTTTAGGATCACACCTAAAACGTATGGAAGTTCCCAGGCTAGGGATCAAATTAGAGCTACAGCTGCCAGCCTACGCCACAGCCACAGCAATGTGGGATCTGAACTGTGTCTGTAACCTACATCACAGCTTATGGCATTGCCAGATCCTTAACCCACTGAGCGAGGCCAGGGATCGAACCCACATCCTCATGGATTCTAGTCAGGTTCGTTGCCACTGCTCCACAAAGGGAATTCCCTCACATCTGTGTTTTAATACCACAAGCACAGTGTTATGGATGTACAGTAGTAATTAAGGGAACCTGGGTTGGAGGGAGAAAAATACTGAGATTGTGTGACTTGTATAGGACTCTGCTCTCTGAATATTATTAGAAATGGAATGTGATATCTTTTTTTCTACTTTATATAAAAGCTTATTCTCCAAAAATAAACATTCTTTCAGAAGTCTTTTAAAAATGGGAAAAAATTTATAAGTTGGTTTCTTCCTTTGAAATGTTTTTAAGAATACAGTTTATTTGGTAATCAAATGGAAAGCATATTAGGTTTATTAGTTTCTAATTTAAAATTTTTAGAAGTCAAGAAAAGTTATTTGATTTTCTTCTATTAGTAATCCTAATATTTTCATTGACCTGCTTTGCATTTATTATTTTATAACCTCTTCCTGTTTTTCAGTATGATTCTTAATTTTTTTCTTTTATTGTATGTGAGATCCTTTTATATCTTAAAAAATAACTATAGCATGTGTTATAAATGTTTTTCTAATTATGTTGGCTTGCCTTTTTTAGAGGTATATATTGAATATCAAGTTTTTCATTTTTATGTAGTCAAAAATTTACCTCGTCCTTTCTGATTTATTCCATCATTTCTAACCTTAGAAAGCTTTATCCCTTAGAAGTTAGATAAAAATTTATTACATTTTCATACTGGGTTTGATTTGACTTTTTATCATATGCCATAGCATCTCTGCTGATTATTTTGGTCTATGAGGTCAGAATTGGCTCTAATTTGATTTTTTTTTCTGAAATTGCTAATTACTTCTCCCAATGCCATTTATTAAAAATGCCTTTCCTTTCTCTATTGATTTGTAATACCTTCTTTATCATTTATTAAACTCTACCATGTAACAGTGTTCATTTCTGGCTATCTGTTCTATTCCATCGATTTGTCTTCCTTTTTTTTCTGCTAATATCATTACTAACTTTGATACTGTATGCTTCACTATCTGGTACAGAAGTTCCTTCATCCTTTGCTGTCTTCCTAATCAGGAGCCACATCCACTCTCCTATAGCTTTGCCTCTCTCATCTGGAGGCTTTTTATGTATTCTCTGGTCCCTTCTGTTACTCCTTTTCACAGCACGTTTTTTAAAAATATTTGTCTCTATCCACTGTCTCTATTTCTTCACATCCAATCTGACCTCTTCATATCACACCATACAAAACGACTTCCATTCTGATCACAGTGTTGCTATGCCAGTTGGATATGTTTAGTCCTCATCTTATGATACCCCATGACTCTACTGTTGATCACTTTATTCTTTTGTTTCTGCGACTTCCCTATTTCTGGCTTTTTTTAACTTCTGACCTCTTCTTTGCAGCCTCAGCCTTCTCTAATTATTGGAGTTCCTCACAACTTGGGTTTTTTGCCTGCTTTTCTTCTCATTTATCCTCTTTTCCTAAGCCCCATTGTCCTCATCCATTATTTCCAATACCATCCACATATCTGTTACAGCTCTAGACTTGGAATAGCCTACTTGACATCTTGACTATCTTAAAGGCACTACAGGCTCAACATGTGCAAAACAGAGCTCATAATCTTATTCTACCATCTCACCTCTACCCCCCTAAGCCCCCAAAGGCCCTAATTAATTTCTGATTCATTTCTGTAAATCCTTGTCTCAATGAAAAGCTCTACTGTCTATGCTGTTCCACAACCCAGAAAATTTAGGAGTTATTCTTGACTACTCTCTCCCTCACCCCTTTATAGCTAATCTAGGACATTTTCCTGTCTGTTTTAGCTACTACAAATAGCTTTGAGATTATCCATTTTCTTCTCCTCTACCACTACAAATTATCTCTATTACTAAACTACTCTTTTTTTTTTTTTTTTTTTGTCTTTTTGCCATTTCTTGGGCCACTTCCGCAGCACATGGAGGTTCCCAGGCTGGGGGGTCTAATCAGAGCTGCAGCCGCCGGCCTACGCCAGAGCCACAGCAACGCAGGATCCGAGCCGTGTGTGCGACCTATGCCACACCTCACGGCAATGCCGGATCGTTAACCCACTGAGCAAGGGCAGGAAGTGAACCCGCAACCCCATGGTTCCTAGTCGGATTCGTTAACCACTGCGCCACGATGGGAACTCCCCTAAACTACTCTTAACCAGGCTCCCCACTTTTAACTCTGCCTCCTCCCAGGCTATTCCAGTGATAGAGCATTATTTTCCAGACACAAACTTAATCATGTTATTTCCTGCTTAAAATCATCTGAGGGCATCTCATTATTTTGAAGGCAAAAATCAAAAAATTTTATTTAACATAGAACTCTACCCCTGCAGCCTCATTTCATTTTATGTTCATTCTCTGTGTTCTAGGTTCCTTACAGTGTCTCAAACTCACTTTGTTTCTTTTAGCTTCAGGGACTCTGTATATGCTTTTCCTTTTCCCTGTAACACCCTCCTCTCACACTCCTCCAGGTTAGCTCACACATATCCTTCAGGTCCTATTTTAATCAGTTTATTTGGGGAAGGCTTCTCTGATTTACACAGTGTCAGATGCCCCCGTAAGACGTGGTACCATATGCTTGTCCACAGCACTTGATCACTGTCATGTCTGATAGAACACAGTGTCTGGTACTTAATCAGGCTTTTTAGTGGAACCAAGGTGGTTAATTTGGGAAAATGTGACATATGATCAAGAAATGTTATTTTTCATTACTTAAATATTTTATCATTCTTGTGGGCTATACATTTCTTATTCATTCAAGTTATCCTTAAGTTTTGTGTTACAGATGTAATCTCTAGTGGTTATGTTTTTAAAAAAAAAAAAAGATAGCAGACTTAAAATGGAGTCACTATGCTAAACCCCATGTTACCAACCAACACGTAATACTTAACCTAACTGCAGTTTCCATTTCCCCCAGGAATGTAGCATTTAATCAGTCAACCTGGAATTCCTTGGTCAGTATTATTAGTGAGGTTATTTGCCCTGTAAGCCCTTCCATTCCCTTTAGGAGGGTGACTACTGCCTGAAGCAGTGCATTCTTTGCTAATAATTTCCTCTTTCCTCCTCCTATCCACCTTTAAAACCTTTTCCTTTTCTACAGATCTGCAGAACTCCCTTCCATTTGCTAGATAGGTAGGGTACTGTCCCACTCATGAATCATTTAATAAAGCCAATTGATCTCAGTTGAATTTTTGTTTTTTAAGCTTTATTATTGGCACCAGGGAGTTTTTATCATTATCCTGTTATTAATTTTGACCTATTTAGAATTTTATTAGAAAAGTATGTTTTGTAGCTAAGTTATTAAATTGAAAGATTTTACAGATTTTTTTTTTTTAAACCTCTCCTGCTAAGCTATATGTTTGCTGAAGGTTCTGTAGCTTTTGTCAAAGAATGTTTCTGAGAAGATATCTTCAGGACAGTGCCCCACCCTTGAGCATTTAACACACTAAGTTAAGTTGTTTGGGAAACATTATGTAAAACTTAGAGAGTTTAAATAGTTCTTTCATACGTCATTACTATTTATTCATCTCTAAACCCTTTAAATTAGATGTTGTTATTACTGATAAAGAATTGAGTCCCAAGGACCTTATGAAAACTTTTCTATGGTCATTAAAATACTGAGTTCCTGAACTAATAGTTATGCCCAAATCCTCATTCTTTCAAGCTTATGCTGTTTCTCCTGTATCACATTGCTTAGATTGTATGTATGTAAAAAGCAATCTGAAAGGACTTAATTGTATTCTGAGCTATAAGGTAGAAACTTGTATAGAATATCCCTTCTGCATATTTTTTAACATTCCTATTTTTATCTTAATTATTTAGACAATCATTTTAAATTACTTTTCTTATAGGAACCTCCAGAAGTTTAGCCTTTTTGGAGACATCAGTGTTCTACAACAGCAAGGAAGTTTGTCAAATACATACCTCAGCAAGGTGGACCCTGATGGCAAAAAAATTAAACAGTAAGTTGTATAGTTAGTGAGAAGGGACTCATATTGATAATTCTCATTTTTTTCCAAGAAATTGTAAGTTGCAACCAGAAGAGTAAAAATCTTTTTTTTCCTAAAAAGAACCTTTATCTTGGAAATGTCTTAACTGTGAAATACTGTGGTCAATACATTCTCTTCCGTGTCAGAAATCTTTAAGACAATTTGCTGGGTAATTATTGCTATTTAAAACTGCTATTTCTTAAATAAGGCCCTTCTGTATACATGAACTATATTCAGTATTCTCTGATAAACCATAGTATAGTAGAAGAGAATGTTTTTTAAAAAAGAATGATAATGAAGAGATCTTGAATGGTAGCATTTTTATTATTAAACCACTGGGGTGTTTTGAAGTGCTTAAAAAACCGTTATTCCTCTCCTTTGCCTTTGCTGTAACACAAAGTGTGAATCATTAGTCCTTTCTACCAGACTGTTGTAAAATGCTCCTTTACTTGGAAGAACATGTTGAATATATCTCTCTGTTTAAAATACTTATTTTTATATTTAAATGTGAATTTTAATGGTATTTATGATAATATTACCTGGGGGTTGGATAGAAATTAACTAATGAGAGAAAATGGATCTGACATTTCATGGATCATGCCATTTCATTACCTATTTTCAAAAGCCAGTGTTAAAAGATTAGAGCTGAATGTCAACAGGATTGTGTGGTGTGTGTTTTCCTTACAGAATTCAGCAGCTGTTTGAAGAAATACTCAGTAATAGTAGGCAACTGAAATGGCTGTCCTGTGGGTTTATGCTGGAAATAGTAACCCCGACATCACTATCATCTCTCTCAAACGCTATTGCCAACACCATGGAGCACCTGAGTTTACTGGACAACAATATTCCGGGTAACAGCACTCTCATCACCGCAGTCGAACTGGAGCGATTCGTGAATCTGCGCTCACTTGCCCTGGATTTCTGTGACTTTACAGCTGAGATGGCAAGAGTCTTAACAGATAACAACCATGTGCCTTTGCAGCGACTTTCTCTCCTGGTCCACAATGTTTCTGTGATGCACAAGTCTTTGGACAACATGCCAAATGACGAGCATTGGAAGGCCTTGTCACGAAAGAGCACCAACCTTCGGGTCTATATGATGGCTTTTGATATCAAGAGTGAAGATATGTTAAAGATTCTGAAACCCAGTATTCCACTAGAGAGGATTCATTTTGACAGCTACATCACTTGTGTTTCAGGAGCTATTGTTGATCTTATATCCAGGCAGTATGACAAATTCCTCAGTCATTTTATATTAATGAATGATGTGATTGACACGTCTGGTTTTCCAGATCTTAGTGACAACCGAAATGAAGATCCATTGGTTTTGTTAGCATGGAGGTGCACAAAGCTGTCTCTTCTGGCAATTCATGGTAGGTGATTTCTGTTTGTTGCAATTTGATATTGATTGATATCACACCTTTCACACAAAGAAAGTACTGACAACTACAGTGTTAAGAACTCATTTGTCACAAGTTGACCTGCACATTTTTATATTTATGCTCCTTAAACGTTTTATCCTAAGTGTTCTGCTCCAGCTCCCCTTTTACTTTTTTTCTCTGCCATGTGATTGATGGTATTTCACAAAAATGGCATTTGAAATTAATTTAAGAAAACAGCTATACCTGCAGTAGATATATTTCTTCCTCTAATCATAAGATCTCTTAAAAACATAACACAGAAGGAAGAGAGAATATTTCTTTCATGCCCACTGCGCCCTCTTCTAGATTCTAGCTATCAATATGTTAATTTGTACAACATTTTTTTGTGTGTCTTTTTAGGGCCACACCCACAACATATGGAGGTTCCCAGGCTAGGGGTCGAATTAGAGCTGTAGCCACTGGCCTACACCACAGCTCACAGCAGTGCCGGATCCTCAACCCACTGAGCAAAGCCAGGAACCAAACCCGCAACCTCATGGTTCCTCGTCGGATTTGTTAACCACTGAGCCACGATGGGAACTCTGAGGACTTTTTTTTCTAATAAAAAATACCAGTTTACTACGTATTATTACATATATATAAAATAAAAATTTGTTCTTTATGATACATCACTATCCAAAGCTGTAAAATTACACTTCAGACTTTAAATGTCTCCTCTTTTACTAAATGCAGTGATATCAGAATACCATTACAGCAGCTACCCATTCACTGTGATGCTCTTAGAGACAGTATAAAACTTCTAGTCTTTTTTTCCCCTGGGCTAAATAATCATACTTCCTTTTTTAATCTCAGTACATTTTTAAAGGACAAGGACCAAAGTGATAAGTGAGAGATAAATCTGTGGAAAAGACTAACTTATCAGATACACAAATAAAATGCAAGAAAATGACAGTGCTTATTTATCTTTTGCTTATTTTTAAGGTTACACAGTGTGGGCACACAACCTCATCGCCATTGCTCGTCTTCGTGGCTCTGATCTAAAAGTACTCGAAGTCACGGAAGAAAGCATTGATTTTGACCAAGGTGAACTGGCCGACCAGGATGTGGATCCAGTGCACAACCTTATTGAGCAGGTATCCCTGGGCCTGGGTCAACCTTGGCATGCGGTCATGGACATCGAATCACTCAGTGTCTTCACTGAACCAAATCGTCATTTTTACAGAGAGATGCAAAGCTTCAGCGAAGACATTTAGCTTTTTTTTAAATGTACAATTCCTGTGGTTACATATGCAAGTAGGGTCCCATTATGTTTTGCTTTTTTTTTTTCTTCAGTAGTGTGAATTAATCCCTTTGTGCTGTGTTTAATCAGTATTAGCTTTATAGAATTACACATGTATATTCTACTTCTTGATCAAAGAACGTAGTCGGGTATTGGTTTAGAAGTTCAAAGTGACAATGTTTAGGGCTTTCACGGTTAATGGAATTGTTACCAAACCTTAAGGATATACAACCGAAGGTTGTCTGAGGTTACTGGCTAACTTTATTTTTGACTGAGTTACTCTGCCTTTTGATGTTTTTATTCTTTGTGTGTCACAATTCAGAGCTCAGGAGCCAAAATATTTTTATACATATATAGATATATGTCCATAGCCTGGTGGATTTGTATGCAATGCACTACATTCATGCATTCTGATAGCATTTCATTAATTTTTATTTGAAATGGGAGAGGAAGGATAATATGATCCCCAATGAGTTATCTCTCACAGAAAAGCCAAGACTTTTTAATTTTTATTACATATATAGTAGTTTGATATCATCAGTTTCCGTTCTGAATTTTGTATATTATTAGGATAGAACATTGCTTAACCCTGTTTTAAAAATACATTTACATTAACATGATACTCAAATTATTGGATATTTTAAAAAGTATATCTGACATAATTTTCTTCATCAATTACATTATACAGTCAAGTTAGCTTTTTAGCCCAGATTTCAAATAGTGGAGGAAGAAAGAAACAATATGTGAGGGTAAAACCTCCTCAAAGAATATCAAAACACAGAGTGTAAACACACATGCTTGCGAACAAACATTAGTCGTGAAATCCCTATAGCAGCAAGTCACTGGATTTTTCTCTGTCAGCGCGCGTGTCAGCTGCCAAAGAATAGACTTAACTGAAGAAGTGCCCACATGCTGGCAGGGGCCGGCCCACTCTGGCCAGCCAGATACTGCTAGATTGTAATATTTAAGGTCGAATTTCGACCTGTGGTACACAGCTGTGCTGTGGCTCAGTCA
This sequence comes from Sus scrofa, assembly GCF_054392235.1. Classification (NCBI taxonomy): domain Eukaryota; kingdom Metazoa; phylum Chordata; class Mammalia; order Artiodactyla; family Suidae; genus Sus; species Sus scrofa. The sequence goes on along the minus strand of NC_139383.1, from coordinate 180,688,703 downwards.
GCAACCTCAGAACTCTGAAAAAAAAAAAAACAAAAAAACAAAACGAAAAAAAAAAAACATGCACCTGTTTCACTGTGAATAGTGAATGTAAAGGAAAGAAAGGAAAAACTGAAAGCTTGTTCTATCACAGGTATGAGCTGCTATGATACATGAAGAACATTCCATGAAGTATGTTTTAAAACCTTGTTATATCTGAGAGGCTTTAAAAGCCGACTTAACTGTTTCAGGGCAACCGCGGTACAGACGTGGTCTCTGTGAGACTTCCACCTGACCCCAGTTTTAAGTGGTACGAATGTTGTGCATTTAATGTTAAAGGACAGTCTGCAATAATAAAGTAAGTAGCCAACGTGGGTGCCCAGCAGTGCTGAGACCTGGCTGCTCTATTGTAAGCTTTGGAAACACAATTTATGCAACAGATGTCCAGATATGATTCTATTTATGGAAAAAGTTTATATGTATTTTACAAATGGTTTTACCATCTTATATTAAAATGACCTTTTGACAGGTGTGCACTGTTTTGTCTCCAGTGAGCACATACCATGCGGATTTTATATGTACATCAGTAGTGTGAATCCACTGGCACAGTGTGTGTAAATGCCAGATGTGGTGAGATTTTATCTTATAAATGTGATCAGATAAAATAACTCCTGACAGAAACTGTAAGGAAACCAGCTGAATGTTTGACCTGATGACTGATGTTGTATGGTTTATGTTAAATGTATATTCTTTTAATCAATGAATAAAGCATTAAAAAGTGATCGTTGTAACCTTTTATTGTACATGAAGCCTGAACACCTTTAGTGTGAAGTAAACTGCAGTAATCTCTATATTGTGTATAATCACGTGAGCTCCTAAGGTAGTCTGGTGCAGCAAAGCTGAAATTTGAGAGTGTATCTTAAAAAGTCTTAGGCAGAATAGAGGGTTTTAATTTTTTTCACTTACTATGGCAAAAGATAAGCTGAAAAGTCAACAATAGACTGGAACTTATTTTTAAAAATTCCTCTACTTGATGAAAAAATACTTCATTATGCCAGTACTAAATAGTTCTTAAACCCCATATTGCTTTCATGTGGCCTTATAATCTCCAATTTTATTTATTTATTTATCTACTTATTTTTGGCCACACCTGTGGCATTTGGAAGTTCCCAGGCCAGGGATGGAATCTGAGCGACAGCTGCAACAATATTATATCCTTAACCCACTGCACCCGGCTGGCGATGGAACCCACACTGCCACAGAGATAATACCAGATCCTTAACTTACTGTACCACAGCAGGAACTCCTGTAATCTCCATTCTTAGTTGTTGAGACAAATGACTGTCATTGATGAGAAAGAAAATGGCTGCTTTTCCTTCTTCCTGCTCTCTTTCCCTAATCATTCCAGACACTGCCTTTTCCAGGTACTGCCTCATCATAGAATAATCTTGCATCCACAAAGAACTGTCATTATACCTACTGCTGGAATTATTTCCTGGACACAGCTAACTCCTTTGGATGAATTAACATGTGTATGTATTCAGAATACCAAAATAGTACCCGAAATATACCAAGAAAAATAGAGTCTGTTAATTACATTTGTAATTACATACATAGTATACAAGTGAAGTTGTATAAAAAGTAAATCACTAAACTGGGGGGCTCCACATCTGTTTTCTCTGCTAAGCTCTGACTCTAATGCTACATGATCACCAGCTCTTCCTTGAGCCTCAATTTCCTCATCTATGAAATGAGGGGTTCACCTTACTTATCTAAAACTCAAGATTCCTCATCAAAAGTTTCAAATATTGTTAGCCTGGCAGCTTACAGACATATACAGGATCGTCTTTGAGCAAACATATTAAATATTTTCAAAACAAAGCTTACTAACTTATGAAATTTATAAATCTAAAATTACTTTATTTCCTCCACCATCCTGGGAATAAAGAAGTTATAGGGAGTTGGTGAGTTGGGGCATGGGAAGGACAGTGTGCTTATGGGTTGAACACATAGATTCAGAAACTAACATGCTTGGGGCTTATAGCCTGAAGCTGACTAGATCATTATGAAGCCAGTAACAGAAAACAGCATTAATGGAGTAACACATAGCAGGTGTGAATAATACCCAACAGTCACACCATGTTGTCTATATCAATGCTTCCTAAACTTTTTCATGTCCTGACACATATAGAAAATATTATACAGCGTACTGTATAAACTAGAAGGAACTGAACCAAAAAAAAAAAAAAAAAAAAAGACCCATTGTTGTCTTTGTATATAATTGATGAGAAAAACAAAATGCAGAAGTTTGGAGGGAAAAAAAAAAATCACTGAATTTGTATAGAACTTTCAAATAAAATCTTGTAAAATGTTTTACCTATTAAAATTTTTAACATACCCAACAAGAGAAACACCCCACAAATGGATGATAATTTTTAAACCTTTCTGTTAACAACATACAAAAACTTATGCAGCTGAAATTATGAAATCTCACAGCTCTAAATGTAATGCTAAGTATAATGTTGAGATTTCTTGTAAATTTCAAATTCAAGTGATTTTTTTTTTTCACTACAAGTATTTCAAAATAATGCTGAAGGAGTTCCTTTCATGGCTCAGTGGTTAACGAACCCAACTAGGATCCATAAGGATGCGGGTTCGATCCCTGGCCTCCTCGCTCAGTGGGTTAAGGATCCGGCATTGCCATGTGCTGTGGTGAAGGTCTCAGACATGGCTCAGAACTGGCATTGCTGTGGGTGTGGCGTAGGCCAGCAGCTATAGCTCTGATGCGACCCCTAGCCTGGGAACCCTCCATATGCAGCAGGTGTGCCACTTTAAAAAAAAAAAAAGGCAAAATAATAATACTGAAGCTCTAATTTATAGTCTCCCATACATAACCCTGCTGCTAGTTTAGCCAGCAATGACAGCATACATCAGCCACTAACAGACAGAAGGTCAAGGCCTGCAGGGAGCCTTCATCCCACCTCCAGCTCCCAAGCCCTCAGACTTACCAGCTACATCTGGAGCTCCCCAGGTAGGCTTTCTACCTGCTCTTCGAACACCTGGAGCATACTTCTCTCACAAGTTCACAGGCCCCTACTGTCCATAGTGGATGGTTGAACTCTGCATCAGAAGTGAGTGCCTGAGAGCATGCTCGGCCCAGGGCGCACTGTCAGACCCAGCTCCAGTCTAGCTGCTCTCCAAGAAAGCGAAAGCATCAAGAAGCAACCAGCTGAAGCTCCTGGCCATCCCAGAAGTCAGGTAACCTGGCAGGCCATCACTTTGGTACAATCTACTAACTTGGGTTGCTGGTTGTGGAAAGAAAATGGAAGGTGTATTATGAATCAATTTTCACTTGAATCATCCTTTTTGAATGATAAAAAAAATTTTAAACAAATGGGCAAGATAATAACAGCTGTTGGCAAGGAAGAGGAAAACAGTGATGGTTGGAACTTGAATTGGTGTATCCACCCTGGAGAGCAAATCTGCAGTAGTTTGTAAAGTTAAAGTTGCCTGTGTCCTTTGACCCAGCAATTTCAGTTCCAGATGTATTCTCTATCACCATGTTTTCGATGGTTTGTTCTCATAGTCTCTAAAAATTCTAAAGGAATTTTGAAAAACCATATATTCTTTGGAAATTTTTAAGTTTAATACACTAAATTGGTCATAATCTTAATAAACATTAACACTTTTAAATGACACATCACTTTTAAAAAATGTATGTAAAGGGATCTACATGCCATAGTAGTTCCATACCTACTACCATCCATCCATTTTAAAAATGCAATAAGCTCCTGATCATTTGCAATTTTTGCATCATTTTCCTCCTTAAGCCTATATAGTGTATCAGTTACCAATTTACTGTTTCAACTCTGAATGCACCTTTCAACATATGCTCTCCAATAATGGAACTCCTCTAAGTAAGGCACCTTTAAATTCAGAACAGTGTTAAGTTTTTTTTCAGTAAGGACCACGGGGAACAGGTAGCACGCAGAGATTCTCCTCCAGTTTCCCAGGCAAGTCAAGGTAGGCAGCCTGGATAGAAGACTCACGGTGGAGCCTGCCCCAGCGATAGGCCCAGACATGGTCCCTCTGCCACCCTGCAGCCTCAGCCTGAACTTACTTAAGGAAACCACAGAAACCAAAGCTGCTGCACAGCCCACGTGCTTCGAAGGTCTCCTGCCTGCACTGGCACCTGGACTCCACTGCCTGCCCTGAGCAGCCTGCAGGTCACGTGTGAGGCTGCTGCTGCCTGGCCCACTCACTGGCTCTGAAGGCCTCCCTAACTCTGGCATCCACACTCCCACTCCACACCCAGTGCCAATGGTTACCATTCACCTTCTCCCCACTTGCACTCTGGACAGTGCCTGTTGCTTGCTCAGCATCTCTAGATCAGCTCAGGCCTTGTAGAACCAGCAATCTCTGCAACCCCAGAGCTGAAACACCTTCATCAGGGAGGGCTGAACCCCTCCCAAGCTTGGCCTACCACCCACCACATACGCGTGCCCTCCCTCAGCTCTAGAAAAGCCACATAGTTTCCTTACATTTGATCATTTTTCTTATCACAGTGAATAATTCTTTGTATTACACTCCCTGTTTAAGCTACTATGTGGTTTGTCTTCTGATTTGGCCCAGAAAGGCTATCTACATACAGCCTTTTCAACAATCCCACAGCCAGCATTTTATGCAAATGTTAGCCTTTTCATTGATTACTTATATATTTTCTGTAAAAAAAAAATAAAATTTTAAATATGATTTTTTTTCTGAAAAGGCTGTTAAATTTTTTCTCCTCTATTTTACACATACTAAATACATAAATGATCAAAGACATAAATATTATAAATTTAAATTAGTATAAAGAATAAATTTATAGAACTGAATTTCTTAATGAAATGAATAAGGCTGGGCTTTTTTCCCCCCCAAAGAGTTCATACTCCATGGATGAATATTGCTTGTTTCCTGAAATGAGTCAGGTCCAACATTCATTCTATTCTTATTTTCACTTTTATAACACAAGTACTAAAAAACCTTTTTCAGAAATTCCCTGGTGGCTCAGCAGGTTAAGGATCTGATGTTGTCACTGCTGTGGCTCAGGCTTGATCCCTGACCCAAGAACTTCTGCAAGCTTCAGGCGTGGCTAAAGACGAAACAACAATCTTTTTTACATAAATAAGCAGATGAGAAGAGAAAGTTTTGTTATAGCAATGTCATTTATTCTTCAAACTTCTGAGCTTGTGGGACCAAAAGCAGCACCAGCCTATCACATAAGTCAATTGGTTGAAAGCGATCACAAAGTTATTCACTTTCTCAGCACTGACACCAATATCTCAAATTGTCTCTTTGAAGCTTCAGAGGTTTATATATACCTTACTGTGATACACTGGGGATGTCCCCCAGTTTGTAAACTATAGCTCTAAAGAACTACAAATTTTGTGAAAAGAAATACTAGGAGGCTTATTTCCACATAATTTATAATGAGAAACCAATAGCAACCTAATGCCCATTAATAACAAAATTAAGTTACTGTGGCAAAGCCAGAGAGTGTAATACTATACAGTAGTCAAAAATGAACTAACTTAACCTACATTTATTCACACCGATGGAGGCTGCTCGCTCACCTTTTGACATGGACAGCATTCTGTCAAAGGAATGTGTATCTCCCAGGCGGCTCTCCCCTTCTGAGATGGTCCACACTCTATCGCTCTCCAAAAATCTACTTCTTACCCTTCACTTTGCCTCTCACTGGGTTTCTTCTGTGCTGAGACATAAAGAACCTGGACTTCAATAAAAGATCTTATTTGAAATGTAAAAAAAAAAATGACATTGATGGATCTCAAAAAAAGTCAAGTAAAAAAAAACCAACTTCTAAAGAATATATATATATATATATAAAATGATGCTATTGATATACATTTTTTAAAGGAAAGAAAAAAAAAGCTTCATACTATACATAAACACACTTAACTGGAAAAACAAAACAACATCTTTTTCACAAGAGTGCTTACCTTTGCTGCAGCATCAGGACGACTGTAACTGTAATATTTTTTTCTTGAAAAAACATAAGGCAAATGTTAAATTTGCTCTTTAGGCAGTAAGTAAAAGGGCATTCATTTTATTATTTTGTTCTTCCCTACATTTTTTAAATATTTGTAATTTAAAGCCACCTTATACAGCCTGCCATACTGGTCCACCCTCAGACTAATGATGGCCTCAGCTCCATCACCCCCCTAGATCAACTCTGGCTCCTGCCTGGCACTGCCCAGCACCACAACCCCTTGGGACCATTCAGAGACATCACTGGAGGGTGTGTGTTTAGTTGAACAGCTGGTAGTTCTCCCCATAGCCTCTCTGGTCAAGGGGCGTGTCTCATTTCTTTGGTGGAAGGCATCCCTGACGCCTTTCATGAATAGGTTTCATACTGCTTTGTGGTATTCCTGGGGCCCGGAAGTGGTCATTTTGCTCTTTGGGGCATCAGAAGGGACTTCTCTGTGGCTCCCCTGCACCCCTCTCTGTAGCTGGTTGGGGAATCCACATCTGAGCTTCCAGTGGTGCTTCTGAGCATCTGTAGTAAGATGCAGTGTCTGCCCCACTGGCTTGGGAGCTGGCCCATCTCACGGCGCTCCCTGGGCTCCTCCCACTCATCCTGGAGCCACCACAACTGCGGCCACTGCCATCTCTGGCCCCAGAGCCACCCCATATCCAGTGCCCCCCCCCCCAGCCGGGTACCCAGGAATGGCCTAGCCTCATTTCATTTTATGTTCACTCTGTTAAAATATGATCAAAAACAATAAAATACGGAGGAATAAATTTAACCAAGGAGCTGAAAGATCTGTACACTGAAAACTATAAGACACGTGTTGGTGAGAAAAACCGAGGAAGACACAGATAAATGGAAAGTTAATCCATATTCATGAATTGAAAGACTTAATATTGTTAAAACGTACATATTGCCCAAAGAGATCTACATATTTAATGCAATTCCGATTCAAAAAATCCTAAAATTTCTGTGGAACCACAAAAGACTCCTAATGTCCAAAGCAACGTTGAGAAAGAGTAAGAAAGCTGCAGACATCAAATTTCCAAGTTTCAAACTGTATTACAAAGCCATAGTAATCATCACATCAGTATGGTACTGACATAAAAACAAACACACAGTCTGATGGAACAGAAGACAAGCCAGAAAAATAAGCCCATACATACATGGTCAATTAATGTTCCACAAGGCTCCAAGAATACACGACAAGGAAAGAATAATCTCTCTTCAATAAATCGTGTTGGGAAAACTGGGTATTCACATGCAAACGAAGAACCTGGACCCCTACTTTACACCATACATAAAAATCACCTCAAAATGGATTAAAGGCGTGAACAGACCTGAAGCCATTAAATTCTGAGAAGGAAACACAGAGGGTAATAAGCTCCTGAACCTTGGTCCTGGCAATGATTTTTTTGGATTTGACACCAAAAGCAAAAGCAACAAAAATAAACAAGTGGACTACGCCAAACTAAAAAACTGCACAGCAAAGGAAATCAACAAAATGAAAAGGCAGCCTATGAGAATGGGAGAAAATATTTGCAAACCACGTATCAGATGTGGCGTTAATAACCAAAATATACAAGGAACTCATATAACTCAATAACAAAAAACAGGAAAAAACAAAAAATAACCCAATTTGAAAAATGGACAGAGGATCTGAACACACATTTTTCCAAAGACATATACAAATGGCCAACAGATAGATAAAGATGCTCGATATCGCTAATCTTCAAGGAAATGCAAGTCAAAACCACAATAAGATATTACTCACATCTGTTAGAACAACTATTATTAAAAAGTCAAAAGGTAACAAATCCTGGCAAGGATGTGGAGAAAAGGGAAACTTTTTTTGTTGGTGGTGAGAATGTAAACTGGTACAGCCACCAGGAAAAAATCATATGTAAGGTCCTCAAAAAAGTTAAAAGTTGGAGTTCCCGTTATGGCGCAGTGGAAACAAACCCAACTTGTATCCATGAGGATGCAGGTTTGATCCCAGGCCCCACTCAGTGGGTTAAAGGGTTAAAGGATCCAGCATTGCCACGAGCTGTGCTGTAGGTCACAGACACAGCTCAAATCCTGTGTTGCTGTTGCTGTGGCATAGGCCAGCTGCTGCAGCTCCAATTCAATTCGACCCCCTCTAGCCTGGGAACTTCCACATGCCTTGGGTGCAGCCATAAAAAGAAAAAAAAAAAAAAAAAAAAAAAACGGCGGGGGGAGGGGTTAAAAGAGAAACTGACTAGGAAGTGCACCTGGGGATAAGGAGTAAATGGGGAAAACTTACTATTCATCCTAAAGTACTATTGTTTGATTTATCCCATTTATATTACTTTAATAAGATATACTTTAAAGCTAATTACATTCATTGATTCTGGAATCTCAAAGTATTTAGACTACTCAGCTGATGTCAAGTCTTTCGTCTTCCACCAGCCTCTCACCCAATGCTCTCCTTGCCTCCCCTTGGATTTTGCATCTCTATTATGTTTGCTTTGCCTTCTCTTTCCTTCCCTTCTGTCAGGCCAAGACAAGGCTCCCCATCCCAAAGCAAATCAAAAAATTCACTTGATTGGAACATTCTTTATTACTCTTCTTCCATTTCTCTTCTCTCTTTCAGTTTCCAACTTAAAAAAGTAGTCTTTATTTTCCCCTGAAATCTGGCTTTTAACACCAAATGTAAGGATGATTTTATAGTTCTTATTCTACTGATTTTTTTAATCCAAGCATTCCACATAGAGCCTTTACTTTTTCTAAGGCAGGGGTGAGAATGGAGAAGGAATAGAAATACCTCACAAGAACAATATTTCAAAGAACATGTGGGGAAATGCTGGTATGAAGTTTTCCAATTATATCATTTGTTACAAGAATATTCAATCTTCTGTCTTTTGGCACTGAAGGAAAAAATCCAAGTAAACAACTAGAATATTAACGCTGTGTGTAATATTTACCACCTATACTTAACTGTCTTTCCTTTCATAATCATGTTGATCTACAAGATGACTAATAATAAAATACTGCTGTGGCACAACAGGATCAGCGGTGTATCTGCAGCACCAGGATGTAGGATCATCCCCGGGCCAACATAGTGGGTTAAAGGATTCGGTGCTGCCAGCTCTGGGGCGTAGGTCACAATTGTGGCTAGGATCTGACCCCTGGCCTAGGAACTCCATATGCCACAGGGCAGCCAAAAAAGAAAAAAAATATATTAAAATACAAATCTGAGTTAGAGAAAACATTCTAAAGCTACTGAGCCCAAAGCTCAAAATGACACACTGACTCAATACACTTATAGTAAATCTCAACATTCCCCACTAAATCAAGAAATAAGTATCTTACGTCAAGAGAAAAACAAGAAAAAATAAAACTTCACAGGAAACCAGTGAAATTTGCCATTAGACAACATCCTGGTTTTCTTTAAAATATGATCAACTTTGACTTTTAGGTGTATTAATTTGTTGCTTTGGGTCTATTTGCAAGAAAGAGGGCACACTTTTGGTTAAGATAATTGGATGGGAAAGACCATATAAAGCATTAGTTTTGTCCCTCAAAGCTATCAGAAGTTAAAAAACTAACTAAAGGAGACATATTTATGAAAAAACTAGCTGGTTTTATTATTTTCAATGCCAAACAAGTCTTTATATCAATTAAAATTTATTTAATTAAACATAAAGTTACTTTCACATTTGCTACAACCATCATAGTAAATACAGTTCTTGGCATAAAGACACAGCCTTTGGAATTTAAAACATCCCCAACTGCAAGATCACATATGTGAAATTCTCATTATTGTTTATGTCATAGTGGATGTGTTAATCAAATTAAAATAATTATGCTATCTAGAATAAAATAAAGCAAATAATTTACTCATAAGATTCATATTTAAATCATCTTTATTTACAAAATACTATCCTGAGAATTAAAATTCCATTGAGCTTCAATTTGAGCAAAAGTATAATCACTTAAGTAACCACAGTTACTTAAACTGAAAATGAGAGAGAAGTCAACATTACTTTTAAAGAGAGACCGACAATACAGTCAAGTTTCTTGCTGTGGTTCTGGGTGTTCAGTAGTAGGCTCATTTGAAGGCGGAATCAACCCTGCTGGGAACTCACTTCTACTTTCAGGATGTGGGGGTGGAGGGAAAAATCCAGCTCTTGGGGGCAGATAATGAGGAAAACCTCTTGGTGGATAGACACTTCTCACTGTTCAAAGAGATTGATAAAAGAATTTTTTAACTTTAAGAACCTGTGCTGCAGCCCCAATAAGTCATTAGCATATAACTTCTATCATCTATTTTATTTTCAAAAATTAACACCAGAATAATTACCTGATCTAACAAATGAATTTTTACAACAATGAGAAAAACCTATCCTCTTCAACTACACGATTAAAGGGAGTTATCATTAATTTTAGGTGTGATTTTTGTTGTATGAAAATCTAACATCTTAATACTTTTAAAAAGGAGAGGAAGTATTTCAAAATTACTCTAAAAAGAGTCTTCGTGTAATTTTCACCAGATTTAAAATTCAGATCAGTAATTCCCAAATCTAATTTGATACTACCCTAAAACATTTTCAGTTATATCAAAAACTGTCTTGAAATTCCCCAAATAAAATTCATTTTATTTCACCCTAAACTTAGAGGAGGAATGAGGAAAGAAATGACCTGGAAAAAGATATGCTTTTTGCTAATGTTTGGTAACCATGTATTTAGTCTGCTGAAATCTACAGTTCTAAGTGGCAATGTATAGACATAAAAGCAATAAATTATTCCTTTTTTCTTATGGAGGCTATGAAAGAATTTCAATAAATTCAACAATTAGTCCAAACATGATAAATACATTCTGGGCTGTAAATAAGTAGGACTACATGGCAGTTACTTATGAAAAAAGATTCTAAAAGACTTTTTAAAATACTTTAGCCAGTAATTTTAATGCTAAAATACAAACTGCATTTTTACTAATTGACACAGAGTACCCAATTTCTATCAAATAAGATACAAATAACTTTAGTCTTAATGTAAGAGTGCTGCAAAAAGCCAACCATTTTCTTGATTACTGACATAGAGAAATAATTCCACATTATTATTTTTTTAATCCCACGTTATTAAGATGAACCAAGTTGAAGCCTCATTACTGATGGCTGGCTGACTTCCCAATTTGTAAAAGTAGTGATATACTCATAGAATGAGAAAAATTTTCCTGAATTGTATTACCACATGAATAAAAAGTAAAATAAATAATTCTGATCTACTCTATAAGACATATATTAAACTTGACAAAGAAAAAAAAAAAGCATACTTGCAAATGGAGGAGGTGGAGGGCCAGGGAAATCCCTTGGCGGAAAATAATCTCGGGGAGCTGCATACATGCTTCCCGGAGGAGGTGGAGGAAAAGGAGGGCCTCTTCGTAAGAAAGGACCCCTTGCATCCAGTGGAAACAATGGACCTCTGACTGGAGGACGAGGTGGAGGAACAAAGCCAGGGCCAGTTGCTTCGCTTTCATTGGGAAGAGATGAATCAGGCACGTTTAAATTCTACAAAAAATTGACACATGGCAGTCACTATAACAACAGCAAAATACGCAACAGTTTTCCCGAAATGCTCATTTAGGCATCTAGGCACCTAGGCACAAAGCAGTCTATGATATCCTAAAAGGCTCCAGAGACTCAGCTTTCTATATCAGATGGATTTTAGCTTTCATGAATAGTTTATTAATTCAACAGAAAACACCTTTAATCAAGAAAGCAGTAGTCTGGCTAAAGATAAAACACAAGAATAGTCCAAGAGTACCAAAATATACATCCTTTTATTAAGGATATACTGAAAAAAAGGAAAATATGCTTATATTAGTATTTTCGAAAACCAAGAATGTAAGTGTAGTAAACAAAAAATATACTTTAAAACATTCAAATAACAACTCAAGGGAGGAAATTCAAATTCTTGTTTAACTATATAAACTAAATCTAGCCTCAAGTCTGTATGTTGTACTTTATCACCACAGAGTACAATCCAGAAAGGAAACAGTCAGAATACTAAGTACATTATAGTATAATGCAAGTATATTAAAAAGTTTTCAATCAAAAACTAAATGGCTATAACTAAATTTCTATTCTAGTAAATCCAGAGATGAGAAAGTTCCTGGATAAAATACCACTTTCAATACTTACACCAAGGTCGTCTTTGCCATCAGTTCTATTGGATTCCATTTCGGAAGACACTGGTCCATCTAGACATAAAAATTAAACCATGAAAAATGATTTAGCACTCCATTCACCCTTAGATCTCCAGATCACAAAGGAAGCTGATATCCCCACACTCCCCTTGTCGGCGCAGAAACCAGCTTGACACCAGCATCCTTTATTAGGGCCCCAAGAACAGCTTGGACAGACTCAGAGTTGTGCAAAGGCATGGGCAGAGGTTGCCTTAGCTTGTTCCGAGCTACTCTGCAGGCAGCATCGTTAAGAAGGCCTCTAGGGAGTTCCCTTTGTGGCTCAGTGGTTAACATACCCGACTAGAATCCATGAGGATGCTGGTTCGATCCTTGGCCTTGCTCAGTGGGTTAAGAATCCGGCATTGCCGTGAGCTCTCTGGTCACAGAAACGGCTCAGATCCCTCACTGCTGTGGCTGTGGCCAGCAGCTGTGGCTTCAATTCAGCCCCTAGCCTGGAAACTTCCATATGCTGCGAGTACAGCCGTAAAAAGCAAAAAAAAAAAAAAAAAAAAAAAAAAAAAAGGAAGGCTTCTAGGAGGGAGTATCCCTCTCCCTCCTTTCTTCTTTCCTTCATTTTCCCCCTGCTTTCTTTCTTGCCTTGTCTTTCCCCGTCCCTCCCTTCCCTCTCATCCTTCCTTCCTTATTCCTCCATCACATAACAGAGACTAACAGCTGAATTTAGCCACTGTTTCTAAATAAATATTCCTGGACTTTATCATCAAGAATTAATTGCTCAGGAATTCCCGTCGTGGCTCAGTGGTTAACGAATCCAACTAGGAACCATGAGGTTTTGGGTTCGATCCCTGCCTTTGCTCAGTGGGTTAAGGATCCCACGTTGCTGTGGCTCTGGCGTAGGCCGGCGGCTACAGCTCCGATTTGACCCATAGCCTGGGAACCTCCATGTGCCGTGGGAGCGGCACAAGAAATTGCAAAAAGATCGAAAAAAAAAAAAAAATTAACTGCTCAGCCTCTGAGAAGTGGCTAACAGATTTCTAGCCATACTTCCAGCTGTCCACTGCCTCACTCTCCTTGTGTGTCTTCTAAATTAGTTTTCTCAGCAACTTCAGACTTTCATTCTTCTCAAACCTACCACACCAGTCACTTAGAAACTCCCTTTACTTTTTTTAGCCAAACATAAATGTATCAGCATCTATATTCCTATAATCCTTCCTCCTGTCACCATGGAAAAGGATTCTTCTAGACAATCTAAGATGCTGATTCTGTACACAGGATCCTTCCCCTCTAGCTTCTTCAGGGATCTTCCTCTCTCTGTTGCTTCCCTTTCTACTGCTAGACCCATCCTATCAGCAAGTCCCTTCCAACTACTCCCTGAAAATGAGACAGAAAGAGAATCACCCCTTTATAGCTACCTCTCCCCTTCAAGTCAAAAGCTGCTCTATATACATTTTCAGAATTTCTCCCCCATTCTGTCCTCACTATACTGCAATCTATGTGCTACATCCACCGAAATTATTTTCTCCAAGATGAAAAGCCTCTTTTTTTGCTAAATTAAAACAAAATTTTTAGTCCTTATTTAACATCATTTCTCATCACTGTTGACTACTCCTTCGCTTTTTTTTCTTTTCTTTTTTTTTTTTTTTTGGCTTTTTCTCTTTTGGGGGCTGCACCCGCAGCATATGGAGGTTCCCAGGCTAGGAGTCCAATCGGAGCCACAGCTGCCAGCCTACACCACAGCCACAGCAACGCCAGATCCAAGCTATGTCTGAGACCTACACCACAGTTCATGGCAATGCCAGATTCTTTTTTTTTTTTTTTTGTCTTTTGTCTTTTGTTGTTGTTGTTGTTGCTGCTATTTCTTGGGCCGCTCCCGCGGCATATGGAGGTTCCCAGGCTAGGGGTTGAATCGGAGCTGTAGCCACCGGCGTACGCCAGAGCCACAGCAACGCAGGATCCGAGCCGCGTCTGCAACCTACACCACAGCTCACAGCAACGCCGGATCCTTAACCCACTAAGCAAGGGCAGGGACTGAACCCGCAACCTCATGGTTCCTAGTCAGATTCGTTAACCACTGCGCCACGATGGCAACTCCTCCTACAGTTTTAATTTGATATAAACCGCTAATTACTTTCAGATGTATAATTCAGATCTGGGTATTTTGCCCAGGACTTCAGAACCTAACTTGAGTATGCCTGTAAGTGTATCACAGGTGCTATTAATTCTGTAAGTTCAAAATGTAACTTACGCTCTTTCCTGTCACATGTTCCGCCACACCTACTCCCTTGTCTCAGAACAATGAATGGCCCACGTGCCACAGCCAAGAACCCGGGCATCAGCCTAGACTCCTTCTTCACCCTCACTCCCACTTCAACCTCAAGTCCTCTCAATTCTATTTTCTCTCGGTCTGTTCACCTCTGCTACGTCATCACCGTTCACATAGATTCCTGTCAGTCTCCTAAAAAGTTATCCTCCCTCCAATCCATTCACTATAATGCAACCTGAGTAACTTCTCTATTGCAGATCTGATCTGATTATTTCTCTGTTTAAAATCCTTTAATGTGTTCCCATCATCCTGCAAACAGGTCCAAAATTTATGAATAGTTTTGCAAGGACTTTAAAGCTTCATGCATTGCTTACCTCCTCACTACTTGTTTCAATATTCTCTGACTTTCAGCCCAGGGTGTAGCCATAATTTACAAGGCACCCTTAACTCTAAATTTTTGAAGAAGCTGGAGTTCCCGTCATGGTGCAGCAGAAATGAATCCACTAGGAACCATGAGGTTGTGGGTTCGATCTCTGGCCTTGCTCAGTAGGTTAAGCATCCAGCATTGCTGTAAGATGTGGTGTAGGTCATAGATTCAGCTCGGATCTGATGTGCTGTGGCTGTGGCTCAGGCCGGCAGCTGCCGCTCTGATTTAACTAGCCTGGGAATATCCATATGCTGCGAGTGGGGCACTGAAAAGCAAAAAAAATTAAAAAAGTAAATTTTTAAAGATGCTGTTCTCTCCTCCCAGAATGTTATCAACAACATTTTGGGCCAGCTAATTCCTCCTTTAATTCTCAGCTTTTATGTCACTTCTACCACAATGATTTTTTTGACTATCCCATACTTAAAGCACCCCCACCTCTCATCTGGGTTACTGGTCCACATGCCTCAATAACACTTTGCACTCATTACTTTTGTCACTACATAGTGCAACTGCCTATATGGATCTTTAAATAGATCTCCATATGTAAGGAATGCTAACCTCCTATTCAGCAATGAAATACAGCAACTACCCTAGTGCGAGTCACACAGTAAGCATTCTCTGGATATCCAGTGCATCAGTGGCAGGGTTGATGCCATTTGTGTGGTCCACTACCCTCTCATTTCAACAAAGTATAGGGATCAAGACCAGGGCTATGGAGTCAGACAGATATGGGATCAAATTTTGGCTCTTGAGCACCTTTTTGAGCCTTGGTTTCTTCATCTATAAAATCAGATTCATTGTGAAGATTAAATGAGACCATTCATTCACTCACAAAAAAATTTACAGAGCACCAGTGCCAGCTCATGTGTTTCAACCGTCTCTCTCACCACTCTCCATCACGTGAATAGCATATACTGATAAGCCAATAATAATATATTACATATACATAGAATTCTTCTATTTACAAAATACTTCCACAATGTATTAACTCATTTAACTCTCTTAAGAACTTGTGTTGTGTCAAGGGATTAATATCTCAGTCTCATAGCATTATCAGTCAATAACCCTTGGTCTTTTGTTTTTGCTTATACTGTTCATTATGACTGGCACAAACCCCTAGCTTTTCACTAATTTTTCAGATTCCCTCAGAAGCAGCTCAAACGCCCTCTCCTTCTGGCATTTTCCCTGATTCTTCACCTAAACGGGAGTTCTCCCTCCTGTGAACATAAAATATTTTCTAATGGGACTTACTATTCTAACCAGTATTATTTAAACATAAATATTTGTCTTTCTCCCTATTTAATTATTATCTTCTTACAGCTAAAAACTATACCTTACTGGAATTCCCGTCACGGCGCAGCGGAAACAAATACAACTAGGAACCAGGAAATTGTGGACTCAATTCCTGGCCTTGATCACTGGGTTAAGGATTTGGCGTTGCCATGAGTTGTGACGTAGGTCGCAGATGTAGCTCGGATCTGGCATTGCTGTGGCTCTGGCGTAGGCTGGCAGCTGTAGCTTTGATTAGACCCCTAGACTGGAAACCTCCATATGCCACAAGTGCAGCTCTAAAAAGAAAAGCAAAAAAAAAAAAAAAAAACTATACCTTAATTATATCATCTACCATGTCACGCAGGTACATTCTAACCAGAAGGCACTTAAAAATTCTTTGCTAAATTGGAATTGTGCAATTACATACAAAAAAAAAATGGACATATGAAAAATTTTAAATAGCATTAGTTTAGAAATAGATAATCATACATACACTTTCATTTCATTAAGCCAGAATTAATAGGGGAAAACAATTTCAAAAGCCAAACAGTTAGAAATTATAACAACACATATCTTGCTTCCAAGGTATTTCTTTACCTGGACTCATAATAACAAAAATCCAGGCCATAGATCTGCTTCTTTGCTTATTATTCAGAGAATACTGAGTTTTCAAAACAATACATACTTCAACTGGATGATCCCCATCCCCCCAAATATATACCCTTCCCTGAGGAAACCTTTTACCCATAAGTTTAATTTTCTACTTACTTTTAATCTTATATTTTCTTTTTTCTTTTCCTTTCTTTCCTTTTTTATTTTTTTTTTGGCATTTTTAAGGCCTCACCTGGAGTATACGGAAGTTCCCAAACTCGGGGCTGAATAGGAGCTGCAGCTGCCAGCCTATGTCACAACCACAGCAACGTGGGATCCAACCCACATCTGCAACCTACACCATAGCTCCTGGCAATGCCAGATCCTTAACCCAGAGTGAGGCCAGGGATCAAACTCACATCCTTATGGACACTAGTCAGGTTCGTAACCTGTTCATGCCACACCAGGAATTCCTTTTCTTTTCTTAATACTATGCACGTTTAATTGATACACTGGATATAAATATTTCCCAACTTCAATGGGTTGCTCTGAGGTGGTTTAGGTAAAAGAGCCCCTGACGAATAGTTGATTACTCAATAAATGTTAAGTTAAATCTACCTAAGCATGTACAGTTTAAACAAGGTAACTGATTAACCCATCAACAGAGCATGCACTCAAATTATTTTTCTGGTGGATTTTCACATAACCATTCACACCAGCCTAATTTAATTTCCCTGATTACTAAACAGGATATATGTAAGTGGAGTGGGAAAACTAGAAAATTTATCATGGAGCATAGTAAAATATACCATTACAGATACATAGAGTAAACGTACTATGATGGTGCCCAAATTGGCATGTGTGCAGATGCCATGGATGTGTACAATATAACAAGAAACATAAAACCAGGACATTTTCAGGAAAGACCTTGGCCTGAAGTGCTAAGCAGAGATCACGATTATATTAGCCTTTATGCAGTTTCTAGTTCTTTAGTATGTCACCACTATTAAAAAACATACACACACAACTTGTCTCTTACCCACTTTATCCAAAGATGGCATATTGAAACTTCTGAGTTCTGCTGGTCCAGAGAGTCTACCAGAATTAGAATAAAATCTGTCTTGCCTTTGCGGAGGAAAAACTGGATCAGGATATGGCTGGCCTAGAAAACACATTTTTAAAATATCTTCATTAAAAATAAATCAAGTTTACTTAAGTTTCATATAGCAAACATAGATATTTTTCTTGCTTTCTGAAAGACTGACATGTCACAGCACTATCTTCTTAGATCCACCTCCTAGAGTAATGACAATAAAAACAAAAATAAACAAATGGAACCTGAAAGTTTCTGCACAGCAAAGGGAACCCTAACAAAATGAAAAGACATCCCATGGAATGGGAGAGAATATTTGCAAATGAAGCGACTGACAAGGGATTAATCTCCAAAATTTATAAACACTTCTGCAGCTCAATACCAAAAAACAAACAACCCCATCAAAAAATGGGCAGAAGATCTAAACAGACAATTCGCCAAAGAAGACATGCAGATGGCCAAAAAACACATGAAAAGATGTTCAACATCATTCATTATTAGAGAAATGCAAATCAAAACCACTATGAGGTACCACCTTACACCAGCCAGAATGGCCATCATCCAAAACTCTACAAACAAGTGCTGGAGAGAGTGTGGAGAAAAAGGAACCCTATTACACTGTTGGTGGAATTGTAAATTGATGCAACCATTGTGGAAAACAGTATGGAGATTCCTCAGAAAACTAAAAATAGAATTACCATTTGATCCAGAAATCTCACTCCTGGGCATCTATCCAGAGAAAACCATGACTTGAAAAGATACATGTACTCCAATGTTCACTAAAACACTATACACAATAGCCAAGATATGGAAACAAGCTAAATGTCCATTGACAGAGGAGTAGATCAAGAAGATGTGGTACATATACACAATGGAATATTACTCAGGTATTAAAAGCAAAGAAATAACAGCATTTGCACCAACATGGATGGACCAAGACTGACATACATTCTTCGTAGACAACAGTCAACAATTTTAGGAAAATTAGACACTTTACTAAAGGGAATAGCTTTGCTTTTGTAATAAACACAGGCATAAGGCTACCCTGAAGTTTGAAATTTTCCATTACTATGTGTAAATCATAGTACAAGAACAGAATTTAGTTATATATATATATATATATATATATATATATATATTAACTATCAATTTTAATAATAGTGGAATGAACTGAATAATTAATATACCAAAATACACCTTTAGGAGCTAACTACTAGCAAAGAGAGAAGAAACTAGAGTATGCTGTAAACAGCAAGAAATTCAGCAGAACACACAATGATAAAAGAAATGGTCAAGATTACTAATAATCAAAGAACTACAAAAAATAAAGAAATGAGAAAATGTTTAACTCACATGGCTGGAAATATTCACAACAGTTTTACATCAAGTATTAAAGAAATAGCTACTCTCAAATACTTCACACATAATCACTCTTGCGGACAACGGGCAACATCTACTAATAAACCAAAAATACAAACATCTACTAATAAACCAAAAATTTTACTTCCCGGCTATTTCATTACCTGGACTCATCTCTAAAGAACATATGTGCAAAAAAATGTTAAGTGAACCACTGTTAGTAATGGTGAAATACGGGAAACACCCTAAATGTTCATCAGAGAAGACTAGATAAAACTGGATAAATATGTTGTGGTATATTCATATACTTATGAATTCATATATATGAATATATGAATATATTTAAGTACCATACAGCAATTATAATAATAAAATTTACATTAAAATGGAAAAAATTCAAGAACATATATTGATTTAGAAATGATAAAATAGAAATATATTTTTTAAATCATATATAGGCTGTAAGTTTACACACATTAAACTCATGAGTAGTTGTCTCTGAGAAAGAAAGAAGATAACCTCCTTGGGAAAGGAAACAGAGTAGACTTCAACTTATACAGTGTGCTATTTATTTTTACATTTTATTTACCAATTCTCTCACCCACACACATATACAGCTTATATACACATATGAAACAAATATTAATATGTAAATTCTAGGAGGATTTTGCTTTATTTTCCATGTTTTTGTTTCTTCGTGTGTAATGGGAATAACACTCTAAGAGTCTTAGAATGATTAATAAAAAGCATTTAACATAGCATCTGGCACAAAATAAGCACCAAAGTAGCTGTAATGATAAAAACTCTTCATGATTATAAACTTTATTAAAATATAGTATTGACTTGTCTCATTCAAACCTATGACCATAAACTTCAAACAGATACTCAACATTGCCTGTAATCATACCACACCTCACTGACATTTAAATTCCTTCATTATCCTAAATGGCTACTGTATACCTTTTTCTCAGACAATGCCCTCTTATTCCACCTAAAGTTAATAATTTTCCACATCAGGAAAACTGATGCAACTGAATACACTCCTACTCTCATCCAATCTCAACATCTGTACCCACTTGCTCTGCCTTCCTTCCTTTTACAAAGTTATTTAACGCCAATCTAATTTCTCAACTATACTCTGGATCCCACGTTTTTTGGATACCACTCAAGGATTTCACTTTTATACTCTCTCCCACACATCAACAATTTCTACTCTGACCTTAGGCCATTCCCATCAGCAAATAAACATTTTTTAATATTTTCTATCTTTAAAAAACAAAACTATCTCTCCAGCTAGCTACCATCTCATCTCTCACTCTTATTAAGAGGAAATTTTTCAAAAAGTTGTTTACATTTGCCCTACATCCTAATCTCTCCTCAGTCTACTCTCTTCAGGAAGACTGAAAAATTAAGCACAGATTTTTCCAGTTTATATAAACACACATAGCAGCAAGTTGTCAACCAAATACTAATCATTCGAATTTATAAAGGATCATTACAGAGAAGACATGAGTGATATAAGCAATATATACTCCCTAAAAAGTGGAAATCCCCAAAACGGGAAACAGCTTTAAAGTAACATCCTCTAAGAGGATAAAAGCATCACTGTAGATTTTAATACACCTTATCCAATTTATAGAGACTCAAAAAAATCTCAAAAAGGAGATAAAAATGAGCCTACCTTAAGATAAACTATAATTCCGTTAAATGCATCTCGTCTGAAAGAATGTTTGCAATGCAGGACAGTGGTCTGTACAAATGTCTACAAATCAGAGGCAGTAACATCTATGCCTGTACTTCTAAAGCTCCCAAACTGTTTTAATCTGCTTAGCCTGCTTTTCTTTCTCAAAGTAAAATTCAAAACTGTCCTCATCAGGTTGGCTGTGTACAACTCCTATTTCTTCAGCTCTTTGACTGAGTAAGATATGGAGTTCCTGCCATGGCACAGCAGAAAACGAATTCAACTAGGAAACATGAGGTTGCAGGTACGATCCCTGGCCTCGCTCAGTGGGTTAAGAATCCAGCGTTGCCTGCGGCTGTGGCGTAGGCCAGCAGCTACAGCTCCGATTTGACCCCTAGCCTGGGAACCTCCATATGCCGCGAGTGCGGCCCTAGGAGGAAAAAAAAGAGTAAGATAAAAGCAAATTTTTTTTAAACATGCAAGGCTGAAAAATAGACTTACTTCATGATAAAACCACCAAGGAAAAGCTGCTAACTCTCTTTGCTACCCCTTAAATAAAACGTTATTATCCAAATCAGTAAAAGATACATGCTGGCCAAAATAACAGAAACCACACAAGTATTCCTTGCTCTCTCACCAATTAAAACTAAGACTATGAAAGTTCAAAAAAGTACAAGGAGAGGAAGTGACATAATTCACCTTTAATGCATATCACTCTACTTTAAGAGCACAAGATTTACTGAAAAGTAAGATTCTCTGTTCTTCTCTATTACTTCTCTATCCCTGGAAATGGAGGCTGTGCGGCTCAATAGAGGAACAGAAGGACACCAAAGTCAGAGCACCAAGAGGGGCACTGAGAGATCATTAACACCAAAGAGTGACAATATGATAAAAACAAGCTTTGTTTCATTAAAGCCTCTATGGTTTTTCAACTTACATCTCTACCAAAATAAAATATTTACATGAACTTAGACATGAGTACTAATCTAATAATCTTTCTTATTACATTCATGAATATAATTATTTATTTGCATATGATGAATATTACTGATTAATACTTGTACTGTGAATTATTTGTAACTGCCTTGTAGATATAATTCTCAACAATCATTTACAAGACTAAAAGCCAAGAATTCTACAGATTCATATTGTGACAATCAAATAGTTATTATTTAAACTCTAGCATTACTTTTCTTACTTGACATATTTGTTACTAGTATTGCTAAGAAACATAGTTTACTAATTACAGTTTATAAAAAGCATAAGAATACTTTAATATGCATACCTCAAAATGTATTAGCAACTACAAAATATGGCAATTAAGAGATCATATTCTAAGATTTTCTAAAAACTTGCCTAAATTATTACTCTTCAAGATTGCTTAATATGCACAGCTCTGTAGTTAAGAGCAAGTGCAGAGAAAACAAGGCAATTACTTCGGAGTCACTTATTAGAAGAACTAAACAAAAAAATCATACATTCCTTTCTTCCAAAAAGTAATTTTAAAATCTAAGAAATTATAGTACACAAATGTATTTTTTAAAAGATAGTTATAAGTGAAAATACATTATAAAAGTAAAATCCCTTTGGGAGACTGCATTCATGACCTCAATTCTCTATTCCTTACCCTTCCTTGCATCCTTAAGAGGTAGAATATATATTCTGCCCAACAGTTCCAAATCCTGTCATGCGACTTATTTTGGTCAATCAAATGTTAGCTGCTATGATTCAAAGAGAGGCTTTAAAAAGCATCTTCACGTTTTTGCTTTTCTACTCTTGTACTTCAACCAGGATGAGAGACTCAGAATAAACTTTCACTTCTTATAGAATGAAACACTGAGCAAAGTAATTCGCATTGATCAAATTTTTGTTGCAGTTCAGTATTTATTAAGAATTTATAATGGGTTCATTACTTTCAAAACATATTCCTGTTACAATTCTGATTATTTACAACATGCGAATCTTAACAACTTTTATATTACTCATCAAGAACTTTTTTTGTGCTAAATTGTAAAGATTCCTATCTAAACGATTAAGAGGAATAAAAATAAACTGAAAACTGTCCCTTAATCTGAATGCTGGTTTATAGATGTGCATAAACTGTGAAATAATCATCAGGTTATATGCTTAAAAACACATACTGTAAATCAGCTATAACGGAAAAAAATAAAAATCATTATATAAAAAAAAAAACCACACGCACTTTACCGCATGTGTATTGTATCCAAATAAGGGTTTTTAACTTTTGATCTTAAAGATTCCCAGAAAGCTGCAAAAATAATACAGTTTCTGCAGTCCCTGTGCCCCATGTTCCCAAGTGTTTACATCTTTCATATATATAAAAATGCAGTATAATAACCAGGAAACTAACATTGGTACAATGCATGTGCATAGTTCTTGCCATTTTATTATGTGCAGATTTGTGAAACCACTGCCACACTCAAGACAAAGAACTACTCCATTACCAAAAAGATCTCTCTCCTGCCACAGTCATATCTGCTCTCCTCCCCTACTATCCCTAACCCATGGCACCCACCACTCTGTTTCCTAGTTCTATAACTGTGTCATTTCAAGGATGTTATATACATGAAATCATAAAGTATCTGACCTTTTGAGACATTTTCTTCATTAACATAATGTCCTTAAGATCTATTCAAATTGCTGTGTGTATCAATAGTTCATGTCTAGTTTGATTCCACTGTGGTCAGAGAATACATTATATGATTTCGATTCTTTTAAATTTGTTTAAGGTTTGTTTGATGGTCCCGGATAAGATCTATCTTGGGATATCTTCCCATGAGGCTTGAAAAGTATGTCTGCTCTAATGATGTACCTGGCTATAGTGTTTTTGAGTGTATATCTTTACAAAGATTGTTTTCAGTGCTTGCTCTAGGTATTACATAACTTATCACATTTCACTGGTGTCAACATTTTCCACTCTGATTAAACTGTAGCTTGACCTAGAACAGGAAGTCTCCCAATAAGAAGTTTTTAGAAACTGAAAAAGGTGTGTTCACCAACAGAGTTTAGAAAATAATACAGTAAATAGTCTTTGGTCTTACTAACATTATATATTACAATATGTTACTTGGTCTACCAAATGGATTGAACATTATCTAGCAAATCTCAACACTGACCATTAATACCTAACTAAATTTTCTATTACTCAGCTAAACAGAATATGTACATCTCTCTCACTATATAAAAGGTCTGAGGTCCAAAGAGATAGAACGAGTTTCAAAAATCACATAAAAAGATTTTTTTATAAGGTGAAGATTATAAACTAGATTTCTTGAGAGGGAGGGAGGGAGATGGACTGGGAATTTGGGGTTACCAGATGCAAACTATTGCATTTGGAGTGGATAAGCAATGAGATGTCACTTGTGATAGAACATGATGGAGGATAATGTGAGAAAAAGAATGTGTATGTATATATGTGTGTGTGTATATACACACATATATATGTATGACTGGGTCACTCTGCTACACAGAAGAAATTGACAGAACATTGTAAATCAATTATAATAGAAAAAAGAAAAAAGGAGAAAAGAAATTAGATTTCTTAATTTCCAGTCCAAACACATTTTCACATAAACCATTCTTGCCCTACAACGGGCAGTCTAAGTTATAAACACACAAAAGAATTTTAGATGAACAAATACTTTATCCTGCACACTATTCAAATCAATTTTGTATAAAATTATGCCAAAGCAGAATCAACCTTATCTTAAACTTGTGTATTAACCTTTAATATTCACTTTCAATCTAGAATTTCAGAAAAAAAATGATTAAAACCTATACTGGTCTATAAAAGATTGAATTTGCAGCTAAAAATAGTGAAAATAAAATGATTACTTGAAAAAACTAGACCTACACTTGTTAGCAAAACCTCTAAGTAATAAAAATATCTGGAATATAATATACAAGAAATAGTTAACAGCTTATCTTTTCTGACTATGTAAGGTAAGAACACGCCCTCCCCACAAGTATTTAACAGTGCAAAAACAAACGATTCTTTGGAATTATAGAATCACTTAAAATTATTTCATGGAGTTCCCATCGTGGCTCAGTGGAAACAAATCTGACTAGCATCCATGAGGATGGAGGTTCGATCCCTGGCCTCGCTCAGTGGGTTAAGGATTTGGCGTTGCCGTGAGCTGTGGCAGAGGTCATAGACACGGCTCAGATCAGGCGTTGCTGTGGCTGTGACATAGGCTGACAGCTACAGCTCCGATTCAATCCCTAGCCTGGGAACTTCCATGTGCCATGGGTGCACCCCTAAAAAAAAGACGAAAAAAAAAATTTTTAATAAACAAATAAAATTATTTCTGCTTATTGATCTTAAGTCAAGGAAAAATTTTTAAATTTTGGCCAAGTAATAAGGGACTATATGAATTTTACAAAGTATGCTTAATAGGACTAAATTACAGAAAATCTCAAACAACCATGGAATCCGTATCCTTCAGGAATTTAGTTATTCTAAATGTCATTATTTATAACACAAAAATTTTAAACAAAAATGTTTTAAAATGTTTTCAAGTTTAAGAAAAATCTTAAAGACACTATTATCACTGGAAAGCAAGACTCTTTATGAGTCCTTATAATTCAACATAATATAAAATGTAGGTGTGGGAATATACCTTAGATCATTGCTGTCTCTGTTTTAGGCAAGTCCAAAGATTAGAACTAAGAAAACGATGATAGGTAAAACGAAAACCCCGAGTTTACACAAAAATTAACATCAAAGTTAAGATAAAAACCTAGGTCTCCTCATTCCTTGTTCAGTGCTCTCATTTACCAATTAGCTAATTATAGTACAAAATAAAGGAATCAACTCAGAAACCTGTTGAGTAGATATTTAGATGGAATAGCAATGTACCGAGGGTAAATATAATATTTTTATAGTTTTACTCTAGATGGCAATAGGGCTAATAGCTAAATATATTTTCAGCCCTGTTCCAACTCAAGCTAGAATCTTAGGAGTTAACTCCCCTCATTCATAAAGTTCAGGATAGTCTCTAAAATTCCTTTGCTGCGTATGCAGAACTATCCTAGTTCATTTAGATTAGCATTGATGCAGGTGACCCCCGTGTTAAACCTATTAAACAGATCAAGTACACTGCTTGGAGATACTCTCTACAGAATGAATATATATCTCTTCTATGAAGATACTAATTTAGAAGCTCACAACTTTCAATTTTCTGTTGACTTTGAAAATAATGGATACCAGGTTCCATCCTCAGTATGGGAATTAATCTCCTAATAGACTGAGCCTCCTACATTTAGCAACTGCAGACAATTTATAAAAATAACCACCTGAAGTATAGTTACTCTAGAAAACAGTTATCGAGGTTCCTCAAAAAATTAAAAAATAGAACTACCAGGAATTCCACTTCTAAATATTTATTGAAAAAAACCCACTAACTCAAAAAGATATCTGCATCCCCATATTCACTGCAGCATTAATCATAATAGCCAAGACATGGAAGCAATCTAGGAATGCACCAATGGATGAATAGATAAAGAAAATGTATATTCATATCAAATAATGGAGTATTATTTAGCCATTAAAAACGGAAAGGAAATTCTGCCATTTGTGAAAATATGAATGGACCTTGAGGGCAGTATCCTAAGTGAAATAAGTCAGAGAAAGACAAATCCTGCATGATCTCACTTATATGTGGAATCTACAATAAAAAACAAAAACAAAAAACAAACTCATAGAAAAAGATTAGATTGGTGGCTATCAGAGGTGAGGGGAGAGAAAAGGGAAATTGGATGAAGGGGGCCAAAAGGTACAAACCTCCAATTACAAAATGAATATGTACTAGAGATGTAATTAATGTATAACATGATGACTGTAGCTAACACTGCTGTATGATATGTAGGAAAACTGTTAAGAGAGTAAATAAAAAGAGTCCTCATCACAACAGAAAAAAAACTTTTTTTTCTTTTATTTATTATCTATATGAAATGACTGATGTTACTAAACTTGTTATGGTAATTATTTCACAATATGCGTAAGTCAATTCACTGTGCTGTACACCTTAAACTTACACAGTGATACATGTCAATTATTTCTCAATAAAACTGGAAAAAAATCCAAAGTTTTTAAAATAATGAAATAAATACCTGAAGCCTCTGGAGCATGAACAACAGTAGGCAGATTTGGGAAAGGAGCGGGAACTTGACAGAAGGGACCCGGGATGGCATGAGTTTTTCTTTACAGTTTAGCCTAAAGGCAGACCAAAGTCAAACTACAGCACAGAACAGTCAAAACTCACAGAACTTTCTGGCTTGAAAAACCGAAGGAGAGAGCTCATGAGAGCCAGAGAAGCAGAATCTAAAATTCTGAGTTTTCTGCCCAAGACTGTTGCTGACCCCTGAATAAAACACATGTGCTGCTCACCACAGGAGAGAAAAAGTCTACATGTGAGTCTGACCAACTTCACTATCTTGTAAAACAAAACCAGCAACACTGTTCAGAGAAATACGGTAGAATCCCGAATCCCCACAATATTTATAATACAATCTAAAATTACTTTTTATACAAAGAAACAGAAAAATGTGACCCATTCTTAAGGGAAAAGACAATCTGTCGAGGCCATCTTCAAGTTGCCCTTGATGTTGGAAAGACCATAAAAGGATTCTAAAGCAGCTATTGAGGTGCAAAAAATACTTATAATGCTTAAAAAGGAAATTTCAGTTCCCACTGTGGCTCAGCGGGTTAAGAACCTGATATAGTGTCTGTGAGGATGTGGGTTCAATCCTTGGCCTTGCTCAGTGAGTTAAGGATCTGGCATTGCCACAAACTGCGGCATAGGTCACAGATCCAGCATTGCTGTGGCTGTGACACAGGCCCCAGTTGTAGCTCCAATGTGACCCCTAGTGCAGAAGCTTCCATATGCTGCAGGTGTGGCCCTAAAAAGAGAGAAAAAAAAAAGAAAAGAAAAAGAAATTTCATCAGAAAACTCAAAACCATTTTAAAAAATGGAAATACTCGAACTGAAAAATACACATCTACAATAAAATTTTACTGGATGGGCTTAATAATAGAAAGGAGGTGACAGAGGGAAGAGTTAGTAAATTTGAAGACAGATCAAAAGAAATTATTCAACCAAATGAAAAAAAAAAAAAAAACGGAAACAAAGTGAAAAGAGACCCACGAATCTGTGGGACAATACTGAAAAGTCTGGAAAATTACAGGTTTCAGGCAATTTTTAAAGGACATGTAAAGGATGTTCTAATTTTATGACCAAGAGCCATTACTATCTGAATTCTAGTCTAAGCTCTTCACATAGCTAAGATTGCAAGCTCATCTCTTTGGGGACTCAGTACCCTTCACCATTTAGTAAGGGCACTGTGTAGATTAGTGGTTTTTAAATTTAGCTATTCTTCAGAACCTCCTAGAGAGGTTTTTAGATATACAGACCTTACCCCCAGAGTTCATGCTCGGAAGATGTAATCTGAGGCGAAACTCAGGTATTTGCATTTTTCTTAAAGTTCCTTAAGTTATTTCTGATGATAAGCCAAGTTTGAGGATCACTACACTGGATAATACTTGGGGAGATAGGCAGAGCATGTGATAGGGACTCTTTACTAACAGCTTGTAAATTCTCAAAAGGGATATCCTCTACAAAGATACACAGAAATATGATATCCGCCAAAATCTTAAGATCAAGTCCCTTAAGAAAGAAGGCGTAGTTCATTAATATTTATTTTTATCACAGCTAAACTTTAAAATGAATCCCACTCAAATACTTGAGGAGTTCCCACTGTGGCACAGTGGATTAAGAATCCAACTGTAGCAGCTCAGGTCGCTACGGAGGTGTGGGTTTGATCCCCAGCCCAGCAATAGGTTAAAGGATCCAGCATTGCCACAGCTGTGGTGTAGGTTGAAGCTATGGCTTGGACTCAAACCTTGGCCCTGGAACTTCCATATGCCATGGGTGGGGCCGTTTTAAAAAAAAATCCTTGAAAGATGTTCTATGCCACCTACTAGCAGATTATGTTTGTTAAGTCACAGCATATTTATCTCTAAATATAAAAGCAGTAAGAAAAAATATCCAGCTCTCTCAGAATTATTTGGGTATTCATTCATTCACATATATTTATTGGGCAAATACCAGCGTTGTTCTAGATGCTAGAGATACAGCACTGAACAAAAGTGATACCAATCTTTCTTTATGATGCTGATATTCTATTGATAGCGAACAAAGGGAAGTGCTATCAAAGCAAAGGAGGTACCATTTCATAGAACATACACTCTCACGGAAAAAGTTAATTCTTAGAATTAAACGTTTTTTATCACAATATTCTCACCTCTCCAACTTCATAGGAAGCTATCTGAAATTGCATTTTTTTAATGTAACTAATTTATACAAAGCAGGCAGAGTTCACTTTACATAATAGTGTCCCTGAAACACTGTGCGTAAATAAAAGTTTAGCAAACTGAATAATTTTATGTACATCCCTTGGGGATGTGAGGGCTATCAACAGAACAGCAATTATTGCCTTATTTCAGGATATCCTGAGTCTTCTGGTAAATATATTTATTTTGGGAATTAATCTAAGATATATTATTCTAGGTGAAAAGCCCGTTACAAGAAGGTGAATATAAAATTGCACTGAAGTAATGAAGGAATGGGTATACATATGATTATGGACACATACCAAAAACAAACTATCTAAAAGATGCAAAATTAAATTCTGGGAGGGGAATGCTTAAAATGATGAGGGAGATTTTCTTCACTTTCCTGATCATACACTCTCCACTGTTTGGATTTTCTAACATAAACATAAACATGTATCACTTCTAAGAGCAACAAAAACAATAAAGACATTCCATGGAGCAGGGAGGGGTGGGAAACAGCTTTCTGTAATGTAAACAATTATCCATAATTATTGTTTGGAAAATCTGTTTGTTTGGGTTTTTTTTTAACAATGATCATCACAATCCAGTTTGTGTTGTTTTCTAATACATATCACAGCCTTTCTTAAGAGAGGACACACATATACTCCTCTTTACTTCCATTCCTATATGTTGTACACAGTGGTTGCTTTTCAAATATATACCTGATGGCGGGATCATCATCCTACGATCTTGTTCCCAGGGAGGTGAAAGGGACCCAGTGTCAGAAGGCGCTCTATGAGGATCAATTAACCAATCAGCGCTTGAGTCTCCTCTTTCATTGGTAATCGGATGGTCTAGAGGATTCCCAGGGCCTCTTGAGCCTAATTAAAGAAGAAAAATACAACACTGTTTTATTTAAAAGTATAAGACCTATCATCAAATAAAATACAGACACTTTTTTAAAAGGGAAAACAATCAGATTCCAACAAAGTTTCCCTAAGTGACATTAGCCTATAACTCTATCCGACCAAAGCCATTTCTAAGACAAAAAGAAAAAAACAATTTTGTCATGATCATAAATAAACATTTACCTATAAAATTCATTTTTAAATGTTATCACCACCATTATTTATATATAAACTCAGGGGTTAAGATGAAAATTACTAATACCAAGTCTGAAAAATAAGAATAGAAAGTAAATAGCAAAGCAAAGATTTCTATACCAGATATAGTAAGATAATTATAAAATGAGGTTTTTGCTTAAATTAATGCCAGTAGTCAAAAAGAGCATGATTCCATTAAAACAGTCATCTTAGAAGCTATATACCTATTTTAAAAGTTCTGCAACTGAAGTACTTTTTAAGAACATCTCTTTTAGAAATGTACTTGGATTTACTTAAAAGCCACTAAAGAAACGGAATCTTAATGTTATAACTCTCTACTTCTGCCCCAAAATGATTTTATTCAGTCTGATGACAAACTTTATACCCACCAAATAAATTTTTATTTAAATGGCTTCCAGGAATTTCTAAATGTAAAATTCACCTTCAAAAAGAGCCCACCAACTCTGAAGGCAAGTCTAAAAAAATTTCAAAAACTCCAGCACTGTTGTATTAAACATTTTGAACGAGATAACACTCATTTGAATAAGAAAATCTGAAGTGCTAACATTTATAAAGGAAGAGAATCATTTTAAAGTTCCCTTCCTATGACCACAGAAAGAATAGTACCTCCAAAAAAAAAAAAAAAAGGAGTTCCCATTGTGGTGCAGCAGAAACAAATCAGACTAAGAATCATGAGGTTGAGGGTTCGATCCCTGGCCTCACTAAGTGGGTTAAGGATCCAGCATTGCTGTGACCTATGGTGTAGGTCACAGACGCAGCTCGGATCTGGCATTGCTGTGGCTGTGGCGTAGGCTGGTGCTACAGCTCCGATTTGACCCCTAGCCTGGGAACTTCCATATGCCACGGGTGCAGACTTAAAAAGAAACAACAACAACAAAAATACTAGTACCACAATTAATAACCCATATTCACTTAAAACAAAAAAAATTTTAACATTAAATATATTAATACCTCATCTGTCACTGAGGGGGAAAGGAGATCTTCTCAATATTATGTTGCCCAGAAAACAAAAGCTTATTTAACCTTTTGAAGAATAGCTTTTTTAAAAAATATTATTTTAATAGAAATCTTTCTAAAATGCTTCCCACATTTTCATTACCTCCTTTAAGAGAAAAGACTAAAACTAATGTGACTTTTTCATGGTAACTTGTGCAAATCAGCATAAAATAAGCATTTTTTTGTTTTGTTTTGTTTTGGCTGCACCCACAGCATATGAACGTCCTGGTCCAGGGACCTATGCCACAGCTGCAGTCATGCCAGATCCTTAACCTACTGTGCCATAACCTGCTGCGCCAGAGCAAGAACTCCACTTTTTTTTTTTTTTTTTTTTTTTTTTTTTTTTTTTGCTATTTCTTTGGGCCGCTTCCTGCGGCATATGGAGGTTCCCAGGCTAGGGGTCGAATCGGAGCTGTAGCTCCCGGCCTACGCCAGAGGCACAGCAACGCAGGATCCGAGCTGCGTCTGCAACCTACACCACAGCTCACGGCAACGCCGGATCGTTAACTCACTGAGCAAGGGCAGGGACCGAACCCGGGCAGGGACCTAACCTGCAACCTCATGGTTCCTAGTCAGATGTTAACCACTGCACCACGATGGGAACTCCCACTTTTTTTTTTTTAATGTATAGTAACTGCAAATTGTTTTTACCTAATCTCTTTTGCGGTCAGGAGGCCAACTGACTTTTATTTTAGAATGTCAACTTTTCCTTACAGTTGTATATTCTATTAAATTCCTCAGACATTTCCTTCTAGTTTGTTCACCACTAATCAGTTTATTAGAAGAAAAAGGCTGGGAAAGCAGAGAATTAAATCAGTAAGAAATGTGCAGAGGTGATTAAGCTGAGTACATCTAGAGTGAAGAACAGATAAAAGAGGCATTCAAAAGCTTTGTCAAGTATAGGCTAATCTAATTCAAACATGTATCTCAAGTAAACTTAAAAAAAGATGGTAAGAGGAAGATAAAGAAAGGTTCTTCTTTGGTGGGCCACAGAAACTTTCAGTCCAAAGCAACTCTTTTAAGACCTGATAACTTACCTAAAACTTCTGTAGCTTTTCTAAGAAATAGTAAAATACCCTTGCAAATGATCTAATCATATTGTATCTTCAAAGTAATTAAAAAAGAAACGAAAGTAATTTAAATAGGAGAGGAGAAATCAAAGGTAATTTTTACTTATTCTAAATATTCACTTGATTACAAGCAATCCTTGACTTATGTCATTTAACTTCCAGTGATTCACTTTCCAGTTTAGCCAATTATACCCTTATTTCTAAGGACACTGTTTTGCAGACTACTGGCTGTAATCCAAAGCGGCCCATGAAATTAACTTAATCCTAACCAGCATTCTTTTTTAACAAAGCGGAACAGAACTAAAGATATCAGAAAGCATCAAAAATAGTAAGGTTACTACTATTTCATGTGACTGGTTTCAATTATATTTATATTGGTGTGTAACACGAGATGATATAAACACAGATTGGGGCTAAAAACCTACGACTCTTGATTCTGGAATAAATTGGTTCGAATTTTGCCACAATTCAAGGGAAACGTTTAAAGTAACCTGACAAAGTAAACAAAATATAGCTCAGAGATCAAAAGAGGGAAACTCCAGGTACATAGGTAAAACCAGAGTTAGTGCTGATGAGGTAAATGCACAAAGATCAACAGCTAATGCTTAGGTTTGAAGTGGCTGTGGAAATTCTCAAAAACACATATGGAGGTAACAAAGCAGACAATCTTGGGTCTCAAAGTATTATCAAATGATTTAAATAGGTCTCCTTTAAGGTTCCCATCAAAATTCTGTCTACCAGAGAGCACTTCTGAATTCCTTGTTTCTCAGAAAAAAAAGGCCCTTTCACTTTCTGATTTTCTACAACAAAAAGATCATGAGAATGAAGTAAAAAAAGATTTTTTTTTTTTTTTGGCCACAACCACAGCCTATGGAAGTTCCTGGGCCAGAGACAGAATCAGAGCAGCAGCCACAACTTGTGCCACAGCTGCTGCAATGCCAGATTCTTAATCTACTGCACTCTGCAGGAATTGAACCCATGCCTCTACCAAGACCCAAGCCAATGCAGTCAGATTTTTAAACCACTGCACCACAGAAGGAACTCCAAAAAAAGATTTTCAAAATTCTATATTCCAATAATGTTTCATTAAAATCCAATTTTATGCTAGGCTATACTATCATATTTTATTTATTCTTTATAAAGTTATATATTACATAGTATAATATACAGCTTTTAAGAAGTTAAAATGACTTTAAAAGATGTTATCAAATCCTTGACCAAAATGTAATCCATTATAACAATGTTTCTAAAAGAAAAATATATTCAAAATGGATGTCATAAAGCTCCTTTTTCAAACAAAAGCAACCCCCAATAAGTGCAAGGAATGCCTGTATTTTTCAAAGAATCATTTTAGAGATCATTTTAAAGATGAGATGAAAATATAAGGTAAGGAAGAAATCTAGAGTAATAAAGATGTTAAACAATATACCTCTTCCTCCTCCCCCTGGAAGCAAAGGTGAGAGTCTGAGTGGACCCTCCAACAAAGTTGGAGGGGAGAGAAAAGCTCTCGTTTCAGGTGAAGGTCGGCCCAATGGTGAAGGACCATATGGGGAATGCTCTGGAATAATTAAAACAGCATATTTAAATTCATACTTTCAATGACCTACACTATAGATTAGAATCCCATTTCAACAATCACCACTGGGTCATTCTATTATTGCCAATTTACATTTAAGCCATGTCCTAAACACTAACTGTACTTGGGTTTTGCTGATATGGGATAGAATTAAATATGGAACCCTGTATTTTTAAAGTCTATCTACTAAATGGACACTTCAGTCAATAAAAACATCATTCTCTTGGTAACTAATACACTTAGATAACCATACAATATTTAGCAAAGGACACCATATTTTAGAGTTATGAGAGGATTTGAAGGGCATCAAGTTTTGTTTTGTTTTTAATGACAGTATTCGTCCAAATATTTCAGCTGGTGAGGCTCAGTTTAAACATGGCTCGGTTTAAATCAGGGCCAGATAGGCCGTAATGGGCTATGAGTTACTTGAATAAAGCTGGGATTCTAAAAGTAGAGAAAAAACGCACAAAATATTCTGAAGCACCAGAAATTACTTTTGATTTATCACCAGTGACAATTCAGATTATGTATACTAATTCTCTGAAGCATAAGAAATTATTTTTTTGATTCACCATCAGTGAAAACTCAGTTTACATATACTAATTCATCAAATGAATCACTTTATCTATAAACCATATAACCAAGAGCCTTATCATTTTATAAACTTCACCATTCCCAAACAATGGTTATGCTTCCAAAGATCAAAAATCAACATCAAAAAAAAACATAAATATCATCAAAATAACACTTTTAAAATCATGTTAAATCTTATTTCATAGTTTATATAACACACAAATGTAGTTACAACAAAAGATCAAAGCATTATTTTCCCTGAGACTTTTGCATTAGATTCAGGTAAAAATTTCTTCTGTATAATTTCCAAATCCAGATTTAGTTCCTATTTGTAATTCCCAACAATCGATTTTTTAATGTAGAAACAGACTTTTATTTTAATGAAACTGGACTCTCAAAAGTGATCTTTATAACTTTTTAATATTAAAAGGGGAGTTAATCTATATAAAGACAGATTTGTTTTCACTGCCCTAGAAGCTTAATTCCAATTCAACAAAAAATTATTTTGAAAACTATTAAACCCAATTTGGAACAGTATGAGATCATAAAGATGCCAACTCAGTGCATGGACAAAAATATTAAATACATCTTCCAAAGAACTGGTCCTTTCTTGGGGAGAGTTAAAGCAATCAAAACTCAGATTATTAAGGTTTTCCCATCTTTTTAATTAATGCTTTTAAATAATTTAAAGCCAAATGTTTTAACTCTTATTTTTATAATTCGAGCAAATTCCAAACAACAGTTAATATGTAAATAGTCACAGTGCTATTATTCCATTTAAGCATTCTTACCCATTCATTCTCCAAAAAATAATTAATGAGTACCTTTACTATGTACCAAGTGTTCTGCTTTTCAAGGTGCTCAAAGTACTAAATACACATCATTTTTAAAATGCTACTGAGAAAGGGAGGCAGCCATTATTTACATTATTGCTAGGGAAACACAACTCAGAAACTTGGAGACAGTAAGAGAACTTAGATTAGAACCCTAGTTCCAGAACTGAAAATATTTATAAGCAGCAGTGTTAATTCACACTAGTATATATTATATGTCCAACATATATAAAAATATATGTAATTTTAGATGAGGATTTAAAAAAAAAAAAAACTACCTCTGCCAAATGCTGTATTTGGAACATCAAGTGCATAAGGATCTTTTTCTAAAAGTTCAAATTTAAGCTCTGTTTCAGTTAATCTGCAAACAAAGAACAAACATCTCTAAGTTACTCATCCAAGAGAAGCACCCACATTTCAAGAAAAATACCACTATCAAGTACAAGCTCTTCTTCACTATCTCAGTATCTACATACATGAAACAGATCATTTAAAATTACTCTGACCAAAATACCTTTCTACTCCCCCCACTATTTATTTTGAGGTAATAGGTGATAGTGCTATTTTGTTGAGGTTTCTACCTGCTTTGTTGTTTACTTCAAAACAAGACTACAAAGAGTACTTGATATCAGAATCCAAACTCAGGAAACTGAGGCTAGGAGATTAAATGATTTATGGTAAGATGAAAGCACCAGGATTAAAGCACATGGCTCCCAGCTTTGAGTCATGTATATGCTATGAGTACATGTATCCATTGTAATGTTACCCACAGGATTCCAATCATAGCATAAATGTGGAATCTGATTAACCTGTCCTACTACTATTTTACTCCTAAACTTTTTATCTTAAAAATATGACATTTTAAAAGAATCTTATTTCTAGTTCTTGACCATCAGATCTAAAATAAAACATTTAATTATTCAGTTTTAATTTCTGAGCATAAAAGACAAGCAAGAAAACTAAAATTAAATAATGCTAATAACATATTTCAGAAAGAAATTCTAACACTCTGGGAAGACTTCTACAATCTTCATAGAAAAACATTTACTTTTCCCTTCAATTGAACCTTGTACACTTTTATTTTCATTTTGTTATTGTAAAGCAATGCCACTCAATAAATAGAACAGGGAAAAGGAGAAATAATAAACATTTATTCTATCCACTTATCCATTAAAAGATGCTTATACTCTGAGAATTAGTGTATCAGAGAGACTCATCCTTCCTTCCTATCTTCACAGTCTGCCTACCTTTAAAAAAAATCTTGGAGTTCCCATCGTGGCGCAGTGGTTAAAGAATCCAACTAGGAACCATGAGGTTGCAGGTTCGATCCCTGGCCTTGCTCAGGGGGTTAAGGATCCAGCATTGCTGTGAGCTATGGTGTAGGTCGCAGATGGAGCTTGGATCCCGTGTTGCTGTAGCTCTGGTGTACGCCAGTGGCTATAGCTCTGATTAGACCCCTAGCCTGGGAATCTCCATATGCCGCAGGAGCGGCCCTGGAAAAGACAAAAAAAAAAAAAAAAAAAATCTTTAATTTACACTTTTTTTGGCCATGCCCACAGCATGTGAAAGTTTCCAGGCCACGGATCAACTTGTGCCACAGCAGTGACCTCATCCACAGCAATGACAACACCAGGTCCTTAACCTGCTGAGCCACCAGGGAACTCCTTAAGTTACTTTTTACAAAAGAATCTATGAACAGTTTCCTTCTATGGTAGAGTAACCTCTCTAAAGACAAGTGTTATAAACAAAAAAAATCTAGTAACTTCTAGTAAAACAGATATTTTACCACTAGATATGCTGGATTCACTGAAGGTTTTCTTCTTTATCCTTATAAAAGCATTACCTAATTACTAAAATAATAATAATAAAAGTCATAGCTAAAGTTTTTTTAAGTGTTTCTATTCAAATACTTACTTTTGTCTGCTGTAAGCATTTTCTTTCCTTAAATCATTGAGGTTTCTTTCAGCATTCCGAGCTGCCAACTTAAGGAAAACAAAACATTTCTAAGATAAATTTATGAAAATTTAAAATGAAAGAAAACCATAAATAAACATCTCAATAATGGCATACAAGTATCACAGTCACTTAAGTAATAAGTATCCATTTCAGTAAGCTTTTAGGAGTGAGTTTCACATAATCAGAAGACCTGAGTCTAAGGCTAGAGTTTAATCATGTAGTTTCTAATAAAGGCTTTCAGCTGGATGTAAGATGAGGATTAGCATTATTTGGTGCAGTAAATATCCAAATAACAACGACAAGAGCAATGTAATAAAACCCAAGCTTAGGAATGGAGATTCAGTATCATTATGCATGGCAGCAAAGGCTATGGAACAAAGTAATCATCTCTAGAAAGAAATCACTGTAATTCTGTGAAACCATAAGGTCTAAAAGTTTCACAGCATGATGGTAAAGGCCATTTTTTTAATGGCTGAATATAATTAAAGCATGCTACATTTTATTTAAGTACAGATATATATTCCATAGTCTTTTACATTTGTTTAATCACACTTTCACCTAATAAAAGTCAGAGTATGTATGTTACAGAAAACTAAGTTTACGTTTATACCAAAAACATGCAATATACCCAAACAGCTATGGGCAGTGGTTAAACTTGTACAGAACAATGCCTGTTTCCCAGTTATCCTGTGGACTCTCAAGATTAGAAGCAGCAGGGTGTAGAACAGGAGACCTGCTAAACTAATCCAATCCACTAGGCAAATGTAACAATTATAAAAAATGTAGGTAAATTAATTCAGTCTATAACTTTTAACAGGTAAAAAGAACTGTATATCAAATGTGTTCACTTAAAAATGTGAACTACACATGAAAATTGACTTGGGGCAAATATTCACCAAAAAGATGCTTTAACCACATTTTAGCATTATCAGAAAGGTTCTATGCATAAATTTTTCCCATATATAATCACATAAACAATTTTGTACTAACAAAAAAGATTACTACACCATAACATCTTTAGTCAACAAAGTACCAATTCATTTAACTTTTAATAACAGAACCAAAATTATTTCTAAATGTCTATAGTGTAACTTACTCAAAAAAATGTGTAGTTAAAAGTAAGTTCTGCTATGGTTATAGTACGGTATATATTAAAATATACTACAAAAAATATAAAAATGAACTGATGGCAGTGATTCTGACTTGAAAAGTTTACACCTAAATGTTAACAAAAACTATAGTTCCAGTGAATAACCACACTGTATTCTAAAACAGTGTATTCAGAGACTGAATACTTACAATATGCAACAAGGCATTTTATTAGGTACAAGTGTTAAGGAAAAACAAACAGTCCTATATGAAGCAGCTTAACTCTTTGGTAAGGACTAATAAAAATGACCATAGCACTTATCACAGGACATACACACACACAAATACAAAATACTATGAAAGTTTAAAGAAAGAAAAGATTAAATCTACAGGATGGAGCAAACAAATGCTCCATCAAGTAACATCTGAGATTATCAAATTATATATGACAGTAAAATAGTGGAAATAAAAGTTTTTAAAATGGGAAAGGTTTACATAAATTATAAAATGTTCATAGAAAAATACCTATGATACACTAAGTAAAAAAAGGCTATAAAACATTATTATTTTTTTAAATATATATATGTGCTTTGTGTCTAAATGTATTCAAAAAAGTATGGAATAAATTAAAGTAATACTGCTGATTATTTCTCTATATTTTTCTACAGGCCATGAACTTTTGTTCAACGAGTATATTTTTTTTATAAAACCTAAAAAATATCTTTTCACTTGGAGACATGAAGGGCATGTTTGCTGCATGTTTTAATTTAAAATCAATGTCATTGCAACGGGAAAAAAAATAAATTGTTAAAAATATACAGCGGAAAAAATAAATTTTAAAAAATAAAAATTAAAAAAAAATAAAATCCATGTCATTATTTACTAAACAAGAAATTCAATGCACTAAAAGAAGAAGTACAAGGATTAGATTCTAAAAGGTCAAGAGTTCCCACTGTGGTACAGTGGAAACAAATCCGACTAGTATCCACAAGGATGTGGGTTCAATCCCTGCCCTTGCTCAGTGGGTCAGAGATCTGGGATTGCCATGAGCTGTGGTAAACATCACAGATGTGGCTTGGATCCCGCATTGCTATGGCTGTGGCGCAGGCGGGCAGCTGTAGCTCTCATTTGACCCCTAGCCTGGGAACTTACATATGCCGTGGGTACAGCCCAAAAAGCCCCCCCCCCAAAAAAAGAATCTAAAAGATCAAGATCAATACTTCAATCTCCACTCTTCACTCTCTAATCATGTGACCTTGGGGCTGTTTCCTCATCTGTAAGACCTGAATTATAATATGTATTTCACAGAGTTATTCTGTGGATTGAATGAGTCATATATGTAAAATGCCTTTAGGTATAGTGCATAAGAGATATTAACAAACATCTCTTTGAAATATAGTCTGCATCTGAGTATTTAGAAAGTGGTGAGGAGTGGTGAAGAAGACTAAATTCACCTTCAAGCCCAGCTTAATTCAGTAACAAATCTTCACTTGAACCCTCAATACAAAAGCATGTAAAATTTTAGAATTGCCAAGGATCTTGACATTCAATATATCTAATTTCTCACTCTAAACTGAAATCTCCATTCCAAGAAAAATACCTCCAAACTTCAATGTAACAACAGTGATAATTTAAGAGTTAACATTTACTGAGTACTAACAGAATTATCCTATTTAATTATCACAATAACTCTATGAAATAGGTATTAATGATATCTTTTGCCTTGGCTAAGGAAACTGGTGGTAGGTAACAGAGCCAGGAAACCAAGACAGGTTGACTCCAGACCCCAGATTCACCCACTGTGCAACCTGCTTCACCTCAGGGACAAGCCTTCCAAAGGCCAGCTATCACAACCATTTTTTATGTTAGAGGGATCATTCTGGTAATTAGCCAAAATCTACATGCTTGTCACTTCCTCATTCAGTTTCTCTGGAGCACTGACCTATCATTTCTCACAATGGTCTTTTTTGTAATGCATAACATGTAATTCAACAATGAGAGAGTTCCTATTGTGGCTTGGTGGGTTAAGAACCCGACTAGTATCCATGAGGATGCAAGTTCAATCTCTGGCCTCGCTCAGTAGGCTAAAGATCCAGTGTTATTGCAAGCTATGGCATAGGTCACAGATGCAACTTGGATCTGACATTGCTGTGGCTGTGGCAGAGGCTGGCATCTATGGCTCCAATTCAACACCTAGCTTGGGAACTTCCCTATGCCACAGATACAGCAATGTTTTAATGTTTTAAATGTTTTAATGTTTTAAAAAACATGCTAATCGCATACCTCAATTGTATAACTTTTAGAACTAGAAGGTACTTTAGATTATCACTTAGTCTAATCTCACTGCTTAATAGATGAGTAACAAGCCCAGGGAATTTTAAGTAATTTGTCCACAAGTAATTAGTTGGCCATTTAGTGCCTGAAACAAGTCTGTGAACTTTACAACACCTCCCCCCAAACAGAGTATAAGCTCCTTGCAAAGAAGCAATGCACTGAAAGCAGAGAAGGAAAAAATGAGATTTTATAAAAAATGGTGTGATAAGTATTAGTTCATAACAATTTCACTACTGGTAAAATTAAAAGGAATTGATTTCTTTAAATGCTACCTTTATTCTCAGTTGTAAAATTGTACCTTTTAAACTCATCATTTAAATTATGAAAAGAACAATCTGACAAAAGAAACTTAGAAAATTTAACACTTACCCAATTATCATGCGCTTTTTTCTCATGAGAAATACTCTGAAAAAGAAAGTCATTAAATACTATTGTAACTGTTTTTCTTCGTCAAAACACATTCACACCTGGCGTTTCCGTTGTGGCTCAGCAGTAACAAACCTGACTGGTATCCATCAGGATGCAGGTTCGATCCCTGGACTTGCTCAGTGGGTCAGGGATCGGGCATTGCGTGAGCTGTGGTATAGTTCACAGAAGCAGCTTAGACGCCATGTTGCTGTGGCTGTGGTGTAGGCTGGCAGCTTCAGTTCCAATTCAACCTCTAGCTTGGGAACTTCTATATGCCGCGCATGCAGCCCTAAAAAAAAAAAAAAAAAAAAAAAAAAAAATTCACGCCTACCACTATGATTTAGTAACAGCTCATAAACTCAAAAATAACTGGAGCATCACTAAAAAGTCAGTAACACTGTAAAACAAATTTTCACATACACATTGTCTATTATACTTTTAAAACAAAAACTGAATTGTAAAGACAACTAAAATATTTGACTAGTATATTTCTATTTTATACCATAATTAATAGGAGGTGCCAACTAAGAGACAATTAGCCAGACCCCAACGCTGCTATCTATTTATTTATGCAACCAAAATTCCCAAAGCAGCAGCAGTTCACATGGCAACTTTAAAAAGGTCTTTTGTCTCTGAAATATCTGCCTCCTTAGAAATGTTCCATAGCCACATTTAAAACCACAAGAGAGATATACAGCTCATCAACTATACTCCTACATAAAAATAGAGATACAAACAAATCACAACTGTTTTAAGTGATATACACACACATACCTGTCCTTGATAAGAATGAATGGTTCTCTCCAATTCTTCCTCTAGGTCTCTGGCTCGCTTTCTATAAAGAATAAATAATCATTCTATTATTAACACACACTAAGAAATGATAGAACACACTATTTCTACTGAAAATATTAAACACCTATAGTGCTTTGGTTTCATGTAACTCTACTCCACGTTAATCATCTTTATGAGAGTATAAAGTAAATTTTTTCCTAATATACTTTCAACATTAATTAAGCTTTAGGAGTAATACTACTTGGGTTTACCCATGAAAAGATTTAGACGGTATACTGATTCATTTTTCTTTTTCTTTTTATAGCCACACTTGCAACATATGGAAGTTCCTGAGCTAAGGGTAGAATCAGTGCTGCAGCTGTCAACCCATGCCACAGCCACAGCAACACGGGATCCAAACTGCATCTGTGACCTACGTGGCAGCTTGCAATGCTGGATCCTTGATCTACTAAGCAAGGCCAGGGATCAAAACCACATCCTCACAGAGACAACACTGGGTTCCTAACCAGCTGAGCCACAATGGGAACTCCTCACTTTTACTTTTAAAAAGCATGATACTGGGAAATTTATTCAGATGTCTCAATCTTAATAGAACACTAGGAAATTAATGATCTATGAGAAAATGTCTGAATCTTAATAGAACACTAGGACATTAATGATCTTTGAGAAAATATCAATTTATCACCTTTATAAGATTAATAACACAATTCCTTCTTTTGGATAAAACTTAAGCGTACTCTCACTAACGTAAAATGAAGTATCGGGGTTCCCATTGTGGCGCAGCAGAAATGAATCCAACTAGGAACCATGAGGTTGTGGGCTTGATCCCTGGCCTCGCTCTATGGGTTAAGGATCTGGCTTTTTCATGAGCTGTGGTGTATGTAGGTCACAGAGGTGGCTCGGATCTGGCATTATTGTGGCTGTAGTGTAGGCTGGCAGCTGTAGCTCTGATTCAACCCCTAGCCTGGGAACCTCCAAACGCCATGGGTGCAGCCCTAAAAAGAAAAAAATAAAATAAAATGAAGTATCACAACTATATGGACTATCACTGAATGCCCCTTATTTTCTCTGTTGTTACTATTTCTATTATTTTACCTTAGCTCAATTTTTATTGTCTTATAGTCTTATAAGTCTTCCTCATAACTTTAACTGATGCTTACTCTACTTTTGGTTGCATGCTTCTCGAACTGATTAATAGTATATCTATTCTACCCCCATGTGAACCAAAGAACGACCTTAAAATTAATCACACTCATAAAGTTCTTAACATTAATATAAAACCGAGTCTCCATAATTCAAATCCAACTAATGAGAGAGATTTAAAATCGCAAACTCTCACTGAAAGATTTTTCTTTTTTATATTTTTCATATAATGGCATAAAAGCAATACATCAAAATGAAAAATAATGAAACAAAAATATATTTGGAGTTTTTTTGGGGGGATTGATTTTTTTTTTCCTGGTATTGGGCTTTTTGATACCCTCCCCACCTCAAAAAGAAAGTGGTAAAATGTATTCAATACCTATAGGTCTCCAACTCTTCAACAGCATGGCTGATCTTTTCATCAGCTTTGGAAAGTTTCTCCTCCTTCTCTAACCGGTAATTTTCCTCGACTGTTAATTTCCTTAAAATAAAAAGTGTTTTATTTCTTTTACTTTATGTTATAAAATAATCAATTTTATATTTTTATTTATTTCACAACTGACTTATTTTACTGCTTCCCGTAAAGCAATCTGCAAATATCAATAAAAACATCACATGCAAAGAAAAACAATAAACTTGAGTGTAGAATTTAATATTACAAACTGAAATCATAAAGCATCCTGTCTAATACCATACTACTAATACAGAAGTTTCAATATATGTGGAATCTAAAATATGGCAAAAATGATCCTATCTACAAAACAGAAACAGATCACAACCATGGAGGGCAGACGTGTGGTTGTCATGGTGGAGAGGGGATGGAGTGGGATGGACAGGGAGTTTGGGGTTAGTGGATGTGAACTGTTACATTTAGAGTGGATAAGCAGGGAGATGGGATTAAGATGGCGGAATAGAAGGACTGGAGCTCAACTTCTCTCCTAAAAACAACAAAGTCCACTACTAAAGGCTGAGCAATCTTCACCCAAATGGACCGGAAACCTTAAAAAAGATATCCTACTCCAGAAGAAAAAGAGGAGGACACATCAGGAGGTAGGAAGAGCGATTTCGTGATATAAACAACCCCATACCTCCTGGGTGGGAAGCCTCACAGATTGGAAACTAACTGCTTCACAGAGACTCACCTACAGGACTGAGAGCTCAGAGCCCCACATCAGACCCTCATGTGTGGGGATCTGGCACTGGGAAAAAGAGCCTCTGGAGCATCTGGCATTGAAGGCCAGTGGGGCTTGTGCACAGGAGCTCCACAGGACTGGGGGAAATGGAGACCCCATTCTTAAAAGGCACACACAGACTTTCACATTGCACTGGGTCCCAGGGC
Source organism: Sus scrofa (assembly GCF_054392235.1). Taxonomy (NCBI): domain Eukaryota; kingdom Metazoa; phylum Chordata; class Mammalia; order Artiodactyla; family Suidae; genus Sus; species Sus scrofa. Next base: position 180,644,255 of record NC_139383.1, on the reverse strand, counting down.
AAAGGAAAGTCTCCATAGGAATCTGGATCAAACCTGACTGCAGTTCTTAGAAGACATTCTGGGAAAACAGGGGTGAATGTGGCTTGTTGTGAGGGAAGGACATTGAAAGCAAAGCTCTAGGGAATATTCAGCAGCTTGCCTGTCTCTGGAGGTGGTCATTTCGGGAAAACCTGGCCCCACCCATCAGTCAGCTGCTGAGAAGCCCCAGGGCAAACAACAACCCAGGTGGGATCACAGCCCCACCCCTCAGTAAACAGGCTACCTAAAGACCCCTCAGGCACACAGCTGCCTCTAATCCCATCCAGAGACTAAGCCCCACCCACCACAGGGATAGGAATCAGCTCCACCTACCAGTGGGCAGGCATCAGCCCCTCCCATCAGGAAGCCTACAGCAAGCCCCCATACTGACTTCAGCCACAAGGGGGGCAGACACAAGAAGTAAGAGAAGCTACAACCCTATTATCTGTAAAAAGGTCACCACTCCAAAAACCTATAAAAATGAAAAGACAGAGAACTATAACTCAGATGAGGGAGAAAAGAAAAACCCCAGAAAAACAGCTAAGTGATGAGGAGATTCTCAGCCTCCAGGAAAAAGATTTTAGACTGTTGATGCTGAAGATGATGCAAGACATTGGAAACAAACTGGAGGCAAAGAGGGATAACTTACAGGAAACACTGAGCAAAGAGATACAAGATAGAAAACTTAAACAAGAAGAGATTCAAAATACAATAACTGAAATAAAAATTCACTAGAGGCAGCTAACAGCAGAATACAGGAGGCAGAAGAATGAATAAGCAAGGTGGAGGACAGATTAGTGGAAATCACTGATGTGGAGCAGAAAAGAAAAAAAAGATTGAAAACAAATGAAGAGAGTCTCAGAGAACTCTGGGACAACATTAAACGCATCAACATCCGTATTATAGGGGTGCCAGAAGGAGAAGAGAGAGAGAAGGGGACAGAAAAAATATTCCAAGAGATAATAGCCGAAAACTTCCCTAACATGGGAAAGGAACCACTCACTCAAATCCAGCAAGCACAACAAGTACTATATAAAATAAACCCAAAGAGGAACACCCCAAGACACATATTAATCAAACGACCAAAATTAAAGAGAAAATTTTGAAAGCAGCTAGGGAAAAGAAACAAATAACATACAAGGGAACCCCAATAAGGTTATCGGCAGATTTTTCAGCTGAAACTCTGCAGGCCAGAAGAAAGTAGCATGATATACTTAACGTGATGAAAGGAAAAAACCTCCAACCAAGATTACTTTACCTGGCAAGGCTCTCATTCAGAGTTGAAGGAGAAATCAAAACCTTCACAGATAAGCAAAAACTGAGAGAATTCAGCAACACTAAACCAACCTTACAACAAATACTAAAGGAACTTCTCTAGGCAGAAAAGAACAAGAGAAGAAGGAAAGGAAAAACAGCAACAAAAACAAATCCAAAGCAATTAATAAAATGGCAGTAAGAACGCATATATCAATAATTACCTTAAATGTTAATGGACTAAACGCCCCAACCAAAAGACAGAGACTGGCTGAATGGATACAAAAACAAGACCCATATACATGCTGTCTTTAAGAGACCCACTTCACTTCTGGGGACACATACAAATGGAAAGTGAGAGGATGGAAGAAAATATTTCATGCAAACGGGGATCAAAAGAAAGCTGGAGTAGCAATACTCATACCAGACAAAATAGACTTTAAAATGAAGAATATTTTAAGGGACAAAGAAAGCCATTACATAATGATCAAAGGATCAATCCAAGAAGATGATATAAGAATTTTAAATATCTACACACCCAACAAAGGTTCACCACAATATATAAGGCAACTGCTTACAACCTTAAAAGGACAAATCAACAATAACACAATCATAATGGGGGACTTTAACACCCCACTTACAGCAATGGACAGATCAACCAGACAGAATCAATAAAGAAACACAGGCCCTGAAAGATGCATTAAACCAGATGGACTTAAGAGATATTTATAGGACATTTCATCCAAAAGCAACAGAATACACATTCTTCTCAAGTGCACATGGAACATTCTCTAAGATTGATCACATCCTGGGCTACAAATCCAACCTTGGTAACTTTAAGAAAATTGAAATCATACCAAGCATCTTTTCTGACCACAACGCTATACGACTGGAAATCAACAACAAGAAACAAACTGCAAGAAACACAAACATGTGGAGACTAAACTACATGCTACTAAACAACCAATGGATCACTGAAGAAATCAGAGAGGAAATTAAAAAAAACCTAGAAACAAATGACAACAAAGATACGACACTCCAAAACCTAGGGGATACAGCAAAAGCTATTCTAAGAGTTAAGTTTATAGCAATACAAGGCGACCTCAGAAAACTAGAGTGGATAAGCAATGAGGGAACTGTGTTTATCTGGATCACTTTGCTGTACAACAGAAATTAAATAAACATTGTAAATCAATTATACTTTAATAAAAAAGTTAAGAGTTTTCCGTAAGAATTTATCACAGAAATAAGACTATCAAATGTAAACATTAATAAAAAATATTGACTACATATTATTTACCAAGCCTTCTAGTATATAAAGAAGTATTATAATTATTACAATTAGTCACCAATTAATGAATTATGTTTTAATAATTTTTAAATTGGTTGTTAAGTTGTTAAAATAGTGACTGAGCTTCCAGGCCAGTTCACAAAACAAAAAAACTTATACATAATGAATCCAAAGTAAATAAAATTTAGTATTAGTAGTCCAACTTACTACTTCTAGTTCTTTTAACAATAATAGCTAATTTAATGAGCCCTTGAGTATGTGCCAGAAGCTCTTCTTACACCTTTACATATATTATCTTATTATCACAATGGCTCTATAAGAGTAGTACTGTTTACAAAAAGAAAAATGAAGCATAGAGAAATTACATAACTAGACCAAGGCCTATATATAGAGCTAGCAATTAGTGACTCCATTATACATTACCATGCTGTTTCACACTGTATCATAAATAACATTGTTATTAGCCATACTATTTCACACAGTGACATTAATAACACTGGTCCCTCAATAAACACTTTTTTTTTTTTTTATTTTACCGGAGTATAGTTGACTTACACAATTGTGTTAAGAAATACTTTTTGAACACCACAGGAAAACACATTTGGAGTTCTAATTGTAGATGTCTCATCTTTTCTCATAATCTTTGGGGAAGAACATGACAAATCACTGAAGAAATTCTACAGGATAATGGCAAATGTTTTCCATTCTTCACACTATATTAACAATCTCTGAGAAAGCACTTCCCGGGTCAATCATTTCATAAGTGTTATAAGAAAATAAAAGTGATCTCCTTAGGAAAAGCATGAAAGTGTGGTGGGCTTAGAGATGGAAGAGAGGTGTGTTCTTTCAGACTGTGTAGATTTAAAATGGCCAGAAATTCTTTGACACCCCTCCAGGTGAGAGGCAAAGTCTATGCACCCTCCCTTTGCATTTGAGTGAATTCATTAATGATGGAAACTGAGAATTCAAAACACTGCAAACTAATGAATGAAATCACAATGTAACACACATACAGCTAGGATTCTACTCAGCCTCCCATCCCTGCTTTGAGTATCTACAGACAGTATCTTTTTTCTTTGAAGTATTAAACATTACTTGTTAAAATTCTATAATCAAACATTTTGAAACTATTTTACTTCCCATTTAGTGGAGTTACCAATGTAATTTTTATTACCTGTGAAGTGTCATTTCATTTTCTTGATACAGTTCAGTCATTACTTTAAGTTTCTGCTGAAGCTTTTGAATCTCATTCTCAAACTGTGTATTTTCTGACTGTAAAGATGCTTGTTCAGTCTGGAGGTTTTCAATACATTCTATAGAAACATTTTTAAAATCACAAAGGAGCAAATATTCTGTATTGCACATTAACATTTCAGAAGAATAAAAATTACCAAAAATAATAATACACTAAATTCTTTCCAAGAGAAAATCTGTATTTTGTTCAACTAAATACTTTTAATATTTTAATTAAAGAGCTATAGAACTTGCTATAAATTTTTTTTACTTAAAGATTTCTTGGAGTTCCCGTCATGGCGCAGTGGTTAACGAATCCGACTAGGAACCATGAGGTTGCGGGTTCGGTCCCTGCCCTTGCTCAGTGGGTTAACGATCCGGCGTTGCCGTGAGCTGTGGTGTAGGTTGCAGACGCGGCTCGGATCCTGCGTTGCTGTGCCTCTGGCGTAGGCCGGTGGCTACAGCTCCGATTCGACCCCTAGCCTGGGAACCTCCATATGCCGCGGAAGCGGCCCAAGAGATAGCAACAACAACAAAAGACAAAAAAAAAAAAAAAAAAAAAGATTTCTTAAAACCTTCAACATTCTTTTTTTAAATTCTTTTTATTTTTTTAAATGGCTGCACCCACAGCACATGGAAGTTCTCAGGCCAGGGACTGAATTCAAGCCACAGCTGTGACCTATGCCACATCTACAACAATGCTGGATCCTTTAACACACTGTATCAGGCCACGTATTGAACCCGCACCTCCACAGTGACCCAAGACACTGTAGTCAGATTCTTAACCCGCTGCAACACAGTGGAAACTCCCAGTATTCTAATTCTAGCATCTAGTTTTCAGTCTGGGAGCCAAAAGCCACTAAAATTCTCAAGGTTTTGGTGGTAACGGTTTTGAAGGCAAACAGTTCAATACTTAGCTCAATATTTTCTATAAAAGTATTTTCACATGACGAACAATGCCTGTTTTTATTTAGCATAAAGTATATCTGTTAACACTTAACTTCTACCCAGCCTCCTTTTTAAGCCAAAACTTTGATATACACGTCAAGGCAAAAATTTGGATCTTCTGATAACAAGCACTACAAAGTCCTGCTAGGTTAAACCAGATCAAGACTAGAGACAAGAATACCAACTTTAGCTTTGTTTCAACTGCTAAACCATCTAAAAGAATCATCTATGGAAACTAAAATTAACAATTCTAAGTAATTACGAAAATTTTATAATTAGTGCACCAACTGTTTTGAAAATCTCATTTCTCTTCCAAAATAACCTAACTCTTAACTCCTCTAAGATTGAGGTGTCATCTCCCAAAATAAGTTCGTGAATCACCACCACATATCTTAAAAAAAAAACAAAAAACACTGCAAAACTCACTCATTTTCAAGAGGACAGTTTCAAAATCATATTAACAAGCATTAAGATTTTATTAATTATATGTATTGGTATATAATTACTCTAAAATGTCTATTAATCAGTTGTACACACCAAAAAAAATGATAGTCTAAGTAAATACTTTAACATTAAATGATTAAATGCATAGGAAATTTCCACAGAAATATTCAAGTCTACATCAGTTGAAAAGTCTGTTGACCTAAGCTTTAAGCCATTGCTATTATTAAGTCTGAACAATTCTTAACACATCTTTTTTTGTCTTTTTTTTTTTTTTTTTTTTTTTTTTGTCTTTTGTCTTTTTAGGGCTGCACCTGCAGCATAAGGAGGTTCCCAGGCTAGGGGTCGAATAGGAGCTGTGGCCGATGGCCTAGACCACAGCCACAGCAATGCCAGATCCGAGCCGCGTCTGCAACCTACACCACAGCTCATGGCAATGCCGGATTCTTAACCCACTGAGCAAGGGCAGGATCAAACCCACAACCTCATAGTTACAAGTCAGATTCATTAACCACTAAGCCATGACGGGAACTCCAACAAGCCATTATTAAAAAGACATTCATGTTGACTATTATTTCTATTAAAATTGATTATCCCTATTAAAAAAAATAATAAACCAACACTTAAATTTTTGTACTTCTACCTTTATCTATTTTGTTTCAAATCCTCTGTATCTTAAAAGAGTACTATAAATGATTACCAAAAAAATGCAGGATCAGAGGAAAAACAGTTTAGAAGAAAAACTTCCTGTTATGAATAGAAGATCTATTACAGAAATTTATCTTTCAGGACCCATTAAAAAAACAAAGTTAGATTTAGAAGAAGGGTACACATATACACAAGGTCTCTAAGTACTTAGTTTTAGAAAATAAAAACTTTCCAAGAAATTGTATTAAGTGATAGAGTAACTAGTAAACAAATTCCTTGCTATTCTGGCACTTATTACAGTTTCTCACAGTCTATTAATGCGTTAAAATAGAGCTTCCTTGAGGCATGCTCCGTATCTTTTCCCCCTATAAATCACCCATGGTTTTTAGTACTATGCTTTGCATATAGCAACTTTACTGATAAGATTAATGTTTTCCAAAATTCAGAAAAAATCCAACTACCAATGTCACATAAACAGAGCTATAATAATTTTTTTAATATCTTACTTCTGGTAGTTCAGCATTTTCAGGAAGTGTTTTATTATATAGTTCACTTACTGTAAACATTTCTGAAAATACATGTGAGTAAAAAGAAAACAGAAATCTGTCCATAATCCCGTATTCAAAGAGAATCATGGTTGACATTTGAGAATGTCCTCCTCTTACTTTGAAATGCTAATAGGGTGAATTCTTTTTTTTTTTAAATGGACTGTTAATTATATCAACTTGAAAAAGTTTCAAACTAATAGATGCTAACTATTGCATCTGGAGTGGATAAGCAATGAGATCCTGCTGTACAGCACTGGTAACTCTATCTAGGCACCTGCGATAGAGCATGACAGAGGATAATGTGAGAAAAAGAATGTATATATGTGTATGTATGTGTAACTGGGTCACTTTGATGTACAGTAGAAAACTGACAGAACACTGTAAAGCAGCTATAATGGCAAAAATAAAAATCATGTAAAAAATTTCAAACAGAATTTGTTCACAATAAAAAAAACACTATGAACAAAATAAATTAAGAAGATTACAATGGAAAAAAACTAGTTTTACAGGTCTCACTTCACTCTTGTATTTGCTAATATTCTATGCATGTATATTAAAGGACAAAACTATACTGTAGAACGAGCTGTAAAATACAGTAGTACCACTACTAAAAATCAATTTTGCAAATAAAAAAATTTTTTAAATTAAGTTATAATTTGCTACTTTTTAATATCTAATAAAACCATACCACACATATCAATAAGTATGGTTTTACATGGGGTTTTTTTTTGGTTTTTTTGCTTTTTAGGGTCACACCCATGACATATGGAGGTTCCCAGGCTAGGGGTCAAATTGGAGCTGTAGCCTGTGGCCACTAGCCTATGCCACAGCCACAGCCACAGCCACGCCAGATCTGAGCCTCATCTGAGACCTACACCACAGCTCACAACAATGCCAGATCCTTAACCCACTGAACAAGGAGAGGGATCAAACCTGCATCCTCATAGATGCTAGTCAGATTTGTTACCACTGAGCCACGATGGGAACTCCTTGGTCTTACATGTTTTTTTAAAAAAATAATGCCATTAATTTTATATAAATATGGAGGAAATGAAATAGCTTTACCAATAACAACAACAACAACAACAAAAAAAAACAAGACTAACTTTTCACAAATAACTAACAAAAGCAAAAGTGAAAAAAAATCAAACTGTATCTCCCCATAACTGATTCAGTTAATTTACAATTCTCTATAAGGAGATGTATTTATTTAGAACGGCTTTATTTATATAGGTACATACATCACTTACCTGTAAGATCTTCTTTTGTTTTATCCACTTCAGATAATTGAGTGTAAATTTGGTTTCTTTCTCCTTCTAGAGTTTTTAAAGAAGCTTTTAACTTCAAAGAATGGGAGAAGGAGAAGAAAAAAAAAAACAAAAACATTAATTATTCCAAAAAAATCTCACTATACCATCCCAACTCTTTAAAGCTCTTCTATCACTCTGATGAAATTACTGCCTACACAAACCAACATTTTGGCTTCCATCCTGGAAAGTTTAGCAAAGTCATCAAGAGTTGTAAATCTCAGAACAGGAATAGAGAAGATCAGTGACAGATGCTTAAATAGTGGTTATTTCCACTCAGCACATAAGTTTTGATTAAAGTAACCTTCAAACTATGTTACTAAGATTTTCCATAGATCTATAAAGGCCAGGACACCACTACTAGGATGAAAAAGAGAAGGGATAAACCACAAGAAAATGAAGGTAGTATCTACTTCTCAAAATAAGACATGAGGCAATAGGGGATCAGCAAACACTGAGACCAGAGGATGAAGAATGCTCAAAAAAAAAAAGGAAGCATGAGAGAAAATATAGTATGTATTTTTAATATATTCCTTATCCAAAGAAATGAGTGCACACCTTGAAAAATCTTATTATGATAAATTCTAAAAATTAATAATATGAATTTCTAGTTATTAAAAAAAGAAAAAAGCAACTGAGGAAAATTCTGATCACTTATATGGCAACTATAAAATGGCCTTTAAAACAGTTACAAAGACAGATGGATTTAATCCATATCCTACTTCTTTCTCTATATTCTTTATACTTATGTAGTAATGCAAACCTTAGCAGCATGAATCAGCTTCTTCAAAGTTCCTTTTGGCAGAGTATCTACAGTGAAAGACAAAAACATAGCAATAAATTGAGGAAACAGTGCAATACCACAACAGACATTCAAATGATTTCATTAGTTCACTCAATTACAGCCTTATAATCCCTCTTCTTGCTATAATAAAGAATTCAGTATGAAGCAGAACAGTCTCAAACTTGCTCCAAGGAAGCTAAACAAAAAAAGCACTGGGAGGGCCATAGTGTCATCTAACAAGGTTCTTCACCACGAATTCCAAGAACAGAGTTATAACAAAGGTTTGGTATTCCCCTAAATCCAGCCTACAGTCTCAGTTATTCTTAGAATCCTTCAGCATACAAAATATGAGTGGAATTATATTCCAAATTAAAACTATATTAAAAAAGCATGAATTCTAAGTAGAAAAAGTATTATTTCTTACAAGATAAAGTAGAAAAGTATAAACAGAACTCTATGTATGTACTTTGGAATGTACTTTTCTCCCAACATATTTTTTTGTCCTTTTTTTTTTTTTTTTTTGGTTGTTGTTGTTGTTGTTGCTATTTCTTGGGCCGCTCCTGCGGCATATGGAGATTCCCAGGCTAGGGGTTGAATCGGAGCTGTAGCCACCGGCCTACGCCAGAGCCACAGCAACGCGGGATCCGAGCCGCGTCTGCAACCTACACCACAGCTCACGGCAACGCCGGATCGTTAACCCACTGAGCAAGGGCAGGGACCGAACCCGCGACCTCATGGTTCCTAGTCGGATTCGTTAACCACTGCGCCACTACGGGAACTCCTCTCCCAACATATTAATGTTACCATCAAAGAAAATCTTTTACAAATCACACTTCCTCCTTAATAAATTTGTTAATTATACATGGGATAGAGGGAGAGAAAAGAGAAAGGGCATAAAGGTCAGAAAGAACTATCACTGGCAGAAACTGGATGAGGATACGCGAGACCTCTCTATACGATTTTACAATTACCTGTGAGTCTATAATTATGTCATAGCATATGGAAGTTCCCAGGCCAGGGGTCAACTTGGAGCTACAGCTGCTGGCCTATGCCACAGCCTCAGCAATGCCAGATTCAAGCTGCTTCTGCAACCTGCACCACTGCTCACTGCAATGCCAGATCCTTAACCCACTGAGGCCAGGAATCGAACCTGCGGCCTCATGGATCCTAGTCGGGTTCATTACCACTGAGCTATGACGGGAACTCCAAGGTGTTCCTTTTTTAAGTCAAAGGAATTGGTCTGAAAACACACTAAGTGGCTATACTGAACATAATTCTGCTGAGTTTCCAGATGGCAATCAGCAATGGCAATATGAATTCGAGATGGCCTACATTAAAATACTGTAGCCATCTGAACCATCTACCTAAAGCAAAAAAAGTATCCTGAGACAATCATTTATCTAACACCCATTTTTCAAACTACTCACCTATCCATTGTAATTAGCTTACGGTTCAGAAAAACGGGCATGGAAATGACTAGGACGCAATGTGAAGGCTGCTATAATGTACAACATATAAAAAGAACAGAGGGAAGAGAGGCTGTAGGTTTGTCTGAGAGGATGAGAAAGATATACCATTAAAGGTGTTATCTCAGCTGAAATGTAACTATATGGATAGTGAGAGAGAGACAAGGTATTATACAAGTACATAGAGAACATGGTGCACATGGGAAACTAGAAAGGAAATACAAGAGCCATTATCATTTGCAGCAACAGAGGATGAGTCATGACTTAGATATTAAGTATGTACCATTTTCTGAATCATTCTTCATTTCCAAGTCCAAGTTATCATCATTTGTTATGTCTTCTCCAAGCACAGCAGACCAATCTTTCATCTTTAGCAAGCGCTCAGTCAGAGACTTGACATTTAGCAAAAGGGGGAAAAAAAAAGAGAGAGGGTCATGTCATATGCTAACGAATTTACAACTTTTGAATGTATAGTTGTAGTCCAAACATCAATCCACATTACTAACAGTTATATAGAGCTCTTCTGGTCCACCTGGCATAAAATACGTAAATACTCTCAAAAACTAACACTCTATTTAAACTCTGCAAGTGAAAAACCAAAGCAGGTTATTCCTAAATCAAATACAATACTTGATATGCCAATTTTTGCTAAATGTGTGACATGACTATCAAGGAACAAAACATTTTCTTATATGCTATTTCTCACTTGGCACAATAAGAATGGTCATTAACACGACAGTAAATTTCGTGTGGTCAAACAAATCCTCAAGTGAGGTACATGATATATGTGACAAGACCACCGATTTCAGATTTGATTTATTCAAGTAAACAACTACCTAAGGAGCTCAACTGACAAAGAAAAAATAGAAAATCGGAATTCGAACATTAGAGAATTTCCAACAGTATTTTTGAATTTTTTTTTTATAAAGGAAGATTTTCTTACACAAAAAGAATAAAATAGACTGTTCTATGTATTTCTGTGGAAGGACCCACCTAAAAACCCATTCTGCTCTACAATTTCCACCCTTCGATCTCCTCCCTCTTGAGAGTTCCAGGCACAAATATGATGGCCTACAGCTTTGAGAAGAGCTTGAGATTATCATCTCATTCTTGTTCTGTTAGGAAGAATCCCAAGTCCTTTAGTAAAGTAAGTTTAGGGGAAAAAAAATAAAACAATATGCCAAATTATGAGTACAATTCCTAAAAATGGAATCTCAAAAACATTTTTAGTAGCAAAAATAGCATAAATGTATAGCTTTCAAGATGACAACATCCACTTAACTGTTAAGATTGTTAGTTTTATATCTTATATCTTATTATTTAATACTCACACCTGAGTATCTGTTTGCAGCTTGAAAGCATAAGATTTAAAAGAACAGGTGGGAAAAAGCAGTAGGAGGGAGAGATAGGGAATAGGAAAAAAAGAAAAAAATCAACAAATCCTAAAATAATACCAATTATTTTATTCCTAATGGAGTCAAATTTCAATTAGATTTATTTAAAGTAATCACCTTTGTGAAAATCTAGCAGTTAATCTAGATATTAAAGATATTCAGCCAACACACATAACTTTGTCAAATTTCTAAAATACTTTTCACCCTCTTATCAACAACAAAAAAATGACAGTCTTAAGATAAAAGGTAAAAATCGAATATTCTTTGCCTTTTTTCATTAAATGCCTTGGCTAAAATACATAAAGGGGAGAAAAAGGACACATAGAATGTAAATACATATATATATATATATATATATATACACACACACATATCACAAATCTACAAGCCTTCAAGGAGCATTTGGCAGCAAGGATAACAATACTGGTACAAACTAGAACATATGTCAAATAGTGTACCTCCTCAAATTATGCCAAATAAATTATCAAAATAAAGCTGCTAAAAACAAAATTTTTCAAGTTTCAGAATTAGTATAAAATTCTAGCTAACTCAGTCACTAAACCAGAGGGCCATTTACCTTAATCTGATTTTCTTTATCACACAGAACTTGTTCCACATGTGCTCTGGAGTCTTCAAATGTCATTTTCTGTTTATTAAGTTCATTCACTCGTTCTCTCCATTCTTCAGCTTCTTGTAAAAGCTAAAATTCAAACAGCACACAAAAAGAAAACCAACTCATCTCATCATATATAGGTAGGTTCACTTAACTTATGTATCTAAGGTACATCCTTAATAGAACCTCACAAAAGGAAAAGCAACTCATTATCTTATACTCATGTGTAGATGCATCTTATTTATATATCTAGGTGTTCCACTAATAAATATTATACAACACAATGTGTTAGTGAGAAGGGAAAGCAAAGGAAGGAAAGAAGGAGGAAAAGAGAAATGGAATGAGGAAAGAAGGGAAGGAAGAAAGAGCTCCTATTTTCAAAGAACTTTCAAAACAGGAGTAATGTAAAATAACAGATAAACATTCTTCAACAAATTACATAATAAATGTATATCAAATAAAAGGTTTTATGAGAGAAATGTATGTTATATATGCCTATTCCTTACCATCCCTTATAGCTCATATAACATGCCACACTTTGTATTAAAATCTGTTGTTTTTAATCATGTGCCAGTTTGTAGTTAACTAACCTTCAGAAATACCATTAAACTAGAAAAGATCAAATTTTGCATAAATAATCTTTTACTACATATACTTTTATAGGAGAGGACTTTCAGAACACAACATAAAAGGTTAAAGATCATTGTAAAAGGCAGACTACATAGTGCTTAAAAGCTTTGCAAATCAAAAAATAAATAAAATTTAAAAACAAGCAAGTACAGGGTTAGAAGATGCAAACTTTTACCAAGGATAAACAACAAAGCCCTACGGCATAGCACCAGGAACTATATCCAATCTCCTGGGACAGACCATGACGGAAGAGAATATAAGAAAGAATGTTTATGTATATGCATGTATGTATATATCCATATATCTGTATTTCTATACCTACATATTTTTAATATATATCTGCATCACTTTGCTGTATAGCAGAAAGTGGCACAACACTGCAAATCAAATATACTTTAATAAAAAAAAACAAACAGGTAATTAGAAAGGATTAATAACCTTAAACGGCAAAGAGCTCTTAGAAGTCAATGAGATTGCTGTATAGCACAGGGAACAATATATCTAATCACCTGTGTTGGAACATGATTGAGGATGTGAGAAAAAGAATGTATATATATGTACGACTAGGTCACTTTGCTACAGAACATTGTAAGTCAATGATAACAAAAAATTTTTTTAATAAATAAAAATGGAAACTCAAAAAAAAGTAAGAAAAAAAGACACCCCCATAAAAAAAGATGAAAAGAATAAGTAAACAATTTGCAAAAGAATCGGCCATATATATACTGGAAAAAAAAAAAAGGCCAAATTTATTTAATCTTTAAAACTCTATCAACTAGTAATTGTTGGGTTTCTATGCACACCTAAGACAATTGCTAGCACCACAAAAACGAATCCTTTTCCATGCATATAATAACACTGCCAGATAAAAATAAATGAGAATTAAAGAATACAACCTAGATTTGGTGATTAGGGAGTCTCTAGTGAGTTACTAAAGAGACTGCTACACAGAATGATGTATGATAAAGTAAAAGAAGGAGTGTATTAGAATGCGGAATCAATGAATATAGAATAGTTTATTTCAAGAACTTTTGTGATTAAAAAGGTGTTAGATAAAAGCAGCTGTAGTGTAAGACAGTTTGGAGTTCTTCTATGGTGCAGCAGGTTGGGTTTTGCTGCAGCACAGGTTTGGGTTTTGCTGTGGCACAGGTCTGATCCCCAGCCCAGAAACTTCCACGGGGCACAGCAAAAAAAAAAAAAAAGTCATTTTTGATTATAATATAGAAGATTTAATACAGGGTTTACCACCACTTTCTCCTAAAATCTACTAAGATGACAGACAGGAAAAAGAGGAAAGGTAATAAAGAAAACAATAGTTCTCCAAGTGAAAAGTGAAAAGAGATGCAAGCATGGTAAGATACTAGACAGAACCGAAATCTAAGGCAAAAGACAGAACAGTCTAAAAGGCTGATCTGAAACAACCCAGAAAGGCCCAAGACTTGGAGGCACAAGTACTAGGGTATAAGTAGAATGAAAAAAGGAGAACTGCTCAAAAGTCTGTACGTAGTTAGAAAATCCCCCGTTCTTCCTGCACATACATATGCACACGTTCCAATTCTCAATCCACTCCTCCCTCCCCCAAACCCCACAGTCTTTCACATGCATGCACACAGGCACGTGCACACACACACACACACACACACACACACATCTAGCAAAAGCCTGGAGGGTTAGTCTCTGGAGAACGGAACCTGAACTCTGGGACACATGACCCAGGTGAAGGTGTTCATAACACGTTGAAAACAAAAACATTAAGCAAAAGTTGACTTACTGAATAGTGAGATACCAGTCCCCATACTTGACTAAACTGGTTACCTCAATGTTGGCAAACAGGCTTATACCTCCCAAATGGAAACTGCAGAGGAGTCATCCCTACAGAAAATGGTCTTTGGATAACAACTGAGCATCCTCCAATAAAACACCCTAGGCAAGTTACCCTGTAGAAGGGCCCACAAGAAACACACACAGAGTTTTCAATTCAGTTTGGAGAGCTTCATTCTTAAATGAGCAAACACCAATGAATCGCCAAATAGCTGAAAAAAAGAAACTCTCAGATGTTAAGACATACACTAAAACAGAAAATAAACTTAAAGGAAACAAGGCAACTCAGGAAACTGAAAACCACATTAAAAAAGAGAGGAAAAAAAACCATAATGTTGTCAGCAAAGTAAGATACTGCATCCATGAAATCAGAAAAAGTCATAAGCAAAACAAAACTCTTACAAGGGAAAAATGCTGGAGAATACTAAATGAACAAAGGTTCCACAGACACAAAGAAAACCAAAAAAGACATTTTCAAATAATTTCATATATCATATAAAATATATCCAAAAAAGTAGGAAGTAATTCATTTAAATTTCCCAAAACTGAATCAAGAGCAGGAGTTTCCAGACTGAGAGTAGCCTACAAGTGTATAGAAAAAGACCCACATTAAGGCATATCATTATGAAATTTCAGAGAACTGGAAACAATGAAAGTGAAAAATATAAAAACTCACCAGAGGGGAAAAGAGTAGATCACAAAAAAGCTTTAGTGAACCAAATAGCATTTGACCTCTCAAAAGCAAAACTAGACAATGAAGACCTTAGTGGAGCAATCACGACAAAATTTCAAGAAAAAAAAATTCAACCCAGAAGATACCCAACCAAACTGTCAATAAGTATGAGGGAACAAGACATTCCAAGTTGTGTAAAAGTTACCTCCTATACCTCTTTCTCAGGAAGCTAATCAAAGGAATTAACCACATAAGAGCAAGTCTTAGACACAGAAAAGAGAAGATCTGACACAGAAGACAGACAACGGGAAGGATGGAGGTGAAGTGAAGTCTCAGGGCAAGAAAAGTACAGCAGACCTAGAGAATAAACTGGACCAGGAGGGTGGAAGACCCCAGGAAGGAATGCTTCAAAGAAAAAATGAAATCAGTAGATTAACCAAAGCATTTGAACACATAAATAAGATATTTATATAATCTCTAGAAGAGATGTATATGACTGAACTACAGATGAATTACAGATAGGTATAAAGGAAATGACAATTATTAACACTAGGGCAAATAAAATGTTGGGTGAAACAATATGTAATCAGAGCACATCATGCAGCTCAGTTGTAATATTTAGAAAATCATAAATAATATAATCACTAAAAAAAATTCTCACTGAAAAATTATCATTGTATTGGGAAAAGAGTGGAAGAGGAAATATACTTGAGTATGAGGCAGCATCTATACATGGAGGGGAAGAACAGGGTAAAAGATCCTCATTAGATCTGCTACCACCACTGCTTCTATATTTAAGCCCCAGATCCACAGCTACAATAACTCCCATGGTATTCTCTGGCCCTTCTTCAGTCCGGCTTTGAAGATTTGTTCTAAATGCCAATTGCTGTTATTATCAAAATGCTGAAAACGCCCTGGCTTACTTCCACTCCTGGGGGGAAGAGGAAGCCAGAAACACAGACCTCTGTAACCTACACAGAGACACCACAGGATAAATAAGAGATTGTCCTGCTCTTTTCTGGTCTCCAGAAAGAATCTACTCTTGAGCCCCCTACCATGGGTCAGTCACAAGTATGCCCAGTGCATTTATAATTACATACTCACAAGTTGAAGAGTCCCTTTACAGTACAAACCTGTTTCTGGCTTTCCTGAAGTTGGGAATTTTCACTCAAAGCATCTTTTATAGATATCTTAAGTCGTTCTTCATTCATTTGAAATATTTTGAAGGTTGTTTTGGCCTAAGTAAAATACAACATACTGAGACTATAACAATTAGTTTAACACAATAGCTCTTTTGAAAATACACTCCCTGAAACATGGAATTAAAATAAAAAACATACCAATTTCAATAGGAGAGGCAACGTGCTATAGTAGAAAAAAAGCCTGACCTAGAATCAAGGTCTAGTCATGGCTCTGGCAGTAACTTGCCACATGACCTTGGACAAATGATTTAACCTCTTGTAACCTTCTAGGCACTATGCAGCAAATTTTGTTACCTTTCTATTGTCTCTTGCCAGAATTTAAAATCCATGAGAGCTCTTCTATTTTGTCTTCTAACAGTAAGTGCCAATCACCTTAACAGTGACATAGCAATTAGCCTGATAAATATTGTCCAGTGAAAAAAATTAATTTTCCAGAGGTAACTTGTATTTTAAAAATATTATCTAGGAGTTCTAGCTGCGGCACAATGGGATCAGCAGCATCTCTGGAGTGCTAGAGATGCAGGTTTGATCCCCAGCCTGGCACACTGGATCAAGCATCCAATGTTGCCACAGCAGCTGCACAGATCACAACTGTGGCTTGGATCTGATCCCTGGCCCGGAAACTACACATGCTGTGGGGTGGACAAAAAAGAAAATAATTAAGTAATTAATTAAAAATAAATAAATATATATATATATGTCCTAATATTTTATCTTATTTTTTAATTATAAACATGTAAATTTAATTTTCAAAAACAGACCTACTAAATTAATTAAACTTACTTCAGATACTTGTGATTTGAGGGACTTTGATTCATCTTCTAAGGACTGTATCCTTTTTGAAATATCCACCATCTAAAAACAGACAGTATCAAACAATAAACAAGTATTTAATTAAACTCCTCCAAGTTCCAAGGTGCCACATATAACCTAACATTTTTTCTCAAAAAGTGAGGGCTCAAATTAGGAAATCTGCTCAGTCAAATGCTTAAAGCAATTTCATACAAATGTTACTTAACAATAGTATTTCATCTTTACTATTTCAAAACATTTAAGTTATATGGGCTCAAAAGAAGTCCACTAGGATATATCTTACTAAATAATCTCACACACATCAAGATCATTCTTAAAATAGATTTTAAAACAGAATGATTATAAATAAAGTTAAAATGTTCTTAACATGCTGAGTAATTAAAAAAAAAATCTGGAGTGCTGGTTGTGGCACAGCAGAAACGAATCTGACTAGGAGCCAAGAGGTTGCAGGTTCAATCCCCGGCCTTGCTCAGTAGGTTAAGGAAATGGCATTTCTGTGAACTGTGGTGTAGGTTGCAGACGCAGCTCAGATCCTAAGTTGCTATGGCTGTGGCGTAGGCCACCATTTGTAGCTCCGATTCGACCCCTAGCCTGGGAACCTCCATATGCCATAGGTGCGCCCTTAAAAAGAAAAAAAAAGAAAAAAAAAATCCACTATGTATGTGATTTTATGGGAGCTACTTCCACAGCACAAATTGAAAATTTCTACAGAAATATGCAAGAAATTTAACACGGTAAGAATAACCTCTAACAAATGAAAAGAGCTAGTGGATTTAGAAACTTTTATTCCTCACTTTACAGCTTCTGTATTCTTTGGATTTTTTTTTTTTTTTTTAACAGTGCATGTAGTACTTTAACCAATATCATATCTTTCTTTAAAAACTTAGTAACTTTCATTTTCCTACAGTTTCTTCAAACACAAAAGCCTTACCAATTCATCTTGTTCTGAATGTTTAGATTTCTCTTCTCTTAACTCTTTTTCTAGAAAGAGTATTTCATCCTCAAGCTCAGATTGAGAGTTAATCAGCTTTCCACAGAAGGCCTGAAAGAGGAATACAACTTCCTAAGATAGATATAAGAATTTCTGGTAAAGGTAAAATCATATGAGCACAATCAAAAATATATACTATATGTCAAGTAAGTCTAGTTTATGTATTTGTTCATTTTTATAACATTGAAATAACAGCAATTCTAGCAGGTGTCAGCAAACTTTCTCCATAGAAAGAGAGTAAATATTTAGGCTCACAGGCCTTGCAGTCTCTGTCCTAGCTATTCCAGTGGTATGCATATGTAGTGAGAAAGTGAATATGTAAATTAATAAGCATCATTGTGTTTTGAAAAATTTATTTACAATAGAAAGTAGAGAGCCCAGAGTCTAGTTTGCCAACTTCTGCTCTAAAGTATTATAAAAGAAACAATTCCAATTTAAAATAATTAAAGACAATAAAAAATAAACTTAACAATCAAGATTGCTTCGTAATAATATTCTATACTGAACTAAGACTTACATTCTGTGAACTTTTTAACCTAAAATGATTAGCTATTGGATTACTCCAATTGGATTTTAAAATGCTGTAATAAACATACCTCTGATATTTGTGATCCTTCAACAAACTTGTTAAAAAAAATAAACCAAAAGAATCACAGAATTTAGTGCAGGCCAAAATAAAAATAGAAAAAGTACATACTGTATTATAGTGGTTAAAAAACTTATTTACATATATTACCCCAAATTTGTCTATCTGATTATATGAATTCTCCAACTTGAATCAAAATTGTTTCTATTTCATCTACAGATTCAAATATCAATTTTTTTAAACTGTATCACATTACGGTTCATATGGATGATATTATCAATTTTGGAAATAAACACTTATGTTTTAAAAATTACTAAAATAAGAGAAAAACTTTCAAAATGTTCATTTTAAAGCCAAAATTCAACTAATTTTATTGCCAGATTATGTAAATTCAATGCCTGAGAATAGATTGGTCTGTTTTATTTATCCATACCACCACAAAGCATGAGTAAATATTTCTGCCCTCCAGTTTTTGCTTCTTTTAGCATGCTAAAGTCCTTATAAAATTCTATTTTGATCATTCTAATAAATAACTGACAGGACTAAAACAGAGAAATCAACAAAATATAACAATTTGATTCAGTTATTGAGGTAACATATTAATAGGTAACAGATGAAGAAAAAAGATTAAGAACTTAATTTCATTTGGAATTCAATTATTAACTTTCTTTGGATTCTACTCTGAAATTCTGATTCATGATACACAGGCTTTCTGATGACTATAGAAACCTGTGATTGAAAACTTCCAAGGTGAACTAACTGAACATGTCCACCAATGGTACAACGTTCATTGTTTTCTATGTTAATATTAGTATGCTTTTTACATATTTTTACTTTCATTTGTAAACAGTAGAAAGGCGCTCTTCTTACTTACCCTGATCTGTCACAGCTTAGCTAAATGACTAATTATCATACTTTCCTTCCTTCCTATTAGCCAAATCACACCTGGCTCAGGAGAGCCGACTCTGTGTATCTCCTCCAAAATACACATTCAGTGGCATCATTTTGGGACCTTGAAACTGGTGAGAGTAGTAATATTTACATAACAGAACTCAGCAAATGCTACAAATAAGGGCTCCTGCTTTTTAGAGAGCCAGCCATTAAACATTCACCAGCACACCTCTGTATGTAATGTAAATCTCTGGTCTAATTCTAATCAGCTCCCAATATATTGGGATGCGGTAAAGGCAAGTACTGCCTCAATTTACTTAAGTTATTGTTGCCAACTATTCCTAAATTTATGAAAGAGAATCCTACTTTCCTTCCTGGAGCAAAATGAGTCAAAAAAGGAATGGTAACCTTAATACATTTTCTAGGAATAAAGAGCTTCTATATAGCCCTAGATTCCAGTGAACTGAATATGCTACACTCAAAATACATTATCAACAAGAGCTTAAATTTTTAAAATATCTTATGCTACCTACTAATATTCTATTTCCTATAATTTTTTCTTTAAGTTTTAACATCCAAAGACACTTTCATATTTACTTTAAAACTGTTTTGAGAAGATACATTTCTTTTAAAGTTTATGATATTTAGTAAGAATCTTTCTTCCAATTTTTGTAATTATACTTTTTGTTTTTACCTCCAAACTTTGTGCTTCTGTTGATTCCTTCTCAAAGCTGGCATCCTTTAAAGATGACTCTAATCCTTCATACTGAAAGAAAGCAACACTGTAAATAAAAGCTCTAAAAGTTGTATTCCAAACTACACCTGCCTAATGACCCACCAATTCCAGGAGAAGCAACAGTAAATCGGAGTTCCCATCATGGTGCAGCAGCAACAAATCCAACTAGGAACCATGAGGTTGCAGGTTCTATCCCTGGCCTCGCTCAGTGGGTTAAGGATATGGCGTTGCCGTGAGCTGTGGTGTAGGTCACAGATGCGGCTCAGATCTGGTGTTGCCATGGCTTTGGCAAGGCCAGTGGCAACAGCTCCGATTCAACCCCTAGCCTGGGAAACTCCATGCCATGGGTGCGACCCTAAAAAAAGACAAAAGACAAAAAAAAAGAAGCAACAGTAAATCCTCCCCACATAAAGATAATACTACCCACAGCTTCAAAGTTGTGCTCTTACTGATACTCAACATGAAATAACCTAACATTCAAGAAAACAAAATCTGACTGAAAACCAAAAGAAAAAATGAGCAAGCGAAGCAGACTCTTGGAAGGTACAGCTAGAATAGCTCTCCTTTAGATGTTAAAATAAGTGTAATATTTAAAGGAACTAAAAGACAATCCTGAACCAGAGAAAGAACTACAAAAAGAGCCACACTGATACTTTAGAACTGAAAAAGGCAATAAATGAAATTTAGATCTCAATACATGACTTAAGAGATGAACAAACATAGACAAGACAATAAATTGGAAGCCAGATCAGAAGAAAATATCCAGCTAGTCACAAAGAGGCACATTTTGTATGATTCCATTTATATGAAGTGGAATCCAGAGCAGGCAAGTTTATAGAAACAGAAAGTAGATGTTGTCTAGTGCTTGGGAGTAGGGGATACTACATGAAGACTGATAGCTAAGGGGTGCAGGGTTTCTTTTCAGAGTTAAAAAACATGTTCAAAAATTTATTGTGGAAGAGTTCCCCTTGTGGCTCAGCAGAAAGGAACCCGAGTAGTATCCATGAGGATGTGGGTTTGATCCCTGGCCCTGCTCAGTGGGTTAAAGGATCCGGCATTGCCATGAGCCTTGGTATAGGTTTGTGGCTGAGGCTGTGGCCGGCAGGTGGAGCTCAGATTCCACCCCTAGCCTGGGAACTTCCATATGCCACAGGTGTGGCCCTAAAAAGCAAAACAACAAAAAACAAAAAAACAAATAAAAAAACTATTGTCATGATGGATATACAACTCTGTGAATATACTAAAAGCCTTTCATTTGTATACTTTAAATAGGTGAACTGTATAATAATATGAATTAAATCCCTACAAAGCTGTTAATGAGAAAACTATACTATTTATAATGGACAAAAATCATCAGCTACCAAGGAATAAACTAAGAAAAAATAAGCAAGACCTCAACACAAAAATGTATAAACATGAACAATACTAAGAGAATTTTTAAAAGATATATAAATAGAGGGATATACCATAGTTCATGAATAAGGAGTAAACATTAGAAATATAAATTCTCTCCAAATTAATCTATATACTCAATGCAATCCCAAATTCCTAATAGGCTATATGCACATGTACATGTATAAATTGATGAAGTGATTTAAACTTTATATGAAAAGGCAAAGTGCCAAGATAATCAAGACAATCTTGAAAAACAAACTTGGAAGTTTATACTGTCAAATATAAAGACTTGGAGTTCCGGTCGTGGCACAGTGGTTACACATATCCGACTAGGAACCATGAGGTTGCGGGTTCGATCCCTGGCCTTGCTCAGTGGGTTAAGGATCCGGCATTGCCGTGAGCTGTGGTGTAGGTTGCAGACACAGCTCGGATCCCACGTTGCTGTGGCTCTGGCATAGGCTGGCGGCTACAGCTCCAATTCGACCCATATATATATATATAAAGACTTGCTAAGTAGGAGTTCCCATCGTGGCACAGCAAAAAATTAATCTGACAAGGAACCATGAGGTTGTGGGTTCAATCCCTGGCCTCACTCAGTGGGTTAATGATCCGGCATTGCTGTAAGCTGTGGTGTAGGTCGCAGATGTGGCTTGGATCTGGCATGGCCGTGGCTGTGGCATAAGCCAGCAATTGTAGCTCTGATTAGACCCCTAACCTGGGAACCTCCATATGCTGAGGGTGTGGCCCTAAAAAAAAGCAAAGTAAATTTTTAAAAGCATGATACCGGTGCAAGAATATAAAAAAAAATAGATCAAGAGAACACAAGATATCATAGAAACAGATTCAGATATATACAGTCACAGCAATAGTGATTTAAGAAGATAACACTACAGAACAAATGGAAAAGATGGTCTTTTAATAAATGGTACTGGTTAATTCAACAGCCATATGAAAAATATTGAATACTGACCACCAAATCACACCATCACAGAATTAGTTCCAGATGGATTAAAGACTGATTCATTTGGAACTGAACTGTTTCCTCTCAAAATTTATATGTCAAAGCCCCAATACCTCATAATGTGACTGTATCTGGAGATAGGCTCTTTAAAGTTCATGAAGTTAAAATAAGCCTCCTGGATTCAGATGGGCCCTAATTCAGTCTGACTGGTGCCCTTACAAAAAGAGGCATTTTGAACACACAGAGAGACACCAGAAATATGCACTTGCACAGAGGGAAGACAACATAAGGAAAGAGCAAGAAGATGGCCATTTACAAGTCAAAAAGAGAGACCTCAGAAGAAACCAAACCTGCCAACACCGTCAATCTGGACCTCTGGCCTCCAAAACTGTGGAAAAAATTAATTTCTATGCAAGTCATCCAGTCTGTGGTATTGTTTTAAGGCAGTCCTAGCAAACTAATACAAAGACTAAATGAGAAAAGTAAAAAAATAAAGTTTCTAAAAGATAACACAGAAGAATATCTGTGTATTCAGTAGACAAATTTTAAGTAGGAAACAAATAGCAGTCATACAAAAAAAGACTGACAAATTAGACTATATTAAAATTAATAACTTCTGCTTACCAAGACATCATCTGAAATAAAAAGGCAAACCACAGCACAGAAGAAGCAATTTGCAATACATGTATCTTACAAAAGACATACCCAAAATATTAAAAAATCCTATGGAACAAAAGTAAAAAGAGGAAGTGCCTGTGAGCACAGCAGGTTAAGGATTTGGCGTTGTCGCTGCTGCAGCACCAGTTCAATCCCTGGCCCTGGAATTTCCACATGCCATGACTGGGACCAAAAAAAGGAGGGGAAGGAAGATAACTATAAATATAAAAATGTGAAGGAAAAAAAAAACCTCAACTACACAACATGACAAAAAGGATATCCAAGTGGTCAATAGACATATAAAGAGGTGCCTAACCTCATTAGTCAGGGAAATGAACACTGACTGTAAAATTATTGAGATTAGTAATATGAAAGCAACTGAACTTTCATACTTAGCAAACAAAACATTAATAATCTTGAGCTTACACAGAAGTAACTGTATCAAAAAGTATAAAGCCCTGTGATTCTAGCATAAATTCAACACTTACAAAATGTCTTACCTCCTTTTGAACAAGGCTAAATTTTTCAAGAAGTTTACATTTCTCTTCAATTAGTGCAGAAAGTTCTGCAGCAAGCTTTTTCTCTCGTCCTGAAAAGAGTTAATGTTATCATGTTTATAAATTTATTTATCAACAAAGATGAAATTTAAAATAGAAAAAAAGAAAAAAAAAGCTTACCCACATAAAGTCGGCTTCTAACCTGAAAGAAATTTGTAACAAAAATTACATTAAAACAAATATACATTTAAGCAAATATAATTTATTGAATTCTACTGCCAACTGAAAAACAATAGCTTTCTTATTGGGTTAGCATAAACTTAAGTTAGCCATAAAGCATTCTATCTCCAATGAGAAAAATTCCTCATATTGAAGATTCACATTGTGTATTAGCATATTAAAGCCTCTGAAGTAAGTTTACCTTAAAGATACCTGTTACATTTCATTTAGCCCCCTAATCCTCAAACATATTTGACCCTAAAACAAACTACTTAAGTACATCTCTGCCAGTATTAATCCCAAAATAACAGTTTGAGGAGTTCCTATTGTGGCTCAGTTGGTAACAAACGTGACTAGTAACCATGAGGATATAGGTTTGATCCCTGGCCCTGTGAGCTGTGGTGTAGGTCGCAGATGCTGCTCAGATCCCTCGTTTCTGTAGCTGTGGTGTAGGCCAACAGCTACAGCTCCAATTCAACCCCTAGCCTGGAAACGTCCATATGCCACAAGTGTGGCTCTTAAAAAAAAAAAAGAAAAAAAGACAAAATAACATTCTGAAAAATGTTACCATGGGGTCAGAGATCTGCTGACTAAAGTAAAAAATATATATATACATCTTTTTCTTCTTTAATCTCTCTCTCAAGTAATAAAGAAAAAGTTCCATTTACAAGGGGATCAGGCTTAGGGCTAAGGTAATCTAAGTAGAAAAAACAATGTGGACTTAAATCATCTACAAAAGATATACGGGAATAAAATTAAAATAAATAAGATTTAAAAGTCAAAGCATAGCATAACAGGTATAGAAGAGGAACGATTGGTGAACTCAAACACCAGATTCAGAAACCAAAATTTAACAGTAAAACATAAATGGAGTTCCTGTCGTGACTCAGTGGAAATGAATCTGATTAGTATCCATGAGGATGCAGGTTCAAACCTTGGCCTTGCTCAGTGTGTTAAGGATCAGATGTCACCGTGAGCTGCGGTGCAGGTTGCAGATGCAGCTTGGAACCAGCATGGCTGTGGCTGTGGCTGTGGCACCAGCTACAGCTCTGATTCAACCCCTAGCTGGGAATCTCTATATACTGCAGATGTGGCCCTAAGAAGACAAAAAAAAGTAACAGTAAACCATTAAAAAAAAGGAAAACAAAATTTAAGAGATATTGAAGTCAGAAGTAGAAGAGCTAACATCTTAAATAATACTCCCAAAGAGAAAAAAAATTCCCAGAATTAAAAAAGATAAATAGGGCTCATATTTAAACATTTAAGAGAATTCTAAACAAATATAAAGTCAAACCTAAACATATTATATTGAAATAAGAATATCATATTAAAACCTTCCACAGAGAGAAGATCACTTACAAATGAGTAAGAATCGCACTGACATTACTTTTCAATACGTAACATTAGATGTAAAAAGACAAGGAAATAAGGGTTTTAAAATATTAAAAGGATAAAACTTTGGACCTAGAATACTTATGTCTAACAAATTCCACTCCAGCATGAGGACTTCATTCAAACATCCTCAAGCATTCAAAAGATTTGCTACACAAAGACTGACACTAAAAACAGTCTAGAAAGAAGTATTAAAATAAGAAAAAAAATTAAATCCAGGAGATCTAGCAAAAGATACGTCAATTGAGGGTGATGAGACATCTTAGTAATATTTGTTGTCGCCTTGAGGGATAGAGAAGGGGTGGAGGAGAAAGTAAAAAAACAAAGAAAAGGAAAAGAGAAATATTTTTATAACCCAAATTCTCAATTATACTGATATGAAAAGAGGGTCAGAAAGTCAAAGACACCAAGGGACATGAGCGTATGCTAAATAATGTTCTTGTCTCCTTAGAAGGAAAATTTACTTACGAATATAGAAAGAACTGAAAAGACACATATTAAAAGTATAACAAATTAGGAGTTCCCGTCATGGCAGAGTTGTTAATGAATCCGACTAGGAACCATGAGGTTGCAGGTTCGGTCCCTGGCCTTGCTCAGTGGGTTAAGGATCTGGCGTTGCCGTGAGCTGTGTTGTAGGTTACAGAAACATCTTGGATCCTGAGTTGCTGCGGCTGTGGCGTAGGCGGCAGCTGCAGCTCCAATTCGACCCCTAGCCTGGGAACCTCCATATGCCACGAGTGCAAACCCAAAAAGCGGAAAAAAAAAAAAAAGAATTCCTCTAAATGCATATTCAGTGTCTAGTAGCCACACATTAACATAAGCAGCATGCATAATGATAAACTAACCTACTTCCTTAAAACAAAAGATGTTCCTCACATTACTTGTTCAACATGAAGACAGAACATTCTCTTAGCATATGCAGCATTGTCTACTTACTGATCGAAAACTTCTCCACAAAAACAAGACAACGGCAAAGAGTCCAACAATAGTTGCACATATCACCACTTCCCATGGAAAACCATGGAAATTCATATCTTCAGGCAATGCTGCCACGACCTTCAAGACAAAGAAAATTAATTTCTTAAAAATATATTTTTGATAAAAAGTGTTGATTATGAATTGTGATACACTGAATTTCCATGTCCCCCACAACCCCAAAATTCCTGTGTTGAAACCTAATCCCCAATGTGATGGTATCTGGAAGTAGGGCCTTTTGGAGGTGACTAGGTCATATGAGTAGAGCCCTCATAAATGGGATTAGTGACCTTACAAAAGAAACTCCAAGAAGCTTCTCCCTGGCCTTGCTCAGTGGGTTAAGGCTCCGGTGTTGCTGTGAGCTGTCGTGTAGGTCACAGAGGAGGCTTGGATCCCGAGTTGCTGTGGCTCTGGTGTAGGCCGGCGGCCACAGCTCCGATTCAGTCCCTAGCCTGGGAACCTCCATACGCTGTGGGTGCAGCCCTAAAAAGCAAAAAAAAAAAAAAAAGAGAGAGAGAGAGAGAGAGAAAGAAAGGAAGGAAGAAACTCCAAGAAGCTTCCTTGACACTTTTACCAATGTAAGGCTATAATGAGAAGACTATGAACCAGAAGTGTGCCCTCACCAGATACCAGATCTATGGCACCTTTATCTTGGTATTTCCAGCCTCCAGAACTGTGAGGAAAATGTTTGTTGTTTAAGACACCCAGTTTGTGGTATTTTTGTTATAGCAGCCCCAAGAGACTAAGACACAAACATAAGAACAAGTTTACATATAAACACTAGTAACACCCTTCCCATGAAATGGGCTACCAGACTACCACCAAACAGAAGGTAATGGAGAATATTTTTCTGGCAATTTCAACCACTATCATCAAGTGATAAAGGACAGTAGGATGGTGAATTGCAATGATTTTCAAACTAAAGTTCTATAGGGATCCCTCCGAGCTTCTGAACATGAGGATAAGAGAAGGCCAAAGAAAGAAGCTGAATCAGGTGTTCTTTCCCTGATTCAACCACTTTAGGCTTTCCCCACAGAGTATACTGGTTTCCGAACGGGAAGGAATAAAAAGAAAAAAAAAAAAAAAAAGAATCTGCTGCTTCACAAAAAAAAAAAAGAATCTGCTGCTTCACAAAAAAAAAGTCTGAAAACCACTGATGAAAACTTGGGTTTAGAATTTGAATCCCTCTACCCTACCTCTGTGGCTTCCTTCTCTTATCTGTCATGGGTGCTGTTTGAACATAGAGAACAGGTCAATGAAGGTTAACTTTCTATTGTTCCTTCTCCAAAGACCATGATCCTGTAACCATGGCCTCCCCACATTACTTCCTTGCCTAGCAAGTCTTCAGCACAAAATAGCTTAAGGCTTTTGCAGTTGTTTCTTTGAATTTCATCTTTCTCTGGGTCTGTTATTCATTGTCATCCAGTGGGGTTGTTTTTCCTGTTACCAGGCCCCACATATTACTCAATCACATAAAAAGGAGAAGGGCAAGAGAAAAAAAGATTTTTTAATGAACAACCTCAAATGTGATCAGGTTTGATTCTTTCCAAGAGTCAACCCAAAACCTCTATGGCAAATACTCTCTTTTTGGGCCTTTTCTATCTAGAAAAACATCCTTTAAATGTCCATTCTCTTCTCCAAAATCTTTCTTATAACTCTGATCCATACACAAACTCTTCCAAAATGCTATCTGTAGTTCATTAACATGTATTAAATAAACCTGATTATACCTCTTCGAAAAAAAAAAAAAAAAACCCTTAACCCTGGTCTGGCCTCTGCCTCACCCTACATTACCCCAGTTACCAGCTCATGGAATTGTGACATCACTAGAAACAACCAATGATTTAAAAAAAAAAAAAAATGTATTTCTGCCTCTGACAAAAAGAGGCACTTGACACAATACTGGGAAGAAAAGAAGCTTTCTTACAGCTTACATATTTTCCAACCATCCTAGCTTCAGCTAACTATGTCAAAACATAAAATGCACATCACGGAGTTCCCGTCATGGCGCAGCGGTTAACGAATCCAACTAGGAACCATGAGGTTGCGGGTTCGGTCCCTGGCCTCGCTCAGTGGGTTAAGGATCCAGCGTTGACGTGAGCTGTGGTGTAGGTTGCAGACGCGGCTCGGATCCCGCGTTGCTGTGGCTCTGGTGTAGGCCAGTGGCTACAGCTCCTACAGCTCCAGATTCGACCCCTAGCCTGGGAACCTCCATATGCCGCGGGAGTGGCCCAAAGAAATAGCAAAAAGACCAAAAAAAAAAAAAAAAAAATGCACATCACTTCAAAAATCTAATAATCAATATAACTTCTTTAAAACACTGTAACACTTTAAGAGACAATTCTAAAAGCATCTCTCAAACATGTAATTATCTTTAGTATAGTGATATTTCTTAAATCCAACAGCATTTTATTAGTCCTTCTATTCTAAAAGGAGACGGTAAACTCCAGTTAAAGCCTTGAGCTGATAGAATCTGATGGAATCCACTGGACTGAGCATTAGTAAAGAATCTGAGTCTCAAGAATTCATCTCAAATCCATTGCTCTAGTCTTAATTATGTTGGTTTTCTCATGGAGATCTTCACCCTTCAATTTTAACTATAATATAAAACCTTATCAGAGTTCCTGTTGTGGCTCGGCAGTATCGAACCTGACTAGGACCCATGATGATTCGTGTTTGATCCCTGGCCTCACTCGGTAGGTTAAGGATCTGGCATTGGGGTGAGCTGGTGTAGGTCACAGACGTGGCTCAGATTCCAAGTTGCTGTGACTGTTGCTGCAGGCCAGCAGCTGCAGCTCCAGCTTGGGAACCTCCATATGCTGGGGGTGTGGCCCTAAAAAAAAAAGATTAAGGAGTTCCCGTCGTGGCACAGCGGTTAACGAATCCGACTAGGAACCATGAGGTTGTGGGTTTGGTCCCTGGCCTTGCTCAGTGGGTTAAGGATCCGGCGTTGACGTGAGCTGTGGTGTAGGTTGCAGATGCGGATCCTGCGTTGCTGTGGCTCTGGCGTAGGCTGGTGGCTACAGCTCCGATTCAACCCCTAGCCTGGGAACCTCCATATGCCACGGGAGCGGCCCAAGAAATAGCTAAAAAAAAAAAAAAAAAAAGTCACCGTCCAGAAAGTTAAAATTAAACAGCCTATGGAATGGGAGAAAATATTTGCAAATTATATACCTGATAAGGGCCTATTATCCTGAATATATAAAGAACCCTTATGATTTCAGAAATAAAAAGACAAATAATCCAATTTTTTTAAAAGGACAAAAGAACTAAAAAGATATTTCTCCAAAGAGACACAAATCGTCAATAAGTACATATAAGGCTGCTCAACATCATTAGTCATTAGAGAGCAACAAACAAAACCACAATGAGTTACCACTTTAACACTCGTTAGGGTGGCTACTTGGGAAAAAAAAAAGTGTTGGAGAAGAAGTGGGAAATTAGATCCTCATAAACTGCTGGAGGGGATGTAAAATGGTGCAGCATCTGCGGTAAACAATTAGGCAGTTGCTCACAAAGTTAAACATACAGTAGATATGGCCCAGTAGTTCTACTTCTAGGTATATACCCAAGAGAACTGAAAACATTCATTAGAAAAACTTGTACTTGAGTGTCCACAGCAGCATTCTTCATAATAGTCAAAAAGTGCAACAACCCAAATATCCATTATACTATGAACGAATACTCAAAATGTGGTATATTTAGACAATGAAATATTTTTTTGTACCTATGGTCCAGTATGCACTTCTGTTTCTTCTCTGGGCTATGTTTTTGTCTTCTCTCCCTTAACAGACAGTATGACACCAGTGGGCCAGACTATATCTTGATCCATTTAGGATCTCCATACAACTGTCATCTATATTTCATTTATACACATATAAAATCGCTAGACACATTATGGTTGAATAATGAATACCATGGCAACAGAACGTTTTAATGTATGTAATAAGAAACCAGTAATCCTAACTGCCTCAATACTTGGAGCTGTTGACATTTTTAAACACAAACAGTTTCTTAAAAACGGTTGACATAAATGCCCCTAAATATGTCCACAAAGACACCTGTAAATAAATACTTAGAAATATCCCTGCAACCTGATTACAAATAAAACCTTTAAAGAGGAGGTAATAAGGAAATTGTGAACACTATGAGCTTAATATCGCCATATTTTACATTAACACGACCTTTTACATTAACAAGACACAGAAGGAAGTGAAGAACGATCTCACTTATGGTAAAGCTCTCAAAAGAGCGTTCTTTATTAAAAGAAAACGAAAAATTAGAATCCCAATTCCTGTCCAGGCTTAGGTGTCCTTTCAGGCAACGAGAAGTTTCAGCACTAAAAGAAACTCATTTCAGAGGATCAGTCCTTAAGTTTCTCACTGTCGGTGAAACCACGTGTCACTGACCTCTCTTCAAAATAACATGACGGAAAAGCTAATTCATTTTAGAAATCAAGAAGCATACCTTTGTAAAGTCCTGTTAAGCAAGTACTCTCTTCACCTCCCTGATCTCTAGGTCCCCTCCCACCGGACACACACACACACACACACACACCCAAAAGTCCTAAGAACCTGGCAACTACCACGGATAGAGGCTGGACCCAGCTGCAGTGAGAATTGGCTTCAGGACCTCTGACCACTGCCGCTCAGACACCGAAGTCAAAAGTCTGCTGCTTCCTTCCCGGGGCAGCTCCCGCGTCCCCTGGGCCAAGTTACCCACACCGCGCCTGGACTCACCCCGCGGAGCTTTTCCAGGACCAGCCCCAAGTACGGCTGAGGGGCAGTCCCGGGCCTCTCCATGGCGCCAACGCTGCCTCGACCGTAGGGCCCGTCGCCAGGCCCTAGCCGAGACACAACAAGCGGCAGAGAACACGCAGCGTTCGGTCCGGAACCCAAACCCGCACCGGGCAACCAGAACAGACCACTGCGAAGCCGGCTGCGGGGGTGCTGGAGGTGAACGGCGGCGACAAGCCTCGAGGGTCCAGGCTGCCCACCCGGGAAGCTTCGGCCCCTAGGTTACGCTTTACTTTCTGAAGATCTGAAGGGCCAAGCCCGCCCGCAAGAGTCTACGACCTACACTCTCCTCGCCGCCCTACCCCTCGGTTTGGTTTCGGCCAGGCCGCGGCGGGGAGGCGGGGTCGCGGGGACGCGGTAAATCTCCCCTCCTGCTTCGCGCGAGGTTCGTAGACGTGTCCAGGTCGTTCTCTCTTAAAGGGGCCGGCACTCTACCTAAGGAAGCTACCCAGCCTGTGAAATCTAGGGGCTCGAGGCTAAGAATGAGTTTAAGCTTCGGGCCATGCGCTGGATGTGGGCCGCACGGCCCGGAACACCAGGCCCAGGAGTCGCAGCTTCGGGTGGCGGCGGCGAGGCTTCTCCTGGAGGCCCGTCGGCGTAGCCCCCAGGAATGAGCGGGACGCGCCCCCTCGGCCTAGGGGCCGGCGCTTGGCCAAGCCACAACCCCCAGCGCTTTCCGCTCCCAACCCCGCAAGAGCCTACTATCCGCCTCCCACCGAAGCCTTGACAGCGTCGTACCCCGGGGGAGCCCGCCGGCCCAGGGAAACCGGCCGCTGCCTTCATTCCAGTCAAAATGTGGCTTGCAGGGCCCACGCCTGTGCGTCCTGCCAACCGTGTCCGGACTTTGGACAGGAAGGCGTCTCGGGTCAGCTGTGGTCTGGGCAAAGTTTAATCTCTCCCACGCAAGAGAACACCGATCTTGCCTCCTCTGCCCAGCACAGGGCTCCGAGGGGATTACTCACTTTTACCTGAGCTACCTGGCAATACTCAAACTTGGTGAGCGCCTAGTTACCCAAACAGCAAACCAGTGTGGACCTAAACTGGGCGCACGCTTTTCTCCTCTGGGAAGAGGAGCTAAAAATAGCACTTTGCGCTCTATATTTAGGATCCTATTTAGGTCTGTTGAGTAAAATACCCAGGGCTGGATCTGTTCTTGGGGATGGGTTTTAGCTCATACAGGTGTAAAGGATCTAACTGAAGTCTTCAAAGAAGCAACTCAAAAAGGAACAGGTACTTCTAAACAAAATCACCAGAGAGAACTCAGTAGTTGAACAAAACCTTAGTTCCTTAGGAAATTTTCCTAATATTAAGCTCTAGCAGCAACAGAACTATTTTGCCAAAAAGAATCCACAAATGGCACAAGTTCACAGCAAGTGATTTTCAGGACCAAAATATGGCCTAATTTTTTGGAACTCAAAGTGCTGTCTCTTATTGGCCACATCAGCCTACGGAGTTTGAGGAACTATCAGTATCAAAAAGTACTAGAAATTGCTTAATGAGTCTCCATTTTTTAAGGTATTACATAACCTTTATGTGTGTTGGACACCATATACTGAAGTTAAACTATGTGAATAGCTTATTAAAATCAAAACAGAAGCATAACCAAAACTTTAGGATTCAAATAACCTTGGAATAATGTATGCCTCAGTTAGAACACTGTATTACTGAATGAAAATTTTTATAAGTCTGAACATTATCAGGAAGCTTCAGAATCGTTTTCAGCATCAGAACTTATTTACAACCTAAAATATTTATGTATTCTTTTTTTTTCTTTTTGCTTTTTAGGGTCACAGGTGAGGCATATGGAAACTCCCAGGCTAGGGGTAGAATCAGAGCTACAGCTGCCAGCCTACACCATAGCTTACGTCATTCCCACTGAGCAAGGCCAGGGAATGAACCCCCATTCTCATGGATATTGGTCAGGTTCATTACTGCCAAGCCACAATGGGAACTCCTAAAACATTTTTTTAAAAATCCCTTTGCCCTCTGTAAGGTAGCCTATGCCCTTTTCTAATTTTTCAATGATTACCATCCCAAATATTAAACACATAAAAGAACATAGATCAGGGACAAAAGAATAACTGTAATTTAAAAGAAAAATCTACACGTTCCCCCCATAGCAAAAGCAGTAAAACTTAAATTCAATGCCAGATTCAAGTCTAATTTCTGCACACTTAATAGTCATATAGAAACTTACCTCTTCCTCTAGATCTTTTAATTCCATTTTTTCAAAAAGTTCATGTTAAAATATCCTAACATGTAAATAAAGTTCTACTAAGCACCTCATATCCTTGAAAAGGATTTCAGATTCTAATACATCCTGCAGTCTTCTGTTTCCACACATCTGTGATCCTGTTTTGACACTTGTGTGGTAAAGGGGTGCTATAGGTGGAGTTGTGACTACCAACCCATAATCCAATTTCATGGACATAACCGCTGATTAAATTTTTTCTTAGGAGTCCCTTCGTGGCTCAGTGGTTAAGGAACCTCACTAGGATCCATGAGGTTGCAGATTTGATCCCTGGCCTCGCTCAGTGTGTTAAGGATCTGGGTTGCCCTGAGCCGTGGTGTGTAGGTCACAGATGCGGCTCAGATCTGTCATTGCTGTGGCTGTGGCATAGGCCCACAGCTATCTCTCCGATTAGACCCCTAGCCTGGGAACCTCCATGTGCCACGAGTGTGGCCCTAAAAAGACAATAAATAAATAAATTTTTCTTAAATATCATCATGCATAGGACTACCGTCTTAAAATCTACAACTAAAAAGATAAATCCTGAATTAGATAACTGATAAAAATAAAGTTGAATGTTTTATTCCATATTATATTCATATAGAGTATATGATTTTTACCATCTAAAAGACAAAGTTTGTTCTTAAGTAGACATGGGATTTTGCTGACTTATGTATGCCTGCTTTAAAGAAAATGGAGAACAAGTGCTATTACTGTTTGTGACAGCTACTAGAAAGCACATAAGAACACTGGAAACATGCTAACCAGTAAACCTTGTCCACAACCTAGAAACTAATTTCCCTTTTGAAGGGCCCTGTTGCTAAACTGTAAATACTAGTTACTCCCATTTAATTAAACAGGCAATGTCACCGGCTATAAAATCTAGTCCTTTGAAAGTCAAACATGCTGAGCCACAGCTTCATTCTCTGTACTAGTGACGTAAGAGGTGTTTTCAGAACATATCAAATCAAGAATTACCTGTTGAACAAGAGTGCCATTGTTTATTCCACATATAACTGAAGCATTCTACTTAAGTTTGTTAGAACTTAAATAGCCATCTCAATTATAAAATAAAGTAGGTAAAAAGTGACATTGATTCCTATTAAACAATTCAAAAAAAATTTTGTATATAAAATCTAACTGAAATTATTAGCAAATAGAAACAATTACCTGAAACATTTAGTCAAGAAGAAAAGGAAACTCTTTCACCCAAATTTAACTGGAAAATTGCTCAAATTTTCCATTTACAACAATTACTATGGATGCTTAATAGACACACTAAGATTGTTAGAATTCCTGATCTGGCAGAAACTCTTCAGAACATCTAGTCCAAATATTATGAACTTTGAGCACTGTAGAGGCCAAACAGCTAAAAATGCATGCATTATTCAGCTTGAATTTACTTGTTGCCACAAAATAAGAAATCAGAAATCCAGATTTTTATATGAACTCACCTTTTAAATATAAACAACGTATTCATGATTTTTTAAACAATACTCAAATGGGTTTTCACCAGCAATCTCTCATCTAATCTTAGCTATGGATATTAGAGTTTTAAACTTGAAACTCTCCCAGAGAATAAGTGACTTGCCAAGGTCACAAGATAATTAACAAATTTAGGATTTTTTTTTTTTTTTTTTTTTTTTTTGGCTATTCCTGTGGCATACAGACATTCCAAGGTCAAGTACTAAACCAGGGCCACAGCAGCTACCTGAGCCACTGAAGTGACAATCTTTAACTTGCTGCACCACAATAGAACCCTTTTGAGATTTTTATAATTTAAATTCAACATTTTTATGTCTTAAATTTCTTAAAATTCAACAGTGCCCCATCATTTTTTATCTGTAAATCAATAGATTATTCCATTTTATTTCTGAGTGGTAATGCACTGCATAAGTATATTTTAGTTTGCTTATATGTTCACCTTTGATGGAGCACCCAGAGTGTTTCCTGTATTTGTTATGAATAAAGCTGCTGTAGACATTCCTATTAAAAATACCAAAAAAACAAAAAACAGCAACTCCTGGGTACCTCTCCGTGGGTCTCCCTAATAGGCCCTGAGCAAGGGCCAAGTTGTCCAGTCACCTCATTTGTCCAAGTTCTAAAGCCAGGTCAGAACCAAGCTTAAACTTGGTTTAGTTGTGACTTGGTTAAGCTTTTGCAAGATTCTCACATTACAACATTTTGAGGTCACAGCTGTCATTCAAGTGCTAATAATTTGCTTACGATTAATTTTTAGTTCATATTACTTCCAGCTTAACTCTTAGTATAATTTTTCCTGATTTGAAAAAAAGGAAAAAAAGTCCATTGCTCAATATCAGCAAAGCTTAATGAAGGTTTTAAAAAAATTCTTAACATTCATGCAACAAAACATTCATGTAAGGAGAAAGCATATATGTAAAATTTTATGTGAAGAGTAAAATTATGTAACATTTGCATAGGGAGGATTCACTATTATGTTTAGTAAAACATAATTTTCAGCTGCTCCTATCTTAAGTAAAATAAGTAAAATTATTGAAAACAATTTAAAATATCAACTTACCCTTCCTGTAAGAATTACAATTGGTGAAAACGCAGGATTCAGGAAATCGAAAACATCAATTTGAAATAAATATTTCAGAATCTGACCCACAGAAGCATCTTCTGTCAATTTATAAATAAAAATATGTTAACACTTGATATGATGTAACTTTTGCATCTAATTTCTTCCTCAATTGCTGCATTAAAGAACAAATAACCTGTTTCTTACCTTTTTGATCAAGGTAATTTTGAGAAGACAAAGAGTAATCAGTTGAAAAGATCTGACTATTTGGCAGGGTATTTTCCACAGATGTGTCTATCTCCACCATGGTAGACCTTTCAGTATCTAGGGATGTTTTTGAGTTTTCATCATTATTTTCAGAAGAAAGAGTTTTGAAATGTACTTCTTCATGAATTATCATAGGTAACTCTATTTTAGAGTTCATATCTGCAAATAAAAATAAAGAGAAACTTTGGGGGTTTTGTTTTATTTTGTTTTGCTTTTTAATTTTATGGCCACACCCACAGCATATGGAACTTCTGGGCCAGGGATTGAATATGAGCTGCAGCTGTGGCAACACTGGATCCTTTAACCTACTGCATGGGGCCAGGGATTGAACCCATGTCTCTGCAGAGACCGGAGCTGCTGCTGTCGGATCCTTAACCCACTGCACCATAGCATGAACTCCTGGGGACTTTTTTAACACTTGCTTTGTTGTGAACTTCCTGGGTTTTTTTGGGGTTTTTTTGTTTGTTTGTTTGTTTTTTCTAGGCAGGTCACTCTTTGAAACTCAGTGGGCATTATGATACTTCATTATGGAAATAATTTATTAAAACATAAATGTGTGGCCTGCTAATGTAATACATGACCACACATTTACTGGCTTAAACAATACAAATATATTCTCTTAGAGTTCTTGCCTCCCTATGTAAATCAGAAATACTAAAACCAAGGTGTTGGCAGGGCTGTGTTCCTTCTGTAAGTTTTAGAGGAGAATCCATTTCCTTGCCTTTTCTAATTTCTGGAAACCACCTGCACCCCTTGACCCATGGCCCTGTGTATATGAAGATATATATACATGCACATATTAATAACTCTCATTTAAAAATACTAACTTTCCCCAAAATTAAAAAAAAAGTTGAAATGTGTCATAATTTTCCATGTTTGTAATATTCATCATAAATTTATGTTCATGCTATGCCAAATAGCCATCAATTTAAGATAATTCAATTTTCAAATATAGTTTAAAT
This sequence comes from Sus scrofa, assembly GCF_054392235.1. Taxonomy (NCBI): domain Eukaryota; kingdom Metazoa; phylum Chordata; class Mammalia; order Artiodactyla; family Suidae; genus Sus; species Sus scrofa. The sequence continues at coordinate 180,607,074 of NC_139383.1, read as the reverse complement.
TGATTGCTTAAATGAAGGAACTAATCAAACAGGATTTTTTAAAGTTCAGACTAGTCCTAGCCTGAAGTATAGTATTCAAGTAAATTGAGGGATTTACTTCTCAGTTATTTTTCAAGAAAAGGGTAGAAAAAATCAGTGCAGTCCTAAAAAACAATATTATAGTCCTAACTGATTTATTCAATGTCTTTGTTTTTAGAGTTATGAATTTAACACACCACTTTGAGGCTGTCACTTATTTAGCACTGTTTAAAAGATTAAAGTCCCAACTGAGCAAACACAAATCTGTAATTTAATAATGCCACCTGTGGACATAAAGTTAAAAAAACTGAGGAGTTTGAATACAATAGGACTATTATAAATACAGGACTCAAATATTGACCAACAATGATGTTCAATGGCATTAGGGGGAAAAGGCTTATTCAGCAATTAGTTATACCAAATTCACATCTGACTAAATTGATTCTTTAAAATACTGATTTATACTGTATTTGAAATAATATATGTTAAGAAAAATGAAAATTTCCTATAGTATTTGCATATTTAATTTTACTTTTGAGGTACTTTTTTCACATTTCTTAAATGTAAGCTTTAAGATTTACATTAGGGAGTTCCCATTGTGGCTCAGAAGTAATGAACCTGACTAGTATCCATGAGGACGCAGGTTCGATCCCTAGCCTCACTCAGTAAGTTAAGGCTCTGGTGTTGCCGTGAGCTGTAGTGTAGGTTGCAGACATGGCTCAGATCTGGTGTTGCTGTGTCTGTGACCAGTGGCTACAGCTCCAATCCGACCTCTTGGCTGAGAACCTCCAGGTGCTGTGGGTGCAGCCCTAAAAAGACTAAAATAAAATAAAATAAAATAAAATAAAACAACACATACAGCTCAATATCAAAAAAATAAACAATGCAGTCAAAAGAATAGGCAAGGAGTTCCTGTCGTGGCTCAGCAGTAACAAACCTAATTAGTATCCATGAGGATGCAGTTCGATCCCTGGCCTTGCTCAGTGGGTTAAGTCTGGCATTCCCATGAACTGTGGTGTAGGTCACAGACATGGCTCAGACCCCACATTGCTGTGGCTGTGGTGTAGGCTGGCAGCTACAGCTCTGATTCAACCCCTAGCCTGGGAACTTATATATGCCACAGATATGGCCCTAAAAAGACCAAAAGGGGTGGGGGCAGAAGACCTAAGGAGACATTTCTCCAAAAAAGACATCCAGATGGCCAAGAGGCACATGAAAAGATGTTCAATATCACTAAATTACTAGAGAAATGCAAATCAAAACCAAAATGAGATGTCACTTGACATCAGTCACAATCACCATCAATAAAAAGCTACAAAGAAGAAATGCTGGAAAAAGGTGTGGAGAAAAGGGAACACTCCTACACTTTTGGTAGGAATGTAAATTGGTGTAGCCACTAAGGAGAACAGTATGGACTTTCCCTAAAAATACAACTTACATATGATCCAGCAATACAACTCCTGAGCATATGTCCAGAAAAGATGAAAACTCTAATTTGAAAAGATATATGCACTCCAGTGTTCACAGCAGGACTATTTACAATAGCCAGGACATGGAAGCAAACTAAATGTCTATCAACAGATGAATGGACGAAGAAAATGGACTATTCAGCCACAAAAAAATAATGAAATAATGCCATTTACAGTAACATGGATGAACCTAGAGATTATCATACTAGGTGAAGAAAGTCAGACAGAGAAAGACAAATATGACATCACTTATATGTGGAATCTTAAAAAAAAAAGTTAACATATTTACAAAAAACTGAAATAGACTCACAGACATAGAAAACAAACCTGTGGTTACCAAGGGGAAAGAAGGAGGAGGGATAAATTAGGAATTGGTAATTAACAGATATACCCTACTGAATATAAAATAGATGAACAACAAGGACCTATTATATAGCACAGGCAACGACATTCAATATCTTATAGTAACCATACTGGAAAAGAATCTGAAAAAGATTTTATATATATATAAATATATATGTATATATATATAACTGAATCACTTTTCTGTACACCTGAAACATTGTCAATCAACTATACATCAATAAAAAAAACTTACATTAGATCCAGACATGACTTTCTTACAATTGTTAATAAATTAATAAAGAGAATTTTAAGTCAAAGAAAATAATAATTTTTTCATGTTTAACTGACTTGAATATTTATTTATTTATTGTCTTTTTAGAGCTGCACCTGCAGCATATGGAGTTTCCTAGGCTAGGGGTTGAATCCGAGCTGTAGCTGCCAGCCTATATCATAGCCACAGCAACACAGGATCCGAGCTGCATCTGTGACCTATACCACAGCTCACAGCAACGCCAGATCCTTAACCCACTGAGCAAGGCCAAGGACGAACCTGCGTCCTCATGGATACTAGTCAGGTTCATTAACCGCTGAGCCGCAACAGGAACTCTGAGGAATCATGATTTAAATAAACTCAGTTGGAGTTCTTTTTTAAAGTTACTGATATTATAGTATAAATAATTATTCCCGAATTTATCTATTTTATAAATTCTTATATAAGCATTTAAATTTTTTGTAAATGTGGTTATTTCAAGTCTCAACTTTTCACAAATATGTATTTAAGATCAATGATTCAGAGTTCTCTTGTGGCACAGAGGATTAAGGATACAGCACTGTCACTGCAGCACTTTAGTTGCACAGGTTCAGTTCTCAGCCTGGGAAATTCCACATGTTGCAGCCTCAGCTCAAAAAAATAAATTAATTAATTAAAAATTTTTTAAAAATTCATTTTTCTTCTTAATTCTTTCTAATTAAGTCAAGTTTTCATTTTTTATTCCCTAGAAGAAATTATCTTTGCTATTTCTCCAATATCCAGAAAATAGTCTGTGGCTTTATCTGAATCCCTCTTTTAGTATTCTTTTTTAAAAACAAACTTTGCATGATCCTAGCTTGCTTTTCATTTAATTAACATTGAAATGTTTTGAGAGTGCTGAAACCTAACCACTGGAGCATCACAGATGAAGTGTTTTGAAATAATCCACTTTGTTTCTATAGTAAGACATATCTTTTTTCTGAAACTTAAAGGAATTTCTGAATATTTTTATAAAAGTCCCTCAAAACTAGTTATAATGCGGGAGTTCCCATTACGGCGCAGCAGAAATGAACCCGACTAGTATCCATGAGGATGTGGGTTTGATCCCTGGCCTTGCTCAGTGGGTCAAGGATCTGGTGTTGCCGTGAAACATGGTGTAGGTCACAGAAGCAGCTTAGATCCCATGTTGCTGTGGCTATGACATAGACTGGCAGCTGCAGCTCCAATTCGACCCCTAGCCTGGGAACTTCCATATGACACAGATATGGCCCTAAAAAGACCAAAAACAAAAAACGAAAAACACAAAAAAGCCTAGTTATAATGCATAAATGCCCTGTTCTCATTTAAGTATTCACCAAGTTATTCATATTTAGAAATTCTCCTGACATCATTATATGAAATGATAAATTCTACTAAAATGATGTGCAGAATTCTCTGAAATTTCTATAAATAAGCTCTAAAATATTTGTATATATTTACATTTTGAATCTTCTGTATTTCTGAGATTGTTTTGCTTTAGTCTCTATTCCTCTTTCTACTCTTATTTGTGTTTTCACAAATATTCCTTTAGGATCTAACAAGTTTAGAACAAAATAATTTACTCTAGCCTTTGAAAATCTAGGTCTCTAGTGTTTTCAGTCATGAAAATCATCACACCTACACCTTTTTTAATTAGAAAAAGGTCAGAATCTAAGGACTATATTCTGGTTGAGGATGTTGATCAAGTAAAGAACTCACACTATTTAGAATATTAAGAAATAACATATATAGTTTTTCTGGAAATTCAAGAATATCAACTAGGTCTAATAAAATGTGTTCCCTTCTGAGTTTGCAACAATGTTGATCTCTTTGCAAAAGGTTTTCTATCATTCTGGATTTCAATTGTTTCTGTATTATTAGCCAATATTTGCTGAGTTTCTAATCTGTCCATCATGGAGACATCAGGATGAGATGTGGAAAGTCATGTTATATAATTCTTTAAAGTATAATCCACATGTTTTTAAACATAGGAGTTACTAGATACCTTGGCATCTAGATACTCTGCTCTCCTCCGTTGCCCTCTGTTGAGCTCCCAGAATTGAGAAAGTTGCAAATTTTTACACTGTTTCTGCTTGAGTTTCTTTATTATCTTGCACACTTAAAGAAAACCCTTGTTATCATAGTTCTTCTTGGAAAACAGAGAAGGGCTATAGACCTAGAATTAAATATCATTTAGGAATCAAGACTATTTTGAATTATTGAAGTATTCCTTAACTTAGGTTTCTAAGAACACTATTCAAATATAACTATAATAGGATGGTGTAAATGAGCTAAAAAGTGAGGGCAAATAAACAAAAACCTTCACCTACCAGAACATGAAGTCAATGGACATCATCTAAAAAGGTTAGTCAAAGCACAACAATATAAATATTTTATTTGGAAGATAGAGACAAATACCAAAATAAATTTTGTCTTAAAAAAAGAAATTATTGTCCCTGGGCCTGAGGTGTAAATAGACATGGACAGAAGGAACTGAAATTGCTTTTGTTAAAAAAAAAAAAAACCTGGAGTTCCCATTGTGGCTCAGTGGGTTAAGAATCTGACTAGTCAGAATGGCCATCATTAATAAATCCACAAATAACAAGTGCTGGAGGGGCTGTGGAGAAAAGGGAAACCTCCTGCACTGCTGGTGGGAATGTAAACTGGTACAGCCACTATGGAGAACAGTTTGCAGATACCTTAGAAATCTATACATAGAACTTCCATATGACCCCGCAATCCCACTCTTGGGCATCTATCCGGACAAAGCTCTACTTAAAAGAGACACATGCACCCGCATATTCATTGCAGCACTATTCACAATAGCCAGGACATGGAAACAACCCAAATGTCCATCGACAGAGGATTGGATTCGGAAGAGGTGGTATATATACACAATGGAATACTACTCAGCCATAAAAAAGGATGACATGATGCCATTTGCAGCAACATGGATGGAACTAGAGAATCTCATCCTGAGTGAAATGAGCCAGAAAGACAAAGACAAATAACATAGGATATCACTTATAACTGGAATCTAGTATCCAGCACAAATGAACATCTCCTCAGAAAAGAAAATCATGGACTTGGAGAAAAGACTTGTGGTTGCCTGATGGGAGGGGGAGGGAGTGGGAGGGATCGGGAGCTTGGGCTTATCAGACACAACTTAGAATAGATTCACAAGGAGATCCTGCTGAATAGCATTGAGAACTTTGTCTAGGAGTTCCTGTCGTGGCGCAGTGGTTAACGAATCCGACTAGGAACCATGAGGTTGCGGGTTCGGTCCCTGCCCTTGCTCAGTGGGTTAACGATCCGGCGTTGCCTGAGCTGTGGTGTAGGTCGCAGACGCGGCTCGGATCCTGCGTTGCTGTGGCTCTGGCGTAGGCCGGTGGCTAAGCTCCGATTCGACCCCTAGCCTGAGAACCTCCATATGCTGTGGGAGCAGCCCAAGAAATAGCTAAAAAGACAAAAAATTAAAAAAAAGAAAAAGAAAAAGAACTTTGTCTAGATACTCATGTTGCAACAGAACAAAGGGTGGGGGAAAAAATGTAATTGTAATGTATACATGTAAGGATAACCCGGCCCCCTTGCTGTACAGTGGGAAAATAAAAAAATTTTTTAAAAAATTTGGATAGGATATTATACAACCATTAAAATAGAGCTTGCAAATTTTAAAAATATGAAAATCATATTGTGTAATAAATGCTGTCAGGAATTGTTAAAAAAAAAAAAAAAAGAATCTGACTAGTATCCATGAAGATGTGGATTCGGTCCCTGGCCTCATTCAGTGGGTTAGAAATCCAGCATCGCCGTGAGCTTAGTGTAGGTTGCAAATGTGACTCACATTCGACCCCTAGCCTGGGAACTTCCAAATGCCCTAAAAATTAAAAATAATTTTTAAAAAGCCTAGCATTATTTATATTTTTAACCTGTTTACATATAATACTTTGATAAAAATGTATCTCCTTGAAACATCAACATATATCCAATCATTCTTTGACCCTTGGGATTTTATTTTATAATATTAGTATCGAAGTTCTACAGTAAACCAGAAATTGATAAAAGGGTGGTTGATAAGGTTGTTGCTGATTATTGAGTATGTTTAGAATGGATTTCTGGACTTTTTCTTGTGATTTGCATGTTTAAAAATAAATTATGTTTAAAGAATAAATTCTATTATAGATTTTTTGAAGGACTGATCCATGGCATGCAGAAATTCCCAGGCCAGGGATCAAACCTGCACCGTAGCAGTTACCTCAGTAACCAGAGCCACAGCAGTGACAACACCAAATCTTTAACTTGTTGAGCCACTAGGGAACTCTTATTATAGATATTTTTTTTACTAACCTGACTGACTGTATCTGCTTTCCAATGTCATATCTTCCGTATTATCTGTGGGGTAGTTTTCAAGTGAAAATTCTTCTGTTTCATCATTTTCACCTACATTATTTTCATCCAGTGTCTTTTTGGGAAATGGCAATTCTGTTTCCTTTGGAATGTTCTTGAAGTTCCAAGAGTTCTCAAAATTACCCAAGAACTTTTTAAAATATGGTAAAGTATCAGAATCATCTGTTTTCTCTAGGGCTCCTTCCTTGCCTATTTGACTTTCAGTTTCCACGATTTTCATTATTTTGAGTTCTTGTTCCTCACCAGGGTCAAATTCACTTGTTGGAGGAGGTCCGTGTTTATCTTCCCCACCTGATTCTTCATTTTTTCCATCATCTGATATAATTTTGTCTTCATTAGCATATGCAATGCCTAGCATAGCAAAACCAAACTCAAACCACCTTGGCTTGAGAATTGAGCTATCATTAGTGAGTGTGTCTTCTTTTTCTGTTAATGTTTCTGTACATGGAACTGTGGATTCTTCCTCAGAGGATATGGAATTAGGAACATCTTGTAATGGTGGATTGCTTTCTTTGGACAATAATTCAAGTCCTGTATCCTCACCTCTGAAACCAAAATAACTTGTAAATCTACCACCAAACCAACCAGTGTCTTGAGGATAGTGCTCTGACTCAGACACTAGTTCAGACTGTTTTGTTGGCATTGAATCAACCTCTGATTCAGGTTCTTGCTTATGTTCTGTTTGGGGTTCATCATTGTTTAATTTCTCTGGGTCATTCTCATCTTCCACTGCTATTTTTCTACTTAGGAGTGAGCTTTCTTGTAGAGGTTCAATAACTGATTCAAAAGTCTCCCCTTCAGCTTGGTCCTTTCTGAATCCAAACCACCCTTTCACTTCAGGCACGGCTGATGATGGTGGGACATGATCCACTTCAGGAAGAGGATGCTCTTCCACACTTCTAACTTCTGCTGCTTCCCAGTCTTTGGACTCACTCGTACTTCTGATAGCTTCAGGAGCCTCTGATGCTGGAAATTGGTCTTCGAACAAAGTACCTTCAGAAGTTGAAAAAAAGCCGGGTTCTATCTGAAAATCACTTTCATATACATTAGATTTGGGGTCTTCATCTTCTTCATATAGATATATATTATCACTGTGATCTATGTTTAACTCAATATCTTCATTCTCAAATGTGTAGCTTATTCCAAGAAGACAGAAAAAGTCAGATTCCTAAAGGAGGAAAAGATATTATGATTGACATTAATATACCAAAACTCCTTGTTTCTCCTTAAATCATTTAAAATAGATGAGTATGACTTTCCCAAGGCCATACAACTGGCTTGACAAAAGAGCAAAAACTAAAATCATATCTCCTAACCTCACTCATATCATAACTGACTTCTCAGAGTTAATGGTATAAACCTAAATGAAAGTCCTCCTGCATTAGCATTTATTTGTTATCAAATAGTTGAAGAACTTGAGAAGCAGAGACAACCAAGGCTTTGAGTATATTCTGCAAATAAACTCAAACAGAAAGGTGTACATGTCTGTAAAATCTTACTCCTTGTAGGAGTACAATGACTGGACACATGCAGCTGTGCAGTGGTTTCCAAGAGGGGAATTTCATAGTACGTAGTCACAGCTCAGACTAACCAGAGTCTCTAAAGCATGAAGGCCTGTTTAGAAGCTGCACTGAAACGCTTGGACTTCTTTTAGTGAGATATCACCTGCAGCCAATGGAGGCAGGGATCCCCTTGCTCATCTCACAGAACAACCATATCATCAAAAAGAAAAATGGTGAAGCTATTTTTTAAAATCTGGATGTATGAAATGGTGATATGCACTACTCTTTGGATATCACCATTATGAAATGAGAATAACACTCAGAATTAAAAAAATAAACTTCAGAATTGCAATTTTATAGTATGTTTATGACACTGCAAAATCACTATGGATGATTAATAACAGATTCTGGTGGAGTTCCCACTGTGGTGCAGAGAGTTAAGGGCCTGGTGTTGCTGCAGCTGTGGTGTAGGTCTCCGCTGCAGGTTGGATTCAATCCCTGGCTCTGGAACTTCCATATGCTGCAAGTGTGGCTGAAAAATAAAATAAAATAAAATAATTTAAAAAAAACAGACTCTGGAGCCAAACACTCTGAGTTCAAATCCTGATCCTGCTATTTACTAGCTCTGTAACCCTGGGTGAATTAAATGACCATTCTATGCCCCAATCTCACATATCTAAAATGAGAAGAATAACAGTACCCACTTCACATGGGTGTTGTGAGAATTAAATGAATCAAATACTTGAAATAGCATCTGTCTGTAGTAAATACTAGCCTAACCTAGCCCAGGGTTAACTACCTCAGATGAGCCAGTAATGTAAGGATGAAAAAGCCCAACATTTTGCCTCTATTTAGGATAACTCTGAAAGGCCATCCCAGCTTAAAAGCTTCAAAGTTCCTATGGACTCACTGGAAACCTTTGTTGCAAATTCCACACAGTTCAATTTCTTTTCTTTCTTTCTTTTTTTTTTTTTTTTTTTTTTGGCTTTTTAGGACCACACCCACAGCATATGGAGGTTCCCAGGCTAGGGGTTGTATCAGAGCTACGACTGCCAGCCACAGCCACAGCCACAACGCCAGATCCGAGCAGTGTCTGCAGCCTACACCGCAGTTCATGACAATGCCAGATCCCTAACCCACTGAGGCAGAAATCAAACCTGAAAACCTCATAGTTACTAGATGGATTCATTTCTGCTCCCCACAACAGAAACTCCCACACAGTTCAATTTCACTGTCTGCCCAACCCTGCTTTTGCTTTTGTTCCCTCAGAAGTGTTACTCCCAAGAGTACTCCCCAGTAAACTTCTTAGATGCAAAGATCCATCTCAGAGTCTATCTCCCAGGGAAGCTGACCTAAGAATCTGGGCCTTCTGGAGTTCCCGTCGTGGCGCAGTGGTTAATGAATCCAACTAGGAACCATGAGGTTTTGGGTTTGATCCCTGGCCTTGCTCAGTGAGTTAAGGATCTGGCATTGCCGTGAGCTGTGGTGTAGGTTGCAGACGCGGCTCGGATCCTGAGTTGCTGTGGCTGTGGTGTAGGCCGGTGGCTACAGCTCCAATTGGACCCCTGGCCTGAGAACTGCCATATGCCGCGGGAGCGGCCCTAGTAAAGGCAAAAAGACAAAAAAAAAAAAAAAAAAAAGCATCTGGGCCTTCCATATACCTACTATGTGCTGTGCACTGTGCCAGGTGTGGGATTCTACAGTAAACGGGGGGTGGGGGAGGGATTATAAATTGTGATAAGTGCTATGTTGGAAATAAACAGGAAGCTGTAATTAAGAAGCAGTCATTCCTTTAGAATCATCATGGAAGAGCTCTCTGAGGCACTGATGTTTAAGCTATTATCTAAACGATAAGAAGAAGCTAACAAAATGAAGAACGTAGGAGAAACATTCCAAACTGAGGGAACAGCCTATTTGGGTCTCTAGGCTGGGAAAGAGCTTGACATGTTCTAAAAACATCTCTGGGCTGGGAAAGAGCTTGACATGTTCTAAAAACAATCATGAGGCCAGTGTGGCCAGGAGCACAGTGAGTGAGGGGAGAGTAGCATAAGACAGGTCAGAAGGGCATAGGAATAGATCATGCAGAGCCAGGAGAAGGAGTCAAGTCTTCATTCCAGGTTCAATGAAAAGCCATTAGAAGGCTTTAAACCAAATAAATGACATGATATGATTTTTTGGGGGGAGGGGTGTTGTTTGTTCTTTTGCTTTTTAGGGCCGTACCCACGGCATATGAAAGTTCCCAGGCTAGGAGTCAAATTGGAGCTACAGTTGCCAGCCACAGCCATAGACACAGCCATACACGATCCGAGCCACATCTGCAAACTAAACCACAAGTCAAAGCAAAGCAGATCCCTGACCCTCTGAGCAAAGCCAGGGATAGAACTCACGTCCTCATGGATACTCGTTGGATTCATTTCCACTACACTATGACAGGAATTCCCAATTTTTTTTGTTTTGTTTTGTTTTAATCTATAAGATCCATTGCTGTGGAAAATGAGTTGGAAGAAGGCAAAAGCAGAGGTAAGGAGACCAGTTAGAAGTCTACTGCAATGTTCTACTCAAGAGATAATGATGCCTTGAATCAGGGCTATCAGAAGAGGGAAAATGAAGAGAAGACAGATACATTCTGGAGACAGAACTGACAGGACCAGTAATGATACAGTGAATAGACAGATAATCCCAGAATTTGTGTTAGAAGAGAGCCAGATAACAGTTTACTTAACTAAGCAGATTGACTTCACACTGACCTAATTTAAGGTAGATTGACTTAACCTGGTATCTGAATTAAATGAACTAATCAAATTCATGTATTGAAGAGTTAGCTTCTGATTCTCTTTCTCATTATCAAGTCCAACATTATCAAGCTAATTTAAAATTCCAACAGCAGGATTTCCTGTCATGGCACAGTGGAAACAAATCTAACTAGGAACTGTGACGTTGCAGGTTCAATCCCTGGTCTCGCTCAGCAGATTAAGGATCCGGCATTGCCGTGGGTTGTGGTGTAGGTCACAGACAGGGCTCAGATCTGGCGTTGCTGTGGATGTGGTGTAGGCTGGAAGCCGTAGCTCTGCTTCTACCTCCAGCCTGGAAACCTCCGTATGCCACAGGTGTGGTCCTAAAAAGAAAAAGAAAAATGGAGGTGGAAAAATCAGGCTCCTGGACTTCAGACTATACTACAATGCAACAATCATCAAAACCACATGATACTGGCACAAAGACAGAAATATAGAGTAGTGGAACAGGATAGAAAGCCCAGAATGAAACCCATGCACTTACAGCCAACTAATCTATGACAAAGGAGGCAAGAATATACAATGGAGAAAGGACACCTTGTTCAACAAGTGGTGCTGGGAAAACTGGACAGCCACATGGAAAAGAATGAAATTAGAACACTCCCTAACACCATACACAAAAAGAAACTCCAGATGGATTAAAGACATAGATATAAGACCAGACACTATCAAACTCTTAGAGGAAAACATAGGCCAAACACTCTCTGACATAAACCACAGCAACATCTTCTCAGATCCACCTATCAGAGTAGTGACAACAAAAACAAAAATAAACAAATGGGACCTAATCAAACTTCAAAGTTTCTGCACAGCAAAGGAAACCCTAAACAACACAAAAAAACAACCCACAGAATGGGAGAAAACCTTTGCAAGTGAATCGACTGACAAGGGATTCATCTCTAATATTTATAAACAACTTCTGCAGCTCCATACCAAAAAAACAAACAACCCCATCAAAAAATGGGCAGAAGATCTAAACAGACAGTTCTCCAAAGAAGACATACAGATGGCCTAGAAACACATGAAAAGATATTCAACATCACTCATTATTAGAGAGATGCAAATCAAAACCACTATGAGGTACCACCTTACACCAGCCAGAATGGCCATCATCAAAAAAGTCTACAAACAATAAGTGCTGGAGAGGGTGTAGAGAAAAAGGAACACTAGTACACTGTTGGTGGGATTGTAAATTGGTGCAACCACTGTGGAAAGCAGTATGGAGGTTCCTCAGAAAACTAAACATAGAACTACCATTTGATCCAGAAATCCCACTCCTGGGCATCTATCCAGAGAAAACCACCACTCGCAAAGACACATGTACTCCAATGTTCACTGCAGCACTATTTACAATAGCCAAAACATGGAAACAACCTAAATGCCCATCGACAGAGGAGTGGATCAAGAAGATGTGGTACATATACACAATGGAATATTACTCAGCCATTAAAAAGAACGAAATACCAGCATTTTTTGCTATGTGGATGGACCTAGAAACTATCATGCTAAGTGAAGTCAGCCATACAATGAGACACCAACATCAAATGCTTTCACTGACATGTGGAATCTGAAAAAAGGGCAGACGGAACTTCTTTGCAGAACAGATGCTGACTCACAGACATTGAAAAACTTATGGTCTCCGGAGGAGACAGTTTGGGGGGTGGGGGGACGTGCTTGGGCTGTGGGATGGAAATCCTGTGAAATCAGATTGTTAAGATCATTATACAACTACAGAAGTGATAAATTCATTTGAGTAATAAAAAAAATTTTTTTTAAAATTCCAGCAGCAAAAGAGGTTTACAGATAAGAGAACTACAGGGTGTGATGGGAAGTAAACTCTGTCCCAGTAAGACAATAACTTAGTAATAATATCTAACACTTACATAGCACTAAGTGCTATTCCATGTACTTTACATATGCTTATTTTTTCCTCAATAAATGTATGACGTAGCACTCTATTATAATCATCATCTGCATTTTACAGATAAGGAAACTAAAGCACACAAGGCCACAAAGGTACTAAGTGGCTGAGTCAGCTTTGAGCTCAGTCTACCTCCAGATAGACTTTTAAACTCTATATTACCAGTCTGTTAAGTTTTTAGAAAGCAAAATATTTGTATCAATTTCATCATATCTAAACTTTTTTTTTTTTTTGGCCTCTCCCATGGCATATGGAAGTTCCCAGGTGAGGCATGGAATCCAAGCTGCAGCTGTGACCTACACCACAGCTGTGGCAACACCAGCTCCTTAACCCACAGTGCCACAGTGGGAACTCCATCATCTTACCTAATTTTAGTCACATACTCAAGCTATTCCTAGAGTACATTCTCAGCCTACTCTATGTGTCCATTATATAAGATTCATAACCTATGAGTGCTTATACCACAGAAAAATGGTTTAGCCAAGAAATTTTAAATTCAATTCATAACCGAAATGATTTTACTCACTTTAGTCGAGATTTGAACTTCCTCAGATATGAACACCTCTTCAATCTGTACTGCATCTCTGGGGAAATATCCAAAGTCTTTTCCTTTCTAACAAAATGAAGAAGAAAGATCAGCAAATAAGAGTGATCAAAGCAATAATAGCTATTGATCCTGATTTTGTTCCATGTCCTTGGTTTTTACACATTTCAAATCACAAACATTAATTGGTTTTCATTTACCATCAAAAAGAAAGTGAGGAGTTCCCGTCGTGGCGCAGTGGTTAACGAATCCGACTAGGAACCGTGAGGTTGTCGGTTCGATCCCTGCCCTTGCTCAGTGGGTGAAGGATCCGGTGTTGCTGTGAGCTGTGGTGTGGGTCACGGATGCGGCTCGGATCCCGCATTGCTGTGGCTCTGGCGTAGGCCGGCGGCTACACCTCTGATTTGACCCGAGCCTGGGAACCTCCATATGCCGCGGGAGCGGCCCAAGAAATGGCAAAAAGACTAAATAAATAAATAAAAATTAAAATTAAAAAAAAAAAGAAAGTGAGTGAAATTATATTCCTTTTGGAGTTCCCTGGTGTCTCTGTGGATTAAGGATCCAGCATTGTCACTGCTGTGGTTCAGGTGGCTGCTGTGATTCAGGTTCAATCCCTGGCCTGGGAACTTAAACATGCTGTGGGCATGGCCAAAAAAAATCATATTCTTTTTGCTTCTCAACAGATCAGTGTTATTTTGAGGAAACAAAAGTTCAAGCTATGAAATGAACTTTTTTTCAAATTTCAGAGAGAAAACCTCTCATTTTCTTCCTTTTTTTTTTTGTTTTTTTGTTTTTTGTTTTTTGTTTTTTGTTTTTCAGGGCATATGGAAGTTTCCAGGCCAGGGGTGCATCAGAGCTGCAGCTGCTGGCCTATGCCACAGCCATAGCAATGCAGGATCCTTAACCCACTGAGTGAGCCCAGGGATCAAACCCTCATTTTCACAGATACCAGTCAGGTTTGAACCCACTGAGCCACAATGGGAACTCCCTCCTCTTTCTATTCTTAATGTCCTTTCTTGCCCAAGTGGACCACAGATTTACACTATTAAACCTGGAATATCAGAAGGCAAGGGAATGGTGACCAAGCTGAATGGAGCTGAGGCATATTCAGCATTTTCAGGATATTAATATCATATAAGATGTTTAAACTCTGAAGAGCCATGATGGATTCATCAAGATAGTAAAGATATATGAGTTCTCTAGGGGGCATTTGGTTCTATTCAACTTCTCTGAGTGTACCTCTTTAATAGAGATACTCTGGATCTGATTTAAATGCATTCAAGCTGTCCCTCGAGATTAGAGCCTTCACACAACCACTCAGTGCATTTCCTATCCCTGTCAAAGTGTAAAGAACATATTTTTTTGGTCCTTTGATCCAGCACTATTACACCTCAACTGGGATTCTTCCAGCTCTCCAGTTGCTGCAACTATTTGGAAACCAACAGTGTGAACTCCACAGTGTGACTTCTTAAACAGTTATCTGCCTGACTAAACACTTAATACACAAAACCTACTGTACTTAAAACTTCACCCCAGCTCGACATATTACACCATGCTTTTGTGCAAAACTATCATTTTCACACATGTAAACAAGAAATAATGTTTTCTTTTCTTCTTAGGATACCTACTGTGTCATTTTTCTTTCTTTCTTTCTTTCTCTTTCTTTCTTTCTTTCTTTCTTTCTTTCTTTCTTTCTTTCTTTCTTTTTTGTCTTTTTGCCATTTCTTGGGCAACTCTTGTGGCACATGGAGGTTCCCAGGCTAGGGGTCGAATCAGAGCTGTAGCTGCCAGCCTACGCCAGAGCCACAGCAACGCAGAATCCTCGCCACGTCTGCGACCTACACCACAGCTCACGGCAACACCGGATCCTAAACCCAATGAGCAAGGGCAGGGATCGAACCCACAACCTCATGGATGCTAGTCGGGTTCGTTAACCACTGTGCCACGACGGGAACTCCTGTGTCATTTTTCTTATAGCTGCATTCAGTACAGTCATGCATTCAAGACAGAAATGTCATGTTTGAAGCACCACAAACAATAAGAAATCTTGGGAGCTGCAAAGTCCAGGCAAACAATTCTGGCCAAGAACCATCAGAAGTTCAGTCATATAGCGCCTGATGCTAAAACGCAGGGTAGACCCCAAATAGAATCTGCTTCTGCAAACAAAGATCACAGATGCTGCACAAGAAAGAGATCTTATGCATACACAATATGGAAATGATGTATGTACCAGGCTGGTCATGTTTGTTCAACCTGGGAGTAAGATCGTTTGTCATGGCATCCTTTCATTCTAAAGCATAATGATATAATCTAGAACACAAACCTATTTTCAACTGAAAACATTAATCATTAATTTTCCTATCTTATATATTCAGAGATGATCCAGGTTTTTAGGAATTTCAATGTAATAGTACTTTGGGCCAAATAAAATCTCTCTGTTTTTCTTTTTGAAAGAAAGATTTTTCTTTAAATGAAACATTTGTACAACTCACCTCCCTAGACTACTAATCTTTCTGAGGATCTCTTCAAGAGCAACTCAGTTTGTTATTTGCTCAGAAAGACATGTCTTTTTTTTTTAATGATTTTTATTTTTTCCATTATAGCTGGTTTACAGAAAGACATGTCTTTTAATTTAATTAACAAAAAACGTCCCAGCCTCTCTTAAACGTGGCCATTGGTATCTCCATTGGCACCTCTAAATAAACATAAAATCAAAGTTCAAAACCTATGGATGCTACATAAAAATAATTTCAAAGCACTCTCAAGCCTTCATCCGGACCAGACTGGCTTCCCAAAGGCTACTTTTATAGAAATTCAGGAACCAACACTGAACATGACTGTTTTTGTTTGTTTAAATATGTTTATATATTTTAAAGTACTGTGAAATTCTTTCTTTCTTTTCTTTTTCTTTTTCTTTTTTTTTTTTTTGCTTTTTTTTTTTTTTTTTTTTTTTTTTTGCTTTTTAGGGTCTTACCTGCAGCATATGGAAGTTCCCAGGCTAGGGGTCAAATTGGAGCTGCAGCTGCCAGCCTATGCCACAGCCATAGCAACATGGGATCTGAGCTGCATTTGAAACCCACATACACCACAGCTCACGGCAATGCCAGATTCCCAACCCACTAAGCCAGGCCAGGGATTGAATCTGCATACTCATGTCTTCATGGATCCTCGCTGGTAACCTGCTAAGCTAAAATGGGACTCCCACTTTGAAATTCTTAAAGTTCCTTTAGAGATGAAAACCAGGCATCTTTGGGTAAGCTGGTCATTTACTCTGTATTTAATTTATATGATTAGATACTTACACTTCCTGCCCACAAATCTTCCTTTTCTCCTGCGAGTTTAATATAAACAGATATCTCTTCTCCCTTAGTGAAGTTCAGATACCGACAGTCAGGTCCTCTGTAATCTCTTATGGCTAAGACTCTGCTTATTAAAGCTATGTAAACATGCAGAGACAAACACACAATAGGGAAGGGAAGGAAAAGATAATTAGTTTTCTTCCAGGCACCTATTATATTTCAGGCATCATGACAAACTCTTCCATTAATTATTGTTATTATAAACCCTCGAAACAGGTCTATGAGGTTAATAATCTCATCTTATACTAACAAATGAAACTTTAAATCTCAAAGAGTTGATCACACACCTAATAAATGGTGTGGAATTCATTTCACTGCAACATCTGCCTTATGTATTCTGAGCTTTTCTTTCTGTTTTTTCCTAAGCTCTTCTGGAAACCCATCAATTTCTCTTGATGGACAACTCATACCTACATCCCTATGATTCATCCCTAATTGGTCCAGGCTACTCTGCCTCTTCTCTGAATTTCAATATTACCTATTATCCTTACGTTGTATCACTATTTATTTTTCATATTGACCTGTCTTGTCATCATCCACTAGATTGAAAATACTTGGAGGACAAGAAACTTATCTCATATTTCATTTTATTCTTCTTAAATACAAACCCCTTATTTCCCTGACCCAGCACATAATAGGCCTTTAATAACTGTGAATAATCATAACCACATATACTAAACAGATTCCTTCAACACATAATACACATATCATATTAACCATTATAATTATACTGACATATTAAAACATTTTGTCATGCAATTAAAGTTAAAATAACATTATCAATTACTATACATTTGAAGGTTCTCTTTCCATGTTCTGTGCCTGGCCCTAAGGAAACTAATATGAGGTTGTAAAGAGGAAAAGAGAGATCATTGTTGTTATTATTATTATTATAAAACATCATTGAGTAAACCTTCTCTATATGTTAAATTACATTTCCAAACGATTAATGAAAATGTTTACTCATAAAAAATTTACTTTTAAATTATTTGTTTATACTAATGATATTTTTCATTTTTACTTACATGTTACAAATTAGAAATAATTCTCACACAGTGGAGAGATGGAACATATTTAAAGCAACTCTAATATATTGGGTTGCTATTCATTTTTTGTACCATAACGCTAATTTCAGAAAATAAGTTCTTAAGCAATAGAATGAAAATTAATTTCTCTTTGTAGAAGATAGAGGTTTAATATTCAAGGATACATAAGATTATGTACGCCTAACACTGATCTCAATATTTTTGCATATTGTGAACAAAGAAA
Organism: Sus scrofa; assembly: GCF_054392235.1. Classification (NCBI taxonomy): domain Eukaryota; kingdom Metazoa; phylum Chordata; class Mammalia; order Artiodactyla; family Suidae; genus Sus; species Sus scrofa. The sequence goes on along the minus strand of NC_139383.1, from coordinate 180,589,180 downwards.
TGATTAATGTTTGATAAAATAATTTAGATAATAAATCATGATGGCTTGAAATAAAAATGGTATTAGAAGATTCATGAGACTCAGAAACTTCTGATTGTGAAATAGAAACTAAAAAAATATAAGGGCTTCATAAAAATAACCATCAAAAGGTTTGATATCTTTTTTAATACATATCAATTACATTTATCTTAAAAATAGTAAAGTGCTAATTAGTTTATTTTTGAGATCTGGATTATATCATTATAATTTCTGGTATATTTATATACCAGGTCAATCTTTGCCCCTTTGTATATTTACATTAAAAGCTATCACGAAATGCTTGCTTCCAGAATTTCCCTTTTGAGTGAACTATATTTTAAAATGATAAATACTTCCCAAAGATATTATTGTTCATTTTTATTATACATGTCCACAATAACATTTTATATCATTTCGGATTCTCAATTTAAGAGGAAAAGAAGGGAAAAAAAAGAAAAGCAACTTACTTTCACATTCCAAGTCACCACATTTTTTAAAGTCTGCCAGCCGTTTTGTGCCCTCCAGACACTTAGTCAGAGAAATAACCAAAAGAAGGATTCTGTGAATTCCAAGCTCCGCCATGCTAAAACAAGCAGGGATCCAAACAAGGTTTAAAGGGATTGTTTAGGCAGTAGATATGCCAGCCAAAACCAGGAAGCAGCCCACTGTCTTTACTAAATATGAGAAGAAAAGATTTGAATTTTTTTAAATCCCTCAATAACTACATTTTTCTATCGGTATTTAGGCTTAACTTGAGGGACAAACAGCCTCTGTTCTCAATCTGCACTATCTGCAGAGTCAGGTATCCAGATTATACATAAGGGTTTAATCATTAACAGGGATTTTTAGTTGGAGTCATGTCTTATAAAGCCAGCCCACATAAAACTCTGCTTAAAAACACCTTGTGTTCCACAGAACAATTCTTACACAGGCCTCCACAAAAAGGTAGTTCATCTCCTTCAGTTAAAGCCTTCAGGTAGTTCAGTCAAGAAGTACACAGTATCTGCTACATGCAAATACCAGCGTCAGTGGAGGCATAGTTATACGTAGAAGCAATAATGTACTTATGGTAATAAGTAATAATGGTTTTGGAATATCATAATGAAAGTTATTTGAAGAAATATCCCACTTTCATATATTTTGATTATCATTATTTTTTTTAGGGCTGCACCCGTGAATATGGAGGTTCCCAGGCTCAGGGTCTAATCGGAGCTGTAGCCGCCGGCCTATGCCAGATCCACAGCAATGCCAAATCTGAGCCACGACTGCAACCTACACCACAGCTGACAGCAACACCAGATCCTTAACCCACTGAGCAAGGCCAGGGATCAAACTTGCAGCATCATGGTTCCTAATTGGGTTCATTTCTGCTGCACCACGATGAGAACTCCCCACTTTCATATTTTGAAAACCTTCAATGTTGCTATGAAGTAGACCCTTGTTTTTCATTTAAGAATAATAGTTAAAATATATGAAGTACTTATTATGTTCCAGGTACCATCTTTAACAATTATGTGATCTGATTCTACTCTCAGGTCAACTCTCGGAGGTAGGTAATATTATCATCCCCTTTTTTTGCATTATAAGGAGACTGAGTTACATAGAGATAGGTCAAATCACTTGCCCAAAGTCACATAGTGAAAGGGAAAGAAATTTAAATCTAAGTTCTGTGATTACTACAACTCACAACCACTATTTCTTACCACGAAGAATCAAGTCATCTGCCACAGAAAGATGTCTACTCTGTCTGCAATAATACTATTCTAGAAACAGCAGATACAATATCATTTTATGTATTTAAAATTGGATGTGTATTTCTGGACATAGACATTGAGAGAGATGTCTGAAACAATCCTCCTCCATATGGTGGGAATATATCCTGTAAATTCAAATTGTATTCACTTTATTCTTTGCACTTTTCTATATTGTTTCACTTAAAAAAAAACAGTGTTGATAAATTCATTTGAGTAATAAAAAAAATCAGTGAGATATATCATTTAAAAATAACGATAAGTTTATGAAAGTCAAATTATTTGAATGATATTGTTGCTTAAAAGGGATCAAATCCTATATTGGGAATTTTTGTGTAAAATCTACTAGACTGAGGTAGATTTTTGGAAACTAAAGTTGTCCTGTTTCAATCATGAGAAAATATTTTTCTAAGCTCTTCTTTGCTGTACCTTTCCCCAGTGTCTGGGCGTGCCCGCGTATGAGTACTTTGCCTAATGCAGCACTTATGCAACACCACACTCCCCTCTAGTGCCTGAGGGAGTTAAAGTGAAAGACAGCTGCTTTCAAAATCCTAAAAAAAGGAAGTGTGTTTTCTGTTTTCCAGAACCAATAATTAGTAGGAAGCCTTCTCTCTGAGAGCAAAGATTTTTACATCCTTAGAAAGAATCTGATAGAGAGTGAGTTTGAGGATCCTTTCATTTGCAGAACTGAACACATGCACACTCAAAAAGGTGTAGGTTTGTTTCTTAAATACTTTTACAAATCAATAAACTATGTTGTCAAAGACATTAAAGAAGGATTAGCTCTTCAGCATCAAATTTTGGCACAGAATTATTTACATAGTCTATATTAAGTCAAGAATATTTAATAATTAATGCATTTTATCCTTTTGTATTCAATATTTAAAATTTTATAGCTGGAGTTCCCTTCGTGGCATAGTGGAAATGAATCCAACTAGGAACCATGAGGTTGTGGGTTCGATCCCTGGCCTTGCTCAGTGGGTTAAGGATCCGGCATTGCTGTGAGCTGTGGTGTAGGCTGCAGACATGGCTCGGATCTGTCATTGCTGTGGCTCTGGTGTAGGCTGGCAGCTACAGCTCCGATTCAGCCCCTCGTCTGGGAACCTCCATATGCTGCGGGTGCAGCTCTAAAAGGACAAAAGACACACACACAAAAATGTTACAGCTAAATTCTGATCTAGTTAATTTAGTTGTGTTCTAAGTTAAGAGAGAACCCAGATAAATTTAAATTTCCCTATTAAGGAGTTCCCTGCTGGCTCAACAGATTAAGGATCTGGCATTGCCACTGCTGTGGCTCAGATCACTGCTGCGGCTCAGATCACTGCTGCTGCATGAGTTCAATCCCTCCCCCAGGAACTTCTGCATGCCATGGTGTGGCCAAAAAAATAATAACAATAAAAATAAATCTGGAGTTCCTACTGTGGCTCAGCAGGTTAGGAGTGTGACTACTATCTATGAAGATGCAGGTTCAATCCCTGGCCTTATTCACTGGGTTAAGGATCCAGCATTGCTGGAAGCTATGGTATAGTATAGATTGCAGATACAGCTTGGATCCCGAGTTGTCGTGGCTGTGGTGTAGGCTGGCAGTTGCAGCTCTTATTCGACCTCTAGCCTGGGAACTGAAAAGAAAAAAAAAAAATTGTTATTAACAAGTGCCTTCCTTTAAGGTAGCCCTCCCAAGTACATTCTTATGTCAGCATTTACTTCTAGAAAATCCCAGGTTCTGGTTAGCCACAGACTCAAAAAGAGGAGATGGCAGAACTTGCACATTCCAGCCCATGGCTCTTCTGACTTTTGTGGCTGAAGGCTGTGTTGTAATTCTGCCCACGTTTCCTCATTCTATCAGTCAGAGTTCTACCAGAAAACAGAGGGTATTTCATTTTGAGGGAAAAACTCTTCAATGATTGAGGAGTTTCTGATGGACTATTAACAAAGGTATGGGCAGGGTTAAGGAAGACCAGCAGGGGTTGGAACATCCCCAAGCATGAAGGAACAATAACCACAGCCTGGATAGAGCTCTAGGGAAGGACTGCTATCAGGAACTTGAAGCCTCCGTAGAGGAACCCAGTTGAGCGCATCCCACTCTTCTTTCTGATCTCCACCTGTACCTCCCATTGACCAACCCAGCCAGATGCCAGAGAATGAGGGGACCCTCTGAAGGAGTTATAAAGGTCTGTGTTCTAGGCACGCAGAAGAGAGTGGCAAAGAGTAGACTGGGAGGAGCAGAAAGGGGATACCCCACACACTGTCATTATTCCTTTACTGTGTGTTTTCGAGTAATGTATACAACATCCTGTACATCCAAGATTGTATGTGTAAATATTTGCTGTTCAGGGGACTGAATTCATTAACCTCATTAGTGGGTAAGGAAAGGAATTTAATGTTTGTTGAGCAGCGACTTTGTACACATGAGCTTAATATTTCATATAAAATCTCATCTTCCAGGATAGGTATGATTTACTGAATGCCCATGACGTGTCAAACACTTCCGGGAACTGGAGGTACAGGAGTGAACAGGACAGAGTCCTTGCTCCCGCGGACTTTGTATGCTAGTGAAGGGGGACAGACAAGAACAAACAAATGAATGAACAACATAACTGCATGTTGTGATAAGTTATTATGGAACAGTTGTCTGCTTAGATAAAACTGTCAGGAAAGGCATCTCTGGACAGTGACATTTGATTTACAATGGAGGAGTAGGAAGGCAGAACATTCCATGCAGAGGGAAGAATTAATGAGAAAGTTGTCCTTCATTGTCTGTCCTTCACTGTCAAGCAGTTACAGAAAAAAACAAAATTTGCATTCTAGTAAATCAGAAACAAATTTTTATGGTGGAAACTAACTTGGCATGTATTATCGAGAAACAGGAGTGCCTGTCGTGGCTCAACGGTAACAAACCTAATATCCATGAGGACATGGGTTCAATCCCTGGCCTCGTTCAGTGGGTTAAAGATATGGCATTGCCATGAGCTTGGTGCAGGTCACAGACTCAGCTCAGATGCCGTGTTACTATGGCTGTGGCAAAAGCTGGCAGCTACAGCTCTAATTCAAAACTCTACCTTGGGAACTTCCATATGCCACAGGGATAACCCTAAAAATACAAAAATAAATAAATAAAATAAAAATAAAGAAACGTAAAGGCAGGTGGAGAGTGCTCAGAGATGAAGCAGGAGACAAAGACAGAGGCCCAATCATTCAGGGACTTTTGGCTGTGAGCATGAATATGAGCTTATTCTAAGTGCAATAGGAAGCCATGAAGGAAGAGAATGACATTGTGTTTTTATCATGTAACTTCACTTTTTTTGCTTTACTAACTCCTACTTATTGTTCAAGTCTTTTTGGTTAAATCACTGAATGAATGCATTACTCAATAACTTTTTATTGAATGAAGGAACTAATACATTCATGAATGAAAAAAATGAATTGATTTCTTTTCAAAGACAGGATTCATTATTCCTCATTACTAAATGAAATTCGATCTTCCTGGGGGGAGGTGTTTTTGTTTTTTAGGGTTGCATCTGCAGCATATGGAAGTTCCCAGGCTAGGGGTCAAATCAGAGATACAGCTACCGGCCTACACAATAGCCACAGCAACATGGGATCCAAGCCATGTCTGTGACCAACATACACCATAACTCACGGGCAACACCAGATCCCCAAGCCTCTGAGTGAGGCCAGGGATGGAACCATCATCCTCATGGATACCAGTCGAGTTTGTTTCCACTGTGCCATAAGGGGAACTCCCTGAAACTCTATCTTTGGATATAGTTCAACTGCTTCTCTTTCTCTCATTTCAAAAAGAAAGTCAGCTAATCCTTTTGATTAATTTTTCTCTTCTATAACAAAAAAATTGTCCAAAAGATTTGGATCTCATATTTATTTTTGTCATTTGGTTGATATTAGTAGCAGCAATAAAAATCTAAACAACCATCAGAATCCCCATTGTGGCTCAGCGGGTTAAGAATCCAACTAGTATCCATGAAGATGTAGGTTTGATCCGTGGCCTCAATCAGTGGGTTAAGGATCCAGTGTTGCCGCAAGCTGAGGCATAGGTCACAGATGCAGCTTGGATCTGCTATTGCTATGGTTGTGGTGTAGGCCAGCATTGATGTGGCTATAGCTCTGATTTGACCCCTAGCCTAGGAAGTTCCATATGCTGCAGGTGCAGCCCTAAAAAGAAAAAAAAAATCTAAACATCCATCAAGCAAAGCTATGAAAATCCTTTGGATTCCCAAATAGCACAGAGGATGCTTGTCAAGTTGCTATATAAGAGTAGGTTTAAATCAATGAAACTGGAACACACTAAGTCAGAAAGAGAAAGACAAATGCTATATGATTTCACTTATATCGGGAATCTAATATACGGCACAAATGAACGTTTCGCAGAAAAGAAAATCATGGACATGGAGAACAGGCTTGTGGTTGCCAAGAGGGAGGGAGACGGAGTAGGAGGGACTGGGAATTTGGGGTTAATAGATGAAAACTATAGCCTTTGGAATGGATAAACAATGAGATCCTGCTGTATAGCACTGGGAACTATGTCTGGTCACTTGTGATAGAGCATGATAATGTGAGAAAAAAGAATGTATACATGTATGTGTGAATGGGTCACCCTGCTGTACAGTAGAAAACTGACAGAACACTGTAAATCAGATATAACAGGAAAAAATATAAATCATTATAAAATAAAAAAATAAAAATAAGAGTAGATTAATAAGCAACAATATGGAAATATTTAGTATTCCTACTAATTTCCAATTATCAATAGCTTGAATGTCTTTTTTTCTTTTTCAGCTGCACCTGGGGCATATGGAAGATCCTGAGCCAGGGAACAAATCCAAACCACAGCTGCAACCATGCCGGATCCTTAACGCTCTGCACCAGGCCAGGCCAGGTATGGAACTGGTGCCACCACAGAGACAAGCCGGATCATTAACCTGTTGTGCCACAGTGGAAACTCCTAGCCTGAATGTCTTTTCAGAACCCTTATAAGTCAGTTTTATACATTGTTATACCATCTCCTCTAAAATCATCCTCCTCCACTCCTTACTGCCATCCTCTCCCTATTTATGTACCTTTCCTCCTTGCTTCTTTTAGTGTTCATGTCCCTAAGTACCACACTCCTCCAAGCTCCTTTAAGAAATATAACAATAATAAACTAATTCCCCCAAAAGTGGCAACATCATGTTTGTTTCCCCCAAATAATTAAATTTTAAAAGAGTTTACAGAATAAAAGTTCTGAATAGAAGTGAAGAGACACTCGTTATGACTATTTATTATTTACTTTATCCACTTCTTCCAAAGACATGTCAAATAATGGGTCTGATGATATTTTTTTCCTTAATTTTTCTCACCCCCTCTTCCAGATTCCCTGTGACATAGAAATAAATGCCCCCTCTGCTATGACTTGGCAAACTAGCCTCTTGAAGCCTCAAGTTCTTTCATGGAATGAGAGACTGGTACTAAGGAAATTCTCAAGTCTTTCCAGCTCAGATATTCTGTGAGTCTCTGAAATCTCACTGACCCCTGCCATCAGAACATCAAATTGGACTTAGTGAAACTTCTGTTAATGAGGAGGCCATGCTTGATTTCTACAACTCAACTACCACAGACTAAAAGTAAATAAAGGAGCTATATGGATGCATCCCACTATGTTAGATACAAGAGGATTGAGATGTGAAAACACCATTAAACAGCAACACACTCTAAACTATGCTTTGGATCTCTCTCTTGTTTAGCAAATAGCTTTTAAGCGCACTAGGCACTGTGCTAGGCATATGGAACACATGGAGAACAGAGAAGATGGTGCCCTTGCCTCCAGGAAGATTTTAATCTATGGGGAAAGACAATAAGACAATTAAATTCAAGAATGTGGAGTTCCCGTCCTGGCTCAGTGGAAACGAATCTGACTAGAAACCATGAGGTTTCAGTTCGATCCCTGGCCTTGCTCAGTGAGTTAAGGATCCGGTGTTACCGTGAGCTGTGGTGTAAGTCATAGACACAGCTTGGATCTGGCATTGCTGTGGCTTTGGTGTAGGCTGGCAGCTGTAGCTCCGATTAGACCCCTAGCCTGGGAACCTCCTTATGCTGCAAGTGCGACCCTAAAAGGACAAAAGACAAAAAAATAAAATAAAATAAAGAATGTGAAGGAGATAATTCAGGATTGTCAAATCAATTCATTGTGAAATGAGGGAGAAGGGAAAGTAAAGGATGACTTGCAATTTCCTAATGGGACAACTGAGAGAGTGTGGTAGTGCCATTATTGACACAGGAGCACAGGACAGGAGCAGACTTGGAAGAGAGCAAGAGGACTATCTGTTTGGTTTAGGTTGTGCTGAGTGAATAAAAGTAAAATATTGCAAATTATTTGCAGAAAAAAAATTAAATGGTTTGGAAAATTATATGTAAGCCTGTTTTCAGAAACCTTATTTTTTTTATTTAGAAATAATTTTAGATCTTCAGAAAATTTGCAAATATAGAATTCCTGTATACCCTTCACCTAGTTTCCTCCAATGTTAACATCTAATATAACTATAGTACAATGATCAAAAATAAGAAATTAGGAGTTCCCATTGTGGCTCAGTGGGTTAAGAACTGACTTGAGGATGCGGGTTCCGTCCCTCGCCTCACTCACTGGATTAAGGATCTGGCATTGCTGCAAGCTGCAGCATAGGTTGCAGATGCAGCTTGGATCAGGTGTTGCTATGGCTGTGGTGTAGACCTGTGGCTGCAGCTCCCATTTTACCCCTAGCCTGGGAACTTCCATGTACTGCAGGTGCAGCCCTAAAAAAGAAGGAAAAAATAAATAAATTAGGAGTTCCCGTCATAGCTCAGTGGTTAATGAACCTGACTAGCATCCATGAGGACACAGGATCGTTCCCTGGACTCCATCAGTGGGTTAAAGGATCCAGCATTGCTGTGGCTGTGGTGTGGGCCAGCTATAGCTCGGATTGGACCCCTAGCCTGGAAACCTCCATATGGCACAGTGCAGCCCTAAAAAGATAATAATAACAACAACAACAATAATAATAATAATTAACATTAGTACAAAACATTAAACTACAGATTTTATTGTGATTACCCTAGTTTTCCAACTAATGTACTTTTTTTTATTCAAGGATCAAATCTAGTATACTCCATTGTATTTACTTGTCCTTTCTACTCAATATTCTATGACAATCTTCTGTGACAATCTCTTATTCTCGCCTTGCCTTTCGTGACCTGGACACTTTTGAACATCCCTCAGTTTGAGTTTGTCTGATACTTTCTCATGTCTAGACCCAGGTTGTAGATTTCGGGAGAAGAATGTCACAGAGTGGTGTCCTTTCTCATCGTAGCCTATCAGAAGGTACCCATATCAATATATCTAATTACTGGTATTGTTAACCTTGAATAATTGGTTAAGGTGGCTTCTACCAGATGTCTTCAGTGTAAAGTTACTATTTTTCTCTTCCATACTCTATTAATTTGAAAGGAGAAATATAAAAGAACTCAGCAGTAAGTTCTCCAACAGCAAGAAACCTAGCTCATTATCTACAACATATTTACTTCTATGTTTGACCCTAGTATATATGTAAAGTAGTTCCAAAATTGGTAACACATATCCTGTGATAAATTTACCAGTCAGAATTAGATGTTTGTGTACAACTCTTCCTCGATGGCCTCCTTACAGTTTCTAATCAAAACAATTTTTTACACAGTTATTTAGGTGAGTTCCTGTCTTCCCCATCTCCTTCAGTATTTATATTAAGCATTTGTAATAGTTAGCTTTATTTGCCATAGCCTACATTCCTTCTTGGGCTCCCCTGCAATTCAAGTTGATTTTTTAAAATTTGCAGGCAATAAAATTAGTTCTTTGTGGCATACTTCTCTATGGGTTTTGACAAATGGATAGTCATGTATCCACTCCCAATGTACCATACAGAACAGTTCAAAGTCATTTTATTTTTATTTTTTTGCTTTTTAGGGCTGGATCTGCAGCATATGGAGGTTCCCAGGCTAGGGGTTGAATAGGAGCTACAGCTGCCAGCCTATAACACAGCCACAGCAATGCAGGATCCAAGCCACATCTGCCACCTACACCACAGCTCACGGCAACAGTGGATCCTTAACCCACTGAACAAGGCCAGGGATGGAACCCACATCCTCATGGATAATAGATTTGTTTCCATTGAGCCACGGCAGGAACTCGTGAAGAATTCTTAACTTCATCAATTCCCTTCATGAGGCTTATTAATCCTTTAACAGAATTGAAAGATACTTAATATATAAGATCACTGAAAACAAAATTAAAACATCTTTTAATCTTTGCATGACAAAGCTCCAATAAAGGTTACCTTTGAGCCTTTCTACCAGCTCAAAGCTGAGAACACTTAAATATATGCATCTCTTGTGACTTTTTTTTCTTTAGTCAATCACACAAATCTGACATTAAGTATACAAAAAGCAATGCAAAATAGAAATCAATTATGACCATCAAATTTAATTAAAATGCATTTGAAAGCAAAATAACTGATTTTTAAAATGTTATTTATCACAGAAATCATTTCCATGACCCATTCTGGTCCTAATCCACTACCAGACAACCTTGCCTGCTTTTACATAACAGTTCTTCAACTAAGCTTTGATGCTAATGAAGTTGTGGCAGAAAGGAAGTGGGGAAGGAAGAGGGGAGCAACAGGAAAGCTAGGAAGGGGGGAAGGCAGAAGCCTCAGCCTTGTAGCCTCAGGTGAAGGCTGAATGAGGTGAAGTGGGTGTAGTCTGGCTCTAGGCCATAAATACTGGCCTTCCCAGATGACCTCATGGAGCACAAGGGACTAGAGATGGAATGGATCCAGCAGGCGGTACCCTAATTCAACCACGAGTGTTTATCCTTCTCCTATGTATGTATCTAAAGGATAACAGTCAGTGACTCACCACACACAGGCCTACTATTTAGTTTAAACAACAACAAAAATTCTGATTAACCTCAAGAATAATCAAGTGGTACATTTTATTTATTTTTAGTTATTATTATTATTATTTTGCCTTTTTAGGGCCAAACCTGCAGCATATGGAGTTTCCCAGGCTAGGGGTCGAATCAGAGCTGTAGCCGCCGGCCTTTGCCACAGCCACAGCAATGCCAGATCCAAGCCACATTAGGGACCTATACCACAGCTCATGGCAATGCCGGATCCTTAACCCACCAAGCAAGGCCAGGGATCAAACCCACAAACTCATGGCTCCTAGTCAGATTTGTTTCCACTGCACCCTAACAGGAACTCCAGGTGGTACATTTTAATTCATTAAACTCTATTAACAATGTACACCTGCTGATGAAGACAAGAAACCATTTCAGATGGTGCTTTCCAAGACTTTGTCCACCAATCAGAATTAATCCACTAAGTCTACTATAACTATACACCCACCCTTTTAGCTTTAGGAGTAACCATGACTTGAGCTCACATTAGTTTCATAGAAATCAATCATATAACAAATGCCTCAAGCATTTCATATTACTGTTACCTTAGGAGTTTAGTTTACAGGTCCTAAAGACAAAATATTTACAAACACTATTTACCATCTATGATGTCTATGGGCCTACATTTTTCATTACAACAGGATTTCACAGAACAACTTTTTAAGTATACGGTTCCCCTACCAAGTAACATTTACTTTACACCAAGTCAGCAGGATCCAGGGCAGTTTTCACTGACTTATAAATCTTTTGTGGGTAATGGTTGCTAGCTGAGATCCCAGAAATATGCGGCATGAAGTCCCCAGGCCTGTTTGAGAAGACTGATAATTTGCGATTTTTTTCCTGGGTCGTGTGGGATTATGTTTTATTTCTTTATCGCCTACAATGTGATGAAAGAGATACCAGGAATTCATCTTTATAAGCCACTCTATTTTGGAAGTTTCTGGAATTATCCAGATGTTGTGATTATTATGGTAGGCTTAGGAATGACACATTTTCTTTCTAGTTATAAATTTTAAAAGCATGTTAATTATGTACTTGCTCCCTTCACAACGTTGTAGATATTAATGCTTCTGAAAGAGACTCCAAAGGGTCTCTACCATTATATGAACTTTACTGTTCTTATTAATTTTTTCACTTTACGTGAAGTACCCTTCTGGAATAATCATTCTTCTATAACTGAAGGAACATGTGATACCAATGCTCAGTTAACCATTAAGAGTGAGAATAAATGAGTAATTGATATTTGTATTTGGAATATATTATGAGGTCCTGCGAAGTAACTGTCATTACTTTTCTAGTAACATTTTTCTTAAATTTATATTAAAATGAATTTATAGTCTTTGCACATATGGGAATTGATGGCAAAAAGAACAATCTTGGAAGTAATCTTGGAAGCAAGAGAAATTTAGCTGGGATTTTAAGTTTCCTGCAGATAACCGCAGAAGTAAAAATTCATATGACGACCACTAGTTACTATGTCTAAGCTTGACTCTATTATAACTTGTAATGTTTTTAAGATCTTATACCTATGCCATCTTAAATATCTCCTTCCCAAAGGCCTTGGTGCAAAAATTTTGCACTTTTGCACATTTCAGCATTAAAAGTCCTGGTGACTAGTCCTCTTGCATTATTAGAAACATTATGGGAGACCATGGCATTTTCATTAGTATAACTATGGGGTGTATGATTCTGTGACTCAGCTGGAAAAGACAAAGTGCAGAGATATCCCTCTGAACTCTGGGGAGGATAATGAATCACTCTGTAGATGGCTTCTGTTTGATAATCATTTTTCATGGCCTTTATTCCTCCTCTAAACCTCACCCCACTTCCTCCTACAGAAAAGTGCAACTTTGGCTTTGGGAAGCGCTAGTATCCTTGCTATGAATCTAGAATTCCAGACCAAATGCCATTTCTCCCTAATCTTGGGTGATTAAAATACAGAAAAGGGTTTGTGCTTATGCACTTACAAAGAATGTTTTAAAAGAAAAGCATCTGACCTGTGGCTACACCACCTGGATATGAGGCATCCAAGGTCACCATGATGGGAGAAAAGAGCTGGAGAACTACATTCAATGCTGTTAAAACCAGGTCTGAAATTGGTTTATATTATTCCTGTTTACATTCTGTTGACCAGAACTAAGTACTTGGCTCCTCATAACTGAGAGAGGGGGTGGGGACTCTCCTCTACCCGTGTCCTCAGGAATAATGATTATATAGCATTGCCTCTGACAGAGAGAGCTTCTCATACACCAAAGTTACTCAACAGGAAAATGGACAATGGGTGATATTCTCACAGTGTGTAAATTTGGCCAGGCTCATGAAGCTTTCTTCAGCATTCTCAACGGCTTTTTTTTTTTTTATCATCCTGGTCCCACCTCTCACTTGACTATTTTTCTAATGTGTACTAACTTTTCATTTTATTTTCAATTGAAAATATGGGTCAGAGATTCAAAGACATTCATTGAAACTTACAGAAATAGGGAAAATACTCAGGGAAACAACCTGAAGTCATAAAGATTTGTGATAGATAAAGTCATCTTCCCTTAAGCTCTCCAGCCCAGTGCCTATAAAAGTTATGTTTACCTTATAGTGTAGTCTATTAGGTCTGAAACAGCATATTATGTCTAAAAATCCATGTACATATCTTAATTGAAAATGCTTTATTTCAAAAGTTCCCTGGTGGCCAGTAGGTTAAGGATCCCATGCTGGCCCAGCTATGGCTCTAGTTACCACTGTGGCACAGGTTTGATCTTTGACCTGGGAACTTTATTTTGTTGCTAGAGGATGTCAGCCATCATCTGAGCCTTCAGCAAGTCATCTTTTTTGCTGGTAAAATTTCTTGCCTCAAAGTTGATGGCTGCTGACTGGTGAGGGTGATGATTGCTGAAGGTTGGGGGTGGCTGGGACAATTTCTTAAAATGAGAAAACAATGACTTTTTCTTAAGATTTCTCTGTAGCATGCAATGCTGTTTGATAGCATTTTACCCAGAGTAGAACGTCTTCCAAAATTGGAGTCAATCCTCTCAAACTCTGCCACTGTTTTATCAACTAAGTTTATGTAACATCCTTTTTTTTTTTTTTTTTCTTTTTAGGGCCACACCCGAGGCATATGGAGGTTCCCAGGATAGGGGCTGAATCGGAGCTATAGCTATAGCTATGCCACTGCACAGCAGTGCTGGATCCAAGCCGCATCTGCAACCTACACCACAGCTCACAACAATGCCGGATCCTTAACCCACTGAGCAAGGCCAGGGATCGAACCCATGTCCTCATGGATACTAGTCAGGTTTGTTAACTGCTGAGCCATGAAGGGAATTCCTGTAACATTCTAAATCCTTTGTTGTCATCACAACAATCTTCATCAGGAGATTTTATTCTCATGAAACCATTTTTGAAATTTTTTTATTAAAATATAATTTATAATGTGCTGATTTTTGCTGCACAACAAAGTGACTCAGTCGTATATATACGTACATTCTTTTTTTAATATTATTTTCCATCATGGTCTATCCCAGGAGATTGGATATAGTTCCCTGTGCTATATAGCAGGACCTTATTGTCTATCCTTTCTAAATGTAATAGTTTGCTCTATTGACCCCAAAGTCACCACCCCATTCCCTCCGCCCTCCCCCTTGGCAACCACAAGTCTGTTCTCCATGTCTGTGAGTCTGATGAAACCACTCTCTTTGCTCATCCATAAGAAGCAACTCTTTTCCATTCAAATTTCAACATGAAATTGTAACAATTCAATCACATCTTCAGGCTCCACTTCTAATTCTAGTTCTCTTGCTATTTCTACCACATCCGCAATTACTTCCTCCAGTGAAGTCTTGAACCCTTCACAGTCACCCATGAGGGTTGGAATCAACTTCTTCAAAACTCCTGTTAAGGGAGATATTTTGACCTCTTCCCACAAATCACGCATGTTCTTAAATATTCCCATAATGGCTCAATGGAAACAAATCTGACTAGCATTCATGAGGACGCAGGTTCCATCCCTGGCCTTACTCAGTGGGTTAAGGATCCACTGTTGCTGTGAGCTGTGGTGTAGGTCGCAGACAGGCCTCAGATCTGGCATTGCTGGGCTGTGGTGTAGGCTGGTGGCTACAGCCCCAGCTTGACCCCTAGCCTCCTGGGAACCACCATATGCTTCAAGTGCGGCCCTAAAAAGACCAAAAAAATATGTGTGTGTGTGTATATATAGATATAGATATAGATATAGATATAGATATAGATATAGATATACTTAATGGTATCTAGAATGGTGAATACTTTCCAGAATGTTTTCAATTTACTTTACCCAGATTCATCAAAGGAATCACTATCTATGGCAGCTATAGCCTTAAAAATATATTTCTTAAATAATAAGACTTGAAAATTGAAATGACTCTCCGATCCATGGGCTCCAGAATGGATGTTGTCATAAAAAAATATGAATCTCATTGTCCAACTCCATCAGAGCTCTTGGGTGACTAGGTGTACTGTCAATAAGCAGTAGTATATTGAAAAGAATCTTTTTTCTAAGTAGTAAGTCTACCTAGTGGGCTTAAAATATTCAGTAAACTATGTTGTAAACAGATGGGCTGTCATCCAGGCTTAGCTGTTCCATTTATAGAGCATAGGCAGAATAGATTTAGCATAATTTTTTTTTTTTTTTTTTGGCTGCACATGTAGCATGTGGAAGGTCCCAGGTCAGGGATCAAACAAGCACCTCAGCAGTAGCAATGCCAGATCCTTCAACTGCTAGGCCACCAGAACTCTTATTTAGCATAATTCTTTTTTTCCTTTTTTTTTCCTGTTATAGTCACACCCATGGCATGTGGAAATTCCCAGGATAGGGACTGAATCTGAGCGGCAGCTGTGACCTATGCTGCAGCTGTGGCAACACTGGGTCCTCTAGCCTACTGTGCTGGGCCAGGGATCAAACCTGCATCTCCACAGCAACCCAAGCCAGTACAGTTAGGTTCCCAACCCACTGAGCCACAGTGGGAACTCCTAGCATAATTCTTAAGGGCTCTAGGATTTTCAGAATGGTAAATGGGCATCAGGCCCTAACAAGAGAGTCAGCCTTTTAAGTTTTGAAACTGGGCATTAACTTCTCCTTTCTGGCTATGAAAGTCCCCAGGGCATCTTCCAAGAGAAGGTTGTTTCATCCACTTTGGAAATCTGTTGTTAAATATAGCTACCTTCATTAATTATCTTAGCTACATCTTCTGGAAAAGTTGCTGCAGATTCTACATCAGCACTTGCTGCTTTATGCTGCACATTTATGTTATGAAGACAACTTCTTCCCTTAGACTTTATGAGCCAGCTCCTCCTAGCTTCAAACTTTTTTCCTCCTCACCTCTCTCAGCCTTCCTAGAGGGGGAGTAGGATGGCAGAGAAGTAGGACTTTGAGCACACTTTCTCTGACAAATACATCAAAAACATATCTCTATGTGGAGCAATTCTCACGAACATCTACTGAATGCTGTCAGAAGATCTCAGACTTCCAAGAGGGCAAGAAAATCTCCACATAAGAAAAAGAGAGAGAGAAAGGAATTAAGATGGGACCAACCAGTGCCCCTAGGAGGGAGCTGTGAAAGAGGAAAGTTTTCCTCATACTGGGAAGGTCCCTCACTGGCAGAGAGACCAGTCAGAACAGAGGAGGAGCTTCAGAGCCTTGGAGGAGATTTTAGCAACCAGGTTGCAGAAAACAAACTGGAGAAACACATGCACAGTCAGTTGGTGCTTCAAGGAAACAATCTGAGGAAGCTAGGGTGACCTGCTGCACCATAACTGAGGAAGTGCGGGAAGAGGCATGGGCCAACCAGAGAGGCAGGGCACCATTGTTGTAGGGTGCAAGAGGGGAGGTTGGGGGGGACCACCAGAGATGCTTCTTTTCTCTATGTATGGGCTCTCAGGCTGTAGGGCACCATTTTCATGAGCTCCAGATGTAGATGCAGTCATCTTGGACTCCAGAGGTAGGAGCAGACCACTGCCTCCACTGAGGTCTCACAAATGGGCAACAGCCATTGTTCTTCCCTTGCCAAGAACCGATGAGGCCTATTGCTGCTGCTATCCCCAGAGGGCCTACAGTTGTGACCAGGCACCACCCCTCCCCCATCTTCCCAGGAGCATGCACAGCTCACTGCTGTCCCTCCCAAGGGGTCTGCAACCAAGCACCTACCACTGGCCCTGACTCCCCGGGAGAGTTCATGACCTGCTGTCACTGCCAAAGGTTTCACAACCATGTGCTGACCTCTGCCTCTGCATCTCTGGGAACATGTATGCAGCCTGCTGCTGCCTCTGATGCTGAAGCCAGGTGCCAACTTCTGCCCTCACTTGCTCAAGAGTATGAGTGGCCCACACCTACCACTGAAGGGCCTGTGACCAGGTGCCAACCACTAGCCACCACTGGGCTCCAGGAGGAGTCAGATAAGCCACTGCTACCTCCCATGTGGACTACATACCTAGCCACTGCCCAACTCTGCATGTGTGCTACCACTACTGAGAACTTCAGGACCAGGCACCAGCTGTGGCATCTGCACACCTCCTACCAAGATTATAATGACACAGTGAGGAAAGGGAAGATAGGCACCCATACTAAAAACAGCCCTGTGATTAAGGAGGGAGTTCTGAAATCTCTCCTCCCAAATGTGCAAATCACTGATTTACACCTACGCTGATGGCCTTCTAAATTCCATACTGGGGGAACATCTGAAGAGACAGAGAGTGCTCCTGTCCCTGAGACAAGTCTGGCTTTAGCAGCTGTGGGATTTGTCGGCATGTATATGTGGGGGTTGGACCAGGCTGGAGTCTGAGCTGCCTCTATAAACCCCACAGTGGGTCCAGGAGCATGAATACTGCAGTGCCGAGTCCTGACCTCAGAGGATCTGCACTGGTGACCTAGTGAAAACAATGCCCAGGATATACCAGGGTCAATTACAGACATACACATGGTTAAGGTAGGGTCAAGAGCAGTGCCAAAAACAGTATACTCTGTGAGCCAGCACAGTGAGGAAAAGGTGACAGAACACCTCCGGCAGAAGAACACTCAGTAGCTCCTTCCCCAGTGGGAATACTGCAAACCCACTGACTTCACACCACAGGTCAGAACAATAGCTCAGAAACAGATAGCTACACACACACACACACACACACACACACACACACACACACACACAAATTGAGGAAGAAACAGGCAACCTATCTGAAAAAGAATTCAAAGTAATGATTGTAAGAGTGATCCAAAATGTTGGAAAAAGAACATGTGCACAGATAGAGAAGTTACAAGAAATGTTTAACAAAAAGCTGAGAGATTCAAAGAGCAAACCAACAAAGATGAACAATACAAATGAAAAATACACTACAAGGAATCAATAGCAGAATATCTGAGGCAGAAGAACGAATTAGTGAGATAGAAGACAGAGTAGTAGAAATCACTACCATGATGCCATGATTCCATCACTGCCATGGAAAAGAATAAAGAAAAAACAGTGGGAGTTCCCGTCATGGCGCAGTGGTTGACGAATCCGACTAGGAACTATGAGATTGCGGGTTCAATCCCTGCCCTTGCTCAGTGGGTTGATGATCCAGCATTGCTGTGAGCTGTGGTGTAGGTCGCAGACGCGGCTCGGATCCCGCGTTGCTGTGGCTCTGGCGTAGGCTGGCAGCTACAGCTATGATTAGACCCCTAGCCTGGGAAAACTCCATATGCCACGGGAGCGGCCCAAGAAATGGCAAAAAGACAAAAAAAAAAAGAAAGAAAAAACAATGAAAAGAAATGAGAACAGTCTATAAGAGACTTCTGGGACAACATCAAATGTACCAACATTTGCATCATTGGTGGGGGTGGGAGGGGTGGTCCCAGAAGAAGAGAGAGAGAGAGAAAGTGCAGGGAGCCGAGAAGATACAAGAAGCCAAGGAAGGGAGCTTGCCTGAACGGTGCAATTCCGAGGGCAGTCTCCTAATCAAAAAAAGAGGCCTGCCTGAAAGGTGCAGTTCCGAGGACAAGCTCCTAATCAGAAAAAGGGGCCTGTCTCAACTGTACAATTCCGAGGGCAGGGCCCAGAAGACAATAAGGCTCACCTGCTGACATAGGTGGAAAACTAAATTTCCCAGGAAATAATTTCCATTTTGTGTTGCTGAGTGGGGATTGTTCCATGGATAACATAATCTTTTCTGTTATTCACTTGCTATTCAGTTTTCCTCAGTCTTTCTCATTCTTATTGTCCTGTGGTGATTTGTGACTTATCAAAAATTACAATAGTATAATAAAAATTTCATCCTGAAGGACTTTTCCCCTATTTAAATCCAACTTAGTTAAAACATAGTGTTTATCTATTAACTAGTTATATAGTAAACTTTAGAGTTAGGATTTTAATGAGGTCCATAGAAGTTAGCCATATCTTATCTAAAAAACCTAGCTGTGAGTTTTGTCTTTGATTTTAAAAGCTTTTTAGTGATAGCTAGTTTAATTAAGTTGGTTTATATTTACTTACACTGTCTCCCTGCCATAACGCTTTGAAGATAAGCACCAGTCTACAAAGAAAGTTTGTAAATGCCAAATTCTTGTGTTTTATGGCCTCTTCAAAGTACTCACTAAGTTTAGTTAAGACAGAGATCTTAAAACAGGATGCATAGCTGCTATACCATGTAATAGTTAACCAATCTACTTTTAACACTGTGGTGCAATTTGTAATGAAAAACTGTCTATATAATCAACTACTATTGCCAATAAAATTTGAGCAGTTCAGCGCCCTGAAAGAAGGGACAAAGAGACTCCCTCCGTGTTGTACATTTGCCATCACCGCATCCCTCTCCGATTGGGAAGTACACGCTCCTTGGCCGCCAGAGCTGGCCTTCGGCAAGAAAGAGCCTGAGAAAATATATGAACAGATTATAGCTGAAAACTTTCCTAATATGGGAAAGAAAACAATCAAGTAGAGGAAGCACAAAGAGTACCATTCAGGATAAACCCAAAGAGAAACATGTCAAGACACATATTAATCAAACTGACAAAAGTTGAATATAGAGAAAAAATATTAACAGCCACAAGGGAAAGTCAACAAATAACATACAAGAGAATCCCCAGAAGGTTATCAGCTGATTTTTCAGCAGAAATTCCACAGGTCAAGATATATTTAAAAGTGACGGAAGGGAAAACTTTCAACCAAAAGTTTTGGAAAGATATGTGTAAAGTAATGGAAGGAAAAACTTTCAACCTAAATTACTCTACACAGCAAGGCTGTCATTCAGATTTGACGGAGAAATCAAAAGCTTTGCAGAAAAGCAAAAGCTAAAAGAATTCAGTGCCACCAAACTAGCCTTACAACAAAAGCTAAAGGAACTTCTCTAGGTTGAAAAGAAGAAAAGGTCACAACTAGAAATAAGAAAATTACAAATGGGAAAGCTCATCAGTAAAGGAAAATAAAAGTAGGAAATCATTCACAGACAAATATGATATCAAAACCAGTAAATGTTGGAAGAGAGGATGAGTGCAGAATATTGAAAAAGCAATTGAAATTAAGATAGCAGTAACTTGAAATAATTTTGTATATGTAGAGAAAGTTATATCAAAACTTCATGGTTGGAGTTCCTGTAGTGGCTCAGTGGTAACGAACATGACTAGTATCCACGAGGATGTGGGTTAGATCCCTGGCCTCACTTAGTGGGTTAAGGATCTAGCAGTGCTGTGAGCTGCAGTGTAGTTTGCAGACATGGCTCAGATTTGGCATTGCTGTGGCTATAGTGTAGGCTGGCAGCTGCAGCTCCAATTTGACCCCTGGACTGGGAAATTCCATGTGCCATGGGAATGTCCCTAAAAAGACAAAAAAAAAAAAAAAAAAAAGGAAAGAAAAGAAAGAAACATAGGCCTTAAATGACACAATAGACCAGATAGACTTAAATGATATTTATCAAACATTTCCTCCAAAAGCAGTGGAATACACCTTCTCAAGTAAGCATAGAACATTCTCCAGGTTAGATCACATCTTGGACTACAAATCAAACCTCAGTGAATTTATGAAAAATGAAATCATATCAAGCATTTTTTCTGACCACAGTGTTAATGAGACTGGAAATCAACCACAAGAAAAAAACTGCAGAAAACAGAAACATGCGGAGGCTAAACAACCATGCTATTAAACAACCAATGGATCATTGAAGAAATCAAAGAGGAAATAAAAAAATACAGAGACAAATGACAATGAAGACACAATGATCCAAAACCTATGGGATGCAGTAAAAGAAGGCCTCAGAGGGAAGTTTATAGCAATACAATCTAAGCCTTCCTAGAACTGAAGAGAGTTAGGGCCTTCCTGTGGACTAGGCTGTGACTTAAAGGAATGTTGTGGCTGGTTAGATTTTCTGTTCAGACCCCTGAAACTCTCTCCATATTGGCAATCAGGCTGTTTGGCTTTCTTATCATTTGTGTGTTCACTGGAGTAGCAGTTTTAATTTCTTTCGGGAATTTTCCTTTGCATTCACAACTTGACTAATTGTTTGGCAAAAAAGGCCTAGCTTTTGGTCTGTTATGGCTTTTAACATGCCTTCCTCACTAAGCTTAATCATTTCTAGATTTTGATTTCAATGAGAGATGTGTCACTCTTCTTTTCACTTGAACACTTAGAAGCAATTTTAGAGTTACTAATTGGCCTATTTTCAGTATTGTTTTGTCTCAGGGAATAGGAAGGCCTGAAGAGAGGGAGAGAGACAGGGAAATGGCAGGTGGAACAGTCAGAACACATACAGTATTAGTTCACTGTCTTAAGTGGCATGGTTCATGATGTCCCAAAATAATTACAATAGTAACATCACAGATTACCATAACAAATACAATAATAATGATGAAAATATTTGAAATATTGTGAGGACTATCAAAATGTGACTCCAAGATATGAAGTAACCACATGCCATTGGAAAAATTGTGCCGATATTCTGGCTTGCTCAACACAGGGTCACTACAAACCTTTAATATGTAAAAAACACAGAAACACTATTTGTGAAGCGCAAATAAGCAAAGCACAATAAAATGATATATGCCTGTGTGTGTCATGCTTTAATACATTGCGGTTATTCAAGGCTCAAACTGACCCAGATTTGGCTAATGTGAATCCCTTGAAGTTGACCCCAGTGTCCACAGAATCCCAGTGATATTGATAGCATGTCTTATGCCTGGCATAACAAGAGGTATCATGCTCATCCGGTACGTTTCCTGCTCCAGACCTAGATCAGCCGTTTTTTCAAGAAGCCCTTCTTTCTTTTGTCAGACAATGGCTTTTAGAGACTACAGTTAGCACTGAAGATGCTCACTTCTACTGGACTGTCATAATTTCTATGCCCTCCCAGTAAACAATGCTAGGAAATATGTGAATTTCAGAAAGAAGAATAAATCATGAATTTATATGGATGTTTCCAAGTTAAATGAAAAATTATACTTTTTTCTTAAATTTTTTATTATTATATTTGTATCCCTTCTCTTTCACACTGAAAACCATAACACACATATATAGTACATATTATATGTAAGCTGGTTTCAAAGCAACAATACTAATATTACCACTAACAATAGAACTAACTAATAATACTAATAATAGAACTACCAATTGCAACTGAATATTTTATTGTGATTCTTTTTGCTCTTTAGGATATATCTCAGAAGTGAAGTACATTAAAAGTTTGAGTTGTAAAGTCATTTGAAATAACTTTTATTCTGTGTGGTTTATACCATAAATTTTATACTCTGAGGTTCATTTGTAGAAATAACTTTTATTCTGTGTGGTTTATACCATAAATTTTATACTCTGAAGTTCATTTGTATCCATTTGTTTTAGGTTCGTAGGAATTTTTTTCCTTTTTTTTTTTCCCTTTTGTTTCATTTTGGCCACATTCATGGCTTGTGGAAGCTCCAGGGCCAGGGATTTAAGCTGAGCCACAGAAGAGACATTTTTTTGGGGGGTGGGAGGGACACACCTGTGGCATATGAAAGTTCCCAGGCTAGGGGTTGAATTGGAGCTGAAGATTCCAGCCTGCGCCACAGCCTCAGCAACACCAGATTGAGGCACATCTGAAACATACACTACTTGAAGCAACATCGGATCCTTAAGCCACTGAGCAAGGCCAGGGGTCAAACCTGGATCCTGATGTATACCAGTCCGGTTCTTAACCCACTGAGCCAAAATGGGAACTCCCCCCCCCCCCCTTTTTTTTTGCCTGCTCCTTCATCATGTAGAAGTTTCTAGGCCAGGGACTGAACTCTCATCAGAGCAGCGACCTGAGCCACTGCAGTGACAAGGCCAGATCTTTAAACTACTGGGCTGCAAGTGAACTCCTACAATAAAGGCATTTTTTAAGATTATAAAATTGGACTGAATTGTCAAGAGAGTCTGATACCAGAGGGAGATTCAACAGAGTGCATTGCTGGTAGCAGTTACATGGGGGAAATTAAATGTTAATGAAATAAGACATTCAAATCAGTAAACATGTCATAGGTCCAAACACAAAAATAAATTTTCTTATCTTTCTGCCAAAGTGCCTTTCTTGATTTTTTTAACTAGGATCCAAAAAAACCATTGCAGGGGGGAAATCAGAGACACAGAAGTCTACTTAAACAAGAGGAAAATAAAACAGAATCCGGCAAACTGGAAAAACATTCGAATATTTCCTATATATAAATGATAACTAAGTGCAAATATAATGAAAGGGAAAAATTGCTATTAAAAATGATACATGCTTTGTTTCCATTGTGGCTCAGTGGTAATGAACCCACTAGCATACATGATGATGCGGGTTCAATCCTTGGACTCATTCAGTAGGTTAAGGATCTGGCATTGTCATGAGCTGTGGTGTAGGTCTCAGATGAGGCTCAGATCTGGTGTTGTTCTGCCTGTGGTGCAGGCTGGCAGCTACAGCTCTGATTCACCCCCTAGCCTGGGAAACTCCATATGCCAAAAGACACATGTACACAAACCCTGAGGCTAAACCTAAGAAAAATAGATAAGACCTGTATAAAGAAAAAAACCTATAAAATGTTACTAAGGTGAAAGACAGAATAAATGGAGAGGCACACTGGTTTCTGTTTAGACAGACTCAATATTCTAAAATTGATTATTCCTAAATTATAAAGTCAATGCAATCACAATCAAAATTATAACTTTGTCAAAGAAGACATACAGATAGTCAATAGGCACATGAAAGGATGTCCATTATCACTAGCTATTAGAAAAATGCAAATCAAAACAGCAGTAAGGCATCATCTCACACTGGTCAGAATGACCATTGTTAAAAAGTCTACAGTGAACAAATGCTGGAGAGGGTGTAGAGAAAAGGGAACACTTCTACCCTGTTGGTAGGAATGTAAATTGTGGTAGCCACTATGAAAAACGATCTGGAGATTGCCCAAAAAACTAAAAGTAGGTGTCATATGATCCAACAATCCCACTCCTGGACATATATATGGAAAAAAATATAATTTGAAAAGATACATGCACCCCTATGTTCACGGCAGCACTATTCACAACAACCAAGTTATGGAAACAACCTAAATGTCCATCAACAGATAAATGAATAAAGAAGATGTGATACATATAAACAATGGAATAATACTCAGCCATAAAAAGAATGAAATAATGCCATTTGCATCCACATAGATGAACCTAGAGGTTATCACACTAAAGGAAGTCAGACAGAGAAAGATAAATACCTTATAATATTACTTATATGTGGAATCTAAAATATGACACAAATGAACTTACCTATGAAACAAAAACAGACTCACAGACATAGATAACAGATTTGCGGATGCCAAAGAGGTAGGGGTGGGGAGGAATGGATTAGGAGTTTGGGATTAACAAATTCAAACTATTACATATAGGATGGATAAAAAAACAAGGTCCTACTGTATAGCACAGGGAACGATAGTCAACATCTGTGACAAACCATAATGGAAAGGAATATGGAAAAGAATGTATATATAAATATGTAAGACTGAATTACTTTGCTGTACAGCAGACAGAAACACAACATATATCTATACTTCAATAAAACTAAAAGTTACAACTTTGGTGGAGAACTTGTAATGTGATCCCAAAGTCTTCATTTAAAATATATATTTTGGGAAATTTGGAAAAGAGGCATAATTAGGGGTACCCATATGTGGGTTTCCCTAATCCTAGCTGGTCTGCCTGAAATCCCCTCAGTGCTGCAGGGACTAAAATTCTATTAAAATGAAAAAAGCTATCATGAACAAGGAGAAACACATATATGGGCACATGGGTGGGAAAGGAACTACTCACAGAAAAAAAGCTGGTTCAGAGAACAGCTACAACAGATGATGTTAAAAAACAACAACAGGAGTTCCCATCATGGCTCAGTGGAAGAGAATCTGACTAGCATCTATGAGGATGCAGGTTCGATCCCCAGCATCCCTCAGTGAGTTAAGGATCCAGCATTGCCATGAGCTGTGGTGTAGGTCACAGATGTGGCTCGGATCCCATGTGGCTGTGGTGTAGGCCAACGGCTACAGCTCCAAATAGATCCCTAGCCTGGCAACCTCCATGTGTAACGGGTGCGGCCCTAAAAAGACAAAAAAAAAAAAAAAAAAAAAACCCTTAAAAGTTAAAGGTAAACAATATCCCTTGTATTGGAGTGAATATATTTATAAATCCAGTAACAGTGTGCACATTAAAACTCCTAAGGTTCAAGCATCTCTGACAGCTAACACTTTCACAGTTACAGGCCATGCTGAGACAAAGCAGCTGACAGAAATGTTACCCAGCACCTTAAATCAGTTTAGTGCAGTCTGACTAGTTTAAGGAGATTGGCTCAAACTCTGCCAAAATAATCTATGGATAAAAAAGTACTGCTTGCTACCTGAGAGGATGAGGATGAAGTTCCAGATCTTGTGGAGAATTTTGCTGAGGCTTTCAAAAATGAGACAAACCGAACTGAGTCAGCTTCTGAAAATGAAATGAAGTTACTGGGAGCTGCTATTTAATATTGTGACTGCTTTAAAAATTTTTGTCCCTGGATCTGATAAAATATAGATTGCTAATATTTTTTATTTATTTTAAAAATGTTATTTTGTTTTAATTGCAGTATAGTTTATTTATATTGTTGTGTTATTTTCAGGTGTTAGATTGCTAACAGTTTTGAGCCCAAGCCCTTTGAAATACATAACTGGAGGATTTAACATACTAAATCTTAAAACCTATTATAAAACAACTTTAAATGATAAAATACAGCACTCAGACTAAACCAGAGTCCACAAATAGACCCAGGAACATAAGGTAGTTTGCTATATGGTTGCATTTCAGTACAGGGGAAACAAAAGTTATCCAGTAAATTATACTAGGACAACGGTTAGCAACTTGGGGGAAAAAAAGTTGATCCCTACCTCTTTTTTTTTTTTTCTTTTTAGGCCACCGCTGCAGCATATGGAGGTTCCCAGGCTAGAAGTCAAATCAGAGCTATCAGAGCTGTAGCTGCCAGCCACAGCCATAGCCACAGCCACATCAATGCTGGATCCGTAACCCCCTGAGCGAGGCCAAGGATGAAACCTGCATCCTCATGGAAACTAGTCAGATTTGTTTCCTCTGAGCCATAACAGGAACTCTGATCCGTACCTCTTCTTTTTTTTTAAATAAACTAAAAACTAAACAAATTTCAGGCAAATTAAAAATTAAATGTAAAAAAATAGAAAATATATTCCACTCTTTAGTAAAGAAAGACAAATCAGTATGAGATTTTTATTTATGACATTGCAAAAAAAAAAAAAGAGAGAATTTAGTTGACAAAAGTCAGAATTGGTAAGGATGTGGAGAGAAAAGTAGTTTCACATATAGTTGGTTATAAATTTGTATAATTTTCCAACATGTTTCAAAGGTCTCACTTACCAGTCAATTTTATATATATGAATTTACTTAAGGTCAGTTAAAATTGCCTGAGAATAAAGGTGAAGCTCACATAATGGAAAATCTGTTTAAGCATTAAGATGAATTAATTTGGTCACTCAGGATCTGGCGTTGCCGTGAGATGTGGTATAGGTCGCAGATGTGGCTCAGATCCTGGGTTGCTGTGGCTGTGGCGTATGCTGGCAGCTATAGCTCCAATTTGATCCCTAGCCTGGGACTCTCCCTATGCTGCAGGTGTGGCTCTAAAAAGACAAAACAACAACAACAACAAACATTTCAGCTAAAAACAAAGAGAAAAGGGAGGAGAGTTCTCTTGTGATGCAGTGGGTTAAGAATCCTGCATTGTCACCACAGCAGCTTGGGTCACTGCTGTGCTTGAGTTTGATCCCTGGCCTGGAACTTCCACATGCTGTGCATTTGGCCAAAAAAAAAAAAAAAAGAAAAAAGAAAAAAAAAAGAAAAAAGAAAGAAAAGGGGGAAAGGGACAGAGGGAATATTTGTAGATAGTGTTTAGGAACATAAGCCCCATGAGGGCAGAGATTTTGTCTGTTATTTCAATACTATACCCCTAAACCTGGAAGACCACCTGATATATAGTGATTAGTAAATAAATGCTAAATTATATTGAAATCTATTTCCAGTAATATGGGAAGCTAACCGTCTAGACCAATCATCCCACTGAAAGCATTCAAAATGCTTTCCCAGGGCTCTAAATCCAGTCACCACTTCATTATTTGGCTTTCTGGCTCCTTTTATTTATTTATTTATTTATTTATTTTTATTTGTTTGTTTGTTTGTTTATTTACTTATTTATTTATTTATTGTCTTTTTGTTTTTTAGGGCCGCCCCCGAGGCACATGGAGGTTCCCAGGCTAGGGGTCGAATTGGAGCTGTAGCTGCCAGCCTATGCCAGAGCCATAGCAACGCAGGATCTGAGCCATGTCTGCAAACTACACCACAGCTCACAGCAATGCCAGATCCTTAACCCACTGAGCGAGGCCAGGGATCAAACCCCCATCCTCATGGATGCTAGTCAGGTTCGTTAACCACTGAGCCACGATGGGAACACTGGCTTTCTGGCTCCTTGTTTTAAAAAGTCTTGTATATTTTCTCCTTTCCTGTTCTGTGAATTTATGTCTTTAAAAATAAAGTATCTGATATTGCCACATCTATGGCATAGGTCACAATTGTGGGTCTGATCTGATCCCTGGGCCAGGAACTCCATATGCCATAGGGAAAAAAAAAAAAAAGACAATGGTACTGGCTTAAACAGAATAATAGACCAATGAGATAGAATAGAGAGATGTGAAAGAGAAATATGCATATATGGATACTTGATATAGGAGAAAGGTGGTACTGCAGAGTAGTGTGGAAGGCACAGACTTTTCCATAAATAAAGTTGGGCAATTTGACATCCTAAGGAAAAAAGAAATGAGGCTTAACCCCCAACTCCCACCATACACGAAAACCAATTCCAGGAAAATTATATAATTATATGTGAAAAGTTAGATAATAAAGCTTCTGGAAATTAAAATAGGAGACTATCTTCTTGACCTTGAAATAGGCAGATACCCTTTAAATAGAACACATAAAATATTGACCATAAAAAATTGATAAACTGGAGTTCCCAGCATGGCACAGTGGAAATGAATCCAACTAGGAACCATGAGGTTTCAGGTTCGATTTCTGGCCTCACTCAGTGGGTTAAGGATCTGGTGTTGCCATAAGCTGTGATGTAGGTCACAGATGCAGCTCTGATCCCACATTGCTATAGCTGTGGTGTAGGCCAGAGCTATAGCTCCGACTGGACCCCTAGCCTGGGAACCTCCATATGCAGAGGGTGCGGCCCTAAAAAGCAAAAAAATAAAAATAAAAAATAAAAAATTGATAAACTGAACTACATTGTAATAAAAAAATCCTTAAACAAAAATTACCATTTGTGGAGTTCCCTTGGCAGCACAGTGGTTAATGAATCCGACTAGGAACCATGAGGTTGCGGGTTCGATCCCTGGCATCGCTCAGTGGGTTAAGGATCCGGCATTGCCGTGAGCTGTGGTGTGGGTTGCAGACGCGGCTTGGATCCTGCGTTGCTGTGGCTCTGGCATAGGCCGGTGGCTACAGCTCCGATTCGACCCCTAGCCTGGAAACCTCCATATGCCGTGGGAGTGGCCCTAGAAAAGGCAAAAAGACAAAAAAAAAAAAAAAAATTACCATTTGAGGAGTTCCCACTGTAGCACAATGGGATCGATCTGCATCTTGGGAGCTGTGGGTGGCAAGTTCCATCCCCCACCTGGCACAGTGGGTTGGGGAGCTGGCATTGCCACAGCTGAAGCTTGAGTCATGACTGTGGCTTGGACCTTATCCCTGGCTGGGGAACTTCATATGCTGCAGGGTGGCCAAAAATGGAAAAAAAAAAAAAAACACTTGGAGTTCCCACCGGCACAACGGGAACAGAGATGCAAATTCAACCCCTGGCTGGGCACAGTGGGTTAAGAATTTGGTGTTGCCACAGCTGCTGCATAGGTTGCAACTGCAGTTCGATCTGATCCCTGGACCAGGAACTCCTTATGCTTCGAGATGGCAAAAAAAAAAAAAAAAGCTAAAATCCATGGTACAAAGTGGAAGATGGAGTTCCCGTCATGGATCACTGGTTAACGAACCTGACTAGCATTCGTCAGGACGCGGGTTCGACCCAGGCCTTGCTCAGTGGTTTAAGGATCTGGCGTTGCTGTGAGCTGTGGTGTAGGTCAAAGTCCCAGCTCAGATCCTGTATTGCTATGACTGTGGTGTAGGCCAGTGGCTACAGCTCCGATTGGACCCCTAGCTTGGGAACCTCCGTATGTCGCAGGTATGGCCCTAAAAGAACAAGAACAACGACAACAAAAACAAAATGGAAGATATTTGCAATGCATGTAGTTGGCCCTTGATATTGGGGTTGGTTCCAGGACTCCTCTTAAACACCCAAGTCCACAGAAATTCAAGTGCCTTATATAAAATGGTGTGGTATTTGTATATAGCTTACATACACACATCCTACCATATACTTTAACACAGCTCTAGAATACTTTTAATATCTAAAACAATGTAAATAGCTGTAAATAAAATATAAATGATATGTAAGTTGTTACCAGCAGATGAAAATCACATTGGAATTCTCTTTGGCAATATCTAGTAAAGTTGAACATACCCAACAACCTAAGAGTGTAAATACCGTAGGATATTTACCCTAGAGAAACTCTTGCACATATGAAGCAAGAAATGTAAAATAATATTTATAAACAATATTTTTTGTAATAGCTGCAAACTGGAAAGAATTCAAAGGATCATCACCATAAATAAAAGTAATAATTTTTTTTTGTCTTTTTAGGGCCACACCTGCGGCACATGGAGGTACCCAGGCTAGGGGTTGAATTTGAGTATAGCTGCCGGCCTACTCCACAGCCATAGCAATTCGGGATCATTAACCCACTGAGTGAGGCCAGGGATCAAACCCATGTCCTCATGGATACTAGTCAGGTTTGTTAACCACTGAGCCATGACAGGAACTCCAATAAATTATTTTTATGTAATGGAACACTA
The DNA here is from genome assembly GCF_054392235.1 of Sus scrofa. Lineage (NCBI taxonomy): Eukaryota > Metazoa > Chordata > Mammalia > Artiodactyla > Suidae > Sus > Sus scrofa. The sequence goes on along the minus strand of NC_139383.1, from coordinate 180,558,980 downwards.
TACAGCAATGGAAAGGATTAGCTGTAACAGATGATTCTTACAAACATAACTAATGAGTCACAATACAGTGTGGTTTCACTTATACAAAATACAAAGTCAGGCAAAATTAACCAATTTTTAAAGATATATTTTTAGGGATGCCAGGCATCAATATTAAAATTATAAAGAAAAGTAACGAATGATTATCACAAGTCAGAATAATGACATTCCTTGAGTGGAGGATCCAATAAAGGATGGATGTACAAAATGGTACTAAGTCACTGTTGATGTTCTGTATCTTAACTTGTGTGGTGGTGACATGGGTGTCCACCACATCCACCCTTTTGTAGTTATATTTCAAAATGTATTAACATAAAAGAAAAATATCATAGTAAATTGTAAAAACTTGGATAAAGGGAATAACAAAGAGAATCTCATAGTGTTGGCTTGTTTAGCAGACAATTTTTCAAAATGTAATAACCTAAATTAACAAATGCAAAGAAAATCTGTGAATGTTTTAGTGTGCGTGAAAAGATTGCTCCTGAAAAAATAAATGAAGAATTGAGCTTCCTCTAGGGTCTTTTAAAACTATTAGTTCTAGGAGTTCCCATCGTGGCTCAGTGGTTAACGAATCCAACTAGGAACCATGAGGTTGCAGGTTCGATCCCTGGCCTTGCTCAGTGGGTTAAAGGATCCAGCGTTGCCGTGAGCTGTGGTGTAGGTCGCAGATGCGGCTCAGATCTGGCATTGTTGTGGCTCTGGTGTAGGCTGGCAGCTACAGCTCTGATTCGACCCCTAGCCTGGGAACCTCCACATGCCGTGGGAAGCAGCCCTAGAAAAGGCAAAAAGACAAAAAAAAAAACCACAAAAAAACAAAAAAACAAAACTATTAGTTCTAGAGAAAAGGGAACCCTCCTACGCTATTGGTGGTAATGTCAATTGGTATAACCCCTATGGAAAACAATATGGAGGTTCCTCAGAAAATAGAATATAGAACTACCATATTATCCAGCAATCCCACTTCTGGGCATATATCTGGACAAAACCACAAACTACAAAACCAAAATTCACCCATATGTTCATAGCAGCACTATTCACAATAGCCAAGGCAGGGAAACAACCTAAATGTCCATCAACAGATGAATGGATTAAGGAGATGTGATACATATATACAATGGAATAGTACTCAGCCATAAAAAAGAATGAAGTAATGTCATTCACAGCAACATGGAAGCAACTAGAGATTATCATACTAAATGAAGTAGGTCAGAAAAAGAAAGACAAATACCATATGGTATCACTTATACGTGGAATCTAAAATATGGCACAAATGAATCTATCTACAAAACAGTAAGAAGTTTACAGACACTGAAAACAGACATAAAGAACAGGTTGCCAAGGAGGTGGGAGGAGGGAGTGGAGACTAGGAGTTTGGGGTTAATAGATGCAAACTATTACTACTGTATAGCACAGGGAACTATATCCAGTCTCTTGGAAGAGACTGTGATAGAAGATAATCTAAGAAAGAAAATGTGTATATATATATATATATATATATATATGACTGGGTCACTTTGCTGTACAGCAGAAATTGTCACAACATTGTAAATCAACTATACTTTTCTTTTTTTATGATCAGTTAAGGATCTGGCATTTCCACAGCTACAGTGTAGGTCACAAGTGTGGCTGGGATCTGATCCCTGGCCCAGGAACTCCATATGCTGCTGGATGGCTGAAAAAGAAAAACGAAAAAAAAAAAAAAAAAGAAAATGATAAAATTATAGCATGTGAATGTATATTAAAGGAATATCATCACCAACCATCTTTCTTTTTTCAGAAAGTTCTTTCAGAATTTCCCAGATTGGGAAAAAAAAGAATTTCCCAGATAAGAGTAAAAGAAACCAAGAGGTTAAAAACTTTCAATTTTTTTTTTTTTTTCTGCCCCTTGGCACATGGAGCTGCTGAGCCAGGGATCAGATTGGAGCTGCAGCTGTGAACTAAGCCGCAACTGCAGTAACACTGGATTCTTAACCCACTGTGCAGGGCTGGGGATCACACCCAAGTCTCAGCACTCCCAAGACGCTGCCGATCCTGTTATGCCACAGTGGGAGCTCCCAAAAACTCTTTCAATATTTAATGTTTGACTTCTCACCAAAAGGATACACATATTGAAATATCAATCTACAGTTGCATGAAAGCCACATACTTTATTTTTACCTTTTTTTTTTAAAAAAAAAGCTCTTTTCATTTATTATATTTGTTGGTAAGATAGAAATTGCCATGGGGTAAACTGCTATGCTGTGAACGTATCACATACATTTTGTCCCCAAATTGATAAATTTTAACTTTAATTGATAAATTTTATTTTTTATTTATTTTTGTCTTTTTGCCTTTTCTAGGGCCACTCCCATGGCATATGGAGGTTCCCAGGCTAGGGGTCTAATCAGAGCTGTAGCCACCAGCCTACAACAGAGCCACAGCAACGTGGGATCCGAGCCTCGTCTGTGACCTACACCACAGCTCAGGCAACACCGGATCCTTAACCCACTGAGCAAGGCCAGGGATCGAACACACAACCTCGTGGTTCCTAGTTGGATTCATTAACCACTGAGCCACGACGAGAACTCCCAATAAATTTTAAAAAACAAAGAAATTTTGTTCTTTGGGCTATATTTTATTTGAAGGCTCTTTTTCTCTCTTCTGCAGATAAGAGGCATTTTGGAGAGTAAGTTCAAGCAGCACTGGTTATACAATGCAGGTTAAGATCTTATACTTCTGCTCCAGTGTATTCTTTTCCTTCTTCTTAATAAATAAAACCTTCAGTAACAGAAAAAAAGGGGTAACTAGAAGAATAATTTTTAAATTTGAGGAAGATGTTTTTGTTTTGTGTTTTTTGGCCATGCCTGTGGCATATGGAAATTCCCAGGCCAAGGACTGAACCTGAGCCACAAGCAGTGACCCAAACCAATGCAGTAATAAAGTCAGATCCTTAATTTGCTGAGTTACAAGAGAACTCCCAAGGAATGAGTTTTAAAATATGAATTTTATTTTAGTTATTTCTACTCTAAAAACTTACTTTAAAACATCTAATAACTTAATAAGAAAATAATTCCGTGGTCAAATAAATTCAGAACACAAAATATGGTCAAATAAATTTAAAATATCTAATATCTTGAGAAAATAATTTAAACTTAAATCTAATAAATCTAAAACATCTAATAGCTTAATAAGAAAATAATTCCATGGTCAAATAAATTCAGAACGCAAAATATGATTTGCTACAGAATTTCTCAGGGTCTTTAATAAGCTGATATATATATTATAAATCTCTAAGGAAGGGATAAACAGCAGTAATTTCCAAAACGTATTTGAACAGATCTTTTATATTTTTTACTAAGTATACTTTGAAAAATCATGTAGTATAAACCCCATAGTATAGACCCAATGTTCTGGGTCTCCCATACTCTAACCTCAAACCTCTCCAAACCAAAACCAAATATATTCTATTCATTGCCCCTGGAAACTCTCTGCACTAGTAATCTAGGTTTCCCCTGACTCCCTCAGGGCAAATGAATATTTGATTTATAAAAAAAATAAATTTAAAAAAATGTAGTCTTTGCAGTAGAAATTGGTGCTCGTTTGACCTTGCATACCTTGGCTGGAAACATAAAATCCTACTTCCAGGTTTAATTCATATCCTTAGGGTTCTTAAGTTTTCCACATTCTGAAGATATATACAGGTCTTCTGATAAACCCATTGTGAGTTGAAAATATCATAAATCAAAAATGCATTAATACGCAGTTCCCGTTGTGGCTCAGAAGTGACAAAACCAACTAGTGTCCATGAGGACTTGGGTTCAATCCCTGGCCTTGTTCAATGGGTTAAGGATCCGGCATTGCTGTGAGCTGAAGTGTAGGTTGAAGACACAGCTCAGATCCCCATTGCTATGGCATAGGCCAGTAGCTGCAGCTCTGATTCAACTTTCATTTGCCGAGGGTGTGGGCCTAAAAAAGCAAAGTAAAAAAAAAAAAGAAAAGCATTTAATATATCTAACCTACTAAATATCATAGATTAGGCTAGCTTACCTTATGTGTACTTAGAACATTTACATTAGCCTACAGTTGGCTAAACTCATCTAACACAAAGTCCATTTTATTTATTTATTATTTATTTATTTTTAGCTGCACCCACAGTATGTGGAGTTTCTGGCCAGGAACTGAACTTGAGCAACAACAGAGACCTGAGTGGTTACAGAGACAATGCTGGACCCTTAACCCTCTGAACCACCAGGGAACTTCACAAAGCCCATTTTATAATAAAATATTGAATATCTCATATAATTTATTGAATACTGAAATTGAAAAAAAGAATGGTTGTATGGGTACAGATTGGTTGTAGGTGTATTATTTATCCTCATGATCTCAAGGCAGACTGGGAGCTGTGGTTTGCTGCTACTGCCCAGCATCATAATTGAGTACCTTACCACATATCATTAGCCAGGGAATTGATCAAAATTCAAAATTTGAAGTACAGTTTCTACTGAACACACACTGCTTTTGCCCCATCATAAAGTCAAAAAATCATTAAGTCGAACCATCCTAAGTCAGGGATCGTACACACTTTTTTTTCCTTTTACTGGTACCACCTATCTTCCCCTTTACAGAGGAAAAAAAACCTTAGACTTTTCCCCAAATTTCCCACCATACAATACTTTTTTTTTTTTTTTTTTTTTTTTTTGTCTTTTTGCCTTTTCTAGGGCTGCTCCCACGGCATATGGAGGTTCCCAGGCTAGGGGTCGAATCGGAGCTGTAGCCACTGGCCTATGCCAGAGCCACAGCAATGTGGGATCTGAGCCACGTCTGTGACCTACACCACAGCTCACGGCAATGCCAGATCCTTAACCCAGTGAGCAAGGGCAGGGGTCGAACCTGCAACCTCATGGTTCCTAGTCGGATTCGTTAACCACTGCACCACGACGGGAACTCCATACAATACTAAGAACTTATTTCTTCAGTAAATAAACACTATTATTACCTCAAAGGAAACTGATTCCATGATAGAACCATTAAAATTGTAGTTTTGGCAAGTTATTGTTGGAAAATTCCAAAAATCTGTAGAAGCTAAAACCACAATGCATTGAAAATATTTGAATCGATCACTGTCTAAGAAGCAGCGAGGTCTATGCGACTACACTCCATTTCCAGCTATTTATGCACCTGGCACTCTACTCAATAAATGTAGAGTGAAAGACTATTATCAGTCCTTAAAAGAGTAAAAGAAATGAGCTTAAAGTTTTTCTCTTAGTAATAGAAGGCAAGGACTACCATTCAAACTCTAATGCTACAAGTGTCTTCCTTACAGTTAGTAAATATGCTTTCAATAAATGTTTCCTAAAGTGAAGAGCTTGAAAAACAAATGGAGATTGCTGACATGGATATGTTGGGAAACTATTTTGTTTGCGTGGATTTAAAAGTAGTAATAATCTATAAGCATGGTTGAGATGGTCTTAAATATAATAAAGGTACAGAAAAGTTCAGGTCATAAGTATACAATTCAGTGGATTCCCACAAAGTATAGCCATTACCCAGGCGAAGAAAGAATTCTACCAGCAACCTAGAAGTTTCTTTCAGGCCCCTCATTTTAAAAAAGTTTTTTTTTATTATAGTTGATTTAAATGTTGTGTCAATTCTCCTGTACAGCAAAATGACCCAGTCCATATTATCTTCCACTATGTTCTATCACAAGAGATTAGATGTAGTTCCCTGTGCTAAACAGTAGGATTCATGCCCTTTTAATTATTAACCTCTTCATCTCCCCAAAGATACTGCTGTCTTGATTTCTAACACTGCAATTTCCAAAACCATAGATTAGTTTTTGAAATTCATGTCAATGGGATCATGACATGTGTTCTTGCCTGGATTCTTCTGCTCAATATTGTGGTTGTAGGAGGTATGCGTATCAATCCATGGAGCTGTGGTTCATTTATTTTAATTGCTGAATAGCATTCCATGGTATGACTATGCCACAATTTATTCATTCCACTGTTGAGGGACAGTTGGGGCTTTACAAATTGAAGCATCTATAAATGATGCTGCTACTAGAGACATTATGTACATCTCTTGGTGAAGAATGCATACTTTCCTAGTGGAGTTACAGATAGTGATAATTTGTGTGTGTGTGTGTGTGTGTGTGTGTGCTTTTTAGGTCCAAACCTTTGGCATATGGAAGTTCCCAGGCTAAGGATCAAATCGAAGCAGAAGCAGCAGGATGTATCACAGAGACGACAACGTGGGATCTGAGCCGAGTCTGCAACCTACACCACAGCTTAGGGCAACGCTCGTTCCTTAACACAGAGTGAGGCCAGGGATCAAACCTGCATCCTCATCCACATTATACCACTGTGCCATAATGGGAACCACAGTGACAAAATTGCTTGGATATAGGATATGCAGAGAAATGTACTTGAGCAGATATTGCCGGTTTTCTAAAATGGCTATGCAAATTTACTTTCTCACCAGCTATATAAGAGTTCTCTTTGCTCCATTACCTTACCAACACTTGGTATTGTCACTTTTTAATTTTAACTATTGTGGTGAACATCTATTTTGGAAATTTATTTCATTGGTCTGTTTGTATTTGCACCAATATCACTCTTAGTTTATTTAAAAATCTTGATGTCTAGTGGTATCTTCACTTTGTTCTTCTACAAGGATTTCTTTCTTTACCTTTTCTATTTGTGTACACATTATAGAGACGTTTGTCAGTTATTCCACCCCTCACCTCTCCCTTCCTACACATTGCAGGAATCTATACTGGAATTGTATTGAAGCCATACATCGACTTGAGGGAAACTGATATTTTTGTAAGAATTTTTATGATTGAATCTGACGCATTCTTCTAAAATTTCTCTCAATCTTTTATAGTTTTCTGTGGTTTTTATTTTTTCCTTCCTACTCTTCCATTTTTTTGTCTTATTGCACTAGAGTTGTCTATTCATTAAAACACTGAATAAAGGCAGAGATAGTGAATATTTTGTTTTGTTCCTAATCTCAATGGGGAAGTATTCAATATTTTATCATTGTATAGCCTTTTTATACATTGTTGAATTTGTCCTTCCAATAGTTTAAGGTTTTATATCTATGAGATTGCACTGTAATTTTCCCTTTAATATCCTTGGTCATATTACTGTCAAGATTATTTAGGCCTCATTCAATGACCTAAGAAGTGTTTCCCCTTCTACTCTCTGTGTTTGTGTGAAATTGAATTCACTGATGAAATGATCGGGACCTGGAATTTTGTCCTCAGCTCCCTGTTTTCCCCTTCCCTCTGGGGAAAGGTTTGAATTACCTTCAAAGAAGCAAAAATAAGACCATCAAATACTTCTAAACAGACAATGAATACAGAAGACAATAAAGCAGTATCTTCAAAGTACAGAAAGAAAATACTCACCAATCTAAATTTCTACACTGAGCAGGTGAAATCAAGGAATTTTAGGATAAACAAAAACAGAGAACTCATCATCAGAAAAAAATTTTCTTCACAGAGAAGGAAAATGATCCCAGATAAAAGCTTGAAGATGTAGGAAGGTATAAAATGTAATGTAAAGTGTAAATAAATACTGAAAGGATAAATCTGTAATGATATGTTGTGAGACTTAAAAAAATATATAGACAGAAGTTGGGTTCAGTGGGTTCCAAACCTGAGTAGTATCCATGAGGATGAGGGTTCAATCCCTGGCTTCACACATTGGGTTAAGGATCTGGTGTTGCCACGAGCTGTGGTATAGGCCGAAGACACAGCTTGGATCTGGCATTGCTCTTGCTGTGGCTGTGGCATAGGCTGGCAGCTATTCCCTCTAACCTGGGAACTTCTATATGCCAAGGGTGCAGCCCTAAAAAGCAAAAAAACAAAAAAACAAAATAAAAAACAAAACACCCCCACCCCCCAAAAAAAACATGTATAGACAAACTATGAAAAAAATCAGCACATAAGTAAAATGTTATGGGGGTTTTGCATCATGCATGGATGCATGTTGTAAATTCCAGGAAAACCACTTAAGTAACAGTAAAAAAATGTATCAAGTTAATAGGGATAACAAAACACTGACTAATAATTATTCATTCTGGTCAAAAGAAGAAAAGGAAGAATAAGAAACATAATAGGCAAGAAAAATAAGGCAATTAGTAAAATGGGGATTTAAACTTAAATATATCAATTATTAAACTTAGGCAGACTACTTCAAATAAAAGACAAAAGCTATCACAGTGGTTTTAAAAATATATCTCACTCATAAGACAACTTTAATACAAGGATTACAGAAAGCTCAAAAGTAAAAATGTGGGAAAAGAAACTATTCCAACACTATCCCAAAGAAAGCTGGACTAGGTATACTAATATCAAGCAAAGCAGACTTTAAGACAAAAGTATAGTTAGAAATAGAGATGCCAGAATTCCCATTGTGCCTCAGTGGTGAATGAATCCAACTAGGAACCATGAGGTTGTAGGTTTGAAACCTGGCCTTGCTCAGAGGGTTAAGGATCTGGCGTTGCCGTGAGCTGTGGTGTAGGTTGCAGAAGTGGCTCGGATCCCGCACTGCTGTGGCTCTGGCGTAGGCCGGTGGCTGCAGCTCCGATTCGACCCCTAGCCTGGAAACCTCCATATGCTGTGGTAGTGGCCCTAGAAAAGGCAAAAAGCCAAAAAAATAAGGAAGGAAGGAAGGAAGGAAGGAAGGAAGGAAGGAAGGAAGGAAGAGATGCTATGAGCTGTGGTGTAGTTTGCACATGTGGCTCTGATTTGACCCTTAGCCTGAGAACTTCCACATGCTGCAGGTGCGGCCCTAAGAAGCAAAAATAAATACACAAATACAAAAATAAATAAATTTTTAAAAATGGAGTTCCTGTGGTGGCACAGCAGTAATGAACCTGACTATTATCCATGAGGATGAGGGTTCGACTCCTGGCCTTGCTCAGTGAGTTAAGGATCCAGTGTTGTCATGAGCTGCAGCATAGATTGAAGACCTGGCTTGGATCTGGCATTGCTGTGGCACAGGCAAGCAGCTGCAGCCTGTATTTGACCCCTAACCTGGGAACTTCCATGTGCTGCAGGTATAGCCCTAATTTTATATGAAATAAAAATAAAAGGAGAAAGACAAACACGTGAACTTCATGGGAAATTATAACACACCACTTGTGATAGTCAACTGTGCATAATAAGGACATAAAAGATTTGAACAATAAAGTAATAAAGAGGACCTACTTGGAGTTCCCGTCGTGGTGCAGTGGAAATGAATCCGACTAGGAACAAGGAGGTTGTGACTAGGAACCATGAGGTTTCAGGTTCGAGCCCTAGCCTTGCTCAGTGGGTTGAGGATCCAACGTTGCCATGAGCTGTGGTGTAGGTCGCAGATGTGGCTCAGATCTGGTGTTGCTGTGGCTGTGGCCTAGGCCACCAGCTGTGGGTCTGATACATCCTCTATCTGGGAACCTCCATATGCCATGGGTGCAGCCCTAAAATGAAAAAAAAAAAAAAAAAAAAAAAAAGGAACTACTTGACATAAACTAGACTAAAAATAACTATAGAATCAATATTTTTTCAAAGCCACATGCAATGGTTACCAAAGTTAATGATATGCAAGGCCTAACAGCAATTCTCAACAAAATTTAAGTAAGTGAAATTATACAGAGTATGCTCTCTTCAATGACAGTGGAATTAAACTACAAATCAATAATAAAAAAGATAACTAGAAAATCCCCATGCATTTGGTATTTGCATTCAGTTTTCAAAAATTTTACCTGATGCTTGTGTGATTTCATCTACCCTACTTGAGGTTCAAGGCTGTGGGCTTATAGTGTTTCTTCAGCTGTGGAAGATTCTCAGCCATTACTCATTGACCACCTCTGAGCTGCTGTAAAATTCAACCATTGAATTCTTATTTTCATAGTGTTTTTCAGTTGTAGAATTTCCATTTGGTTCTTTTTTAAAACTATTTTTCCATTCTCTGTTGAAATGGTCAATCTTATCTTTTAGTTCCTTGAATATATTAAGCAGTTATTTCAAAAGTCCAGGATTGATAACATCATTATCAGGATCTTCTTTGGCTTGTCATCTGTTTAATCTTGTTGTCTTTTAAAGACACATCTTTTATTTCTAGTTATGTTTGATTGATTACATATGAAAAATTGCATATAAATGTGAAACTTTGGCAGTCATCTTCATAAAGATTTAACTTTGCTCTTAGGCAGGCAGGCAGGCAGGCCAGAAGCACCAGCAATCATAGATCACACTACGGTAAGGTTTATTCAGTTCCTTTCGAGACTGGTCTATTTCTGGTTTATCTTATCCTTAGAGTATAGCCCAAAGCCTAGGGTTTGGGAGACTTAAAAGGGATGCCCTTTTCAGTGACTGTTGAACTCAAAATTTTGTCTGTGTGACATCTTGATTCTGTAAAAGATGTTTTCAGCATCTTGGCAGCCTTTCCATAACAGGTTCTAGGGGGAAAATAGCCCCAAATGCCAGGTTTTGGGTTTCCTCCTTTCTCAGATTTTGGTCCTTCAGTTCATCAGTACATTAACAGTCCTCTGAAGGCTCTAGAGTTTTATAGTTATACTTCTGTTTATTCACACACACCCACATACATATGTGTATACATACATATTATCACACTTTTCTAGTTTTCAGTGGGAGGACTGGTTCAATTTAATTACCTTAACTAGAAGTGATACCTTCATCATCAAACTCTTACCCCCATCACTCTCCTCCAACTGCTCTTTTGAAGGTCACTAATGATCTATGTGGGTGGTTAACCTGCTACACAGCAGCCATCTGAGCTGCTGCAATACCAGGTCCTTAACCTGCTGTGCCACAAAAGAACTCCCAAATTCAATGCTTCATACTCATTTTTCATTAACCTACCTGCATCACTTGGCACATTATTACACTCCTGCCTCCTTGAAACACTTTCTTCCCTTGACCTCAAAAACACCACTTTCTTCTATTCTACTTGTTTTTTGTTGCTTCCTCTTTAGCTCCCCTTTCCTCTTAAAAGCTCGAGGTACCAAGGACTGTCATTAACAATTCTTTACACTTACTCCTTGGTGATCTTACCATTGATAGATACACTCAGAACTCTCAAATTTATATTTCCAATAAAGATGTGCCTCCTGAACCCAAATGTCTAGCTTCCTTTACTTCACATCTTCACTTGGATGTCTAATAATTAAAACTGAGCTCCTTGACCCACTCACCTTCACTATCCTCAATCCTGTTCATTCTGATCTTTCACACCTCAGCTAATGTCAATTCATTTCTAGTTGCTCAGATAATCTTTAGTCATTCCTGACTCCTCACATAAGATACAGGCCAAGAGAAAATTCCATGGGCACTGTCTTAAAACTCTATCTACAATCTCATTACCATTTCTACTGTCATCACTACATCATGCCTAATTATTACAATAGCTCCCTATTTCTTTTCCTGCCTCTGGTCCCATTTACTTTCCTCTTAGCACAGCAGAGTTTTCCTCTTAAATTCTGACAAATCCTATCATTTAGCTCCCCTGTTCAAACCCCTCTAATGAAATGCCATTAATAAAAACTAAAGGATTAAAAATTGCCTGTAATGCCCTATACAAGCTGGGCCCACTAACTCTCTGAACCACATTACTGCTTTTCTGTTACCTTGTTCCAGCCACAATGGTTCCTTGCCTATCTCAGTTCATTGTCTCAAATTAGCATTAACTGTGCTGGAAGAACAGTAACTTAAGTTGAAAGATCACCAGAGATTAAATCATACAAACCACATTATTGGCCAGCCATAACTTACTCATGATAATATTGCCTATAATGCACAAAACCCTATTCCAAGTATTTGAAATACAGCAATGGGATACAAAAAAATTGCTCTCATAAAGTTTGAATTCTAACAGGAAACAGACAATAAACCAAAGCTTAATATAACTACAGAATGCTGTTATGGAAGAAAATAAAGGAAAGAGGACAGTGAGGGAAAGTAAAGGTTGTTACAATTTTAAATAGGGTACTGAAATAGCAACAGGAAGCAAGAGTTATAGGCATCTGAGAACCACGCTAGGCAACACAAATTTTCAGATACCTCAGGTTTTTTTTTTACCTAGTTGCAATATTCCCCATAGATTTCTTTCATAGAGAAGGAAGGTACAACTGTAAATAGGCAACAGGTTTTCTGGGCTAAGAATTTTAATGGCCTTATCTCAAGAACTAAGATTTTTATTCAATGCTTTCAAAAGATTTAAAAAATTCATGTTAAGAAGTTGAACCCCAAAACATTTTATTGACTTGTTTTTCTGAGGGCACTGGCCTATATTACTATGCCATATAATCATTTATCTGTCAATTTGTTAATTTATAAAGGCATTCAATTTCTGCTTTAATGGGTTTTGCTTGGTCCAAATTATTAAGAGTATACATGTATATAATTACCAGAGTTTTTGGCAGTGCACAGACAAGCCCTAGAAGGGATACAGCTCCTTGAAGATCAAACTATCTAATTTCTGTGGCCATACCACAACCTTGACATTTCAGGGCAAACGAACTTTTCTAAATGGTGTCTTAGATGTCTCTGCTAATTAACACAACTCCAAACTAATTTTAGTCCTTACTAGCTGTATCCCTCTTCAGCGTCTAAATTTTCCATAAAAATAATTTCCTAGCTCTAATAGGACATTCTTTTTTTTGTCTTTTTAGGGCCACACCCATGGCATATGGAAGTTCCCAGGCTAGCAGTTGAATTGGAGCTGTGTGTCTGCCAGCCTACACCACAGTCACAGCAATTCAGGATCTGAGCTGCATCTGTGACCTAAACTACAGCTCACATCAATGCTGGGTCAGGTCACTGAGCAAGGTCAGGGATCAAACCTGCATCCTCACGGATACTAGTCAGGTTTGTTTAACAACTGAGCCATGATAGGAACTCCTCTAATAGGACCTTTATACGTCTTTTTGCCCTAGGAAACTCATTACTTTTACATTCTAACATTCCTTGTGTCTATCTTTGCAAGGAACCAATCACACTACTCTAAGGGCAAAGCAAAACTCAATTTTAAAAATGAAACCTTCCACTTTATAAATGTGTACCATTAAAAAGTAAAATTAAACTTACTAGAATTTTCTGCTTCCTTAGCAGAGCTTAAAGGAAAATTGTTCTGCATATTCCAAAGATCATTTCCTTTCTTTTTCTTCCTCTTTATTCATTATAGCCTTATCGCTGCCACAACCAATAGTTGCACTTAAACCCCCAAATTACCTTTTCTATTTAAGCACTATGACTATTGTTCAAATTTTCTGGGTAAGAATAACTGAAAACTTATTGTACAAGATCTAATGCATGCAATTATTTTAGGGTCATCAAATAGGACTTAAAAAAAAAAAGAACCAGATCATGTCATGGCTCAGCGGTAATGAACTTGGGTTCAATCCCTGGCCTCACTTAGATGGTTAAGGATCCAGTATTGCCGTGGGCTGTGGTATAGGCTGCAGATGTGGGTCAGATCCCATGTTGCTGTGGCTGTGCATAGGCTGGCAGCTGCAGCTCTGATTCGACCCCCAGCCTAGGAACTTCCATATACCATAGGCGTAGCCCTAAAAAAAGTAAAACACAAACAAAAAACAACCAGGTTGTTTTACGGGCATCCCTTTTAAGTGTTAACCAATTTTTTCCCCATCATGGTACACAGGAAAGTAACATTTGTACTGCATGCTGGAAAGAATTAAAATTCTTAGGTGAAGTGACTTGGTGGGAACAAATGGCTCAGGGATGTAGGCAGCTAGCTCCACAGTCAGAGAAGTCCTACTCCATTATTTTATAACTGTTACAAGAAAAGTTTTTGTTTTTTTTTTTTTTGCTGTGCCCATGGCATATGGAAGTTCCCGGGCTAGGAATCAAACCGACACCACAGCAGTCACCTAAGCCACTACAGTGACAATGCCTTAATCAGTGGATCCTTAATCCACTGTGGCACAAGGGAACTCCAAGGAAGGATTTTAACATATTCACTTACATTTATACCATGCTGAAAATGCATGTTGACATTTTCACTTATCATTTACTTGTCAGGGGAAGGCATAATGAATATTCAAAGCCTAAAGCTATAGTCACAATGTTAAATCATGAACTCAAAAAAGGCCTTTTGCAATTTAAGTGCTCTCTTGTATAAAGCATCAAAAAGTTAATACAAGTACTAGTCTTAAGCAGTCACACAAGTCTAAGCCACATTTATTTGCACATGTATAGTAATGGGCAACAGATACTCCAAATTCATACAAATTTATAAAACAACAAAGTTAATCATTTGGTACCACTTGCGTGTTATCTTGCTTACAGATTCAAGTGTAGATGAGCTTCCTTCATTTTGTAAACTTTCATACAATACTTACTTAAACAAAAATTCTTGAAAACACATATTGGTATGTTTCAGGGCCAACACAAAAATTAAGACAAGACCACAAACTCAAAATCCAAGTTTAGAATATACTTTTCTACCTCCCTCCCCTAGAAAAGTGATTATTTTCTTTAACAGATGTATATGTTGTATCACACAAGTAACCATGGAGATAAAATGATGCTCCCATAATTGTATAAAGAAAATTCTGACCAAATCATACTGTTTTAAGTTATCTACCAAATATATGGTTTAAATATGAGAAACGGGGAAATGCTTAGAATAAAATAACATGGGAGATTAGAAAAAAAGAAATGATTTTTAAGAACAAAATGTTCCCATCAAAGCTGCAAAGATCTGACTTTGACAACTTAAAATAATTGTCTAAGGCAAATAAAAGTGAGGAAACCTTCAAAAAACATTCTAATCACGTTCAATATCTAGTGATAAAGGCTGAAAATAATATCAAGAGGATATTTATTATACAAGTGTCAACGAGGACATCCCAAAACTAAGGAAAGAAATGCACATTTATTTCTACAAAAGCAATGTATGATACAGAATTAGAAGGGAACAGACTTAAAGATTTACCTATTAAAATATACAGATTCTTACTGAAGAGTATAGGATATTTAAAAAAGATGACAAGGGATGTTAATCTTTTTTTATTATTATTATTTTTACATATTTTGGAACCTCACATAATTTTGATAAATAACTCTTACAAAATTATGCAAAAGTACAAGAATGTCTGGTAAACAAACAGTCTGTATTTTCCAAAAAAATTTTTACAACATGCAATTCTTAAGGCAGCATTCTCCTTACAAGGAAAGGTAATCCTTTTACTCATCAAGAAATCTTCTGCTGCAAGAATAGGCTAAGAAAGCCTGGCTTCTTCCATTAACGCCTTTTGTCTTTCCTGTCTGATTTTCGGTCTCTTTCACTTCTTGAGGATCTTTTGCCTGATCGACTACTCTCTGATATAGACCTCTTTCTGTCAGACCGGGAATTCTTATCCTTTGATCCTTTTGTATCTCTACTACTACCACCTTTTGAAGATTTGTGACTTCTTTCTAGTCCAGAAGCATCCCTCCGCTTCCGATCCACACTCCTCCTGTGTTTTCTATCTCTGTTATGTCCCCGGCCCCTACTTCGACTTCTACTCTCACTACTACTGGTAGTGCTGCTGCTACTGTCTCTACTGCTGCTGCCACTTGTACTGGAGCTGCTACTGGAACTACTTCGACTACTACTACTGCCACTGCTAGAACTGCTTCCACTGCTGCTACTGGTTGAACTGCTACTAGAACTACTACTGCTACTGCTTCGACTTCTGCTCTTGCTTGTTTTATTTCTAGCTCGACCTCTACTTCTGCTCCTAGTTTTGGTTTTGCTCTTGCTCTCTGGATGTACTGTCAAGACTGGCTCTACTGTCACCTCAGTCAGTTTTGCAGATTCTACAGGAAACTCCTTTCTCTCAGGTGGTAAATGCCCTTGCTCCTGAATAGCCTGAGGTGGTGGCTGTAAAACAGCTAAGGGCATAGTCTCAGGCTGAGAGAGAGGCTGGGGCTGGAGTGCTGGTTGGGACTGGGACTGGCACTGGGCCTGGGTCTGGGCCTGTGGCTGTGGCTGTGGCTGGGACTGGGGCTGGGGCTGAGGCAGGGGCTGAGGCTGAGACATAGGCTCAGGCTGGGGCTCGGATTCTTTTTCTTCTTTTTCCTCAGGCTCATTTTCCATTTCTAGAGCACTAGAATTCTCTTTTGCAGGAGAAAGAGATTTACATTCTTTATCTGGCTCAACTTCAAATTCCATCTCTGGCTCCAATTCTTTGCTAGTTTCATTTTCTGAAGGTTCTATACTTTCAACTTGATTGGTTTCCATTACTTCCTGCTCAGCAATTACATTTTTGACACTCTCCACCATCTCTAGCACATCCATTACTTCTTCAGGCTGACTATCCTGCTGCTTCTCACTTTCCCTTACCTCAGTTTCCTCCTCCATCTTAACTTCCATTTCCTGTTTTTGTTCCTCTTCCTCCTGTTCTTTCTCTGCATCACTATGAACTATACCTATTTCCTTTTCCTCTTCCTCTCCTGCTTCCTCTATTTCTACATCATTGTGCTGATTACCTGTCTCCTCCAACTCTTCCTCTCGCTGAGCCACCTTACCCTCTTCTTGTTCCGACTTCTGTTCTTCATTACGCACCACCTGATGCTCTTTTTCCTTCATTGATTGTCTTCTAGGCCTAGCCTCCATTTTATTTATTTGTTCTGCAAATTCGATGCGTCTACCTTCAAATAAAGCTAAAGAATAAAAATGTATGTGTAAAGTTTACTAACAATGGTTTGAAAATTCAAAGTCATAAACTGACACCTGGTCACAAATTATCACTGAGCTTAATTGAAATGTCTTTTTTGCAAAGAGATGATGACAAAAAATTATGCCAAGTCAGTTTATGGTATCATATTATGCATTAATTTTTGATTCCAAGGAGAGACAAATCAATCTAATCACCGTCTTAGCAGTGTATACTCTTCTATGTGTGCTCCCTCTATGGACTACATCAATGCTGACTTTTTTTCCTTGATTCATTAGCATTTATATCTGGTCATTAGGAGCATCAAGCAAAAAAAGAAGTCATCTCATTCAAATGCTTAAGAACTAAATGTGCATTAAGCACCACCTACAGTATATAAATTTTGGGTTAAAATCTATCATGAAAACAAATGCTCCTGCGTATCAAACACATTAACATCTTAGAATATCGTTCTAAAAAATTAACTACTGAATCACAATTGTTACAGAAAACAAACATATGTATTTATGAGTGTGTTACCTTACCCATTAAAGAAATTTCCACGCACCTCTCCACTGCACACTTACCATTCATTTTTCTCTGTGACTCTTCTATCAGTTTTTGGGTAGCTGGACACATTCTTCCAGGAATATAGAACAAATGGGGCTTTGTCTTAGTTCTTATATATTTAATTATCTTGGCATTATGCTCATTCCATTCTTCTTGCTAAAGAAAAGGTAAAAGATCACTGCCTTTGTCATAATAAGGGATCACCAATCTCAGAATTCCAAAATATACTCACCAGCTGCGCAAGCTCAACCTTCTGTTCCAAAAGCCGCAGTTCTGTCTGTTTAGCACGTCTCTCTTCAAACAGTTCTCTCCTCTCATTTTCAACCTGTTTTCTTTCTTCTTCTGCCTGCACTTCAAGTTTTTGTTCAATTTCCTGACGTCTCTTTTGCTAAAGATAAACAATAACCTTTAAAAGCTTATTACACATCCTGATTGTGTGAAACATTAAATTTCTTTTTTTAAGTCTTTTTAGGGCCGTATCCACCGCATGGAAATATGTATTTTAACAGCTGAAGTATCTTTAATGCCTGCCTGTAAGTTGAATTCTTAGTTATCACTTTTTTTTTTTTTTTTTGTCTTTTTAGGGCTGCACTTGTGGCATATGGAAGTTCCCAGGGGTAGAATGAGAGCTGCAGCTTCTGGCCTACACCACAGCCATAACAACACCAGATCTGTGACCTACATGGCAGCTCATGGCAGCAACGCCGGATACTTAACCCACTGAGTGAGGGCAGAGACCAAACCCACATCCTCATGGATACTAGTCGAGTTCTTAACCTGCTGAGCCACAACAGGAACTCCCATGAAACATTAAAATTTTACTGTTGTATGCATACATTTTGCACCTGCAATTTAGAACACCAGCTAATTCAAATGTGGCATTTGAGGTAATCTGCAATTTTTCTTTCAGGAAATGGGGACTAAAGCCTTTTCACGTAAAAATGTTTTTAAAGCCATTAGGGATAATATCAATAGCTGTTCCTTTCCAATATAATTTACGAAAAACCTTAACTAAAAGTTATCCTAAAAAACAAGTACTGTTTATAGGTTATCTTGAGTTATTCTTTCCAAATCAAAGAATTTGTGAAGTGATGTCTTAGTAAATGAAGTAAAAAACTAGTCAACTCTACATTTTAAAAACCCAGACTTATTCTTCAAACATTAAGATACTTTAAGCCTTTTATATTCTCTAATAAAGTTAATATATAAAAGCTGAAATAAAATTTTATCAATCTCCTATAACTGAATTGTTATCTCCCTTTTACTATAGTGCTCCCCTAAGAAGCAATAACGTGGTGTTCAACTCCAAAGACACAATTACAATTCTGTTGCTTCAGTAAAATAAAACCTTCCTAAAAGGTGACACAGTTAAACTAAGAAGGGCAGGGAATATAATCTATGTTTTTGCTTCTAAAGTCCCTCTAAGTGCATTAAGTCTTAAAAATTAGAATTACTGAATTAATTACTGATGATTAACAAGTTCAACTTCCGGTTTGAAAGAATGCACTCTAAGGCCTAAAGAAATGAAGACTTGTCCAAGACAATGGAATGAGATTGATATAGAGCTGAGAACAGAATCCAAGTTCTCCCGAGTCAGACCAAGTCCTCTAAACGATAAGAAGTTCACTAAGTTATTTAACGGCACTTCAAAAAAGACCAATTAATAATTGTAGAAAGTTTCTACAGGTTTTCCTTGGCTTCATGTAGGCTTGCAATTAAACTTTTTTCCCGAAAAAGGAAGTTATCAGTTACCCACTTTTTGAAGCCTTCAATTAAATCTTTTTGGGGGGGGGGGCAGGTGCAGCATATATGGAAGTTCCCAGGCTAAGGGTCAAATTGGAGCTGGCCTACCCCAGAGAAATGTGGGATCTGAGCAGAGTCTGTGACCCACAGTTTGAGGTAACGCCAGATCCCTAACCCACTGAGCAAAGCCAGGGACTGAACCCACATCCTCATTCATATGAGTTGGGTTCCTTTCCGTTAAGCTACAACAGGAAGTGGAACTCCCGCAATTAAATCTTAAGAGAACTTTTCAGCTCTTTTTAAAAATATGCAATCAGCTACTTTGAAAACTTAGAGGAAGCAAAGGAAAAAGTGCACATATACCCTTTCAGTAGCAACAGTGGATTCTTGTTTAAATTTCTGAAGCGTGCCCATCAACAAGCCAAATATTCGTCGGTTCCTAAAGAAAAGAAAAAGAAAATCCAATTTCAAAAGGTTCCACTTCATTTAAGACTGCCATTTGCTAGAAGAAACATACAATAGACATAGGAACAATTCCTTAAATTTTCTTTAAATTACATTATTTAACAAGAGTTGTTTTCCTCCAGAAGGATACTAATGATACCTTTGCTTTCCCTTTTCATCCATATTTTGATCCTGGATAAGGTCTCTACGAGTGCGCTCTTTGGAGGTAGCTACAACTGAAGACTGCAAAGCTGGCTGTAGGAGAAAAGAAATTTCTGTCATTTCACTAGCATATGGGTGGCACTCTTTTAAATGTAGTAAGGTGAAAAGGCTATATTCATCCTCTATGAAGTTCTTTTAATCTCAATTACCCTCTTAACATCGTCATCCTCTGGGTCGCTTTCTTGGCGTGATTCTCTCCGAGTCCGACGCTCCCCGCCCAGCCTGACAAAGGAAAGAGAATTTAGAAGGAGCAATAAAAACTTTGATCTCTTTTACCTCTCAAGATGGTTAAGTTTTTGTAGTAAAAGACAGAAAAATAGTACAAATTGAGTATTTTCCCAATCTTATTCTTCTCATGACCTTTGTTAAAACTGCTGTTATTGTTAGTGAAAAGTTGAGTTTTAAGTGATATTGGCTGTCTCAGTTCCATCAGATACCAAGGGAACAGACTCGGGAAAGGGTATACTACTCAATTCTAATAGAGCCCTTACACAACAATATTTAATAAATATTTATGCTACCTCAGAAAGTGAAACATACAAGTTTGCTTTCAGAATCTTTTCATTCAACATACCTACTGACTGCCCCTTCAAGGTCTCTCTGTTTGGCTGGGGGTCCTCCTCCACTATCTGAGAATCCACGCCTGCAATATAAATGTCCAACATTATAAACACGTAAATGTATTTATATGAGAGAGTATTTCCATTTAGGGAACAGAATTTAGTTACAAATTAAAAAAAACAAAAACAAAAACCCTCCTAATTAAAGTAACCTTAGGGGCTCTTCTCCCCCTTCCCAACAACCCTGGGAGCTGTTTGCTTTATTTTTTTTATTTGTTTTGCTTTTTGGGCTGCACCTAGAGCATATGGAGGTTCCCAGGCTAGGGGCTGAATGGGAGCTACAGCTGCTGGCCTAAGCCACAGCCACAGCAACATCAGATCTGAGCTGTATCTGCGACCCATACCACAGCTCATGGTTCCTTAACCCACTGAGCAAGGCCAGAGATGGAACCTTCAACCTCATGGTTTCTAGTCAGATTCGTTTTTGCTGTGCTACGACAGGAACTGCTATTTACTTTCCTTTAATAAAGACTCTGCTGGAGTTCCCATTGTGGTGAAGTGGTTAACGAATCTGACTAGGAACCATGAGGTTGCAGGTTTGATCCCTGGCCTTGCTCAGTGGGTTAAGGATCCAGCGTTGCAGTAAGCTGTGGTGTAGGTCACAGACTCGGCTTGGATCCCACGTTGCTATGGCTCTGGTGTAGGCCAGTGGCTATAGCTCTGATTAGACCCCTAGCCTGGGTACCTCTATATGCCTCAGCAGCGGCCCAAGAAATGGCAAAAAGACCAAAAAAAAACAAAAACAAAAACCCAAAAAACTTTGCTTGCTTAAAAATAAATAAATAAATAAAGTAATCTTAAATGGTCATTTATCCCCAAATGCTTTTATAGCGCTTCTTTTACAACTATGGGAATAGGAGTTCCTGTTGTGGCACTGCGGCTGCGAGTCTGACTGGGAATCAATAGGTTGCGGGTTCGATCCCTGGCCTCGTTCAGTGGGTTGGGGACCTGACGTTGCTGTGAGCTGTGGTGTGGGTCGCAGGTGCAGCTTGGATCTGATGTGGCTGTGGTGTAGGCTGGCAGCTGTGGCTCCAATTGGACCCCTAGCCTGGGAACCTCCATATGCCATGGGTATGGACCTGAAAAGAAAAAAAAAAAAACAAAAAACAAAAAAAAAAAAAACAAAAACCTATGGGAATAAATTGTTTGCACATAACTGGTACAGTCACTTCAATCTCTAGTTTGGAGTGTAAAGTTCCTGGATAACTATACAGAAAACTACATACAGCTCATCACATCTTCAAACTACGGAAATATCTCTAACGTTGACTCTACCACAAAATTTGTTTAAACCGATGCCTTAATTTAGTTAGTATAGTAAGTACCAACAGTCTTAACATGTGAATTAAATCCTAAGGAAATCTTACCTCAGCAATAAACTACCACGTCCTCTACCTCCACCAGGACCAGACAGGGCCAGCAATCTGGCTTGGATGGGCCTACAAAATATTTACAAATCAGTACAAAAATCGTATCTAACAGCACCAAACACCTTAAGGATGAGGTTCATCATCAAAAGAAAATAACCAGGAACGTTCTAATCTGACGGTTTCAAATCCACGTGTTTCAAACAGGACAGGAAGTACTGCATTAACTTCCTTGTTTTTCCAAGATCAGTACCACCGAAATTGTATTTACCTCGCTGCCAGTACACATTAACAAGCTGGGGTCAGGCCCGAATTTCGCCACCCCAGAGGAAGTTGCATGAAGCGGGGGACAGCGTCCCGGGAGGGTCTCCGGACCAGTGCCGAGTCAGGCGGCCCCAGGAGGAGAAAGGCTTTGTGCTGCAGTTCCGGGCCTACAGGGCCGAGGGCGGGAATCGGCAGTCCCGGCCTTCCCTCAGGACAGGAAACCATTCCGACGCACCCCGGCCCCGCTCTCGCTCCTCACACCTGAGCCCCAGGACTTAGGGTGGCGGTCTCGGAAACTCCCACCTCACGGAGGACGGGATTCTACTGCTGCCCCGGGAACAGGCCTCGATGTTCCAGCCTTCTCAGGGCTGACCGCTCTCCCCGCCCCCAATTCACCCCGGCTTCACGACTGCATTTCGGAGACGGCAATTTCCTATCCGCCCTTTACCTCACGTCATTCGGATCCCGCCCGGTGAGCTTGCGAATATTCTCATCTACGTTCTTTAGGCTCTCTTTGGCCTTTTCTAGCTGCTCCTGCAAAGTTCTCACTGCGACCGCCATCTTCTCCCTGCGGCAGGCTTCGAGACTGCTCTACAGGCCGCGCCTGGCTGTGTCGCGCCGCGAAACGCGAGAGGACTGACAGCTGGCCTCAGCCAATGACAATAGGAGTTGTATTTCGGCCTTAACCATTCAGCAACCGGAAGGGGGAGAAGCTGCCGGCCCTTGAGACTCCGGGCCAATGAAAAGTCGACCAGGCGGTTGTCTCCCTCTCCAGTTAGCCGCGGGTGGCTGGGCTCCGCTTCTAGCGCAGAGTCGGGGCGGGTTTGAGAGTCCCTAGGTCCTCCGAGACGTGCGCTTGCGGCCGTGCTCGTTTGGCCAGGAGAGCGGAGCTTTCTAGCCCTTTTAACCCGTATATGACGTGCCTTTTTTCATTTTACCACCTAATCGCATTAGAGTAGAGCGGAAGCGAGTCTATTTTCCCATCTTCCCCGGTAAATGATTTTCTAAGGACAGGGTGCGGCCATTCTGTTGGTGCGCATGCCCAGAGAGGGGGTGGGCGGGTCGGCTCCCTTAATGAGGTTAAACCGTAAAGAGCACCGCAAAGCAAAGAATGAAGACGGAAAGATTATTAATCGTAATAGATAACATTTACTTTGTTCTCTACACCGTGAAACACTTTATGTGCCTTGTCCCCCACAAACCAAAAGCTTAAATAAAATCTCTGTTATTACTGATACGGAAGTTGAGTCTGGAGATACTGTAATTGTCCCTAGGTCATGCCGGCCTGGGGTCTTCCTATGATCAGACCCTGGGCAAGGATGTACTACAAGAAAAAAGCGATGGCGAGGCAGGCATTAGCTTCTACACCCGGCCTAATGCTCGTTGGTTTAAGACAGGGTCCGGGAGAGTAGCCCTATTGTTTGTGTCCTCCACCTTCTGGTTCTGCTTTACCCCTATTGCTGACCTGAGAACCGGTTTTGTTCCAGAAATATATTTGAAAACTGCATCTCAGAAAGCATTTTCGGGAGTTCCCGTGGTGGCGCAGTGGTTAATGAATCTGACTAGGAACCATGAGGTTGCGGGTTCGATCCCTGCCCTTGCTCAATGGGTTAAGGATCTGGCATTGCCGGGAGCTGTGGTGTAGGTTGCAGACCCGGCTCAGATCCCGCGTTGCTGTGGCTCTGGTGTAGGCCGGTGGCTACAGCTCCGATTAAACCCCTAGCCTGGGAACCTCCAGATGCCGCAGGAGCGGCCCTAGAAAAGGCAAAAAAAAAAAAAAAAAAAAAAAAGACAAAAAAAAAAAAAAAAAGGAAGAAAGCATTTTCCTACGGAAGCAATGTTATGAATAATCTTTGTGTTCTCATCCTTTATCCATCAGCCAGTGCATCCTTGCACGAAGCAGGCCAAAAGTATTTAACCCGAGTTACCATTTTACTTCATACCAACAGTCGTTAAAAGCTGTGTTAAGCTAGGCTTCGAAGAAAAAGCATAGAACAAGATAGCTGTGGTTCTTGCTTCCATGTAGTTTGTAGGATTTTCATGGAGCAAATATCATTCATGTTTTCATTAAGTCATTGAACATTTATGGAGTGACTGCTATGTGCTAGGTTTGTGGATAAGTCAGTGTACAATAGAGATATATACCCTCAAGGAGCTTGGTGGCAGGAAGAGTGGAGACAGACGATAAGCATAAGTAAATTACATAAAATGGTAGAAATGGGTTAAGTGCTATACAAAAAAAGAATTAGAGCTGCCAAGACGGATGAGTGTTGATAACTATTTGATTCTGATTATAAGCATACTTAGTCTTATTGATTCTTATTACAATCCTGTGTAGGAAGCATGAGAATGTGGTAATAGTAGATCTTAATCACGAAGTATAACAATGTTTCCATGGGAAGATGCTTTTAGAGTTATCCAAAAAAGTAGGATATATTCCTATTTCCATAGGATCTATTTTTAAGATCCTGGAAAGTTTAACATGGTCTGACTTATGGGGGCCCATCAGTGGAATGCCATGTTCAACATTTACAAATGCTCAATAAATATTAGTTTCCCGTCTAGGCTCCAAAATATCTAAAGAAAACTATGTTATTATGATCTGAGAAATGAACTTTGGAGTTCACGCTGTGCTGCAACAGGATCCGTGGCATCCCAGCAGCGCCAGGACTCTGGATCCCTGGGCTGGCACAGAGGGCCAGGGAAATCCGTATGTTGTAGGGCGGTCAAAAAAAAAAAAGAGAGAAAAACCAACCTTAGTAAGCTGCCTATATGTATATATATACACACACACACACATATATACACATATATGTATATATTTTTGCCTTTAGGGGTGCACCCGTGGCACATGGAGGTTCCCAGGCTAGGGGTCTAATTGGAGCTACAGCTTCCAGCCCACAACACAGCTACAGCAATGCAGGATCCTAGACGTGTCTGCAACATACACCATAGCTCACGGCAACACCAGATTCTTAACCCACTGAGCGAGGCCAGGGATCTAACCTGAGTCCTCACGGATACTAATCAGATTCATTTCCACTGAGCCAGGAGGGCAACTCCTAATTTGTATTTTCTTATTCAAATTAGCATTTCTTTGCGTTCTCCATTCCTCTCGTCCCTTGTACCTACTCCCAGTAAACTTCCTAATGGCTTCTAAATCTTTTTGTATATCCAGGCTTAATCCAAAATGGACAGGAATAATTTCTCAATATATCTAGTATTTATAGCCCCCAAAATGATGACTTACTCTTTTTACGACTTTTCCTATTAAGGAACATGCGGCAGAAATGAAAACTTTTGATTAAGCTAGTAGAAACTCTTGTCAGTTCTAACATAACTAACACAAAGATGGCAGCAGGAGCTCCTCCAGTCTCACTTTACCACCTTCCTCGCCGGCCGCCTACTACGTAGTAACAGGAAGAAGCCTTCCTCTATCTGGGAGCCCTCAGTTCAACCCCGGGAAGAAACTGTAACCATAGAGTTGGCGGAATGCCGGGGTAGAGGGGACCGGAAGTTGTTTTTTCGCCCCCCGCCCAGGGGCCGGATCGCATCTTCGTCGGTTTTGGTTCCCGGTCCTGTCAGACGCTCTAGTTCAGCCCGGGGGCTTGGTGGCCCTGGGGTGCGTTCGCCCCGGAACCAGGCTCACTGCAGTAACAGTCTTCGGGAAGCTGATTGAATTCCTCGTCTCCTAGCAACGAGGAACGAGAGGCGGACTGAAGGAGCGGCCGTGCAGGCCAAACTGCTCAGGCACTAGCAGGAACCCCTGAGCCCGTCCCAAACGGGAGCCGAAAGTCGGTGCTTGGAAGAATAAGCAGGAAATGGCGGACGAGGCGTTGTTTTTGCTTCTGCATAACGAGATGGTGTCTGGAGTGTACAAGTCCGCGGAGCAGGGGGAGGTGGTGAGTGCTGCCACACGCCCTTCGAGGTCCTTTTGCGGTGACGCTCCTTGTTTTCACTCAGTTCTTTCTTTCAACCCCTGACCCATCGCCACTCATCGCCTCCCAAAGTGTAGACAAACTGTTCACCTTCAGGTATCCTAAGCCCTAGAACCTGTCAGCTGTCTTCTATTTTTCCTTCGAGTCTCCTTTTCGTATCTTCTACTATTTGGTACTTTTTTGTCCAGTGCCACATCTGTGTATTGCAGGCCACTGCTTTTCTTAGTTTTGACCCAAGTGTTGTCCCTACCGCAATTTGCGGCAGAGTTAATTGCACAGCTGATTGCGGCACTCCTACTTGATTCTGTCACTTTCAGCACTTCCTAATCGTCTACTGGACAGATCTCTCCCAGCCCGAGAATCTTGTCCCTCCCTCCCCAACTCTCAATAACACTCTAGGCAACTCAAAGAGAGACGGCTAATGAGATTTGAAGCAGAAGCAAAAGAAACTTTGCAGATGTTACAATTTAACTAATTAAAAATATTTATTTAGTGTCCATTACATGTCAGAGGTAGTGGCTAGGGATAGAATAATGAGCTAAACAATGGCCCCAACCTCCTGGAGTTTACTTCTAATGTGTGGGAATCTTCATTCATTCATTGATTCATTCAGAAAATATATTAAGTGTGTATTGTGGGCCTGATGCTTTTAGATAAGTAAGATAGTCCTTGCCTCCCAATCGTTGGGGAACAGAGATTCAATGAATAATTAACATACTGGGTAGTAATTAGATATGGAACCATGGAGTTGTAGGGTTTTATAAATGAGCTAGTCCAAAGTCATGCTCAAGTCAGAAGCTCTTTCTATAATGCTACTGATAAAAGAGGAATAGAAAGTGAGGGCAGGAAAAGCATCTAGGTAAAGTGAAGGCACAGAGGGATGAAAGTGTAGTATATTTAAATATGCTTAAGCATTTTATTGTGACTGGATTGAATAGGTGGAGGGAAATATTAAAAGCTGAAGCTGGAAAGAGTCTTGTATGATAAAAAACATGGACCTTTTCAGTGAAGGGTTTTTAAGGAGGGAATGACATGGTCCATTTGCATCTCAGAAAGATAACCCAGTACTTGGGCTGGAGAGGGGATATTCTTGTACTGCAGAAGATCCATTATTGCAGGAGTCCAGGCAGGAGATGATGAGCTGGATAAAGAGAGAAGAGGAGAATGGTTTGAGAGATAAGTGGTAGAATCTCTCAGACTCGGTTAGGTATAGGAGTACGATTTTAAAATTACCCCAGAGTTTTAGCTTGAACAGCTGTGTTGGATGGAAAGGTAATACAGGAGAAAAAAGAGGGGAAGGTAATGAATTATTTTGGACAGATTGAACTTGTGGTATCTCTAGGACCAGTTTGTACACTACAAGAGGGACAGTGTCTCTTGGGAGTGTTATAACAAAAATACCACAGACTGGGTGGCTTATAAATGAGAGCTATTTTTCTCTCACAGTTATGCAGTCTGGGAAGCCCAGGATGAAGGCATGAGCAGATTCAGTGTCTGGTGAAAGCCTCCTCCTGCTTCATAGATGGATGTTTTGGCTATGTGCTCACATGATGGAGAGGGGCTAGCTGGCTCTCTGGCACTAATGCTGTACTTGAGGACTCCATCCTCAAAACAGAATCACCTCCCAAGGATCCTGCCTCCTAATACTATTACACTGGGGGTTAGGATTTTAACCTATGAATTTTTTTTTTCTTTAGGACTACACCTGTGGCATATGGAGGTTCCCAGGCAAGGGGTCGAATCAGAGCTACGGCTGCTGGTCTACGCCATAGCCACAGCAATGCAGGATCCAAGCTGCATCTGCAACCTACACCACAGCTCCCGGCAATGCCAGATCCTTAACCCACTGAGCGAGGCCAGGGATGGAACCCACAACATCATGGTTCCTAGTCAGATTCATTTTCACCGAGCCACAATGGGAACTCCTGAATTTTTTTTTAATTGCCAAAATGCTAACATTTGTTCATTTTGAGGAGTAGGTACATGGGAGTTTAATAATATAATTTGAACTTTATAATCACTAATACTTTCCTAAACTGATTACTGTTATCAATGTCTTATTACTATTTTCATTATCTTCTTGTTTTGTGCATATTCATCTCCCTTCATTGTGAATCACAAGAACTTCTGTCTGTATATGTTTTAAGTCTCACAACACATTTTTATGGATTTATCCTTTCAGTATTCATTTACACTTTTCATTATTTTTTATATCTTCCTACATCTTCAAGCTTTTATGTGGAATCATTGATCTCCTTGTCTCTACAGTTTTTTCTTTTGATTTAATTAAGTTCTAGTAGAACCTTTCTGATGTGGCTACTTGTTCATACACTCTGGCAGTGAGTAAAACGTGTATTACATTAAATGGTGAAAGAAATTCTTTTGAGACAGAGTAAGCTGGGAAATGGGATAGAGCATCATAATCACTTTTAGAGAGCTTCTTAAAACCCAGATTACTGACCCACACCTACAGTTTCTGATTCAATAGATTGGGGGTGGGCTTAAAGAATTTGCAATTTTTATAAGTTCCCGTGTGATGCTGATGCTGCTAGTCTTGGGATGCACCTTGAGAATCACTAGTATAGAGAATTTCTGAAGTAGAATGATACTGCAGTTTTAAAATGTTAAAATGGGCCTTATTGAGATGGTGAGGTGTGAGTGAAGACTTAAAAGTGAGGGAGTGGTCATGTGAATATCTGGAGGAAGAGCTGCCTATACAAGAGCCCTGAAATTGGAGCCTCCCTGGCATGTTTAAGGACACCAAGGAGATCACTGGAGCTGATGGAGTGAGTGAAGAAAGTAGAAGGTGGAGGCCAGAGAGTCCCAGGAGCCTAGATTGTATAGGCTTTGTAGATCATCTGGAGGATTTGGGGAGTCTTCCATATAGGATCATATTTAAAGCCTTAAGAGTAGTTGAGATTGTCAAGGGAAGAGCAAAGCAATTGCATGACTCCGGGCATAGGAGGGACACACTGAGAAATGGAAACCTTGGATGATGTAAAGAGACATTTTGAAGCAAGGGATAATAGAATTTAGTGACACCACAAAGAGAAGGACTGACAGAAAAAAGTCAAAGGTGGTACCTTGACCTCAATCTTATAACTGAGGAGAGAATAGTAGAAAATGGAAAAAGGCAGGGCAGGTGAGAAGAGTAACTGGGAAGAGGCTTTGTCATATCTGAAAAGCAAGAATAGTCAACAGTTCTGTTTATCTTACTGCCTTAGGAAAATGATTAGTACTAAGGAAATTCAAGTATAACTTGTAGGTATTCCCGCTGTGGCACCACTATATTGACAGTGTCTCTGCAGCAGCAGTAACGTGGGTTTAAACCCTGGCCTGGCACAGTGGGGTAAGTGGCACAGGTTGCAGCTTCTGCTCAGATTCAATCCCTGGCCCAGGAACTCCATATGCCACGGAGTGGCCAAAACAGGAAAAAAAAAAAAAAAAAAGTATGACTTGTATTTCACTTTTTCTTACAATGTTTCACTGAAAAAAAGGTATATTTACATTAATATTTTTAGCCAATACCTTTAAACTATTTTTGAATATTATTTTAAAAATATTTTTGAATATCTTTAAACTATTTTTGAAAATTTTTTTGTATTCTAAAGTATTCAAAACTAATATTTTTTAAAATAGGAAAATGGACGCTGTATTACTAAGCTGGAAAACATGGGGTTTCGAGTGGGACAAGGATTGATAGAAAGGTGAGCAGTATGGATTTGAAAATTTTCTTCTAGGAAGGTTATGAACAACGATGATCCATTTCAAAAGGTTGCATAGAAATTGAGATACTTTAATTCCCCGATTTTCTTTATTCTCTGTTCTTTAATTCACAACTGGAAATTTCTGTTTAGGTCTGATGCTATTTTAACTCAGTTTTCCAACTTTCATGTTTTATGTTTGAAAAAAATAGGTATATGGTTTAGTTAGGCTTTTTCTTGAGAACTTTGGTAAGCTGAAACACATACCTAAATTCTTGTTCCATTTCCTGCTTAAGGTCTAGTAGATTCTTTAACCTAAATGGAATTTTGTATAAACACATACCTTAGAGCCTCTGTTTATACATGTAATAATCTTCCAGTTTATACGTCGTCTTTTTAGTATTCCTTTCTCACTATCTGAATAGTTGAACTCTCACTATATTTTATATAACAATACAATGATCATGCTGTTTTTTTGATGTGCTAATTGTACCTAAAATTGCCACTTACTGTTAGACTAATATACTGTTAGACTAATTTTAGTCCCAGATATATAACAGAACATGAATCCACTGAGATGGGATCCACTTTGCTTGGTGCTTATCACTTTATGACAGTCAGTAAATGTTCAGTGCTATTCTGGCATTTGGAAACTAGTGAATAATTTGCCTCTTCTGCTTTCTTGGGAGGAAAAATACTGTATTACTTCTAGTTGATCTTTTTAGGTTTACAAAAGATACTGCAAGGTTCAAGGATGAGTTAGATATCATGAAGTTCATTTGTAAAGATTTTTGGACTACAGTATTCAAGAAACAAATCGACAACCTAAGGACAAATCATCAGGTATTTAGATATATTAAGACCTATTTTTTAAGTCTTTTAACTTGATATAAGTGTCCTTTTTATTTTTTTATATAAAATTTAATTTCTAGTCAACTTTGGAATGTTTCTCTTATGTTATTAATACAGCATTACTTTTTTTCTCTAATATAGTGAATAAAGACAAAGGGACAGTTATCAATACTGATAACCATTCCTTTTTCTCAATTAAATTTTAAGTTTGAAGAAAGAAGCAAGTATCAGAATGATAAAGGTTTTAGGATTTGAGTCTTTCATTATTTCTACTTAGTGGTGATAACATGCAGAACCACAAATAAAATATTTATGTCTTTCAATTTCTGAATCTAATTTATAAAACATTTAACTTTTAAATAACTCTTGCATTGTTTAGTTGCTGTCATATCTTCTAAAAATATTTTGTTAACATGCAAATAATAGGTTTCATGGAAAATTATGCACTTAAATAGGTTTATTTTATAAAACTCAAGTAAATATTCATGGTAGGTTTAGCATTTTAATAAAGTATAAAAAATAAAAATGTATCTGGAAGCTAACAGACTTCATTTTTTTCATATAACAGTATCAACATTAGTTTAGAAGTACTTGAAATGCTGGGAGTTGCTGTTGTGGTACAGTGGAAACAAACCCAACAGAAACCACAAGGTTGTGGGTTTGATCCCTGGCTTCGCTCAGTGGGTTAAGGACCTGGCGTTGCCGTGAGCTGTGGTATAGGCCAGCAGCTGTAGCTTGACTGGACCCTTAGCCTGGGAACCTCCATGTTCTGTGTGTGTGGCACTAAAAAAAAAAAAAGAAGAAGAAGTACTTGAAATGCTAATGGGAAGTGACTCTGACTTATTATTTCTTTCTTTTTTTTTTTTGTCTTTTGAGTGCCTCACCCATAACATATGGAGGTTCCCAGGCTAGGGGTCAAATCGGAGCTGTAGCTGCTGGCCTACACCACAGCCACAGCAATGCTAGATCCAAGCCTCGTCTGTGACCTACACCACAGCTCACGGCAACGCCAGATCCTTGACCCACTGATCGAGGCCAGGGATTGAACCTATATCCTCATGGATACTAGTCAGATTCTTTCCACTGATCCATGATGGGACCTCCTGATTTATTATTTATAGATATGAATTAATCATATATAACTGCTAGTTTCACCTGGACATGTATTTCTGATTCTTTTGTACTAGACTGAATTTTATTATTTCTACTATTTTTTTGGCCACACCCATAACATGCAGAAGTTCCAGGGAGAGGGACTGAACCCCCACCACAGCAGTGACCTGAGCCACAGCAATGACAACACTAGATCCTTAACCCACTGAGCCACCAGGGAACTCCTAGACTGAGTTCTTTAAGGATAGGAACTATGTCTTCTTTGTATCTTAAATCATTCAATAAATATTAGTGTTATAAAATGCTGAACAACTCTTTAAGTTGAACACTGAAAAACTTCATACTTGACTAATGGAGAGTTTTAATAACTTTAAAAAATTCTTAAGTTATTTTGAAGGGAAGAGACATTTTTAAAGGCTACAGATTATACTGACTTTTGATGTTTTTTCTATTTTTGAAACAGGGCATCTATGTACTTCAGGACAACAAATTTCGCCTGCTTACTCAAATGTCTGCAGGAAAACAGTATTTAGAACATGCATCTAAGGTATTTAATGGAATAGAAAATTGGGGCTTTTTATTATGAAAAAAGTAGAACCGTAAGGAAAAGTACAATGCCAATCACAACAGACATTTGAATTCAAAATAGATTTTAAAATTGTTCTTTTTAGTTTTCTATGAAATAGGAAACTGATGCTCATCACATATTAATTTGTAGCTAAGTAAGCTTATGTTGACCAATTAAAGAAAACTATAGTTGAAATGCCATTAAAATGTAGATTAATGTTAGATTCTTGAATATAACATAGATATATCAGAGAAGATATCCAGGCTTAAAACATTGGTATCAACTATGCAGAATTATTCAGCTCAGAGTTTATATTTATAATCTGTGCCAGTAAATTAAAAAAAATTATTAATATAGTTAACATTTGTTTCTAAGAGTACATGTTTTTTAAGTGTATCTGTATTTCTGGTTTTATGTATTTTTTTGTTTTTTAGGATTCAATAAGTAGATTAGCTGTATTAAAGAAAAACTGACAATTTTTTTGTTCCTTTTAATGGTTGCACCCATGGCATTTGGAAGTTCCCAGGGCTGAGGGTCGAATCAGAGCTACAGCTGCCAGCCTATGCCACAGCCACAGCAACGCCAGATCTGAGTGCATCTGTGACCTATGCTGCAGCTTGCAGCAATGATGGATCCTTAACCCACTGAATGAGGCCAGGGATTGAACCCAAGTCCTCATGGATACTAGTCCGGTTCTTAACCTGCTGAGCCATAATAGTAACTCCAAAGGCTGACAAGTTTTAATGTAAGGGTTCTTTTGAAGTGATTAAAAGTATCTTGGGCAGTATATATAAGCTGCCACGTATCTATAAAATTTCTCTATACCTACATTTTCTAACACAATAGCACTACTGGAAAGAGTGTGGACTTGGAACCAAATAAATCTAGATTTTTTTTTTTTTTTTTTGGTCTTTTTGCCTTTTCTAGGGCCACTCCTGAGGCACATGGAGGTTCCCAGGCTAGGAGTTTAATTGGAGCTGTAGCCTCCGGCCTACGCCAGAGCCACAGCAACGCGGGATCCAAGCTGCGTCTGCGAGCTACACCACAGCTCATGGCAATGCTGGATCCTTAACCCACTGAGCAAGACCAGGGATCAAACCCCCAACCTCATGGTTCCTAGTCGGATTTGTTAACCACTGAGCCACAATGGGAACTCCAAATAAATCTAGATTTTAAGCTAACTCTTCATCTTACAGGTTTGTGACATTGGATAAGTTACATTATCTCTCTGGACCTTAGTTTCCTCATTAATAAAATTGGTTATAATAATACCTATATTATAAACAATCTCTAAGTCCTCTTCCAGTTTGCAATTTCATGACTCTAGATCTGATTACTTATCAGTAGCTATTTATATTAATTATAAAATAATAATATTCTATATTATAGCTATAGTGTTACTGACTTTCATGTAGTATGAAATTGCAGCTAATCAAAAATTCCTTGGATTATTTGATTTGGGGTTCCCATTTTTGTCATGCCTGTTTCTGCTATTGGCTTAATCCCATTTCCAGTCGTTGTTTCTGGATAACAGGGTTTCTCATCATTGGCACTTTGATATTTTGAACTAGATAAGTTTTTGTATTGGTGGCTGTAAGTCTCAAACAAGTCAAGATTCTAAGTTGTAGAAAGCAAAAACCAACTTTGAACGGAATAATACTAGTTAACTTACAGAACTGATAGGAAGGCTCAGAAAATAGGCAAGAACCATGGGAGATTAAAGCAGCCAGAAAGACAGCCCAAATCACTCCATGAGGGTCTAGTTAGAATGCTTCAGCTACAGACAGTAGATAGAAGCCACTTTTGCTGCTCTAGAACTAATTCTAACCTGTTTCCAGCTTTTGTTTTGTCACTCACTGGGGATTCAGAGTCTTGGACTGGACCACCCAGTTGGCTGAGCTTAAGTCATGTGTCCATGCTTTATTTGCCAAGGAGCTGGGAAATCTTTTTTTGGCGGCAGGGGCGTGCTACACCTTCAGCATATGGAGGTTCCCAGGCTAGGGGTCTAATCAGAGCTGTAGCTGCCAGCGTATGCCACAGTCACAGCAATGCCAGATCTGAGCCACATCTGTGATCTGCACCATAGCTCACGGCAATGCTGGATCCTTAACCCACTGAGTGAGGCCAGCGGTCAAACCTGCGTCCTCATGGATACTAGTCAGATTTGTTTCCGGTGAGCCACAACGGGAACTCCTTGGAAATCTTCTGACATTCAGAATTTTCAATAATTTGAAAAATTCTACAACCCTTTTTTTAAACAGCAATGACTTATTGATGTCAAGGTTTGACTAAATGTTATATTTATCAGTAGCTTTACTATCTTAGTAAATCCTTAATATTTCTTACATTCTTTGTTTCTTTTAGTATTTAGCATTTACATGTGGCTTAATCAGAGGTGGCTTATCAAACTTGGGGATAAAAAGTATTGTAACAGCTGAAGTATCTTCAATGCCTGCCTGTAAGTTGATTTCATAGTTCTTACAATTTTTTTTTTGCCTTTTAGGGCCACACCCACAGTGTATGGAAGTTCCTGTGCTAGGGGTTGAATCAGAGCTGCAGCTGCTGGCCAACGCCACAGCTCACGGCAATGAAGGATTCTTTAACATGCTGAGTGAGACCAGGGACTGAACCTGCATCCTCATGGATACTAACTGGGTTCATTACTGCTAGGCCACAACAGGAACTCCTACGAATGTTTTTAGTAATTCTTTTTCAGGTCTAGTGTTTTTTGTTTCTTTTTGTTAGAGGACATGTAAACTGCTAAAACAATTTCATTTTACTTTTGTTAATTTTAACATTTAATGTAGTAATATATAGCATACTTATATTTATAGTCAGTGATTCCTGAATTCATAAGACAATGATTTAAGAAAATATGCTAAGGAAATCCATATTTGTAAGACAACTTAAGGGATGACTCTGCTTTTAAAGGAAAATTTTCTGCAGAATTCCTTGTTATTTTTTTGGCTGCACCCACAGCATGTGGAAGTTCCTGGGCCAGGGATCAAACCCACACCACAACAGTGACCCAAGCCAACTCAATAACAATGCTAGATCTTTGACCCACTGTGCCACAAGGCAACTCCTGCAATGTTCTTTTAAGATACCAAATTTCCTTATAGCATTGAAAAATCTTTTTTTTAAAGTTTTCTAGATATATTATATGAAGCTAGAAAACTCGTACTCTCGTACTAATCCTTTTTTTTTTTTTTTTTTTTTGCTTTCTAGGACCAAACCTTCGGCATATGGAAGTTCCTAGGTTAGGGGTTGAATTGGAGCTACAGATGGTGGCCTACGCCACAGCCACAGCAACGCCAGATTCGAGCTGCATCTGTGACCGACACCACACTCACAGCAACACCGGACCCATAACCCACTGAGTGAGGCCAAGGTTCAAACCAGTACTCTCATGGATTCATTTCTGCTGTGCCACAGAGGGAACTCCATAGTCTTTTTTTTTTTTTTTTTTTAATTTTTAGGGCCGCACCAGGTCGAATTGTAGCTACAGCTGCTGGCCTATGCCACAGCCACAGCTACGCAGGATCCAAGCGGAGTCTGCAAGCTATACCACAGCTCACAGCAAGCCAGATCCTTAACCCACTAAGCGAGGCCAGGGATCAAACCTGCATCCTCATGGGTGCTAGTCAGATTTGTTTCTGCTGAGCCATGAAAGGAACTCTCTGTAGTCTTTTATTGCTAAACTCTTTTCCAGGATGTTTCCAACAGAGCTACCAACCAAGAATAAAACTGACCTCAGCATCACTGTGTTTCCTTTCTATTCACAATGATAATTAGCAATGAAATACCCAAAGAGAAACAAAGGTACTTAAAAATGAGATAATCATCTCATACAAATGGAACTATCAAATATTGTGAAGAGTATGAAAAGTTGTTTGATGTATCAAGTCTCTTGATTGAAACTACTTACTAAAGAGAGTAGAAAATTGATGTTTAGGCCTGTTTTCCTTGTACCTAAAATCAAAGAATGATTTCTCATGTTTTCTTTTTTAGGTAAATTTCAAGTGATGATACAGAAGCTGTAGAACTCACTGAAATGCAAAGCTTCAACAGTGTAAAGAGATAAATTATTCCTATATAAAGTATTGCAAGTACCAATGATTTAATTACATTGTCAGACATTTGTATTAATATAAGCTATTTGCTAACTTATATAATGAAAGATGCACTCTTAAGCGGGAGTAAGGGTGTATTTTATCAATGTAACACAGACCTTAAAGCAGGTAAAGAGCTATTTTACCATAACATACTTTACTGAAATTGTTCAGAACGGAAACCTGATTGCAAATAACTAGACACCAATGTAGAACCCTTATTAAACATTATTTGCTTAGAGTGATTATGTATTTAATCAGAGACTGAAAAGCAAAACTCAGGGTTTGGTAAATTAGCATAAAGAAAAGAATGCACCAATCATAATCTTTTGTGTAAAAATGAAAAGACTTTGGTTTTATGAATTTGTTTTAGTTATTTAAAAAAGCAAGTAGTACACTAAATTAAACTTATTATTTTATTGCTTATAATTTATTAAGAATTTTTATGCATGTATAAGGATTTCATTATATACATTATGTGTCATTTGTGATATGTATATCATATCTGACTGCCTAAATTGCTTAAAAGCTTTATTTCACTTCAGTAGAATTCAATTCCTGAGAGCACCATAATTGTAATAAAGTGAAATCTAGATATAAAGTGAGATACAGATGTAAATTCAATAACTCCAGGGCCAAAGAATATTAGGTATTTTAGGAAGGAATTTTTATACTTACTCCTGTTACAGTCTTCACTTTGAATTTCTCTCTCCTCTTGTGGAAGTGCTGGTGAATGTTACTTTATGTTTATTCCCTTATTTACTCTTTCTCAATGGGAGAGGAAATGGATTAGTCACACCAACATTCTTGGTGTGACCCACTAAGAAGACCATTATCTTCTCAGTGGGTTGGGGTCAGTGCTCATCTAGTGTATCTCTCATCTCCTCTTCTATATGGTGACCACGAAAGGTCAAGCATGAAGATGACACACTGAGGATAGCAGGATGCACAGATTGAAGGCACCTGAACTGTGCTTCTGAATTAACCAATGCTCAAACTGCTTTACCTTTGGACTTTTTGTTGTATAATAAATTCCTTATATTGTTCAAACTACTTTTGGTTGTATATATTGTTGTCTGTAGCTAAAAGGAAATCTCTTATTGGGAGTTCCCATTGTGCCTCAGTGGTAGCGAACCTGACTGATATCCATGATACTGATTTGATCCCTGGCCTCACTCAGTGGGTTAAGGATTCGGTGTTGCTGTGTGCTACAGTGTAGATTGCAGATGTGTCTCGGATTTTGCATTGCTGTGGCTGTGGTATAGGCCAGCAGCTGCAGCTCCAATTCAGCCCCTAGCCTGGGAACTTCCATGTGCCCTGAGTGCAACCTTTAAAAAAAAAAGTTTCTCTTAGTAGAGACAAGGAGAAAATTAGGTTGTACAAAAAATAGCATGGGAATATTGAATTTCCATTTTTCTGTGGGAGGAGGGAAAGACACTTAAAGGTTTACATTTAATCTTTTTAATTTATTTTTATTTTTTAACTTTTTAACTTTTTTTGCCTTTTCTAAGGCCACACCCAAGGCATATGGAGGTTCCCAGGCTAGGGGTCTAATCTGAGCTATAGCCACCAGCCTACGCCATAGCCACAGCAATTCAGGATCTGAGCCATGTCTGCGACCTACACCACAGCTCACGGCAATGCCAGATCCTCAACCTACTGAGCAAGGCCAGGGATTGAACCCGCAACCTCATGGTTCCTAGTCGGATCTGTTAACCACTGAGCCATGATGGGAACTCCAAGGTTTACATTTAAAACAGTAAAATCATAAAGTGCTAAAGATAATATAAGGTTAGTTTTATGATCTTAGAGAAGTTCTTTTCAAGTCATGCATAACATCATAAAGGAAAATAGAAAAAATTAATAACATAACTTCAACAAATGGTACTGGGAAAAACTGAAATGTCCACATGCAAAAGAATGTGGATATCAACAGAATCAACTGTAAGAATCAGCCAAAAGTGGGGTTAAAGACATAAGATCTGAAACTTTAAAATTCCTAGAAGAAAACAGTAGACAAGCTTTGTAATGTTGCTCTTAGCAATGATTAAACACCAAAAGCACAGGTAACAAAAGCAAAAATAGACAGGTGAGACAAAGTCAAACTTTCACAGCAAAGGAAACAACAGAGTGAAAAGGTAGCATATGGAATGGGGAAAATACATGCAAACCATTTATCTGGTAAGGGGTTAATAACTAAAGGAACTGGAGTTCCCGTTATGGCTCCAGAACCTGACATAGTATCTCTGAGGATGCTGGTTCAATCTCTGGCCTTGCTCAGTGGGTTAAGGATCTAGCATTGCCACAAGCTGTGGTGTAGTTCACAGACACAGCTTGAGTCCAGTGTTGCCATGGTTGTGGTATAGGCCTGCAGCTGCAGCTTCAATTCAGCTCCTAACGTGGGAACTTCCATATGCTGCAGGTACAGCCATAAAAAGAACACAAGTAAAAAAAAAAAAAAAAAGTATACGAGGAACTAAAAATAGCAAAAAACCCAAATAACCCAAATAAAAAAATGAACAAAAGACTGAAATAGATATTTTTGCAAAGAAGACATACAAATAGCCAACAAGTACATGAAGAGATGCTCAATATCATGAATCATGAGAAAAATGCAAATCAAACCCACCATTAGTTAGCAACTCACACCTCTTTGGCCATTAAAACAAAAACAAAAAACCCAAAACCAAAAAGCAGAAAATAAATGTTGGAAAGGATGTGAAGAAATTAGACCCCTCGTGCACTCTAATTGGAGATAAAATGACATAGCCAATATGGGAGAGTATAAAATTTCCACAGAAATTTATCATGAGGACTACCATATGATCAAGCAATCCCACTTGAGAATATTCAAATGTATCTTGAAGAGATAACTGCACTCCCATGTCTACTGCAGCATTATTCACAATAGCCAAGAGGTGGAAAAAACTTACATGTCCATTGACAGATGGCTAGATTAATAAAATATGATATACACGTCCACTGGAATATTATTTAGCCTTGAAAAAAAGAAAAGTGGTCATACGTAATAGCCTTGTTACTATGTTAAGTGAAATAAGGCACTCACAGGACAAACGCAGTATGATTTCACTTATATGAGGTGTAAGCTGTCAAACTCTTAGAAGCAAAAAATAAAATGTTGTTGCCATGTGCTGGGGGAGGAGGGAAATGGGGAACTGTTCAATGAGTATACAGTTTGTTTTTTTTTATTTGTTTGTTTTTTGCTTTTTAGGGCCGCACCCACAGCACATGGATGTTCTCAGGCTAGGGGCTGAACTGGAGCTGTAGCTGCCGGCTTACAGCACAGCCACAGCAACACCAGATCCCAGCTGCGTCTGCAACCTACACCACAGCTCATGGCAATGCCGGATCCTTATCCCATTGAGTGAGGTCAGGGATCGAACCTGCAACCTCATGGTTCCTAATTGGATTCATTTCCGCTGTGCCAAAATGGGAAACCCCTACAGTTTGTTTTGCAAAAGGAATACATTCTCGAGATCTGTTGTACAACTATGTGCATAAAGTTAAAACTGTATGTACACTTAAAATTATTAAGAAGGTAGATTTCATGTTATATACTTTTTAACTATACACACAAAATGACAACTTTTTCTTAAAGTTTGCTTGGCAGAAAGCACTATAAAATATTAAAATCAGGCAAATACAGTATATATCGGGGGATAAGTAAATATCTGCACTATAAAAGAGCACCTTTCAATTTAAAACGTACATATCTTTGAGCAATTTCATGAAGAAACTTACTAAAGTAAGTTCCAGGGATGTAATATACAGCATGGTGACCATAGTTAACAATTCTATGTTGTGTATTTGAAAGCTGCTAAGAGCTCGTAAAGTTTCTTAACCACGCACACACACAAAATTGAAACTATGGGAGGTGGTGAATGTGTTCACTAATCTTACTGTAGTAATCATTTTGCAATATATACATATATTGAATCATTACATACACCTTACACTTACTAAATATATTTCAGTTATCTCAAGCTGGGAAGAAATTAAATGAGTATACAAACTTGTATGTATAAAGATTTTCACTATTTGGTTAGGTGTTCATTGATGGCACTTGATTTGTACTGGCATACAACAAAATATTGTGCAGCTAGTTAAAAAGATGAAATAGATTTACATATATTTGCTTATATGGAATGTGCTAATCAATATTAAGAGAAAAAAGTTTGTTACAGGATACTGCACATGCAATATATAAAATATACATCATGAATATAAATATACATGATCATATCAAAGACTGGAAAGTTAAAAGTAAACTGTACAGTGGATTATTTTAAAATAACCAATCCTATAAAAATACATTACTTTTTAAAACCACACCCCCCAAGGAATAAACCTAAGGAGGTGAAAGACATATGCTGAGATCTATAATACAATCAAGGAAATTAAAGAGAATTCAAAGAAATGGAAAGATATTCTACACTCCTGGATTAGAATTAATATTGTTAAAATGGCCACACTACCCAAAATGATCTACAGATTCAATGCAATCCCTATCAAATTGACCATGACATTTTTCACAGAACTAGAAAAAATAATCCAAAAATTTATATGAAAACATAAAAGACCCAGAATTGCCAAAGCAATCCTAAGGAACAAAAACCAAGCAGGAGGCAGAACTCTTCCAGACTTCAGACAATATTGCAAAGCTACAGTCTTCAAGACAGTGTGGTACTGGTACCAAAACAGACATACAGACCACTGGAACAGAAGAGAACCAAGAAATAAATCCAGACACCTATGGTCAATTAATGTTCAACAAAGGAGGCAAGAATATAAATGGGAAAAAGATAGTCTCTTCAGCAAGTGGTGCTGGGAAAACTGGTTATATCTGGAATCTAATAAATGGCACAAATGAACCTATCTATGAACAGAAACAAACTCATGGACTTGAAGAACAGACTTGCGGTTGCCAAAGGGAAGGGAGAGGGAATGGGATGGACTGGGAATTCAGGGTTAGTAGATGCAAACTATTACATATGGAATGGATAAGCAATGAGATCTGCTGTACAGCACAGGGATCTATACATAGTCACTTGTGATGGAACATGATGGAAGATAATGTGAGAAAAATATATATGTGTGTGTGTGACTGGGTCACTTTGCTGTAATGCAGAAACTGACAGAACACTGTAAGTCAACTATAGTAGAAAAAATTAAAATCTTACAAAAAATAAATAAAAATAACCAATCCCATAATAAAGTTATTTTTATTTGGATGTCCTTTTCCATGACTTTGTAATATTAATTATAGTCATCATCAGCCCTAAATAAATAGTAAACTTGAAGAGCATATGGATGTTTCAAAAGTAAAAGCTATAGTGTATGAGTGACAAACTATGAGGACAGCATTATAATAAACAATGCAGTCAGCGGCCTATGCCAACCATGACACAGTTCAATCCCTTGGGTCTATCAGTCAAACCTCCTGAAGAGAATTTAAGTCTGGAGATGTCATCAGGATGTCCTGGTCCATTCGGGCTGCTATAACAGAATACCATAGATTAGTTGGCTTATAAAAAACAGAAATGTATTTCTCACTGCTTGGAAGACTGGGAAGTCCAAGACCAAGGTGCCAGTAGATTTGATGCCTGGTGATGACCTGAAACTTTGTTCATAAATGGGTATCTTTTGACTGTGTCCTCATTTGGCAGAACTGGGCTAGCTAAGCTTCAAGGGTCTTTTCTATAAGGGTACTAATCTCATTCAGGAGGGCTCTGTTCTCATGACTACCTTCCAAAGGCCCTGCCTGCTAATACTATCACCTTGAGGACTAGGATATGATCATATGCATTTCGGGGGACACAAATATTCAGAACACAACATGCAGTAATTTAAAGAGAAGCAAAATCCTGGCGTCAAGGTTACCTGGTGAATTGTTTCCAAGTCCTACTAAATCACAGCTGTAGGATGGGAGTTCAACTTGGGCCTGGGTAAGCATCAAACTAATTGCAGAAACTTAGACTGGCACAGACTTGGGGGTGCTCTTTGAAAAGTGAATACTGTTATCAGGTAATTCACTTGCATGGCATGTTACAGGTTCTGAAAAACCAATCAATGATCAGCTTAATTTTGTTCAATCTAGTATTTGATTAGTTTTTTTTTTACATGCTGCACCCATGGCAAATATAAGTTCCCAGGCTAGGGGTCAAATTGGAGCTGCAGTTACCAGCCTACACCACAACCACAGCAACACCAGATCCAAGCCACATCTGCAACCTACACCACAGTTCACCTCAATGCTGGATCCC
Source organism: Sus scrofa (assembly GCF_054392235.1). Taxonomy (NCBI): domain Eukaryota; kingdom Metazoa; phylum Chordata; class Mammalia; order Artiodactyla; family Suidae; genus Sus; species Sus scrofa. The sequence continues at coordinate 180,516,490 of NC_139383.1, read as the reverse complement.
TGACCCACTGAGTGAGGCCAGAGATTGAACCCACATCCTCAGGGATACTAATCAGATTAGTTTCAACTGTGCCACAACAGGAACTCCTGGTAAGAGCATCTTTTTTTTCAAGAAATACTAACAACTCACATAAATCAATATTCTAGGGCATTTTATTTAGCAATTACTATTTTTAGAAATTTGGGGATAATTTGGTAACATATATAAGAAAATATAATCTTTGGAGTTCTGGCTGTGGCTCAGCATTGCTGTGGCTGTGGCTGGCAGCTGAAGCTCCGATTTGAGACCTAGCCTGTGAACCCCCCATATGCTGCAAGTGTGGCCCTAAATTTTATATATACACACACACACACAAAATCTTAAAATGGACACAGGTCAACTTGATCTTTCTCAATAATTTCTAGACACATTTTTATATTGTTGTCCCTAATGGTAAAATGGATAACCTGAACACTTTTAATCTAATGTGGTATCTAATTGGCTTATTCTGCTAGGAGACACAGATGAAATAATACTACTTTTAAAACTACAGGAGTTTCCTGATGGCTCAATGGGTTAAGGATGCTGATGCAGTTGACACTGCAGTGGCTGAGGTCGCTGCTGTGGTAGTTTGTTCCCTGGCCCAGGAACTTCTGAATGCTGCAGGGCATGGCCAAAAAAAAAGTAGAAATGAATACAATTTAAAAAGTAAAAGAGTTTCCCCTGTGGCTCAGTGGATTACGAACCTGATTAGTATCCATAATGATGTGGGTTTGATTCCGGGCCTCGCTCAGTGGGTTAAAAGATCTAGCATTGCTGTAAGGTGCGGTGTAGGTTGCAGATGCAGTTTGGATCTGGCGTGGCTATGGTAGAGGCCGGCAGCTGCAGCTCCAATTTGACTCCTAGCCTGAGAACTTCCAATATGCTGCAGGTGCAGCCCTAAAAAGTGGGGGGGGGGAGTTGAAAAATTTTTCCTCTCCAATTTCCCATTAAAATCAGAAGATACTTGGAGTTCCCGTTATGACTCAGGGGGTAAAGGATCCCATGTCATCTATATCCCTGGCCTTGCTCAGTGGGTTAAGGACCCAGTGTTGATGCAAGATGCAGTGTATGTCACAGATGCAGCTCAGATCTGGTGTTGCTGTGACTGCGGTGTTGGCTGCAGCTTCAGCTCCAATTTGACCCCGTGGCCCGGGAACTTCTATATGCTGCAGGTGTGGCAGATTAAAAAAAAGGGGGGGGGATTACAAAAAAAAGAAGATACTTTTAATTTTGAAAAGCCTGCTACAAGTTCCTGTCATGGCACAGTGGAAACAAACCCGACTAGGAACCATAAGGTTGCAGGTTCGATCCCTGACCTTGCTCAGTGGGTTAAGGATCCGGCATGGCTGTGAGCTGTGGTGTTGCAGATGCGGCTTGGATCTGATGTTGCTATGGCTGTGGTGCAGGCTGGCAGCTGTAGCTCCGAATGGGAACCTTCATATGCCATGGATGTGGCCCTAAAAAGCAAAAAAAAACCCAACCAAAGAAACAAAAAGAAACAAAAACACCTTGATTAACCCTAAAGCTATGTTTTTAAACCACATACTTATAATTACGTTGGCAGTTTAAAATATCTTTTATTTGTCTCTACATTCCCGAAAAATATCCTTATGCCAAGTTGAGTAATTACAAAAGTAAGTTCTCAGGGAGTTCCTGCTGTGGCTCAGCAGGTTAAGAATCTGACTAGTATCCACGAGGATTCGGATTTGATCCCTGGCCTCGCTCAGTGGGTTAAGGATCTGGTGTTGCAAGGTGCAGCATAGGTCACAGAGGAGGCTTGGATCCTGTGTTTCTATGGCTGTGACATAGACAGGCAGCCTAAGCTCTGATTCAAGCTCTACCTTGGGAACTTCCATATGCTGCAGGAGGGACCCTTAAAAAAAAGAAGTTCTCAGTTAAATATTAGAGATCCTGTAGCTTGCTGGAAAAGAGGTATAACTGCATTAAAATTATTTCTTACACCACTTTGTCTTTTGCACATGCAAAATTGCCTTTTTTATGTTTCTAGTCCTCAGGAATGTTAATTCTTCTGTGTGAATAGTGTATACCAATGGCTCAGCCACTAGTTTTACATATAAGTTAAAATAGTAATCCACACTTCACCTTTATTAAATCAGTCCCTGGCCCCTAGCCCTACCTGATAAAGACTAAATCAGCAGAGAACATGAGGCTACAATATAGGCTAGTTGTGGTATAGGTTGGAAGTCCAAGCTTTTTTCGGAGGGTTGGGGGGATTGTGCCCACAGCCTGTGGAAGTCCTTGGGCTAGGGATAGAACATGTGCCAGAGCGGTGACCTAAGCCACTTCACTGAAAACGCCGGATCCTTAACACATTGTGCCACAAAGGAACTCCTAAACTCTTTATGGTAGATATTGCAGGCTGCCTACTCAATATCCACTCGCCCCTCTTTTCCAACAGAATCACTTTAGTCAGAGTGGCAGTGTGTTCACCTAAAAAATTACATTTTCCAGTTTTCCTTATAAGTAAAAAAGTCATAATTTTGCAAATGATATATAAGTTGAGAGTTTCTTTTAACACTTTTGCTCTCCTGATAGAGACAGCAAGAAGTGATGGAGGGGAGTTCCCGTCGTGGCGCAGTGGTTAACGAATCCGACTAGGAACCATGAGGTTGCGGGTTCGATCCCTGCCCTTGCTCAGTGGGTTAATGATCCGGCGTTGCCGTGAGCTGTGGTGTAGGTTGCAGACGCGGCTCAGATCGCGCGTTGCTGTGGCTCTGGCGTAGGCCGGTGGCTACAGCTCCGATTGGACCCCTGGCCTGGGAACCTCCATATGCCGCGGGAGCGGCCCAAGAAATAGCAACAACAACAACAACAACAACAACAACAACAAAAAAGACAAAAGACAAAAAAAAAAAAAAAAAAAAAAAAAAAAAAAAAAAAAAAAAAAGAAGTGATGGAAACTTTTTATTCTCCCTGGAATGTAGATTAGAAGTAAGAGCTAAAATAACCATATCATAACTAAAATGATGAAAGCTTTACACTAATCATGATGAAAGAGAAATCTGGATGCAGCCTAGGACATTTAAGATATTGCACAGCTGCTGCACCAGCCCCGAACTTCTCAAACTAGAATTACTTTATGAGAAAGAAAAATAAATTCCTAACTTTAATATTTCAGTTAAGTTTCAAATGCAATATTAACTGATAGAATTTTGCAACCCTACTCTTGGGAACTTCTGGTCAAAGAGAAAGGAAAACGTTATGTACATGAAGGCATTCACTGTAGCATTTTCTATACTGGATTAACACTGAAAACAGATTAGATATTCAACAATGAGAGAATGTTCAAATATGGTAAAACACAATTTAAACTACTAGGCTATCATTTATTTTATTAAAAAAAAATTTTTTTTTGGCTTCTTAGGGCTGCACCTGCAGCACATGGAGGTTCCCAGGCAAGAGGTCGAATTGGAGTAACAGCTGCCGCCTATGCCACAGCCATAGCAACATGGGACCCAAGCTGCATCTGTGACCTATACCACAGCTCATGGCAATGCCGGATCCCTGACCGACTGAGCGAGGCCAGGGACAGAACCCGCATCCTCATGGTTACTAGTCAGATTCATTTCCACTGCGTCACAACAGAAACTCATTTAAAATTCAGCTTTATTAAGACTTAGCAGAAAAGATTCAAATACAAAACTATATATGTTCCATTTATAACTAGTGGCAGAAGTATTGGTTGCCTGATCTGTAGTTAATTCCATTCCCCTTTCCTTTTCCATCTCGCATTAGAAAGACTGGAAAAGATTCTAATTCCATTTTCCCACTTTTCTAGAGGTAATGACTTTATATACTGATGGCCAACTGATGAATACAGATCTGTTGTGGACTTCTGCAGGAGGTTCTGCTTTTGTGAGAAAAGGATCAGTTGTAGAAGGCTCTGCCTCCTTCTACCCTTTTCCTGTCTTTTTTTTTTTTTTTCATTTGTCATTTTAGGGTCGCACCACAGCGTATGGAGGTTCCCAGGGGTCCAATCAGAGCTGTACCTGCTGGCCTACACCACAGCCAGAGCAACTTGGGATCCGAGCCATATCTGTGACCTACACCACAGCTCATAGCAACACTGGATCCTGAACCCGCTGAGCGAGACCAGGGATCGAATGCATATCCTCATGGATACTAGTTGGGTCCATCAACCACTGAGTCACAAAGGGAACTCCTTTTTTTTTTTTTTTTTCCTTTTCCTGTCTTGAGTACAGACACAATGCTCTGCACTGCAGTGGCCATCCTACTGTGAGGGAAGCGAAAAGATTATCAGAGATCTTGGTATTGTGGAGTCACTGAACCAATGCCAAGAGCCATCTCCTCTAGACTTTTGCTATGTGAAAAAAATAAATCCCGGCGTTCCCGTCGTGGCGCAGTGGTTAACGAATCCGACTAGGAACCATGAGGTTGCGGGTTCGGTCCCTGCCCTTGCTCAGTGGGTTAACGATCCGGCGTTGCCGTGAGCTGTGGTGTAGGTTGCAGACTCGGCTCGGATCCCGCGTTGCTGTGGCTCTGGCGTAGGCCGGTGGCTACAGCTCCGATTCAACCCCTGGCCTGGGAACCTCCATATGCCGCGGGAGCGGCCCAAGAAATAGCAACAACAACAACAAAAGACAAAAGACAAAAAATAAATAAATAAATAAATCCCTATTTGAAAACCCATTGATATTTGGATTTTTTGTTATTTAAAGTAGGAAACATTTCTACCTGATATAGAAATAGATAAATTATAAGTGATATGAATAAAAGATGTGTCCGAAAAATTAAGACACTCTACCTTTTAGGGTATTACTGAAAACAAACTGTAATAAACACAATAAAACATTTAAAAATAACAGTTTGAGCTTAAAAGGAAAAACATCAGATCAATTTTGTTGCTGACTATGAATACACGTACCATATAATCTATATTATCTTTTTGTTTTGTTTTGTTTTGTTTTTTAGGGCCATACATGTAGCATAGGGAGGTTCCCAGCCTAGGGGTCTAATCAGAGTTGCAGCTGCCAGTCTACGCCACAGCCACAGCAACGCGTGATCTGAGCCACATCTGCGACTTATACCACAGCTCACAACAACACCGGATCCTTAAACCACTGAGCAAGGCCAGGGCTGAACCCACATCCTCATGGATCCTAGTCAGGTTCGTTAACAGCTAAGCCACAACAGGAACTCCATAATCTAGATTATCTTAATTCTAATACTTGTCTTTATCCTTTATTTAACCTTGTCTTTTGTTTGGTTAAAGAATCAAACAAAATTTTGTAACCAAAACACATTTTCAATTAACATTTTATATGTATATATGTAAATAATGAAACAGCACTCTATAAAATTTCATCATACAGTTTTTGTGCAGGATGCTTCATCAATAAATGGCATTCAATTTAGTTTTAGAAGTATGTGATTACAGAAACCTGTTTAAACTGTTCATCAAAAACTGGGTAAGGTCCTTTTTTTTTAAGGATTTTTAAAAATACTTCAATAAATTTTGTTATATTTGTAGTTTTACAAATATTATCACAACCTAACTGGGCAAGGTCTTTCAAAGATACCTCAGACATTCAAATCAATACAGTCTATCTTCTGAATATCAACTTGAGCTGCACAGGTTAAGATGAAGGCTTCACATAGTGTTGACGATGTGATGCAACCTGCACTTGAATTGGCACTGCACTTCCTCAGACTTAGGTTGTCTTCATCCCAAGTATCTTCTATCTTCAAGAGCGCAGCTACATCAAGATGGCTCATCAGCTAAGTCACGTTGATCAAAATACCTGGTGAAGACAGAATTTATACAGCAAAGAAAAACCACAAACAAAATGAAAAGACAACCTGAAGACCGTGAGAAAATATTTGCAAATGATGAGACCAATGAGGGCTTAATTTCCAAAATACACAAACAGCTCATACAATGACAAAAAAACAGACAATTCAACCAAAAAATGAGCAGAGGAGTTCCCTTGTGGTACAGTGGGTTAAGAATCCAGTGTTGTTACTGCAGTAGCTCAGGCTGCTGCTGTGGCATAGGTTCAATCCCACCTATACAGACATTTCTCCAAAGAAGATATGGAGATGGCAAAGAGGCACATAAAAAGATGCTCAACATTGCTAATTATTAGAGAAAAGCAAATCAAAACTACAATGGGATATCACATCACACCAATCAGAATGGCCATCATCGAAAAGTACAAATAAATGCTGGAGGGGATGTGGACAAAAAGGAACCCTCCTACCCTGTTGGTGACAATGTAAGTGATGTAGTCACTATGTAAAAACAGTATGGTGGTTCCTTAAAAAACTAAAAATAAGAGTTACCACATGTTCTCCCAATCCTACTACTGGGTATATACCCAGAGAAAACTCTAATTCAAAAAGATATAAGCAGTCCAATGTTCATAGCAGCACTATATACATATAATAGCCAAGACATGGAAGCAACCTAAAGGTCCATCAACAGATGAATGGATAAAGAAGATGTGGTATATATATAATGGAATATTAGTCACAAAAAAAGAATGAAATAATGCCATTTGCAGCAACATGGGTAGACCTAGAGATTATCATACTAGGTGAAGTAAGTCAGAGAATACAAACATCATATGATATCACTTCTATGTAGAATCTAGAAAAATGATACAAAGATCTTATTACAAAACACAAAGACTCAAAAACACACAGAACACAAATTACAGTTATCAAAGGGTAGAGATGAATTAGGAGTTTGGGATTAATAGACACAAAGTGTTACAGACAACTTAGATAAATAACAAGGTCATCAGGAACTATATTCAGTATCTTGTATGTAATAAACCATAATGGAAAAGAATCTGAAAAATACATGTATATATGTATAATTGAATTACTCTGCTGTATACCAGAAGCAAACACAACATTCTAGATCAACTTCAATTTAAAAAAATTTATTGTATGCTTAAAAATATTGATTGCAGCACTACTTAGAGCAAAAAGCCACGGAGCTCTGTCATGACACAGTGGAAACGAATATGACTAGGAACCATGAGGTTTCAGGTTCCATCCCTGGCCTTGCTCAGTGGGTTAAGGATCTGGCGCTGCTGTGAGCTGTGGTGTAGGTCCCAGATGTGGCTCGGATCCCGCGTTGTTGTGGCTGTGGTGTAGGCTGGCGGCTGCAGCTTCGATTTGACCCCTAGCCTGGGAACCTCCAAATGCCGTGGGTGCTGCCCTAAATAGACAAAAAACAAACAAACAAACAAAAAAACCCAAACAAACAAAAAAAGAGCAAAAAGCCACAAATAATCATCCATCAATATCCACAAATATCCATCAATAAAGGGACTGGATGAATAATCTGTGGTACATCTACACAGTGGAAGACTATGATGCTTTTATAAAAAAGGAATGAGGAAAATATCTACACTAATATTAAGTGCTTTCCAGGATTTTTTAGGTAAAAAACACAAGGTACAGAATGATATGCTTAGTAGGTTACCTTCTGTAAGCATGTGCAGGAATACAGATATATTTACATACATATATTTGCTTATATTTTTTAAAAGAAAAAATAACTGGAAGGATAAATTAAAAATTAATACAGTAAATAACAACAAAAGGGAGAAAGGCTATAGTGGATAAAGGTGGATTCTAAAATGCTTGATTTTATTTTTCTTTTTCTAAAAAAATGAGTAATTTCTAGTCACTGAAAAGGCCTAAATGGGAGTTCCCATTGTTGCTCAGTGGTTAACGAATCCAACTAGGAACCATGAGGTTGCAGGTTCGATCCCTGGCGTTGCTCAGTGGGTTAAGGACCCAGCATTGCCGTGAGCTGTGGTGTAGGTTGCAGACGCGGCTCGGATCCCGAGTTGCCGTGGCTCTGGCCTAGGCCAGCGGCTACAGCTCCTATTAGACCTTAACCTGGGAACCTCCATATGCCGCGGGTGCGCCCCTAGGAAAGGCAAAAAGACAAAAAAAAAAAAAAGGCCTAAATGCAATAACCAACCTCACAACAATTAGCTTCCCTAATATTCAAACTGTGGACTCTAGATACCATATTCTACTTTAAAAGAGGAACCAGCACTCCCAGGAGGAAAGACTGATTCCAGATCTGGAGCCACAACTGTCCAAGATACATATGAACCACCTTGGCATACTAGAAAGGAAGAAAGCTATAAAAGATAAAAGACCACTAAGGTTATATAACAAAAAGCATAAGAACTGATCTGAAGGGCGCCGACTGTCCAAAGAGAACTATTTGAGCATCAAAAAGAATTGGGAGTTTGGGGTTAGTAGATGCAAACTATTGCATTTGGAATGGATAAGCAATGAGATTTTGCTATATAGCACTGGGAACTATGTCTGATCACTTGTGACAGAACATGATGGAAGATAATGTGAAAAAAAGAATGTATAGGAGTTCCTATTGTGGCTCAGCAGTAATGAACCCAACTAGTATCCATAAGGACATAGGATCGATCCCTGGTCTTGCTCAGTGGGTTAAGGATCCAGTGCTGCTGTGAGTTGTGGTGTAGGTCACAGGTGAGGCTTGGATCTGGTTTGCTGTGGCTGTGTCAAAGGTTGGCAGCTGCAGCTCCGATTCTACCCCTAGCCTGGGAACTTCCATATGCCATAGGTGTGGCCCTAAAAAGCAAAAAATATATATATATGTGTGTGTAACTGGGTCACACTGCTATACAGCAGAAATTGACAGAACATTGTAAATCAACTATAATAAAAAATTAAAAAAGAATAATGACTGCAACATCCCTTTTCCTGAATGGGATGGTCAACTTCATCACCACTAAGAGTGGGACAACTAGGCATTATGTGCTTCCTGATATGACACAACAGCACACATGTGGTCTTGTCAAACAAACACCACTATATATATAATCAAGTTTCTAGACCTACCCACCAGTTCACAGACAACATGGAGGACAGACAAATATTAAATATCACCATGAAGTTAGTTGTCAAAATCAGAATATGGGAACTTTTACAAGTCAAAGACCCAATTCCAGGATTCCTTCCTTCCCTCTCTCCACCCCACCCTCCCTCATCCTTTCTTTCTCTCTTTCTTCCTTTCCTTTCCTTCTTTTCTTTGCCCCTTCCTTCCTTTTTTTTTGGGGGGGGGGTTAGGGCCACATTTGTGGCATACGTAAGTTCCCAGGCTGAGGGTCGAATAAGAGCTGCAGCTGCCAGCCTATACCACAGCCACAGCAACACCCTTTCTAAGCCGCATGTGTAACCTACACCACAGCTCAGAGCAATGCCAGATCCTTAAGCCACTAAGTGAGGTTCGGGATCAAACCCGCAACCTCATGGATACAGTCGGGATCGTTTTCCACTGAGCCATAACAGGAACTCCCCGAAGACCCAGTTTCTTCAACAAATAAGTGAATAAATAAATAAATAAATAAATAAATAAATAAATAAATGAATAAATAAAAAAATTTTTAAAAAAAGCCCTAATGAGTTAGATAAGCTAAAACAGGAGAAATGACACTTCTGAGATTTGTTTAAAATACATTAACAGGAGTTCCCGTTGTGGTTCAGTGGTTAATGAATCCAGCGAGGAACCATGAGGTTGGGGTTTAATCCCTGGCCTCGCTCAGGAGGTTAAGGATCCGGTGTTGCCATGAGCTGTGGTATAGGTCACAGACGCAGCTAGGATCCCGCGTTGCTATGGCTGTGGTGTGGGCCGGCAGCTACAGCTCCAATTAGACCCCTTGCCTGGGACCTCCATGTGCTGCGGGTGTGGCTCTAGAAAAGACAAAAAAAAAAAAAGGAAAACTGAAACATCCTGGTAAAGAGTTAGTAATTGTTGAACCTGGGTGATGGACTGGTATATTATACTACATATATAGTATATAGGTTTTTTTGGGGTGGAGGCTACAAACATCTGTGGCACGTGGAAGTTCCTGGGACAAGGAGGGAACCTGTGCCACGGCAATCACCCGAGCTGTTGCAGTGACAATATCAGATCCTTAACACTCTGTACCACAAGAGAACTCTGATTCCACTATATTTTTATGTTTGAAAATCTCAATACGAAGTGTAAAAAAATAATTATCATTGGTAAAATAATTGAGGTGGCTAACAGTTATTGGATCTTTTTTTTTTTTTTTTGGTCTTTTTTTTTTAGGGCCGTACCAGCAGCATATGGAGATTCCCAAGCTACAGGTCGAACTGGAGATGTAGCTGCCAGCCTATGCCAGAACCACAGCAATGCATGATCAAGCCTCATCTGTGACCTACACCACAGCTCATGGCAACGCCAGATCCTTGACCCATTGAGTGAGGCCAGGGATTGAACCTGCATCCTCATGGATGCTAGTTGGGTTCATTAACCACTGAGCCACGACAGGAACTCCTGGATCCTTTTTGAATAGGATCTCACTCATCTGACCATATATTTCTATGAATTAGCAGTTATTGCCTTAAAGCTACCAAAACAAACAAAACAACAAAAAACACAATAGACTTATAACAATATCAAATACTTATACTGAAGCTGCTACTGCAAAGAGTCAAGGCCTATGATATCTTTTTTTCAAACTTACTATAACATTCTATAAGGTTTCCCAAGTGAAGTCTCTATCCTCAGAAACTTGTATCCTAGAACTTTTATTCATTTGTACCTAAATTTCTGAGGGGAAAAAAAAATCATAACCAATAAGGATTTTTTTCTCTCATAACTGCATACTATTATTGAGGGGGAAAAATCATCAATAATCATTTATTCTCTCATAACTGCATAATATTATAAAATATCAGTCAGATGATATGTTAAATCCCTGGGTCCATTAAGCACTAGCTTACTGAACTAGTACTTAATTACTTAATATTTCTGAACCTGTGTCCTCATCTGTAAAAGGAAAAAAAACAAACAAACCCTGAGTTGTTCTAAGGATCAGAGATATAGTATATTTGTTCTTAGGGCAATCTGTATCTTCTCATTTAATCCTAATCATCAACAGAAAAGGTAGGTATTAGTTTAGTTTGTTATAAGCATAGTTAAAAGCTTAGTTCTGGAGTAACGCTGCCTGAGTTTAGATCTTAGCTCTGCCATTTACTAGTTCTATGATGGTAAGAAAGTAATTTAACCTCTCTCTGCCATGGTTTCCTTACTCATAGACTGACAATAGTACCTACTTTATTATTATTACTTTTTTTTCTTTTTTGGCCGCCGCACAGCATATGGAGTGCCCAGGCCAGGGAACGAATCTGAGCCCAAGTTGCAACCTATGCCACAGCTGAAGCAAAGCTGGATCCTTAACCCACTGTGAGGGGCCAGGGATCAAAACTGCGCCCTGCTGCTGCAGAGACACTATTCATTCTGTTGTGCCACAGCAGTACCTACCTTCTAAGGATTAAATGGTCCTATTTTGAAGCACTATGAAAAACATCTGGCACAAAGTTCCCAGTAAGTTTTAATTATCAATGTTAGCATAATTATTGTAGATCAAGAAGCTATATGCTGAACATATGTATACTCTGAAAAAGTATCTTGTTTGGGGGAGGGAAAATGAACACAGGATTATTTACCTTCCCCATATTTAAATAAATTATAAAGCTTTGATGTTACTGGTATTAGAATAAAAACAGTGGCCAATGAACAAAAATATCAAGTCCAGAAAGAGACCTAAAATTAAATGTGTATGTATACATACACACACACACATATATACATTCACACATAAGAATTTAGAATATGAAAAGAGGAGTTCCTGTTGTGGCGCAGAGGAAACAAGTCCGACTAGGAACCATGAGGTTGCGGGTTCAATCCCTGGCCTCACTCAGTGGGTTAAGGATCCGGTGTTGCCGTGAGCTATGGTGAAGGTCGCAGATAAGGCTTGGATCTGGTGTTGCTGGCTCTGGTGTAGGCTGGCAGCAACAGCTCTGATGAGACCTCTAGCCTGGGAATCTCCATGTGCCACAGGTGCGCCCCTAAAAAGACAAAAGACAAAAAAAAAGTAAGAAAAATAAAAAATAAAAAAAAGAGTACAAAAACATTTTCAAACTCCATATGAAATTTTAATGTAAGAAATGAAATCAAACATATACTAAATAAATTTATGCCCCAAATGAAAATGAACAAAGGACACAAGAAATTTTAAAAATTGCAATAAAATGAAACATACCCTTACTGGTAATCAAACCTAAGCAAATAAAAATAATTTATATCTTTTTATAACTAGAATGGAAACATTTACATCAACTGAAAATGGCCAGTGTTGAATGGGAGATGTGCACTCTCACTGATACTTCAGTGGGAACAGAGTGGTATGATCTTTCTGGAAGTCAAACAAGCAATAAATACCTGTTTCAGAAGTACATGCAAACCCATTAACTTATTTCAAGGAATTTACCCTTAGGAAATAATAGCAGTCTATGTATAAGAATCTTCAATGTGACATTATTTGTAGAGAAAAACTAGAAACAAAGAGAATTGTGATATATACAATATTAGTTGCTTACACCTCAACTTCCTCACTGTAAAATGGAAATAATACTCTCTACTACCATTAATAATGCTGTTACAAAGCAAGAAGCTAAGGATTACTTACCTGCTAACCAAGCAGATTAATAAATTCAAAGCAGGAACCCTCTCATCATCTTTGCTGTCCTTAAAAAAAAAAAAAAAAAAGGAAAAGAAAAAAAAAACCTTTAAAATGTAGTCTGTTGGAGTTCCCGTCGTGGCGAAGTGGTTAATTAATCTGATTAGGAACCATGAGGTTGTGCGTTGGATCCCTGGCCTTGCTCAGTGGGTTAAGGATCTGGCGTTGCCATGAGCTGTGGTGTAGGTTGCAGATGCGGCTTGGATCCCGTGTTGCTATAGCTCCCATTCGAACCCTAGCCTGGGAACTTCCATATGCCGAGGGAGTGGCCCTAGAAAAGGCAAAAAGACAAAAAATAAAATAAAATAAAATAAAATAAAATAAAATGTAATCTGTTATCTTTTAACATTTTTGAACATTTCACTAGATGACGGTAATTAGATGGAAATAGAAAATAATCAAAGAAAAAAGAAAAACTGTTGAGTTGATGATCCCTTGAGAAAATCTAAGATCTTTTTGTTTTTAATGGCCACACCCATGGCATAAGGAAGTTCCCAGGAAAGGGACTGAATCCAAGCAGCAGCTGTGGCAATGCCGGGTCCTTTAACCCTGGGGCTCAAACCTGGGGATAAAACTCGAATCTCTGTAGCAACGAGAGCTGCTGCAGTAAGATTCTTTTTTTTTTTTTTTCTTTTCTAGGGCTGCACCTGTGGCATATGGAGGTTCCGAGGCTAGGGGTCCAATTGGAGCTGTAACCGCTGGCCTACACCACAGTTCCGGCAATGCAGGATCCAAGCCTCGTCTTCGACCACAGCTCACGGAAATGCCGGATCCTTAACCCATTAAGTGAGGCCGGTGATCAAACCCACAACTTCATGGTTCGTAGTCAGATTCATTAACCACTGAGCCACGAAGGGAACTCCCTGCAGTAAGATTCTTAACCCACTGCACCACAGCAGGAACTCTAAGATCACTTTTTATTTTAATTTTAATTTTATTTTTGTCTTTTTAGGGCTGCACCAGCAGCATATATGGAGGTTCCCAGGCTAGGGGTCGAACCTGCATCCTCATGTATACCAGTTGGGTTCAGCAACCACTGAGCCATGACAGGAACTTCCATAAGACCATTTTTTAAAAAAGAAAAGTCCTGAGGAGTTCCCGCTGTAGTGCAACAGAAATGAATCCAATTAATAACCATGAGGTTGCAGGTTCAATCCCTGGCCTTGTTCAGTGGGTTAAGGATCTGGCATTGCCATGAGCTGTGGTGTAGGTCGCAGACATGGCTCAGATCTTGCATTGCTATGGGGCTGTGGTACAGGCTGGCAGCTGTAGCTCCAATTCGACCTCTAGCCTGGGAACCTTCATATATTGTGGGTGCAGCCCTAATAAGAAAAAAAAAAAAAAAAAAAAAAAAAAGGCCTGAACAGGTTCTGAGAAGAAATAACAGCTGAGGGCTCTCAGGAGGCTAACTTGGGAGAGATATTTTTCTTGGTTCCAAGTACAGGAACTAAAAAAGCCTATGTCCTAACTGTACACTAATGGAAAAAATTATATAAAAATATTTTAAAGAAAATATTCCAGATTATGGTTCTCAATTATGATGGAAGTAGTTCCTGAATTGTATACTTCGTATATCACTGAATCGTTCCCTTCAAATATCTGTTAAAATGAAAGACCTAAGACATATGGAAAGTAGTCTTACAGAGTATGATAATTTATTTTTATTCATTTCAAGGAATAGTCACAATAAATAAGTAATGTTATAACAGATGTGCCATACATTAATTCAAACTTGGGACACACTTCAGTGATGTCAGGCCATCCAACCCTTTTTTTTCTTCCTGCTTTTTTTAAGGCCACACATGCAGCATATGGAAGTTTTCAGGCTAGGGGTCATATCAGAGCTGCAGCTGCTGGCCTATGCCACAGCAACTCGGGATCTGAACTGCATCTGTGACCTACACCACAGGTGACAGCAATGCCAGATCCTTAACCCACTAAGCAAAGCCAAGGATCAAACCTGTGTTCTCATGGATACTAGCTGGGTTTGTTACCACTGAGCCACAACAGGAACTCCAGGGCATTTGATTCTTTTATGTGCAAAGTACTATAGGTTACAAATTGAATAAAACATATTTCCTGGAGTTTCCCTCGTGGCTCAGCAGAAACAAATCTGGCTAGGAACCATGAGGTTTCGGGTTCAATCCCTGGCCTCGCTCAGTGGGTTAAGGATCGGTATTGCCGTGAGCTGTTGTGTAGGTCGCATACTTGGGCTCAGATCCTGTGTTGCTATGGCTGTGGCGTAGGCTGGAGGCTACAGCTCCAATTAGACCCCTAGCCTGGGAACCTCCATATGCCGCAAGAGCGGCCCAAGAAATGGCAAAAAAAAAAGATACACAGCATACTTTGAGGATCAGGGCAAGTATTATGAAAAGATTGTGAAAAGTAAATGGTATTTAGACACAGATTAGAAGAGAGTGAAAAGTCCCTTCTGCAGAGGGAATAAAGTCCAGGAACATAGCATAGGGAATATTTAGTGAGTAACAAATACATTTTGCTTAGAGTATAGGCCATATAAGTTAGTTTGTATCATATCATGGATGTCTAATGAAGATATTTTGGAGTAGTCAATGGAGAACAAGTACACATTTTGTGGAAGGGAAGGGAGGAATGAGAAAAAAATCAGAAGTGGGCTTAGTTTGACATTGAATTAATTTATATTGTAATGCTGCAAGCATGAGTTAGGGGAAGGGTCTGACGAGAAATTCAAAATAACCATCGGGCTAGAGACTCTTAGTCGACCACTCTAGCTTCATGACTCTCCTTACTATTTAGCAAATGAAGCTCATTTTCAGCTGAGCACACTGTCACCCAATTAAAAGTACACATTACCCACAACCCTATGGCCATGTGACTAAATTCTGGCCAATGAGCTGTTTTGGCCAGATGTGCTTGTGGAACCTCTGGGAAGGCTCTTTAGAGGGAGGACCTTCTTGTCTTCTTTCCAACATCCCTATAATAAAATACAATGGCTGAAGTTTCTGCAGCCACCTTGGATTATGAGGTGAGTTTGAGGATGGAACCACATGTGGCAGAACTCAAAGGCCTGGGTTATTGCCATCTCAGATCTAATCTACCTATCTTCAGATTTCATTTGTCTGAGAAAAACAGTTCATTTTATTTAAGCTACTGTTATTCTAGACTCTTACATTATGTGACTAAATCTAATTCTATAAAATATTCCATGCTTTCCTATTTCATTGAAATTGTTCATCATCACATAAATTGATGAGTGCTTTTGATTTGAAATAGCAAGTATGAACTTACCACTAAAAGCCTCACTTCAGAGCACCTTCTTGCAAGCTGACGAATCAGTGAATGAGCCTCTGGTAATAAAGGCTTTTCAAGACAAGCCAATAAAGCAT
This sequence comes from Sus scrofa, assembly GCF_054392235.1. Lineage (NCBI taxonomy): Eukaryota > Metazoa > Chordata > Mammalia > Artiodactyla > Suidae > Sus > Sus scrofa. Next base: position 180,500,502 of record NC_139383.1, on the reverse strand, counting down.
AAAGCCATCTTCCCTATATGGAATTAAAAAAATAATAAGTAGACAAACTGCAACATATATCACTAAATTGTACCCTAGAAAGGTCATATCAAATGATATTTCCACCAGCAGTATATATGACTGAGTTTATTCTGAACACGTTACTTTGGGAAATCCTGAAGAATATTAGAACAAAATTTATTTACTTTTTCTTTTTTTTTCTTTTTCCCACGCTAGGTGTTGAATGGGACCTGTACCTGTCAGTTTACACCACAGCCATAGCAATGCTGGATTTGAGCTGCATCTGCACCTACCCCACAGCTCACTTAACCCACTGAGATCACACCCGCATCCTCACAGAGACTATGTCAAGTTCTTAACCCACTGAGCCACAATGGGAACTTAAAAACAGTGATTTTAAACATGGATTTTTTTCCCCTTAAAAATTACATGTTCTTGGGAGTTCCCATCGTGGCACAGTGGTTAACGAATCTGACTAGGAACCATGAGGTTGCGGGTTTGATCCCTGCCCTTGCTCAGTGGGTTAATGAACCGGCGTGGTGTAGGATCTGTGGTGTAGGCCACAGACGCGGCTCGGATCTGGCATTGCTGTGGCTCTGGCATAGGCCCTCGGCTATAGCTCCGATTAGACCCCTAGCCTGGAAACCTCCCATATGCTGCAGGAGCGGCCCAAGAAGTGGCAAAAAAAGACCAAAAAAAAAAAAAAAATTACAGTAGAGATTTAAAAGAATGAAAATATAGGAGTTCCCACTGTGGCACAACGGGATTGGCAGTGTCTCTGCAATGCCAGGATGTAGGTTTTTGCTCTGGGCTGGCAGAGTGGATTATAGGATGCAGCATAAGTCACAATTGTGGCTCTGATCTGATCCCTGGCCTGGGAACTCCATGTGCCACAGGGCAGCCAAAAGAGAAAAAAAAAAAAAATACAAGAATGAAAAATTTAAAAAATCAGAGTGAAAATATAGTGATAAAAGTGTAACCATTATACGTTATGTAAGAGACTTAGCTAAGAAACTGCCTGAATGACAGGCTGAGAAACATATACACTATAGTGTAATGTTGCTTTTCCTATCTCTCCCAGAATACTATAACCTAACCTTCTAGAGGGCAAAGATTATATCACATGTTTTGACAGGGAGCTTTGGAGGCTCAGATATACTCCTGCAGATACCCTCAATTTTGAAAAAAATCTGTTTCTAAAAATTAAGTCTAACTTCAAAGGATGATAAAATTCCCTATTAAGGGATTAAGTAGGTAATTCACCTATAAAATGTCTACCAAATTTGCCCAGTTTTGAAGGTGAAAGATAAGCTGAGTATAAAGCAACAAAATAGAGGGCAGTTGTTATTAAAGAGTCTAGCCAGACTGCCACTCCATGAGTTTCAGTTCTAGCAGTTATAATCTGTGTGACTTGAAGAAAGTTCCTGAAGCTATATGAGCTTGTTTCCTTATCTCTAAAATGGAAATAATGGCTCATAGGTTATTAAAGGATTCCAGGAGTTATTATATGTAAAATCTGTAGAACAATGCCTGGTACATATGTTTACTATTATTGTTAGTATTTGTTATTCTTTTGTGGACTAGATTTCAAAGCCATGTTAGAAAATGCATCTCAAACTTCTTTAAGCCAGTGCTATTTGAAATGGGGTCTCAGACTGGTTGTCAGTCTATTGCTTACTGATCTGTGACAAGATAAGCAGCTCCTCCCAGGATATAAATCAACTATTTAGTTGACTTTTTTTCCCCTCAATGTAAGATTTTCTTAGTGAAGGAAGCAGTATGCTGATTTGCATTCTAGTATAAGTTCCTTATTTCACTGCAAATAACCATGATTTGCATTATTCATAGAGTTGTACATATATGTATAGTATAAACATATATATAAATAATGTCAAGTCATATCATATATAAGGTAAGTATATGTAATTTGGTCTGTACTATGAAAAGTAAAAGATGCGGTAATACCAATTCTGGAGTAAAGTCTCTTTCTCCAAACCAATTACTCAGATACTCCAAGACACTAGTTACTGTTGCCTAAAAAGAGGGGAAGGAGATGGAAGAATAGCATTAATATAAAACACTAAGTTCAACCTGAGTTTCATTAAGTTTAGTTAGAAAACAACTCATATTTAAAATGACCTCATTCTTTAGACTTCCAGAGAAAAGTGCAACTTTATTTAGTAATTTGATTAGATGGGTTTTTAAAAAAATATTCTTATATAATTTCAAGTATCAATACCTTGGTTTAAAACCGAAGATTTAGTTTATAACTACTAATTTGGTTCAGAACTACTTAAAAAAAATTTCAGGAGTTCCCGTCGTGGCGCAGTGGTTAACGAATCCGACTAGGAACCATGAGGTTGCGGGTTCGGTCCCTGCCCTTGCTCAGTGGGTTAACGATCCGGCGTTGCCGTGAGCTGTGGTGTAGGTTGCAGATGCGGCTCGGATCCCGCGTTGCTGTGGCTCTGGCGTAGGCCAGTGGCTACAGCTCCGATTCAACCCCTAGCGTGGGAACCTCCATATGCCGCTGGAGCGGCCCAAGAAATAGCAACAACAACAAAAAAGACAAAAAAAAAAAAAAAAAAAAAATTCACACACTATGAAAAAAAAAATCTTTGCAAAAATACTTTCAGCTTGTTTTCATCAAATCAAATATAAAGAGAAAGATCAGCTTTAAAGCTATATAGAGGGAATTCACTAAACTACTGAAAATATTCTCTGGCTTATTCAAACATAGATGGACACTTACAAACATCACTCTCATCAAATTTAGTATACCTACTACAGTATCTTTTTTTGGGGGGGGGCTTTTTAGGGCTGCAACTATAGCACATAGAAGTTCCCAGGTTAGGGGTCAAATCAGAGATACAGCTGCCAGCCACAGCAATGAGGGATCTGAGCAGCTTCTGCGATCTATACCATAGCTCATGGCAGTGCTGGATCCCTGACCCACAGAGCAAGGCCAGGGATTGAACCCACAACCTCATGGATACCAGTTGGATTTGTTTCCGCTGCACCACAACAGGAACTTCCCTATAGTATCTTAATCTTAATGTAAGTGATATGTGAGTAAAACTGTCAGCCAGTTTTTGATTTACAACAGAGTATGATGCTTTTTTTTTTTTGGGTCACCCCAGGGCATATGGAGTTCCTGGGACAGGAATCAGATCCAAGCTACAGTTGCAACCCTCACTGCAGCTGTGGCAACTCGGGGTCCTTTAACCCACTGTGCTGGGCCAGGGATCAAACCTGTGTCCTGACGCTACACAGACACCCTGGATCCTGCTGTGCCACAGCAGGAACTCCAGATTTACAACAGAGTATGACTCTTAAAAAAAATTTATCTACATTGGTACTCTATGCTATGTGAATGCAAAACAATCAAAAGTTTTTATTTGCTCTTTAAATAGGTAACAGTTCCTGAAAGACTGAAGGACTGAAGTCCATTATTTCTCCCCTTTTGATCCAAGAAATTCAAATTTCATTCTTAGTGAAATGCGTAGGTCATCCAGAACTAGAAACACCTTTTTGATCTCAGTATTTATTTCAAACCCCAGAATCTAAGACTTATAACTAAAATGTATATATGTGAATAGTTTAGCACCATGATCAAGAGCATGAGTTCTAACATCAGATCAACCTGGGGCTGAGTCCCAATGTCACCATTAAAATTCACTGAAAAACCACCAAGTGACTTTAATTCTGTTTCCTCAGCTACAAAAAAATAGGTATTAATAATAATCCCCCATAAAGGGTTGTAGTGAGGATTAAATAAGAACTGTTACAAAGTCTAGAACTGGGTCTTACATACTGTAAATATTCAGCAAATTATTTAAATATTTTAACACACATTGCAAACAAAAGAACACTTAACATTCTTATTATCAGACAGACTTTACCTGATTCATTCTGCTAACAATGCTAAGCAAGGGAGGAAAACCAATCTGAAAGAAAAATTAAATTGAAATTTACTAAATAGTATTACAAGGAGGGGGCTTCATTTTTTTTTTTTTTTTTCCAAACTGGTGAATTTCTCAACACACTGTTATTAAAGAACAAAGACTAGATAAAAGAAAAATTTCTCCACTGTCCATTACAATAAAATATTCCATGAGCTATTATGTTGGTAATGCCCAAGAAAATAATGTCTTAACATTTGAACACGTAAATTAAAACCAAAGAACGATTTTAGTAATTAAGATGTTAAAACGTGAAACTGAAAAAAATGATACTATGACATTAATATGTTGTATACACTTTTTCAAAATCTTCAGCTAAAGTTATTATTTTCAGGAATTAAAGGCACTTGAATGAGTTTTTTCAAACCTAGTCTGCTTCAATTTAAGAAAGTGCTTTGGAATTTAATGCGGGAAGCCTGGATTATGAAAACAGTCCTGACTTGGTGCGAAACTTGAGGACATGCATTAAACTTTTATGTTCTTAAATTGTTCTTTCACATGATATGCTTTACTTGTATGTATTTTGGGTTTTGTTTTGTTTTCTTTTCTTTTTAGGGGTGCACCCGTGGCATATGGAAGCCTTCTAGGCTAGGGGTTGAATCGAAGATATAGCTGCCGGCCTACACCACAGCCACAGCAACGCGGGATCTGAACCATGTCTGCAACTTACACCACAGGTCGTGGCAACGCCGGACCATGGACCCACTGAGCAAGGCCAGAAACCGAACCTGCATCCTCATGGGTACTAGTCAGATTTGTTTCCAATGCTCCAAATGGGAACTCCCTCACCTGTATGTATTTGGTAATAACGAACTATATATATTTTAATTCTGTGTCAAATTAAAATATATTATGGATATTATCCCAAAGAACATAAGTTGTCTAAGAAACAGTGTCAAATTAGCTCCCTTAGAGATTTGAATCTGTCTACACTCCCACTACCATGTGTAAGAGTGCCTGTCTTCCTAGCCTTTGTTGACTCAGTGTATCAAATTTTCTTTACCAATATGTCATACCAGCTCAGTGCAATTATAAGTTAAATTTCTATCATAAGTGAGTCTGGGCATCTTCTCATGTAAGAACAATCTGTATTTCCTTCTTGTGAGATGTCCTTTATATTCTTTGCCTTTTTTTTTTTTTTTTTAATTTGGGTTCTTGGTGTTTTTCAGTGATTTTTGGAGCTTTACATTTTGGGGCTAAACTAATTTTACTTTATTTATTTATTTATTTTTTTAAAACTAATTTTAATAGGAAAAACACAATGTGGCACCACACAGAAAATGATAAATATCTATTCAACAGAACAACATAGTTTCAGGAGTTACTAGTAATGCAGATGAATACAGTGAGTTTCCTTGGAACATCTGCACACTTGAAGGCAAGCGAATGCTGAAGGCAAGCGAATGCTAAAGGACAAGAAGCAGATAGCTACATAATTTATGATTAAAATAAAAGTCACGTGAAATTGGAGTTCCCATTGTGGTGAAGTGGAAAAGAATCCAACTAGGAACCATGAGATTGTGGGTTTGATCCCTGGCCTCGCTCAGTGGGTTGAGGATCCAGCGTTACCATGAGCTGTGGTGTGGGTGGAAGACGTGGCTTGGATCCTGCATTGCTGTGGCTGTGGTGTAGGCCAGCAGCAGTAGCTCTGATTAGACCCATAGCCTGGGAACCTCCGTATGCCACGGGTGCAGCCCTAAAAAAAGCAAAAAAAATAAAATAAAGTCACGTGAAATTAAAATATACCCTCAACATTTAATCTCCAGAATATGAATTTATGAATAAACATTTTAAAGCACCTAACTTTGTTTCCTTGACTACTTATAACTCATTGTTTGACTCATGCCTAATGGTTTTTTAAAAAAAGAATCCTATCTGACAAAATTATTAAAAAGCTAAACCATAAGAGATATGAAGCTAACCTAAAAAGAGCCACAGTACATTGTTTTATAAATGAGGCTATCAATTTTTAAGTCAAAGAGCCAATGAACTAAGTTAGGGATTGGCAAGTAATTTCCGTAAAGAGCCAGACAGCAAATATTTTAGGTTTTGTAGACCATATACTGTCTAAGTCACATTATTATTAATTTTTTTTAACAACCCTTTAAAAATGTAAAAACTATAAAGTTTTTATGTTTAGCTCATGAGCTGGACAAGAACAGGTTGCAGATTGGATTTGGCCTAGACTGCAGTTTGCTGAGTCTTTACATGAAATCATGCACTGAAATTATAATTTTTCTTTGTGTAGCCACATTATCACCTACTTGTACATAATCAATTCCAGGACTTTCACTTGCAGCTGGTCCAACAGTAACTCCTTCAGCACATAACCTTTCACCGAGACAAAATTTTTTCCAGCCTTCTTCATCTTCAGATTTTGGCTAAAACAAAGAAAAAAGAAGAAGAATTTAGTTATTCCTATATAATTTTTAAAGAAAATACTCAACAGTGAAAAAAATAAGTGAGAATTCCTCTGTATCCCCACCACCTCAACACAAAGATATACTGCCTGTTACGAAAGAGTGAACTGTGTAGTCCTAAAAATCACGTGCTGCAGTCCTAACCCGCAGTACCTCAGAATGTGATTATTTGAAGTCTGGGCCTTTATAGCAGCAATTAAGTTAAAATGAGGTAGTTAGGGCAGGTCCTAATCCAAAATGACCTGCATCCATAAGAAGAGGAAATGTGGACAGAGAGCTATTACACATGTGTGTGCACACAGGAGACTATGTGAGGACAAAGCAAGAAGATGACCATCTGAAACCAAAGAGAGAGGCCTGAAGAGAAATGTACCGACACCCTGATCTCAGACTTTGATGGTCACACCAGCATTTAGTTTGGATTGTACTTTATTATTTACTTATTTTTTTATTTTATTTTTTTTAGGGCTGCATCTACAGCATATGGAAGTTCCCAGGCTAGGGGTCAAATCGGAGCTGAAGCTACAGGCCTACACCACAGTCACAGCAATGCAGGATATGAGCCACGAATGTGACAATGGCAGCTTGCAGCAATGTCAGATCCTTAACCCACTGAAGGAGGCCAGGGATCGAACCTGCATCCTTACGGACACTGTGTTGGGTTCTTGACCCACTGAGCCACAATGGGAACTCTATAGTTTGAATCATACTTTATGGACAGTGACAAACAAGAGTGTGTTCAAAAGAGGGTGATAAAGATAGGAGCTGATATGGGACACTAAGAATGCTTACAAGAATAAAGGATGAGAATCCCAGGGAAGGAGACATGATTACATATTCCACATACTTAAAGGGCTGTCCAATCAAATAAGAAATATTTATTCTACATTGTCAGACTGAAAAAAAGCAGGACCAATTAGGAGCTCTCTTGTGGCACAGTGGGTTAAGGATCCAGTGTTGTCTCTGCAGCAGTGCTGGTCACTGCTGTGGCATGAGTTCCTGGCTTAGGAACTTTTACATTCAGCCAGTGCAGCCAAAAGAGGGAGGGAGATCTGGCTTGGGTTGCTGCTGTGGCTAGGGATTCGATCCCTGGCCCAGGAACTTGCCATGAGTGGGGCTAACAGAAGAGGGGGAAAAAAAGCAGGACCATTTAGCTCAAGAATGCTCCCTTAACAGAACAATTTCTAAAACTTCTTTAAAAAGTATTTATTTTAGTTGATTTATAATACTGTGTTAGTTTCAAATATACAGCAAAGTGATTTTTGATCAGAACAATTTTTGCTGAGACACATCACCTTGCAAATTACTTTACATATATGTGCAGTTTTTCCCCCTGAGGATATATAGCTTTCATTAGATTCTCAGGATGAATATGAGATACCCAAAAGGTTAAAACCTATTGTCCTGGAACCACGTATCTATCTTTTCCCATTACTCCATTAGGTCAGAGATCATTTCTGCTTCAGGTAGCACTGAAAATCCTGTATATTACATGTAATGAGTATCACAGAGTTCCCATTGTGGCTCAACTATAACAAGCCCTACTAGTACCCAGGAGGATGCAGGTTTGATCCCCGGCCTTGCTCAGTGGGTTAAGAATCCAGCGCTGCCATGGGGTGCAGTGTGGGTTGCAGAAGCGGCTCAGAGCCCATGTTGCTGTGACTGTGGTGTAGGCCAGTGGCTACAGCTCTGATTCGACCCCTAGCCTGGGAACCTCCATATGCTGGGGGTGCAACCCTAAAAAGCAAAGAAAAAAAACGTAGTGGGTACTTACTAAATGATTAGATAAATCAATCAGTAAATTGTTATATTTATATAGCTGCCATCAGAGTGTGCTTTAACAATCCTTTCTATTATTTACATATTTCCACCTGCCTTGATGAACATATATTACTGTTATGTAATATTCCACTATTTTGATGATCTTCATTTGCTGAATCAATTATGTTCATTCATTTCCATTTTGACAAAATTATATCATCGTAATGTTACTGATGCAGTTTTTTTCTTTTTGAATTAGTAAGTATATTCCCCCCAAAAAATAGCAAAAAAAATATATATATATATATCTACCTACCTATGGCCCTCTCCCTCTTTTTACTAAGAGGCCTCACAGCAGAGCTGAAAGGCTCCAGAGTTAGACAAAGATTGGTTAAATCTTAGGTATACCTTTTATGAGTTAAACGATCTTTGGCAAGTGATGTTAGTGCCTTTCATTTTCCCTGGAGCAGAGCTTCCAAATGGTACACAAAAGCATATAGAGAGGTCACATGGAATCCCTGAGCTTTCAACTGGTACTCTTAGGCTATGGGAGCAGCCTCTTCCATTTATCCTAATGTGTCATCAGGTAAATAATGTTAGGAAGCAGTGCCTAGAAGAAGCTTCTACAATTTGAAATCTATGAAGCACTTGAAACTGAACAAAACTGTGTGCATAGGTGCATTTATTTCCCTCTGAAGAGAAATAATTTTCATTTGATTCTCAGGAAGAATATGAGGTTAAAAGTATTGTCTTTGAGGAGTTCCTGCTGTGGCACAGTGGGTTAAGAATCCAACTGCAGGAGCTCAGTGGAAACAAATCCGACTAGCATCCATGAGGACACAGGTTCCATCCCTGTCCTTGCTCATCAGGTTAAGGATCTGGCATTGCTGTGAGCTGTGGTATAGGTTACAGATGTGGCTCAGATGCCACATTGCTGTGGCTGTGGTGTAGGCCAGGAGCTAGAGCTCCGATTTGACCCCTAGCCTGGGAACCTCCATATGCCAAAGGTGTTGCCTTAAAAAGACAAAAAAAAAAAAAAAAAAGAATCCAACTACAGTGGCTTGGGTTGCTGTGGAGGTGCAGGTTCAATCCTTGGGCACAGTGGGTTAAAGGATGCAGTGTTGCTGCAGCTGCAGCTCAGATTCAATCCCTGGCCTGAGAACTTTCAAATATCTCGAGTATGGCCATTAAAAAAAAAAGAGCTCCCACTGTGGAACAGGATTGAGCACTAGGACACAGGTTCAATCCCCGGCCTAGCAGTGGGTTAAGGATCCTGTGTTGCCACAACTGCAACTTAGGTATCGACTATAGCTTAGATCTGATCCCTGGCCCAGGAACTCCATATGCTACCAGGCAGCCAAAAAAGTATTGTCTTGGAACAATGTATCCACCTCTTTCCCAATACTCTCTTTTTTCCTTTTCTTTCTTTTTTTTTTTTTTGCTTTTGAGGGCCTCACTTGAGGTATATGTAAGTTCCCAGGGTAGGGGTCAAATCGGAGCTACAACTGCTGGCTTAGGCCACAGCCACAGCAACTCGGGATCTGAGCCATGTCTGTGACCTACACCACAGCTCATAGCAATGCCAGATCCCCAACACACTGAGCAAGGCAAGGGATCAAACCCAAAACCCACATCCTCATGGATACTAGTCAGATTCGTTTCTGCTGCGCCACAGTGAGAACTCCCCCAACACCCTCTTTTATCTACTAGTCCATAAATAACATATCTACTAAAGAGCTTAAAATTATATCTAAGCTAATAAAAGTAGGAAATACTACTTTCTATTAGGCATGGCAAGCTTTATGAAAATGTCACTCACTAGTATTGGCAACACACCTTATCAGGAAAATCCAATAAGTCTTTATTCAATCTTTTTATGAATACTGAAACTGTACTTAAGTTCGTAAAAAGCAAATATTTATAAGAACCCTTAAAAACTTGTGGAGACTGATCTAAAATCTCTCAAGACGTTGTGGATTAAAACTGTCATAAAAATAACTTGCATTACTGATTCTATCCTTTTCAGGCTAGTAAGATAATCGAATTGTTACTATTAAGAGTAGATGGGAGAGAATTAAAATAATATGGATTAAGTGAGTGAATCCTTAAGAATGGAAAGGAAATATGGACTATTTCTTTTTTGAGCGGGGTGGCATGCCCACAGCATGTGGAAGTTCCTGAGGCCAAGGATCAAATCCATGCCATGGCAGTGATAATGCCAGATCCTGAACCTGCTAAGCCACCAGGGAACTCCAATATGGACTATTTCAAATAGTTATACACTGTACAATCTAAACAGAGAAACTTACCATGGTCACGTTACTATCCAACTGTTGTGATTTCCAATGACTTCTATGTCTATTCACACTCTAAAGGAAAATAAGGTAGACAAATGATCTTCTGAGACTGGATAACTGAAAAGAAATCACCAGTGCACAAAAATCTAACAATCCTAAAATTTGGAAAATATGTTTCAGACTATATTATGGTAATGATTATAACAATAATTTGGTAATTAATTCATAAATATTTTTATATTTATACAGTAGACTACTAAATTGTATTTCTCCAAATACAGTCTAAAAATAGAAATAAATGGAAGGGAGAGAGGGGTTTAAATTGATTAAATGATGAAAGTACACTTACCTGCCGAACAGTTGAAAACTGTGCCACCTGTTGTTGTTGCCACTGAAGTGTAGGGGAATATCCTTCAGGCGCAGGTTGGCATCCTGAAAGCTAGAGATCAGTTCATAAATGTCAGAATCAATGTTAGTGTTATAACTAGAATCTCATGCTTCTGCAAAGTAAAAGCAGAATCAAGACGAAAAATGAATAATAAAGCAAATAAGACTACACAAGAAATAAATTTCTATAAATTTTTTTTCAGATGTAAAAAAGGGAATTCTCTTTACTATTTATGTCTGAGACATAAGACATTAGGAAAAGACCCCTTATATGATCACTTTAGTAAGAGCAATATGGAATGGCTTATAGTTTATATATTTATGTATATATTATATGTATTAAGAAATCCAAGAGTTCCAGTCGTGGCTCAGTGGTTAATGAACCTGACGAGCATCCATGAGCTTGTGGGTTTGATCCCTGGCCTTGCACAGTGGGTTAAGGATCCAGCATTGCCGTGAGCTGTGGTGTAGGTTGGCAACTACAGCTCTGATTGGACCCCTAGCCTCCCCCAACACCCTCTTTTATCTACTAGTCCATCAATAACATATCTACTAAAGAGCTTAAAATTATGTCTGAGCTAATAAAAGTAGGAATACTACTTTCTACTGTGGCTGTGGCAAAGGCTGGCAACTACAGCTCCGATTGGACCCCTAGCCTGGGAACCTCTATATGCTGCGGGTGCAGCCCTAAAACAGACAAAAAAAAAAAAAAAAAAAAAAAAAACAAATCATACGAGCCCTGAAGATATAATCTAGCCCTACTTTTCTATAACAGCAAAACAGTCTGAAACAAAAAGAGAGATATATTCCAAAAAAAGAATCTTGGTATGAGTAGAATGTACTCAAGTAATTTAAGACTTTTGACTTTACAAGGTCTACTTCTGTTTCCCAAAATAGCACATAGGTGATAAATGATCACATATTGCCTTGAAATAAAACTTAGTATGGTCTTTTTTTTTTTTTTTTTTTTTTTTTGTCTTTTTAGGCCTGCATCCATGGCATATGGAAGGTCCCATGTTAGGGGTCAAACTGGAGCTGTAGCTGCTGGCCTACCCCACAGGCACAGCAATGCTGAATCCAAGCCACATATGTGACATAGACCACAACTCACAGCAATGCCAGATCCTTTAACCCACTGAGCTAGGTCAGGGATTGAACCCATGACCTCCTAGTCAGGTCTGTTACCACTGAGCCACAATGGGAACTCCTAGTATGGTCATTTTTTAAAAGCCAGATATATAAGGTATCATCTTCCAGCAACTAAAAACTTCTGAAAAGGAATTACATGAAAACTATAGTGTCTGAATTAAAATCTCCTGATTATAAACATGAGATAAAGGAATTACTTAGAACATAAAAGGAAAAGGAATTATTACAATTTAAAAACAAATTGAATCCTCTCCTTCCACTGTGGGTTAAATAGCACCTCCTTAAGGAGACCTTCTGCTGCTAATCCCTGTTACTTATTGGTCATTATGTTAACTTTCTTCACAGCAAGAGTCAAAATACGCAATTAAATTGTTTGCTTTTCTTCTTTCTCAGGAGAATGTAAACTCTACAAGGGTAGGGACATATTTTTTGTTTCATCCTCTGTTGTATTTCCAGTGTCTAGCACAACAGAGTTGCTTTGTAAAAAGTGTGCTGGATAAACAAATGAAAAGGTTTACAGTGGCAAAATACCTAGAAAAGTGTAAGATATTTTGATTTCAAATTTTTAAAAAACAAAAGCCAGTCAAATTCAGAACATGCAAACTACATTAAAGTTAAATATCAGCCCAATAATAATTATGAAGAAGTGCAAAAAGATACCTTAAAAATAAAGGATAGCGTAAGTAACTTATTTAAAGCCTCCTTTAGGATTTGATCATCTTCTTAAAGTATTATGAGCAAATCTCCATGAATGCTAGGGTTACCAAAAGCCTCTATGGAAGCAGTAAATGGAATCTGTCCTTTTAGGGGACAAAGTACAAGCAAATGTCTAATTTACTAACTTACTACAGAGTAGTCAAATCTTAACTGATACTGCCTGATACTATCTGATACTATACTAAGAGCCTTGGTCTTTTAATTTGTAGTTGGGAGTGGGAAATCCCCTGACGGGTAATAAAACTCACAGAAACATTTACACTTTGCTTCCTTTTCAACTTCTTTGGGTCAATTTGAGCTACCACAACATCTGGACATTGAGCTGCTTCGATCCTACAAACAAATAATAAATGCAAGAAACGTGATTACTGTTGTTCATGCGCATTAAAACAAGCGATCCACTTCTACAGTTCATTACAAAATCAGAAAAAAAAAGTTCAGAATTGCAATTGAGGTACTAAACGATATATTTCTGAAATTATCTGGACTGAAAGCAAAGAAATTTAAGTTCACGTTATCTTCTCACGAGTAATCACGTTTAGCAAAATTAAGTTCATAGATGCAATGAAGGGATCTTGATCCGGTCCTAAACTGGAGACGGGATCAGAGACAGGGCTTTATCAAATTTGGTGGTGGGGCGAGGCACTGGGCGCTGTGCGCAGGGAGAACCACCAGCCCACCGCACAGGGTCTAATCACTCACTGGACCCGCCTCAGGTATTCCTGAGGAGTCCTCGGAGGTACGCTGGGATCGAAACCTTCTGTCAAGTCGCAGGGCTCCACTGGCAACAGCTGGGGCATCAACTCTTCCACCGCAGCCTCTGCAGGTACCCACGCCATAGTTTTCAATCCGGCCCGTCCTGCCCGGCGCATGCGCCAAGTCTAGGTCACAGCGCAGGCGCACAAGTGGGCGGGCGCCTTTGGCGCGGAGATGGGCAAGAGGCTGGGTTTAGGGGGCGAAGCTGCGCATGAGCTAACTCGCTGGTTGTCCTAAGGTTAAGGCTCGGGTGGAATAATGAAGACCAGGAATTTAGTTCCTGGTACTAGTGGTTCTGAAGTGTTTAAGGGGGGTTCCTTCTTTACTCTCCTAAGTAAATACTGAAGATTATTTTATGCATCCACAGTAGTGAGGGAACTTTAAATGTTTTTAAATTAATGAGCAGATTACTGTAATTATCACTTGTTGAGCTCTAAATTCTTAAGTCTCTGGTAGACACATCACATGCATTTCTTCTTTCTTTTCTTGGCTAGGCCTGTGGCATGCTCCCCTGCCAGGGATTGAACAAGCGCCACAGATGTGACCCAAGCCGCTGCAGTGACAACGTAGGAGTTTTAACCAGCTGCCCCACAGGGGAACTCTTCCATGGAATAGAAGCAATTGCTGTTTGAACAAAAGCTAGCAGTTTTAGTGACAAGTCTTGTCAGCATTTAAAGAAGAAAAGACAGGCATGAAATCAACCGTGTTGTAATTTTAAATGGCCATCAGCACCTTGACCTGGTATGTGCTACTTAAACTCTTATGCTCACGTTCATTTGTTATTTACAGGGATTGGACCAAATTATCATTAAGGTCTATTTGAGTTTGGAATTCTATTAACTCTAATGTGTAATTTATTAATTAGCTTTATTAACTATACCTGATATTATTGTAGTCTTAGGGCATGCAGAGTAGAACATATATGATGCTGAATATTACTTTTTCTAGTGAGTAGTTCAAAAATAGTTGGCCAGTGCTTTATAATGTCACCATCTGAACAAATGGAAGAGAATCCACGTTAGAAAAAATAAGTGCCTCGTTTATAGAGTAAACAAAAAAGAAAAAGTAGAGGTGAAACCGCCATCTAGTGGTGACCATGTAAAATTCCCAGAAATTTGTGTTACCATATTTTACCTACTGCTGGAATCTCCAATTTGGAAATCTCTGTGGGTTCAAAAGTAGGAAGGAAAATACTGGCTGTTACACATTAACAAGTGATTAATTAATGACTGAATAATGTTCAGAATACTTGCCCCCAGATGGTCCCTGGAAAAAAGTTCCAAGGTCAAATATCTTTGGGAAATGTATGCAAATGCCACTCTTAAAGATTCACAATGAATATTAGCATATTAAAACTCTTGACAAGTCAAGATACCTATTGTACATAATTTTACTGGTGTTTTTGACCACAGGACCTCTTTCTCTCTCTCTCTTTTTAATATTCTCTGGCATTGTAAAAAATGCCAGTCTGAAGAAATAATGATCATAGGAGTAATTTGGTTTTTTTTTTTTTTTTTTTTTTTTTTTTTTTTTTGCCATTTCTTGGGCCGCTCCCGCGGCATATGGAGGTTCCCAGGCTAGGGGTCTAGTTGGAGCTATAGCCGCCGGCCTACGCCAGAGCCACAGCAACGCGGTATCGGAGTCGCGTCTGCAACCTACACCACAGCTCAGGGCAACACTAGATCCTTAACCCACTGAGCAAGGCCAGGGATTCACCCGGCAACTCACGGTTCCTAGTCGGATTCGTTAACCACTGCGCCACGACGGAAACTCCAGGAGTAATTTACTTTTAAAAAAGACTTTTTTTTGGTGGTGGTGGTGGGGACTTATGTCAGATTTTACATTTTTACTCCCAATCTAAATATATAAAAATGATGATAATATAACTGTCTAGGTTTTCATGCCCAACTCATGAATATTTCGGGAACATTCATTTTGTACCAATACCGGCACAACGGGTATAACTAAAAGCAAACAGTTATAATTAGTTGCATGTTGGTAAATGTTTAACAAGCTTCCTTCAGATTCACAGACTGATATCAAATCCAGGAATGTCTATAGATTAAGTTAGAAAGCTGGTAAAGATTATTTCTGGAGATTCTCCCTTTCTCCAATTCAGTTTGACTCTTTTCTCCGGAGCTCAAGAAATTTTCCATTTTCTCTCTGCTCTTCCTCAGATCGAAACCTCTTAGCTTTCAACATATCAGGAAAAAAAAAAAAGAAGAAAAAATAGCCTTTATCATTTACCATCTGGGTCCAGTGGATCCTTTTAAATTTTTATAAATTTAAGTCACTTCATGAATAATTCATATGCAGAGTAAAGGAATATTCAATAAAGCTGTTATAAAAAAGTAAAGGGATAATGAAATACAACTTTATTGGAAATTCAAATAAGTATCTAAACATAGAAAACTCCAATTTTTATTCCATATTTTGCTGGTTTTGAAGGTTCTATTATCTTGGGTAATTTTATTCTTTTTCTATTTTCTTATTATTTTAGATATTTTAAAGCATAATTTGGAACAATTGGTGAGTAATGGTGAAATAATGATGAAGTAGAATGTTTCAAGAACAGGAAAAATAAGATTAGTAAGATTCCATGATGTATCCTAGATTTATAAGAGTCCAGTGGACCCATATGACAATTGCAAATCAAATAAGTTTTATTCTTTTTTTAAAAAATAACTTTTCTCTTTGTTCTCTGGAAGACCTTTAAGAAAGAATAAAAGTCATGAAAGATGAATCCTTACAAATATAACTCCCAAAAGAGAAAACCTCAGAAAATTAAAGTTGGGTCCAGCGGGTCCTGGTGATACATCCAAGGGTTAAATGCTTAAACTCATTCACTTTAAAGTATACAAAGACAGATATAAATGAATTTGTTACCAATCAATCCTAACATTTGTTTGTTTGTTTTTATATACAAATCTTCAGAGTTAAAATCCTAATGTGAAGTAAACATTTCGGTTGATGACACCATTTCAAATGATGGTTTAACAATCCATAGTTCCAAATGAAAGTTCCAGATGGGAGGTCTCTTTGACCTTATATCAAACAATTTATTTTTCTTTTTTTTTTTTTTTTTTTGTCTTTTTGCCTTTTCTAGGGCCACTCCCACGGCATATGGAGAATTCCCAGGCTAGGGGTCTAATCGGAGATGTAGCCACCGGCCTACGCCAGAGCCACAGCAATGCCAGATCCGAACCACGTCTGCAACCTACACCACAGCTCATGGCAATGCCGGATCCTTAACCCACTGAGCAAGGCCAGGGATCGAACCTGCAACCTCATGGTTCCTAGTCAGATTTGTTAACCACTGTGCCACGATGGGAACTCCCAATCCTAACATTTATTTCATTGCAATTTGAAACAAAAGCCACTCTTTCAAATATAGGCCTTAAGACTTCTTAGGCTTCATTGAGCTGGATAGCAAAGATACATTTCTGGGGATCATGAAATTAATGAAATTACCAAAGGTGCTCTACTTTGGTTTATCCTCATTGAATTCCAGGACCCCTATGGATCCTCTCATCTATGTCTATTTACCCTCCTCATTCTTAGATCTTACTTCTTTTTGCAAATATCTTATTCTGCCATTATATCATTGTCCACAGCTATTTACTTGCTGCATTTTCAGTCAAAAATCCTTATTAAGTAGGGTGGCACCCTGAGACCACTTATTTTTCAGGCCTATACAGAATTTTGGTTTGGATTCCCATTTACACTTCAGGATGGTATTAAAATTTGACAAGCAAACTCATTCTCTTCCACCATAAAAAACAAGTTTAGAGAAAGAAAATATATGTTTGCTGCATATCTTATTTCTTGTGAATATACACTTTGAAGAACAAAAAATTCATCTTTTTCTCTATTCTGTAAAATGCTTATAGGGCTAAGCTTTGCAGGATTTCAGGTGTTGTGGTATCTGGAGTTAATTCTGTGAGGAACCTGTCACTGAAGGAGGGGGGTTGCCTGACACAGCCAAACTCAAATGTCTTTCCAACCTGTTTCTGTTTGTCGTATTTTTCCCAGTGTTTTTCTCGGAAAGAGAAGCAGAAAACACATCAAGTTTAATCAACCAAAGATTGTAGTGTGTGTGTAGTGGGGGCGGGAGAGGGGGCACGCACTGTGGAAGAAAAGAGGTAAACTAGGAATACCGAAGTAGTATATAAATAGTATGTAAATCCTTGCAGACCAGAGATTTTGGCCTGATATCACTACTGTGCCTGGCACAAAGTAGACGGATGTGCAGTAAATATTTGCTGTACCAAGGGGAAAGTACAAACTTCTCACTTTGTTTTTTCAGTGGAGATGTGTCTTGTGGTTCTTGGGATCAACCAGGCACCTAGAGGAGAGCGTGTCCTACAGGATACCTCCATTTCTCTCAGCGAGCTGAGGAGTCTGGCCGCAGAACTTCCTACCTTCTTGCGGCCCGCGGGGAGTATGATCCGCCGTGGCCCCACCCTAGCGCTCCAGATCCGCGCGGGTCTCCCGCCCCTGCTGTGGACCGCTGTCAAGTTCGTCACTGTAGCCACGCCCCTCCGGCTCCTTCCCCCCCGCCACCCGTGCTCTGCTCTGCGGGGTCCCGCACCCTTCCCAGCAGTTCCCAGGCTCGGTCGCCCTGCCCCCAGGATGGTCCCCTCTACTCTCCCCTCCTCTGGCCCCGCTCCTCCCCCTCGCGTTCACAAGGCAGAGGCAGCACCAGCTGTGTGTGTCCGGCAGGCTTCTGCATTGAGGCCGGGCAGGGTGGTGCGGGTCCTAATTGCAGCGCCACAGCTGCTCCGGCTTGGAGGACTGATTTTGTAAGGTGGAGGCTGCGGCAGGGGCGGATTTCATACCAGGTGCCACTGTGGTAAGAGTCGACCTCAGGGCTGCCTCCTCTTGGCTTCTTTGAGGGGCTGCGGGAGTTCGGTGGGAAGCGGGGGAGGGGCGGCTGAGCGGCGACGGGTCAGCGGTCTGGGGTCTCAAGGGTGGTGTCCGCTCTGCCCTCTTGGTCTTGGTACCCCGGGCAGGGGAGGTGCTCCGGGGCTGCGACTGGGCCCCGCAGGATCTGCTTTGAGGCTCGAACCTATCACCTTCTCAGCCACCACTCTTTGCTTAGTTCTGTCCTGGCCTAGGCGGCCCCCTCACCCAGCTCCCCTGGATCAGGTGTGAAAGGTGGGAGCTGGGTGAAAAGCAGAAGTTCGGGCATCTTCCCCAGCATCCCACCCTCCGCTCGGGGCCCATTTGCCTTTCCCACCCCACCCGGTCACCGCTTCTGGGTTCTTCAGCTTCTTGGTTCATTCCTTTAATGATCTGAAGAGCCCTGGTCTTTGAACCGAGGTGACTTTGTCACCTGTAGTCCTGCCTCTGGAATTAAAAGGAATGAGGACAAAAGTGCCAGGTAGAGCTAACACCTTGGGCTCTGATTAGAATTAGACTTTGGTTGGAGTTCCGGTTGCGGTGCAATCCGGAAATTGACTAGTATCTATGAGGGTGCCAGTTCGATCCCAGGCCTGGCTCAGTGGTTCCGTGAGCTGTAGTGCAGGCTGACAGCTGTAGCTGTGATTCCACTCCCTGGCCTAGGAACATCCATATGTCACAGTACGGCCCTCAAAAGCAGAAATCAGTAAATAAAAATTTAAAAAGCTAGAAATAGAGTTTAGTTTTCAGATCGTACCAATTTACATATTTCAGTTCGGCCCTAAGTGTTTTCTGTTTTGGTGGGAAAGGAAAAGGCATAGTAAGTCTGCATGTAATCACTGGAGTATGTTGAATTCATGTTTTAAGGTGAACTTCCTCAGGCTTCACCCTTCAAATCCGTGGATAAGTGGCCAAGTTAACTTGGTTTAAAAAAATTTCAGATTTAAATATAAATGCATGTTAAGTCTTTCTTTTCCGGTGGTCTGATTGACATCATTTTAGAGCTCCAGTCATTTTTAATTGACTCAAAATTTTAGGTTTACAAATTACAAAGGGCCTTGTAGTTTTCTAACCCAAACTCCTCATCTTATTGATGAGAAATTGGGGAACAAAGAGGTTATTTGTCCAATGTAGCAAAGCTAGTCTGGGGAAGTAGTTGAAGACACTTGATTGAAGATTTTAGAACAGAAAAGTAGGAGAGGCACATTTAATTGTCTATTAACAAGTACATCTAAAGGAACTCAAATTTTACTTTCAGTTTAGGATGTTTTTCACTTGGGGATCCACAAAAGGGCTAAAATGGAATACTCAAAAACCCTTAATTATTATCTAATAGGTAAAGCCTTTAAAAATACTATGGGCACATATTTGATATGCTAGGTTAATGTGACTAATGCTTTTTTGCTTTTAGTTGTACCATGAGAAATTATTTAAAGTAACTCCCAGTGATTATAAATTGTGCTGAAAAAATGAGACATTTCTTTAGAATAGCTTTTTGTGTTTTCTACCACTTTTTTAAAATATCATGACTAGTAAGTTAATGCTGCATCCTAATATAGTGTTTCAATTGTATTTACTTGGTTTTATGCTTTTATATAAATATAATATTACAGGGTAGAATGTTTATCAAATAATACTATCCCATTGGAAAGGTGAGGGAAGTTGGGGAGGTGTTTTGCATGGCCATGTAATTGGACCAGTTAAGAAGAAGCAGGTGGGGCGTTCCCCTTGTGGCTCAGGTTTAAGAACCTGGCATAGTATCTGAGAGGATGCAGGTTCAATCCCTGGCCTCACTCACTGGGTTAAGGATATAACACTGCCACAAGCTGTGGTGTAGATCAAAGACGGGGCTCTGATCTACAACAGGATCTATGTTGTGGCTGTGGTGTAGACCTGCAGATGCAGCTCTGATTCGACCCCTAGCACGGGAACTTCCGTATGCTACAGGTGTGGCTGTAAAAAGAAAAAAAAAAAAGGAAGAAACAGGTGGGATGTTTTTCAGATTATTTCTGGAAAGTGTGAATGTAAGAATAGATATAATTTAGTGAGCAGGAGTTCCCGTCGTGGCGCAGTGGTTAACGAATCCGACTAGGAACCACGAGGTTGCGGGTTCGGTCCCTGCCCTTGCTCAGGGGGTTAACGATCTGGCGTTGCCGTGAGCTGTGGTGTAGGTTGCAGACGGGGCTCGGATCCCGCGTTGCTGTGGCTCTGGTGTAGGCCGGTGGCTACAGCTCCGATTCGACCCCTAGCCTGGGAATCTCCATATGCCGCGGGAGCGGCCCAAAGAAATAGCAAAAAGACAAAAAAAAAAAAAAAAAAAAAAAAAAAAAAAAAAAAATTTAGTGAGCAAATATAATCTTAGAGCAGAGATACTAAGAGGCAAATGAGTGTGGGAGAGGAAGGGGATTGTGCTCAAATATCGCTCAGGTGATATTTTGTATGTATTGGTAGTATGTATGTATTTAGTATTATATTTAGACTAAGTAAGGCTGCGGAGTTAGAATCCAGGTTTGTTACCTGCTGTGGAAACTTAACTCTGGCCATTGCCTGTGTCTAAATGTTTTCTTTTGTGTATAAAAGTTTCATACAACCTTTTTTCTACTAGGCTCCTTGATTTTGAATTAAGCCCTAGAGTCCTAAAGGAGGTGATTCTCAGGTCCCCTTGATACTCTTAAACATTATTGAGACTACAGAAAAAAAACACAACAACTGGCGCAATAGAAGACAGATGGATTTTTATATTTGCTTCTCTGCATTCTATTCTAATATATGCTGTTTTATGTAATATGTTGTTTTAGTTGAATTATATGAAGGAAATTTGGCCTCACATAGATACGGCATAGTTGGAAAAAGATATCTTAATACCTTTTTCAGATAATTGTGCATTTTCTTTGATACTACAGCCAAACTGAGCAGTTTTAATTAAGAAATGAGTTGTTGGAGTTCCCACCATGGCTTAGTGGGTTAAGAATCCTACTGAAGGGGCTTGGGTTGCTGTGGAGGCTTGGGTTCCATCCCTGGCCCCATGCAGTGGGCTAAAGGAACTGCCATAGGTCGCAGCTGTGGCTTGGATTCACTCCATATGCCTCAGATGTGGCCATAAAACAAAATTCAAAAAAAAAAAGAGAGAGAGAGATCAAGAGTTAGTTGCAATGTTGAATCTGAAAAATTAGAAGTAAACTTTTTGTACTCTATTGTATTAAAACCCATTCTATTGGTTTACTTTACGAAAAGTTGACTTTAATACAATATGGTCTATTCTACATTTTGAATGATCATTGACCTTGTGTGATTTTTGTAACATCATGAATTGATCATTTGGGAGACCTTGCTTCCCTGAATAATGTTGACATGCTTCATTATACAATATATATACACAATATATATTATATAGTATATACAAAATCATGTTATCAGAAAAATCTTTATATATTAGGAAGATGTGAAGTCCTTAGTATTAGATACAAGTTTTCAAAAATTTTATTTTTTTAATTTAAATTTGAGAAAGATCAAATTTTATTATTGGCAACAAATATTGTGAATGGTTTTCCAGGTGACAGGCTCACTTCAGCCATTTTTGAGAAAATATATGCCAAATACCTAAGTACTAATCAAGTACTAGTTATATACTATTCTTGGAGAATTGAGGAAATAGTCACTCAAAACATTTTTTTGTGTTTTGTGGTTCTGATGAACAACCCTGATTTGTCAAGAGTATTTTAATAGCACTTTAATCCTTTTTGCAATTAAGTGATAAACAGAAAAACTTATTTGCTTTACATTCTGTAGGAATAATGAGCAGGATTGCATAGCCCTAGCATTTATACTCACATCTGTACTGTGAAGCTGTTGCTAAAAACCATCTCTCCCAGAGGAGGTCGTTTCTCCTCTTATTGGTGCACCTGGGTTTAAACTGAGATTGGTATCTTCTCACTCCCCTCTGGTTATCCCAAAGCTTTGTCATTGTTTTTCAACAGCCACTTTTTCTTGAAAGCTCATACTATCTTTCTCAAAGCTGTCTCCTACATTTACCTTTATTTTTATTTTTCATTTTTTTTGTCTTTTGTCTTTTGTTGTTGTTGTTGCTATTTCTTGGGCCACTCCCGCGGCATATGGAAGTTCCCAGGCTAGGGGTTGAATCGGAGCTGTAGCCACTGGCCTACGCCAGAGCCACAGCAACACTGGATCCGAGCCGCGTCTGCAACCTACACCACAGCTCACGGCAACGCCAGATCGTTAACCCACTGAGCAAGGGCAGGGACCGAACCCGCGACCTCATGGATCCTAGTCGGATTCGTTAACCACTGCGCCACGACGGGAACTCCTACATTTACCTTTAAAATAGTCTTTTCTAAACAAATCTAGTTAAGATTCCTCTATCCTTTATCAACCTTTGAAAAATCCATGCTCACTTTCTATTATTAGCGGAATTCTTTAGCTGTCTCTGAAATTATGGTAGGAGGAAATAGTGTTTAATTTTTATTTTCTTAGTTTAAAAATTGAGATATAATTGACATATAATGGTCTGTTCTACATTTTGAATGATCATTGACCATGTGTGATTTTTGTAACATCATTTCTTTTCAAAAGGGAAAGTTCTTAGCTGCTTAAGATACTTAGGTTTATTAAGTTTCACTTTCTATAACCTGTACTATCAGAATATATCTGAACATTTTTCTAAAATTAAAATTATCATATCTAATAATACCTTTTCTTCTCTCACATTTTAGAATCAGTTCCTCATCCCATCGTTTTTCTCAGCATCCATGTTGGCTCTTTTGGCACTCTACCTTCGTAATTGTTCAGTTCTCCATGTCCTTCATCCTTTCCACAAATCTTTTACCCAGCCACATAGTACTTGAATCTCTATCCTCTCAGACCTTTAAATTTTACACTTTCCTTGCATCGCTAACTGCTTGTTGCAGTTTGAGATCATGAGATAGAACTGTTGGACTAGGTAGCATCCTAGTCAGGTGGTTAGAGAGTAGCAAGATGGAGATATCTCTTGATACTGGAGCCTAACAAGAGTGGCATCTCCCTCCTGCTGTAGTCAATTTAAATGATTATATTGAAAGTGTATATCTCAAATTAGAGTTTAAAATACTCTCATAGGAGTTCCTGACGTGGCTCAGTGGTTAATAAACCTAAGTATCCATGAGGCCTCGGGTTCGATCCCTGGCCTTGCTCAGTGGGTTAAGGATCTGGCATTGCTGCAAGCTGTGGTGTAGGTTGCAGATGTGGTTCAGATCCCGCATTGCTGTGGCTGTGGTGTAGGCCAGCAGTAGGTCCAACTGGACCCCTTGCCTGGGAACCTCCATGTGCCACGGGTGTGGCCCTAAAAAGATAAAAGACAAAAAAAAAAGTAAATAAAAATAATACTCTCATAAGTTGGAATGTTAGAAGTATTCTGAGTTAAGTTTCTGCAAAAGAGGGTAAGTAATATATAAATCATGTGGGACACCACTTATCACACACTTATTTATTGTTCCTTAAATGCCCTATATTTGCATGATATAAAATCACCTGTCTAAAATATAAGTAACTAGTTTTAGAAAAATCTTTTTGTTATGTACCCTTAAACAGTCCATCCTAGAAATGTTTAGTGGAAGCTTCTTATTTTCTGGGTAGAAAAGCATGTGAATTTTAGAATTTAATATTTTTGGTAATCTGTATATTAGAATAATGAATTCACAAGGCTGATATGAAAAACATAGGGTCTAGATTCCCCCCCCCATCTTTGACTTAAATAGGGTATCTATTTTATTATTATCTCTTGCTGAGGTTTTTTTCCAAGAATGAATTAAAAAAGATAAAATACCTCTTATTTGGCCTAATTGGCATCAGATTCTGTAGAGCCATTATTTTGTTATAAATGAGGTCATTGTTTGCTAATTTTTTCCTGAAATGAATATCTTCATTTGGTCATGATTTCCAATGGATTAATAATGCAGGAAGTGTGAAAGACATACTTATTTTGATTTTTTGAAAGCATTTAAAAATACCTTTCAATTTTATTGCAGAAATATCAATCAGACTTTACAATGACAACCTATTTGGAATTCATCCAACAAAATGAAGAACAAGATGGAATCCGATTTAGTTGGAATGTTTGGCCATCAAGTCGACTAGAAGCTATAAGAATGGTGGTTCCAGTAGCAGCCCTATTCACACCAGATTTGCCAACTCTTCAGTAAGAACCTGTTGTGTGGAGTAGGACCACTTGCCGTGCAGTTTTTAATCCTTTGTGGTAATTAAAGTATATGGAAAAAGCTAATGTGTCTGTATGACTAAAAATGTAGTTGCTTTCTTGCTCATTTTTTTTTTTTTAAATTTTATTTTCCCACTGTACAGCAAGGGGGTCAGGTTATCCTTACATGTATACATTACAATTACAGTTTTTCCCCCACCATTTCTTCTGTTGCAACATGAGTATCTAGACATAGTTCTCAATGCTATTCAGCGGGATCTCCTTGTAAATCTATTCTAGGTTGTGACTGATAAGCCCAAGCTCCCGATCCCTCCCACTCCCTCCCCCTCCCATCAGGCAACCACAAGTCTCTTCTCCAAGTCCATGATTTTCTCTTCTGAGGAGATGTTCATTTGTGCTGGATATTTCTTGCTCATTTATATAAAAATCTTTGTTTTTGTTTTGCAGGTTTTTTTTTTTCAAATTAGTCAGATCCAGAGAGCTACTAAATCTTAGTACTATTCTAATTGTAATTAGTTTATAAGAAACCAAGCGCAAAATTGTCCTTATGTAAACTGTTAGAGCTTACCAGTAGTTTCTAGATACTGGTGCTGGCTATGTATTAGTCCATCTTGTGTCATTTGAAATGTGCTTTTTGTTTGTTTGTTTGTTTGTTTGTTTGTTTGTTTAGGTCCACACTGGCAGCATACGGAGGTTCCCAGGCTAGGGATCTAATTGGGGCTACAGTTGCTGGCCACAGCCACAGCCACAGCAACACCAGATCCAAGCCATGTCTGCAATCTACACAAAAGTACACAAAACCTCACAGCAATGCCGGATCCTCAAACCACTGAGCAAGGCCAGGGATCAAACCTGTATCCTCATCAATACTAGTGATGTTTGTTAACCACTGAACCACGATGGGAACTCCCCAAATAGATTCTTATGTCGTGCTTTGTTATCTTTATTATCACTACCTAAAAGCATCTTCTGTACTTATGCATTTATATGTTTATTGTCTTTTTCTTCTAGAATATAAGCTCTATAATAGGAACATTTACTGCTTTATCATCAGCACCTAGAATAATGACATTCAATAAATATATTTTTATGGAATAAAGTTTTCTAGATCTGAGTATAGAAGTAACTGAGTCATTTGGAGAAAAAATAGGATTGTCTTAATTTTATTGTTGATATTTGCTATATATTCAAAGTTATATTCATTTTGGTGAACTTGTATGTGTTAAAAGTCTGAATTAAATATTGGCAACAGCTAAAAATACATGATTTTTAAAGATCACTTTAACTATCTTTTGAATGCATTCATGTTTCAGAAAGAAATTAATTTTATTGAAATTAGGATTACTGTACAATTGAGCTGAACCATGAGCTATTGTATCTTTTTTTAAAACAGTCATGTGGATTATCAAGCAAAATTCTGGGCTTGTAACTTTTGCTATCAAAGGAATCAGGTAAGAAAACCCCCACTGCTGATGTTAATGCTATAATACTGTTCTAACTATGCATAAAAATGCACATATAACAATAAAGATTAAATAACTTTTTATGTGATGAAAATATCAATTTTTTTAATAATTAAATGATCAGGAGTTCCCATTGTGGCACAGTGGAAACAAATCCAACTAGTATATATTGATTCCTGGCCTCTCTCAGTGGGTTGGGGATCCAGTGTTGCTGTGAGCTGTGGTGTAGGTCACCGACACAGCTCGGATCCCACGTTGCTGTGGCTCTGGTGTAGGCCAGCAGGTGTAGCTCTGATTCAACTTCTATCCTGGGAACTTCCATATTCTGCAGGTATCCCCTCCCCCCCCCAAAAAAAAAAGAAAGAAAGAAAAAATTAAATGATCAAGAAATAATTATTTTCAGTTTAAAATATTATTACTCACAAATAATTTGTTAAAAAATTTTTTTTTCTACCTATAGTTTCCACCTACTAGTGTATCGGAACTAAATCAACTTGCTAAATTTTTATCTCAGTTTTCTAGCATTGAATATGTAGTTCTGGTAAGAAAGTAAAAGTAAATCTTTTAGAAAGTTTTAAATATCTAGTAATTTACTTTATACCAAAATGATTTTTAAATTGAGTTGACTTACAAGGCATCATTCTAGATTCTCATGTTGAATTGATGGAACATTGCAAAGGTTAGAACTGTCAAGGTCAATTTGAGTAAAATAATTTCGCTATTGTAGTTATTTGAAGGGTAGGTTAGGATATTACATGGGGTGGTGTGATTTGCTTTACTGAGTAGATCAATAAAAAATACAGTATCAATCTTGCTTTGTAGTTCAGATCACTAGTACTTGGTCAATATAATTATGGAACCTGATGATATACCCCAAGTCTAACAATGAAATTACTCTCGGCATGGCGTCTCTTCTCTTCTATTGACATATTAATTTTTCCTAAAGTAGTAACTATTTTAATTGCCCCAGCTTTGTAGTTAGTTCAGACTTCAGGTAGGGCAAAGCCTTTGCATGCAATTTGGGATAAATTTGCCTCTTTAAAACTTTCAATCTTCCCACTCAAGAAGAGCATTTCTCTCTCCATTTATTCAAATCTTGTGTCATTTAAAAAATGTCTGTGGTTTTTCTTCTCAGAGATTTTCTACATTTTAAAAGTTTATTCTTCGGTATCTTATATGTTTTGTGGCCATGTGAATAGAATTATTTCCCCCAGCTGTATTTTATAACCTTATTGCAGGTCTACTGAGAAACTGTTGATTTTTACATTGATATTGCAACCACTAGAATAATAATTAACTTTGCAAAAGTGCATTATGTGTTTATTCCCATTACAGTTCTGCCTAGTCCAGTGCCGAAATGTAAGAACATATGGGCCACTGTCTTATGATTATCCAGTTGATTATGTGTCCTCTAGATAATTTATGTTACCATCTTCAAATAATCTCTGTAATATATAAACCTTTTATTTATTTATTTTCATGCCTTTGTGCAATGGCTAGAACTTCCAGAATAATGTTGAATAACAGTGACAAGAGCAGGCATGCCTAGAGGGTTTCCACAGGTTAGACAGTCTGGGGCTCTCCTTGGAGTAAGAGGTCTGAGGACCCAAGAAGCTGCATAAGAGTAGGTCATTGCTCATTCCAGTATGCTTGAGGGAGCCGAGCTGTGGCAAGGCATGGAACTGGACCTTGCCTGGAATGCCCCAAATCTGGGCCAGCAACTGGGTTTGGGTCTCGGACAGGGCGCGGGCTCCTTTTTCAGAGAACAGGAGGTGTGTGTGCAACTGCTGCACTTCCAACAGCCCTGGAATCTGTGTAAGTGTTTGCTCTCTGCCTAGGGACCCACAGGTCCGTCCAAGTGGTGGAAGGGCAAGGTGGCCTCTTTGGCGTGGGGCTAAGTGTGGTGCTGGAATTCTGGGTGTGGCTGCCTTCTCCAAGTGGCTCTGGGCCCTTCCAAAGGCAGGCACAGAAAATAGACTTTTGGTTCATGAACTGAGGCAGAGACTCACCAGAGGTGTAGGAGGAGCATCAGGCTCCAGCAGAGTGGCTGTGAGCAAGGGCAGCAGCACCTCCCTCCCTACTGCAGACAACCCCCTCGGGGAGCCAGGAGAGAGAGGTACAGTCCTTTTTTCCCATCCCCCAAAATCACCTTGGTCTTTCACTGGGAGGCAGGTAGGATCTGAGGCTGGCAAGGCGCTGAGCTGCCCGGTGACATGGGTTCTGGCTGTGCTCAGCAGCATCCTCTCTTGTGCTCACAGGCCTGCCGTCACTGTCCATCCCTGGGATGCAGTCACCAGCATGGGAGTGAGGAAGAAAGAGCAGGCATTAGTCTCAATTCAGACTACCCCCCACCTCCTGCTACTGAAAGAAAATAGTCCTGGCCAAAGTTGCAGATCCTCTCCTTGTTGCTAGAGTCAGTGACTGCCTTTCATCTTCCTCCTACTTGGCCTCTCAACGAACCTCACTGCTTTCCCATTCTTCCATTTTGAAGCACCCCTTTGTCTTCCATGATGACCTATACACCCAGTTTTCTTCCTGTCTCTTGGACCACTTTCTCCTAATCTCCCTGGGGGACTCCTCTTCTTCCTCCATACAGTCTTTAAGAGTTATGGTTCTTGAGACTCCAGACTACTCCCCTTTCCCCTTTTCCATCCTCCTCATCCAGGTACCATTCAGCACCATAACATTTACCCTTTTAAATTGTGCCATTCAGTGTCTTTTAGGTATTCACAGCATTGTGTAACCATCATCACTGTCTAATTCCAGAACAGTTTCAGAAAGCTAGGAAGAAACCTAGAAAGAAATCCTATGCACATTAGTCATTTCCCATTTCCCCCTCCCTTCAACCTCTGGCAACTATTTTTTCTCTCTGTGGATTTGCCAGTTCTGGACATTTCCTGCATGTGGAATCCCATGGTATGTGGTCTTGTGTGATTGGCTTCTCATTTATTTATTTTTATTTTTTATTTTTTTGTCTTTTTTTGAGGGCCGCATCTGCAGCACATGGAGGTTCCCAGGCCAGGGGTCTAATCAGAGCTGTTGCTGCCACCTACACCACAGCCACAGCAATGCCAGATCCCAGCAGCATCTGTGACCCACACCACAGCTCACGGCAACGCTGGATCCTCAACCCACTGAGCGAGGCCAGGGATCAAACCCGAAACCTCATGGCTCCCAGTCAGACTCACTTCCACTGCGCCGTGATGGGAACTCCAGCATCTCATTTAGAATAATGTTTTTATGGTTCATTCATGTTGTAACATGTGTCACTACTAAATTCTTTTTATGGTTGAATTATATTCCACTGTATAGATATACCATGCTTTGTTCATTCATCAGTTAATGGGTATTTGGGTTATTTATATTTGGGGGCTATGACAATAATAATCATAATGCTATGAGCATTTTTTTTTCAGGGTCTCACTGTGGCATATGGAGGTTCCCAGGCTAGGGGTCGAATTGGAGCTATAGCTGCTGGCCTACAGCCACAGAAACATGGGATCTGAGCCATGTCTGCGGCCTACACCACAGCTCACGGCAACACGGGATCACTGACCCACTGAACGAGGTCAGAAATTGAACCTGCGTCCTCATGGATGCTAGACAGATTTATTTCCATTACGGGACAGATTTATTTCCACTACGGGAACTCCCTATGAGCATTCTTGTTTGAGATTTTGTGCGGACATATGTTTCCAGTCCTCTTGGGTATATACCTTGGAGTAGAATTGCTGGGTCGTATAGTAACTCTGTGTTTAAGCATTTGAGGAACCGCTAAACTGCTTTCCAGAGTGGTTGTAGCATTTTACAATCCCACCAGCAATGAGTGAGGGTTCCATTTTCTCCCCATCCTCGCTAACACCAGATTACATTCTGCTGGGAGTGTGAAGTTGTATCACATTGTGTTTTTGATGAGCATTCCTGATGACTAATGATGTTGAGCATCTTTTTGTGCACTTATTGGTCATTTGATACCGTCTTTGGAAAAATATTTATATAAACATTGGCCCATTTTTATTTTAATTCTTTGTCTTTTTGTTGTTCATGTTTTTTGTTGTTGTTGTTTTGTTTTTTTTAGGGCCTCACCTATGGCATATGGAAGATCCAAGGCTAGGGGTCGAATCAGAGCTGCAGCTGCCAGCCTATGCCACCGCCACAGCAATGCCAGATTCGAGCCACATCTGCAACCTACACCATAGCTCATGGCAACACCAGATCCTTAACCCACAGAGTGAGGACAAGGATTGAACCTGCATCCTCATGGATACTAGGCAGGCTTGTTACCACTAAGCCATGACAGGAACTTCTTAAACATTTTAATTGTGGTTAAGAAAAACACATAACATAAAATTTGCCATCATAACCATTTTTAAGTTCATCTGTACAATTCACTAGTGTTATATATACATAATCAAATTGTGTAACCAATCTCCAGAACTGGTTCACCTTGCAGAACTGAAACTCTGTACCCATTAAGTAACTCTCCATTAATCTCTGGCAACCACCATTTCGGTTTCCATGATTTGACTACTCTAGATACTTAATATATGTGGAATCATAGGTTTGTCTTTTTGTGACTGACTTATTTCACTTAGTGTAATATCTTCAAGGTTGTAAGAGTCCTTTATATATTCTGGATACCAGTCTCTAATCAGATATGCGATTTACAAATATTTTCTCTCATTTTATGTGTTATCTTTTCACTTCCATGATATCATTAGTAGCACAAAATTTCTAATTTTGTCTTATTTTTATTTATTTAAAAATTTTTAATTTATTTTTTGGCTGCATCCGCAGCATGCAGAACTTCCTAGGCCAGGGATTGAATCCACACCACAGTAGTAACCAGAGCCATAGCAGGGACAATGTTGGATTCTTAACCTGCTGAGCCACTAGGGAACCCCCAAAATTTCTAATTTTGATGAAATTCAGTTTATCTGTTTTTTCTTCTGTTTCTTGTGCTTTTGGTATCCTATCTTAAGAGACCATTGCTTGGAGTTCCCACTGTGGTGCGATGGGATCAGCCATATCTCTGGACTGCTGGGCCATAGGTTCGATCCCTGGCCTGGAGCAGTGGATTAAGGATCCGGTGTTGCTACACCTGTGATGTAGGTCACAACTGCAGCTCAGATTGGATGTGATCCCTTGCCCAGGAACTCCATATGTCATGGGGCGGCCAAAAAAGAAAAGAGGGAGAGAGAGAGACCATTGCCTGGTCAAATAAAGATTTACACCTATGCTTCTTCTAAGAGTTTTCTAGTTTTAGGTCTGACATTTTTTTTTTTTTTGTCTTTTTTCTATTTCTTTGGGCCGCTCCCGTGGCATATGGAGGTTCCCAGGCTAGGGGTTGAATCGGAGCTGTAGCCACTGGCCTACGCCAGAGCCACAGCAACGCGGAATC
Organism: Sus scrofa; assembly: GCF_054392235.1. NCBI lineage: Eukaryota > Metazoa > Chordata > Mammalia > Artiodactyla > Suidae > Sus > Sus scrofa. The sequence continues at coordinate 180,469,082 of NC_139383.1, read as the reverse complement.
CGAGCCGCGTCTGCAACCTACACCACAGCTCACGGCAACGCCGGATCGTTAACCCATTGAGCAAGGGCAGGGACCGAACCCGCAACCTCGTGGTTCCTAGTCGGATTCGTTAACTACTGCGCCACGACGGGAACTCCAGGTCTGACATTTTTAAATTAACTTTTGTATACTGTGTGAGGTAGTTGCCCAGCTTAATTTCTTTGCATGTTGTCCCTGCACCATTTGGTGATAGGGCTGTTCTTTCTCCCATCAAATTGGTCTTGGCACCCTTATTGATACCTTCTTTTCCTTATAAACCCACTTTCCCTGGGGGATCTTCCTAGCTCCTGTGCCCATCCATGTGCTAGTAACTGAGATACATATCCGTCTGGCCTGGATCTTTCTTCTGAGCTCCTTTATCATATGTAACTTGACATCTTCATTTAAAGGTTTCTCACACATGCTCAAGACTGAACTCATGATTGCTTCCTTCAAATATGTTCTTTTTCCCATGCATTTCCTCCTCCTGCCCCGTTTTTGTCTTAGCAAAACAGAGCAGTATCCTACTTGCTTAAGCCAGAAATCTGGAGTCATATTTGACACTTTTTCCCTTAGGCCCCACATCCACTTGATCACCCAGTCTAGATTGATTCTATTTGGAAATATGAATCCTAAAGCCATTGCTGATCCTCTGTCACTACCACTGCCACCAAATCTGAGACATCATCTCTCTGCTGGAACATAGTCTCCTAACTGGCCTATTTCCACGGAAAATTTTAAATATATACAAAAGGGGAGGAGAGTTGTAGGACAGATCCCCATGTATCCATCACCACCAGCTCCAATAACCAAGATAAGGTTGTTCCTATTCCATCAATACACATCCTCTACTCCTCCTGCCCCACCCCTTTTGGATTACTTTGAACCAAATCTATGTTTTAGAGTGATCTATGAGTAGGTCCAGGGGTACCAGCTCAAACAGATGCTATTCCATCCTCTTTAACATACAAAGTTGATTGTGTATTTCCCCCTTTAAATCCCTTCATTGTTTTCCATTGCTTTTAAGAAAATGATAAAAACTCTTCCTAGGCCCACAGGGCCCTGCACGATCCAGCCCTGCCAACCTTTCCAGCCTCATAGCTCAGCACTTCGCTACTCACCCTCCAGACACAAAGGCTCTGTTTGTTTCTTGTACATGCCACATACCTCAGGGCTTGTGCACATAATAAGCTCTCCTCAGTGACTCCTCTCCAACTCCCTCCAACCCCTCACCTCCAGTCTGCTTAGCATCCCTTGGCCATCAGCTCAAATGCCGCTGCTGCTGCTTCAGGGGTCTTCCCGGTCTCCATGGTTGATTCAGGGCTCCTTGATAGAGGTCCTCCTAGGATGCTGTGCTGTCCCTTCATAGCATACATTGCAGTTATAATTATGTATTCATCTCTATAAATATTGGTGTCATATCTGCCTCTCCCACCAGGCATCTTGGAGATAGTAGCTTACCTTATCCTTCATCGTATACACAGCACTTACACAGAGCTGAGGAATATAGGCATTTGGCTGACATTTGTAGGGAGGAGGCACAGAGGCCAGCAGCCTTCTGAGGGCTGCGCTCCTGCCAGCCTCTCCTGGGATCAGGGCTCTTTGGACCCACAGAGAACCAGTGGCCACCTGCTGCACACCCAGTTCATGGTTCGGCTTTGTCGTTCCCTCAGACAGCATTTGCTTTCCCTTCTGGCCAGAGACTTTCTTTCCCCTTTGCAGAGGAGTAACTGAGGCCCAGAAGGAGAGAGTGGCTTCCCCAAGGCCCCTCGGTGGTGAGAGGCACTTCGGGGCCTGCCTTCCTGTCTTACTGTCCCCACATCCAAGCCCTTGCAGAACCCTGAGACTGCTTGAGACTGCCTGTGCCCTGAGAAGAGCCGAGTGGGTCCCCAAATCTGAGTGATTCTAAGGAGGGGTGTCCCAGGGTGGTTGGAGTGGTTTTGCTGGAAGGTATCCATGGACAGACAGAGTTGACTTGTCCAAGGAGGAGCCACACCTCCTGGCATCCTTGAGTGGGGGCGAGCATCTTTGGGTGTCTGTGGGCCCTCCCCTCAGCAGGCCTGGCAGAGGGTGGCCCCCAGGAGCACAGGAGTACTCTGTTTCTTAATGAATGCAAGTCTTGTGTTTAGACCTGAATGACCAGCTTTTTGTCTGGAAACAGCCAGGCCCCAAGTGCCCTGCCAAGAAAAAGTGGTCTGTGACCAGGTCTAGGGGTGCCAGCTCAAACAGATGCTGCTCTAGCAGTGGGCACCAATGTATGAAACTAGCAATAGGCAGGCATGCTCTGCAGAACCAATTCCCTGCTCCATGGTAGCCTGGGCTTTGTAGGAAGACCTGGAGATGCCCAGGAGCCAAGCTTCCAGGTTTTGGCCATTTGTCTCTCTGTCTCCCTAGTGACTGTTCTCACTGCAGGCCTTTGAGCTCTGGCCAGGAGGAAGCAGCAAGTGCTGGTTTCAAACCTCTGATGGAGGGAGAGGGGAGGGTGGGATCTTGATTATGGTTGGGCCTGAGCTGCAGGAGCCCTTCTGGGGCTCTGGGCCCAAGGGGGTGGGAGGCAGTCCATGGGTGCCATCTAGGTAGGAAGAGAGCCCTGCTTGCAGCTGCGCTTTCTGGCCGTAGTCCCAGGGGAAAAATTCAAGCACGCAGGACACGTAGGAAGCTTTGTGGGTATAGTGGGAGACCTGGCAGTGCTTCCATTTTTGCTTCCCAGGGGGAGCTCACCTCTAGGCATCCTTCAAGGGACATGATGGAATGGGGTTGGGGGCAACTCAGCTTTCAGTGGTGTGGGCAGGACTGTGAGGCTTAGTGGGCAAGGTGGTGAGAACTGGCCTCTTCACGAGGGCGGGGCCATGCCTCTCTCATATCTTCACAGCAGCTCTGACTGTCTGCAGGCCACAGAGGAGATTCTCCCCATTTTATAGAGAAGGGAGGTACCTGGGAGGCCACCTAGAGGGTCAGGCAGAGCCAGAGGCAAACTTAAACAAGTTGCTCTCACTCCAGGTCTTGTGTTTGGGTCCTGGGGCCCCACTGCTGTTGAACAAACTACACAGAGGGAATTTCAGCAGGGAGTGTTTGTCTATTTGGTAAACTGTTACTGAGTACTTACTGTATATCCGAGGCTGTGTGAGACCCTGGGTAGGGGATGAATAAGACTGTCTAGTGGGGAGACAGCCACATCAGCAGGCTATGCAGCATGGGAAGCCATGTGTGGGCACAGTGAGAAAGGGGTTGGCTCTACCTGGAGGTACCAGCAGCCAGGCTTCAGGGAGGAGAGGTGCTCAGGGATGAGAATGAGGAGGACTCCATCTGGGGCAGGGGCAGCTTAGCTGAGCAGAGCTCAGGCAGAGCCAGGAGGGGCAGCCCATTGGCAGGAGAGGAGTCAGCCTGAGTACTCTGTTCTCAAAATCTGTTCCCATGAGGGACGGGGCCTTTCTGGTGTGCTGAGAGAGCCCAGGCCTGGGTAGGGGGTCAGGGAGTAGGGAAAAGGGGTTGGGGCCCTTTAACCAGTGCTGGTCCAATTAACCAAGCAGCTTGGCTATCGAGCAAGCAAGCGAGCGAGCGTGGGAGATGGGTCCAGCCTTGCTCTTGGCCCTCCCAGCTCCCACTGGATGAGAAGACCCAGAGTTTCTGAGATGCTTGTAGGTAGGAGTACTTGTTAGCATCAGAGCTCAAAGGGGTCCTTGTTCAGGCTAGATCCAGCTGCCCCCACAGGGCTGGGCCAGCCCACATCTCCTGAGTTACTAGCTCTTCCAATTTGTTTGGTTCTTGGAGTAGGGGAGACAAAGGCTGGGGTGGGATCTGTCTGGTCTAGGGAACCCCACTCCCTAGAGGGACTCCCTCATGGTCATCTTAGCCTGAGAGACCCTGCCTCCTTCCCCCCTTGTTCTCCTACTTGAGGCCTGTGGGGAGAGTAGGGGCCGGGCTCTGCAGCAGGGAAACTCTAGGAGAGGGCAGAATTTGGGGCCTCATCTGTATAATGGGGACAATGCATCTCCCTTGCATGACTAAGCTGGACTGAGATTAGAGGAGATCACAAGCCAGATCCAGTTACCTTCTCTTCCAGGGCTCCCTTGTTATCAGGGCCAGACTTGGTCCAAACTTCCTTCAGAGTCCTTTCCCCTTCCTGGCTCTGAAGGTGCAATGGGGGAGTGGTGCCCAGGTGTGGATATCAGACATCTGTGGAGTCCCGTCTCTGCCAGTGGCCAGCCAAGGCTCCCTCTTCACCAGTGAAATATAAGTTGTACCACCTTCCCTACATAATGTCCTAAAGGACATCATGTGCTTGCCCTAGTTTGTGGTCTTTAGGCAAACCAGGTGTGGGGGGTTTGGGTCTTGCCTGCAAGGCTGGGTACTGGAAGCAGAATGGAAAGTTAAAAGGCAGCCAAGGTGGGTGGATTCTCCTTGCTGTCCCCCAGATAGAGGCTTGGCCCTTGGCCCACCTGCTTCTCCACTTGCTTCCTTGTTCTAGACCTAGTCTCCTGGTGCATCCGGTGACTCTGCCCCAGCACACCTTCAGCTCTCTCTTGCCTGTTTTCTGCTTCACTCACCTCCACATCTCATTTTTCCCAGTTAGGATTCATCAGAAAGGGAATCTGATGGGCCGGCTCATCTTTTCATTCTAAAGAGGCCATGGATCAGCTTGTGGGTGGTTTTGCTTGGCTGTGGCCAGGGTCATCTGAGATAAACTGAGCTGTCACAGTCAGGCTTCTGGCTGCCACATCCCCCATCATTTCAAAGCTGCCACAGGTAGTCAAAGGAAACAAAGCCTATTCCTGGCCCAGGGGTTCTCAGACCAGCTCCTGGGAAGCAGGGTGGTGACTAGTCTGAGAGCCTGCCCCATCCTGAGTCCTTTGCCAGAGCTGCTGATCAGGACAGCAGGTTTGGGACCCAGCATGTGGCCCCCAACTCACCGAGCTCCACCCCTCTCACTCTAGAATTCAGTTGTGGGTTCTCTCCCTTTTTCTAGTGGATGGAAAGGCCGAAGCTGTTGTCCAGAATATAGAATATCAGCTCAGAAAATAAAAAGTGAGGTGCAGCTTCTGTGTAAGTGTGCAAGTGCAGCTTTGATGTAAGACAAAATAGAGTTATTTTTTGCAAAAGAAGGAGGTTGCCCTTCAGGTTTCAGTGTATTGAGGATGAGCCTGACTCTATCCACATTATTCCAGTTTCCCATGGGGAGAAGTCTTGTTAACCAGTTTGTGGGCTGTATGTCTGGACAGTGGCCCAGAGGGAAAGGTAGGAAGTTCTTGGGAAGGACACAGTGTAGCTCAAAGCTGGCTGCTGCCACATAGGAAGGCTGGTCTTAACTTCTTTGGCACAGCTTAGGAAATGTACTCTGTGACCTTAACAGATGAAGGAAATCTCTATTAACAATGTGATTCTCTGGAGTTCCCGTCGTGGCGCAGTGGTTAACGAATCCGACTAGGAACCATGAGGTTGCGGGTTCGGTCCCTGCCCTTGCTCAGTGGGTTAACGATCTGGCGTTGCTGTGAGCTGTGGTGTAGGTTGCAGACGCAGCTCAGATCCCGTGTTGCTGTGGCTCTGGCGTAGGCCGGTGGCTACAGCTCCGATTCGACCCCTAGCCTGGGAATCTCCATATGCCGCGGGAGCGGCCCAAAGAAATAGCAAAAAGACAAAAAAAAAAAAAAAACAAAAAAAAAAACAATGTGATTCTCTCTCTCGGTGAGGATGTTCCTGTGTTAAGGCACAGGAGGGTCAGGGCCCCAGGTCCAGAGTCCACACAGGAGGACTGGTCTTGGAGACCGGGACGTATACGTCTCCCTCTGAGCCACAAAGAAAGGAGGGGTTTAAAATCCCCTGAGAGCTTTTAAAAACCTCAAGCTGAACCTCATGACCCAACAATTCCAATGCTAAGTGTTTACCCATTGAAATGAATACTTGTGTCCACAAGATAGGTGCTAGAATGTTTGTCGGAGCAATTTTGTAATCTGCAAAACCTGGAATCTCAATAGTAGAATGCCCCTCAACAGTAAAATTAATAAACCAGAGGCTCCCTGACTCCCGCTGCGCTCTCTCCAGTCAGTTCTCTCTGTCTCCTCCTGCGGTGCATGGTCCTGCTTCTGAATTGAAATGCCCATCCGGGGGGAGGAGGCAACAAGTGCGGGGCCTGCGGGAGAACCATGGAGGAGGTGCAGTGCGACAGCCAGAGCTTCCACCGCTGCTGCTTCCTTCATATGGTTTGGAGGAAAAACTTAGTACAACAGTGGCAATCCATGATGAAGAGATCTACTTCAAGTCCTGCTACAGAAAGAAGTATGGGCCGAAAGGCTACGGTACGCTCAACGTGGACAGGGGTGAAAGTGTTCAGCCTGAAAGTGTTCAGCCTCACAGGCCTACAACAAATCCAAACACTTCCAAATTTGCTCAGAAATATGGAGGTGCTGAGAAGTGTTCCAGATGTGGGGGTTGTGTATATGCTGCCGAGAAGATTATTGGCACCGGAAAGAACTGGCACAAAATCTGTTTCCGATGTGCCACGTATGGCAAGAGTCTTGAATAGACAACTATGACTAAGAAAGAAGGTGAAATCTAATGTAAAGGATGCTATGTGAAGATTTGGCTATGGGATTTGGCTATGGCCAAGGAGCAGGAGCCCTTGTTCATGCTCGGTAGAGGTGCCAATCCAGAACCAAGGTCACACAGTGAGAATCCCTACATAATCTCAGCACAGATCATCTAACACTAAACTACTTGAGTACTGTACATTGCCCTGTGCTTGGATGGATAGTCCAGCTGACTAGTAGGAAGAGAGCACTATGCCTTTTTGCTTTATTCATCAGCATTTCGAGGACCATTTCTTTTACATTTTAAAATAAAACTTCAGCTTGAAAAAAATTAATAAACCGACTAAAATATGTCCTCATAGTGGAATCCTACACATTAGCGAAAATGTAACATTTACAACCACATGTAGCACTGTGGATGAATTTCACGAGCACGTTGTCCAGCAAAGAACACGTCCTGTGTGATTCCATCCTTAAAAGTCCCTGAAGAGACAAGGACCATCAGTGGTGTTGAAGTCAGAATGGTGGTTGTCTTTGACAGAGCAGGCAGTGAGGCTGGGAGGAGCAGGTGGGGCTCCTGGGGTCTGGGTTTTCAGGTGCACTCCATTTGTACTGCCCTGCACACCTACTTTATGTGCACTTTTCAATATGTAAATTATTACTCAATAACGTTAAAGATATATAGTTACCTAGATGCTACCCCAGAGCTTCTGATTTAATTGCTCTGAGACTGGGCTCAAGGATCATTTTTGTCTGTTTTTTTAAAAAGCTCTATAGGTAGAGTTCCCATCGTGGCTCAGTGGAAATGAATCTGACTAGTGTCCATGAGGACACAGGTTTGATCCCTGGCCTCGCTCAGTGTGTTAAGGATCCAGCGTTGCCCTGAACTGTGGTATAGGTCCAGCCCTGAACTGTGGCTTGGATCTGGTGTTGCTGTGCCTGTGGCATGGGCCGGCAGCTGCAGCTCATTCAGCTCCTAGCCTGGGAACCTCCATATCCCATAGGTGTGACCCTAAAAAGACACACACACACACACACAAAGGGCTCTACAGGTGATCCTAGTGTACCCAGATGGCTCCACATTGGAATTAACAGGATGGCTTCTTTTGTTAAGTAGGTGGCAAGCTATGTGCTGAGGGGTAGAGGTGGAGTGGGGTGAGGTAACATGGGGGAATTTGGAGGCTCCCCAAGGTCCAGGCTGCTGAGCACCAGTGGTCAACATTCCTTCCAGGACATGACCCCTCAGCTCCCTGTCCCTAGATGGCTCTTTTTGTGGCCTCTGGGTTTGCGCTTCCAGAACCTTTCTGCTAGGATGGGGTTTTTTGTTTGGAAGAGAAGATGTCTCCTTGGAGCTGCCTGGGGCCCAGCATCCTGGCTGCAGGAGAGGCTGGAGCTGTTCCTTGCCTTGAAAGGAGCTGACAGGACCCACAGGATGCTCTGTCCACGGGAAGACAACTTGGGAGGGTGTGGACACCTCCCCACCACGAAGGTCCAGCTGGCTCAGGCTGCAAGGCCTGGCCAAGATTTCTGCTTTAGCAGCTGTGGTGCTGCTACTGCCAGGGGCTTGAGGAGCTGGGGCAGGAGGTTTGCCCTGTGGTTAGGGAGGGTTGTGGTGAAGGAGGCTGGGTAAGGTGTGGAGTGCTGCCTGGCATGCGACAGCCCAGGGGAGTGCAGCCAGCATGTACTGTTGTGGGGGGAGGAGGGGCCCAACCTTGGTTTTCCCCCAAACACCCCATTATCCCATCTGAGCCACTTGATCTTTTTCTGTATGTCTTCCACTTCCCACCCGAGGATCCCTTGGATCATTCAACTAGCATGGATTGAGTGTCTGGTGCTGTCTGCCTACTCCACAGGCTGGGCCTCCTGGAGGGAAGGGCCCATCCATGGGTGACCTCCATCAGCTCCTGTCCATCACCTCCACCCCTTACTGCCAGGCCTTCATCTTCTCTGAGCCTTCTTCACTCTTACTACCTGGCTTTTATTTTCCCCTCCTCCCTCTTAAAGTTTCGTCCTCTTTCTTTCACTCATTCATTTAGCAGATGCTGGGTGCCACCTGTGTGCTGGGGATACAGAGATGTGTAAGACACACTCTGGTGGAGCTCAGATGTATAAACAGACAAGCACAGTCTGGTGTGGTAAGTGCTGGAGCAGCAGCATGAAAGAAGGGACACGGGACCACGGAGGGGAGATGATCCGCTCTGTGGGGGAGGAAAGCAGGGAAGGCTTCACAGAGAAGGGGACATCTGAACTGGGCCTTGAAAGATGACTGGGAATTCCCCAGGTGGATAAGGATGGCAAGGAATTCCAGACAGAGCGGCCATGGGGGGGTGAGGGTGAAGGTGAGGGACTGCCACGGTGAGGAAGCTAAAGGGCTCAGCTGAGCTGCCTGGGTGAGGCTAGAAAGGAAGCAGGAAGGTCAGGAAGGCCAGCTGAGGAGGCAAGAGGGAACCACAGAAGGAAAGTCAGCAGGAGGGGAGCAGGCTCAGATCTGGGCCCCAGATAGCTCTGTGTGGATGTGGGAGAAGGTCAGGTGTGTAAGGGCAAGGCTGGAGGCAGGTTTAGTTAGGAAGCTGTTCCCAGCATCCAGAAAAAAGATGGTGGTGGCCTAGGCTTGCCTGGTGCAAGGAGTGGGGACAGTGGATGGTATTCTGGGTTAATTAGTGGCAAGGCTCTCGGGGCCTTGGGGGTTGCCTGGCTGAGGGGGAGAAGCATGAGTTGAGGCTTCTGGCCTGGGAAACTGTGAGGCCGCAGCCTTTCAGGGGGATGATGCTGAGCTCACCTTGATGGATTTGTCTAGGTGGCAGGGTCTCCCACTCAGGCAGGATGAGGTGTTAAGGTTAGAGATTTATTTTTATTGATTTATTTTGGCTGAAACGGCATGTAGAAGTTCCTAGGTCAGGGACTGAACCCACGCCAGAGTGCCGGATCCTTAACCCGCTTTGTCACAGGGGAACTTATAAGGTTAGGGATTTAGACTGTGGAGTGTCTGCCAGATGCAGATATTTGGAGCCGGGGGAAGCATCCAGAACAGGGTGCATGTCGCAGGTGTCCTGTGAGGCTTTGTCCATGAGGTCTGCTGGGAACAGCTAGACTCTTGCATCTTTGAGTCTGCTATGCGCTGCCTCTCTCTCCCTCTCCTAACCTCTCCATGTCTCCCCTTTCTTGACAGGCCTAGCTTCTCTTCTGACATCTCTCAGTGCTAGCTGTCCATCCCCTCCCTCTCAGCAGCCCTGGGCTGGGCAGGCCCATACAGGGTTCTAGGGGTGATAAGCTCCGTAAGTATGTGTGGAAGGAATGAAGGAATGGGCAGGTGGCCTGAGTTCCCACACAGCCTATGAGGCCCGAGGGCAGGGCAAGCATCAGCTATGTCCTCTGGATAGGCATCTTGCTTTTGGACTGGTCTCAGCAGGGTGAAAGGGCCTCATCTAGGAATTTTCAAACCTTTTCTACCCCCTTTATTTTATTTTATTTTATTTTTTGGCTGCGCCTGTGGCATGAATAACCTTCTAGACCAGGAATCAGACCCATGTCTCAGCAGTGACAATGCTGGATCCTTAACCTAGTGGTTAAGGCCACCAGGGAACTCCTCCTCCCCTTTTAATATCCAAAATACCAAGCCTTCCCTGCTCTATCACCTTCATGACAATAATGGCATTTTTTTGTGGCTTGATTGAAAAATACAAATGGTAAGACTCCTGATATTAACTCCACGTGGAGAGGTGGGATGGGGATGGGTGGACAGGGAGTACAGTTCACAACCCACAGAGCAAAAGCAACTTGCTCTAGGAGGTCTGTATGAGAGCGGACAGAGGCTGCCAGCAGGGTGGGGACCCAGACTGGCTATCTGCTCTCCAGATCCCTGCTCTTGCCACCCCCCTCCTCTGGGTCAGGGCCCTGTTGGTCCTTGGACGGACCCCACCTGACTGGTTCTGTTGGTGAATTCTTGATGACCATTGCCCCAGATCTAGCTTTTCATCTGATTTTGTTCCCATCTCATTACTTGTACGCACCTAAACAAGTACTATAGGAGAGAAGATGAGTTAGTAGAAACTCATCTTGAAGGTGATTTTGAAAGCGGTGCATTTTGGCCATTGCCAGGGTCTCTGTATCAACAGCATTATCAGGATGGCCAGGAGGGGCTGGCTTTAGTCACTGGACATGAAGGAATGGCTTGTAACCATCCTGTTCATCATACACGAAGAGGTTGATTTTAGTTTAAATATATTTGAGTCATCTTCCCCAGGAAACTCCTGTTTCATTGCTGTTATTTTCTTCATGGAGATGCTGTGGGAAACATGACAGCCTTCTTTTGTTATTCCCATGGCCCTTCTTTCCTCCAGCCTCTGTTCTGACCTTGCTTACATGGTCCTTCCTCAGTCATGTCTCGAGTGCCTGCTGCCTGCTGATGTCGCATTGGGCTCAGGGGGTGATAGAGGAAGCAAAGTGCCTGATGTCCTGGAGCCCCTGGAGATGGACAGTTGGAGCTCACCCACACAGTGTGATAAATGCCTGAGAGGGAGCCCAGGGTTCAGGGCTGTGAGAGACCGAAGCAGGGCTCATCACTAGGCTGGGAAAGGGCCAAGGGAAGGGGCCCTTCGTTGAGAGGGTCCCCTTGGAACCTAAGGATGCGTTGGGTTTAGAACCCATTCAAGGGGTGATTACCTAAGTAGGGTTAGATGATGGAAGTCAAGCAGGATTACAGTCCCACCCAGTTAGTAAGGCTCAGCTTGCTTTTCTCTGGGAGCCTTCTGTAACTCTTTCACTCTGTGTGTCCTCTGAGCTCCTATAGCCCTGACTACTCGAATCACATTTTCCAGTGCATGAGTGACAGATTCCTTGTCTGTGTAACCATGGCCAAGCTCCTTATCCCACCTCTTTGGGTCTCAGTTTTTTTCTTGGTCCTCCAGGCTGGAGTGTGTTACTTAGAGCAGAGCCCACACCCTTCTCCTCTGATGGCTCAGTGGGCTCCTGGGCTGCAGGGTTCAGACTCTCTAAGGGCTTGGTGGTTTGCCTTGTACACACTGCCTCAGGGGCTTCTCCTATCAAAGCTCACAAACCAAGAAAGGAACAGAGATGAAAGAGAGGGATGGACACAAAAGTTAAACACAGGTACAGCAATAATATCACAGAGAGAAGTAAAAAGCAAATGACAAGTTGGGAGAAATTTTAGCACAAATGATAAACTAAGGATTAATATCCTCAACAAAGAATGTATATAGATCAATAAGAAGATCCTTATAGGCAATTCACAGATGAAATCCCAATGGTTAATGTGTATTTGGCAAAAATGTTCAACTTATCAGTAAGCAGAAATAGAAATGAAAACAATATATTTTCACCTATCGAGTTTGCAAATGTGAGAAAAAGATAATACCCAGTGTAGGACCTGAATGTAAAGCAAGGCACCCTTGTATAGTGCTGATGGCCATGCTCATTGATATAGTATCTGAAAAGCATTTTGGAAGTGAGTCTAGAGATCCTGAGAAATGTTCATTCTCCATCCACTAATTTCACTTCTGAGAATCTATTCAAGGAATGAACGACATGGGGAATTTCTCATGAAATCATGTTAAGCAACAAAAGTAGGGCATAGAAATTGTATGATATATAATCCCACATACATAAATTATGAATTTATGCATAAATATTTTCTTTGGATGATTTTAGTGGGAATTTTTTCTTATGGGTGATTTTCATAAAGATAATCATATATATTTTATATTTCTCTTATTTCCTATAAGAAGCATTTTAAAAAATTAAGGGGGGAAAAGTCTCTGTGAAATGTGTAACAATGGAACCAAATAAAATAACTTTAGGAGTCAAGGGGTCAAACCACTGGCACAACCTGTCACTTTGCAAGGTTCAGGAAATACATGACATGTGCACCAAAGTGCTCTGTAAGGTGGAGGGCAGAGGTCAACCAGGCCACATGGCTGTGGTTGGGCTCATTTGTTGGGTGAGATCACCTGGCTCTTCCCTGTAAGACATTAGGTACAGCCTGTCCCTTGGCGGGTCTCAGTTTCTTAGCTGTGCAATGGTAGGGTGGGAGGGGGGTTGAATTAATAATCTCGGAGGGGCTTGGCAGATCTCAGCTGAGGCGGCACTGTGTTCTTGAAGAAGAGAACTTTGACTTTGCCAGGTTTCATTGCCGGGAGGGACAGAGTTCTGGGACCTGCAGCCTCCAGGTTCCAGCTCCTAATCTGCTCAGAGACCAGTGCACAGACCCTGTTAACTATTCACGACCACCACACACTGCCTTGCCTTGGCCCTGCTTCTTGGCCACCCTCTCCTCCCATCAGCCCCTGGACCCACTCAGTTGCAGCTAGTTTGACTTCCCAGGCTTTATTGATTCCTAGTCTTTCTGCTCTGGAGGAGCACGAAGAGGAGACTGAACTCTGTCTAGGCTTTGGAACTGTTTAGTGGAGGCATGAACTCAAAAGCCGTTGGAGACCATTCCCCTCCCCACCTAGGGAGAGGGTGTCTCCTCCCTCTCAGGCCCTCTGTCTGGAACATTTTTGAGATGGTTTGGCTCTCAGAGTTGAGCTCCCTTGACTGTAGTGTTGAGGCCACTTCCTGGTGTGTGGCAGCCCCGCCCCCTCAGCCCACACTCACCTGCGGGCTGACTGGCGTTCACGTCCACACCTGTGCTGCATCAGCTGCTCAGCCTTGATAAGGCCTCTTGTGTTCAGACTCCTTTCCAGAAGGTGAAGGTTTATGGTAACCCTGCCTATGCACCTCTGAAACTTTTGCTTTCAGCCGTGAGCAAGTCTCAGGGTCCTCCCTCCCAGCTGCCTTCTCAAGGGTGGAGCTGGAGGCCTAGCAGCTGCCTAGTAGATTGATTTTCCTTTGTACCCAGGCATAAGCTGAACTTCAAGCTTCCAGGAAAGACGATGAGCGAGACTCCCTCTGTCAGCTGCCCCCGACCCCTGCCTGAGCTGCAGCCTCTGGACTGTGATGCCTTCAGCCTCACCCTCAATAGCAGGGCTGGTCTCGCGTTGGGGGGCAGAGGCAGCCACCCTGGGGCTGGCCAGGAAATATGTCCTCAAAGAGCTCCCCTTCCTGACATGGGCCTCTTTCTCCTCAGCAGCCAACAGATGCATGGAAAGACAGCTTCCCTGAAGAGCACAGAGAAACCAGGCAGGGTCCAGAGACCCCCAGACTCCAGGTGAGGCCCTTCTCCCAGGCACTTATACATACAGATTGGGGGTGGGAAGCCCTCAGGAGATGGGCTGTTAGAAAGGGGGCCTTAAGGCTGTGTCAGGGGGTTGGTAGGGCATAGGCTGCCTGGGTCCTCTTCCTCCCACTCCCAGGCCTGTCCTGGTGCACTAGGACCAAGCAGAGTCCAGGCTTCTCCGGTTACCAGCCTCCTCCCTGCCCACCTGTCCGCAGGCCAATCCGTAGGGCCACGGTTTGCGTTTCAGCACCACCACCTTGGTAGCCTCCATTAGGTCAGGGGGGTCTGCCCAGCTCCTCACTGCGGATCTCCAGGCCCAGGGGAGGCAGCTGCAAGGAGGGCAGTCCTGCCAGGATCATGTCCCATGGCCAGGCCCTGGAGCTGTGAATCCGACACCTCCGCTTCACCTACTTTCCAAACTGGTCCCCATCCCTCTGCCTCCTGCTCACTCCTTCTGGGGTCTGCTCCTCTGCATGCCTCTTGGCTAGAGAAATGGGAGAGGGCTTTTGACACCCATTGGTGGGTGGCTCCTAAGTGTCTCTGGGAGATCAAAGCTCGTGCCAAGCACTTCCTGGGGGGGCTGCTGCTTACAGCTGTCTGGGAGGAGGGCTCTCCATGACCCTTCCCTGCATCAGGAGTGCCCCTCCCCATGAGTGAGCTATGTGCTGAATGTGCTGATCACTTTTCTGTGGCCCCTAGAGAAGGGCCCCCATCTTCAGTCTCTTCCCCAAACTTGTGGCTTGAGGCCAGGGCAGAACTGGCACTAAGGAGGCATGAGTAGCACTCAAGAGTTCCTTGTCCCTGGAATGCTTATCTCCTTTGCAGTCTGCACTGGCCAGAAGCCTTGAGGGATGAAGACATAAAGAAGTGCGGCCGAGAAGGGGTAAGTGTGTGAAGGCTGACTTCTCACCACCCACCGAGAGACGGGTACTGTTGGCTCCTTGGCCATAGATCTGTCACCAGGAAACCCAAGTGGATGTCCTTTCCTGGGTGGGAGTTGTGCCCCCTTCTAGTCATAGGCTGCCTGCCTATCAGGATCTTGTGTCTCCAGGAGACAAGCTATGCTTGAAACTCAGCCCTCCACACCCACTGGCTGCTTACTGGCTGCTTCATACCAAGTCCCTGTAGGACCCCACCATCCCCCACCCTCTGTGGCCTTATTTCCTGGTGGCTGGATCAGGGCTCTCTGGTGGTCTGATCTCCCGGAACTTCTCAGACTCAGCTTGTGTGTTTGCAGACACTATTGAGTAAATACAACCAGCAATACCACAAGCTGTTTAAGGACATCCCCTTGGAGGAGGCGGTTCTCAAAGGTGAGCCATCTCCTAGTGTGGCTGCACAGGCGCCAGCAGTGCTGGAGGCCCAGGTTCCCCTATCCCCTGCCCTGAGCCTCCAGGCACAAATCAGATATGGGAGCCGGCTGCCTTTTGAATGTGGTTTTAGTCCTTTTTTTCTTCAAAAGTGTGAGAAGACTGAGCTGATTTGAGATAGGCAGTTTAATTTATGAAAGTTTTCTTGAGGAAATGTCAGAGCTTCCAAATCTTATTTCTGGTGGGCTCTTGTCAATGACTGTTCTTTCCTATTCAAGCCTCTCAGTGAGTGTGGGAGTATTTTCACAGTCAAGGTCCTCTCTGCCAGACAGGGCAAAGAGTTCTACCTGCAAGAATGAACATCCTCTTGGAAGACCAGGGAAGAAACCTTTTAGGGGATGGGTGGAGGAAGAGGACACATCTAGCAGCCTGGTGGGGGCAGTCAGGAGTCTCAGGAAAGGATGCTAGGGTGCCCAGGGGAATGGGTTGTTGGGACCTGGGATTGGGAAGAGGGCTGAGGAGGACAGTCCCTGAGGCTGGACTCCTGAGTGGGAGGACCCAGGCCCTGGGGCTCCCAGGCTGGCCTTGCTCATGACAGTCTCTTTCTCCTGACTTCCTAGTGTGCTCCTGCGCCCTCCAGAGGGACCTCCTTCTCCAGGGCCGGCTCTACATTTCCCCCAACTGGCTCTGCTTCCACGCTAGCCTCTTTGGCAAGGATATCAAGGTAGTAATAAGTGGTAAGGGCTGCCACAGCCCAGGGAAGAGAAGCCCCTGCCCTGTGGGTGTGTCTGAAGTCAGGCCTGTCCCTTTGCACCTGGCACTTGGTGAGGCCTCTGACTGTGAGGCATCCCAGCTGGTGTCCATGGAAGTAGCCACACAACTTCCAAACAGGGACCCCTATCTAGATCTCGCATGAACAGTTCACTGCCAAATTATTCTGCCATGGGTATCCCCAAAATGCTTTCAGGATCAGAGTGGGAGGTCACATTTATGACAACCATAATGTGGCCAGGTGGTGGCTCAGGGAACTCTGTTACTGGAGAATGGGCTTCACCGGGGCAACCATCCTTGCCTCTTGGAACTTGGAGGTGAGAGCCCAGCGCAGCACGTGCAGCCAGGGGCTGGAGGGATAACTGGAAGGGAGCCTGCACGAGAAGGTGGAATGCTCAGATAACTCTCCCATTTGGGACAAGGCTTCTCCATGGTGTCAGTGCTAGGCTCAGTGCCAGTGGTGGCCCTAAGCAGGAAGTGAAGGGACCATGTCCTGGGGGGTGAGTCCTGAGAGAAGCATGCCTCTTCCCCTTTCAGGTGGTCATTCCTGTGGTGTCTGTGCAAATGATCAAAAAACACAAGATGGCGCGACTCCTTCCCAATGGCCTGGCCATCACTACCAACACTAGCCAGAAGGTTAGTGAGTTTCTGGGCCTGAGGTCCCTTGTCCATCTCTGTTCCAGCCCAGGAGTCCACAGCCTGACGCTGGCACTCTCCCAAGTCTTTACTCATTTCACCCTTTTCTGTTTTCTTTCTATGTTCCAGTATGTTTTTGTGTCACTGCTCTCCCGGGACAGTGTATATGACATGCTAAGGAGGGTTTGCACCCACCTACAGGTATGGAGCTTGGGGGCAGCAGTGGGGCTGGAGAGGCTGCTCAGGCCTGGACTGAGGTCTTGGGAGCTGTTGAGAGAGGTTGGTCTATCTCTCCAGCACAGGGAATGGGTGCAGGGAAAGAGTAATAGTTCAGGTAATCCATCTACGCTTGTGAGCCTGTCTCTTTAAGGCCAGTGGGCCCTTGTGTATTCCCATGTATAGCCCTCACTTGTGCTTCCTCGGTGCAGAGATAGGAGCATGTGGCTGCTTCTCAATATGCCTACAGCTCTCTCTGGCTATGGTGAGGAAGTGGGGAGGGCAGCAGTTTGGGGGAGTACGTTGCCTTGGTTTTACCCTCTGTTCCAGCGTTAACAAGGGGTCCCCCTGCAAACTCTGGGAGCGATAGGCTCCATCTGACCCTCCCCATGCCTGACTTTGGCTGTTCCCTTTCTTCCTCAGCCTTCCAGCAAGAAGAGTCTAAGTGTAAGAGAATTTCCAGAGGAACCCGAGTGCAAATCTCTGGTGAGGACTGAGGCTGGGAGCACAAGTGGCTGGCCTGAGACTGCCCAGAGCTCTAAGGCTCCAGGGCCTCCCAGGCAGGGGCCCACAATGCAGAACTGGGGCAACAGGTTCAAGAGCCAGTGGCCATGCTGTGTCAGGAGGTCCTCTAGACCTGCCATGCTCCATACTGTGCAGAGCTGCTAGGTCCCGAGAAGATTTGCTGACTTTCTCAGTGGATGTCCAGCCCCCAGGACACTGCCCAGGTTGGACTCCACACTTTCATAGGTGCAGAACCAACAACCCTTGCTCTTTCCTTTAGCTGAATCAGGAAGCCCTTGAAAGGGATGGAGATGTCCCTGGGGATGAGCTCTGAAGTCTATCATTGTAGTACCCAGGCAGGCTCATTATAGATTTGCTGAGGTTCCAGTCATTTCTTTATCTCTTGGAATCCTGGGTAAGCAGCATTTCTAGAGCAGGGGTGGGGGTGAGAGTGGAAATGACCCCAGGGTGTTTGAAATTTCCTTCAGAAACTATTAAGCATTTAGCCAAGCATGCAATATGCACAATGGCATGCAGGGGATGGAAGGTGATGTTCTCATTTTTATTGGTGGGGACCCTAAGTGCCCCTGCCAAGGTCAGTGACATACTAAGGGTTAGAGCCCAGGTTAGCAAGAGTCGTGACTTATTTCATCTTAGATATACAGTGCTGAGCTCTCTTAGACTCAGCTGGGTATCTGGGTTAGCTCATGTCTTAGACTCCACTGTGTTTCTATGCTAGTGATCTTCAAAGACACTGTGCTCTGGAAGAGTGGCTGGTCACAGCAAGGGAGTCAATTAGAGAGACATATGATTGCTATGGCAGTGGTTTCCCCTGCTTCTAGGTACCTGCTGCCTTGCTAGGCATCCATATTGACAATATCTGGAAAGGCTTTGGTAAACCTGTGTGGACCTCTCAGGGCAAGTGAGATCCCAAGGGCTATAGTGAGACATCTTCCCCTGCCTTCTCCACAGGAAGTCCTCATCCCTGAGATGAAGTGGAGAAAAGCATGCCCTGTCTCCAGATCCCTGTCTGTCCCAGACAACATCCCTTGTATCCCTCAGACATCCATGGACTCCACAGATGACTTCTTCTCCTCCAGGAAGCCTCTGGGGTCTGGTGAGTTCAGTGTGCTTATTCGTGGCAACTGCTTGCAAAGACCAGGCTTTCCCTCCTCCCACTTCTACACAAAGGGGTCATCACAGTCAGCAGGGCTTCTGCGAGCTATTTTTCTTACCAAATCCATAACGGAAAGCTAAGAGCCCAAGTAGCTTCAGAGAATGAGGGTGGGTGGGGTCCTGTCTTCTGCCCCAGGAAGATGCCTAACGCTGTCCTGTTGCAGAGAATGCTATCTCTGAGGAGAAGCTGGAGGAGGAGTCCAGGAGCAATGGGGAGCTGAGGCACTGGGATTACCGGCTCCTGAAGATCTTCTTTGTGCTGTAGGTGACTATATGTGGGGTGGGTGGTGGGTAAGACCAACCTGAGTGTCTGGGTGTTTGGAGCGGTGTGTTGGTAGGTCACTGTCCAGATTGAGGGGAAGGTTCTGAGTCAACTGCAAGCTCTTGGTGGTCATGCAGCAGACCTTTATGGAGCAAAATAAAATATCTCTAGTTTTCATGCCTACAACACTAGAACTTAGGGTTAAGCCTGTGTGGTGGGGAGGGGCACGATATGAAATTGTTGAGGAAAGAAAAAGTTGCACAGGACTGGGGAGGAGGAGGGCTGGTGATCTGAGAGGCCTATCAGATGGATTAGGAGAGAACAATAGCCTTCCCACTGCCCATTGGGGTGTTTTCTGGAATCCCAGGATTGCCTGTAATTCTGCTTAAGTACTAATAGAGCAGCGAGCATGGTGGGCTGTTTTTTGAACAGCCAACCCCTGGATTCTCTCACCTTACCTCTTCACCTTCCTCTGGCTCTGCTGGCTGGGTTCTGTCACCTTCAGCACTTGCTGGGGAAAAGGCTACTGCCTCAGGGGTAATCTTAGTGGTCTTGGAGAGGGGGCTTTGATGACATCTCCATGAGGACAAGCCTCAGGATCCATGTGTGGCCTCTGGGAAGAAAGATGCCCAGGTCTGAACATAGCTGCAGGCAGAATTCTTTAATTCCTCCAATTGCAGGATTAACTTAGTACTATTCCTATTTTTTGTGTGTGTGTGGTCTTTTTGTCTTTTTAGGGCTGTACCTGTGGGATATGGAGGTTCCCAAGCTAGGGGTCCAATCGGAGCTGTAGCTGCTGGCCTACACCAGAGCCAGGAATTGAACCTGCGTCCTCATAGATGCTAGTTGAGTTCACTAACCGCTGAACCACGATGGGAACTCTGTCCTATTCCTATTTTTAGTGAGAGATTCAACTCTTCCTTACCCCTCTTTCTCCAGGATCTGCTTCTTGGTCATGTCCTCATCTTATCTGGCGTTCCGCATCTCCCAACTGGAACAGCAGTTATGCTCCCTGAATTGGGATGCCTCAGTCCCCGGGCACAGGTGATGATGCCCTTTCTTTTTCTCATGCCTCTGGGGTTTGAGGGTTAAGGACAGGAACCAAAACCTATGACCAGGCTGCTTGTTACTTTGGCTGGTCTTGGCCTTGCCCTTGAGCCGGCTTGATGGCCCTCAGCAAGGTCCGCAGGGTATACAGGATATACAGATCCCACTTTGACTTGCTTTCATGGGGAAAGGCTTCACTGACCTGTCTGTCTGTCTTTTAGGCCCTTTGTCTGACCTGGCTACCTCTCCTATGTGCAGGTAACAGCCACTTGGTCTTTGTCTGCGCTCCTCCAAGAAGAATGCTCTGGGTGCTAAAGTGCCACCAACGATCCCCTTGGTTTATGCTGCTGCTGTGCTGAGACTGAGTCTGAAAGAAAATATTCCAGATTTCTCCTCCTCCCCCCAACTCTTCCCACTGCCTCCCTCCTTTAATGAGTGATCTAAAGCACTTGTTTACAAAGCTCCTACAATTTTGGGACTCAGACAAGAAGTCAGATTTTTGGAACTAGCTGAGGAATTCTGTACACTAAGCTTCAGCTTCAGCAACCACTTAAGTGGAAAAAAAAAAAAAAAAAAAAGCAAAACAACTTGTTCCTTGGAAATGGTTCTAGCACAAGGCAGCACTTAGGGCTACCGCAAGGGATAAAGGCTGTGCTTTGAAACCTGTCACATGGCTCACTCCAGTGGTGAGAGAGAGGCCAGAACCCAAACCACCAGTGTGGGCTCTGTTCTCTCCCAACATACTGTGCTCTCACCTGGGCCCCTGAGAGTCCCTATTCTGGGGCCCAAAGGGTTTCTCTGTAGGCAGCCAGAGACGCATCCAGGGCAGACTGGAGGGAGGTGAAGCAAACTATGAAAGAGAAGAGGGCCTGTGGCTGAGATTCCAGCAAGAGAGGAATGTTCATGCTCCGTGTTGAGACTGTTCTGGCCCCTCATGAAGAAGCTGGCTAAATCTGGGGGACAGTAGCAGGGGCTGTCAAGAAGAGAGGTCCAACATTCTGTGTTCTCAGCTGCCACTTCCTGGTGAGACAGGTGGAGCAGGGCCTTTGATCACTGTGATAATATAGAAGTGTCCATGGTGGGCCTGGGACAGTGCAAGGACCAGTGCAAAGGGGTCTATCTGATATCTTTGGGGACAAGAGAGGTAGAGGATAGGAAGAGTGGACATGGTGGTGGCTTTGCCTTAAATATTTCTCTGTTAAGGGTCTTCTCAATTCTAAAAAGCTTTTCTGGGACTTAAACTCTGGCCTTCTCTCCCTGGGAATCTGATCTGCTAAGACAGTGCCTTTGGAGCTTCTGGAAAGGCCTTAGTGAGGAGGCCAGAGGTATCAGGGAAAGTCACTGGTGATAGGGTGGGTGGTGTTTCCCTCTTCAGACACCTGAGAGGTTAATTGGGGGGAAATTATTTATTGCGGAGCTCTGATTATCTGTCCTGCTTATGACAAACCCAAATGAAGACTGGAGGGACTAAAAGGAGGTGACAACTCCCTAAACTCAGACTGGAGGTTTCTTCACCCTCTCCCCATTACAGGTTCTAGGATTTGGCTTAGAGCCTGGCCTTACAGGTTGCTTACACCAAATGTGTATGTCTCAGGTGAAATTCGCTGTTCAACCCATTCTCCCCACAGGACTACACTGGATGAAGGACTGTTCTTTTTTGGGACCTAGCCCCCTTCATCACTCCTTTTCATTATATTTTCAGGGAAATAATCCTACTTGCCCCAGTGCCTGCCTTCCCTGGTCTTTGCTGAAGGGCAGGGAGAACAGGTCCACTCTATGAGCCTTGCTGGGTTGAGCCAGAGGCCATGAGAGGTGCCAGGTCATGAGTGGCTGGCCAACATGCTGGTGAGCCTAGTCTCCAACCATGCCTAAGGCTCAGAGACAGCAAGAGGCATGCAGTAGAGTAGGTGGCTTTGGAGGCCCTCTTGGGGTCCAAGGCTTTGAGTGATATGGGTGTGCCTGTCCCTCTGGAGGGCCCTGTTTCTCCCTTCTGTCCTCTAGCAAGGTCCTCTGGCTAGTGTACCTTCTTTGTGCTCATTTATAAACCATGTGTATTTATAAAGACCTGCTTGCAGTGGTGGATGCTCCTTTAACTCTCTGAGAGTTTGGTTAGCTATTCTTCAATTGTTCCACTAGGACATAAGTCTTTGAAAATAGTTTTAAATTAAAAAAATCTAATTTCACTAGTGTTCTGCTTGTGGTGTGGGAAGTTCATTTTTATCTTTTGGCTACTCACTGAAGGTACTGACATATTTGGCACCAAGGAGACTGATGGAACCCCAAGTACTCTGCAAATCACACAGAACTTTAGCTGAGCTGACACACACTCAGGCAAATGGGGAATGGTAAGGATGGCCAGAGCAAACCATCACAGCTTACTGCCTCTGTTGGGTGGACATTAAGCATGCTTCCCTGTTTCTCCTGAGTAATGCCAAAGCAATGTCTCTGGTTCAAATAGTACTGTGCTTCTGACTCAGGAATTAAAGTCTGGAACTGAGAGCTAGAAAATGCCTGTGTCCTTTTCTACGATATTAAGCCTAGATTAGGTTAAATTCCCAATGTGGGCCACATGGCCTTTCTCCCCTTGGGAGGCCCCCTCTAGTAGTGATTCGTTCATTCAGTAAATACTGAGCCGAGACTATGAGCAAGGTACTATGCTTGGCACAAAGGACAGAGCAGTGAACATGTCAGGCAACATCTCTTCATGTCCTATCGCACTCATATTCCACGTAAACATAAGTTCCAAGTAAAAAGTGAACAAACAAGGTAATTATAGATTATGATCCAGTTCCAAGAAGGAGAGAAACAGTGACATGAAATAGAGTAAATGGGGAGATGGCTTTAGATAGGTGGTCAAAAATGTTTTCATGAAGTGACATTTAAGCTGGTTTTTAAAGGACGAGGAGCCAGTCATGGGAGGAGGTGGAAAAGTGCATTCCTAGCCAAGAGTTAGCAACTGCAAAAGATAGGAAAGAATGCCTATGTCTCTGATGAACAGAAAGACCATCTGCATGAGTCTAGAATGCCAGTCAGGTTGGAGAGTCAACTCAGCAACCATAAACAACCTATTTAAAAGTCAGTAAAGGACTTGAATAGACGTTTCTGCAAAGAAGATATACAAATGGCCAACAAACACGTGAAAAGATGCTCAGTGTCACTGGTAATTAGGGAAATGCAAATCAAAACCACAACCAGATACCACTTCATATCCATTAGGAAGACTACTATCAAAGAAACGTCAGAAAGTGTGAGGATATAAAGAAATTGGAACCTTTATTTACTAACGATAGGAGTGTTAAATGGTGCAACCACTGTGGAAAACAATATGGCAGTTCTTCAGAAACTTAAAAAGAGTTACCATGTGATCCATGTTCCACTTCTGGGTATATACTCAAAATAATTGAAAGGTGGGTCTTGAAGAGCTATCCATACACCCATGTTCATAGCAGTGTATTCACAATAATCCAAAAGGTGGAAACAATCCAAGTGTCTACTGACAGATAAATGGATAAACAAAATGAGGTGTACACATGCAATGGAATACTATTCAACCTTCAAAAGGAAGAGTCTTGACACAAGCTACAACATAGATAAACCTAGAGGACATTATGCTAAATCAAATAAGGCAGTCACAAAAAGACAAATACTGTATGATTCTACTTATGTGAGGTACCTAGTGGAACCTCACTACTGAAATTCATAGAAACAGAAAGCAGAAATGGTGGTTGCCATGAGTTAGAGGGAAGAGAATTGAGAGTTATTGTTTAATGTGTATAGAGTTTCAGTTTTATAAGATAAACAGTTCTGGAGATGGTGATGATGGTTGCACAACAATGTGAATGTACTTCATACTGTGGAGCTATACACTTAAAAATGATTAATAACTTTTATATGTATTTTACCACAATAAAAGGAAAAGAGGTTGGAGAGGTAGGCAGGAGAAGGGAGTTTGGATTTTATACATTCCCTGAATGCTGCAGCTCAGATCTGAAAATCTGGAGTTGGTAGAATCAGCAGTTGCTGAAACCAAATGCTTTTTTTTTTTTTTTTTTGCTAGAGGAAATAAACATGTGAATATAATACGCAGAAGAATGTGGCCATACACCCCACATCACTATTCCTAGGGAGTTGTTCATAGCACCTGCACCACAGAGAGGGCACATCATCATATTAAGTTGAGCTAACTTTATGAAGGAGAAATAACTGCTTTACATTTGGAAAGATGGAGGGATACATACATTTCATGGAGGAGCCTCAGTTCTGTGACACGGGCTTTAGTCAGAAGAGGAAGGGTTGTGGGAGGGGGCAGGAGTTTTCATAAAAAGGGCATTTATGAGTGAGGTGGGCTCTGAGAGAACTGCTGCTCACCAGACATTCTGGGAGTAAGAAACTGCCCGCATCTCCATTTCCAGGACCCAACTAGCCAGCCAGCCAGCCCTGGCCCTCCCACCTGGTGGTCATGGCATTAGGACACATATCAAGCTGGGTTATGTTGTGACCCTGTTATTCTGCTCTCCTAGAAGCTTGGCTGCAGAATCAGAGCATCCTAGGGCAGAGAAGCTTCTCAGAGAAGCCTCTCCTATCAGCCTCAGGCTGGGACAGGCCAGATCTGTAGGTTCATCTTGCTCTGACAGGCTGAGATACCACTGGGCCACTAGATGGCAGCAAAGTACACCAGGAACTGGGGACACGGCAGTGAGGGACAGATTTCATTCTTTCCCAAATGAATCTCCAGTCCCAGGCAGTGGCAAAAGGGAAGATGGGCAGGTTCCTAGGCTTCTGTGGCCATTTCTCATCATTCCACTTTGGTCCTTTCTCTTCTCTCTCCTTTTCTTTCATATCCTAGGGGAAAGGCCTGAGGTGATTCTGAGGCGAACATTCATTCCCAAGGGTTCTGCAGATGTTCTGAGGTTAGGTCATTCAGAAGGCAGAAGTGGCAGGTGTGAAGAACAAGTGTGTGCGTGTGTGTGTGGTGTAGAGGGGCCTAGGGAAGAGTGGAGAGCTCAGCTTCCAACAAGGGCACACAAACTCCAGGCTTTCCCCCTGCTTTGCCCTCACTGTCAATAGCATCTTTTCTTAATTAGGGCACAGAATTACAATAAAGATTTCACTCTTTCTCTTCCCACCTTCATTTAAAGATAAGGGGCTGGACCCCAGAGCAAAGAGGATTCAAATTTAATAAACATATGCTTTGCCTACTGAAAGTGAAGAGAGAGAGGCGTTTAAGCCTCTGAAATGATAATCCAGAGAAACCTGAGTTCATCCTCTGCATGCCTGACCTCCACAGGGCTGAGGAGCACCTGGCGCCCAGCAGGCCCTGCTGGCCAGGCTGCCTTGGCGTTGGCAGGGCTCCTTGCCTTCCTGGAATGTGTTCCTTCTTGTTTGCCACTCAGTACCTGGCCAAGAGCCAACCCTGGGCTGCTCGGAATACCATGCCCCACTCACTTCTCACAGGATCTGAGACAAGGCTCTCTTCCGTTTGAGGAAAGGCCGGGCCCTCACTGCAGACTCATCCCACTGGTACTGAATTCTCTAAGGACATCAGACTCTCCAGTGGCTGAGGGCAAAAGCACTTCAGCAGGACGCAGCTGGCACCCCAGCAAAGCAGAAAGTGGCATATTGACATTTTATCCTTTTGGCAGCCTTCTAAATTGGGACAGAGTGGGCAAAGTGTTACTCACAAGCTGTTCATTAACTTGTTAAAATGCAGAAAGGTTGGCTTGGGCTCCTCTTTGGGAAAATGTGACACCCACTGCTCCTGGATTCACTCTAGCATGAAGGCGTGTTAATGGGTGTAGGATTTCTGATGGAAGTTTTTCTTTGCTGTTGGTTCCAAATACAGGCTAGCCTGAATGCATGCTCTCTCCAGTCAGTAATTACATTTAAAAGATTTATTAAGCACTTTCTATGGACTCCTGAATGTATGCTTCGATAGATACTATGATTCTATCATTTTCTGAGCACCCCACTGGGTACTGGGCCCTATACAGGTGCTTTTTATGCTCCTTTGACTCTCACTACAAGTCAAACAATACAGTACAACAATACAGTTTTCAAACCTTATGCTGTGGGAACGGAGACTGATAGAACAGAAATACAATATGGATCCCTTCAAAGGGTTTTTTGAGGAGACAGGATAGGGGGAATAGCTATGTAACAGTGTAAGACATGTGAGCCCTGATAAGTACAAAAGGGAGTGGTACAGACTGACTCAGTGGCAGAGGGGTGTGCCACATGTGTGGGCTCCAAAAGATGAGTAAGATTTGGATCAGAGGAGAGATGAGGGAGGAACCTCACAGGATGTGTTTGGGGGGTGGGTAACATCAGTAGAAGCATGGTAGTGCAGAGGGAGTATGGTGCTGATGAAACCTTACAAGAAGCAGAGTTCGTCCTGAGGAATGGATACAGAAGTAATCAAAATCCCTCAGGATCTAAATGCCAGGGTGGGAAGGAGACTCCATCTTTCAGGCTGGAGCTCAAGAGTGATGGAAAAATGTGATGGTTTAGGATTGTAGGTTTGGCAGTGGGGCATGAGGTAGAGTAAAAGCCCACCAGAACAGTCTAGATCATGATTTCTCAACCTTAGCACTACTGACGTTTGGACAGCATAACTCTTTGTTAGAGGGGGGCTATCCTGGGCATTGCAGGGTGCTTAGCCACATTCTTGGCCTCTGCCCACCTGATGCCAGTAGCACCTCCCTACCCCACTTGTGACAACCAAAAACATCTCCAGATTTTGCCAGATGTCCCCTGGGGAGCAAAGTTGCCTGTCTAGAAGGCAGGAGGTAAGGGCTTGGGCCTCAGAATGTTGGCAGGTAGTTTCAACCAACTGCATCAATCTATTGATGTTTAAAACAGCTGACAAAAGTCAAAATGCTTTCTTTGCCATAGGAAATTCATCATTAATGCCAAAGAACTTAACGGCCTAGAAAAAAGAGACTTCAGAAGTAGATCATTCTGCATATTAGAAACCTCTAGAGGATACTCCAAAGCTACAGATAATGTTTTCTCAACTCATTAGCAAGAAAGTGGCTGATATCAGGATTTCTCTCTCTACCCCTCACCCTCTAAGTCACATCTTACTTAACGGCCACTTTGAATAAGGAATGCTCCATCTGTCTGCAGGCAGAGAAGCAACTGATCTGTAGTTTTACTAGGTTTGCATTCGCCCTTCAAACACTGAGTTTTTGGCCATTGGTAGAGTGGATAGATAAAGCCTGGCCTTGCGATGAAGAGCTATGTCTCTGTCTAAAGCAGCAATCAGTGAAAATCAGTTAAGACTATTGTAAGAACTTTGGCTTTCATTATGAATGAAATGAGAACAAAAGAGTGAATAATAAACTTTTATTATGTAGGCTTTAAAAGGATCACTGTTAGCTATGAGGGAGGGAAAGGTGGAAGCAGGGAGGTCAGTTAGGAGACTTTCGCGACGATCATGTTGAGAGATGACAGTGGTTCTGATGTAGGTGTTAGAAGCAGAAATGGTGGAGATGGGCAGATTCTGGATATATTCTGATGGTAAAAACAACAGAATTTCCTGTCAAATTAGAGATGGAGGATAACAGAAAAAGTCATAAAGGATGACTCATGTTTTCTGGCTTGACAGGATGGATAGAGTTGCCACCAACTGAGATGGAGAAAGCCATGAGTGGTGTCATTTTTGGAAGGAAGATCAGAAATGTACAAGTTTGGGATGAGTTTTAGATATCCAAGTGGGTATGTTGAGTGGGCAAGAGATATGTGGCTTTGGAATTGAGGAGAGAAGTCTGGGAAATATAAATTTGGGAACTGTCAACACAGGCATGGTATTTAAAAGCATGAAACTGGGTGAGATCACCAAGCAACTGTGTCTGTTGACAGAGGAAAGTATGGAGCACTGAACTCTGTGGCACACTGTCATTAAGAGTTCAGGAAGAAAAGGAGGAACTAGCAAAGGAAACTGATGAGTGCCTGATAAAGGAGGAGGAAACCTGAAAGAGTTTGGTGTTCTGGAAGCCAATTACCATACGGCAAGGAGGAAATTGACAAATGCTGCTAATAAACCAAATTTCTTTTACTATGGCTCAGCAAAAGTTCTTTCTCATTTGAATATAACCAAGTTTCCAATCTGGACAACTATGAACAATTTCATGCTTCCCTGAGCCCTGTTTCCAACCACTGTGGTCAGTCCAGAGACCTCAATTTCTTCTTCTTCTTCTTTTTTTTTTTTTTTTTTTTTTTTTTTTTTTGTCTTTTTAGGGCCACACTTGCAGCACATGGAAGTTCTCAGGCTAGGGGTCAAATCAGAGCTGCAGCTACTGGCCTACGCCACAGCCACAGCCACATCCACACTAGATCAAGCCGCATCTGCAACCTACACCACTGCTCATGGCAGTGCCAGTTCCTTTAACCCACTGAGCGAGGCCAGGGATGGAATCTGCATCCTCATGGATACCAGTCAGGTTCTTAACCCGCTGAGCCACAATGGGAACTCCCTGATACCTCAGTTTCTGTAAGAGTAACTGAGGTTGCTTCTGTATCTCCTGGGTCAGACCCTGTTGCAGTCTGCTTGTCTGCTGTCTCCTGTTTCTTTAGCTATGGCCCTTGTGCCCATTGATGTACCACTTCTCATCCTTCATTCTTCCAAATGGTCCACCACCAATATAATTGGATGTATCCAAACTGCATAAAAGATTTAGGGTTAATGGAAAGCTATGGCACAAAGCAGAAAACTTCCAATTCATTGCTCACATGACTGCTTATAGAACTGTGACAGCCATTCTCTACTCTCTCAGGAAACTTCTCACCAGCCATGTCCTCCAGTAGGGCCCTGCCTCCTGCCATGTTTCTGGCATGTATCCCATCTCAGTTCTTTTCACCAACCTCTCTCCACTTCTTTCTTTCCTAAGCCTCATTCTCTTTTTCTAGGGCATCCAATGAAAATTCAGATTTCTTTCATCTTATTATTCAGAGTAACTGATCTCTCTTTGTATCCTCTTGGCCCACTTAGGCTAAACCCAGGGAGCTGACTTTTCTCAATCAAAAAGGTCCATCTAGATATTTACCTCAAATGAAAAGCCTACATTCAGTTTTAATAGTTTTTCCTTTTGGGTAAATAAAACTGAAAAACATACCACTAACAAAAAACCATACAGTGTTATATCACAGTGGTTGAGTACAGGTTCTGAATCAGTGTATCTATATTTAAGCCTCATTAATTTACTTGTGCAACTGTAAGCCTTAGTCTTCTCATTTCTAAAAGGGTGATAACAATAGTATCTACATGAGCTCTATGGTTATTATTAAATTGGAAAATTTATATCAAATCCGTAGAAGTCCCTGGTATATATATAAAGAGTTCAGGAGGTCCTATTGTGGCTCAGTGGTAGCGAACCCAGCTAGTACCCATGAGGATGCAGGTTTGGTCCCTGGCCTCACTCAGTGGGTTAAGTATCTGGTGTTGCTGTGAGCTATGGTGTAGGTCACAGACACGGCTTAGATCCCAAGTTGCTGTTGCTGTGGCATAAACCAGCAGCTGCAGCTCCAATTGACCACCCCTAGCCTGGGAACTTCCATATGCACTCCCCCTCCTCCCCAAAAAAGTTAAAGAGTTCAATAAATGTTAGTTATTATCTATTAAACTTCAAGAAATAAATTTAAACTAGTATAAAACCCAATGTTGGTAGGGTTACATGGAATTAGATATAGGTTTGTCTTCTACATTTTTAATGGTACTGTACATTGACTCTCTTCTGAGAACTCTCTGGGTATCTATATCAAGGGATATAAATTGTTCATATGCTTTAATGTTTCAATTCCATTTTTATGTTCCACTAGGAGATAATTTGAAATGAAAAAGTTATTTATGAAGAGTGTTTGGAGCACTGCTATTCATTACAACATCAGAACTCACCAAAAAGCCTAACAGTGGGGAAGTGGCTAAGAAAATTACGATCTATTAACCTGAAGTAACCTCAGGTTACTTTTAAACACAAGTAATGATTAAGGGAGGAAATTTGTAAAAAGCAGAATTAAAATAGTGCTTACACATGGATTACAACTATGTAAAATGTGAAAATCTCTAAGAAATCAGCAGATAAGTTGAAGAGATGTCCATGGGTTAGAGTTACATGTTTAGTGAGTTCCTTGTTTTCTGTCAGGTTGCTTAAGTTTGTCAAACCCTCCCCCCTCACAAATAGCTTGGTCTTATACAAGCATGAAAAGTTATACTGATTAATAGGGCATTTTGATTTTTTTCTGCAATACCACAGAAAGATGACAGACTGTTTTTGGTGAACTGCTTCTATATTTGTGTTTATTCATGCAACAAATAAAAACCAGTCTATATTCCAGGCACTATACTAAGCAACTGGGATTCAATAGTGATCAGATATGGTCCCTGGCCTCCAGGGCTTCTACCGTTTAGTGGCAAGACAGACACACCACCAAAATTATATGTGATTTGGGCACACTGAAAGGGTTCATGATTCTAGGGAACTGTTTAACAAGGAAAGCCTACCAGTCTGGTGCATCAGGGAAGATTCCCCTAAGGAAGAGATTACATAGGATTTTCCCTGATGAAGAGTGTGGAAGAGTAAGAAGGGGAGGGAACAGTGAGTAGGAAAGCTTTAAGGGGAGAAAACAATATATTGTGCTGGAGGTGGAGGAAATAAAAGAAGGCCTGCAGAGTTGGGCAAGAGGTCTAGCTCACAAAGACAGAGGAAAAGCAGGAAGGAGCCAGGCTATGCAGAGCTTTATTAAAGATATTGGCAGGATATAAAATAGACTGGGGGATGGAGAGTATGTGTGAATACTGAAAGACTACAAGCAATCCAGATGAGAGATGATGGTTTTTTGGATGAGAGTGGTGGCACTGGTGACACAAATACATGTAAGATGTAGAATCAATATGACTAGGAGACTGAGAGTGAAGTGTGTGAGAGAGAGACAAGTCAAGGATGACTCCTAGATTTCTGGCAAGAACTGGGTGGGGCAGTGGTGCCATTTCCTGAGGTAGGAAATAACTGATAGAGCAGGTCTGGTGGGGAAAGATGAGTTGAGCTTTGAAATTTGTTGCATTTGAGTTGCCTGTGAAATATCTATGGGAAGATAACTAGTTGGCTGATAAATGGATATTCAGGTAGAAGTGTGAGAGAGTTCAGAAGAGAAGTACAGGTCTGATGTGCCCAAATCTATTGCTGGCCTGGGGAAAGGAGAGCAGAGCTGAGGAAATGTGTATAGAATGAGAAAAGGGATTTGGGGACAAAAACCTGAGAATCTACAACAAATTGAGAACAAACTGGCAAGTAAGAGTGATTATAGAAGTACTAGAAAAACTAGGTGTCACATCAATTAAAGGAAGAATTGCTTGGAAAGGAAGGTTTAATGTTGCTAGAACTAGTAAAATGAAAACCATTAGTGATCTTATTGAGAACTTTTTGTAAATGGTGGGAACTGAATCTAGATTAACGTGAGTTTAGAAGTAGGTAGGAGGTGAGAAACTAACACTTTAGATCTGGCTGTGACGAGGAAGAAAGCAAAAGGTCAATATGTATAGGGAAACATGAGGTCATGCTTTTATTTATTTTTAAAGATGAGATTTAATACATCTATACATCTAAATGCTGATGGAAAGGAGCCAGAGGCTCCTGTTGCTGCTGCTCTGGGTTTGTATATGTGTAAGATGTGTTTGTACAAGATTCCCTGTGCACAGGTTAGGGGATAAGCCATTCCTATGAGGGTCATTGTAACAGGAGTGAGGAAGGCTAGAAAATGGATACAGTCAGGTTTGTAGACTTGGTGTTAGGAAAAGCTAGAGTGTGAGCTGGCAAGGGAAGGATGGCCTACTACTAGCCTTGTCCTAGCTTGCCTTGTGGGGAAAGGTTTACTTTTAAATGCAGGTTGCTTTGTTTTGATACATGGAGGGAAAAGAGCCAGGGAGTAATTCTTCTTTTGTCTTTTAACCCAGACTGCAGGATCCAAGATTAATTTTTTTCCTGAGTAATGATAACTCTTCCTTACTACTGACATTTCAGTTGGCTACCACTTCCTCTGACACTCTGACATGTTAGCTTTCCTTACACAAGAAAACTTCACTTAAAAGTATTTGGCACTTGATTTTTCCTTGGTGGAATTTCATTTGCCCTATTTTGACTGACCAATCCTCCTAGTGACCAATCCTCCTTTAAGTGACCAATCCTAGTTCTGTATAGAGTGTGCCATCTTTTCTTAGTACCATTTATCTGACCGAATTCCTTTAAGCCCCTCTTTTTTTTTTTTTTTTTTTTGTCTTTTTGTTGTTGTTGTTGTTGTTGTTGTTATTGTTGCTATTTCTTGGGCCGCTCCCGCGGCATATGGAGGTTCCCAGGCTAGGGGTTGAATCGGAGCTGTAGCTACCGGCCTACGCCAGAGCCACAGCAACGCAGGATCCGAGCCGCGTCTGCAACCTACACCACAGCTCACGGCAACGCCGGATCGTTAACCCACTGAGCAAGGGCAGGGATCGAACCCGCAACCTCATGGTTCCTAGTCGGATTCGTTAACCACTGCGCCACGACGGGAACTCCTCTTTTTTTTTTTTAATGAGATTCCCTGCTGCTCTTGTTCTACTTCACATCTTTCATATACATGGAATCTAAAAGAAGGTACAATGTAAGGCTTTTAAAATGCTGTAGGCCAGTACATCAATGTCAGGAGCAGATCCAAAATATGACCTAATATATAAAACGAAGCCAGTTATTATACAGGTTCCGCTACCTAGCAGTTGAGCATGTCTCACTATTGGTTTTTGTAATATACCAGCTGAACTTAGGAAATTTATAAAGTGAGGCAATATTACATTTAAAACATTCATGTAAGGGGTTCTTGCTATCATTTTCTGGAAGAGGGAGAAAGGTACAGGTGGAGAGTGTGAGGAGATGGAGGCCCTGCATTTGAGTCTTGGCTGTTCACTTGCAATCACGTGACCAAGCTCCTCTAAGTTTGTTGCTGCTGCTTCTTGTTCTTTTTTTCTGCACCCATGGCATGTGGAAATTCCCAGGCCAGGGATCAAACCCATGCCACAGCTGTAACCAGAGTCACAGCAGTGACAATGCTGGATCCTTAACCCACTGAGTCACGAGGGAATTCCTCTAAGTTTGCTTCTTATCTATAAAATTGGAATAATGAGAGTGGCCAAAATGGCCAAGCAGAAAGACCCTGAGCTTACCTCCTCTCATGAGCATATCAAAATCAAAACTATCTGCAGAGCAATCATTGATGAAAAAAACCTGGAACCTATGAGAAAGATCTACAACTAAAGACGTAAAGAAGGACCACAAATGAGATGGGCAGGAAAGGCAGATTTGTGATATAATTAAGTCCCATACCCTCCAGGTGGGCAACCCACAAACTGGAGAGTAATTATATTGCAGAGGTTCTCCCACAGGAATGAGAGTTCTGAGCAACACATCAGGTTTTCCTGTCTGGGGGTTTGGTGCTAGGAAGACAAGCCCCCAAGGTATTTGGTTTTGAAGGCCAGTGGGGCTTAATTACAGGAGCCCCACAGAACTAGGAGGAAATAGAGACTTTATTCTTTTTTTTATTTTAGGGCTGCACGTGTGGCATATGGAAATTCCTGGGCTAGGGTCCAATTGGAGCTGCAACTGCCAGCCTACGCCACAGCAATGTGGTTGTGTCTGCAGCCTACATTGCAGCTCACGGCAATGCTGGAGCCTTAACTCAGTGAGTGATGCCCAGGATCGAACCCACATCCTCATGGATACTAGTCAGGTTCTTAACCCACTGAGCCACAATGGGAACTCCAAGAGACTTCATTCTTAAAGGGCACACACAAAATCTCACATACACTGGGACCCAAGGCAAAAATAGTAATTTGATAGGAGCCTGGGCCAGACATACCTCCTGGTCTTGGAGAGTCTCCTGGAGAGGTAGGGGGTGGCTGTAGCTCACCCTGGGGACACAGACACTTGCGTCAGACATATTTGTGAACATTCAACCATGTGAACAGTCCTGGGCTGCTGTATTGGCTCATTAGTGCCAAAACCTGGCCTCACTCAACAGCCTGTAGGCTCCAGTGCTGGGATGCCTCAGGCCAAACAACTGGGTAGGCATACAGCCCCATCCATCAGCAGAGAGGCTGCCTAAAGACTAAAGAGACATTAGCCACCTCTATACATGCCCCTAAACATGGCCTGGGCCACCAGAGGGCCGAGACTCAGATTCACCTACCAGTGGACAGGCACCAGCCCCTCCTACCAGGAAGCCTACAAAAGCCTCAAAATCAGCCTCACCTAGTGGCGGCAGACTTCAGAAGTAAGAAAATTGCAATCTCACAAAGCAGACCAGACCCTACTCTGTGACCAGCAGGGCCCTGGTCTTGCCCACTAGCAGGCCAGTGCAACCTTCAGGACACTCCAGACCCCATACTCAACTGTATAAGGAACTGGCCCTCTTCCATGAACAATCTGAAAAGAGCTCTGGGAACTCTGAGCCCTGCAGCTAGTCTTTAGGAACCACCTCTGCCTGCCAGTAGTCTGGCACTAACGCATGACTTGGCTTTACCTGTTACTAGGTGGGCAACAGCCCGAGTCTTTGGGACTGTGATTCCACCTACTAGTTAGCCAGCACTAGTCCTGAGGACCTCTAGGATTCCACAATCAGCCACCTTAGGACCAGGCCCAGCTAAAGAGCAGTCAGCAGCATCTGCACATGGCAGGGCCTGGCAACCAACCAGACTAGGCGCCAACAAAGCCTACCAGACTGCCCGAGTAGTCAGCTCATCACAAAAGAAGGACCCATGCAGCCCTCTTAGGGGGACCCCCTAGAGTGTATAGCTTGGGCAACAAGAGAGGAGTGCATTTCTGGGATGAATAGGACACGTCCTACAGAGGGCTACTTCTCCAAGGCTGAGAAATGTAACTAACCTCTCACATACATAAAAATACAAATAGCAACTTAGACAAAATTAAGTGGCAGAAGAGAATGTTCCAGGTGAAGGAACAGGAAAAAAAAAAAAATCCCAAAGAACTAAATCAAGTGGATATAAGCAATCTACTGAGAAAGAGTTCAGAGTAATGATAGTAGAGATGTTCAAAGAACTAGGGAGGAGAATGGATGCACAGAGTGAGAAGTTAGCAATTCTTAACAAAGATAGACAATATAAAGAACAACTAAATGGAGATGAAGAATAACTGAAATGAAAAACACACTAGAAGGATTCAATAGTAGATTAACTGATTCAGAAGAACAGATCAGTGTGCTGGAAGACAGAGTAGTGGAAATCACTGCTGCTAAACAAACAAAGAATGAAAAGAAATGAGGATGGCCTAATAAACCTCTGGGACAACATCAAGCACACTAATATTCACATTATAGAGGTCCTAGAAGGAGAAGAGAGAGAGAGAATGGGCCTGAGAAAATATCTGAAGAGATAACAGCTGAAAACCTCCCTAACATGGGAAAGCAAACAGTCACTCAAGTCCAGGAAGCACAGAGTCCCATATAGAATTAAACCAGAGGAATATACCAAGACACACTGTAATCAAAATGATAAAAATTAAAGAGAGAATACTAAAAGTAGCAAGGAAAGAGCAACAAATAACATACAAGAGAACACCCATAAAGTCATCAGCTAATTTTTCAGCAGAAACTGTGCAAGCCAGAAGGGAGTGGCATGATATATTTAAAGTGATGAATGGGAAAAACCTACAACTAAGAAGACTCTGCCCAGGAAGGCTCTCATTCAGATTTGGTAGAGAAATCAAAGCTTTACAGACAAGCTGAAGCTAGAATTTAGTACCACCAAACCAGCTTTATATCACATGTTAAAGGAACTTCCCTTCTCCCTAAGTAAAAAAGAAAAGGCTACGACTAGAAACAGGAAAATTATGGATGAAAAGGCTCAGTGGTAAAGGCAAACATACAGCAAAGATAGGAAATCATCCACACACTAATCTGATAGGGAGGTTAAAAGACAAAAGTGGTAAAATCATCTGTATCTAGAATAAGCAATAAAGGGATAGGCAAAACAATTAGATGTAAAATATGATATCAAAAACTAATTGTGAGGAGAGGAGAGTACATACGCAGGGCACTTAAAAATGCATTCGAAATTAAAGAGATGAGCAATTTGAAACCATTGTGTATATAATAACTATAAAAAAAATGGCAACTGCAAACCAAAAATGTGATATACACACACACACAAAAAGGAATCCAAACAGAAGGCTAAAGATAATTATCAAATAATGAGAACAAAAGATGGAAAAAAGGTCCTATAAAAATAAATTGAAAACAATTAACAAAATGGCAGTAAGAACATACATATTGATAATTACCTTAAATGTAAATGGACTAAATGCTCCAACCAAAAGACAAAAACTGGCTAGATACAAAAACAAGACCCATGTATGTGCTACCTACAAGAGACTCTCTTCATATCTAGAGACTGCAAATGAGGGAATGGAAAAAGTTACTCTACAAAAAAAGAAAACTGAAGGACACTACATAATCGAGGGATCAATCCAAGAAGATAACAATTGTAAATATATATGCACTAAACATAGGAACACCTCAATATATAAGACAGATATTGACAGATATTTACAGACATATGGAGAAACTGACAGTAACACATGAGTAGAGGACTTTAACACCCTACTTAAATCATCCAAACAGAAAATCAATAAAGAAATACAGATTAAATAACACGACACCAAATGGCTTACCAAATGATTTTTATAGAACAGTCCATCCAAAAGCAGTAGAATTCACATTTTTTTCAAGTGCACATGGAAAATTCTCCAGGACAGATCATGTATTAGGCCACAAAATAAGCCTTGGTAAATTTAAGAAAACAAATCATATCAAGCATCTTTTCTAACTTCAACACTATGAGACTAGAAATCAACTACAAAGAAAAAACTGCAAAAAACCCACATGGAAGCTAAACAATATGCTACTAAACAACCAATGGACCACTGAAGAAACCAAAAGAGGAAATAAAAAAAATACCTAGAGACAAATGAAAATGAAAACTTGATGATCCAAAACCTATGGGACACAGCAAAAGCAGTTCTAAGAGGGAAGGTTATAGCAACACAAGCTTACCTTAGGAAACAAGAAAAGTCTCAAACAACCTAACCTTACACCTAAAAGAACTAGAAAAAGAAGAACAGGCAAAACTGAAAATAAAAGAAAAAAACCCATAAAGATCAGAATAGAACTGGATGAAATAGAGATTTTTTTTCTCAGTGAATTTTACTACATTTATAGTTGCACAACCAAATAGATGAAATAGAGATTAAAAGTAAAAAGGGCCAATGAAAATAAAAACTGCTTCTCATAGGTGAATTCTACCAAACATTTTCCTTTCTTTTCCCCTTTGGCCACGCTGTGGCATAAGGAGTTCCTGGGCCAGGAATCAGATCCAAGCCTTAGTTATGACCTAAGGTGCAGCTGTGGAGACACTGGATCTTTAACCCACTTGTGCCAGGCTGGAGATCAAATCTGCATCCCAGTGCTCTCAAGATGCTGCTGATCCTGTTAAGCCACAGCAGAAACTCTATGCCAAATGTTTAAAGAGTTAACAGCTATCTTTCTGAAACAATTCCAAAAAACTGCAGAAAAAGGAATATTTCTGAACTTGGTCTATGAAGCCACCATCACCCAGATACCAAAAGTAGATAAAAATATCACAAAAAAGAAGACTATAGGACATTATCAGTGATGAACATAGACACAAAACCCCTCAACAAAATACTAGCAACCACATCCAAAAATTCAGTAAAAGCAATGTATACCACGATCAAGTAGGATTTATCCAAAGGTTGCAAGAATTTTTCAACATCTGTAAATCAATCAGTGTGATACACATTATCAAATTGAATAATAAAAACCATCTGATCATCTCAATAGATGCAGAAAAAGCATTTGACAAAATTCAACACCCATTTATGATAAAAACTCTCCAGAGAGTGGGTAGAGGGAACCTACCTCAACATAATAAAGGGTACATATGTAACAAGTCGACAGCTAACATCATTCTCAATGGTGAAAAGCTAAAGGATTTTTTTCTAAAATTAGGAATAAGACAAGGATTTCTACTCTGACCATTTTTATTCAACATAGTTTTGGAAGTCCTAGACAAGGCAATGAGAAGAAAAACAAATAAAAGGAGTCCAAATTGGAAAAGAAGTAAAACTGTGCTGTTTGCAGATGACAGGATACTATACAAAGAAAATCCTAAAAATGCCACCAGAAAACTTCAGATGCTCCTCAACAAATTCAGTAACATTGCAGGATACAAAATTAATACATAGAAATCTCTCACATTTCTATACACTGAGAGTGAAAGATCAGAAAGAGAAATTAAGAAAACAATCCCCACTTACCATTGCAACAACAACAAAAATAAAATATTCAGGAATAAAACCACCTAAGCAGAAAAAGACCTTAGTCTGAAAACTGTAAGACACTGATGAAAGAAATCAAAGATGACACAAAACAGATGGAAAGATATACCATCTTCTTGGATTGGAAGAATCAATACTGTCAAAATGACCATGCTGCCCAAGAGACTCAACAGATTCAATGCAATCCTTATCAAATTGCCAATGACATTTTTTCACAGAACTACAATAAAAAATTAAAAAATTTTTACGGAAACACAAAAGACCCTTAGTAGCTAAAGCAATCCTGAGAAAGAAAAATGGAGCTGGAAGAATCAGGCTTCCTGACCTCACACTATACTATCGTCAAAACAATACCTCACACTATACTATCACCTATACTATACTTTCTATCTACACTATCTATCTACACTATCCTATTGTCAAAACAATATGGTGCTTGTACAAACACAGACACACAGATGAATGGAACAGGATGAAAACCCAAAAATTAACCCCTACACTTACAGTCAATTAATATACAATAAAGGAGGCAAGAATATACAATGGAGAAAAGACAGTCTCTTCAATAAATGGTGCTGGGAAAACTAGACAGCTACATGGAACAGAATAAAATGAAAACATTCTCTAACACCATATACGAATATAAACTCAAAATGGGAATTCACTTGTGGTGCAGTGGGTTAAGGAAATGGCATTATTACTGCAGTGACCCAGGTGCCTGACCCAGGAACTTCCACATGTTGCAGGCGCAGCCAAAACACACAAAAACATATTGGATGAAAGACCTAAATGTATAACTGGCTACTATAAAACTCCTAGAGGAAAGCATAGGTCTAAATCACAGCAATATTTTTCTTGGATCTGACTCCTAGAGTAATGGAAATAAAAGCAAAAATAAACAAATGGGACCTAATTAAAAATAAAAAGCTTTTACATAGCAAAGGACACCATAAACAAAATGAAAAGACAACCTACAGACTGGAAGAAAACATTTGCAAATGATGAAACTGACAAGGGATTAGTTTCCAGAATAAACAAACAGCTCATACAGCTCAATATCAATAAAGCAACCCAATCAAAAAAAGGACAGAAGACCTAAATAGACATTTCTCCAAAGACATACAGATGGCCGACAGGCACAAGAAAAGATGCTCAACATCGCTAATTATTAGAGAAATGCAAATCAAAACTACAATGAGGTATCACCTCACACTGGTCAGAATGGCAATCTTAAAAATTCACAAATAATAAACGCTGGTGAGAGTATGGAGAAAAGAGAGCCCTCCTACATTGTTGGTAGGAATGTAATTTGGTGCAACCACTATAGAGGTTCCCTAAAAAACTAAAAAGTAGAGTTACCATGTAACCCAACAATGCCACTCCTGAGCATGTGTCCAGAAGACTAAAACTAATTTGAAAAGATACATGCACCCCAATGTTCACAGCAGCACTATTTACGATAGCCAAGACAGAGAAGCAACCTAAATGCCCACTGACTTAGGAGTAGATACAGAAGATGTGATACACACACACACACACACACACACATACACACAGGAATATTACTCAGGCATGAAATAGAGTAAGATATTGCCATTTGTAGTAACATGGATGGATTTAGAGATTATCACTCTAAGTGAAGTCAGACAGAGAAAGACAAATATCACAAGATATCACTTATATGTGGAATCTACAGAAATGATACAAATGAACTTATTTACAAAACAGACTCAGACATAGAAAACAAACTTACGGTTACCGAAGGGGAAAGTGGGGAGAGCAAAAGGATAAAATAGCAATTCGGGATTAACAGATATATACATTACTGCATATAAAATAAACAAGGACATACTGTATAGCACAGGGAACTATTCAATATCTTATAATAACCTATAATGGAAAATAGTCTGAAAAAATATATATAAACATATGTGTATAATTAACTCATTTTGCTATATACCTAAAACACTGCAAATCAACTGTAAATATATAAACATATATGTGTATAACTGAATCGTTTTGCTATATACCTCAAACACTGCAAATCAACTATACACTTCAATAAAAAATAATACCTGGAAACACATGACAATTAAATGAGATCACAATATTATAACTATACATAACAAAAAGTACTTCGCATGTTACAGAGTGAAACAAAGATTTGTTATCATTTACCATCCATGAACAAGTTTTGTACTTATTTATTTATTAACAGTATTTATCAGGCCATTTTTTACACAGTTGCTTGGCTCCAATATAAAACTCAGTTTTCAGGAGTTCCTGGTGTGGCACAGCAGAAATGAATCCGACTGGGAACCATGAGGTTGCGGGTTCGATCCCTGACTTTGCTCAGTGGGTTAAGGATCCGGCATTGCCATTAGGTGTGGTGTAGGTCACAGACACGGCTTGTATCTGGCATTGCTGTGGCTGTGGTGTAGGCCAGCAGCTACAGCTCTGATTCGACCCCTAGCCTGGGAACCTCTATATGCTGGAGGTGTGGTCCTAAAAAGCAAAAAAAAAAAAAAAAAAAAACCAAAACCCTCAGTTTTCAAACTTGCTGCTAGTCTTAAAATGGACTGGGTAGTAGGTCAA
This sequence comes from Sus scrofa, assembly GCF_054392235.1. Taxonomy (NCBI): domain Eukaryota; kingdom Metazoa; phylum Chordata; class Mammalia; order Artiodactyla; family Suidae; genus Sus; species Sus scrofa. The sequence goes on along the minus strand of NC_139383.1, from coordinate 180,428,457 downwards.
AAGGGGAGGTTTATTTTGTGCCTATTATATGCTTTACATATACTGAATCCCTGTAGTATTTGCTTAAACAGGCTATAACTTCATTTTGCAGATGAAGCTACTGAATCTCAAACTTGCCTGAGGCTATAAGGTTATAATTGCTAGGCCTCAGATTTGATTAGAACATTCATGCTCTTTGCCACACCATAGCATGTAAATTTCTGTAAATATTTCCTCCTTTTCTATTATAAGTGATGGAAGAAAAAATTTTCAGTGTCAGAAAAATAATCACATAACGGAGAAATTCTACTTCGTCATTATAACGCAATACCTATCATTAAAACATAGTCATAACCTAAAGAGAAAAAATAAGACATATATCAGAAATATAATCCACTTAACGGTTTTTAAATTACTTGGATCTAACTAGGACTAGTGCTTAGGAACTTCAACAGCTATCTAACCAAAGGGCAGAAATATGTATGATTTGGATAGTGTTAAATAGAAAACTTTTTTTTTGGCCTTTTAGGGCCACACCCATGGCATAAGGAGGTTCCTAGGCTAAGGGTCTAAATGGAGCTACAGCTGCCAGCCTACACCACAGCTGCAGCAACGCAGGATCTGAGCCGCGCCTGTGACCTATACAACAGCTCACAGTAATGCTGGATTCTTAACCCACTGAGCAAGGCCAGGGATTGAACCCACAACCTCATGGTTACTAGTTGGATTTGTTTCTGCTGCACCATACCGGGAACTCCTGATGTTTTTGACCATCATTTGCAGCTGGGTTTACGAATCGTGACCTTTCTAAATTCCATGGGACACAGGCTGGAGAAGTTTGAGTACACTTAAGGATCAATACAACAGGATATCTGAAAGTAGAGTGGCTCAGTATGCTATCTGCTGAATCCAATTTTGAATAATCTGCTTACCTATTGAATATTTTGAAGCTGAATTTTACACACTGGATTCTTTTGACTCTTAAGAGAGGGAACACAATGCCAGCAAAAGATCTTTTTCCTATTTTGTATCATGTAACATCAACAGTATATGGTCAAGCAGGTGTATAATTTAAGGCTGTTATAGTATCAAGTGAAATACTACAAGTTGACTCTCAAATTCTCTTGTCATTTATAGTGTTAATACTTACAAACGGCATACTCAAAGTTTTACAGAAGTAGACTAACCTGTGGTACAATTCAATCGTGCCATGAATTTGAGAATAGAGATCTTAATCTTTTTAAAAAATGTTACTAGTTTAAATTAAAAAAATAATTTCTGGAATAAATCTTAGGGAGGTAGCAAAGATTGCTCCCATATGTATTAAGAGGGAGACAATCTGAGATTTAATCAGGTATTTGTTATCAGAAAGACAGTAACTTTTCCCAGAGAGAATCTGACTCTTTCATAGTCTAGACTAGATCCCCAAGTCATCAGTAACTGAAACAATATTGCTTTCTTATCATTATCTATACTCCAGGCCTCAGCACCTTCTCTTGCTTTCCCTCCCTATTTCACCTCCATGGTTGATTGCCAGTTTTTTTTTTTTAATTTTATTTTTTTTATTTTTGCCTTTTCTAGGGCCGCTCCCTCGGCATATGGAGGTTCCCAGGCTAGGGGTCTAATTGGAGCTGTAGCCGCTGGCCTAAGCCAGAGCCACAGAAACTTGGGATCTGAGCCAAGTCTGCAACCTACATCACAGCTCACTGCAACGCTGGATCCTTAACCGAGCAAGACCAGGGATTGAACCTGCAACCTCATGTTCCTAGTCGGATTCGTTAACCACTGCGCCACAACAGGAACTCCTGCCAGTTGTTATTTTTTTCCCTGCTCTGTTTTTATCCCAAACATACTGACTTGAAATGGAAACTTTTTTGGTAGCTTTCTCTTTGACTTTTAGTTTCAACTTGTGTTTACTGAGGCCTGCTATGCAACCTGTACTTATTTACACTTACTGTGTTTTCCCTTCCTGACTAAAAGAAACTAGGTTACTGCCTCTGTGGTCACTGAGCGGTGAGGTTATTTTGGGCCATGAGGACTGGGGGCAGGGTTACACCAGGGAGGTAGCTGAAATAAATTTCATGGCTGAAACTAATCTCTGGCTTTCGTGTCTCATATACAATGCAATCTAATTTTCATTAAGAACAGGATTAATGGGTGTATCTAATGTATCATTTAATTGTGAACTGAAATAAATGAAAAACACATTACTGATTTCAGAAGGATAGCATTTCTTTTTACTTTTAGTTCCACATTTACAAAATTATATTGTCTCACTTTGAATGAAGTAAAAGAATTGAGAAAGGTCACTTCTCCTTTATATCTCAAAAACAAAGCAACTTTTAGTCTGTAAATTTCAAATACAATAATGGTCCTCAAATCACCACGACTTAACTGAAAACAATTCTGTCAGATTAAGGACGGAGAGGAGAGAAAAACCATCAGAAAGTAGAAGTATTTATCTAAAATAACAGGTTATCTTGGGAACTTGTCAGCTATCAGTTTCAAAACCACAGAGCTTTGGATCTAAAGAACAAGTGTGTGCATGGGCTAACAGACAAGGAGAAGGAAAACTTGTTATCAATCCAGAGGAACAAGGCAGGCAACTCACTGAGCAAACTAAGAGGTCTGCCACAGCCATTTATTTAATGTATTTGAGATTTACCCATTCTCTTTCTTTTTCCTTTTTGAGCTGCCTCAGGGCATATGGAGATCCTGGATCAGGGGTCAGATGTGAGCCACAGTTGTGACCCACACCGCAGCTGTGGCAGCACTGGATCCCTAACCCACCCTGCCAGTCCAGGGATTGATCTTTTGCGTCCCAGTGCTCCAGAGATGCTGCCAATCTCATTGTACCACAGCAGAAACTCCGAGATTTATCTGTTCTTAAAGCACTCCAGAAATCAGATGGGGGAAGATGGGCTAACATCATCTTATCAAATATTTGCAAAGGTTCTGACTGGGAAAGCCTTTGTATAACAAATGGAAGAGACAGAACTGAATAATTGAGTCTCATAATACTTAGATCTTGAATTAGGTTAGGTCTTGATCTGCTTCTAGTCAGTTGATCTCTTGAAATAGGTGGGCTGTGAAGTAAGTTTTTGGTTCTATCATTTTCTTCTCTTGCATTCCTCTAGATTTCACATATTCTTAGTTTTTTTTTTTAAACAGATTGCTTCTTTTCCTTTGGAATAAGCCAATGTGGAAAAGGAAGACCAAAAGGGAATTACTAAATGTTTAAGCATTTACCTTAAAATGCTTCATTTTAAGGTTCTGGTGCATAATTTGAAGACATTTTCAAAGAACATATTGCTCTCAAGTTAGGGTTAAAGTGAAACTTTCCATTAGGATAATGCAAAGGATAATATTCTCTTAGGAAAAAGTAAGAATCCTAAGTTTCCCTCTACCAGGCATCTTCCCTCAGGCACTGAGATTGCAACCATCCAATAAATGGGGACAGGCAGAAAGAGACTTCAAAAGTCACAAAAATACTTAAACAGCTAATTTTTAGCAAGTCTGGCAATGAGATCTTTCCATTCGCTCCTCTTCTTTGTGATGTATGTAGGAGTGAGTAGCTGCAACAGTGATTCTGGCTGTTGCCTAAAGAGACTCTGACACAAGGCCTCAGTGTTACATATCACATACATCCCACAGTCATAGCTGTTTTGTTGAGCAGGGGCTTTCTCTTCCACAAAGGCCAGTTTGTCTCCTTTTCTGCCTAAGAAATCCTCCAGTTTCTCTGCTACCTGCTTTGCATGGACTGAGTTGCTCCTACTATGGGAATCATAATGAAAAAAGCTATTTTTATCTTGGAGATAAACCAGCAAACTCCAATGGGTTCCCCCAGCTGCCTGGTTGGAATTATCATTGATGGCTAAAAATACCACTCTTTTGTGGGGGAGGTCCAAGGGTTCAAGGAACATGGCGATCTCTGCTGGGTTGCCAGTGCACTTGATGAACTGGGTGACTTCGGGGCTGATGAAGCAGATGTGGTCAGAGCAGTCATGAAACTGACTGTTGGCAAAGTACTCAAAGGCAAACCCAATAATATGGTCATTGAGCCAGCTTGGAGGATCCAACAGTGAGACATCTGATTGTCGCAGTAGACTGTCCATATAACTCAAGACTACTGGGTCCATCTTGTACTGACCAGGGCTGCTCAGAAATTCCAGAAGCTGAAGAAGAGGCAGAAGACAATATTTACTGTTGAATATGATGCTTGGCTATAAAATCGAGATCATAAATAGCAACTACTCTTACAAGGTTTTGGGCAAAGATTAAATATAATTGTAAAGTGTTCAGCAACGATGCCTAAGAGTAAATACTCAAAAAACACTAGCTTATGTGCTTTATGTTAACAATCAGTTTAAATAAAAACTTTGGAAATTTTTCATCTGAAACAGTAATCAAGGATTTGGAATTTCCTTTTTTTTTTTTTTTTGGCTGCACCCATGGCCTATCAAAGTTCCCTGGCCAAGGATTGAACCTGCACCACAGCAGCAACCCAAGCCAGTGCGTGACAATGCCTGATCCTTAACCCACTGCGCCACAAAAGAATACCTTAAATTTCCTAAGTGCAGAGACTCGTTAAAATTGTAACTGTTTTACCAAACTCTATAGCATTAAGCATATATTTGGCCCTTTAAGAAATATGCATGATAACAATGGCAAATTATTTTTATATTAAAGATGAATTTTCAGAGTCTAAAAAAATGTTACTAACTACTAAGGGAAATAGTTTCCATTTCAACATCAATTTTCAAGAGATAAGATGAAATATTGCTTCCTCATTCCATAATGGAAAGTGACAGTGATTACAGCTGTAGTTACAAGGAACTACAATTTCAAGAGCAAGTCAGAAAATCATGAGAGTAATACAAATGAAATTCATTTCTCATTCTGCTCAGCTATGAACATGAATGATAGGTCTTTCTCATCTTTAACCTCAAGGGTGAGATAAGGACTGTATAATGTTTATAATATAAATTAGAAATTCTTTTGGCATTCCTGTGGCACAGATATCAGAAGACCTGGGTCTAGCCCTAGTTCTACCACTGATTGCTAGTATCATCCTGAGCACATCATTGAAATGATCTTGTCCTTGTTTTTGTCATCTGTAAAAAGTGTATACATTTGCTTTATATGTCTCAGAGAGTTGTAGAAAAGGCCAAATAATCTTGCTCAAAGGTATTAAAAGAGTATAAAATGTTGTACAATACTTATGCTATTAATTGGATATTAGTAAGATGATCAGACAATCTGTATAGAGCTCTAAACCAACTAAAGCAAATGAGGTTTGAAAACAAATATCCATTCATATTATCCTATCCAAACAAAAGCATGACTTAGAGTAGGAACAAGACAAGTCACATGATAATATTAATATGCTCACAATCACCTGAGTTACGAGTTATGCTCACAATTGCCAGAGATGAGAAGCTTGCTAAGTGTGGTAAGGTAATACAATATTTGCAACTAACAGAGTTCCCTGCTATATGCTGACGTGGCAGCATAACAGTATTTCTAAAAATCATAAAGCAATAAACTATCACATGCAGACTGAAAGTACAAAGTAAAGCATATTTTAAGAAAATGACACTTCTGTGAAAGACTGGGCTAAAACAGTGACATCAATTTAAACAATTCTGGCCATTAGACCAGTTATTTTACCACTTGGTTACACTATTAAAACAATACAATTTTGTGGCACAACTGCTTTTATGTAATCAAAACCCTGTAAAAATCCGTACAAAAAAATATATCCCTCAAGAAAAAAACCTAAAGTAATGAGGTCACTGGTAAGCATTAAAGACAGCTTTTTTTTTTTTTGCGCATACAATATATCATAATATGAACTATTTCAGAAGTAACAGAAGGCTGTTTATGAGTATGGATAAAACAAAAAAGCATGAATTCAGATTTTCTTAGGAAAGAATAACTTGAGCAAAGACATAAACTGAAGTCAGGAGTGAAGTTAACAAGGCATAGAGCACATTTGTTATGGGTGGGCCACAAATTTGTCTCTTCACTTTTTGGCAGCTAACCAGAGAGTGTTAAGTTAAACATTCACAATGTCCATAAGGTAAAAACAAAGCAATTGCTCAGGAAAGGGAAAAACAATCTTTGTACTAAGGTCAGACAGATTTCTCACAAGGAGTTTTCATAAAAGACAGTGTATCATAATCAATGTCCCATAATATCCTTATTAAAGATGATATAGTTTCAAAGGATTGTTTCTTTAGTTTAGTTTTTTTTTCTTTTTTGGTCACTTCGTGGCATATGGAGTTCCTGAGTCAGGGATCAGATCCAAGCTGCAGTTGGGACCTATGCTGAAGCTACAGCAATGCTGGATCCTTAACCCACTGTGCCGGGCGGGATACTAAACCTGTGTCCTGGTGCTACAGAGATGCTGCCAATCCGCTGTACCACATTGGGAAATCCTGGATTGTTTCTTACAATGATCCTTAATATCTAGCCCAATGGCAAATGAGCAAACAGCAATCCAATAAAGAAGCTGTGGTGAGACTAGGTGCTCAGCTGGCTGCTGATGTTACCGGATTTAAGAATATATGAATAAGAAAGGGAATGACTGCATGTACATGGAGCAAGGCTCCCTGACCCTCCTCTTCAGGCTTTCAATGACTACTAGGTGTAGTGAAGGCCAGACTATACTGCCTGGCAGACACTTGGAGACCTGCTCTCTATGCTGCCAGCTGAAACCAGACCCACAGCTTAACAGCAAACTGGACTAGGGATAGGAGCCTACAAGGAGAAAGACGCTTGAACAGACAGGCATCTCATCTTGGAGGGAGTGTCCACAGGCAGGGCTAAGATTTTCTTCACAGAATAGTTTTTGTGTTTGGCTTGTTTGATTGTGAAAACATCCAACAGACAGACAATAGGTTAATCAAGGACTTAATTCTATTCCATACAGCATGACTGCAATAGTTTAACCTCAACAACTTTAAAGCAAATGGAACCAAACTGGCCTTTGGCCAAACTACCATGGCCAATAAAACGGATTTTAAACTTCACATATGAAGATGTGAATTTTAGCCTCTGTTTTGTTATTTACCGGCTTTATGATCATAAATAAACTACTTGACTTCTCTAGGCCTCGGTTTCCTTCTCGGTAAAGTGAGACTATCAATACATGATCTTTAACATAGGTTATTTGTCATATATTAAATTAAGAGACAGAGGTAGCTAAGATTTTTTAAAAAATATAACATATTTCCAGATATCTACTGTGTCATCAGGAAATTTCTATCCCAACAACTGATAACTGTAGTGTATTACACTGAACAAATGTTTATTGAGTGTTTCCTATATGCTAGGGGCTGGAAAATCAGAATGGAAATAAAATAGTCCTAGTTCCCACCCTCAGTGAGCTTAAACCTATTATAATGAACATACAATAAATATATACACCTTTTAGTCAATAAACTCTAATATTAGGTACACAGAGTACCTATAACTATATAATTTATCTCCCAATTATAAATTTGTAATTTATCTCCCTACCTATATACTATACCTATCCTATGTACTATAGATGAGATGCCTGTCTGTTCAAGCGTCTTTCTCCTTGTAGGCTCCTATCCCTAGTCCAGTTTGCTGTTAAGCTGTGGGTCTGGTTTCAGCTGGCAGCATAGAGAGCAGGTCTCCAAGTGTCTGCCAGGCAGTATAGTCTGGCCTTCACTACACCTAGTAGTCATTGAAAGCCTGAAGAGGAGGGTCAGGGAGCCTTGCTCCATGTACATGCAGTCATTCCCTTTCTTATTCATATATTCTTAAATCCGGTAACATCAGCAGCCAGCTGAGTACCTAATATTAGGTGCTGTAAGAGGAACAAAGATATGAAAGGTGGCTTATACTCAATGAAACCCATAAGCCACAAGTAAAATGAATGGGAATTCAAAAGACAGAAATGGAAGGATAGCTCAGATCTGGAAAGACTTTAAGGAGAAAGAGGCATAAAAGTAGGCTCTTGAAAGACAAGTAGAGTTGGATGCATGGAGAAGGGCATTAAGACAGAGAAGCAAGGAAAGTGCCTTTAAGTGTATAGTCCAGTCTGGCTGGAATGCAGTGTGAGTAGGAGTGCAGGTGAGGGTTAAAGGGAGATTATCAGAAGCTAGGCATTGGCTGATTTCCAGATGAAAAGTCTGGAACTTGTACTTGAGGAAATGGGGAGCCACTAATGGCTACCAGTGTTTTAGGAAATTAATGGTTCAGCGATAGTGTAAATGGTTGTAGTATTAATCCTATAACTATAGTACACAGGATAGGTATAGTATATAGGTAGGGAGATAAATTACAAATTTATAATTGGGAGATAAATTATATAGTTATAGTATATAGGATTTATTGGTAAGGAGATAAACTGGAGGCAGAAGTCAATTAGATTTTAATTGAAAGTAAAGGTAGGGGGACATGACCCAAACCCCTAGGAATAGAGAGGCAAGGAGGAAAAGATATTATAGACAGAGTATCAATAAGTGATCAGAGGAGGCTAGATGAGACAAGAAAGTACTAACAGTCTGGGGGTTTTAGCTGGAGTGACTGGAAGGACAATGATCCCATCATTAATGCGGTAAAGGAAAGAGGTGGAAGGGGACCTAGAAAAAGAACCAGGAGCCATCTAGAACCATCACAGGGATATTACCTTTCTACACAGTAAGCATGTGTCTGGCAGATGAATGAAACATTTTAAAAAGGGAGTCAGAAAATACAGATTGTGGGAAAAGGGAAATAAGGCATTTTACGATTTTTGTATTATCTGTAACATCCCCATTTTTCCTTGGTTTCGTGTTTTGTTTGTTTTCCTCTGTTGAATAAACTAGGGAGACAATGACCTTCTCATAGTTTTATTTGTAAAATCCTATAAAATATAGTATAGTTTTATGTTTTAGAGCCAGAAAGCTTTGAGTGTGGGCTCTGACTTTGCCACTTGCTATCTGTGGGGCCCAGGACAAGTCATTCGTTCTTTTGGGGGGCTTCATTTTCCTCATCCATAAAATGAGGTAATAATAAAACTTGTCTCTAAGAATTGCTTTGTGAATTAAAAACATGAGTGAAAAGACTCAGCACATTGGTAGATAGCAAGCTCTCAAAAAAAAAAAAAAAAAAGTTTTTTTCCTTCCCTGTTCCTTATATTTGGGGTGGTAATAATGGATTTTAAAGATTTCTTGAAAATAAAGCATCTGATTGCTTCTATATATAAAGCCACAAAGTCACTAAGGATAGATATAGCCAGGCCATGACTCTGCACTCTTGGGCTTTACCTTTGGCATAAGCAGAGGGAATGCTAATTAACTCCAAAGAAAACTCTTCTCTGAACCTGAGAGAAGCGATGCTGTTCATGTGCTGGCAGCATACACGAAACTTGTAATTACAGGGTTTAGTTTATTTTACCTTCCAACTTCTTTAGCTAAATGAAGTAAATACTGAATTCATACAAACACTTCCCAAATATTTAAACAAAAGGAAGAGACTATTTTTTCATATTCATTTCAAAATCATTAAAATGCATACTACTTGAGGAGTTCCCATTGTGGCTCAGTGGTTAACGAACCCGACTAGTAACCATGAGGTTGCGAGTTTGATCCCTAGCCTTGCTCAATGGGTTAAGGATCCAGCGTTGCTGTTAGCTGTGGTGTAGGTTGAAGATGCAGCTTGGATGTGTTGTTGCTGTGCCTATGGTGTAGGCCGGCAGCTACAGCTTCGATTCCACCCCTAGCCTGGGAACCTCCATATGCTGCAGGTGTGGCCCTAAAAAGACAAAACAAACAAAAAATGCACACTACTTGAATATTTGTTATGAAAACAGGGTGATAAATAAAAATAAAAATTAAAGGGAAAATTTATGATTCAACAGGAACCATTAGATTGCCTGCTGATATAAGTAAGGGAAGAAGCTGCAGTTCAGTAGAAAAAAAAATTAAGTTGGGAGCCAGTAGGTCTGGGATTCAGTTCAGATTTTCAAGCAAACCAGTTGTTTCACTCTAAAAAAGTCATTTTAACCCCTGGGTCTTAGCTTCATTATCTGTAAAGTGAGCTATGGACCAGATAAATACTGATTCTAGCCAGGGATGCACATCAGAACCATCTCTAAAGCTTTTTTTTTTTTCTTCTTTTTTTTCGGCTGTTCAGTGGCATATGGAGTTCCTGGGCCAGGGATCAGATCTGAGCCACAGTTGTAATCCACGCAACAGCTGTTGCAACTGGACCCTTTAACCCACAGTGCTGGGCCAGGGATGGAACCTGTATCCCAGTGCTGCAGAGACACAACCAATCCCATTGTGCACAGTGGAACAGAGATTTTTAAAGAACATACATGATCTATCTCTGGGAGTAGGGTCTGGGCACCTGCTTTTAAAAAAAATGTTTCCAGTGATTCTTTGATTTCTAAGTTTCCTCTAGCCCTAGGGTTTTACAATTCGAACTCTCATCTTTTCAAATTCAAAAATCTTGCCATGCTCTTTAAAAATCCTAAAAATGGGAGTTCCCGTTGTGGCACAGTGGTTAACCAATCCGACTAGGAACCATGAGGTTGCGGGTTCGATCCCTGCCCTTGCTCAGTGGGTTAATGATCCGGCGTTGCCGTGAGCTGTGGTGTAGGTTGCAGACGCGGCTCGGATCCCGCGTTGCTGTGGTTCTGGCGTGGGCCGGTGGCTACAGCTCCGATTCGACCCCTGGCCTGGGAACCTCCATATGCCGCGGGTGCGGCCCAAGAAATAGCAACAACAACAACAACAACAAAAGACAAAAAAAAAAAAAAAATCCTAAAAATGTTCTAATTCTAGTCCAAGGGTCAATAAACTACAGCCCACAGACCAGATTTGGTCCACTGTCTGTTTGTTTGCCCAGGGGGTGGTTCTTGGCTATGTCTGTAGCATGTGGAAAATCTGGGGCCAGTGACTGCACTACCACAGCAGTGACAATGCCAGGTCCTTTAACCCATTGAGCCACCAGGGAACTCCACTGCCTGTTTTTGTAAATAAAGTTTCATTGGAACAAAATAATGCTCATTTGTTTACATACTGTCTACTTTTGAGCTCTAAGAGCTAATAAGCAGTCTGCAAAGCACAATGTAATTACTTTTGGACTTCTTGGAGAAAAACTTTGCAAATCTCTATTCCAGACTACTACTATTAGGTAGCCTATGGTAAATGCCTAGGTTGAAATAATTCTAAGAGCTCTTAAAGGTCTAAAAAAGCATTGGGGCTATTTATTAAAGTATCTTAAAGGCAATTTCCAAGTAGATTAACCTTCAACTAGAGGTGTTTCTGTTGGTTCAATCAGAATTTTTAATGGAGAAATGCTTAAAAATACTTATTATAGTGGACATAAGTAAGAAATATTTGCTTTATACATGTTTAGGTACTCATTTTATAAGATCAAAAATATACGTGATGGAATTTTCTTGTGGTACAGGTTAAGGAATCAGCATTGTCACCGCAGCAGTTTGGGTGGCTGCTGTGGTGTGGGTTTGATCGCTGGCCCAGGAATTTCCACATGCTGTGGTTGTGGAGACACACACACACACACACACACACACACACACACACACACACGAGGATTTTAGTTAACAAACATTTCATAAATTATGCACCAACTCTCATAACTTCTGGGAAACTATGCTTGTTATTGCTGAATAAAGTAATGATCCAGATAAGTTTACCATAAAGCCCCCAAGAAAACACACTATCCCAGAATTGTGACCTTTGTTCATTTTAATTATTCAGTAAAGCTTCCTTAAAAAAAAAGGGAACAGCCTCATTCAGTTATATTTTTAAAAACATTACAAAGTGCAAACTGCAGAGTTCTACTCATTTTAAGTGAAGATTATAACAGTCAGTAGTTTCTAAATGAAGTTCCCTTTCTTCTCTTCACTCCCTTGGCTTTTATTTTTAATTGTATCAAACTGCAAATTCTCACAAATGTGGTCTGTGCTCCTCTAACTAGACATGGCCATGTGCCAGCAGCTATCAACAGACAAACAAATACAACAAAAATCAAACAGAGGCTAATCCTAGTGTATCTTCCTAGAGCTTCAATTTCTCTAGCTTTGTGGGAAAAGAGGTAAGCAATCTTAAATATTTTAAATACTTAAAATATTTTAATCAGTAACTTAAAACACCTTAATAATTAACATAAACATGGACGTAATGTAGCATAAAATGCAAAATCATCATAGATTTTTAAAATAAGAGATTCCCAGAGAACTTTTGCACCTGAGGCAGGGAATTTTCTCTTCTTCATTCACTCTACCACACTGGCATGGATACTTCAGTGGAACAGTTTAGTTACTCCCCATACTTGATAGGCCTATAACATAAACCTCTAGTTCTTAGGCATCAGATTCCCTAATAATTAATAAAGACATGTGCACAAACTTATGCTTTAGTAGCTTAAACGTGTAGAGGAGCAAGACATTTACTGATTTATTCATACGGTCAAAATATACTTACTGGTGTCTTCTGTGTGCCAATTTTGGCATATAATAATTAGACCAGAAATTAAACCCAGTACTCTATAATGAAATATAAACACTGTCCCTGAGCTTTCCATTTTCTTCACACCTTATATCTAATCAATAAGTCCTGTTGATTCTATAGCTAAAATGTTCTGAATATGTCCAATGCTTTCCATCTTGACTACCATCACCTTAGTCAAGTTCATCATCATTTCTCATTTTGACCTGTCCTAAAAGGTCTCCTTAATTCCACTACTGACCCCTCCAGTAAATTCTCCATACAGCTGCTGGAGTATAATTGCTTAAAATTTTAAGTCAGGTCACATCTTTCCTGTTTAAAATCCTCTAGTAGTGCACTATCACATTCAAAACGTGAATTCCCTGCCCTAGCTGCTTACAAATACCCTGCATGATCACATGGCCCCAGCCACCTCTCCAATTGCATTTCCATTACACTTTCCCTTGCCTACTAAGCTCTAGCCACATCAACCTTCTTTTTACTCCTTAAACACATAATGAGGTACTAGCTGTGCCTGGATCTTTTAGTGGCTGGCTTCATTTGTTGGGTAGATTTCAGTTTAAATGTCATTTATACACAGAGATCACCCATGATTAGACAGAACGAGAAGCCACTAGTCATTCTCTTATCCTCTAATTTCAAGTCCCTGCACACCCATGGCTATGTGATAGTTTGATTAATACTCCTAATTCCCAGGCCAAAAATGTAAGGGATCTTGTTTGCCTAAATTGGTTTAACATTCTGGCTCCAAAAAAATAACTTGTCAGGTAGATACTCAATAAATAATAATTATAGAATAAATGAATGAATAATGGAGTATGGCTCCTAACATGATAAAAATCATATTTTGCTGAGAAAATTTTACATCTGTAGAGTCTTAGAAGTTAAAAGGCCTTTATTATCCCTTTTAGTCCAACTTCCTACTCCATGCAGGAATTTTTTATTTCTGCTCTCAGTGAAAAATGTGCAGAAGCCTGACTTACAACTTGGTATGTAATACTGGTGCAGAAACAGATAAATATCAGTGGAACAATACAAAAACAAACCTATGCATTTTTAGAAATTTTAAATATGATGATGAAGACACTATCCATGGGAGAAATTATGAATTACTCCATGTTTTCAATGAATATATTTTGTTTTATAGCAGGATTTTGTTTTATAGCAGGATTTTCAGTGATGAAAATGTTCTTTGTTTACAATGTCCAACACAGTAGTCACTGGCCACATCTGGCTACTGAGCACCTGAAAGTGGCTAGTGTGACTGAGGAACTTATTTTATTAATTTAAACTTAAATAGCCACATGTGGGTTGTGACTACAATTTTGGACAGCACAACTCCATAGAATTTCACAGGAAAGAAAAAAAGATTACATGGTTAAATAAGTTAGGGAAATGTATCTTAAAAACTTATTGGAGATTCATGATACACACAAGTATATTAGAGGCTAGAAGAGGTTCTGCAATAGAGGTTCTGAACTTTTCTTGGTCTGATTTTTTTCCCCCCAAACTCATTTGACCACGAAACATTTTTTGTTTTTTTGTTTTAATATAATATCTATTAACATCTTATTGTCTGTGCCATGAAGTTTGGGATATGCTCGCTGGGTAATTTAATAAGTGGCACTGGAGGGGAATTCCCTGGTGGTCTAGTAGTAAGGATACAGCACTTTTGCTGCAGAGGCCTGGGTTCAATCCCAAGTCTGGGTCCCCTATCAAGCTGCTTGCGTCTTCTACCCCCTGCCAAAAAGAAGAGGCACTGGAAGAACCTGTTAATCATTATATTAAAGAAAAGAAGTTAGATAACCTACTTCATACCCATTCAAATTATATTTCAGATGGAGTGAAATTTTAATGTTAAATAGTCAAACAAAAATACTAAATGAAAAGAGAGCTTAAAAACACTTATACAGGAGTTTGCACTGTGGAGCAATGAGATTGGTGGTGTCTCAGGAACTCTGGGACACAGATTAGATCCTGGGGCCCAGCACAGTGGGTTAAGAATCTGGCATTGCCACAGCTATGGCATAGGCTGCAAGTGCAGCCTGGAGCTGACTCTTGACCTGGGAACTCCATATGCCTCAGGGTGGCCAAAAAAGAAGAAAAAGCAAACAAACAAAAAACCCCACTTATATAACTGGCCAATAAACACATGAAAAGACACTCAACATCCACCTACTAATCAGAGCAATTAAGTTGCAGTAAGATTTCATTTTTTACCTGTCAAATTAGCAAAGATTTGGAAAACTGATAATAAATAACCAGCATTGATAAGAAACTATGGGAAAATGGGCATTTTCATTAACAGTGGTGCAGACAAATGCCAGCTTTTTTAAGGGAAATTCGCCATTATAATACTTAAGAAATGTCTATATGTAGGTATTACACTTTCAATCTCAAAAGTTTAAGAGAGAACTGATTATTTATTTTTAACTTTTTTTTTTTTTCTTTTTAGGGCCACACCCATGTCGAGGTTCCCAGGCTAGGGGTCAAATCAGAGCTGGAGCCATTGGCCTACACCACAGCTCATGGCAATGCCACATCCTTAACCCACTGAGGCCAGGGATCAAACCCGCTTCCTCACGGATACTAGTCAGGTGCCTTAACCACTGAGCCACGACGGAACTCCAAGAACTGATAAATTTAAGTAATACAATTGTAGATACACATTTTTTGACACAGAGATGTTCCCACTGTGGCTCAGTGGGTTAAGAACTGACTAGTATCCATGAGGATGTGGGTTTGATCCCCGGCCTTCTCAGTGTGTTACAGATCCCAGTTGCTGTAAGCTGTGGTTTAGGTTGCAGACACAGTATGAATTTGGCATTGCTATGGCTATGGCGTAGGCTGGCAGCCACAGCTCCAATTTGACCCCTAGCCTGCAAACTTACATATGGCACAGATGTGGCCCTAAAAAAAAAATATTAATAGTAATTTTTCTGAACCAGAAAGATGTTCATTATAAGTTATGAAAAAGTTATACAAAAATTTTTACAAAAGTATATCCAAACATATCAATAATGATAGCCATCTAAAGTTATATATAGTTTTAGGGGAGTTCTCATTGTGGCTCAGTGGTTAACGAATCTGACTAGGAACCATGAGGTTGCGAGTTTGATCCCTGGACTTGCTCAGTGGGTTAAGAATCTGGCGTTGCCGTGAGCTGTGGTGTAGGCTGCAGATGCGGCTCGGATCTAGCATAGCTGTGGCGTAGACCAGCGGCTACAGCTCCAATTAGACCCCTAGCCTGGGAACCTCCATATGCCTCGGGAGCAGCCCTAAAGGCAAAAAGACCAAAAAAAAAAAAAAAAAAAAAGTTATATATAGTTTTAAGAATAGGAGTTTAATAGTTCTCAACTTTTTGTCTTCAAACTTTTGATACTGACTGTTTTATCCCCCCCCTTTTCTGCAACATATTCCCTGGACAGGGACTGACTATGAGCTGCAGCTGTGACCTATGCCACAGCTGCAGAAACATGGCACCCATAACTCACTGTGCTGGGCTAGGACTGCACCCACAGTTGTAGAGACAATGCTGGATCCTTAACCCACAGTGCCACAGCCGGAACTCCTCCTCTTTCTTTTGATAATGAGCACATAACCAGTAAATACAGCTATTTTCATTCACAAAGAAAATGTACCCCCCCATTCTTACACAACTGTTTCTCCAACTCACTGGTCTCAATTTGTCCTCTGTAAAAAACAGTAAGTCTAACCTCTCTTCTACAAATCTTTGAATGCAAAGATTTAAAAATAGTCTGATAGTTATTAAAATTAGATTATGTTCAACTTCTAATGGATGATTCCATTTGCAAGTTCACAGAAAGAATCACAGCCAAGACCAACTGTGATTTTCAAGGCAGCATAAGCAGAAACATTTTCAGGAAGGAAGCTGAAGCCTTATTTTTTGGTTTCAATTTCCCCTAATTAAATGCTTCCTTTTAATGCTAGCCTAAACCATCCAGAGATTTGTATAAAATGGCATGAAAAATTACCATCAATATTTACATACCCCTATTGAAAACAGAACTAGATTTTACTCATCCCTGTTGTCTTTGGTGCTTAACAAACTGGAGAAGGTCTAATAAATGAATATATTCTCTGTAAATGAAATATATTTTGAAAAACTCCTAAAGCACAAAAATTATAAACACAGGAATATTTCTCAATAAGTTATTTATAAACTTGAGCAAAATACCTCTAACATGAATATTTTACAAATAGAGGAATTCAGCTCTCAAAGTAGAAAAACCACTTGGTACGATGATGATGCTTGGTAACTTAACTGTCATAAATTCCATCTGGCCCTACCTTGGGCCAGGGAGATAGACTAAGTAACCTTGTAGGATTTCTTCTGGCACCAAAGCTCTCCATTTATTGCTCTGTTAATTATTAGGCATGGCTCTCAATGGCTAAGGGATCGCTGACCAAAAAAGAATTTTATTCTCAGTTCACCACTTCTAATTCAAAGGTATTCTCTCTAAACTGTGTCACATTTTTCTCCCCTTACTATACACATGGTGTAAACAGCAGCCTTTTCGTAAACTGACATATCATTACCCAAATGGTCTCCAATAGTTAGATGAACAAAGTCAATAAAGGCTAGTCATGCTGAAGAAGGTAGTCTCTTGGAAAATCTGGCTCCAAAAAGTTACTTAACTTCACATTTCTCATTTGGATTAGTAATACCTGGATCTCAAGTTCAATTTTTTTTCCTTTGGCCATGCTTGTGGTATGTGGAAGTATCAGAGCCAGGGATCAAACCCGAGTTGCTGCAGTGACAGCACCAGATCCTTAACCCCCTTTGCCAGAGGATAATTCTTCGATTTTTCTGAATAACATGGTTAAAAAAAGCACATAATTTGGGGACTAGCTGGGATTTGGGGAGTTTTACATAGTCTAGCAATGGTCAGTTTCCAAAGAGATGGGTTACATGGGCCTTGAGGACTTCCTTTTTGTTTACTAGTGCATTTTACTCACCCAAGAGGTTTCAGGAATTGGCAAGGAGAGAGAAGTTTTGACCTTACAAAGTCAGGACTTAAAGTTGTAGATGGAATTTAACCAAGAAAGGTACTAGCAACATCTAAGAACTTAGATATGTGGTAAAGCCATTGCTTATCAGAAGTTCTAACATTATAGAATGCACTAGCCTTGTGACCACATAAAATGCTAATTAACTTCTACCTGGTGTGCACATCCTTGTTGAAAGGTATGTAATTTATTCCAATCTTTTTCTTTAGATTGGTCAGTCACACTGTGGAAATAAATTCAGCACTCTTTTAGAGATCACTTTATGATAAAATTTAGTTTTTAAAAATGTCAATTATTTATTGGTCTAGTCTCTTCATTCCTATTTTCTCTTCTGATGATCTAACCTACACATTACTTCTAGTTTATTTTCCAAATGGAACTGTGTTATTTTGCTCTAAATATTTAGTGTTTCTCCACTGTCTAGCAAATTAAGTACTAACTACAGCATGGCATTAAATAAATTCCATAAAAACAGCCCTAATCTATCTTTCCCAATTTATTTCCTTGTACTTCTCCCATATATAGCCACAAGCTTAGTTCTCTTGTAGGCCCAAATTCTTAGGCAACAGTGGATTACTACTGGTTACTATAACTAAGGCATAGGAAAAGAGAATAGCCAGTTCTCTATTCCCAGAGAGAGGCTGAGAGGTGAACCTTGCTCAAGCATCTTTCTGAAACAGATTTGATCTGTCATGCTCTCACTTAAAATCCTTAGATTTAGGAGTTCCTGTCATGGCTCAGTGGAAACGAATCTGACTAGTATCCATGAGGACACAGGTTCAACTCCTACTCCCACTCAGTGGGATCAGGGGTTGCTGTGAGCTGTGGTGTAGGTTGCAGATCTGGCATGCCTGCGGTGTAGGCCAGAGGCTACAGCTCTAATTTGACCACTAGCCAGGGAATCTCCTAAAATCTTACAGGTATCTCAAAATACAATTTATACTCATCATTGTTTTGAAAATACAAAATCAGTCCTGCTGCCAAATATTATTTAATGTGTAGTTAAGCACATATGTAACTACATCTCTTATCTGTTTTAATATTTTTAAAACTTTCAATGAAAAAGATCTCACTTATGTTTTTATGTATTTTATTTTATATATTTAAAAACATTATTCTTATTCTGAGATAGGATCCACAGGTCAGGCTGACCAAGTGGTCCATGACACAAGAGAAATTACTTTTACTTTTGGTATTTAGACCTATTAATTGCTCATAGTAAATATAACCTAAACACTTGAGCATGGAATTCAAAGTTCATTATCTGTTCACATCCACTTTATCATCTTTATCTCCGTCCTACCCCTACTTTTCATACTAAACCCTAGTATTTTAGACAATAGTGACCTTCTCTTATCTGGTAGCAGATAGACAAGTTTTTTAATTAACCACAGTTAATACAGTAGCACGGACTAGCTAGGGCTTTGCCTTATACAGACCTTATCTGTCTGCCAAGTGAATTCTTCTAAAGGTTTGTTTTCCCTAATACTGTGAAGTCCTAATAGGGCTGAAACTTAAATCTTTCTCATTCCTAACTTAAATGGTTGATGAAATAAATAATAAAAGGCAGATTCTAAATTGGCAAGGCACTGTATATAGTAATCTCTATGGGAGTGAAGTCAGTCTTTGAATCTCATCAATTGGCTTAACTCTGATCTTGTGGGGGATAGAAATGAGGATTCCCCTGAGCTCTAAGGCTGGATCCCCAGCTGATAAAACTTGGACAGAAGGAAAAGACAGAGGAAAGAGCAGTAACCGAAATGGGCCTGATTAAGACTGAAGGATGAAACTGTGCTAAAGAGAAAGCAGGAGTGACTCCTCCCATTACCCAGAGTAGTTATTCAAAACTTTCAAGGGTCTCATGCCATCCTGAACTCTCATCAAATGACTCCCAACTTAACATTACAGCGCCAACTACATCAACCTTCTGCCTTCCCCTACTTCCCAAACTTTCCTTTGCTATAGTTTGGTGGTTCTCAACCTGCAGCATTGGAGTCACCTCAGGAACTTTAAAAAAACAAAAACAACCAAAACTGATGCCTGGATTTGTTTAATTGGCCTCAGGTGGAGCAACTTCATTTGTTTTACTTTTTTCTTTCCTTTTTGGAGCTGCACCCGTGGCACATGGAAGTTGCCAGGCTAGTGATCGAATAGGAGCTGCAGCTGCTGGCCAATGCCATAGCCACACCAGATGCCAACTGTGTCTGTGACCTACACCACAGCTCATGGCAATCCTGTATCCTTAACCCACTGAATGGCGGAAGGGATTCAACTGCATCCTCATGGAGGGCAGTAGGGTTTATTACTGCTGAGCCACAATGGGAACGCCTGGTTTTACTTTTTAAAAGAATCCCAGGTGACTCTAATGTGCATACAAGATTTAATTCCACTACCGCTCCTGGTTCTGTAAATTACCCACTCTCACTCATAAACTGTCCACATCTTGGTTATGGTACACTTCATAACCACCTTAAAAGAAAACACTGTTCTGGCCCACACGCTTGTCCCTCACCTCATTACTTTATAACTCTTTATTACTCAAAGAGTGAGTAACTTACGCCACGTGGTTTTCGCTAACTGTATTCTATTCCTCTTTTTATTTCAGCGCCAGTACTGTCAAAAATATTTTTGTACCCATCATTCCCTCTGCTTCTATCTCTTATACCGCTTTAACCAGCTACTGCTCATTAGCTTTCTAACACAAATTAAGAGTGACCCAGAGGGTTTCCTCAAGTCATACACAATCAGGTGGTCCCTCTTCTACGCTCAAAGAATACCTTGTGCTTTTTTTTTTTTTTCTATTATAATTTTACTTTACTATCACGGAGGATTCTCTCATCGTCTCCAACATACTTCGAAACACTTGAGACTATTTCATTTGCTTCTGACTTTCTGGAGTCTAATGCACGGAAAGTGCTCAGTAAAAAGTCTGAGGGATGAAAAGAAAGAAGTACTAGGAAACGGAGGTCCGGGGCGGGGAAATGCTGGGGAAAGGGCGTGTGTGTGTGGAAACGGGGGCGGGAGGGGGGGGCGCTAAGGAGGCGGCGCTAAGAATTTTGAGCCAGAATTGGGGAGTGGGTGTGGAGACGCTAGAACTGCGTGGGCGGCAAAACGATCTCCTGCCCAGACACACCGACCGACAAACCGAAGTGGGGAGGAGGCTTCTTACCTGCCTCGGGCCTCACCTCCCCAGCCAGCCTTCAGGCACCTCGGTATTGGCCGGAAAGCGAGAGCTGCAGTCGTAAACCCAGAGTTTTCTAGCCCAACATTGCGACATCCCTCTCTAGAAGAGATAAAACCTAAGGCAGAGTTCCCAACTCTGCCGTAAGGTGAGGAAGAAAAGTTTGGGCGGGGCCGCCTGAAGCGGACGAAATGGGGCGTGTCCACGCAAGCGCATGCTGTACTTGCTGGCGGCATCACGTGCGGGGGCGGAGTCGGGCGAGCAGGCTGGCTCCCGAGGGCGGTAGGGGGCGTGGGAGGTAAGTGCGCGCGCGCTTGCTCTTCTGCAGCTGAGGAGTCGTGCGGGGCGGGGCCGCGTGCGCGGGGTCGGGGGCGCGCGGGCCCGAGCGGACTGGTACGTGGTGGCGGTTGACTGTGGCTGCTGAGTGAACAGCAAGGGTGGTGAGAGGCGGCGGTGGAGGCACCCGCGACACCCGCAGAGGCGGCAGTAGCGGTTGAGGCGGCGACTGAACGCGTGGTCTCAGGGCGGGTGCGGCCGGGGATGTGCCTGCCCAGGCCGGGCGGAGTCTCTCTGACAGGGCGGGGGATGCGCGGCGGCCGCTCGCCCGGACCCTAAGGCAGCTGGGCCCACCCTCCCGGAGCCGTCCGACCCTTGGTGATCTTGGCCTCTGCTGTCTCCTCCGGCCTGACCCTGGGGCCGAGTTTGGGAGGCGGCTTCCGCCGAAGAGGAGGGGGCTGCGGTGGCCACCGCGGCGGAGCCCGAGGTAAGACCCGCCCAAGCCGCCCAGCGGCCCTGCCGCCCAGCCCGGCCCACGTCTCGGTCTCTCTCTTTGGCTCCTGCGGGGCCGCCCCGCCCCGCCCCAGCGGAGACGCCCCGCGAGCTAGTCTGCGCTGGAGCCTCCCTGACACCCGATCGCTGCCCCGGGTACCCAGTGGACCCCACCCATCGTGTATTCCTTTGGCCAGGCACCATTCCGGCGCTCCAACCTCTCCTGGTGTTAGTCTCGGGCCTCTCACCCCATCACACCCCACTAGAACCCTCTTCGGACTCTCGTAGTACTCTTAAATGGGGCCTCGAGACTGTTGCATCCTCCTGTGAGCTGACCCAATCACAGTTCCTCAGATCCGTTTACGCTTGCCCTCTAAACCCATTGCGACCCCCAGCTCCAAGGCAGATCCATCGCTGCCCACTCCTCTTCCTAGCGGACCTGCTCACCGCCTAGCTGAAGCTCTTCCCTTACTCAACTCGTCTTTCAGATAGTCTATTTCATGATGCTCTTACTTCCCAAGAAATCTGGTGTCAGCTCCTCTTTAGACACCAGCAGCGGCCTCTTCTTCTAGACCTCCTTTCCTTAGGCAGACCTTAATATCTTTCTCCGAGGTCGTGATCCTTTCTTTGGTTGAAAGGGCTTTGCCGTGAAATCCTGAAGGCATTTTGCTTAGCCTAGTGTTTTCCCCCCAGCGGGGCTAAGGGGACCAATTGACACTCATGTTTGGAGGTTTAGTCTCCGGGCTTTAGAAAGAGGGAGATGGAAGATCATGGAAGCCCAGGGCAGGCGGTGTGTGCTATTGTAAGGTCACACAGCCTGCTTCTCATCTTCTGTAGAATGTGTGGGGTAGTACAGATCTGACATTTTAGGGACTTCTGGAAGGGTTAATTAACACAACAGTAATGAATGTCTCCATGTGGTATCATTTGTTTCACCTTCTTGTAGATTTTTACAGCTCTTTTGCACTGCTTTTGAAGGATAGCAAGATACTTTTTTTTTTTTTTTGAATTTGCTGTTTTAGAATTTGCTGGGAAAGTAAGATTTGTAGTTTTCCTTAATTTCTGAAGATTTTGATGTCAGTTTAATAATAAAATTCTGCTACCTGGTGCTGCTGACTTGCTTTTTCAAGAGGCAGGTACAGTTATCATTGCAGTGTTCACCAATGTCATTATCAACAGCCTTATTAGCAGTAGTTAAACAGTAAAACATAGTTTGTTGAACTCCTGAGCTGTCAAGAAGGAAATGTAATTTTACACCAGATGATCACTGCATAATTTTAACGTTGGTATAGGGATGAAGTATAGAGAGGTTTTTGTAGTCAGTACTTTAAAATTTTTTATTTTTTGTATGTGGAACCGAGGAAGGAGAAAATCATATTAAAATTATAGGTCATAATTAGACATAGTATAAAAATCAAAAGGTTCAAAAGAGTATGTAGTAAAAAGTTTCTCTTTTCCCTGTATCTTCCAACCATCCATTTTCCCTCCTTAGAAACAACCACTATTTCCATCTTTGTGTGTGTTGTTCTTGCGATATTTCTAGCATACAGGTCTACACACTTATGTGTGTGTGTGTAAAAATATATATATTTTTTTGGCTGTACCTGCAGCAGGCAAAAGTTCCTGGGCCAGGGATTGAATCTGTGCCACAGCAGTGACCTGTACCGTAGCAGTGACAACGCTGGATCCTTAACCTACTTAGGTCACGAGGGAACTCGTGTATTTATGTTCTTAAAACACCACAAATGCTTGTGTACTAGATGGAATGTATATAGCTTCCCCCTACCCTTCTCCCCCCACCCCCATTTAATAATAGATCCTAGAGATCACTCAACGGTTGTACATTTGGAAGTGCCTCATTTACTGGCTGGATAGTATATCATTTTGGTAGTCTTGAGGTTATTTTCAGTCTTTGGTTTTATTAACATTGCTGCATGCTTTTCTCTTAAATGTATCAGCTGCTATGTGTGTGTTTTTTTATTATTTATTTATTATTTTATTTGGCATGCTCATGGCAGGCGGAAGTTCCCCGGCCAGAGATTGAACCCATGCCACAGCAGTGACCCGAGCCACAGCAGTGACAATGCTGGATCATTAACCCGCTGATCTACCAGGGAAACTTATATATATATATATATATATATATAAGTTTTAAGTAATTTTCAGGATTTAAAAAAATTTCCTGATGGTTCTTTTGTGAACCTGCAAAAAAGGATAAACTGAATTTCTCATTGAACCTTTGAGCTTCCATGGAGTGATTAGCTTTGATAGAGATTATAATATTTATTAAGTAAGTTATTGAAGGATTTAAAATAAGGGGCTGAAAGGATCAGATTTATATTTTTAAAAGATCACTATCTATTTGAGAAGGGTGGATTGAAGGTAGACTAAAGGTGTCAGGAGAGTACATAATGGTGGTGGATCTTTGGCTTTTGAGAATGGATAGGATTTGGTAATTTCATTAGATTTGGGATTGGGGAGAGGGTTCTTAGAGGATCAGATTTAGATTTCTAGCATGTGCCTTTCACTGAGGTGATCAATATGAGGGAGGAGTGGAATTTTTATTTTTGTCAAAAAAGAGGAATTCAATTTATGACATGTTGAGTTTGGGTGATTATACTTCTATCAGATGTAAATAGCCAGTAGGCACTGAATTTGTGTCTTAAGCTCATTATTGAATTCTGGGTTAACAGTAATAGATTTGTGAGCAAAAAGTGTAGGTGGGGAGAAAAAATTGTAGGATAGAAACCCAACACTTACAGTATAGGTAGAGTTAAAGGTCTAAGCCAGCAAATTATGTGATTAAGTCTAAAAAAATCATGTTATAGTTTAAACATCAGCAGGTTCACTGTCTTAACACAAGGCTTTTTAACAGTTTTTTTTCCCTTAGTGGTGCATAATGCATGAGAGAAATGGGGTAAACAGTTTATTAGATTTTTAAAAAGGTAAAACCTTTGTAGAAATTAATGATATAAACCCCATCTTTTCTAATCATTTAGATTATGCTATTGAAAAATTTGTTATAAAAACAGGGCGATTAAATAAAAGTAAAAAAGGGAAAATTTATGTTATAAATTATAATTAGTTATATTAGTAACAGTCAAAGATTTTTCAATCATTTTTATTTATTTATTTTTTATTTTAAATTAAATTTTTTTTGCCTTTTTGGGGCTGTACCCACGGCATATTGAGTTTCCCAGGCTAGGGGTCAAATTGGACCTGCAGCTGCCAGCCTACGCCACAGCTACAGCAACACGGGATCTGACCATGTCTGCAAACTATGCCACACAGCTCACAGCAGTGCTGGATCTTTAACCCACTGAGCGAGGCTAGGGATCAAACCCACATCCTCATGGATACTAGTTGGGTTCATTAACTGCTGAGCCATGACAGGAACTCCCCCAATCATATTTTTAAACCATAATATTGACTTTGTTTATTCCTAAGGCTAGAGCTGGGGTGTAGAGCTCTTGCCTCTAGTCTGGACCCTTGTAAATCACTGCTGCTGAATATATCCACTTGGATTCACATTTCATGAGCACTTCACACATGTACAAAATAAAATTCTTAATCTACCTTTCTTCCCTCCAAAAAGGTGGGGGTAGAAGGAGACAAACTGCAACATAATTTTTTCTTTTGATTTCCTAGCTTGATAAATGGTGTACCAACATTACTAATCCTGCACATTGTCCCTCATATTTAGATCATTTCTGATTGCTATTTTTGTGGTCTCTTATTTTAACCCCAAATGTTTTTTGGGCTTCTGTAATGCTTTCTGAGTGGTCTTCTTTTCTGTCTCTTATTTTGCCTCCAGTTCATTCTTTGCACAGTTGCCGGGGTAAATGTTCTAAAATATTCTTTTAGTTAGATTCTTTCAGTTGTAAGGAACAGACTTAAGTTACCTTAAGTAATGGAGTGCTGATTGAAAGAAAACATGCACAAGGGAACCCAGGAAAAGTTAAACAGCTTGATTTCAGGAAGAACAGGAACTTAAAAATAAACTGGAGGCAGGAAAAGACAGATTTCACTTGAAGGCTTTACTGTTAACTTGTGTTAGCTACTTTTTCTATTTCTTTTTGTATTATTTTTTCCTTTCTACTCTAATTCCCCCCCCCCACCCTCATCTCATAGCTTCTATTTATTCCTAATTTCTGCCTCCTTATAACTAGTGTGTCACTCCTATGCCAATATCTTGCCTTCTGGCTGCTGTCTTTTTAACTTGAGCTCCTGTTGCTAACTTCTTCCTTCTTCCAAGGATTTTCTGGTGTGAATTCTCAAGAAACAATCTCTTTGGCTTAGTTCTTTTACTCATGGGCTGCTAGCAAGCCTGTGTACTTGGGTCATGTGACTGCTTCTGGCCATTTAGTGTTGGTTGTGTGTTTATTTGTACATGTGGGTGTTGGACAGGATCATAATGGTGAAAAACATGGAGCAGTGTGCAGGCTAATTTCGCACAAAATGGAGTTTTAAACATGGTAGGCACCACAACTGACTTAGGACAAATACAAATCTAATCATAGCCTTTCCTGTCATTGCTTTCAGGAAAAAGCTTATACTGTAGCATGGCATGTATGTGAGATCTTTCATGATCTGACTTTTATCCTCTAGGCTTTCCTTCCTTACTCTCTTCCTTAATTTCTTTGATCCACTCTTTGAACATAGGTTTTTGCACTCTGTTCCCTTTCCTGTCTTTCCCTTCCCCTTTTCTTTGCTTCTCATCTGATCTTTAGGACTCGTTTCAGGTATTTCTTCAGGAAGCTTTCATTTACTTCCTCCAGGTTAAGTTAGGTGCCATTCTGGTAGTATTAGTCCTTGCTTCTTTCATAACTTTCTAATGAAATTCTGAATAGCTTGTCTGTTTTCTTCACTAGGGTGTAGCTTCTTTGCTATCAGTACAGTATAATGTAGGTTTTTAGATTGAGGATTTAAAAAATATATGAAAAAAACAATATGCTTATTATAAATTATAAAGTATACAATAAAGTATACATGATAAATGTACAGCACAGTAAATTTTCACCAAATGAACACACCACTGTAACCAACACCTACATCAAGCTATAGGTTATTAGTACAGCTTCACAAGCCACTTTGTGCCCTCTTCTGGTCACTAATCCAGTTTAAGTAGAATTTAATTTTAAATGGGAAAACCCTTTAACATAAATTTCTCTACATATTTTGTGTGTATATTTAGACACACAAGAGACTAAGGTATTGGAATTTTAATCCTATAGAAAGAACATACATGATTTATATTATACTTGAGAAATGTAGTTTTGGCTATTTTTGTGCAGTAGACAAATTTAAAATCATATAATTTAATATTCAGTTATAGGATATTTGTATTTAGATTTTCTTGTTTATAACTTTGTTATTATTTTAGAGTAGCAGAAAAGAATATGATAGATCAAAGACTATTTTCTGAAAATGGTCTGTTTCGAGTGGGTAATGTGCTAGAGATGGGTTTAGTAAACATGTAAAGCACTTTCCAAATGGTGTTTGGCCTCTGGGTTTTAATGTGAATTATGTTGCTAGCATATTTTGGCAGTGGGGTCATCCAACGGGCAACTGGAGTGTAATTTTACATGTACAGTGAGGAAAGGACTAGCTGTCCTGTGTCATAGACAGCTGGCTTGCTAAGAATTGGTTTTTTTGCAACAAGCAGTAATTTTAGAGTGTACTTTTCTTTTTCTCAGTTTTGATTTTTCTTAAACTTTAAAATTATGTAACTCCTTGAATATGAAGATATTCTTTTAAACACACTTTTCCCTCAGATGGGCTTTCTTGTCTGTAAATTAAGTTTGTTAAGGTCAATTAAGTGGAAAGAATATAGATTTTCAAGCCTGGATTTCCGACAGACCTTGATTCAATTTCCAGCCTCATCTCTTATGAGATGTCATTTGTGGGCAAGTCACTTAACATTTCTCAGCTTAAAGAAATTTCATCTCCGGAGATTTCATTGGAGTTAAACACTTTATATAAAGCACCAAACACATAGTTGATACTCAACAAGTCTTCCTTTCCCTCCTTGAATATATCTATTTCTTGTTACATTTAAATATGAAATCAAGAATTTAAAGAATTTCGGAGTTCCTGTCGTGTCACAGTGGAAACAAATCCGACTAGGAACCATGAGGTTGTGGGTTCAATCCCTGGCCTCGCTCAGTGGGTTAAGGATCCAGCATTGCTGTAAGCTGTGGTGTAGGTGACAGAGTGGCTTGGATCCTGCATAGCTGTGGCTGTGGTGTAGGCCAGCAGCTACAGCTCTGATTCAACCCCTAGCCCGGAAACTTCCATATGCCACCGGTGCGGCCCTAAAAAAAAAAAACAGACCTAAAGACTGTTTAAAACAAAACAAAACAAAAAAGAATTTAAAGAATTTCATTGTGTGGCATAAATGGCCATCAAAATTTGTTGCTCTAGATGTAAATCTTAGCATAGTCTGCTAGCTGTCTTTCAAATGTAATCATATTTTTCAATTCAAAAAGATCTTTAAACAAATGCTTTTCTTGATTTCTTAGTATATCAGATTAATGGATGTTAGAATGTATTTTGATTCATTGCGAGGTATCATAACAAAATGTTCTGTTTGCCAATGACAAACATTCCTTAAATCATTGACAGATTGTAGTACTATTGCTGTTTGTAGTGTGTAAGTATTTGTTTGAAATCTGTTTACTTATATTGATCAGATGATAGTGAGCTGAGTAGTCTCTGGATTTGTTTTTTAGAGTAAGTGAGAAAGTTCTTCAGGTAACTGTGTGGATATGTGTTTATAAATGATCTCCAGGTTATATTTTTCCTTACCTTCTTTAGCAACTCTACCTGATTTAAGTTCTCTTCCTGCCTTCCCCCTAATTTTTATAATAAAAAAACTTCGAAAACATTGAAAAGTTCAAAGAATAGAACAAAGAACATTGATAAGTCGGCTACCTTGATTCAGAAGTTAATAGTATGCCATCCATATTTGCTTTATTGTTTTCTCTCTATATGTGTGTATTTAATTTAAATGAACCTTTTGAAAGTTATGAATATTTTGACTTTTACCTCAAAATACTTGAGCATATATAGTCTAAGAAAAAAAGATATTCTCCACATCACCACAGTGCCATTACCAACACCTTGGAAAAATAATAGTAATTTCCTAGTAACATTTAATATTCAGGCTACATTTAAATTTTCCCAGTTTTCCTGTAAATTTATTTTTTCAAACTAGAAATCACTCAGAATTTTTGCATTGCATTTGATCATCTTTTTAGTCTCTTTTAATCTAAAAAGTTTCTTTATGATATTGAAATTATTTTTGACAAGACCAGATCATTATCTTATAGAATGGTCTGTTTTCTAGTTACCTGATTTTTTCTTTGTTCTTTTGTTTAACTTGTTCCTCTGTACCCTGTATATCTTGTACATTGGAAGTTACATTTTAAACACTTGCTTATGCACATTAGAAAGTATTGGCAAGAATACTTCATAAATGAGATTATATTTCATGTTGAGTACCATGGGAGGTATATAACGTCACTATTAGTGATCTAAGTTTAATGAAGTTTAAAGTGGTGTTTGCTGTATCTTTCCATTGTAAAAGTATTTTTTTCCTCTGATGATCAGGTACAATAGTCTGCGGGGGTGGTATTTTGGTGTCATACAAAAATTCCATTCTACAAATATTCTTTACCTAGTGATTTTAGCATCTTTTGTTGAGTCTTGGGCAAATCAGTTATTTAATGAAAGCTTGAAAAATGATATTTCTAATTCTGTAGTTATTTTTATACTTACTAGCTGACATTCTTCTGTTGACAAAAGGTTTATAACCATCACCTGGG
Source organism: Sus scrofa (assembly GCF_054392235.1). NCBI lineage: Eukaryota > Metazoa > Chordata > Mammalia > Artiodactyla > Suidae > Sus > Sus scrofa. Next base: position 180,399,175 of record NC_139383.1, on the reverse strand, counting down.
AGTGAACTGCAGTTCTTCCTAAAAAGCATAGTAAATAAAATACTCAATTCTTTCTTGTCTAATTAAGTTGGTCTAATAGTCATATACAGTGGTGACAAATTAGTTTGTTAATGGTCTCTTGGATTTTTATTTGTTGTATGACAATAGTTAGAGATACTGTTCTTTTTTGATGCTCTGATAGTGTCAAATAAAGATATGGGGAGTCCCTTCAAGCAGACCCCTGAGTTCTTTTTGCATTAAACCCATTATTAGTCTGAGTTATTCCTTACTTTTGGGTATAAGAGACCTTGGCTCACCAAGTACTGCTTTGGATTAGAATCAGCAATTTCTCCAAGGAGACCCATCTCCTTGTAGTGTAGGATGATGTTTAGAAACCAACATCTGGATGCTAAGTTTGCTCCTTTTTATGGGGCTGTCATCGCTTCTAGGCCTTGTTGGGAGGGGAAAAAAGCATGAAATCATATTGGTAATTCGAATTCAAATTTAACATTGCATGTTTCTTCATCTTTTTAAAGAAAGTACTTTAGCTTAAACTCTTTTACATTGAAAAATCTTATGATTTTATGAAACATTGGTGTATTTTTTTCCTAAGTGTATCTCATGTAGTTTCAAAATAGATAAAACTGCTCAGTGAGGTTTAAGTGTTTTTTTTTGTGTTTCATTTTGTCCTTAGAACATATCCCACCAAGGTTATAATTATTGTTAGTACTATATTTAAAAGTCACTTGAAATCTTTTTTTTTCTCACTGCGATTGTTACCAATTTGATATGTATTTAGGCCCATTTGTTTTTCATTTTAGGATTTGCCTTCTCTCTCTCTCTTTTTTTTTTTTTTTGCCTTCTCTCTTTTTTAATTTAGTGTTACTCTTTGAATATGTAATATAGTCCAAAGAGAGACCAGATATAAAAGTATGTGTAGAAATCTTATTTTCATCCTCATCCCTTCTACTCTTTTTTCCTTATCTATAGGTAACCATTTTTGTAAGTTTCTGATTAATCATTCCAGTTTTTTTTTCTTTGTATGTCTATGTTTGTATTCTCCTTTCATACACCAAAGGTAATATATTATATGTACTGTTCTATAGCTTTTCTTCTTCTTTATTCCATTTAATAATATATTCCAGAGAACACTCTGTGTTGGTACATACAGATCTTATTCTTTTTTATGGAGGCATAATACTCTGTTGTGTACCATAATTTTATGAATGATTCTGGATATGATATATATGCATATATTTGTGTTTAATCTTTTTATTTTTTATTTTTATTTTTTCTTTTTATGGCCACACCTGCAGCATATGGAAATTCCCAGGCTAGGGATCAAATTGGAGGTGCAACTGCCGACCTACTTCATAGCCACAGCAACGCTGGATCTGAGCAGCATCTGTGACTTATGCCTGAGTGAGGCCAGGGATCAAACCAGCATCCTCATGGAGACTGTCAGGTTCTTAACTCACTGAACCACAACAGGAACTCCTATTTGTGTCTAATCTTTTGAACTGTGAAAATTAATACATGTTGAATAGATTAGTTAAAAAGTAAAGTTTCTTCTTCAAGTAATTGAGAAAGAGTTGATTTGTTCCAGAGAGAGCCTTAAAGTTTGAGGAGGCTTTGTTGTTTTGGTTTTGTTGTTGTTGCTGCTGTTACGAGGATTTCAGGAAAAGTAGATGTATTTTGGGACATAGGTACACTTACACCTTGTTGCATCTAAATATTAGGTGGTTGGTATCAGTGAATGTTAATCTTCTTTAATTGTTTATGGCACCTGGGTTAGAAGGGACAAGGATGATTTACCTGCTTTCTCTCCTTATGCTTCCTGGCTTCTTGAAGCATTGGAGCTAAAAACCTGATAGATATCCTGGTGATTTTGTGTAAGGATAAGTCAAGTTCTTTTCTGACTGTTTTTTCCCCCACAATTTACCCTTTCCTTAACTTTATTTACCCTTTCCTTAACTTTATTTACCCTTTCTTCTTTCTCTTTTTGCCTTAAATCTCTCAGATTTTTCCAGCATTCAGTGGACAGCTATTTACAGTCTAATAAGGTGGATAAATAATGCACTCTTTACGGGTGTAAAGAGCAAGACATAGGAATACTAAAGGGAGAGGGCAGGTTACCTGCTAGGATACAAAGAATTCAGGCTTTGGGGCTTACATACAGTGCTTATTTATTATTAGCAGTCCTGTGCAGTTGTTACTTTTCCTCTTTATTAATGTGTAAAGGGGAATGAATAAAACATACACAGTTTGAAGAAAACTCTGAAGTGAATATTTGTGTTGTCATTGCCTAGGCCAACAAACAAGAATTTCCTCCCCCTTACCTCACCCTCCTTTTGCCCTTGTCAACATATCCTCTGTGGAAGTGGCTATTACGCTGACCTTTTGTGACTGTCATTTTCTTGCTTTGCTTCATAATTTAAAATCCTAGGTCATATATCCTTAAACAGTGTAGTTTAGTTTTCCTTTATTTTTTTTAATTTAGAAAAGTCTTTTTTTTAATTAATGTATATTTATTTACAATATTGTGTTTTCATTGTTTTTGAACTTTATACGAGTGTTTTATGTGACTTTAAAAATTTAGTTCAGCATTTGTGAAATTAATTCCAAGTTGTTGTTAGATATAGTTCATTGTGGTAAAGTGTTTCATTGTTTACTTCAGTTTAATCATTCTAATTTTGACGGACATTTGAGTTGATTTCAGTTTCTTGCTGTTAATATAAACAATTCAGTGGTGAGTGCTCTTGTACCTGTTTCATGTCTGTAAGTGCATAAATATTTCTCTAGAATTCCTAGGAATGGAATTGCTGGGTTGGCAGTTATGCACAAATTCAACTTTGATAATGACAAAGTATTTTTCAAAATTATTTCAGTTTATAATTACAATACTGTGTAAGAGTTCGCTCTGCTTTACATTCTCAACACTTGGTATTGTCAGCTGTAACTTTTGCCAATCTGAGGGGTGTGATGATGTCTTAGGGTTTTAAATTGCATTTCCATGATTATTAATCTTTGAAGTTGAGCATCTTTTCACAGTCATTTGAGTTTTCTTCTTATGATATGCATGTTCAAGTTGGTTACCCAATTTTTTTCTATTTAAGGTGGTCTAGGCTTTTCTTAACTGATTTTTAGAAATTCTGTGTTTTGGATACTGACCCTTGAGTTATACCTGTTACAGTATACCTGTATCTTCTTTTTTGTTGTTTGCTATTTTACTTTCTCCGATGCCTGCTGATCAACAGAATTTCTCACTTTTAATGTAGTTGAATTTAAGAACTTTGGCTAGTGCTATTTGAATCCTTTTAAAGAAACCCTTTCCTAGACTGAGGTGAAGAATATGTTCTGTATTCTAAGAGCTCTTAAGTTTTAACCTTTCACAAATTTGGTCTTTACCTTGAATAGATTTTATGGATAGTTTGAGATCTAATCTTATTCTCTTCTACCCCAAGTGGATACTCAGTTGTTCCAGCATTGATTTAAAAAAAAAAACAGGGAGTTCCCGTCGTGGTGCAGTGGTTAATGAATCCGACTAGGAACCATGAGGTTGCGGGTTCGGTCCCTGCCCTTGCTCAGTGGGTTAACGATCTGGCATTGCCGTGAGCTGTGGTGTAAGTGGCAGACGCGGCTCGGATCCCGTGTTGCTGTGGCTCTGGTGTAGGCCGGTGGCTATAGCTCCGATTGGACCCCTAGCCTGGGAACCTCCATATGCCGCTAGAGCGGCCCAAGAAATAGCAAAAAGACAAAAAAAAAAAAAAAAACCCCAAAACCAAAACCCAAAAAACTACTGATCTGCAGTGCCACATCTTACATATGCCAAGTATCTGTATTTATCTACTACTTTTTGGGGGGTGTCTTTTTATGGCCTAATCCATGGCATATGGAAGTTCCCATGCTAGGGGTTAAATTGGAACTGCAGCTGCTGGCCTACACCATAGCCACTGCAATGCAGGATCCTTAACCTGCCGAGCGAGGCCAGGGATGTAACCTGTGTCCTCATGGATACTAGTCAGGTTCGCTACTACTAAGCCATGACGGGAACTCCTTTTTCTTTTCTATTCTTTTCTTTTTTTCTTTTCTTTTCTTTTTTTTTTTTTTTGGGCTGCAGCAGTGGCGTGGGGAAGTTCCCTGGTCAGGGATCAAACCCACACCATAGGAATGACCCAAGCCACAGTAGTGACAATGCTGGATCCTTTATCCACTAGGGCACCAGGAAACTCCATATTTATGTACTTCTGTTGCTGGATTTGCTTCTCTGTTCTGTTGGTCTTGTTTATCTGTTCTTGTACTAGTAACACACTGTTTTAACTACCTATATAGCTTAGAAGTTTTGATGTCTGGTAAGGCAAGTCTTCCCACTTTGCCATTGTTCTTCAGGAGAGTCTTGGCCCATATGTATTTTAGAATTACACTTTGGCCCATGTATATTTTAGAGTCACCATGTCGGATTTCACAAAAACTCCACCAAATAATCCAACAGAAAAACAACATTTGGGATTTTTATTGAGATTGAACTGACTCTATAGATTAATTTGGGAAGAACTGACATTTTTCCAGCATTGAGTCTTCCAAACTATGAACGTGGATGTCCTTCCATTTCTGTAGTGATTCATAATGAAGTCTCATTTTTGTCAGGTGTTTTTGTGCATTATTTGTTAGATTTGCTCTTGAGCACTTCACATTTTCTGATGCAATTGTAAGTAGTTATCTCTTTAAAAGATTATTTTTTTAATTGTTGGTTTGTAGAGCTATAAAACTAAAGTCAACATGTATCTGTTAAATGATAGAATTAATAAGTGGTTTGTAATTTCTTTCACATTTTCTGTATACACAGTTATGTCATATGTAGATAATAACTCTTTCTTGTTTCTAATCCTCATGCCTTTTGTTATTTTTTCTTGCTTTCTTATGCTACCTAGGATCTATGCTGATAGGATACTATGTTGATAGAAGTAGATGGGGGCCATTGTAATGTTTGCAACATTAGTAGTTTTTGCCCTTTCTGACTCCTTTCCCTTTCTTTTCCTTAATAGTCTTGTCAGAGGTTTGCCAATTTATTGTTTTTTCAGACCCACTTCTGGCTCTGTTGACCCTTTTTATTTTATATTTTCCTTTTATTTCTCATTTTTGCTATTTCCTTTGACTTTTCCCAGCTTTACTTTGCTATTTTTTTCCTCTCTTCTTTAATAGGTCCCTAATTTTTGTTTTTTTCTATTATACATATTTAGGGTTATAAATTTCCCTGTAAAATATTGCCTTAGCTACATCTCACAGATTTTAGAATGTAATATTTTTGTTACGTTTATTCAAAATATTTTCTTTTTTTTTTTTTGTCTTTTTGTCTTTTTTGTTGTTGTTGTTGTTGTTGCTATTTCTTGGGCCACTTCCGCGGCATATGGAGGTTCCCTGGCTAGGGGTTGAATCGGAGCTGTAGCCACCGGCCTACGCCAGAGCCACAGCAACGCGGGATCCGAGCCGCGTCTGCAACCTACACCACAGCTCACAGCAACGCCGGATCTTTAACCCACTGAGCAAGGGCAGGGACCGAACCCGCAACCTCAAAAATATTTTCTATTTACTTGTCACATGGGTTATTTAGGACCATGTTATTTAGTTTGCATCTGTGTGAGGATTTCTGCCTATATTAGTTATCTATTGCAGCATAACAAGTTAAGCCCAAATTTAGTGGATTATTATTGTTTATGGTTCTTGTGTGTCACGAATTCAGGAATGGTTCAGCTTGGCAGTTGTGCCTGAGTTCCTTTCCATGTGGATTTGTCCATGGAGCTTTTTAAGCATTGTTAAGGTATGACCATTAGAATTTCAAAGGGAGAAAGTGCCAAGTAGAAGCTATGTTGCTGTTTATGACCTAGCTTCTGAAGTTGCTCAGCCTTACTTCACTACATTCTGCTGGTCAAGACAGTTACAAAGGTCTGAGTTCAAGGGACAGAGAACAGAGGGGAAAGTGTCAACATCACATTGTAAAAGAGTATGTGGGATGGGATATGTATTGGTGAAAAATACCTCTTCGAACGTCTGATCATTTTTTTTGTTGTTGTTACTAATTTCTGTTTGTTTTAAAGAACATAATGTTATGATTTCAGTGCTGTTTTCTTTGAATCTCCAATTTGGATGTATTAAATTTTTTTGTTTCTCACATTTCTTTTTTTCCTGTATTTTTCTTCTTTCACTGTGGGTAATTTCTTCAGATAGGTCTTTTAGTTCACTCATTTCAACTATTTCATTTATTTTTTTATTTTTTATTTTTTTTTTTGTCTTTTTGTCTTTTTGTCTTTTGTTGTTGTTGTTGTTGTTGTTGCTATCTCCTGGGCTGCTTCCGCGGCATATGGAGGTTCCCAGGCTAGGGGTTGAATCGGAGCTGTAGCCACCGGCCTACGCCAGAGCCACAGCAACACGGGATCCGAGCCGCGTCTGCAACCTACACCACAGCTCACGGCAACGCCAGATCGTTAACCCACTGAGCAAGGGCAGGGACCGAACCCGCAACCTCATGGTTCCTAGTCGGATTCGTTAACCACTGCGCCACGACGGGAACTCCTATTTCATTTATTTTTAATTTCAGTTGTTTTTTAAAATAATTTTAATGTTCTTTTTAGTTCTTTTTCAAATCCTCATGGTCATTTTTTATGGTTCTTTTCAAGTGATAAAATATTTTCAGTCTTATCACTTGAAACATTAGTAATCAGTTATATTTTCTGTGTGGTCATTTCCAATATCTTAAATTTTTACAGATATGTTTCTATTCTTCATTTATTTCTTCTCATTCATAATGCTTTGCTTCCTTCTTCCTTGATCTCAGTAATACGTTTTCTTGGGACATTATTTGTGATATTTGCACATGGATCTTCTAGATGCCTGTAACCTAGGTTTTTGTGTGTATCATTCAGGTAATATGAACTAAGGCAACAAAAATGTGTTTGTGTATGTGTGTCGTGCATATGTGTGTGTGGGGTAGTAGTAGCTGAGGTGGTGTGTCTTGCGGTTTTAATTCAAAGCAAATTGTGGCTTATGTCAGCTTTTTTTGTAAGGTTGCAAGCTAAGAGTAGTTTTTACATTTTTAAATGATTTGAAAAAATAATATTTTGCAACGTGAAAATTTTATGAAATTCAAATCTCAGTGTTCATAAATAAAATTTTATTGGAATACATTTGTTTTCTGTATTATCTGCGGCTGTTTTCATGCTACAAATGTACACGGAATTGAGTGGATGTAACAGATCAATATGGCCTCCAATGCCTAAAGTATTGATATCTGGCCCTGTGCAGAAAAAAATTATAACTTGTCTGGAACTTTCCTTTACAGCTCAGTACCAGAGCAACTTACCTCACAGTTCTTGGGGGATAGGGTAGAATGGGACAGGTTTACTTTGGTTTAATTTATGAGTTCAAGTCCTATAGTATAGGGTCTCCTATCAGATTGCTACCAAGGGTGGGCCCTGATTTGGCTGTAATCTTTATGAGACTGTGAAAACCAAAGCCAAGCTTGGTTTCAGTCAAGGCTAACTTGGCTTCACTATTCTGCTGAATTCCTGCCCTTTCTTATATTTTGGCAATGTAATTCCTTACCATCTTGTCAGCTCTTTGATACTTTTGAGAGTATATATTTCTATTTTATTAATTAAAATTTTTCAGTGGGTGTTTTGTTCTAAATAATTGGACATATTATTGGAGATTGATATTCTTTTTGAATATGAAGAAATAAAGGCTCAGAGGAATAGAGTAGTTAGTCCAAAAGTTATGTTACTGATAAGTAGCAGGCAGAGACTTTGACTTTAGGAAGTTTATTTATCATCTAGGAGTGTGAGCAGTTAGGATTGCACATTCTTTCCCATGTTCTCAGTACAATCCCAAGGATTTCAACCCATTGAGCCATGCAGGAGCAGTGTCTCAGTTGCAGAGGACAAGAAAGGCATAAAATACTCATAAGCTCTTTGGCAGGGAGAATAAACACCATATATAGAAATTCAAGAAATAAAAAATGTTGAAAAAGAAATGGAAAATTTCATTTACTGTATAAGAGACAGAAAAATTTAGTAAATTTGCCTTATTAACTGTTTGAATCAAAGATGAAAGAGGCCTTTTAATTTTGCACCTACCTTGTAGCAGTCAGTTTTTTGTTTTGTTTTTTGTTTTTGTTATCTTTTTGCCTTTTCTAGGGCTGCTCCCGCGGCATATGGAGATTCCCAGACCAGGGGTCTAATTGGAGCTGTAGCCGCCGGCCTGTACAACAGCCACAGCAATGCGGGATCCAAGCCTCGTCTGCAACCTACACCACAGCTCACAGCAACACCAGATCCTTAACCAACTGAGCAAGGCCAGGGAGCACACCCGCAACCTCATGGTTCCTAGTAGGATTCGTTAACCACTGAGCCACGACGGGAACTCCAGTTGTTTTGTTTGTTTGTTTGTTTTTTTAACATAAGTATCACATTTAATTTCATAGCAACTATGAGTTAGGTGATGATGATTTAACAAGTGTGCAAACATGTAGGGAAGATGGTTTATTATGTATTTACCCAGAATTACGCAGCTAGTAAGTAAGGGCTAAAGGTAGGATCTGAGCTCCTCTGTGACTATAAGGCCCATGTTTTTCCTATAAAATTATATCGTAAAAAAGTCTCTAAATGGTTAATGGAGATTTTATGAAAATATGTGGCTAACATTTCTGTACTTATAGAAGAATCCCTCAGGCTTTCATTTAGAGATTAGTTTTATTTTAGGCAATTCAAATAAGTAGTATTTGGTTTCTAAGTTCACATGGATAGAAGCAGCAATAAGAACAGAGGGGCATTTGTAGGTTTTTATGCTGACAGGATGAAATATTTTTCTATAAACTAAAAGTAGACCAATCTGGTGATAATTGATGATAGGGACAGACAATCTTACTCATATATATCAGTAGTTTCTCTGAATATCACTATCATAAAATCGACATTTATAACAGGAATCCCAAATTATATTCAGTATACAGTTGTCCCTTGATATCCATGGGGGATTATATCCAGGACACTCAACTGTGGACCTCAAAATATTGTATTTAAAAAGTCGTTAGCAAACTCAAGGTTATTTAAGTTTTCCCCTGTGCTGTCATCTAGGAGTTTTATAGTTTTTGTTTTACAGTTATGTCTGTGATCCATTTTGGTCTGATTTTTATGAAAAGTAAAAGAGTTATGTGTATACTTTTTTTTTTGCATGTAGATGTCCATTTGTTCCAGCATCGTGTGTTGAAAAGACGGTCCTTTCTCCATTGATTTGCCTTTGCTCTTTCGTCAAGGATCTGTTGACTGTATTTGTCTATTTCTGGACTCTATTTTCATTAATCTATTTGTCTGTTCTTTTAGCAGTTCAAACAGTCTTGTTTGAACAGAACAAACAAGTTCTGTAGTTTGCTTCTCCAACCTTATTTTTCTCCTTTAATATTATGTTGGTTATTCTGGTTCTCTTGCTTTCCATTTAAACTTTATAATCAGTATGTTGATACCCACAAAATAACTTGCTGGGATTTTGATTGGAATTGTATTGAATCTAGATCAATTTGGGGAAAGTTTGCTTGTTAATAATATTGAGTCTTCCTGTTCTTGACCACTGTATAGCTATGTGTTTATTGTGATTTTCTTAAACTTCTATTAGCAAGGTTTCCTAGTTTTCATTTTAGAGGTCTTTCACACCTTTTTGCCAATGTTACTGCTAAGTGTTTGTTATTTTTAAATTCTATTATAAATAGTATTGTTTTTTAATTTTATCTTTCCAATTATGTTGCTAGTAGTAGAACTTGCTTGACTTGTTTATATTAACTTTGTGTCATTTGAACTTGGTAAATTAAATTGGATGCTCTGTATATAGTCATGTTATCTGAAAATAAACATAGTTTTAATTCCTTCCCAATCTTTGTGCCTTCAGTTCTTTTTCTTGCTTCATGGCACTGGCTAGTACCTCCCCTAAAGTACTGAATAGAAGTGGTGAGAGTGGACATACTTTTCTTGTTCCCAGTATTTTCTGGTACTTGTCATTCTTTCCTGCAGATCCAGACTTCCATCTGAGATTATTTTCTTTCAGTCTGAAGAAATTCCTTTAGCATTTCTTAATAGTATATGTCTGCTGGTGATGAGTTTTTTCAGGTTTTGTTTGTCTGAAAATATCTTTACCCTAACCTTCATGTTTAAAGGATATTTCTTGCAAGGTTTAGAATTCTAGGTTGACAGTTTTTTTCTTTCAGCAATTGAAATGCATTTCTGTTATTGCCTAGCTTTTATTGTTTTTGATGAAAGGTCAGCTGTCATTCTCGTTAACCTGAATGTAAACTGTCCTTTTTCTTTGGATAATTTTAAAATTTTCTTTTTATTTTTATTTTAAGAAATTCAGTTTTCTTTGTTTCATTTTGTTTGCGATTTGCTGAATTTTTTGAAGAAGCTGTGGACTTATTTTTACATCAGTTTTGGAAAAATTCTGCCATTTTCTCTTCAAATATTTCTTCTACTCCCTTCTCTTTTTCATCTCTTTCCGGACTATTTGGTATTACTTCAGGGATTCTAACTCTTGAATCCTGAACTTTTCTATTTGTTTAATTCCTTTTTTCTCTGTTTTAGTTTGGATAATTTCTGTTGATTTCTTGCATTCAGCAATATTTTCTCTATCTTGTTTATTGTTAAGCCTATTCAGTGAGTTTTTCATTTCAGATACTGCATTTTTTTTTTTTATTTTGAGAATTTCCATTTGGCTCTTCCTCTTTTTTTAAAATAGTTTTTGTTTCTCTGCCTAAGTATTATTAAATCTGGGGTTCCTTTTGAGGATCAGCAGGTTATGAACTAACTAACATCCATGAGGATGCGGGTTTGATTCCTGGCCTCACTTAGTGGGTTAAGGATATGGTGTTGCCAAGAGCTGTGCTGTAGGTTGCAGACATGGCTCAGATCTGGTGTCGCTGTGGCTGTAGCATAGGCTGGCAGCTGCAGCTCCGATTCAACCCCTAGCCTGGAAACTAACATATGCTGAGGGTACAGCCCTAAAAAGCAAAAAAAAAAAACAAAAAAAAAACCATATTAAACCATATTTTTCTCAAGTGTATATTTATAAGATTTAAAGTCTTTGCTATCTCCCATATCTGGGTCATGTGTGGATTAGTTTTGATTTTTTTTCTCTTGTCTGTGGATCACATTTTCATGATTTTTTGACTATCCTATAATTTTTATATTCATGTTAATATTATATATAAAAAGAACAGTTAGAATGAAGTTTAAAACTGCTTCCTAATGGAAAAAGGCATGGTGACTCCTCAGACAGACCAGAAGGGTTAAGGGCTTATGTCTTCATTCTGACATAGAACTGAATTATATCTGGGCTGGGTTACAGCTATAGTTAATTTTGGTTTCCAGTGTTTTGAGAATGTATTTAGTCTCCACCCTACAGCAGAGCTTGGAGTTTAAGTACAACAAGATTCTAGAGATCTCTTTATAGCCCTGCCCTTGGCTTTCTACTCTCCACAAGATCCTACTCTGCCTTCTTAGTCTACCCCTAGATTTATGCGTGCTACTTCATTCTCTCTGAAAGCTACTTGGGAAAGAATTTTTAGTTTGTGTTGATCAGCTTTTCTTGTGGGACTCCATTGAATTTCAGTCCATCTTATTGGTTGATAGTGTTGTTTGCACCTTTGCTCACCATGGCCTTAGAATTAAAACTGGTCACTTGTCTTTTTACCTAGAATTGGCTTGTCCCCCTATGGTTCCTTTGTGTTCTCAGCTGTCTGATAGGCTTAAAATTTTGTTCAATGAAGAACCGTCATTATGACATTATTAAACTTTAGTTAGATATTATATCATTATGACATTATTAAACTTTAGTTAGATATTATATTAGTTTCTTCATTTGCAGAGTTTGAAAAGGTGGTATTCTATTAATTCCTTAATAGCATCAACAAATTCGTTTGCATATTCAAATGACTTAAGCTTTGCTTTCCTTTTTATTTCCATTAAAGATGATATAAACTATATGGAGCATGTTTAATTTTTATTATCATAGCATAGGAATGCCTAGTCAGATCTACCTTTCTAACAGTGAATTTTTTTCCCCCCGGATTTCAGCTTTTATGAGTACAAGACAGGTAATAGAAGGATAAGTTTTTGTTTATGGATGTTTTTGTGCTAAAAGTTGAGTATTTGGGAAAGAGACCATATGACCTGCAAAGTTTAACCTGTTTACTCTTTGTCCCTTTATGGAAAATGTTTGCCAGCCCCTGCATTAGACCATGATTAAATGGCAGTGAATAATGTTGCAAATTAAATAGCTTGTTCCAGGTGACATAGCTACTTTGCATTAGCTGTCTTTTTTCAGAACTTTGTGAAGAGTCTTAATTTCAACAGACTGTAGTACCAAATTTACACATTACTTGTCATTGTTGGCATTTCCTTTGGTTGGTTGCTTTCTTTTTTTTGTCTTTTTAAGGCCACACCTGCATCATATGGAGGTTACCAGGCTAGGGGTCAAATCATAGCTGTGGTTGCTGGTCTACACCACAGCCACAGCAACTTGGGATCTGAGCTGCCTCACGTCAATGCCGGATCCTGAACCCACTGATTGAGACTAGGGTTCGAACCTGCGTCCTCATGGATACTTGTCGGGTTTGTTTCCACTGAGCCACAACTGGAACTCCTGGTTCCTTTCTATTAGTAGATATCTTAATTACACCTGTAAAAGTTATCCAAATAGAAGATTACTATATATCAGTGCTTTTTTTTTTTTTTTAAACAAAACAAAACAAAACAAAACTCATCAAAGGTCTTTTCCTGTAACATCCCTGACATCATGAACCATTGCTAAACAGATCATTCCAGTTATAGTTTACGTATTTGTTCATTTCAAAGTGTGGCCCTTCCTAATCTAAATTTCTTCTTTCATTTCTTATAAGACTATCATTGATACTTTAATTTAGATTCCCTTGAGATATGTATCTCAAAACACTATGTTGGCTCTATGGAACAAATTTGCTAGAGCAGAGGGTATGCCTAGATCTAATGGCTGTTGCCAAATGCATTACTTGATTATGATTTTTTTGATGTTTCATAGACCCTGATAATTGCAGTGGTAATTGGTTGAAATAAGTATACTCTCTGGTCCATCCTAATTACAGGAGCCACTTAAATGACTTTAAAGTATCTGATACATGAGTTTCCTAGTGGCTCAGTGGGTTAAAGATCTGGTGTTATCACTGCTGTGGCTTTGGTTACTGCTAGGCACCGGTTTAATCCCTAGCCCAGGACCTTTCTCAGGCATGGCCCAAAAAAAAATCTGAGGCAAATGTTGCAAGTTGTTGATCTGTTACAGGTCTTATGATCTTTAGAGGTAAATCCTAATTTGAAGAAAGGTCACACTTGACAGGCAGTTAGCAGTGATTTAGCTTTCACTTGTGGGAAAAAGTGGTTTCTATATTTTCACAGTGTCTTAAATATTCATATTATTAGAGGATGATTCTATAAAAATAGATTACTAACCGTGAATGATTTATAATAGCAAAGATAAAATGCCTGCTTTAGGTAATAGGTAATGGAATACTCAAGAATATAATAATACTTGCTAACACTTACATGCTGTTATTATGTGCCAGATATTGTTTTAAATTCTTTTCATATGTTAACTTAATTATTTCTCACATTAACCTTATAAGGAAATTGAGGTACATTCCCAGACTCAACCAGCTGCAATCGTATATCAAACATAGAAGTGGACATAAATGATTTCCATGGATTTAAATCCATAGGTCATTTCTCTGTCTTTATCTGACTTCATTTGCTGCTTCTTGAAATAATTATCTTTTCTTGACCCTTCATTTTTCTGCTGGTTTTCCTCTATTTAGATGTGTCATCTAGAGCAGGCTATTTATCCTCTGTTCTTTGGTTTCCTCATTTGAAAATGGTGATGATAGGGCTTACCTCCACAAAGTTGTTTTAAGATTTAATAACTAAAATGAATAGTTTGGCACATAATAAGTATTGTAAGGGTTAACCATTATTACTATTATTACTACTGCTGTTACTACTATGTGTTTTTAGGTCATTAGCTGCTCTATTTTTGACTCTCCTCTTTTCTTCTGCTGGACTACAAACGTTGGTCACCCACAGGGCTTGGGGCTTGGTCATAGCTCTTTTTCTCTGTCTGCAGTCTCTGTGTGTGAGTTATCTAATCTGATTGCTTAAAATGGCATCCATATGCTAATTAATTAGTACCAGATCTCTAGTCCTTTTCTCCTTTCTTTTACAAACTTGCATATCCAGTTGTTAACATGCTAATTTCTACTTGCCTATTCTGTAGGTTTGTTGTTTTTTTTTTTTTTAATTATTTTTTGGCCACATCTGCAGCATGTGGACGTTTCTGGGCCAGGAATCGAATCACACTGCAGCAGTGACCCAAGCTGCGGCAGTGACAACACAGGATCCTTAACCCACTGTGCCATAGGAGAACTCCATCTATAGGTATTTTGATTTATTTTTTATTTTATTTTTATTTTTTTGTCTTTTTGCCATTTCTTAGGCCGCTCTCGTGGCATATGGAGGTTCCCAGGCTAGGGGTCTAATCGCAGCTGTAGCCACCAGCCTACTCCAGAGCCACAGCAACGCCAGATCCGAGCCGTGTCTGTGACCTACACCACAGCTCACGGCAACACCTCATCCTTAACCCACTGAGCAAGGCCAGGAATCAAACCCGCAACCTCGTGGTTCCTAGTCTGATTCATTAACCACTACGCCATGCCGGGAACTCCCGGTATTTTTATTTAATATGGCCAAAGACAGTCTAAGCCATATTCCCACCTCCCTTCCAAATAGCAACAACAAACATCAACAAATGAATGTAAACAAACCTGTTCTATACCCTTTTCCCCATTTTAGTAGGTAGAACCACTGTTTACCCAATTGCATTCAGTCAAATAAACCGGGGTGTTGTGTCCATCCCCACATTTAATCCATCACTGAGTCTAGAAGGCATACCCAATCTGTCTACTTTCTATTTCTATTGCTACTGCTTTTGTCCATCAACCATTATCTTTTGCCCGGACTACTACAGTCTCCTAACTAATCTCCCTGCTTCTACGCCTGTGCTCCCTCCCTCCTCTAATCCACTTTCTTTCAAGAAAGTGGAATAATCTTTTAAAAACATATATCATGTTGTGTCATTCCCTATATGTAAAAATAAAACCATACAATACCCAGAGGCTATTACATTTAGAATAAAATTCCATATTGTAAAGTACTACCAGTCCAGTCCCTTCCTACCTCTGCCCTCATTTCTCACCATTTGCCTCTTTGATTATTTTGCTTCAACTACACTAAACTCCTTTCTGTTCCTCTCAGCCATGCCAAGTTTGTTTCTGACTTTGCCCTACCTATTCCTCTCAGCTTGGAGTATTTCTCCCATCTGTTAGCATAGTTGGCTCCTTCATTGTGCTATAGGCTTCTCACCACTTCCCAGAAGCTTCCTGAGTTGCTCCTGATAACTAAAATAGCATACCCAAACCCTCTAGTATAATGATAGACAAACTACTACCCACAGGCCAAATCCGGCAGGTGGCTTATTTTTGTATTGTCTGAAGGCTAAAAATGGTTTTTACATTTTTGAACCTTTAAAAGAGTAAAAGAAAACCTACAAAAAAAGGCTATATGTGATTCACAAAGCCTGAAATATTTACTCTTTGGTCCTTTAAAGAAAAAGAGCTATGTCTAGTAAAAAATTACTTTGTTCATTTGTTTCCTTGGCAATTTTTTGTTCTCGGACTGCTTAATTATTGAAGAGTTTTGGAACATTGGTTAAGTTGTCTGGAATGAAGCAATTGAGCAAAAATAGTTAAAAAAAGGAACCTCTGCATGCCATGGGTACAGCCAGAAAAAGGGGCGGGGAGGTAAAAAGCAGAACGGATAAAAAATATAGTAGAGACAAAGACTAAAGAATCTTTAGGACTTCACCCAAAGAAGAAATGATTTGTTCAAAGGAGCTACTGCTTCTGAAAACCCCTTAGCATCATTTATATGGAGTACTCAAATCTGAGTTTAAAGTATCCCTGTGAAACTACTTAAATGCTTGAGAGTATGCACATCTGAAAGGCCACTAAGTACCTGAAGATAGATTATGGAAACATGTGTTCCATAGACAAAGTAGTAGGACTGAAAGATTCCAAGGCCAAAATAAGTGAATTCTCATTGCACAAGCTTAAGCATCTGAGACGTGACGCTGAGTCTCAGTATTTTGATGTGCATTTTATAATCTTTGAGTATATCTTGTCAGTAGGAACTCCAAAATATGCAGACATTTGTGAAGCTCCTAAGTGGATCAACCTATATAACCCAGTAGTCTCTGATTCTTACTGAAAGCCAAAGGAAGAGGTGCACAAATGAAGGATATCTTGAAAGAAACTGAAGGAATAAAATTTTATGAGCATATAAATTAAGAAAAAGAAGTCTTTGTTTTGCTTATTCCCATGTTTACTGCTGGGTGTTAAGTAATATATATTTCTTCTCCTTATCACAGTCTTTTCCTGATCTCCTATGTACTTCAACAGACAGATAGTATCTGTATATTCTGAATAAAGAGGAGGTATTTTTCTTGCTATGGATGAGGTGAAGGAAATGTTAGAAATTTCACCTCAGAGAAGTAAAGTACTGTGGAGATGTATAACCCATTCTTAAACTCATAGGAGTCACCAAATGCATGTTCATTTAATACATTTATTTAGAGAATGGGACCCCATGGAGAAAGCTGTTTGCAATGCAGTTTTTCTTTCCACAAGGATCATGGAATGGTGATTTGATAGTCTCGTGGACAAATGTCATCAACCTAGTAAAAGGAAACCTCAGCAGAAATGATCTAGAAAAAAAATCACCTATAATTTTTTTTTCATTTTTTTAAAGTTTTGTTGAAGTATGATTGATTTAGTGTTTGATAATTTCCACTATACAACAAAGTGATTTAGGTATACTAATTTTCTTTCCTAATTCCAAATAGGATTTTTGTATTTTCATCAAAGATTCTAAAGAATTTTAGGGTTTTCTGTTATTCTGTCAAACGCTGCATTGCATTGTAATTATTAATAAATTTGAGGGATTTTCTGTAGAGTAGAAAATTTGCTGAGTAAAATAATATAAAAATTTTTATAGCTTTAAAGGATTTGTATTGGCTGGAGTTCCCATTATGGCACAGCAGGTTAAGGACCCAGTGTTGTCTCTGTGGTGGCACAGGTTAGATTCCTGGCCTGGCATAGTAGGTCACCGCTCTGGTGTTGCTGCAGCTGTAGCTGTGGCTCGGATTTGATCCCTGGCCTGGAATCTTCCATATGTTGAGGGTGTGGCCAAAAAAGAAAAAAAAAATTACTGGAACGAATAAACATTTAGAAGCTTCTGGAATTTTATTAAATAGATAAAAGCATAGAAGCTTTATAACTATTCTATCCATATTATGTTGGTGTATTAAGAAGGTAATTTTACAAAGAATGGAAATTTGTCTTGTAGAGGGAGAGACTTTTAAGTTAAGATTAATGTTTTGGTTATAGTCTAGTCTCTTGGTGTTCCTGTAGAATGAAAAATGGTCACTTCATTTGGAAATTCTTAAAATACAGTTGACCCCTGAACAACATGAGGCTTAGGGGTGCTGAGCCTCTGTGCAGTTGAAAGTCCTGTGTCCTAAGGTGTAGTGTGCCTTCCATTACTGTGGTTCCTCCATATCTTTGGTTCCATTTCTGTGGATTCAACCAGTGGTGGGTCAGATAGTACTGTAGTATTTGAAAGAAATCTGCATATAAAAGGATTCACACAGTTCAAACCCATATTGTTCAGTATCAACTGTAATGTAACATTTAAAAAAATAAAACCTTGGGGACCACAATTCCCAATTGCTGAAGCAATCTTGAGGAAAAAAAAAAAAAAAAAGAATAAATCTGGAGGTTATCATGTCCCAGACTTCAGATTATATTACAAAACTCCAGTTATCAAAACAGCATGGTACTGGCACAAAAACAGACACATAGATCAGTGGAACATAATAGACAGTCCAGTAGACCACACACTGTGGTCAATTAATCTATGACAAAGGAGCCAAGAATATACAGTGGAGAAAAGACAGTCTCTTCAGCTTACTGGGAAAACTGGACAACTACATGTAAGACAATGAAATTAGAACATTCTCTCACGCCATATATAAAAATGAACTAAAAGTGAATTAAAGATCTAAATGTAAGATCTGAAACCATGAAACTCCTGAAATAGAACATAGGCAAAACACTCTTTGATGTAAATTGTAGCAATATATTTTTTTGGATGTGTCTCCTAAGGCAAAAGGAAAAAAACATAAATAAATGGGACCTAGTTAAACTTAAAATTTTTTGCACAGCAAAGGAAACTATTGACAAAATGAAAAGATAGCTTACTGAGTGGGGCAAATTATTTGTAAATGATATGACTAGTAAGGGGTTATTATTCAAAATATATAAACAGCTCATATATATAACTTAGTATCAAAAAAAAAAACAACTTGATTAAAAAAATGGGTGGAAGACCTGAATAGACATTTTTCTAAAGAAAATGTACAGATGGCCAACAGGCACATGAACAAATGTTCAGCATTACTAATCATTAGAGGATTGCAAATCATAACTGTAGTGAGATATTTCTACTACTTTTCAAAATGACTGTCATCAGAAAATCTAAAAATAGCAAATGTTGACAAGGATGTGAAGAAAAGGGAACTCTGGTTCACTGGGGTGGGATGGTAAACTGGTGCAGCTACTATGAAAAACAGTATGGAGGATCCTTAAAAAACTAAAAATAGAACTACTGTTGATCCAGCAGTTCCACTCCTGGGTATATATCTAAAGAAAATGAAGACACTAGTTTGAAAAGATTAATTTGAAAACACCCCAGTGTTCATAGCAGTATTATTTATGATGGCCAGGATATGGAAGCAACCTAAGTATCCATCAATAGGTGAATGGTTAAAGAAAATATGGCATATCTATCTATCTATATCTATCTATCTAGTTTGGAATTATTACTCTGCCATAAAAAAGAATGCAATCCTGTCATTAGCAACAATGTGGATGGACTTAGAAGGTATTACACTTACTGAAATAAGTCAGAAATGTAAATACTCTGTTTTATCACTTGGATGCAGAATCTAAAAAATAAAACATTTATGTAACAAAGCAAACAAACTCATGGATAAAGAGAACAGACTAGTGGTTACCAGTTTGGGAGGAGGGGAACCATAGGGGTATGGGATTAAGAAATACAAACCACTGTGTACAAAATAAATTAGCAACTAGGATGTATTGTACAGCACAGGGCAATGTAGCCATTGTTATATAATAACTTTGAATGGAGTATAACCTATAAAAATGTTGAATCACTATGTTATATGCTTAAAGTAAAGTAGTATTGTAAATCAGCTCACTGTAATTAAAAAATGTTTGGAATAATATTTAATTTAGATGCTAATTTTTGTACTGCCTCAAGTTATTTAGAGATTATAGGAAGTATAATTTTGAGACATTCTTATCAGTAATAACTGCAGTATTAGGCTGATATTTATTACATGTATACTATTTTAACTTCAAACAACCAATCTCATTAGTTACGCTAAAGTTCTTTTTTTTACTGAGATGTAACATATAGTAAGGGCATAAGTAGTCAGTGTTCACAGTTTAAAAATTATATGTATAGGAGGTCCCATTGTGGCTCAGCAGGTTAAAAACCCAACAACATAGTGTCCACTAGGATGTGGCCTGGCCTCACTCAGTGGGATAAAAAGAGAAAAATTAAATAAATAAATAAGCAGGTATATACATATAACTTATTTCTCTTCCATCCAGATCGAGATATAGAATGTCATAGTTCCCGTCATGGCTCAGTGGTTAACAAACCCAGCTAGTATCCATGAAGACATGGGTTTGATCCCTGGCCTTGTTCAGTGGGTTAAGGATTTGATGTTGCCAGGAGCTGTGGTGTAGGTTGCAAATGTGGCTTGGATCCCATGTTGCTGTAGCTGTGGCGTAGGCTAGCTGCTATAGCTCCAATTTGATCCCTAGCCTGGGAACCTCCATATGCCATGGAGGCAGCCCTAAAAAGACAAAAAAGAAAAACAAAAAACGCAATATAGAATGTTTATAAAACTCCACAAGGCTTACTTTTGTGCCTGCCTCCACGGCTACTCCTCCCTTAAAGGGAATCATGCTTCTGAAGTTTATAACCATAGATTTATTTGTTCTATTTGCGAACTTCATATAAATGGGATAATTTTGTATCTTTTTGTATCTGCCTTTTTTTTCCACTTAGCGTTGTATCTGTGAGATTCAGTTTATTCTTTTTTAATGGTGTGTTGTCTTCCATTTACTTTTTTTTTTTTTTTTTTTGTCTTTTTTTAGGGCCACACCCTCGGCATATGGAGATTCCCAGGCTAGGGGTCGAATTAGAGCTGTTGCTGCTGGTCTATGCTAGAGCCACAGCAATGCCAGATCCAAGCTGCGTCTGTGGCCTACACCACAGCCCATGCAAACTCCAGATTCTTAACCCACTGAGCGAGGCCAGGGATCGAACCCGCAACCTCATGGTTCTTAGTCAGATTTGTTTCTGCTGTGCCGTGGCGGGAACTCCCCCCATTTACTTTATTGTTGATGTCATTTTGATTGTTTTCATTTTCAGGGGTATTTTATGAGTGAACTGGCAATGAACATTCTTGTTCAAATCTTTTAGTGGACATAATCCATTGATGGAGATTTGGTAGTATCCCATTATGATTTTGATTTGCATTTCTCTGATGACTAATGATACTGTATTAGTCAACTGCTACTTCTTTTTTTTCTTTTTATGGCCACACCTGGAGCATATGGAAGTTCCCAGGCCAGGGATCGAATCAGAGCTGCAGCCTCAGCAACACTGGGTCTGAGCTGCATCTTTGACCTATGCCACAACTTGTGGCAACACAGAATCCTTAACCCACTGAGTGAGGCCAGGAATTGAACCTACATCCTCACAGAGATAACACCAGGTCCTTAATCTGGTGAGCCACAACAGGAACTCCAAACTATCACTGTTTAATAAACAACCTGAAAATTGTAGTGGTGTACAACAGTAAGCATTTATTTGTTGGTCACAGTTTTGTAGGTCAGCTGGGACAGCCCCGCTCTGTGTATCTCATCTTTGTACTGGGACTGAGGCTAGTTGAAGCATGTTCTTATGGTGGTGGCACAAAGTACAGAAAGGCTTATCTAGCTTAGCACATATATTTCAAGACCTTGTTTTCATCATAACTGCTGACTCCCCATTCTCTACGTTAAGTCATGTGTCTTAGCTTAAATTCAAGGGATATGGGAAGGTATACTTCTGCAATGGACGTGAAGGTAAGTAGCGAATATTTCTGAACAGTAATCTAATCCACCAGAAATGTTTAGTTCTTTTTCATATCCTTATTGGCCATTAGGATATTCTCTTTTCTTAAGAACCAGGCTTCTATATATATTGTTGCTGGGCATGCTTACTGAATCGGCAACATTGATTACCTCCTTAAGAAATAACTGATTACTTGTTCATTTTTAAAGCCACCCACTGTCAAATTGCTGTTGAAAATAGTTCTCAAAGGAAGTGAAAGTGATGTGTATACATGAAAATAGAAAGTCAGTAGGAAGAACCTGTATGAATTTAATAAAAATGACTACCTTAAGCAATAAAAATGATTGCCACAATACTTGAATTAATGGGAATATGAATTTGTTTATTCCTTTAACAAATATGTTTTGAGCTGTGGATACCTTTAAAAAACATATAGTATGCAGCATTTAAAAATACAAATATTTACCTATCTAAATAAATTACATGTTTATATACAGATATACTTCATTTTATGACACTTTGCTTTATTGTCCTTCACAAATAATGCATTTTTTTACAAACTAAGACGGCAACCCTGCATTAGCAAGTTGATTAGCATTATTTGTCCACTAGCATGTGCTTACTTCATATCTCTGTGCCACATTTTGGTAATTCTCTCAATATTTCAAGCTTTTTCGTTGTTATGTTTGTTTTGATGATCTGTGATCAGTGATCTTTGATGTTAGTATTGTAATTGTTTTAGCATGCCACAAACCATGCCCATAAGATTCTGAACTTAATCAATGATTGTTGTGTGTGTTCTGGCTGCTCTACTGATTGGACATTCCCCCGTCTTTCTCCATTTCCTTGGGCCTCCCTGAGGTACAACAATATTGAAATTATGCCAATTAATAACCCTTTGATGACCTCTAAAGTGTTCATATGAAAAGAAGAGTCACATGTCTCTCACTTAAAATAAAAAACTAGAAATGATTAAACTTGGTGAGTAAGGAGTTCCCGTCATGGTGCAGTGGTTAACGAATCCGACTAGGAACCATGAGGTTGCGGGTTCGGTCCCTGCCCTTGCTTAGTGGGTTAATGATCCGGCGTTGCTGTGAGCTGTGGTGTAGGTTGGAGACGCGGCTCGGATCCAGCATTGCTGTGGTTCTGGCGTAGGCCGGTGGCTGCAGCTCCAATTGGACCCCTAGCCTGGGAACCTCCATATGCCGTGGGAACGGCCCAAGAAATAGCAAAAAAAAATAATAATAATTAAAAAAAAAATAAACTTGGTGAGTAAGACATGTCAAAAGCTGAAATTGGAGTTCTCTTGTGGCTCATCGGGTTAAGGATCTGGTGTTGCCACTGCTGCAGATCCAGTCGCTGCTGTGGCTTGGGTTCAATCCCTGGCCTGGAAACTTCTGCCTGCTGCGAGTGCAGTTAAAAAAAAAAAAGGCTGAAGGCTAAGCTAAGCCTCTTGCTTCAGTTAGCCAAGATGCAATTTAAAAGGAAAAGTTCTTGAAGGAAATTAAAAGTGCTACTCCAATAAAGAACATGAATAAGAAAGCAAAGGAGCCTTGTCGCTGATATGGAGAAAGTTTTAGTGGTTTGTGTAGAAGATCAGACCACTTACAACATTCTTTTAAGCCAAAGCCCAATCTAGAGCAAAGCCCAACTCTCTTCAATTCTGTGAAGATGGCAAAGGTGAGGATGAAGCCATATTGATAACATAAAAGTACACGGCAAAGCAGCAAGTGCTGATGTAGAATTTGCACCAAGTTTTCCAGAAAATCTAGTTAAGGTAATTAATGAAGGTCCCTATGCTAAAACAGATTTTCAATGTAGATGAAACAGCCTTCTATTGGAAGAAGATGCCATCTAGGATGATCATAGGTAAAGTCAATGTCTGTTTTCAGAGGACAGGCTGACTCAGCAGTTGATGTAGCTGGTAACTTGAAGTTGAAGCTCAGTGCTTACTGAACATCCAAAAATCCAAGGGCCCTTGAAAATTATGCTGAATCTACTCTGCCTGTGCTCTGAAATAACAAATAAAGCCTGTAACTGGAACATGGTTTACTGAATATGGTTTCCTTTCAAAATATTGCTGCTCATTGACAATGTACTTGGTCATCCAAGAGCTCTGATAGGAATGTATGAGATTAATGTTGTTCCCAGGCCTCCTGACACAGCATCCATTCAGCAGCCCATGGATCAAGGTGTAATTTGGACTTTCAAGTCTTACTATTTAAGAAGTACATTTCACAAGGCTATAGCTGTCAGAGATAGTTGTTCCTCTGATAGTTCTTGACAGAGTCAGTTGAAAACGTTTTGGGAAGGATTCACCATTCTAGATATTACTGAAAACAAAACAAAACAAAACAAAAGAAAAAAAGGAGTTCCTGTCGTGGCGCAGTGGTTAACGAATCTGACTAGGAACCATGAGGTTGCAGGTTCGATCCCTGCCCTTGCTCAGTGGGTCAAGGTTCCAGCGTTGCCGTGAGCTGTGGTGTAGGTCGCAGACGCGGCTCGGATTCCGCGTTGCTGTGGCTCTGGCGTAGGCTGGCAGCTACAGCTCCGATTCGACCCCTAGCCCGGGAACCTCCATATGCTGCAGGAGCGGCCCAAGAAATGGCAACAAAACAAAACAAAACAAAACAAAACAATAGATATTACTGAGAACATTTGTGATTCATGAGAAGGTGTCAAAATATCAAAATACACAAGAATTTGGAAGAAGCAGATTTCAGCCTTCATGGGTAGACTCTGAGGGGTTTAACACTTAAGTAGAGGAAATAACTGTAGATGTGGTAGAAATAGCAAGAGAATTAAAAGTGGAACTGAAGATGTAACTGAATTGCTGCAATTTCATGATAAAACTTGATTGGATGAGGAGCTGCTGCTTATGGAGGAAAAAAGTGGTTTCTTGAGGTCGAGTCTACTCCTGATGAGGATGCTGTGGTGATTATTAAAATGGCAACAGGGGATTTAAAATATTACATAAACTTAGTTGATGAAGCAGCGGCAGGATTTGAGAGGATTAACTCTAATTTTGAAAGAAGTTCTGTGGGTAAAATGCTATCAGATAGGACTGCATGTTACAGAGAAATCTTTTCCTTCCTTCCTTCCTTCTTTTCTTTTTTTTGGTCTTTTTGCTATTTCTTGGGCCGCTCTCGTGGCATATGGAGGTTCCCAGTCTAGGGGTCTAATCGGAGCTGTAGCCACCGCCCTACGCCAGAGCCACAGCAACGCGGGATCCGAGCTGCGTCTGCGACCTACACCACAGCTCACGGCAACGCCGGATCGTTAACCCACTGAGCAAGGGCAGGGACCGAACCCGCAACCTCATGGTTCCTAGTCGGATTCGTTAACCACTGCGCCACGACGGGAACTCCTGGTTAGCATTTTTTAAAGCAATAAAGTATTTTAAAATTGGATATGTGCATTTTTTAGGTGTAATGCTATTTATTACACACTTAATAGACTATAGTATAGTGTAAACACACCTTTTATGTGTAATGGGAAACCAAAAAATTGTTCTGCCTTGCTTTATTGTGGTGGTCTGGAACTGAAAATTGCAATATCGGAGTTCCCATTGTAGCTCACTAGGTTAAGAAACCGAATAATGTCCGTGAGGATATGGGTTCTATCCCTGGTTCTATCAATGGGTTAAGGATCTGGTGTTGCCCCAAAATGCAGCATAGGTTGCAGATACATCTCAGATGTGGCATTTCTGTGGCTATGGTGTAGGCCAGCAGGTCTGATTTGACCCCTAGCCTGGAAGCTTCCATATGCCACAGGTCCGCCCCTAAAGAGACAAGAAAAGAAAAAGAAAAAAACCCTGCAGTATCTCCAGGGTATATCTGTATGTGATTATACATTAGTATGGTGATAAATATATTTACCTCTGGAATACTTTAATTGTAAGAACTAAAAAATGAAGAAACATGAATATTAGCACTTTTTTTTTTTTTTCTTCCATGCCTGTGGCATGTGAAAGTTCCCAGGCCAGGGATCAAACTGAGCCACAGCAGTGTTCTAAAGGGCCACTGCAGTGACTGCCAGATCCTTAACACACTGAGCCACAAAAGAACTCTGAATATTAGCACTTAAATACCACTTTCCCCAAGTCATTTTGCTAAAATAAGTTCAAAATGTTTAATAGCTTTCTCCCTGTGAAATTTGTAGCAGTGCTCTGATCAGTAATGTTTTCTCATATAGACCCTACCTTGATAGCAGAATGTTCTTTTAAAATGTACTGGTGAGGGTTTTACTTTGAGTGAAGCTGTGGCAAAGTTAGATTTTTATTTTTTAGACACACATTTTTCTGATGCTATCCTTCTAGTCCTTTTGTTGCTGCATGATAATGTATGATCTTGCCTGCTAACATTCATCAACAGAATCCTATGATAAAGCAAGTATAAAAAGACACTTTTTTCTTCTTGAAAGAATAACTTTGAGTACTTGATAAAAAAAGTAAAAACAACAGTGCATGTTTTTTGAAAATTTTATTAGCACACAGATTACTACATTAAAAACTTTAGTTGTTTCTTTTTCTTTTCATTTTTTTAACTGAACTTCTAACTTAAAGGAAACTGTATTCCCTAACTGTTTTCTTCACCGTAGTTTTCCTCTATAATTAGTCTCTTCTAACTCGGTCCAGTGAATACATCATAAGCTTGCCTATTCCGAACCACACCCTACTGACCACAGCAACTGTCTCACCACATTGTTTTTCTCTGTTAGCATATACTTTTGAAATAACTGCTTTGGGATAAGGCATAAAAAGAATATTAAATAATTTTCTTTATGAAAAATACAGCAATATCTGATTGCTATGTAAGTGCCACTAATGTAATTAATTCTTTATATGCATAGTTTTACTTTATTTTCACAATTAGTCATATATTATTTCCACGTATTTATGGAGTAATCCTTTTTTCTCTGCTGACTTGAAATCTTTATCATGTATTTTATGGATTTTTTTTTTCCCTTTAAGCCTTAATTTTCTGTTTTGAAAGGTAATAGTTTTTTTTTCCTGTCTCAGAGAATTACTGTTCAAGTCAAATGAAGTATTGTATGTCAAACTTACTTTTGGTGAAAATTATAAAAGGAAAATTTGAAGATTTCTCAAAAGCCTAATATTTTGGTCCATTTATATATATGTGTGTGTGTATGTCTTTATATACAATTTTATGTTTTATGTCTTTTCATTTGATGTCATCACTTGCCATATTTCTGCATGGTTGGCATTACAGTTATCTTTCATTATCCAAATCTGTTTAATTTTTCAGTTTTGATAGTTAATTTGGATGTCTGAGGCTACTGCCTTATTTGAATTTATTTAGTTACCCAAGTGGATAGCAAATAGTATGATAGAGAAGGAAGTATCAAAAAGTATATTCAGGGGAGTTCCCGTCGTGGCGCAGTAGTTAACGAATCCGACTAGGAACCATGAGGTTGCGGGTTCGATCCCTGGCCTTGCTCAGTGGGTAAAGGATCTGGCGTTGCCGTGAGCTGTGGTGCAGGTTGCAGACGCGGCTCGGATCTTGCATTGCTGTGGCTCTGGTGTAGGCTGGCAGCTACAGCTCCTATTGAACCCCTAGACTGGGAACCTCCATATGCCATGGGAAGCGGCCCTCGAAAAGGCAAAAAGACAAAAAAAAAAAAAAAAGTATATTCAGGGAGTTCCCATTGTGGCTCAGTAGGTTAAGAACCTAACATAGTGTTCATGAGGATTCAGGTTTGATCCCTGGCCTTGCTCAGTGGGCCAAAGATCTGTTGTTGCTGCAGGCTGTGGCATAGGTTGCAGATGTGGCTCAGATCCTGTATTGCTGTGGCTGTAGCGTAGGCCAGCAGCTGCAGCTCTGATTCGATTCCTCTAGCTCAGAAACTTCAAATGCCACAGGTGCAGCCATTAAAAAAAAAAAAAATATATATATATATATATATATTTATAAAATATCCATATATATACACATATATACACATATACCCACACACACAAATATATTTGGATCCTGAGTTTATATGGTGAATATAAGGAATTTGTTCAACAAGGTGTACCTATATGATCAAAGAAGTTTGATCTGAATGAACTGAACATGTTGTAGTGGTTTCTTTTGATCTTAGAGAACAGAAACCCAACTCAAAGTGGCTTAGGGAGTAAAAGGGAGTTGATTGGCACACTTAACAAGGAAGTTCAGTGGTTGAGTTTATATGACGCTGAGCTGGATTCAGTGGCTCAAACAATGTTGATAAGGCTTTACTGTGTGTATTAGTTCATTTCTTTTACTTCAGAAAGGCTTCCTCTCTGCATTCAGGGAAGATGGCTGCCAGTAATTCTAGGTTTACATCATTCTAGATTAGCAGACCTCGTAGGGAAAAAAAACAAAACAAAACTTTTTTCCTAATAGTCACAGGCAAGTTTCCAATAAGAATCCCAGTAAACTGCCACTGTTGCTAAGTGGGGGATGGAATAAATTGGTAGCCTAGGCCTGGTCTCAACTCACTGCGGTATGACATCACATCCATACAGATTATGTCAAATGATAAGGAAGGAGTAATTCTTCAAGGGAAAACAGTACTTTCACCAGAAGAAGGTATAGATTACTTACTAAGCAGACTAAACCAATAGGTGTCCATGTACCTATGTTTCAATGTGTCATACAGTAACCCATTTGTTTTGCACCCTTTCTTTAGTTGAAATACTACAAGATGTTTTTCAGCACCAAATTTGACTTTTAGTTGGCATTGATCTCTGTAGGTTAAAATTGGGCTCCTTCGTGTTCCTGCTGTGGTGCAGCAGGTTAAAGATCAAGTGTTGCAGCAGCTATGGCGTAGATGACAGCTGTGGCTTGGATTCTGTGCCACAGGTGCAGCCAAAAAAAATTGATTGGGCTCCATATACCCTCTAGTAATGAAGATCAGTTAACATGTATTTTTTTTTTTTTTTTTGGTCTTTTTTTCCTTTTCTAGGGCCGCTCCTGCAGCATATGGAGGTTCCCAGGCTGGGGGTCCAATCGGAGCTGTAGCCACCAGCCTACACAACAGCCACAGCAACGTGGGATCCAAGCTGCATCTGCGACGTGCACCACAGCTCACAGCAGCACCAGATCCTTAACCCACTGAATGAGGCCAGGGATCAAACCTGTATCCTCATGGATATTAGTCGGGTTTGTTAACCACTGAGCCATGATGGGAACTCTCTTTTTATTTAAATTAAATTTTTTTTTTTTTTTTTTTTTTTGCTGTGTCTTGGGGGCTGCACCTGGGGCACATGGTGGTTCTCAAGGCTATGGGTCAAATTGGAGCTGCAGCTGCTGACCTGTGCCACAGTCAAAGCAATGCCGGATCTGACCTGTGTCTGTGACCCATACCACAGCTCATGGCCCTGCTGGATTCTTAACCCACTAAGCAAGGCCAGGGAATCAAATCCACGTCCTCATGGATACTAGTTGGGTTCATTACCGCTGAGCCACAATGGGAACTCCCAAGAGTTAGGATTTTTTGTTTTAGGAGATGTAATCAGCATGATTCTTAGGCCTCTTTTTATTGAGTATCAGAAAGCAGTGATTGTGTAACATGACTTCTAAATATTTCACATCTTATGTTACAGTTCTTCTGCCATGAGAATGATTTGTGCAGTCTTGAACACATACTATCCATGCTGATGGGACAGGATCCAATATGAATATAAATGATGGAGGAAGACGACGCTTTGAGGATAATGAACATACATTACGTATATATCCTGGGACAATTTCAGAAGGGACGATCTACTGTCCAGTTCCTGCCAGAAAAAACTCCACAGCTGCTGAGGTGATTGACTCTCTGATAAACAGACTTCATCTTGACAGAACAAAATGTTATGTTTTAGCAGAGGTAAAGGAATTTGGTGGAGAAGAATGGATACTCAACCCAACAGACTGTCCAGTTCAGCGAATGATGTTGTGGCCCCGAATGGCTCTGGAAAATCGCCTGAGTGGAGAGGACTACCGCTTTCTTCTGAGAGAAAAAAACCTTGACGGATCAATCCATTATGGTAGTCTTCAGTCATGGCTTCGGGTCACAGAAGAACGTCGCAGGATGATGGAACGGGGTTTTCTTCCACAGCCTCAACAGAAAGACTTTGATGATTTATGTAGCTTACCTGATTTAAATGAGAAAACTCTCTTAGAAAACCTACGCAATCGCTTTAAGCATGAAAAAATTTACACTTATGTTGGCAGTATTCTAATAGCTATTAACCCATTCAAGTTTCTTCCTATTTATAACCCCAAATATGTCAAAATGTATGATAACCATCAGTTGGGAAAACTTGAGCCTCACATTTATGCTGTGGCTGATGTAGCTTATCATGCCATGCTTCAGCGCAAAAAGAATCAGTGTATCGTGATTTCAGGAGAGAGTGGTTCTGGGAAGACTCAAAGCACAAACTTTCTTATTCATCACCTTACTGCCCTCAGTCAGAAAGGATTTGCCAGTGGAGTGGAACAAATTATTCTTGGAGCTGGACCAGTACTTGAGGTAAGTGTTAGCAATACTTTTGTTACTCTTAAACATTTTTAAAAAGAATTAAAAATTTTTAGATGTGAGAAAATAAAATGAAACTAAAGAGAAGTGTAGGCATTTTTAGTTATTTACCAAAGAAAACTGGAAGATGGGAAAGCAAAAAAGGTATTGTGGAAGATTGAAAGATGTGTCAGTGGCATTAATTTTTCAAAGGATGTCTTTGGACCATAGCAATGCAAAGGAAAGAGATGATTGGAGTCATATATATCCCCCTGTAAAGGGAGATGGCAGGGACAGGACTCTTGTCTGTAAGTGGATTGTGGAAGTAGATAGTTGAGGAAAACATTCTTGTCAACATATTTGTATCTTTGCAACCCTAAAATCTGTGCCTAGCATTGAAATTCTAAGGGTTCATTTTTGAAAATGTAGAGAATATGGGAAAATAGTTTTTTATGTTAGATGTTATACTGTGAAGGGTAGAAAGGAAAAAATACACTATTTGTTTTAGAGTTGAAATATTAATGTTTTTTGAAAGAGATTTTGTGAGGTATAATTGAGATATACTACATTGCACATATTTAAAGTGTATACTTTGATAAATTAGTATATACCCATTAAACCACTTCAGGCACAATATTGAATGTAACTGTCATCCCTAAAGTTTTCTTATATCCCTTTGTAGTGCTGCTCTCTCACTTCATCTAGCCCACTCTTCTATAAGAAACCACTTTATGTACTTTCTGTCACTGTAGGTTAGTCTGTATATTCTACAATTGTATATAAATGGAATTATATACTATGTACTGTATGTGTTTGACTCTTCTCACTCGGTGTAATTATTTTGAGATTCATCTATGTTTTGTTTGTGTGTGTCAATAATTCATTCTTTATGCTGAGGTAGTATTCCATTGTATGGATATATTACACTTTGTTTATCCACTCACCTGTTGATGGACATATAGGTTGTTTCCAGTTTTTGGCTATTGCACATAAAGTTATATTCCACATGAAGTTTTTATGTGGACATACACTGTTCTTTTTCTTGTGTAAATACCTAGGAGTGGAATGACTGGGTCCTGTGATAGGTATATGCTTAACTTTTTTCTTTTTTGATTTTTTTTTTATCATACTTGATTTACAATGTTCTGTCAATTTCTGCTATACAACAAAGTAAGCCAGTTATACATATACATATACATTCTTTTTCTCACATTATCCTCCCATCATGTTCCATCACAAGTGATTGGATAGGGTTCCCTGTGCTGTACAGCAGGATTATTGCTTATCCATTCTACATGTAATAGTTTGCATCTACTAACCCCAAACTCCCAGTCCATCCCACTCCCTCCCCCTCCCACTTGGCAACCACAGGTCTGTTCTCCATGTCTATGAGTTTGTTTCTTTTCAGTAGATAGGTTCATTTGTGCCATATTAGATTCCAAATGTAAGTAATATCAATATGGTATTTGTCTTTCTCTGTCTTCATTTAGTTGAGAATCTCTAGTGCCATCCATGTTGCTGCAAATGACATTATTTTGTTCTTTTTTATGGCTGAGTAGTATTCCATTGTGTATAGGTACCACATCTTCTAAATCTATTCATTTGTTGTTGGATGTTTAGTTTGTTTCCATATCTAGGCTGTTGTGAATAGTACTGCAATGAACTTAAGGGTGCATGTATCTTTTTGAATGAAAGTTTTGTCTGGATATATGCCCAGGAGTTGGATTGCTGGATCATATGGTAGTTCTGTAAGTTTTGTGAGGTACCTCCATACTATTTTCCATAGTGGTTGTAGGAAGCATATGTATTTTTTGTTCTTTCTTAAAATAGTACTCTGGTTTTATTTTAAGTAGGTGTAATAAAATGTAGTACATTATGCAGTGAAACTTTATTTCATTTATACTGTTCTAAAAGTGTAATTACTTTGATGTAATTATTCTTTTCCCTTAGCTCTTTGTCATTTTTCAGGTTAGCAAGATTTAAGAAATAAATATGTATAAACATATTAAGAAAATTTGCTGACTCTAGAATGGGAAAGTGAAATCTGAATTTTAATGAGCAATAAGTTTTTAAAATTAAGATTTATTGTACTGAATAGCAGGCAATACTATCTACTTGGTTTTATTTCAAATATTTACTTTATCTGAAGTTATAAGCCTTTCTACTATCTCTTTAACATTTTTTTTCTCTTTGAGCTGACCTAAACAGGATTTCCCATTTAAAAAAAATGAAATTAATGAGAACTATTTATTTTGACAGGCCTTTGGAAATGCAAAGACAGCTCATAATAACAATTCAAGTCGTTTTGGAAAGTTTATTCAAGTAAATTACCAAGAAACGGGCACTGTACTTGGGTAAGTAGCAGTAGTAGGCTTTGAAACATGTTTATATATTTACGATAGCCTCTTCACAAATGATAAGTTGCTATTATTTATTTATTTATTTACTTTTTAGGGTCGCACCTTCGGCATATGGAGGTTCCCAGGCTAGGGGTCTAATTGGAGCTGTAGCTGCCGGCCTACGCCACAGCCACAGCAACTCTGGATCTGAGCCGCATCTGCAACCTACACTACAGCTCATGGCAATGCCAGATCCTTAATCCACTGAGAAGGCCAGGGATCGAACCCACAACCTTGTGGTTCCTAGTAG
This sequence comes from Sus scrofa, assembly GCF_054392235.1. Taxonomy (NCBI): domain Eukaryota; kingdom Metazoa; phylum Chordata; class Mammalia; order Artiodactyla; family Suidae; genus Sus; species Sus scrofa. Next base: position 180,366,671 of record NC_139383.1, on the reverse strand, counting down.
GATTCGTTTCCACTGTGCCACGACAGGATTTCTGCTTTTACTTTTTTAATTAAACACTTAAAAAAAAATGTTTTTGGCTGTATTTGCAGCATCTGGAAACTTCCAGGCTAGGGATCAAACCCATGCCACAGCTGTAATCAGAGCCACAGCAGTGACAACACTGGTCCCTTAACCTGCTCAGCCACAAGGGAACTCCTGTTCATTTGCTTTTTAATAATAGTGATATTGGTGTTTGTATTAAATTGTTTTCTTTTCAGCTACTTTTTCTTTTGTAAAAGTTCAGACCTGAGAAGGGTTCTAAGAGTAGTGTAATACCAGTACACCCTTAACTTAGATTTATTGTTAGCAATTGTATACATTTTTTTTTATATTTCTATATTTGTACATCCTATACACTGTTTTTTAAAACTGTTTTTGAGTAAGGTGGGCATGTAACTTGACCCCCTAATTAATATATTTCCTAAAGCAACCACAGTAATGTTTTCAACATAATACTATTTTATATTTAAGATATTTAATTTTGGTGTAATAATAATTCTTATTATACAGTCTATAATCAGAGTCCTGTGATTATGCCAGCAATATTTCTTTTAACTTTTTTTTGAATTGATAAACTATTTTTAGGACAGTTGTAGGTTTATGCCAAAAATTAGTAGAAGTATAGAGGGTTCCCATTTATCTCTTTACCCTATCCCCTGGATTCCCCTATTAAAATATTGATTTTATTAGTGTGTTCCATTTGTGGTTTACCTTGAATGGGCTTTGGCAGATGTATAAAGATCAATATTCACTGTTACGATATTATATAGAATAGTTTCCTTAAAAATCCTCTGTGCTCCACCTGCACACCTGAACACCCTTCCCACCCACTAACCTTTGGTAACCACTGTAGCCACTGAACTCAGTGTATTGAGCCTGGAAAAATAATGTCTGCATCACAGGAGGGTCTTGTGTCTCGTGTTTTGAACTTTGGATTTCATTTTGCTTTATTGAAAGCAAAAAAAAAAAAAGTCTTAGGAGTTTATGAATTTAAACATATGGATGACACTTACTCTAGATAGTAATTTTTATACTTTTGTACCTTCTCTGTATCTATCTACTTTAAATTAATTTTTATTACTTATATCACCAATTGTGTTTTTCTTCTAGTGCCTATGTTGAAAAGTATCTACTGGAGAAGTCCAGACTTGTTTATCAAGAGCATAATGAACGGTACATATTTCAATTTGTATAATTAGATCAAATTGCCATTTGTATCATGCAGATTGACTTTTCAGATCTTTAATTCCATTTACACTATGCATAGCTTTATATATAGTTGCTATTTTTTTTTGTCATGAGCAGAATACTATAATCCTTTAAAGAGGCTGCTCAGAGATTTTTTAAGTATATAAAACTGTTATCTTTTCTAAATTCTAGGCAAACTATCAGAACAGGAAACAGTACTATCTGAGGTGGCATCTTTTTGTGAACTTTGCGTGAGCATTGTGCCTTTGGACCTTTTGCTATGTCTTAGTGTTCTTTTTCTAATTTGAGAAAATTTTTAATAAAGCTCTTAATTTCATTATACTGTTTGAGGTATATAGCATTTCAGAGATGACCTATATATATAACTTCCTTCAAATGAAGAAGCCAAATATCAGAGGGTTAAATGATTTGCTTTGTGAGACAAAATTAAGAGCCAGAGTTTGAAGTTAAACCTACATTCAAATATTGGCTATACTTTGGGCATCTCACCTCACTCCTCTGCTTCTTAGATATTTATTCCTATTTTAGAGGTGGAAAGCTATCCTATAGTTATTTAGAGGATTAAATGAAATAACACATAAAAGTGTTTAGTGTAGTCCTTATATATAAAAAGGTTCAGTAATTAAACATTATTATAATGAATTACCTGCAGGGTTAGGCCTAGGACTTAGATTTTGCTGTTAATTTTTTTGTGGCTACCTGATGAGGAAATCTGAATTACAGGTCAGAGAACATACTTGGTATGATTTTAATCCCTTTAAATTTATTGAGACTTGTTTTATCATCTGACATGTCTATCCTGGAGAATGTTCCATGAGTACTTAAGAAAATATGTATCCTGCTGTTGTTGGATGGAGTATTCTACAGATGTCTACATTTAGTTGCTATTTAGAATCTTTCAGGTCCTCTTTTTCTTTGTTAATCTTCTGTCTAGTTCTGTTTCTTATTGAAAGTGGATATTGAAATATCTCAGCATTATTGTTGAATTGTTTAATTATTTTACTATTTCTCTCATGTATTATGGGATTCTGTTTTTAGATGCATTTATGTTTAGAATTGTTACATACTCTTGAGATTGGCCTTTTTGTCATTATAAAATAGCCTTTACATCTGATAAGACAATTTTAAAAAAATTTTATTGGAGTATAGTTGACTTACAATGTTGTATTAGTTTCACATGTACAGTGAAATGAATCAGTTTTTTATGTATCACAATTTTTGCCTTAGTCTGTTTTATCTTTTGTTTACCATTTTGTTGAAAGTTGGATATTGTAAGTAATAATTGAACATTTAAAATAATCTTGTGGCAGCTCTAGAAATGAACTCCTTCCCATCGAGGTTTGTGGTTGTTACTTTTGTTTCTGCCGTTTATTTTGTGAGCTTTCTGAGCTAATTCAAAGTCTATTTTCTTCTGCAACTGTAGCCATTGAAGTATTGGCTTGGTTAGCTTAGTTGTCAGCTAATGATTGAACAGAGTTCCTTAAATAAGCTTGGAAACAGTAAGTCTCCTAGTCTTTGCCTCCAGGCTCTCTGTGTGTATTAGGCTATGACTTCTAACACCCAGGTAGGCATTTTATAGTTCTGCCTTAGCTTTTATTTCCTGCATGTGCAGACATTAAAGGTTCATGATAGGTGAGAGCTTAGTATCTCCTCTTGTGTTTGCTGAGAGTGGACATGCAGCCCCGGGCATGGGCACAACCTTATGCATGCACATGACCTTCTAGATTCGCAGGAACAGATCGGAGCTTTTCAAAGCCTATGTGGAAATCTCATTTCCCAGCTTTTTCCTTTTTCCTTTTGTTTGGTCTTTTTGCCTTTTCTAGGGCCGCTCCCGTGGCATATGGAAGTTCCCAGGCTAGGGGTCTAATGGGAGCTGCAGCCGCTGGCCTATGCCAGAGCCACAGCAACGTGGGATCCAAGCCGCATCTGCAGCATACACCACAGCTCACGGCAACGCCGGATCGTTAACCCACTGAGCAAGGCCAGGGATCGAACCTGCAACTCCGTGGTTCCTAGTCAGATTCGTTAACCATTGCTCCATGACGGGAACTCCCTCCAGCTTTTTCCTTTAAGTTTTTTGATTAGCCTGCTCTTTGCCCCAACATAATGTATTCATTGCTTCAGGCTGCTGCTGTCTTCAAAAATTTCTATAATTGTTTCCTACAAATGACTGTGGGGCAAAGACTTTTATACTGGGCTAACTCTGAGTTGGGTCAGATAAAGATAGTTTTGAAAATGGCTTCTTCCAGAGAACTACCAGGCAGTTCAAACGATGATACTTCTCAGGCAATGAGGCTATGAATGAACCCCAGCTCTCTTCTATTCTCTTTTGGAGGCTGCCAGGCTTCTGGTGTCTACTTCAGTTGTAAGCTGTTAGTATTGAAGGCTACCGTAGATTTGATAAGCAGGAGATGGAGTAGAGCATGTTAAAACATCACCAAGCTTTAGTTTTCACTGAGATTCATTGTTTTTCTTATGTAAACACTCTCTGGATTGCTCTAAAATTTGCTTAATTTCTAGGGTTAATTCTGACAAATTTACCAATTTTGTAATCTGTGGAAGAGAGACTTTTCAGAAGTATTTACTATATTTTTGCCTTCAACTTTCTCTTTTGTATTCAGCATACAAATAATATTTTATTTTGTAGTACTTGATATTGAATTTATCGCCTTTGTATTTAAAAAATGAAGCAAAGCTGAGTTTTACCTATTAATGTTTGCTTTTTTGTTTTTCCTGTTAAATGATAACCATACACCATATTCATTATAAAGCCATACTTCTTTTTACTTGTTTCCAACAGGAACTATCATGTATTCTATTACCTTCTGGCAGGAGCAAGTGAAGAAGAGAGATTAGCATTTCATCTTAAACAACCAGAAGAATATCATTATCTCAATCAGGTGAGAGTTTATGCAAAGCCTTTTGAAATATAGGTTGTTATTAAATTTTAGGTCTTGAGAAGCTTTTTTTTCATAGTACTTTCCATAGTACTTTTTCTTATTATTTCCAAAACCTGGTTGATAGTGGATATTAACTAGCATTTCATGTATAGAGTCTAAAAATTTATGTGATGCAGTTCTCAAATTTAAAAATTATTATTCTTATATGAATTGTAAAAGATTATTTTTATGTGTGCCTTTTGCTTTTTGTGAGACTCTTTAGGAGAATAATAAACTGTTTATAGGTACCTGTAATTTAGGAAAATGGTTTACTCTTTCCAAAATGATTTACCTTTTACGGATCACAGCATGTTAAATGTTACTAATGGTTAATGTTTGCCCTTGACAAAGGATTACTGATGCATGTTTTGAAGTCTAATACATTGACCTCTTTGCATGATATTATGATAACTGATTTAGAGTGTGATTATTTATATAATTTAATGATTGATCCCATTAACCATTTAATACGAAAATTTGTCAAGGAAGTGACTTAGAGAATTTGTATTGTACCTTTAACCTCAGAATTCAGCACTAAACATCCATTATAAGGAGTAATTCTCGCAACTTTTCATTGCTTTGGTTTCTCCAATTTTATTTCTCATAGTAACCCAAATCCTAGAACCAATGATAATGGAACTGGTCTGACAGTAGATCATGTAAATAACAGATTGCCTCCCCCAATTTTTTTTTTTTTTTTGTCTTTTTGCTATTTCTTTGGGCCGCTCCTGCGGCATATGGAGGTTCCCAGGCTGGGGTTCGAATCGGAGCTGTAGCTGCCAGCCTACGCCCGGAGCCACAGCAATGCGGGATCTGAGCCGCGTCTGCAACCTACACCACAGCTCACGGCAACGCCAGATCGTTAACCCACTGAGCAAGGGCAGGGACCGAACCTGCAGCCTCATGGTTCCTAGTCGGATTCGTTAACCACTGCGCCACAACAGGAACTCCTCCCCCAATTTTTTAAATTGCTTGAGGTAAGATGTAATGTCTATGGAAAGAAATTCCTTTACGGCAATTTAAAAAATCCTTACGAAGGTTTTCATAAGAAAATTTGACACTTTGATGGTGGCACTAAGATTTTACTGTGTATTTAGGGTTATGAAATTAGCATCTCAGAGTTTTTAACAAGATATAAAGCACACTGTATAACTGATACTTTGTTTTGTTTTGTTTTGTCTTTTCTAGGGCTGCACCCACAGCATATGGAGGTTCCCAGGCTTGGGGTCTAATTGGACCTGTAGCCACTGGCCTACACCACAGCCACAGCAATGCTGGATCCTTAAACCACTGAGTGAGGCCAGGAATCGAACCCACAACCTCATGGTTCATAGTCGGATTCATTAGCCACTGAGCCACAACGGGAACTCCCTAACTGATACTTTCTGATAATTTTGAAACTACATATTTATATAAACAGACATAACTTTGTATTACTGTATTGAGAATTTAAAAATTATTTAAAAATGTCACTTCTGATATATTACTAGGCATTTTTACTGTATTTAATTAAGTATATTTAAAAAATAATTGATTTAGCTTCTGAGTTTTTTCCCTTCCCTATTTAAACTGTTTGTCTTATATTTGGGGTGATTAAATAATTTCCTTTTTAAAAAGTAGTAATTTCCTATAAATGAGCTGATAATTGTTAGTATTAGAGAAATCCAGAGTTTATTACTGTTCTTTCAGATTTTTTTTTTTTTTTGTATTCAGTGGCCGTACCATACATATTCTTGTCATAAGGTCAGTTATTCAGAGACTGTGGGACTCAGCAGTTACTATATAAATTTCAGAATCATTGAACAATAACACGTATGGATTGGTTATACTAATATGTGATCTCCCAGAATCTGAATGTTGACTAGTTGTTTCTTGTTTTGTCCTACTATACCAATTAACTTTTTTGGATAACAACAGTGCTGCCCGAACTCTATACCTAAGAGATGATTAAAGAAGTGTAGTAATCATAACTTCTACCTAACTAATCTGCCTTACTTTCAGATAACAAAGAAACCCCTCAGACAGAGCTGGGATGATTATTGCTATGACTCTGAGCCGGTCAGTACAAGTACCTAAATATTCTGTGTTCCTGTTAAAGGACCCTCACTTTGCTCATTTGCATCTACCTTGCAAGTTAGTTAGAAAGAAAATCAGCTGATATACAAAGAATCTAGGAGAGGAGATAAATCATTGTTTAATTTATTTGTTTGTGTATGGTTTATTGATTAAAAACCAGTCAATTTATCTTTTTTTTTTTGGATATTTTTGCTAACGTTTAGACTATATTCAGTATTTATTTTGACAGACAGTAAATTGATTGCATTCCTGATTTCTGCACTGATATGAATCCTTATGAACTACATGAGTTTTTTCCCTTGAGATTTATTTTTCTTTTTCAATTCTTTTTTAGTAGTTTTATTACTAAATAGTACTTATTGTTTATTTTTAAAAGTTACGTCCTTCCTGTTCTATGTGTCAGTTAACAGTCTTTTCATATAATGAATGCATTTTTTTCAATCACAAGAGAGGCTGTGGCCTTCATGTATTTTTCGAAAAATTAAGAATTGAAATTTCTGTAAGTAAGATTATCTTGTATTTTAAATTGAGTAATTAAGGGCATATATGCTACAATGTAAAATGAGTAGGTAAATTTAGCTTTATTTGTTATGTTTTGTAAGAACAAGTTTGTAATTATTAGAAAGAACATAAAAAGCTTTTTCCTTCAGTTTGCAATTAGGTCTGATGTGAAGGCTACAAACATGTACTCGTCTATAACTATTCATTAACTAATAACTAATTTATTAACTATTCCTCCTGGAAACATAACATGTCTTAATTCCTTGCTTTAAATAGTTATCACTTTAATTCTCACTGTGTGTATTTATAAACTCCACTAATTGCAAACCAAGCCTGTTTTAGAGTTGAGAAGGATTAGTAATTATGACATTACTTTTTCCCTTAGGTTTAATTCCATTACCATTTCTTAATAAATCAAATAATTTTTGGTTTCAGATTTAACATTTTGGAAAATAAATTTTAAACGTTTAAATTTAGAGAGACTGATAAACTTTAGTAGGAACATTTTATGCTATTTTGCCACTTTTGAGAAGATTCCATCTTTTGCTTAGTACACCAAGTGATTGTATACTTCATTGGGAAGGAGATAGGAGACTGGGAAATTCACATGGCAAACGTAAGCTTGATTGCCTGTACAAAGCTTATAGTGAAATTGTGAACTAGTCTGCTATTTAATTCTTAAGAATTTTGGGGCTGTGAAGTAGACAAACCTGACTTTTGCATACGTGGCTTATCTACTTCTAGTTTTGAGAACCCGAGCACGTTTTCTTTTGTTTCCACCACTTATCTGGGGGGATAATAATGGCCTTTAACTTTTGTGAGTGTTAAATTAGTGCATCTAAAGAGCTTGATAGATTGTTTAGTACTTATTAAGTGCACAATAAGTATTTCCACCATTACTGCCACCATTGAAAGCGTCATTACCCGTCTTTTCCTTTTAGAGGAACTTTGTAGGCAGACTGTACTACTCCCTTAACATTACATTCATCACTTTCCTCACATTTATTGTGTTTTCAAATTTATTATAATCTTATAATTTGAATTTTGATTAATTTCTATTGCTTTTTCTTGCAAGTTAATTAACAAGCAAGAATTCTGACTGCAGAAGCAGTCTGACTGCTGAGGATCTTTTGCTTTATTCTTTCCTCTTAGGTCCTCCTCATAGTATATTTGGGGGCAAACTAAACTTTGTTTTCCTCTGAGTTACTAGAACTTCTGTGACTAGCACTATAGGAAGAGGATTTGAGGATATTTTTGCAGTTTGTGCTGTATTTTTTATCATACATTGTATGGAATTGTATAAATGATCCTAAGGGGGGACTTTGTTGTTGCCCATTATATGGTAATTTAATTCCTTTAAAGGTTATCCTTTTTTTTTTGCTATTTTAGGGCTGCACTTGTGGCATATGGAAGTTCCCAGGCTAGGGATCGAATTGGAGCTACACCTGCCAGCCTGCGCCACAGCCACAGCAACATGGGATCCAAGCCACGTCTGCAGCCTATACCACAGCTCACGGCAATGCTGGATCCTTAACCCAGTGAGTGAGGCCAGAGATTATATGTGGCAAGTGACTCTCATATTGATGCATATGTAGAACACATTTAGCAATGTGTAATAATGGTAATAATCTATTCAAATGGTTTTACCTTAAAGCTGGTCCTGAATAACTTCAGTAATATCAAAGGTTAGTTTTACCTAATCTTAATATTTTTCTGAACCAAGCTTTGAAAGATTTTAGGGCCCAGCCATAAGGCCTAGTTTGGTGATAATTGCCATAATAGGTTTCAGGATGCTATTAGTCCATCATGCTGTGGAGAGATTAGAACATACTATCGCATTGAGACCAAGCTCCCATCCTGGTCATTACTACCTTTATAGGAACCAAACTATTTTTATAGCACCCGTCGTCCCATTTTCTGTGAAGTAGACCTGCTGCAGTACTTTTAGGGATCTTTATGCAACTTGGACTAGAGCCTTTGAATCCATAATTGTTTCCTTTTTCTGTAAGTATTTCTATAGCACAAAGATTCATAACTCCTATTCAATATCCAACAATTTATTTTTTGTTGTTGTTGTTTTTGGTCTTTTTTTTTTTTTTGTCTTTTTAGGGCCACACCTGCGGCATATGGAGGTTCCCAGGCTAGCGGTCTAATTGGAACTGTAGCCGATGGCCTATGCCACAGCCACACCAGATCCAAGCTGTGTCTGTGACCTACACCACAGCTCATGGCAATGCCAGATCCTTAACCCACTGAGTGAGGTCAGGGATCAAACACGCAACGTCATGGTTCCTGGTTGGATTCGTTAACCGCTGAGCTACGACGGAAACTCCTCAGTAGCCAACATTTTATAAATTTATGGTCACTCCCTCAAATAACTGCCTTTTTGACTGTATGCCAGTCTAATATGAGGTGTCTTACATGTTGTACAACTCATTTGCATATATTTTTCCATTTAAAAGCTCCTTAACATCCATATTATGTTTGATCATTGGTTGTGGTTAGTACCTTTCATACAAGAAGCAACTGTGGCTCAGAATTTAAATGACTTTTCCCATGGTGATGAAGCAAGTTAAATAGTGTAAATTGGAATTCGTATTAGGCTATATTCTTTTTTTTTTTTTTTTGTCTTTTCTCCTTTTCTTGGCCTGTTCTTGGGGCATATGGAGGTTCCCAGGCTAGGGTCGAATCGGAGCTGTAGCCGCCAGCCTACACCAGGGCCACAGCAACGTGGGATCCGAGCCGTGTCCGCAACCTACACCACAGCTTACGGCAACGCTGAATCCTTAACCCACCGAGCAAGGCCAGGGATCAAACCTGCAACCTCATGGTTCCTAGTTGGATTTGTTAACCGCTGAGCCACGACGGGAACTCCTAGGCTATATTCTTTATATTCTTTCTTTTTAAATGATCTTCAGCATGATACTAACTCTTAAGGTCAGTTATTCAGATTCGTTTCCTATATAATCAACTGGTAGCTATAAAAAATGATTTTTTCTAAACGCCATTCTAAGAAATATAGACAGTGTAGAAAAAATGTGTAATTTGACTCTGCCCTTCACTTTCTCTCCGTGGTAAATGGTTACTATATGCCAGGCTATTGTAGGTATTTGTAAATGAGAAAGGGTTCTCATCATCTCATACAAAAGGAAAAAGGGCTGATAGCATGAGGGAACATTTTGGTGGGTTTTGGGGGAGAGTGCATTGCAGTGACATATTGTCAAGTAAGGTTAGTGCCTGAGCTGAGTTTAACAAGAGGAACCAGGTATCTTCTTCCAGTGGAAAGGGTTGTAACAAGTTGTTTAGTTCCCTGCCTTATTCTTTGACCCTTACCATTTCATTGTCTTCTGAATGATCTCTAACAGTGGGTATTTGTATCTTGGTGCTTGAAGGCTTTTCTTAGAACCCTGGAAGGCCTTGTGCTCTTGCATGGCCCTCTAGAAGTGCTAGGAATTAACAGCTTCCTCCTCCTATCTCCAGAAGCCCTCAACCAGTAATTGATAGGAGATGGTGTATAAGTGCTCCAGCTGCTTCACCTTTCTATTTTTTTTTTTTTTTTTTTTTTTTTTTGTCATTTCTTGGGCCACTCCTGCAGCATATGGAGTTTCCCAGGCTAGGGGTCGAATCAGAGCTGTAGCCGCTGGCCTACACCACAGCCACAGCGACGCGGGATCCGAGCTGCATCGTCGTTGACCTACACCACAGCTCACGGCAACGCTGGATCCTTAACCCACTGAGCAAGGCCAGGGATCAATCCCACAACCTCATGGTTCCTAGTCGGATTCGTTAACCACTGAGCCATGATGGGAACTTCACACCTTTCTATTTTTTTATACAGTTTCCCATAGATTACTTAGGGATTAAAGTCCAGTTACCCACTGTGGTAACTACTTTAATATTGTACCCTGTTCAGGCTACATTGCCTTCCCTATTTTACATAACCATTCTACTACTACTTGTACCGAATCTTGATTTGGAAATCTGCTTCCATAGGAATCCAGATTAAGATAAAGATATTTCTGGTCTGGTAGATTAGTCCATTCTTAGTTTTTCTAATACCATTGTTACCAGGGGAATAGATATTAAGTAGAAGTATTTAAAAATTAATTAAGATTTTGGTCTTCACTGAGACCACTTTGTATTTCTGATTTGATTATGGATAACAAAGTATAAATGTATTTATAATTTTAGTACATTTTTTAGTTTACTGTCTCAATATTTTATAAACATTGTTTTATTCATTTTGAGGGCTAATAATAACAATGGTCTGTTATGAGCATCATTGCTGTATCTTTGAATTTACACAAGTGGAAGGATAGTCCTTTTTCCCTACTTATTCATTATAGAAAACTTTTACTGAATCATAAAATGAGTAAGCTGTTCGTAGTTTGCAGCGGAGGATAAGCAAGAGGTTTTTAAAAAGCTTTTCTGTAGGCATAATAAAAATGTGTTAACTGAAAATTTTTTAGGTGGGAAGGATGTTAGCATGTCTATAGAAATGTGTCTTAAAATCACTTATCAACAATTTTATAGTCAGAAAATTAAATGCATGTGTTCACAGAAAGAACCCTTCTTGAGAGTGAATTAAATTTTTTTTTTTTAAGGGCTGCACTTGCAGCATATGGAGCTTCCTGAGCTAGGGATTGAACTGGAGCTGCAGCTGCTGGCAAAACCACAGAAATGCAGGATCTGAGCCGCATTTGTGACCTATACCTCTTCTCTCGGCAGTGCTGGATCCTTAAAACCAACTGAACAAGGCCGTGGATCAAACCCGCATCTTCATGGATCCTAGCCAGGTTCATTTCTGCAGAGCCACAATGAAAACTCCTGAATTTAAAATTAAAAAAATTTTTTGGCTTTTTAGGGCTGTACCTGTGGCATATGGAGGTTCCCAGGCTGGGGGTCGAATCAGGGCTGCAACCTCCAGCCTACAGCACAACCACAGCAACTTCAGATCCGGAGTCACATCTGTGATCCACAGCACAGATCACAGCAACACCAGATCCTCAACCTATTGAGCAAGGCCGGGGATTGAACCTGCATTTGAATGGATACTAGTCGGGTTCATTACTCTGAGCCACGATGGGAACTCCCTGAATTTAAAATTTTAAACTATGCATGTGTACCTTTCCATATAGAGAATAAAAATATTTTCAATAGCATTCTAAGACTTACTTTAAACTTTAATATTTACATATATTCATTAGTTTATTTTTACAGTGCCTAAAATAGGTTGTACATGGTAGACACTTGATAAATACTTTTTAAAAAATGAGCACTTTGTTTATGTTTTAAGGAATGTCTCATTCAGTTAAATAATTCGTTGATTATTTATTTACTTCAAAAATTATCCACTTTCTTCTTGGCACTGACTTGATATTGGAGATCTATAGTGAATGAGACAAATAATAGTTGATATGTTCATTGAGTATTCAATACAATGTTTTATAGGAAGGTAAGCATTAGAAAAGTAAATACACGTGAGCACGTTTTTGAAAATGTAAGTGTAAAGGATTGTGAGAAAATATAGTAAAGAGATTTAAAGGCCATATTATTGTTTTGAAGTTTCAGATTATGTGTACAGTGTTATTGTTTGACTTTTGGGGGAACTGAAATGCAAGAGTTGCTGTAAAAGAGTAATGCTTTTTTGTCTGGTAGTCCATAACTATTTTCACTGACTCATGTGTATCCTTTGCAGGTTTTCATACTTTCACATATACTTCTTTTTTTCACTTATTGATTGTCATATTGTTTATGTTATTTGTTAGGGAGTATTTATTTATGTTATATCTAGTATTGATATAATGTTAAACATCTTTGTTATAAAAATATCAGCTCCATTTCTCAACTAAATTACTGCCTCTTCTAAAATTTATTTTTGTATCCTAGGGTATAGTTCAGAGCCTTGCAAATGGGTAGGCATTTATTACATTTTTTGTTGAGTAAAATTTGTTTGTGGAATTGAGCTCTCTTAAATGCTTTGGATCTCCAAGACTCTTCAGAACCACTCAAAATCAAACTTGGTATCAGAATGTTTTATAAGTATTGCTAGCTTTTTATCTTAAGTTACTTTTGAGATCCTTGCTTTGGTGAGTGAAAGAGAGAAAAGTTAACTCACTGGTGTTTTGGTAGGTATGTGTTTAGTTTGCATACTTGTAAGATAAACGGTCTAATGTATTTGGCAATGTCTAAATATTTCACCAGCTCTAATTTTTATACATAGGTATACTTATCTGAAATTAATATATTTCTGAGTGGCTTATGCTGCTTTTGATTCAATAGGTAATCTAGATTTTTCTCCCTCTATTTTCTTAAAAAAAGCAGGATTGTTTCACAGTGGAGGGGGAAGATTTGAGGCATGACTTTGAACGTTTACAACTAGCCATGGAAATGGTAGGATTTCTTCCCAAGACGCGAAGACAGTGAGTTTATTTATTATATACTCATAACTTCAGTAGAGAACAAATCATGATGTGTGTTTCAAAAAATTCCCCTCCTTGATCATTTATAAATCCTTTTATATTGAATTGTAGTACATTTGATTGTATGACATTTATTATTGCTGGAGATATGCATTACATATTTGTGTGTGAGAAAACATTATCGTGGTGATTACTGAACCCACATAGTTTAACTTGTAACTGTATAAATTACTACTAAAAATCATTTTTAAAAAATGACTCATAAATTTGTTTTTATGTTTTGAGTTTCATTGGTTTTTATATTTCAGTTGATACTGAGTTTCCTCTCTAACTCAGAATGTTTTTAAGAATTATTCCTTTATAATTGATTTATATTGTGTTTGAATCATGGTAAAATTCAAACATTTAAAAATTTTAAATTATTTGAAAAATTACACCATTAAGTTAGATGTTGATTCACAACCTCTGAAAGCATAGCTGTTAGGTTCTTAAAGCAATATCTTTGTTTTATTTAAAATGCTTCCTCATTTTAGGAGTTCCTGTTGTGGCGCAGTGGTTAACGAATCCGACTAGAAACCATGAGGTTGCGGGTTCAATCTCTGGCCTTGCTCAGTGGGTTAAGGATCCAGCGTTGCTGTGAGCTGTGGTGTAGGTCGCAGACGTGGCTCGGATCCTGCATTGCTTGTGGCTCTGGTGTAGGCCGGCGGCTACAGCTCCCATTAGACCCCTAGCCTGGGAATCTCCATATGCCACAGGAAGCGGCCCTATGAAAGGCAAAAAGACCAAAAAAAAAAAAAAAAAAAAAAAACTTCCTCATTTTAGGAAAATACAGTTAAAATTTCATAGACTCATTATAAGGAAATAACTGGACAAGGCACAAAGATGTGTATACATACAGATTTCTAGGAAGGGCTTTTTTAGATGGGGTGTTCAACTGCATTAAATGCCTTTGAGATGTCATGTAAGTTAAGGACACAGTATACTTTTTTTAGTGGCATGAGGGTTTTCGGTAACTTTTGTAAAAATTTTTTTTGTGGGGAGCGGGGATCCATGAAACATGGAAGTTCCTGGGCCAGGGATTGAATCCAAGCCGCAGCTGCAGTCTATGCTACAGCTGTGGCAATGCCAAATCGTTAACCTACTATACTGGGCTTGGAAATGAACCTGTGCCTCCACAGTAACCCGAGCCACTGCAGTCAGATTCTTAACAGTAGGAATTCCCTATGAGACACTTTAGTGAGAGGCAGATACCAGAGTATGATAGTAAATAAGGAATGACAGAGTGAAAACTAGGAGTGTAAGTTAACATTTTAGTAAGCTTGTTTGTGAAGGGAAGAAGATTGGGATCTAGGATGGGTTGTTTAAAGTAAGAGGAAAGTGAGATTATTTTGAGAGAAAGTGCTTGTCAGGTTCAGGTGAGAGATAGGAAATAGGTATAATGTTCCAGAGTAAACTGAGTTCATGAGATGTAGAGTACAAGTGTAGGGTAGCTGTTGGCTGGAGAAGGGGCAAGTGTTCTTAGAGAGGAGGGAGCGACAGTCCAGATGTAGGTGTTTCACACTAAGGGCCTGATACTAGATAATATACCCCAGTGGCCTCATGAAAACATTCATAATATGATGGGCAGTATATTATATAGGAAAACATTTTAAGAACTATAACTAACACTAAAAAATCACCTAGGTTATGTTAAAAAATACAGATTCCAAGGCTAAGGCTTTTCCTTTAAAGATTCTGATTCAGTAGATCTGAAATAGACAGTGTAGAGAAGGGGCAGGATGAAAAGCATTTAGAGTTATAGACTTTTGAAACACTACACTGATTCAGACAATAGTAAGAAGTCACTTTCAAACCATGATATCTGACAGGTGATAAAATGCTGAAAGTAGGGTTATATAAAGCACTTTGCACCATGCCTGACATAGTAAACACTCAATAACTTTTAGTTATTATAATTATGATTATTATCCATGTATTTCTTATTTTTCTGAAGACTAAATACTTTGTAGTCGTTAATTTGCTTAATTAGAATTTTGGAGTGAAATAAGCTTAGAGGATGCACACAAGCGAGTTGTAATTTATGGTTTTATTTTTACAGGATTTTCTCTCTTCTCTCAGCAATACTTCATTTGGGTAATATCTGTTATAAAAAGAAGACATACCGGGATGACTCCATAGATATCTGTAATCCTGAAGTTCTACCTATTGTCTCAGAATTATTAGAAGTGAGTGATTACATTCTCCATTATCATTTCAAATACTAGGTATCTTCTCAGTTTTTATTTTGTGTAAATGTTTTGTAAGTGTATATGGATTAATACTTTTTATTAATAGTGTTACTCCAGAAGATAGGATTTTTGCTTTTGTCTGTGCCAGAATCTTTAGATGATTTCTGTTTTCTCCCCTGCCTCCCCCTGCCCGAAATACCAAATTCCTCAATTTGCAATATTTCACTCTAGACTATATCATGTTCTAGACCTTTGTAATTTTTTATGTATTTGAGATAATTCTTATACTAGGATTTTGGTTAGACTCATCTTAAAAGAGGTATAATTTTTATACGTTCTTTAACAGAACAAGGAAATCTCATCTGAGCATATTCACATATCTACAAATATTTCTATGTAACCATTTATACCCATATAAAGATAATAATCTTCACAGCAAAGGAAACCATACAACAAAAAGACAGCCTGTAAACTGGGAGAAAATACTTGCAAACTATGTGACCAGCAAGGGATTAGTTTCCAAAGTATACAAACAGCTCATATAGCTTGATATAAAAAAACCCCATAACCCATTCAAAAAATGGGCAGAAGACCTAAATAGATATTTCTACAAAGAAAACATACAGATTGCCAACAGGCTCAACATTGTTAATTTTTAGAGAAATGCAAATCAAAACCACAGTGAGGTCAGAATTGCTATCATCAAAATGCCTACAAATAACAAATGCTGGAGAGGGTGTAGAAAAAAGGGAACTCTCCTGTGCTATTGGTGGGAATGTAAATTAACATAGCCACTATAGAGATCAGTATGAAGGTTCCCTAAAAATTGAAAGTAGAGTTACCATGTGAGCCTGCAATCCCATTCCTAGGCATGTATCTGGAGAAAACTAACTCAAAAACACACATGTACCTTAATGTTCATAGGAGAACTATTCACAGTAGCCAAGACAGGGAAGCAGCCTAAATGTCCATGGACAGATGAGTGGATAAAGAAAATGTGGTACATATATGCAATGGGAAATTACTCAGCCATAAAAGGAATGAAAGATTGCGATTTGCAGCAACTTGGATAGACTTGGAGATTATCATACTAAGTAAAGTGAGACAGAGAAAGTTATCATAGATATCAAATATCATGTAATATCATTTATATGTGGAATCTAAAAATGTGATACAAATGAACTTTTTTACAAGATGGAAACAGACTCACAGACTTTGAAAACAAAATGCCAAATGGGAATGGTGGGGGAGGCATAAATTAGGAATTGGGGATTAATAGATAAACACTACTATATATAAAATAGATAAATAACAACAAGGACCTACTATAGAGCACAGGGAGCTATATTCAATATCTTACAATAACCTGTAATGTAAAAGAATATGAAAAACAATACATATTTATATATATTTGTGTATAACAATCACTTTTCTGTACACCTGAAACATTGTAAATCAACTATACTTCAATAAATAAAAATTAGGAAATTCCTGTGTGGTACAGTGGGTTAAAGGATCTGGCATTGCTATAGCTGTAATGCAGGTTACAACTTGCAGCTGCAGCACAGGTTTAGTCCCTGGCCTGGGAACTTCCAAATGCTGTGGATGTAGCCAAAAAAAAATTTTTTTTTAAAGATAAACATGAGATCATACTGTATCTAAATAATCCATTACCACATGTATCATCCTAGCCTTTTCCCCTGTAAACTTCCACTCTAACAATGAGGACACCGTCTCCCACCAATCTGCTGTTCATTTAGTTATTCAGTCAATTCTAATATACCTGAATAGCAGTATTAGAATTTTAAACCCATACTCGTATGGGAAATGACTTTATCAAGTCATTTGGCCTCTAGTTTTACAGACTCCATTTATTTCCAAAATTACTTAAGCTAGCACCTTTCCCTCCCTCCCTCTGCACTGAGGGTCTGTATATTTGTCATACATTTCTCATGTCATTGTGTTCTCTCCTAAGACTCCCCCAATGTCTTAAATAATTTTCTAAAATTTTGTATAATTAAGATTCACTCTTTTTGGTGTGTGGATTGTGACAATGCGTAATGTCGTGTATCTTCCACTACAGTATCATATAAAATAGTTTCATGGCCCTAAAAATTCCGTGTCCTTTACCTCTTCAACCCCTCCCATCAAACTACTGATCATTTTACTAGCTCTGTAGGTTCGCCTTTTCCAAAATGTAACATAATTGGAATCATATAGCATGCAGCCTTTTCAGACTGATTGTATCACTTAGCAATACACATTTAAGATGTGTGACGTTTATTGGCTTGAAAGCTCATTTCTCTTTATTGCCGGGCAATACTCCATGGTATGGATGTACCACAGTTTGTTTATCTGTACACCTGTTGAAGAACATCTTGTTTCCAGTTTTTTGTGATTGTGAATAATCTACTTTTTTCTATTAAAAAATTACTTACCTTTCAAATCTTGGTTCCTGTGCTACCTCATGGGATTTAACCTTATTAGTGGTCTAAACTGACTCCATCAGCATAACCATTTAATTCTACTTAGCAAAATTTAATATTGGCTTTGTAGCCTAAAGTTCATTCTTTACTAGTGTGTGTCTATTAGGTAGCGGCAATGTTCTTTGAGAGCAGTGGTTGCTTTTTTCTTATTTATCTAACTTAGTGTTTATTATTTTGTGCATACCTCTGTGCTGCTTATTAATTTAGTGGAATGAGCTAGCCTGGCTGAAGGGGCAGGAGTGAATACCTTGAATTGGAATTAGACTCACTCATTGGAAGGAAGTTTCGGGATGTGGATTGTGGAATCTGAAAGCTGTAGTTTTAAAGGTCATGAGGGTCGGAAAACAGATATTTCAGGTGATATTTTAGTCAAACATTTGATATTGTGGTAATATAGAACATTGTGGCTAGTGGTCTCTTATAAGTTCAGGCATTCAGCAGGTATCAAGGCTTCAGTATTGGTTTTTTTTTTTTCTAAAAAAAGGAGAAATCCAATTCTGAGAATTGGGCTTACCAGAGGCAAAATTAGACCAAAAACTAAATGTGATTTTATAATCAAGCAAATCTCACTTTTTAACTCCAGCTTCTCAAAACACTTCTTGTTATGTATAGTTTGGACTGGTTCTAAGAATGGAGGTTTAGTGAAAAGTAGAAAGAAGAATATCTTCAAAGTTAAGGAGCTAGAGATCTGACAAGACCTACCAGGGTATGCTGCCCATAGTTAGATTTTATTTTTAAATCGGATTTTCTCTAATTGATTAAAATTGATAATAATTGCAACCTTAAGGCTTTAACTGAAATAAGATTAAAAAATAGGCATAATAGCTGGTGTAATTAAAATGGAAACTCTTTTGTTAAGATTTAATTTAGGAGTTCCCGTCGTGGCGCAGTGGTTAACGAATCCGACTAGGAACCATGAGGTTGCGGGTTCGGTCCCTGCCCTTGCTCAGTGGGTTAACGATCCGGCGTTGCCGTGAGCTGTGGTGTAGGTTGCAGACGCGGCTCAGATCCCGCGTTGCTGTGGCTCTGACGTAGGCTGGTGGCTACAGCTCCGATTCAACCCCTAGCCTGGGAACCTCCATATGCCTCGGGAGCGGCCCAAGAAATAGCAACAACAACAACAACAACAACAAAAAAGACAAAAAGACAAAAAAAAAAAAGATTTAATTTAATTCCTCTCCTTCCTAAAGTGATTCACTTCAATGATAAAAATAGAGTTTTAGGGGAGTTCTCACTGTGGCACAGTGGATTAAGAATCTGACTGCAGTGGCTTGGGTTGCTGTGGAGGTGTGGTTTTGATTGCTGGCCCAGAACTTCCATATGCTGTGGGTTTGGCCATAAAATATGTATAAATATTTAGTTTTTAAAACAAATGTTTTAGAAATAATAGTTTATTTTGTCCCATTACTTGTTGTAGTTATCTCAAGCAATAGTGACTGTTTTGAGTTTTCTATTTTCTAAGTCCTATTTGGCATAGATGTTTGTGAAGTTACTGAAAGGTGAATAAGCTCCAGTAGATAAATTGAGTTTGATTGTGGAGTATGCTTTTTTTTTTTCAATTTTATTTATTTTTTATTTTATTTTATTTTCCCACTGTACAGCAAGGGGATCAAGTTATCCTTACATGTATACATTACAATTACATTTTTTTTCCCCACCCTTTGTTCTGTTGCAACATGAGTAGCTAGACATAGTTCACAATGCTACTCAGCAGGATCTCCTTGTAAATCTATTCTAGGTTGTGTCTGATAAGCCCAAGCTCCCGATCCCTCCCACTCCCTCCCCCTCCTATCAGGCAGCCACAAGTCTCTTCTCCAAGTCCATGATTTTCTTTTCTGAGGAGATGTTCATTTGTGCTGGATATTAGATTCCAGTTATAAGTGATATCATATGGTATTTGTCTTTGTCTTTCTGACTCATTTCACTCAGTATGAGAGTCTCTAGTTCCATCCATGTTGCTGCAAATGGCATTATGTCGTTCTTTTTTTATGGCCAAGTAGTATTCCATCGTGTATATATACCACATCTTCCTAATCCAATCCTCTGTCGATGGACATTTGGGTTATTTCCATGTCTTGGCTATTGTGAATAGTGCTGCAATGAACATGCGGGTGCATGTGTCTCTTTTAAGTAGAGTTTTGTCCGGATGTATGCCCAAGAGTGGGATTGCGGGGTCATATGGAAGTTCTATGTATAGATTTCTAAGGTATCTCCAAACTGTTCTCCATAGTGGCTGTACCAGTTTACATTCCCACCAACAGTGCAGGAGGGTTCCCTTTTCTCCACAGCCCCTCCAGCACTTGTTATTTGTGGACTTATTAATGATGGCCATTCTGACTGGTGTGAGGTGGTATCTCATGGTCGTTTTGATTTGCATTTCTCTTATAATCAGCGATGTTGAGCATTTTTTCATGTGCTTGCTGGCCATCTGTATATCTTCCTTGGAGAACAGTCTATTCAGGCCTTTTGCTCATTTTCCCATTGATTGATTGGCTTTTTTGCTGTTGAGTTGTATAAGTTGCTTATATATTCTAGAGATTAAGCCCTTATCCGTTGCATCATTTGAAACTATTTTCTCCCATTCTGAAAGTTGTCTTTTTGTTTTCTTTTGGGTTTCCTTTGCTGTGCAGAAGCTTTTCAGTTTGATGAGGTCCCATGGGTTTATTTTTGCTCTAATTTCTATTGCTTTGGGAGACTGAGCTGAGAAAATATTCTTGATGTTGATGTCAGAGAGTGTTTTGCCTATGTTTTCTTCTAGGAGTTGGATGGTGTCCTGTCGTATATTTAAGTCTTTCAGCCATTTGGAGTTTATTTTTGTGCATGGTGTGAGGGTGTGTTCTAGTTTCATTGCTTTGCATGCAGCTGTCCAGGTTTCCCAGCAATGCTTGCTGAATAGACGTTCTTGTTCCCATTTTATGTTCTTGCCTCCCTTGTCAAAGATTAATTGACCATAGGTGTCAGGGTTTATTTCTGGGTTGTCTATTCTGTTCCATTGGTCTGTCTGTCTGTTTTGATACCAGTACCACACTGTTTTGATGACTGTGGCTTTGTAGTATTTCTTGAAGTCTGGGAGAGTTTCGCCCCCTGCTTGGTTTTTGTTTCTCAGGATTGCTTTGGTGATTCTGGGTCTTCTGTTGTTCCATATAAATGTTTGGATTGTTTTTTCTAGTTCTGTGAAAAACGTCGTGGGTAATTTGATAGGGATTGCATCGAATCTGTAGATTGCTTTGGGTAAGCATGGCCATTTTTACAATATTGATTTTTCTAATCCATGAACATGGAATATCTTTCCATTTCTTTACATCTTCTTTGATTTCTTTGATTAAAGTTTTATAGTTCTCGGCATATAAGTCCTTTACCTCCTTGGTCAGGTGTATTCCGAGGTATTTGATTTTGTGAGGTGCAAGTTTAAAAGGTATTGTATTTTCGTATTCCTTTTCTGACATTTCATTGCTGGTATACAGAAATGCGACTGACTTCTGAATGTTAATCTTATATCCTGCTACTTTGCTGAATTTATTAATCAGTTCAAGTAGTTTTTGGGTTGAGTCCTTAGGGTTTTCTATGTATAGTATCATGTCATCTGCATACAGTGACAGTTTGATCTCTTCTCTTCCTATATGGATGCCTTTTATTTCTTTCATTTGTCTAAGTGCTATGGCTAGGACTTCCAAAACTATGTTGAAGAGCAGTGGTGAGAGTGGGCATCCCTGTCTTGTTCCAGATTTGAGTGAGAAGGCTTTCAGTTTTTCCCCATTGAGGATTATATTTGCTGTGGGTTTATCATAAATGACTTTGATTATATTCACGAATGTTCCCTCTATACCCACTTTGGCTAGGGTTTTGATCATGAATGGATGTTGGGCTTCGTCTTTTTTTTTTTCAATTTTAAAAATATTATTGAAGTATGATGATTTACAATGTTGTGTTAATTTCTGCTTTCAACAAAGTCATTCAGATATACATATATTATATATATATATCTCCATTCTTTTTCAGAGTCATTTGCCATTTATGTTATCACAGAATTTGAATAGAGTTCTTACTGTGCTACTCAGCAGGTCCCAGTTGACCATCCGTTCCATGTAGAATATGGCATATGTGCCAATCCCAAACTCCCAATCTATCCTTCTCCCCTCCACCTTCGCCTTTAGTAACCACTAATTTTGTTTTCAAAATCTGTGAGTCTGTTTGTTTTGTAAATAAGTTCATTTGTATCATTTTTTAGATTCCACATATAAGTGATATCATATAATATTTGTCCTTTTCCCTCTGACTTACTTCACTTAATATCATAATCTCTAGGTCCATCCATGTTGTTGCAGATGACATTATTTCATTCTTTTTAATGTCTGAGTAATATCCCATTATATATATGTACCACATTTTTATCCATTCATCTGTCCATGAACATTTAGGTTTCTTCTATGTCTTGGCTATTCTAAATAGTGTTGCTGTGAACATGGGATCACATACATCTTTTTGAATTATAGTTTTCTTCATATATATGCCCAGGAGTGGGATTGCTGGATCGTATAGTAGTTCTATGTTTTATTTTTTGAGGAACCTCCATACTGTTGTCCAGTTGTTCTTCAAATTGTAGTTGTACCAATTTACATTCCAACCAACAGTGTAGGAGGGTTCCCTTTCTCTACACCTTCTCCAGCATTTATTGTTTGTAGACATTCTGACTGGTGTGAAGTGGTACCTCACTGTGATTTTGATTTACATTTTTCTAGCAATTAGCCCTGTTGAGCATCTTTTCATGTGCTTTTTGGAGAAATGTTTGTTTAGATTTTCTGCCCATTTTTTGATTGGGTTATTTGTTTTGGCTGTGCCCTTGGCATACAGAGTTTCCTGAGCCAGGAATCAAACCTGTGCCACAGCGGTGACCCAAACTACAGCAGTGACAATGCTGCTCAACCCACTTAGCCACCAGGGAACTCCTGTTTTTTTGATATTGAGCTGAATGAGGTGTTTGTATATTTTGAAGATTAATCCCTTTTTGCTTCTTTTGAAAATATTTTCTCCCATTCTGTGGGTTGTCTTTTTGTTTTTTTTATGGTTTCTTTTCTGGGCAAAAACTTTTTTTTTTCTTTTTCTGTCTTCTTTGGCCTCTCCATGGGATATGGAATTCCAGAGCCAGGGGTCAGATCTGAGCCATAGTTTCGACCTAAGCCACAGGCCACAGTTGCAGTAACGCTGGATCCCTAACCCACTGTGCCGAACCGGGCATGGAACCTGAGTCCCAGCTCTCCCAAGATGCCACTGATCCCATTGTGCCTTTTTCCTTTTCCTTTTTTTTTTTCTTTTTTCTTTTTTTTTTTTTTGCTTTTTAGGGCCACACCTGCAGTGTATGGAAGTCCCTAGGCTAGGGGTCAAATCGGAGCTGTAGCTACCAAGCTATGCCACAGCCACAGCAACTTGGGATCCAAGCTGTGTCTGTGACCTTCACCACAGCTCACAGCAATGCTGGATCCTTAACCCACTGAGCTACGCCAGGGATTGAACCCAAATCTTCATGGATATTAGTTGGGTTCTTAACTCTCTGAGCCATGATGGGAACTCTTGCAATATCATTTTGGATCCACCTCCTAGAGTAATGAGAACAAAAAGGAAAATAGGAGTTCACATTGTGGCTCAGCAGTAACAAACCTGACTAGTATCCATGAGGATGCCGGTTCAATCTCTGGCCTTGCTTAGTGGTTAAGGATCTGGCATTGCTGTGAGCCGTGGTGCAGGCCAATAGCTGAAGCTGCAATTTGACCCCTAGCCTGGGAACTTCCACATGCCCCAGGTGCAGCACCCCCACCCCCCAAAAAAAGTAATTGTTGCAGTTCATGTTAGAATATTCTGCCTATATTTTCGTCTAAGAGTTTTATAGTATCAGTTCTTAATATTTAGGTCTTTAGTCCATTTTGAGTTTATTTATGTGTATGGTGTTAGAATGTGTTCTAATTTCATTCTTTTTTTGTGTGGCTGTCCAGTTTTCCCAACACATTTATTGAAGAGACTGTTTTTTCTCCATTGTATGTTTTTTTTTTTTATATATTTGTAGTTTTATTTTTATTTATTTATTTTTAATTTATTTTATTTTCCCACTGTACAGCAAGGGGGTCAGGTTATCCTTACATGTATACATTGCAATTACAGTATGTTTTTGTCTCCTTTGTTGTAGATTAGTTGACCATAGGTGCATGGGTATATTTCTGGGCTTTCTATCCTTTTCCATGAGCTGTATTTCTGTGTTTGTGCCAGTACCACACTGTTTTGATGACTGTAGCTTTGTGGTATAGTCTGAAGTGAGGGAGCCTGATTCCTCCAACTCCATTTTTTTTTCTCAGGACTGCTTTGGCTATTTTGGGTCTTTTGTTTTTACATAAAAGTTAAAAAATATTTTGTTCCAGTTCTGTGAAAAATGCCATTGTTATTTGATAGGGATTGCATTGAATCTGTAGATTGCCTTGGGTAGTATAATTATTCTGACAATATAAATTCTTCCAACTGAGGAACACAGTATATCTTTCCATATGTTTGTGTCATCTTCAATTTCTTTCTTGGTATTTAATTCAGAGAAACTCTTAAACTCACATGTGGGAATATTCACTGTAGTTTATTTTCTAATAGAGTAAAATTGTAAGTAGTACAAATGCCTACAATAGGAGAATGGGTTGCACATAGTGGTAATTTATATAGTGAGATGCTGTATAGTAATTAAAATGAATAAACTTGATCTAAATTATCAACATAGATCTCAGAAATGTGTGTGATATAATAACATGAACTGAAATGAGACATATGTGTATGTGTGTGAAAATGTGAACTGAAATGGTACATGAGAATTCATGATAGTGTTGGCTTCTCCAGAGAGAGTGAGAACAAAGGAAACATTAACTTTATCATAAAGTTTAACATCTGTAAGTGAAAAGTAAATATTTTAAACATGAATAAGCATCCATTATACTGTTTCTGGAATTCAGGAACTGTTGTCACTTTTTATTCCTTGTTGTGGGATTATGATTGATCATCTTAAAATATTTTTTTGTGCTATTCTGTATCTTTCATATTCTGCACAATGGAATGTTTCTCTATTATGATCAGAAAGAAAACTTTAAAAGACCCTTCTGTCTTATTTACCCTTTGTGTACTATTTATGGTGATGTGGGGTGAGTGGGATGCTTAATTCCACTTTGAGCAATATTTAAATTGCCCATTGAATTGTCTTTTTGTTTTTCTCTATTGCATATTTGCTAATCTCATTAACTTTTTTCTCTGTTTGACTTTTAAATAAATAATTCAACTGTTATCACAAATCTTACATATTGAATTTACTTTTCTGCTGTATAGGTTAAAGAAGAGATGCTATTTGAAGCACTAGTCACAAGGAAGACTGTGACAGTGGGAGAAAAGCTTATTTTACCATATAAACTGGCAGAGGTATGAAAGATTTTCTTTGAAATCAAAGAGCCCTGAACATGTTTAGAAGTTTAGGTTTATATTCTTTTTCTTAACAAAATGAAAGTAACAGCAGTATTGATTGAAATATTTTCTCGGCTCTTAAAATTTGATCATGAATTTTCTATCAACTTAGAAACTTAAAGTTGAATGTGATTTTAAGCAATAAGTTTACATTTTTCTTCAAAGATCTTAATCTGTTCACCATTTTTAGGTTTTGTGTTCTTAATATGGGATAAATAGATGGTAGGTAGAATTATAAATGAGCTGTATTTGACCCAAATGATTATTTCTCTTTGAGACAGTTTTATCTTTCATTGTCAGCCACTATTTTGAAGTTGTTTTTTTTTTTTTTTTTTTTTCTTTTCTTCCTGGTCTCTAAAAGATGAGGTGCCCTAAGACAGTCTTTGTCTTTTCATCTCTGTACTCTTTATTTTGATTGTCTCACCCAGTCCCATGGCTTTAATTAGTATTAGTATAGTAAGGATTCCAGGTGAGTTTTATTGCTATTGTGGATAATATTAACCATTTCACCACTCTGTATAGAAGTATAGGAGTAGGAAAATTATTGAAAAGCCTACTATTGTATAGTGAAATTTTATGAAAGTGATGAGAAATCCAACTGACAATTATTATAAAGATAGGACAGGGGAGTTCCCGTTGTGGCGCAGTGGTTAACGAATCTGACTAGGAACCATGAGGTTGCGGGTTCGGTCCCTGCCCTTGCTCAGTGGGTTAACGATCCGGCGTTGCCGTGAGCTGTGGTGTAGGCTGCAGACGCGGCTCGGATCCCGCGTTGCTGTGGCTCTGGTGTAGGCCGGTGGCTACAGCTCTGATTCGACCCCTAGCCTGGGAACCTCCATATGCCGCGGGAGCGGCCCAAGAAATAGCAACAACAACAACAACAACAACAACAAAAGACAAAATACAAAAAAAAAAATGAAAATTAAAAAAAAAAAATAAAAAATAAAAAAAAAAAAGATAGGACAGGAATATGAGATTGGAAGATACAGAGGTGGAGAAACAGTAATTTCACTGTAGAAATACTTTCTAGGCAAACATCAATCCATTTGTCATTTTTTGGGGTCCCTTCTAATTGTACCTTCCCGTCTACATTTCTTCATCATGTCAGGTATCTTATGTCATATTTCATAGTCTCCAACTTTGTGAGCTCCTTTCTAGACAATAGAAGAGCCAAACTGTCTAATAAGAGTTTTGCTTTTCTATTATGTAATGGTTCAATGCTTTTATATTTTCTTCCTCAACTTTTTTCATTATTAAATATTTCTTTATTTTTACCTACATTTTAACTTTAAATTCAAATTTCAGAGATGATTTTTATAGCCCTTGCTTCATTATTGTTTATATTTATTCGTTATTAAATATTGGAAAACCTTTTTTGTGCCTAGAATTGTGCTAGGCATAATGGGTGAAATGAAGGACAATCCTTAAGGATTTTAGTATTTTATCTGAAGAGCATTGGAAAGCTCTTAAAGTGTTTTAAGCAAAAAAGTTGGCTTAGTTTTTTTTTTTTTTTTTAAGGATCACCCGTCCAGCAATGTGAAGATTCTATTAGAGGAGAGTGTGTTAGTTTTCTGTAACTGTGCAAGAAATTTAGTGACTTAATACAACACAGATTTATTATCTAACATTTTCCATGGATCATCAGTCTGGGCACAGGTTAGCTGGGTCCTCTGCACAGGGACATACCAGGTTGAAGTCGAGATATTCATGAAGCCTGTGATCTTCCAACATCTTCTTCCAAGTTAAAGGTTGTTGACAGGATTCAGTTCCTTGCAGTTGTAAGACTGAGATCCATAATTTCTTGTTGGCTGTCAGGGACCATTCTCTGCAACTAGAGTCTCCTTGCCATTTCTTGCCATGTGATCCTGTGCACATGACGTTTTGCTTCTTCAAGGCCAGAAGGAGAATCTCTGCTGGATGGGCTTAGTCCCTAATAAGAACTTTCTTTGATTAAGTCACCTCTACCCAGGACAGTATCTCTTTCATTAGCTAAAAAATTCAGCTGATTTGGGGCCACAATTTTACCTTTAAAATCCCTTTTACCATTGTCATATAACATGAGACAGTGTGGGGAGTGAAATCCATCATATTTACAGTCCTGCTCACACTCATTAGGAGATGATAATGTGTACACCTGGTGATGAGAATCTTGGAGACCATCTTTGGGTTGTAACACAGAAGATATGAGTGAATGTGGAAGGATGAATTTGGAGGCTGTAGTAGTTAGTGCAGTGCTGACTGCTTTGTCTAGAATGGTGACATGCTGATAGGGAGAGATGGATATGTTTAAAAAAAATTTATATGGTGAAATCATTAAGATTTGGGAAAAGTTTGCTTAATGGGAAGCAGGGAAGAAGAAAGAGATGTCAAGGATTAATCCTCATTTTTCTGGTACACACAGCTGTAGGAAGATTGGTACCATTCAGTGAGACAGGAAACACTGAATGAGATCTTGTTTGAGTGGGACAATAATTTATTGGTATTTGAGATTAATAGCTGTAATAGGCAGGACTGCATTTCAATAAAAAAGAGGCAAAAAGTATAATATTGGGAGTTATAGGATGAATAGGCATTAAATTCATATATTTGGTGTATTTGGATTCTCTGAATTTTTAAATTTAATATGAAGGTTTGTCTTTTCACTCAAAAAACTCATATTTCTTGTGATAACTAATGTGTTTTTTATTCTATGTGTGCTTTTATGTCTTATGCTTGTTTGTTTAGTTTTAAAATATTTTGCTTTCGTTGAATTTAATCAGATTGTCTTTATTCTTCCCCCCACTCCAGGGAAAAATAGAATGGTTATTCTCTTCATTTATTCTTTTGATTTTCTTGATATTTTTAAGATACTTTGTTGATAACTTGCCTAAGAATAGAATTTTAGGGCTACATTCTTTTTTCTCTCAGAACTTTTAAATATTTTCCAATTATTTTCAAGTGTCTGGTGTTGAAGTTAGAAAATTTGATACCTGTCTTTTCTTTCCTATGTAGGTGTTTAGGTAGTTATTTTTTGTTCTAGAAATGGAAGGCTTTTTTTTTTTTTCCCCAAGAAATTCATTCATCATCTAACTGTCTTATATCCATTTTACAAATGTATAAGCTGTAGCATAAGAGTTTAAGTAACATGACCAAAGTGAAATAGCTAGAATAAGTAGAGAAACTGGGACTGGGAGATAGTTTAGCTATTAATCATTACTCTCTACTTCCTCTAAACTTAAGACCCTAGATATAAATACGTACTTGACATATAAGCTTCAGAATAAGTCTGTAGAGAATAAATATGTAAATCATTAGGATTTGTATTCTTTTAAGTGCTAGGATTCATTTGTCTAAGGTATATGTCCCCCTCATCCCTCTTTTTGGTTGTAGTACCTTCTAAATGTTGGATTTTTCAAGTAATAGACTTTATTTTTTACAACAATTTCAGACTTACAGAAAAGTTGAGCAGATAGTACAGACAGCTTTGATAAACTAGTGAAAGCTTGAAGTGAGGATAAAAATAAGTCACATACGTCATGAAAGAATTGTTACTGCTTGGGGATGGAGAGATTATAGAGGTTACTGTGGATGACAAGCCGAAGACAACCAGGAATGTAATTGTGGTGGTATTAAGATTATGTTTTAAGAGTCTGGCTAGGATTCCACAGATAACTGATGCCTTTTTACTAACAGATTTATTTCTATTCCTGGAATATTCTTCCCCACTTTAGCTGGCAAAATTGATTTGTTTATAAACTTCCTATTACCTTCCCTACTAAGTGAAATGTATTTTCAGTAAAACTCTTTTGAACTAAGTGACCTACATTTT
This sequence comes from Sus scrofa, assembly GCF_054392235.1. NCBI lineage: Eukaryota > Metazoa > Chordata > Mammalia > Artiodactyla > Suidae > Sus > Sus scrofa. Next base: position 180,337,484 of record NC_139383.1, on the reverse strand, counting down.
GTTTCCTTTATTTTTCATGGCAGTTTTATCCTAGATTCCCTGAGTTGGATTAAATTAATGAGTATGTATAGAAAACTTCAATTATAGGCTGTTTAAGTTGAGAGAAAAATTAATTTCTAATTCAGGATAATAAACTTTCTTTCTTGAATGAGAGAAAAACACTTTGTTATAGGATCTTAGACTGTTGCCATTTTTGCTTGGAATCGTAACTTTTTTTTTTTTTTTTCCCTCCAGGCTGTGACAGTGAGGAACTCCATGGCTAAGTCTTTATATAGTGCCCTGTTTGACTGGATAGTTTTTCGAATTAATCATGCACTTATGAATAGTAAAGATTTGGAGCAAAACAACAAGGTAGACATACATTGGATTATTATTATATATTTTTCCTGAAAAAAAAACTTTTAATAAAATGGTTAATGTGAAAATTTAAAAAGAAAGAATTATATAGAGTAATAAGTAAGTACGACCTTTTATCAATATTCCTGCTATTTCTTTCCTTATTTCTGTTTCTGTGACCCTATCCAGGGAAACTGTTCTCTGTCTTTCCAGGGCTTTTTCCTTCTTTCTTTTTTTTTTTAATCAATAAACTTTATTTTTTAGAGCAGTTTTAGTTTTACGCAAAAGTTGAGTGGAAAATATGGAGATTTCCCACATTCCTCTTTCCCTCCCTCAACATACAGTTTCCCCTTTTATTAACATCTCACATTAGTGTGGCACATTAGTTATAATTAGTGAGCCAGTATTGATACATTACTGTTAACTAAACTTCATAGTTTTCATTAGGGTTCAGTCTTTGAGTTGCATAGTCTATAAGTTTTGGCAAGTGTATAATGATGTGTATCCACTATTATATTGTCATACAGAATAGTTTCAGTGACCTAAACATTACTTGTGCTCTCAGCGCTTTTTTTCTTAGATACTTATATTCCTACAGATGCATGTGTACAGAGTTGCTTTTAAACTTAAAAATGGGGTCATGCTATCTGTATTGTTTCTAGTTTGTATTTTTTTTTTTCTTTATAAGGCTGCACCCATGGCATATGGAGTTTCCCAGGCTAGGGGTTGAATCAGAGCTACAGCTGATGGCCTATGCCACAACCGCAGCAATGCGGGATCTGAGCTGTGCCTGTGACATACACCTCAGCTAACAGCAATGCTGAATCCTTAACCCACTTAGTGAGGCCAGGGGTCAAACCTGCAACCTCATGTTGCTAGTTGGATTCATTTCTGCTGCACTACATGGGAAACTCCTCTAGTTTGTATTTTTTTTTAACCAACTTATGTCTCAGAATATATCTGGACCTCATAACTTTGTGATATCTTATTGTATGCATGTATACCATAAATTCCCACCATTAATGATATATTACTTTGTTTTAGTGTTATAATGATGATATAACAAATTATTCTTTGTGCACATTTCTCTAGGATAAAATCCTCAAAACAAATTATTGGATTTAAGGAGATATATTTTTTTTCCTTTTTTTTTTTTTAAATTTTGGTCGCTACTGCTAAATTGTTTTTCAAAAAGACGCAAAGACTGCACTTGACTAGTAATGTATGAAAGTGCCTGTTTCTCTACACTTTTACACACATTGGATATTATCAGTATTTTTGTCTTTTAGTCCAATAAGGACTATTTTATTACCACTCTTTTCAATGATAGATGAAGGTTCAGTATCTTCCCCTGTTTTTCTTATTTCATTTATTTTATTATTTATTTATGTATTTTTGCTATTTTTAACTTGTTCATTTTGTTCTTTTGTTATTTCTTTTTACGAGTCATTCTGGATATTGTAGAGACTCAAAGTTTTTGCTAATGCATTGCAAATATTTTCTCTTGACTTTTAAGATTTTTTTACATTATGTTTTTGAGCCCATATATTTTAAAATTTTGTGCAGTTAATTCTGTCGTTCTTTTCCTTTTTTTGTTCTGGGTTTTATTTGTTTATTTTATTCTTAAACAGGAAGGGCTCTTCCAGCCCAAGATTATAAGATATTTATTCTCATACTGTTAGAATTTAATTTTTATGTTCATGATTATGTTTATATTTTTCTTCCAGTTGGGATTTGTTTTTTAATAATTTTAGATATTTACCTTTAATATTTTCATATCCATTTTTATTTCTGAACAACTTTTATGAAATAGTCTACCTTTTTAGACTGACTAGCAATGTCGTCTTTATTACTTAATCTTACTGTCCTAAGTGTAAAATTGCCCTTACTGACCTTTTTTAGACTTTGAGTAAGCCACAGGTAGAAAATCAATATTATTTATTATTTTTTTTAAACGATTTTTATTTTTTCCATCATAGCTGGTTTACATTGTTCTCTCAGTTTTTTACTGTGCAGCAAGGTGACTCAGTCACACATACATATATACGTTCTTTTCCTCACATTATCATGCTCCATCATAAGTGACTAGATATAGTTCCCAGTGCTATGCAGCAGGAGCTTATCGCTTATCTATTCTAAAGGCAATAGTTTGCATCTATTAACCCCAAATTCCCAGTCCATCCCACTCCCTCCCCCTACACCTTGGCAACCACAAGTCTCTTCTCCAAGTCCATGATTTTCTTTTCTGAGGAGATGTTCATTTGTGCTGGATATTAGATTCCAGTTATAAGTGATATCATATGGTATTTGTCTTTCTCTTTCTGACTTACTTCACTCAGTATGAGAGTCTCTAGTTCCATCCATGTTGCTGCAAATGGCATTATTTTGTTCTTTTTTATGGCTGAGTGGTATCCCATTGTGTATATATGCCACATCTTCTTAATCCTGTCATCTGTCGATAGACATTTAGGTTGTTTCCATGTCTTGGATATTGTGAATAGTGCTGCAGTGAACATGCAGGTGCATGTGTCTTTTTCAAGGAAAGTTTTGTCCGGATAGATGCCCAAGAGTGGGATTGCTGGGTCATATGGTAGTTCTATATTTAGTTTTCTAAGGTACCGCCATACTGTTTTCCATAGTGGTTGTACCAAAGTTGATTTTTTGTAACCTAATTTACCAAGTTGACTTATTTTTTTTTTTTTTTTTTTTTTTTTGTCTTTTTGCCGCTCCAGCGGCATATGGAGGTTGCCAGGCTAGGGGTCGAATCGGAGGTGTAGCCCCCGGCCTACGCCAGAGCCACAGCAACGCAAGATCCAAGCCGTGTCTGCAACCTACACCACAGCTCACGGCAACGCCGGATCATTAACCCACTGAGCAAGGCCAGGGATCAAACCCGCAACCTCATGGTTCCTAGTCAGATTCGTTAACCACTGCGCCACGACGGGAACTCCCAAGTTGACTTATTTTTTAGTATCATTATTTTTCATAAGGGCTTACAATTATTCAGCAGAATTAATACTCTTAATGGAGACTCTTAATACTCTGTATTAATTTTGCTAAAAATCTCTTACTGTTTATCACTTATTACATCAGTTTGCCGAATATCTCTCTTAGTACTAGTGGAGAAAATTATTTTCATTTAATAAAAAATTGTCATACAACTGTATTTTAAGGATGAAATGGAGTGATGAGAAAAATGTTGGTTTGGGGTAGTAGAAATGAATCTTTGTCATCCATCATAAGAACTCAGAAGATAATTTCTGGAAGTAAAATATCAAGAAATAGAAGAAGAAACATTTTTTACATTTTTATTCTATATCAAACAGCTAAGAAGATTTGAGTGTTGTTGACTTAGCAGAAATTGAGGATCAAGAAGGGATTGGTTTTTTTTTTTTTTTTTTTTTTTTTTTTTTGCTATAATTGTTTCAGAACTATGTGTCGTAAGTCTCACATGGTTTTTTTTTCTGATAAAAAATTTTACAGTTTTAAGTTCAATAAACCATGTATTCACTCTCATTTCTAGCTTGCATGAGACTGATTAAACATACTTCTTAGCTCGGTTCTTACAGCAGAATTTTATTGGAATATAGAAGTCAAACTAGGAAAAATGAGTGGTCCTCTTGGTATAACCAGGCATAGCTGGGAGTAACCTTGCTTTAATTAAGTAACCTTTTGACTTCTCAATAACCTGTTTTTTCACTTCCCTTGTTTCTTGGATTTTAGGGACTTAATGAGGTTGAGCATCCATTAACCCTGCTTTGTATGTTTCTGTAAAGTAATCAGTGAATTACCTGTGTTAAAATTTTGGATGTTTTTTAATAATAAATATAACAAGAGGAGTTCCCGTCATGGCGCAGTGGAAATGAATCCAACTAGGAACCATGAGGTTGCAGTTTCGATCCCTGGCCTTGCTCAGTGAGTTAAGGATCTGGTGTTGCTGTGGTGTAGGTCACAGACCCAGCTCAGATCTGATGTTGCTGTGGCTGTGGCATAGGCTGGTAGCTGTAGCTCTGATTGGACCCCTAGCCGGGGAACCTCCATATGCCCTAGAAAGGAAGGAAAAAAAAAAAAAAAGGTAACAAGAAAAAGATGAAGATAAAGATTACTAAAATGCTTTTTACTTGTGGCATATGTTAGTTGAACACTGCCCCCCCCCGAATTTTCCACTCTGCTGATATTGAAGAACTTCAAACATTTTGTTACTTATATTGCTAATGTTTTTCATGAAATAAATTTGAACATCATTTTTTAATCATATTTGTTTCCTGTTTCACAGACTTTGTCCATTGGTGTTCTTGATATTTTTGGGTTTGAAGATTATGAAAATAACAGCTTTGAACAGTTCTGTATTAATTTTGCTAATGAACGTTTACAGCACTACTTTAATCAGCATATCTTTAAATTGGAGCAAGTGAGTACCTGAATGTGTGTATGTTTGCTCCCTTCCCACTTCCTCACCACACCCCCACCTTCAGATATATACATATGTTTTTGAGTCATAGTAACGATGAATATTATAAGTGTTGAATTTCAATACAAACATTATTGTCTTTATATCAGCAAATGACAAAAGAGAGCATAGATTTTGGGCCTTATCATAACAGAGTTTTCTTTTTTGTTTAATAGGCCTGAAGTAGATTCAATAATATGTGCTTGTTTGACTGGACTTTTGAAAAAGAGAATGCATGGGTTTCTTGGCTTTAAGTACCTCTATGTTAATTAATGGATTGTAAGGACTGATTAATATTAGCAGAAACAATATTAGTCCTAGCAAGTTTGATGAATCCTTAAAGCTTTTAACACATAACCTTTTAGCTAGTCCCTTAGAGCTGGTAAAAGGTAGTATTATTTATTATAATATCCCCTGACATATATGTAGTGCTTACTATTAGGTGGATGCTATTTTTATTCTGGTGTTACAGATGATGATTAAAGTCTATACTCAAACCTTAATACTCTAGCTCTATAATTCTTACTTTTAACCAAAAGCTGAACTAGGATTTGTATATTTACTTAATCCACTGTTGTTTTAACTAGATCATGCTGAATTAGTATTTTTATCTCCTGCAAATGGGTGTGTGTGTTGGAGAGGTAGAAGAATGCATTTTGTTGACTATTTTTCAAAGCAGAGTATCAGTTGCTCTGTGAACCATTAAGCAAAAGACTGGTTGAATTACTTTTGAAGAAGAAAAGTCTTCTCTCTCTTTTTTTTTTTTTTCCCCTTTTTCTGCCACACCTGCAGAATATGGAAGTTCCTGGGACAGGAATTTAATCTGAACTTCACCTGCAACCTCTGCCACAGCTTCAGCAATGCTGGATCCTTAACCCACTGTGCCAGGCCGGGGATCAAACCTGTGCTGCTGCAGAGACAGTGCTAGATCCTTAACTTGCTGTACCACAGTGGGAAATCCAGAAAGGTGTTCTCTTATTGTGAACTGAAGTTAGTCTTACCTTTTCTGGAAGTCTAGATTAGACATGGATGCCTTACTTAAAAACATATGTAAAAATAAAACCTTATATAAAAATATATGTAAAAATAAAACCTTACTTACTTAAAACATACGTAAAAATAAAACCTTACAGTTTATGGAAACTGTATTCAAAACTAGGGAGTGGGTGATCCTCATTTATTTGCTACCCTGTATATCATAATTGTGGGCATTGTGGTGGAATTAATCATCAGAAGATATAGATTCTAAGGTCTATTTTTTTTTTTTTCCATTTAAATTTCAGTATTTTCATCTATCATTTGTGATGTAATGGGTATGCTTTTGGTGTAATTTATGGAAAGCTTAGAGATTTTGTACTCTTCGCACCCCATCTATTTTAGTCTTCCTTTCTCTTCCCCATGTTTTTCTACTCAAAATGGATTTTCTGGGAATAAAATATTTAAGGCAATTTAAATATCAAGTGTTTTATTTATTTGTTTATCACTAGTAGGAGATGGGTACCTAGTGACTATTTGTTGAAGTCAATTGAATACAGAATTAGTTAAGGAGATAAATTTTTGTGAAAAAGAAGATAGAAATAAAAAAATACCAAAGATGCTTTGGGAGGAAACAATTTGAAAATCTTGATTACTGAAATTTACTTCTAAATTTTGCCCCAAATTGGTGTATATCCCATAGAAAGAGAGAGTGATGTAGTAACTGCCATGCAGGATTATAGATATTATAATCAGATATAAGGTAAAGTAGTGATTTAACGGATGAAGTTGATTAAAACTTTCTGAAAATTGTAACGATTTCTCAGAGGTGATTCTAGAATGTGGTTTTGAATAGAAAGTTGAGCTCACCAGACCATCAATACTGAAAAGATATTTTAAACAAAGGTAACAATATCTTTAAAACTGTGAGGCATAAAAGAGCATGGCAATTTTGATGAACTGGAAATAGTTCAATATAGCTAGTATATAGGATATAAAGATGGAGACAGGAACGGAGGTATGTTTGATGAAATAGCCAAGGGTCAGAGAATTGTACAGAGAAGATTAGAATTCTTTCGGAGAGTGAGGAGCTATTTAAAGTATATTTAGCGGAGGATTTGAATTAGAACTGTGGAAGACAGATTGAAGAGAAGTGAACCAGAGAGAAGGACATAATCCATGAGCCAGTTGAAGTAATATGGGTGAATGATTCTGAATCCTGAATCAAGGTATCAGTAGAGATAATGTGGAATAAGAAACAGACCAAATGAGGCTTCTGTCATTTGAAAATCTCTTTCCTGTTGTCATTTGTAATACTGCTCTTTTCTTATTTCCTTTACTTGCTCAGAATTATTCTTTAGGTCATTGATTCATCAGTAAATCGAATAACAATTGTGTATCTGACACTGTGCTAGGAATTGAAGATAGCAAATTTAGAGTTCAAGAATCTTTTTTGTGGAGTTCATATCTAGTGTGTTGTTTTTTGTTTTTCCCACTTCTAGGGATGTCAGACTAAGGCGTTTTCACCAAACTTGTCTTGCAGAACACCTTAAGAAACTGCACACAGTACATTTAAAAGCATTGGAGTACCTTCAAATAAGTGAAGTTTTAACAGGGCTTAGATATGTAAGAAGGAAAGCCTGGGAGATGAGCCTAGCATTCAGGACTGCTTTGTTCCTAGAGCTATTTCTGTTTTGGTAGAGGGCTGCCAGATTCTGAAATAGTCAGGCTTGAGAATCTGAAAAGCCAAAAAAGGTTTTCTCAAGATTAAAGAACAAGGAGGAGCACCCATGCCACTTTCATAGGTTTTAGGTCAAAAATCTCAAATGGTTATATCTTAGAGTAAAGGTAAACCAGAAATATAGCAGACATCATAGGGGTTGAAGCCCAGTTTAAAATAGTCAGTTCTTGATTGGGTGAAAATAGTATAGAATTTCCAGTATTCTTTGCCACCTACCAACAGCCAGTTCAGTCTCCGGCAGAAGAAAAGATCATCCTAGTGCTAAAGTTATCTTTATGATTTTTCATATATGAATCTAGTGCTTAGTTTTTTTAACTGAGAAGTTTTTTTTTTTTTTTTTTAATCTTTTTAAGGCACACAATGAGGGAACCCAAGATAAATAAAAACCAAGAGGAATGAGACAATAGATTATACCATAGGGTATCCAGATAGTGATGTTATCAAACATGAATGTTAAAGTAACAATGGTTTCAAGAAATTTTTTTTTTTTTTTGTCTTTTTAGGGCCACACCCACAGCACATAGATGTTCCCAGGCTAGTGGTTGAATCAGAGCTGTGGCTGCTGGCCTATGTCATGATCACAGCAACACCAGATCTAAGTCATACAGATATATATACATATAGACCTACATTATAGCTCATGGCAATGCCAGATCCTTAACCCACTGAGCAGGGCCAGGGATCAAACCCAAGTTTTCATGGGTACTAGTCAGGTTTGTTAACACTGACCCACAGTGGGAACTCCCGGTTTCAAGAAATTTTTTTAAATAATAATTTTATTACAGAACTTCAAACTTAAAAAAAAATCTAAATATAGGAAAATCTAGAACTAAAAAGTAGAATGAAATTAAGAACATACTAGTTTTTCACACTTAATTAGATACAGCTTAGGAGAAAATGAGTGATTTGGAAGATGGGCCTGAAGAAATACCAGCCCAATGAATAATGGTAAAAAAAGGAAAATTAAAACAGTGTATTGGAGTTACCTTCATGGCTCAGTGGTTAGCGAATCCGACTAGGAACCATGAGGCTGCGGGTTTGATCCCTGGCCTTGCTCAGTGGGTTAAGGATCCGGCGTTGCCATGAGCTGTGGTGTGGGTTGCAGATGCGGCTCGGATCCCATGTTGCTGTGGCTCTGGCACAGGCTGGTGGCTACAGCTCCAATTAGACCCCTAGCCTGGGAACCTCCATATGCCATGGGAGCGGCCCAAGAAATGGCACAAGAACAAAACCAAACCAAACAAAACCAAACAAAAAAAACAGTGTGAGAGATATGTGGGGGATAGTGAAAAGGTCTAAAGTGTATAATAGGAATTCTGGAAAGATGTACATGAAGGAGAATAATATGCAAGCTGTATTTGAAAAAATAATGGCTGAGAATTTTCCAAAATTAAGACACAAAACAAATCCAACAAGCATACATTTGCAAAACCCTAAGAACACAAAGCACGATTAAAAACAAATACAGCCAAGTAATAAACTATGAAAAAAATATTGGAGAAGCAGCCAGAGATGAAGTAAAACAGTACCTTTAAAGAAGCAACAGTAAGATTGGAAGCCAGTCTTTCAGAGGAGACAGTGGATGCCAGAAGGCAGTGGTATATTGTCCTTAAAACTGAACTATGTTATTTGGGCAATTACTAAACTACTTCCATTGTCAATTAGAGATGTAGGAAGGAATGAAAAGCAATGAACATTGTAAGAATGTAGGTGAATCTAAATGAATATTAGCAAAATTAGACAAAGATAAAAATATCTTTTGAAGTTTAATGTTTATTTAGAACTGAAACACCTGAGTACAATAGCATTTAAGTCAGGAAGGGATATATGGACTTTAAAGTATTCTAAGATCTGTGTATTAAATGCCAAGTGATTGTTTTTCTCTGTTAGACATTGATAATTTAAAAAAATTTGTGTAATGATTTTGGGATAACTACTAAGCAGTGAAAGAATATAAAACTTTCAAGTTAATATAGGGAGCAGACGAAGTAAAAACAACTCTAGTAACACAAAAGAAAGCAAGAAAAAGGAATAAAAGCAATACCAAGAAAGCAAGACAGATAACAAATGGTAAGATGGTTGATATAACTCCCCAATACCAGCAATTGTGTTAAATGTAAATGGACTAACTACTCCCACAATAAGCCAAAGATAGGCTGGATCTAAAATAAAACTGAATTGCTGCTTCTAAGGGAGACTCTTTAAATATAAGGATACAGAAAGGTTAAAAGTAAAAGGATGGAAAAAACTTTAGCAAACTTTAATAAAAACAGAGGAACTGATATAACTATTAATATCATACTTTAAACATTGCTAGAGATAGAAAAGAATATTTGGTAATGCTAAAAGGATCAGTTCAAATCAGGAAATATACAACTCCAAATTTATAGATACCTCGTAGTATAGCCTTAATAGTATATAAAACAAAAATTGATAAAACTGTAAAGACATTCTGCAGTTTTGGTGGAACATTTTAACATACCTTGCTGATTAGATGGAGTAAGCAGACAAAAAAATCAGTAAGGATACAGAAGATTTAAAGCCCCTAGAGGATTGGATGGGTACTTTTGTGGGCATCTAGTCCTGCTTGTCCTTGACCTCACAATACCAGTTTCCCTGAGTCTGAGGCCTCTATCAAATAAAGACATAGAATATTTTAAAAGCAAAATACTAATTTGACATAAATAGATAACTGTAAATTTACAAAATTTGCTCATATACTGTGAAATTTGACCCTTATTTTATTTCACAGGATTGAAATCACACAGATCTCAATAGTTATATCAGAAACTAACAAGAAAAGACAACTAGAAAATACAACTTGTTGAAGTTATATCAGAAACAACTAGAAAATACAACTTGTTGAAGTTATATCAGAAACCAAGAAAAGACAACTAGAAAATACAATTAAAACTTAAGAAATGAATTTCTAAATAGCATTGAGATTGAAAAAATTAGAAGATATATTGAACTTAATATGTTATGTAATAAAACTTGTGACTAAAGGTGTATTTTTTTTTCTTTTGTCTGTGCTTGTGGCATGCAAAAGTTCCCGGGCCAGGGATCGAACATTGCTACAGCAGTAACCCGAGCCATAGCAGTGACAACACTGGACCCTTAACATGCTGAGCCACCTGGGAATTCCACTGAAGGTGTATTTTAGTCACCAAAGTAATGTGGCTAAAGATTTACTTAGGGGAAATTTTTATAGCTCTTGGAAATTTTAAGAGCAATGATTTAGCAAATTCGAGAAAGATCAGCAAACTAAACCAAAGAAGAATGGGAAGAAAAAAATAATAAAAAAAAAGAAAATTAAAGTGAAAACAAATATATCATGGGAGAGCATCAACAAAGTCAAAACTAATGCTTTGAAGTGACTATTAACCCCTCAAGAAATTCATGGGAGAGAGGGACAGATAGACAAAGACAGAGAGGGATATAAATAGAATTCCAGTGGTAAAGATGATATTAGTGTGGATCCTACACATTCTAAAAAGTAGCTGGATACAATAAACAACTTCGTCTGTAAGCAAACTTATCAAATGACATGAGACTGAGAGTTCCCTTTGTGGTGCAGCAGAAACAAATCAGACTAGCATCCGTGAGGTTGCAGATTTGATCTCTGACCTCACTCAATGGGTTAAGGATACAGTGTTGCTATGAGCTGTGCTGTAGGTCTCGGATATGGCTCGGATCCTGCATTACAGGGGCCGTGGTGCAGGCCAGCAACTGTAGCTCCAACTCAAACCCTAGCCTGGGAACCTCCCTATTTTGTAGGTATGGCCCTAAAAAGCAAAAAATAAAATAAATGATATGAGACAAAACTTTTCAAAGTTGACACATAAGAAATAAAGTGCAGTTCTATAACTATTAAGGAAATTGAATATGTTAATTTAAAACCTTCCATAAAGTCAAAATAGCACCGTTGTTGAAAGAAGTATTTTCAGTTGGATGTAAATTCTTAAATGGAATAGAAAAAAATGGGATAGTTCTCAACACACTTTTGGGGCGCCAGAATAAGATTTAAACCTAAATATGTTACAATATTATTAGAAGTGTAAATTAAGGTTAATTTCATTCATAAATGTGGATTTAAAAATTCTAAATATTAGCAAACTAAATCCAGCAAGATATGTAAAAGGAATACATCAGAACCAAATGGAGTTTTTACTGGTATGTGGTACATCTAATCACTAATCAAATTCATCTGTTAACAAAACAAGAAAAAACTCATGGTGATCTAGACAGAAATATAAAAAAAATTGATAAAATTAAATATTCATTTTTATTAAAACAAAACCCTTAGTAAGTTAGGTATAGGTAGGAACTTCCTGACAGAGGACATTTACAAAATACCAACAGTTAATGTCATAGTTAATGGAAACAGACTGAGTGATTTCCCCCTTAGATTAAGAATAAGGCAAAGATGTTTTCTAAGAATTTTTATCATGAACATAGGCTCAAGAGGATATCCAAATGAGAAGTAAATGTAGGAAAAGATTTTTCACTTATTAGGGAAAGTAAAATTAAAACCATAATGAAATACTCCTAAGCATTCACCAGAATGACTAAAATGAAAAAGACTTTCCACTTTTTCTTTAGAAGCATATGATAATATAAGAAAGAATGATAAAATTGCTAAAATCACTATTTTACAAAACCTCCATATTTGCAGACAATTATGCAAGTGTAATCAGTGAGTACTAAAACCATCAGGTGAATAAGATATTTACTTGGTGTCTGAATATCACTGTAATATAGAAACTTTTTTTATTCTCAGCAGCATCTTTCTAACAATGCAAAAGTAAAAGCAGGAGTTTTCTTGTGGTTCAACAGGTTAAGAATCCAGCGTTGTCACTGCAGGGGCTGTGTTGCACTGTGGCATGGGTTTGATCCTTGGCATGGGAACTTGCACATGCCTCAGGAATGATCCCCTCTCCCCCTAAAAAGAAAAAGTAAAAGCATCAGATAGATGAATAAAAGAATATTTCCCAGTACAGAGATTGAGGAAGAAACAAGGGCTTCATAAGAGAGTTGTGAATAGTTGCTCAGTGTGTGAGCTTTGAGTTTATTTAGTCTTGGAATTTGGGAAACCACCCCCTCTCCCTTTTGAGAAATGTTTTATTTTGCCAAAGTTCAGTAGTATGAATCCTGTATAATTTATATCAGTGATCACTTGGAGGTGATGATTTTCCATTTTCTCTAGATATTGTTTTACTAAATTCATTGTTGATGATCCAACAGAGAGTTCTTTTTGATGGCTTAGAGTCATGGAAAATTAGGCTTTTTTATTTATTTATTTATTTATATTTTAATTTTTATTTATTTATTTTGCTATTTCTTGGGCTGCTCCCACGGCATATGGAGGTTCCCAGGCTAGGGGTCCAGTCGGAGCTGTAGCCACCGGCCTACGCCAGAGCCACAGCAACGCGGGATCCAAGCCGCGTCTGCAACCTACACCACAGCTCACGGCAACGCCGGATCGTTAACCCACTGAGCAAGGGCAGGGACCGAACCCTCAACCTCATGGTTCCTAGTCGGATTCGTTAACCACTGCGCCACGATGGGAACTCCAATTAGGCTTTTTTATTTTATATTTTCCTTAGTGCAGTCATCAGGTAGTATGGCTACAGCAAATTCAGCCCTAAATTTTCATCTGAGTGGAATCACAAATATGATTCTAAGAAGAAAATGTGATTGCATGTACTTTTAAAAGAAGAAATACATACTCTTTATGAAGATTTTATACAACTGAAATTGTATATTCTTTTGTTATGTGGATTAATGATTTAAAAGAGAGAAGTTCAGGCTGTTTTAATCTTGCTAAAAAACTTCTTAGTCCTTATTCTCATATACCTGTTATTTTCTACAAGGAAATAAATTGTTAATTTATTTTACAGGAGGAATATAGAACTGAAGGTATCAGCTGGCACAATATTGATTATATTGATAATACCTGTTGCATAAGTCTTATTAGCAAGAAACCAACAGGACTCCTCCATCTATTGGATGAAGAAAGCAAGTGAGTATGATTCTTTTTAATTTTGTTACTGGCCATTTTGACTTTTAATGTCTTCTTAAGCCCTAAACTTTCTTCATAACATTATTAAGTAAAGCACTAAAGTTTCCCTTGCATGTGTTTTTTTTTTTTTACTGTTTGTGTATTTCTCAGAAAATTGAATGGACCTCACTACTGAACTCATTTTTGCTCTGAGTTTTTCCAGATTTCTTCTACAGAGTCAATTTGATGTTAAATTTGTTGGCATATATTTATTTTTTGTTTTTATTGTTTATTCCTCTCTTCTTTTTAAAATTATTTTTATTTTTATTTAAGGCTGTACCTGCAGCATATGGAAGTTCCTAGGCTAGGGGTCAGATTGGAGCTGCAGCTGAGGCCTATGCCACAGCCATGGCAAAACCAGGTCCAAGGTGCACCTGTGACCTTCGTTACCAGAGGCTTAACCCACTAAGGGAGGCCAGGGATTGAACTAGCAATCTTATGGAGACTATGTTGGGTCCTTCACCTCCTGGGTCACAATGGGAACTCTGTTCCTTTCTTTTTGAATTAAGTTTTATATGTGAGATGTGTTTGCAGTTTTCATGTTTAGCAGAAAAGATAATAGATTAGTAGTATCTGCCATGGCACTGCAGGTTATAAGTGGCAACATATGCTAGATTCTTGCCATCTCTTGATAATACTGTTCAATATACCAAATATATATATGCCTCAGGAATAAAGCTTCATATAGCATCCTCCAGAGTGTTCTCAGTGCTTTGTAAAGTATTATTCATAGTTAAATTATCCTAAGAGATGACAGATCTAGAGTTGGAAAAGTGATAATGTGTCTGTTTTTTTTTATGATTCTTTAGTAAAATATTTAGAAATTGAATTAGGTTACCTGTTTCCTAGCTTAATATTATACCCATTGAACTAAGATATAAAATATTGAGCATTTACTGTCATAGGATGACCATATATCAGGTTTGCATGTGACAGTCTTTAAGTTTATGCCTTTTGTTCACTTTAGTTATTAAAGGTGCCTGCTTTTACTCTCAAAATATGTATGGTAAATTATATCTCACCTTAGTAATATGCCATAAACAGAGAATGGCTACATAGAATTATAAAGTAACATAGCAGAATGCAAAATATATTAGATATAACTGCTAACAGTTATATCTATCCACTCTATCACTGGCCTATTTCCATTAATCTAAATTATTTAAAATGCAGCTGACACAAAAAAATTTTAATTTTATGTCCAAAGTTATAAAAGTTCTTGTATTGCTCTTTCTGTCATGAAAAATACATTATCTCTTATAAAATTGTCGGGTGTGATTGTATACCTTATTACCTCTGGTGTATTTTATTTTGGAAAGTGTCATAGGTGATTTTGATATTTAGTGTTGAGAACCGTTGTGGTTGATATTGAAATAGTAAGCAGCTCTTTTTGTTTAAATTGTTTTATAGTAGCAAAAAGAAAAAAGAAAATTTAAACAATTCAAGAAAAAGATCACATATATAGTAAATGTTGGACTTGAAATCCAAAACCTCCAGATATCTCTATCTAAATAAACTTTTATTTCTTATTTTACCCGAGCTTTTGTCTTCCTTTGTTATTGAGGTAACATTGATTTATAATGTTATGTTTCATGTGTACAACATTATATTTCTACTTCTGTATACCCTACAGTGTGCTCACCACCAAATGTTTATTTTAAATCTTTCACCATACAGTTGCTCCCTTTTACCAATTTCACCTTCCCCCCTGCTCCTTCCCCTCTGGTATATAAAAAACAAATAACATCAGCAACAACAAGAAAATGAATAAACCAAACAAAAACAAGTACATAGATACAGAAGGCAGAGTAATAAGCTTGTGCTTTCAAGTATTGTCCTATAAATAGCTTCACCAAAATACTTAGGCTCTGGAGTAAGAAGTTCAGGATTGTATTCCAGCTCTATTAACTACACTTGACAAATCTTTTAATCTTTTTTTTTTTTTTTTTTTTTTTTTTTTGGCTTTTGTCTGTATAGGGCCACACCCATGGCATATGTAGGTTCCCAGACCAGGGGTAGAATCGGAGCTGTTGCTGCCGGCCTGCACCAGAGCCACAGCAATACCAGATCTGAGCCATGTCTGCGACCTACATCACAGCTCATGGCAACACCGGATCCTTGACCCACTGAGGGAGGCCAGGGATCGAACCCGCAACCTCATGGTTCCTAGTCGGATTTGTTTCTGCTGTGCCACAATGGGAACTCTGGCAAATCTTTTAATATCCTTGGTCCTCAGTTTTCTTGCATGCAAAAAGGCAATGATGATGTTTAAATTATAAAGCTGTCTGCTGTATATCTTATAGTTGTTGTGAGCAGCAACAGAGCTAATGGATATATAATTAAAATATGAACAAAGGCATCTTTTCTGGTCTGTTAGTCTTTTAAGTAAAATTTCATTGAATACACATCTTATACAAAGACCGTCTTTGCCTGGTCAGTTGCTGAAGCTTCTGGGGTTAATCCACATGGCCAGAAATTATAGGGAGACAGACTTTGGCTCAATGTAAGGAAGAACTTTCTTTTCCTTTTTTTTTTTTTTTTTTCTTCAATTGGCTGCACCCATGACACATGGAAGTTCCTGGGCTGGGGATCGAAACTTTATTTATACATTCAGGAAAAACACAAAATGACTGTGGATTTCAAGGACCTGTCCAAATTGAGAGATCATTCCGTTTTTGCAAGTTCTTGACTCCAAACAACATATTATTTGGTTTTTATTGTCCTTTGAGTTTTATGGTAGAACAGCACATTACAACTTAAGCTAAATATCTAAAGACTGAGTTATGATGTCTCTCAGTTCTGCTACATGCAAAGTGTAAATTTGGGCAAATCAAAACTTTTGCCCTCTCATCTACAAAATAGGAATACCAGTCCTGACTTTACTTATTTTTTAAATCTTGTTGAGAGAATCAAATTAGGTAATTTAAGTGAAACTCTTTGTAATTTGCTACATGTGTTAGATGGCAATGTAGTTATAATTACTTTTTAGGAAGACTGTATTAATTGTTGCATCTTTCTTGAGTGTTTTTATTTTTACTTTTAAATCAGCTTTCCACAGGCTACAAATCAAACACTCCTAGACAAATTTAAGCATCAACATGAAGAGAATTCTTACATTGAATTTCCAGCTGTGATGGAGCCTGCTTTCATCATAAAGCATTATGCCGGGAAAGTAAAATATGGGGTAAAGGTCAGTAATTTTCTCATTGAATATGCCTTTAGATCAGAGGAATGTTCTTAACTATATAACTGTCTCTGTCACACTACCCTCTTTGTAGCTGATCAATAACAGTTGGAGATATTTTATAAAGGATGCTACTAAAATTCATATTCTCCTTTGAAGTATTCCGCTGTCATTAGGTGGTGTATTTGTTGGTTTCCTCCTAAAACTAAAATTGATGTCAGTCCATTTTACATATAATAGCCTTTTTAGATCTGAAATGATAGGTTCCATAGTATGATGTCTTTAACTAGTTCATCTACATGGTTAGTTGAATTTTTCTTTTCTCTACATCCTTGAGGCCTCATAGGCTTCACGTCTTCATGTATCATTGAGTATTTGTGAGCTAGTACTCCTAATGAACATGTCTAAACTCTAACTCCTGTAAAAAAGAATCTTCGTAATTTTGCCCACTCCTCATTTGTAATCAATGAGCCCATTACCCTTCAACCACTTAATGTTTAAGCCTGCCACTTAAGATAATTTTCAAGAATGTATACATGTATGTGTGACTGGGTCACCTTACTGTACAGTAGAAAATTGACAGAACACTGTAAACCAGCTCTAATGGAAAAAATAAAAATCATTATAAAAATAGAAAAAAAGAAATGGTAATTTTCTAAGCAAAGCAATGATGATGTGGAAAATGGCGAGCAATATATTTTGTCCTAGATCTTGAAGTGAGGGTCAGAACTAAAGTCACTCATTCATTCATCACTGATGCATTTATTTAGGGTGTATTTATTGAACACAGAACATGTATCAAGCCCTGTTGCTTGGTGTTTGGAATGACTTGGTAATAAATTAGCAGACACGTTCCTAGCTCTGTATATACATACATATACACACATATACATATATGCATGTGTGTGTGTGTCTGTGTTTAAAGTAGATAAATGGGGCTGTGTGTATAAATGAATGTGTTCTGTGAGAGAACGTCGTGAAATGGTGGATTTTGAATTTCGGATTCATGGGCACCTCTCTGGAAACTCAAATTTTGAGAATAAAAGAACCATGAGATGACTTGAAGTAAATATTACTTCGGTGAGGGTTTGGGTTGATGAATATTATAGGCCACGAAATAGGAAAGAATTTAATATGTTAAAATAATTAAAAACTAGGCCAGTGTTACTAGATTATAGTGAACAAGAGATGGTGACTTGAAATGACTTTGGAGAATGGACAGCAAGTTAATTCTTCTGGCCTTCTAGAGCAAGTTAAAGGAGTTTGGTATTGGTGAAATTAGTAGGAGGAGCTATGAAAAGATTTTAACCAGAGAATATGATATGTTTTTAAAAGATTGATTTCTCGAAGGAAAAGTACAGCAGAGGATGAGAGTGGAAACTAGGAGATCAGTAGATAGTTTTTTTAAATAGTTGAGCTAAAATGTTAAGGTAAACTGGATCCTGAAGGTGGCAGTAGGGATGGAAGAGATCTAGATGATTACAAGAGATTTGGGGAGGTACAGTCACTCAGCCCATTGATGAATTCTGGGTAAGTGACTTCTGACTAGAGCTGATGGATGAATTTGAGGTGCTGTTTCCTGAGATGGAAAATACAGGAAGGGACAGATTTTAGAACAACCATTAAGAAAAACAGTAGAATGGCTGTTACTAGAGTGTGGGAGACTTGGGGAGATGCTGTCAGAGGAAACAGCCTGCACTTAAGTTCTGGAGATCTAATGCTCAGCATTGTAATTTTAGTTGACATTGCGTTTATAGTTAATGTTGTGATTATAGCATTTTCTTCAAAGTTTATAAGAAACCAGGTCTTAAATGTTCTTACCACAAAAAACAATGACAATTATATGACATAATAGAGTTAGGTAACTATCAAGAGGTAATCATATTGCAGTATATAAATGTATCAGTTCAACATGTTGTATACCTTAAACAGTGTTGTGACAGTTATATCTCAATTTAAAAATACACTTTAGGAGTTCCCGTCGTGGCGCAGTGGTTAACGAATCTGACTAGGAACCATGAGGTTGCGGGTTCGGTCCCTGCCCTTGCTCAGTGGGTTAACGATCCGGCGTTGCCGTGAGCTGTGGTGTAGGTTGCAGACGCGGCTTGGATCCCGCGTTGCTGTGGCTCTGGCGTAGGCCGGTGGCTACAGCTCCGATTCAACCCCTAGCCTGGGAACCTCCATATGCCGCGGGAGCGGCCCAAGAAATAGCAACAACAGCAACAACAAAAAAAGACAAAAAGACAAAAAAAAAAAAAAAAAAGAAAAAAAAATACACTTTAAAACATAGACAAAAAGGTTGAGCTATAAGATCATATAGTGAGGTGCATAAAGTGGAGAAATCTAAATGTATAGATTTTTCTCATGCACTATCCCAGCTCATTCTCCCTACCCAGAGGTTCACACTGCCCTAATTTTTTATCCTTAGGTTTTTTTACTTCTTATTAAGTTTCAAATTAATGGAATCATACAATATATACACTTGTGTCTATGATTATTCATTAATTCATATTATCAGATAGGATGAAAATAAAAGGATGGGAAAAAGATACACCAGGGAAACCCTAACTAAAAGAAAGCTGGTATAATTACATTATTATCAGACAAGGTAGATTTTAAGGCAGAATTACTATTAGAGAAAAAGAAGCACATTTCATAAAAATAAAAGAGGCCAGTTCAACAGAAGACATTATCAAAAGTTGTATGTACCTAATGGCTTCAATTCACTGTATATTAGCCAAAAAGAGAGCCAAAGTAGAACTATACATATTTATCATCGGAGTTGTAGATTTTCATACATATCTCTCAGTAACAGAATTAGCAGACAGAAAATCAATAAAAATAGAAAAATTGAACAGCTGATCTAATTGGTATATCATAAGAATAACTTGATAGTCTTTGGGTGTTTAGAAGTTAAGTAAAATTCTGTACAACCCCAGAGTTAAAAAAGAAATGACAATTAAAGTGATAATATTTTAAACCGAATTTTAATGAAAATACAATCTACCAAAATTTGTAGGATGCATTTAAACTTTAAATGCATAAGTTAGAAAGGAAGACTAGTTGAAAGTAATTATCTAAGCTTCTATCTCAAGAAAGTAGGAAAAGAATAGCAAATTAAACTGCCCAAAACTAGAAGGAAATAGTAAAGACCAGAAAGCAGACACACAATGGAGAAATTAACAAACCAAAAGTTAGTTCCTTGAAAAGATAACAGAAGATAATGGTTGACCCTTGAACGACATGGGTTCGAATTTCATGGGTTCACTTACATACAAGTGTTTTTCAGTAAATAGATACTGCAGTAGTATTTGATCCACAAGTGATTGAATCCATCAATATGGACCCCTGGATAGTGGAGAGCTGACTATAGAGTTATATGGCGATTTTTAACTACATAGATGGTTTGGCACCCCCAATTCTCATGTTATTCAAGGGGAAACCATGTAAGTAAAAGGTAATAGAAAACAACCAATGAAAGAAAAAAAGAAATTCACAGGTTATAGACATCAGAAATAGAATAGGGGATTTAACTACATACCCTACAGATGTTAAAAGTATTTGGATGTATTTTTCCACCAAATTTGATAGCATAGATAAAATGAAAAGTTACATGAGAAACACATTACCAGAGTTGACACCAGAAAATGTATAGTTAAACCTGAAAACCCTGTGTCTGTTAAATAATTTGAATCAGTAGTTTAAGACTTTCCACAAAGGAAATTCCAGGCCCACATGGTTTCACTGATGAGTGCTTTCAAATATATAAACAATATTAGTCTTAGGTATTTTCTTTTACCTTTGAGATACCTTTAAGATGTGTAAATGGATCTCAGACATAACAAAGATTTGAGCTGGAAATACAGATTGAGGTTTCATTATATAGGTAGTGTTTAAAGCCATAATTGTGGCTGAGATCAACTGATGTAAGATGATTAAGTGAAAAATATGAACACACAAGATGAAACCCTAAAAATTTTCAGTACAGAACCAACAGTACAGACTGAGAAGGGACAGCGCAAGAGGTAAGTAGGGAATCACAAAGTTTGTTGTTACAGAAACTAATGGAAGAGAGTTTCAAGAATGACGTGATTAGTTTATGAAATGTACTTCGAAATCTAGAAATATGAAGACATTCAAGACTATAACATTAGGAAAAAGAAGATCCCTATCAACATTTGGCAGTCATCATCTGTCTGGAAAAATCTAGAATTTTAGGTTTTACAGTGTGTTCATTAATAGGATGAGGTGGTCGTTAGAATAGGGCAGACTGATATTTTAGTTCCTGTATGGTACTTATGTTTGACCTCTGGCAAACTTTTTTACCTCTCTGTTTACTTATCAGCAAAGTGTGATTTATAATTGATTCTACTTTATTGATTAATTGTTAGAATTAAATAAGTTTTATATAGTGCTTAACTTAGTGCTTGACATTTGTCTGCCCTCAGTAGGTATTTGCTGCTGCTGCTGCTGCTGCTGGTGATTTGATTTGAAAGTTCTTACTCAGGTTTACCAACTTTCATAATATATACTTTTGCTCAAAAGACATTTAGGGACAAACTAAGCACCAAGACATCTGTATTATTTCCCCTTTTCCCCTATTCTCAGGGAAACCAAGACTTATTTGCAAAGGAAAGCCCTAAAGGTAAAACTACCTTCTTGGACATGAGGGTAGATGACATCATACAAGGCATGATCCTCATAGAATTCTGAGTTAGAGCTATTCTGTGAAGCTGCTCCAATGTGAAGTGGTTTACTCAATAAATTTTAATCCTTCCATCTGGGTGTGTTTATAGCCAAATGTCTAGACTCTTCATGTCAGTCTGGGACCTTATTCCAGGAGTGTAAACTTCTTGCCCTTCTTATCTTTCTATAGTGTATTTAAACCCATTTTCTTATGTTCTGTCCTTTCCAACCCTCATTGGCAGGTGGTTTTTACTATTTACAGTCCTTAGGTAATCTTAATCAACTTTAAAAATCTATATGCTGATGATATCCATATATTTTTCTGAACTATCTGTAAGACTTTAGATATATATATATATATATATATATATTCATTTGCCTACTTGATGTCTGTATGCATATGTAGTATAGGATTACGACTGGCTGTGTTTGAACCTCTGTTCTTCTTTTTGCTTTTTTTAGGGCTGCACTCGCAGCATATGGAAGTTCCCAGGCTAGGGTTCCAATCAGAGCTACACCTGCCAGACTACGTCACAGCTACAGCAACTAGGGACCCAAGCCGCTTCTGCAACCCACACCACAGCAACACTGTATCCTTAACCCACTGAGCGAGACCAGGGATCGAATCTGCACTCCCATGGATCCCAGTCGGGTTTGTTAACTGCTGAGCCACGAAGGGAACTCCCTGAACCTCTGTTCTTTTAATTGCTGTGTGATAAGGGCCAAAATAGTTAACCTTTCTATGACTTAGTTTCCTCATCTATAAGGAAGGAAAAATATCATCTACCTTGAGGAGCTGTTAGGAGAATGAAATGAACTTAAATGAGATAACACATGTAAAATGCTTAGAAGCATGCCGCATTTTGTAACCTCTCAATAAATGTTTCTTGCTGTTATCATTATCCTCACCATCTCAAGCTTCGGTTGGACAAAACTTGTCTCTTGATCCTCATTTTCTATTTTCATACTTTCTCTTTTCTCTCGTCTTCTCCATATCAGTATAGGGTGCTTCCACCCACTTAGTTTCTCAAACCCAAAATATAGGTAATAACCTAATCCCCTCATTCATTTATCATGCCCTAATATACCAGCATATCCTTTGCCCTTAACCTCTTAAACATATCCCACATATGATAATCACTTTCCCTTTCTATTAGTGTCACCAATGTAGTTCAAGTTACTGGCTGCTCCTATCTGGAATACTGCAGTAACTGGTTGCCCCTCTGCAGCAACCAGTGACATTTATGAAACACCAGTTAGCTCATGTCATTATCCTTCCAGTGGCTTTCCTTTACACTTGATTAAAATCCAGACTCTTAATTCATGCTTACATAACCTACATAGCCTATTTATTTGTCTAATCTTCTGCCACTCTCACCCTTGCCCAGAACGTTCCAGTCCCTGCTCTTATTGGTTTTCTCCTAACTTGTCCAGTTCATCATTATCTATAGGTGTTCCTTTTGCTTGAAATGCTGTTCCTGGTCTTGTAATTTCTGACTACTTTTTATTACTCAACTCTCTTGTCATTTTATGTGATACTCCGTTAGAGGGTCTCTCCCTAACCAGTGTTTAACAAGCCGCAATAAAGTTGTGGACTGTTCATTCTAATTTAAATTAATTTTACAATTAAAGAGTTTTACATTTTGATGGAACTTTGTAGAGGATATCTGTCTGGTCGATTTGGCTGCCTAAAGCAGAAATTACTTCTATGGTTTATTAATTAAAAATAAATAACTGGTACTTTTTTCATGTAGGATTTCCGTGAAAAAAATACAGATCATATGCGCCCTGATATTGTAGCTCTTCTGAGAAGTAGCAAGAATGCGTTTATCTCTGGGATGATTGGAATTGATCCTGTAGCTGTTTTCCGATGGGCAATTCTCCGAGCTTTTTTCAGAGCCATGGTTGCTTTCAGGGAAGCTGGGAAAAGACACATTCAGAGAAAAACTGGTAAGCAGTAAATATTAGTAATCCGTCATTCTTCTGTTTGTTTTCTTCCCATGCCCTAACATCACGCTTTAGATCAAAGGAGTTCTGGTGAACTTTATATGATTAAGTGGATATGTGGTATAGCTATATGTCCATGTGTATGTTTGTGTATACGTTGGTACATTTTTATTAATAAATATTGATAGGAATAATTAGTATAAATAATGAGTATAATAATGAGTACGTATCAGTGTCTGAATGCCTGGTATTTACTAAGCATTCAGACACTGATATGATTTTTTTAAAACACAAAGTGAAATAGTTAAGTAATTATGTAGAATTAATATTGATGCCTTTCTCTATTTTCTTTTCATGCCATAGCTTTTACTACAAATGAAACAAAATGTGGAAGTATAAATCAAGAGGCACAAAAATTAGGATAAAGGTAGTATAGTATAGTGAGATAAGCCAGCTTCAGTAATCAGTCATCATCTCTTCTCTTGACTGAATTTCTTGGTGTGTTAATACTTCCTTTAATATTATGAGGGTAAAGTCAGGTAGTATATGTAAAGTATCTGTTTATGAAGTGTTAATTTTCTTTTCTTCTTACCCTTAATTCAGTTACCTGGATTTTACTTTGAGAGTTAGAAATGGATAAAGCAGAATACTACTTCTGTGTGCTTCCCCTTTAAATAATAAAATATCTCATTTCATATTCTGTGGAAGGGGCATCTTCAAAAACAGTTAATACCTGCTGGAAACCATACTGTTACTTGCTGTAGCTCTAGCTTAGAGAGACCATTGCCACATAGTGAAGATTTTCTAATATATGCATAGTTATAAAAATTTTTCTGCCAAGAAACTTCAGTAGAAGTGAGCTAAGACACATATTGTGCTTACTAATATGACTTTCTGGCATGTGTGCTAGCAGTAAAACTGAAGTTCAGCTTTTGTATATTTTATTTTATTTATTTTTCTTTTATTTATTTATTTTGGCTGCCCCAGTATAGTGGCAACCTAGGCCACTGCTTGGCAGTGGGGGCTGAAACCTGCGTCCTAGCACTCTAGAGGTGATGATGCTGATTTGGAGTTGCACCACTGCAGGAACTCACAAATGGCATTTTTTTTTTAAGTTATTTTAATTTTTTTCCATTATAGCTGGAAACAATGTTCCGTCACTTTTCTACTGTACAGCAAGGTGATCCATTCACACATATATACATTCTTTTTTCTCACATTTCATGCTCCATCATAAGTGAACTTTGTATATTTTAAATGAATGAAATACTTGGGAGGATGTATTCCTAAAATGAGAGGCAAAACTAATTGAATTTAGTTTCTGTTCTTCAGATTATAATGTGTGTCTTCAAACTGCTTAGCCTTTTCCAAAATTTCTAAGAGGCTATCTTTGCAAAAAGTTTGAAAAAAATTTTTAAATTGAGGTATGATGGACATATAACATTATATTGGATTCAAATGTATTAACATAGTGACTCGCAGTTTTTATACACTGCAAAATGATACCATCCATAATTATACAAAGTTACAAAACCTTTTTTTTTATGATAACTTTTACAGTTTAATCTCTTGGCAGCTTTAAAATATGTATTGCAGTTATTGAGTATAGCTACCAGCAAAAAGCTTTAAAGAACTTTTTTCTTTTTTTTTTTTTTTTTTTTTTTTGTCTTTTTGCCATTTCTTTGGGCCGCTCCCGCAGCATATGGAGGTTCCCAGGCTAGGGGTCGAATCGGAGCTGTAGCCGCCAGCCTACGTCAGAGCCACAGCAACGCAGGATCCGAGCTGTGTCTGCAACCTACACCACAGCTCAGGGCAACGCCGGATCCTTAACCCACTGAGCAAGGGCAGAGACCAAACCCGCAACCTCATGGTTCCTAGTCGGATTCGTTAACCACTGTGCCACGACGGGAACTCCAGAACTTTTTTCTTTTAATTTAAGACATATTTATTACAATAGACTTATCAATTTTGATAATTTTGAAAATTGATACATATCCTACTAAGACATAACTACGAGAAGAAAGTCTTCTTATATTTACTATTAAATAAATATATTGTTTTCTGTAAATGTTGTTCACATTGTCTGTATGTCCCTTTGGCATTTAAAATATTATTTGTGGGAGGCTCAGCAGTAACGAACCCAACTAGTATCCATGAGGATGTGGGTTCCATCCCTGGCTTTGCTCAGTGGGTTAAGGATCCAGCATTGCTTTGAGCTGTGGTGTAGGGCATAGGTACGGCTTGGATCTGGCATGGCTGTGGCGTAGGCTGGCACCTGCAGCTCTGATTTGACCCCTAGCCTGGGAACTTCCATATGCTGTGGGTGCAGCCCTAAAAAGAAAAAAAAAATTGTGAAAGCTGGTTGTGTATATATTAGTATTAATTAGTATGGAGATATGTAGTGTTATTAATGATCAACCAACTGAACCTATATTATCTCTACTTTGATAATTTCTAGATTCTTCTTGTTTTCTAATCTAGCTTTTTTTTTTCCAGCCAGTTTAGAGCTTCCATGTAATAAGCTCTTTTTTGAAAACTCTCTAATACTGATATAACGTGTATATAGAAAAGTACCCAGAATAAAAACATATAGCTCAGTGAGTTATCATAAAGTGAAAACACTCCTGGAACTATCTCCTAGAATAAGTAAGAGAATATTACCAACATGCTAGAAGTCTCCTTTAGATAAATTTTAAAAATTTCACTTTTTATCAAAAAAAAGAAAAACGATAGTTCATTTGCATTTTTGAAGTGATAACTGAACAGATTTGTTACAGAGAATAATTGTTTATATTAGGGTATATTAGTGTCAGTGCCAACATTTAGCATCATTTTTTGTCACTGTGCACTGTTTACTACCTGGTATTTTCTGGTGGGTTTAGAATAAAAGGGTCCTATAAAATTAGACCACTGTAGTATTTCAAAATGAAAACTAATAGAGTAACTATGAAAATGCATTAAGTCGTAGATTCAGAACTTTTGTAATGTCTGTAAGTATATGCAAAACATTTCAAAGTGAAATAGGAATTGGAAAGCAGGAGTAGAATATATAAAAGGCAAAAGGTAACCAAGTTCAGATCTTGGATGAAAATAAGGGGTGAAAGATAATATTTCTAATGAAGAAAAAAGATGTAGATTGCAGAAGTACAATATAGTTTTACTTCCTTTGAGAGTATGTTTTAAAAAATTTCTCTGTACTCTTAGCTAATTGTCAGTAAATATCCTGATGGGGAACCCAAAAGACCCTGGATTTTCTTAAGGAATTCCCAAACATACTTCTTCTTCTTTAAGCCAACTGAGCACAAATGAGATTATCAAATTTAAATCTACTTTTGGCTGTTATTTTATCTTTGTTATAGACTTCCAAATTAGAGGATACAATGTCATTTTATGGTCTTTAAATATAAATTAATTCAAGTTATTCTTTTTATGAATAAATTTATTATAGTTATGGTATATATTTTATGGTGATCAGGAAACCATAAAATGTTCTTAGTAGAGTCATATAAGTAGGCAGTCTGAGTGAAGCTTTCTGGGAGGAAATGGTAATGATTTTTCTGGTTGGTGGTGAAGAGACATTCCAATGGTATCATCCACTTTGCCTTTGCTCCTGAGTTAGAAAGAGCCTGGAGTAGAGTACAGGGGAGATCATAACTTGACATGAATTTTGCAGTATGCAGATATGAGTGCAGTGATGCTTTATTTGGTTCTTCTGGAGTTACATAATAGTATAGCCAAAGAGGGAATTTTAATTCATCCAAAAAGACTAGGCAGAGAGAGGGAATTCAGTTGTGACACTGGCATGAGCAGCAAGAACAACAGAGTTCAAAGTATTACTCAGTTTCTTCATCTAAAAGGAGAAAAGCTGAAGCCATTCAGAAGCAGTTGTTGAATGCTGGAACTCCCTGATGCAGTAGATAATTGTTGGGACAAAAACTAACCGAAGTGCTTAAAAGGAAAAGCTGGAGAAAGATGACTCTGGAAAGTTTCCATATATTCATAGATAGCTATTATGCACATGCTATCTGTATGATTAGTAAAGATCTGAGAAGATCCTGGTCTCTTAACCTCTGAATAACCTTCAGATTCTCAGCAAGCAGGGCAAGGCAGAGTTACAGACTACCTAGCTGAGTGTTGAAGGTGTGCCCTGAAACACACACTTGCTGACCCTTGGCAAAGACTGGGAGAATTACTGGTTTCAGGCATGTAAAGATACCTGCCTCCAATCAGTAGCTGACTGTTAAGCTAACCGAGCAGAGATTTCCATGGTTACCTTTGACAAAGAATACAAACTTTACAGAATTATTTCAGGAACATCCTGTACAAATAACAACTATAAGAAACAGCAGCAACAACAAATCTTGAGGAGAGGAGACATTCTGATTTCCAGAGTTGCCATGTTATATTATTAAAAACTGTCAGTGTTTGATTGTCTACTTTGGAACGCATATAATCCCTTTGTTTAGGAGAATATGAGACATCTTGTTTGGATAGTTCCACCAAGACTTATCCAGTGGAGAGGAGTAATTTATCAAAGTAATATCCACATATTGTCCACTCAAAGTCCTCCGTCACCCCTGGACTTTCAAACTAAGTCATTATTATTATTATTACTATTCATTCCTGTAACACCCAGTACTTCCTCTTGCAGAGCATTTCTCATACTGGTAAATTAAGTTTCTGGACAATCATTGTTTTATAGCTGAGTTCCCTATCATCTGTAAATGCCATGAAAAAAATTTTAATTCTAATTCATCATTATATTCTCAGCACCTGGCCCAGTACTTAGCCCAAAAGTACTCAATAAATATTTGATGAATATGTGAACAAAAAAAAGTCTCATGTTCTGTACAAAATTATGAAACATGCAAAGGAACTAAGAAATTTAACCCATACATGGGAAAAAGAAATCAATAAAAACTATCCCTGAAAAAAGCCAGACATTGATATTACTAGACAAAACTGTTTTAAATATGTTTAAAGACTTAAAAGCAACCATATTTGAAGAACAAAAGGAGAGAATGACAACAAGTGTCTCACCAAATAGAGAATATCAATTATATATGATTGATTCAGTTTTGAAATGGGGAAAAATGTACAATAACTGAAATGAAGAATTAAGTAGAAGAATTCAACATCAGATTTGAATAGACAGAAGCCAGAATCTGTGAACTTGAAGACAGATCAGTTGAGGTGATCTAGCTGAGGAATAGGATGAATAAAGAATGAAGAAAAACAGAACTTCTAGACCTTTGGGGCATCATGAAGCATATCAACTTCTGAGAGTCTAGAGGGAGGGAAAGAGTCAGAATATTACAAGAGATAATGACCAAAGACTCCTCAAATTTGATAAGAAAATTAATCTACATATCCAGGAAGCTCAAAAAGCTACAAGGCAGGTGAATTCAAAGCGATGTACACTTAGATATATTGTAATTAAACTGTCTGGAAATAGAATATTGAAAGCAGCAAGAGGAAAATGTTTCATCATGTACAAAGTATCTCCAGTAAGATTAACAATTGATTCATCATCAAAAGCCATTGAGGCCAGAGGATAGTGGCTTGGCATATTCACAGTGCTGAAAGAAAAAAAGACTGTTAGTCAAGGATTCTGTATTCAGTAAAACTACTTTCAAAATGATGGTGAGATTAAGACATTTCCAGATAAACAAATCCTGAGTGACTGTTACTAACTGCTCCACAAGAAGTACCAAAAGGAGTTCTTCAGGCTGAAGTGGAAGAACACTGGACAATGACTTGAAACCACATAAAATGTAAAGAATACCATAAAAGGAAATTATAGTTAATCATAAAAGATAGTGTAAATTTTTTTTTACATTTTGTAATTTTTTTCCCTCCTATATGATTTAAAAGATAACTGTTCAGAGCAATAATTATAAATTCTTCTTGGAGAGTATATTTTAGAAATGTATTTACAAATTACATTTTAGAGATGTAATTTGTAAGACAGTAGCAGCATAAAGGAGGAGGAAGGGAATGGAGCTATAAAGGAGGAAATTTTTTTAGGTACTTCTGACATTAACTAGTTTTTAGTCCAGGCTATATTATTATAAATTAAGATGCTAATTATAATTCCCTTGACAAGCTAGTCATAAGATGGGTATGTAAAAGATCCAGAAATGCAAGAAGGACAAAAGTTGGAGATTCACTTTCTCAGTTTGGATTAGGCTTTAGGTGTCTTTGATATGACACCTAAAGCATAAGCAACCAAAGAAAAAAATGGATAAGTTAGACTTTACGCAAATTAAAAACTTTTGTACCTCAAAGGACACTGTTAAGAAAGTGAAATGACAATTCACAGAATGACAGAACATATTTATAAATTGTGTTTCTGAGAAAGAGCTGGTATCTAGAATGTATACTGATCTTGTAATTCAGTAATAAAAAACTTAACCCAGTTAAAAAGTGGGCAAAGAATATGAAAAGACATTTCTCTGAAGAAGTTATGCAAATAGTCAATAACATACCTGAAAAGATGGTCAAATCATTTGTCATCAGGGAGATGCAAATCAAAAGTACGGTGAGATACCACTTCACTTCTACTAGGATAGCTACAGTAAAACAAGTAATAACAAATGTTGGCAAGGATGTCGAGAAATTGGAAACCTCATATGCTGCTGATGAAAATGTAAAATGGTGCAGCCATTTTATAAAACAGTGTGGTAGTTAGTTTTTACCCAGAAATTCCACTTTTATGTAGATATCCAGGAGAATTGAAAACAGGTATTTGAATAAAAACTTGTACCTGATGTTCTTAGCAATATATTCATAATAGCCAAAAGGTGGAAACAACTCAAATGTCACCTGATGAATTCTGTCATGTAAAGGAATGAGGTACTAGTACATGCTACAATGTGGGTGAACCTTGAAAGCATTTTGTTAAGTGAAAGTCTCATACAAAAGGTCACATATTGTGTGATTCCATTTATAAGAAATATCTAGAATAGGCAAATCTGTAGAGACAGAATGTAGATTAGTATTTGCTTATGGCTGGAGTAGGAAACAGATGACAAGGGCAGGGATAGTTTAAAAGTATAGAGTTTCTCTTTGATATGATGTAGATATTCTAAAATTGTGGTGGTGTATAAACAGCTTTGGGAATTATACTAGAAAGAATTGTACACCTTAAATCGGTGAATTGTATGCTATCTGAATTATATTTCTATGAAGTTATTATACGCAAACACAGAAAAAGAATATTTGTTGTGGCTTTATTTATAATAGCCCCCAAATGGAAGATCCAAATATCAAATCAGTGAAAGAATGAATAACCAAATTGTGATGCATTCCTACCTTGTAACATTATTCAGCAATAAAAAAGAACAAACTGCTGATCCTCATAATGAATGAGTCACAGGAGTTCCCATCATGGCTCAGTGGTTAAAGAATCCGACTAGGAACCATGAGGTTGCGGGTTCGATCCCTGGCCTTGCTCAGTGGGTTAAGGATCCGGCATTGCTGTGAGCTGTGGTATAGATCACAGATGGAGCTCGGATCCTGTGTTGCTGTGGATCTGGTGTAGGCTGGCAGCTATAGCTCCGTTTAGACCCCTAGCTGGAAAACCTCCATATGCCACAGAAGCAGCCCTAGAAATGGCAAAAAGACAAAAAAAAAAAAAAAAAAAAAAAAAAGAGTCACAAAACATTTTTTTATCAAAAAGTCAGTCATAAAAGAATACAGGGGTTTCTGCTGTGGCACAGTGTGTTAAGAATCTGACTGCTGAGGCTCAAGTTAATGTCAAGGTGCAGGTTTGATCCCCATCCTGGTGCGGTGGGCATTGACGATACTGTTGTGATGTAAGTTGCAGCTTTGGCTCGGACTCAATTCCTGGCCTGGGAACTTCCACATGCTATGGGTGCAGCCATTAAAACAACAACAACAAAAAATACATACTCTATGATTTCATTTGATTTAAGAACTGACAAAGTAATATATAGTGATAGAAAGCATTTCTTAACTCTGTGAGGGATAAGGGTGGTATTGACCAGAAAGGAATAAAATAACTCGCTGAGGTGATAGAAATATTATCATATCTTGGAGTTCCCGTCATGGCTCAGTGGTTAACGAATCCGACTAGGAACCATGAGGTTTCGGGTTTGATCCCTGGCCTCGCTCAGTGGATTAAGGATCTCGTGTTGCTGTGGCGGTGGTGTAGGCCGGTGGCTACAGCTCCAATTTGACTTCTAGCCTGGGAACCTCCATATGCCGCAGGAGCGACCCAAAAAATGGCAAAAAAAAAAAAAAAGAAAAGAAAGAAATGTTCTCGTATCTTGATTTAAGATTACGTGATGTAACCATTTGTTTAAGCTCATCAAACCATATACCTAAGATTAGTGGATTTTACTGTGTGTAAAATACCTTTAAAAAATGGCCCTAAGGCCTGGGAGCTGGTATTACAGAAACTATTACAGGTTCAGAGACATGGCTTCAGGTTTGAAAATGATACAGTGGAGTTAGGATTGAGTCTCTGCTGTATGGTGTAGGAGCTTCCAGAGCTTGAATTTTTCTGTCACTGAAAAGATAATTCGAAAATTCTGCCTGTTGGCCTTGTCTAGAGAAACAAGAAGAATCTTATCAATCTATGTTAGGCCATAGGTAAAGTTTGAAAAAAAATGTTGCTTAAAAAATTAGTGCTGGAGTTCCCATCATGGTGCAGTGGAAATGAATCTGACAAGGAGCTATGAGGTTGCAGGTTCGATCCCTGGCCTTGCTCAGTGGGTTAAGGATCCAGCGTTACCATGAGCTGTGGTATAGGTTGCAGACGTGGGTTGCATCTGGCATGGCTGTCTCTGTGGCATAGGCCAGCAGCTGTAGCTCCAATTCGAACCTTAGCCTGGGAACCTATGCATGCCGTGGGTGCGGCCCTGAAAAGCAAAAAAAAAAAAAAAAAAAAATTTAGTGCCTTGTATTTTCACCATGCACGGGTTCTAGCATCTGAATTTATGCTGTTTGGTACATAATCTCAAACTAAGAAATTATCAAAACTAGACTGGGAACTAAAATAAACACTAAATAAACCTCCCTTGAGGGTTTGTGAGACTTCTCTGAAAATGTCCTTGTAAGATAATCCTGGGAAATCAAACTACTAACAGGGAGTTGGTACACACAACAAAAGAGAGGAGCATCACTTTAACGTTTAGAAATAGTAATATAGCCTGTAAAATAATTTTTAAAGTTGTTAAAGAGTTAAAAGAAGGGATAGAAAACAGAATGAAAGAACAGATGTTAAAAATAAACAAAAACCTAAGGTGTAGGTATGATGGTGAGACACAAAACAGCAAATTTACCCATCTCCAAATGGCATTACCACAATTTATTCAGATAAAACAGAAAATAGAATACAGTGACTTAAAATGTTGAGTGAGTTTTAACTTCTAAAAATTACATAATAATTTAGTACATCTAATATCCTGAACTTTTATATAAAACTTTTTTTTAATGGCCAATCTCATAGCATATGAAAGTTCCTGGGCCAGGAATTAAATCTGAGCTGCAGCCACCACAACACTAGATCCTTTAACCCACTGTACCAGGCCAGGAATCAAACCCGCACATCCATATGACCAAGACCTGAGCCACCGCAGTTGGATTCTTAATCCACAGTGCCAGGCAGGAACACCTATGTAAAACATTTTAATACTGTAATCTTCTTAAATTATTTCTGACTGGCAGTATATCAAGTTAGTTTTCAAAGGGACTGAAAGTGTGGTGATAACTTTCTAAAATTACAGTTTGGGTGGAGTGTGAATAGAACTCACCAGGAGTTTTTTTCTCAACTGGTAGCTCTCCCCAACCTCTGCCCCACCCAAGTGTAGGTTAGTGAGAGTCTAAGCATTCTTTCTCCAAGCATTCTGTCAAAGGGGGATTATTGATAATAAGAGAATAGAATTTTTATTGAGTTATCTTTTGACTAAGAAATGATGATAACTTGGTAATAATACTTGTGTCTTTTTGAAACATTGAACATTTGCAACTAGGGACTCTGTGTAGTGGATAAATAAGTGTTTTATTAGCTTTTTAATTATAGGATATGAAATTTTTATTTTAAAAAACCTGATGTTACGGTACATGAGATTATATCTCCTTAGCTGTAACATAGATGTTTATTCTCTGGAAGTATGTATCTAATTTGGGGAATTATAATTCGGTTAAACCATGCTTTGTAAACCTCTTTGAATTACTCTGCCTCTGTTTAACTTTTAAAATGATTCTACCTTGAGAACTATCCATCGATAGTATCTTGCTCCTGATTATACAGTAAAAATGCAATATTGGAACTTCAGTTCATTGTTTATGTCTTGCTTAATTTGCCTCCATCTGTAGTTAAACTATTCACTTTTGTTTTTTAAAGGCAAAGCTACATACATTGGAACTAATGTCCTAACTCATAGAGATGTTCTCTCGGTAAATGATAGTCAACTCCTCCCAAACCTGGAGAACCTGAATTCTCTTTTAAATCCATGTATTCCTAATGTTTATGGTACAGTTGTCCTTCTCTCTTTACTGCTCAGGTGACTCACTGTTTTAATAGCACTAATCTGGGGCTTTGGTCCTTACCTGAACTTGCGCCTTCTCTTTCCCCGCCAATAGTTGACTGTCTCACTTTGCTAAGAAGTGGTTGTGAGGTACAGATTTTTCAGCTTTGTTTTCAGATTTATAAATACAAAAGTGCTGCTGGGTTTTCCTGCTCTATGGTGCTTTTCTTCCTACTCTTTCAACATTGACACACTTGGAATTCCTACAAGTGTGGTTAATTGCAACATTTGTGAAAGTTTAACTTTTGGTAAATTGTTTTGGGTATATTTCTCTTTGGGGTTCCATCAGTGTTTCTAGCGTTGTTGCCAACTATATGCTAATTATATTTCAGACCTGATAAAAATGAGTCCATTAAAAAAATACCTACACGTTAAAAACTGTTTTTTGACATTTCCCTAGTATTTTAAATTAGACATTTTTAGTATGGTATGAACTCAAAACACTTTTGAGTACTGAAAAAGGATACCTTGAATATACCTAAAGAGGACCTTTATTTTTTTCCTTTTGTTTCTGTTATTGCCTCAAATTAATTGGAAAAAATATTTGCATTTAATCCCAGTTACGGATAAGTTTATATGTACTCTTAACATAGTTGGCAGCATTGCCCTTGATTCTCTATTGGTTTGGGCTTATATAATGTCTTTTTCTTTTCTCCATTTTTTTTTTTCTTTTGCTTCCTAAGGACGTGATGATACAGCGCCATGTGCAATTTTGAAAAGTATGGATAGTATTAGCTTTCTCCAACACCCAGTCCACCAGAGGAGCTTAGAGATTCTGCAGAGGTGCAAGGAAGAGAAGTACAGTAAGGCTGCAAATCCTGATAAACTCTGTGTCATCACATCCATTTGGAAATGGAAACCAGGAGCATTCTACACCTGGGTGGGATGTAAAACAGCATAAGCAATGAGGCCCCTTTAATCCTTTGACCAGTCAATTTCAGGATTCTTCTATTGAGACTTCTTGTTCTTTCTTGGAAAAAGTTGATATATCTTTTAATTTGGATGACTATCTATGATTTTTGAGTTGTTAATTATACTTGGTTACAGACTTTGAATTGGTTTCCATTTTTGTCTTTAAAGTATCCAAGTGATAAGTAAAAATAAACAGTGATTTTTTTTTCTTTTTGAATTTTTAAAACTTTATTTATATCCATTTGTAGTAAACTGCATGCCAAAGCATACAGTTTGGTAAGTTTTGACATATATATTCCCCTGTGAAATTATCACAATCAAAGTAATTAACGTATCTAATACTACCACTAGTTTTCTCTGCCTCTTTCCAATTCCTGCTGATTTTTATGCTTATTTATGCTTAAATTTCAGTATCAGCAGTGTTGCTTTTATGTATTATTGGCAAAGCCACTTAAATTGACTCTGTAGTCCTCCTATCAGACTTTCCAGTCTCATTTAGAGCAAAGCTACCACTAAATGTTTTGGTTTAAGGAATGACAGAATCATCATTGAGTATTCTCTGTTTTCTTTTTTTTTCTTTTTCCTTTTTTTTTTTTTTTTTTTTTTTGTAATATTGGTGTAAACAGATGCCCTTGGTCTCCATTTTCTCCTTTTATATTTGTTATACTCATTCTGCATGAAAATGGATTATTTTGCCTGTTATGGGATTGTGGTTATTTGGCAACTGCTGTTGCTTTAGTGAGAATAAAGGGATCCTTCAGAATACTGAAAGCCTAACTCAGCAGTTTGCATACAGTGGACCTGAATTACGTACACATACAATTCTGAATTTTTTGCAAGTCACCTTAGATTAACTGCTAATTTCACACTTCTTTGATTGAAATTCTGTGAAATAATAGTATTTAATTATCAGTGAAAGGAGAATATAAGTAGAATTCCTAAAGGCAAATGTTGTGGATTCCTTCTTCATTTCTTATTTATGCTGTCATGGTATAAGAAAATGTATAATGCAATTTGAAAAAAAATTATTAAAAATATTTCCTCATTTAAGAAGAACAAAGGTAAGTATTTCATTTAAGGAAGATATCTTTAAAATGTTATTCTTAATTATGTCTGTTGTTTCTAAAAGGTATATAAGTCCTTATTGCAAATACTCATCTTCCTCTTCTAAATCATTTAATCCATGGGACATTATTGAAAAAAGTCTATATGGAGTTCTCATCGTGGCGTAGTGGAAACAAATCTGACTAGGAACCATGAGGTTGCATGTTTGATCCCTGGCCTCACTCAGTGGGTTAAGGATCAGGCATTGCCATGAACTGTGGTGTAGGTCGCAGCTGCGGCTCAGATTCTGAGTTGCTGTGGCTGTGGCAGGCTGGCAGCTGTAGATCCTATTGGACCCCTAGCCTGGGAACCTTCATATGCTGCAGGTGCGGGCCTAAAAAGAAAAAAGAAAAAAGGAAAGAAAACAGTTTACAGATCGTGGGGGAGGACTTTAATTCTTTGTAGCTTTTAAATAATTGCATTCGTTTTCCACACCGGGAACTCCCTGACTGTATTCCAATTAAGTATATATGGGCATAGAGTAAGAAGGTAACAGTTTCAGCTTAAACTGCATGAGGAAGTTGTACACATGCAAATTTATTTCTACATTTGTGGAGGGTGGGATTTTCCATTACTTTAGGTAGTTTTTGCTTGTTTTTTTTTATGGCTGCACCTGTGGTATGTGGTAGTTCCTGAGCTAGGGGTCAGATCAGAATGGCAACTGAGGCCTATGCCACAGCCATGGCAACACTGGACCTGAGCTGTATCTGCCACCTATGCTGCAGCTTGTAGCAACGCCCGAATCCTTAACCCACTGAGCAAGGCCAGGGATGGAACTTGCATCCTCACAGAGACAATGTCAAGTCTTTAACCTGCTGAGCCGCAAGTGGAACTCCTACTTTAGGTAGATATTTTATTTTCTATTATAGTATTTCCAATCATTAAAATTTTTTAATGTATAAAATTATAAACTCAAATTTAAGAGTTTTTTTTTTTTGTCTTTGCTAGGGCCACACCCATAGCATATGGAGGTTCCCAGACTAGGGGTCTAATCAGAGCTGTAACCGCCAGCCTACACCAGAGCCACAGCAACACGGGATCCGAGCCGGATCTGCGACCCACAGCACAGCTCATGGCAGTGTCAGATCCTTAAAACCCACTGAGCGAGGCCAGGGATCGAACCTGCAACCTCATGGTTCCTAGTCGGATTTGTTAACCACTGAGCCATGTTGGGAACTCCAAATTTAAGAGATTGATTTTTAAAAAGTAGGGGCTTACTAGCCCTAGGTAATGGTGAATTGGTGAAGTGAATGAACCCAGTCACAGTTAATGATGATAAAACCTGAAGATTTTGTGGCAGCCTTGTGTTGAATACATCAATTGGTGCCATTTTTCTAACAGCATTTGTTCTCATAATGTCTCTGTGTTACATCTTGATGATGCTGGAAAAGAGGCCAAAAAATACTAACAGAACAAAAAGAAGCAAAAACTAGTGGAAAGTTTATTCTTTGAAGTGAGTTAAGTAGTGGATAGGGATTGTAAATTTGTGACTTTTTGCACAAGGTGCTCCCCAACTCCCATAGCTCCAGTGGCAGAAAACCACAGTCTACTGGTTTGAAATGTCAGATGACAAAGTTGAGGACTGGCAAAGAAGCTTGAAATTTAGGAGGAAAACTCTGGAGCTGAGAGAGCTTCCACAAGGCTAAAGCCCAAAATTAGAATATGAATTCTGCCTTTCATGCCCAGCTGACTACTGTGGGTATTCAGAGGAGACTGTAGGAGCTCTGTCAAAGAGCAGTAGAAACCAAGTAGGAGATAACATTTGAAAGACACAACTGCAGTAGATAAGATTTGTAAATTTATTACATTTTTTTAACTGAGGGCCTTTTAACTATATAGCCTCTTGGGGGATAGTTGAATTCATATAGTGCCTTTAGTTGGGATTCCATAAGTAGAGGAGAGAGAGAAAGAGGCAGAAAAATATTGGAAGAAATAGTGGCTGAAAACTTCTCATTTTGGGTTCTTAAAAACTAGCTTGGAGAGTCAAGACAATCAGTGACATCCAAGTAGAATAAATACAAAAGAAAACCAAAACTAAACACATTATAGGTAAATTGCTAGATGCCAAGGATAAAGAGAAAATCTTGAAAGCAGCCAAGAAAAAATTGGTACATTAAATTCAGAGCTATGCATGCATATCTCAGAACTATTTCAGGTTCAGTTCCAGATCACTGTAATAAAGTAAATATCACAATAAAGGGAGTCACATGCACTTTTTGGTTTCCCAGTGCATATAAAATTATGTTTATACTCTACCGTAGTCTGTTAAGTATTCAGTAGAATTATGTCTCAAAAAGCAATGTACATACCTTAATTAAAAAATGCTTTATTGGAGTTCCCATCATGGCGCAGAGGAAACGTATCCAACTAGTAACCGTGAGGTTGTGGGTTCGATCCATGGCCTCTCTCAGTGGGTTAAGGATCCGGTGTCACTGTGAGCTGTGGTGTAGGTTGCAGATGCAGCTTGGATCTGGCATTGTTATGGCTGTGGTGTAGGCTGGCAGCTGTAGCTCCAATTCGACCTTTAGCCTGGGAACCTCCATATGCTTCGGGTGCAGCCCTAAAACAAACAAAAAAAAACCCCAAAAGCTTTATTGCTAAAGAAGGTTAGCCATTATCTTTAGGGAGTAGTAACATTAGAGATCACTTATCATAGAGCACCATAACAAATAATAATGAAAAAACTTTGAAATATTGCAAGCATTATCAAAATGTGACACAGAGACACTATAAACAAATGCTGTTAGAAAAATGGCACCAATAGACATGTTCAACACAGGGCTGCCACAAATCTTCAACTTTTAAAAAATGCAGTATCTGTAAAGCACAATAAAGTGAAGTACAATAAAAATGAAGTTTGCCTATAATCATTTGATTAACACATGTCCTCTCATTAAAAGCAGTAGAGGTCTTAAAGATATCCCAAAATCATAATTAAAATCCAAACAAAACAGTACAAAACCCCAAAAACAAAAGCAACTTTCAGGCAAAATTTCTTTATTTGAAGTTTGGGTTCAGACAAGATAACTGTCTGTTAGAAGTAAAAGCAAGTCGGAGTTCCCATCGTGGCGCAGTGGAAATGAATCTGACTAGGAACCATGAGGTTGCAGGTTCAATCCCTGGCCTCGCTCAGTGGGTTAAGGATCTGTTGTTGCCATGAGCTGTGGTGTAGGTTGCAGATGTGGCTCGGATCTGGTGTTGCTGTGGCTGTGGTGTAGGCCAGCAGCTGTAGCTCTAATGGGACCTCTAGCCTGAGAACCTCCATATGCCGCCAGTGCGGCCCTATTAAAAAAAAAAAAAAGAAAAAAGAAAGGTAAAAGCAAGTATACAGAAGAACATCACAGAATACATTATAGTTACAGTATATTGTTCACAGTGTTCAGTTATCAGTTAGTTAAATATTCTTTCTCTTTTTCAGCTGCACCCACAGCATATGGAAGTTCCTGGGCCAGGGGTCAAATCTGAGGTGCAGCTATGACCTCCTCCA
This sequence comes from Sus scrofa, assembly GCF_054392235.1. Taxonomy (NCBI): domain Eukaryota; kingdom Metazoa; phylum Chordata; class Mammalia; order Artiodactyla; family Suidae; genus Sus; species Sus scrofa. The sequence goes on along the minus strand of NC_139383.1, from coordinate 180,298,045 downwards.
CATCTGGCAACACTGGATCCCTAATCCGTTGTGCCTGGCCAGGGATCAAACGTGCACTGCCACAGAGACAATGCTGGATCATTAATCCACTGACACAGTGGTTACGCCTAAGTATTCTTGTTCAAGTCATTTTATGTATAAATTTTCATTCCTTGAGTAAAACTTACAATGGAGAATTAACTCTCTGTTATAAAGTAGATATATGTTTAACATCATTAGGACCTGTCAAATTTTTGCTGTTTTAAAAATGTTCCATTTTCTTTTGTCTTATATTATTTGTGTTGCTAAACTCATGCCATTCTATTGTCATTCTATCATATCTAAAGTACCTTTTTTCATCTGTCTGCTTCAAGCTTTACTCTTTATTTTTTTGATTTTAACAATTTGACTGTGATGTCCTTAGACATGATTCATATTTGTATTTATCCTGTTGGGTATTTGCCATACCTTTTGGACCTGTACTTCATTATTTTTCATGAAATTTAGGAAATTTTGGACCAGATTTTTTCAGAAATTTTTTTCTGCTTCAGTTTCTCTTTTCCTTTTTAGACTAACAATTACATGTTCTTGGAATATTTGATTTTGTCTCACATCATACTTTGTTCATTTTTCTTATGTTTTTTTCTTTCTGTTCTTCATATTAGATACTTCAAAAAAAATCTGATATCAAGTTCATTATGCCATTTCAAGTCTCCTTGCAAAGCCATAGGATGAATTTTTCACTTCAGAAAATTTCAGTTTTTAGTTCCAGAATATCCCATTTGGTTTTTTTGTTTTGTTTTGTTTTTGTTTTTTTACAGTGTCCATTTCTTTTCTGAGATTTCTTATCTGTTAATTCATAAGATCATCTTATACTTGAAATCATTGAACATTGATAGCAATTTTAATGTCCTTTTATGCTGATTCCACAAGTGAGCAATGTTGGGATCTGATGCTGTCGAAATGGGATTGAGAACAGCTTCATTTTCTAATCTCAGCCATCAGTGCTATTAAACATTTATTAGTTGCTATTAAAAAATCACTACACAGAGGGAAATAAGGAAGTCAAATGATATGCATAAAAGAGACTCCCTGTTGTGTTTGCAAGGAAGATACTTCAAAAAAGAGAAGAAAATTCCCTGGGAGAACTTTACAGTTTAGAAGAATTTAAGAACATGAACCCAATAAACAGTAGCACAAATTTAGGCAATGAAATATCAGAATGATGTTGAAGAGATTTTGAGCTACTGTAACAGGCAGAGACATAAATCAACACTTATGTGATCTCAATAAATAAACATAGCTGAAAATTAAATAATTATAATATTAAGGAAATGCCTGAGATGATTATGTTCAATGTGCAGAAAAAAAATGAATATGGAGAAGAGAAAATGATAATTTATCATAGGAATAATAATTGATGTCCATGACTTGGGAACTGAATAAATGAAACAAAAACAATGCATTCAAATATATAGGAAAATAAAGTTTTTCAAAGTTCTACTGAAATTTTTGATCACATGTCGTATATTTTTCCCACAACAGTTTTTATGTGGATAGAGGCATATGTCTTCACTTTTCTTGGATATATACTAAGGAGTGAAATTGTTGGGTCATATGGTAACTTGTTTAATTTTTTGTTGAACTGCTACACTTTTCCAAAGTGACTATCACTTCACATTGAGCAATGTATACAAGGTTCCAATATTTACGTGTCCTTGCCAGCACTATCTATCTTTTTTATCATAGTCATGCTGGAGGGAATGAGTGTGATCCCACTGTAGTTTTGATTTCATTTCTCTGATGACTAATGATGTTAAGCATCTAGCATTTTTTTTTTTTCGTATTCTTATTATCTATTTGCCTGTAGTTTTTGGAAAAATACCTATCCAAACCCTTTATTCATTTTAAAACTGAGTTGTCTTTTGTATTACTCAGCTGTAAGAGTTCTTTTATATTCTGGATTCAAGTTTCTTATCAGATATTTGAATTGACATTTTCTACCATTCTGTGTGTTGTCTTCACTTTCTTGATAGAGTGTTCTTTGAAACACAAAAGTTTTAGATATTGATCATGTCTACTTTATTAATTTTTTTCTTTGGTTGCTTGTGCTTTTAGTGTCATATCTGGGTAACCTTTGCCTAATCTGATGTAAGAAATATTTAGTCCTCCATCTTAAGAGTTTTATACTTCCAGCGTTTGCACTTTGGTCTTTGATCCAACTTCATTCTTTTCCATGTGGATGTCTAGTTTTCCTAGTTTTTGTTGAAAGTTGAAAATATTATACTTTTCCCATTGAATTGTCTTGGCACCTTTGTCAAAATTTAGTTGATCATAAACTTAGAGGTTAATTTCTGTACTTGCAGTTCCTTTCCATTGACCTATTTGTCTGTCTTTATGGTGGTAATGTACTGTCTCAGTTACCATACCTTTGTAGTAAGTTTTGAATTAAGAAGTATAAGTCCTCCAACTGTGTTTTCTTTTTCAACATTGTTTCGGCTATTCAAGGTCCTTTGCATTTCCATATTAATTTTAGGATCAGCTTATTCATTTCAGTTAAAAAAAAACCAGGCAGTTGGAATTTTAATAGAGATTGCATTGATCTGTAGATGAATTTGGAATTTAGAATTGCCATCTAAACAATATTAAGTTTTCCAGTCCATGAGCACGAAGGGCTTTCCATTTATTTAGGTTTTCTTTAATTTCTTTAATGATGCTTTGTAGTTTTTAGTAGACATTTTATATTTTTTGTTAAATTTATTCCTTTTGTATTTTTTGATGCTATTATTAATGAAATTTCTTAATTTCATTTTCTCATTGTTTATTGCTATTGTATAGAAATAAAGTTGAATTTTGAATATTGATCTAAAAATTTTATAATTTTGATGAGCTCATTTAATAGTCCAAAAATATTTTTGTGAATTAGTTAGGATTTTCCTCATACAAAATTGTTACCCCAAATAGAGATACATTTACTGTTTTATATATAGTTGTTTGTATCTGTTAAGCCCATAATATGCTCTAGGTCCATCCACATTGCTGCAAATGGTAGTATTTCATTCTTTTATATATCTGAGTAATATGCCATTGTATATATGCACTACATCTTCTTGAGCTACTTGTCTGTTGATGGGCACTTGGGCTACTTCCATGTCTTGGCTATTGTAAATTGTAAATGAAGGGGTACATGTCTTTTTAATTGGTGTTCTTTGGTTGTTGTTGTTGTTGTTGTTTTTAATGTATACCTAGGATATTGAATTGCTGGATCATATGGTAGTTCTGTTTTATTTTTCTTAGGGCCGCACCTGCAGCATGTGAAAGTTCCCAGGCTAGAGGTTGAATTTGAGCTACAGCTGCTGGCCTACACCACAGCCACAGCAATGTGGAATCCGAGCCACATCTGCGACCTATACCACAGCTAACAGCAATGCCGGATCCCTGACCCACTGATTGAGGCCAGGAATCCTCATGGATACTAGTCGGATTTGTTTCCACTGTGCCGCAATGGGAACTCCAGTGTTCGATTTTAAATTTTTTGAGTCACCTTCACAGTGTTTTCCACAGTGGCAGTACCAGTTTACATTTCCAACAGTGTACGAGAGTTCCTTTTTTCCACATTCTTGCAGATATTTGTTATTTTTTTGATGATACCTCTCATTCTGACCAGTGCGAGGTAATATCTTATTGTGGTTTTGATTTGTACTTCCCTGATGATTAGCAACATTGACCATCTTTTCATGTGCTCTTAGCCATCTCCATGTCTTCATTGGAAAAGTACTTACTCAAGTCTTCTGGCCATTTTTTTGAGTAGATTGTTTAAAAAATATTCTTAATTTATGGAGTTCTCTGGTGGCTGAGTTAATTTCAGGATCTGGCATTGTCACTGCTATGGCTCTGGTTGCTAATGTAAATAGGTTTGATCCCTGGCCCTGGGATCTTCTACGTATTGTGGGTACAGCCAAAAAAAAGGTTGTTAATTCTTGAGGAAGCCATTCGCCATCTTTGATTTTCAGTGTCTCTCTATGTGAGATTAATCGATCTCTAAAATCTATAATTTATGTCAGCAGTATATCTGTTGCTGAAAAATGATGTAAAGAAATCATTAGGAAATTTTTAAATATTAAATTAAGAAATGAGCTTGTGTACTTTTAGACCTTCAGCCCAGTTACCCTTATATTTCCTGATGGTATGTAAATGAGAGAAGAAATTAAAGAATTTATTATTAAATTTCCTAAATGATTTCATTGTTGACTAAGTCAGATTTATAAATAACAGTCATAGGACTTGGTTTATGTTATTATTTAGACATTTCTGACATGTTTAGCAAATATTTACATTTGAAGTATATTAATTTCATTTGTTCTTAGAAAAATTGTTTTATGTTTAATTTCTTTTGACATTGATTGAATTTTTTTGCTTTCTATATACTAGGTATAACTCGGAAAAATCCCAGAACACCTCTTTCTGATCTCCAGGGCATGAATACTCTAAATGAAAAAAACCAACAGTAAGTATGTTTGGCTTATGTTTCCAAGGAAGTATAAGAAAAATAACTACAATTCTTTTTTTTTCCGTTTTTTAAAATTGAAGTGTAGTTGATTTACAATGTTGTGTTAATTTCTGCTGTACAGCAAAATGACTCAGTTATGCTCACACACATACACACTTTTTTAAATATTCTTTTCTGTTATTACTTATCTTAGGATATTGAATATAGTTCCCTGTGCTGTACAGTAGGCCTCACTGTTTATACCTTCCATATGTCGTAGTTGTATCTACTAACCCCAAACTCCTATTCTATCCCTTCTCCACCTTCTTCCCCCTTGGCAATCGCAAGTCTGTTCTCTTTGTGTCTGAGTCCATTTTTGTTTTGTAGATAGGTTCATTTGTGTCATATTTGTGTCATATTGTGTCATATTTTATATTACACATGTAAGTGATATCATAAGGTATTTTTCTTTTTCTTTTTGACTTAGGCTTAGTATGATGATCTCTAGGTTCCATTTATGTTGTTGCATATGGCATTGTTTCATTCTTTTTAAAGGCCGAGTAGTATTCCATTATATATATGTACATCTTCTTTCTTCTTTATCCATTCCTCTCTCAGTGGACATTTAGGTTGTTTCCATGTCTTGCCTATTGTAAATAGTGCTGCTACGAACATAGCGGTGCATGTATCTTTTTTTTTTCCTCTTGTTTTATTATTTAATTTTTTTCTACTGTACAGCATGAGGACCAAGTTCCTCTTACATGTATACATTTTTCCCCCACCCTTTCTTCTGTTGCAATATAAGTATCAAGACATATTTCTCAATGCTACTCAGCAGGATCTCCTTGTAAATCCATTCCAAGTTGTATCCAATAACCCCAAGCTCCAGATCCCTCCCACCTCCTCCCTCCCCGCCTAGGCAGCCACAAGTCTATTCTCCAAGTCCATGATTTTCTTTTCTGAGGAGATGTTCATTTGTGCTGGATATTAGATTCCAGTTATAAGTGATATCATATGGTATTTGTCTTTGTCTTTCTGGCTCATTTCACTCAGTATGAGAGTCTCTAGTTCCATCCATGTTGCTGCAAATGGCATTATGTCGTTCTTTTTTATGGCCAAGTAGTATTCCATCGTGTATATATACCACATCTTCCTAATCCAATCCTCTGTCGATGGACATTTGGGTTATTTCCATGTCTTGGCTATTGTGAATAGTGCTGCAATGAACATGCGGGTGCATGTGTCTCTTTTAAGTAGAGTTTTGTCCGGATGTATGCCCAAGAGTGGGATTGCGGGGTCATATGGAAGTTCTATGTATAGATTTCTAAGGTATCTCCAAACTGTTCTCCATAGTGGCTGTACCAGTTTACATTCCCACCAACAGTGCAGGAGGGTTCCCTTTTCTCCACAGCCCCTCCAGCACTTGTTATTTGTGGACTTATTAATGATGGCCATTCTGACTGGTGTGAGGTGGTATCTCATGGTAGTTTTGATTTGCATTTCTCTTATAATCAGCGATGTTGAGCATTTTTTCATGTGCTTGCTGGCCATCTGTATATCTTCCTTGGAGAACAGTCTATTCAGGCCTTTTGCTCATTTTCCCATTGATTGATTGGCTTTTTTGCTGTTGAGTTGTATAAGTTGCTTATATATTCTAGAGATTAAGCCCTTATCCGTTGCATCATTTGAAACTATTTTCTCCCATTCTGAAAGTTGTCTTTTTGTTTTCTTTTGGGTTTCCTTTGCTGTGCAGAAGCTTTTCAGTTTGATGAGGTCCCATGGGTTTATTTTTGCTCTAATTTCTATTGCTTTGGGAGACTGAGCTGAGAAAATATTCTTGATGTTGATGTCAGAGAGTGTTTTGCCTATGTTTTCTTCTAGGAGTTGGATGGTGTCCTGTCGTATATTTAAGTCTTTCAGCCATTTGGAGTTTATTTTTGTGCATGGTGTGAGGGTGTGTTCTAGTTTCATTGCTTTGCATGCAGCTGTCCAGGTTTCCCAGCAATGCTTGCTGAATAGACGTTCTTGTTCCCATTTTATGTTCTTGCCTCCCTTGTCAAAGATTAATTGACCATAGGTGTCAGGGTTTATTTCTGGGTTGTCTATTCTGTTCCATTGGTCTGTCTGTCTGTTTTGATACCAGTACCACACTGTTTTGATGACTGTGGCTTTGTAGTATTTCTTGAAGTCTGGGAGAGTTTCGCCCCCTGCTTGGTTTTTGTTTCTCAGGATTGCTTTGGTGATTCTGGGTCTTCTGTTGTTCCATATAAATGTTTGGATTGTTTTTTCTAGTTCTGTGAAAAACGTCGTGGGTAATTTGATAGGGATTGCATCGAATCTGTAGATTGCTTTGGGTAAGCATGGCCATTTTTACAATATTGATTTTTCTAATCCATGAACATGGAATATCTTTCCATTTCTTTACATCTTCTTTGATTTCTTTGATTAAAGTTTTATAGTTCTCGGCATATAAGTCCTTTACCTCCTTGGTCAGGTGTATTCCGAGGTATTTGATTTTGTGAGGTGCAAGTTTAAAAGATATTGTATTTTCGTATTCCTTTTCTGACATTTCATTGCTGGTATACAGAAATGCGACTGACTTCTGAATGTTAATCTTATATCCTGCTACTTTGCTGAATTTATTAATCAGTTCAAGTAGTTTTTGGGTTGAGTCCTTAGGGTTTTCTATGTATAGTATCATGTCATCTGCATACAGTGACAGTTTGATCTCTTCTCTTCCTATATGGATGCCTTTTATTTCTTTCATTTGTCTAAGTGCTATGGCTAGGACTTCCAAAACTATGTTGAAGAGCAGTGGTGAGAGTGGGCATCCCTGTCTTGTTCCAGATTTGAGTGAGAAGGCTTTCAGTTTTTCCCCATTGAGGATTATATTTGCTGTGGGTTTATCATAAATGACTTTGATTATATTCACGAATGTTCCCTCTATACCCACTTTGGCAAGAGTTTTGATCATGAATGGATGTTGGACTTTGTCAAATGTTGTTTCTGCATCTATGGAGATGATCTCATAGTTTTTGACTTTCTCATTTGTTAATGTGGTGCATGATGTTGGTTGATTTGCGTATGTTGAACCATCCTTGTGAACCTGGGATGAACCCTACCTGGTCATGGTGTATGATCTTTTTGATATGTTGTTGGATTTGGTTGGCTAAGATTTTGTTGAGAATTTTTGCATCTATATTCATCAAAGATATTGGCTGATAGTTTTCTTTTTTGATGGTATCTTTGGTTTTGGAATTAGGGTGATGATGGCATCATAGAATGTCTTTGGGAGTGTTCCTTCTTCAACCTTTTGAAAAAGTTTATGGAGAATGGGCACCATCCTTTTTATATGTTTGATAGAATTCGCCTGTGAAGCCATCTGGCCCTGGACTTTTATTTCTAGGGAGTGTTTTTATGACATCTTCAATTTCATTTCTATTGATCAGTCTGTTCACTTGGTCTCTTTTTTCTTCATTCAGTTTTGGCAGGCTGTGAGATTGTAGAAAATTGTCCATTTCTTCCAGATTGTCAAATTTGTTGGCATAGAGTTGTTCATAGTATTCTCTTATGGTTTTTTGTATTTCTGCAATATCCGTTGTGATTTCTCCTTTTTCTTTTCTGATTTTGTTCATTTAGGTTCTTTCTCTCTTCTTAGTGAGTCTAGCTAGGAGTTTGTCAATTTCGTTTACCTTTTCAAAGAACCAGCTCTTGGTTTTAATAATTTTCTCTATTTTTTGAATCTCTATTTCATTGATTTCTTCTTTGGTCTTTATAATTTCCTTCCTTCTGCTGACTTTAGATCTTTTTTGTTCTTTTTCTAATTTGTTTAGGTGGAGGGTTAAGTTGTCAATTTGAGATCTTCTTTTTTGAGGAAAGCCTGTATCGCTGTGAATTTCCCTCTGAGCACTGCTTTTGCGGCCTCCCATAGATTTTGAGAGGTTATGTCTTCATTATTGTTTGTCTCAACGTATTTTTTAATTTCCTTCTTGATTTCCTCATTGACCCATTTGTTTTTTAGTAGCATGTTGTTTAGTCTCCATGTAGTAAGTTTTTTTCTCATTTCTTTTCCTGTGGTTGATTTCTAGTTTCATACCATTGTGGTCAGAGAAAATATTTGAAATAATTTCTATACTTTTAAATTTGTTGTTAGCTTTGTGTCCTAATATTTGGTCGATTCTTGAGAATGTTCCATGCACACTTGAGAAGAATGTGTAGTCTGATTTTTTTGGATGTAGTGTCATGAAGATGTCAATTAAGTCTCTATTGTTTCCTTTAGGATGTCTGTTGCTTTATTTGTTTTCTGTCTAGAGGATCTGTCCACTCGTGTGAGTAGGATATTAAAGTCTCCTACTATGATTGTATTCCCATCAGTTTCTCCTTTTATGTCTGTTAATATTTGTTGTATATATCTGGGTGCTCCTGTATTTGGGGCATATATGTCGACGATAGTAATATCCTCTTCTTGGATGGATCCCTTAATCATTAAATAGTGTCCTTCTTTGTCTTTCTTTATGTCTTTTGCTTTAAAATCTATTTTTTCTGATATGAGTATTGCAACTCCTGCTTTCTTGTCATGTCTATTGGCATGAAATATTTTTTCCCACCCCTTCACTTTCAATCTATATGTGTCCTTTGTCCTAAGGTGAGTTTCTTGTAGGCAGCAGATTGAAGGTTTTTGCTTTTTTATCCACTCAGGCACTCTGTGTCTCTTGATTGGAGCATTCAGTCCATTGACATTTAAGATGATAATTGATAGATGATTATTTATTGCCATTTTAAACCTCGTGTTTCAGTTGATTCTATGGTTCTCCATTCTTTATTTTTTTGGTTGGATGGTCTCCGATTATTTCCTGTTTCTGTTTGAGTGTTTTGTTTTTCATTTTTTGCAAATGCAATGTTTGGTTTTGGTTTGTGGGTGCCCTGTTTTTTAAGTATGCTAACCCGTTCCTATAATCGTGTGTTTTAGCCTAATGGTCTTATAGGTTCAAATCCTTCATTACTATACTAAAATTAAGAAGAGAAACAAACAAACAAAAAAAATTTTTTTAACAAAGATTCTATTAATTTCCTTACTTCCTTTGCCCACATTTTATGATTTTGATGACTTTTTTTCTTTTTAATTTTATTTTGTTTTAAACATGTTCATGATTGTATGCTGGCTTATTTGAGTGACTGCTCTCTGATTGTGGTTTCCTCAATCATCCTTTCTTTTTGGTTTAGAGAAGTCCTTTCAATATTTCTTCTAGCCTGGGTTTTGTATTGCTGTATTCTTTTAGCTTTTGTTTGTTGGAAAAATTTTTTATTTCCCCTTCTATTTTAAATGATATTCTTGCTAGATAGAGTATTCTAGGTTGCATATTTTTTCCTTTTAGCACTTTAAATATCTCTTGCCATTCCCTCCTGGCCTGTAGAGTTTCTGTAGAGAAATCAGCTGATAACCTTATGGGGGTTCCCTTACAGGTAACATTCTGCTTTTTTCTTGCTGCCTTTAGGATCCTCTCTTTATCATTAACTTTTGCCATTTTTATTATAATGTGTCTTGGGTTCAACTTGTTTGGGGCCCTCTGTGCTTCCTGTATCTTAAACTCAGTATCCTTTAGATTTGGAAAGTTTCCAGCAATAATTTCTTCAAAAATATTTTCCATCCCCTTATCTTTTTCTACTCCTTCTGGAATTCCCATTATGTGTAGATTGGCCTGCTTTATATTATCCCATAGGTCTCATATATGTATCTTTTTAAATTATATTTTGGTTTGTTATATGCCCAGGAGTGCAATTGCTGGGTCATATGGTAGTTCTGTTTTTAGTTTTTTGAGGAACATTCTTACTGTTTTCCACAGTGGCTACACTATGGAAAATTACATTCCCACCGATAATTTAGGAGGGTTCCTTTTTCTCCATGCCCTCTTCAGCATTTATTATTTGTAGACTTTTTAATGATGGACATTCTGACCCATATGTTGTGATACCTATTGTAGTTTTGATGTGCATTTCTCTAATCATTAGCAGTGTTAAGCATCTTTTCATGTGCCTATTGACCATCTATATATTTTCTTTGGAGAAATGTCTGTTTAGGTCTTCTCATTTTTTGATTGGGTTGTTTGTTTTTTGTTGTTGATTTAGAGTTCTTATTAATCATTTTTGTGGCTTTAGAAATGTAAAGAAAATCAGGCCCAGGGTTTTTTCTAAATTTCTTAAAGCTTTTAAAAATGATGTAATGTTAATTGGGTTAAAGTTAGAACTATTAAGAGTTAATTAGCTAAGATTGCCTCTGGTATAATGGTTGTACTCTTTAAAAAAAAAAAAAAAACGGTTTCCCCAGAATAATTAAAAATGAACACATATGTAATCATTTGAGACTTTTCTTGCGTTTCATGTCCTTTGCAAAAGTTGTGGGTATTCTGCTTCTTTCCAGTAAGAACTGGAAAGTAGTAAGTAATAACTTAGTAAGTAGGTAAGTAATAACTGAGTAGTTTTATTTATTTCAAACCATATGGTACCTTTTCTTAATGAGTATGATAACCAAAGCTTATCTTTTACAATTTCAATGAAGTATTCTTGAGTAAAATTTGAACATAAAAAATATAATTATTTTTCTGAGTTTGCAAGTGAACTTCCTTTTTCCTTTACACATACTATTTTACAAAGATTGTACTTTAAATGAGCAAAAGAGCATTGTTTAGTGTCTAGAGGCTACTGTGCACCTTTTAAATATCATCAGGATGCTCCTGGTAAGACACTAAGATTAGGATGGTCCATCATTTAAAATTAAAGTATAACTTCATTGATCAGTTTTTTCAATTTGAGAAACTATGGATTTCTTTCTTTTTTTTTTTGCTTTTTAGGGCTGCACTCGAGGCATATGGAGGTTCCCAGGATAGGGGTCGAATCGGAGCTACAGCTGCCAGCCTACACCACAGCCACAGCAACATCAGATCTGGGCCTTGTCTGTGACCTACAGCAACACCAGATCCTTAGCCCACTGAGCAAGGCGAGGGATTGAACCCTCAACCTCATGGTTCCTAGATGGATTCATTTCTGCTGTGTCACAACAGGAACTCCTATTATGGCTTTCTAGTGTATATTGTCACTTATCTGCACCATAGCTTTTTTATTACTCTCTATAGCTTATTATAAGAAGTGTAGTTCACTATTTTTGCCTGAAATAGCTGTTATAGCCCAAAAACCCAACTTCAACTATACTTATCTTTAATGCCAAACTGAACTATATATATCTTTATAGTGTATCCATTTTGTTTTCTTAACAGTGATGCTTGGCTGGTGATGAAAATCACTGGTGTATGTGCATGCTAGATTTTACCCAAGAACAGATTAGATCATTAATCTGATGATCTATGTACCTTTTAATCTATTATTATTATCATTATTATTATAATCTATTATTTCTATCTATTGGCAATATTCTCACCCTGGCAATTAGCAATGCCCTAATTTAAGGAACTTATTTTCTTGATTTAGGTAAAAAAGGAACTGTGACTTGCAGCATTTCCCAAAGCAATTTAATGGTCATAACTCTCTTAATTCTTAATTTCTGTTTCTTTATACTTTCTATTTTTGATGCTTAAAGTTATTTATATGGGCTTCTGTTTTGTATTTATCAGTTGGGATAGTCCTGTATTTTGGTTTAAGATTGATTGATCATGGAGTTCCTGTCATGGTGCTGCAGAAACAAATCCAACTAGGAACCATGAGGTTGTAGGTTTGATCCCTGGCCTTGCTCAGTGGGTTAAGGATCTGGCGTTGCTGTGAGCTGTGGTGTATGTCGAAGATGTGGCTTGGATCTGGCATTGCTGTAGCTGTGGTGTAGGCCGGCAGCTGTAGCTCCTATTGGACCCCTAGCCTGGGAACCTCCATATGCTGTGGGTGCGGCCCTAAAAAAAAAAGACAAAAAGACAAAAAAAAAAAAAAGATTGATTGGTCTTGCTCAAACAGTTAGCTGAATTTAGACACTCATAGAGTAACAAACTAATTCTGTAAAGAAGTGTGTATAAGCTTGTTTATGAGATCCTTCTTCACAGAGTAATTGATCACATCAGCTTGATTATTTTCATTTGTATGCAATAAAGAAAGATATGTGGCATTGATGAAATGTTATCAGGAAGAGACCAACTAGCAGCCTTGACGAGACAGATACTTCTGCTTGCATTTATTTGTATTGTGAATTTATTTTAGAGAAAATTGGTGAGATGGAGAAGATAGAATAAAAGATACTTAAAAACCATGGGGAGTTCCTGTCGTGGCTCAGTGGTTAACGAATCCGACTAGGAACCATGAGGTTGCGGGTTCGATCCCTGGCCTTGCTCAGTGGGTTAAGGATCTGGCATTGCTGTGAGCTGTGGTGTAGGTCACAGACGGGGCTCACATCCCGTGTTGCTGTGGCTCTGGCGTAGGCTGGCGGCTGCAGCTCCGATTAGACCCCTAGCCTGGGAACCTCCATATGCCACAGGAGTGGCCCTAGAAAAGGCAAAAAGACCAAAAAGAAAAAAAAAGATACTTAAAAAATGAAATCAACCATGAAATCATTAGCTTGTATCTACTCGGTGGAGTCTTAATCCTCCCCATGGAATATTCCTAATAATTGACTCTTAATGAAATAGAATATCCAATTTGGTGGTGATCTAGGACTAAGAATTGATGTAGTCTGTGTAAAAACAAGGAAATGCAAATAGTAAAAACTATTTTTAGCCAGTGCAAATATTCTCCAAGTGAGAGATAAAACTTGCATTAACATGAAGTGGGCAGTTTTTTGGTAAGAGGGTATAAACTGGAATCAAATGTCTTTTTATCAAAATATTTGAAAAAAGTACAGAACCTCTAATCATATATCATGAAGCAAAGATGGTAAATGCGCTATACAGGCCACTGAATTGACTCTAAATATGAGTAACTAAAAAGGCTACATTGGTAGCTAAACATGTATTCCTAGGTGGAAAAGCTCTTGTGAATAGTTGTAGAGCAGAATGTGTGAAGATAAAATATGATATCCTATATTGGGATAACATGCCTTTGGAAACTTATTACCTAGGAAGAAATGGGTGTTTATCATCAGAATTTATTGTTGACAAGTACATAATGAATTTTGTACATTGTGGAAATATATGGTAGATTTTATAGTGAAATGGTGTCTGTTGTACTGTCATGCTAGTTCCAGGGCATTAAGGTAGTAGAATTAAGTCTCACTAAAACTCCTGATTGTGGTACCATTTTTAAGGACTTTGGATATATTGATAATCATATATTTGAGGATTGGGATAAACTTATCCTCTAACAGTTGACTATGTAGCATGTGTGGATCCTAATTTCTGTTCCTAATATAACTAAAAACTCACTATCTAAAGCATTATTTTTGTTTAAATTTAACTTTTTGTCTTGATCTGGGCAAATGTCTACTTACCATCCAAGACATTATATTATAAAATGCAACGTAATAACAAAAATAAATACTTTTTTGAAGGATAAGTCAATTTATTACTAGAGGTTTAGAAGAAGTTTTCGTTTTAGCACAGTTTATAAAAATGGTTGGATTTCAGGATTATCTTAAAATCAATATGACTTGATGTCGCATAAAACAGTTTGCAGTGATTTCTCATATGTTACAGGTAGATAAATCTCATGGCCTTTGTTCATGTCTTAGTATGTATTTTGTTTATTGGAAAAATTGCTGTGAGCTGTGGTGTAGGTCTCAGACACAGCTCAGATCTGGCATTGCTGCAGCTATGGCGTAGGCCAGAAGCTGTAGCTCTGATTGGACCCCTAGCCAGGGAACTTCCATGTGTCACAAGTGTGCAGCCCTAAAAAAAAAGCAAAAAAAAAAAAATTATTTTAATATATATTCTTAATCATATCAATGTTTTACCTGAAATCGTCCTTTCTCGTTTTCATTAAAAGTCAAAAACTCTTCCTCTCTGACTTGATTTCCTGCCATTCTTCCCCGGCTTTCTCCAGGTCAGCCTTGCTGATTTAATATATCTCAGACTCATCAACAACATTCCTGCCTCTGGTACTTTGTATTTTCTTTTCTTTCTGCATAGGTGCTCTTCTTCCAAATAACTGCTTGGTTTGCTTTTTTTTTTTTTTTTTTTTTTTTTAAATCTCTATTTAAATGGAATCTTAGCAATGAGGCCTCCCTTGACCCTATTTAAAAAAACTAGCATCCTGGCATTTTTAATCCTTCTTCCCTGTTTAAAATTTCTCCTTAGCACCTGTCATCTGCATATAATATATTTCCTTTTCTTTTTTTTGTTTTTTGTTTTGTCTTTTAGGGCCGCACCTATGGCATATGAAAGTTCCCAGGCTAGGGGTTGAATCCGAGCTATAGCTGCCAGCCTACACCACAGCCACAGCAATACCAGGTCCGAGCCACTGTGTCTGCAACCTACACCACAGCTCACGGCAATGCCGAATCCTTAACCCACTGAGTGAGGCCGGTGTAGAACCTATATCTTCATGGATGCTAGTCAGGTTCATAAGCCCCTGAGCCGCAATGGGAACTCCTGTATTTTCTTATGTGTTTAATGTTTGTCTCCTTCCACTGGGATTTTAGCCTCATGAAGGTAGAGATTTTTTTTTTGTTAATTGGAATATGCCTACTGCTAGAAAATAATTGGTACTAGTTGGTGCTCAAATATTTTTGAATGAATAAATGAGCATATTCTATTATGCTTTCATTGGTATTATGTTTTTAATTTTCAGGGGATATTTGTTATTTATTTTGTTTTCTTAGTGTTTATTTTTTATAGTGTCTCGTTCTTATTTTATAGATAGAATGTTTTCTCTCTTCTCTCTAAAGTTATTAATGATCACTTTTTGAAACTTTTTTTTTTCTTACTTTTTTATCTTCTTCAAGATTTTTATGTCGTGATTGTTTTGGTCAATGTGTTTCATGCTAGGTACTCAGATGTCTACTGAGCCTGGGTTGACTGTTCCTATTTTGAATTGAGATACTGAAAATATAATTGGAATCTCTGATTAATTGATTGTGTTGTCAATCTCTGAAACATATCAATATCTTTGTGTCTTTCCTCTTGGGCTGATCACATTCCACACAAAAGTTTATTTTCATTTTCTGCCTGGAGGATATAGTCCCAGCTGCCAGCATTCAAGAGCTGACTGTGTCAGAGGACTGAGAATCTGTGTTCTCAATATTTCCTTTGACTTCTGTGTAGTACACCCATCCTCAGTTGTGCCTGGCGCTTTCCACAGACTTTCTCTTTCATCCTCTTTCTTAGGTAAACCAGGGAAGGTCAGCAGGCTGCATGGAGTTCTAAATGCTTCTTAAACTGGGAGCTTTCAACTAGTGCTCCTGTTTTTAACCCATCATTCCCACCAGTCCAGAGGTACCCAGTATCACCAACTCTGGAGCCTTTTGGGAGTTCTGAAGAGTAAATAGGGATGCTTTTCAGCTTTCCCCTCAGTCAGTTAAGATTTCTTTCTCAAGCTTACTATTGAGAAAGAAGTTTGCTTTCTATATTCATCTGCTTTCCATTGTTAAAAAATATATTACTGTTATTTCTTAGTATAGTCACTTTATTCTTAAGTGTTTATTCCTGTATAAATTGTTTTATTAATGCCTTTATGGGTTTTTGGAGGAATCCAAATATATGTCCTATTTGCTGTCTTACATGGAAAGCCCTCTATGAACTCTTTATGTTATCATCACTGATAGTTTTATCTGTTTTGTTCATTCCTACATCTCCAGTGTCTGGAGTAGTGCCCGGTCCATGGAAGGAGCATAGTAACTTGATGGATGTGTATGTAGTGAGTGTATGAGTAAGATGTCCCAGGAGGAAGTTAAATATTCAATAGAATGGGACTGCCTGTTAGGATTGTAAATTCCTTTTAGTTCTAAAATCCAGCAGAGACAAAGCCATGACATTATAATATATTATATAATTTGTTGTTTGTTAAGTGGTATATTTAAAGGTATTGGCTATACGATGTGTTCATCGACATGTACATTTTGAATGTGAATGTGCTCAATTCCATAGAAATTTTTTGTTCTGAAAGAGTAAAAGTTTAGCCCAAATTGATTGATTATCTCTCTGATAATACCATTTCCTGCTGGTTTAGCATTTTTTCTAAATTTTAACTTTAAAGTTCTATTTTACTTTTTAAAGCAGTTTATAGAGTGTTAGAGATGTCTCAATTAAATCAAATTATACTGCATTTAATTTTTACAGTGAAACATTTGATATTACATGGAATGGCAGAACTGGGATTCGCCAGAGCAGACTATCAAGTAGCACCACCTTGCTTGATAAAGATGGAATATTTGCAAATTCAGCTAGCAGCAAACTCTTGGAGAGAGCACATGGAATTCTCACGTTAGTATTGATCTATAAAGTGGATTGCTTTTTTATGATTGATATAAAATTTCTGGCTGAAATAAGAGAAGTGATCATGAAACATTATTTTCATGAGTAGAATTTTGAAGAGGAACAAGACAAAAATAGAATTTAGAGCTGTTATAGTCTCATATATTGTAAAGCTGGTATTTTTTGTTTGTTTTCATGTCACCAAGAGAATCATGATTGAATATACTCATTATGGAGATGATTCTTTCTTGCTCTTAAACAGACCCTCCATCCAGAGAGAAAAAACGGTTAGCTCTTTTTAGGATTCCCAGCTTTAACTCTAGTTCTCCTTTAATTCCTAACCAATTGGGCAGGGAAATCCCTTATGAAATGGTGACTGGGACCATATACAGTTGATCCCTCAACAGTGCATGGGTTAGAGGTGCCAACCTGCACAGTTGAAAATCTGCACATCACCTTTAGCTCTCCATATTCACTGTCCCTTGGTATGTGTGATTCTGCATCCACAGATTCAGTGAACCTCACATTGAGTAGCACCATTGTAGTTACTGTTGAAAACATTCTTTGTATAAGTTGAAACCTGCAATGTTCAAGGGGCACCTGTATAGTGATGTATAACATTTGTTGAAATCTGCCGTTCCTCCTTACCTGATCTAGGACTGGTTTGAGGACATAGATGTAAACATGCATGGTGGACTAGTAAAAAGTTCGTAGCTACCTATATCAACATAATTTCAAATTCTTCCAAAATATATTTTTTGACCCCTAGCTAGAAATGTGACTGAATTGGATTCCCTAATTCCTAAGTCACTGCTTAACAGTGTTAATAGGCTCAATATATATGCATATCTTGCTATACTCTAAAATTGTAAATTAACTTATTTAATCCTCATAGCAATTCTATAAGGTAGTTAGTATTATCATCCTTATTTTACATCATTACATAATGAGACCAAGTCTTAGAGAGATTAAATTCATATTTTAGTAAATGATAGTGTTTAGATTCAAGTTCCGGGTCTTTCTGATTCCACAGCCCATGTCCATAAGCACTGGGCTTTATTCCCTTTATGTAGCTATTAAAAAAAGATTGGACATAAGTGTGATATTGAATTATGAATAAGGACAAAAGGTGCAGAAGAAAATTTTTAATTTCAAAAAATGGAAGATCATAAGTTTTGGTAAAAAGTACATTTTAAAAACTCATGATTAGGCATCTATTTAAGTTTTAAAATGACGGAAACAAAGCCCTGTAGGTCTAAGAATGCAGAGCCCTATTAACATCCAAAAGAAAATGAAACTTTAAGTGTTCAATATTATACTATTGATCCATGAAGTTTAAACCTGTTTGTACTTCTGTTACAGAGCAGACATCTCTTTCCTTCGCTTATCCTTCCTTTCCAAAGGTGCCTGCTTAGTTAAATTAAACAGTGTTTTCATTGAGAAGATCTATAGCTTGGAAATGGGGGAAAAAAATCTAGTGTTTTGGTAGAGACTTTGAAATCATTCATCTCTACAGTAGTTTTTTTCTAATGTACAATTTGTCTCTATAGGAGAAACAAAAATTTCAAACTCAAGCCTGGCCTTCCAAAGGTGAGTATTATGAAAAAAATTTTCCTTTAGTGTCCCCATTTCATAATTACTTTTTAATTATTCATACAAGCAATTTTTATAAATTAAAAACAAGAATAACTTATTTGTACCCAAAATAGATGTTATTGTATACATTCATTTGATTCCATTTTAGAAATAATGCTGGATGTTATGAAATGGCCAGGCTTAATGGTTCGGGTAAATATTTGTGATATATCCCATTTTCTAGTGTTAGAAAAGCTTCGAAATATAAATGCAAATTTATGTTAAGTAATTTTAGGCAATTACTCAACGTAAATGCATAATATCTTTTCATTTCTCCTTGAGTCAGGTTAAGATAAAATCTCAATTTTATCTGATTTAAAAATAATTTCTAAGTAGTGCTTACCTAACTCTCATCATCATTAGCATTAGTTAGCCAAGTTTTTCTGTAAAGGTACAGCCAGGCTTTCAGGCCCATCTGGTCTGTGTTATAATTACTTGCTGCTATTGTAGCATAAATACAGCTATAGACAATACGTAACTGAATGTGACTGTATTCCAGTAAAACTTTATTTATGGACACTGAAATTTGAATTTCATGTAATTTTTCACGTCATTATTTATTATTTAATTTTTTTCAAATATAGATACCATATAAAAACAGTAGGAAGAAGGATTTGGCCCAGGGGTTGTAATTTGCCTACTCTGACCTATATTTCAAAATATTTGTCAAGTTTACTAAAGAAAGAAAAACCTTACTGAGTGTTTCTTTCTCTTGGGCCCTCCCAAAGAAGGAATCCTGTCACTTGTAACTTTGTTAATGACCATAATTCCAAAATTTAAAAAGAACTGAAAAAGAACTATTATTTCCCATGATTCTCTAGTTCAATAAACAAGAAAATGAATCTGTCTTCAATTTTTCCTTCTATTTAAGTCGTCTTACATTTCCAGAGAAAATTTAGTGCACTGCTGATGTGGTCTCTGGTAGTGGTAAATATTGTTTTAAACAACAAACCATAAAGAAAATTTATGTAAGTGGTTTGTAATTATGTTCTTATGGAAAGGTTTGATATAGAGAAAAGAGAAGGAGACCGTATTTGTTGTCAGACATCTTTATCATTCATTTTTCTTTTTTTCCTTCACTGTCTCTTTAGCCTTTTAGTGTTTTGGATGCCACCTCTAGGCCTAGTATTTGTACTATTCTTTTTACTCTCCTCTAGTTCTTAACATCTTAAACTTCACATGACAGCCAACAAAAATATGTTGGATACATCTGAAGTAAATAATTCCATTCAGTCATCAATCACAGGAACGTCATCTATTTATCAGTCTTTTAAAATTTAATGTGGGAGTCCCTGCTGTGGCTCAGTGGGTTAATGATCCATCTTGTCTCTGTGGAGGTGTGGGTTCAATTCCCAGCCTGGTGCAGTGGGTTAAGGATCCAGCATTGCTGCAGCTGTGGTGTAGGTTGCAGCTCTGGTTCAGATTGCATCCCTGGCCCAGGAGGCTTCCGTATGTAGCCAAAAAGAAAAAAAAAGAAAGAAAGTAAATGTGTCTAATTTTTTGTTTATTTGAATGTGTGTCTTATATATCCAAATACATATGTCAGAGAGGCAACATAATCTATGAGAGTATAGTTTGGAGTCAAACTGACCTACATTCAAAGGTGGATCTGCTACTTGCTTTCTGATTTTTGGAGTAAGTTTTCTAACTTGTCTTAACCTGTCTCTTCATTTGTTATGTGAGGGATAATATTTGTTAGGATGGTAGGTAAGTATTTGGTGTGTGCCTGTTTAGTATTCAATAAATAATAAGTATTTTCTACTTATTTGCTACCAGAATATTAGAGCTAAATTTTTGGTTTATCTGTGTACATACATTTATGAGGGATATGTGATCTGTTTAGTAACCTCACTCTTCCTCTTACTTTCCTACCCTTATTAAATGCCTCATTTTTTCTAATTATATTTAATGAATATTTTGCTAGTTTATTTGTCTGTTTCAAACCAAGGCAAAACATATTAATGAAATTAAAGTGGTAGATCCTATATCCTCATTGACCATGGTCACTAATTGATTAAAATGTTTCTGTTGCATTAAGTTAGGTTTATATGTGGAAGAATGCCAAGAAGTATAGATACCCTGAGCTTTTTTTCTTTGGATTTTTTTTTTAAAATCTGCCGCCGCATTCTGACTCTGCTGTGTGAATCATTATTGTCCACATCCTTACAACTTTTACAGCTACTGGAAATAAGACTCAGTCATCTGTATTAAGGGCACCTCTAGAGCCTCATTTTATTAATGTAGGTAGGATTTAGAATGCTTTATTTTTTATTATAATTCCGAATATTTAAACACAGGCACATATTTAACACATATAACCTTCAACAACCCTTAGCCCTCTATTAATATAATTCTGTTTTAATAGTACTTTCCTTTTCTTACTCCTTGAAACCATCTCTTCTATTAAATATACCTTTCTAATATGATCTATCTTTACATTTTCAGTCTTTGACTGACAGTTCCTCTGTTGTACATTTCCACTTTGACACCTGTTCATCTCTCAGACTGGATGCCTAAAGTGACTTTAGTGTATCAGTCCCCTGTCGAATTTTTATAGTCACTCAGGCTCAAACCTTGAAGTTAATTTTATTATCCATTGGTTCTCTTGAACAACATGAGCAGTGTTTTCTTAATTTTTGTGTCTATAGCACCTTGCACAGCAAGCAGTAACTAATTATTTAAAAGAGAATGAACTGACTAATCTGAAAAAACTGAACAATGAAGATGGAATTAAGAGAGAAATAAAGTACATGATGAACAGAAGACCTAAGAAAGGAATAAACTCTGTACCTCTTTTCTGCTAGATCTTGGGCCCACATTTCAGTTCTTGCTTTCTGCAATTTCATGCTGGGCTATTAAAGCTGTCCTTTAACAGGATTTCTCTCTCTCTTACCTCCTTAGCCTCTTGTCCTCCACTTTGTTCTGCTCTCCCTTGTCTCTTCTTTCTTTCTTGCCGTGTTTTATCTTCTTTGTAAATCTTAATAACCCTCAGGTTATCATTTATTTTTTAATATCCTTGTAGTTTGTTTCCTGGTCTTTGAATGCAGTGTATTCCTAACACTTAGAACAGGTGAATTTTATAGACAGAAGTTTGGTCTCCAATTGCTGAGAAAACATTATTCAAAAATCATTAGTTCCTAATCATTCATTCATTCATCCAAACTAATATCTATTGAGTATGAAATTCCAGGCACTATAGGCATTGGAGGTGCAGGGATAAACAATCTAGTCAAAGTTCTTGCTTTCTCATAATGATTCCTCTAGAGAAAAAGAAAAATATACATAAATAAATGAAAAGATGATTTAGATGATACTCAGAAAAGATGCAAAGAAGAAAATGAATTAACATTTTACTGACTTAGAGGTAGGCTAATTTGAAGGTGTTTAAGAAATAACTTTGAGAAAATTTGAGTATCTAAGCTACAAGTTGAATTCCAAGAAAAATGAAGCCATGTAGCTATAGAATATTCCTAGCAAATGAAAAAATCAGAAAGACCTTTATGTAAGAATGAAAGTGGATTTTTTTTTGGTTTGTTTGCTTTATTTTTTCAATTAAATTCCTTGAAGGCAAGGACTTCAAGTTTAAAGAAAATTATTTGTATTTTCCGCAGTCCAAATGATACTTTTTTACATAGTGACATTTGGTAATTAATTTTACCATTTTTGTAGATACAGTTTATAAAATGAAAGCATTTCCAAAGTCTTCTCAGAAGTATCTCAAATCTTCGGGGGGAAAAATAATTTTAGGCTTTGTTGCTAGTTTGTTTTTACTTATGGATAAACCACAAAATTCTTCTAAATGAGTCTTGACCAGTAAGTAAAATTACTTTTTTCTTAATATATAGTGAATCTTTTGTGAGAATTCAGAAATAAACTAAAAACCATCAGAATTCAACACACACACCATTTTGCCTTTATATTTTTGTTTTGCATGGATTTTTTGACAATAGTATTTGCAAATATTTTTCCATGTCAGTAAATACAGTTTTACAATATTTTGGGAGCTGTATAGTATTCAGTTGCGTGGGTGAAGCATAGTTTATGAAGAAAATTCCATATAATTACTTATCCCTGTTTTTCAGAATTTTTCACCATTTTTTAAAGTACATTGTCAGAAATAACATTCAGATCTCTCCTTAGATAAATACCTAGACTGAAATTGCTTATCAGGAATGTTATAATGATTTGCATTTTTAAGAACAGTGCATAAATATGCCTATTTCACTATATCCTCATGTATACTGAGTTTTTTAAATCATTCTTTACTATATTTGCCAATCTGATGTGCAGAAAACCTTCTTAAAAGATTTCTTTGATTAAAAGTGGGATTCATTGTCTTTTGTTGTTGTTGTTGCTATTTCTTGGGCCGCTCCCGCGGCATATGGAGGTTCCCAGGCTAGGGGTTTAATCGGAGCTGTAGCCACCGGCCCACGCCAGAGCCACAGCAACGCGGGATCCGAGCTGCGTCTGCAACCTACACCACAGCTCACGGCAACGCCGCATCGTTAACCCACTGAGCAAGGGCAGGGACCGAACCCGCAACCTCATGGTTCCTAGTCGGATTCGTTAACCATTGCACCACAACGGGAACTCCGGGATTCATTGTCAATATGTTACTTTTTTATATTTTGAGAGTTATCTGTTAGGTCTTATGCTTATTTATTATCATGGGATTTTT
The DNA here is from genome assembly GCF_054392235.1 of Sus scrofa. Classification (NCBI taxonomy): domain Eukaryota; kingdom Metazoa; phylum Chordata; class Mammalia; order Artiodactyla; family Suidae; genus Sus; species Sus scrofa. The sequence goes on along the minus strand of NC_139383.1, from coordinate 180,274,926 downwards.
TTTTGAGGATTTCTTTTTTTTTGTTGTTTTTTTTTGTTTTTTTGTTTTTTTGTCTTTTTGCCATTTCTTGGGCCGCTTCCACGGCATATGGAGGTTCCCAGGCTAGGGGTCTAGTCGGAGCTGTAGCCACCGGCCTACACCAGAGCCACAGCAACTCTGGATCCGAGCCGAGTCTGCAGCCTACACCACAGCTCACGGCAACGCCAGATCCTTAACCCACTGAGCAAGGCCAGGGATCGAACCCACAACCTCATGGTTCTTAGTCGGATTCGTTAACCACTGCACCATGACGGGAACTCCCTGAGGATTTCTTTAACAGTTCTTATACAGAGATTAAGACTTTGTCATTATTGGAAATATTTTTTAGGGGGACTTGTTTAAATATGTATTGTACTTATTGCCACTTGAAAGTTTTTATTTTTTAATATTTATGTTGTCAAAATTAGTATTTTTGAGTCTTTTAAATTTGACATGCTTGTAACTCAATTCTCTGCTTCTCATACAATAAAACTTCTACTTTTTGATTAACATTATACAGTTGCACATCTTTATAGATATATTCTCTTGACAGACTCACTGACATAAATTAGTAGGATTTTAAAAATTGATTAGTGGTTGGATAAAAAGAGCTCCAAAATATTTTATTACTATCCTGTCAAATATTCTTTAGTTGCTTTGTTGGTGTAGCTCCTATCTTATTATTAAGATTAATAACTAGGACATCAGGATGAGGGTTGATAGAGACTATGTATTCTTTTTTCTGTATACGTGTGCCTGGCTTACCTACTATATAGCCCTGGGATTAAATTTATTGCTCTAGGAGTCAGGAGTCAGTTGCAGATAACAAATCACTAGATATTTTTAAGTAGAAAGGGACTTAAAGAGGTGCTTACAAAAATGTTCAAAAGCCTTAGAGTTTCAGAGTATTAAAACAACAGCAGAATTGATCTCAGCTGTAATCAGGAAGCTAGGAGATGATGTGTTTGTGGGAGAAGGTGAGCGTGACATCCTACTCCTCTGTCATCTTGATCCTTCTCCCCCGAACTAGGAAATGAGGAAACCACCACCATTGCTGCTCCTCCCAGCCACATACCACCTGTGGTGTAATCCGGGAATGAGAAAGAATCTGTACAACCATTGGCTTTGGGGCTAAAGTGCTTTTACTAGAGTTGCAGTGACAACATAAATGCTCTGCACTCTGACTTTAAAAACTCACAAAAGTACTGCCTGAACACTGGGGCCATAGAAAACCAAAGTACTTTTGTGTGTGTTTGCCAGCAGAAACAAGCTATTAATTAGCTGAAGCCTCTGCCTCAATTAGACCCTCCCAGTTTCACATGTGGGAATTTAGTTGATGAACTTAAATCACATCCAGAACCTGTGATGCAGGTGAGTTTGGGAAATACAGTTTCTTTTTAGCTGGTATGCTTCTATAGGAAAGCAGAAGGAGGGTAAATGGATGCTGAGTATTAATCTCCCATATTCACCACAGTCATTACGTGGGAATAATGAAAATTGACTTACATTTTTGTTTTTCCTATTCTTAGATCAATTTACGTGAAGAATCTGATTTTTCCCCCTTCTTTTTAGCATTTGCTAGAGGTGAAGTCTTTAAAGCACCTGACAAGACTGACCCTACAGGATCGAATTACCAAGTCTCTTCTTCATTTGCACAAGAAGAAGAAACCTCCCAGCATCAGTGCCCAGTTTCAGGTTATTTCCTGTTTTACTTTTTTTTTTTTCCCTTTTCACTTTTAACAAAGAGGAATCATTTTCATTCAGATTGACATTATTAAGGTCAAAGTGTTCTGCAAGGTACCCAAATGGAATATGACTCATGGGACTAAAAAGCTATGCTATAATGGTCAGTTTGGATAGAAGTACTGAAGATGAAAGAAAAGTCAGCTGCTTTTCTTTTTCATCCCTGTATCTCTGCATAGTGCATATCCCAAAGAGTAATTCATTATATATTTTTTTGCATCTTTTTGTCTTTTCAGGGCTGCACCGCGGCATATGGAGATTGCCAGGCTAGGGGTCGAATCAGAGCTGTAGCTGCTGGCCTACACCACAGACACAGCAATGCGGGATCCAAGCTGAGTCTGCAACCTACACCACAGCTCAGGGCAACGCCGAATCCTTAACCCACTGAGCAAGGCCAGGGATTGAACCTGCAACCTCATGGTTCCTAGTTGGATTCGTTAACCACTGAGCCATGACAGGAATTCCTCCCATTATTTTTAATATGAGGAGAAAAGCACAGAAAATTAACTCCCCAGATATGGTCACTGTTAACACAGTGATGTACATTTTAATACATATCTATTTAAACCTCATTCTGCTGCCATCAACATTGAACTAAATGGAATTGTAGGCTTTTTTCTTCTTTATTTTAGTTTTATATGCATTGAAATCCAATTCTTTTTATTGTGACTAGGCATTTAGGAATAAATATAACCAATATAAATTAACCAAATAACTTCCAGAAATACTTGAAGAAATGCTTTTCCAATTGTTTATTCCTTTTCTCAAATTATCCCAAACATTTTACTCATTTGCTAGATATTTATGAAAATGAGCTGAAAATCTGAAGGGTAGTGATGATGCTTTACATAATTTTACCCTATCTCATGCTTTTGTCACTGAAGCAATGTTCACTGTTAACTAAAAACTTCATTATTTGCTGATAGCTGTATTTCTATATGTGATCACTTTTTTGAATGCTCCTTTTTAATCCTGGATATCTGAATGTAAAATATCTACTGGCATATCACTGGATATAGTCTTATTTGATTTATAGTATTTATAAGCATAGTCCTTTGAACTGTAGGCTAGGAATGTCATTTTATTTTAGACAATTTTTACCATAGGCCTGGAGAAAATTTTGATTCTATAAAAGCTACTTGGTCAAATGGTTTTTCTTTAAAAAAAAAAAAAAAAACAAGATTGAAGAGCCAGATAACTTATTATGTGCTAATAAAGTTAAAGAAAGTCAATTAAATATATAATGGAGGCTCTGCCATGAATTTAAAAAAATCCTTCTTAATTCATAATGCTATAGGTTAATGGTATTGGTTTATTAAAAAGAGAGAGAGATGTTGCTTGGCCAAGTCTATCTATACCTTGATGTTGTCTTCACATTCTCATAGTTTAGCTGTTCACTTAGAAATGCAAAGACAAATGGGTTACAGGGGAAAAAATCTTGCTGATTGATAAACTATAAACAGTATCAAAGTTTATTAGTGTACAATAAGAAATAAGAATCATAGGCAGACTTGTTATCATTGTTACTTCATGATCACATTTCCCCCTGAATAGCAGACCAACGTGGGAAGCCAAATTTCGAAGGAAAGGTAACTTGGTGAGCTTGGTAACTGAAAAAGAAGCATTCATCTTATAATGAAGGGTAGAACCATTAAGCTGTTAAGTGTCCTTTGTTTTGTTACCTTGGATCTGGTACAGGTGACTATGTTCCAAACTCAGTCTTTAATCTGAACAGTATACATTATAGCTACTGTAATAAAAACTGAGTTATAATTACAGTCCTATCCTGTCCCTTAAAATCACCCAAATTCAGGAATTTTGGATATTTTCAAATTGTTTTCAAGTATTGTATTTAACATTTGGAAGAGTCATCTGTAATGTTTCTAATACATTGTTAAATATAAAGGTAATGAGTTAATTTTTGATTGTTTAGAAAATACAGAGAACAAAAACAAATGACAGTCATTTACCATCCAGAGATAATCACCAGTGTACTGTATTTTCCAGATTCTTTACTAAATACTTATACAGTCTATTTTTCCTCCAATTCTGTAAGATAAATACTGTCATTCTTATTGTACAGGTAAGGAAATTATAAGTGATGGAGCTAGATGGCACCCAGGTAGCTTTGACTTCATGCCCTTCTTAGGAAAGAATGTTTATAGAATTCATGAAGGGTTAACTGATACAAGACTTGCCCTTCTGCTATAAACAACTAGAAAACTGGACAAGAGATAAGAATCAAATGTTTTTAGATATTAGACAATAAGTATTGAAGGATTATGATCTCTGAGAAAAGGGAAATAAATGAGGCATGTCCCAGGTTACTGCATAAAAGCAATTTGCTATGGCCCAGGAAGAGGGAACCCACACTAGCACAAGAGGTTTTCCTCTGGAGCTGCCCTCACAAAGCTTAATGACAGCAAATCTTGAAGGAATCAAAATGATCCTATGTAACTTAATAGCCCCGGGGGAAATTGTCTGTTATTCTTTAAAGGAATATAACAGAATCCAACAGTGTAAAATCATACTGCCATCCAATCTGAAATTACTAAGCATTCAGGAAGAATCAGGGAAAAAATAACCCATAGCAAGGGAGAAAAATTGGTCATTAGAAATAGACCTAAAAATGACAGAGATGATGGAAATAGTAGATGAGGATCTCAAAATAGCTACTATGTATCATATAAACACGTCCCAGGACATAACAAAAAAACATGAATAATGATGAGACAAAAGTAGAAGATATGAAAAAGACTCAAATAGGAGCTCCTCCTGTGGCACAACAGGATTGGCGGCATCTTGGGATGATCCCTGGCCTGACACAGTGGGTTAAGGATCTGGTGTTGTTGCAGCTTGGTCACAGCTGCAGCTCAGATCTGATCCCTGGCTTGGGAGCTCCATATGCTGCAGGTGGCCAAAAATGAAAAAAAAGAAAAAAGAAAAAAAGACTCAAATAGAACTTTCAACAGTTAAAAATGTAATATTTGAAAATAAAAATAAGCTAGATGAGATTAATAACTATTAGTGCAGAAGTAGTGATTTAGAAATTACATTTACTTTGAAATAAAGTACAGAAAGAAATAACAAAAATGGAAATATGTGAAAAAAGCATTAACGAGTTGTGGAAAAACCAGTCATTGAACATCGGTGTAATTAGCATCTCAGAAGGAAAGGGGGATACAGAAAAAAATTTGAAGAAATAATGAACAAAGTATTTCCTGAATTTATGAATAATATAAGCTCTAAGATCAAATACTTTCAATAAATCCCAAGCAGAACAAACCTAAACACACTAAGACACATCACATCAAATTACTAAAGCCAGGAGTTCCCATCAGGGCTCAGCGGTTAAGGAACCCAACCAGCATCCATGAGGACATGGGTTCAGTCCCTGGCCTGGCTTGGTGGATTAAGGATCGGCGTTGCCATGAGCTGTGGTGTAGGTTGCAGACTTGGCTGGGATCCCATGCTGTGGCTCTAGTGTAGGCCAGCAGCTTCAGCTCCGACTGGACCCCTATCCTGGGAACCTCCATATGCTGCAGATGCAGTCCTAAGAAGACCAAAAAAAACGAAAACAAAACAAAAAATTGCTTAAGCCAGTTAAAAAGAAAATTTTAAATATAGCCACAGAAAAAAGACCTTTATATGCAATTAAATGAAGATAAGAATAGCAGTAGGTTTCTCATCAGGAATTATGCAAGCCACAAGTCAAGAATGGTATTTTTAAAAGACTGAGAGGAAAAAAAAAAAGTCACTCTAAAATTCTGTGCACAAGTGAGTTTATCTTGTAAAAATGAAGGTTATATAGACTTTTTCAGGTAAACAAGAGCTGAGAGAATGTGTTGTCAGGAAATTTACAGTATAAGAATGTTAAATTTGGGAGAAAAAAGATGAGAAAAACCACATAGAAATTTGCATCTGTACAAAACACTAAGAGTGCTAGAATGATATGTGTAACTAACTATAAAAAATACTTTTTCTTGGAGTTCCCGTCGTGGCATAGTGGCTAACCAATCCGACTAAGAACCATGAGGTTTTGGGTTCCATCCCTGGACTTGCTCAGTGGGTTAAGGATCCGACGTTGCCGTGAGCTGTGGTGTAGGTCGCAGACGCTGCTGCTCGGATCCTGTGTTACTGTGGCTGTGGCATAGGCCGGAGGCTACATCTCCAATTCCTAGCCTGGGAACCTCCATATGCCGCGGGTGCAGCCCTAGAAAAGGCAGAAAGACAAAAAAAAAAAAAAACTCTTTCTCTCTTAATCTTTTAAAAAAAAATAATTGTAGAAAACAAAAATAGTATATTGTGAGGTAGAAATAAATATATGACAAAAGTAGCACAAAAGAAATGGGCTCAATGTAAGTTTATACTGTTGTTAAGTTTTTACACTCTACAGGTAATGGCATAACATTATTTGAAGGTAGATTGTGATACATTAAAGGTATAAACCCTTGAGAAATCCTGAAAAAAAGGGCTAATTATAGGTAATGAGCTAATAGCAAAACTAAAATGGAATCATAAAATACAGGTGACCCCTTAACAGCAAGGGTTTGAACATCACAGTTCCACTTATATGTAGATTTTTCTCAATAGTTAACACTACACTATTTCACAATCAGTGGTTCGTTGATTGTGAACCACAGATAGAACCACAGATAGAATGGAACCGAGTATATGGAGGGCTGACTTGAAAGTATGGGGGTTTTCAATAGCATGGTGGATCAGCACCCCAAACCCCTGCTTTATTCAAGGGTTAACTGGATACTCAATTGTATTTATTTATTTATTTATTTATTTATTTATTTATTGGCTGCACCCATGGTATGTGGAAGTTCCTGGGCCAGGGATCAAACCCATGCCACAGCAGTGACCCAAGCCACTGGAGGAACAACACGGGATCCTTAACCTTCTGTGCCACAGTAGAACTCCAGTTGTATACTCAATTTTAAAAAGATAGGATAAAAGAAAAAGCAAGTTAAACAAATAGAAACAGATAGCAAGTAGGTAGACCACATATATATTCTTATTGATTATTTCAGTGGTTAGGTAAATCCCCACTTTCACCCTACTTTGGATTATTTTCTTTTGAGACTTTGTCTCTTGCAAGCAAATGTTAGTATGAAACTGTCCTTTTGGTCATCAGACTGTCAAAGTAGCTAAAGCCTTAAGTTATGAGTGAGATGATGCAACTTGATTATAAGGCAAAAACTATACATTGTTTATGCATAGAGCTGTATGTGAAAGCAGACCACTTCACAGGCACTGTGTGTCTACTCAGTTAATTTTTTAAAAGGAGTTTTGTGCTTTTCTCCTAGGATAATAGATGATGCCTTTTCTGTTGCTGTTATTATCTGCTAAAATATGCTGATGAAAGTACTGCCCCTCCCTTGGCCAAACAAGGCATGCGTGCCCAGCTGCTTAGAGACCCACAGATTGCCGGGAAATATATCCAATACTAAGTTAGCTGTCAGTGTAGTCCTTTCCTTGGAGTGGTGGAACTTCTAAGGTTTTCTCTCCTTTAGCCTAAGAGTTTTTCTAACTGGGGTTCTCTGCATAAAGGCCTATCAGAAGAAAATAACCTACTTCTAGTTCTACCTCTGGAACTAAGAAATAAGTCATTACCCAAACTCAACCAAGCTGATTTTTTTCTTTTTCTCTTTACGGCTGCACCTGTGGCAGATGGAAGTTCCTGGGCTATGGGTTAAATCAGAGCTGAGGCTGCAGGCCTATGCTGCAGCCACAGCAACACTGGATCTGAGCTGCATCTGCTACCTACATGGTAGATTGTGGCAACACAAGATCCTTAACCTGCTCACTGGCTCAGGCCAGGAATTGAACCTGCATTTTCTTAACCCACTGAGCCACAGTTGGAACACCTGATTTTTATTCTCGGACATATATGTATGTATTCAGTTTTCTACAGTAGATACATACTAGTTATATAGTCAGAGGAAAAGATGTCAAAAGAAGATTAATTTTTTCAAAGGCAGTTTGCTTATAGCAGCAGAAAGCAGATCAGTTGTGGCCTGAGATAGTGGGCAGGAGCAGTTATTGATTGATAATGGGCAGGAGGGAAGTTTGGGGGTGGATGGGTGGAAGATTTCTAAATCTGGATTATAGTGATGGTTACACAATTATATAAGTTTACTGATAATCATTATCTGTATGCTACAATGGATACTCTTTTCTAGTATGTAAATTGTATTTCAATAAAACTGTTAAAAATAGAAAATCACTATTAAGAGAATGAAAGGGCAAACTACAGGGTGTGACAATATATTTGCAGTACATCTGAAAAAGACTGTATATATGGAATATATGAAAAACCACAAATCACTTGTTAATAAGACAGACAATCTAATAGAAATGGGCAAAAGTCTTGAACAGTCAAAACTGTCTGATAACAAAAGGTGTTATACAAAAGGCCAATAAGCCCACCTAGTACATGCTCAGTATTATTATTCTTCAGGGAACTGAAAAATAAAGTTGCATTTAGGCAGTAATACTACATACTGCATAATACCAACATGGCTGAAATAAAAGAGACTGATTATGCAAAGTGTTGGCAAAATGTGGAGCAGTCAGAATTTTTATGTGCTGCTGATACAGGCATTTTGGAAAATGTTTAAAAGACAGGTAGAAGATTGTTCATAGCAATTTTATACCTAACAGCCAAATTCAAAACAGTCAAATATCCATACTAAATGGATAATTATGGTATAGTCAAATAATGGGTCACTACTATACAGTACTGAAAATGTACAAAATACAATTGTATGCAACAAACACAGGATAGTACATAGATATCTCTTTTTATATTCAGTTTAATAGCAAATAAAACTAATTTACCATCTTGAAAGTCAGGATAATGTTTACCTTGATTGAGGCGTAGAGGGTGGAGACTGGTAGCTTATGTGAGTGATCTTGCTAAATTCAGGTTGGAGCACAGAGGGGCTTCTGAGGTTCTAATAACATTTTATTTATCGATTTGTGCTTTGGTTACAAGAATATGTTGCCTTTGTAAAAATTTATCATATTGTATATTTATTCTTTAAGAATTTTATATTATATATATTATACTACAATAATACTTATGAGAAAAAAGAACACCTAGAAGTATAAAATGTGTATGCTGATTAATATAAATGACAGAAATAATAGGAATCTGTCTATATGATTATAAAGCTTCCAAATTTTACTTGAAGTCATAAAATATTGAGTCTAGGTAGACTGTGACAACTTAGGTTATTTTATTTTTTTTTATGATTTTTGTTTTTTTCCATTATAGCTGGTTTACAATGTTCTGTCAGTTTTCTACTGTACAGCAAGGTGACCCAGTCATACATACATATATATACACTCTAGGTTATTATATTGTAATCCCTAGAGCAGACACACACACATACACACACAAAATACAAAGAGATAAAGCTGAAAAGCCAATAGATAAATATAATACTAATAAACAAACTGTGCTGTCTGACCATACTTAAACCAGAAATCAGTAAAAGAAAGATAACAATCTCCACATATTTGGAAGATGAAAAACAAACGTCTAAGTAATACATGAGTCAAAGAGGAAGGAAAATTTTAAAAATTTTTAAATGGAATCAAAATGAAATATTAAAATTTGTGCAGCACAGCTAAAGCAGTACTCCAAGGTTAATTTGTAAAACTAAATGTTTTTTTGTTTTTTTTTTTTTGTCTTTTTAGGGACACACCTGTGGCATACGGAGATTCCCAGGCTAGGGGTCTAATCAAAGCTGAGGCTTCTGGCCTACACCACAGTCACAGCAACACCAGATCCAAGCTGCGTCTGTGACCTATACCACAGTTCATGACAACAGCGGATCCTCAACCCACTGAGCAAGGTCAGGGATTGAACCCACCTCATAGTTCCTAGTTGAATTTGTTTTCCCTGCGCCATGACGGGAACTCCCTACATGCTTTTATCAGAAAAGGAGAAAGGCCTTTAGTCAGTAATCTAAGTTTCTACCCTAAGAAACTAGAAAAAGAGAAACATTAAATCCAAAGCAAGCAGGAGTAAAATGATAAAAGATAAAAGCAGAAATCAATGAAGTTGAAAACAGAAAAATAATAGAGAAAAACCAATGAAACAAAAAAGCTGGTTCTTTGAAAATATTTTTTTAAAATGTATAAACCTCCAGTCAGAATAATCTGGAAAAAAAAAAGGCAGCGCACAAATTATCAGGATCAGGAATGAAAGAGGGGATGTCATGATACACTTAAACATTAAAATTGAAGCAGGGGACTACTACTTTTATGGCTACCCTACTGGATGTTTTCTCCAGTCACTCCACGACTGCATGAGTTTGAATAAAATTGTTTTATGAAATGCGAAGAAAAGTAAAAATGAGTTCTAGACTTAGATTATTCTGGAGTATATTTGTGTTATTTGCCATTACCAGTCTGTCAACTTTAAGATTAAATACCATCCTCTTCCTTAACCTTAATTTAATCAGTATGGCAATGTACACAGTTTGCTTTTTGGAAACAAACCTGTTTCTGTGTATGCCACTTGTTTTTGAATATTTGGCCAATGTTACTGTTTATAAGTCACTCATTGCCAGTTTGGAATGGGAGAAAAGGCTAACTATATTGCTTTGTATTTGCAGGCCTCATTAAGCAAACTGATGGAAACACTTGGTCAAGCAGAACCATATTTCGTAAAATGCATTCGCTCTAATGCTGAAAAGGTAAAAATGTCCTGTAAATAGAGCTTCTAGCTCAGCTTACTTCAAACCAAGTTTTAAATTCTTTCTAAGGAGAGTAAATGGAGGGAAAGAGTTACTTATAATCTTTATAAGGAAATCAGAGTTCTATATTTTCTATGGATAATCTTCTTACTTCTGCACTTACCTGCCTATAAAGTATTTATATAGGCTCAATTTAGCATCTTCTAAAATTTAGCATCTCCTACAGAAGCAAAAAACCTCTTGAAATTCTATCATACAGAAGGATTTTATGCAAAATTTGTTACCCCACAACCAGTCTCTCTTGTTTAGGTATAAGCTATCAATCACTTACAGAATTTGCTTGGCCTTTTTTAATGTTTAGAGATTCTTGTCTCTTTAAAATAGGGAAGATACTCTAGATATTCTTGATTCCTTCTTGCTTTATATGGCAGTTCCCCTAGTTAGAGCTTACAAAATATATCTCTTAAGGTGTAAACATTTGTCATCTTTTTGTCCATTATAGGAAAAATGGCTAAAATGTAGTAGGAATTAGGTTCAAAGTTCTTAAGAAGCAAGCTCTGGCTCTCTTAGTTACAAGCTTTGTAACCTTAGGCAAGATACTTAACCTTTCTGTGCCTTAAATATTTTCATCTGTTTTAAGAATATACTGTAATTGTAGGACCAACCTTATAGTGTTTTGTGAGTACGTGTGAGTCAGCATCTATAGTGTTTAGAATGTTCCCAGCCATACTAGCTTTAGGAAAAGTTAGCTATTCTTTTATAGTGACAAAAAGGAAACTGTTTTATTTACATTTAAATGGAAGTTTGAGGAGTTGCCGTCGTGGCGCAGTGGTTAACGAATCCGACTAGGAACCATGAGGTTGCGGGTTCGGTCCCTGCCCTTGCTCAGTGGGTTAACGATCCGGCGTTGCCGTGAGCTGTGGTGTAGGTTGCAGACGCGGCTCGGATCCTGCGTTGCTGTGGCTCTGGTGTAGGCCAGTGGCTACAGCTCCGATTAGACCCCTAGCCTGGGAACCTCCATATGCCGCGGGAGCGGCCCAAAGAAATAGCAAAAAGACAAAAAAAAAAAAATAAAAAATAAAAAAATAAATGGAAGTTTGAGTCCCTATTGTTGAGAACTTGCTAAACAAAGAGTTCAATTAATGAAGTATTTAAGGGCACAGAGTAAGTACTAAATGAATGTTAACTGCTGTTATTATTTAATATAACTTGCCCACTTAATTTTTTTTTTTTTCTTGACAGCTAATATACCCCATCTCTCCGTAGGAAAATGTCTGGGGTTGTCTTAGTGGATAATTGAAAATGATGTTTAGAGAATAGAGAGAAATATCAGAAGCTCAAAATACATCCTTTTTTGAAAGTCTAAAAGCATGCCTCTAAGATACCTGGGATTGACAGAGTGTTGTAACTGGTGATGAGTGAATACCTTCCATGAGCCCCTTCTCTGTCAATGTCAATGCAATGAGAGATCAATTCTCAAGGACTGTAGGAATTTTTTGTTTTTCATTGCGTCATACCAGTATCATCAGCAAAAACTAGGGAAATAAGCTCGTCTTAATCTTATGCTAATCATGGAAGAAGAATCTATCAGCTCTCAGTTAACTGAAAGAGTGTGGGGAAGGTAGTTTCTGAGTGAGATTATGGATAATTAAAAACAAAAATACAGAAGTCTTGAGTATATATAGGTTAATCTTGTTACAAATTGTTACAGACAGGTTAATCTTGTCACATAGTGACTAAACTATGTGGCTTGTGGGCAACTTCATCCTTTTGACCTTTAAAGGTCCTCTGCTTCTGCAACTAGAGAATCTGGAAGATGGGTGCCTCCTTTTTCCCTAGAGTCAAAGCTACCTTTGGGGAGGTAAGATTGTCCTGTTGCCTCTAATGCGTCTTAACCAGACAACCTCCAGTCAGTTCTTAGAAATTCACAACTTAACTATTTATGACAAACATTAATTTGGAGATCTGTTCTTCTGGGTTGATCTTTTTTCCATTTGCTTTGTTTTAGTTGCCATTAAGGTTCAATGATGCCTTGGTACTTAGACAGCTTCGGTACACTGGGATGCTGGAGACAGTTCGAATTCGCCAGTCAGGCTACAGCTGCAAATACTCTTTCCAGGTTATGCTTTAGTGATATTTAAATATATGTGTACATCAAGTAAATTATTCCTATGTCTTTTTTTTTTTTTTTAAATTTGGGGCTCACTTGTTTGTTTCTCTTTATTCTTCCTTTCCATTCCATCTTTTGTATGCAGAATTAAAGAGGGATAGAGAATACTCATTTCCATTGAGTGGCAGCAATCTCATACAGCTTGTGTTGTAATAGAATCCACTACTTGTCTATTCTCATTTAATCTGAACTGTTTGCTAATATAAATTTACTGATAACATAGCAGTTCTTCACAGTGATTATTCTAATAATTGAAATACTTCAGTTCAAGCTATCTAGTTCAAAAGAAGAATCCTCCTTGGTTTTCCCTAAAGTTTAATCAGCAGAATTTTCTTTCGTTGGAGGCTGCCAGCAAAGCTCATAGCTATTTTTATCTACATATCTACTGCTGCTGTGGGTTTAGAAATTGTTTTGAAACTTTTTAGCAGCTGAGCAGGTCTTTACTGTTGAGGGAAAGCTTCATTCTCAGTCATACCCTGAAATAGCGCCACTTTTGCTTCTTTTTTTGCTAAAAAAATTCAGATTGTGATGAAGTAACTTTTTCTTTGGTCTTTAATACAGCTTTCTCAAAGGGAGAATTAGTTTCTGCTCTTCTTTCATTCTCCTTTGATAACAAAATTTGTAGAAATCACTTATCTCTCTTTTTACTAATTAGCCTTTTATAATATTTTAGATTAACAGGTAATTTCTTGTTTTCATCCTGTTTAAGGAGAAAAGGATTAGTAAAAGGACAATTAACTAGTTTAGAATCTTTTTTACGTTTAATTCTCTTGTGATTTTATAATGGTTTCTTTTCATTTTTCAGGATTTTGTGAGTCATTTCCACGTGCTTCTTTCCCGAAATATTATTCCATCCAAATTTAACATTCAGGATTTCTTCAGGAAAATAAATCTTAATCCAGATAATTATCAAGTTGGAAAATCCATGGTAAATATATATAATCCCTGTCAAAATTGAGTGCATTTTTTACTTTAAGTAATAATGGCAGTCTTTGCCTAGGAGAATGTTTATAAGAATGATAGTGTAACAGATATCATAAGGGCATTGATTAGGCCAAGATTTTTACTTAATAATATAGTCAGTATTAGTAAAAAGAGTTTACAGCCAATGCTCTAGTTCTGCCTATAATTTTAACTGCCTAAAAATCATCTTTCCCTTATATTCTAACATAATTTTTTTACTCAATTTCCCCAAAATAACCTTATTCAGATTCCCCTACTATCTTTAATTCATCAACTACTCTTTTTCTCTGTCACCTTTCTTCTAGTTTCTTAGGCTAGAAACCATAATCATATTTGGCTTATCTTCACTTTAATCATTTTACAAAGTTCTGTTTCTCTTTTTTTTCCTTATAAATGATTCTTACATCTCTCCCTTTTTCTCTTTTCCTACTCTTTACATTTTAGTTCTGTTTCTTAGCTCTCACACATTTCTCTTAAAGTAAATAGATCCATCATTTGATGTCATTCTGTTTGTCATTCCATTAAACTCGCTCTACCCATAGTATCAAAATCATCTCTCTCTCTTTTTTTTGCTTTTTAGGGCTGCACTTGCAGCATATGGAAGTTCCCAGGCCAAGGGTTGAATCAGAGTTGTAGCTGCTAGCCACAGCCAGAGCAACACTGGAGCCGAGCCATGTCTGTGACCTACACTGCAGATGGTGGCAACACTGGATCCTTAACCTACTGAGTGAGACTAGGGATCGAACCCACATCCTTACAGGGTACTAGTCAGATTATTAACCCACTGAACCACAATGGGAACTCCGAAAATCATCATCTTAATATATATAATTTTTAGATTGGTTTCCTGCACAGTAACAATCCCCTGATAACCTCCTCATTAAATGTAAACATCTTTCTTATTTTCAAGGACCTTCATTTTGTGACTTCACACTATTAATTGTTCTGTTGTCCTCAGTATGTGTCTTTATTCTCATTTCTAACTCCTTGTTTTGCTTAGCTAGGTGTCCTCTGTCTCTTGCCTTTGTTAGCCTACTGTTTTCCTCTTTGGGCATCTACTATCTATCTGTACTTTTAAAAAATGTTTTTTTATTTTTGACCAAAATGGGAGGTGATAGATATGTTAATTAGTATGATTGGAGTAATCATTTCACAATGTTTATACATACATCAAGGAGTTCTGTGGCGGTGCAGCAGGTTAAGGATCCTGCATTATCACTGCTGTGGCACAGGTCACTGCTGTGACTAGAGTTCAATCACTGGCCTGGAAACTTCTGCATGCAGCCAAAAATTAAAATTAAAATTAAAAAATATATACATACATCAAAATATCACATTCTATGCCTTAAATATATGTAATTTTAAATATCTACCTGCTCTTAGGAGTTCCCGTCATGGCTCAGTGGTTAATGTATCTGACTAGAAACCATGAGGTTGCAGGTTCAATCCCTGGCCTTGCTCAGTGGGTTAAGGATCTGGCGTTGCCGTGAGCTGTGGGGTAGGTCGCAGACTCAGCTCGGATCCCACGTTGCTGTGGCTCTGGCGTAGGCCCGTGGCTACAGCTCCAATTCGACCCCTAGCCTGGGAACCTCCATATGCTGCAGGAGCAGCCCAAGAAATGGCAAAAAGACAAAAAAAAAAACAAACAAAAAACTACCTGCTCTTAATGTTGAAGTGCAAATCCTGTTTTCAAAGAGACTATGTTTATTATCTTTGTATCCCCTGTATCCCTAAAGATTTAAAATAGAATGAAGTAAATAAATAAACTGCTTAATAGCTTTGGACAGCAAGAGGTCTTTGATGCATACTGGGTTTCAAAAGGACTATTATTATTGGTTTATTCATGTTATGATCATCAACTTTAAAATCTATAATTGTCATCTTTTTTCCCTCCCACTCAAACATCCTTGAAAAATATGACCTATTACTGCTACTACATTGGCTCATATTTCCATTTCCCCTTCTCTATTCTAATGTCTCCTTTCCAATTTGAGAATCACTACTTAGGGTTTTTGTTTTATTTGTTTGTTTTATTTTTGTTTTTTGGCTTCACCTGCAGCATATGAAAGTTCCCAGGATAGGGATCAAACCCATGTCACAGCAGTGACCCTGAGCCACAGCAGTGACAATGCTGGATCCTTAACCTGCTGAGCCACCAGCAAACTCCTGAGAGTGACTACCTTGGATAAATTGATAGAAATATTTATTAGTACTGCATGTACATATCTGCCTCAGTATCTGTTCTCTAAAAAGCTTACCACAGGAATGATGATGTATGAACTAAATTTCTCATTTCTTCTTTAGCTATATTCCTCATCTTTTTTCCTTCTGGTAGGTATTCCTAAAGGAGCAGGAACGACAGCACCTACAAGATCTGCTTCACCAAGAGGTGCTCCGCAGAATCATATTGTTGCAGCGATGGTTCAGGGTCTTGCTGTGTAGGCAGCATTTCCTCCATCTGAGGCAGGCATCCATTATCATCCAGGTGGGAAGCAAAGGATTCTTTGCATGAGATTGGCTAGTTTATTTAGCCTGTGTTTTAGTAACTAGAACTAATTTTTTTTTTGAGAATCAAATTGGAAATTACCTTTATTATAATAGAAAAATACTTAATTATTTAGAAATCCCCATATTATTGATTGTCATACTTTTTTTTTTTTTTTTTGCGTTTTAGGACCGTACTCTAAGCATATGGAAGTCCCCAAGCTAGGAGTTAAATTGGAGCTATAGCCACCAGCCTATGCCACAGCCACAGCAAGGCGGGATCCGAGCTAAGTCTGTATATTGTCATGCTTTAAAGAAAAATGAAAGCCTTGAACTTGCAAATTTTATTAAAGTAGAACTTTTTTACCATGAAATATTTACATAGGAATGTAAACGCCTTCAGTGATGAGAATGTGTCATACTCATTTTTGAGATGTTCACAGCATCAAACAGATTACCTGGCATAAAATAATAGACTATTATTGAATATCAGTGGAGTTGAATTTAAATTAAATTGAATTTATAGTTATAATGTCTTGTGAGGTATGACTGGGGCAAAGTATTTATATGCCTTAAATTTTTGTTGACACAGTTATTTTTAGTTTTCTGAGTGATATTTGAGAATTATATGTACATATTTGTTGTTTTGTACTCATTTTGGATGAAAAGTACCACATTTTACATTTGTCTTTTATTTTCTTCCTCACTGATTTATATAATGACTGTTCTCCACAGGACCTTTTTTGTTTGTACAAGAAAATCTTTAATATCTTAGTCTTTGAAATGTATACACATCGACCTTAAACTCATTAGTACTGGCAAATTGTAGGTGAGAATATACTTTGTTAAAATTAATTCGTAAAGTATGAAAGTATCAAAGTATTTTAAATTATTTTAAGTTGTATAATTAACTTCATTGAGGTTATATTATCTAAAATAGTTGTTTTAGCCAAACATATCTGGAAAAGCAAATTTATTTTTATTTTAGTCATTCACAATTTAGCTATTAAGCCACTTAACCTCCAGCTACGACATAAGAAATTTCTTCTTTCTTTTTTCTGTGAAAATGTGTTAAAAGATATAACTGTAGTTTTTACTATTTTGTCTTCCTCACAGCGATTCTGGAGGAATTACCTAAATCAGAAGCAAGTTAGAGATAAAGCTGTGCAGAAGGATGCTTTAGTTATGGTTAGTGCAGCCACTTGTATTCAAGCATTCTGGCGAGCTCACTTAGAAAGGCAGCGGTACCTGGAGCTCCGGACTGCAGCCATCATCATCCAGCAGAGATGGAGGGAACACTATAGGCGGAGGCACATGGCTGCTGTCTGCATACAGGCAAGATGGAAAGGCTACAGGGAGAGAAAGAGGTATCAGGAACAAAGGGACAAAATTATCCTTTTGCAATCAATATGTCGAGGATTCACAGCAAGACAAAGGTAATCTTTGTTGCTATAATGATTACTCCTCTCCTCTCAAGTACTTTGCTTATATGTCTGCTCTAACATTTGCCTAATTTGAATTAGAATTTGTTATGTTCAATTTGTCTTCTCCACTAGACTGTGATACTCCCAGAAATTTTAAGCTGCATAGTACAGTCTGTAATAGAAGCTAATTTTTTTTTTTTTTTTTGCTCTTTAGGACTGCACCTGTGGCACATGGAAGTTTCCGGGCTAGGAGTTAAATCGAAGCTGCAGCTGCCGGCCTACACCATAGCCACAGCAACCTCAGGTCTGTGCCTTGTCTGTGCCTTACACCATAGCTCACGACAGTGCCAGATCATTAACCCACTGGACAGAGTCAGGGATTGAACCCATATCCTCATGGATACTAGTCGGGTTCATTACCACTGAGCTACAGTGGGAACTCCTAGAAGCTAAATGTTTACTGAATTAAACTGGATTGTAAAATCTACATGGTCTATGGTTATAATTTCTAAGAGTTAATTTCACATTAGTTTGAATCTTTAAAAATTAGCAATATTCAACTGTTTTTAACCTTCAGAAGATTTAATTTCATTTTTAAAGTTTACCTTAAGATAAATAAATATATTGGAGTTTCTGTCATGGCTCAGTGGTTAATGAATCTGACTAGGAACCATGAAGTTGTGGTTTCAATCCCTGGCCTTGCTCAGTGGGTTAAGGATCCAGCGTTGCGTGGTGTAGGTCACAGACGCGGCTCAGATCTGGTGCTGCTGTGGCTCTGGTGTAGGGCAGCAGCAACAGCTCCAATTAGACCCCTAGCCAGGGAACCTCCATATGTTGCGGGAGCGGCCCTAGAAAAGGCAAAAAGACAAAATACATACATACATACATACATACATAAAATAAAAATAACTGTCTTTAAAAAAAAAAAGATAAGTATATTATTCAAATGAGAGCTTTGCTTCCAAGTTGATTTATGCTTTGACTAGAATTCCCAGTTAGGAATAATACAGTTAAAATATCATCTGACTCATAGAAATAGAATTATGTAATGTGCATCCAAATTAGTTTAAGAAATATGTATTATAAAAATAAAATTTTGAGACTTTCCACTTTTTAAAAAATTCTCAGTAAATGAATTCTATCCAGTGGTAACAAAGAGATATCTCTAACCTATTTTTTCTCTGTTTTTATATAGACTTAAAGCTTTTAAAGAAAAAAGACTAAGAGAAACAAAACTAGAACTTGAATTGGCAAATATCAAGCCTTATGGAACCCTGGGAATTCAGGGTTCAGACCCTTCAGAATGGGAGGACCGTTCCTTTGACAACAGAGTAAAAGCCATAGAAGAATGTAAATCTGTGATAGAGAGTAATCGAAATAGCCATGAAAGTTCAATGGACTGCTTGAATGAATCCCCAAACAAGCGACAGGAGAGGGCTAGAAGTCAAAGTGGTGTGGACTTGCAGGAAGATGTGATTGTAAGAGAAAGACCAAAGTCTTTGGAAGACCTCCACCAGAAAAAAGTAGGTAGGGCCAAAAGAGAAAGTCGGAGAATGAGAGAACTAGAGCAAGCTATATTTAGTTTAGAACTGCTGAAAGTCCGTTCTCTTGGTGGTGTGTCTCCTTCAGAGGAACGTAGGTGGTCTACAGAACTGATGCCTGAGGGCCTTCAGTCTCTACAAGGTACACCTGACAGTGAAAGCTCTCAAGGAAGCTTAGAACTTCTGAGCTGTGAGGAAAGCCAAAAGAGCAAACTGGAGCCCGTGATTCTAGATGAAGGAGACTTGCTGTTTCTATCACCTAAGATACCTAGCAGTTCACATTTTGATTCACAGGACAATGCCCTCAGTGCCTCAAGTGAGACTAACTATACACTGATTGAAAAGGGGGCACTTTCTGACTCAATCCATTTGAAGAATGGGGCTCTGAGGGAAAAACTGGCTTGCAGGTCTGAATCAATTACCTGTAAACCACAGCGGAGAGACTCCTTTATTTCAAATAGTCTGCCTACATTTTTTTATATTCCCCAACAAGACCCACTGAAAACAGGTTCCCACCTAGACACAAATATCCAGAGAAACAGACTATTAGAAAGTGAAGAAACACTTCCAGCTCTTACCTTGGGTATGAACAGGGAAGCCAGAAAGTACCACATCCCAGGAGAAAATCAAGTTGTTGCTTCTTTGAATACAGATTCTTCTAATACTGTGCTTAAGAAGTTAGAAAAGTTAAACACCGAGAAGGAAGAAAGGCAAAAACAATTGCAAAAGCAGAATGAGAAAGAGATGATGGAACAGATTCGCCAGCAAACAGATATTTTAGAAAAGGAGCGTAAAGCCTTTAAGAAAATTGAAAAGCCAAGGACTGGGGAGTCTTTTCTGGCACCATCCTTCCATCAGTCAAAGCCAAGAGTAGAGAGGCCATCTTCTCTCCTCATCCTGAATACCTCAAATAAGGACAAACCCGGTGTAGTTGGCACTCCATCAGTAGCTGTGAAAGATGCTGCTCTTGCCCCGAAAGATAGCCCCTCTGCTCACTTACCCTTGAAGGACCGACCTGTCACTCTATTTTTTGAAAAAAAAGGAGGCCCATGCCAATCTAGTACTGTCAAGGAATTATCCAAGACAGACAGAATGTCTACCCAACTGAATGTAGCCGGTAAACTCTCTAATAATCGTACTTCGAAAAGAGAACACCTTAGGCCAACTCAGCCTTATAGCCACAAATCTGATGACCCTTTTCGAGGTGGAACTACAAGGGCCATTTTCTTCACCCCAAAGGAAAATCTGAGTAGTTCCCTGTAAGTGAAGTGTCTGTTTATTTTTATGTATAAATGGGAAACTTTTTGGAAATTTTCATTAGGTTGCCTTGATCTGCCTCACTATTTGTATGGCTGCTCCTAAAAGTAGCCATTTTCACTTGGAGAACAGACCTGTGGTTGCTGAGGGGGAGGGGGAGGGAGTGGGATGGACTGGGAATTCGGGGTTAATAGATGCAGACTATTGCTTTTGGAATGGATAAGCAATGAGATCCTGCTGTATAGCACCGGGAACTATATCTAGTCACTTATGCTGGAGCATGGTAATGTGAGAAAAAAGAATGCATACATGTATGTGTGACTGGGTCAATTTACTGTGCAGTAGAAAAGTGACAGAACACTGTAAACCAGCTATAATGGAAAAAATAAAAATCATTATTAAAATAAATAAGTGGACTTAAAAAAAATTAAAAAATAAAATCAGCCATTTTCTCTGTGTAAAAAAACTCTCATTATTGACTCTACCAGCCACCTGAAGTTGGATGTAATTATACCTTTAGGAGTCTGACTCAGCACAGATTGCAGTTTTTGGTTCCTTTCCATTAAGTGAGAAAGCATTTGGGAAGGGCAGTGCGGTTCCTAGACACATAGTAGGCATTTAGCAAATGCTGATTGCCCTAGAACTGTTAGGAGTAGCAGTCTAAGCTTGTTAGAATCAGGCTTTAAAAATGTGCCTTGTCACAGCCGTTGACATATATATATATATATATATATATATATATATATATATATATATATATATCGTCTTCATTAAGCTCTTTGTACTTTTTTTTGGTGGTAAAAACCACATAAAACTTACCATCTTAACCATTTTTAAGTGTACAATGTAGTACTGTTAACTGTATATGCACATTGTTGTGCAAAAGATCTCTAGAACTTTTTCATTTTGCAAAACAAACCGTTACCCATTGAATGCAGCTCCTCTTTTCCTCCTACTGAAAGCCTCTGACAACTATTACGCTTTCTGTTTCTAAAAACTTGACTACTTTAGATACTTCATATAAGTGGAAGTTCTTTATACTTTTGTCTTAAATAGTGGTAATTCTGAGAAAAGCATTTCTTAAATGTTACATAAAAACGAATTTGATAAAATTTAAGATGTTTGTATTAAGTCTTCATAAAAAATGGATTTTTTCAGTTTTTGTAGGAGAATATCACTATTTAAATGACAGGCGGCCTGTACCTTAGCGCTAAAAAAAGTAAATGTCATATTAATTCTGAAAATAACCTTTTCTCTCTTATCATAGCCTGAGTTTTTAAATGTCTCAGTCTTTAAAATCGCATGCATGTTTTATAGAAACCCTTTGTAAATATGGACAAGAGATCACCAATATATTATTTTTCCATTAAGAATTTTTAAGTAGTATTGTGAAATGTAATTGGACTACATGACAGCATGAGATCCTAGTTCTGCCCATTAATCTAGAAATTGCCTGGAAGTTCAGAGATTCTTATGTAGCATATAAGCCCATCAGAGAATGTTGAAAACATATTATTTTCTGTCATTCTGATTAAGCTTACCTGATGTAAGGTGTGTGAGTGTACAGTTTCTAGATCTGTGAATCTATTTTGTAGAGGACTTGTAGATTTCAAAAGCATTAATTGCCTTTGTAAATTACTCCTTTTATTATCTTGCCAAGATAAACAGTCTTATAGGTACTTGATCTAGTTTGCTTTACTTCATTAATATGTATTTATCTTCAAAATGATTATATTTTAGATTGTGTGAAGGTGTCATTAAAATTTATACTTCTCATCTTCTCTTGTTCTATAAGTAATGTTAGAAACATTTTATAGAATCATAAATGGTAGTGTTTCTAAATTGTCTAGTCCAGTTCCTATACATTATAGATAAAGGTCACTGGTGCCCATGGTGGTGAAATGACTTGTATTTAGAGATATAGCTGAGATCACAACTTGAGTTTCTTGGTTAGAAATCAGCATATTGGGTTTCATGATTAGGAAGTAACATTAGATTAGAGTTCTTTTTATGGCATGATAGTGATAAGTACATCATGGTCTTCATCTGGTCAATAAGGGAGAATGACAAAAAAAAAAATCATGAAGAAACTTGAAAATGTTGTGAATTTAAAAGTTTGGGTGGTCAGGTACTGTTAAAAGTCCTGTTAATTGTTTCTCTCTTTGAATTTCTCAACTGTGGCAAGAGAAAACCAAAAGGAAATCTTTTAGGATAACTTAGGATTGCTGGACTTGACCATACACTGATCAGAAAAGGAGATCTTGGAGTTCCCGTTGTGGCGCAGTGGTTAATGAATCTGACTAGGAACCGTGAGGTGGCGGGTTCGATCCCTGCCCTTGCTCAGTGGGTTAAGGATCCGGTGTTGCTGTGAGCTGTGGGGTAGGTCGCAGATGCTGCTTGGATCCTGCGTTGCTGTGGCTGTGGTGTAGGCTGGTGACTACAGCTCTGATTCAACCCCTAGCCTGGGAATCTCCAAATGCCGTGGGAGCGGCCCAAGAAATGGCAAAAAGACAAAAAAGAAAAAAAAAGAAAAGGAGATCTTGGAGGAGTTCCCCTTGCAGTTCAATAGAAACTAATCTGACTAGTATCTATGAGGACGCAGGTTCAATCCCTGGCCTCACTAAATGGGTTAAGAATCTGGCGTTGCTGTGAGCTGTGGTGTAGGTTGCAGATGCGGCTGGGATCTGATGCAGCTGTGGCTACAGCTCCCATTTGACCTCTAGCCTGGGAACCTCCATGTGCTGTGAGTATAGCCCTAAAACAAAGAAGATCTCTGAGAAGCTCTTAGCTAAGATTGACATCATTTAGGTTTGTTTAGGGATTATTGCATAGGGCAAAGGACAAGATAACCTAGGCCTTCATTTATAAAAATTAAATGGAAGATTTTGAGTTGGAAAGGCAGTTAGTCTACTGAATGATACTCTAAGTTAGTGTCGCTACTTTAAACCTAGCACTATGCTAGAAGTAAAATATGATTTTTAGTTACTTTATACTCCTGCCAACAAGAAACTAGCATTGTGTTCTTGATAAATTTTAAGACTCATAGTACTGAGTTAATAGAGATAATTGGGGCTGTGAAAGTACAGGTTCTGATCAGATTTTCATCAGACACAGACATCCATTTCTACAGAGAACTTAACAATAAAGCATCATATCTTGTGATTAATCAAGCAAAGCTAAATTTTTACAGGCTGACACTATACCATTTGTATGGTTTGGGGGGCATACTTTTTTTTTTTTAATGATTTTTATTTTTTCCATTATAGCTGTTTTACTGTGTTCTGTCACTTTTCTACTGTACAGCAAAGTGACCCAGTCCCACATACATACACATATTCTTTTTCTCACATTATCCTCCATCATGCCCCATCATAAGTGACTAGATACAGTTCCCATTGCTACACAGCAGGATCTCATTGCTCATCCATTCCAAAGGCAGTAGTGTGTATCTGTTAGCCCCGGATTCCCAGTCCATCCCATTCTCTCCTGTCCCTGGGCAACCACAAGTCTATTCTCCAAGTCCATGAGTTTCTTTTCTCTGGACAGTTTCATTTATGCCGTATATTAGATTCCAGATATAAGTGATATCATATATTTGTCTTAGGGCATACTTCTTTTAGCTTGACAACAATTTATTATACTGTTAGTGTTGATTTTATTCTGTACAATCTCAGATTTCAAAACTAAGACAACAGGCGAAGGCTACAGAGAGATTTCTGAGGAAATTTGCTTATCAATAGGAACCATCTCAGTATAAAACAAAGTAATGCGGTCCTCATCACTGGGTGTCTACTTACAGATATTTTATAGTGATTAGTCCCCTTTTAGGAGTGATTCTAAAGATTTGAGGATTTGGTATTTTCCTTTTCTTATCATCAAATCAATTTATTTGATCTGACTTATTAGACTATATTTCATGCTATATTTTAAGACTGCTTCCATGAGATAGCTGCTGGGAATTGAAATTTAATCCTGTTGTTTTATCCTAAGTGTCACCAAGGAAGCCTTAAACAGTGGAAATCCTCAACTACGTAAACAAGATGAACCAGCTTGGAAACCTGTGAAGTTAGCTGGGCCGGGCCAAGGAGAGGTAAGTATTGTTTTATTTATCTTCTGTGCAAAACAGATGCACATTATTTTGGAAATTATTATTCTTGTAGGTAGAACACCTCATCTACTCATTTGTTCCCAAGGGTTTTCAGAGAAAGAGGCCATGAGTTAAGTTTTATACTTAGGGAGGAGTACTTCAGGCAGGGAATGGTGCCTAAAAACCCAGATTATGATTACATAAAAGAAGTTGCATTTATGCAAGTGACTTTGGTGACTTAATTATGGCAATGAAAGATGACTTCCTTGGCTGTGGAGAAGAAGAGTATAGATTTAGCTTCCGTTCTTATCCTTTGTCCAGAGTAATGTATATGGATAGCTTTTGGTCATGGCTGTCACTTCTAGTGGAAAGGGCACAGGGGTGGAGGGGGTGTTTCAAGAAATTCATGAACTCTCTGATGTCTTTCACTGGCATCATCTCCAAAAAGCCAAAACAAAACATTTTTGTGTTATTTGTTTTATCATTTGGTCAAGCAGGTTGCCAGACCGGCCCATAAAAAGAAAGCTCGAATGGCGCGGACGCGCTCCGATTTCTTGACTAGAGGTACTTTTGCCGATGGGGAGGGGGATACAGAGGAAGATGATTACGATGACATTATTGAGCCCCTTCTCTCCCTTGACCAAGCTTCTCACTCTGAGCTAGGGCCTGCACCCAGCCTGGGTCAGGCCTCTCACAGTGACTCCGAAATGGTAATTTTACAGCAATATAAGAAAAACAGGCAATAAGCAAATATGATGGGAAGGGTCTTTGCTAATCTAAAGCTAACCTTCACAGCTTCTTCTTATAATGGTTTGTACGTGGGAAACCTCAGTGAACACAGCAACTAAAGCTACATCTTAATTTAATAGGACTTGGATAAAGGGCACCTTAACAGTATATGTCAAATCATAAATTAGGCAAAAAATTAGTTATTTAACTTAGCACTAATGTAGAAATTTTCTATGTTATTTATTAAAAGGTCTAGAGCAGGGAGCCTTAATTTTTTAATTTAATTTTTTTGTAAAAGGCCAAATAGTAAACATTTTAGAGTTTATGGATCATATAGTCTATTATAGCTATTTTAACTCTGCCACTGTAGAGTGAAAACAGCCATAGACAAGAACTAAACAAAAGGGCATGACTGTGTTGCAATAAAACTATTTACAAAAACAAGCAGTGGGCTGTATTTGACCTGCTGGCCATAGTTTCCTGATCCCTCCATGGTCTGGTGAATGGGTATATGTTAAATAATCCACTAACTTTAAGTGAAATAGTATTCTCTTTTCTTTTTTGTTTATGCCTTTAAGCTTTCTTCCCCTTCCCATTTTTTAATAATAGAAAATAAACATGAATTTTTTAAAATTTAATGAGCAATGCCAAAAATGTCTCCCTGGACCAACTCAGCCAACTAAAACACTGTAGATAATGTCAATTTGTATTAATCACATATTGGAGTTATGTTTGAATAACGCTTCATTAAGGAAACAATTTTATCATATCTAAACCCAAATTAGCTATAAATAGTTTGACGTTTGACTATATTTATGTCTATTGATTTAAGTATTTGATTTTGGAATTGTCTTGGAAAATACGAGTACCATGTATATTATATACTAAGACATCACCAAGGAAGTGGAGTGATATGCATTTTATGTCCATGCATATCCTTAACTAAGTTGAATCTCTCATGTTCTTTAGTTTCTGTTCATCATGGGAAAAACCTTTTTTTTTTTTTTTTTTTTTTTTTTTTTGCTTTTCAGGGCTGCAGCTGTGGCCTATGGAGGTTCCCAGTCTAGGGGTTGAATCGGAGCTGTAGCTGTGACCTACACCACAGCTCACAGTAACGCTGGATCCTTAACCCACTGATCAAACCTGCATCTTCATTGATGCTAGTCAGATTCATTAACCTCTAAGCCACAAAGGGAACTCTGAGAAACATTTTAGGATGGTCTTCTTTTGACCCATTAAGTATTTTATCTTTGAACTGTTTAAGCTGTTTGTACCAAAGTAGTTAATTAAAACTTTTGCTAAGTTCCAGAATACCCTCATTATCTATATCTTTCTTGTTGGCCATAGATCCAATTTTTAAATGATGATATTCTAAAAAAGAAAAAACAGAAACAAAAAAACCCAGAAAAATGCATGACCAGTTCTCTAGCTAGACAAATGAGTTATTACTCTAAGTCAAACTGTAAGAATGTGAAAGTTGCAAACAGTCTGTGTATTCATTAATATATGTAATTAGAGCCCAAAACTTCTTCTCAGTGTAGGATAAAATAACTCCATTTTGGAGCTGCTCTGTTTTTGAGTTATAAATAATGGAATATACTCTATAATATATATATTTAGTTGTTAAAGATGAAATTATGTAATGGAGCAAACTAATTTTAATGAAAACTGCTACTGTGTATGTTTAGTGTAAATAGGGAGCATACTCAAATTGTTCTCCAAAGTGTACATAGATTTTTTTTTCACTTGTGGAAGAACTTAGCATTTAAGTGCTGTTTTTTTCCTGAGCGTTTCCTTTGTTACAAACCTTAGTCCCTTTGGTGGTAGAATTCTTTCTTACTGAGAACTCTTACTGAGATGAACCAGAAAGTTGGGCCCTTTAAGGGTTCTGGCTGGTAGTCTCTGTCTGATTCTGTTCACCTGCTTGATGGTCACTGCATGCCAGTAGTTGTAGAGCACCCCTGCACAGTGCGTTAGTCTCCTCTCCAGCTTTCTCACTGTCCTTCTGTTTCATCACTAGCTCTTTTAGGAACAGGCGGTGCTATTTGTTTCTGGTGGACACTTGCATGAAGAAGCTTTGCTTTCTAGAATATGCCGATAGATACTTTTGGGGGTTGGGGGTGGGAAGGGTAGGAACAGCTTCAAAGTGTGTGTTTCTCTTTGTTTATATATGAAAACATGCCATGTTCTAATGTTATCTGATATTGTGAAAATGAAAACTAATTATTTCTAAATGGAATCTATTGAATTCTCAAAATCTAGGTATCTTCAGAATTTTTAATGGGCTTGATTTTCTGGACATGTGATTTTTTTTTTTAAACTGGATAGTTTTTGTTTGCTTTTTTTTTTTTTTTTCTGGACTAAGTGATTTAATACCTCTAACATTTGCTAAGAAGTTTGTTATTCAGTCTTAGAGGAAGCCATTAACTGACCTTTCCTGTTGTGAAATAATTGATCTAATGAGATAAAGACAGTTAGAAACAAATTACCTGGAAGGGATTTGGTGAGCCTTACCTCCTGAGCTGGTGAATTGTTAATTAGTTGTTACCTGCTGTGGAGAAGTGAAAGTGAGAGTAGTAATTTCCCTCCATACGACTTTAGTGTTTTTTTTAAACTTCTTGTTTTTAGATCTGCGTTTTGCTTAACTGTTCATTCTCACTATTCTGCTTTTCATTTAGTTTTCATACCCACTGTGTTGGTTTTCACCCAAGAATGACAACATGTTCTGCTAAGCAATTATTTTTAAGGTGGCTTTCATGTAGTGTTTTAGTCTCTAAATCTCCTGGATGGTGAGTGAGTTAATACATCATTTCTATCTCTTGTAAGATAGGTATAGGTAACGTAGTTTTTCTGTGTATAGTTTCTTCTCCTATTCACTAGACTTAAAGCAGTCATTTCTATGGGTATGACTCCCAAATAGCTCTTCAGAATTTGTCTTTATCTCCAATACTATAAAACTAAGTTTCTCATCTCCCCTCTCCCCATCCCAAACTGCTGTCACTTCTTCCATTCCTATTTCTCTTTCTTTTTCTCTGAAACACTCTCTGGTCCTTATCTGTGTTGAATTTTCCTTCTCTTTACTGTCCACTCCACAGAAAACTTCCAGGAAAAAACCCATTGATCAAGGAAGGCCAAGTTTATTGGCTTATTTTCAGTAAGGGAAAATCCATCTTAACTAGGTCTTAGTAATTTCTCAGAGAGGGGAAGACAGGAAAGGATATTTATAGGATATTAGGGTTTAGGCTAGTGATTTTGAGGTGGGTCTTGCAAATTGGAAAACTAGATGAATTGAACAAAGTTTATGACATAAAAGGTTTGGATTGGTGGCGCCAGGACAGCAGCCATGCTGTTGAATACACTTAGTATTTATATGTGTATTTTATTCTCCCCAAAAGTCAGGGACAGTTCATAGCATTGAGACTGTTGATGATTTGGGAGAATTGGCCTTTGAAACCATCTGGGATTGATACTTTTTGTGGCATAATTCTTTGCCAAGTTCCTCGATTTCTTCTAGGAAAAATAATTTTTAAGCTTTCTGTCTAATAGGGTCAATTTTGGCAACTAGCATTTTATTATGAAATTATCCATTTCATCTACATTTGCTTGCATAGAAGTCTGGAAAATAGGCTCATGATTTGAAAAAATTCTCTGTTTCAGTGGTTATTTCCTTTTTGTCATTTCTTTATAGATTTTTTTTCTTTAGTCATTTGTTTATTTTGTTAATTTTTCTATGTTAATAGGATATATTTTATTTTATCATAACTTTTTTTCATTCACTAATTTCTGCTTTTACCTTTATTAGTTATTTTCTTGTGCTTCCTTTTGGTTTACTTTCTTATTTTTCTAGCTTTTCAGGGAGGAATTTAATTCATTATTTATTTTTATTGATATAGGTTTATAAGACTACGAATTTTCCTCTGATCACATTTCAGATGTATTTCATGTATTCTAATGTTTCTTACTGTTTTTAAGAAAATCCATAATTTTTGTTTTACTCAAAACTTGTTTAATCTTTTTTAGTTTTCGGAAGAGCCTTTTTGTTTTTTAATTTTGTTAGTTTCTAGTTTTATTGTATTCTGATGAAAAAGTATTTATAATGCTTCTATTTGATCAAATTTACTAGTATTTTTTGTTATTTAGTATATTATCAGTTTTTGTGAATGTCATGTGCATTTTTTAATTGAAATATAGTTGACATACAATAATGTTAATTTTAGATATACAGCATAATGATTTGATAGTTGCAGTGATCACAAGTCTAGTAACCATCCGTCCCCATACAAAGTTAGTATATTAATGACCATATTTCTTATGCTGTATATATATCCCCATGATTTTATTTATTATATAACTGGAGATTTGTACCTCTTATTCACCTACACCTATTTTGCCCACCTTTCCTACCCCATCCGTTCTGGGAAACCACCATTTATTCTCTTAATCTCTTGAGTCTATTTTCATTTTGTTCAGTGTGTTTGTTTTGATTTTTAGATTCTACACATAAAAGAGATCATGTAGTTTTTGTCTTTCTCTGTCTGACTTATTTCATCTAGTATAATAACCTCCAGATCCATACATGCCATTGCAAATGACAAGAATTCATTCTTTTTATGGCTGAGTAATATTCCATTGTTTATGTATAACACATCTTATTTATTCATTTATCTGTTAATGGACACTTAGGTTGCTATAATAATAGCTTGGCTGTTGTAAATAATGCTGCAGTGGACATTGGCGTGCATATATCTTATGTTAGTGTTTTTGTTTTCTTTGGACGAAAACTCGGAAGTGAAATTGCTGGATCATGTTGTAATCCTGTTTTTAATTTTTTTGCTTTTTAGGTCAGCACCTGTGGCATATGGAAGTTCCCAGGCTGGGGTCCAATCAGAGCTGCAGCTGCCAGCCTAAGCCACAACCACAGCAACATGGGATCTGAACCGTGTCTCCTACCTACACCACAGCTCATGGTAATGCTGGATCCTTAACCACTGAGAGGCCAGGGATGGAACCCACATCCTCATGGATACTAGTCGGATTTGTTACTTGCTGAGCCACAACAGGAGCTCCTGTTTTTAATTTTTTGAGGAACCTCCATACTGTTTTCCATGGTGGCTAAACCAGTTTACATTCCCACCAACAGTGAATGAAGTTTCCATTTTCTCCACATCCTTGCCAACACTTGTTATTTGTTGAGTATGTATTTGATAAGGTGTATTCTCTATTTAGAGTATAAAATTTCAGTATATATCTATAATCTCTATTGATTGTTATTTGTCTTCTATATGATTATTTTTGATAAACTTGATCTGTCTTTTACATATATTAATGTTATGTTATTCATTGTGAATTGTGGCTTTTAGTACTGAGAAGTGTCCTTTGTCAGATTCCATGCTTATTGCTTGACTTCTACA
Organism: Sus scrofa; assembly: GCF_054392235.1. NCBI lineage: Eukaryota > Metazoa > Chordata > Mammalia > Artiodactyla > Suidae > Sus > Sus scrofa. The sequence goes on along the minus strand of NC_139383.1, from coordinate 180,244,382 downwards.
TAGATAATAATATCACAGCCTCTGTTTTCCTATTATTTCCACTTACCTAAAATACTTTTCCTCATCCCTTTATTTTTAGCCTTTCTGGCTCCTTTTGTTTAGAGGTGTATTTTTTACACAGTATAACTAGGCCCTGCTTTGTGAACCAAATTATTACTTTTTTCCCCTTAATAGTGAGTTAAATCTATTCACATTTATTAATTTAACTGATAGTTCATTCTCAAGTCTTTCTTGTAATTTTATCATTATATGTTATGCTAAATTTGATGTGTTTATGTTGCATATTTTCGTTCTTTTTTTAAAAATTTCTTTTGATGTTTAGGAATGAGTGTCTTCTTGTTCTGTTGGTTTTTTTTTTTTAACCTTTACATATAATTTTTAAAGATGCCTTTTATTTACTGTTTTTATTTGGCCATGTCCACAGCATGTACAAGTTCCTGGGCTAGGGATTGAACCTGTGTCAGAACAACAATGCAAACCATAGTAGGACAACACCAGAGCCTTAACCCACTGGACCACCAGGGAACTCCTAGTTTACTGTTTTTTAATTTAATCAGTTATACTATAATTAGTCCTCTTTTAATGAATAATATTAATTCTCACCTATTGTTGCACAATTGTTGATGAATTATTCTAGCCTTTACTCTGCTCCTTTTTCCTCCTGTTTTTTTATGCTTTTAGTTCTACTTTGTTAGAGCGTGTAATTTTATATATGATTCTTTCACCCTAGTTCCACCTTTGTTTTTGTCTTAGATCTGCTATTAGATGTATTAAGTTATCATTTCAAATACTTTGTAGAACTTTACCTATTTATCTCTTGGTTGGATAAAGCTCTTCCTCTAGTAGTACTCATGAAGGGCCATCAATATGGAATTCCCTGCAAACTTCCTATAACCTTGTTTTTTTTTTTTAATTTTTTTTTTTTTTATTTCCCCAATACATTTTTTTTTCTACTGTACAGCATGGTGACCCAGTTACACATACATGTATACATTCTTTTTTCTCACATTATCATGCTCCATCATAAGTGACTAGACATAGTTCCCAATGGGCTAACCTTGATTTTTGAAGGGACGTCTTGGCTGCATATGAAGTCCATGATTCATATTTTATTTCCCTAAGTTTTTTGAAAATGCTATTTTACTATTGTCTTACTTTGTTATTTTGCTAAGTCTCTTATTGCAGTCTGAATCACTTGTCCTTATGAGTTATTTAATCATGTTACTTCAGTCCTTCAGAATTTTTTCTTTACATTTAAAGTTTAGGATATGTCTTTAAGTTGATCATTACAGATTAATTGTCCCTTATATGTGTAAGACTCTGTCAATATGTTAATTCTTGTCTTGCTCTATTTTTGAAAAGTTTTCCTGGATTATAGTTTTAAATACTGTGTTCAATTGTTTTATTTCTCTTATTTAGAGACTGCAATTACAAACAAGTTTTTTTCTTCTTTTCCTGTATTTCATTTTACCTATCTTCTCTCTGACTCTTTTTAATGATTTATTATCACTTTATATTTTTTATTATCTTCTTGCCTTTGTCCCCTTTAAATTTTCTACATGTGCTTTTTCTACCTCAGTTATAAGAATGACTTGTAAGTTAGTCTTCATTTCTCTTTTTTTATATCTTTCCTGAGTTCATTCAAGTCTCATTTCTTTCTGATTTTTATTCATTATCTTGTTTGTTTGTTTGTTTGTCTTTTGAGGGCCCCACCTGCGGCATATGGAAGTTCCCAGGCTAGGGGTCAAATTGAAGCTACAACTGCTGGCCTATGCCGCAGCCATAGAAACATGAGATCAGAGCCGTGCCTACAACCTACACCACAGCTCATGGCAACACCAGATCCTTAACCCACTGAGCGAGGCCAAGGATCGAACCTGTGTCCTCATGGATGCTAGTCACACACATTTCCATTGAGCCACAATGGGAACTCCTATTCATTATCTTGATAACTGTTCTTTCATATTATTTTGTCTGGGCTTTTGTTTATTTTATATTTGTTTTTGGTTGTTTCAGGCAAGAAGATAAAACAGATCCTTGTTATTCCATCTTGGCCAGAAGCAGAAGTCTGTTCTTTAAATTTTAACGACTCATGATATTTACTATTTCTATTGATAAGGCCATAGTCATGCAGACAAAATAGGCTGAAAAAAAAAGATTATAACTGTAGGCAAATGAAATATTAGGCAATGACTTGAATAGGTAAAATAGTATAGTGTCCTCCAAATAGTATTGTCATTAAAGGGGCACATTGTAAACAAATGGAACAAGAATTATCAACTAAAATTCAGGTCCCAATTTGATAGGCATATAAGTTGTTCATAATTTAGACTATTAGTGGGAATAATGACCTTTATTCTTTGGTTTTTCGTATCTTCTTGTGTTCTAGCTCTTTTAAATCCTTTGACTATATATAAGAATCTGTAACAGCAAATTAAGCCATAAAAATGATCATCTTCTTTTTAGGGGCAAATAAAAGAAGGTATGAAAGACTATACTTAGTATTCTAGATTTGACAGGTCCTGGATCATTTTTCTATATCTTTAGATGTTTTTGATATTTTTTTCTTTTCCACTTGATATTCTTTTTTTCTCTTTCTCCCATTTGATACTCTTTTATTAAATTGTCAGAAAACATGAGCTGGTAATTCCTGTTTATTAGCATTTTTACTGACCCAGGTTCTCTTTACTTCAGATTATGAAGTTAATAGAATTTTTAGTATGTATTTCAGTTAATCTCTGAATAATATGAATGTATTTTTGTATATTTTTAATAGGTATAATTCTCAAATAATTCTGTAACCTGAGTTTTAATTACAGTGTTATGATATAGTTAGTTACTTGGTCTTAAAGTCTTTCACATATGTAATTATTACAGACATCACAGCGATTTTCTTCAGTTGATGAAGAAGCAAAGCTTCATAAGACCATGTCTCAAGGAGAGATTACAAAGTTGGCAGTGAGACAGAAGTCTTCAGATTCAGATATAAGGTATAAAGCATACACTGAAAGTTAATAGGGGTAATATGATTTTATTGACTAATAAACTATAGTTAAATACTGAGCATCTTTTTTAAAGCATAATTGACAGAACAGCTGTCAATTTTGAAAGTTTTGAAATTTACCTATTTTTCAACAAATAGTACCTTCTGTGGGACAGGCACATAAATAGTTTAGATTCATAATGAGTTTTATCTTTTTTTTTTTTTTTTATATGTTTAGCAGTGTGATTTGACCAAAGTCTTAAAATCATTATAGGACTTAAGATGAGACCAGATGAGACTGAAAATATGTTCCAGCTCTGGACTTGGATTCTTTTCTATACAAATGGAACTGGAAAAGACGCAGGAAATAATTCTGTTCCCTTTATGAGAGTGTATGAAGTTTTTATTGGTCAAGAATACATCTTTGTCTGGAGTTCCCATTGTGGTTTAGCAGGTTAAGAATCCATGAGGATGTGGGTTTGATCCCTGGCCTCGTTCAGTTAGTTAAGGATCCAGTCTTGCTGAAAGCTGTGATGTAGGTCGAATATGTGGCTCAGATCCCATGTTGCTGTGGCTGTGATGTAGGCTGGCAGCTGCAGCTCTGAATCCACCCCTAGCCTGGGAACTTCCGTACGCTGTAGGTGTGGCCCTAAAAAGAAAAAGTAAAATAAAACATCTTTGTCCCTTAATTGTGTTATGTTAGGAAGTTGGGCTCTCACTGAACACTTTAAGTCACATTGAAATCTATCTGGTTCATAAGCCTTTTATTAAACATCACTTTCTCAATGACTATAGAGGCATAACGGAAGGTACCCCAAAATCTAGAGCAGATTATACTGGAGGTCAAATTTTGGGAAACAAAATATAACATAGTAGAAGAAACATTCAGCTGGAGATAGCTAATTTCCATATCTTCCTAAAATGACAACACCTATATAGGACAAAAATGACAAAAACAAAATAACAGACAATAATAATAAAATTGTGAAATCCAAGAAGTAAATAGACAAATTTTAAATGTCTTAATAGATGAGAGAGAGCTGAATCCTAAGCCAACCAGGTAAAGCTGAGAAAAAAACATCTGGTTGCCTGACCTTTCCCAGTCCTAGCAGAAAACAGGAAATTTATTTTCTGGAAAGGATAACGGAAGATTTCTGTACTTTGAGTAAATGCAGTGCAGATTGGGATACACATTTGGAACAGGGGGATTTAATGAACGTTTACATATCGAATGTTAAGCTCTCCCAGCTTTTTTCCTGTGTGCAAATTCCACATTTCACATAGCCTCTAAGCAGGTGATTCAGTCTTTAGGACTTTCATCCAACCCTCAAGGAAAGATCTAAAGATAATGGTATCAGGGGACCCTACCATGATGACCACAGTTTGGAAGCCCCACCAATGCACACCAGAACTTCCATGCAGCTTTTTTATACCCTGCTTTTGGTCCCCACACATTTGAGCAGACGTCTTAAATGAAAGAACTAAAACTAATGGATAAAATACACAACTTGGAAGAAATAAGCTATACAGGGGAAAGAAAACTTCAGGACAGACAAATACAACTATTAGCAGACTTCCTACATAAATAAATATAGCTGCATTCATGAAACCAAACAGAATGCTTTAAAGAGAAACATTCATAATAAAAAAGAACATTTGAAAATTGAAACTACGGTAGCATAAAGAAGTCTGAAGAGTTAGAAAGAATGTTGAGGACATTTCTTAGAAAGTTAAGCAAAAAGACAGAAGGAAGAGACAAGAAAAGATAAGAAAATTAGAGGAGCAGTTCAGGACATCTAGTGATCCATTTATAGGAACCCTGGAAAGATAGAATAAAATAAATGCAGGGGAGCAAATCATTAATAAAGTAATTCAAATAAATTTCTGAGAACTGGAGGATTTGAGTTTCTAGATCAAAAGGGCCGGCCCAATATAATGGATGAAAATAGACTCATACCAAAAGACATGTCATTGTAAAACAAGAGAGACAAAAGAAATCCCCATTATGATGGTGAAAGTAGCCTTTCAGATGATGGTCGTAAAGCAGCTACTGGGGAGGAAGCCTGCAAGGTTAGAGCAAGTTAGAAAGCTCTAGGAAAGATTTCTTTCAGAACATGAAAAACTGATGGAGTACTTACTATGTTTGAAATATTAAAAGGAGATATTTACAAATAGGGACACACTTGGAGGTGAATTGAATGTTGAAAAATGAGCAAAGTGTTTATAAAACAAAAAACGTATTAGCTCTAGAAAATATGGGTTATTCAGGGTACTGTATGTCTCAATTGTGAATAACATTTACATCGTAAAATAAATAGTGAGTACTACTAAAAGAAAATACTGTGTACTGATCTCGCTAAAATTGTGATTCTCTTGGGGGGATGTCTGTGTTTGTGGAGGGTGTACACTGAAATGGTGGAACATGCTTAATTATTATCTGGTATAAGTATGATAGCAGTATGAGTGTGGTAAATATTAAAAGAATTGGTTAAATAAATTCAGAAGGGTTGCTGTAGGTAGCAAAAAAGGAATGAGAATAGCAGGAGAATGTTGTCATTTGTAGTAAGCCTCATAGAAAAACTCTATAATATACAGATGTATAAGTTTAGTGATAAGCTAATAAATAATAAGCTAAAAAAAATAGGAATCATGGAAAAAAGAACATGGGCTTTAAAACCAGATTGACCTGATTTTAACTTCCATCTCCATCAGTCCTCTGAGCCTCAGGTGTCTCATGTGTAAAGTTAGGATAAAAATACCTGTTTTATCATGGTAGTTGTGAAAAGTAGGCATCGTATGTAAGGCATAGTGACTAGTTCCTAGAAGATGCTCAAAAAAACCTTTTTTTTTTTGGTGGATTGGATGAACATACGAAGGAACAAACAAATCAGCGTATAAGTAAGGCTCCTAGTGTGGGGTTAGGATACATGACACATGGTCAATAAATGGTAGCTGTAATTATCTCAGGGTATTTCCTTGATTTATACAATGGGAGGAAGTGTATAAGCACTAAGAATAGCATATAGCATAGTAGTATGAATCTCAACTCACTGGCTGTGTAACCTTGAGAAGTTACCTGATGTTTAAGCCACCAGTTTGAATGTAAACTTGTTACACTTAATTAAGATAATTCTATATAAGTAATTATGCCTGGAGCATGGTAACAACTCACATAAATGGTGGTTTATGTTAATATCTCTGGGTCTCATTATTTCTGTTCAAGATGAGGAAACTATCATTTACCTTCCAGATGAAATTTAAATGTACAATTGATATTAAACTTAACTGTGAAGGTCAAATGAATTAATTCACATGAAAGGTGTTTATATAACTTTAAGTGATGTACAGATATTGTCAATAGGATATGCTGATTTCCATTTTTACCTCTGTTTTTTTTTTTGTAAATAGACCTCAGAGAGCTAAGATGAAATTTTGGGCCAAAGGCAAACAAGGGGAGAAGAAGACCACCAGAGTGAAACCTGCCACCCATTCAGAGGTCTCGGAATTCTTTGCTGGCTCAGATGTGATTCCAACTCATCAGTTTCCAGATGGTAAAAATGGACAAAGGGTGGAGATTGTTGTCATAGTTTGTTTACTCTTTCTGAAAGTTTTGCTATTGCTCTAGTATTCATAATGGTAATCCTATTGGCTAGATATTCTAATGAGGTGCAACCAAGATTGTTAAATCCTTCCTTAACTAAGAATTATAAAATTACATTTTACCTATAATAGAAGTTTCAAGGAAATGTTACACAAAACAGTGAAGGAACAACAACTTCAAGAATGATCATAAATCTTCAGTTAGCCTCAGTTTTCTGAAGTGTAAAAATTCAGCCATCATTCATTCACTTAACATATATTATTAGTAAAAATTAATAACATCAGCTAATATGTGAGTGCTTACTATGTACAAGGCACACTATACTAAGTATATTGTATGTATTAACTCAGTTGGTCCTCATAATTTTTTGAGGTTGGTATGATTATTCCCAATTTATAGATGTGAAAACTGAGGCACAAAGAAGTTATTAGCTTTTATATGTATATATATATATATATATATATATATATATATATATATATATATATATATATATAGTAATTGGCAGATCTGAGATCTGAATTCAGGCAGACTAGTTCCAGAGACCACATTAACCACTGTGCTAAAATTAAGTGCCTACTCTGTGTCAGAGCCTGGGACTTTTTAATGGTAACTGTTATTTTAACTTTCGGGGCATCACTCATAGCACATTAGAAAGTACCCAACTAGTTCAACTGTTGAGATATGGCCTTTCTAAATGCTAGAATTACTAACTCTCCAAGGATTCCAGTAGTCCCAGTATTAGAAGATTAGCCCATTTTCCCTAGGTCCTTGCTCAAATTTATATGAAAGTTTTAAATTACTATGTAAAGTTTCCAGCTGTCTTCAACAGGGCTATATATCAAAGATGGATATGTGGTAATGAGTGGGTAAAATACCAGTGGATGGTTGAAATATTGGTATTGAATAAAATAGAAAGAGATCCTAGGAAGTTATTCTAAATAAAGAGAACAGGCTCAGTTAAAATAAGTAAACAAAACTTGTCACATCTAAGATAAGATAAAAATAAAGGGACAAAAGATAAGGTAAAGATAAGATAAAGAGAGGAAAATCATCAAGCTTCACGTAGAAACAGATCAGCCAGATGGAGGCACCTGTGTGTCAGAGGAGGAAATGGTAGAAATTTAATTAGAACCCTGTTTTTCTGCCTTGTGGCTTTGCTTATATAACTTTGCAAACTGTTAGGGATAAAACCAGTAGTATATTAAGTGAAAACTACAAGTTCAGTTTGGAAAATAAGGTTAGTTTGTAAAAAAACTAAATACTTTTTTTTTTTTTTTTTTTTTTTTGTCTTTTTAGGGCCACACTTGTGGCATATGGAGGGTCCCAGCCTAGGGGTCAAATCAGAGCTACAGCTGATGGCCTACCCCACAGCCATAGCAATGCAGGATCCGAGCTGTGCCTGTGACCTACACTACAGCTCACAGCAACGCGGGATCCTTAACCTATTGAGCGAGGCTAGGGATCAAACCCTCAACCTCATGGTTCCTAGTCGGGTTCGTTTCCGCTGCTCCACGACAGGAACTCCGAAAAATGGTAATTCTTAACTATATTTTCTGTGCACATGTTCAGTCTGGATTTATTGGCTACCTGCTTAACCTCAAACATTAATGTTATGTTGCTTTTCAGGTATTTACCTGTTTCCTTCAGAGACTTACTAAAGAAACTTAAAAAGAAGAATATGGAGATTTCAATATTTTTACTAAAAAAATTTTGTATACTTTATCTTTGAATTATAGAATTAGCTCAGAATCACCCAACACCTCCTTTGAGTCCCGAATTGCCAGGAAGTTGCCAGAAAGAGTTCAAAGAGAACAAAGAGCCTTCTCCAAAGGCAAGGCGCAAACGAAGTGTGAAGATCAGCAGTGTGGCCTTGGAGTCTGTGCACTGGCAAAATGACTCTGTCCAGATCATAGCAAGTGCCAGTGATTTAAAAAGCATGGATGAATTTCTTCTGAAAAAGGTATATTTTGCCTGCTCAGGCTCCTGAGCAGCTTTAACTGTGGACTACTTATGTATCAGGATATGCCCCCTAAAATATGTAATAATAAATCAAGGTTACATGTGCTTCAGCAAGTTAGATGATCTGTTCTTTACCAAAAAGTTGCAATAATTGGATATACATGAATCAGACTGGGTTAACAGGATTTAAAGTTTTAGGCTTTACTGTAGACTTTAGTTTTATTACAGTAAAAAAAAAGCTGTCATCTTGTATTCTGTATATATATGTATATGAAGGTGAGGCTTGTCATTGCATGCTTTGAGTTGTTTTTCTGGTAACACAATTGCGGAATTATACAGTGTGAGAAGGAGCCTTAGAAATCATCCAATAGTAATAAAACTTTGGCTATTTAGTCATGCTTTCACCTGGGTCCCATAACAGTTTGCCCTTTTTTGGACAGTCATTATTAAAGAAATAGTGGAGTTCCCATTGTGGTGCAGTGGTTGACGGATCCAACTAGGAACCATGAGGTTGCGGGTTCGGTCCCTGGCCTTGCTCAGTGGGTTAAGGATCCAGCGTTGCTTCGAGCTGTGGTGTAGGTTGCAGACGCGGCTTGGATCCCGCGTTGCTCTGGCTCTGGTGTAGGCCAGCAGCAAAAGCTCTCATTCGACCCCTGGCCTGGGAATGGCCATAGAAAAGGCAAAAAGACAAAAAAAAAAATAAAATTAAGAAGAAATAGTATATTTCCACTGTGGCATTCACTTGTTTTCAGTTAGTTGACTGTGTACAAAAACTCTTTCTGTGGTCCTCAGATGAATGACCTAGATAATGAAGACAGCAAGAAAGACACACTGGTGGATGTTGTATTTAAAAAAGCTCTGAAAGAATTTCGGCAGAATATCTTCAGCTTTTATTCATCTGCATTGGCGGTAAGTGGGACTGTGTCAGGAGATAATCAGTAGTTCAACACATGAAAAATTTGGCAATGCCATAGAAAAATAATACAGAGGTCATGTTCAACAAGAGATCTCTTCAGTTCCTTGTTTTTGTTTTAGGGATAGGGAAAAGCTGACTGACCTCAGATTAATACTGTCCTTGAATTTCCTTGAGCAGTTTTTCTTCCCCCTTATATTCTTAAGATAGTGAATTCAGATATTCTAGGTATGATTCTTTTCGCACTCTACTATTTTGACTTCTCATAATCCTTTTTATCTCTGGCTCCAGCTTCTAATTCTCATTTGTGTTGGAATTATACTTTTTTTATTTTTGTCTTTTCTAAGGCTGCTCCCCGGGCATATGGAGGTTCCCAGGCTAGGGGTCGAATTGGAGCTGTAGCTGCCGGCCTACACCACCGCCACAGCAACGTGGGATCCGAGCTGAGTCTGCAACCTACACCACAGCTCATGGCAATTCTGGATCCTTAACCCACTGAGCAAGGCCAGGGATAGAACCCGCAAACTCATGGTTCCTAGTCAGATTCTTTAACTGCTGCACCACAACGGGAACTCCCGGAATTATACTTTTTAATTCAATGGAATTATAGAAGATTATGTTCACTGATTTCTATATATGGATTTATATAATCTTCAAATTTACCTTATACCTTCATGTGATTTTGGCCATGTTTTAGAAAATTTATTATTGGTGCTAAAGTATGTAATACTTAATGCTTTTGACCTGTAGGATCTTTATTAATATCTCTGAATTGTGTTATTTATTCTATAAAAAATTTGTATTTAATTGGTTTTTCTTTGTTCAGCCTATAATTTAATGTGAAAAGAGAAATCAGGAGAACTTTCCTGTTTATCTTCTAGTCCATATAAGGTCATTTTGCCTTTAAAAAATAAGAACCATAAAAATCTGAGAGCAGTAATTTTAAGACCATAATAAAGTAGTAATCAGGCTACGGCAGATGACTAGGATTGAGTAGGGACAGTGTTGGCCATATTTTTCTAATCCTGCCAACTACTTACCATGCTCTTCTTTTTCTTTCTCTGCTTCATACCTATATTTTCTAAACTAGGGACCAGTACACTTTGAATCATATAGGAAGAGCCAATATTATAAAGTAGAGCTTATAGTGGTTTTTTAACTCTGAATCAAAGAGGTTCAACTTCTAATTCTGAGGAGGTGAAAGAGAAATAAATTCTAAATGTATATGACATGTTTTGGTCACTTAATTGCTGTTTTTTTCCTTTCCCATGAAGACTGCAGACCTCATTTAAATGCATTAAAAGGAATTCCATATAGATTCCTCTGCAAGTAATATGGTGTTATTTTAGGCATGTCACTCTTTGGAAAAATGAATCAAAGTAAAGGTTACCTAATGTTTCACTAAGCAAAAATTCAAGTATTCACTCTTTCACTTTAAGAGTGGAACTATCTAAATGAGATTCATTTCTGGGGAGATAGGTAATTAGCAGGGATGCAAATAATCTTTATAGCTAAATTTACTTATAAAAAGCCAGACTTGTGGGAGAAATTCCCAGGACTTTATCCCATTATCACATTGTTTGAACTGTTAGTTATTTTACTAAAATTTAGCAGGTTTTATTCCGCAGACATTCCATAGTGGAGTGAGAGTTTACAAGTACCATATAACCTCAAGGGCATGCCTATTAGAATGTATATCAGGGTTCTAATTTTTATTCAAAATACTACCTAACAAAAGTCGAATATTGAGTTTTTCTATATTTAAAAAATTTCTTCATGAAACCTTACATTTTTTCTCTTATTGCTCTTTAGATAGATGATGGGAAAAGCATACGGTATAAAGACCTCTATGCACTATTTGAACAGATTTTGGAAAAGACCATGAGGCTTGAACAGCGTGATTGGAGTGAATCTCCAGTCAGAGTTTGGGTCAACACTTTTAAAGTGTTTTTAGATGAATATATGAATGAATTCAAGACTTTGGATTATATACCCACAAAGGTAAATATATTTTGATTTCTGTAAGGATTCAGTTATGAATTCTTTTTTGTTTTGTTTTGTTCCTTTGTTTGCATTTTAGAGCCGCACCCGCAGCATATGGAAGTTCCCAGGCTACAGGTTGAATAAGAGCTGCTGCTACCTGTCTACGCCACAGTCACAGCAATGCAGGATACGAGCTACATCTGTTATCCACTGCTCACTGTAATGCTGGATCCTTAACCCACTGAGTGAGGCCAGGGCTCGAACCCACACCCACATAGATCCTAGTCTGGCTCGTTAATTGCTGAGCCATGGAGGGAACTCCCAGTAATGAATTCTTCCAGTCATGACTTCTTAAATAGTCTTTTTGGAACATCTGGTATTTGAGAAAAACATTACACTGAACATGTCAACCTAGCACTACTTTAGATCCAACAAACTCCATTCTGTCTCAAAAGTTCATGAGACAGTATTCTAAACCTTCTGCAGTTAATACAGTCTTCACTGAGTTAAAATATAATGTTGTGCCCCCAAGATTATACCCTCAGCTTTGAAAGACGTCAGTACGTGAATTTCCTTTTGAAAAAACAGTGGTTAAAGATGTGATTCAGGAGTTCCCGTCATGGCGCAGTGGTTAACGAATCCGACTAGGAACCATGAGGTTGCGGGTTCGGTCCCTGCCCTTGCTCAGTGGGTTAACGATCCGGCGTTGCCGTGAGCTGTGGTGTAGGTTGCAGACGCGGATCGGATCCTATGTTGCTGTGGCCCTGGCGTAGGCCAGTGGCTACAGCTCCGATTCGACCCCTAGCCTGGGAACCTCCATATGCCGTGGGAGCGGCCCAAAGAAATGGCAAAAAGACAAAAAAAAAAAAAAAAGATGTGATTCATTGTGTCATCTAGTGGCCTTTATATAAGGACCCACGAATTATATTTCTCTTTGAATTAGGTTTTAGGAAAATGCATATTTCTGGAATTCTATATAAGAGTAAAAACCTTTCCTGGTACTACTTATTGAGTACAAGGAATTATACTAGGTGTTTGATATTTATTCTTGCTTCAGCCCTATTAAATAAATACTGTGAAATCCTTATTACAGAAGAGATAGTAGGCTTAGAGAAAGATGTCAGTGCATTTTCTTTCAGTACCCCAGCTGAAATAATTAGGTATCTAATTATTGGGTATCTGGAATACTGTTAATCCTTTTTATTGTTTATGTCCCATTTATTTTTATTTATTCTGGTATCTAGATTTATAAAACATCTTAAATGATTTTGAAGTAATCAGATAGATATAAATCCTTGAAAATTCTTTTGTTCTACATCTAAGTTAAGGTCTTTATATTATAACGAAGAAGATTCTTACTAGGCTTAGACTACCTTTGTTTATAATTTTAAAAGGTTGAGATTGTTCTCTACCATATTTATCAGGAAATGTCATATGCAAAGGAGCTTTTCCATGTTCCAAATGATACCTTGTTTACTTAGCTCTGGGACAGGGAGCCAAAATATGGGATGGAAAGTGCAGTCTTTAAAATTAATAAATAATTAACGAGTAGAATGAAATAATCATTTAAATTAATATGGTGTGGCTTCTGGACAGAACTGAGGTTTAAAAAGACAATAGCTTCTAAAGTATCCTTCCATTCTGTTGCTTTTATGAGCACTATATTTTACTAAATTTAATTTTTTTCTCACATTTGCTTACTAGCACTGCACGTTTCCTCTTGAAGAATAAAGAGCTGCTTATTTTATTACCTGTTGAGCAAAAGTCTCAGCTTTTGCAAAGAAGTAAGAAAATATGTAGTCTTTGTTGCATCACAGTTTCTGTATTTCTCTACCACTAGGTGCCAAAAACAGAGAGAAAGAAAAGAAGGAAGAAAGAAACTGACTTAGTAAGTTATAATCTGATTTTTTTTAAATTTTATTTATTTATTTATTTTTGGTCTTCTTAGGGCTGCTCCCATGGCATATGGAGGTTCCCAGGCTAGAGATCAAATCAGAGCTGTAGCCGCCAGCCTACACCACAGCCACAGCAACGCAGGATCCAAGCCATCTGTGTGACCTACACCACAGTTTATGTCAATGCCAGATTCTTTTTCTTTTTTTTTTTTAATTTATTTTTTCCTGCTGTACAGCATGGGGATCAAGTTACTCTTACATGTATACATTTTTTTCCCCCACCCTTTGTTCTATTGCAATATGAGTATCTAGATATAGTTCTCAATGCTACTCAGCAGGATCTCCTTGTAAATCTATTCTAAGTTGTGTCTGATAAGCCCAAGCTCCTGATCCCTCCCACTCCCTCCCCCTCCCATCAGGCAACCACAAGTCTCTTCTCCAAGTCCATGATTTTCTTTTCTGAGGAGATGTTCATTTGTGCTGGATATCAGATTCCAGTTATAACTGATATTATATGGTATTTGTCTTTGTCTTTCTGGCTCATTTCACTCAGTATGAGATTCTCTAGTTCCATCCATGTTGCTGCAAATGGCATTATGGCATTCTTTTTTATGGCTGAGTAGTATTCCATTGTGTATATAGACCACCTCTTCCGAATCCAGTCATCTGTCGATGGACATTTGGGTTGTTTCCACGTCCTGGCTATTGTGAATAGTGCTGCAATGAACATGCGGGTGCATGTGTCTCTTTTAAGTAGAGCTTTGTCCGGATAGATGCCCAAGAGTGGGACTGCAGGCTAAGTTTTATCTGATAACCCCAAGCTCCTGATCCCTCCCACTCCCTCCCTCTCCCATCAGGCAGCCACAAGTCTGTTCTCCAAGTCCATGATTTTCTTTTCTGTGAAGATATTCATTTGTGCTGTATATTAGATTCCAGTTATAAGTGATATCATATGGTATTTGTCTTTGTCTTTCTGACTCATTTCACTCAGTATGAGAGTCTCTAGTTCCATCCATGTTGCTGCAAATGGAATTATGGCATTCTTTTTTATGGCTGAGTAGTATTCCATTGTGTATATATACCACATCTTCCTAATCCAATCATTTGTTGATGGACATTTGGGTTGTTTCCATGTCCTTCAATGCCAAATTCTTAACACACTGAGCAAGGCCAGGGATCAAACCTGCATCCTCTTGGATGCTAGTCAGATTCGTTTCCACTGAGCCATGATGGGAACTCCATAATTTGTTTCTTTTTTATGTTATAAAAAGTAATTTTTAGACCAGCAGTCTGAGGTATACAGTGTTTATGTGGGTATATTTTAAGGAGTAAGTTTATGTCTAGGAGGTAATCATTTATGTCTTTACAAAAATTTATAATGACAAATGTGTCTTGAATTCTTTGACTTGTTATTAATGGTGGATTCCTAAAATGGTAGAAAACTGAAAATGTTTACTCATGAAAGGTAGAAATATGATTCCTTTTCAGAAGTGGAGATGGAAAAGGAGTTAAGAAATTCTCCCTTCCTTCTAAAGGATATGAGGATTTTACAAATATAAGTACTGTAATTCAGAAGATATTCCCAAAGGCATTTTAGCATATTTTTACCATTGTTCATGTTCTTATCTTTTGTATTATGTATCTCTGTTGCATACTTTACCATAATTGTTACAGTTACAAGAATGAGTTAAGCCTTAGTTGAGGTCGTAATCTGCTAGTGGAGGCAGACATTTAGAAAATTACTACATTCAGGAGTTCCCATCGTGGCGCAGTGGTTAACGAATCCGACTAGGAACCATGAGGTTTCGGGTTCAGTCCCTGCCCTTGCTCAGTGGGTTAATGATCCCGGTGTTGCCTTGAGCTGTGGTGTAGGTTGCAGATGCGGCTCGGATCCAGAGTTGCTGTGGCTTTGGTGTAGGCCAGTGGCTACAGCTCCAATTCGACCTCTATTCTGGGAACCTCCATATGCTGCAGCAGCGGCCCAAGAAAGCAAAAAAAAAAAAAAAAAAAAGACAAGAAAGTATAAAAAATAATAATAATATAATAAAAAATTACTGCTTTCAAATATGATAAATACTATAGTAGAAATAAAGTGCTGTTGAAATAAAAGAGAGAAGGAAGGAATACTTTATAGAAGAAAAGACGTTTTGCTAATTCTTAACAATTGAGTAGTAATTTAGACAGGCAGTATCTCTAGCTGAAAAGAAAGAGTCTATCCAAAGATACCTGTGTAGAAAACCTGGCATATTGAGCTGATAGCTTCACTTGGCTCAAGTATTGCATGCTTATATGAGAGTGGCTGGAAAAGTATGTAGAAGTCTGATCAACACTCTAGTTCCAAAATATATCTAATATTTGACCATTTCATGCTGTCCACTGCTATTACGATCATCTAGAATACTATGTATAGTCTATTAATTGGTTTGCCTTCTTATACTCTTCTCCCTTGAGATAAATATTCTGTATAATAGCCATAGTGACTGTTTAGAAACAAAAGTCAGGGACATGTTCCTCCTATACTCAGGACTCACGTTACTTGGAATAAAACCCAGAGGTCTTACCATGCCTGTAAGACTAGACATGATCTTGACCTCTCTAAGCTTCATTTCCTCCCATTTTCCCCGATTCCCTCTGCTTCACCTGGATTTGCTGCCACCACTTCCTCTTCCTTCTACCCCACCTGTTTCCCCTCCTCCTTCTCACTTCCTTACTTTCCCCTGAAAATGTTAAAAAAAACCTGGATTCACCCCTGAAAATGGCAAATTCTAATTCTAGATTATTTACTGTTAACCTTATTAATAAATCAGGATTGTAAATCATCCCTTGTCACTTGTAACCCAAATTCTGAGGGTTTTTTTTAGATCATTGCTTTGTCGGTTTTCCACTATGTATATTAGAAACTTGATCTGACTCTGTTTTAGCATGATTTACCTATTTAAAAGTTTCTTTCTTTTCATAGGCACAGAATCCTGAAATTAGTATATCTAAGCCCTTAGCTTGGCTTACTTTTGTTCACCAGTGGACGATTTCCCTATTGAGATACCTTAGACAATTTAAACCCTGAGTCCCAATGCCCTCATGTACATAATAGGAGTACATATTATATAAAATAAGAGTATATAAAATAGGAGCAATGCCATCTACCACTGAGGATTTTTTTTTTTTTTTTTTTTGTCTTTTTTAGCTATTTCTTGGGCCGCTCCCGCGGCATATGGAGGTTCCCAGGCCAGGGGTCCAATCGGAGCTGCAGCCACTGGCCTACACCAGAGCCACAGCAACGCGGGATCCGAGCCGCGTCTGCAACCTACACCACAGCTCACGGCAACACCGGATCATTAACCCACTGAGCAAGGGCAGGGACCGAACCCGCAACCTCATGGTTCCTAGTCGGATTCGTTAACCACTGCGCCACGACGGGAACTCCTGAGGATTTTTGAAATTGTGTATGAAGGACAGGGTAGGGAAAGTGGTATTTAGATCTTTTATGTATTTTAAGCTGTATAAGAGTAGTCTTTTTCATGTCTATATGGGAAAGAATAATACCTCAAAATAAAAATGAACAAAACATGATGTTAAAAAAAGACAATTAATTAATTCCAATAGCTATTATAATTCAGGGATTGTGATAGGTACAGGTCATAGAAAGTAATGTTAAGAAATAGACAAATACCAAGCACCTATGGTCAACTAGTCTATGACAAAGGAGGCAAGAACATGCAGTGGAAGAAAGATAGTCTTTTCAAAAATGGTGCTGGGAAAACTGGAAAGCTACATGTAAAAGAATGAAAATGAAACACTGTCTAACACCATACACAAAAATAAACTCAAAATGGATTAAAGACCTAAATATTAGGCCAGATAGTATAAAACTCCAAGAGGAAAATATAGGCAGAACACTCTTTGACATAAATCATAGCAACGTCTTGTTTGATCAACCTCCTAGACTAAAGACAATAAAGACATAAATAAACCAATTGGACCTAATTAAACTCAAAAGGTTTTGCACAGCAAAGGAAACCATTAAAAAAACAAAAAGACAACCTAAGGAATGGGAGAAAATCTTTGCAAAAGACAAGAGCCTCATCTCCAAATTGTACAAACAGCTCAACAACAGGAAAAAACAGTCCCATTGAAAATGGGCAGCAGACCTAAATAGACAGTTCTCCGGAGAAGACATATGGATGGCCAACAGGCACACGAAGAAATATTCAATATCATTAATTATTAGAGAAACGCGGAGTTCCCGTCATGGCGCAGTGGTTAACGAATCCGACTAGGAACCATGAGGTTGCGGGTTCGGTCCCTGCCCTTGCTCAGTGGGTTAACGATCCGGTGTTGCCATGAGCTGTGGTGTAGGTTGCAGACGCGGCTTGGATCCCGCGTTGCTGTGGCTCTGGCGTAGGCCGGTGGCTACAGCTCCGATTGGACCCCTAGCATGGGAACCTCCATATGCCGCGGGAGCGGCCCAAGAAATAGCAACAACAACAACAACAACAAAAAAAAAGACAAAAAAAAAAATTATTAGAGAAACGCAAATCAAAAAACTATAATGAGGGACCTCCTCACACCAAACAGAATGGCCATCATTAACAAGTCAACAAAAACAATTGCAGGTGAGGGCGTGGAGAAAAGGGTACCCTCCTTCACTGTTGCTGGGAATATAAATTGGTACAACTACTATGGAGAACAGTATAGAGATTCCTCAGAAAACTGAATGTAGAACTACCATATGATACAGCAATCCCACTCCTGGGCAGATATCCAGACAAAACTTTCTTTGAAAAAGACACATGCACCCCTATGTTCATCGCAGCAGTATTCACAATAGCCAGTACATGAAAACAACCTAAATGTCCATCAGCAGATGAATGGATTAAGAAGATGTGGTACATATATACAGTGGGATACTACTCAGCCATAAAATAAACTAATTTAGATAATGCCATTTGCAGCAACATGGATGGAACTAGAGATTCGCATTCTAAGTGAAGTAAGCCAGAAAGAAATAGACAGATGATATCACTTATTTGTGGGATCTGAAATATGCCACAGATGATCCTATCTATAAAACATAGACAGATCACAGCCAGGGAGAGCAGACCTGTGGCTCCTAGGGCGGTGGTGGGAGGGAGTAGATGGACAGGCAGATCAGGGTTTTTGGATGCAAACTGTAATGTTTGGAATGGATGGGCAGTGGGGTCCTAGTGTACAGCACAGGGAACTTTGTGTGATTGGGTCACTTTGCTGAACAACAGAAATTGAAGAAATATTGTAAATCAACCATATTTTAATTTTTTAAAAAAATACATGAATAAATGTTTATACTTGTTAGTATTCAAATTTAAATGAATAGGGATTTTCTCTACTTTGTCCATCCATGAGCAAAACTCAAAATAAATTAGTTACCTAGTTTGGAAAGACATATAAATATATAGATTCCTTTCAGTACTGCAAATAAGGGAGTTATTTGCATAACCTTCTAGGAGAAGGTACTTTAGTAATGATTTACTGAAAGGCTTAAAAATATTAAAAACAGGGGTTCCCATAGTGGCACAGTAGAAACGAATCCGATTAGTATCCATGAGGATGCAGGTTCCATCCCTGCCCTCTCAGTGGGCTGGGAATCCGACGTTGCCATGAGCGTGGTGTAGGTAGAAAACATGGCTCAGATCCTGAGTTGCTCTGGCTATTGGTGTAGGCCAGCAGTTGTAGCTCTGATTCAACCCCTAGCCTGGAAACTTCCATATGTTGCAGGTGCGGCCCTAAAAAAATGAAAAAAAAAATTAATACAAAAATGAAAAACTTTGACCTAGCGATTCTGCATCTAGAAATTTATCCAATGGATATATCTATTGGTTCGCATTGTCATGTACAGGCTCTTTATTGAAGAAGAATTTGTAATAAACAAACTGAACAGTTCTAAGTCTCTAAGGAGATGGTTAAATAAATTAGATACAGCTCTCGGGAGTTCCCGTCATGACGCAGTGGTTAACGAATCCAACTAGGAACCAAGAGATTGCGGGTTTGGTCTCTGCCCTTGCTCAGTGGGTTAAGGATCCGGTGTTGCCGTGAGCTGTGGTGTAGGTTGCAGACACGGCTCAGATCCTGCATTGCTGTGGCTCTGGCGTAGACCGGCAGTTACAGCTCCTATTCGACCCCTAGCCTGGGAACCTCCATATGCTGTGAGAGCGGCCCAAGAAATGGCAAAAAGACAAAAAAAAAAAATTACATACAGCTATATAATAAAATACTCCTTGGCACTAAAGTAAAAGAAGCCATTCTCCAAGATGTTTTGTTAATTAAAAAGAGCAAGAAGCCAAATGCTACATAGAAAGCAACTATTTGTATATTTTTTGAAAAGCAAAATACATTTATGTCTATAGTCATACCCACACACAAAAAATATCTGAAAGTATACACAGGAAATAGGTATCAGTGATTATTTCTAAAAGAGGAATTAAGAGTTCCTGTTATGGCTCAGTGGAAATGAATCTGACTAATATCCATGAAGATGCAGGTTCAATCCCTATCCTTGCTCAGTGGGTTAAGGATCTGGCATTGCTGTGAGCTGCAGTGTAGGTTGCAGATGCGGCTCATATCTGGTGTGGTGTAGGCTATTAGACCCCTAGCCTGAGAACCTCCATATACCACGGGTGCAGCCCTAAAAAAAAAAGACAATAAAATAAAAAGAGGAACTAAACATTTGGAGATTGGAGTCCAGAGGTAAGAGAAAGTCTTATTTTTCATTGTATTCTTTTTTTGCACATTTTGATCCATTCAGAATAAAGTAATTTGTAAATGAAACTAACTTAATCTTAGAGTTCCAGTAGAGAAATGTGTATGTCTGTGATTTAGTTTCATTAAATAGAAGGATGTCTGTATGATAAAATGATAAAATCTGGGAATATTTGAGACATCACAGAGCAAGGATATATTATAAAACTGTGGGATGGATGAACTGTGAGTTAAATATTTTTCATTTAATTAGTTGGTTATTTGATTAATTTATTAAGACATAAATGATACTAATACTCTCCTACCATGTATGTATGTATGTATGAATTTATTGTTAAAAATCCGGGTAATAATTGACATATAATGTTATACTACTTTCAGGTGTACATCATAATGATTCAATATTTGTATATATTATGAAATGATCACCCTAAGTCTAGTTAACATGTCACCTTACATAGTTATGAATTTTTTTCTTGTGATGTGAACTTTTAAGATTCTCTCTTAGCAATTTTCAAATATGCATACCGTGTTATTTACCTTAGTTACCATGATATAGATTATCTCACCATGACTTATTTATTTTATAACTGTAAGTTTATAAAACTTTCCCACCACATATTTTAAGGCTGTCTTTACCTATCTGCTTTGAGATGACACTCTTTTTATATCTAAATTTCCCTTTATGCTTGTATCTTTTTATCCTGTTCCATTAGTTGATCTGAATATTCATGAGCCAATTCCACTACTTTAATTACTGAGCTTTTATTATGTGTAATAATTTAATCTTTTCATCTATTCAAGTCTATTTCTGTGTCTTTTAAGAGGCTTTAAAAATTTTTCATATATTGCTTTTTACTACTTTGTGTTACATTTATTACTGTATTTTATCTCAGTAGAGATAATCACTATAGTATGATGTATATCTTTCTATACTCTTCTGTACTTGTATAAACTTTTTAATCTAGTGGTTCTCAAAGTATGAAATCTAAAGGGGTTTCTGGGACACTTTCAGGGATTTTTTAACATCAAAACTATTTTCATAATAATAACCACATTATTTTCCTTTTTCACTGAGAGGCACAAAGGCATTCATGGGTAAAATTGCTGACAAACTTAGCACAGATCAAGGCACTTGATACTTCTCGGGGGAATAGGAAGTATGCAGTAGCTGCATATGAAGACTGTCTCCAAAAAATCACTTGTACAGTTGAATTGTAAGCTGATCTTGCCTCTTTGAAAATTGTACCTAAAATCATATAACATAAAATTTACCATTTTAACCTTTCCTTTTTTTCAGGGCCTCACCCACAGCATATGGAGGTTGCCAGGCTAGGGGTCGAATCAGAGCTACAGCCGCTGGCCTACACCACAGCCACAGCAACATCAGATCCGAGCTGCATTTGCGACCCACACCACAGCTCACAGCCAGGCTGGATCCTTAACCTGTGAGTGAGGCCAGGGATTGAACTTGCATCCTCATGGTTCCCCCATGCCTGGGGAAACCACTCATTTACTTTTTTTTTTTTTTTTTGCTTTTTAGGGCCGCACCCATAGCATATGGAAGTTCTCAGGCTACGGGTTGAATCAGAGCTACATCCGCTGGCCTACACCACAGCCACAGCAACGTGAGCTCCGAGCCACGTCTGCGGCCTACACCACAGCTCACGCAATACTGGGTCCCCGACCCACTGAGCAAGGCCAGGGATCAAACCCGCATCTTCACGGATACTAGTCGAATTCTCTTCTGCTGCACCACAACAGGAACTCCCACTCATCTACTTTCTATATTTAAGGATTTGCCTATTAAAGACATTACATATTGGTTCAAACAAACAAAGAAACAAACAATATTGGTCTTTTGTGTCCATCTGCTTTTACTTAGGCTAATATTTTCCATATTCATCTATGTGGCATATATGGTGCTTCTATTTTATGGACAAATAATATCACATTGTGTAGATAGACTATATTTTATTTATTCATTCATTTGTTTATGGGACTTCGGGTTTTCTATTTTGGGCAATTAAGAGTAATGCTACCGTGAACATTTGTGTACAACTTTTTTATGTCAATGTGTGTTACAAGCTGCTGTTTTCATAGAACATCACTTTTATTAGCAATCTGTATTTATTCAGACTTCAGTATTTGGCAGACATTTTCTAAAAATGAACAAAGTGACCCTGTCAAGGACATCACCTGAGAACATTTGTTATCAGTGGTAAATTGTGAGGTTTTAATAAAGCAAAAATTACAATTTTGGAAAACTTTTATCGATCACTACGAGCATGACAATTTTCTGGTAGTTTTCTGATGAGATAGATCTGTGGTGATATGAAGGAATGTGACTTTTTGATAATGTGTATGAAATGTGTCAACATTTGATAGAGCTGCACAATTCAAAGAGCCAGTATATTCTTTCAGCCTACGCCACAGCCACAGTCACGCCAGACCTGAGCCACGTCTGTAACCTACACTACAGGTCACATCAACACCAGATTCTTAACCCACTGAGCAAGGCCAGGGATCGAATCTACAACTTCATTGTTCCTAGTTGGATTGTCTCCGCTGTGCCACAACCAGAACTCTGAAAGAGCCAATATTTTTTAAATGGCTAGTCAGCCCCTGCTACTACACTGTCAGTTCCATTGCACTACAGCAGGAAGTCCTTGTTTAATGCTAATTTTAAGTGTATTGGATAGTTAAATCTTTTTCGGTTTTAATTCCTAACTCATAACTCATAAATAGAAGTTTCTTGAGATCAGTTATTGTCAAAAGGGTAAAACATTCTTGAGGTTAAAATTATCATTTGGGAGCCACTGTTTTTAACATGCTGATTCAGAATTTTTTAAGACAGTTCTTACATGTTTATAGCATTGTTTTCTGATTTTCAAGTAAGTTGGTCTTATCTCTCTACTAGATTGTTAGCTTTTTAAAGCAGGGACCATATATTTTACCTTTATTGCATTTTCAGGTCAGAATTTTCCTCTTAGAATAAGTGCCCATTGAGACAACAAGGACTTGAAAGATATCCCATTGCCTGACATTTTAGGGCAGCATTTACTATGTTGGCTTTAACATAAATAGCTATAATTTTTCATTCAGGTAGAAGAGCACAATGGTCACATCTTCAAGGCTACTCAATACAGCATCCCTACATACTGTGAATACTGTTCTTCTTTGATATGGATAATGGACCGAGCCTCAGTTTGCAAATGTAAGTATGAGAGATCTTTGAGGAATTTTTTTAACCACTCAATACTTCTATTTCCATGAGCTTGCTTATATCTTCTTTAACATAAAGGAATAATTCACACTCCCTAATTCTTTAACTTCATCTTTCATTGTATTTCCTTTTACCTGCTCTTCATAGGCAAATAAGACATTTTGGCATTCTTTGGTCACTGTATTTGCTGCTCACTCTGTCTGAAATGCTTTTCTCCCAGATGTTAGTGTGACTTACTATTTCAGTTAACTCATGTCTCCACTCATATGTCGGAGAGAGCTCTTTCCTTACTTTCCTGTCTAAAATGCCACCCTGTCCCCAATTTTCTATCCCTTTATTCAGCTTTTCTAGTCTTTATAAAGTACTTGTTAGCATCCAAAATTATGTTAAGTATTCATTTGTTTTCTTGTTTGTCAATGTGTCCCACTAGAATATGTTCTCTAGAAGGTCAGGAAATTTACCTGTCTCTTCTGTATCACCAGTGCCTAGAATAGTTCTGGCACATTGTAAGTTTTAATAAATATTTATGGATGGACCTATGGATGGATAGATGAATTAATGGACAAATTCTTGAATTATAAGCGTAAAGTAACTTTTTTCTAATATACTCCTTTCAACAGGGCCTTTAAATCCTAGAATGTGTGTGAAGATTTTTTGTGAGTCAACTTGGTTCTATCTTACAGAGGACCTTTAGCTTTCACTCCTCTCATTCCATACATTTGCTGTGGTGCTTTTTAATAACTCCATGAGCATTTGTTTACTAGTGGGCCAGAACTGAATGAATGAAGTATTAGGAAGGGCTGGGTGGGTCCATGACAACATGGAGAAAATCATGTTCATCATAGCAATATCACCATGAATGCTGGATATACTCACTTGTTCTATTGTTCAACAGTGGTTTTCCTTTTGTTTTCTTATCAGTAGAGTTAAAAAAAATTACAGTGAGAGTGAAATAGGAAGTAGTTTGCCATGTACTTGACTGTTTAATGTTAATCTGATTCCTGTAGGTTTGGTATAATTTTCTTGGTTATGTGAAACTAAAAATGTGAAGAATCTACTTTTTTATAACCTTGGTGTGCTTGGTTTGAAAACCCCTCAAGTCCTACTTTAGAAATTTCAGGAAGGATATTTAGGTGTCGATATACAGGAACCAGAGCTGGTGTGCCAGAATGACATAGGCCAAGTGTTTTCTCAGTAGCCTTCTCTCAGCATGCCCTTCCCATTAATACTGCCTAGCTACCCTATTATCCCCTGTTCCAAGAAAGTATTTCTGCTCCAAACCTTTGCTTTGGCTCATCTTCCCAGTCACATCTGATATTCTGGTTCCTCAGAGCTCTATTCTGAACCTTCTAAGATAGTAAATAAAGCCTTTCTTTTATCTTAATTTAAGCTCTGAAATTTGTTTTTATTTCACTGTTTTTTTAACAGTAATGCATTTCTTACCCATTGGAATGATTCTTAATAGGTATTTCAGGCATTTTAGCATATTGTAGAGCATATGTTAGAGGGGAACATGAGCACTAATCTGTGAGGCAAACCACAAAGATAAATAAATACTCTGCTGGAATGCGGTAGGGCCAGGGAAGAGGGCTGGACAGTTTTGAAAAAGTAAAAAGCTTTTTCATAGACAGTGGTTAGAAATTTCAACTATATTTTCAACCTCATTTTTCTGAAAAGAATGGGTTAAGCACCTTTTTCATTCTCATACCATTACACACACACACACATACACACACACAAACTAATACCATTATATATATAGCATATATAGAGTGTATATATATATACACTCTATATATGCTATATAGCTATTATAGCAGTCTCAGATTTAAAGAAAAAAATTTATATTCAAAATAAAGCAGTAAACTTGTTAACTTATAGTCACTGATATACAGACTTCTGAAAAATACTACATTCTTAACCTGTTTTTCAGTGTGCAAGTATGCTTGCCATAAGAAATGCTGTCTGAAAACCACAGCCAAGTGTTCTAAAAAGGTAAGAAGTTATCACCTATGAGTGATAAATAATGGGTCTATTGGTCTTTTGTGCCTTGTGGAAAGAAATCAAGACCTCTTTCATGATTTTTATAGGGTAGCGGTTTTCAAACTTTTTGGCCACAAATTTCAATAAGAAATACATTTTATATCATAAGCCAGAATACACATATAGAACGATGTGTGCGTGTGTGTGTGTGTGTGTGTGTGTGTGTGTATAACTGAATCTGTTTTCCTGGAACTATATTTACCTTAATTATGTCGGAGCTACTAAACTGATTTCACAACCGACAACTTATTAAAGCACCTCTTTTAAAGGCTTCCTACCTCTTAAACATTCATAAGTATTCCTAGAAATTATCCTGAAAATGGTAGGCTACAGTTAAAAATTTTAACATGAGAAGTAAAATTCACCAGCATAGTTGGTGTTTTTACATATTTCTGCTTGGATACACAGATCTAAAAGATACTGAACATATACTCTGTTTCCTTTATGCTTCAACAAAGCAACTATTTTGGAAATATTTCATCCTTTTATTGTATAATCATATTTTCTTACTTATAATCACATATAATTTTAACAATACTGTGCAAATCTGAACTGTAATAAAATGTGTGTGCATGTTTACAGCCTCTGTATATAGTTTGTATCTGTTCCAAAGTGGTAAACAAATTATGGCAAAGTACAAAGAGAAACTCAACTCAGGGCTTAAAATACAAAAGGTGGGACATCTGCTTCCTGCTAAGATGGAGTAGTTTGTGGCAGACCAATACTCATGATCAGATCAACTGAAAAAAGTCTGTTGCATAGCATCAGAAAGCTGTCCGGGCAAGCTGGAATTTAGGGGCCTAGATCAGAGAATTTCAGATTGGTGAATCTATATCTGTGAGATGTTTTTCTCTTAATGGGAATTTGTCAATTTTTGTTGAAGGATAAGAAACCTAGATTTTGGGTAGCAGCCCACACTTAAGAGTCGGAGAAGCCAGCAGAACTTTTAGGAATCTCAAATGATTATAGAGACAAAAGTTGGAATTTAGGATTACCAGCACTTGAGGGACCATGATCCAGGCATATATTGAAGTGAGCCTGAAACTCGGAAGTTTTCCCCTCCAAGTATTTTCTGAATTCTTAAGCTGCATGGGACAAAAGACTAAGAAGATAAAGAGAAAAAGAGAGTAAAGAAGGATCCTAGTCAATACTCTGGACTCTTCAGTGAGACCTGTGAATAGCTATAATCTAGGAAAGGGGATGAGCTTTTATAAAAACTTCAGGGCAGCCTTGATTGGATTAAGGTGATCTCTTCCTTTTTCTGTCTCCCCACAAGAGAGAATAGGATGAACTCTCTCTAATGGGAGATAACCTTGTTGAGCACCTTTACGATTTTATTCATATATAAAAATCATACATTAAGAAATGAGACTGGAGTTCCCATCGTGGTGCAGCGGAAATGAATCCAACTAGGAACCATGAGGTTGTGGGTTCGATCTCTGGCCTTGCTCAGTGGGTTAAGGATCTGTCGTTGCCGTGAGCTGTGGTGTAGGTCACAGACAGGGCTCACATCCTGTGTTGCTGTGGCTCTGGCGTAGGCTGGCGGCTACAGCTCCAATTAGACCCCTAGCCTGGGAACCTCCATATGCTGTGGGTGCGGCCCTAAAAAAAGGACAAAGAGACCGAAAAAAAAAAAAAAAAAGAAATGAGACTAAGGGAGTTCCCATTGGGGCTCAGCAGTAATGAACCCAACTGGTATCCATGACGCTGTGGGACCCCTGGCCTCGCCCAGTGGGTTAAGGATCTGGCGTTGCTGTGAGCTGCAGTGTAGGTCTGAGATGTGGCTTGGATCTGGCATAGCTGTGGCTGTTGCTTAGGACAGCAGCTGCAGCTCTGATTCAACCCCCAGCCTGGGAACATCCATAAACCACAGGTGTGGCCCTAAAAAGCAAAAAAAAAAAAAAAAGAAGGGTGGGGGGGAGGGTGGAAAGAAGGAAGCTAAGGAGTTCTTGCTGTGGCTTCAATCCCTGATACACCACAGTAGGTTAAGGATCTGGCATTGTTGCAGCTCTGGCTCAGATTCAGTCTCTGGCAGGGAAACTTGCATATGCTGTGGGTGTGGCCAAAAAAAAAAAAAAAAAAAGAAATGAGACTAAGAAAAAAATGGACAATGTCCATGGACTCATAGATGATCCAGTTACTGAATTCAGAGATGTACTTTTTAAAATGTAATAATATATTCAAATTGTAGATAAAAAGATTAAAAATATCTTTATCACAAAACTGTTTGAAATCGTTTGTGTGTGTATAAAGAGCCAAATGGAAATTGTAAAAATAAAAAATGCAATTGAAATTATAAACTCAAAAGATAGGTTTAGCTGTATACTATGCATAAGAGAAGAGAAAAGATTAGTAAGAGCTTTTTTTTTTTTTCATTCTCTCATCTTTATTAGCATTTATGCTGTATATATATATATATATTTTTTTTTTTTTCTTTTTGTCTTTTTGCCTTTTGAGGGCCTCTCCCATGGCATATGGAGGTTCCCAGGCTAGGGGTCTAATCAAAGCTGTAGCCACCAGCCTACACCAGAGCCACAGCAACGCAGGATCCAAGCTGCATATGTGACCTCCAAGCCGTGTCTGTGACCCACACCACAGCTCACGGCAACACCGGATCCTTAACCCACTCAGCAAGGCCAGAGATCGAACCCGCAACCTCATGGTTCCTAGTCGGATTCATTAACCACTGAGCCACGATGGGAACTCCTATGATATATATTCTACTTGTTATTCTTGTAATGGTTACTTTAAAGACTACAACAAATATTCATAACATATTAAGTCAAATGTATTTTCAGCATTTTTCCCACTTCCCAACTAATCCAACCATCTTTGTGTTGTTGTTGTCACACATTCTAATTCTCTTTATATTTTAAGCCGCAAGACATTATTATTGTGTTTTTAGTCAACATTCACTCAAGAAATGAGAGAAACAGAACCATAAATCAAGTCAAAGAAAATAAATAGCAGATTGTTAGCTATAAGTCCACATATATTGGTGATTACATTAAATGTTAATAGGCCAAATATTTCTAATTATAAGACCAGGATAAAATCAACTGAAAATTTCAGTATGCTGTTTACAAGAAACATACTTACGTATAAAAATACAGAAATGTTGAAAGCAAAAGGATAGATAGATATAGCATGCAGAGACTAACCAACAGAAAAATAGTCTAGCTGTAATAATATTAAAATGTACTTTAGGGCAAGAAACTTTACTTCAGGTAAAGGTGTTTCATAATAATAAAATGGTCAGACCATCAGGGAGCTATAAAAATTCTAACTTTAGAAGTTATTTATTGTGGCTTCAGTACCTGGAAGACAGAAATTCAGTAAGGGGGCAGCTGATATGAAAAACATGATTAAAAATCTTGACCTACTTGACCTGCATCCTCCAACTCCCTGAATACAGAGTCTTTTCAAGTACACATAGAATATTTGACAAAATTGATCATATGTTGGGCCATAAAGCAAGTCCCTACAAATCTCAGAGGATTGAATATATTGAGAGTATAAATTTTGACCAGAATAAAATTAAACTGTAAATAAACACAAAAATAACTAGACAGTCCTCACATGTTTGGAAATTAAGCAATGTACCTCAAAATTACAATAAAATGGAAAATATTTTGAACTAAATATGAAAGTATGATACAACAATAGTGTGGGTGCAGCTAAATTCGTTAGAGGAATATTTCTAGCTTGAAATATGTATTAATATACATTAATTATAGTAATATTAATGTACTTGAGAGTTTACATTAGAAAGGATACAAGAAATTATGTAAACTTTTCTCTCTTAGAAGGCAGGAGAAAAAAATGCAGCAAATTAAACCCAAAGACAATAAATAAAAGTTAAAAAAAGATAAATAAAATGGAAAGCATTTATATAAGAGATGAAAAGCTACAAAGCTAAATATTTTTTTTTTTCTCCTGTGGCGTATGGAAGTTCCTGGGCTAGGGGTTGAATTGGAGCTGCAGCTGCCAGCCTACACCACCATCACAGCAACGCAGGATCCAAGCTGCATATGTGACCTCTGCCACAGCCTATGGTAATGCCAGATTCTTAACCTACTGAGTGAGCCCAGGGATCAAACCTACATCCTCCCAACACTATGTTGGGTTCTTAACCTGCTGAGCCACAATGAGAACTCCTACAAAGCCAAATTTTAACTCTTTGAAAAGACTAAGACAATGTATAAACTTTTAGCAAGAGTGATCAATAAAAAGTTTTTAAAAAACCAAATTATCATTCTCAAGAAGAAAAATATATACTGCAGATATGGCATATATTGAGAGAAAAATAAAAGGCTATTATGGATACCTTGATACTAATAAAGTTGACATTTCAGATTAATTAGGCAAATTCCCACAAAAACACAACTTAGCTAAACTAAGTCAAGAAAAAGTAGAAAATATGAAGAGTTATAGCTATAAAAGTAGGATCTGTAATTGAAAAATCAGTACTGCCAGAGAACAATAAAGAGTAAATTCTTCAGTACTTTTTCCCCAAAATTGACTTAAAAAAATAGCAAAACGTTCAAATTAAGCATGAAAAGGATAAAGGAAAATTGCAGTTCAGTCTGTATCATAAGCTTAGTTATAAAGCCTTAGCCAAAATATCAGTACATTGAATCTGTGCTAATGATAAATGAAAAAATACTTCATGATGAAGTTGGTTTTTAATCCATAAATGCAAGTTTTATGGGGAAAAAAATCAGTTTTTAGAAAAAAATCATTCAAAAATCTGTTGATATAATTTATCACATTGAACTAATAAAGAAAAATTATGATCATCTCAATAAATATAAGAAAAGTATTAGATAAAATTCAAAACCTATTTGCTATTCAAACAAGAAATAATCAGCCATAGACTGGAAGAAGATATTTGCAGCTTGGATCTACAACATATTAAAAGTATCTACAAATCAATAAGAAAGATGGTCAACTTTGTAGAAAGATGAGCACATGACTTAAGCAAGCACCTCACAAAAGAGGATTTCCAAATGACTAGTAAACATATGAAAAGGTGTCCACCTTCACTAAATCATCATGGAAATGCAAATTGCAGTCATAGTGTGATACATACCTACTAGAATGGCTAAAATGAAAACCTTCCTAGCAAGGATATAGAGCAGTTTGAACTTTCATACATTCCTGGCAGGAGTTTAAGTTAGCCTAATCACTCTTGAAATTATTTGGCAGTACTTACCAAACCTGAACATAAGCATTCTCATGACTTAACAGTACCACTCCAAGATATATAGATATATATATCTATATCTATATATGCCACAGATATACATAGATATCTGTGCCAAAAGTCAAAAGAACAGTCATATCAGCACTATTTGAAATATCCCCAAACTGAAAGAAACTTAAATGTCCATAAGCAGTAGAATGAGTAAATAAATTGTGGGATATTTGTATAATGGAATACCATATGGCAATGAGATTAAACCATTGGTACTCACAAACATAATATTAAATGAAAGAAACGAGTAACAAAAGAGTATATACTACATTATTCTGTTTAAAGTTCAAAAATAAATGAAACTTAACTCATGAAATACAAATTATATGATACCATTAATGTTCACAAGCAGGTTAGAGTAATTTATGGTGATGGAAATACAGATATTGATTATTTGTGAGGGGTGAAAGCATAGTAGCTGGGAGGGCCTTGAGGAGGATATAACTGCCGGTTATATTTTTCTTGATTTTGGTTCTGGTAACAAGTGTACATTCACTTCAGCAAAGGCTGTCAAGCTATATACTTACGATTTATACACTTTTTTTGTATATATGTCATACTTCAGTAAAACTATTTAAATATACCAGAACGTTAATTTGGACAGAAAATAACTAAAAATATGTACTGTTTTCAATGAGAACTCAGCATATTAACTTTTTTCAGTTGAAAATAGTAAAATTACATTTTCCCTTAATTTCAAGAAATATAAATTTTTAGCATGTTTGCTTTAGATTACTTGGTTTCAAATAAAAATATTTTAGTTTTTATTTATCCTCAAGTATTTGTAAATTGTTTTTGCTTTCACATGTCTTGCTATTAACGTTTCTAGTGCCCTAGGGATAGCCATAACATACGTGCATACATTTATTTATTTATTGTCTTTTTAGGGCCATACCTGTGGCATATGGAAGTTCCCAGACTAGGGGTCAAATCAGATCCGTAGCCACCAGCCTACACCACAGGCCATAGCAATGCCAGATCTGACCCACATGCAAACTACATCACAGCTGGCGGCAACACCATATCCTTAACCCACTGAGCAAGGCCAGGGATTAAACCCGCATCCTCATGAATACTATTTGGGTTCTTCACTTGCTGAGCCACAGTGGGATCTCCCATAACATTTAAATAAATAGGTTATATGTGGGCATGTGTGTGTCATAGTGATAGCAAGAAGTTTGGCTTAAGTTTATTTCATTTCAATTATTGCAGCAAACATTATTTCTTTTAACAATTTATTGAGCATTTGTCCTGTGTCAGCTACTGTGCTTTGTGTGTTCACTTGTAACTTAAGTTTTGCAATAATTAAGGTGGGATAGAAAGGTGATATTCCTGTTCCCACCTATAGCCTAGTTGCAAATGGGAAGTAACCTATTAACCTAATTCATATAGAGACAATGCAAAATTTTATCGTGCATTCTCAAAGTAGTCCACCTCAGACCTAGAAATACTTCTTGGAGGTGTTGCTTTACATTTAAGATAATTTAACATGCTTTGAAGTAAACATGAAATTACTTCTCTTAAGAATTAAGTGCTGGATTGCAATGACACGTAATAGTATAAAAGTTTTATCTTTCCCTACTTAAAATTCTCTGGAGGCTTCTCTCAGCTGTCAGAATAAGACCCCAAATGTTATAACGTAGTAACCCAAACCCTTTATAACCTCCCTATCTAGCTTTTTCTCAGTTATTTATATTTTGCCCCACTTTGTAGTTATGTGTTTTCTGTGCCTACAAGGTTCTTTTCTTGACTTCTTATGTACTATTTGTTTTCCATCACTTTAAGTTAAGCATCAAGTCTTCTCAAGTCATTCATTAGTTGTTACCCAGCCCAATCCTTCCTGAACCAGCTGTTTCATTTCTGTGGTCCTTAGTGTGAATAAATCTGTGTTGCTGTTTTACTTATCTCCACATGCTAGCACTTCTAGTCTTAGCATTAGTCTTAGGGTAAGGACTATCTTTGATTTTGTTACCTAGCACACATATGAAAAATGTAATATATGACTGGAAAGAGAAATTAAGATCAATTCAAGTAATATCTTGAATGTTAGACTCAGGAATGTTTATACCTTATTTTAATATATACTAATTAGCCATTGAAAGTTTTTGAGGATAATAAAGTAGATTAAATGTACTATACAACATATTAAAAGAGAAAATGGACGTGAGGAAATTCATCAAGTAGCTGTTGGAATAGTTAATAGTATGCAGTTAATGGCACTGAGAACAGAAAAAAATAGAGCATACTGATTGAGTAAAAGAACTTGGCACTTATTGGATGCGGGTTGAAGGAAAGACTAGGGCATACAGTGTTGGGTTAGGCAAGGAGAATGATGGAAGAGAAGGAAGGGACAAAGAAGAGATTTACAAAGAGTTTTCAGTCTCAGAGATAATACCTGTCATTCTTCTTTTCTTTGAATTAGTTCAAAGAATCTTAAGGATAAGCTGGGTTGTTTTTTGTTTTTTTTTTTTCAGTCACATAAAATATAGTTCAGAAGGTATGCTATGAGAATATACTTTTTTTTTTTGTCTTCTGTCCTTTTAGGGCCGCAACCAAGGCATATGGGGGTTCCCAGGCTAGGGGTCTAATTGGAGTTGTAGCTGCCAACCTATGCCACTGCCACAGCCACGCCAGATGTGAGTCACATCTGCAACCTACACACACCACAGCTCATGGCAATGCCAGATCCTTAACCCACTGAGCGAGGCCAGGGGTCGAACCCGAAACCTCATGATTCCTAGTCGGATTTGTTTCCGCTGCACCATGACGGGAACTCCAGAATATACTATTGAAGTAAATTAAAAAGAGAACACTGATCATGGGCCAATCTGTCTGTGCCTCTGCCTTTAGGAGGAACATCAGTGTTCAATTAAACTTCCCTAAAGTTTGCATAAACACTGAGCATTCTTTTGCTTCAGAAATTAATGACCACTCTAATTCATATCAAAGCAGTAGATTTTCTAAGGGTACTTGGTAAATGTTTAACATTCAAAGTCTTTCCCCTTTGGCCTACACCATAGCAACAGCAATGCCAGATACAGGCCGGGTCTGTGACATACACCATAGCTCATGACAACACTGGATCTTTAACCCACAGAGCAAGGCCAGGGATTGAACCCGCATCCTCATAGATACTAGTAGCGTTCATTAACTATTGAGCCACAATGGGAACTCCCGGAGATTTTTTTAAAAAGGGAAACAGTAACCTGTTGTCACTGCCCCCATTCTACCCCGTTTTTTTCCAGAGTGGGGTTAGAGGTTCCTAGTGGAAGAGGATTGAAACTAACATCTTAACTTACTCAGCATTAACCATAATTCTCTTTTCTCCCAACTCTCATAGCTATGTTCATAAAACTTCAGGAAAATAAAAAGTAGTTATTACTGTTAAAGAATTAGATAAACATATTTAAAGATGTTTGAATGTATTTGTTTTATTTTATTTTATTTTTGTCTTTTTGCCTTTTCTAGGGCCGCTTCCTGCGGCATATGGAGGTTCCCAGGCTAGGGGTCTAATTGGAGCCATAGCCACCGGCCTATGCCACAGCCACAGCAACGTGGGATCCGAGCTGCATCTGCAACCTTTACCACAGTTCACGGCAACACCAGATCCTTAATCCACTGAGCAAGGCAAGGGATCAAACCCACAACCTCATGGTTCCTAGTCGGATTCGTTAACCACTGCGCCACGATGGGAATTCCAAGATGTTTGAATGTATTTGGGAACAAAAATTATCTTCCCTTTAGTATGATCCGGAGCTATCATCTCGACAATTTGGAGTTGAACTGTCCCGTTTGACCAGTGAGGACAGAACTGTTCCTTTAGTGGTGGAAAAGCTCATAAACTATATCGAAATGCATGGACTGTACACAGAAGGTATTTATCGAAAGTCTGGTTCAACTAATAAAATCAAGGAGCTTCGACAAAGTCTAGATACAGGTAAGATAGTGCCCTCCAAATCAAGACCAACTGCTTTTATTTAAATAGGTCATCTCATGCTCTTAGTTTTCATTACATGTTGATCCTTTTCTTGTAGCCAGAAGAATGCAATCTCTTCTGTGGTGCTTGTTTTATTTATTTATTTATTTTTCATTTTTGGTCAACCCATGACACACAGAGCTCCTGGGCCAGGAGCCTGGGGATTTAACCTGTGTCCACGCACTCCCAAGACACCACAAATACCGTTGTGCCACAGCAGGAGCTCCACTGTTTTATTATTTTATAGCTTCCCAAAGAATCTTTGTTTTTATGTGGTCAGTTTAGCAAACATACATTGAGTGTCATTTGTACAAGTTGTTATTAAGTACTCCAGACAAATATTTAATCTTTTTTACAGTTTGGTAAGATGGTAATATCTGCAATTTATAAAGAAGAAAATGTAGGTTCAGTGAAATCAAATAATGAGCTATTGATGAGATGATATTTTTGTATTAATCTTCACAATAAATCTTTGTACCAGTCTTCACAAGTAGTGATTACTACCCCTATTTACAGATGAAGGAACTGAGGCTTACCTGAGATCTTGCCTAAAGACACCACCAATTAGTGACAAAGTTGGCATTTAACCCTGGATCTTCTGAATCCATAATTTAAACTATTGCCAGTTAGTCTCTATTATTCTGATTGTAAGCTTTTTTTTTTTTTTTTTTTTTTTTTTGTCTCTTTAGGGCCCCACCCGTGGCATATGGAGATTCCCAGGCTAGGAGTCGAATCAGAGCTACAGCTACAGGCCACAGCCACAGCAACATCAGATCCGAGCCACATCTGTGACCTATACCACAGCTTGTGGCAATGCCGGATCCTTAACCCACTGAGTGAGGCCAGGGATCAAACCTGCATCCTCGTGGATGCTAGTTGGGTTTGTTAACCACTGAACCACGACGGGAACTTTGGTGGTGCTCTTTCTGATGCATCTTCTTGCCTTCCTTCATTCATGACATCATTACTTAAACTGATTAGTGAGTTGAACACCTATCTTTGTAGAGCTCTATACAGGTAGATCTATACCTATATATCTATACATTCTAGCCTGGAATGTATCCAGGGGTTTGACTTTGGCTTTATTTTTCAGCTTGTTTCTGCCACCGCAAACCTAACTACCTATTTCATCATTCATCCTATGTCATTCCAGTCATCTCATGTATAACCTTAGGGAGTTTATAAGTAAAGCAGAGTGAAGCTTTTCTTCACATTTCCTAAGCTCAGTGATCACTGTCCTTTCATCTATAAGAATATCCTTAAAATCACCTTGACTTTTAGAATTGTCATCTGGGCCTTTTTCCGTTTGTCATCTGTGTATCACAGACCAATCCGTCTACAACATGATAAATACAGAAATTGAGAGCAATCATTTCATTTATAGCAGTTTATAGTGCTTTGACATGAAAATGTGTAATCTTTTATTTTACATACCTATCAGTTCACAGCAATTTGGAAAACAACAAACAAAAACCATTCCTTTACCACAGTAGAAGCACTATTCCAAAGCATGGAATTAGACCGTAGAAAATAGTCCATTCGATTAAGAACAAGGCTTCTTTTGGTGATGATAGTTTCTAAAGTGAATTATTTGACTCTCTGTGTGTTTTGGTTTTATCTAACTCTCATCTCTGAATAGATGCTGAGAGTGTAAACCTAGACGACTATAACATACACGTTATTGCAAGTGTATTCAAACAATGGCTTCGTGATTTGCCCAATCCACTCATGACCTTTGAACTATATGAGGAATTTCTTCGAGCTATGGGTAAGTACAGGCTTCCTGGGTTCAAGGGAAGGCCTACACTTGGGAAATAAATGCAGTCTTTGTATTAATTTAGCCATCCTCTCTACTGATTTAGTTCAAAAGTAATGCAGTCGATACAAAACTGCCAGTGAACTCTAACCTATTCAAATGTTGACTTTTTCCTAAAAATTTCTAAGTCATTTAGTTGCTTCTCGTAAAGAGATTGAAAGACTAGTTTATAAACAAACTAAACAATTAAATAGGAGATTTATGTTCATTTAAATTGTGAATGTAGGAATTCTCTTGTGGCACAGCACCTTAAGGATCCAGCATTGTCACTGCAGTGGCTGGGTTGCTGTTATGGCATGAGTTTGATGCCTGGCCCAGGAACTTCCACATTCCTTGGGCATGTCCTCCCCCCCAAAAAAATTGTGAATCTAGGTGAGAACTCAGTGTAAATTTGGTTATCTATTTTATGCCATGCCTAACATGTATGTTGGCTTAGTTTTTCAGTGCTGCAGATGTATAGATATTGATGAAGGCACCAGGAAGTGTTTTTTAGGACCTGAGGCCTGACTTCTCAAGTTCCCATAAGACTGATTTATAACTTATATAGCATTTGATTAATTTTAATGGGGAATTAATTGGTTTGCCACAAAATGCCTGAAAAACCAGGGCATCTCTTGCCTCTTGCTTAATCAAGAATCACTGGAATATAGGAGTCCCCATCGTGGCTCAGTGGTTAACGAATCTGACTAGGAATCATGAGATTTCGGGTTTGATCCCTGGCCTCAATCAGTGGGTTAAGGATCCGGCATTGCCATGAGCTGTGGTGTAGGTCGCAGACGCGGCTCCTATCCCGTGTTGCGGTGGCTGTGGTATAGACCGGCGGCTACATCTCCTATTTGACCCCTAGCCTGGGAAATTCCATATGCTGCAGGAAGTGGCCCTAGAAAAGGCAAAAAGACAAAAATAAAAAATAAATAAAATAAAAATTAAAAACAAAAAGAATTACTGGAATATAGATTAAAACTCAGGAGACTGCTTAGTGAGTATAGAACTCAAGGAAATTAGAAATTACTGTGAGTTGTTCTGCTATACTCCTAGTTTTAGGTATAGCTAAAACTCCTAAAACTCTAGAGCCAGTCTCTCTTGCTGCCTAGTGTCTGTCCAGAAGGAAGATGTAGTATATAAGAGGGGCTATTCAGTCTTATTGGCTGCTCTTACTGCTTTCAGGCCTTCAGGAGAGGAAAGAGACAATCCGTGGTGTATACTCTGTGATTGACCAGCTGTCCCGAACTCATCTCAATACACTGGAACGCCTCATCTTTCATCTGGTCAGGTAACTTCAAGGAGCAAAGGGATGCTTCACAGTTTCTCTTGGATGCCGTCAAATGAATGAAGAGCTCCTTCATATGGAAAACTGACCAATCTTTTTTTCCCTATTGATAAAGTCAGTGCCTCAAACAAGTGGTTACAATTCCTTGAAGTAGAAATTCTCGGCTGAGTTGGACTGCATGGCAGGTGCCTCTCTGCCCTGTGAGATCATGTAAGAGTCTCCTGAGGGCACTGTATTGCCTAGCCTGTTAATTCCTGAACTAGAAAGGATGTGTTGACATAACCTAATTCATAGAAGATGGATTCAGATGGAGCTCAGGAATAGACTGACCAAAGAGACTTCAGGGATAATATTTGTTGTCTGGAGTGTATTGGCAATAGTTGCGGAAAAGCCATCTTTCTCTTTGGATAAATATCTTATATGACTTCTGAAAATGCCTTAAGGTCTCTACTCTGCATTCTTTAGACATGTTCATCTGGTAATGGTGACTTGGGGCAGTGGCTCACAAATTTCCCCTGATAAGCTATCTGCTAGACTGAATTGCTTCAAGGAAGGAACAGGAACAGCTTTGGGAAAAGTCTACAGTGTCTCTCTTCAACTGATAGGAATATCCTTCCTGTACTGCATGATTGATGTCATTCATCTTCTCTCATCTCTTTTGCCTACTTCCCTGCAGTTTTCCTTTTTATACCCCAGTTTCACCTGTTCTTGTTTTTTTTTTTTTTTTTTTTTTTTCATTTTTAGGATTGCTCTACAGGAAGACACTAATCGAATGTCTGCTAATGCTTTGGCTATTGTGTTTGCACCCTGCATTCTACGCTGCCCTGACACCATCGACCCACTACAAAGTGTGCAGGACATCAGTAAGACTACCACGTAAGGCCAGTCACTGTCATCTCTGCAAGAACCCAGGGACTTCTGAACCAGTGTGGTCACTTTATCCAGAGAGCGGACATAGTGAATAACTTCTAAATTTCAGATGTTTTCAATAAGATTGCTAGGCACCACTGGGATTTTTTATGCTGAAAATGAAAAGTTTCTTTAGATTCTATTCAGCTTAGCATAATTTGTTTTGAAGAGTCATATCTTTTTTAATTTGGCTTTTCTTTAGGAATGATTATAGTTTCCAAATATATTTTAAAATCTCACTTTAAATCCTTTTTTTAGATTCCACATGTCAGTGATAGCCAGTCAAAAAATGCGACACCAACATCAAATGCTATCACTGACATGTGGAATCTAAAAAAAGGGACACGATGAATTTCTTTACATAACAGATACTGACTCACAAACTTTGGGGGGTGCACTGAGCGTTTGGGATGAACATGCTGTAAAATTTGGTTGTGATGATGGTTGTACACCTATAAATGTAATAAAATTCATTAAGTATTTTAAAAAATCTCATTTTACCAAATTATATATACTTTGTGTTTTCCTATAATCTAATCTAACTGTATTTTTATGACTCTAAATCCCCAAGTCTTAGTACTTCAGTGTTCCTGTATTTAACCTTGGCTTTTTTTCATAGACCTCTGATTTCCTTCCAGAGTGTGGTTCTTAACCTTTTCTGCAAAAGGAGCTTTCTGAAAAAAAGCCTGGTGTTTGTGTCCTTTCTGAGAGTCTGATTTAATAGATCTAGGGTATGGCCTAGGCATTGGGACTTATAACTGCTCCTCAGATAGATATTAAAGTGCAGCCAAAGTTGTGAACTACTGTTATAAACCCTGTCTCTGAGCTCATAAAATAAGGGATGGTGATTTTTCTTTTATCCTCCAACTGTCTACCAGGCTTAGTGGAAAACTAGTCTGTGGGTACTACAATGTATTTGATTTACTTCAACTCTTAACAGTTTTCTCTCTTTTCTCCTGTTTCAGCTGTGTGGAGCTGATTGTTTTGGAACAAATGAATAAATATAAGGCTCGTCTCAAAGACATCAGTAGCCTGGAATTTGCTGAGAATAAGGCAAAGACCAGGCTGTCACTGATTCGTAGATCAATGGTAAGATGCAGGATGTGGAGTCACAGGGGGAATTAGGAGCCTTACTGGGATTTTAAGTAAATGTTATGATGTAGAGAGAGATTATTTTCCAAATATTTTTCACATGGAACAAGTGAAAAAGCACCTTATCTCAGGGTGCTATGTATGCCTCATGTCTGATCTTTTAGTTCTCTTCAGTTACATAAACAAAATATATACTGTTAAATTCGAAGAATTTTTAAAATCAGTATTTGGATAAAATGTTGTTGGTTTAATAATTTGCCCTGTTTTCTTTTCCTGTCCTTTCTATGAAAACTTAGCCTATCCGAACTTTTGACTCTACTTTTCCACCATTTGTTCCGCCCTCAACCATGTTGCTTTTGGTAGACCTGCCAATACTTCTGAGATATAGAGAATTCAATCACTTGCAAGCATGTGATTCATAGGATATGGAATTCACCATGAGTCTACTATTATCAAATAGAGATTTCCTTAAGAGTTTATTGCTAGGTTTTGAAAAAAGCCTTTCAAAAATCTTAATTTATTTCTTCCATTTGCTCACTTTCTGTTTCATATCTTCCTTTGTAATCAGTGACTTATATGTGGATAACTCCAGTTCTCACTGAACAATAATCATTAGGGTCTGGGTGACGGGAAAACAACTGCTGCATTGAAGTTTAATTATTGCCCATTTGATACCCTTTCCCTTAATTGTAAAACAAAATTGTATTAGTGAAAACCCACCCAGATCCCCAGTAAACCTCTAGAGAGAAGCAGGCTTCCTCATCATCATGTCCATGCTTTTGCAGGGACCCAGCAATACTTCCTCTATACTTCATAGTTTATATTTGGATTGGCATTAAAGTAACTCTGTTTATTCCTTTACTGTTAAACTGCCTAGCACAGGACAAGTGCTCAACAATGTCAGTTGATTAAGTTAGTGAAGGGTGTTCTCTAAAAACAAACATAAACATAGAATTTTTCCAGCGGTAAAGGTATTAAATAAAGCTCATCATCGTAGGACACTTTCTAAAGAGGTTTCTAAATGAGATTTATTTTCCCCAGAAACCTCATTTAAAAGTGAAACCCTTTCTGTAGCATGAATTTTTAGGAACTCAATTCTGAGAGGCCCAAGTTAGTAGTGCCCTTCTGGGGAAAAAGGGAAGAGACCTTTTACTATAAAGCCTCTTTTCAAAGCAGGAAGACAAGCTGTGATTTTTTGCTGATGCTGCAGAAGACGGATTTATTCATTCCATTGAAAGATTAAACCTCTTTTAATGGGGCGATAACATGTACATTCTAACCTTCTGCTTTCCTTTTCATGTCCTTCCTAATCCAGAAACCTGTACTAATTGCAGTTAGATTTATGAGCATTACCCGCAATTCAGTCTCGGTATGTATTAATATTGCAATGTGTCACAGCCACTTTACATTATTGTCTTTCATCCATCCAGGAGTTGTTCTGCTCTGTCTGTCATCCACGCCTGTCCACCCTCCATGTGTAGCCCCAGTTCAGGCCCCACTTTCTGATCAGCCTTCACTTGCTTTTCTCTTACTCTCTTTCTTTAGAACTTTTACTTTCTTTCCTTTGTATCATGTGGTTAAACAATGTCCATTGATAATATACTCATTTTTCCTCTTTGTCAGAGAAGCCTCTTTGTGGATTTCTTCTTGGGTTGGATCATTGAAAGGTGAACATTGAAAGCACTGAAGTATCAAATTAATTTATGCTCTATGAGCTTTGTTCTCATCGATCTCCTCCACTTTATTACTTGAAACACTTATTACTGTTTTTAGCATCCTCCATCATGAGAAGTGCTTATTTGCCCATTCTTACCTGTGACTTTCATGGTGTCATTCTAGGTGTAGTTTTGTTGCTTTTTTTCTCAAGATTGCTTTGGCTACTTGGAGCCCTCTGTGTTTCCATACACATTTGGAATTATTTGTTGTAGTTCTGTGAAAAATGCCCTTGGTATTTTGATAGGAATTATATTAAATCTGTAGATTGCTTTGGGTAGCATGGTGATTTTAACAATATTAATTCTTCCAATCCATGAACACCATATATCTTTCCATTTGTTTGTGTCATCTTCAGTTCTTTCATAAGTGTCTTAGTTTTCCAAGTTCAGGTCTTTTATTTCCTTGGTTAGATTTATTACTAGATATTTTGTTCTCTTTTTTTTTCATTGTTACCGTATAGAAGAAATGCATCAGGGAGTTCCCATCGTGGCACAGCGGAAATGAATCTGACTAGGAACCATGAGGTTGTGGGTTCGATCCCTGGCCTCACTCAGTGGGTTAAGGATCCAGTGTTGCCATGAGTTGTGATGTAGGTTGCAGACATGGCTCA
This sequence comes from Sus scrofa, assembly GCF_054392235.1. Lineage (NCBI taxonomy): Eukaryota > Metazoa > Chordata > Mammalia > Artiodactyla > Suidae > Sus > Sus scrofa. Next base: position 180,202,395 of record NC_139383.1, on the reverse strand, counting down.
GATCTGATGTTGCTGTGGCTGTGGTGTAGGCCAATTAGACCCCTAGCCTGGGAACCTCCGTATTCCACGAGTGTGGCCCTAAAAAGCAAAAAAAAAAAAAAAAGAAAGAAAGAAAAACGATGTTAGAAACACATCAGATTTCTTTATATTAATTTTGTATCATAAAACATTAGTGAATTAATTTATTCTAATAGTTTTTTGGTGGCATCTTTAGGATTTTTTTATATATATTGTATCATGCCTTTTGCAAACAGTGACAGTTTTACTTCTTCCTTTCCAATTTAGGTTCCTTTTACTTTTCTTGTCTGATACTGTGTTAAATAAAAATGATGAGAATGGTCATCCTTGTCTTGTTTCTGATCTTAGAGGAAATACTTTCACTTTTCACCATTGAGTATGATGTTTTGTCATAAATGGCCTTTGTTATGTTGAACTATGCTCCCTTTATACCCACTTTGTTGGCAGTTTTGTTTTGTTTTGTTTTGTTTTGTTTTTTGTCTTTTTTTTTGCTATTTCTTGGGCCGCTCCCGCGGCATATGGAGGTTCCCAGGCTAGGGGTCGAATCGGAGCTGTGGCCGCCAGCCTACGCCAGAGCCACAGCAACGCAGGATCCGAGCCGCGTCTGCAACCTACACCACACAGCTCACGGCAACGCCGGATCGTTAACCCACTGAGCAAGGGCAGGGACCGAACCCGCAACCTCATGGTTCCTAGTCGGATTCGTTAACCACTGCGCCACGACGGGAACTCCCTGTTGGCAGTTTTTAATCATAAATGGATATTGAATGATGTCAAAAGCTTTTTCCACATTTATTCAGATGATTATGATTTTTATTCTTTAGTTTGTTGATGTAGTGTACCACATTAAGTTGATGTAGTGTACCACATTTAGTGTGATGTAGTGTACCCACAGCCACAGCAACGTGGGATCCGAGCTGCATCTGCGACCTACACCACAGTTCACTGCAACACTTTTTTTTGAGGATTTTTGCATCTATGTTCACAGTGACATTGGGCTATATTCTCTTTTTTTGTGATATCTTTGGTTTTGGCGTCAGGGTGAGGCTGGCCTCATAGAATGAGTTCAGAAGCATTTCTTCCTTTTCAGTTTTTGGGAATAGATTAAGATAGGTGTCCTATATACTTTAGGTCATCTCTAGATTACTTGTGATACCTAATTCAATATAAACGTTATGTAAATAGTTGTAAATATAATGCGTTATGTAAATAGTTGTTAGTGCATGGTGGCAAATTCATGTTTTCCTTTTTGGAACTTTCTGAAAATTTTTTTCAAATGTTTTCATTCTGTAGTTAGTTGACTCTGAGAATACAGAACCTGCAGATACAGAGGGCCTACTTACAGCTCAGGCAGTCTGGCTTTACAAAGGTGTTGTCTGCCCTGCGTACCGCAGGCATAAAAGCACTCCACCTCCTTGACCTTCACACTGCCAAAATATCTAAGAAGAAGCTTAATTCACCTGAAAGGGTACTTATGGAAGAGCCCAGAGGAGATGAAGAAGGTTATCAGTTAAACCTTTTCTACAAAAGTTGAAATCAGTACATAAAAGGAGGCAGAAAAGGATAAATCTTTAGGGAAAAATAGGAACAAAAGGAAAAGAGGGAGCAAAAGGAAAACAGACTGAAGTGGCTAAACAAGAAACTAAAAACACTCCCCTTAAGATAACAGAGAAACTGAAGCAAAGTATGATTAAAATAACCTATCGAGTTGGTGAGCCCTGTATTGCACTTCTTGTACAATCCAGGAGAATTTTTTAAATTGCTGTTTTTAATTTTAAATAAATAAATTATTTATTTATTTATTTTTGTCCATACCTGTGGCATGTGGAAGTTCTGGGACCAGGGATTGAACCCCTGCCACAGCAATGACCCAACCAGCTGCAGTGACAATGCCAGATCCCTAACCTGCTGCTCCACAAGAGAACTCTGTTACAAACCTTAATACTTACTTTCTCTGACCCTATAAGAGAACTCTGGGCTGTAGGGATTTCAACTTTTCCCTAATCTTTGTTTAATGCTATCTTAAAAGAGATCATACCAGTAGAGCTTGCTTGATTTTCTTCAGTTCTGTTAAGCAGTTCTTAGCTAAAGAACTAGGTGGCCAGGTGATGGTATGAATGCTAAACAAAGGCAGCTCTTTTTATTGAATACTAGGAAGTAAATACTAGGATTAAGCTCAGATTTTTCCAGTTCCCTGAGGCTTTTATATCACATTGTTTTAGTTATTCATTTGTCTTCATTAAAATAGTCAAAATCATATGTAGTAAGAAGATGTCTTGAAATTTATCATGTGATTCTGACCTGTCAAAATGGCCTTTGACACTGTTGATACTAACTCCAAACCCTGTTCTCTGCCTCCATTCCGCAATGCTGTCTTACCTAGAGTCCATCCTTTGTTAAATTTTCAGTCTGACTTCTGTTTTTTTGTTTGTTTTTGTCTTTTTAAGGCCCCACTCGCAGCATATGGAGTTTCCCAGGGTAGGGGTCAAATTGGAGCTACAGGTGCTGGCCTACACCACAGCCACAGCAATGCCAGATCCGAGCCTCGTCCGTGACCTACACCACAGCTCACGGCAATGCTGGATCCTTATCCCACTGAGTGAGGCCAGGGATGGAACCTGCAGCCTCATGGATACTAGTCAGATTCATTTCCGCTGAGCCACAGGAACTCCTCCTGATCTTCTCTTTTGAATGCCCTTTTCTTAATAGATTCTTTACTTCTTGATCTCAGAACTGAAAGTAGAATAGCAATCTTGTAATCCTTCTGATACTTATCCCATTGTATGTTTTATTAGAGGGCATGAATATAGATAGAGGAGTCAGCCAGAATGCCCTTAGAACCACCTCAGCTTTGACCTTATCACTGGGGCTAGCTCAGCAGTTTCTGTTTCTGAAATAGCATATCTTCCTTTCTTCTTCCGCAAACCAACACAGAAATCTGTTAAGTTTATTGTCCCGTGCTATTCAAAAGATAGTCGTATGTTTGCATAAATAGCTAACTTTGAAGAGAAGCTCTTAAAATATTATTGAGAAATATAACATATATAGAAAGCACAGAAACATACATATACATATTAATGAATTATAAGGTGAACATCTACATACCACACTCAGTTCAAGAAATACAACATTGCCCTCACCCCTAGAAGCTCTCCTCTCTTTCTAATCACAGTCCTTTCTCTCCCCTAAAGGTCAGCAATAACCAGAGTTTTCTGTTAATCTGTTTTCTTTGTTTTGTTTCCCACTAAAGTATGTATCCCTAAGCACTATAGTTTTGTTTTGCCTGTTTTTGAGCTTTATATAAATGGAATCATATATTAGTTTATATCTGACTTGTTTCAACTCAACTTTATGGGTGTAAGACTTATCCATATTGTGGTGTTTAGTTGTAGCTCATACTTGTTACTGTATAGTATTCCATTGTATGTGTGTACTACAGTTTATCCATTCTAGTATTGATGGACATTTGGCTTGTATTTGGGGGGTTTATGAATAATGCTGCTGTGAACATTCTGATACATTTAGTTTTGATAGACACATGGATGTATTTTTGTGAGGGTTTTATAGGGGTGGAATTACAGGGTCACAGGATATATGTATCTTCAATCTGAGTACAAAATGGTTGTATCGTACTAGCAGTGTATGACAGTTCCCAATTGCTCCACTTCCCCCTCAGCACTTATATTGCCAGATTCCTTAATTTTAGACATTTTAAGGGGTGTGTCATTGGGGTTTTAATTTGTATTTCTGTGTTGTGACTCTAATGTGCTTAGGTACCTTTTCATAAGTATAAGTATTTTGGCAGTTTGGATATCTTCTTTTGTGGAAGACCTGTTCTAAACTCTTGCCCATTTTTCTAATTGGGTTGTGTGTCTTTTCCTGATCTGTAGGAGTTCAGTATGGATTCTGGATACAAGCCCTTTATTGGTTACTTCTGTTGCACATTTCTTATTCCACTCTTAAAGGTGTCTTTTGATGAACAGAAGGTTCTTAATTTTAATGTAGTGTATTTTACCAGTCTTTTCTGTTAGACTGGTGCTTCAGGGGTATATTTAAGAAAATTTTTACTACCTGAAGTTATGAAGATGATCTTTATTATCTTCCAAAAGCTTTACTGTTTTGCCTTTCATATTTAGGTATAAATACACCTGGAAACAATTTTTGTATGTGGTATAATATAGGGAGTGATCTTTATGTTTCCACGTGGATATCCATTTTTTTTAGCAGTGTTTATTTTTAAAAGCATCCTTTGCATACTGCCCTAAAGTTCCCTTTTTGTTATAAATCAAGTCAATATTATTAGATTTGTTTCTAGGCTATTTTGGCTGTCTTTGTACCAAGACCACTGCTTTAATTACTATAGCTTTCTAAAAATACCTGCTGGAACAAGTCATTCTACCTCCTTCTTCAGTAGTGTTTTGACTATTCTTGGCACTGTATATTGCTATTTAAACTACAGAATCAGCTTCACAAAAGTTGTCTTGGGATTTTTATTGAGATTGCATTGAGTTTTAGAGATCACTTAAGGAAGAATTGATATTTTCAAAATATTGATTGTTCCCATCCATGAACATGATATATCCATTCATGTAGAACATTAATTCTTCTCAAAATTGTTTTATAGTTTTGTGTCTAAATATCTTACACTTCTTTTGAATACCTGAATTATGACTAGGATTTTAGTAATTTTAATACAATTATAAATGTTATTTAAAATTTTTTGTATCCTGTTTGTTGCTCCTTAAATAAAAATACAGTTGTTTTTGGTATTTTTTACCTTGTACCCAGCAATCTTGCTAGACTCACTTATTTTAATAATTTTTCTGTGCATTCCTTTGGATTCCCTACTTCTACAGTTCTATTATTCATGAATAATGATTGTTTCATTTGTTCTTTCTTTTTTATTTTATTTAAACCAATTTTTTGGAGTATAGTTGACTTACATCATTTGTTCTTTCATAATCCTTATGCCTTTTATTTCTTTTTCTTATGCTAGCTAGAAACTTTAATACTGTGTTGAAAGGAGGTGTGATAGGGAGCATTTTTGGCATGTTCCTAGTCTCAAAGGGAAAACTTTCAACCTTTTACCACTAAGTATGATGTTTGCTGTAGAAATTTTATAGATAATTTATGAGATTAAATATGTTCCCTTCTCTTCCTGGTTTTCCAAGAGTTAATATTTAATATTGATTTAATACTGATTTTTTAAAATTTATTTTTATTATAGCTTATTTACAATGTTATGTCAATTTTTGCTGTACAGCAAAGTGACCCAGTTATGTTATATACATATGAATACATTCTTTTTCTCTCATTGAAATGCCTTTACTTCATCTACTTAGGTGTACATGAGACTTTTTAATTTCATATTCATGACGTATTACACTGAATGAATTTCTAATGGTAAATTATCATTAAACTAATACAGTAAATCTAACCAAGTCATGAGGTAATAGTCTTCTTATATTGTTGCTTGGTTTGGTTTATAGTATGTTGTTTAGAATTGTTCCACTTGTGTTTCTGAGTGAAATTGTCCTATAATAGATTTTCCTTTTAATGTCTTTGTTATGTTTTGATATCAAGGTTATGCTGGACTCTAAAAATGAGTTGAGAAGTAGTCCTTATTTCTAATTCTGTGGAAAAATTTGTTCGTTATTTCTTCTTTGCTAGTGAAATCATCTAGGCCTCAAGTTTTCTCTCTGTAAAAGTATTATTTATGGATTCAATTTATAAGATTATTCACATTTTAAACTTTAGCAATATTAATTACTTGGATTTTTGTAGAAATTTCTCCACTTTGTATAAAATTTCAAGTTTATTGACATAAAGTTGTTCATAGTAGCCTCTTATCTTTTTTCACGTCTACAAGGTTTTTAGTGATGTCCCCTTTTTTCAAATCTTGCCTTTAGTTTTTTGCGAATTCTTTCTTTTTTTCTCCATCAATTTTGCCAGGGTTTAAAATTTTTCTTAATAGTCTTTTCAAAGAGCTACGCTTTGGCTTTGGTCCTCTTTTTTTCTAATGTTTATTTACTCTTTATTTCCTTTTTTCTCCCTAGGTTTATTTTGTTGATTTTCATCCAGTTTTCTGATGAAATTAATTTATCTCTTTAATTGTTAACCTTTCTTCTTTTCTAATATATGCATATAAGTCTCTAAGATAGGCAGAGTTAAACTGTATCCTACAGATTTTGATACTGTTCTTTAGTTCAAAAATTTTTATATTTCCATTGTGATTTATTCTTTGGCTGTGAGTGTTGTAGAAGTCTTTTCTTAAATTCTGCATATATAGGGATTTTTGGTTTTCTCTGTAATTGCACCATCAGAAAACTTATTTTATATTTATTTATTTATTGTCTTTTTAGGACCACACCTGCAGGATATGGAAGTTCCCAGGCTAGGGGTCGAATTGGAGCTGCATCTGCCAGTTTATGCCACACCCACAGCAACACCAGGTCCTTAACCCATTGAGCGAAACCAGGGATTGAACCTTCATCCTCACTGATACTGGTTGGGTTCGTTACCACTGAGCCACAGCAGGAACTCCAGAAAGCTTATTTTAAATTACTCTAAAGGTCAGAGATACTCTTTATCTCACCATATGTGCTTTAAAATAATGAGTATTCTGTAGTTATTAGATAGTGAATTCTGTGTATGTCTATTAGATCACTTATGTTTATTAAGTTGTTCAGTTCTATTACTTTACTGATTTGTGTGTTACACTTGCTTTTTGTGCTGATTATAGCTTTGTCTATTTCCTTGAGTATTTCTGTCACTATTTTACTTAAAATTTTCTGAAGCCAATTCGTAGGTTTGAAAATGTATCTTCTTCAAAATTTGAACTTTTATCTTTATGAAATATTTCTCTTTATCACAGTAACTGTTCTTACCTTCAACTTTCTTTGTCTAGAATTAAAATAGCTACACCAATTTTCTTTTATTAGACATGGTACGTGGTACATCTTTCATTCCATTCTTTTTACTTTCAGCCTTCTGAATTCTGAATGATTTATATGCATCCCTTGTAAACTTAATATAGTTGGTTTTCTTTTTTAATACAGTCTTATAGTCTTCAGATTTTAACTATGCATAAAATCTACCTAATTTAATGTAATCACTGATGTATTTGGATTTATATCCACTATTTTATTATGTGCTTTTTTTTTTTTTTTTTTTTTCCTAAGACCACACCTGTGACAAATGGAAGTTCCCAGTGTAGGGGTTGAATTGGAGCTTCAGCTGCTGGACTACTCCACAGTCACAATGCCCGATCCAAGCCGCATCTGTAACCTATGCCACAACTTGTGGCAATGCCAGGTCCTTAACCCACTGAGCAAGGCCAGGGATCCAACCTACATCCTCACAGACACTGTCTTGGGTTCTTAACCCTCTGAACCACAATGGGAACTCTTTTATTTATTTATTTATTTCAGAAAATTTATTCATTTTATTGATGCATTACAATTGCTCTACATTTTACCATATTATGTCGAAAATACTGAAAATACAAGCTACTTTATAAAACTAAAGACAAACATTGAATCCAAAGATAAACTATGTTTTACACAATGGACCCTTTTCCCATAGTTAGTATTAAATTTTAAATATCTATTTCCTTTGTTAAAATGATTATTTTACATACTCCCTAAGTACATCTGCATTACAAACAAAGCTCAGTAATTCTCAGAAACTTTTTCTAGAGGGTTGTTGTGAAAGGAAGCACACACAACCAGAAAAGAGAGAAAGCAAAAAAAGTTTAAATCGTACACAATAACTAGCATATCAAACACATTTAATAAAGTTGGAATTCCATTGCAATATCAAGGATTCAAAGCAAGAATACTAACATTACATAAAATGTACTGCTACATGTAGTGAGATTATTTTTCAAGCTGAATCAAAACCACACATTATATAAAGTTTAGCAACAAACAACCATGTAGACGTGCTGCACCATCCATCAGTTAAAAAAAAAAAAAAATCAAACTAGGAAGCAGGCTTGGGTCATTCCTGTCACTGAGAAGCAATTTCATTTCCTATCTTTAAATGAATCACCCTAACCAGTGGGTTTTTGCATAATAATGCTGAAGAAAACACACACTACTGTGCTTGGCTGGCTCAAGGCAGTCAAGCTCAGCCCCTCTGGTGGAGGGAGTCATGATCACAGCTGTTTAAATGGGAGTTATTCCTGGACCTGGGAACTTTTTTATTATGTGCTTTTAATTATTCCTATCTCATATGTTTTTTTCTTTTCTTTCTTGCCTTTTTTGATGACTTTTTATTTCATTTTTTTCTTTATTAGTTTTGAAATTTTATGCTCTTCTACTCTTTTTTTAGATTTTTAAAAATTAAAATATAGTTGATTTACAATGTTGTGTTAATTTTTGCTGTACAGCAAAGTGATGCAGTTGTACATATATACTATATGTTATATACACACACAGACACACACACTATTTTTCCTTTTTATATTCTTTTCCATTATGTCCATAGGACATTGAATATAGTTCTCAGCCATAGAGTAGGGCCTTGTTGTTTATCCCCTCCATTTATAATAGCTTAGATCTGCTAACCCCAGCCTCCCATTCCATTTGTCCCCCAACCCTTCCTGCTTGGCAACCACAAGTGTGTTCTCCTTGTCCATGAGCCTTTTTTTGTTTCATGGATAGGTTCATCTGTGTCATATTTCAGGTTCCACATATAAGTGACATCATATGGTATTTGCCCTTCTCTTTCTGACTTACTTCACTTAGTATGATAATCTCTAGTTGTATCTATGTGTCTGTGAATGGCATTTTTGTTCTTCTTTGTGGCTGAGTGATATTCCATTGTGTATTTGTACCACATCTTCTTTTTCTGTTCATCTGTCCATGGATATGTCTTGGCTGTTGTGAATAGTGCTGATGTGAACATAGAGGTGCATGTATTTTTTTGAATTTTAGTTTTGTCTGGATATATGCCCAGGAGTGGAATTGCTGGATCATATGGTGGCTCTGTCTTTAGTTTTCTGAGGAACCTCCATACTATTTTCCATAGTGATTTTACCCACCAACATTCCCATTAACACTGTAAGAGGGTTCCCTTTCCTCTGCATCCTCTCCAGAATTAGTTATTTATAGACTTTTTAATGATGGCCATTCTGACTGGCATGATGTGGTACCTTATTGTAGCTTTGATTTGCATTTCTCTAATAATTAGTGATGTTGAGCACTTTTTCTTGTAACTATTGGGCTCTTGTATTTCTTCTTTGGAGAACTGTTTCTTTAGATCTTCGGCCCATTTTTTGATCACGTTGTTTTTGGTATTGCTGAATTGTACGAGCTGTTTGTGTATTTTGGAAGTTAAGCTCTTACTGGTCACATCATTTGCAACTATTTTCTTCCATTCCCTAGGTCATCTTTTTATTTTGTTTATGATTTCATTTCATGTAAGTTTAATTATTTGTAAGTTTGATTACGTCCCATTTGTTTATTTTTCTTTTATTTGTTGTCTTGAGAGACTGACCTAAGAAAACATTGGTACAGTTTGTGTCAGAGAATGTTTTGCCTATGATCTCTTCTAGAAGTTTTATGATGTCATGTCATGTGTTTAAGTCTTAAGCCATTTTGAATTTATTTTTGTGTATGGTGAGAGGATATGTTCTTGTTTCATTGATTTACATGCAGCTGTCCAACTTTCCCAATACCACTTGCTGAAGAGACTGTCTTTATCCCATTGTATATCTTGCCTCCTTTGTAAAGGATTGATGGATCATAGGTGTGTAGGTTTATTTCTGGGTTCTCTATTCTGTTCAGTTTTTGTGCCAGTACCACACAGTTTTGATTACTATAGCTTTGTATGTTGTCTGAAGTTTGTATATTTTGCCTCCTGCTTTGTTCTTTTCCTTCAGGATTGCTTTGGCAGTTCTGAGTCTTTTTTGGTTTTGAGATTATTTGTTCTAGTTCTGTGAAAGAAAAATATCATGGGTAATTTGATAGGAATCACATTAGGTCTTTGGATTGCTTTAGGTAGTATGACCATTTTAACAATATTAATCTTCCAATCCAAGACCATGGGCTATCTTTCCATTTATTTAAGTCATTTTAGTTTCCTTTATTAATGTTTTATAGTTCTCAGCTATAAGTCTTTTTAAATCTTTCACCTCCTTAGTCAGGTTTATTCCTAAGTATTTTATTTTTGAGGGTGCAACTTTAAAAGGTATTTTGGGAGTTCCCATCGTGGCACAGTGGTTAATGAATCCAACTAGGAACCATGAGGTCGCAGGTTTGATCCCTGCCCTTGCTCAGTGGGTTAAGGATCCGGTGTTGCTGTGAGCTGTGGTATAGGTCGCAGATGTGGCTCTGGCTTAGGCTGGTGGCTACAGCTCCGATTGGACCCCTAGCCTGGGAACCTCCATATGCCGTGGGAGCAGCCCTAGAAATGGCAAAAAGATAAATAAATAAATAAATAAATAAATAAAAGGTTTTTTTTTTTTTTAATTCCCTTTCTTACTTTTTTTTTTTTTTTTTTTTTTTTTTTTTATCTTTTTGCCATTTCTTGGGCCACTCCTGTGGCATATGGAGGTTCCCGGGCTAGGGGTCAAATCGGAGCTGTAGCTGCCAGCCTACGCCAGAGCCATAGCAACGCAGGATCTGAGCCGCGTCTGCGACCTACACCACAGCTCACCGCAACGCCAGAACCTTGACCCACTGAGCAAGGGCAGGAATCGAACCTGCAACCTCATGGTTCCTAGTCGGATTCGTTAACCACTGCGCCACGATGGGAACTCCCCTTTCTTACATTTCATTGTTACTGGAAAGAAATGCAACCAATTTCTGTATGTCAATCTTGTATCCTGCTACCTAAAGATTACAACATAAGTCTATGATTTGTCAAAGTCTGTTAACTGGTACTTTTATCTTTTTTCCAGATAATGCAAGCACTTTAATATGCATTAGCTGTTATATGATGTAGTGCTATTGCTGTTATGTTTTTAATTATCTGTATATTTTAAATTCAATGCATTATTCTCATGTTTAATGCAAATGCATTTAGACTGACAAATTTACTGTTTTCATTGCATTTCATTTCTTCCTTCCCTGACTTTTCTTCTTGGGTCACTTTCTGTCAACCCTTCCTTTAGTGCAGATCTGCTGGTGACAGATTCCCTGTCATAGTATGTCCAAACATGTCTTTATTTCAACTTCATTCTTGAAAGTTGTTTTTGCTATGTATAGAATTCTAGATTAGCAATTACTTCTTCCTTTCATCTTTTGAGGATACCTTTTATTTTTTTCCGGCTTCTATTTCAGTTAAAAAGTAAACTTTGGTTCTAATAATTGCTTTTTTGTGCAGGTAATTTTTTTTCTGACTGCTTTTAAGATTTTCTCTTGTATTTAATTTTTAGCAGTTGTCTCTAGGTATGGACCTCTTATTTCTCTTTCCTGGAAGTTGAATGCTTTCTTTGTCAGTAGGTTGATATCTTCAATTGGTTTTGAAAAGTGCTCTGCTACTATCTCTTCAATATTTATTCTTCAGAATCTCTCTTCTCTCCTAGTAGTCTTTTTACATATGCTAGATCTTTTTATTGTGTCCTGTCTTTTACCCTCTTTTCTGAATTTTTCCAGAAAAATTTTTGTTCTATTTTATTACTCGGCTCGATGCTTTATATTTCCTTCTGACCTAACTTTGGTCCCTTAATTCAACTATGTCTTTCTGTTTCTTTCATCCTGGTATTTTAAGTCTGTTCTGATAGCCACAGTATCTGGCGTCATTGAGGGTTTCTGTTGTTTTTACTGGTTTTCATTTACATCGTCTTGTCTCCTTTTGTGCTTGGTTACCTTTGATTATGTGTGAGACATAGTATTTTTAAAAAATTATCTGTAAAAATATTTTGAAACTTGAGATGATATTGCTTTCCTCCAGAGAATATTTTCATTTTATTCTGCCATGTTCTAGGGCACTAGCAATCTGGGATTATTTTAATCTAGTTTTAGATATTAGAGTTTTCTGAATCATTCAAATGACTTGAAGCTGGGCTGCAGTGTCTGCAAGGACTATAGTAATTTCAATTTACCCTTATATCTAGGGATCCCAGCATCAGGCATGGATAGTGCCCAGACAGCAGCCCACACCCTTGCCTGAGTCTGGACTATTATTCTTTAAGCCAAGGGTTGTTCTGTAAAGGACCAGAAAGTAAATACTTGAGGCTTTGTGGACCATACACTCTTGCAACTCGCAGTGCTGCTATTATTCTGCAGAAGAACCATAAATAATGTGTGAATTAATGAGCATGAAAGTATTTCAGTAAAGCTTTATTTACAAAATCTGGCACAAGGCCAGATTTGGCCCTGAGGCTGTAGATTGTTGACTCCTACTATAGCCTGTCAAAAACTGTGTTCAGACTCTCACCCCTCTCTTCTTAAATTTAAATTAGCCCTGAATGCTGGGCTAACTTCTCCTTAGACTACCTTGTTAGCTTTTCTAGTACCTTGAAGAATACATTGGGCTTTTTATGTTTGGTCCAGTTGTTCTCAGCAGGAAATTTATTTGAAATACCTAGTCTGCCATTATCAGAAGCTAAAGTCATATATGAGGTAACCGAGTAAAACAATGAGTTTTTTTTAACTCTGATATCAAGAAAGAAGTTTCTTGAGTTGTTCTTAGAGAATATCTCTCACTAACACCCTGTAATGTTTATAAATGACTTAAAAAATGAAAGTGAGTTTTAGGACCCGTTTCTATAGTCTTTCTAGTGAGATTTTAGAGCAGTGTTGTCCGTCAGAACTTTCTTCAATGATGGAAATATTCTATATCTGCACTAGCCACCTGTGGTTGTTGAGCTCTTGAAATGCAGCTAGTGTGAATGCAGAACTAAATGTTTACTTCTATTTAATTTTAATTAAATTTATTTTAATTTAAATAGCCATGTGTTCATATTTACTTGGGGGTTGGGGTACAGCTTAGATTTAAAGAAGAATCTCGTTTCAATACACAATGTGTTCTTACACTCCTGCCCATCAACCTACCCATTCTCCAGTGCTCTTGCAGAAAATACTTAACCTAAATGTGTTTGATGGATGGTAACTCACCAAATATCTTAGGCCTCACAGAATGTTTCCACTTATTCCTGCCATTCACCAGGTGTGTTGGAAATATTACACTTGTTATCCTAATTGGGCTAAGTAAAACTGATGCAGTCTCTCAGTTTACTTTTTATCATCTATTTTCCTTTGCAGGGAAAGGGGCGTCTTCGTCGAGGAAACTATCCATGTCCATCCTCTCCTGTTGTAGTTCGGTTGCCCTCAGTGTCTGATGTCCCAGAAGAGACCTTAACTAATGAGGCTGCCATGGAGACTGACATCACCGAACAGCAGCAAGCAGCTATGCAGCAGGAGGAGAGAGTACTGACCGAACAGATCGAGAACTTACAGAAAGAGAAGTGAGTTTCCAGGAGGAAAAGGAGCAATCAATTATCTGTTTTCATTTCCTTCCTTCTGTCCTTTCTTTATTCTTCTTTATGAGTCAGGCACTGTGTTAGGTGATACAGGGATGTGGAGATGACAAAGACATGTTGCCTGTACTCAGGTAACAGTGTGAAAGTTGTCACCTTAGGAGAGGATGGTCCATGAGCTAAAAGACCTGAAGCTGCTACAGTGACAATTTTGGAGATGCTGACTGGGACAGGGTGTATCAGTCTTAGCCAAGGTTCCTAAGAGGTCAGAGCCCAGCCTCAGTGAACAGATTTGTCTTTAAAAGGAGGAATAAAGGTTCCCATGCTAAGACAAAGTTCCTTTCAAGAATGGTCATTATTCGTTACTCCACGAGGATGTTTATTTTCTGACGATCAGTATAGTCATGGAGCCAGCAACTGGATGATCAGTGTAAGGCAGCAACTCTAGTGGGTGCTGGGATACTGGGTGGGGAAATTGGTTGCAGTTTAGGAGAGAGACAAATAAGCCACTCTGTGACCCCCAGCATCACTGGAGCAAGTGTGGGTAACACTGCATCTTTGGGATAATATGGACATTCCGTACTTTTCCCTGAAGGTACTGTGTACTAGTTCTGGTTGATAATGATGAACCTTAAGTTTTAAAGGGATTTTTGCTCCGGAGTTCCAGGATTCCAGGAATCTCAGGTATGAAAGCTTGATTTGTGAGAGGTTAGTCTGTTGAAGTACTTTTTGCCTTGTTTCTAGAATCGAGGCAAGAGCTAAAAAAGCAGCTAGGGTTCAGCTGTGCTGAACTTGACAAAGCAAAAGTGTACCAGGGGCTAGCTATTTGATATAAAAATGATCTGAAAAGAGTACCTAATTCAGCTTTGATGAAAATGGCATTGGAACTATTGAAGGAGGAATAGGAACTTGCCAGGAAGGTGAAAGTCTTTCCAGAGAAAGGAAAAGGTGTAAGCATTGTCTAAGAGGTGTGAATGCACATTGCTTATGACAGTTTTGTTTTGTTTTGTTTCGTTTTTTTGTCTTTTGTCTTTTTAGGGCAGCACCCATGGCATATGGAGATTCCCAGGCTGAAGGGTTGAATTGAAGCTTCAGCTGCTAGCCCACACCACAACTACAGCCACAGCAGCTTGGGATCTAAGCCACATCTTGAACTATAGCACAGCTCACGGCAGTGCTGTATCCTTAACCCACTGGGCAAGTCCAGGGATTGAACCCATGTCCTCATGGATACTAGTCTGGTTCATTAACCACTGAGCTGTGACAGGAACTCTGCTTATGACAGTTGTAATTGCAGCAATGGGTTGCTGGTGAAACTTTCCTTGAAAAGATTGTCCATGAATCTCAAGCTAGGTATTGGAGAGATTAAAGATGAATAGTTTTAAGCTAGGTAGAGTAGAGAAGAAGCTAAGAGGGCTCTGAAAGGGGCAAGACTTGATAAAAAATGGAGTTAGAATGGAAGGACAAGGAAGTTGTGGACAGAATGGAGGATTGGATTTAGAGCTGGTATATTTACGGGTATTAAACCCTAGAAGCTTCCCACTGGAGAAAATTGCCTATATAAGAGGAGGGAAGGTTGTTAGGTATTACAGACATAAAGGAACTTTGTTGTTAGGGTATTAAAGTGAGCTTTTGCAAAGAAAAAAATGGATTGAAGTAGATCAGGGTGGTCAGGCAGAAGTGAGAAAGTAAGATGAGAAGCCAAGTACCAAAAACTTTAGAGGAGGGGACATGACTGAGAAGTAGGTGGGTGATTGACAAGGAGGAGTAGAAAGTACTCTTCATGGAGATGGCAAAGGCTCCAAAGGACAGATAAGGTCAGTCAGTGTTTTACATCATCTAGGAGATCTAGAGACCTCTTTGTAGTAAAGGTAGAGGATGTAGTCTGTAGCCAGTCAGTAAAATTTTTGTGGAAAATAGTTTTAAGAGATGAATCACTGATTAAAGCCAATTAGATCTTTTTTTTAATGGCCACACCCACAGCATATGAAAGTTCCTTAAGAGTTAGGAGTTGAATTGGAGCTGCAGCTGCTGGTCTATATCACTGCCATGGCAATAACGGGTTCAAGCTGCATCTGCGACCTATGCGGCAACTTGCAGCCGTGCCGGATCCTTAAACTACTGAGCCACAATGGGAACTCCCAATTAGATCTTTAAAAAAAAAAAAAAAGCTGGAAGGAATCCTAGGGACTCTAGTTTAATCTCTTTGTTTTGTGGATAAGAAAGTTGAGGTCCAGCGAGAGGAAAGTACTTTCCTAATGCATTATGAATGAGTTTAGAGTGAGTTTAAAATCCCGATTTCCTGAGTGCCAGTTCAGAGTTCATTTTACCAAAAGATCTTATAGTTTCAGCATCTTTCTCCACCTTACCTTTAGCTCTGTTCTAGGTCTCAGCCTTTGCTGTCTTTAGCCTTCACTGTTACTGTTATATACAGGTGGTTATCAGGACTCTGGAAGGGAATAGGAAAAAAAAGATTGCTGTTTTTGCTACTTAAATTCCTGACTTTCATGGAGGTCTTTTTTCCTGTTGTCTTCCTTTCACTTCTTATCAAATGCTAATGGATTTCTTGATTGTATCTTACAGGGAGGAGCTAACATTTGAGATGCTTGTACTGGAACCCCGTGCCTCTGATGATGAAACCCTTGAGTCTGAGGCTTCCATAGGGACTGCTGATAGCTCAGAAAATTTGAATATTGAGTCTGAAGGTGTTATCTCTGAGAAATCAGGTAAATGAACATATTAGACCAAGACTTCACACAGTTTTGCAAAGGAGGAATAAGGATTGCCAAGCAAAGACAAAATCTCTTTAAGAAGGCCTTGACCTTACATGAAAATGTGACAAAGCCCTAAGCATTTGAAATATACCAGTCTGTGCAGCTTCTACATAAATTATTCATCAGACCAAGCCTTAAATATAATGCAGTTCTTCTGTAATTTTATGTTTTTTCTTGTTTCTACCATAGAGAAAAGCCAACAGTCACAGTTCATGTTGTCTTACTGACTCATGATCCATTTTCCAAGGCTCGGTAGTAGGAGCTGTGGTTGCTGTGAGATGGGACTGTACCAAAGGAGGTCTTTAACTGGCGGAACTGGCAGGCATGTCTCAGGAAGACGTGAAATTTACTACATATCCTGGCTGTTTTTTAAATGATAGGGACAGCTGTAGGCCTCTCCTAATGGTATAGCCCAACTCCAGACTTCCTTGGGGTGGATTCTGAAACAATATAGATAGTGTAGAAATGGGTGGTAAGCTCTTCTCAAGTTGTGACTCTGCACAAAGTAGGTCAACCTGGACCCTCCAGATCTTAGCCCACCCACCTTTGCATGTGAACAGTGACAACTCTTCATCACATAATTATTTACTTTAGAGGGAACTGTAATTTACAGCTTTGGTCTCTTTCTTAAATCAGAGAGAAGCTTAGCCCTTATTTCCCTGAAGGCAGTTGGCAAGTCTGAACCTTCAAGCAAGTTGCGGAAACAGCTGAAAAAGCAGCAAGACTCCCTGGATTCAGTGGACTCTTCGATCTCTTCTTTATGTTCATCTAACACTTCATCTTCTCATGGGACCAGAAAACGATTTCAGATTTATTCCAAATCTCCATTCTACCGAGCTGCCTCAGCTGGTGAGGCCCTGGGAATGGAAGGACAGTTGGGCCAGACCAAATGCCTAGAAGACAAGCCTCAGTTCATCAGCAGAGGAACCTTCAACCCTGAAAAGGGCAAACAAAAATTAAAGAATGTGAAAAACTCACCTCAGAAAACCAAAGAGACCCCAGAGGGGGCAGTTGTGTCTGGCCGTGGAAAAACAGTGGACCCAGATTGCAGCTCCACCCAACAGCTAGCTCTCTTTGGAAATAATGAGTTTATGGTCTGAACTGGCAGATGTGTGTCCCTTTATGACTACAGAGTGGTAAACACATCTCATCTTTGGGGCCTGTTCTCATCACCTGGTCCACAATGTCTATCCTAACTGTGGTCCTACCTCTTGCCCAAGCATACAACCAAGACCTTGTGTGCTATCTTCCTGGGCCTCCTGCTGAATTGGAAAGGTTTCTTTGAAGCCTGCTAGGGATGGTGCCAGCTGTGCCTTGGCTGCTGTATTTCACTAGAGATTTCACTAAGAAAAGCACCCAGGGCCTGGGGATTTGGGTCAGTTGTGGAGGTCTTTGTAGTTGCCTCTCCTCCCTCCTCTTTTCCCTTCCCAGAGGTGAGTGTGGAACTGGGGAGGGGGACATTGTGGGCCAGAGGGACCCACTGATTTCTGACATTCAAAAAAAAATACAGAGATCTTTCTTAACCATGAAAGCAAAAGCCTTTGGGTTTATTTTGGGATAGTTAGGAGCTGGGGTAGAATATAATTTTTTTCCAAGGATTTATAAACAAAAAGCCTAAGCCCTCTATTTTAGGATTTTTGAAAAACACTCCGTGTTATATTCTGGGGAAAGTAAAAAAGTAATTGTCTCCATTAAGCCATCAGAGCATGTCTTGGACAGCTGTGGTTACACAATGAAGAAGAGAATATGTGTTTGGTTTTTTGAGGATGTTTGATGTCATAATAATCAATGCTGGTTTAACTCCTAGTTAGTTCCTGCCAAATATATTGCATGGGCTGAAGTTCAGTAGCCACACTCTTCTTAAATTCCCCGATCCTAGAATCAGGTTCCTCTAATACCTTTTAAATGTCCCAGAGACATGGTGATCCCTAAACGTGAGGGTTTAATCCTAATCCATCCAGGCTTTTCTCTTTGTATAGATTAAACTAAAAAGCCTATGTGAACCTATTTATCTGCTGGTGAATTTCCACCATGAGCTCAGACAAGTAATGTGACCATTTAATCACTGCTCCCCAAACATTTACACACAGCACTGCATGATAAGTGCTACAGAGAGCTGCCAAAAATAAAAGTTTTAAATACCACCCATCTAACTTTTATCTTCGTTTCCTCAGACCATCAGTATTAAATAGATGAAAAAAACAAACAAACAAACAAAAAACAAGGACTACTTGAAGCTATTTTTTGTTAATATTCTGGTTACTGAAGTTTACTGTAAATATATATGTAAAGTATGCATATTTCTTTCTAACCGTATGCTTTCTTCCTCCCCATGGAATTTCTTCCCACAGATTAGGGCCATTGGACATGGTGGTGAGAGCCACTCATCGCTGGGTGGAGGGAAAAGTCAGGCCATCTTTCTCAGCACTGGGTGTCTCCATGTACCTGAGTGATAAAAGCATTTTAAGCTTCTTAGCATTTGTGGGATTAGAAATCTGTTTTTGCTATTTATAATATATGGAAAATGAAACATGATACCCTTGAGATAAGTATGTGAAAATGTTTATTTTTAAAGTTAACTAAATGCAATTTGTCTAACTGCCACATGCACTGTTCTAAGAAAGAGCCTAATTTACCATCTGTAACTGAATTTTGGTTATTTCTCCTTTTCATACTTGCTTGATGTGAAGTTATGGAAATATTAAGACTTGTGTTAAGGCAGAGTCTCTCCTGTTACACAACACTGAACCTCATGCCACTGCCTCCGTGGTTATTGTCGAGCCCCAGAGGCCAGACATGGAACATCATTCTCAGTGGCAGCTACAGGTACAGGAGGCTTAACCTCTCCCTGGTTTGGGTTGAGAAATGACCTCGGAAAAGGAATCTTTTAAAATCTCCAGAATGATGATGGTTAGTGAGTAAATGTTAGATTTTGCATCCCGCAAACATCTGCCACCTTGTTCGTGCTGTCCAGAGGAGTCATAAAGGTAAAGCCTTTAAAGATCTGAAGTTCAGAGAGTGTCCTAGAGTAAGACCCACTCCCTCGGCGTGGTTGTGTCAGCGTGGGGATCACTGGAGCCCCGTGCTGGCCGCGGTCTTTCCTGGTTTCCTTGAGAGGGTGGTCGTCAGCTGGTATTGACTACTGCTCTCCACTTGCTCCAGAACATTGTTTAAATCCACACACAAAAAAAGAGATTACCCCTGTTGAATAGTTTTCTTTGGCCCAGAGGAATGGCCTGGGGAACACATCTTGGTATATGTTCTCCCCTCTAAGTCTTTGTGGATTTTTTTGTTTGTTGTTGTTGTTGTTTTGCAAAATAAGTTTTTGGCAGTTAAAAAACTTCATATAGGTCACTTTATAGGAACCAAGTGATGGATGTTAAGAGACTTTATAATTTTTCTCAGGGACCTAAAACCTGAATTTGGATAAAATTAAATAAATATTTTTTTTTTCAGTTGCTAGATTTGTGGATTTCTAGTCATTTAACCAGCTCCCAGAATGGAGGGTGGGGGAGGGGAGATGCACGCAATTATGAGAATGGAGAGCAAGTGTGGAACCCTCCCTTGAAGGAAAGCAAGCTGCTGTTCTCACAGGATAACAGGCGCTGTTGGCCTGGCAAGGAGATGAAGCCCTAACGCTTAAAAATTGTCAGAACCAAGTGCTCTATATCCTTCCCTCTGGTCTTATCTGGTCCCCTCTGTGGTTAAAGTTATGTTCCCACATAACGATTAAGATCTTTAGCCTTAACATATGTCAGATTTGTGTTTCCCGTTGCTCCTCCTTTGCTCATTTTCTTTGATTTCAGATGCCAGAAACTCCCTGCATGGCAGCAGTGGGGCAGCCCCACATTTGGAGCCCATACTCTAAAATGCAGAGCCTTCCCTTCTCAGTACACATTCCCAGCCCCAAACAGAGCCTGGATTTTTAATCCTCCCCATTAAAACCAATGTATCCCATATCATGGAAAATGTAATGGAAGCAGAAAAGTATAATTTTAGGATCACATTGTGTATCACAAAGTGAAGCAAATACCAGAAGGATTTAGGAAGGTGACATGCTTAGTTTGTAATGCACTTTGTACTTCCTACCATTTTAATTATCTTACCACTCTGAGCTTCCGAAAACAAAGGAAATACAGCCTTTTACATAGAGCCTTGCAGAGACCAAGGGACCTGAGGTCAGGGGGTGGGAAATACAAGAACCCAACCTTCTCATGCCTTGGAAACCAGCCACATCTTTCTCACCTTGCTGTCAGGTTAGTGGGGACTTGTCTTCCATCACGATAGGGCTGTTTTCACCATCAGAGAATCCCATCACCATGAGAGGTTAGGGTTGTTTTCACCAACAGAGGACCCCAGAACCATGCTGAAAAGAGGATGTCCAGCAAGATTCTGCAGGTCCACATCAGTGCCTATGGGCCATCATTTTTAACTATAACTAGTGAATGTGTACCTTTTACAAACACTTTGGTAAACCAGACAGAAGAAAGTATTCTCAGGATGTGTTCAAAGCTAAGAGTTAATTTTAAGAAAGACCAGATGACTTCCCTCATCCTCCTCTCTCCTCTTTCTAACCCCCCTTGGTGGGGAGCTGGACAGCATCATTCTGTGTTGACTGATGTGTTTGTCTACCTGTAATGTGACAGCTCCTCTTAATTTCGTGATAGTTGGCACTGTCCCCTAATACCATGCTAGCCTTGGTAGTATAATTCCTTGATGTTTGTGGGAGTCTTCTTTCTAAGCTCCTAAAATACCGTTAACCACTTTTCCCCGGAACCACTTCCACATTTGATTTGGTGGTAAAGGGCAAATCAATGATTGTGGAGGTGAATTTATTAGGTCTTGTTGGTCCCTTGGTTGAAACTGTTCACCAAAAAGCCCAAAGGGGTCTCTCACCTTGCTATCCAGTCATACCTTATGCTTATTTATCAGCCCTCTTAGGTTATATAAAAGTTGCACCTTTTGAACCAAGTAATTGTATTTACTAAGGGAAAGGTGTGGACTACAAGATTAGTATTATATTATTTTAATGGATTTAAAGTAATTTATAAGTGCTGAGTATAAATTTATAAGACTGTGTAAGACTGTATTGTTAAAGGACATATCCTGTGAAATATAATATCATTTTACTGTTTAACAGAATAATTCTATAAGAAGAATGATTTGTCTCACCCACAGAACTGATTATATTCCTGATGCAATCAGCAGGCACTGTAATTTCTTTTTTATTTTTATTTTTTGCGGGGGGCGGGGGGGTCGGGGAGACATCATCAGTTGTATAAAGTGCAGTTTATGTCACTCAAAATATGCACTGTATGGCTACACAAGAGCAGCTTGATGAACAGATCACTTCATGGCTCATTAAAGAACAAAGCTTCCAAAAGTAGCAGTACGGTGTGGTTTGTTTTCTGACCATCCTGGCTCTCATCCCAACTTACTTCAACACAAACACAAGGAATAACAATGTTTTTTGTTAAAGTGACTTTTTTTTTTTTTTTTTTTTTTTTAAGAAAAGGACTGAGCCCCAGATCGACAAATATAGAGGTGGTAATTATTGGAACTCAATAGAATTCAAGTGAAGGTGAGATTCAAACTGTGAGTTTTCTGTAATGGATGCTAAGCTGTCAAGACTTCAAGAGTCAGCTCAGAGGTAGGTGGGCAGGGAAGGCAATAAACCTACACTGAGGATCCCCATCAAAGAGGCCATGAAGAAGTAGCAGGAGATGCTCAAGGAGGGCCCTGTGCATCCTTTTGCTCTGCCACTGCACTCTTCTCTCCCTGGGGTTTACTTCTCTGGATAACTCCTCTGACTCTCAAGTCTCAGCGTAAAAGGTGTTTCTACTTGGAAATTTCCTCTTCCCCTTTGAACTGGCTTGATGTCTTGTGTTCTCAATAGCCCCCAGTATTTGTGGCATCAAGAAACTTTGATTAGGCTTCCACATGCAAGAGGTGAGCCTTTCTTGCTGACCCTTGGATCCCCAGCACCTAACCAGAGGTGCCCACACTTATATTTCGGATGAGAGGGTTGAATGAGATCAGGGTTCCCAAATGTTGAATCGAGTCTAAGGTGGAATTGGGGGTGGGGGGAGTCAATTTTTCCCTAAGGTCAAATTTATTCAATTTTTAAAATTCTGAGATCATCCTTACGTGTTCTTTTAATGTTAAGTTTACATTTACATTTTGCATTAAATGTACAATGAAATAAGGATAGTGGGTTGACTTCCTTAATTGACTAAATAAAACCTAAAAGTGCCATTTTTAAAAGTTGCCCCTGTGATTATTGAATCCACAACAAACCTTTCCAATTGTGAAGACGAGAAGAGAATTCTAAAGAGGTGCAGACCAGAGTTTTGTTTTTTGTTTTTTTTTTTTAATTGTTCTTTCTCCTAGACTGGGTAGCAACACAGCATCTTGGAGCCAAGGACATAACCATGAACATAGATAAGACACATGTAGTACCTGTTGAATCTTGTAAGGCATTCCATACTCTGAGGAGTATGTCACTTCCCAGTTCTGTGTGGCTGTTCATTCAACAGATATTGATTGAGCTCCACAGGCATTGTTCCAGGTGGTTGGAATACATTGGTAAACAAACCCCTTGCCCCTGTGGAGCTTGCATCCTAGTGGGGAAAACCAGTGGTGTCCACCAAATTGAGACTAGTCACCCACAGTAGCTGGGTTCCACTACCCGGTTATATGTATTAATTTGAAATGGGTCCTTCTTGGCGTCTTGGAGTCTCTCTCTGTCTTCTTACCTTTTAAGTTCTCCCCGAAGGGTGAAGAGAAGAAGTGTCTCACAAATCTAAAAATTGCAATTGAAAAGAAAAGTCCAAAAGAGCCCACAGAGGCTACTTCTGTGTACTTCACAGTCAAGACACTGCTGGCATTGAGGGAAGAAAAGAGTTTCGAAGCACCCCCTCTCCTGGCAAGAGCCCTACAGGCAATGGAAGAGAGCTGTTACCCATCTGAGTTTCAGTGAAGCCAGTTTACAGCAACAGGTTGAATAAATCCTGGGATCAACTGAGAGCCAGATTAGGAAAACAGAAGCCACTTAGTATATTTCAAGTACAAGGGACTTAATATAGGAGTTAAGGGTTTAACATAAACATTGGAAGAACTGGGGAAACAGGTCAGAGGAAACCCACACAAGGTCGAGAAAGCCAGCAGATCTGAACCAAAAGTTCTAAAGTTCTCAAGAGCTTGCCTGAAAGCGACTGCAGCTCTAAAGAAGGCTGCTATGAGACCCCCACTTTCCCACACACCTGGCTGCCGCTGCCTCCAGAAACAAAGGCTTCTCATTTTCTTCACAAATCTCTCGTGATTGCCTTCCTTCCAGGAGCAAATGTTGGGGGACAGAGATCCTGAGAAATGTACTTCCTGACGTCTCTGCAGTGAAGACAAGCGCCTTAAGGGGTGCGGGGGTGGGGTACGAATGCCGGGTCGGAAGCAGCTAATTCAGCATATGTATCTCCTCTAATTCCCCAAGACTTCCTGGAGACCCCAAGCAATCTTTTTTCTAATGTGTAATTGCTGTGCTCACACATTCCAGCCTATGAACTGCAGCTGGCTGCCTTTGCAGTCTCATGTTCTTAAAAGCAAAACTGTAGGATAATATTCAGGACCAATTTGGTGATATTTCAAACATGCCTTTGCTTAGGCTTTCTGTATGTGGGCCTTTAAACCTTATGGATAAAACTTTTGATAGGGAATTGGATATTATAATGGCATTATAAACATCACAGGACCCATATAACTACTTGAGTAGTTTGCGTGCTTAAGTGGGAAGGGCTTCAGCTGGGCAGTATTTGCCATACTCTTTCCTCTCTGGGCACCTGCCCAGCTGTTATCACATCCAGAGCAGTGTGTTCGGAACTGAACCATCCTTCATCAGGCCAAGATATCTCTGGGTAACTAGGAGAATTCAAAAAAGGCCAAAGGGCAGGGAACCTCTAGGTTTTCACAGATTTCTTACATGACCTTTGTCTTCTTGGCCTTAGCATGTCTTCTTTGAAGACGGAAAATGCAACAGAATTGTTCAGCTAATTCCAGGGGCAGAGGACCACGGGGAAGAGGCAGTGCCAAAGTTAAGTAGAGTCACACTAAGCTTTTGAGTCCTCTCTAAGCCTCAGCTTTTTCGTTTATAGATGGGGATGACTGGTCCCTCTGCCAGAGTTCATCTGAGGGTTAAATAACAATGTACATTCAGTGTTCAGTTCACTGCCTGGTGTATGAAGTTCCTGATATATGTTAACTTTATAAAAATTATTTTCTAGGTTTTCTGGATCTGTCTTTGAAAAGGATGAGGTTTGTCTGAACTTTGGTTTTCCATGAGGAATTAAGAAGAGATGGAGAGTCCCCTTCACAAAAAGCACCCGCGGCTGCCTTGTTTTGAGGTGTAGGATGCTCACCTTTGTTTATAGAGAGGTGAGGAAGGATGAAGAAGAGCAAGATGGAGAGAAGTTGGGTTGTTGAATCCTCTGGGAGATTCTTCACTGGGTTTGAATTCATGGCACCTGGACTACTCAAGTGGAAACCAGATGGAACTCAAGACCCTGAGCTCACAGCTTCGGTGCCCTCAAAGGGAGAGCCTTGGCCACCTTCATTTTCCTGTTTATGTTTTTTCACTTTTTTTTTTTTTGAGGCCTAACAATAAAGTGCACAAATTTAAAGTGCACAGCTCAATTTTTATGAATGAATAAATTTGTGAAACCAATCATATAATACACAATAGAAAAGAATATGAAAAAGAATATATATAACATACATATATATAACTGAATCACTGCTTTATACCAGAAACGAACATGACATTGTAAACCAACTCTACTTCAATAAAATTTAAAAAAACTGCAAAATCAACACCTGATCAAAATAAGGAACATTTCTGGCACACCTGAAGGCTCTCTCAGACCCCTTCCCAATCAACTCCACCCCCACCCCGGAGGTAAGGACTATTCCAACTTCTACCACAATTGCTAGTCTTGCTGTTCTTGAACTTTATATAAGTGGAACTTGTTGCCTGAATGCTTTTGTCCAACATTTATGTCTCTGAAACTTATCCACGTTGCCACATATTATTGATGGTTCATTCTGTTTTATTGATGTTTTCCATTGCATGAATACACCATGATTTATTTATTAATCCATTCTACTCTCAATGTACAGTTTGGGGCTATAATGAAAAAAAGCTATGAACACACTTGTACTATCTTTTGGTGGACATTGCTGCTAGGGACACACACCTGTGAGAGCAGTTGCTGAGTTAAAGGGTAGGCAAGTGTTTAGCTTCAGTTGGTTTTCCAAAGTGTTACTTTCACCTCCACTAGTTTTTGAACATATCACAAAGGAGCTTCTCCATTGGGGTATTCCCTATGGTCTTGCGAAAAAAGAGGAGCTCAACACGTTCGGAAGTGAGAAACCTCAAAGATGGGAGAAGCAGGAGCAATTTCCCAAACCTGAGCAGGAGAGAGGACACCATCAGTTTGATTATAAGCTTCTGGGCATGAGTCCTGAGGGCAGTGCTGTCCCAAGAAAGGCAGAAGGGGGAAGGAAAGGATGAGAGGTACCCAGAGAGGGTAAGGAGGAATTTTGAGGAAAGGTCCCATTCACCAACACCTGACCGGCTGTGATCCTCCAATGTTTAGTTGAGGAATGTGATGAAAACAGTGAATATCATTTATTACACATAAAGATTGTAAAGTGAGGAGTTTCCATCATGGCTCAGTGGTTAATGAATCTGACTAGGAACCCTGAGGTTGTGGGTTCAATCCCTGGCCTCGCTCAGTGGGTTAAGGATCCGGTGTTGCCGTGAGCTGTGGTGTAGGTCGCAGACGCAGCTTGGATTCTGCGTTGCTGTGGCTGTGGCATAAGCCGGCAGCTATAGCTCTGATTAGATCCCTAGCCTGGAAACCTCCACATGCCGAAGGTGGGGCCCCAGAAAAGACCAAAAAAAAAAAAGATTGTAAAGTGAGAAGTTATATGCATTAATATGTGAGCATATTATTACTAATCATATATCATGATTCTAATGAGAAAGACTAATATCTATATTTGAGAATATGAACTCCCCAGAGTTCCCATTGTGGCTCAGCAGATTAAGAACCTGAACAGTATCCATGAGGATGTGGTTTTGATCCCTGGCCTCGCTCAGTGAGTTAAGGATCTGGTGTTGCTACAAGATGTGGTGTAGGTCACAGATGCAGCTCGGATCTGGCCTTACTATGGCTGTGGCTCAGGCTGGCAGCTACAGCTCCGATTCAGCCCCTAGCAGGGAACTTACATATGCCTCGGGTGTGGCCCCATGTATGAACAACTCCCCTGTGTAAGCCACCTAAGATGATAGAATAACCATTAGTGAAAATGTTCTGAAATTGAAGCTTAATTTGCGGGGCTGAAATACTCATCCAGAAAAAAAATAAGTGTAGGTTTAAAAAAGAACCATTTGCCAAGGCATGGGTCCCCAGTGCAGAGAAGGTGGATGGTGAGGCCCAAGAGACAGAAGGGGCATCAGACCTTCCTTGGGGATGAGGACTGACACCCGGGGGCAGTGCCTGGTGTCAAGGAGGCTGCTTCAGAGTGGGGGCAGCTCCACACTCAGCTTGCTCCAGGAAGGTCCCCGGAAAGCCTCCCCACCTCCCCATTATCTGCTGCCCTTGTTCTGCTTTCTTTTGTGAGAGCCAAGTGAGGGGCATTCAGCAGTCATGCACCCCTCCCCTGTTTTCCTCTTGACTTTCCTTTTGATTTCTTGACTACCTCTTTTCCCCTCTTTCTTTGTTCCTTCTATCCACTCAAGTGGGCAGGTCTGGCCCATGCCCACTCCCGGAGGCTCTCACATCTGTCATTGCCTTTCCACTCTCAAAGAACAAAATTCCATGGACCCTCCTGGATGATGGTAGTTGTCTGCTTCCCTCCCTGGTTGCAGGCTCTGTGCTCACTGCCACGCCAGTCTGCCTGAAGTCCAGCTCTGTGTACCACAATCTCTTCCAAAACCTGCCGTGGCTCCCCTCTGCCTGCCAAATCGGAGATGGCCTTTGGCTGGCCTTCAAAGTCCTGAACAGGCTGGTGCCAGAGTGCCCTTCTGGCTTAGTCCCCCACCTCCTCACTGGAAGCCATCTGTCATAACTTCCAAACTGGGCTTCTGTCCTAAGAACACATGTATATTTGCCTCTCTTCTCTTTGTAAATGATGATTTCACTTTTTTTAAACCCTATCTTTCTCCAAGTCCAGCCCTGTCTCCACAAAGTCCTTCCTAGCCCTGCTTTGCAACCCCACTCCCAGTGGGTCTCTGTCTCCTTCAGATACATTCAGCCCTCACTACCTGACTAGGCTGGTCCTCACCTTCAGCGTGGTCACTTTGCTTGCATTCCTGAGAGTCGGCCAGTTTGCTTTATGCCCATTTTGGTCCCTACCCAGGGGCCTGGCACGGTGCCTGGCACACAGAAGATGTTGGCTATGTGCAGGTTGCACTGAGACCCTTGTGCTCTCTAGTCAGTGCATTCCTGAGATGATGTCAGAGAGGTGGGGAGGGGGGAGAAGAGCTGAAGGGATAGAAGGGCAGGGAGGCATGGGCTCAGGTCACCTCACAGGCTGGCTGGGGTGGTGGGCCTTGCTGTGCTGGCTCAGCATCACTTGGGACTGGTCCTGCAAGGCCTCCACGTGCTCAGGATCCTTCAGGCCCCGTGTTTCTGGAGGAAAGCAACAGCAGCAGTGAGCTTCTCTCCTGGTCCCTCTGCCCACCTCATAGTCTGCAGGGCCTGGGGAGAGGGTTGAGCCCAGCCCTGCACACTTCCTCTCCTGCCCCGAGGGAAGAAATCTGCACACTTCTGCATTTATGTGGGTGATGGAGGGAAAGTGAGAGGCAGAAGGAAACCACCAGAATTCCCCTTCATCATCCCCAACCACTGTCCTCCACAGCTGGGGCAAAGACTCAGCTACCTGGTTTGAAGAGGACCAGGGCCTTCATGCAGGCGAACTCCGTGGGGTCCACTGCCAGAGCCCGGAACCGTGAGATAGTTTCCTGCAGGACACGAGTCTCCGCACTGGCCAGCGCCAGCCGACCCTGGGAGCTGCCAGCCGCAGAGGCCTCAGGCGGAACCAGCAGTGGGCAGCTGTCCAGAGGCAGAGACCACTGTATGGCTCCAAGGAGGAAGAGTTCACTCCATGCCTCTTCCAGCAGGATCACCTGTGCCCAGAGAGGGGGCAGGTGTGAAGGCTGATACACAGCTCCCTCTTCTGGCTCAGCCTGGAACCTCTGCCTCCTTCTCAGGTGCTCTAGGAAAGGAAGAGCTGAACCCGCATGTGTGGAATGTTCTGACATCAGCCAGGGGTTCTGGAATGTGGCACCACCTGGCCCAGATGCCTAGGCTCTCACATACTCTCATGGGATCCATCCAAAGCCTCAAGTGGAACATTAAGGAAAGCATGGAGCCGTGGGAAGCTGGGCAGCCATAGGGACCCTCCCCACCAGCACCCTATATTGAGTCTATTCAGTAGATTCAGCCTGGCTTCTGAGCTGCTCTGTCCAAACCACTGGCTAAAGTCCCAGCCTCAGTATGCCTGTCTTCCTGACTTCACTATGACAGGTCCTCTTGCTCAGGAGAATCCCAGAGGGGTGTCCTAAAGGTAAAGAGACTGGGCTGAATCTTAAGCCCCAAATCAGGGGTCTTTGTGTTCTAAGGGAGCCCAGATTGGCCCACTCATGCTGTTTAGGGTGTGCAGACCACCCAGTGACATACAGAGCATCTGTAGGGTCCAAGCGTTTGTCTCAGAGGAAAGAACCAGAGGGTCAGAGACATGGCCTTCAAATCCCTGGTCCCTGTGTGTCCCTGGCCACCATTGTCCCCTAGGTGCATACCCCAACCATCATCACTGCCCAGAGATGTAGCACCTCCAATATCACATCCCTGGCTACCACCCTGCAGCCACATGCACCTCCTATCATCTCCTGCACAGGGATGGAAGCGCCCCCAGCCAAGCTGACCTCCTTGGGCCCCCAGGGGATCTACCTGATCCCGGAAGGGCAGGCTGGAGAACACAGGCAGGTTCTTGGCCCACTTGACAGCCATGAAGAGCAGACGAGCCGATGTCTCATGGATGCTGTCCAGGCCACAGGGGGAGGAGGAAGAAGAGTATGGGGACAAGGGGAATTCGGGGTCATTGCTGGTGACATCGATGTTCTCATCCACTGTTGGAGGAGGTTTTGCATCAGGGAACAGGGAGTGCTCAGGGGCCGGGGTGTGGGATAAATGAAGGTCCGAGGAGCTCAGCCATCCTCCCACTCACCATCCTCTGGCTCCAGCTTAGCACAAGTTTCAGCGGTTATCAGGCTGGCCATGAAGTGGTGGTGCCCTGGAGGTGTGAGGGCCTGGGGTCCCAAGGCTCTGGCTGCAGACACAGGCATGGGGCCTCGGGGGCTGGGCCCTGCCGGGGTCGAGGGAGCTGCCAGGGGCTCCAGCTGGTGCTCTGGCTCTGACTCCCTGCTGTCCAGGCGGACCTGGGCGGTGCTTCTTGGCTGGCGCTCATTCTGCACGGCTGGGGGTAGGGGGGAGGCATGGGGGGGAGGCGAGAAGGGTCAGACACACTGTGGGTCAAGCACACACCCCCATCACTTCTGCCCCGCTTCTCCACGTGGGCTCCCCACTCACCATCCTGGTTCATGCCCGCCTGTAAGCACTTCTTCAGCCGGCAGGCCTGGCACTGGTTGCGGTGGGCCTTATCCACGGGGCACATCCCTGCCCCCATCTGGCACCTGCCGGTGGAGGGGAGCCCCGGGGGGTCAGGCTCCCACCCAGGCTCTGGGTGGTGTGCTTTGGACACGTTTGCCTCAGCTCCTTCTTCCCTGAACATCCTCTATCCCTCCCAGGGATCTACAGGGACGGGAGGCCGGAGCTCCTCCAGGTAGGCGCCCTGCCCTGCCTCACCTGTAGATGAGCCGCCGCCTCACGCTCCTCTTGAAGAAGCCGCTGCAGCCATTACAGGCATAGATGCCGTAGTGCTTCCCACTGCTGCTGTCACCACACACGCGACACTGGAGCGAGGGTCCTGTGCCTGAGGGGAAGCGGGTAGGTACTATACCCCTTCCCACCTCCTCAGGAACCCCTCCACCTCCCTTCCCTTCCTGGCCCCAGGTTCCTACTCACCCGTGTTTAGACACACCCATGTCCCCCCCAAATCTAGAAAAGCATCTCCCTTATGAAGCTCCCATCTCCTCTCCCCTCTCTCCAAGACCAGTTCTCAACAAGAGTTTTCTCTCTGCGCCCCTCCTCTTCCCTCTGTCTGCAGGTGGCTTCAGGTTCCACCAGGCACAAAAGCATTTCTGACACCACCTCTAGGGAACTCTGCTCCCAGTCCCTCAAGGCGCTTCTCTCTCCTTTCCTCCCCTATCTGCTCAGTTGTCAACCTGACCACCCCGCCTAGCCCCACCACCGTTTCTAGGGTTCTGGGTTTGCCAGTAGGTTTCCTCACACTCGCCCACAGTCTTTGGGGCTTGGCTTGAGTTGCTCTGGCTCCTTTCATGGTCTTTGCAAACCTTTGGCCCACACTCTGCTCCCCAAGGGCCCAGATTCTACCTCCAGGAAAGCCATACCTGTCGGCTCCTCCCCCAGGCCCCACCTGCCTGGAGACTCCTTCCTGGAGGCAGCCACTGACGCTGGCACAGCTGCAGCCATGTTGGAAGTTGTGGGAGCTATTGGCCTGGTCCTGGCCAGTCCCAGGGCAGCGTCTACCGTCCTGCCTAAGGGAGGCCTCAGGATCACTGGGCCAAGCCCAGCCTTGGGCTCCCCCTCTGAACTTCTGCCTGTTTGTGCCCCCGTCTCTCCTCTATCACTACCCCTCCTCTGTCTTTGTCACTCTCCCTCGTCTCTCCTCTCTGTGCTCCTGCCTCCTGTCCCCTCTGACTAAACTCTGGAGCTGCCCCAACTTCCCCTCACAGCAGCGGCTCTGGCTCGAGGAGATTTCTCCCAGGGCAGTCAGTGCTGGTCACAGCTTATGATCCTCTTAATCTTTACTGTCTCCACAGGGGATCAACCGGCCACACCTGCGGCATTACCAAGGTGCCCCTGGGAAGCCGGTCAGTCCTGCTGCTCACACACCAGCTCCCGGGCTGCCCCAGGTCCCCAGGTCCGTCCTGCCTTGTGCTCTCATGCTGTCCCAGTCATGAAGGGGGATGCAGACTCCACTCGCCCCAGGACTGTGTGTATCTGGGGACAAGTGTGTGGCCGGGGAGTGTGTGACTGCATATGGCTCAGCACACAGGGTGTGCTCACCGTGGTCCTGGGTAGGTACAGCTCTCTACCTCAGTGCTTCTCTGATAAGGGACTGCTTAGGGCCCAGGATTTGAGGGTCTCTGGCCACTCCTGAAAGATGAACAGCCAATAGACACCCACACAGAGGCAGCTCCCTTCACACATGGAAATAGGTAGGGGCTGGCCTGCAGGTAACGGGGCCTGGGCCTCGCATGGAGAATCCACTGCAGTACTGGATGGGTGAGGACACAGCCCTTGGCCCTGACTATGGGCTCTCAGGTGGCCTCCCCACCCTCCCCTGACTTGATCCCAGCAGGATGGTCCCTCAGCTGTCCCCAGACTCAGTGTTCCCAGTTCAAGCCCAGTGGTTGTTCTGAGGGGAGGTAGAAGCAGGCATCAGTATCTCCTTAGACCAAGTCTTGGGCCCCCCAGAGAGTGTGGAGAGGGCCGAGGCAGACCCAAGTTCAAATCTCTGCTCCCTCACAGCTAGCCATGTGTCCCTGAGAAAGTGATTTAACCTGAGTTTCAGTCTCCTGTAAAAAGGGGTGACAGCAGCACCTGCCTTGTAGTGTAGCTGGAGAAGCTAAGTCAGATGGTTGTTAAAATGTTCCAGTGCCCAGTATTTAGTAGAAGCATAATAAATGCTGGGGGCTGTTTTTATGCCACTTCTCAGGTAAAAGGTTGAGAAGATCCCAGAGCAATCCTCAGTAAGCAGACTTTCCTCTCCCAACTCCTCTGCCCCCACCCCATGTCCAGGCCAAGCAGAAAGCCCCATGTTGGTCTGGAGGGCTCCACACACCCTCAGCTGACCTGGGCTCACCTTTGGGTGAGCCTGGGGCAGGGGTTAGCCCAGCCTTAGAGCCTGAGGGAGAGAGGGCACAGTGTGAAGCTCCTGGAAGGACCTTGGAGTTAAGGGACTAGAGGGGGTGGTGCAGGGCCTTTATGTAAGTGGGGTTAACCCTCACTGTGACAGAGAAGCACTATTAGGGATTTGGGAAGTCAGCTCCAGGGGCTTTGCAGGGTAATCCGCTTTCTGGGGCCTCAGAAGATCGAGGTCACTGGGCCGAGGCCTTTCCTGGGCTCTATTTGCCTCTATTCTTGCTTCCATCCGCCTCCTGATGCCCAGCCCCTCGGGACCCTCCACTACAAGGTCTTCTGCTCCATCTAAACCTCCAAAGCCAAGGACATCTCCCTTGAATTTGATTGACAGGTCCCTCCTTCCCAAAGCTCACCTCTCCCACTTCTTCTGGAACATGTCTTTACTATATTCCTCCCTGCCTCCTGCCCCCACCATCATCTCTGATGCCTCAGCAGACCATTCCACCCTTCCAGGACCACTTCATACCAGACTCCTGCCTGGGTCTCTGCCCTGAGCTTCTCCCAGAGTCCTGGGGTCGAAACCAACTCCACAGACCCCAACTAACCTATCCCCAGCTTGTCTACACAGAGATGGTCCCTGAAGCTTCAGGATTGAGGAACCGGCCAGAACACCGTGTGCAGTGAGGAAAGTGCCCATGGCTGAACTGGGCACCTCTAATCCTGGAAGCCTAGGCTGAGGAGGATCTGCTGGCAAAGGAGCTGAGAGAGAAAACCTGGGCCATGCGGGTCACGGGAGCAAGGGCAGCAGAGGATTCAAGGATGGAGGCATCCACCAGGTCAAGTGTCCTATGAGGTCATTTGTACCTCCAGGAATAAGCACGGATGAGAGAGCAAGCAAGAAGAGCCAAATGCTCTTCAGCAGCCGTAGAAAGGAGTTATTATTGTCAACTCACAGATCAGGAAACTGAATCTCAGAGATGTTAAGCAATTCCCACCAGGCCATACAGCTGCAGAGTGGTGGAGGAGATTGGGGATGGAGATGGGGGTTTCAAACTTGGGTCTAATTCCCAAACTCCCATGGTACTCTCCAAGAAGACTCTGAGCCATCACTCTCCCAGGCTTAGTAGCAGGGGGCAGCTGGTGACCTAGGGGAGAGCTGCTCTGAAGGTGACAGACTGCCCTGGGGGGTGAGGTGGGGAGGACCAGGAAGCTGGGCTCTCTCCCCTGACAAAGGGACAGGGCTAAGGGTTTGGTAGGAAGGGTGACACTGAGGAAAGACTTTTTTATTCCTGTCAAGGGTGATGTTAAAAGAAAAATATTTGAGAAGGGGAGTTCCTTTTATAAAGGGAGACTCAGAGAAAGAGGCAGGAGAGAGAGGGAAGTTGGAGGTGGGATGTAAGTCAAATACCAGATCGCTGAGCAAGACTGAGGGGTGCAGGGCACACGTCAGGGATGGCTTTGTCTTGGAGAGGGGTCACTGGGAAGAAATCAGAGAACCCAGGGCTTAGGACAGGCTCTGGATCGGCACACCTCCCCTCAGGTCCTGGTTTTATATCTTCCTGGCTGTGTGAGCTTGGGCAAGTGATTCTGCCTCTCTGTTTTAGTTTCATCTTCTCTAAACTGGGTAGCCTCTGGGGGTTGTGGTGGGATTAGAGGAGGGGAGCACAGCCCAAGGTGAGAGGGGGAAGGGAGCAGGGTGGGACAGGGGGCAGAGGTCCCCAAAGGTGAACCTTGGAGAGAGTGAGGTCTGAGGCAGCAGCCTTGGGAAAGGGAATCAGGGAGGGACTTTGGGGGAAGCTCTGAGGCCCAGCTGCGATTAAAGATGGCGACAGTCTGGGCAGGTATAGGATTTTCCTTGAAGCCCCCAGCAGATGCTGGGACTAGGTGGCCACCAGGACTGCCCCATGGCTCAGTTCTTTCGAGCAAGTACTTGTGTGGGAAAGACCTGGGGAAGGAGTTGAAGGCATTGGGGCAGAGTCATGGAGGGGAGAGCTGATGGGGAAAGGGAGATGGAGGGGGCGCCTTTCCCCTGGCAGGTCTTTTTTTCTGCTGTTCTTCATCTGAGCTGCCCTGCCCCTTCTGCTCTTTCTGCCCAATCTCACCCATGCTCCATGGCCTGTTCAGGGCTCACCTCCTCCAGGAAGTCCACCTTGACTCCTCCATCCATCTGCTCTCTTTCTAGAGGCACCTCCAGGGCCAGATATTATCCTTAATGTTAAACTTCACACCAGGTCAACTTTCTCTCCTCAGTTGATGGAAGATTCAGAGTTTCAATTCAGCTAGGCATGTGAATCACAAGGTGCTCAGAGGACAGAAGTCTATTTCTAACTCGTCCTTATTTTCCTGCTATTCTGTAGTGGGTATAGCATAAAAAAATCCACCAGAATAAAAGACAGCAGCAGTGCATGTCCTGTTTGTTTTGACTTTGTTTTGTGAGCCTCTCACATCATTTTCATCCCAGCAGAGCTCCCCTCTCACCCTGGCCCTCAGTTCTTTGGCAGGTCTGGCCCAGCCAGGGCTGTGGCTATGCTAGGGGAAAAGATGCCAGCCCAGCCAGGCCAGGGGACAGAGGAGTCTCTCCCGATCAGTGACCACCAGCTGCTGGGGCAGACACCAAAGGATTACTCAGCCCAAAGCCTAGAATCTGCTGACAAAGCTGCCAGAGGCCACCTTATCACTAATACAATTATTCCCCCCGGGACAGGTCAGCAACTTCCCTCTGACTCTCTGGAAGTGGTGGGGGGGGGGAGCTGGGGCGGGTGGGGAGGTGGGTTACACGATGAAAGCTGTAGAACTGACCTCCCTCTGGACCTTGAAGACCCCAGCAGGTAAAGCCCCCTGCCCCAGCCTGTCTAGAGCCTGTCACATCCTGTATCACCAGGTCCCAGGCCTTAAAGGTGACTGGGCTCTGCTGTTGGAGGGGTAGGATTGGGTGGCAGCGTTTCCTGGGATGGCTCAGCTGCCAACCAGGAAGGACTGGCTGGACAGCATGACTTGCATACTGGCAGCCATGGGCTTCTGGTTCAGGACAAGCCCCATCATCCACAGCATTTGGTCCTGGGAACATGTCTTCTGGGATTTTTTTTCTTTCTTTTTTTTTGTTTGTAGTTATTTTTTGGATTTCTTTAAAATTATTTTCCTCATCCAGTATCCTCACTATCTCTGAAAGGGATAGCTAGTGGTGAGTGCACAGGCTCTGGAGCTCAGGACAGGAATTCCATTTCCAGGAAGCCATCCCAGGGAAAATCTCACAAAGATTTAATTACATGGTTGTTCCCTGTGGCGATTTTAGTAAAACACCTGTCTGTGGACAACTGGCTCAATAAAGTAAGCTCCGTGCCTACAGTGGAATGTGATGCGGCCACTGCAAGTGGTGCTGCTCTGGTACTCCTTTCCTTGACCTGTGCCCATAGCATGTCTGCCTCAGCCCAGCTACAGGACAGCAGATACAGCGGGATGGCTTGTGTCTCTTGGGGAGTGAATTTCTGACCAAAGCTCACAAGACTCTCCTTGGCAGCACTCAAATTAGTCAATAGTTTTTCTACAGCAGGGAGTGGAAGGTTCAGGACTCCAAGAGGCCAACACCAGCAGGAAACTTTCTCTCGACAAAGCCTCTTTATTTCCTTCATGAGATAACATTTAGAAATCATCAGGTATTCCCTGTGCGGCTTCCCAGCTCTTGGCTACCGAAGTCTCTCTCCTAGAATCATTTCCAAGCTCTGAGCACAACAGGAGAGGACCCCGCCCCATCCGAGGACCAGCAGACAAAAGTCAGTCTGTCCAGAGAGTTCCCTGTTGGCTCAGTGGGTTAAGGATCTGACGTTGTCATTGCTGCAGCTTGGGTTGCTGCTGTGATGTGGGTTGGATCCCTGGCCCATGGGTTCGGCCAAAAAAAGGCAGTCTGACCAGGACACATCCGATTGGCTGCCGCACATCGTGGGGGCCTCTCCTCATGGTGCCATAACTGAGTGATGAGTGCTTTTCTCTCTCCTGCCTCCAGGTTCCAGGCTTCTCCATTCTCTAGCACAGCTATTGCCCACAGCAATTTTCACCAGAATCAGAAAATGTTGTTTCCTTTGAATGTTTAATAATAAACATGTATTACAGTTACAATCAGGATAACACAAAGCTCTTTTCAGTTTTTTTAAAAAGAGCTAATTGGAAATCTTTTTTTTTTTTTTCTTTTTTTTTTTTGGAACACACTTGCAGCATATGGAGGTTCCCAGGCTAGGGGTCGAATTGGAGCTGTAGCTGCCAGCCACAGCCACAGCCACAGCAACTCCAGATCCCAGCCATGTTTACAACCTACACCACAGCTCATGGCCACGCTGGATCCTTAACCCACTGAGAGATGCCAGGGATTGAACCTGCGTCCTCATGGTTACTAGTCAGATTAGTCTCTGATGAGCCACGCGGGGAACTCCAATAATAGGAAATCTTTATGAAGAAATCCTTCAGTGTTTCTAAGTGTGAGAATGAAAAGCTTCTCATGCCCTTTTTTCTCAAGGGGAGGGCCTGAATCTCTAGCAGCTGCTCAGGCCAGGCCCTGGTGGATTAGAACAGCTGCCATCCACAGGGGGAGCCTGGTCCTGGAGCCCCTCCTCTGCTGCTCCCTGTTAGCCCTTTGGCACTGCCCTGGGAAACTCCTGGGCAAGGGGCAGGGCGGGCACGGAGCTCTTTCAAACTGGTCCGGAAGTATCTTAAAAGCTCAACAATAGGCACAACCAGACCGGTGTGTTCTAGCTGACTGACCCTCCGGGTCATAATCTTTATCATCTCCTAGAAATCAAACAACTTAAAAGCAGGGTTTTTTAACTTGGGAAGTACTGACTTTTTTGAGCCAGATATTTCTTTGCGCTGGGCTGTCCTGTGCCTTGTAGGATGTTTAGCAGCTTCCCCTGCCTCTGCCTACCAGATGCCAATGGCATCCCCTTCTTTCCAACTGTGACAGCCAAAAATGTCTCCGGACGTTGCTGAATGTCCCTTTGAGGGGCAGAGTCACCCTTGGTGGGGAGCCACTGGCCTAGAACATGTTATTTCCTGCTTTCCTGGCCACAGGTCACCACTCTGTTTTCACAGATGCAGGAAGCGCTTCCCATGACAAAGTTCTGTGAGGAGACCCAGCCCATCAGGCAGGCAACATTAGCTTCTATGTCGTGTATCTGCAGACTCTGGAACTTTCTGGAAGGATGCTCAAAGTACCAGCAGTTTTCTCTGAGGGAGAATTTTACTATTTTATTTTCTTAATATTTTCTGTGTTGTTTGAATGTTTAATTGTGAGCATGTGCCATAATTAAGATACTTAAAGTTTTTCATGTTTTTTAAAAAGGCTAGTGGTGTTCCTGTTGTGGCTCAGTGGATTAGGATCCGTGAGGACACGGGTTTGACCCCTGGCCTTGCTCTGTGGGTTAAGGATTTGGCATTGTTGTGAGTTATGGTGTAGGTCGCAGATGCACCTCAGATCTGACATTGCTGTGGCTGTGCTGTAGGCTGGCAACTGCAGCTCTGATTTGACCTCTAGCCTGGGAACCTCCATATGCCACAGGTGCAGCCCTAAAAAGAAGAAAAAAAAGAAAGACCAGCTAATTTGAAGTAAATATGACTTTTAATGATAATAATAATTAGGAATATCTTAAAAACGTTATATGCCAGACACAGGTTTACATGTGTGAACTCAATTCTCACAACAATATCAGATAGGCATGGTCATTATCAGCCTCTTTACAGACAAGACTGACAGGTTTAGTGACTTTTCCAGGGTCACACAGCTAATAGGTATCAGATCTGGGGTTCAAACCCAGGCAGATAAGCTGGCTATCTTAAGAAAATGTATCTGCGTCAGGGTAAGGGAAGAAAAAAATTGGAATATTATATTTTAAAACAATCACCTTCATACATTTAGTAAAGAAAATCTCCTCTAGACCCATTCTGTCTCTAGATAGCTTGAAATGATAAAGCAGATATTCCAGGCCATGGAAAGTCACATTGAACTGTCATTTCTGTTCTTAGCTTTTCTAGAAGGTGGATATTCTTAGACTCAAACTACAAAAACACTTAGAAAGTGAAAGGATTACTTTGTAGGAAGCTTTGTTTTCTATGTGTGCTTTTTTTTTTTTTTTTTTTTTAACTGCCACACCTGCAGCATATGGATGTTCCCAGTTCCCAAACTATGGGCCAAATCAGAGCTGCAGCTGAGGTCTATGCCACAGCCACAGCAATGCGGGACCTGAGCCACATCTGTGACCCACACCACAGCTCATGGCAACATCGATCTTTAACCCATTGGACTCAAACCCACATCCTCATGGATACCCATAGGGTTTGTTACCACTGAGCCACAACAGGAACTCCAGCAAGATCTGTTTAATGATATTTTCCACTAGCTACATTTATTAATTTGGTGAAGATGGTAAATTGAGGTAAATCCAGTTCCTCTCCACATAGATGGGGATTTATTCTTCAGAGTTACGTTTTAGAAAAAGCTCAAAGCAATTCTCCTTAAGAAGCAATGGCACCAGAGGGGTCCTGAGGTGGACTGGCTGCTGCCCATCTTTTCAGCCTGGGCTGCAGTCTTCCGCCTGCTCTAGGCTCTGGCTGCCGAGGTCTCCTGCCATCCCCGAATACAGCAAACGCACTCCGCAAACACGGGCTTCACATATTCTTGCTCCCTTGTATCTTCAAAGGGATTTAGAAGCCCTGCTCTTTATAAGTTTCTTACACAAACACAACACAATGACATGAGAAAATGTTGTTTTCAGTCACGCATTGGAAATAGCTGAATATGTTTTTTTTCAGCTAATAAATTATGGCACATTTCCCAAATGGCTTTTTTCCTGCCATCAAGAGGAGGTTATATGGAAAAACGTTATGATGAATAGCAAAGTACAAAATGCTACAAACACTATGACACATGTATGTAAAACCAAAAGTAGTTAAGTCAGAGGCATTCTGACTCATGTTAAATTTTTTTTTTTTTTTTTTTTTGTCTTTTTTGCTATTTCTTTGGGCTGCTCCCGCGTCATATGGAGGTTCCCAGGCTAGGGGTCGAATCGGAGCTGTAGCCACTGGCTTACGCCAGAGCCACAGCAACGCTGGATCCGAGCCGAGTCTGCAACCTACACCACAGCTCACGGCAACGCCGGATCGTTAACCCACTGAGCAAGGGCAGGGACCGAACCCGCAACCTCATGGTTCCCAGTCGGATTGGTTAACCACTGCGCCACGACGGGAACTCCTGACTCATGTTAAATTAAATTTAATATATGTCATGAAATTATTTAATTTTATTAAATCATAAACATTTCATTTAAATATATTTAATAGAAAAAGTGTTTCAAGGA
The DNA here is from genome assembly GCF_054392235.1 of Sus scrofa. Classification (NCBI taxonomy): domain Eukaryota; kingdom Metazoa; phylum Chordata; class Mammalia; order Artiodactyla; family Suidae; genus Sus; species Sus scrofa. Next base: position 180,162,773 of record NC_139383.1, on the reverse strand, counting down.
AATGAGTACTATTATTTTACTGATCTTTTATGTCATTAGACTGTTTCTTCAGCATTAAGAATGGTCAATTATTTATTTGATAATCTGCTTTCAATGGTAGCTTTTAGCTAAATCTGTGATCTATCATTTTATTCCCAAACACAGTCTTAAGATGAGACTCTCGAATAAGACACTGAAATTTAAAATGAGTTTTCTGGTGGAGTTTCCATTCTGGCTCAGCGGAAACAAATCCGACTGGTATCCATGAGGACACAAGTTTGATCCTTGACCTTCCTCGGTGGGATAAGGACCTAGTGTTGCTGTGGCTGTGGTGTAGGCTGGCAGCTGCAGCTCCAATTTGACCCCTAGCCTGGGAACCTCCATATGCTTCGGGCGCGGCCTAAAAAGACAAACAAATAAAATGAGTTTTCTGGAATTCTGAAATTATTTGGAAAATACAATGTTTAAAAACAGATACATACAATTAGAATACATTAAGGAATTGTTTTTAATTTGTTATGATACTGGTATTGTGGTTATGTTTAATAAAAGAGGATCTTTTGTTTGTTTTTTAGGGTGACACTCGCGGCATATGGAAGTTCCCAGGCTAGGGGTCTAATTGGAGCTTGGAGCTACAGCTGCTGGCCTATACCACAGCCACAGCCACTCAGGATCCGAGCCATGTCTGTGACCTACACCACAGCTCACGGCAACACCAGATCCTTAAGCCTCTGAGCTAGGTCAGGGATCGAACCTGCAACCTCCTAGTTCCTAGTCAGATTCATTTCCGCTGTGCCACAACTGGAACTCCTCCAGATTGCTACATAATTTTTGAGGAGCTAAGCAGAAAGGGGTAGTGGCAACAGAGGAAAATTCCAGGTGTTGGCTGTGGATTGGGTTGGCTGTTATGTGCATTAGCGCCCCCTCCTGGAAAGGAGAGGAAAGCACAGTGCTGGGGTGGAGGCATCCTCCAACTTTCTCTCAGAATAAGAGTGCCTGTCTGGGAGGCCACGTCTGTGGCTCAGCTGAAGCGAATTTGACTAGCATCCATGAGAACGCAGGTGGGTTAAAGGACCCGGGGTTGCTGTGAGTTGTGGTGTAGGTTGCAGACGTGGCTTGGATCTGGCGTTTCTGTGGCTGTGGCGTAGGCCAGGGGCTACAGCTTGGATCCCTAGCCTGGGAACCTCCATATTCCGTGGGGGTGCAGCCCTAAAAGGAAGAAGGGGAAATGAATCCGACTAGTATCAATGAGGATGTGGGTTCGATCCCAGGCTTTGCCCAGTGGGTTGGGGATCTGGCGTTGTGGTGAGCTGTGGTGTATGTCACAGACGTGGCTCAGATCCGAAGTTGCTGTGGTGTAGGCCAGCAGCTATAGCTCTGATTCGACCCCTAGCCTAAGAATTTCCATATGCACCCCTAAAAAAAAAAGTGCCTGAGTTTTTTTTTATGGTGTTATTCATACATATCTATTTATTTTCTGGCTCCACTGAGATAAAACTGATATATAACATTGTGGAAGTCTAAGCTGCACAATGTGATTTGATACACTTATATATTCCAGTATGGTTAGCTAACATCTCCTTCATGTTACATAATTACCATTTCTCTCCTGTGGTGAGGACATTCAAGATGGGCTGTCTTAACACCTTTCAAGCAAACACTACAGTATTGTTAACTATAATCACCAGGCTGTATGTTGGATCCTCAGAAAGTATTCATGGTTTTTTTTTGTTGTTGTTGTTTGTCTTTTTGTCTTTTAGGGCCACACCTGCAGCAAATGGAGGTTCCCAGGCTAGGGGTTGAATTTGAGCTGTAGCCTCCGGCCTCCACCGCAGCCACAGCAATGCGGGATCCGAGCTGTGTCTCTGACCTACACCACAGCTCCTGGCAACACTGGATCCTCAACCTACTGAGCGAGCCAGGGATTGAACTTGCATCCTCGTGGTTGCTAGTCGGGTTCATTAACCACTGAGCCACAATGGGAACTCCCAGAAAGTATTCATCTTAAAACTGGAAGTTTGTACCCTTGACTAACATTTCCCCTTTCCCTCTACCCCCAGCCTCTGGAAACCATCATTTTACTTTCTGTTTCTACAAGTTTGGCATTTTTAGATTACACGTGTGATATCACAGTAGTTTTCTCCCTGATTTATTTCACTTGATTTGCCTCAGGATCCTTGTCCTCCTCCTCCAGCCTACTTTTCAAGACTTGGTTGCAATGTCTCAGATCAGAATGCTATCATTTCTCTCTATCCCAGTTATGATCAGAAACTAGCTTATTTTTTATTTTCTTTTTATGGCTGCACCTGTGGCCTATGGAATCCAAGCTGTAGCTGCGGCTATGCTGGATCTTTTAACCCACTGCAGCATGCTGGGGATCTACCCGAGCCACTGCAGCCAGATTCTTAACCCATTGTGCCACAGCCAGAACTAGAAACTAGCTTATTCATCTCTTTGTTTACTTGTGATTGCCTGTCTCCAGCTAGAACCAGGAAATAGAATTCTGAGACCAGAAATCTCATCTATCTTGTTCAAAGACTTCACACATAGAAGGAGCCTGACAATTATTTCTCGAAGGACTGACTGAGTAAATGAAAGCTTCCCCTAGTTCCCCAGCAGCATTTGCTGCTCCTTCCTCTTGCCTCTGATAGAATCAGCTCATTGCTTCAAACTGCTCTGGTCAAGTGTCTGGCTCAGGGGCTGTGTGGAGGAGGCTGGTGTGACCTCCTGCTGTGGTCACACCCACAGCCAAAGTTGCCATTAATTCTGTCCCAGGGGGTTTAAAACATTTACTTGCAATTCAAAGCAAGTCAACTTAAGAGATTCTCTGGGTAGAGAGATGTAAAAATGAATGAAGAGTTTTTACTGATAATCATGATGTAGGAGAAAATGTCCTGATAAAAATGTAGAAAGGAGAGACCCCGCCATGATGACTAAGCAAAACCTGGCCAACTACCCCTAACCACCCCTCCCCCACACATCTGCTTCTGTAAACTTGCCAGTTCTCATTCTGGTCCGCCAAGCATGGACCCAGAAGAACTAGCCCATAAAAGCCTTGTGAAACCCCTCTTTGGGGCTCAGACTCCGGAGAGCGATCTCCTCCGAGCCGGCCAGCTTAATAAACCTGAGTTCTCCAACTCCGAGTGCTCGCTTGGTTTCTTGGCAGGTGAAAGAGCTGATACACTGCAGCTACAGAACTATCGCTAGAGCTGATATGCTAAGGCGCAGGGCTGCTGGGCAGCTACCATAACATTTCTGGAGGCCCCAGTGAGATTTCAACTGTTCTGGCCCCTAAGCCACCGGAATGGAGGCAAGGCCGCCTGGGAGCCAGGGAGCCTCGAACCGAATGAGGCAGTGCGCCACCCGATGGTATTCTGGGTCCTCCTTCATGAGCAGCATTCCTGACTCCCAGGTGACTGAACCCTGACTGGACTCAGTGGAGAGACAGACCAACTCACCAGGAAGGTAAGGCCCCAGGGCCAACCCCAGTCAGGTCCTGCCCCAGTGGGCAGAAGAGAGGACTGATCACCCCCTTAGGGAGACGCTCCTGGTCAGAAGCTGTGCCTGACCGGAGCAGCAGTCCTTGTGCTCCAGATCAGAAGCAGAGGAACCTCTTGCTTGGGTGGAGACAACTGTCAGGTGTAGCCAATTGAAAGTTGTGCTTGATCGAGCTACTAGTTAGGGACTCCCAGGGAGTGGGAGGCAATGTGATAACCTCTGAGTGTGTGTGAGGGTGAATGAGCGGCTTGATTCACTTGCACTTCAGGTTCGAGTTTGTGGCTCCATGGTCTTAGTGGCTACGGAGTCCGAGTGGGTCCTAACCTGCAGTTCCGTGGTGACCTCATAGGGCTTATGGCTGTAGCGGACTCTGAGGGTTCTCTTCCCTCCCTGTGAGTCCAATCCAAGTTCGGGGCTTATACGAACCAGCCAATTGCTAAGAGGCACCTAAACTCCCGAGAGGGGGACGGTCAGGCGGACATCTGAATGGCCACCTTCTGAGAAGGCGGCACCCTACCTTGTTTTGTTTGCGACACCAGCACAGGGTGGGCACACGGGGTGGGACCTAACCCAGAAGCCCCTGAGCCAGAGACCCCTGTGCTCCCACCATGTGGGCCATAAATTCCTCCAAGGAGACAATCTAACTTGACCTTGCCTCTGGGCCTCCAGGAACTCCCATCCCAGATTCTAAACCGCGGGACTGCCCATTTTGTCAGTTCACGTAGGCCCAGGATCTGAGTCAGGGAGACAAGACCATCATCCCTGTCTCAGTTCAGAGTATAGGGAGGATTGGGTACGAGGCCCCCTGTCCTTTGCCCAAACATTAGAACTTGTCTGAGAGTGCCTTCCAAAGACCTGGGGCCTAGATGAATCAGAGACACTTGCAACAAAGCAGGTGCTCTCCCCAGCCATAGAGTGAGCTGAGTGGGAGCTGTCTTGCTTACAGGAGTGGCAGAGGCAATGCTATTGGGGATACCGCCCATGAGGTCAGAGAGGTCTCATAATATCAGGCCACAGACAAGATCCATAGAAAGACACCATGGGTTTGTGGAAGTCTAAACCCATGGTGCTAGACTGTGATCAAAGATTTCAAAAAGGGATTTTCTGAAGATTATGGTGTAAAACTAACCTGATCTTTCATCATTTCCTTTGCTATTACCTCAAATAGAGCTGTGGGGGCAAAGGAAACAGACCTCTAGATTTTAAGACCATCCTGAGTTGTTAGCAGGCCTGTGGGGGAAAAGGAGTTCATAACTAGTAGTCATCCAATTTAGGCCAAGTATTTAGCCTTAGAGCCTGGGCATGTCAGTTTTGCTTTTTGCTATTTACTTTCACCCTGGTTGGAGAAATTGACAGCTGGTTCATCCAATTTACCTGTTAACTGTGGCTTAGAAACTTTCCTAATATTAATAGAGGGCATGTCAGAGCGAGCATCTTAGGATTCGAAAACTCAGGGCAGGGCCTGTATGCCTGGGTTTTCTTTACCTCTGTCCAGAGACAGGCAATGGGCAGGGATGATGGGAAGAGAGGCTATGCTGGTAAAGAGTGGTTAATTCCAGTCAGCCTAAAGTAGGATGGGATATTTGACCACTAATGTCTAGCTGCTCCATCTAAGAGAGGGGACACCTTCACATAACCAAGAAAGGACAATAGGCACTGGATGCTGGTTTTTTCTCTTTTTTTGAATGGGAGCCACATCCTCAAGCCTGGTGCATGGCTCAATAGCAACTCCTCTGACTTGTGCCGTGAAGAACTGGAAAAATTTTGACCCTGAGACTCTGAAAAAGAAACATTTAATTTTCTTTTGCGCAAAACCCTGCTACTATATAATCTGTCAGATGGAAAGCAATGGCCATCTGAAGGCTCTCTAGCTTATAATACTATTCTCCAATGAGATCTATTTGGTAGATGAGAAGGGGAATGGTCAGAGGTGCCTTATGTCAGATCTTCTTTTTTTAAAATTTAATTTAATTTTTAAAATTTATTTTTTATTATTAGTCAAATGAATTTATCACATCTGTAGTTGTATAATGATTATAACATCCAATTTCACAGGACTTCCATCCCATAACCCAAGCACATCCCCCCACCCCCCAAACTGTCTCCTCCGGAGACCATAAGGTTTTCAATGTCTGTGAGTCAGCATCTGTTCTGCAAAGAAGTTCAGTCTGTCCTTTTTTCAGATTCCACATGTCAGTGAAAGCATTTGATGTTGGTGTCTCATTGTATGGCTGACTTCACTTAGCATGATAATTTCTAAGTCCATCCATGTTGCTGAAAATGCTGATATTTCCTTCCTTTTAATGGCTGAGTAACATTCCATTGTGTATATGTACCACATCTTCTTGATCCACTCCTCTGTCGATGGACATTTAGGTTGTTTCCATGTCTTGGCTATTGTAAATAGTGCTGCAATGAACATTGCAGTACATGTGTCTTTGCGAGTTGTGGTTTTCTCTGGGTAGATGCCCAGGAGTGGGATTGCTGGATCAAATGGGAGTTCTGTTTTTAGTTTTCTGAGGAATCGCCATACTGTTTTTCGCAGTGGTTGCACCAATTTACAATCCCACCAGCAGTGTAATAGGGCTCCTTTTTCTCCACACCCTGCCTAGCACTTATTATTTGTAGACTTTTGGATGATGGCCATTCTGGCTGGTGTAAGGTGGTACCTCAGAGTGGTTTTGATTTGCATTTCTCTAATAATGAGTGAAGTTGAACATCTTTTCATGTGTTTTTTGCCCATCAGTATGTCTTCTTTACAATGAGGGAAGACACTACACTGAGGAAGGCTTGTGGACTTTCTCAGTACATTATGCCAACTCCCTCAAGACCTAGGTTCCCACTATATTCTGGCCCAACTGGGTCAGACCCTCCAGAAGTTAATCAGCCTTCAATACCACCCAAGGCTCCTCCTCTTCCCCCTCCAGTGCTAAAGTTATATCCCTCTCTACTCCCTTTACAAGAAGTGGCAAACGGAGAATGGGGACCAAATACAGGTCCATATGCCTATTTAACTTCAGGACTTAAGGCAAATAAAAACAGATTTGGGAAAATTTGCTGATGACCCAGATATATTGAGGTCTTTCAGGATCTCATACAGTCCTTTGAGTTAGCCTGGAAAGACGTCATGTTATTACTAAAACAGACATTGACTATAAGTGAAAAAAAAAATGCATAAAGTCTTTGAAACTGCTCAAAACTGGGGAAGATGAATGGAATGATGCTATAAGTTCCAGAGGCAAATTAGAAGAGATAGAACAAGATTCCCCACAGGGTGTCAGGCAGTTCCTGTGAGTGATCCCAGTTGGTCTGCTGATGAAGGAGATAACCACAATTGGCATAGAAACAATTTTATTACTTGTATAGTTGAGGGATTAAAAGCCTCATGAGTAAAGCCCGTTAAAAATTATCAGAGGTTTACTAGGGGAACAAGAGAGTCCATCAGCTTTCTTAGAAAGACTCAGAAAGGCATTGAGAAAACCTACACCAAGGAACCCAGAAACAATGGAGGGCTGAATAATTCTTAAGGATAAATTCGTAGCTCAATCAGTGCTAGATATATGGAGAAAGTTCCAAAAACTGGCTTTTGGTCCTGATCAGGACCTGGAGCACCTCCTCAGAGTAGCAACTCAAGTATGTTATAATCGGGCCCAGGAAGAATGAAAGGAGAACAAGAAGAGAGACAGAGAAAAGGCTGAGGCTCTAGTTATGGCACTACAGGGAGTCAACCTGGGAGCTTCCAAGGTAAGAGGACTAGGGCAGAGACCTACACCTGGAGCCTGTTTCCTCTGTGCAAAAGAGGGACCGTTTAAATGGGAATGCCCCAAGCCTCAGATCACAGCACCTAGGCCATGCCCCATATGTTGGGGAGATCATTGGAAGAGGGACTGTCCCTGAAGACTGAGGTCTCTGGGGTTGACCCCTCAGGCCCAGGATCAAGACTGACCGGACATTTCCATAATGGCTCCTGTCCTTATCACCATTCAGGAGCCCTGGGTGACTTTAAATGTATGAAGACAGCCTATCAACTTCCTCCTGAAGTCCTCCTCTCCACTCCTGGGCCCCTCCCTCATGAATCTGCCACATTCATATTTCTGGCAAGCCAGTTACAAAAATTTTTACACAACCTTTGAGTTGTGACTGGGAATCCATTTTCTCTCATGCCTTTCTGATTGTTCCAGAGAGTCCAACTCCTCTTTTAGAAAGAGATATTTTTTGTAAGAGGTTAAAGCTTCAATTCACATGGCAATGGAGGATTTCCCATCATGGTGCAGCAGAAACAAATCTGACTAGGAACCATAAGGTTTCAGGTTCAATCCCTGGCTTGGCTCAGTGGGTTGGGGATCTGGTGCTGAGGTGAGCTGTGGTGTAGATTACAGATGTGGCTTGGATTTCACGTGGCTGTGGCATAGGCTGGTGGCTTCAGCTATGATTGAACCCCTAGCCTGGGAACCTCCATAAGCCATGGGTGTGGCCCTAAAAAATAAAAAAGAAAAGAAAAAGAAAAAAAAAAAGGCACATGGAAATGGAACCTAATCAAGGTTTATGCCTGCCTTCAATGGAAGTATATATTGACCCAGAAGTCTGGGCCATAGGAGGAAAGATAGGAAGAGCAAAGAATGCTCAACTGGTGGAAATAAGTCTTAAAGATCAGAATTTATTTCTTTGGCAAAGGCAGTATCCTCTGAGACCCAAGGCACGACAGGGACTTATCCCAATTATAGGAAACAAGAGAACAGAGATTATTAATTGAATGTAACAGCCCTTGTAACACTCTTATATCGAGAGTGCAAAAACTTACCAGGGATTGGTGCCTAGTACAAGACCTTCATCTAATAAATGAGACGCTGGTCCCATTACATCCAGTGGTGCCCAATCCTTACACTCTTCTTTCACAAATTCCAGAAACAGCAGCATGGATAACTGTAATAGATTTAAAAGATGTCTTTTTTTTTTCTGCATTTCCTTGAATAAGGCTTTGAATATATAAATTCTCAAAATATGGAAGGTAACTAACTGGCCAGAATTAATTTTAGGTTCAAATAAACTGGGAAATATTCAGTATTAAATTAATATCTTAAATTGGAAGTGAAGTTTGTTGATCTAATTAATACATACATGTCGTTATAGCTGTCAACATTAGGTAAAATATCTTATCATACCTAGGTTTAGCAGAAGTCAAATGAGACACTGAGACATCAGTCACTAAACAGAAACTAAAGGTATTTAGAATGATTAATCAATATGATCAGTGCCACCCTAAGATGGTCTCTATAAGAAAAACATGTGTTTTTAGAAATTATAAAGGACAGTCCATGGTTGCTTGAGAAAAGTAGAATGTGTGTGTTTTCAATATATAAGGAATGAGGGAAGGAATTGCATTTTATTAAGGCAAAAGAAAGATAGTCTGTCTTCAGCTGATTGCTCTGGTTGGAAAATAAGGGACAGACTAATATGGATACAGAAAGTGATACAAGGTGTGTGTGGGAAGTGGACACTGAGAAGAGAATTTTGTGCATGGTGGGTACTGTTTAGAATATATTTGAGTAAGTTAACTTTAAAAGTAAGGTGGTGCCATAAATCATACTCCTCAGAAGGACATAAGGTAGCTTTCAATTACATGCTGACCAAGGCATACAAATGTTTCATAACCAGCCAGAGAAATCAGAAAAATCATACAAGTTACCTGTGCTATTATAAAATCTAAATGTTGTATTCCTGATTGTTCACAGAATGTGTCTAATTCCCTGCTATATCTTCAACAGTAGAGTCATGAGATGTCCTATCCAGCTCCAGCTTTTGGAGCTGCCCTGTGGAACCAGCAGACCTCCTCCTCCTCCTGGTGAAAATATTTCTTCACCATATTCATTGTGATTTTGATCCTTTTATTCAGACCCTGTATAATTAATTGTATTTCTCACTTCATTACATCCTGATTAAAAGCTATCAACCTTCAAATGTTGATAGAGGGGGTACCCAAAGCAATGTATCAAAGCCCACTTGACTGTCCCATGAGTGGAGACCTAACTGCTTTTCCTAATGATGCCCCTTTTCAGCAGGAAGAAGTCAGAGCGGTCATTGCCCCTTTTCTCCACAGTTAGAGTCTCCAACTCAGGGGGGCGGGGAAATTGAGGCAGAATATTAACTTAGGTATTCAGTGTAGCAACATGGGCTTCGACACATTCTTTGTGGCTATTGATTAACATTTGTAAATGAAGTGTCACATAGCAACCCCAACTGCTATAAAGGTTACAGGTATTATCCTGTGGATCCATTATACCAGAGTCAAGAAGGCTGCATCCACTGCTGACATGGACACCTGGGAGGCTATACAGCACCTCGAGAATCCCCTCAAAGTCAAGTTCCAGAGACTCCTTTCACCATCATTAGAGAGCGCTAAGCCCTGCTCTGGCCACCCCTGGAAGCTGGTCAGTCTATGCACAGTAGAAGCCTGAGGAGTTCTAGGTGACACTTAACTTGAACTCATGTTTTGGTGGGGGACATTAGCCACTGGAATCACCCTAACCCTTGTACTTGAAATTGGGAATGGGAAGAGGACCCTAGGTTGTTTATTTATATGGCATATCTTCTGACTTCCAGTACCTTGGGAGTCCTCCTCATCACTGGCTAACAAACAAAATGAGAGGGCTCTTCACCCTAATAATAGCCTTTATGACCAACAAACAGATCCAGGTTCCCCCACCCATGGAGTTCAATAGTGTCTCAAATGTCAAAATTGGTATACAGGACTGATTGTTGGGCATGATTGCATGAGCACAACCCCACAGGGGTACGAGCCATTGAGGTTGAGGTTCACCCCACAGCTGTAGAGGACCTCATCAAGCTGGAGGGAACACTAGGTGGGTTCACCTACATGTTACACACAGAGGTCAATACACTGCCATCATCCACACCCTGCTCTCCAACACCAGCACCACCATCAATCCAGTAGTCTGCTGAGAGACCTAAAACTGGAGCATGCAGCGCCATGGGGATACCTGGAAAGAGGCTGGCCCATGGGGACAATTAGCATGTTAGTGGTAAAACAGCCTCTCTTTTCAAAACTGAGGGGTAGGACATTCTATCTTTAGAGGATTATTTTGGTTTGCTGGAGTACCTCTGTTAGAGAGATCAGTACTTAACCTGACTATAATGATTCAAGAGTCTTGGAAGGCCACCATAGTGGCCATAAAGCCCAACAACAACTGGACTCCTGGCAGAGATGGTATTACAAAACAGGAGGAGACTAGAATTACTGACAGCAGAAAAGGGGAACTCTGTTTGTTCCTTAAGGAAGAATGCTGTCTTTATGCCAACAAGTCAGGAGTGATTGGTGGCATGGCACAACAGTTAAAATAGCGAATAACCAAGAGAAGGCAAGAATTGGCAGAATCTCCAAACTACTGGAATAAGAACCAGAACTGGGCTTCATGGCTTCTACACTTAACTGGGTCTCTGACTATGCTCATCATTGTCCTCTTGTTTGGGCCCTGAATTCTTTTTTTTTTTTTTTTGTCTTTTTGCTATCTCCTGGGCCGCTCCCGTGGCATATGGAGGTTCCCAGGCTAGGGGTCCAATCGGAGCTGTAGCCACCGGCCTACGCCAGAGCCACAGCAACGCAGGATCTGAGCCACGTCTGCAACCTACACCACAGCTCATGGCAACGCCGGATCGTTAACCCACTGAGCAAGGGCAGGGATTGAACCCGCAACCTCATGGTTCTTAGTCGGATTCGTTAACCACTGTGCCACGACGGGAACTCCTGGGCCCTGAATTCTTAATGCAATTACTCATTTCATAACCACACGGATAGAGTCTATAAGGTTGCAAATGTTAGTCAGGACACAATATGCCCCACTGGACACATCAGACACAACTTGACCTCTAAAAATTGATGCTTGATCCAAGAAAGTGGAAAAGCATCAAGAGGGGGGAATGTAGGAGAAAATGTCCCGATAAAAATGTAGAAAGGAGAGACCCCGCCATGATGACTAAGCAAAACCTGGCCAACTACCCCTAACCACCCCTCCCCCACACATCTGCTTCTGTAAACTTGCCAGTTCTCATTCTGGTCCGCCAAGCATGGACCCAGAAGAACTAGCCCATAAAAGCCTTGTGAAACCCCTCTTTGGGGCTCAGACTCCGGAGAGCGATCTCCTCCGAGCCGGCCAGCTTAATAAACCTGAGTTCTCCAACTCCGAGTGCTCGCTTGGTTTCTCGCCAGGTGAAAGAGTGATACACTGCAGCCACAGAGCTGCTGGAGCTGGTACATATTCTACAGCCACAGGGCTGTTGCCAGAGCTGCCGTAACAGTGATAGAAATAGAATGTGCTTTAATAATAAAGTGATTGTGTCTGTCAGAATAGAAAACTGCTCAAATAATAACCTAACTCAGAATGGAACAATATTTTCCCAGGGATCTTTCCCAGGTTTCCACAATAATGTTTCTGCATTGATTTACCAGGGAAGCAGCCCCTGATATAAGAGTGGTTTTCAAGATGTGCAAAGGAAGGATGCTGGCATGGATAAGCCATCTATGATTTGACCAGACCACCTCTGTGTTCATCTGTTCTATAAGTGGTAGGATTTATTTTATTTTATTTTTTTATTTTTTGTCTTTTTTAGGGCTGCACCTGTGGCATATGGAGGTTCCCAGTCTAGGGATCTAATCGGAGCTACAGCTGCTGGTCTATGCCACAGCAATGCCAGATCTGAGCCATATCCATGATCTACACCACACCTCACCGCAATGCCGGATCCTTAACCCACTGAGAGAGGCCATGATCGAACACGCAACCCTCATGGTTCCTAGTTGGATTCGTTTCCGCTTCACCACGACGGGAACTCCCTTTCTTTCTTTTCTTTTTTTTCTTTTAGGATTTTGTTTAGAGAAAATTTTCTTCTTCCAAAAAAAGTGATAAGAGGATAGCAGGAGCCTTGGGTAAGATACTTAATAGCTGTGTGATCTTGGATGAATCTCATAACCTCTCTGGTATATTACAATAAAGAAATAGTGGAGCTAATAAACCTTACCTGTGTAAAGGCAGGGACTGAATTAGAGGACCAATCAAAGATCTATGATTAGTGGTTGTTAACACGTCTCATGCAATACCCAGAATGACCACAGGATGGAGTTGTTACTCCATGAGAAAAGCTTTGCTCCCCGGGACTGTTTCGCTCATCAAATTCTAGCACAAGAGATTTGGGAACTTATTTTTAGAAATTACAGAAAAGGAAAAAAAGTTCATTAGTACTTGCAAGTTCAAGCAGACTATTTAAACTTTTTTTCTTTGTGCTTTTTAGGGCCGCACCCATGGCATATGGGAATTCACAGGCTAGGAGTTGAATCTGAGCCCAGTCGAATCTGACTCTGCCAACCTAGGCCACAGGCAAAGCAAAGCCAGGTACAAGCCGTGTCTATGACCTACACCACAGCCCATGGCAACTCTGGAGCCCTAACCCTCTGAGCAAGGCCAGGGATTGCACCCGTGTCCTCATGGATACTAGATAGATTTGTTTCTGCTGAGCCATAATGGGAACTCCAGAATATTTAAACATTTAAAGTGATGAATCCTGGCAAAGTGACCCAGTGTTTAATGCATAGCCTTTTTTTTTTTTTTTAAACTAAAGTACCAAAAAGTAACATGGAAGTGGCATCTTCCCATTAGAAGACCCTGCAAGGTTTTGTTCTGATATTTTGGTTGTTGTCTGTTGGAGCTCCCTAAGAAACATCCAGGAAATGGATGCCAAATGGAATGCATGTTGAATTTGTTGAATTACATCATTGAGCTTGGCATTAAAATATGTGCTGTTATTCTATGAAGATTTCCTATGTTCCCATAAAAGCTATTGACATGATTTGTCCAAATGGCCAGAGCTGCCTCTAGTTTTGCCTAGAATTCAGCTTTTCTGTATTTTTACGGGAGATTGCCTTAAGGACCTGGGTTTGAAGAGCACTGAATGGGAAGGACTTTTACTGAATTAAAACTTGGTCTGGAATCTTTGTCACGTTATATTTGACTGGTGGGAAAACAAAGTATGAAAGCAACAAGATTAGGCAACACATGTGGTCCCAGAGGACCTCTCACTAAGCAGACATTTGGAACAGAGGCTACAGAGCAGAAGAGGCTGTGCTGTTGACTTTTTGCTGCTGGGAGAGCAGGGAAGGTGGAAAAGTGCTTGGAGGAGGTGGCCCAGAAGATGACTGAGCTCACCTGGGAGAGAGCCTCAGTGAGGATAAAGCCTCAGGAAGACCTAAGCCTGGGAGCCAGAGAACTTTCTGGACACAGACCTGCCTGTTGTTTCCCCCGGAGTGCGGCCACCACCAAAATAAATGAACTGAATCCACGCTGGACCAACCTGGCAGGGCCTGCATGGGAGGAGCCCTGGGGACCTTCACGGATAGGCCTGGGTAGGTGATGCTACATCGACTGCTCTCCCAGGCCCTTCCTGCAGCCAGGCAGCAGCCAGAGCCTCTGGAGTGGCTGATCAGTGGAATAGCGTCAAAAAGGCTGTTTGCAGACGTCCGATGCTTCAAGCACCTGGTTTTTCCAATGCTGCTCGTGCTGGAGTAACATTCAGACAACTGGTAAAGGCAAATAGTTGTTTCACTCACCTCTGACATTGAATTAAACAATTTAATGTTTGATTATAATGTTACAAAAATGAGTCTAAGTAGAGGGATTATAACTAGCATAGAACAATATAATGAAAATGAAACTGCCAATTAAGTAAAAACACCTTTTCAGAGCAAATAGAATTAGAAGCAACAATGTTGGTAAGACAGATAATTGCTGCTCACAACATGGATAGAAAACCAACTGTAGGGTGGACATTCTTTTGGATTTAGCATTAATGACAAGTCACTCGCCACTCTTGTCTCCCTACACTACTGCAGATTCTTGTTTCAAACAGCAAGTCTGTCATATAATTTGGCCATTTCTTGGCTTGAGTGAGCTTTTTACTACTAAATTCAACTCCAGTCTTCTTGTATTACCTCAGTCCATGGCAATTAATGTGATATTATTTGGTTCCAGGGCTGGAAACAAAGGTGATGTTGGGCCACAAGGTGATCAACCAGATGTGAAGGACATATTCATGCCTATTCTTTTTAATGCACAATGTATTTTATTAAATTTTTTTTTTTTTTTTTTTGGATTTCCTATCATGGCTCAGTCGTTAACAAATCTGACTAAGAACCATGAGGTTTCAGGTTTGATCCCTGGCCTTGCTCAGTGGGTTGAGGATCTGGCATTGCCTTGAGCTGTGTGTAGGTTGCAGATGCGGCTCAGACCTGAGTTGCTGTGGCTCTGGTGTAGGCCGGTGGCTACAGCTCCAATTAGACCCCTAGCCTGGGAACCTCCATATGCCAGGGAAGTGGCCCTAGAAAAGGTAAAAAGACAAAAAAAAAAAAAAAAAAAAAAACACCAAATTTTTTTTTTTTTTTTGGCTGTGCCCAAGGCATGCAGAAGTTCCCAGGCCAGGGATTGAACCCAGTGCTATAACCAGAACTATAGCAGTGACAACACTGGATTCGTAACCTGTTGAGCCACAAGGGACCTCTGATAATGCACAATTATTTTAATGGCAATGATCTTTATAATTTGTAAAAGGTGAGAGTAACCAAAGTTTCTAAGAATAGATGAATGTTAAATTCCTTATAATCACACAGTTCTTAGAATGATACGTTCATGCCCATTTTATTTTTTTGGAAAATAATAAGGTTCATTTATTATCCAATCACCAAAAAATTAAATTAATTTTTGATGTTAATACTGGTATAAACTTTAAATGTATTTTTCCTCTTGTTTGTTATTTTTTTATTAGTCAAATGAATTTATCACATCTGTAGTTGTATAATGATTATAACATCCAATTTCACAGGATTTCCATCCCATAACCCAAGCACATCCCCCCACCCCCCAAACTGTCTCCTCCGGAGACCATAAGGTTTTCAATGTCTGTGAGTCAGCATCTGTTCTGCAAAGAAGTTCAGTCTGTCCTTTTTTCAGATTCCACATGTCAGTGAAAGCATTTGATGTTGGTGTCTCATTGTATGGCTGACTTCACTTAGCATGATAATTTCTAAGTCCATCCATGTTGCTGAAAATGCTGGTATTTCCTTCCTTTTAATGGCTGAGTAACATTCCATTGTGTATATGTACCACATCTTCTTGATCCACTCCTCTGTCGATGGACATTTAGGTTGTTTCCATGTCTTGGCTATTGTAAATAGTGCTGCAATGAACATTGCAGTACATGTGTCTTTGCGAGTCGTGGTTTTCTCTGGGTAGATGCCCAGGAGTGGGATTGCTGGATCAAATGGGAGTTCTGTTTTTAGTTTTCTGAGGAATCGCCATACTGTTTTTCGCAGTGGTTGCACCAATTTACAATCCCACCAGCAGTGTAATAGGGTTCCTTTTTCTCCACACCCTGTCTAGCACTTATTGTTTGTAGACTTTTGGATGATGGCCATTCTGGCTGGTGTAAGGTGGTACCTCAGAGTGGTTTTGATTTGCATTTTTCTAATAATGAGTGAAGTTGAACATCTTTTCATGTGTTTTTTGCCCATCGGTATGTCTTCTTTGGAGAACTGTCTGTTTAGATCTTCTGCCCATTTTTTGATGGGGTTGTTTGTTTGTTTTTGGTATGGAGCTGCAGAAGGTGTTTATAAATTTTGGAGATTAATCCCTTGTCATGTGATTCACTTGCAAAGATTTTCTCCCATTCTGTGGGGTCTTTTCATTTTGTTTAGGGTTTCCTTTGCTGTGCAGAAACTTTTAAGTTTGATTAGGTCCCGTTTGTTTATTTTTGTTTTTATTGTCAATACTCTAAGAGGTGGATCTGAGAAGATGTTGCTGTCATTTATGTTAGAGAGTGTTTGGCCTCTGTTTTCCTCTAAGAGTTTATAGTGTCTGGTCTTATATCTAGGTATTTAATCCATTTGGAGTTTATTTTTGTGTATGGTATTAGGGAGTGTTCTAATTTCATTCTTTTCCATGTGGCTGTCCAGTTTTCCCAGCATCACTTGTTGAACAAGGTGTCCTTTCTCCATTGTATATTCTTGCCTCCTTTGTCATAGATTAGTTGGCTGTAGGTGCATGGGTTTAATTCTGGGCTTTCTATCCTGTTCCACTGCTCTATATTTCTGTCTTTGTGCCAGTACCATACGGTTTTGATGATTGTTGCTTTGTCTGAGGTCCAAGAGCCTGATTCCTCCAGCTCCATTTTTCTTTTTCAGGATGTCTTTGCCTATTCTGGGTGTTTCGTGCTTCCAAACAAACTTTAAAATATTTTGTTCGAGTTCTGTGAAAAATGTCCTTGGTATTTTGATAGGGATTGCATTGAATCTGTAGATTGCCTTAGGTAGTATAGTCATTTTGATAATATTAACTCTTCCAACCCATGAGCATGGTATGTCTTTCCACCTATCTGTGTCATCTTTGATTTCTTTCATCAGTGGCTTGTAGTTTTCAGAGTACAGGTCTTTTGTCTCTTTAGGTAGGTTTACTCTTAGGTATTTTATTCTTTTGGATGCGATGGTAAACGGGATTGCTTCCCTAATTTCTCTTTCTGCTCTTTCATTGTTAGTGCATAGAAATGCCGTTGATTTTTGCCTATTAATTTTGTATCCTGTGACTTTGCCAAATTCATGGATGAGCTCTAACAGTTTTCTGGTAGAGTCTTTAGGATTCTCTAGGTATAGTATCATGTTACCTGCAAATAGTGATAATTTTACTTTTTCCTTTCCAATTTGGATTCCTTTTATTTCTTGTACTTCTCCAATTGCCATGGCTAGGACTTCCAAAACTATGTTGAAGAGTAGTGGCAAGAGCAGACATCCTTGTCTTGTTCCTGATCTCAGTGGGAATTCTTTCAGCTTTTCGCCATCGAGAATGATGTTCGCTGTGGGTTTGTCATATGTGGCCTTTATTATGTTGAGGTAGATTCCCACTATGCCCACGTTCTGAAGGGTTTTTATCAGGATTGGGTGTTGGACTTTGTCAAAGGCTTTTTCTGCATCTTTTGAGAGGATCATATGGTTTTTATTCTTCAGTTTGTTAATGTGGTGTATCACACTGATGGATTTGTGGATATTGAAGAACCCTTGCATCCCTGGGATAAATCCCACTTGATCATGATGTATAATCCTTTTAGTGTATTGTTGGATTTGGTTTGCTAGTATTTTGTTGAGGATTTTTGCATCTATGTTTATCAGTGAAATTGGCCTGTAGTTTTCTTTTTTTGTGGAATCTTTGCCTGGTTTTGGTATCAGGGTGATGAAGGCCTCATAAAATGAGTTTGGGAGTATCCCTTCCTCTGCAATTTTTTGAAATAGTTTCAGAAGGAGAGGTGTTAGCTCTTCTCTAAATGTTTGATAGAATTTGCCTGTGAAGCCATTTGGTCCTGGACTTTTGTTTGTTGGAAGTTTTTAATCACAGTTTCAATTTCAGTTCTTGTGATTGGTCCATTCATTGTTTCTATTTCATCTTGGTTTAGTCGTGGAAGACTGTACTTTTCTAAGAATTTCTTCTAGGCTTTCCATTTTCTTGGCATATAGTTTCATATAGTAGTCTCTTATGATCCTTTGTATTTCTGTGATGTCTGTTGTTACTTTTCCTTTTTCATTTCTAATTTTATTGATTTGAGTCCTCTCTCTTTTTTGCCTGTTTTTGTATTCATTCAGCCAGCCTGGCTAGGGGTTTATCAATTTTGTTGATCTTTTCAAAGAACCAGCTTTTCATTTCATTGATCTTTTCTATGGTTTTCTTTGTTTCTATTTCATTGATTTCTGCTCTGATCTTTATGAATTCTTTCCCTCTACTAACATTAGGTCTTGTCTGTTCTTCTCTCTTGAGCTGCTTTAGATATAAAGTTAGCTTGTTTATTTGAGCTTTTTCTTGTTTCCTGAGGTGGGCTTGTATTGCTATAACCTTTCCTCTTAGAATAGCTTTTGCTGCATCCCATAGGTTTTGGAGTGTCATATCTTTGTTGTCATTTGTGTCTCAGTATTTTTTAATTTCCTCTTTGATTTCTTCGGTGATCCATTGGTTGTTTAGTAGCATGTTGTTTAGTCTCCACATGTTTGTGTTTTTTGCAGATTTTTTCTTGTTGATTTCCAGTAGTATGTGGTTGGAAAAGATGCTTGATATGATTTCAATTTTCTTAAAGTTACCGAGGTTGGATTTGTAGCCCAGGATGTGATCAATCTTAGAGAATGTTCCATGTGCACTTGAGAAGAATGTGTATTCTGTTGCTTTTGGATGGAATGTCCTATAAATATCTATTAAGTCCATCTGGTTTAGTGCATCATTCAGGGCCTGTTTCCTTATTGATTTTCTGTCTGGTTGACCTGTCCATTGCTGTAAGTGGGGTGTTAAAGTCCCCCACTATGATTGTGTTATTGTTGATTTTTTCTTTTTAGGTTGTAAGCAGTTGCCTTATATATTGTGGTGAACCTTTGTTGGGTGTGTAGATATTTAAAATGGTTATATCTTCTTGTTGGATTGATCCTTTGATCATTATGTAATGATCTTCTTTGTCCCTTAAAATATTCTTCATTTAAAGTCTATTTTGTCTGGTATGAGTATTGCTACTCCAGCTTTCTTTTGATCCCCATTTGTATGAAATATTTTCTTTCATCCTCTCACTTTCAATTTGTATGTGTCCCTAGAAGTGAAGTGGGTCTCTTGAAGATAGCATATATACAGATCTTGTTTTTGAATCTATTCAGCCAGTCTGTGTCTTTTGGTTGGGGTGTTTAGTCCATTAACATTTAAGGTAATTATTGATATGTATGTTCTTACTGCCATTTTGTTAATTGCTTTGGATTTGTTTTTGTTGCTTTTTTTCTTTCCTTCTTCTCTTGTTCTCTCCTCTTCTGGTTTGATGACTATCTTTAGTGTTGTATTCGAGTTTATTTTCTTTATTTGTTTGTGTATCAATTGTAGATTTTTGATCTGCAGTTATTCTGAAGTTTTGATATGAGTTTATATGTATATGAGTTTATATGTTTATATGTTTATATGTATAAGAGTTTATATGTATATGAGATATAAGAGTTTATATGTATATGAGATTGTTTTAAGTTGGTGTTCTCTTAATTGCAAGTTCATCTCCAGTGTCCTGTATTTGTACCCACCTCTTCTCATGATTTCTGATTTTGGTGCATGGATGATTTCATATCTTTACTGAATATATACCTTTACTGGTGAGCCTTGTCATTTGTGGAATTTTTGTTTCCTGTTGCTGTCTTTCCTTTTCTGCCTAGAGAAGTTCCTTTAGTATTTGTTGCAAGGCTGGTTTAGTGTTGCTGAATTCTCTCAGCTTTCACTTGTCTGTGAAGGTTTTTATTTCTCCTTCAAATCTGAATGATAGCCTTGCTGGGTAGAGTAATCTTGGTTGGAGGTTTTTTTCCTTTCATCACATTAAGTATATCATGCCACTCCCTTCTGGCCTGCAGAGTTTCAGCTGAAAAAATCTGCCAATAACCTTATCGGGGTTCCCTTGTATGTGATTTGTTTCTTTTCCCTCGCTGCTTTCAAGATTTTCTCTTTGTCTTTAATTTTGGTCAGTTTGATTAATATGTGTCTCAGGAGGTTCCTCCTTGGGCTTATTTTATATGGTACTAGTTGTGCTTCCTGGATTTGAGTGAGTGCTTCCCTTTCCATGTTAGGGAAGTTTTCAGTGATTATCTCTTGGAATATTTTTTCTGTCCCCTTCTCTCTCTCTTCTTCTGGCACCCCTATGATATGGATGTTGGTGTGTTTAATGTTGTCCCAGAGTTCTCTGAGACTCTCTTCATTTGTTTTCAATCTTTTTTCTCTTTTCTGTTCCACATCCGTAATTTCCACTAATCTGTCCTCCACCTCGCTTGTTCGTTCTTCTGCCTCCTGTATTCTGCTATTAGCTGCCTCTAGTGAATTTTTGATTTCAGTTATTGTATTTTGCATCTCTTCTTGTTTAAGTTTTCCATCTTGTATCTCTTTGCTCAGTGCTTCCTTTAAGTTATCCATCTTTGCCTCCAGTTTATTTCCAATGTCTTGCATCATCTTCAGCATCAACAGTCTAAAGTCTTTTTCCTGGAGGCTGAGAATCTCCTCACTGCTTAGCTGACTTTCTGGAGTTTTTCCTTTCTCCCTCATCTGAGTTATAGTTCTCTGCGTTTTCATTTTTTTGGGTTTTTTTGGTGTGACCGTTTTACAGATAATAGAGTTGTAGCCTCTCTTACTTCTGGTGTCTGCCCCTCTTGTGGCTGAAGTCGGTATGGGGGCTTGCTGTAGGCTTCCTGATGGGAGAGACTGAAGCCTGCCCACTGGTAGGTGGACCTGATTCCTATCCCTGTGGTGGGTGGGGCTTAGTCTCTGGATGGGATTAGAGGCAGCTGTGTGCGGAGGGGTCTTTAAGTAGCCTGTTTACTTGAGGGGCGGGGCTGTGATTCCACCTGGGTTGTTGTTTGCCCTGGGGCTTCTCAGCACTGACTGATGGGTGGGGCCAGATTTTCCCAAAATGGCCCCCTCCAGAGAAAGGCATGGCTGCTGAATATTCCCAAGAGCTTTGCTTCCAATGTCCTTCCCTCACAACAAGCCACATTCACCCCTGTTTTCCCAGGATGTCCTCCAAGAACTGCAGTCAGGGTTGACTCAGATTCCTATGGAGACTTTGTTGCCCTGGGATCCAGTGCACATGAAAGTCTGTGTGTGCCTTTTAAGAATGGGGTCTCCATTTCCTCCAGTCCCGTGGAGCTCCTGTACACAAGCCCCACTGGCCTTCAATGCCAGATGCTCTAGGGGCTCTTTCTCCCAGTGCCAGATCCCCACACATGAGGGTTTGATGTGGGGCTCAGAACTCTCATTGCTGTAGGTGAGTCTCTGTGAACCAGTTAGTTTCCAGTCTGTGGGGCTTCCCACCTGGGAGGCATGGGGTTGTTTATATCATGAAATCACCCCTCCTACCTCTTGATGTGACCGTCTCTTTTTCTTCTGGAGTAGGATTATCTTTTTTAAGGTTTCCGGTCCATTCGAGTGAAGATTGCTCAGCTTTTAGTTGTGAATTTTGTCGTTCTTAGGAGAGAAATTCCGTTCATGCCCATTTAAAAAGATTATTCTTAACATGAAAACACAAAATGAAAAAAAAATTATTGAAAACCCCCTGGAAAAACACTGTTTTATTAAATTATCTCCCCAGAATGAATTCCCAGGCATGAAATTGTTAAGTGAAAGCTGAATAGCTTTATGGATCCTGTTACATTTTACTGAGTGGCCTTTCATAAGTCAAACTTCTCCTTGAAACAGTATTTTTCACCCTGCCTCCAAGGCGAACCCTTTAGCCCAGGAAAATATGTTTTTGGGAGACAGCTCATGCATGTGTGCAAATCCATGGCTGGTGCCAGGCTGCTGGCCTTGCTCATGTCTGCAGGCCTCTCTTCCGTCTTGAGGTAAAACCATGACTTCATCTCTTCCTGCCTGGTCCTGTGTGTGCTCCACGGACTCAATTCTGGTACAACTCTCAGCCTGGACCCCTTGCCTGGCTATCCCTGTGGCCAGCTGTTCCTACGCCCCTCACCCTATTTATTTATTTATTTTATTTATTTTGCTTTTCAGGGCCAAACACGCAGCATATGGAGTTTCCTGAGCTAGGGATCTAATTGGAGCTGCAGCTGCTGGCCTATACCACAGCCACAGCAACGCCAGATCCAAGACACATCTGTGACCTACACCACAGCTCATGGCAACACCAGATCCTCAACCTGCTGCACGAGGCCAGGGAATGAACCTTCGACCTCATGGATCCTAGTTGGGTTTGTCACTGCTGAGCCATGATGGGAAGGAACTCTGTATACTTTAAAATGATTAAATAATGAATTTTGTTAAGTTAATTTTACCACAATAAAAAAAGAGAGTAGGAGTTCCTGTCATGGCACAGTAGAAATGAATCTGACTAGGAACCCTGAAGTTTCAGGTTCTATCTTTGGCCTATCTCAGTGGGTTAAGGATCTGGTGTTGCCGTGAGCTGTGGTGTAGTTTGCAGACGTGGCTCGGATCTGGCGGTGCTGTGACTCTGGCTCCAATTCAACCCCACATTTGAGGTGTAATATGTTTCTGAGTCTTACTGATAAAACAGTGGGCAGGGCAGTGTCAAGGACAGAGCCTGTAGGCACTCCCCTAGAGACTCTCATCCAGCGTGATTTTTAATGGGATTTATGACCTAAGTCATATTTCATGTCATTAGGCACCAAAGTAATCTGAATGATTTTGTTGAACACTCTGCTGAGCTCAGACCTAGAGATGTCAGCTTGAGGAGAACTGGAAGAAGCTGTATTCTAGTTGAGAGATGCAGCAGCATTGAACCAGCACAGTCGTCCTAACACTTTCTGCCTCCTGTGGGAGGTTTAAAGAAATACCTGTGAAAGTACAATCCTGCAAAAAATGAAATTCTGTGGAAGTGCACACACCTGAATATTTTATCTTAAGCTCCTCAGCCAAGGCTGAGGATCTGTGTAAGCCTGTGGCCTCGAGTCCTGAGTTCCCTGACCTCAAAGGGGCCCAGCCACCCCCAAGCCAAAGTCCCACAGGCCAACAGACCTCTAAACAGCTCAGCTTGTCTTTTTAGAGGGCTTTTTGAGGCAACATGAGTAGAAAAGGAATCAGGCCCAAGAAAGCACAATGTGTTAATGAAGCTGATTTTTAAAACCCGTTTATTGTATTTTTACAATAATAAAAATAAATTAGTCGTACACAAAAATAGTTGTCATTTTTGCTGAAAACACTGTATTTACTCATATAATTCGCCTTCTACCCGCCACCTCCTTAAGCACTCAGTGACAGCACAAAGGTGACCTGGGGTAGATGGCATATTCTGTGGGTTCCTTGCTTGCGGCTGTGCAGTTGACCACCCAGCGCCCCCAGCCAGCAGTCGGTCAGTCTGTGGGGACCCAGGAGGCGTGGTCAGAGCAGTGAACGGGCTACATCCCATAGTCCCTCTCTGCCCCTGCCAGGGGACCCCGGCTCCTTCACAGCTCTAAGCAAACCTCCCTGGCGAGTTACTGCTGGTGATTCTAACGAACGAAGCGATACAAAGAGAAGGGGCAAAAGAGACCCTTCCTTCTCCAAATGTTGGGGCCAGGGAGAGGGCAGATTATATGAGCAAATATAATATTTAAGGTGGAATGGTGGCAATCCAGACAGACCTGTTTCAGGTGCAATGCCAGGGGTGAAAGCCCCCCGATGAGTCGAAAAGCAGAGTAATTTATATTCAATCTTAAAACCCAAGGAATTTGGCTAGTCAGGATACTAAATTGTAATTATGGACATAAAATAAGACATCGTGTGCAGCAACTTTCCAGGAAGCTTGGTTAGTAGGATCAAATAATTTTACACAAATGTGGATCGCATACGTAAATAAATACCTATCAGGCCCCTTTAAAATTAACATATTCTAAATAATAGAACTATTTTGGTGTAGTGACTCATTCCGCCTGTAGAATTCAGAATACACATTTCCTATAAACATCTTGTATTTACAAAGAAAAAAATAATAAGTTATAACAAAGTATATCCTTCCGTCAAACAGGATGGTGGGGGCTTGGGGGTCCAGGCGGATGGATATTAAGTTTACGTAACAGAATGGCTTTCCTCTCACTGAGGCAAAGGGCTCAAGGTCTGGAAGATGCTGAGAAAGCTGGCTGGGCACGCTTTTCCTCAGCACGATGGCGTCCCCCACTGTTACCCACTGAAGACAAAGAATCAGGGGTGTGGGGTGGTTCAGGGTGGAGAGGCTAAGCTTGCTCCAGCAAAGATGCAGGAAAGCAAAGTGAGTTGGGAAAGAGAGATGGTGTTTTCTAGTCTAGTCAAGGCTCCACCCCCATCAAGATGTGTGATCCTGGGCAGGGATGCTTGATTACTCATCTATGCCGACAATGCAGCTCTTGCCAATTGGCTAGTGCTTCCATAAGGTATGAAGCCACGTTCAGCTTGGTGTGTGTGTGTGGGGGGGGGGGGGGGGGGAAATACACTGCTGGGCTTAGAGTGGTAGTCATAGAAACGGGAAGGACACACGCTGTATACCTGCCATCCCAGACCAGGCAAATCATTAAAGCTCTTCTACTTATAGAGTGGACAAAGCCTGGACTTGGAAAGAATCGCAGGTCCTGTTGCCCGAGCTGGGTGCCTGAATCCCCCCTCCAGCATCCTTGACAAATGGTCATTAAGGATCTGCTGAGACCTCCAGGGATGGGTCAGTCACCACCAGCCACAGAGCCCGCTACCTTCTGAAGGCTCTCACTTGTGCAAGAGCTAAGATGTGCCTCCATGCAGCTTTTACCTCTTGGTCCTAGGATGGCTCTTCTGGTGCTAAACATTCCCATAAAGTCCTTTCTCCAGTTTCTCAGTCTGCACCCCTCATCAGGATCAGCCATGCTCATTGGAATGCTATACGTTATTAATATTCTTCTTAAAGCTTCAGACAATCACAAACATGACTTGCCAATATTTTCTCTTTATGTAGCCTATCTTGTTGATATTTATCTACTGTGTTTTTTTGGGGTAGTTCCATCCCACTTTCTTGATTCACATTGAGCTTAGTCAACTGAAACTCTTTCATCTCTGCCATGTTGTACAGTTTTTGGTTTTTTAATTCAAAAGTGGGACTTTATGTTGCTTCCTGGTGAATTTCTCAGATTCACGTTTTGGTCTGGTATCCCAGACTTTTTTGGTTCTAGAGCTTGTGGTTCCAGATGTTACCTTTCCAACTCTACTGATTTCATCAGGAAGGTGTCTAATTCCCCATCTCAACCATATTAAAAAATGTTTCATATGGGAAGGATCAAATGTTGGCGTCGGGTTTGATTATTCAGTCTGTTTGAAGGAAAATTGTATTTCTTTTTACCACTCATATTTGTGTCGTCTACACTAGAAAATGGGGGATGTTCAAATTCTAAAATGGCTATATGAAAGAAACAGAGGTCCACTGGTTTAGAAATGGACTAGTAACATCTGGGTTTCTCTCTCTGCCACACAACTGGACGCAAAGAAACCAAGCAAGTATCTCTCAGTTTTAGCCCTCAGAAGGCCATTCTGCTGAAAGTGTGTTGAATGCTAAACACTTTGAGGTGAGTAAATGACACATCCAAGAGCCCTGGGCGAGAAGTAAGACAAAGGGACAGATGGGAACAGCTCTGAGTGCTCCTGTCACACTGCAGCTTCCCCAGGTGGGAATTGGCCCTGCTCATCTTAGTTCCCCACCAGTTGGCAAACAGGTGACTTGAACACACCTTTAAAGATGCGGAGTGACATCACCTAGTGGCCAGGTTTACAGGCTTTTTTTTTTTTAAGTGCTGTATTTCTTACGCTCTTCTGGGGGAGAAACGCAAGCCTATGCAAGCATGAGAAGGAAGGGCTACACCGAATGGCCTTTGCTGAGGCTGCATGTGGCATGATTTCCTTTTCCAAAAAGTGACAGTAAAAAAGCAATCTAGGAGTTCCTACTATGGCACAGTGGGTTAAGGATCCAATGTTGTCTCTGCAGCGGCTCTGGCGGCTGCAGAGGCGCAGATTCAATCCCCACCTGGGAACTTCCACATGTCCTGGGTATGGCTGAAAAAAGAGAAAAAAGCACACTATTTCTGCTTGGTGTTTTGTCGATTGTTTTGTGAGAAGAAAGAGAATGGCTTTAATTTGGAACACAGAAAAAAAAGCAGTATTAAAATGTAAATTTCAGGAGTTCCCATAGTGGCTCAGTGATTAACAAATCCGACTAAGAACCATGAGGTTGCAGGTTTGATCCCTGGCCTCGTTCAGTGGGTTAAGGATCCAGCATTGTGGTGAGCTGTGGTCACAGACGAGGCTTGGATCCCGCGTTGCTGCAACTGTGGTGTAGGCTGGCAGTTACAGCTCTGATTAGACCCCTAGCCTGGGAACCTCCATATGCTGCGGGTGTGGCCCTAAAAGCACAAAACGACAAAAGAAAAAAAAATGTAAATTTCAGTTTTGCATCATGGCCATTTAAGGGAACAGACTGTCTCAGAACAGAAGTCTGAGAAGGCGATGGTGGGTCATGGAGAGGAAAAGGTGAGATAATGGGGCCAAGAAAGGGAGAAAAAGTCATCTCTGGAAGGAGAAAGGAATGTTATCATTGAAACACTAAAGAACCTTATCATGTGTGTTGTTCTAAGAACAAAGGCATTTAGCCATTGATAGAAGAAATGAGAAAATTAGTAAAAATTGGATTTCCAAGACAAGTTGATGAAACCCCTGATCTAGTAATTTATAACCTTTCCAGAGATAAACAAATTCCAAGACTAGCTCAACTCTGTGTTGCAAGAGAAAAAAGACCTCTAGTTCCAGTCCCTCTTTACCCTGCAGACACTGGGTTGATTCATTTGCTTGTACCCAATTCCACAACTGGTAAGATGGCCCTTCTCTTGGGAGGATCACCGTCCATTTAAAGAACTTTTAGGTAACACTTGGGAGCCACAGGACACGGCTGGACATCTAAGAGACAGTGATCACTGCCCCAGCCTAGTCATGTGAATGCTGAGTGGAAAGGACCTGGGGCGCTCACCTCCATTTGATGGAGAAATAGATCTGTTTTAGGCTGCAGAACTCATGCACCATGACGGCCATGCCTCTGCTGTGCTGGGCAGCCTGGCTGGCTAGGTTTTCCCTTCATTTGAGCTGAAATCAGCCTTTCTGCTCATCTACCCATTGATCGTGCTCTGCCTTCCAGCCTGTAAAGCTCTCTGCACAGTCTGAGAACAGCTGCATAAAGAAGACGGTCACCCAAGATGGAAAGCAAAGGCAAGCGGCGAGGGGGAGCTGTACAGGAACCAGCCATGCGCTTGGCTTCTCTGGTCTGTCTTGCTTGGTGGGGAAGGAATCTGGGCCTCCTCTTTGCTGCTTATTGCCCAAGTTATGTAAGAATCAGGAGAGATGGGGGTGCTTTTGGGAAATGGTGGCTGCAGCTCACCAGAGAGGCCACATAGAATTTCTGAAAGTGCAAGGGTAGTGGGACCCTAGCGGAGTGTGTCAGACCGAGCTGGTGGTACTGTTTCCCAAAGCTGCATGTATGTCATCATCAAATTAGCAGATTTGGGGGTAAAAGGGCTCTTGGGAGAAAGTTGCTACGTTCAAATTTCAGCACAAATGTTTACTTTGAAAGGGAAATAAGCTCAGGACTATAGTACCAAATAAGATTAGGTTTTCTATATGCTTCCAATTTGTTTAGCCTGATATTTTTTTCTTTTCTTCCTTTCCTTTCTTTTCTTTCTTTTTTTGCTTTTTAAAGCGCCACTTGCAGCATATTAATTTCCCATGCTAGGGGTCAAATCGGAGCTGTGGCTGCTGGCCTACCCTACAGCCACAGCAATGCAGGGTCTGATTTAAAGAACTTTTAGGTCACATCTGCGACCTACACCACAGCTCATGGCAATGCTGGATCCTTAGCTCACTAAGTGAGGCCAGGGATGGAACCTGTATCCTTGTGGATGCCAGTCGGGTTTGTCACTGCTGAGCCTCAAAAGGAACTCCCTAGCCTGATATTTCTCTTAGTGGGTGTAAGAATATATTTTCCCCCCTGCTTCTTCTTAATTGAATTTTCAGAGAGCTCATCTTTCAACTTGGGAACCACAGTTAGGTGAAGTGAATCTGGGAGGACCCTGCAGCAGAGGAGTTCATGGCCCCTTCTCCCAGGCTGGCTGCATGAATGCAGAGCTTAGGGCTCACATGTGGAAGGGGAGTGGATGTGGGCTGTGCGTCGGGAAGAGGGAGGGAGGGAAACTCACACTGAGAAATCCACAAATCAAACCAGAAGGACCCACGGGAGACTCAAATATAAACACGTGGCTTTTGCTGGGACAGGTGGGTTAGACTTTCTGCAGGACAATGTGTGGTGAAAGGGCCCAGGAGAGATGGTTGAGGAAGGCGAGAGCCCAGCACAGAGCGGTGGGCTCTGGAAATCTGCTCTGGGAGACCAAAGGGACCCTGACGTAAGATTCCATGGGCGGCACACACCACTGGGGTAAAGAATCAGAATTTGGGGCAATCACCTTGCTATCCTGAGGGCTTTCTTATCTCATGGGATTGTCCTGTTAAGAAAATAGAGTCCTCTCACCAGAACCTGTGACTTTGTGGGGGAAGGGAAAAGAGAAAGAGAAACCTGAAACAGCTGAGTGCAGGGGATAAAGACCTGGCCTTTGGCCAGTGGGAGGAATTCAAAGGTCTGGGCTTTGTTCGCTGAATAGGAAAGTCTCAGCCTCTTGATCTGAAGTGAAGCCACATCCTGCGGATCTAAGACTTGAGACAGGTCTTGGGTGAGGGTTTTGTGGTCAGACAGCTGGGGTCGCTGAATGGGTCGGTTACCTGATACCTGGCAGGTCAGGGACCTACATTGAGTCTCAGTTTCCTTGTCAGTAAAATAGGGGCAATGATTCATTTCCTGCCTCCCATTCTGGGGCATTGCGAGCTGCTAATGAGCTACTATCTCTGAATACACCTGCAAAACAAGAAAGCACTCTCCTGACAGGAGATATTTGTGTCTTAAGGCAGGAAAACAGCCTAATGTCTTTGAGAATGAAAATAGGCACAGCTGGCCTAAGGTAACAGAGGGATGCTGGCATCTTAGCAAGTCTTAGGGGGAACTCTGGGGTGGGGGGGTGCTGCCACCTCTGACTCTCCAAGGGGTGCCTGCTACTGGGAAGGCCAGCAGCACTGGGGAAGAAGCAGCACCCAGAGTCAGCACTGCTGACTGAGAAAAAGGCTAGGAGAGAAGTTGGCTGAGAGCTGCAGGCGCGGCCCACGCACTGCTTGGTTTGCAAAGAGTGCAGGTGCTAGGTTTCTGAAGGAGGGGTCATCAGTGCATGGCCATGCTCAAAAGACAACTGTGGCCTTGCTCCTGGGCACCGTGTGTACCCATTAAGAAGGCGGGGTGATGACTGAGTTGGCTGGCAGCTCCACAGGCCAGGGAGCCCCCAGTGCAGTCAGTGGCAGCCAACCAGCCCCACCGCTCACAGACTCCCCAACCCACCCACTGCTGCCCTGCGGGGTGTTATCTGCTCCCCAGGAAGCCCGAGTGCCTGCTGGCCACACGCGTGCAGGAGACACAGCAGGCTGTCTTGTAGTAGTTGTAGACGCAGAGCCTGGCCTGGACCACCACATTGCAGTTGTAGTACCTGTCCTTGCAGTTCTCATCTGGAGCGGAAGAAAACAGAAAAGACTCTCTGAGCTCGAGGGGCAGCCTGGACTAAGGGCAGTGGGTGTGGGGTTTCATCCCAGTCCTGCTGTTTATTACTGACAGGACATGGAAGTGTGGGCTGAGAGCTTACATTTTCTTCTTCTTTAAACATGCAGTTGAAATCTCTCTACTTTGACCTTCAGTGTGACAGAACCAAATCTCCAAATGCACTGCCAGGTTAGTCACTGCTCCTGTAATCTATCTATTGGTGGGTGGCTTGGATCGCCAGCTGTGCTGTCGATGGCCTCCTTCGACCATGAAATTTCTACCAAAAGGATGCTGAGACCCCTGAACTCCATGACTGCAAAAGGTCCCAGAGAGACCTAGATGGGTTTGGCATTTTCATGCCAGAGACCTTGACAGAGCTTAAGAAAGATAAGTCTTCTCCTGCAAGACAGGACTCTCTACTTACCAACTTCAGGGACACAGTCCTGAGGGTTACACGATTCCTTCTCCTCTGGTTTCAACTGAGGGTCACAGAGATTGCTGAGGGTCATGTCATCCGACAGACAGCGCACTTCCCGGACACGGAAGCCGCCTTGGCAGCTCTTGGAACACTGCATGGAGAAAGGGGAAAGTTACAGGTCTTGGCAACCCATGAGCTCAGCACACTGGAGGAGGCAGATACTGGAAAATTTCAGACATCTACCAAAGGAAACAGAAAGTTGAAACAAACTCCCCTGCACCTAACAGCCGGCTGTCACACGAATTCTGTCCCATCTCCAATCACCCATGTACGTGTCTCACATTATTTTGAAGCAAATCTAGACATCAGATCACTTCTCCCATAATATTTCAGTTTGTAGTTCTAAAAGGCCAAGACTCTTAAAAATTGCCACAATACTGTTACTACACCTAGAAATTAACACTAGTTCCTTATCTTCAAGTAGTTAGTGCTTCTTGTATTTCCATTGGTCTTACAGATCTCAATTTTTTAATGGAGGGTGTTTATTTATTTATTTATTTTTTTGTCTTTTTGCCTTTTCTAGGGCCGCTCCCACAGCATATGGAGGTTCCCAGGCTAGGGGTCGAATTGGAGCTGCAGCCGCCAGCCTACACCAGAGCCACAGAAATGCAGGATCCAAGCCTCGTCTGCAACCTACACCACAGCTCACGGCAATGCTGGATCCTTAACTCACTGAGCAAGGCCCACAACCTCATGGTTCCTAGTTGGATTCGTTAACCACTGACCCACGATGAGAACTCCTGTTTGTTTGTTTTTTGAATAAGGATCCACATCAGTTGAAGTTGGTTGATAAGTCTTCTACAATTGTCTTAATCCATGGGGCCCCCTCCTTGTGTTTGTTTCCTACCCCTGCCTCTGGTATTTGTTGGAGGAACTGAGTCTTTTGTCCTGCAGCGTTCCCCAGGGTCAGGATTTTGCTGACTGCATCCCCTTGGTACAGTCTGACAGGTTCCTCTGTCTTCTGTATTTCCTGTAAATTGGAAGTTGGATCCAGAAGAGGTAGTAGTAGGCACAGGTTTGATGTGTACGGCTGTCTCTCTTCTGGGTCATCAGCCATTGATGAGTAGATTCATTAGTTCATCTGGGGTTGAAAAATGGTAATATCCTAACATCTCTTCTTCTCTTCTAAGCTGGGAATCTAAAACATCCCCACTCCCTCCTTACATACATTTACTCTCTGTTTACCTGGCTTGTTTGGGAAAGACAGGATAGATGCTTGATTATTTTCTTTTATTTATCAGTTTTCAGAAGAATGAGTTGGTTCCCCTAACATCTTCCAAGGGGGACCCTCTAATTTTTTAAAATTTTAATTAATTAATTAATTTATCTTTATTTATTTGCTTTTTTTTTAAGGGCCATACTCATGGCATAAGGAGGGTCCCAGGCTAGGGGTTGAATCAGAGCCCAGCAATGTAGGATCTGAGCCTCGTCTTTGACCCACACCACAGCTCAAGGCATCTCTGGATCCTTAACCCACTGAGTGAGGCCAGGGATCAAACCTGCAACCTCATGATTCCTAGTCATATTCGTTTCTGCTGTGCCACAATGGAAACTCCTCTCTAGTTTAAAAAAAAATCATTATAAACTTGTACATGGATGGATTTAAACATATATGATGCATTTCATTCAATCTATGGTACTTATGTTTATTGATGCTCACTGATGCCCCACTAATGCCTGGCAGGAGCCCTAAAGTTGGTTTTTGAGTCTTTTTGGAGAATAACCCAGTTGTCTCCTTGAACCTCTTTGCTACCTGGTATGAAAAGACATCCCAATCTAATTTATACCTATGCAGTCCCAGACCCAGAACTGGCCATTTCTCCAAGAATTCTTGGTTCCTTTCAGTAAAGAGCATTTTGAAACCACATCTGGCCCTTTGGTGCTGGGTTGATCATTATTTCTAGGCTCTTTCAGTGGATAAGACAGGGGAAAAATTTTTTTTTAAGATAAATTAGTCTGTGATTTCATTCTGTTTTTTCTAAGTCAAATTCAGGACAACAGGACTTTCGCTTAAATCTCTTCTACTTTTTTGTCTTTAACTTCTTTCTCCCAAGTTGCGAATCCTTTTCCTCAAGGATGCTGAGAATAATAGCTATATTATATCATATTATCATATATACTATTGTATGGCACAATAAAGTAGGTTATTCATTTATTTTATCACACAACCATCACAGAATACACTGATTACTGCAAACAGTGTAGACATTTTTCTGCAGTTCTTTTTGTCCTTAGGGATGGATTGCCAGTCCAGTTGCTGTGGTTCTGGGTCACATGCCAGAGTGTGATGCCACCAACTGCATACATATTTAGGTTAACTTGCATCACTGCATTTTCCATTTTAGGATTGCTTAAAAATTTTTTGTTTCATAATTATATAAAATATATACTTAGTTCCAAACTCAGATTTATAAAGCAAGGTAAATTAAAAAAACGTCTAGCTTCTATCACTGTCTTTTATATCATAGTAGCTATTTCATGTTAATTTTAGTTTATTTATTGTCTTTATTATTTTTTAAAAATATTTTTAGGGCTGCACCTGGGGCATATGGAGGTTCCCAGGCTAGGGGTTGAATCAGAGCCACAGCAACGGAGGATCCTTAACCTGCTGAGTGAGGCCATGGATTGAACCTGCATCGTCATGGATGCTAGTTATGACTGGGAACTCATGGATGCTGAGCCATGACGGGAACTCCGGAATTCCTGTTTGTTATCTTTAAATTTATTTGCAGAAAAATTCATTTTTTGTGGTGCACAGTTCTATGAGTTTTGACAAATTCAGAGAGTAGTGTATTCTGTCAACAAAAGTTTCATCACACACAACAAATCCCCTTGTGTTGTACCTTTGGAGTGAGATTCATCCCACCCGATCCTGTGACCAATCACGATCTGGTCTCTGTCCCTATGGTTTTGCCTTTTACAGAATTTTTATGTAAACAGAATCATACAATATTTAGCTTTTGTTGGGGGTGGGGCTTTCCTTCATTTAGCAAAATGCCTTTGAAGGGCCTCCATGCATGGGAGGTATCAGTCCATTTGTCTGTGCTGCTGAGTGGTACCCCGTTGTTTGGATGCACCACGGTTTGTTTATCATTGAGCTGGTTGTTTCCAGGAAGGTGTTTCTGGCATCTGTCTCCTTCAGCATGGCCTGGTGAGTCTGGCCCTTTCTAGACTCTCGAAACCAAATGAAAATAGCGCTCTGTTTCCTGTATTCTCAAGGGTCTTGGCCAACATCAAAATAATTAAATGGCATTTCCCAGAAGTTGACACGACACCTTTGAAACTCAACACCTCCTTTGTTCCCATTTGCCTGTGAGGCGTGGTTCACCACATGCCCAAATGGCTGTTACTGCTGGAGCAGACATACACCATCCGGAATCGGAATTCTCAGCTTTTATTCATGTATTTTACAAGCAAATTCCTTTGATCACCTTTGAACGATGTTGGGAAAGGCTCTGGGCTCGCCTACAGCCACTGTAGGCCTTCAGGGACTAAAAGCAGAAAATAAGTGAGGAAACTGGGGCAAAAAGAAGATGAGAGTAGGAAAAATAAAGAGAAGCCAGGGAACACCAGCACCTAAAAGCCACAATTTTGGCTCTGAGTTTCCAATTAGCCAATTCAAAGAGAAGAACAGGATCAGACTCATATCCATATGTCTATAGGACTTTTAAAAAGTGTACAACATGGAGTTCCTGTTGTGGTACAGAGGTTAATGAATCTGACTAGGAACTATGAGGTTGCGGGTTTGATCCCTGGCCTTGCTCAGCGGGTTAAGGATCCGGTGTTGCCATGAGCTGTGGTGTAGGTTGCAGATGCAGCTTGGATCCTGCGTTGCTGTGGCTGTGGTGTAGGCCGGCGGCTACAGCTCCAATTAGACCCCTAGTCTGGGAATCTCCATATGCTGCGGGAGCAGCCCTAGAAAAGGCAAAAGACAAAAAAAAAAAAAAAAAAAAAAAAAAAAAAAGTGTGCAACACACACATAGGCATGGAGACCTGACAGAAATCCCTCTGATAGGTTTTATATTGAGTCACTTCCTGATGTCACATTCTCAACAGCATCCTCAAACCCTTCAGCCGTCGATGCTCTGCAGCAAAAGTTCTCCAAATGTTGGTTACACCTGTAGCCAACTCACCTAAGGAGCCAATTACTTGGTCAAGCTGGGCCTGAAATTGGTCTTTTCTGATAAGATCCCAGCTGGATTCTTATGCACACGAAAATCTGAGAGTTGCTGTTTGATGGCCTCGATAGTTTATTTTTGTTTTTTCAAAAATGATTTTTATTTTTTCCATTATAGTTGGTTTACAGGGTTCTATCATTTTTCTACTGTATAGCAAAGTTTAGAAATCAAGATAATCCCAGGCTCAGGCTCTTCTGCCTGAACACAGGACACCCTGACTATGACCAAGTAGAGTAAATGGTTGTAGGGAATCTACTCAAGGGCCGTGCATGCAGGAGGAGAGCAGAAGAATGAGGTGCTTACACACCCGCTACCAAGGGCACCAGTACTTACCATGCTCCATTCTGTGTTAAACCATTTGGCCCCACAAGGCTTGAGGTGGCAGGACTGCTGGCTGGGGGGTCTCTCCAGGAAGGAACATTCATAGGGGTCCAGCACTTCAAAGGTGTCTGCATTCTTCCTAACACAAATCACCTCCCTCTGTTGGGTCCCGCTCCCACATTCAACGGAACACTGGAGAAAGAAGCAGGTCAAGAGAAGTGTCACGTGATGGAAAGGGGATGAGACCACTGAGCCATTTCCTACAGCTTCCCATCATCGATTCAGAGGAAGAGCCCCAGGGCACCTGGACAATGTTTCTGGAGGAAGAGATGCATCTGGATTCCCACTTTTCTAACAGTTCTGTGTCTGGAATGGAGAGTGGGTGCACTGAGTTATCACAGCATGTGGATGCTGGTCACTGAGCTCCTGGTGCCCTAGGTGACAAGTAACTGCAATGGTTTCCCTTAGACTTTCCCACAGGAACACATCAGCCAGTCAGTGCGGTTTTGTCTGGTGGATGCTGATACTTCTCACTGTAAAACAATGAGCTAACATTCTAGTTCATTTGCTGGTCTTTTGGGGGGTAAAACTGGGAATGAATTAGCTTCCCAGAGTCTGCAAGCCTATGGATGAAGGACTACATTAAAATTCTTTGGGACACAGAAAGCTGAGAAGACCACAGACTTGGGGCAATATCCCCTATGGGCAGCCCTCCTCTGACTGTCGGGCGGCCAGCAGGAAGCCTTTGCCCATAGAGTCCAATCCCTTAGCTTCCTAACTTG
Organism: Sus scrofa; assembly: GCF_054392235.1. Classification (NCBI taxonomy): domain Eukaryota; kingdom Metazoa; phylum Chordata; class Mammalia; order Artiodactyla; family Suidae; genus Sus; species Sus scrofa. The sequence goes on along the minus strand of NC_139383.1, from coordinate 180,127,323 downwards.
GAGCCAAAGCTTGCTGGGGTTGAGGCCATGAAGGCAGTCAGACAATTACAGGTCTTGGTGCCTTACGATAGGTTATGGAAATATGATGCATGTAACCGCTCACAAATGATTCTATTTAGTATCTATTACTTTGTAAAGTGTTTTTTGTTCATGTTTGGTGTACTCAATACTTTTTGATTAAAAAATTTTACAAGCTGTGATCTATATACTTTTAAAGACTTTAAAGAAGCTACTGCCTTTATAAAAAGCCTGTAAAAACGTCTACAGCTGCAACTCAATATTAGCCTTGCTTCTGTATGCAGGCACATGGTGAAATAAAAACAGCAGGGAAAACCCCAAACCCAAGCCAACAGACTATGGATTAGCCACACAGGACATAATAAACACCTCCAACATCAATTTCCACCTTGTGCCTTTTTTTTTTTTGCTGCCATCTTCACAGATATCCAGAAAACTTAGGCTTCTTAGTTTATTTTTCCTATTTATTAATTTATTTATGCTGGAGGTTGAGTTCAATCTCAGCATCACAAACACACCATATTCTATCTGTGTAGATTGTACAGTGTGTATTATGCTCATAATCATAATAATCACAATGTAATCTTTCTCAGCTGTGGATAATGATGCATATCACAAGATGTTAGTCTACTACTGATTTTAGATATATTCATCTTTCTTTCAAATGCTACAGACCATGAAAGAATTGGAGGCATGAGGAAAGCAATAGGCTGCCAGGCAAAGGTCTGGCTTTCCCTGCAGGAGTGAGTTGTGTGTGCAATTTCCAGGGGTGGGGGGGGGGTGTAGGAGAACATGGACTGAAGTCAGGAGACAGGGGAACTAGTCTGGAGTCTAAACATTGTCACTAAACAGTTCTGTGTCTTTAGATAAGACATTGCACTTCCCCAGGTCTCTACCATCTCACCTGGAAAGCGGGGGGTTTAGAAACCTGATCTCAAACATCCCTGACTGCTCTGAGGGTCAATGTCTGCCCTGAGTGGGTGGCAGAAGGATAGGCTTTAAACCTTGACCAAGACCTGAAGTTCTTTTATGCTATGTTTGGAAAGTCCTTGAAGACATTAGTTAATTCAGGGGGAATGAGCACATATCTCAGGTTTCTTCTATTGTAAATGCCCAGCAATGGCAGAATTTATGTATTTAGGAACAAATGCATAGATGTGTGGGGTGGCATATGTATGTGTATGAGACTAGCACTGAAAACAGGAAGGAGGGCAGTCATCCTTGGTGGACCAGAAATTATGGAGAATTTTTTTTTTTTCTGCACCCATGGCATATGGAAGTTCCTGGGTCATGGTGTATGGAAGTTCCATGCCACAGCAGCAACAGACGCCACAGCAGTGACAACACCAGACCCTTAACCTGCTGAGCCATCAGGAAACTCCTTGGAGAATCTTTGGTGAATGATAGATAAGATTGAATGAAGGACAAAAGTCACAGTCAAAATGCACATAGAGCAAAAAAAAAAGCACTTTCTGGAGTTCCTGTCGTGGCTCAGTGGTTAACGAATCTGACTGGGAACCCTGAGGTTGCGGGTTTGATCCCAGGCCTTGCTCAGTGGGTTAAGGATCCAGTGTTGCCATGAGCTGTGGTGTAGGTTGCAGATGCGGCTCGGATCCTGCATGGCTGTGGCTCTGGCATAGGCTGGCGGCTTCAGCTCCGATTGGACTCCTAGCCTGGGAATCTCCATATGCTGCGGGAGCGGCACAAGAAATGGCAAAAAGACAAAAAAACAAAAACGAAAAACAAAACAAAACAAAAAAGCACTTCCTCGTAAAGAGGAAGAAGCTCAAATGCTTCGAGTGAGAATGGTAGTAAATATGTGGGTATGAGGAACAGGAAGGAGGCCTGGTGACAATGAGAGAACGACTGGCTAAGAAAGTGACCAGGAGATGGACTGTGCTAAGAAGTAATTAGGAAGATGTAGTTTAAAACTGTGCTAAATCTTTTTTACTTCTGTTATTAACAAATGAATAAAAATAGGAATTATAAATTCTAAAATGTTAGAGGGAAGAATGCAATTATAGGAACCTAACCAATACAGATGTGTGGAAAGGAAAGAGGAAAAATCCCAAGAAAGCATGGGAATAGAAAAATAAATAGAAAATACAGAATGAGGTGGCAGGAAAAAGTTCAAACATATAGGTAATTACAATAAACGTGGATGGTTAAAATTAAACTCTAAAAAATACAGAATTGCGGATTGGGTAAAAATAAAGATGAAAATACTCCTGCATTCGAAAGACATACCTTAAAAAATATGTCAGATGGGAGTTCCCTTTGTGGCTCAGTGGAAACGAATCTGACTAGCATCCATGAGGACATAGGTTTGATCCCTGGCCTCAGTCATTGGGTTAAGGATTTGGCATTGCTGTGAGCTGTGGTGTAGGTAGCAGATGTGGCTCAGATCCTGCGTTGCTGTGGCTTTTGGTATATGCTGGCAGCTACAGCTCTGATTCAACCCCTAGCCTGGGAACTTCTATATGCCACAGGTGTAGCTCTAAAAAGACAAAACAAAAGAAAACAAAAAACAAAACAATAACAACAACAAACAAAAATAAAAAATTGACAGGCATATACCAGGTGAAAATCAACAATAAGAAAAAAGAACAATGCAACTATCAGATAAAATGTAATTCATGGAGGAAAGTGTAAAAGACAAAAAGTGATATTAAGAGGAATAAATGCTTCTACTGAGGAGTAGCAACCATGCCTGTTTCTACACCTAAAGAATGCCTGCAGTTGTGCCTGGGTGGATCACTGATCCAAGATCAGTGGAGAGTGCAGCTATACGCTCAGAGGTTAGAGAATAAATGTGATCCTGACACAGGGACCAACAAGAGGGCTGCTCTTAATGGTTAAAGATTATGCAAGATCCCCCCTCCCTGAACTAAGATGATCTAAGTGTGAAGTAGACCCAGAATTGACAGGGAGGGAAGAAAGCATCCAGGCATGAATAATAGACCTGGTAGAATATCTTATGAGAAAGAGATGGGCTACTTTGCCTCCAAAGTAGAAAGACTCCCTAAGCCTGATAGGTCTCATTCTCTTGGGCTGGCTCGCTTCTCGGTAAGCCTCAACAGGACCACTGCTAGTGCCTGTGCTCACAGTTTCCCAGGGAGTCTCTTCACTTAAGTGTCCATGAAAACTCCTGGAGAAGGATGCCATTTGGCTCAGCTTGGGTCATATGTCCGCCCTGCACTAATCACTGTGACTGGGCTAGTGGGGTGTTCAAGAGGTCAGCTCTCATTCAAACTACGTGTCTGGAAGGAAAATTTCTTTTCTTTTTTTTTGTGTCTTTTTTTTTTTTTTTTTTTTTGTCTTTTCTAGGGCAGCACCTGTGGCATATGGAGGTTCCCAGGCTAGCGGTCTAATTGGAGCTCAGAAACACCAGTTCCGAGCCATGTCTGCAACCTACACCACAGCTCATGGCAACACTGGATCGATCCTTAACCCACTGAGCGACGCCAGGGATTCAACCTGCGTCCTCACTGTTCCTAGTTGGATTCATTAACCACTGAGCCATGATGGGAACTCCATTTTTTTTTTTTTTAGAACATTTCTTTTTATATTCTGAGGTCAGCTAATGCTTAAGACTTACTTTCAATAAATAAGCATGTTCTATTTCATTTTCTTTGGGGATGCTATCAAATTCCCAGTGCAGGGAGATGACAGCAGGCTCTGATAGTCTCATAAATTCAGAACAAAAACCTTGCCCATAATCAATCACATCCTGACCCTTTGGATGACAAGGCAATAAATTTAATGTTTCTAATCTTAGCAGAAATAAATGCTGCCTTTACCAGGATTCCCACCACTCTCAGTTCTCTGAGTAGGTCTGGAGGAAACAGGAGGACCAAAGGCAAAAAAAAAAAAAAGAAAAGAAAAGAAAAAAAAGACCCATATCCTGGCTCCCCCTCCTCTTCTGAGATTGATGGTCATGTGAGTTGAATTACACTGCTTATCTTTTCTGTGTGAAGGCTGTTGTGATCCCATATTACAATTTCACACAAAACTCCTCCCATTGCCTCAGTTTCCAAAGATATTTGGTGTAATTAGCATCTTATACAGTCCACTACTGAATTATCTTTGGCATTTAGGTCTTAGACGTTTTGCTACCAACTATGAGACAGAAACATTGGCAGAAAAAGTAACACATATGGAGAACAGGAAGCGAGTATTTATTACATACTTCCCACCTCCCAAGCAATGGGTGATCCCTTTACATACGGAAGTCCATGAAAACCCAATAACAACTCTCAGAAGTTGGTATTTATCCTTATATGCAGGTGAGGAAACTGGCTCAGAGATGTTAAATTACCTGCCCCAAGTCAGAGAACTAAGGGGGTGGAGAGCTGGGATTAGTTATCAAGCTTGTCTAACTCTGGTATCTACTCTGGCATTGGAAGTACTTGAATTCTCTTTTTTTTTTTTTTTTTTTTGAATTTTAAAAAGTATTTCACAGTTTGTACTATAAAACTGTTAAAGGAAATTCGAGAAGGAAACATCTCCCCGTGTTGTTTATTTAAAAACTATACTTTGAAGTGGTTGAGATAGGATTCATGTATTTTCATATCCTGTTTTTCACTTGCTGTTGTGTGTACTTTCTATATCTTCCATGGTTGTCATTACCTCATATTTTATTAAGTTATCATAATCATATACCCTAATATCCCTAACCACCCTGATGTCACAAACATCTCTGTTGAAAAAGCTCCTTTTTTTCTCCTGTTAATTATTTCTTTAAAATGAATCCCCAGGAGTGGGGTGACTGGGTGAAGGTGAATGAATATTTTTATGGTTCTTGACTTTTATGGCCAAATTGCTTTCCAAAGAGGTTGTATCAATTTACAAGGACGAGGCACACCATTTTTTTTTTTTCAGGGTCTGTTTTTAAAGCTACTTAAAAGAAATAAAATTCTATATGGAGCCAGATAATGTGTAAATCATGATCATCAGCCAAAAAGATCTTTGGAGAACCAGCTGGCCCTGGGAGCCAAACGCTAAATAGCCCAAGAACTCAAAAAAAAAAAAAAAACAAAAAAAAACAAAAAAAAACACAAAACCAAACAAACCCAGATGGTAATCACAACTGTGCAAAGAAAGAATGATCATATGGGGGTTTGTGTACTATTTTGGGACACTAGGGAAAAAGTTAATTGATCAATTAAATTACTTTTTCTATTTCTGCTTCTTTTCCCTAGCTTTATTGAGATGTAATTGACAAATAAAATTGTAATATATTAAAAGTCTGCACATGATGATATGGTATACATATACATTGTGAAAGGATTTTTTTAATCAATTAACACACCCATGACCTCACACATCTACCTTTTTGGGTGTATGTGTAAGAACACTTAAGTTTTACTCTCTCAGTAAATTTCAGTTACACAATTATTATTATTATTATACAGTATTATCTATTATCTACTAAACTATAGTCACCATGTCATACCTGAGATCCCCAGAACTTAGCCATCATATAACTGAAAGTTTGAACACTTTTATCAACTTCTCCCCATTTTCCCCACCCCCAGATCCTGGCACCCATCATTCTATTCTGTTTCTCTGAGTTTGACTTCTTTTCAGATTTCACATGTAAGTGGTACCACACGGTATTTGTCTGTCTTTGTCTGGGTTATTTCACTTAGCACAATGGCCTCTGAGTTCATCCATGTTCCTGAAAATGGCAGGATTTCCTTCTTTTTTAAAGGCTGAATATCATTCCATTGTAAACAAATACCGCATTTTCTTTATTCCTTCATCTGTCGACAGACACTTAAGAGTATTTCCACACCTTGGCTATTGTGAATAATGCTTCTATGAACATGGGGGTGCAGATATTTCTCACAGATAATGATTTGCTTTCTGACAGATATATACCCAGAAGTGGGATTGGTGAATCACATCTATTTCTGCTTTTGACAGTCAAATACAGACAAAACTGGCTTCATTGACAACAACGATAATAGCAGTAGAAGCTACAATTTGATGTGTGTTTAATTTATGTCAGGCACTGTATTTGTACACATAACTTCATTTCTTCTAAAAATAAACCTCATAAGATGCTTTTATTATCAGCATTTTGTAGATAAGGAAACTCTCCTGGACCATAAGTTTCCTCAGGGTGGGGATATTTCTTTTGTTCTCTGATGTAGCTCAAGGCTGAGAGGAGCACACAGTAGGTGCTAAATAAACACTGATGACTGGATGAGGCTCCAAAAGCCTAAGTATCTTCTCTAGGGTCTCGGGTAGCACATGTGGGATTCAAAGCTGGTAACCCAGGATGCATAAAGTCCTGTCTCCTGACTCCTCTGCTAGGCTGATTCTCACCTGGAACAGACAGACACACTGGGTCTGGTTCCAGCCACTCACCTGACTCCAGCTCCCTGCGAACCACTCCACCTTGCCCGTGCAGGGCCCGTTGTCGCAGGGGGTAGCCTCGGCTGGCCGGTTGTTCCCACAGCCCTCCAGGGGTAGGCTGCTGACATGGTTGGTCATGCACACCACCGAGCGCGTCCGCACGCCAGCCCCACACTCCGCCGAGCACTGCAAGACAGGATGGGCGCATCAGGGAGGAAGCATCCCTGCAGGAGCTGAAGCCACTTCTGAAGGACACCCAGGAGGACGGGGCACCTCATTTCTCCACCAACTCTTTCCCCGGGAACCCCTGGCCATTTCCCATGCATGTTTTCCTCCATCATGGGAGAGCGGTAGGGCACCCTGTCTTAGACCTTTTGGGACCACCTTTGTTCCAAATATCCCATCCGTCTTGTACTTGTCAGACTATCTGTTTTGGCTTGTGTTTGAAAATACACTCAGCAGCAGAAGAATGAAAGCATAAAAACTTGGGTACATGTCTGCCTGTCAGATGCTGAGTCTGGACTGGTCTGGGAAAGGATGGCTGAAGTCTATCACTTGACATTGCTGACTGATACTAAGGCAGATGGTTCTAGTCCCTGAAGGCCACCACTCTGGGAGCACTGGGAGGCAGCCTGCTGTAAAGGGAGAACTTGGCCTGGGAACTAGACACATCAGCATTAATATTTCTATTCCTTGTGTGGCCTGGGGCCAGTGACCCAGTCCCTCACACCTTTGCCATGCTCACCTGATGGTTGGTACAGGGACACATTCCGGGCAGGAGGTCAGGTAGTGAATGATGCGCTCTGCATACAGCAGGTGCTCGAGAAATGGTATGAGAGGTTCTGAAGGTTCACCCTCACACTGAGATAGAAATGGAGGCTTGCAGGATAGGGGTAAGGGCTTCACTTAAAGCACATCACTGTCAGTGATTTCTCTGCTACGATCACACTTTGTTCCCACCCAGGGGACAAAGTAAACCCCTTCCCAAGTCATACCCCAATGCACCTGGAGCATTTTTCGTCTGTCTTGAAATGGTTCGAAATGCTGCCTTATTTTGCTTCTCATCCTCTATTTTCAATTTCTGCACATCTTTGTCTCAGTATCCCCTAGATAACCTCATAGCCCACCTGTAAAACAAAGGAACATGACCTCCACCGCCAACCCCATTCCTCTTCCTGACTTTCCAATGCATGTTCTAATTGCTACCTGGATTCTAAAGTTGACTATTCTTTTGCCATCCTCCTTCTGACGTCAAGCCAAACATCAGGGTGGGAAGATCCTAGTTTAACCACATTTCTCTGTCTTTCTGCCCGTGGTTCCCAGCACCACTGACATTCTTCCCAGATTTTCTAATTTGCTGGGCTTCCAGGTGCTGGGAAATCCATGCTCAAAATCCCTCTGACTCCGTCCCATTCCTACAAAAGTCACCCATGGATGTCCCCAGTTGGCACTAAAGGTTTCCTGTCATGTGGCCCCAGTCAACCCACTATTCTAGACTAATTTTCTTTTTCTTTTTTTTGGTCTTTTTAGGGCCACACCCACGGCATATAGAGGTTCCCAGGCTAGGGGTCTAATTGGAGCTGAAGCCTCTGGCCTACACCACAGCCATAGCAATGTGGGATCTGAGCCACGTCTGTGACCTACACCACAGCTCACAGCAATGCTGGATCCTTAACCCACTGAGCAAGGCCAGGGATCGAAACTGCATCCTTGTGGATGCTAGTCAGATTGGTTTCCGCTGAGCCACTATGGGAACTCCTAGACTAATTTTCCATTGTTCCATCCCATGCATGTCATGCTGAACAGAACCAGGGCTCACTAGCGCCTGATCACATGAAATTCTTGCAGTGCCTTGTCTATGCTGTTCCTTCTGCCAGAAGCACTTTCCCTCCACCTGGACACATTGAAATCTGTTAAGGCTCAGCTCAAATGCTGTCTCTTCTGTGAAGACTTCTTTGATTGCCTGACTTAACATACTCTTTCCAATCTCAAAATTCCCATGGCACTCTGTGTTCTGGTGTCTTTCTTTGTATTATAGTTATTAATGTCCTTTATTCCCCTTGTAGAAGTAGGCTCAGTGCAGACAGGGACTATTGACTCATCCTTAATTCTTTCTCAGGTTGGTGCCTCACCCATGAGCAAATCCATGAATATCAGCTGAATAAGTAAATCTAGTTGTGGGCCCTTCTGTTGTCATTTCTCTTCTCTCATCAGCACCTTCCAATCCCGAGTGGCCCTTTAGAGCACAATTAACACCCATTCTAAGAGTTTTTGCTGAGTTTTCTCTTAAAAACAGAGTTGATGTTTGGTTTCTACCATTTATAATCATTTACCTAAAATACTTAAGTATTAAATGGTAATATTTACGTATTAAAATAAGTAAAAGCAACATAATTTTAAGAAAATTTGAGAAAAGAAAAAAATACTCGTAGCCCATTTTCCTTATCAAAATTTCTATTTTCTTTTCTGTGCATTGTTGTCTAGTCTTATAAAATCACAGCCCAGGTTAGGTCATCAAACATTTATATGACAGCTGCTGAGCTGAGCCTGACTCCTTGGTGGTACGGAGGGAGGAGGGGAAAGGAGAGGACTCTCTGAAGCAAAGAGCTTGTGGTGGGGGGTGGATTGGAACATGCCACCCCCAAATATGCTGCTTTGGCATACTGATTATTTTGAGCTGAAGGAAACTGAGAAATAGCAGATGCAGGAAGGGCTTTCTGTCCTCCCCCTTCCTGCCTAAAAGCAGGATGTAAATTTCCTGTGGGAAATTTCCCCCGAGTTACAAGAAGAAGAGGGCATTCTTACTACTGGTGATGGGGAGGTGATACCAAGATGGGTCTGTACAAACAAACCTTCTTAAAATAGCCCTTATCTTCCATTAATTTCTTATCCACTTTTCTACAAGGTACTGCCCCTAGAAGCCCAAACTCCTTTCCTTTGCCTAATTATTTCCTCATAGTTTACCCCCTTTTGTTAAAATGGTTTAAGTCCTTGAGTCTGAGCATGTCCTTGGGATTTTTCAATTCTTTCCTAAGAAGCCCGCTGTGCCATGTGGAAGAAAAAAATTAATATAAAAAATGTGTATGCTTTTCTCCTGTTAACATGGCTTTTGTCAGCTTAATTTGTAGGCTTCCATGACGGAACCTAAGGAGGGGAGAAGAAAAGTTTTTTTTTTCCTCTCCTATGGGCTCAGAACACTTCTCATGACCTAATGCTCTACCCGCATCATTAGAAAACTGAGCCAATGAATTAGGGCCTTAGATTTAAAAAAATCCTTTGTTACATGAAATGAAATATCCTAAGCTAAAGGATTTGTTGTCATTGTTGTTTCAGCCTTGGACTATGTGGTCTCTTTCCTAACTTTAAGCCCTCAAGCTATTTGAATTCTTAGGAATACAAGGTAAATCTAACCTGAGTTATCTTTGTGTTTAAACTCTAAGAATATTTCCTTCTGTGTAATTTCCGGCTGACTTTCTAACTTGATTTTCTGCTTTCTAAATCAAATAATGTACATGTATCTGGGAAAGTTTCCCCATATCCTCAAGTGCTAAATTTAAAAGAATGTTAAGGACCAAGCTCCTACACCACAGCTGACGGCAACGCCGGATCCTTAATCCACTGATCGAAGCCAGGGATCGAACCTGTGTCTTAATGGATGCTAGTCGGGTTCGTTAACTGCTGAACCATGATGGGAACTCTTTTTTTTTGTCTTTTTAAGTCCCCACCCTCAGCATATGGAAGTTCCCAGGCTAGGGGTCGAATTGGAGCTGTAGCTGCTGGCCTACAACACAGCCACAGCAATGCAGGATCCCAGCCAAGTCTACAACCTATACCATACCTCCTGGCAACACCGTATCCTTAACCAACTGAGTGAGGCCAGGGATTGAACCTGAGTCCTCATGGATACTGGTCAGATTTGCTACCCCTGAGCCATGACAGGAACTCTAGCTTTAATCTTATCTTCTTTCATCTTTCCTTCTTGGGCTCATTAAATGGAGGCTGTGTTTCACTCACGTTTGGCATGTAAGAGGTGTTCAGAACATGTTTATTCCCAGTGGTAAGAATTGCCTTCTTCAGAGTAAATCGTAATGAGGTCGATTTTTTTTTTTTTTTTGTCTTTTTGCTTTTTCTAGGGCTGTTTCCACGGCATATGGAGGTTCCCAGGCTAGGGGTCGAATCGGAGCTGTAGCCACTGGCCTATGCCAGAGCCACAGCAACACCACATCCTTAACCCACTGAGCAAGGCCAGGGATTGAACCTGCAACCTCATGGTTCCCAGTCGGATTCGTTAACCACTGAGCCACGACAGGAACTCCAAGGTTGATTTTTATTTCAAGCCACCATTCCAACGTGGAAGACGGCCATCAGGTGGTCATTCCTGGGGATGGAACTTTTTGAAAGGCTAACTGGTAGCTCAAAGGCCCACCCCATTGTGCCAATCTCTTCTAGTGGTTTCAAATGTTCTCTTCTTTCATTCTCAGTCTGCAGTGTTACAGATGAGGAAACTGAGGGTCAGAGAGCCCCAACTGGCTCAAATTCTAATCAGACATAAGTCCTTGGGGGAAATGATGCCAAAAACAACATGCCTTTCTTAAACCCCACTGCACCCTCTCCCCACTCATCTCTTCTAAAATTAGCATGAACACTCTGGAATGATAATCTATTCTGGGAGTGAAACAAAACTGCTTACTTAACATCTAGCACCAAACTTACATGGCTTAAAACATCTCTTCCAAAAAAGAACAAAAAAAATTCTCCAAACAGAAAAATAAAGGACTCTTCCTTTGCTCTATGTAGAATTTTCAAAAAAGGGTTCGATTTAGCAACTACTTATGTTAAAATACAAAGGAAATTTACAGGAAAGAGAAATTTACAAGTTTTTACTGGGAGGGGGTAAATAAAGTATAGGGTTGGTTCAATTATAGTAGTCATATAATATTTTACTCTAATTGAAATATTATTTCCCTTTGGTCATGCTTTGAGGGTTCTGAATACCATTAAAATGTTTTAAAAAATACGTAAGTAAAAAAGCAAGCTACCAAATTACACATATGATTCATATCCTTAAAATATATATGAGTACAAAAAAGCTATAAATGTAAAGTATGTATGAAGAGGAAAAAGCTTGGCAGTATGGCTTAAATAAATCGTTATCTTCCAGTGAAGAGATCACAGGTATTCGTTTCTGATTTTTAAATATTTCTTATAATAGTGCATGTTACTTTATAACCAAAAAAAGAACATTATTTTAATAAGAATCCTTCCAATATGAAAATGAAAGTCTAGCACCATTCTTTTCATTCATTGGCTTACACTAAATTCACCAAGTATACTGTGAACACAAATGAATCCCAGGATAGCTAGAAACCCAGAAACACCAAAGAATTAGCTGAGGGAAGTAGGCATTTTTAGCCTGGAGAAGAAGTGGAAGGGGTCCCTCAAAATCTGCAGGGCTGTCACGTAAAGAGAGAACCCTCCAATTTTCTATATGGCACAGGTGAGAGTTGGCAAGAAATACTTTGGTTCAATGGAGAAGGAAACCTCCTGATACCATAAATGGGCTATACAAGAATAGACATTAACTGTCCTGACACCCAGTGAAATTCTGATGAAGGAATCAGACCTATTCTACACCAGTTGCTCCCAAAATGTGGGGAAGGTGTGATGAAATTACCTTTTTTAGAATTTCATTATTTAATACTCATGTGGTATGGTAAGGAGAATTAAACAAACTCTTTCACACCCACTTCTCAATCTTAGAGGCCCTCCAAGATCTTCACATAAAGGTCGAAGGCCTATGAGCATTCACCTCTGGGCCTTTCCCCAAAGTCAGAAACTGCCTTAGGATTCTTAGCAAGCAATTTGACTTGCTATGTCAAATTAGTGACATGCAGCTCCTGCCTGGCAGCCCAGCAGCTTTGGTCCGCGCGTGCCCGCCCAGCTGCCGCCATTAAGCTCACCCTTTCGCTCCACTCGGTCAGGAACCAGCTCTTGGCACAGGGTCCCATGTCGCAGTTCTCGATGTCGTTGGGCCGGAGCTTCATGTTGCACTCCTCGTCATCGACCACATCCCCGATGTTGCTCACACACTTCACGTCCCGGGTCCTCTGCCCCACTCCACAGGGCACCGAGCACTAAAACATAGCAAGAACACGTCAGCACAACGGGCAGTGTCCACTCTGAGGGCCCCTTCGTCACGGTGCCTGCATCCTTCCCCACCACCTAACAGAAGACTGGGCGAGACCCCTGGGTGGCCAGGCCTCCTGCTGCACCATGCCACCTGGGGAGGATCCTAGCCCTGAAAACTCACACCCCTTCTCTTTAAGACCTTCTTGGATGTCTTGCCTACTTTGATCCTCCGGGCCTCAGTTCTGCCATCTGCAAAATGGGAGAGCAGGATGGGAAGGAGGAGTTGGCTCTAGCAGCTGTCGCTAGCCTACACTCCAGGGTGACACAGAGGAGAGGGGAGACCTGTGTGCACCCTGAAAGTTGGTCCCTAAATCTATCCAGCTACCAGCACATCCTGTGGTTTGCATAAAAGTCCCCCCACAGAGTGGCTCCTCCTGGAGAACCCAGGATTTTCCCGAGTAAGTTCTCAAAAAGGGGCAGCGGGCGGGTGGCGGGGTTCTCAGAGGCGGAGCTCCAGAGCCAGCTGTCAGCCCACGTACCGAGGTCCAGTCTGTCCGGATCTGCCACTCGCTGCAGATCTTGAGCTGGCAAGTGCTGGTGGTCTCGGGCTTCTCCAGGTGCTGGCAGCGGTAGGGCTGCACCGTCAGGCTGCGGTTGGCATACACCTGGCGGCACAGAACCTGGCGGTGCTGCATGCCCAGGCCACAGGTTTTGCTGCACTCGGACCACTCCCCGATGTCCCAGCTAGCACAGGAACAGGAGAGTGAGAGGACTGGTCACTTCAGTCAACAGGAAGACAGAGTCTAGAGTTCCCATTGTAGCTGGGTGATAATAAACCTGGCTAGTATCCATGAGGGTATGGGTCTGATCCATGGCCCTGCTCAGTGGGTTAAGGGTCTGGTGTTGCCATGAGCTGTGGTGTAGGCCACAGACTCAGCTCAGATCCTGCATTGCTGTGGCTGTGGTGTAGGCTGGCAGCTATAGCTCCAATTCCACCCCTAGCCTGGGAACTTCCATATGCCGTGGGTGTGGCCCTAACAAGGCAAAAACAAACAAACAAAACCCAAAACCAAAACCAAAAAAATGAAACCAGGGAGTTCCCATCATGGTGCAGCGGAAACGAATCCAACTAGGAACCATGAGGTTGTGGGTTCAATCCCTAGCCTTGCTCAGAGGGTTAAGGAACCAGCGTTGCCATGAGCTGTGGTGGAGGTCACAGATGCGGCTCAGATCTGGTGTTGCTGTGGCTGTGGTGTAGGCCAGCAGCTGTAGCTTCAATTAGACCCCTAGCCTGGGAACCTCCATATGCCTCGGCTGCGGCCCTAAAAAGCAAAAAACAAACAAACAAAAAACCCCAAAAAACAGGAAGATAGAGTCTCACACAGAAGCATTAGAATGGTTATGGGTGGATCCCCAGCCTAGAGCTGTGCCTGACAGTCTGCCCAAGGCCGTCTAACTCCAGAAAGGGTGCGACTCTGTCCCACACTCTAGTTACCAGTGATGAGGGCCCAGATTCCATAAAATTATAGAAAACGGAGAAGGTATAAATGATTTTTACCCAATAAGAAAAATAACTCCAAAGGTTAGTTTCGCTACCCTGTAGAACATTAACCCACTTTGGAACTAACTTAGAAATCTATTCCAATCTACTTTATTTTTCACTGAGTATTTACGTGTTAGTTTCAATATTCCCCTCTGTCACTCTGCTTTGTCATTTACTTGAATAAGACATCCACACATGTTCCTTATGTCTTTGGATGAGAATTATGCTTTCCCTTTTTAGAGCTCTCTCCCTTTGTTCTTGTGAGAGTGTCCTATCTACTCTTTAATAACCAACTCAAGACCTTTCCTGAGACGCTCTTCCTGACTTCCCCTGGCAGATATATTTGACTTTCATTATTCTCACTCTGTACACAGCTCACCTGAGCACTGACTACACTGGATTGTAATTTGTTGTTTTCCTGACCAGGCTAAAACCTTAACTGCTCCAATTTACCAAAAGCTTCCTTGGAGGGTGCTAACCAGCTAAAGGCTATGAGCGCCTGTGTTAATCCTGAAAGACAAGCGTGCCTGCTAAACTGATTGCATTTTATGCACAGACCAAGTCTCATGTTTCTTTTCTTTCCTTTTTTCCCTTTTTAAGGCTGCACCCTGGGGCATATGGAAGTTCCCAGGGTAGGAGTCAAACTGGAGCTGTAGCCACAGCCGCAGCAACTCAGGATCCGAGCCATATCTGTGACCTACACTGCAGCTCGAAGCAACACCAGATCCTTAACCCACTGAGGGAGGCCAGGGGTTGAACCCACATCCTCATGGCCACTATGTTGGGTTCTTAACCTGCTGAGTCACAGCAGGAACTCCACATGTTTCTAAATCAGATGTAGGCGGATTTAAAAATTAGATTCTATCTACTACTAGGGTCCTATGCACGAGCAATTAGAAGTAAGCTGTTAACAGGTGACAGAAACAGAGAAGCCCTCTTACAAGGCTGGGCAAGGGAAGATGTTGCAGGGCTCCTCCTCGGGGGTTGGCTTCATGCTTGAGTCACAGTAGCTCTCGGGAACCTCTTCGTGAGTGCTTCTGTGCACACAGCGAAAAATGGGGTACTGCGATCCTGTAAGAACAAGAAAATACTTGAATGCTGGGCTATAGGTGCAGATGTGCAGAGATCCAGGGGCTGATGAAGAGAAGCCTCGGAAACAGAACCATTCACACACTCCTCCATCCCTGAGTTGACATGTTCCTCCCGCATGAGGGCTTTCCTAGGCACCATCGAGCGCCAAGATGAGTAGGAATAGTTCCTGCCCTCAAAGACCTTATAATCTATTTGTGGACATGGTTTGAAGGTGTTCAAAGGCAGAGAAAAACAATTTTCATAAGAGTTCAAGACAACAAGAGAAATCACCTGGAAGGGAGTGATTACAAAATGAACATAAACAGTAACTTCATTTTTTTTTCTTTTGTATTTTTAGGGCCGTACCTGCAGCATATGGAGGTTCTCAGACTAGGGGTTGAATCAGAGCTACAGCTGCCGGCCTATACCATAGCCACAGCAACATGGAATCTGAGTTGCATCTGCAACTTACACCACAGCTCATGGCAATGCTGGATCCTTAACCCACTGAGTAAGGCCAGGGATGGAACCCACAACCTCGTGTTTCCTAGTTGGATTTGTTTCTGCTGCACTAAAATGGGAACTCCACAAATAGTAACTTCTTGAAGGTCTTCTGGAGGCAGCAAAGAGAAAAGGTCCCAGAGGGTCAAGGGGCATCACAGAGAGAGGGTTGGCTGTGGGTAGCTGTGTGCATATGTATCTTGGGGAAGGGGCTGTCCAGGTTGCTAAACTGGAACAAAAGTACATGGCATACTGGCCTGCAAGTGCCAGGTACATTGAAAAGGTAGGTTGGTGCAGAGAAGTAAGAAGATTCAAGAGAGGCTAGAAAAGCAGCTGGCTTCCCCTTTGTAAAACATTTTACACATCCCTCTGATAAAGTACTGATCCAATGGTATATTAGTTATTTGAGCTATACATCTGCCTCTGTGAGATGGTGAGGGTCTCAGGGAAAGGGCTTGTTCTTGTTCATCCCTGTGACCCCAGGACAGCAGTGTAATAAGTGCTCAATAGAAGTTTGTGGAATGAATATTTTTCAGAGGTCTGACATTTATTTTTATTACTTTGCTAAAAAAATACTAAATGCCTCATATTTTTGGTTAACTTTAAATGCATAGCCTAGTGTTTCATACTTAACAGGGAATGACCTGTTTTGGAGAAAAAGTCAGAATTTAAGTGCAACTTCTAGCTCTCACCTGAAAAAACAAAAAAAAATGCCTATTCAATTCTGCTTGCCTTTCTCTGCTACCCCCTGGTGGCAGCACTGCAGTATTACTAACAGTTATTTACAAAATGAGAAACTGGCTGAATGTGCAACCCAAGTGTCTAAAGAGTAAGATGCTTTTTCACCAATAACTGCCTACCAGCCCACCCCCACTCCCACCCTGCCCAGTCTATGCCAGTACCTGACTCCTGCTGGGCAGAGCACTATCATTTAAAAATTTTTATTGGAGCATAGTTGACTTACAATGTTGTATTAGTTTCAGGTGTACAGCAAAGTGAATCTGTTACACATAAACATATATATCCATTCTTTTCCAGATGGTTCTCTTACATAAGTTATCATAGAATATTGAGTAAATTTCCATGTGCTATACAGTAGGTCCTTGTTAGTTATCTATTTTACATACAGTAATGTGTATATATTAATCACAAACTCCCTAATTTATCCCTCTTCCTATGTTTCTCCTTTGGTAACCACATATTTGATTTCAAAGTGTGTGAGTCTGCTTATGTGTTGTAAATAAGTTCTTTTGCATCATTTTAAAATTAGATTCCACATGAGTGATATCATATGATATTTGCCTTTCTCTGTCTGACTTACTTCACTTAGTATGGTAATCTCTAGGTCTATCCATGTTGCTGCAAATGGCATTTTTTCAGAACACTATCATTTATTCTGTAGTTCAGCTCTGTTGCTAAGTGACCAGACATTTAGTTTCTGAACTTCTAACTTGTTATGATTTTATTTTATTTTTGTCTTTTTCAGGGCCTCACCTGAGGCATATGGAGGTTCCCAGGCTAGGGGTTGAATTGGAGCTGCATCTGCCAGCCTACACCACAGCCACAGCAATGCAGGATCTGAGCTGAATCTGCAACCTACACCACTGCTCACGGCAATGCCAGATCCCCGATCCACTGATTGAGGTCAGGGATTGAACCCACATCCTCACGGATACTAGTTGGATTTGTTCCCGCTGTGCCACAATGGGAACTCCCAACTTGTTATAATTTTAATTGTAACTAGAGGAATAACTTTGAAAGTAAGTGTCTCTCAGTATTTCATCAGTCACAAAGTGTATCAATGCTTCTTTAAGCTGATCTTGTGTGACACACTCTGAGCCAGAGGGTAGTTCTTGTAAGAAATCTGACAGTTTGTAAGACAGCTTTGAATCAGAAACAACCATTTGCTTAAACTACTCTGGCAGTAAAAATTTACAATGCAGCTATAACTTGAGACCATTATTTAAAATAACATTCCAGTTAAGCATAATTAGTGACTGAGTAAAAAGCAGTACTGGCCTTAAAATTAATAGGAAGCAAAAATGTGGAATTAAATTTTGCTCAGCGACATATCTATTTTCATTAAGAAGATATTTTTTTTTAAATGAAATTCAACAAACATTAAGCACACTGTGCTGAGTTACAAAGATGAATAAGATTCAGTTCCAGCTTGCAGGATATCCATTTGGATGAAGTTATTAAGGGATTAAGTAAAAATCTTATTATTTAGCCCATCCCTTCCCCTTCAGACCATGTGGGTTTAACTTCTCTTTTTGGTCTTTTCAGGGCCGCACCCGTGGCATATGGAGGTTCCCAGGCGAGGGGTCGAATCGGAGATGAATCCACCAGCCTACACCACAGCCACAGCAACGCAGGATCTGAGTCCACTGGGTGAGGCCAGGGATCAAACCTGTGTCCTCACAGAATGCTAGTCAGATTCATTTCCGTTGAGCCACAATGGGAACTCCTAACTTTTCTACTTATAAGTCTGTGAATTAGGAAGCAAAAGTAACTACCCCAGTTGCTTGGCACTAATGAGGGGGAAATTGAATGTCTTTAGTTGAAAGGATAGAGGCTACCTTGGAATGCTCTGTGCCTTGGAGAAATGGATCCCATTTAGGGCTGTGTGCATATAGCCACTGCCTGTCTTTCCCCACCTTCTACTGCCTTTATAGTACATTTGTCCATGGTTTAGATCCTGCATTTAGCTGAGTAAATAAATTCAGAGGCACTCCTTTTCTTCCTGATGGTGAGAAAACACTAGATCTATATTTCTTTTTCTTCTTTTTTTCTTTGTCTTTTCTAGGGCCACATCTGCGGCATATGGAGGTTCCCAGGCTAGGGGTCGAATCAGAGCCACAGCCACTGGCCTACGTCAGAGCCACAGCAACGTGGGAGCAGAGACTTGTCTGCAACCTACACCACAGCTCATGGCAACACCGGATCCTTAACCCACTGAGCAAGGCCAGGGATTGAACCCGCAACCTCATGGTTCCTAGTTGGCTTCGTTAACCACCAAGCCACGATGGAAACTCCCAGATCTGTATTTTTTGACTCCAATAACCAAAATGGTTTCTTTCTTTGGGTCAATTTATTTTTATTTTTTATTACTTTTGTCTTTTTGTCTTTTCTAGGGCCTCTTCCCGTGGCATATGGAGGTTCCCAGGCAAGGGGTCAAATCGGAGCTATAACCACTGGCCTGTGCCACAGCCACAGCAACTCAGGATGTGAGCCGTGTCTGCAACCTACACCACAGCTCACGGCAATGCCGGATCCTTAACCCACTGAACAAGGCCAGGGATTGAACCAGCAACCTCATAGTTCCTAGTTGGATTCGTTATCCACGGAGCCACAACAGGAACTCCCTCTTTGGGTCAATTTATATTTCTTCAGAAAGGGAGATTGTCACTCAAAATGGTACCCAGACATCTCTTCATTGCCCAAGCATACCATGCAATTAGTCTTCCAATTGTTAGCAAGCAGGAATGGGATGGTGAGGTCAGGTGCTGGTTCTGCTTTGGGCAGCAGGAAAAATTTGGGATCAGTTTGGTTGTATGTTGAGTGTGTTGATCAATACAGAAGTTATGTTAGGTGGGAGAAGGGAACTGTACCACATTTAATCAGTGGATATTAAATGCGGTAAGCCAGTGGATTCAGGGGAGAGGCTAGAGGGCGGTGAGGCACTTTGGAGAGATGGACAAAATAAAGAGAAAGAAAAAATTAATAACTCCAGTCGGAACTCTAGGGATCAGTTGAGCCAAGCTAGGAGATTGACAACGCAGACAAAGGTCTGGGTGATGACTGGACAGAGTATGGGCCACCCTTGGTCACCAGTGACAGGGCCCCTCCCTGTCAGCATGTTCTCATGATGCTGAAATTTTAACCTGAGAGGCATAGAAATGTGTGGTCAGTAAGTGCTACCAGGACAGAGTGGAGGAGTGGCTAGGAGGGACAAATGAGACCATGAGGCTAACGGTCTTGGGTTGTGCAGAAAAGAGATGGACAGCATCAGCAGACTTGGAATTTCTTGGTCTTGGCACACTCATCACCACTGCTAACAGTGAGATGAGTTAAACTGTTTGTGCATTCACACTGCCTCCCTGCTCTGCAGGTCTGAGGCCATCACTGGCTAGGAGCAAACCTTAGAGGGAGCAAAGAGGTCCCTCCATCCTGCCTGGTACAGAACAGAGATGTTGAATGACCATCTGGACGAGTGAGTGGCATCCATCCAGTGAACCCAAGGCTGGGTGAGCAGCATGGAGGGTGAGCAGCAAATGGCCCATGCTCTGTCCTTGTCCCATTGTGTCCACAATGCAGTGTCTTATGATCCACAAGGCCTGTCAATGCAAGGTTTCCAGATAGGCCTACATCTCATCCTATTGGGAAGGCTGGGCCAGGCCATCTTGAAAGACATGAAATGGAAGAGACTCTTCTACTCATGCCACCCTTGGTATCAAACCACACAATAACCATTTTTATCCTTTGTATAACTCTCCCTTTATTTCTCCTAGTTCTGAGTGTACCTGGTTCCTTTGAAGGGCATTGCACCACTAGTGAAATGGTAGAACTGTTCAGTAATAATTCATTCTGATCTTGGGTTCCTACATCAAGTACTTTTCACACTGCTTCCCTCTAGAGCATCATGGACAGATCCTTGCTAAACTTATGTTGGCCTTCTTGCATAATCATCTCTAGCTTTCTGCCTCTTTCAAGGTACATCTAACAGGCATTTAACTTTCCCTAGTAAGCTTATGAAAGAAATTGGTACAATGATTCTCCAGTTCACATTCTCTGCACAAGGATTAAGTGTAAGCTGGATAAGCCTCTATAAATCAGCACTCCAGTTATGAAGTCATCATGGAACCAGCAAAGGTTCCAGGCAGGAAGGGCTCCAGATCCCAAGAGGAACCAAAGACTTCAATTCAATTCTCCAAAGCCACTAAGTCAGCACTCTTATGCAAAAGATAAATGTTTTAGAGGTAGATGTGAAAGATTCTTCTGTGTGTTGATTATGCCATTATTTTCACATTTTGTACCCTTAGACATAGGTCTCTTGAAGAAAAGGAAAAAAAAAAATCTCAAATCAATATGCTAGGGGTATCATAGATCCCCAGCTGCAGAAACTCCTCAGGGAGACAGCCTTTGTTTCTATGGTACCTTTCCTCAAATAGCTGTTTTAGGGTCACAAATAGCACTTTGCTACAAGTAGGAGGCTGTCACCATGAATATGAAGGAAATCATAACTACACAGTTATATGTATACTTGCAATGAGGGTCTAAGGCACCTGGAACAGACAAGCAGCATCAATTTCCGACCCAGGTGCAGAACATCGGATCAGGGTTTCTGGACATCACATTCACCTTAACTTTGGTGTTTTCAAGGACACTGGGATTAGAGTCCACATCACTGTCCAGGCTGATATTGATACCGACTCCTTTACACACAGCCAAGCTTTGCTTCAAGCCTATCACAACCCTGCTTTATTTACATTTCACCTCAACTCCCCCAAATCCTGTAACTTGATCTCTCTCCACTGGAAATATGCCCCCTGCTCCCTCTGGTGTGTGGTTCCCCTTGCTGCATAAACTGACTTTATTGGGCTACAGGCTTGTTCCTGGTAGTCTTAGTTGATGGGGTTAAGATAATGGGATGAATACAGGATTGAGAGTTTACTGAAGAGGAGGAAGGGAGCTGTGAGTGTTGGTATGCCAAAGCTAGCCAATTAACACTTCAAGCTCCTAAAGCAATTCCCACCTCCACCCCCCGCTGAAATCCTGAGATTTGAGAATGACTTTAGAATGGTACTTGTGTAAGTGGTCCACAACCTTGACTTGCATGTCAACTTGCAGATCTTAAACTAGGTGAGTGTGTTCTCTGATTACTAATGCACTCATTAGGCAGGAAAGGATTAACCTAGCAGGCCTGGGTTGCTCAGATCCTGCATACTTCAAAGAGAGGCCTGTGTTCAGAACTGGCCCTTGACCAGGGCTAGAGATACCTTGGAGTCTGGGAATAGTTTATTGATGAGAGTCTTTCTATGTTGGAGATCTTGTGTTTATGTGAATACCTGTTTTTGCATGCCTGAGACTTTGGGCTATGCTGTATCAGTCTGACCTCTGGGATGCTAAAGGCTGAATAGCTAATGTCAATAATGTGGGAGCCACATGCCTACATGATTGAACCCAATAAACCAAAGCTTGAGTGAGCTTTTCTAGTTGGCAATACTTGGCACATATACAATGTTGTTGGGAGAATTAACACTGTGCCATTCCACTGTGAGAGGTCATCTGGAGGCTGGCATCTCCTGGACTTTGCCACATGGGCTTTTCCCTTTGTTGATTCTAATCCCTAGCTTTTTATGTAATAAGTTGTAACCATGAGCACAGCAGCTTTTCTGGGACTTGTAAGTCCTTCCAGTGGATCATCAAGCCTGAGCATGGTCTTGGGGACCCCCTCCCCAAGACAGCATCACACTAACAAGCCATCTCACTGTCAGGCTCAATGAGGGGTAGGTTTTCCCCGTGCCTTGGCCCACTGGCATGGTCCCCACTCAGGTATCTGCAGAGACCCTCCTAGCCCACACGTGGCTCACCTTTCCCACAGGTTGTCGAGCATTCCGTTGTCCCCAGCTGCTTCCAGTTGTGATCTCGGCTCCGCCGTGGGGGCTGTGGTGCTGGTGGCACCACATTGTCTGGCCGATGGGAGGAGAATCTATCTGGATGCCTGACCGGAAAAGTCTGTGCTGATTCCGAGGTGAATATTTCAGGTGCCCCACCGTGCGTGTCTGCCTTTGGCTCATCCCCCTCTTTCTCTTCTCCCTCCTCTTGGCTCCTCCCTTCTGGTCCCAGCTGGCCATTGAAGGGCTCCCCTGGGAGAGGCAAGTGCACACACCACAGGGGTAAGATTGGTTTGGATGGTGAGTTATAAAGAGGAAATGCCTCCAACATTAGAAGTGTGGTAGCATGAGATCATTTCTAATTCACAGCACATGTTAATTCCCTAGTATTAGAAACATTATTAAAAATGAATAAAAAAGATGAACATGCCAGTAGGGAAATGGAAAAGGGCCAGGGAAAGGCAATTCACATGAAAATAAATACACATAGCTGGAAATCATACAACAATACTCAACTTCATTCATAGTTAAAAAACTACACGAGAAAGCATCTAACAACAGCAACTCTATTTAACTAACAACAAAAATTAGAAACATTAAATCCCTACACTCCTTATTGACCATGCAGGAAAACACACTTTTGGGTGAATCTGCAAATAGATGTGAATTTTTGGAGGGCAATTTGGCAATATGTCTCCAAATTTGAAATGCACATATTTTTGACCTACTGATTCAGTTTCCAGGACAACTGTTGCACCAACATTCCCATTCTTTTAAATAAAGCTGCATATACAGGTATGGTTACTAATTTGAAACAGTCAAACCTTAGAATGAACTTAAATGTCTACTAGTGGTAGTGGTTAAAGTAAATTATACTAGAGCCATGAATGAGATACCATGTTATTTTTTAAAACATGAAGCAAATACATGTCGTGATACGGCGATATGACCGATAGAGTGTTTGGTAAAAGAAAAAAAGCAGAATTCAGTTTGTACACACACACATAGACACAGACATGGCAGGACACTTTTTGAGAGGTTAATTTGGATTTTGTTGTTTATCTCTGTTCCTCCTCCTCTCCTAGACCCAGTGGCCAAGTTCTTAGACTTTCTGGCCTCAGATTTTTGTAAGAAAGAAACTGAAAGCTTCTGGAAGTCACCAGCTCTTCTTTCCCACAGAGAAAGCCTGAGCTACCAGTAAGGATAACAGGTCCCAGAGGAGTCAGCAGAGGGGAAGGAGGAGGGAAAAGTGAGAGTGGGGAGAGAGAGAGGGAAAGGAAGAGAGAGGAGAAGAAGTGGGGGGAGGAGTGGGGGAGAGGGAGAAGAAGAGGGGGAGAAGGAGGAGAAAAAGAAATAAGAGAGACAATGAATCTCCAAAGCAAGGGAGGCAGGCATCTGAGGTCTTGGGTTTCCTAAGCACCACAAACCTGCCAGGCAGGGATCTTTACTCATATCTGGGGGGGGGTGGGATCCCCCAGACTGACTGAGGTTGAATTTTCTACCAATTTCAAAGAAGTTAGAAATTGAGGTTAGATTTATGTTGGTTTATGGAAAAGATGGGCACGTGATGTTCCTGGTACACAGAGATTATAGACAAAGATTCACATTGTTGCGAAAATGCTTGTTGTCAATGCATAGGAAGAGCTGGGCAGGATCCCACCAAATTGTTAAGAGCAATTCCCTCTGGGAAGCTGGGAGAAGGATGAGGCTGGGGACGTATTGCTGTCCCCCCACCCCCAGGACTTGATATTCTTAGAGTAGTTTTAGGTTTACAACAAAATCAAGTGGAAAGTACAGAGAGTTCTGTATCTCCCCTGACCCTACACATGCACTGCCTCCCCCATCAATATCCTTACAGGAATGGTACATTCATCCCAGCTGATGAACCTCCACTGACACATCGTCATCACCCAGTGTCCATAGGTTACATTAGGGTTCACTGTTGGTGTTATATATTCTGTGGGTTATGACAGATGTATGGCATTTATTGATCATTACAGTATCACACAGAATAGTTTCACTGCCCTTAAGTCCTCTGCTCTGCCCATTCATCCTCATCTCCCCACTAACACCAGGTAACCACTGATCTGTTTACTGTCTCCATAATTTGTCTTTTCAAGAATATTGTACATACACATACTTGGGATCACACGGTATGGAGACTTTTCAGATTGGCTTCTCTCACTTAGTAAGATGCAGTTACACGTACTTTCATTTCCTTTTAGCCCTAAATAATATTTGCCAACACCTTGATTTCAGCCCAACAAAACCCATTTTGGACTTCCGACCTCCCCAAACTATAAGATAGTATATTCACATTGTTTCACACCCCTAAGTTTGAGGTGACTTGCCACAGCAGCAACAGGAAACTAATATAAGACATTTCAAAATGTTCAGCTGGAAAGACAGATGGAGAATGTCCACTTCATTTTTGAATCAAGTAGATGAAACACTTATCAGTGAAGGCTCAGGCAAGTGGTGAAGCATCTTTTGATTCTAAACCATGTGTTCATGGATTTTCTCTGCATCGATTGGGAGACAGAGGGTAGATACACAAGAAGAAGAAAGAAAAGGCTTTAAAAGGAAATGATCCAGGGTGCTTGGCAGCAAAACAAGGAGTTTTACCTGGTCTCCTGTGAGGTGGCACCTGTGGACTGATGGCATTGTTCCCCATGATAACGTACTCATAGTGGACTCCTGGGTTAGGCTGCTGGTGTATCATCTGACAACACAAAGGTCAATGTCACTGCACTGGCACACACACACATCCCTTCCCCACTGGCTTTGGGCTCCATGGTGTAAGTGGCACTAACCATAAATGAATGGACTGATTCACATCTAATAACATCAGTGGACCTGGGACAGACTAAACGAAAGCTATTTCTAGATGGCCTTTTGCTATTTGAATGAAGATGGTAGTCTTTTGAGAGAAGCTGAAGCAAACTAGGCTGAAAGTCAAGATTTTATAAATTCTGAACAGGAAGATGGAAGCAATGGTCGTGAACCTTTTTGCTGGCTCCCAACCATCCTCTACTTGGGCTTAGATTTTGTTCCTTCCTGGCTTTCAAAATGTCCAAGATAGACACAGAAGTTTCCACTACAGAGAGCCTGTCTGAACACTAGGTGGCGGGATAGAGTCATGCAGAGAGGGGCCAACCCTGGCCAGAGCCAGCCCGGGATCCCCTAGGGTCCTCCCAAGTCCTCTACTGGCCCAGGAGGCTGGCTGGGGAGGGACATGCCCCACCACTTTCCCTCACTGACTCCCTGGGTTCCATCCCCTGTCATCCATGGAAAGCTCCAGAACTGCAGAGAGATGGGGTGAGAAAAACAGGTATAAGGGAAGTTAAGTCTCCCTGGGTCCTATTCTCTCAGGAACCCATGACAAAATCTGCACAGGGCTGTGGAAGTCAGCAATTAAACACCGTGGGCACAAAACCACAAAACAAACCAGTGTGGTGCAATAGAGTAAACCCCTCCCTCTTGGCTTTGGAGCACAAAATCCTTGTACCCACAGCTTTCCTGGCCAGAAGCAGGGGGTGAGGTAGATGGAGCAGCAGAGCAGGAATCTAGGAGAATCTGGGGTGAAAATATGAGCCAGGCAAGGAGAGAGGGTCACATTTTGCTATTTCTATCTCACTGCGTTATGACCAGCTGTGTCACCTACAGCAAGTCCCTCAATCTCATGGTTTTGGACTCCTTCATTTGGAGAAACAGAAGGTTAGAAACACAGCTGATCCCGTAGGTCTGCTTAACTGCAGGCGTTCTCTGAGTTGCTCCTACACATGTGGGTCCTGTTTGGTCCATGAGGATGTCTGTTGCATCCATTCTCACCATCAGTCCTTACCCCTCCCCTACATGTGAAACAGGCCCTCCTGTCTGTAAATCACCCCTGGGCCCCTTACATCCAGGAACCATGGTGGGAAGCAGAGAACCCCTGAGGGACAAGCGTCGTGACCTCAGGTCCCTGCAGTCCCCTCCTAATCCCCTCACTTCTCACACAATCGGACAGTCATCCCTGGGGCCAGAAACCCTAACCTTCCTCTTCTGCGCCTCTTCTGTGTGAGCATTCTGCCATTGCAAACCTTGTCCCATTTAGGGAATTATTATTGGCCACCACATCCCAGACCACCCACAGTCAGTGAGGGCCTTTAACAACCCGAGTTTTTACCCACTATGCCATTCGAAACTTACTCGGAGTCCAACAACCTACTGGACAGTCTATAAAAAAATATTCAAAACGAACCATAACAAGGCTTCTTTTATCGTTTCTAGTCCATGAGCCACTATGCCCAAGAGGATTGAACATGTAACTGAGAAGTAATATCTATAAAACTTGAACTTAGCAAATATCAAGGAGACTAGCATGGCTTTGGAGATATCTATGGGCAAGCTCATTCATTTTTTTATCAAAGTGTGATTTTGAGCTTTTACTTCCAGTTATCTTTTATTTCCTGATCTTTTTTAGGAGACTGGATGCTAGTGGCTTCTTGGAAAAATAAGGACTATTTCCAAACTCTGGGGCAACCTAATACTTTAGTTTCTTGTAAAAGAAATCCAAGTTCTGTCTTCTGTGAAGCAGGGAACTTCTAGTAAACCTCTATATTGTTACTCCAAGCTTTATTGTGTCATCTGGAATACGCTGGAGTTCTTGTTTCTTCATTTGCTTTAATAGAATTTGAAGAGGGCTGGGAACTGTGAGTGGTCTTGTCTTGCCTTAGGCGTTTGCTTTCTTTTGCCATAAAAAGAAAACAAGCCAAATTAGCACAGGAGGAAAGTGCCTGGAGGAGATTCAATGTTCATGAAATAAAGGATATGTTTTGCCCCTGATTTGGTTCAACAAGTAAAATTGGTTTTACTGGGTCAATAAAGTCTGAGGGTAATAAGCATCTGGTAGAGTTTAAGGTTTCTATGAACTAGGTACATTCAGAGGTGAGTGGCAAAGATGAATGCCAAGCATGTAAGGGCACCCCAAAGACGCCACGCAAATGGTCTTGCTGGGCAGAGGCAGTATTTTTGTTTATTTGTGCTAAGTGTGGTCCTTAGAAGCAAGACGACATGAAATCTGGACAACAGTTCCAACTCACATAGACATCCAAGATCTCATTAGTAGGACCTTCAGCCAAAAAGGACTCTCCGGCGGTGCTCGAGATCTCATTTGGACGCTTGTAGGTGAACATGGTCCCTCCGCCCTCGTATTTTCCAGGCCGGTCAATTGCCCAGTTCCCGTTGATGATGGAGCGGCCAGAACGACTTCGCAAGGCTGTTGAGAAAAATGAGACAGTCCTTGGATAAGCTCTCGGGTGCACGCGAGAAACTGACTCCTGGTTGCCGGTGTATTCATTCACCAAGGGCAGAGGGAGGCATCTAGATCATATCCCTTTGGGCTTCATCACTTCTCCAACCCACTCATCCCTTCCACCACTTGGACTTAGTCTAGAAAAGAAGGCTGGAAGGGGTCAGGAGAGACAGATGTGGAAAAATGAGAGAAAGAAGAAAGAGAAGGAAGATAAAAGGGAAGGGGATGGGACACCATGTCCTATCCCATTATCTAGGTGACAGCTTACACACTGGCAGCTCATGAGCTGATCTTGGCCCACAAATGGGCATAGTTTGGCCATTGTAGTGTTTCTTTAAATAAGTAATTGAACCCAAACTTAAGAATTGGGAGATGTCACATAAAAATTTTAGAGTTCTAGCTTCTCTTGTAAAACAAGAAGACATGTTGACCTTGGCTCCACATTCTCTCATGGCAGCAATCGTGGAGCTGAGGACGGCAGCCTCTGTAAGATGGGGCCTGTGTGCTCTGGCTTACCCTGCTCCCCACCACTCCCTAACACACCTCAACACTGAGGCCAAGTCTAGTTTATTACCCATTTAATTATAGGATATGGATTATTTATTCCATTTATGATCATGTTTGAATTATTTTTCTTGTAGGATAGGATTTTTTTCTTATAATTCTTCCTACTTGTATGTCTACTAAAAGTGGAAAAGCTAAAGACAGGCTAAGAGGATTATGTGATTTTCTCCTACTTGGTCACCTGCCTTCATTATGTTACCTGGCTTCTGTGGGTTTTTGAGGATGTGGACTGTCTTAGCTACTCCAGCATACGCAGTCAAAATCAATCTTCACACCATTGCTAAGCAGATGGGCTTCCCCATCTTTCAGAGCATGGTTCAAGTCAGAGAAGGAGCTTATTCGGGTTCACAAAGATGGGTGACAAAACTGTGATTTGGAGTCCATGCACAGGAGGGAGGTAAGAAGGGAGAAGAGGGTCAAGAAACAAGGTGTTGGGGTTTCTGAGAGAAGAGAGGACAGCCTCTGAAAGCAGATTTCCTTCCCTTAGACATTTGGTACCTTGAAACCCACAATCCAATGGCAAATTGGATTTAAACAAGATCCCATTTAAGTGGCATGGTCAGAGTGGGCCAGTGATGATCACTGGCTCTATGTACTTTCAATTGACAGTGTCACTAAATTTGATATTTTACAATGTATTATGAAAAAATTTACACACAAAAATAGTAAGAACAGTATAATAAACCACCAGGTACCCATCCCATCGCACAACTTCAACAATTAGCAACTCATGGCTTAGCCTGTTTCACTATGCAAATCCAAGACACTATTTATCCTTATATTGTTCAGTATGTGTCTCTAAAATATAAGGACTTTGTTTCTGAGAGACAGTTACAGCGATATTTCTACAATGGGCCTTCCCAGGCCTGAGAGTCAAGAAACTGCTCAAAGGAGTAGAACAACCTCCGAGGTTGAGGTGGCCTCCCCTGCAGACTATATCCCTGGCTGGCTAGTTGCCATGGCTCCCGGGAGCCCACAGCTGTGGAACATCAAATACTGAATTATAAAATCAGCCCAACTTACTGAGTGGCTAGGAAGGGTCAAGAGTAGAGACTGCAGACGAACAGTTTTGGGGCTGTTTTCTCTCAAAATCACACTTCTTTATAGTGGTCTATATGGTGTCTCCATGTCTTCACTACTCATTCATTCCTCAACCACCTCCAGTCCGACTCCTGCCCCGTTATTTCACTGACACAATCCAAATGAATGTCACCAGGACCTTCAAGTTGCCAAATCCAATGGGCATTTCCCAGGATTCCTCTTACTAGATGTCTCAGCAGCATTTGGCACCACTGGCTGCTCCATTCTTTTTTTTTTTTGTCTTTTTGCTGTTTCTTGGACCGCTCCCGCGGCATATGGAGGTTCCCAGGCTAGGGGTCAAATCGGAGCTGTACCCGCCGGCCTACGCCAGAGCTACAGCAACTTGGGATCCAAGCCACGTCTGTGACCTACACCACAGCTCACGGCAACGCCGGATCCTTAACCCACTGAGCAAGGCCAGGGATCGAACCCAAAACCTCATGGTTCCTAGTCGGATTCGTTAACCACTGCGCCACGATGGGAACTCCCTGCTCCATTCTATATGAAACATTATTCTACTAGTTTCTGGGAAACCACACTTACCTGGCTTCCTCCTGCTTTCAGGCTTCTCACTTGCTCTTTCTTTTTTTTTTTTTTTTTTTTTTTGTCTCCATCTTTCTCTACTCATCCAGTAAATGTTACTATTCCTTAAGGATTCAGAATAGGCCTGATTTGGGTGCTATACTCCTTTCGTGGGCAATTTCGTCTATGCCCATGGTTTTAATTACTATATTCCACTGACTTTTATATTCATGTTTCCAATCCAGACTTTTCCTCTGGTCTCAGAATTTTATATCTAGCTACCTATTTGACAGTTCCATTCAGATGTGTTGTATGAGCCTGAACTCATCCTTGACCTCTTCCAGTGCTTCTTATCTCAGTAAATGATGTCACCATCCATCTAATTAGGAACCTAAGAATCAGCCTGGAAACCTCCTCCCTTTGTTATCCCCTATATCCAATCCATCATCAATTTTTATTTGACCTCCTCCATATTCCTTGAATTCATCTACTCCTCTTCATGTCCACTGCCATGGTCCAGGGCCAAGCTACCATCACATCTCAAATGGACTAACTCAAAAACCTTCTAATTGGTTTTCCTGTTTCCCTTCTTTTGAGCCACAGTCATCTTTTCAGAATGCAGATTTGATCACTAACTATGGCTCAGAATCCTTCAATGGCTTTCTCTCTACCTGGGAGAAGAAACACCCAATCAGTAATGGGGTCAGGCCCCCAGACGATGCAATCCACTGCCATCCTGTGTCATTGTTTTGCTCTCTGTGCTCTGGTCCCTGGCCTTCTTTCAGCTCATCTAATATGTCACATTCCCTCCACAATTTCATTCCTTCTTCCAGAATTGTTTTCCCCAGCCCCCAAATCTTATTTGTTCTTCAGATGTCAGCTCCTTAGGGCAATCTTCTCCCACTCCCAGTCCAGGCCTCTCTCTTCTCCATGTTCTAAGAGGGGAAAGAGGCGTTCCTTCAAGGCACTTAACTCAGACTGTCCATTCACCTATTCAGAGCATAACTTGGTCACTGTTTGCCTCCTAGGACACAGTAAGCTCCCAAAGGGCAAAGATAGTGGTGTTCCTAACTGGTATAGCCCTAGTGCTCAGCATCATGCTCACCATGTAGTAGGAACTTAATATTTGCTGAATGCAAAAATATGTAGTAGAAGAAAGCAATGTCTTGAAAGACAGGCAAAGAATGATAAATAGGCAATGCACAGAGGAGCAAAGGAAAAGATGCTCTACCTTACTTAGGAAATGCAAGTCAAGACCACAATGGGATACTCTTTACCCACTAGATCAGTGAACATTAAAAAAAAAAAATACTGCCAGAATTGACATGCATATGAACAAGCAACCACCGATGACCTTATTGGTGGGAACGTAAATGGATTCAACCACACTGGAGGGCAGTTTGGTTACAAAATGTTTTCAGGTCAGGAGTATGGATTTAGGAATTTCCTCATGGCTCAGAGGGTTAAGGAGCTGGCATTGTCCCTTCTATGGCTCAGGTTACAGCTGTGGTGTGGGTTCAACCCCTGACCCTGGAATTTCTGCATACTGTGGGTGCAACCAAAACAAATAAACAAACAAACAAACAAACAAAGGAGTATGGGTTTAAATGCCCATACTCTTGACCTGAGAATTGTACTTTTAGAAAACAACCTGAGAGATATCCTCTATAAGTATATAGAAGTATTTTTAATAAGGGTATTCATTGCAGATTGTTTGAAATTTAGAAAAACTAAGGCCAACCTAAATATCCATTAGTAGAGGATTGTTTAAGTGAATTGTCATCTTGGATAACCATGCAATGGCCCTAAAAACAGGGAGGCAGGTCTGTGTAGGTGGGCATGAAAAGTTCTGTGTGTTACATTTTTTAATGAAACAAAAATGTAGTAAAATATGTTGGTATGGTCTCATTTATGATACGCTTTTTTAGTATGTTGATTTACAATGTTCTGTCAATTTCTGATGTACAACAAAGTCACACACACACACACACACACACACACACACACAGACACATACACATTCCCTTTCTTATATTATCTTCCATCATGTCCCAAGAGATTGGATAGAGCTCCCTGTGCTATACAGTAAGACCTTGTTGCTCATCCATTCTAAATGAAATAGTTTGCATCTACTAACCCCAAACTCCCAGTCCACCCTGCTCTCTCCATTTGTGATAAACTTTTAAATAAAAAAATACAGAAAATATGTAGGCACACACATAAAACTTTTCAGAGATAGTCCTAAAACTATTAACATTTGGGGATAGGAACTGGGGTTTAGGTTGGGATGGAAGATGAGAAGGGAGATTTATTTCCTATTTTATATACTTTTATTACCATTTAAAGTTTATTTTACCATATGCAATATATTATTTCATTAAAGCTTAAAAATTTTAATTAATAGAAAGGACATGGTACAGGCAGAAATACTCCTGAGGAATATAGATATTCCTCTGCATTTTTTTTTTTTTTTTTACAGCTTCTCCTTAAAGTCCCATTCAGAGCATCAAAAGCTTAGAATTGAGGTATGTTCTGGCTAAGATTTTACTGCTCTTAATGGCAGTATTGTAGAAGAGGTTATTATCTTGATACCAGAAAGTCCATTAAAGAACTATTTGAAGTCCTGCATGGGAGAGGGCAGCAAAGGCCTTCCAGGAAAAAAATAAGAGGAACCTGAATCTTTTTACCATCTACTGCTCTTACCCATGCATCCCCCTCTAAGGTTTAGATGAGTCTTTAACCTATAAAAAAGTATTTTTAAAAAGCCATATCAGATTGAGCAAATATGGTCCTGATTCCATATGCCCATGGGTTAGCTTCTGAAATAGCTCCAAAACTATCCCCCACCTGGCCTGGCATTGCATATTGAAAACAGCTGCACCTACAATGTCTATGCTTATAAGCAGTTTCAGGGCTATTAATGGTGTCCAGAACTACCCCACAAAAAGGTGCAGGTGACTCATGGCTCTTGCTGGCGGGTATGTTCATTGAAGGTCAAGCTTTGGCAAAGCCTGTTTGAAAGGCCACCTTACAACTATGTCAATAAGAGGCAATCTCCACTCCTGTTGGACATTCGGTTTTTACTCCAGTTTTGATTGTCAATGCTGGGCATACATATTTGTCCTAAACTATCTGCACCATCCATGCCCTTCTCCGAGGTTCGCATGGGAATTGCTAATATATCCAAGCCTTGCTTCACATACACTTTATCCCACCATCTAAATACCCACCATTAAGCCAGTGGATCACCCAACCGCTGGCTCCCACCATCAAATAAAGAGGTGGTTTCCTTACAGCAAATGGATCACAGTGGTTTAAACACCTGTTTCTTCCCTTGGAAATGAAGGTTAAGTTCCTCCTACTAACAAAATCCCAAGCTTCTTAATGTTTCGCCAGTTCTTAGAAGCTATTAGGGAAGGGGTACCACAAACTCAAAGGTGAAAATGTCCGACATCGCTGGCCGCCATGACGCCGCTGGAGGTGTGTAGCCCTGCCACTTCCTATCTAGTCTATGAGCCGCCACAGAAAGCAAGAAACCAGTGAATCTCAGAATATGTTAGCTAATCTGGATACCCTGAAAATGGAACACAATGATTCACTTCATACTACCCACCTTGGAGAGGTCTTTCAATTATATCTTTATTTTCACTTGCTTTCAACTGAAATTTAGCATTCATTCCACTATAGTCATAGGCAACAAACCTTAATAGTATTAGCAGCACTGTAACTTTGTCATCAATGGAAATAATTTATAAATACACATGATATAGTAGATATTACAGATATTTTGAAATACTGTTTAAAAGCTTATCACTATTTTGCAATATACTAATTATTAGACCTTCCGTGAGACGGCTTCCTATTTTAATGTTAAAGAAGCCATTACTACATATATTTCAAATTGGCTTTCTAAAAATATTTTTATTATTTTGATTAAGTATAGTTGGTTTCCTTTGGAGTCTTCTGTATCTTATATTAAGAATTTAAAGACATGATTCTGAGAGGCTACCCATAGACTGCCAAGGGAGTCCATGGCACAAAAGAATGAAGAACCTCTAATCTAATGGTTTTCAAAACACAAATGAACTCACATAATAAAAATGCCAATCTTATAAGGCAAGCAGGACACATATTATTTTTATCATACAGATGAGGAAATAGGTCAGAGAGATTTAGTTGCTTGCTCGAGGTCACAGACTCTTTAGTAGAATTCAGGACCTGAACTTTGATGCTCTTATTACACATGCATGCAGTTATACCAGCGATTCCCAAAGTGTGGTCCCTGGACTAGCAGCATCAGCATCCCCTGATAGACGTGTAGGCTCAGGGGAGCTGCATTATAAACCCAGGTGGGATCCAGTATTCAGATTCAGCAAGTCTTCTGGGTGGCTGTAGTATATTTAAACACCTTCTTGTCCTCCTCTCTTATTTTTGAGTCCTGATCAAAAGAGAAGATGTCTCAGTTAAGGGAGGAATGGCTTCATTTCTCGTATCTTGACTTTGCTGTCATTGGACCAACACTGAGAGGAGGGAGGCAAAAGGGCCAGGCTGAGTTGAGACCTATGTTCATTCTACCCTCTCACTACAATGCCCTCCCACCCTGTCTTCAAGCATTTAGAATTCTGAGAGCTGACTTTCCCATGGATTTCAAGTTACCAGTAATCAATCCTAGAGGACGCCTATCATCCTGTGACTTTACACTCAAGTCATAAGCCATTAAGGATTTGGATTGTGGCTAAACTTTAGGGGTGTGTATATAAAACAATCCAACTCAACAAAAAATAATGTTAAGACACTGAGTAAGCCCGTGTACTGTGATGTTAAATCCTTGGGTGCATCATTGTTCCCATTGTTCCACTGCAGACATTGGATGTGTATTACGACAGAAAAGCAGTAGTTGCCAGGCAGATGATTAAGTTCTGATGCAGTTGTCATTTCCTGAACACATGTGTAATTGGTCTGATTAAGTCATTTCAGTTGAGTTAATTGCATTGGCAGTCCTAGTTATGACCATATTAAATTAAAAAAATAGGATATAACTTACATGTAGCAAAGTATTTAAATGATGTTTATACTTTGATGGCTTTTTGTATTTGCATTATATCTACTAACTGGATAAAGATATAAAACATTCCAGCCTCCCCCAGAAGGTTCCTTGCTGTCCCCTCAGAGCCATTACCTTCTGGTCACAAATCTCAAGAGTTACCGCTGCTCTGCTGTTGAGCACCATAGCTTCCCTATTTTTGAATTTCATATAAATGCAATAATAACATACATACTCTTTTGCACTGGATACCTTTTACTTAACTTGATATCCATGAGATTCATTTGCTTTGTTGCATTTAGCAGTAGTTCATTTTTTCCATAGCAATTTATCATTATATAAATATGCCACAATTTACTTTTCTATTTTTTTTTTTATTTTCCCACTGTACAGCAAGGGAGTCAGGTTATCCTTACATGTATACATTACAATACTTTTCTATTATTGATTGACTTTTGGAGTGTTTCCAGTTTGGGGCTCTTAAAGGTAAAGCTGCTGTAAACATTCCTGTATGTTTTAGGTAGACATAAGTCCTCATTTCTATTGGGAATATACCCACACATAGAATTGCTGAGTTAAAGGCATTTGTATGTTTAGTTGCAGTAAGTGCTGCCAAACACTTTTCCAAAGTGGCTGTGCCCTGGACTTGATGTTATTGGGAGCTGGGGATCTCACTGTGGAAAATACAAATATGGAGTGGGGGAAGGCAACATAGAACCCTGTGGGGGTTAATTTAAATTTGGGATATTTGTGTGAATTCATGATTTTGAAATAATGTATATGTAGGTGTGTGTGCATGTTTATATGTACATTATATATGTGTATTATGTGAATATGCATGTTTTGGTTATGTGTATGCATATGTATATATACATGCATATACTTCCAAGCTCTATCTGCTAAGAGGGCTATGAAGCAAAGACACTCCACTAGCAACAAGCACACCTTGCACCTTAATCTTGGTCTCTAATACCATTCCCCATTAAAAGGTGCCTTTTTTGGGGAGAAATGACCATTTCAATGGATGAAGCAGGGTAGGTATAAGATAAGCCTGGAATTTAGGAAGTGTTCACCAAAATGATGGGGACATGTTACAAGGACATGGGGGTCACCTTGAAGGGGCTCCTACTGGACACATCTGAGACAGTTTGAGCACCCAAATAAGGATGTTAATGAATTACAAATTACTGAAAAAAAGGAAATTCATGCATTCATACCAAGAAGAAGTAAATAAATAAATACATGGGGGAGAAGGAAGTGCTCTTGCTTATGAGAGATTTTGAGGTTCAACTGGTAAAGATGGAGGGTGTGCTGGAGTTGGAAATTCACTTTGCAATCATTCTGGTAAAGACTGGATTGGCCAAAAATCATCAACAGACACTAAACCTTGGGGAGAAATTTTGATGTGGAGCAAGATACTCCGATGGTCTTGTCAGCCCCTCAGACAGTTTATGAGTTACAAGGGAGCAAAAGAAAGAGTCATTACCCGGTGGAGAAACTGGGCAATGCTTTACCAAATGATCCAAATTAACAGCACCAATGAGAAAAGGTGGACACTACGTATATCCTGACATGGCACCTAGGGAAGAACCCTCCCAACCCCATCAGTATTCAGCTGAGAGCACGTAACTTCATTCTAGTCATGAGGAACATCAATGGTGAGGAACACTGTATTTTTTTTCAAAAGTGTGGGGAAAACTGCATTCTTTTTTTTTATTTTTTTTTTTTGTCTTTTAGTCTTTTTGTTGTTGTTGTTGTTGTTGCTATTTCTTGGGCCGCTCCCGCGGCATATGGAGGTTCCCAGGCTAGGGGTTGAATCGGAGCTGTAGCCACCGGCCTACGCCAGAGCCACAGCAACTCGGGATCCGAGCCGCGTCTGCAACCTACACCACAGCTCACAGCAACGCCGGATCGTTAACCCACTGAGCAAGGGCAGGGACCGAACCCGCAACCTCATGGTTCCTAGTCGGATTCGTTAACCACTGCGCCACGACGGGAACTCCGGAAAACTGCATTCTTAAAAAAAATCCTGATGTGAGAGTTCCCATTGCTGCTCAGTGGGTTAAGAACCCTATTATTATCCATGAGGATGCAGATTCCATCCCTGGCCTCACTTAGTGGGTTAAGGATCTGGTGTTGTCACAAGCATGGTGTAGGTTGCAGATGTGGCTCAGATCTGGCATTGCTACAGCTGTGGCGTAGGCTCCAGCTGCTGCTCTCATTCGACACCTAGCCTGGGAACTTCCATATGCCACAGGTGCGGCCCTAAAGAAAAACAAACAAACACAAGTTGTACCTTTCTCCCCCACATACTCATGCTTGGGTCCCGTCTCCCCAGAGATTTGGATTTAATTGCTCTGGGTACAGCCTGGGCAGTGAGTGATTTAAAAGCTCCCAGATGATGGAGTTCCCATCGTGGCGCAGTGGTTAACGAATTCAACTAGGAACCATGAGGTTTTGGGTTCGATCCCTGGCCATGCTCAGTGGGTTAACGATCCGGCGTTGCCGTGACCTGAGGTGTAGGTTGCAGACGTGGCTCGGATCCCATGTTGCTGTGGCTCTGGTGTAGGCCAGTGGTTATGACTCCGATTGGACCCCTAGCCTGGGAACCTCCATATGCCATGGGAGCGGCCCTCAAAAGGTAAAAAGACAAAAATAAATAAATAAATAAATAAAATAAAATAAATAAAAGCTCCCAGGTGATATGAATATACAGCCCGGACTGGATGAGATAACAGAATTTCCAAAGCAAAATTTGGTGCCACTGTTTTCTGCACCCTGAATCACAGCTGGGTTGCTCCCTATCTATGTTTCTAAAGCTTTGAGCTAACTTTGAGGAGATAACTCCTAGAAATGCACAATTTGGTAAAGGGGAAACAATGTGTATAGTCAAACAAGAAGTTCTGACAGAGCCCCTCTCTAATGTGCTTGAACTTCTACTGATAAATGTAACGATGCTGAAGGGAGGCCAAATGCACAGATCACACAAAACATCCTATTCACTGTGATGCTCTACGAAACTGCCAAAGACCAAAAGTGGTTCAAAGTAAGTTTTAGGACCTGAGCATGAAGAAGGCTTAGAGTGCAACCTGGATGGTGACAGAGAGAAATACCATCTACACAAAAATATGTGTTGCTTTCTATCACTAAGTTTATTTCCCTCAATTACATGTATAAATACCTGCCTCCCTTGTTAGGAGGGGAGTGCTTTAAGGGGCAGATACTGTCGAAAATACATGTTTTCCCCACTACTTAGCTCTTGGTTGGCATGCAGATGTTTGCTGAATAGAAGTAAATTATGAGCTGTATTGTTCTGATTGATCTTATTTTAACCTTATCTTAAGTTCAGAAAAGAGATTCTTGGAAACTCCTTAAAGTCCTGCTTTTATCTGGATAATCTTGTTTCATAATTCCAGTCTCAATAATGTCCTACATTCCTCCTGACCAAAATGATAAACATGCAGTGATACCTACAAATTCTGTTTTTTAAAAAAAAGTAGCAACATCTTTTTTTTTTTTTTTTTTTTTTTGGCCACACCCGAGGCATATGGAGGTTCCCAGGCTACAGTCACAGCCACGCCAGGTCTGAGCTGTGTCTGTGACCTACACCGCTGCTCATGGCAACGCCAGATCCTTAACCTGCTGAGCAAGCCCAGGGATCGAACTGGCAACCTCATGGTTCCTAGTCAGATTTGTTTCAGCTGGGCCACAATGGGCACTCCAACATCTTTCTTTAGGTAGATCCAGGTCTACTCTGATAAGATGTCCAGACTCTGGTTTCTGGTAAACTAACACACACATATCACACAGTGATTTTTCAGTTTAGATCTGCTTTGGCATTTTGGAAAGAATGGAACCTGTGTGAATTTCCTACAGCATAGTGTCACACATTTGGACTGCAAATGAGAGTATCAGAGGAAGAAGTTTGGCTTTTTCTTTGGCCAAACTGTATGATTACAGGTTATGAGGGGTTTGAAGAAGGGGAATTGCCAAGCCTGTTCTTATTTAATTATTAAATTATGGCTAAGTACGGCTAATTCTCATTCTTTGCTTTTATGTCTTTTTAGGGCCGCACCCAAGGCATATGGAGGTTCCCAGGCTGGGGGTCTAATCGGAGCTACAGCTGCCAGCCTACACCAGAGCCACGGCAATGCCAGATCCGAGCTGCGTCTGCAACCTACACCATATAGCTCATGGCAACACCGGATCTTTAACCCACTGAATGAGGCCGGGGATTGAACCTGCAACCTCATGGTTCCTAGTCGGATTCGTTTCCGCTGCACCAAGATGGGAACTCCTCTTATTCTTTTCAGTATTAGCATTTGATTTATCTTGACTCCAAATTTCCTTTGAATGCTTACTCACTATAAAGAAAGTTTGTGTGTTTTCGAGCCCCAAATAATGTTGTTTGAAATAGATCCCATCTATGGTTTAAGATAATAAACTGAGCAAAGAAGTACTGGGGTGGGGCTGCAAAGATAAGACACAGCCCACAACTTTGGGAGCTTGGACACATGTTAATATGGTTTGAATAGAGAGGCTGGTTAAATTTCCACAGGGTGCAGTACAGAGGCTCAGGGAGGAGAAATGGCATCTAAGCAGAAATTTGCAGGGTGAGAAGCAATTCAGCAGGCAGGGGATAGGGCAGGGGAGGAATTCATGGAGGAACAGAGAATGCCATAGACAAAGGCAGAGGAGGGAGGAAGTCTGACCTTGGCGGGGTGGGGAACAGTCTGGTTTGATTGGAGAAGAGTCGTTGTGGGGTGCTGGGGGCTGGAGTAGAGCAGGGGCTGTGAAGTGAGAGCCTCGGAGATGAAGTGGGGAGGGGACACCGTGGGCAGACTTTGAGGGCTTCTTGGTAGGCCTGGAGGAGCCATGAGACATTTGTGATCAGGAGAGTGGCAGCTGAGATCTGGTTTTAGGAGGCAACACTGGTGCCTGAGTAGGAAGAAGCCAGAAGTTCATGACCACCGCAGTGCCTGAGTATCCACCAGGCCTCATGGGTGGCACCAGCTCTGCCACTGCAGCCATCTCAGGCCACCTGTCCTCTTTAGGCTGAACAGTCTGCTCCCCATGAGCAGAGGGAACCTGCCTGCTCTGTAGAAGTAATTCTAGGAGCCTCATCACACTAATGGGTCTCACTGAGCAATAAATGCATATCAATTTTAATGTCCTCTGAGAGCAAACACAAGGAGAGAAATCCTTGTTTAATTGACTCTTGAGCTACAATTCTTGCCCATGATACTTCTGTGAGACTGAACCAGTTACATCTTTGTGTAGTGGTAATACAGTTAATGATGGCAATTTGTCTATCCACTAAGTGAAGAGGTAGTAAGCATTTTCCCATGCTGATAATTTAATGCACTTTTGGGTGAAGCCAAATGGATACTAACTTGGATGCAAAATCACATTTGGGAGATAAAACACAAAATTTCCAAGAAATCTGGGGAGTTCCCATTGTGGCTCACTGGAAATGAATCTGACTAGCATCCATGAGGATGCAGGTTCGATCCCTGACTTTGCTCAGTGGGTTTAAGGATTTGGCATTGCTGTGAGCTGTGGTGTAAGTGGAAGATGTGGCTGGGATCCTGAATTGCTGTAGCTTTGGTGTAGGCCAGCTGCTAAGCTCCGATTTGACCCCTAGCCTGGGAACCTCCATATGCTGTGGGTGCAGCCCTACAAAGACAGAGAGAGAGAGAGAGAGAGAGAGAGAGAGAGAGAGAAATTTGGACTCACGCCAGAACATCCTTGCGCTACCTTTTTAGTCTCAGATAAATATTAACTTTCCTAGGCTACGAGGGGC
The DNA here is from genome assembly GCF_054392235.1 of Sus scrofa. Taxonomy (NCBI): domain Eukaryota; kingdom Metazoa; phylum Chordata; class Mammalia; order Artiodactyla; family Suidae; genus Sus; species Sus scrofa. The sequence continues at coordinate 180,086,772 of NC_139383.1, read as the reverse complement.
TGGAATGAAAGTCTAAAAGGCACTGGTGATGTGGATTTATCCCTAAATCATCTTGAGAATTTGAAAATAGCCTTCTAATTTTCTCTAACACTCATCTATCTTCTGCTAGGCTCCTCTACTTTATAATCTCAGTTTACTTAAAAAGACCTTTTTTAAAAATGGAAAATGTCAAACATATTAAAAGTAAGCATAGTAGTATATTATATAATTTTCATATATCCATCATCAAGCTTCAGGAATTATCAACATTCAGCCATTCTTCATTATACCCCTCTGATTGCTTCCTTATCTTTTTTGCTTTTCAACACTTTTCTCGGGGGGAATAGACTTGTTCTTTTCCTTGGAAGTAGTCACTCAGTTCAGACTCCAAGAATCTAGCAGATTTATATTTTTTTACTTCTTTGCTGTAATTCCATTTCCAAAGTGGGTTAAGGAATGCAAGGTGGAGCTCAGAATGGAGTTAACCCCATTTGGGCACTGGTCCTGCACTTGGGGGTATTCAGCACCAAGTAATGATAGGGTCCAGTTAGGGTGGCACAGGGCAAGAGCCATGGTTCCCAAAGTGTGAGCCCTGGGCCAGCAGCAGCAGCAGCAGCAGCAGCACCTGGGAACTTGTTAGAAATGAAAACTCTCAGGCCCTATTGCAGTCCTCCTAAACTAGAATCCCTGGAAGTGGGGCCCAGAAATGAATGCTTTTTTAAAAATTTTAATTTAATTTTAGTCTTTTGTATCTTTAGGGCCGCACCCATGGCATATGGAGATTCCCAGGCTAAGGGTCTAATCGGAGCTGTAGCCACCAGCCTACGCCAGAGCCTCAGAGACACCAGATCTGAGCCGAGTCTGCGACCTACACCACAGCTTATGGCAACGTAGGATCTTTAACCCACTGAGCGAGGCCAGGGATCGAACCCATGTCCTCATGGATACTAGACCACTGAGCCACGATGGGAACTCCAGAAATCCGTGTTTTAGCAGGCCCTCCTGGGGATTTTATTACACAGTCAAGTTTGGTAACCACCCCTCTGGAGGTTAGGCCAACTTGAGACATAGGCCAGTGCAGGAAACAGGGATGTGATTGATAACCTGCGTTCTCTGAATGTCTGTCTGTGTGAGGTAAGTGCATGTTCCTTCTCCACCCCCCACACAAATACACTTGAATATATAAGCATATCCTGATTTAAAATAGCCTAAAAACTTATTTCAAGCTTGAGGAAGGTATTAAGAAATGAAAATCCCTAGGCAAAATTTAAGCATCTTTGTTGCTATAATCTTATTAATTCTGCTTTTAAATTTTATTATAAGTCATAGGCAATGGATATCTGTGATGCATTTTAGGTATTAACCCCTCCTGAAACTCCCTCCATGCCCCTGAACAGTAATCAAGACAGTGCAGTATTGGCAAAAGGACGGACACACAGATTCACAAAACAGACTATAGTCTCAAAATAGACCCTCACAGGTATGGCTGATTGATTTTTGACCAAGTTGCAAAGGAATTCAGTGGAGAAAGGGTAGTTGTTTGATCATTTGAACAAGTGGTGCTTTAACACTTGTACATCTATCCGTATGCACACACGCACAAAATGAACCTCAACCGATACTTCCCACTTCATACAAAAGTTAAATCAAAATGGATCATAGAACTCCATGTTAAATGTAAAACTATATAACTTTTAGAGAAACAGGATAAACTTTTTGTGACCTTGGACTAGGTGACGATTTCTTGGATATATTCAAATTTAGATCCATAAAAGACAACACTGATAAACTGGACTTCATCAAAATTAAGAACTTTTGCTCTGTGAAAGACTCTGTATTTATTCTATATTTGGAAGATAGAAAGAACTCTTGAAATTCAACAATAAGAAAACAGGAGTTTCCTTCGTGGCTCAGAAGTTAACGAACCATGAGGATTCAGGTTCAAGCTCTGGCCTCACTCAGTGGGTTAAGGATCCAGCGATGCTGTGAGCTCTGGTGTAGGTCGCAGATGTGGCTCGGATTCTGGTGTGGCTGTGGCTGTGGCCAGCGGTTACAGCTCCAATTCAGCTCATAGCCTGGGAACTTCCATATGCCAGGGTACGGCCCTAAAAAGCAAAACAAACAAACAAACAAAACAAAACCCCAGTATGAAAACAAAAACCCACTTAGAAATTGGGGGAAAGATTTGAACAGAGGCATCACCAAAGAGATATATATGGCATATATATGTATACATAGTGATTTCCTCAGTTGTTTTCCTATTTGAAATTTCACTGATTTCTGCTCTTCTATTACTGTCTCCCTTCTGCTTGCTTTGGGTTTCATTTGCTCTTCTTTTCTTACTTTCTCAAGGCTTAAGATTAATTACTGATTAATTAATTAATTAAGTTCATGGGAGATTTTTTTTTGTTTCATTTCTAAATAAATTTCAAATATTTGGGAAATATTTACATCTCTTTTAGTTACTGATTTCTAGTTAAGTTCCCATGGTGGCTGGACAAAAAGCTTATTTTATATAATATATTGAATTTGTTAAGTTCCATCTTATGGCCCAGAAGATGGTTTATCTTGGTCACTGTTCCATGCGCATTTGGAAAAAGTGTGTATTTCTACTGCCAGTATGTGGACTGTTGTATAAATGTCAATTAGTTCAGGTTGTCTACTTGTTCTATTAATTATCTTGAGAGGAATACTAAAGCCTCCAAGTATAATCGTGGGTTTGTTTATTTCTTCTTTCAGTGCTATTAGTTTTAGCCTCATGTGTTTAGGGACTTGACTGTTCAGGTGTATACACATTTATGACTGCTATGTTTTCTTGGTTAATTTCCTCTGTATTATTATGTAAGTTCCCACTTTGTCCCCAGTAATTTTTCCTTGTTCTGAAGTCCACTTTATGTAATAATAACATAGCCACTCCTGCTTTCTTTTGTTTAGTATTTCCATGGCATATCTTTTAAAAAATCATTTTAATTTTCATCTATTTTAATCATTAAACTTAGAGGAAGTTTCTTACAGAAAATGTATCATTGGGTCTTTCAAAAACACTCAACCAGACAATATCTATATTTGATATTTTAGACCATCTATATTTAACATTATTATTGATTGGATTTAATCTACCATTTTCTTAGTGTTGTTTTTCTCCTCTGTTTTTTGTTCCTCTATTCTTCTTTTTCTTCCCTTCTTTTGGATTTAATATTCCATATAATTAATCTATTGGCTTTTTGGTCATAGGCCTTGTGCTATTTTTCAGTTGTTATCTAAGGATTATAATACCTAAACGTCATTTACCACAGTTTAATTAAAGTTAATATTTACCACTTCGATAAAAATTAAAGTCTTAAAACAATATAGGTCCTTTTACCCTCCTCTATTTATATTATATTTGCCCTATGTATTACATCTATATACACTGAAATGCTCCAAGTGTTATTCTGCTTTCAACAATCAGGCATAGTTCATAGAACTTAAAAGGATATGACCTTGGCTTTTTTGTTGTTGTTGTTTGAACTTCGTGATAATCCTGTGAAATAGGTAGCAGATATTATGAATTCCATTTTAGAGAGGAAACTGCTAAGTTAGGTGACTTGTCTGCATTCACACAGATGTCTAATAGCAGAACCAGGACCAACTCATTTGTCCTCACTTCCTATTCCTTTCTCTGCTAGTAGGCTGCTGTATATGTAAATTATGGCTTTGGTACAGAAACTAGTTTTCTAGGAAACCAGAAGGTGCCATGAAATTGTAAAAAGACACAGGAAATGAGAACACATGGGCTCAAGACATGCTCTGCACAGTGTAGGACATGAGGAAAGAACTCAGGTAGAGCACTCAAGATCTGACTGCAAAGCCTGGGGACTTGCAGTAAATAATATTTAAGCATTCTTCCCTTTGGAAACACCACGGTGAGCTGGAGGAGGTGGCTCTTACATCCTATATGTGGCACCAAGATAATAGAAATAGACCTGGGTCTAATTTTTAAGGCAGTGGACCCACCACAGACGATCTGATGCTGTTCATGTTCCCAACAAACAAATAGTTTCAGTCCATGGTCATTTATGTTGGCTCTTCTCTATTTGGGATTTGCTACTTCTACCCATCAAAATAATCAAGAGTCCAACTACAGAGGACTAAGTACACAATTCATTTCTGTGGAAATCCTAGTTCCCTTCCCTTAAATTAGTGGTTTTAAAAACTGTATTCCTTGGAGTCCTTGAGATTTTCACTAAGTTTCCAGATTTCCAGTGTCCTCAGGGGTCATCATGGAGAAGGGGGTAGAATGGATTTGGTGTGTGTGGTGCTGGGGGAGCAGGACTCCACCTCCATCCTTTGTTTATTTTAAATATTTTATTTGAACAACTAGTTCCTTGGAACTATGAAAGAAATTTGAAAACCACCACCTCAAAGCAGTGACAGCCTCTCAGGATGGGTGGGAACTTGAGGCTTGTAAACTTCCATCTAACCAGGCATGGAAGGTTTGAATTCATCTCTGCCATGTGACACTTGGCCTGGGCCTGGGCAGTTTCAGTGGCAGAGAGTCTCCACATCTCTTGCGACTCACTCCTCCTTTGCTCAGTTTGGAAGCCACCAGTCCTTCTGTAGCTCAGTGCTTTGCAGACTTGTAATCACTGGGAGAGGTTTAAAAAACACGGAGGCCTGGGCCCCACCTCTAGAGATTCTGGCTTAATTGGTTTGTGGTGCAGCCTGGGCCATGGGAGATGTCAAAGTTTCCCAGGTGATTCTAATTTGCAGCAAAGTGTGGGGACCACTCCTCAGGTGATCCGAGATCTGTACCTTAGAAGTGTCACCTACGGCTCTCACTCCTCCTGCAGAAGACACATAGCAACTCAAAAAATCCGCCTTCCACCGAAGAACCTTGACAAAATCCAAAGACCACTCTCACTTTCCTTCCAGAGTTTGCCCCTTGCAAGGAAAATACCAGTGCTCCTTAGCTGTCTCCTCCAGCCACGTCATCTGGCTGGTCTGTATTTCTTTTAAAGCAGGATGCCTCCCCTGGAGTGCAGGACGCTGCAATGGTCTGGATGATTCCACGGGAGGACGAAACTAGGACCGCCCCCCCCCCCCCCCCGATTCTCCAGCTGATTCCTACAGTTTTCCACCCAGAAGTGCATGGCTAAGTCGATGAAGAACCTTTCTCAAACAGGTGCTACTGCTAAGCGCCTTTCTCCCACCTTGTATTTAGATCCTAATTACTAATTGCTGGCTCAAGCCTAATGACAACCAGAAAACCAGACCAGCAAAGCCTGGAGACAATTCGCTCTTCCAGCCCTTAGGCTCTTACAGTTTGCCCAGGAAATTCGCACACCTTATTTCAATTATCCCTCCCCCTCAGCTGCTCTTATTCCAATCCCATTATTCAGGTGAGGAAGCTGGTTTTGAAACAAAGAAGAACTGTTCCCCAAACCACTTGGTTAGGAAGTAGAGCTGGGGCTCTAATATAAGGCTCCCACTCCCATATTTAGATTCCTACAGCACCCATGCTACCTCCCATGTAACTGCACAGTCCACGGCAGGCCAGGGACAGGACCTCACGGAAGACAGACCTCCAGTTATTGTTGCTGTTCTACATGGCCGTGTTCCAGGGCCACCCAAGCTCCCTGCACAGTGTGTGTGTAGCCCCATAACCACAGGACAGGGGCTCTGCCGCAGTGTTGAGAAAATAAGGCCAGGTTTCAGGCAATGTTACACACCCCCTCACTCGGAATGCTGACAGAAACTGCGAAGTTATTACAAACCTCCTTGGAGAAAGGCTGCCATGTGCATGGCTGAACCAAAACACAAAAACCAGGTCAGAGAGTGGCAACTGGATTGGCAAAAATTCATAATCCATCTCACGATGAGTCCCTTCCTGCCTATATATGGGGTATCTTATTCTCCTTTTGGTTTCTGGCTTGTGTTTGCTCTAGGACTTAAAACAATCTTTTCCAACAACTGATATCTTAATCATACACTTTTCCAGCTCAGCTCTGACCCTGGGTTTTGGTTTTCTGGCTGCATATTTGAAATATGCTTAGGTCTTCCTCATTTCAAACTCCCGTTGCTGACCTTTCTATGGGTCTTAATTTCACTGACTGAACTTAAGAGAATGCGACATCCGTTGGCTGGGCAGTGGGTGTGGTCTGTCCTGGGTAGACGGAATAAGAAAGGTACGTTGGGAGTTCCTGCTGTGGCACAGTGGAAAGGAATCGACTAGTAATCGTGAGGCTTTGGGTTCGACCCCTGGCCTCACTCAGTGGATTAAGGATCTGACATTGCCAAGAGCTGTGTTGTAGGTCATAGACGCAGCTCAGATCCAGCGTTGCTGTGGCTGTGGTGTAGGCCGGCAGCTGTAGCTTCGACTGGTCCCCTAACCCGGGAGCCTCCATTTGCGGCAGGTGTGGCCCTAAAAAGCAAAAAGCCAAAAAGCCAAAAAGCCAAAAAGCCAAAAAAAAAAAAAAAAAAAAAGGTACATTGTATGCAGAGGACTTTAAAACAGGAATAAAATTTAAAGCAGTTGATGCTTTTTATTATCACCATGATAAAACACTCCTCCCGCTGTCCCTCCTCCTCTTCCTTGGTAACATTCAGTACAAATGTCCATCCCAACTTGCCACAGCCCTGGGCTCCACTTCTGCCCTGTCTGTTGGGTAGGACTGAAGTCCCATCTAACGAGGCTCAGTAGAGTTTCCACGGAACTTGATGAAGAGTTCAGATGGAAAAGAACTCTGTTAGGAACAACAGACCCCGAGAAGATAGTGCAGCTTCTGTGGCAGAATGGAAAACCATAGAAAACTGGATTTAAACAATCTCTAAGAACACGCTCTCACATGATGCCCTGGTTATTCCCAAGCCCTGGAAAGTATCATGCTAGAAAAAGAGGGCATGAAATTGTTTTTATTTGAAAGGCATTTGTTTGAGAAAACGATGCTTTCTCCAAGCAAAATGTTAGCTTGCCTGGTTAGAAGTTAATTACAGTATTTATTGCTTTAAGCTAGCCTGGAATTTTGGCTTGAATTCTTACAAGCCTATGATTCAGGGGAAAAATTACCTATTCAACCCAAGGCCAGTGAGCTAAAGGTTGATCTGATAACTGTCAATTTCAAAAGGGCCCAGGAGATAAGAAAAAAGTCCCCGAGGGGGTAAAGAAACCAAACTGTGGTTTTAAATCCAGGAACATTGTCGTGGAGCTACGGGAATGTTTGTTACTCAGATTAGAGCTGAATGAGGAAATGACTTAAAAGGATCAAGTGGTTAGTTGTCTTGATTCTCAAATTAATAATGCCCTTGTTCTTTTGATATCTTCAATATTCACATATTGGTTTAATTAAAATATTTGGAAGTTGAAGCAGAGAAATCATGCATTTGATACGTGGCTTAACGGACTTGAGAACGGTCATTCTAACCTGTCTCCAAAGCAAACATCATTCTTGTTGGTCATCCTCCTTGGGCCCCAACTTTGGGGCTGGATACCATGGATGGACTTGTCTGGGCCTCTGGACATCAGAGTGTGTTTTCTAGCTCTCCCCTTCCTGGTGCCTATTCGATCTTGACCTCTGGGTTTCTCCCAAGATTCAAGCCTCAGCGCTTTGGTTCTCTTCTTCCTGTGTGACTGACTCCATCCGGGGGGCTTTGGTGCTCAGCCCAGCCCAGCCCTCCCCACCTCAACTCAGAAACTTTCATTCCATCTGTCAACGGGCCATGTGGACCTTAATCCCTCCTGCCTCCTGGAGGATCACCCTGAAGCAAGCATTCTTTCTCTCCTCCAACTCTTATCTCCTGCTTTCTCTGCCAGCTCCTCTCCATCTTCCAAGAAACATGTTTAAATCTACCCTAGCCTTCAAGAAGAAAAGAAACACATCAACCCTGGCACCCCTTAATCTCCCTCCTCCTCTGCACTGTCAAACTTCCTAAATAACATTTACTCTGGCTGCCTTGCACCTGCAAAGGTCAGGACTAATGTTCTAGTTGCTAGATCCAGCTGCCTCTTTGCTCAGGCCTCATGTTTGTGGAATGTTAACCCCTTTTTTCTTAAAAAATTTATATATATAAATTATATATATATACATATGTATATATATATATATTTTTTTTTTAGGGCCACACCTGTGGCATACGAAAGTTTCCAGGCTAGGGGTGCCAACCTATGCCACAGCCACGCAGGATTCGAGCTGAGTCTGTGACCTGCACCATAGCTCATGGCAACGCTGGATCCTTTAACCCACTGAATGGGGCTAGAGTTTGAACCTGCATCCTCATGCATACTAGTCGGGCTTATTACTGCTGAGCCACAATGGGAACTCCAAATGTTAACCCTTTCTGCTGGGATGTAGACTGCTCCCCAATGAGCCCCTGAGCTCTCACCTCTGGGCTAGTACATGCCCTGACTTCTGACTATCTCTGACCACACCTCCTCTGCCTGCTGCTCTCCGAAGGGAGCCGTGGCTGCAGTCTTTGGTTGGCTTTTATCTCCTCTCCATTCTATCGTCCCTCCCCCACCCCTTGACAACTCCAGTTCTCCACTTTGAAGAGATAGCGCCCAATTTATATCTTGGGTCTTGACCTCCTTTCTAAACTCTGGCACCAGGTTTCCCAGGCCTGCCAGAACTTCACTCTGAACGTTCCATAAATATCCCCCCACGTTCACCATGTCCCCAAGCAAATACCCACCTCTCCCAGCCCTGCTTCACCTGTTCATCGGCCCAGGTGTTCTCCCAGTCATCGGACTGGGAACCTTCAGTGTTCCCCAGCTCTTTCTTTACCTCTGGCATTTAATCAGTTATGAAATCCTATTTCCCAAGCAAACCCTGATCCTCATTCTGCCACCTGCAGTCAGAACTTCCATGCCTCCAGGCAGTGCCCCACACTGGGTACTCGGTCCGCAAGGCCTGCCCTTCAGAGGAGGGCATCGTGTGGACAGATGCTGCATTTAGGTATTGGCTCTGTCTCCAGAACTGCTCCTTACCAGCCTGGGCCTCAGGTTCCTCACACGCACAGTAAGGGCTGGACAGCCCATCTCTAAAGCTTTGTGATTCTCTGGAGGCAAGTCTGCATGTCCACGGCCTACTTATCCTTTCAGATTCCTGATAGCTGCCACCTCCTTCCAAAACTTTTCCTGACTTCCTCTCTGTCCCACCCCAACTAGAAGAAATGTCTCTCCTGCTGGATTCCAGTATCACTTGATTTATTTCTTTTAAGGAATTCATCTCTAATTACTTTTTACCTTACCCATGAGATTAAGTGACCGCGTACTCTTGAAGGGAAAAGCCCACTTCTAGTTATTTTTTCCTCTTCTTTACATCTTCCTTGCATATAGTGGGCAACCAAGAAAGAGTCACTGAGTGAATGAATGAATGATTGCACTGCATTCACAGATGTGCTGTCTTCTGTGGAAAGACCAGCAAGAGGTCAAGGTGGGGTGCTGGATTTAGGTGGCAGAGCACCAAGCCCCCTGCATCCTGTCCCTGGAGCTACTTAAGACCTAGATGAAATCTATGCCTTTTCTTTGCCATGTGCCTCAGGTTACAACTGCTCACAGGTTCCCCACTTGCTAATTTAGGCCATTACCCACGAAAGACTAAAGTAACACAATCAGATGCTCATGGACAGCTAAGCAAACGACATAAATTAATGGAAATATGTTCAATCTCCCTTGTAATATGCATGAATTAAAATAACAAAGCTTGGAGTTCCTGTCGTGGCGCAGTGGTTAACGAATCCGACTAGGAACCATGAGGTTGCGGGTTCGGTCCCTGCCCTTGCTCAGCGGGTTAACGATCCGGTGTTGCCGTGAGCTGTGGTGTAGGTTGCAGACGCGGCTCGGATTCCGCGTTGCTGTGGCTCTGGCGTAGGCCAGTGGCTACAGCTCTGATTGGTCCCCTAGCCTGGGAACCTCCATATGCCGCGGGAGCGGCCCAAGAAATACAAAAAAACAAAACAAAACAAAAACCAAAGCTACATCATCTTTTTGCTTGCAAAAAAATTAAATGATAATATACATTTTGTGGACTAGATAAGAATCACATAAGAGCAGGGGCCAGAAACCTTCAAAAATAGCTGTCAGATTTGTTCATTCTTTCAGTTAACAAACTCTTCTTTTGAGCACCTACTTCTTGTCCTGTGCCATGCTGGCCACACAGGAGAGATGGGGAGTCTGCCTTCTAGATGGAAAGAGGTTACCGAAAGGGACAACGATGGAGTGGGGAATCTAATTTACATGCAGTCAGGGAAGGCCTCTCTGAGGAAGTGCCTGAATGTGGGAAGGAGCCAGACTTGTGAAAAGCAGGGATGTGCATCCAGTAAAGAGGGAACGGCCTGTACAAAGGCCCCCAGGTCAGAAGAACTTGGTTTGAAGAAAGGAGGTCTGGTGGATGACTTTTGTTCGTGGAAAGGGAAGGGATAATTGTTCCCATTCTGGAAGTGGGCAGGCAGAAGGATGGCAATAATATTCTCAAATGGTAGCACAGGGACAGGAGGTGGCTCTCGTAACAACCAAGAAACGTGCTTACCAGGCTGAGCCTCTAAATTTGGGGTCTTAAACCTAATACAATTTATGAAACCTCTTTCCCTGGGCCAACTCCTCAAACCTAAAGTGTTAGGATTGAAGTAAAAGATCTCCAAGGTCCCTTTAAAGAAAAAATTCTCTTAAAAGAGTACACTTAATTAAAATGATGAATTTGAAATGAATCACTGAACTAAGAGTTTAAATATGATGACGCGCTCCAGAGACTTGATGGCTGCTATTCCCTCGTCCTGCTATAGCACTTCAGGCTGCTGCTACCGTGGTGTTGGCAGGTCCTGGATGAGGCTACACCCTTAGTGAAGCCTTCTGAGAGCCTACTGCAAGCTGGTGGGAAAGCCTGACCCTGGAAGGAAAGTCACAGGCGATTTGCAGACAGCTGAGTTTTTGAAGACTGTCGTTTCAGGATACCTCTGATGGGGAGGAGGCCTGCCAGTGTGCATCTTGTCCAAAGGCAGTTTTCAGAGTTTACTGATAAGCTGTTACAGCAGTGTTACCCCTGGTGGTTTTAATTTTCCATATGTTTTTCATCAGAGTAATTTGAATATCTTTTTTTAACATCACAGAAGTTCTTCATGATCATTAGGAAAAGTTAAATGTCCTAAAAGTAAGAAGTGAAAGTTCTCACTTTTCCCACTCCTTAGGCCCAGTCTCACTTCACTCCAAGAGGAGAACCATTTTTAACAATTTGGTGCATATCCTTCCAAATCTTTCTGGGCTTGTGCAGACACAGACATATATAAATTTATATATAGTTTCCTATGGGGGCATTTTTCACACAAAAATGGAACCCTACTGAAACTAGCCCAGCATCCCTTCAAGGATCTTCATTTTATGTCATGAAGTAGGGAGTGACTTCATAATTTTTAATAGCTAAAGAGTGTTTCATAGGATGGAAATATCATAACATTGACTCATTTTCCTTCCATTAGGTGGTTAGCTTGCCTATCATTTTTTTTTCAGCTTATAAAACTGGTTGCAATAAACCTTCTTGCACAGATTTTTTTTTTTTTTTTTTTTTTGTCTTTTGTCTTTTTAGAGCCACACCCGCAGCATATGGAGGTTCCCAGGCTAGGGGTCTAATTGGAACTGTAGCTGCCAGCCTATGACAGAGCCACAGCACGCCAGATCTGAGCCACGTCTGTGACCTACACCACAGCTCATGGCAATGCCGGATCCTTAACCCACTGAGCGAGGCCAGGGATCAAACTCGCAACCTCATGGTTCCTAGTCGGATTCGTTTCTGCTGCACCACAACAGGACCTCCAGATCTTTGTGCTTCTAAAAGACTTTTTGGTAGGATAAAGAGCCAGGAGAGGAACTGCACACCATGGCCTACTGTACACTTTCAAGGCTTGATGAGAGCTGTCAACTGTTTTTGCCTCCCCTCCCATACCGTATTTTTACCAACATTTATTTCTGCAATCTATTAGGTAAAAATTACATTCTAACAGTTTGCATTTTCCTGATTAGAAATAGGATTAAAAATCTTTTCATATATTTTTAGATCATTGACATTTCCCCCCTGGGAATTACTTGCTTATAATATTTGCCTGTTTTACATTGGGTTATTTTATCTTTTCTTAGTGAATTTTAGTTTTCAAATAACAGTCATTAGCCCTTTGTTATATGTTCAAAAATATTGTCTTTCACTCTATCATTTGTCTTTAATCAGGTCTTTAAATATAGAGAAGCGTCTAATTTTTATAATTAAATAAAATTATCTTATTAATGCTTACAGAGGCCAAAGAGTTTAGAGTCTTCTTAGAAAGCCTCTTGATTTACAATATTTTCCTCAGGTATTTTTATTGATTTTATTTTCCTGTATTTTCTTCCAGTATGTTTATAGTTTTTATATTGGTATATGTTGTAACACAGAAATCTAATTTTATTTTTTCCCCATAATGATAACTAGGTATCCCAGTGCTGATTATTGAATTACCCAAGATTTCTTCAATTATTTAATGCGGAGTTCCCTGATGGCTTAGTGGTTAAGGATTCAATGTTGTCACTACTGTGGCTTGGGTTTGATCTCTGGCCCAGGAATTTCCATGTGCTGTGGGTGCAGCCCCCCCCAAAAAACTTAAATGTACCTTTTATCCTATGCTATGTTCTTAATACACAGTCTATTTCTAGAATATTTCATTTCATTGCAATCTCTTTGGTATCCTTGTGTCTGTCCCACACTGTTTATTCTGTAGGCTTACAGAATTGTGAGAACTGGTAGGACAAGTTCTCACTTTATCTTTATTCAAAACCTTTTGGTTATTCCTACACATTGGCTCTTCCAGATGAACTTTAGAATTAGGTAGTTGTCATTAAAATTCTACTGGAATGTTGAATTTTTTGTCTTTGTTTTTTTGTCTTTTTAGGGCCACACCACGGCATATGGAAGTTCCCAGGTCAGAGGTCAAATTGGAGCTGTAGCTGCCAGCCTAGCCACAGCCAGACCAAATCTAAGCCGTGTCTGTGACCTACACTATAGCTCCTTAACCCACTGATGGAGGCCAGGGATCAAACCCGCATCCTCATGGATGCTAGTTGGGTTTGTTAACCACTGAGCCATGATAGGAACTCTGGGATTCCACTTCTATTCCTAGCTTATTAAGAGAGTTTTAACACAAACAGGGTGGCAAATGTTATCAAGTGACTTTCTGGCACCTATTAAAGTATTTTTTATTTTAATATCTTAGTGTAGTAACAGATTTCCTACTATTAACTATATTTTTTTATTCCAAGAATTATTTGGATTTTTAAAATTAAACAACATTCCCCTCCCCACCATGCCTTTCTAATGGGATTGCCTATTAGAAATAACAAAGATTGACATATTAATATGGAAAACCTTCCAGAATGCTAGACCTGCCACCTCTTAACCAATTCCTGCTGTGTTTGGTGCTTTCAGACCCAGAAGGCCCTGATGAGGGTGCAGTATGTCCAGTTGTAAGACCTGGGCAGAGATCCAGTTTGAAGGTGGCTTTGGCAAACTCTGGGCTGAACCTGTCAAGTGAAATGTGTAATGTCCGAAACAGAGAAACAAAGGGAATGACAATGTTATTTTTAAGAAGAGAGAAGATAATAGACACTAATACCTGATAACATTATTAAATACTGGAATAAAGTGTTGGCAGAAACCTTGTTTTGAAAGCTGGAGAAAAATAACAGATCAGAAGACATACAAGATACAGGATATACAGGTTCTTAGCTATGAAAAATACCTAAGTATCTAGCTTTGCCGCTCCCAAAGGAAACATTTCATAACCCGGGAGTGTATGGAAGGTCTTACAAGAGATTATAATTCCAGATGTCATTTTGAATCTTGTGAGGGTGACCAGGCTGTAATCCTGCCACCCCACTGATCATTCAAGTTGATTTGGCAAATCTGGTTGGCAAAGTCCCCTGCCTCCCTTTTTCGCTCCTGGACTTTCTAGTTCACCTCACCCAGCCTTTCTAGTCTCATTTCCCATTACCCTTCACAGTCATCCTATGTTCTAGAAGTCCTAGACATGTAATATTTCCAGAACATTCTATGCACATTTATGCTTTAATGGATTTACAGTCTGTTCTCTTTGCCTTCAAAGGTCTACCTTAGCATTGTGTTCCAGAGGCTGTTTACTCTTCTGCCTCTTCTCTAGACTGAGGTCTCCAAGGGCAGGATAGGATACTTAATTGCCTGTGTGTCTCCCATAGCTACCACAGTGTGTGTTAGGAAGTGGCAAACACCAGTGATTTTCAAAGTGTGTGTCACAGAACCCTAAGGTCTTAGGAGAAGCCTTGAGGGGCTCTGCAGGGTGAGGGAGGAGCTGAGCTAATGAGACTGCAGGCCTTCCACCTCCTATACCCCCTATTCTGTGCCAGAAATGCCTTGCATCTTATTCACATACTGAATTGGAGGTTCTGTGCAAAATTTTATCTCTAAAAGTTTCACTGCCATAAAAACAATAAAAATTGCCATATCTATTCATGGCTCCTTTCCGTACATATTCCAGAGAAAATACTAGCTCTCTTTAGCTTTTTTAAAACTTCGAAGAGGAGACCCTACATCTTTTGCCACAAAAATGAATTTGCATTTTGTAACTGGAAAGATGTGATATTTTACAAATATCCAACAACAGTTCCCTTCCCTCCCAACACTTTAACACAAGTGCAGGTTTTGCGAACACCGTGATTTGCAAAACCCTAAGTGTCAATCAGCGTGCTCAAGGTTGCTCTGTCTTCCTTCTTTCATTTTATATGGTGCATTTTGGACTCAGTGACGTAAATTCTAGAGCATTCCTGTTCTGTGGCATCCAATCATCACTCTTTCCCCCTCTGTCCTTTCATCTGGGTCCAAACTCACACTTTCTTTACAGAAGAGCCCTGGGCTTTTCCACTGTGGCCGCCCCCTCCCTGCTTCCCCTGCCCACCGTGGGCCCTGGATCCTCTGGCCCAGGCAGCTTGCATAACATGTGTTCGGTGTCTCTGTGCCCACTTCCCCTGAGCAGGTGTTTCCCCTCATTTTCCTGAAATGAATACCAAGTTTGATGAACAGAGCTGGCGTTCCTGCATGTTCTACTTCCCCCGGGGTTGGCTCCCCGCTCCCTGAGGTCTCGCACCAATCACTGATCTCCATTTCCCGTTGCTGTCCTCCACCCTCCCCTTCCGCCTCACCATCTCACACAGCTCCTCCACCCACCTCATTTTCCCACTTGCCCTTTTGAAGCTCTCCACTTTAAGGTTCCTTCTGGAATTCCCCCTGGCAGGGCTCTCCTTAGGCTTCCCCTTTCCACATGTTAATTCGTGTTGATGTGCCCTTAACAATGGCTACCCTATTTCCTCTTTACTGCTCTCTGTCTTTACCACCTTATCACCAAAGAGCATTTTTCCTTCCCTCCCCAGTTTTCCTCCTCCAGAGCTGTGTTTCCAGTAGACTGTCCTTTCAGTCACCTGCTTGTGACTCCCTCAGCATCTGTGCTCTGATCTGCCTGGACACCTGGTTTAGTATTTTCAGGCTCACAGTGGATTTAGCTCTGCTCGGAGCTGTTTGAGATAACCTGAGGACTTCTCCTCCCTTCCCTGCAGATTTTCTATGTGTCTCTGCTTCTCACAGGCTGTTTAGTGGGGTGGGGTGAGGTGGGAGGAAGTGTGCTATTTTTGGGTGCTGGGATGTGGTGTTCTTTCTTCTTTTGATTAGAATGACATTAACATTTGGGCACTCTGTCTTCAAGCGATGCTGAGGGTGTGATTTCTCTGCACTTTCTTTTTCCCTTTCTTGGTGTTCCAGATGGTTTGTGGGAGAAACACTGGGAGATGGACACCTGGCTGCTGCCATTATCTTCAGCTACATTCTTGTAAATGATAATAAAAGAATTTTTTCAATAGACCATATATCTTATATAATGACAGTCAAACTATCTAACGTTTATCAAGGACTTACTATGTACCCTGTCTGTTCACTGTGCTATCTGTAATAACTCATTTAATTATCATAACCACCTTCTCAGATAGGGACCTCCATCACTCAGATTTTATAGAGAAGCTAAGTAACTTGCCCAGCATGCACGTATTATCATATATAATCTTCACAAAGTCTCCAGTTAGGCATTATTAGCTGCACTGTACAGATGAGGAAGCAGAGGCTCAGAGAGGCAATGTAACTCATCCAAATTCACCTGAGCCACCAAGGTGCAAAGCAGATATTTGAACTTGGTTCCAAAGCCATTTTTCTCCCTTGTTAAGGAAGAAGAAGGTGACATCTCTGCTGGCTCTTGAGTGTGAAGTGTTGAAGCTGTTCCTAGATGTGGGGGCTGCACCCCTAAGGCAGGGTATAAGTTAGACCACCTTCTCACCTGCCTCTGTTGGGGTCTCCACCACCTCTGCCTTCCCATGGGGGCCCAGTGACAGCAGGAGGAATGGCAGAGGCAGGGCTCGACCGGACGCCTTCTTCCCTTTGTGAGATTGTCCCCCACCTTCACAGAGCTATGGGTCTTTTGGAATAAAAACATTCCATGTCTAGATGGGCCCCTCTCCTGGAATGATGAGATAGGGCAGCAGACAGAGGAGTGGGGTAGGAGGGGGTCTCTGGGGGGAGACCCCCTCCTTCAACTTCCAGATGGCAGAAAATAGGACAGAGGCACATATCAAACAGCACTGCGACTCTGCAGTCAGCAAAACCCACCAGCACGGTGGCAAACATCAGCATCAATGACCCTGGGTCCTTAATGGGTAAATCATAGCTGAAGAGAAGTGTAAAGGACCTGACTGAAAATGGGCCAGACTAAACCATAAGGTCCAAGGATGAGCACTTGGGCAATAAAATTATAAATAAACACAAGGAAGTGATTTCTCTACAAGTCAGAAGGCAGAGGGAGGGAGCAGAGCCTGGGACAGGGTGTGTGTAGGGGGGTTTCTGGTGACCAGCAGATTTCCAGTTCTTTTTGTAATAACCCGTTAAGAGATATACTTGTTCCATGGGATTTTGAAAGAAGGATAGTGAAGGGGATATGAACTCAAGGGGCACAAAAGGAGAAGTCTGAAGTAGGAGACAGGGGTGCCTGGGCATTTCCATGCACGTGCTGGCTCTATGCTATCTTTCTCTGCCTCCCTTGATTGGCTCCTTTGATTGGCTCTACTTATGGGCTTTCCTGGCCACCAGGTGTACACGGGTCCCAGGTGAATGCCGTAGGTGTTCTGTGTGGTTTGTCGTGGTCCTGTGGGGTCTACTGGGGTGGTCTTTGGCTCTAATGGGGCTATGGACTGCCTCAGATTTGTACTTCAGGCTTCTGACAAAGTCACATAGTTTTAGCTGAAAACTTAAGTTCAGGATATCTGTACTTTTTCTCGGGACACGGCAATATAAGTAGCAATCATTAGACTTTTTAAAAAAGGTTTGTAATGGCTCCTTTGTTTGGGAGCAGAAGTTTTCACTTAGTTAAAAACTGAAATAATATTTGTATTATTTCTTGCAACTACATGTGAATCCATAATTATTTCAATAAAAATTTCAATTAAACCTTAGAGAGGAAGGGAAAAATAAGATGTGAAGAAGCGTGTTGAACAAATGGAAGGAAAAATGCATAATTCTTGAAAAGCTTAAACATGTTAAAAGAAAATATGATGGTGCTGCAGCTGTGGCCCTAGAAAGAAAGAAAGAAAGAAAAGAAAAGGAAGAAAGGAAGGAAACACGATGACCTGAAGTCATGGATAAAGGATGCCAGACTTTTATTTAACAGTCACCAGAAACAGTGATTCGGAGGCAATTGATGAAAAGCTAACCAGATGGAAATCTATATTGTAGGGTAAAATAAAGTACAGAGAAAGAAGCCAAAAGAGGAGAAATCTAAACATTCCGAGATGAATTGCTTGTGACAATATAAGAAGGATAAAGTCATTGGGACATAAATGAAAATCCATTCAATGGTTGACAGCTTTTCAAGAGTCTTTCTCAGATTCTTCCCCAAGTGTCAGGCTTCAAATGAAAGATCTTCTCCTTCCTCTCTCCTCAGAGGCCCACCCTCAACATAAGCTTTGTTCCTCCAACTCTCTCTCCAATTCAAGATCTTTTGTTGCCAGTGGATACAAAGAGACAGATCACGGCACTTGAATCCTCTTGCCCCACTGCCCCAGCAGAGAGCATGTGTGGACCACCCCACAAAGGCTTTCTGCTAAGGGATATTTCTGGCCTTCCGCATCCTTTGGTAGCAATGAGAAATATCTATCCACTAAGGGGTTCTCCTGATTTTCCTCTCCTGTGGGCTGAATTTCCTTCCACCATCCCCGCGTCCTGAAATTGATAGTGAGTTAACATCACAGTTGACTCGGTCTTCAAACAAACCCACAACTAAACATCTAGAACACAGCAGGAAATCTGAAACATTTCTGCATCCCTTCAAAAGCCGTTTGAAATCACTCTCATTATGGGTTTAGGACACTGTGAAATCACTCTCATTATGGGTTTAGGACACTGCTCTCTCTTCCTGATGTGTTTATTCTTGGCTCACTTGGAAGTTTTATGGAATTTATTTTTTTGTCTTTTTGCCTTTTCTAGGGCTACTCCCATGGCATATGGAGGTTCCCAGGCTAGGGGTTGAATCAGAGCTGTAGCTGCTGACCTAGGACAGAGCCATAGCAACGTGGGATCCCGAGCCGCGTCTGCAACCTACACCACATCTCACGGCAACGCTGGATCCTTAAGCCACTGAGCAAGGCCAGGGACCAAACCACAACCTTATGGCTCCTAGTTGGATTCGTTAACCACTGCGCCACGAAGGGAACTCCCTGCAATTTTAATTCCAGGATAATTACTTGTAAATAAAGCTTATTCAACGACTTCATAGCTTCAAAGGTAGTTCTAAATATTACATTTCATCCAGGTCAGCACTTCCCAAGTTGTCTTCAATGGAACAAGGGTTCCAGCACATACCTGGGTGTATAGCAGGATTTCTTATTGCCAGGAAAAAAGCCAGTGAAGCCTACCTGCAGTCCCCTCAGTGCCACTCCCCTCCCCACCTCTCTCCTGCTGCTTCTCTAAGACACCTGCAGAGTTACACATGAACTTGGGGATCTCCTTGTCCAGCCCTCCAAGCACGGAGAAGGCAACCAGGAGATGGAGGGGTGGCCAGTTGGAGAGATTGGCTCTGATAGCCAGGCTGAGTTCACCATGGCTAGCTCCTGATCTCCAGCTCACTGGGAGCTCCCTGCATACTGCAGAGCTAAATCTTATAACCTCAGTGAATGAAAAAAAAACCCAAAAAACAACAACAAAAAAACTTCAGTGGAAGAATGTGTGTCCTGCCATAAAGTACAGCTTTCGTCTAACTAAGTCCCCTTGGCATCCAGCAAAGTAAAAAAGGGGGGAAAAATCCTGAACTGTTTTGAAGGATGGGCTGGGAGCAAAATTCCAGTAAGATGATCTCATAATCTCTGTAATTCTTGAGAGCCATAACAGCAATTCAGTTTAGAATAATGGAAAAATCAAAATTAGACTCAAATGTTCTTTTCCGTGTGCATTTACCCTCATGTGTCTTTTATCAGTTTGTGCCTGGATGTTCTGGACACTCATTTATATATACCAATGTCCTGGTATTTTGTTACTTGTAAACTAATTATATGAGAAATTGGCCCCACTGAAGCTCTGGTCACTCAAATAGAGAACACACCCATGTGATTACTTGTTACTTTTGGTGACGGTCCCAGCTAGACTTTTGTTGCCCCTTGTGGAGAGGTTCAACATTCCAGCCCAACCACGCTGCCGTTTTTGGTTACTCGAGGCTTTCGCCTGGCTGGCATGGCCTTTGGGAATCTGGAGGCTTGGTTAGTTGTGACTTCCTTGTGGATATACTGTGCCAGGTCTTCATGTTATTATCTGTCCTTGGAGAAGACGGTGTCCAGCTTCCCAGAGCCCAACTACCTGCAATGGTGTCACCAGGAATCCCCGGAGCCAGACTCCCCAGTGCTGGACAGGGAAGTGAATGTCCATCTCCCACACTCTAGACACAGAGAAGCGTTTCCCAGAGTCATTAGTAAAAGAGGCCATGTGCTGAGAGTCCACTGGGTGCCAGGTAATCTCCCCCTTCCCCCAGGAGTACCTTCTGCAGTTTAACCCTTTCATGATACCCATTTCGTAGATGAGGATAATAAAGACCATGAGGCAATTTGAATAAGGCTGTGTAGCCAAGAAGTGATGGTACTGGAACGCAATCCAGCCCTGGAGCCAAAGTCCATGCCCTTTCCACTCCAGGCAAGCTGCCTCTTAATGATGAGTTCACACCTTAGCAGCCACGGTCTCTAGGCAGCTGACAGTAAAGAAGGACACAGCCACAGCAGGAAGCAGGCTACTGAGAGAAGAGGGGATGTATTGGTTTCCGACTGCTGCTATAACAAATGATTATAAACTTGGTGGCTTAAAGCACCATGCATTTATTCTCTTGCAGTTCTGGAGGTCAGAAGTCTGAAATGGGTTTCACTGGACTAAAATCAAAGTGCTGGAGATGCTTCTTTATAGAAATTCTCAGGGAGATGACATTTTCCTTTCCTACTTCCTAGAGCCACGTTTTTGCACTTCTTGGCTCGTGCCCCTACCTCCAACATCAAAACCAGCTGTAAAGCGTCTTCAAATCTCTGATTCCAACTTTTCTTTTCATTTTTTGGGCATGCTCTCAGCATGCTGAAGTTCCCAGCTAGGAATAGAACACACACCACACCACAGCAGTGACAATGCTGGATCCTTAACCTGCTAAGCCACCAGGGAACTCCATAACCCCAACTTTTCTGCTTTCCCCTTCCATTTATAAGGATCCTTGTGATAACACTGGACTCACCTGGATAATCTCCCCATCACAAGGTCTTGAAACATTAATTCCATCTGCACTCATAATTCCCCCTTGCCATGTAACCCAACATGTTTACCAGTTCCAGGAAATAGGATGTGGACCTTTTTTTGGGGGGGGGGCATTATTCTGCTGACCACGAGTTTCAATAAGACTCATCCTCCTCAAAATTCTACTGGAAGCTGGCTGATGGTAGTGCTCAAGCCCCCATGTCCCCCTCTGGCTTGTGTGCTGACTTTGGACTCTCAGCCTATTAAGCAACCTTGGGAAAGGTTCTATTTCTATTCGAGGGGGGGAGAAGTGGGAACTATGGCTCCACTGGGACCCCGGCTTGTCAGTAAGGGTTCTGAGCTGATGCCCAGTGGTCCCAGAGAGGGATCCAGCAAAGCTGGAGAAGACAGCTCTACCAAGTAGCCTTAAAAATGGGAGACTCAGTGAATACACAGATGTAAAAGTCCATCCATCACAAAACCATTTACACCACTGAAGGCCAAGATGAAGGATAAGGATGGCCCTTCTACAAAGATCCCTCTGGCTGACTTTTTGATTTATATTTTTCCTTTTAAGATTGACTTTGATGTTTAATGGACCCTGATTCCCTTTGGGATTTTTAAAAAACCTTAATTGGAGAAAGGCTTGGAGGGTTTATTCCATTTTATGGATTAGAGGTGGCAAGTGTGAAGAAGCAGATTTTGGTTAAATTGAAAGGACCTTTGAGCAATCAGAGCCACTAGGGGTTGAAGAGGCTGCCCTGTGAGAGGAAGTCAGTCTGTGCCTCTGTCTGTGTTCAGGGAAGAGGATGGGTGTGGTCCTGACAGAGAGGTCCAGACAGGATTCTGACTCTCAATCCAAACTGGAAGGAAGGAACACTGGAGAATCCCTTCCCCCATCCAGGTGAGATGCTAGTCCTTTTACACACACTCTTCTTAGTCCCTGTGACCACAACAAGGGTGATGGTATTAGCTCTCCTTTATGCATCAGAAAACAGGTGAGGCACAGAGACTTACCCCAGGTAATAGAACTCGTCCAAGGCAGGGCTCAGAGGATGGCCCAGGCTCCTGGCACGCAGACCACATACCTCTCTCATTGAGAGTAAAGCCTGGATGCTCTTGGCTCTCCTTCCTGGTGCACTGACTTTATGACAAAGCAAAAGCAGGAAAATGAAGCTTACTTTGGATCTGGAGCCAGCTGTCTATAGCATTATCTCATTTAATCCTCTCAACATTTCCATCACCCCTACTTTCTATGTCCAGAGAAGGAGATTCACAGAGTTCAAATTATACACCCAAGATCACAGAGCTGCCCAGTGGTAGACACGGAATTCAAAGCCTGACTGAGGCTCTGAGTCTGGGGCTTTCTCCACTGCCCCTTCTGATATGCTGCTTCCTGAAGCCCATGGGATCCCAAGCACCCCATAGAAGCAGGTGGTGGCTAAAATGTGGACACACCAGCTCTGAAATCCATCCTTGTCTGACTGAACACACCCATGCGAGGAGCCCAAGAGGATCAAATACTTTCTGAGTGTAACACACACACTTTGTAGCAATTTCCAGCCAGAGGAATACAGTTTGGGGGTCACATTTTAGATCTACTGTTTATTTATCAGAATCTCATGGATGAAGAAGGAATCTGAAGATATATGCAGGTCCAAATGGGCAGGGCTTCAGAGCATAGGGTCCCTGGCACTGGCCTAACACCCAGTAGTGGACAAACACTTTCATATGCATTATCTTGTGGGCCAAGGTGGGCAGGAGGCAGGTAAGTGGCCTCACTCCCGAGAAAAGCCAGATGCATGGGGGTTCTGAAACACCTGTCCTAACTGGGAATGTCAAAGAGAATACTAAAAATACATAAATAAATAAATATGAACTGGGGTGATTATTCCAAGATGTTAACATTCTGCCCTTAAAAATAGGTTTTAAAAAGTTACAGGCAGCTTACGAGAAGAAAAAAAAATCCAACAACTCTGGGTATTAAACAGGTAACTTAATAGGAGAGCATTATTCTTTTTAATTATAAAAGTTTTAATCCCCCCCCCATCCCATTATTTCTGCTAATAAGCTTGTCGACTGGGCTGGAAGTGATTATGAAAGGCTAGGGACAGATTTTATTACCTGGAATAACACTTTTACACATTAGCTTTTTACTTTTCAGTTTTATGAATCAAATGCAATATGGAGTCTCTTTAAAAGTTAGGACACAATTCAGAATATTACCTCAGGATCACTTCATTTGAGTATGTAAAGACACTCATCTTTAGGGTAAAGTCTGGGTCCTGGTAATTCTACCCAAACCCTTAAAAGCAGAAAGGAAAATGTTCTTTGCAACCTTTGGGAACTAAAGGAAAATTAAGGAAAGAATTCTAGAGAGGACTTAAGATAGAAGACTGGATTATAAAGGCTTCCCACTAGTCAGTAAATCAAAGTCAGGAGCTAAGCACTTTATTTCATGTGGAGTATCCAGTTGGGAACTGTGAAGCATTATGAAGGGAAAATCCAGCTTTTCACTCAAAAAGCTTTTATTATTAAAAGGGAAGGTGGAAGAAATTACTATATAGAATACATATGGACACATGTGAACAAAATAAACACTTCCAAGAAGCTGTAACTAAAGTCATAACTGTAGCCTAAAATCAGACTTGGCTTATAGTAGGCTCTCAGCAAATGTCTGTTGGATGAGGGAATAAATGCAAGATGAATAAATATAATCTGCATAGAGACACTCCAATATCCTTGACTGATTGATGGTTGATAAATCAATTACTGACAATTTAGCTTTTTGTTTGTTTTTTTTTAAATTTTTTTGTCTTTTGCCATTTCTAGCGTCGCTCCTGTGGCACATGGAGGTTCCCAGGCTAGAGGTCTAATCAGAGCTGTAGCCGCTGGCCTACACCACAGCTCACGGCAACGCCGGATCCTTGACCCACTGAGCAAGGACAGGGTTCAAACCTGCACCGTCATGGTTCCTAGTCGGATTCGTTAACCACTGAGCCACAATGGGAACTCCCTGACAAGTTAGTTTTTGAGGTTAGTTTGTGAGCTCATTTTCCTCTGATAAACTTTTCTTAAAAACAGAATGTGCTATTGGAAGGAAGCAAGGGAGCCATGGTTGTGGCCTCTTGGCCCAAACAGCCAAGACCCTACAACTTAGAAAAGTTAAAGCAGATCTGCCTACTTTTTCACATAAAATAAAATTCTTATTTAAAACAGCAGACCATAACAACATTAAGAGGTGGATTACAGAGTCCTAAAGAACAAGCAATTATGGAAAATGAACACTTAGTAAGAAGCTGGTAGCTTAATTTTATTTCCTAGAGCTTACTAGTCACCATTAGCTACGCTCAGACTTGACTATGAAACTTTTCTCATGAAACATTCCTCATGCTAGAATGAGCAATGAGTCCAGCTTCGGTACCTGTTAACAGACAGGGAATGTGACTGTTTATTGCCTGGTTACTGTTCATCTGTGTGCTGGGAGAATTTTCCTCTAATACGGTCAACAGCTGAAGAGGGGGGGTACTCGTAACTCTAAGCCAGATTTTAGATTTGTCAGGTAGTAGCGTCACCATGCTGAACATTTTACCTCCTCATGACTTATTCATTTTATAATGGGAAGTTTGTACCTTTTAAATAAGCAACTTTGATAAAGAAAAAAGCAATAAAGCCCCACCAACAATATTACAACTAAAAAAAAATGCATCAGAGGACATTGAAATAATAAGTAAATCTATAATCCCATACTATTACTTTTGAAAGTCTCCATGAAAAAACTACATTAAATTACCAAATTGACTTAAATGAACAAGAAAACATGACAGACTAGTAACCACAGAAGAATTTTTAAGGGTTACCAAAAATAATTTCTTCCAAAAAGATTCCAGAGCCAGATGTTTTTATTGGTGTGTTTCCATCAAAATCTAAAGGGCTAGGTAATGATATAAACCTTTCCAGAGAATATAAAAATTGGAATGCTAACCTAAGTTTCAGAAAGTAGCACAAAATGAAAGCAATCGGCCCATCTCACTGATGAATTATAGATTTAAGAAATTCTAAGTAAGGTACCAGCAAGCTGAATTCAATCGAAAAGTAAAAGAATCCCTGAGCAAGATGAAGAAGGTAGTATGCCAGGAATGCGAGAATGATTTAATATAGGAAATTTTTAGGAAAAAATAATTTAAATAGCTGCCAAAAAGACATTTAAAACGCATCCTGGTAAAAACATTTATAAAATTAGAAACAGACTTTCTCAATCTGATAAAAAGCATCTAAGCATACATTAATTTAAAATATTTATTGAGCTTATATCTATCTTTCTTGATCATGAAAATGAGAGGTATTGACACGAAAGTCAGAGACGGGTGAAGGATGCCTGCTAACCACTTACTCACAATCGTTTTAGAAGATTTGATAAACTTTTGGTAACATCACAAGAAAGAAATCAGAGGGATGACTATCGGAAAGGGGAAGGTATCGACCATCATTATTATTTCCATCTGATATGATTACATCATTAGAAAGTCATAAGGACCAATGGAAAATACTCAGAATTAATAAAAGTTCACAAAGTGCCAGACAGTGATAAATGTAAGAAATCCAGAAATTTTCTTTATGCTGATAATAACAATTTGAAGACAAAACTGCATTCTCTACCATTGTCATCATCATATCACAACTAAAAACAATGAAATACCTAAGGCCAATCTTCAGAAGAAAGGCAGAGAATCTATTTGAAACATCAAACTTCTACCGGCAGATATAAACTATCTGAATAAATAGAAATAAATGCTACATTCTTCTGCTGGATGTTTTAATTACATCTATTACTCCCAAATTAGTGTCTAGATCTAGTACATTCATGGTAGCAGATTCCAAGTGAGGTGTCACCTTCTTTGAGAGATCTTTTCTGACCATCGAACACAAATAGCACCCTGCTCCTCCAGCCAGCCACTCATTCTCCCTTTCCCTGTTTTCTTTTTCGGCCACCCCAAAGCATATGGAGTTCCCTGGGGCCAGGAATCAGGTCTGAGCTGCAGTTGCGGCGATGTGGGATCCTTAACCCACTGTGCCAGCAGGGGATTGAACGTGCGTCCTCGTGCTGCAGAGATGCTACTGATCCCTTTGTACCACAGTGGGAACTCATCCCTGTTTTCTTTTTTAATGGCATGTCTCTCCATTGGAAATGAACTTTTTCCTCTTTTGTCTCCGGTCTCCCCCACTAGATTGTAAGTGCCATCAGGAAGAGGGAGTGGGGCCTCTTCTTCTCTGCAGTATTCCCAGTGCCTAGAACAGAGCCTGACTCACCCAAAGTACTCAGTACATGTTTATTGAGTTGATTTAACACAATCACAAGAGAACACCAACAGGACTTTTTTTTAAATGTCACAAAATGGTTCCAAATTCACCTGGAATATAAACATCCCAGGTTATTTAAAATGTTGTTAAGGGAGTTCCTGTCGTGACTCAGTGGTAATGAACCTGACTAGTATCCATGAGGATGTGGGTTTGATCCCTGGCCTTGCTCAGTGGGGTAAGGATCTGGCATTGCCATAAGCTGTGGTATAGGTTGCAGACTGTGGCTCAGATCTGGCATTGCTGTGGCTGTGACGTAGGCTGGCAGCAGAAGCTCTGATTCGACCCCTAGCCTGAGAACCTCCATATGCTGTGGGTGCGGCCCTAAAAGACAAAAAAAAAAAAAAAAAAAAAAAAAAAGTTGTAGTTGTTAGAAAGAAACATAAGAGGGGAGACTTGCCATGCCGAATAGGAAAACACATCTGAAAACAGCAATAGTTAAAATGTGGTTCGGAATTTATTTGACAGGTAAATGGAACAAAACAAGAGGCTGTGAAATAGACCCAGGATAAATATGAGGATGGAGCACATTCTAAATATTCCAAGGTTAAATAAATTATATAAAATATTGGGTTGGAAAACTGGCTAAATATTAGGGGGGAAAATCTATAATTACATTTGATACTATTCTCCAAGTTAAGTGTAAAAATGTTTAGATCTCTCTCACCTCAAGCCAGATATAAAAAAGTATATGCCGTACTACTTCATATTTATATGAGGCTTTAAAAAAACAGA
The DNA here is from genome assembly GCF_054392235.1 of Sus scrofa. NCBI lineage: Eukaryota > Metazoa > Chordata > Mammalia > Artiodactyla > Suidae > Sus > Sus scrofa. Next base: position 180,059,887 of record NC_139383.1, on the reverse strand, counting down.
TACAACTTATCTATGGTGTTAAGGTATTGGTTCCTTTTGGAGGTGGGGGGATCTGACTGAGCAGGGGGTCGGGGCACCAGAAGGGGCTCCTGGAATGCCAGTAAAGTTCTATTTCTTGATCTGGGTACTAGTTATGTGAGTATTTCCCCTTTGTTCAAATTTATCAAAGCTGTCTAGGTTTGAAGGGAGGACTCTTCCTATGTATTTATACTTAATCCTTCCATAAAAAGCCTATTTAACACATAAGTGCTAGGCCAGCTGATGGCTTTGGCTAGAGGTCAGGCTTTCTGTCCTTAAACATGCATTTCTTTTCCACCTGTGTTTTGCGAAGAGGGAACAAAGGTTTGTCATGAAGATTTAAGCTATTTAAGTGTAACCAATTAAGCAACTCCACAAAGACCCTGGGGTGAAATACGTCTGCCCCCTCTAAAGGAGTCTGTGTCACAGGAGCTCTAGGAGTCCCCATGTTGAGGAGTACTGAGGGTGTACTTCTGTGAGAGTTCCCTATGCTCACAGTAGAAACTTCACTGTTCCGTGGGTCTCTGAGACATTGCCGACCATTTTAAAAAACACATCACAAAATAGAAAATCAGTCTTCATATTAAAAGCAGAACAACTCAAAGCCCAATCTGTGATCCCTGCCCAGACCTTAAATGTAACTGTCAGTCAACTCCTGACTGCATCCATGAACATCCTGGTGACACCTCAGGCCAACGAGCTCCATGAGGGCACAATGCATGGAACGGATACAATCCAAACAGCCCTTAAGATCTAGTTCACTGTCAGTTATAAAAGCATGGACTATAAAACCTTGATTTTATTATTGGTTTGGTGTGATTAGAAAAGAAATCTGCTTGTGGACCCTTGATGTATTGTTCAGACAAAAATCTCAAAGCACAAGTACGTGGATCTATAACCATGTAATTTTGGACTAGTTTGTATAATAGTAACTCAATAAAAATAGTAATAATAACATCTGATGCTTATTGAATAAGTATGTTGTGCCAGTTACTGGGATGAGTGCTTTACTGGTAGTATCCTATTTAATCTTCCCAAAGACCCTACGAGATAAGTTATGTTGTCCATTCATTTTACAGATAAAGAAAATGATATCTGGGGAGGTCAAGTAACTGACCAAAGGCTGTAGAGCCAGAAAGTTTTCTTGCACAACCTGTACAATTCTACTTGTACTGAAATGTTTGAGACTTTGCACTTTCGATTACTTGCACCAGTGAAACTGGTGACTAAAAATGCTTCTGAAAACTCCAAGTTAGTCTTAGCCACTCACACATTTGTAAGTAACCACACTGTGGAGTATTCATTTAGAAGACTTCTTAAGTGAGTTGATTAGTTCCTTTTTCTTTGACAAATTTCCACTGAACTAATAAAAATGGATCTAAGGGTTAATGTTGGTCTTCTTGCAGCAATATTGGGGATTTATGGAATTTATGGTTTGTGAGGGATCACTGCAAATAGAGGAATCTATTTAAGCAAAGCATTGATGAAAGATGGGGACAAGATCTCTGCTGCCAGAGGAGAACTTGCTATGAAGATTAGGTCATTGCCATGGGCAAAGAGTGAGATAATAATTCAGCTTTGGTGTCCCTAGAACTTAGCAACAAGGACGGAAAGACTGGGCTAGGTTTCAAGAGTGCTGCTTTAGAGATAAGGAAAGAGACTTAGCTTCTCTCAAATGCAAGGTAGATTTCCCTTTGTAGATTGTCCCTCTCTCCCTCTCTTTACAAGTTATATTGATCATTTAAATTCCAATTCCTGAAATTACTCATTTGTTTCTTCTATTCTCATATGCTCCAGATGATTTCAAATCAGCAAGCACACTCTGTCATCCCAGGACCTAGCAATGCTTTGGTGGGTACTATGTTTTTGTATAATGAGACACTTATCATTACTCATTAGACACACACAAACAGACTCTGGTTTTCTAAGGTTCATTTTGTTGTGTAGAGTCCACTGAGCCCACTGATATACACCAATATACTAGTCATTTCTTGGGCTTTCTGAAATGCTTGCTTGCTCTCTGCTTCCTTCTTCCTTGCTGCTGCCAAATTAAAAAAAAAAAAAAAAAGCTTTTAAAGCAGAGGCATGCTTCTATCGCAACCCTCCTCCAGCCCTACATCTTCAGTGGTTGACCACTGCCCAGAGATTAATCCAGAGGATGGAGTCTGGGATTAAAAGTCTTCCATGGTCTGGCCTTGTCCTATCATTTCCACCTTAAATTCAAGGCCACCCTCACCTACTTATGACACTACATCCAGACATACCTCATATTACCTCCTTCTCTGAACCTTAGCTCATGCTCTTCCTTCGGACTGAAATATTTTTTTTAACCTTTCTTCTGTTAAAAGCCTACCCATACTCTGAAATGGGTCGGCCAACTACAGCACGGAGGCCAAATTTAGCGATTGCCTCTTTTAGAAATCAGGTTTTATTGGAACACAGCCATGCCCACTCATTCACATGTTGTCTATGGCGTTGCTCTCACTATGATGGCAGAGTGGTTACAGCTGAGATCAAATGTCTTGCAAAGCCTTAACTGTTTACTATAAATATTTACCCTTTCCCTAAAAAGGTTGGTAACTCCAGCTCTAAAAGCCCAGTTTAAACAGCATTTCCCCATGTTCCTCCTCAGATTATCCTTTTAGAAGTTATTTCCCCATCCTTTGCATCCTCTCCATCCTTTGCAGGACCCTGTAATGCTGGGTCTCTTACCGAAGTCTTCAAAGGATCCTCAGACTGTAAACACCTTGGGGCAGGGACCACAACTTCACATCTCTGCAATGCATTGCACACAGTAGGTTCCTTATAGATATTCATTAAAATGCTTACTTATTTGCATGAATATCAAATCAGATGAAGAGCAATGCTTTACTTAATCAGATTATAGAACTACTAGATTAAGGGAGAAATTAATACTGATCAAGGAGACAAATTTTGCCCCCAAAGCAAAATAAATATTAGTGTGACGGTCAAGCCCAAAGGAAGTTGGAGGGGCAGGGCTGGGTATATTTTCTAAGGACATGAATATCAATCCAATTCAGACAGAAGGAGTGGACCTTTCCACATTAACATTTTTTTTTAATAGTATGGATTAAATTTTTTTTTCCCCTTCTTGGGCCTCCCTATGGCATATAGAGTTCCCAGGCCAGGGATCAGATCAAGCTGTAGTAGCTACCTATGCTGCAGATGAGGCAACCCCAGAGCCTTTACCTACTGTGCTGGGCTGGGGATCAAACCTGCCTCCCAGTGCTCCAAAGATACTGCTGATTCTGTTGAGCTACCCTGGAAATGCCCACACTGACATTTGTAAGATTCTCATTCAAGGAATCGTGTCTGGCTTGGGGAGAGGTTAGAGAAGAATTAGAAGATACCAAAAGTCCTTCTAGGAGCTGTTGAAGCTTGACTACAACAGCTGGAGAAGAGCTAAAAGAGGCAGACCACAACTAGAATGAGAAAAGAAGCTCATCTTCAAAGCTCACCCTTTCAGGGATTATTAGCAGAATCTGATTGGAGTTCTGCTGAATGAGAGAAGGGAAAAGGGTGCCCAGTTTCTCCTGGAGGGAGGAAGGGGGATCATCCTAGACAGGAGATTTCCCATTTCTGAAGCTTTAACCCTTGGAGAAAGTAGGGGACTTTCCAAAGAGAACCCTGACAAAGGAGCAGCAAAGCGTGGGCAGCTTCAGCAGCTGGTTAAGAAAGTTTGCAAGTTACTGTTTTTCTCCTCTGTTGCTTCTTTTTCCTTAAGTCAACTATATTTACTAAATGTTGTTTAAACCTTAGATGGCTCTTCTTGAGGCTTAACTTGTATTAATTCCCTAATGAGGAAGCTCAGTGGTATAACCCATCACAAAAAGCCAGACTTTGATTCCGAAAGGGAAGGCTTAGAAGCACTTCCAAGTGGGTGAGAAAATGGATGGATTTAGGACAGCATTTTTTAGGCTAGCCGCACAGATAACGGGTTCTGAGCTATCACTCTAAACCAGGTGGAAGACCTGGGAGTGATTAGCAGCCCCACTGAAGGTCTGGAGGTGCTGCTGGGAGAGAATGTTATTCTCCCTATAGGGACAGGGCTGTCAAACCACTTCCATAAAAATCTAAGACCCAGCTCGCTTGACAGCTGTCTTCTGCGTTTCAGGGAAGCATCCCATTAGGTGCAGAAAAACTGGTGTGGGGGCTTTGCATATGTCTGAGACAGAAGATGCAATTAAAAGCAAAAACAAGTTATAGCTTAACTCTTCCCCTCAAAACAAAAGGCAAAACCAAGGACAAAGAGGCAAACTCCATCTTAAACATTTCCAGGCTACAAGGTGCTAAGTAAAAAGTAGAAAACGTGAAAACACAAGGAGCATAAGGAGGTGGGGGCAGATTTCACTTGGTTCCAGTGTATCTAAAAGCTTTTCAAGGAAGGAAGACTGTAAAAGAAGAAAGCCCATGTAAACAGATGCAAGGACATCAGAGCTTTCCTAAATCAAAGGGAAGCGTGCTGTCAGACACCAGGTGGAAAGTATATAATGCAAAATTAAGTCCAGAAGTGCTCCAACAAATAACAGCATCTTTCCACAGTCCCCCTGGCATGGGATCTTTGGTGAAGATTAAGTTTTGGACAGGAATCAAAAAAGCTTGTGGCTGAAGAGAAGGTGAGAAATGACTCCAAATAAAGAACCAAATGCTCACTGATCACCTTCTCTTGTGAGCCGCACTCATGAGGAACATCCAGCCACGAATCGGGGTATCACTCTGAGATGTTTCCTGGGGCTTCCACAACTTGTAACAGGGATCTGAGAAGGGTCACAAAGCCCATCTCGGCATCCTTTCCTGATGCTTGAAAGCAGACCACGGGGGCATGCCATATCATCTGCTTAAACACTCTTAAAAACACACTTGACGTGTTGGTGAGGATGTGGAGAAACTGGAACCCTCATGTGTGGCTGGTGGGGACTGAAAATGGTGCAGTCACTATGGAAAACCATTTGGCAGTTTTTCAAAAAGTTAAACATAGAACTACCATAAGCCCCAGCAATTCCTCTCCTAGTTATACACCCCAAAGAACAAAAGCAGGGACTAAACAGATACCTATACAGCAATAGTATTCACAATAGCCAAACAGTGGAAACAACCCAACTGTCCATCAACAGATGAATCAATAGAAAAATGTGGTAGATACATAATAAGGAAGAAATTTCTCTCTCTCTCTTTCTTTCTCCTCCCTCCCTCCCTCTCCCTCTCTGTCTCTTTAGGGCCGTACCTGCAGCATATGGAAGTTCCCAGGCTAGGGACTAAATTGGAGCTGCAGCTGCAGGTCTACAGCTCCACCAGATCCGAGCCATGTCTGTAACCTACACTGCAGTTCATGGCAACCCTGGATCCTTAACCCACTGAAAGGGGGCCAGGAATCAAACCTAGGTCCTCATGGATACTAGTCGGGTTGGTTACCATTGAGCCACAATGGGAATTCCAGGAATACATTTCTGATACATGCTATAACATGGATGAGCCCTGACAACATTGTGCTAAGTGAAATCATCCAGACACAAAAGACAGAGACTGTACGATTCCACTTGTATAAGGTACCTAGAATAAGCAAATTCATGAGGCAGAAAGTGGAATAGAGGTTACCAGGGGCTTGAAATGGGGGGAAATAGGGAATTATTGCTTACTAGGCATAGTTTTAAGATGGTGAAAAAGTTCTAGAAATGGTCATAGTTGCACAACATCATGAATGTACTTAATCGTATACTTAAAATATATACTGAAATATATACTTAAAATTGTTAAAGTGGTACATTTCATGTTTATGTATTTTTTACCACATTTTTTAAAAAAGGAGAAAAAAGCCACATGGTGTTTCATTTCTCCAAAATGTTCTATTCTTAAGAGCTGGATGTTTTTTTAGATGCCAGTTTCAGAAGAACTCTGTTGAGGCAGATGGTGAAAGTTCAGTGACTAAGATATAACTCTGGCAAGTGAGCCCAGGGATTTCCAATGTGAGGGTGAGCCAAATGATCTTAATCAAGTTTAGATGGAGTTCTCATTGTGGCTCAGTGGTTAACGAACCCAACTAGAAACCATGAGGTTGCGGGTTCGATCCCTGGACTTGCTCAGTGGATTAAGGATCCAGCATTGCTGTGAGCTGTGGTGTAGGTCACAAATGCAACTCAGATCTGGCATTGCTGTGGCTCTGGCGTAGGCTGGTGGCTACAGTTCCTATTAGACCCCTAGCCTGGGAACCTCTATATGCTGAGGGAGCAGCCCTAGAAAAAAGGAAAAAAAAAAAAAAAAAAGACCAAAAAAAAAAAAAAAAGTTTAAGGTAACAGTCGGGGTAGGGACAAAAGGCTGTGAGGAATTAGAACATATATTTCTTCTAATGGAAGAAAGGCACAGGTCATCCCCCATCCCCAGCCACGTTTTTCTTGCCAATGGCTGTGGGCAAATACATAAAGTGTAGGCCATGAAAAAGGACTGAGCCTGGATCTGAGACTGACTCCGCTAATCACAAATTCTTCACCTCATCAGGTCCCTTAAGCAGGCTGAGCTCCATCCTTGGCTATAAATGCAGATGCTGATGGGACCCCTTCCCATGCCACCTCCACCAGGTGAGCACTGCATTCCACAAAGGAGGCAGGCCCAGGATTCCTAGAGTAACATACGACTCCAGTACCATGAGTGAGGTCTCATGATCAAGGGGGGCTAGGGGTGTCTGAGTACAGACCCCCACAATGGGCTGCATAGCACCTGTGTGGCCTTAGGAGAGCCAGAACTGCCTTGATTTCTGAATCCCCACTTCTCAGGACAGTTGCTGGCACTTGGAGGCTACTCTAAGAAAGAGATGTTTGTCTTCAAGGGAGTCTGGACTATTTGTCTTCAAGGAGTACACAGGGAGAACACAGACATAGAAACAGATAAATTACAATAAAATAAAATACCGTGAGTGCCAAACTGGAGATATGATCAAAGTCCTATGGGAATCTAAAGGAAAAATCTAACTCTTTTTGCTTTTCCTTTTATCCATCTGTCTTTTATTCTTCTGCCATGTATTAACAAAGAAAGCAAGGATTACAAATGCCAGAAGGGCAGGCTATAGGAAGGTGTTCTAAGCTGGAACTTCTGTTGCTGAGGCTCCAACCCAGGGGCCAACAGCCAACAGACTGAGTGAAAGATTGAAAGTAAACTGAAGGAGGGGGTTTGGATTGAAAACTAAGAATTTAGAGTGAGCTGACAAATGCAAACAATGGTAGAAAGAACAGTTATTTCAACAGCACCTTAGACAGTTATTACTATTAAGATAACCATCCTAAAATAAGCGATCCATGAAACTTTAGCACCAAAAGGGATCCTAGTGATCATATTCAGCAGGGTTTGTCACTTCAGCACTGTTAACACTTGGGGCTGGATGATTCTTTGCGGTGGGGCTGTCTGGTGCATTGCAGGAGATTTACCAGCATCCCTGGCCTCTCTTCACCAGATGTCAGTAGCAACCCCCAACCTTCCCTAAGTTGTAACAATCCAAGATATATCCAACACTGTCACTCGTATGGGTATAGGGGTAGGGAGCAACATAGCCCCCAGTTGAGACCCACTGTAATAGGTGAATGGTCTTTTACCTGGAAAGGACACTGGAATCACATAAAAGCTTAAAAAAATCCTGATACCCAAGCTGTGCCCCAGATCTATTAAATCTGCAGGTGGGAGAAAGACATTGGCATATTTTCAAATACACCTCAAATATCACACCTTCTGTGATCCCAGTGTGCAGCCAAGGTGAGAAGCACTAGATTAGGGAGATTAAGGAACTAGCAGTGTAGTACCTCTAAGATTCTGGGTATTTTACATACCTCTTATTACAAATCAAAGCTCTAGGAGTTCCCGTTGTGGCTCAGTGGGTTAAGGACCCAACATGGTCTCTGTGAGGATATGGATTTGATCCCTGTACTTACTCAGTGGGTTAAGGACCTGGCGTTGCTGCAAGCTCGTGGCATAGATTGTAGATGTAGCTTGGATCCAGATTGTGGTGGCTGTGGCGTAGGTCTCAGCTGCAGCTCCTATTCAATCCCTAGCCTGAGAACTTCCATAAGCCGCAAGTGAGGTCATAAAAAGAAAAAAAAAGTCAACAGCTCTATGAGATTACAATTGTTATCCTATTTTACCTATGAGGAGAGGAAATCTTAGAAATGTTAATAAATTTCTACCCAAGCATCCCAGCCAGTAATGGTAGCTTTGCAAAGGACAATTTCAATAGGCAGTGCTGGACTATGAATGGAAGACAAAGTCAAGAACTGGACATTAGACAGGAACAAGAACAGAGAACTGTCACTTGAAGCACTGGATGCAGTCTGAGGTGGAATGGGTAAATCTATGATTATAATTTTATTCCACAAATAAACCATTTTCTTTTTGATCCATATAGCACAGGGAACTATATTTAGTCACTTGTGAGGGAACATGATGGAGGATATTGTGAGAAAAAGAATGTATATATATATATGAATGACTGGGTCATATTGCTGTATAGCAGAAATTGACAGAACATTGTAAATCAACTATAATAGAAAAATAAAAATCCTAAAAATTTTTTTAAATTACAGTTGATTTACAATGTTGTGCCAATTTCTGCTATATAGCAAAGTGATCCAGTTTTATATATACATATATCTTCCCTTTCTCATAACATCCCACATCACATTCTATCCCAAGAGACTGAATATAGTTCCCTGTGCTATACAGTAGGACCTCACTGCTTATCCATTTTTTTTCTGTCTTTTGTCTTTTTAGGGCCACACCCATGGCATATGGAGGTTCCCAGATTAGGGGTCAAATCGGAGCTGCAGCTGCCGGCCTACACAACAGCCACAGCAAGGAGGGATCCAAGCCACGTCTGCAACCTTCATCACAACTCACGGCAACCCTGGATCCTTAACCCACTGAGCGAGGCCAGGGATTGAACTTGCAACCTCGTGGTTCCTAGTTGGATTCATTTCCGCTGCGCCATGACAGGAACTCCCTGCTTATCCATTTTAAATGTAATAGTTCGCATCTTCTAACCCCAAACTCCCAAGAAACCATTTACCGATTCGAATGAGATCAGCATAGCGGAGATGCTGAACACATGTGTTCATGTGTGTTTCTCTTTTTGTTCTGCTGGGAAGAAGGAATTACTCCTGGATGGACAGTGAGGGGGTAGGGGAGAAGGACACACAACTAGAGCAATTAAGTTAAGTCAGGCAGGCTTTTCATGTCTAAAAAGAAAGGTCCAAAATTATACACTTGATCCAGCACAATCCTAGAGGCTTCTGGCAGTGGGAGAAGAGAAGGCTGTTTCCTATTTAGCCATTACAAGGAAAAGAAGAGTTTTGTTAAACTGTCATTGATAAATCTTGGAGCTTTGGGATAAGACAGGGAAAGTATAAATTGAGCTCTTATCATGCTAGATGCTTTCCGTTTATCATCCTAGTGAATCCTTGAGACCTCTAAGAGACAGTGGTTTTGTGTCTATTCCCTGTCACTCCTTGCCCATAGACACTCAAAGGAAACCTCTCAGACCGCAGACTGACAGCATACTGGGCTTTGTTCCATCTGAAGCAAAGGCCTCTTGCAGAAACGGATGTAGGTAAGTGTCTTAGTCTATATGGGCCACTACAACCAAACACCACAGACTGGGTGGCTTGTAAACAACAGAAATTGACGTCTCAGAGTTTTAGGGGCTGGGAAGTATAAGATAAAGGTGCTGGTAGATTCAGCGTCTGATGAAAGCTTGTTTCTTAGATGGCTGTCTTTTCCCTGTACCCTCAGATGGCAGAAGGGGTCAGGGATCTCTCTGCAGCCTCTTTTATAAGGACACTAACCCCGTTCATGAGGGTTCTGCTCTCATGTCCTAATCATCTCTCAAAGCCTCACCTCCTAATACCAACACCTTGGAGATTAGAATTTCAACAAATGACTGGGGCTGAGGGGAGAAATAGATGGAATGTGAGCATTCAGTCCATTGCAGTAACTGAAGGAAACCCACTTAATGTACCTATAATAAGTACGTATCCATTAACTTTATAAGGATAACCAGACACTGGAGCAAAGACAAAAACAAGGGAAAGTTACAAGAAAAATTCTTAAGAGGTTAATCACATAGAGAAAATTCCTTACTTTGATAAAAGGTATCAGGTCTTTAGCAAATACCTATTAGAATTCCGATGGTCAGAAACATGATAAAGAAGACCACTGTTGGTATAATTATTCCAAAAAGTTTGAGAGGTTTGAGTCTCTAAGTGTAACACCATAAGACATGGGAAGTAGTATACTTCAAGGGAAGATAACATCAATATTATCTACAGATATTAAGATTTTCTACCTAGAAAATCCACATTAAAAAACTGAAAAACTGTCAGAATTGTTAAAAGGGTCTAGCAAGGTGCACAGGTACAAAATAAATACATAAACTGATTTAACATATACCAGCCTGACTAATTTTAAATATAATGGAGATAAAAATCTTATATTAACAAAAACTATAAAATAATTTTAATAAACCTAATAAATCTAATAAAACATAGGCAAATATAGATAAAGAAATCTTCTTAAGGAACATGAAATAGGGAGATATACTATGCTCATGAATCAAAAAAGTCAATATTGTGAAGACAATTTTTCCTCTTCAAATAAATCCATAAGCTTATTGCACTTTCAATAAAAATCTCAAAAGAAGTTTTACAGATATATATATTTTTTTTGTCTTTTCTAGGGCCACACCCATGGCATATGGAAGTTCCCAGGCTAGGGGTCTAATGGGTGCTGTAGCCGCCGGCCTATGCCAGAGCCGCAGCAACGTGGGATCCGAGCCACATCTTCAACCTATACCACAGCTCACGGCAACGCCGGATCCTCAACCCATTGAGCGAGGCCAGGGATCTAACCCGAAACCTCATGGTTCCTAGTTGGATTCGTTAACCACTGAGCCATGATGGGAACTCCCACAGATTTTGACAAACTGAGTTTTAAAGTGTATGTAGAACAAATGCACAAGAAGACCCAAGAAAATTTAGGCAAAAAACCAAAGTGTTTGGGTAGGGAATTGGGAAGAAGCAGACAGTTCATCTACAAAAACATAAAACATACAAAATTACAGTCATGAAAAAAATATGGTACTAAAGCAGGAAGAGATAAATAGACCAACAAACTTGAACTGAGAATCCACAGGTATGTTTATATATATAGTTGAAATGAACTTAATCTATGGTAGATGAGGCATTTCAAATTAGTGAGGGAAATTTAATAATTAGTGTTAGGACAACTGCCTCTCTATTTGGATAAAGACAGATTACTACCTCATACCATACATAAAAATTAATTCCATATGGATTAAACACATGTATAACTGAATCACTTTGTTGTACAGCAGATATTATCACAACACTGTAAATCAACTATACTTCAATAAAACTTTAAAAAGTGAAAAAAATATGACCATAAAAGTAACAGAAGAAAATATTAGAAAATAATTTTATAATGTTGGAGGTAGGCAGGTCTTCCTTTGTAAGACAAAATCCACTGGCCATAAAAGATGACTGATAGATTTGACTAACAAAAGTCTAAACATTTCTCCACAGAGGAGCAGATATAAGCAGAGCTGAAATACAAGATAAAGACTAAAAAATACACATGAAGAAAATGGTTATTATTTATAACATATATGAGTTCTTAAAATCAGCAAGAAAACTACAAACACAATTAAAAAATACAAAATTCATGAAAGTATAAATAACAAAAATGAGTGGAGTGGTCAGGGAAATGCAAATTTTAAAAATATACTAAAAATTAAGTACAATCATAATATTTAGTGTTGGTAAAGGTGTGGGAAAAGGTTCTTCCAGGTACTTTTAGTTGGGGTATAAATTAGTACAACTACTTTGGAGAGAAATTCTGCTTTAACTTTCTGACTTTTTTTCTTTTCAGGGCCACACCCATGGCATATGGAGGTTCCCAGGCTAGGGGTCAGATCAGAGCTCCAGCTGCCGGCCTATACCACAGCCACGGCAACACCAAATCCAAGCCACATATGTGACCTACACCACAGCTCATGGCAATGCCAGATCCTTAACCCACTGAGCGAGGCCAGGAATTGAACCGGCATCCTCACAGATATTAGTCAGGTTCCTTTCGGCTGAGCCACGACGGGAACTCCTATCTTTTTGACTCTTAAGTGTTGATTCCACTTGCACTACAAATTCTATTTCTAGGAGTCTATCCTACAGAAATATTTATATAAATACGAAAGGATATACATATTAGGACATTCATAGAGGCATCACTTGTTAGAGAACCTTTCTTCAAGTTTTCCAAGAATTTGCTGTTTTTAGAAACATCTTTTTCAGTTTATCTTGGGTTTTCTCTTTCATGCTATAGGCTTTTTAAAAAATGCCTAGTGATCCTTGGTTGTCCATTCATGTTATTTTCAATTATTCATTGATATTTTAGGACAAAAGCAGTGGGAAGACTGCCAAGAGCTCTGTACACATGGGTTAAGCTTGGTAACAGGCCACATTCTAGGAGATGGGCACCAAGTCTCTAAGCAGATCCTTCTTCCATTTCCAGAACGACTCCTGAGGTCCTGGAGCACCAGTCCTCTCACCGATGCCTCTTTGGATGAGGAGGTCCATGTCAGCGTTCTGAAGGTGTGTGTGGAGATGCCTGCCTGCATGTAGATTTTTTTCACTATTTTCCCTTTTAGGGCTCCATTCCCCCCTCCCACTCTCCATTTTACCTGCTGTCCTCCAGACTCGAGGCTCATGGGGCTCTGCATGCAGGTCAGCCCCCTGCATGCACAGTCCCCTCTGTTCCCTAGGCTGTGATGTCTTCTGCTTTATTAATGAACAGTCTTCCACCCACTTTTGAGAATTTGTTCTAGAAATTTGTTAAAATAAAATAATAGATGCCCTTCCTCCTGTTTTCTGGGGGGTTGTAGGTATAACTTTTCTTATTCCTTTAGTATTACTTTGATGGCGTCTTGGGAGGAAGGAGAGAAAAACTCATGTATTCGGTCTGCCATCCTGAACCACAAATCTAAAGTATTATTTGCAATACTGAAAACTGGAGACAGTCTAAACATTACTAGCAGGAAAATATTTAATTAAATTAGGCTACACCTATTGTATGGAATATTCTTCACTTAAAAATAATGAATAAGCGTTATATGTATTGATATCAAAAGACCAGAACATTAATAGAGAGGCAAATTGTAGAAAGGAGGCATAGTAACATCAATTTTAGAAAATTTACTTGTACTTTCACAAAGGACTAGACGATAGACACTGAACTAAGAGTGGTCCTTTATCTCTTTCTTTACACTTGAAACCAGCGGATTGGTGTGGAGAAGGAATTTCATCTTTTTTGCTCCATATCATCAGTAGCTGTTTAAAATTTTTACAATGCATATGGATAAATCTTTGGGATTAACTGTCATGCAAATGTGAGACATCATATTATTTAAATACTCTAATCTTTCCTGCATGGAAAGCTGCTTGACTAAGAAATAAAGGTTTGCAAATTACGGCTGACCTATGATACTTGAATTTTTTAAAATGCTGACCACTACTTTCATAGTTTAAAACTTTTAAGAAGACATGCTTAAAAGTAAAGGTGTTGCCAGTTTATTTTTAAAAGCTTATAAGCCTTCAAAAAAATCCCTTCCAAGTCTAAGACTCTATGACAATGTAACATGTTGGCAGGTAGAACATGTCATGTAGAATCAATTTTTGCTTGGTATGCTTTTATGTCTGATTTCTTAACTGTTACATAATGACATTAGTAAACTGAGCTGGCTGAACTATGCCAAACTTTGATATTTCAGCTAAAATAATTTCACAACAGCTTATTAAGGAAGAAGCAAGTAACAGAAAATGTCAATCATCTTAATAAAATTAGATGTAACTTTTTATTTCCAAAGAGCAGGGTTCAGAATAACTCCAGTGGAAAAGGAGACCGCATAGCTTACAACAGATAAAGGGATTCTAAAGTATTTTCCATGAAAAAAAATTTGTAGGAATCTATAATCCATCAGCTAGTCTATATTTTGGAGCATGTGAAAAATTCAAACAAACACAGAAAAGTGGAGCTCAAATCTGTAGAATTTCATTGGCTCCCAACTTAAAATGAGGCAGATAAACTCATCTCCTGAAATCAGTGCACCACTAAATGTAAATGTCATGATTTCCCAGCTTTGCTCAGAGAGATGTAAGCATCATGAGTTGCTGAGCTGCCCTGTCCCCCCTGCTGCACGTGGGCCAGTATCCTTTATGAGTAATTGCCAGGGTCAGGCTCAGGCTTTCAGAATCTGAATCTAGAAGGCCCAGTTCTTGATGGCTCAATCAAAGTAAGCCATAAACTCAGAGTCCAGTTGAATGCACCATCACCATTTACATATTAGCGAAGGATGTTGGTATACATGCCTCTTTCTTCTGCTATGTCTTTGATTTTTTTAAAGCTGAAGTATAATTGATTTACAATATTAGTTTCAGGTGTTCAATACAGTGATTCACTATTTTAATAGATTTATACTCCATTTAAAGTTATTATAAAATATTGGCTATATTTCCTGTATTGTAAATATATCCCTGTAGCTTATTTGTTTTATATATAGTAGGTTATATCTCTTAATCCCATACCCCTATCTTGCCCCTCTCCTTTCCCTCTTCCCACCAGTAACTACTGATTTGTTCTCAATAAGTCCGTTTCTGTTTTGTTATTTTCATTCATTTTGTTTTTTAGATTCCATATATAAATGATAACACAGTCTTTGTCTTTCTCTGTCTGACTTATTTCACTAAGCATAATACCCTCCCATTCCATGCCTGTTGCAAACAGCAAAATTTTATTCTTTTTTATGGCTGAATAATATTCCCCCTTTGGCTGTGCCCATGGCATCCAGAAGTTCCTGGGACAGAGACCAAACATACATCACAGCTGTAACCAGAGTCATAGCAGGTATAATGCCAAATCCTTAACCTGGTGAGTCACCAAGGAACTCCAATATTCCATTTTTTTTATATACTACATCTTTATCCATTCATCTATTGATGGACATTTAAGTTACTTCCATATCTTAACTATAGTAAATAATACTGCTATGAACATTGGGGTAAATTTATCTTTTCACATTAGTATTTCCCTCTTCTTCAGATATATGCCCAGGAGTGGGACTGCTGGGTCATATGGTAGTTCTATATTTAGTTTTCTGAGGAACCTTCACACTGTTTTCCACAGTGGTTGCACCAATTTACATCCCCACCAACAGTGTAGTAGGGTTCCCTTATCTCCACATCTTGCCAACATTTGTTATTTGTGATTTTTTTTAAATTACTCAATGCATTTATTACATTTATAGTTGTACAATGATCATCACAATCCAATTTTATAGGATTTCCATCCCTATTTGTGATGTTTTTGATGATGGCCATTTTGAAAGGTCTGAGGTGATAACTCACGGTGGTTTTGGTTTCCATTTGTCTGAAGGTTGGTGATGCTGAGTATCTTTTCATGTGCCTGTTGGACATCTATGTCTTCTCCATGGTGTTTATTACAAAACTAGAATAAATAACCCTAAAATAAATAACCACAAAAGAGCCCAAATAGTCAAACCAATCTTGAGAAAAATAACAAAGCTGGAGGTATCACACTCTCTGACCTCAGACTATACTACAAAACTACATTCCTCAAAACAGTATGGCATGGGTACAAAAAACAGACACACAGATCAATGGAAGAGATAAGAGAGTCCATAAATAAATCCATACACTTATGGATTTATTATGACAAAGGAGGCAAGTATATACAATGGGGAAAAGACAGTCTCTTCAATAAGTGGTGCTAGGAAAATTGGACAGCTACATGTAAAAGAATGAAACTAGAACATTTTCTGACATGATATACAAAAGTAAACTCAAAATGTATTAAAGATCTAAGTGTAATACCAGAAACCATGAAACTACTGGAAGAAAACATAGGGAGAACACTCTTTGACATAAACTGTAGCAATATTTTTTTTGAATCTATCTCCTAAGGCAAAGGAAAGAAAAGTGAAAATGAACAATTGGGACTTAATTAAACTTAAAAGCATTTACATATCAAAGGAACCCATCAACAAAACAAAAAGACAACCTATTGGATGGGAGAAAACATTTGCAAATTATATGATCAATAAGGGGTTAATATAAAAAATATATAAATAGCTCATACAACTCAATAGCAAAAAAAACCAAACAACCCAAATAAAAATGGGCAGAAGACCTGAAAAGACATTTTTCAAAGTTTTTGATTTTTCAATTTCAATTTTCATATCCTAACTCAATAACTGCCATTTTTAGTAAATAACTCCATATTTTTTTGAAGCAAACAAAGTAAAGAATGTCCAGTTTTACAAGTCAGAAGGTCATGCATGTAAAAACACTTGTGGACTATACATACAGAGTATGTACTATATATACAGAGTATGACTATTATTATTAACAGAGTAGCCTAGAACAAGTCACTTAGATATGGTGAGTTTTAAAAAAACCTTTAAAAATGAGATGATTAAACCATCTTCCGCCAGCACTAGTAATACAAGTCCTTATGTTTTCATAGAAATCTACTTTCTATCTCTATCAAGTTTGGGAGTTAGTCATTTTAAAAATATCAAGTATTTCACAAGTCAATTTTTTTTTTTTTAAACCACAAACAAGAAACAGGTCATTCAGGAAAACAACAAAGTGACTGAAGAAAACTTGTTAAAGTTGTGCATATTTTTAAAAACGATGATACATGTTTGAACTATTCATCTCCCCTATACTGCCTATCCTACAGAACAAATGATGTAGACGGCCAAATCCATTTTGTGCATCAAGTCAACTGTTTGTATAAAATACAGTTTAAGTAGAAAATAAAAAGGTAAGAAAACCAAAACTGTTACCATTATCTGGAACACTGTGGAGAAACCCTTCACATATCTCTTTGAAAAATGGTTCAATGTTTGAAAATGCATAATGTGAAATACAGTCGTTGGAAAGTTCAAAAATAGCTAAATAGACTTGTGCTCTAATAACTTACACATCATCTCAAACAGCTGCAGATGGCTAAACTTTTAAAATACGCAGGTTTCACAGAACAGGAGATTTAGCAGGACAAGTGGAATAGGTGAGAAGAACACCCATGATGAGAGAAAGACCATTCCATCCACCAAGCACATTAAAAGAATGAATTTTATAGTATGTGCATGATATCTCAATAATAAAAGAGGGAAAACAAAGTGCCTCCTGGGTGATGTTACATCCCAAGTGATGCTTAAGAGCTATGAACACAAGCCCCTGATCACCACTTCTGGAAGCTCCCCTTATGCTGGCCTGCTCTTCTGTTTCAACTCTTCCCCTCTCTGCGCATGAGGCATGTGTAATACTGCCACGGACTCTGGAGTTCTCACACATCCCATTGGTCACTGGGCACGGGAAACCGAACTTGATTTCCCGAATCACCCTTCCATTGATTCTGGGTACTTCCATTCTGCTCTACCTCCTCTTCATCTTTTTAAAGGAATTTTAGGGAATTAGGGACTTTGGATTCCAGGAAATACTTTAACACACTGACAAGTTCTCTGAGACAAAAGAAAGAGAATGAAAGTTTGTCAACTGCTAGTAAGTGCCAAGGACTCTACAGGGTCCTGAATACCTATTATACCATGGATTCCCATGAATACTCATAAGGTCAAGATTCTTTGTTTTTGTTTGTTTGTTTGTTTTGTTTTTGTTTTTTGTTTTTTCCTTTTTACAGACGTACCTGTGGCTTATGGAAGTTCCAGGCTAGGGGTAAAATTGCAGCTACAGTTGCTGGCCTATACCACAGTCACAGCAATACCAGATCTGAGCCCCATCTGCAATCTACACCACAGCTGGTGGCAATTCCGGAACCTTAACCCACTAGTGAGGCCGGGGATCGAACCTGCATCCTCACAGAGACAACGTTGGGTCCTTAACCTGCTGTGTCACACCAGGAACTCCTCCAGATTCCCTTTCCCATACTCTAGATGAAAACACTGAGGCTCTGAGAGCAGTTTCCACTCAGACATCTAGTGGATATTCACCCAGATATCTATTTTACCTTTGGAGGGCACAGCTTAAAAACCACTTACTGAACAGGATTAATTCAAGCCAGGAAAGTACTCAAAACTATGCAAATCTCATCAAAAGTGGCATAGTTTGCTGGTGCATTTAACATAATCATACTTCAAATAATCCCTCGAAGAACATTTTTCATTCTAAGAAGATGATGTTTACGAAGATTTGCTCTTTTAACAGGATAAAATAAAGGAGGCAAAAGTCTATATATTTTTTTTCAGATAAAAGTAACACACAAACCACTCCCGGGGAAACTAGGCTTATTGCCACTTTGGTGGCTCCTGGGTTTGCCAGAGTAAACATAACAGCTTTCCACTTTAGTTGGGTTTGTTTTAGAGTCCCATCTGCCATCTTTTCCTCCTCCTGCCAATAAAACCAAATGAAGCTAATTTTGTGTTTCCCGAGGTAGAGAAGGATGTGCTTCCCCAGGCAGAGAAGGAAGAGCCATGTAATCTGGAGTTTTCAGGTCTGGAATTATCTTCTGGGGGGATCCTGGTACTCAAAATTTGCAAAGTTAATGATCTCTCAATTGCTGCAGCTGCATGACCCATGGTGCACCAGAACTGGTCATGGGTATTATCTCTTGGTAGACTAATTTGCTTATAGACTCCCTGGGTTCGAATCCCAGCTCCAACTCTTCCTTTGCTGTGTGACCTTGGCAAATTCCATTATGCCACTGTGCTTGTCTCCTTATGTACAAAATGGGGAGGGAACAGGTCCTATCCTCTAGGGCTGTTGAGAGGGTTCAATGACTCTGTAAAGCACTAAGAATAGTGCCTAGCACATAGTCTGTGCTATTTCAATTCCTGTTAAATAAAAATCATTATTAAAAAAACAGATTATAATTTAAAAAATTTCCCCCCAAAAGAAAATTCCTGTTAAATAAATACTTTTAAAATAAAAATGTATGTTGCTGTTCATTAAATGACTTTTAACAATTGCTCTCCTTATGTTATTTTGTCAACTGCTTTGTCCATGCTTATATGAGTTAAAACTGGTAAAAATTAACTTGTTGTGGCCCAATTTGCTTTGCATAAAATCTGCCAGAAACAGAAGAATCAACAAAAATCTCCTTTTGTTGGAAAACGGGTTAAAGATGGTCCCCGACTATTGATGACATTGCCCAAAACGTTTGCTGAGGGATTCTGCGGCTGTTCAGAAGATACACACATACTGTTGCTCCAGGCTGATGAAGCAGAAAGAAGAGAAAAACGACTTTTGCTTTAGGCCCATGGAGAGTGAAAGTCTGGACAGGATCATCAGTGGCCCCTGTCCCCCTGAAATTCCAACAGAAAAAGACTGGTTTTTTAAAGAGCCTCCTCCATTTCAGAGAAACAATTTTAGTCCGTTCTCGATTTCATAACCTTGTTTCTCTTGGAAGGAACAAAGCGAAATGTTCCTTTGGTTTAAAAGTGTAGAAATTAAACATTTATTTGCCAGAAGGACTTATTTTTATGTTTGAATTTTTTTCCATTATAGCTGGTTTATAGTGTTGTGTCAATTTTCTACCCAATTCAAAAATGGGCAAAAGACCTGAATAGACATTTCTCCAAGGAAGAGATACAGAAGGACTTTTTAAAAACTTTCTCTACCCAAGGGTCTTGTTTCAAGGGGAGGCCACATGGTGCTTTGGCATTCCCCAGTGGCATCTTGTATGTGTCCAAGGACATCTGGACACTGCTGTGTCACAATCCTGGAAGGAATAAATCATCTGGTAGTGACAGATGGTTTCCTCTGGAAAAAGACCAAGCTTACCCAAATAGTTGTTGCTCTTGTACATCTCGGTGATGTTGATTTTTGTGGCTCCTTGGGGAATCTCAACAACTCGGTGGTAGCCCAGGCTGGTGAGGGCATGCTTAAACACACCCGACACAACCTGACAGCCTGTGTTATCGCCTCCGCACACCCCGCATTTGTCCACGACTTTGTCGGAGCCTAGGTAGTCATCACAGCCAATGCTCTGCAAAAAGGTGGAAAACAAGACTCTTGTAGCATATGTCAGGAGCATCCTGGGCAAGAAGGGTGGGGGTGCCTGAAGATCTTTTGGTAGGTCTCAATCTGACCTTCCTCCTGCCCCCAGGAGGGGCAGGTTCACACTTCCCTTCACCCAAAAGGGTACCTACTGTGGGAAAGAATCTTCTTTGCTATAGGTATACATGAAATGTACACTCCAGGGGTGAAGTGGGGGCCATAGACAGTAAACAAGACAAGGAAGTGAAACCAAGTGCACTTGGTGGTAAATGATTAGGAGAAAAATAGTAGAGTAGATGAACAATGAGGGTGTAGGGGCTGGACACTTATTTACACATGTTGGACAGTGAAGTAATTCTGAATGTTCATCCCCCTGTTGGGCTCTGAAAGAGGAGAGGCTAGGTTTTAAATAAAGAAGTTTTGGGGGGACATGATAAGCTCTGCACCTAAAACTGGGGTTTATCCCCAATTCTTCTTCTGCTTTTTATTTTCTTTAAGACTTCACCTGTGGCATACGGAAGTTCCCTGGCTAGGGGGTCGAATCAAAGCTGCAGCTGCCAGCCTACACCATGGTTGGATTCAAGCTGCATCTGTAACCTACACCGTAGCTTGCAGCAATGTTGGATTCTTAACCCACTGAGCAAGGGCAGGGATCGAACCTGCATCCTCACGGACACTATGTTCTTAACCTGCTGAGCCACAATGGGAATTCTATGTCCCCAAGTCTTCTCTTCTAAATGATGGATGACACTTAGCCACAGATCCCCAAAAGAAGTGTTCTCAGGCCCCATTTCTTAGGAAATTAAATCGAATCGGTGGAGATCTGGGTCCCCACTGGTCACTGCGACTCTGAAAAGCTAAGCAGTAGGATTTTTGCTTGGCTCTGCCAAAACATTTTCCCCAGGGCAGAAGGGTACAGGGAAGCAAGGACCAGAAACATCCGTAAATGGGGTGATATGCGTCTAAATAACGGGGTCCTCTTTGTACAGGTAGTCTCCTTAGGGGTCAATGGAACTCTGACCTTCCTGCAATTCCTCCTGAAAAGAATCCTCTCCTTATACATCCCAAGGTCTTTTTGCTTTATCTCCCCCCCTCTCTATTCATGTATCTCTTAGCAGTTAAACCTAAGAACAGAATGGAACAATCTTCATGGAATCCTTTTCCACTTCTGTTGCTGATTCCACAAAGACTCACATTGACGTATCCTGAATTTAATGCTGGAACATGTGGTCTGGGTAGAGAAGATTCTGTCACATTTTTGTGGGCAGATAGAAGTGAGCTGATTGTAGTTTGGACAATGAAATATTGGGATGACAGGGTTATGTCAGTGGGTTAGGAGGATAGGAAATGATGCTTGAAATGAGAATGGTATTCTAAAACTCGAGACACATGAATCACAGGCTTGTGCTGGTTCTGGAATTCTAAGAGCCATGGTCAGACCCCACCTCAGGGGCAAAGTGGTTAGCAAACCATTCCAAGTCCACTTTCAATTTTGTTAGACAATCCTGGGTCTGTTCACGTGGGTCCTCTAGGTCAAATCCTAGAGGCAGAGTCATATCAAAAGGTGTTCATTCTTCCCCCTCCGACATCATGTTGGACTGACATCTTTCTGCGGGCTCTGTACATCTGCATTATTACTTCCATATTCCTGACTGCACATTAGTCCATCAATAATAACTGATCCCTCCTCCCAAACAGTTTCTCTGTAAAACATTATTTTTGACAGTAACCGAACATCATCTCAATATGTTCATCCACATCCAATTAGCCTTTCAAAATGCCATGTTTGCTATATATTTCTCCTCTCTCAAATATTTCCTGCCCTTGCCCCCTGCACATTTTAGCAGACACTAAGGAAAATGCTTTCCATGCACTGTTTCTACTTTGCACCCCTACTCTCCGGGTTTTCAAAAAAAGGGGGGCCACCATCAGCAGAAGTTTGGGAAAGCAGACCATGTTAAGTAAAGATTCTAATTGAATTAGGGAGATGCCTCTGATTGTCTCTGATGGGGAAGATGTACAGAGAAGCTGGCAGCATGCACTCCCTGCCCTGTCTAGCAATAGCTCACCTTCCTCCCATCTCCCTCATTCTTGCTACTCCTGAACTCATCTTGTCCCAGCCTGAGCTCATTCCCTTGGGGCCCTCCGGGTAAAGGGGACAATGTGCACCAAGCACAGAAACAGCCAAGAGCACTTAGGATGTAGGAAAGCATGCTCACAGACAGACACACTTGAAGTGCCGGGCTGCTGGGAGGGATGAAAGGAGACTGGAGAATTTAGCTGTATCTGCTAAGGATCCTGACGGCCAGGGTGAAGAATGAGAATTTTATCCTATGGCATAAACAGACACTGGGAAGGTGAGGGCCATCCTCAGGTGTGTTTTTCAGATGATAACTTTGGCTGTAGTGAGGAGTGGGTCTTAGAGTGGGGAGAATGCACAGTCTAGTCAGTCTTTCTCTTGTCAACAGGGTGTATGGGATATTTCTGGAATGAACAAGTGTCTCTGAAGACAGGGACTGACACTGCATGAACCCTCAGCACCAGCCCAGTTAGAATGGGATGATCACAAGGCAAGTGCACAGCCATGGATCGCTTCAGACAACCACAGACACAGACAAAACACTGTTTTATCTTGTAAATCAGATACTGCATTAAAATGCTCTGCACAGTCCAGTGGTCCCCCCATTAGATCTCCTGTATGACACAGCTACTCTGGATGAATCTAGATATGGGGAGGGTGGGCTGCAGTGGTTTTTCCTGGTAGATGTCCAGCAGCCTGCAGGTTGGCTTCAGGGAAGCTGCATAAGCAATTCAAGAACAGAAGGTAACATCCTGTCTCTGCAGGGCCCATCTCTGGACTCCAAGCACTCACGGTTCACTCCTTAAGAAAGAAGACAGAACAAGGTATGTGTGTGTGTGTGTGTGTGTGTGTGTGTGTGTACACCTTCTTTGAGGGGTGACCAGAGGCTAGTGGAGCATGCTTCTAGTGTTCTAGTGGATACCCAGGATCTCTGAGAGGCTGGGTTGCCATGGAGTTGCTAAATGTCCTACATGCAGTTCACAAAGCAGGAGGACAAGCCCAGCTTGAGAACTGGGCAGAAAACATGCATTCAAGACCTTTAGCTTTAGGACTCAGGCCATAGGCAAATTACATATCTGACAAGTGTCCCTTCTCCTACATAGGGGATCACGAGGATCAGATGATATAAAGAGAGAAAATTTGGACTGGCAGTCCAGGCAAGGCATAGTTCAGGAAGTGATCTTTGGGTTAGAATCTAAAAGACAAGAAGGACCAGCCACAGTTCCTGTTGTGGCTCATCAGGTTAACAAGGCAACACAGTGTCTGTGAGGATACAGGTTCCATCCCTGGCTTTGCTCAGTGGGTTAAGGATCTAGTGCTGTCACAAGGTGTGGCGTAGGTCACAGATGTGGCTCCCATCCACTGTCGCTATGGCTGTGGCACAGGCCTCAGCTGCAGCCCTGATTTGACCCCTAGCTTGGGAACTTCCATATGCTGTGGGTGTGGCCATAAAAAGGGAAAAAAGAAAAAAAAGAAAGAAAGAAGAAGAAGGACCAGCCATGGCAAGATCTAAACATGCAAACATCTATTTTATCACTGGTGTTGAATGATTGCACCCAGTGGGCCATCTGGGAAATCCCAGGCTAAATCAGACACAGGTCCTGCTGAAGGGAATTTGAATCTAACGGGGATGATTCGACACACATGCAGAAAATCACACGCTATCAGGCAATGAGGAATCCCTGCATTCTCAATATTATGCTGGGTCAGATCAACTCTCTCTGAGAAAGCTGATAATTAACAATGGAGTGCATAAGTCTGGAGAATGTGGCACTAGGGGAATGGTGAGCGAAGGAAGAGCATTGGAGAGATACTTAGGAAGCAAAATAGTGAGGAAGAAGGGAGCTTGAATCATCTCTTCCTCCTCTTCCCTATCCTCCTCAACATCATGGTATCTAACATTTATAGAGTCTTTGCCATCGTCCAGGTCCTCTGAATACGTAGTTTACTCCTCTACTCTTAAAGCAATCTATGATTTTGCTGAAACACTAGAAAACTAAGACTTGGGAGAGAGATTAGGTAACTGGCCCAAGACCATGCTGCTTATCAGAGGTGGGACTAGATTTGAACCCAAATCCCATGCTTGTAACCATTATGCAAAAACTGCCCCCCTATCCCTGTCCAAAGGATCAGGTCGCTGAGGGTTCTAGCTTTGTTGAAGGAGTGGATGTTGGCAACGACCTAGGTGCAGAGGAGCAAGTTCAAGGCTCTGTTACCATGGTGTCTTAAGGAGAGCTTGGCCCTGAAGGGACTCTGGCATTCTCCTCTTACAACATTATAAAGCACAAGGCACATTAACGTATCTCTCCCATGTTGACTGTTATACATATGATAAGCGAATAAATATTTCAGCTCATCTTATTACTCTTTTAGTGTTATAACTTTATTATGCAAAGTTTAAGACTCACAAGAAGTTGCAAAAATGGCACAGAGCATTTCAGTGACTTATCACTCAACCTTCCCCAGGCAACACAGCACATTGTCAAAACCATGTATTTCAGGGACATTAGAATAATTAATGTATTAATAAACCTTATTTGGATTTGCCGGGGTTTTTTTATGCACTTTTTCTTGGTGTAGAGGTCTTCAAAATTGTATCACTTGTATAGATGCATGCAGTCTGTTACCTTCTTTAAAGCAGCTGCTATTCTGCTCCAAAACATGACTGAGTAATTGCTAAGTGGAGCTGATGTCATGGAGCGGGAAAGTAGTTCGGCATGATGGAAAGAATGTTGGACTGCGAATCAGGAAACCTGGAGCGTACTCCTGGCTCCATCCCTGACTTGTGTGTGATGCTGGATGGGACGCTTCTCTCTAGGTTTGGCACTGAAAATATTTCCACCACCATCTAGGTCTTTCAGAAAACAGTGCTCAGAAGTGAATCTGACCTGAGTTCTGGTTTGCAAATCAGAAGTCTGGTCAATTGGTCTCTGATGAGGATGACTTAACAGTGCTGGTCTAGGTCTCTAACCTTGTTCAGAGGCACACCAAGGTGCCATCAAGTGGGTATTTTAGCTGACACTGGAGTCTGCCGGACTTGGGTCTTGTGCTGCATCATTCAACCGGTCAATTCGTCATTCTGATCCTTAGTTATCTGAGGCTGGGGTGGCACACTATCTACCTCGTAGCACTGTTGGGAGGATGGGATGAAGTAAATACTCAGGGCATTTAGCAGGATGCGGTGAGAGGGTGCTTTCTCAGAAAACACTGGATTTATCATTGTCTTCATATGCTTGGTTTCATCTGGAATCTACTCATTTTAAAGTAAATCCTGTCATCACATAGGCACTCAGACCCACCCACTCCTATTTCTGCAGCACTTTCTGTTACTTCTCAGCTGCAGATATTCTCTTCTTCATTTGGAGAAATTCAGAAGAGTCTAAAGAGCTAAGAGAAGGCTAAGTTCACCATAAAGGTGAGACGCCTTACACAGCTCCTTCAGTGAGTGCTCCAAAGGCACTGAGTGAAAAAGGACAGAACAAACATCTGGTCCCTGATCTACCTTTACCTTGGTTTCATCTTTTTTTCTTTGCTCATCGTGTATGGTCATTCCAAAGAGATATTTCTTGCTGTGTTACAAAGGCAGTTGGACAACTATCAGATATCCTCTTGCTCTTCCAGTGATTTCTGCAGCACGTTGTAGGAAAATTTTACATGTTGCAAGCCATCACAGGAGAAATCACTCAAGAATTGCCCCCCAATTGTGTGCCAAAATTAACCTAAATGAAATTTCCTGTGGGAAATGAGAAATCTGGATGACATATCTGGTGGTGAGGTTCACAGGGAGGAGGCCTCTGCCCATCATGGTGGGGTAGGCTGGTGCCAGGCATGCACACAGTGGAGTTTCTGATTCCCCTAATGGGAAGCAGATGTTTCTGTGTGCGCTCAATAAACACACCAGATTGGGTAACCTCAGCTGGCTGGCTAGATGACACCACCAGGTAGAACAACGTGCCTTAAGAATCATGCTGTCACAATATGTGAGAGAATGTTCTTATTAAAGTGATTAGTAGCTAACACCAATTTTCTTATATTTACGATGAGCTAATTCGTGGAAATACATATGGATGCCAAAACTTTTATGCATGACATCCTCTTGAAAGAAATCCTTTGCATATGATAAATATCTCCCTCCTATTAGGGTCAAGAATTTAGATCAATATCACCTTCCTGGAAAGCTTTTTAGCAACATATACTGTTTGACCCAGGAATTCTTCTTCTAGGAATTTTCGTTAAGGAAATAATAAGAAAGGACGCCCCAAATTTTTGTGTGAAGGCGCTCATCACAGTATTCTTTTTTTTTTTGTCTTTTCTAGGGCTGCACCTGAGACACATAGAGGTTCCCAGGCTAGGGGTCTAACCAGAGCTACAGCTGCCAGCCTTTGACACAGCCACAGCAACTTGGGATCAGAGTCATGTCTGCGACCTACACCACAGCTCACAGCAATGCCAGATCCTTAACCCACTGAGCGAGGCCAGGGAATGAACCCGCAACCTCATTGTTCCTAGATTTGTCGGATTCGTTAACCACTGAACCACAATGGGAACTCCATCACAGTTTTATTCTTTTTTTTTTTGTCTTTTTTTGCCATTTCTTGGGCCGCTCCCGCGGCATACGGAGGTTCCCAGGCTAGGGGTCAAATGGGAGCTGTAGCCACTGGCCTACACCACAGCCACAGCACTGCGAGATCCGAGCTGTGTCTGCAACCTACACCACAGCTCATGGCAACGCCGGATCCTTAACCCAGTGAGCAAGGCCAGGGATCGAACCCGCAACCTCATGGTTCCTAGTTGGATTCATTAACCACTGAACCATGATAGGAACTCCCACAGTTTTATTCTTAATTAAAAAAAAGAAACATCCTAAATGTCCAATGTAGGGAAATAGTAAAACAATACATAGAAAATCTCTGGGAAATACCAGATGGATCTTTCTCTCGTTGTTATATCCTCATTAAAATCTTCTAGCACTTGTGCTTGCATGATTGACCCTCAGTATAGTTCAGTACATGTTTCTGAAGAACCCTTACTATGTGCCAACACGGTGTTAGGCAGGGCAGATGTGAAGGTAAAACAAACACAGTTCCTATTTATGGTCCAAATCAAGGGTTGGCCAACTACCACCCACTGGCCAAATCTGGCCTAACACCTGCTTGTGTAAAAAAAAGATTTTTTGGAACACAAACATGATCATTAGTTTACTTATGGTCCAAGGCTGCTTTTGGGTTACAACAGCAGGGTTGAGTAGTTGCAACGGAGATAATATGGCCCACAAAGCCTAAAATATTTATGATTAAGTAATTTACAGGAAAAAAAAAAAGCCAACCCTTGGTTTAAATCAAAAAGCAGACACAGTCTTTCAACACAGCGTGTAAATATTCAGAGGGAGATGTGCTGAGCCCTGCAGAGACAAGACTGAGGCTCAGGTCGATGGTTCCAGCTCACCCCTGACTGGCTCCCCTCATCCTGTATCACATGCCACCCACTTGATTTGTCCCAATGTGTCTCAACTATAAAACAGAAAGCAAAGAGTTACCTCTTACCTCAGCGGTTTTCTTTTTTCTTTTTAGGCAGAAAAAACCCATACTTTTTTTTCAAACAAAACCTCATGCAGAAACAGAGGGAACACCAGGATATAAAATGAGAAAAGCAGAACTGTTTTAGTTGAAGAGGGGCTAGCAGGGTTTGGAAGTCTAGCATCTCACCTTCCTGCCTGCTCCTCTTCCTCACGGCCAGGGTTTCTCAACCACAGCTCTAGTGACATTTTGGGCCAGAGAGTTCTTGGTTGTGGGGACTGTCATTTGCACTGTAGGATAGTTAGCAGTACCCCTGGCTTTTACCCACTGGATGCCAGAAACAACCCTCCCTCCCCTCAGGATGACAAACACAAATTTCTCCAGACACTGCCAAATATACCCTCGGGATCAAACCCACCCCCAGTTGAGAAGCACTGCTCTAGGTTATTCAGCTCACGGGACAGTTAGCAGCACAGATTCTCCCCGAAGACTTTAAAACAATGGAGGTTTCAGAGAAAGGCAAAAACAGTCATCTGTAAATGTCAGAAGCTAATGAGCAAAGAATACTTAATTATCCAGTTTTAAAAAGACACTGTATTACCACCATCAAGCTAGCCAATAGCCTTCTGGAGCTCTTGAAGCTTGCCTTTTGCCTTAACTTCAATATGAGCGGGGTTACATACTGAAAAGAGCACAGCTCCTGGCATACAGTAGGTGCACAGTAAGTACTCGTTGAAGGAAAGAACAGCTGGTTGAGGAATCAAGAGATCAAAGGTAAAGGACCAATTTGCTTCTTGCACTGGATCATCTCTAAGTCTCTTTTGGTGCTAAACTGATTTGGAAAGAGACAGACAGAGAGAGATAACAGCCCTAATGTGAAAAATCATGCCACGTCTGACGTTGGAGGAATTTTGACAAAATTAAATTGGAAACAGAAATCAACAAGAACCAAACTAACAGTGTCATTCATTTGAAAGGAAGAAATGGTCCTTGGGATAAAAGGTGTTTTGGCTTCCTTAATGAAGGCAATTGGGAAACTGGTGCTCTGGTTTCAATCAAGCTTATGGCTGTCCCTTTTCAGTACCTTATCTTATTTCATTAGAGAATAGCACCTTAGCAAGTGACTCAATCGGAAGAAAACGTTGGTGCTCTCCGGATTCTCAGTGGGTGAGAATCAACTGCAGCAATGTTTACAAATCTGAGGGATGGGATCCTGAGACAAAAACATTTGCTATGTGGTGAGAGAATTACCACCCCTTTTACCACTAGGGTGGCCTTGCCCACCCTCCCCCAGGTGGTATTCCAAACTCTAACATTCTAATGCTTCACTTTTTTTTTTTTGTCTTTTTGTCTTTTGGGGGCTGCACCTATGGCATATGGAGGTTCCCAGGCTAGGAGTCAAATAGGAGCTACAGCTGCTGGCCTACACCACAGCAAGGCAGGATCCGAGCCCAGTTTGACCTACACCACAGCTCATGGCAACGCTGTATCATTAACACACTAAGTGAGGCCAGGGATTGAACCTGTGTCTTCATGGATGCTAGCTGGGTTCACTAACCACTGAGCCACAATGGGAACTCCCAATGCTTCACTTTCATGATCTTCTTCCTTAATGGATTGAAAGGGGGAGGGGCATGAATAAATTATGACAATGACAACAGTTTTATTATAAAAGTGAGGTGTCCATATTTTAGTTCAGAAAAGTAGAAACCTCTGGACTTCTACTTTACTTCTAAAATGTAAGACTGACTGGTAAATTGTTTGCTTAAAGAGAATTCTGTTTAAAATATTTGGTCAGGGAGTTCCCATTGTGGTGCAGCGGAAACGAATCTGACTAGGAACCATGAAGTTGCAGGTTCAATCCTGACCTCACTCAGTGGGTTAAGGATCCAGTGTTGCCATGAGCTGTGGTGTAGATCACAGACGGGGCTCGGATCCTGCTTGGATCCTGTGGCTGTGGTGCAGGCCGGCAGCTATAGCTCTGATTTAACCCTTAGCCTGGGAACTTCCATATGCCACACCTAAGGCCCTAAAAATAAATAAATAAATAAATATCTTAACTCTACAGTGCCCCAGAAGGGACAGGTCTGTCAGGAGCTGGGTTTGGGCTGCCAACGGGTCAGGACTAGGAAATGCCTTGCAGAAAGCAGCAGAAAGATGCTGTCTACATTCTACAGAGCCAAGTTGCATAGTAGGCTGATGAACTGTGCTCTAGAATGGAGGCTGTTTGCACATGGGCCCAACTTTCACAGCCTCCTGGGTGCAGACAGCCCAGGTCCACAGGTATGGGTCCAACCAGAGGCCCTCAAAGGCCTCTGGCTGAATGCAGTGACCAAAAGCCAATGTGAGAGACACATGCAGGCTTCCTTGTCACTTTCTTGACTCACAGCCTCTAAACATGCCTGTTTGCATTTTTCTCCACAAGATGGCACCTATAAGCCTTTGCAAAAGGGTCCTCACATCAGCAACTCCTTTAGGGACCTGAAACAGTGGTTAAACATTAAAAGGAATGGTCATTGAGATAGATAAGAGTGGTGGACTCAGAAATTCAGCGGGACTGCCCCTTACTGTGCTCTTAGGTGCAAGTTTCTGCCATGTTGGTTAAGATGTGATTTTCATTTCTCAAAATGGTTCTGTGGAGCATGTAAAGATGTAGGTGGAATATTCAGGCCTTTTATTTCCAGAATGTCCAAGAAAATGCTTTAAAAAAAATGTGTGTGAGTTAAACGAGGGATTACATGTTTTTTGTAGAGGTCACTGGGTGATCTCTCCAGGGATGGTGGAGGAGATTGGCTGGGTGGGTGGGTGGGTGGGAGGAGATGAGAAGAAAAGGCTGGCAACCGAGGCATGAGGGGTCAAATCCCAAGACCCTTGAGTGGGAGAAGGACACAATGAAATGCTTTTTTGGAAGATGCTTGGCAGATACAGGCAGTAGAATCAAGATGGAAGAGACTAGAGGCTGAGAAGCACAAAGACAACTATATTAAGATGGGTACAGAGGGAGGGAGGCCTGGACCAGAAAGATGGAATTAGAATAGAGGGCAAAGGCATGCCAACATTAGGTTGAAGGAATGACCAATGGATGGAAGAAGGATGGTCTATTGAACGTGAAGGAAGGAAGACTTGGAGGTCCATGGCTTTGGAACGTGGAAGAACAGAAGTGTTATCTGTTTCAGGCAGAAGCCTTCCAAGAGGGGCATGTTATTGATGGAGTCATCTTAGAGCGAGGGTCTGAGGGTAGATCTTGATAGTCATTAATTTATTCATTACATTTAGTCATATTCATACTCTCTCCCTCTTTCACTGGAACTTTCCTCTAGAATGTTAAACATTTTTATTTTAGCTTTCTGGATGGGAATCCCTTCAAATTATATTTTTCCCTCCTCTGTTTTGGTTTCCTTTTTTAAAATAAAGAATAATAAGCAGCTTTGATCTTCTCCAAACCTGTTGCTACACAAAGTGTGGTTCCATGGACGAAAAGCAAAGGCACCATCTGAGCGTTTGTTAGAAACCCTGGTCCCCTTCCCAGGCTTGATGAGTCAGAGTCTATATTTGAGTAGCATCCTCAGGTGAGTCCCATGCCATAGAAGACTATTTGACTTTTTAGGTCACTTTTTATTTACTCCACATTCTTTCTACTTTTCTCAAGTTGTACAACCAACTCTCCTATCCAGTCAGAACAAAGACAGCACAACACTGTCACCCTCTTGGTTAAAAATTAAAAAGGAATAGTGTCTTTGGGAAGCTTTTCTCTGTGTTTTTTTTTTTTTTTTGTCTTTTTGTGTTTTCTTGAGCCGCTCCCATGGCACATGGAGCTTCCCAGGCTAGGGGTCTAATCGGAGCTGTAGCCACCAGCCTACGCCAGAGCCAAAGCAACATGGGATCCAAGCCATGTCCGTGACCTACACCACAGCTCACAGCAACGCCAGATCCTTAACCCACTGAGCAAGGCCAGGGATCGAACCTGCAACCTCATGGTTCCTAGTTGGATTCATTAACCACTGCGCCATGACGGGAACTCCCTCTCTGTGATATTTTTAATAGGGACAAGGGTGGCGATGAGACATACATTTATAAACACAGTATCTGGAGAATCCCAGTACTGGACAGTAAGAAAGGCCCTGGAGCCCCAGCCCCTTGCTTCAGGGATGAAGAACCAAGTCCTGGGAGGGGAGGTGACTTCTCCAGGGTGACAGAGAGAGGACTTCCTTGCTAGAAGGGATTTCTTTTCACGATACTATGCCTTCCCACTCCTTCCCAGGCAGGGTTTCACTCAAACGGTCTATGTTCTTTTTCTTCTCCTTCTTATGTCCCTACAACCATGTGAAAAAGGTTTTTTCTACCAGCTAGAATGGTGACTCCTTTTGGAAAGCAAACTGTCTCTGTGATAATACTTGGACAAACTGCTTGGGCTGGGAGGACCCTGAGGCCTGGGGGTCAGCAGAAACCCGGGCTACAAGAGATAATGGCTAAAGTGAGATATGGCTAAATAGAAGAAGCGTCTGCTTTTGCTTCTAGAACTGGAGACAGAAGAAAGGAACAGAGAAGAGGAGGAGAGAAAGCAGGCCATTTGGGGGGGTGCAATGAGAAGCACTGAGTAGTTGGGAGGACACTTCATATTGACCTTAAATCTGAAGTTTACTTGCTGTGATTTAAACCTCTCTCTGTTTCCAGCCTCCCAAGTCCTCACTGAAGCTCTATATCTACGTTATGCCTATTTTCCTGCCTTTAGAATTCCTGGTTTTGGTTCCTTTAACCTCTTTTCATTTCCATAATCTGAAATAAAAATTTCTCTTCTATGTTGCCATATCTCCAAAAGTCTTTTCTTCTAGACACATGGACACCCACCTAAGAGCATCCCTGATGCATTCTATACCTGATGGGTCCATCAGTTTTCTGAGCCCTAGTTTCCTTCCCTGTAAAATGAGGGCATTAAAGAATAGTTTCTCAAATCTGTTGTGAAGATTCAATGAGAACATGCAGGTAAAGGCCCCCAGTTCAGAACGGGCCTGGATTTGGGAGTGGAAAAATGTTGAGGTGCTTTCCTTCTTGAGGCTGTGCCTGCCTCCTTTCGATGACCTGTTCTTGGGCCTGGCCATGGGAATCCTGCTTCTCACACCAGGCACACATGTTTCTGCACTAACAGAGGAGGTTGGTCTGTTTGCACTGTTCATAGAAACCCCATCTCTATTTACCCAGGATTCTCAAGTAGTGTTCCAAGCCAACAGGCAAACTGCTGTGATCTATTTGCATTTCAATAATGTGCTGGGACAATGCAGATCAAGAATTCCAGAGATTTTCTTCTAACTTTTGACTTCTCTATTAAAAAAAAAAAAAAATATATATATATATATATATGGGTTTGTTTGTTTGTTTGTTTTGTCAATCTTTCCTGGTTTGTCTTGGAGATCAGTTATGGAAAGTCTCAAAAGCTGTAAAGAGATTTTGTTCATTACAGAAACAGCAAGGGAGTCTATGGAGGGAGCTTATGGCTTAGGCATGTTGGAGCACAGTTTTAAATGGATTGTAAGTGGAAAACAGATGCAAATAAAGATTCAAGCAGCTCCCAGGGATTCGGGCAGTAGGAAGCACCACATACATATCTAATAGCTATCATGGGTAAACGACTGGTCAGGTTGCCAGGCACCTAACACGTTATCCTGCTTAATTATCCTGACTCTCCCTATTTTATCAAAGCTCAGAGAAGGTACGTATTGTGTAATATAGAGGTGGCGAAGGTGGGTTTGAATGGAGGGACTTCTGGCTCCTTCTCCTTCCCTTAGCCTAGTGGAAATCTTTCTCTACCTTAAGAACAAAGCCTGGCAGATGGCTGACCAAGGACCACATACACCAAAGGCTACAATGTCTAAGAAATCAAATAAGGTGCATTCCCTCTTATTGCTTCTATCTCTAGAGCTGCTCTATGGCTTTCCTCAAGACCCAGCAACAGGGGAGCTACTTGTGGTCCAAGGTCTCCCCTCCCAAAAGGACTAACTAAATTGTTTCAGCATCTCCTGCAGCTTCTCTTGGTTCTCTTGCTCCCCATGCTGTCTCTTTCCCCTCATGCAGTGCTCATTCACCCAAAGGAAGGGACATCTCTAACACCATCCTTCCTTTCATACCAAACTCTTAGGTCCAAACTTATTCACTGAAAGAGTAGCTATTTTTCTCATTTGTCTTCCTGGGAATGGAAACTGTTGGTTTTCCATGCTGGGAAACATTTATGACTCAAGGAAAAACATCATTCCATGGGGGGGGGTATCATTACCCAATCCAAGAGCTTGCTCTTTAGGGCAAGCCTGACCAAGAAATCAAATAAAGATAATTCCTTCTTATTCTCTCTGCGAACCATGGATGGGCCCAACATGAATATTTATTTCATTAAGAAATAAAGACATTGTGTTCCATGCATGCTCAGAAGGAAGAAATCTGGATGAAATATTTAAACACCAAGGCTCCTTCACGCTTCTTTTGAAGGATGGCTAAGAACAGGGTTATCTGTCAAACTCAATGTGTTCCATAATAATAATTCAGGTGGCAGCCAGATGAATAATGCTCATGCTTGCAGGGAATTTCCCTTCTTCTGCAACTTTAGACCAAAAGGTAGGGCAGTGGCAGACATGATGCCCACACATGGTTTCCTGGTGACTGCAGGAACCATATGCACTTGTGTACATAAATATTTAGGTCATGCAAACCAGTTGGATAAACACTGATTCTTCACCTTCTTTGGTGGAACCTTGAAATTCTTAATTCTCCCCAGTCCTTTCTTTAAACAGCTCATATTTATGAGCTTTTAAATCATGCCCCACAGATGTATAAGCATAAGAAAGGCTAATGCTGTGGTTTCAGGTAATCTATCCTGCATGTGGCTCTGAAATTTATCTTCCCAAGACACTGCTGTCATCATGTCATTCCTCTGGCTCAAAAGGCTTCCTGATGTCAGCTGTCACTTAAACAAGCTGATTATTTCCTCCTAGGCATTATGCCTATATCTGAGTTCCTGGTTCCAGGTGGAAAGGGGTGCCTGGGGCTATAGCAGCTCGAGAATAAACTTTGCCCCAGGTGTGGATAACTGAATGAAAGTAGGAATTCTGAAAATAATCCAGTATCATGTTTTTAAAGCAAAAATAGTCTAAGTGACAGGATATATTAATTCGCAATGCTAATTATTAATTCTATCCTAATTTCATTGGGTTGGTTTTGTGACAAGAAAGGGAGACAAAGTTTGTAAAAACACCACATGGGAGGAATTCAATACATATTATGTCTTATTTAAAGTCTAGTTAAAGAAAACAGAGGGCAAATTCAAAGAAACACAAAGAAATGATACTCACTCCTAGCTTAAACAATAGCTGCCTTGGAATGTTATTTAGCTAGAGAACAACCATGTACTTTAAGAATGTGGAAGGGCTGCAAATATGAAAGTAAAAAGAAAAGCATTTCTCTGGCAGAGTAAAAGAAATCCTAGTTAAAAGAGAGCCAGAGCCAAAGTCAAAAAGAGCAAAAATTCAACTTTGACAACTGATGGACTCTTTGGGCCCTACAAGAAAGGCGTGTACTTGTTATTCAGAAAGGTCTCCAGAGGTGCTCGTGGATGCCAAGAAAAGCAATAGCAAGAAAGGAAATTGGCATTTGTTGAGAATCTACTAAAGTGACAATATTTACTACCTTTTTTTTTGGCCACACCAGTGGATCCAACTGGAACCACAGCAGGGACTGGAGCTACTGCAGTGACAATGCCAAATCCTTAACCCTGCAGGTCACCAGGGAACTCCCATTTACTACCATTTTAATAGACAAGGAAAGAGGTGACACAGTTACGCATCAGGCTATGAACCCATAGCTACCTAGCTCAAAAACTTAGGAGCAGAGTAATAGGGTGGAAGCGAAACAGGCAAGGTTAACAGTGACTGAGACAGTGGCTATGCCGGCAAACCACACACACTAGCAAGTGAAGAGCAAGAACTGCAAGAGAGAGAGTG
This sequence comes from Sus scrofa, assembly GCF_054392235.1. Taxonomy (NCBI): domain Eukaryota; kingdom Metazoa; phylum Chordata; class Mammalia; order Artiodactyla; family Suidae; genus Sus; species Sus scrofa. Next base: position 180,024,188 of record NC_139383.1, on the reverse strand, counting down.
AGAACAGCTCTGAAGTTGGTGAATGGAGTCACCACAGAGGCAGGCATCTTGCGAATGCAGATATGCGGCCTGGGGCTGACAGGTGGAAGGAAAGGGGGCCTGCTCTTCCCTGATATTTCACGGAGAGAAGTCTCTTAATATCATGCTGGACTTCCTTTTTATACTCATGGGAAAGCACCAATTTCCCCAAAGCTTTGGGTTCTCTCTTATCCGTTATCTCCATGTATTGCCTGAAGCCTGGCACCAAAAACTTTGCCAATTAACGTTTTCCTGTTGTAACGAAAGGATCTGAGGGAGGCTTTCTCTCCAGTGCAGACCCAGTGGTCTAGGACTTTAAATCTTTTGGACAGCCTCTGCTTCCTTTGGGGCTCACTCTGTATCAAAACTCCAGAATGTGCTCCTTTGACCCAAAGAAAGAGAACCTGAAATCACGGCATCATGAGTTTCGAGAGAAGGATTTCTCCAAGAGCACCTTTCCTTTGGATGTATTTGGACATTTTAGCGATCCTGGGGTTTCCCTTTTTGGACTTAAGTTACCTTCTTTTAGACTATTCTACATATGTTTATGGGCTGTGGAGAAATCCCTGTATAGTTTCAATTTGTTTAACTTGTGTTTTTAAATAATGGTAATAAACAACCTACTTTTTTTTTTTTTGTCTCTTTAGGGCCGCACTTGTGGCGTATGGAGGTTCCCAGGCTAGGGGTTGCATTGGAGCTGTAGCTTCTGGCCTATGCCACAGCCACAGCCACGCCAGACCCGAGCCATCTCTGTGACCTACATCACAGCTCATGGCCACAATGGATCCTTAACACACTGAGAAAGGTCAGGGATTGAAACTGCATCTTCATGCATACTAGTCAGATTCCTTTCCACTGAGCCACGATGGGAGCTCCAAACCTGTTCTTTTTTTTTTTTTTTTTTTTGTTATTTCTTTGGGCCGCTCTTGCGGCATATGGAGGTTCCCAGGCTAGGGGCTGAATCGGAGCTGTAGCCGCCAGCCCACGCCAGAGCCACAGCAACATGGGATCTGAGCCGCGTCTGCAACCTACACCACAGCTCACAGCAACGCCGGATCCTTAACCCACTGAGCAAGGGCAGGGACCGAACCCGCAACCTCATGGTTCCCAGTCGGATTCGTTAACCACTGTGCCACGACGGGAACTCCCGAACCTGCTCTTTTTAAGATAAAGAAACTTCCAGAGCTCTTCAGCAGAGGAAGACTATAAATCTATAACTTAATAGGTGCTTCAGTAGAACACTGATTTTGCGTTGTTAATGTCTCCTGTGGGTTTCATGAGTTAACCAAGGCATTACTCCTGAGATGAAGAGAGAAGTGGAGTGTTAGAGAGAGTTGCTGGAAGTATCTACTTGAACACTGGAAAATCCTTGCCTCCAAAAAATAGCAACATGTCTACACAAAGCCATTCGGATGGTAACTAGCAGAATGATTCATCTGCTTCTTAGGACGTTTGGGAAAAAATGTCATCAGTGTGGATGAGGATGTTTGTCTTCCTCTCTGCTGTGGTCCCAAGTTATCCACAAATTGAACCAGTTTTTTGTTCTTTTTTTTTTTTCAGTTTTTATGGCCACATTTGTGGCATATGGAGGTCCCCAGGCTAGAGGTCGAATTGGAGCTACAGCTGCTGGTCGATACCACAGCCATAGCAACATGGGATCCGTGCCGTGTTTGTGACCTACACCACAGCTCATGGCAACACTGGATCCTTAACCCACTGATCGGGGCCAGGAATCAAACCCACACCCACATGGGTTACTAGTTGGGTTCATTACCACTGAGCCATAAACAAGGGTGGCATAAGGAATTGATCTAGGTGGCTGTGAAAAATCAAATTTGAATTTCCTTGTAAATGTGGACCTTGCAGTAGCCAATGACTGTTAGCAAAAACCACCAATTCTCTTTGCTTTAGAGAGCCACCATTCTCTATTTTATATAAACATCAACAAAAAGGATAGGTACAATAATAAAATGAATTTGCAACAAAGGACATCTATATCTTTACCAGAAAAATAACTTTGAAATTTCATTTCATAACAGATTTTTGTTACACAGAAAAGTACAAAATGGCCCAAGAGGGGGAGGAGGAGACTTATTGTAGTAAAATTAGGTTTATTAGTAAGCATTCCCACTAGACATAGAGTGCTAGAATCACAGAACCTAAGAACAGAAGAAACCATAGAGGTTGCTTGGTCTAATCAAGCTCAGAGGAGGTGCCTTAAGAGGCCAAGTTCCACATCAGTGTCAGCCTAGGAACTATTCTTCCCTGCTGAGACCCTGGACAGGTCATCAGGGCAATTTAACTAAAATGTGTCTGCTAGACTAGACAGGTCAATGGCTTTCAAGCTATTCTAAGGTTCTACTTTAATATTTTTATAATCTTTAAAACATTTTTAAAATATGAAGAACTTGATAAACATTATCTTCAACCATTATATATGCTTAATTATAACACACAGGACACTGCTGCATTAACTCATTTGATGCAGCCCTAAGGATAAACTGCTCGCATTTTTAATCAAAGAGATTGCCTGTCTGCGATTTGCAGTTTGTTGTCTGTCTTAATCAAGAGCTCCTCAAGAGTTGTAAGCTGAAATAAAATTCCGAATTTTATTTATTGGATTCCACATTCTATAGACTAAATATTCTATTCAACAACATAGCCACATTCTCACTTATTGAAGTTATAACCGTTAATGTTTTAATTAAAATTAGCTAATACTAATAAAGCACATCCGGTTTTTAAAATTTATTTTACGATTAGGATTACTCATACATCTTTCTTTAGAAAAAAGAACCTTTCTGCTAAAAAGTGAAGACCGTAAGATTAGATAATTTAGCACATACACAACACTTATTTTATAAAATGCCTTACACATAAATTAGCTCACTGAATATTCCCAGCACCCCAAAAGGTAGATGATATTATTTCCATTTTAAAGATGAGAAAACTGAGGCTCAGGGAGGTTGAGAATATTGTCCCAGATTAGCAAGCTATTAAGCTAGAATGTAACCAGGGCCGTCTGGTCCCAGAACATGGACTGTTAACTCCAACTCTTATTACGTCTCCTGATGACCTTGTGGGTGCCTGATGACCCGAACTTTGTAAGATGTTTCTCTTCTTGGCAAGAGACCTGACTCTCTGCGTTTGTTTAACTCACTCCCACTGTTAGGAAGCTCCCCACCTGCCGAGGAAGCTCATTCATCCCTGAAAGACTGACTTGTAACAAATTTTCCCCTTGGAAACCGCTCTCTGAGCACTGTCCACCAATGCTCCATGGTCTGATTGCTGGAGACCTTTGGACACTGCTCTGTGCCCTTTCCTTTCTAATATTTTCCATCTGGTTTGATGTATTTGCTGAAAAGAGGTCTTTTCCTCAACATTATCTCCTTCCTCAGGACTTTGGGATGAGACTCTGATGCAAGAAAAGCCCTCGTTTCCAGTTCCAAAGATAAATTACCTGGAAAAACTTCACTGTTGTGGTCTTGAAAATATATTTTCAGTATTGTATCTTTTCTGGCATTTGATTTTCCTGAGAAAATAGGGGCTTAAAAATACCCCTTTCAGGACTCTTTCTACGACAATGTACTTGCCCTTTTCACTCTTTTATTAAAAAGAGGACATAAGAAATTTTATACTGTGAAAAAGATAAAATTACCATTAAGTAGCAATGATACAGAGTAATAATTGGAAACCCTATCTTTGGAATCACGCTCTCCTGGGACTACAAGCCAGTTGGCCACTCACTGGCTGTGTGACCTTAGGCAAAGTGCTTCAATAAGAAAATTATTGTAATTTAAGCCACAAAAGGAAAGCATTTATCACAGGACTTGGAATAAGAGTTTGTGATTGTTGTTAACAATCACAGTATAAAGATCTGGAGTGTTTAACAGGAAGAAGAGCAGACAGACACGCTAGATGGCTGCAAATATTGCAGGCTTTGTCCCATAGAAAGAAAGATTTCTTATTTGTGGTCCCAAGAGACCAGACTGGGACTAGCAGGGGGATTGTACAGAAAGACCTATCACTTTATTTACCCTGAAATGGAGTCTCAGTGAGTGCCTGCCTCATAAGACTGTTGCGAGGACTGACTGTCACTGTATGAAGGGCTTAGCGCTGTGTCTGGATCATAGTAGATACTCAGTAAATCTTAGCTTACGCTCAACACGAGTAGTCAGAATTGACCAAGGATGGGAGGGTATGGAAGAAAAGGTTTAAAACTTTACACGAGTTACTATATTAACAATGAGTTAATTAAACATCTACCATGGGACACAATTCTCTAGAGATAATTCTACTGACACAATTCTCTGTATGTCATATCTCTACTCTCAGTGGGCTGAGCGTCTAGCTGGGGAGAGGCTATCTGTGAGCAAAATAAACAAGAGATAACTGCAGTTTGGGGAAAGTCTGGAATATCTAGCTATTCATCAGTACAGTTTAGGTCTTTATCTGTATCATGCTGTCTTTTTGCTCTTGGCTCTGAAGGAATCACCTGATTTGGTGGCCTCAACCTACATCAGAGAAATCAGCCTAACAGTGGAAAATTCAAAACTGGTTCTGGTCAAACCCTGGCCCTCTTGCCATAAATTACCCAACAGACTTTGCTATTGTCTGCCCTCGAAGTTCACTACATCATATTAGAAAGTTGCCCTTGTTACTACTATTCAAATATTCCCCCAATATTACTATTTGGGGGCAAACAAAACAAAACAAAACAAAACAAAAAACACCATTTTTTTCTTGACTTGTCTCTACTGAAAAAAGTCAGTAATATACATTATGAGATGTACTATTTCTCATGAAGCTAAAGTAAACTTTATTCTGAATGAAAAAAAATACCTAAATATATTTTAGCATTTTTCTGGCTTGTTCTTTTTGCTAAATAGGTTACTCATAACTGACTTAACACCATCCTACAAGAATTAGCAGGTGAGGATACCCAGGATTATATTGGCAGTGAGTCAGGATTATACAAAGCCACAAGATAAAGATCATAATTCTTTGTTGATTAACATTTTATTTTGACAGCAAGTTGTTTAAAGTATTTAAATCCTAACATTGTCACAGACCTTGTGTTATATCTATGTGCCTTGAGCAAAGAACATAGAAAATTTAACTCTGAATACCTTTCAGAACGAGCACATATTAAATAATAATAACTCTAGAATGAAATAAAGTTTTATGGGAACACTTGGGCTTCCATTTCAGTTTACAGAATGTCTCATTTGGAGAATGAAGAAATTAGAGTCTAAATGTCCAAAGAGGCTTATAGTTTAGTGCATTTTGGTTCTATATTGCAAATGAGGTGTTTATGTCAAAGAGACACTATTAGCTTAAGTGGATGTCACGTTCTATTTATATCTGGCTTACTGGAACTCACTCCCATGCCCCATTCAAGTCACCGGGATTTACTTCACAATTATAGTTTACAAAGTTGATGAAAGTACTCATCTCTTCTTCTGAGGCAAAGGGAATGATAGGATGAAGTTCTGTTCAACATTATGGCATCTCTCAGTATGTGGTTCTTTTACGTCTAGGTAAATGGAGGATTATAAATTCTTACCACCCTGAAGTTAGCTGTGACCATGTGACTAGCTCGATGTCACACAGGTGTATGGGAGAGTGGCCTGTATCACTTCCAGATTGAAACAGAATTGATAGTGCTCAACTTTCCAAACTTTTCTTCCTCTGCCAGAGCAAATCTTTCAGACTTTGGGTGAGAAGGCAGTTGCCTAAGATGGTAGAGCCTCCACCAACCTGGGTTCTGAAAGGACTATGATGAGCAGAGCCCCTGCTGGCCCTGTAAAGACTAGAGTGAAAAAGAAGTCTTTGTTCGAGGCCACTGATATTTTGTCATCGTCACTCAGGCATAACATAGACCATTTTCTCTGATATGAACTTCTGGTTAAGTTCTTAAACCTAGAGCCAAAAAATTACATAGAATTTCATGCCAAGTGACAAAGACAAGATCACACCAATTTCTAATATCCATTGAAACCATGCTCTGAACTCTTTCTAATGCCTAATTAAGAGTGTGCTCTCAGGAGTTCCCATTGTGGTGCAGTGGAAATGAATCCAACTAGTGTCCATGAGGACACAGGTTTGATCTCTGGCCTCGCTCAGGGGGTCGGGGATCTGACATTGCTGTGAGCTGTGCTGTAGGTTGCAGACGTGGCTCAGATTCCACGTTTCTGTGGCTGGGGTGTAGGCCAGCAGGTGTAGCTCTGATTCTACCCCTAGCCTGGGAATTTCCACATGCGCGGGTGCAGCCCTTAAAAAAAAAGAGAGCGTACTCTCCGAGTTCACATTGTGGCTCACTGGGTTGAGAACCCGACATAATGTTTGTGAGGATGTAGGTTCCATCCCTGGCCTCAACAGTGGGTTAAAGATCTGGTGTTGCCATGTGCTGCAGTGTAGGTGGCAGACTCAGCTCCGATCTGGCATTGCTGTGACTGTAAAGAGTATACTCTTGCATTGATATATTGCAAATTAAAAGAAAAGTACTGTGACTATGAGAATAATAAAATCTGAAACTCAGTAGTTAAAACAGCTTAAAAATATTTTTCTTTATTATATAGAAAAGAGAGACTATTAATAGATACAGAATGCTACTTGCCAATCCCTCATGCAGTTCATGATATTCATGTACACTTTTAGTCTCTCTCTCTTTTTTTTTTTTTTTGTCTTTTTGCCTTTTCTAGGGCTGCTCCCCTCAGCATATGGAGGTTCCCAGGCTAGGGGTCGAATTGGAACTGTAGCCGCAGGCCTACACCAGAGCCACAGCAACGCTGGATCCGAGCCACGTCTGCAACCTACACCACAGCTCATGGCAACGTTGGATCCTTAACCCACCGAGCAAGGCCAGGGATTGAACCTACAACCTCATGGTCCCTAGTCAGATTCGTTAACCACTGAGCCACGACGGAAACTCCCACTTTTAGTCTCTAAAGGCTCTGACTTTACCTCTAACTTGGTGCTTCTGGATTATGAGATATAGTTTGGAAAGCCCCACGAAGGGCTCTGTAAGGCATCTACAAAACATCTCATCACAACTTTCTATGTATCACACAAAGCCAGAATAAAACCGAGGCCCACAAGTATCCAAATTCTGAAAATACAACCTGGAGAATCCTGCATTCATTTGTCCACACTGCATATTATCAGCTCAACATGATACTACACCAGAGTAACCATGTCCGGCAAAAAAGCAGGAATTACACCTGGGATCGTTGACAATCCTGACCTTCACTGCACCTCCAAGTAGGATGCTGCATCCACTTTTGGTGATTATCTTCTCACTACCAAATATTTTGAACAAGCACCAACTTTCACAAATCATGTCTCTTAACCTTTGACCATGGACTCCCACCCTCTCTAGCCTATGGAGATTTTCTCCCTTGAAGATGCTAATGACTTCATTTTAGCCTGTATCAAATAGGGTCATCTCAGTTCTCATTCATTCACAAGAGGACGGCTCATGCCTCACCTCCTGAATTATTCTCTGCCTCTTCATTCCGTGACTTTGGCCCTCTGTGTTCTCCTCCTTTCCTTCCCCCACTTGTCTCCTAACTGTGGGCTTCCAAAGGCTCATTTTGATTCTTTATTAGAACTCTTTAGATTTGTGTTTGCAAATGTTTAACACTGGATGGCAGGGAGAGGGGCAAAAAGCTCGGCTCTTGACTGTACTTTCTGTCTATATAGCCCAAGCTGTTTTCTGAAAGCCAATATTTTAAAGAAGTTGTCAGTAAGGGAACTTTTAGTTTTCATCTAAAATTTCAAATGCAAGTTTTTTGAAAGTAAACAAGAAGTTAAAGATTTGTAAACAATGTTTAAAAAGAGTTAATCATTAAAAACTTTTTTTTGGAGTTACCGTCGTGGCGCAGTGGTTAACGAATCTGACTAGGAACCATGAGCTTGTGGGTTTGATCCCTGCCCTTGCTCAGTGGGTTTACGATCTCGCGTTGCCGTGAGCTGTGGTGTAGGTCGCAGATGCAGCTCGGATCCCGCGTTGCTCTGGGTCTGGCGTAGGCCAGCGGCTACAGCTCCGATTGGACCCCTAGCCTGGGAACCTCCACATGCTGGGGGAGCGGCCCAAGAAATGGCAGAGACAAAAAAAAAAAAAATTTATTGTTATTGCCCCAAAATTACAATTTTTTTCTACTGTACACAGCATGGTGACCCAGTTACTCATACATGCATACATTCTTTTTTCTCCCATTATCATGCTCCATCATAAGTGACTAGACATAGTAGCTTGATGATAAAAAAAAAAAAAAAAAAGAGTTAATCAGACTAGAAAATAGCACCGATCATGGACTCCCTACTCCTAACAGTGGGCGTTCTCCTAAGAGAACTGTCTCTTCTCAGAGGTTTCCATTTATTCTGTTGCCATTAGTAAATTCATCCAGTTGCTACCTATTCCCACCTGCGTCCCTAATACAAAAGATCACTATCTTAAGGAGTCCTTCAGGCCTCTGTTTTCCAACTAAAGTTCCTAAGTTATATTTGAAAAGCATTCTGCTAATTATTGCCTTTTCTCTTTTTTACTCATCCTCCAGGAAATTCAGAAAATACACTAAAGCAAGAAGGCCCAAGTTTATCAACGAAATACAAGCTAACTCTAGAAAGCAGATCTGAGGGAGAAAACAGCTGTTGTTCAGAGCTCTTCTCTTAGGAACCGTGTGAGAGATCCCTGAATAGAAGGACGTTCTGGGCCAGCAATCAAACCTGCAGGTTTCTCACCTCCCAGGTCCTCCTGTGGTTCAGTGATGTCATGGGAATGGGGGAGAGAGGTGGGAGCCCAGGACTCCTGGGGGACCAGTGGGGGGTCGGGGGAGTTGAAGGCGCACTGCAGGATTTCTAGGAAGAGCTAAGCAAAGAAAGATTTCATTGTGCTGGTCCCTTCGAATGACAGAGATCCAAGAAGAAGCCAGGAGATCAGGAACAATATGGCAGAAGATGGTGGGAGCTTCAGTCCATGCATAAAAAGAGAAATAACTGGAATGAAATGAAATGGAGGAGGAGGAGATACTGACATTTGTTGAATATTTCTAAATTTTATTTATCCTTATTTCCTTTCATTTTTATACTAGCCACGAAGCCACTACTGTTTCCCCCATTTTACTTCAGTTGAAGGATAGTTTCAGAAAAGTTAATCAATTTGTAGATGATCATGTGACAGACCTGGACAAAATTCTGGTCTGTCTCCAAAGCCCACAGAGTGTTCGTTGTACCAGGACAACAGAAGGTGATGAGCAAGGGCTTCAGGGCTTTCAGACCTCACTGAGATCTGAGTTCTGACACTGCCATTTCCCCAGTTGGATCACCCTGGTAAACTTCTTAAATTTGTGAAGCTGCAATTTCCTCATCTATAAAATGGACACATAAAAGCACCTAGCTCACAAGTTTGCAAAAGTCAAATGAGATAATTCATGAAAATGCATACATTGAAAGTGTCACAGAGTAAGGACCTAATAAACATTAACTCCCCTAAGTATTAAGATCATGATTATTTTCAGTATCACCTCTGCCACCATATCCCTTCCCCAAATCATGCTCCTGGGAAAGAATCAGTATTTCCTTTCTTTGATATTGACCATCTTTGTGTAGTATGTTTTTGATTCTCCATTAATTAAAGCATTTGATAACCAGGGGATCACGTGTTCCATCCAATCCACAATGCGTTTTCCTTTGGAGAAAGACAGATATAGGAGAATACAGATAAGTCTTTCAGCCTTCTAGCAGAGTCATAGTTGTCAATTGGTCCATTTCTGCTTTCACAGCAATTGGTCCATTGCTGCTATCTTTGAGACCATCTTCTCACATGATTACTTTTCCCAGATAGCTTTTCATTTTGCAGGGTGCCTCAAATAAAGCCTGTGTGTGCATGTATGTGTGTGCGTGTGTGTGTGTGTGTTCCCACCCAATAAATCTCCTGCTTGGCAGAGAGTGTTGATGCTTTCTGTGAAAGGCTCTTTGTGTCCCTTTTTGTCTAAGAAGCTTTTTCATTAGAAGCCTGGAAGTCAAGGTAAGTGCCACAGGGATTCGAGGACTTCTTGGCTTTTCTCTGATGTCCAAATTATCTTCTGGAAAAATAAAGTTCGACATTCCCTGAAGTCAGTTAATAGAAGTGACAGCTGCGAGAGCTTCAAATCTGGCCTTAATTAATGGGCACTACACAAATGTGACCAAAGCATATTTGCAGAGAAGAGGCTTTAAATAGCATCAAATGTTTGTGAGCAGGAGGCCATGCGATGGCAGGAAATATGTGACCATCTTAATGGGATCAGGCTTTTGTGTGCAAACAATGGTGAACAGACCACAGCCCAGCTGAGAGCCATTAGAATAGAGTTTCCATTTGTGGCTGTGGGTAAAGGCTCTTAGCCACTAATCAGAACAGAGAACAATGAACTTGTGGGATGATGCAACTGTAATAAAACTGGGTGCCCAAACAAGCAGCCCCCACTTAAGTGTTTGCAGTTTACACGGACTGGTCCTCCCCTTGACCTTGCTGTCACCAGGGCACAGAGGAGCACGGCGAAACTCATCCCTTCACCTCTGAGGCTAGATTTTCCCTCTCATTTCTGACCAACCCCTTCAACGTGTTCCCCCATCCCTTCAAGGAGTCAGTCCCCAGGCTACTCTTCTCTGTTCACATTTGCCCTGTGAATGACTCCCCAGGGGAGACTCATTCACCCAAGTCACACAGGGATTTAAGAATGTCTCTTATTCAGCTGTGCCCAAAATACCAGGCATGTCATCAGGTTGCTGATGTGCTCGTGCTTCCCTAAGGACTTGTAGTGAAGACAGAAAAGACCCACACTTGCAGGCATGACATTCATTCATTCATTCGAGACATTTTCATTTTCAGATACAGATTTAAAAGCTGGTGATGCAGACAGAAGACTCTGAGTTCTTAAGGAACTTATTAAAACCCTCCTCCTTCATGGTCACTATAGCAGCTGACCTGGGCTGGGTACACTAAGCACTGTGCCAGGCACTTTCCTTCTATGACCCCATTCAAGCCTCAGAATCACCCAGGGAAGTGGTTACTATTATTCTTTCATTTGATAGATGACAGAACTGAATTCTGAGTGGGAGGGCAATCAGAGAACTTTCCCAAGCTAGGATTCAGGTAAGCAGCAGCAGGAGGACTAGAATCAGGCTTTTCTGTTGTGAAAGCCCATGTCTTTACTCATTATGCTACAATGACCTTCCTGTCATTTGCCACCCAGTCTAGTGGAGGGAAATAGACAAAGAAGGTCACAGTATTGGATAATTAGGAACCCAGTAGGAAGAAAAGTAATAGGAAGATATATTAATAATCGATACCAATACCCCAGGTGAGCTGCATGTTCAAGGCATCAAAATTTCTCTATTGAAAAGAAATACTGCTCTTGACTTCGAGTCACTATCTTTCCCCAGGTACACCTGTCTTCACCCTCAATGGAATCATTATCACAAGGAGGCTGGTTATTTTTGCACTCAAGAGATGGGGCTGACCTAGAACAAGAACCTGAAGAGTCCACATTTGAGGGCAATGCAACACACTCTATTCCTGTTGAGGGTCAACCAATGCCATGAGAGTTTGATTTTGAGGCAGTTTGTCTTTTTGTTGCTTTTTTCCTTTAGAAACTCTTTCCTTCCTGTCTCATCTTGACCCCTGAAAAAAAGGGCAAGCTGTTAGATAAGCTGCCCAACTGGGGAGACCTGTAATAACTGCCTTAGACAAGGTCTGTGGTAGTAATTGGGAGATTTATTGCAGCAAAAGGCTCAGGCAAAAGCTGAAAGAACCTAGATTTCAACTTTCCCTTGCTCATGAATTAGCCTCTCTCTTCGCCCTCTCTGTGTCCCCAGGAGAAAATTTCACATGTAAGCTGTTTGTGTAGTCTTCTTATTAATGTAAATAAATAAGGCCCTACATGAGATGCAGAAAAGAAATTAATCAGGACCAGGCAATGTTTCCAAATCACTGACAGCACTGGCTGGGAAAACAAAACTTTGTATTTAAAATATAACAGGAAAAAATGTGCAACACTTCAGTCCAAGACATATAAACTGTGGACAGGGGAGTTCATTCCACCAACACTTAGAGTGACTTGAAAACATACAGACATTTAAAACCTAAGCGAGGGAAGGCAGTCCAGGCTCTCTGGTGGTGGGAACCAAAACTAACAATTCTGACACACCAGGAGGCCACAGTGAGTCCAAAGAAGTTGATTCTGGCCATGCGGCTTCTGGATTTTACCCTGTTGGTTGCAAAGAACCCCATGGAAATTTTAATCAGGGGTCACACGACCCTAGGAACACCTGGAGAGAGGTCAGCTGGCTGACACAGCAAGGTAGACTTTGCCAGGGCAAGGTGGGGGTGGTGACTGGTGGCACAGAACTCAGTTAACACCAACAGAGATGGGAAGCTGTTGGCATGGCAATATTTTCAAAAGATATTTTCAAGGAACAGGTGACAGGACTTCTTGATCCACTGGATGTGGCTGCCAAAGAATAAATAATGATGGCTATTATTTAGTGAGCACTGTACTTAATGCTTTTCATGGATTATCTCATTCAATTCTTCTCCCAGCTTTATGAGAGAGGCAAGATGGCTATCCCCATTTCACAGATGGGAAAACTGAGGCCCAAGGAGGTCAAGCAGCTTACTGCTCTAAGATCTTTCCACCAGCAAGACATGGACTCGAGAACTGAACACAATTCTAGTGATCCCACGGCCCATGCTTTTCATCCCGCTGCTGTGGTAGAAATCAGAATACAACATGACTGCAGGCTTTCCAGCTTTGGGTATGAACCGTGGGATGACAGCATCCCAAACTGAAACCCAGAAGTGTGACACTCAAGCATCTCACTGTTTTTCCCATCCCTTTAGTAGAGGACTTGTGTATCACAGCGGAAAATGGAGGAACATCACAAGACCCCAGGCCAACACTGCGGAAGCCGTTTCCCAGCTCTCAGTTAATTGGAAGAAGGGGCCAAGGACTGATTTAGCGTCAGGGCTGCTTTCCCTCTTGGCCTGTCTCACTCTCTTTCCCTTGTCCCTGAGGCCTCAAAAGCTCAACCCACCTTCCTTTTTAATATGTCCAAGACCCATTCTACTCCTTTAGGATTCTTCCTTCTCAGAGCCTGGCTGTGAGGTGCTACCGGATTTCCCTAACTCTTCCCAGTGAAGGGCTTCTTCACTGAAGGAAGAAGAAAGAGCAAACACAGGAGCTTAGGCTGGTCGTTGAGTCCTTCTTGGTCTTTCCTTTCTCACTCCCTTGTTAATGAAATGGCAATACTGCAAGGCCCCGGTTATTCTCTTAATCCTTTGATGGATATCATGGAATCGTCCCTCCTTTCAAAGTTCTCTCTTTCTCAACCCTGAATGTAGAATCACTCGGGCCCTTTAAAAGCCAGTGATCTCTATGTCTGCAGGAGGGGGAGGGAGTGGGATGGGCTGGGAGTTTGAGGTTAGTAGATGCAAACTATTACATTTAGAATGGATGGGCAATGAGGTTCGACTCTACAGCACAGGGAACCGTGTGCAGTCTCTTGGGATAGAACATGATGGAAGATAACATGAGAAAAAGAATATATATCTGTGTGTATATATGATTGGGTCACTCTGTTGTACAGCAGAAATTGGCACAATGTTGTAAATCAATTATACTTTAATTAAAAAATAAAAACAAACAAAACAAAACAAAAAACAAGCTAGTGATGCCTGGGCCTTACCCCTAGGACTCTGATTTAGTTGGTCTGGCACAGGACTGGCCATGGTCATTTGTTGAAGTTTCTCAGGTGACTCCACTATATGCTCATGACTCAGAACCACAGACCCTACCTCTTAGAAGGATCCCTTTCTAAGGGATCTGATGCAGTAGCTCCCAGCCCTGGTGGCGGCGGAGGTGGGCGGTGAGGTGGGTAGGATTTTGCTCTACCTACCATTTAGACTTTTTTTTTTAATGGCCACACCTGTGGTATATGGAAGTTCCCAGTCTAGGGGTCGAATCAGCTGCAACTGAGGCCAATGCTGCATCTGTGACCTATGCCATAACTTGTGGCAACACCGGATCCATAACCCAGGGATGGAGGCCAGGGATCAAACCTGCATCCTCAAGGAGACAACGTCAGGTCTTTAACCTGCTGAGCCACAAAGAGAACTCCTCCGGAGACATTTGGATGGCACAGGTGGTGGAGACAGGGGCAGCGTGCTATTGATACCTGGTGGGCAGAGGCCAAGGATGCCACTAAACATCCTACAATGCACTGGACAGCCCGCAGCCAAAATCATTGGTTCAAAATGTGAATAGCGCTACTGCTGAGACATCCCGCTCGAACAGAACTGGGAACGCACACGAGTACACAGAGGCACCCTCATGCCTGTGAGGGGCTCCCTGGGGCTTTTGAGAGGCCCTGTTTGGAAGGCCTCAAGCTTTGTGAGGCTCCTTCTTTCCTGGGCAGCCCGCCTGTTTTTACCGTTCTGGAAACGTTACAGGGAAGGGTTTTTTTTTTTTTTTTGGTCGTATCCTCATGGACGTTGTGCCTGAGAAGGTGAGGGAGAAACCCTTCTCTGTCTTCAGGGAAGGGAACCACACTTTGTATCCTATTCCCAGGCATGCTCAGAGCACTCACACCTCTTTCATTATATGAAGAAAGTTCTCAAGGAAAGTATGACAAGAAACAAGAACCTTGAAATTGGGGGTAAAATATAAACAAATGTTTTGGCTGATGTACTGCACATTTTTTAATCACAAAGTGTGTTTTCAGAGCATACTGAGCCCTGCCTAGCATGGCTCGAATTAAAGATCAAAGGCAGTGCCGTGACGAGACAGAGCAGAGCTCTGTGCCAATTTCACATCGCCCCCCCCCCAACTCCGCCCTGGAAAATCCATGTGGTCATCCATTTGCCTCAGAAGTGCTTGTCTGAAGCACCAGTTAAGCATTGATTAAAGGAGGACTGTTGTGCTTTGTTTTTTTTTTTTTTTGTTTTGTTTTTTTTGGTGTGTTTGTTTTCTTTTTTATTGAGGGAATTTTAGAATGTGGTTAGATAGCAACAAGTTTTAAGAAAAGAAAGTGCTCAAGTGCCAGCTTCCAAAGACCTAAGTTTGATGCTTGGAAAGTGTTTCCATTTTTTATTGAGAGATTTCAACTTGAGGCAGCAGGAGGAAATCTGGCCAAGAGGCACGGAGCCCTTCCGCGAGCACACAGGGGGCATGGACCCAAAGGCATGTGGGTGCAAAGGAGCCACCAGGGGTCCCACAACCAAGCTGTCACCAGTCGCAGGGGGCTGGCTGACGCAGTAACCAGAGGAACCAAGCTCCTGTAAGCTGAGGCTGCAATCAACACAGCCCAAATGAGGAAGAGAAAGGAGGCCTGAGCAGCTGCATACAGGGTGGATTTTACTGGGGATGGGGACAGGGGGACATAAATAAACTAAGAAACTTTCGGGGAGGCTGATGCATCAGTCTAGGTGTGGGATGTGGGGTGGGTGGGTGGGGACTGAATGAGGAAAAGACAAGTCTACAAATGTCACAAAGGAGTCACTGGGAAGCCCTGGGAATCTTCTTATGGATCATATTCTCCGGAGCTGAGCTTTTCAAACTGTCGTCACATACAAATAAGAAATGATGGCACAACCAGAGAGGTGACAGGAGCTGAGAAGTGAAAACATGGACACATGACAGAGAGTGCTTTGGGGACATGTCATGGAGAGGCTACTTTTGCTTGGACCAGGAAGGGTGATAATGGTGTGGCCTGAATGACACGAGTCATCCTTTGAGGACTGTGGGGGGAGCACAAAAGCAGGAAAGGCCCTCAGGCTCCTCTCAACCTTTGTCTTGAAGCAAGACCAACACTTATAGCTTTTTCAGTGGTGCCTGATGTGACATGGTTTGGGTCTCCTTCTCTGTCTGGCCACTCCCCCTGGCCAAGACCCTGTTTGCCATAGTTTCCACTGAGAGAAGGCCCAGAGGTCTAAAGCCAGTGGTCCAGCTGCAGGCTGACCGGGCAGAGAGAGAGCTGGTTGGGGATATTTCTAGTCATGCACATGGAGCACCATTAGTTTTCTGGCAGTTCCTCGACACTGTTTATTCATATCAAGCCAACCTGGTGACAGATTGGACATAGAGACTGACGGAGTGAGAAATGTCAGGGTCTTTCAAGGGTTTGGGCCAGGAACACTGTAAGTTAGACACGTAACCAAACCCCTTGATAACTGTTTTGGTTCAGGCTCACTCTGCTGGATTATAAAAGGGGCTTGTTTATCTTTGCATCTCAAATGCCTAGAACAGTCTCCAGCTCTCTGTGGGCACTCCATAAATATTAGCTGAAGGACTAGATGACTAACCCTGTTTCCCTCTCTGCCAGCCCCATTCTTCCTAGGGAGGCCTGTCAGAAGCCTCAGCAGGACAAGCAGCAGTTGTGAGCCAAGGTGGAGCCTCCCCAGACATTCATGGGCACCAGTGGCCATCTCCTTCTTTTTCTCATTTGAGAAACAGAGTCACCCAATTCCTTTGTAATCAAAGACTCCCAGACAACTTTATCAAGATCGTCTACACTCTTGGCACAGGCAGACCTCATTTGATTGCACACTGCTTTATTGTGCTTTGCAGATTTTGCATTTTCTTTTTACACATTTAGGGCTGTGGCAAACCTGCATTGTCAAGATGATGATTAGCCTTTTTTTAATCAATGAAATATTTTTAAGGCTTATACATTTTTTTTAGACATAACACTATTGCACACTTAACGGACTGCTGTAGAGTATAAACACAACTTTCATATGCACTGGGAAACCAAAAACATGAGTGTGACCTGCTTTATTGTGATATTCACTCTATTTCTGTGGTTGTGGACCAAAGCCACTATATCTCCAAGGTATGCCTGTATAAATGAATGACCACTAACTAAACTGATATAGTAATAGAGAATCTTCTTTTGCCCCACCTTCCTCCTCCAAAGCACTGGGTCTAAATGATTTTGTGATTTCCACCAAATGTTTAAGGAACAGATAATTCCCACTTTACAAATTTTTCTTTTTTTTTTTCTTTTTTTGCCATTTCTTGGGCCGCTCCCGTGGCATATGGAGGTTCCCAGCCTAGGGGTCAAATCAGAGCTACAGCTGATGGCCTACCCAACAGCCACAGCCACGCGGGATCCGGGCTGCATCTACGACCTACACCACAGCTCACGGCAATGCCGGTTCCTTAACCCACTGAGCAAGGCCAGGGATCGAACCCGCAACCTCATGGTTCCTAGTCGGATTCATTAACCACTGAGCCACGACGGGAACTCCACAAATTGTTCTTGAGTACAGAAACAGAAGGAAAGCTGCCCACTTCATTTAATGATATTAGAATATCCTTGATTCCAAATCTAGATAAGAATAGTGAAAAAACAGAAAACAATCAACCAATGTTCCCTACTTTACTATGCCACAATCTTGAATAAAATGTTAGCTAATGTAATCTAGTAGTGTATTAAATGGTAATAATTATAATCGAGTGATTTTATCTCAGAATGTAAGGATTGTACAATCTGATAAATCTGTTACTGTACTTCATTTCATCATTAGTACTAAAGAATAAAAATCACATGGGCATATCAAGAGACGCAATTTAAATAAAGCACTTGTTAAAGCCCAATTCATATTTAAAATAAAACACTCCTGGAAAAACTTGGAAATAGAAGGGTGCTTCCTGAACTTGAAAAAGGTAATCTACCAAAACCCACCCACAGAAAACATCAAAGTGAGAGACATTCCCTCTAAGGGCTGGGAGAAGACAAATATGTCCACCATTACTGCTGCTCTTTGCATATGGATATCCTCACTTATATCTGGAATTTAATATATGCCACAAATGAACCTTTCCACAGAAAAGAAAATCATAGACTTAGAGAATAGACTTGTGGTTGCCAAGGGGGAGGGGGAGGGAGTGGGATGGATGGGGAGCTTGGGGTTAACAGATACAGACTCTTGTCTTTGGAATGGATTAGCGATGAGATCCTGCTGTGTACCACTGGGAACTATGTCTAGTTACTTATAATAGAGCATGATAATGTGAGAAAAAAGAATGTATACATGTATGTGTAACTGGGTCACCACGCTGAACAGTAGAAAAAAAAAAAGTATTGGGGAAATGAAAAAAAAAGAGAGAAGAAAAAAAAGAAATACTATAGAAACTCTTGAAATTTATAAAAGCACATGTAGGAAAAAAAAAAAAAAAAAAAAAGGATATCCTGGCCAGTGCAAGAACACAGAGAAAGGAAATAAGAAATACAAGGATTGGAAAAGAGGAGATATATCACTGTTTGCAGATGGTATTTTTATCTATCTAGAAAACCCAAGGAAATCCAAACACTCTTAGAATTAGTCCCAGAGTACTGTGAAGTTGCAAGATACAGGATACTGTAACAGGAGCAATCATACTTCTCTGCAGCCAACAAGAAACAACCAGAAAAAGACTATAAAGTAACATACTCTTCACAAGAGTATCAAACACCAAGGGTTATTCAGGAATTAAGTTCAAAGACATTGTAAAAGATCTTTATGGAAAAAAATGTATAAAAATCCCCTTAAAGGATATCAAGGCAGATCTAAATAAGTGGATGATGTGACACAATTATAGACGGAAAACCCACCTCTGACTTACCCATTTCCAACTAGACCTCCTCCAGGGAGCCCTCCCTGATTCTCAGGGCAAGGCTGAGGGACCACCTGTCTGTGTTCTCCTAGCCCCTGTGTCTCTCTGTGTTTGAGCTCTAGCAACTGTCAGTCTCCACCCCCCTCCCTCAGACAGTGAGCTCCCTGAAGGCAGAGGTTGAATCTTCTAGTCTTTGCACTACTGACATTTGCATGGCGCTTGGAATACAGTAACTGCCCCACTAAGGCTTATCACATGAATGAATAAAAGAGGAAATCCCTTGCTCATGTGCTCCCACATACTTGGTATTCATCAAATAAACACAGGGGTCCTCTTCATTTACGAGTCAAGAGTAAGGTGCAGTTCCTGCTGTGGCTCAGTGGTAATGAGCCTGACTAATATCTATGAGGATGTGGGTTTGATCCCGAGCCCCAGTCAGTGGGTTAAGGATTCAGCATTACTGTGAGCTGTGGTATAGATGGCAGATATGGCTCAGATCTGGTGTTGCTGTGTCTGTGGTGTAGGCTGGCAGCTACAGCTCTGATTTGACCCCTAACTTGGAACTTACATATGCCATGGATGAGGCCCTAAAAAAAGAAAAAAAGAAAAAAAGAAAAAAAAAAAAAGGAAAAAAAGAAAAACAAACAAACAAAGAGCCTTAGAAAGGTAATGAAAACAGAAGAGGAAGTTAGAAAGGCCCTATGAATCGTGGAGATTTTTTACAATCCTTATCCCCACTCTTTCTAATTCCTAGTTCTGTCCTGTGTGAGCTTGCTCTTCTCTTTTGAGTGCAGTTTTGCACACTTTTCTTTACCTTCTTTCCTTTTTTCTGGATGGTACTCCCCACTTCCTCTGAGAAGATCTTTCTTTTTGAAATTCAGCCTACTGAAGAACCCCAACATATCCAATTGATGATCTCATTCCCAAAGACTCCCATCAAATAGATTGATTTATCAAAGGTCTCCACGGGTCCATTGGAAAGGGGCTCTTAAATTCTGCTGAAACTTAGAGTCTGTTACAAACTAAGTATTCTTGGACTTCCCTTTAGCTACAAGGAATCAGATTGGGAGGTGAAGCCCAAGTATGTATGTATTTTGTGCGTCTGTGCCTAGTAGTGTTTGTTCTCTGAGTGATTTCGGTACAAAATTTTATTCATACAACCCTTCCCTGCAGGCAGACCTGGCAAGGTCTTTTTGATGGATGCAAAGGATGGCTTCATGACACTCTGTGAGTTGGATTCCTGGCCAGTGATGACAGTCCATGCTGTTTCTTAAAGCAAGAACTCCATACTAGACTTCCGTTTGAAAAAGGCATTATAAAAAAGAGCACAGGTGTGAAAACAGTATTGGATTTACACATTAACACCAAAGGGTCTCAAACACAGTGTTTCAATTAAGCCACACACCAAATGCCTTCCATATTGATTATTTTCATCAAGAACTAAGGCTCCTACTCTACAGCAAAGAAATGTACTGATAGATTTATTGGGCATCTCCTCTTCACCAAAAAAAGTACTTTAAAAGGAAAGAATTCCCTCTAAATGTAACTTCAGGTGTTTATATATCAAAATGTAGGTAATTTTAAAAATATAAAAATGTTTTTATGTTTTGTTGTAATGGGCACTGCAATAAGTTGTCCAGATTCCCTTCAGGACTGAGGACACAGTTGAGTCTCTCCCTAGGACCTGTCATCAGCAGAAGGAAGCTGCTTTGTTCAAAGGTTACCCTCCCTCTCTGGGCACAGCCAGCATTCACTGACTACTTGATGAAGGATATAAAGCCCTGGTCTCCTTGCCTTTATTGAGACAACTCTGAAGGGCCATTCCAGCTCCAGAACTCCCTAGAAGATCAGTTGAGGTCTCTGTTGCATCTGCCCACTCCTGCATCCTTCAAGACTCATGGATGTTGTTTCCAAGCACTCTCCCCAGTAAACCACCTGCACAGGCGTTCCTGTTGTGGCTCAGTAGTTAACAAACCCTTCTAGTTTGATACCTTGAGGACAAAGGTTTGATACCTTGCCTTGCTCAGTGTGTTAAGGATGCGGTGTTGCTGTGAGTTGTGGTGTAGGCAGCAGATGTGGCGCAGATCCTGCCTTGCTGTGGCTGTGGTGCAGGCCAGCGGCAACGGCTCTGATTTGACACCTAGCCTGGGAAGCCTCCATATGCCATGGATATGGCCCTAAAAAGACAAAACACAAAAATAAAATAAAATAAAATAAAATAAACCACCTGCACACACATCTCAAAGGCTATTCCCTGGGGAACCCGACCTATGATATCTGTCTAGTTCATGTTACAACTTGATTCTCTGGTTAGCTTTTAAACTCTTAGGATAAAATACTTGTTCTTAACTACCTTAAGATATTATAGTATTAAGTACAGTGCTAAGAAAAATACATAGTGGCTATTTCTCATTTCTACCTTTCAAATACTTCTAATGTTTCCCTTTACAGCATGGGCTCAGGTATCAATCAGACAACTTAGGTTGAGATCTTCGCTCTACAATTAATTCGGGGAAATCATTCAACTAAGCTAAGACTCAAGTTCTTTATCTGCAAAATGGGATTAATAATAGTACTTATCTCGAAAGGTTGTTGTGATGATGATCAAATGATATAATCTAGGGGGTTTCTGTCGTGGTGCAGCAGAAATGAATCCGACTAGGAGCCATGAGGTTGTGGGTTCGATCCCTGGCCTTGCTCAGTGGGTTAAGGATATGGCATTGCTGTGGCTCTGGCGTAGGCCGACAGCAACAGCTCCGATTCAACCCCTAGCCTGGAAACCTCTATATGCCTCGGGTGTGGTCCTAAAAAAGAGACAAAAGACAAAAAAATAAAAATAAAAATAAAAAAATAAAAGATAAAATCTATATAACTCACTTAGGACTATGTCTGGAACATAATAAACATCCAGTGAATGGTAGCTGCTGTTGTTATGATTAGTATAACACTGGCCCCACGTGTGTGACCTTAGTTATTATTACCTTAAGCATCACCTTGCTCCTTGATTGTCATAACAGAAATGGATCTTCCTCCCTCTCAGTTTTCCTTGATGTTACTCCTTCCCTCCAATTCTACCCAATGCTACTGAATTATTCTCTTTAAACATTGCTTTCATGATGTCACTTCTCCACTCAAAATTCTTCAGGGACTCCTGATTACCAAGACCTTCATAAAGTGGCATTTCTGTGGTCATCCAACCATTATTCCAATGGAGAAAAGTCTTCTTCCTTGTCTTTGAACCATTGCTCAGTCTGAATTACTCCCTCTTACTTTTTTTCTTAACCAATTCAAACCCTGTCCAGATCAAAGTGGACCCCATCAAACTTCCTCTCTATCTACGTCCACATCTACCCTTGTCCTGAGCCTTCACTTATCCTAACACCCTCACACTTTTCTAATACTGTATAATCAAAGGCATCCCTAAAGTTCTAGATTTTCCTCAGATTTCATAAACGAGCAAAACATCTCCCTTGATGAGCATCAGGGAGATTCTGTAAAAGTTTCTATTCTGAGCATGTCCATTGGTCCTTAGATGCTTTTCACACCATTAAAATATATAAAAGGATGGTAGTAAAAAGGAGAGTGGACATCTCAAAAAAATGATTTAGAAAAAAAGGGACTCCAACTCACAAATAACACACAAGACCAAATGCTGAGTTGCGATGAGGTAATAAGACATATGGAATTTGTCTAAAAGGAGTCAACTGGCTTCCAGATTTGGAGATTTGATGCCTCCGAGTTATTTTTACTGGTAGAGATTCCATTTTATGAGTAATATTTGGGACATAGTATCAACAGTCAACAGTTCACAAACTCTTTAAAAAGTCTTCCAGAAGAAAAGGTTTAATTAAGCTTGACAGAAACTATCTAGCAGCTTTCGTAAGTAACTGCTATTACCCAAAATAGGACCAAGTCGTAAACTGCAAGATTTCAGAAATGATGAATCAATAAAAATGTTTATAGAAACAGGATTTTGATTAATTCCTTCAGACTAACAAATTCATGGCATATGTGATAAATTGAAATTTCTACTGTCAATTAGGGAAACCTAGAAATCAAACCCAGCCCTCAAAAACAGCTCCTTGGATAACTGATCCCAGATTTTGGCATTGAGAATTACTTTCTAAGCAGCTCCTCCAAGATCAACTGCACCACACCTCTTGGCCTTATTTTGGGATAGTCAGGTTCAAAATTGCTTCAATTCTCAGCAGTGCTAAGACAGAGTGAGACTGACTATAAACGTAATTATTATGAAGGCTTGATAAATCAAAAAACAAGCCATTCATAAGTAACTAATGGCTCCTCTTTATGCATAAAAGTTCAATGGCAACCAAAAAATCTTATCAGTTATAAAATATCTCCTCTATTACTAGGGTAAGAATTAACATAGAAGCTCTATTGATCCAGAGCACAAATAATATTTTTTTGTTAAAGTGCCCTATGCTCATGGCAATTAACTCTTGAGTTTCTACAAGAATCTAAAGGACCTCTTGAGCCATCAACAAATGTGAAATTATTTTTACGATAGTTTTAGTGTCCAAACATATTTATTTGAAAACAATCAATGTGTAACTGTTATAGTAACACTCAGCTAATCAGAATATCAGTAATTTAACACTTCAATGGAAATTCACATGTAATTATTTAATAGGTACAATATTACTATGTCATTTCCATAAACTTTCTATTTTTTTTTTCCAAAATGCTCTGTTTAACTAATGCACAAAATAACTAACCAAATAACTGAAATAAAGTTAGTGTGTCAGAGCTTCTCTGGGATGAAATGGACTTTCAGGGACACCAAACCAATCCCTCCTCTGGACAACTATCCTCAAAGCTCCTGGGTTGTTTTCATTGTTAACAATCTCCATTACATCACAAGGATTGTACACTCATTTTCAGTCAATATTTTGATGGTAATTTTTAATTTTTTCCTGTAGAAACTCTTGGTAAAATAGTCCTTATTACCAGTGTTTCTCCTCTACTTAACACAGTATTTCACAGCATTCTAAATTACCATTAATTGTAACTCCCTGAATGTTAAAATGTGTGAGAGAAATGTGCATTTTACAATTGAAAACACATGGTCATTTTAGCATTTAATCATACATGCAAAGAACAAGAAATCATGAACATGCAGAATCCTGAAGCAAAAGATTTCAGAAATCATCCAGTCTAGTATTCTATTTTAGGGCCACACCTGCGACATACAGAAGTTCCCAGGCTAAGGGTCGAATCAGAGCTGTAGCTGCTGACCTACACCACAGCCACAGCAACGTGGCATCTGAGCCGCGCCTATAACCTACACCACAGCTCATGGAAATGCCGGATCCTTAACCCACTGAGCGAGGCCAGGGATCTCGAACCCACATCCTCATCGTTCCTAGTCAGGTTCGTTAACCACTGAGCCACGAAGGAAAACTCCCTAACATCCTGTTTTTAAAGACCAAAAGATTTAAAGCCAGGAAGTTACTTGCCCAAGATGACACAATAACAGGAGTAGCTGATAGGAAGGATGGAAGACAGGGTGGACTCCCAGCCTGAAGCTGACCCGAAGCTGGTTGTTAACCTTTTCGACTCTCACCCCAGTAACAGTGGGTGCTGAGTCCAGGCTGGAGGGATGACACATGGTACCAGCAGCCATTTAAATTTTTTTTTTTTTTTAGAAAAAGCACTTATTTATAAAAATATTTTTAAAATAAAATGCGATGGCACAAATCACCACAAAGTTAAATGATCAGATCCACAGGATGCTTCTGTAATTATATGCTAAAAAATTACAACTGTTCTGGAAGCATTTCCCTTCCTAGTTAGAAAGACACCAAGAGCTTTTGAGAATGTGTAATGTTTCCTAAAATACTACTAAAAGTTACAGTTTGTGCAACACTCATTTACATCCCCTTATCCAACTGAGGCTTCACTTTCTCAAGCCTACCCAAGGTTAATGCCGAATTCATAGATCTCATTGTATTATTTGATACCATAGTTATCAGTAGGGATACTTCACAATGAGCTAATCCTGATGTCCTCCTGATGACAAATCACCATGCAAGAAGAAGACCTTCATTTGGTAAAGGGTATATGGATGGTTACCATCCTTTAGGCAATGGAGGGACTGCCAATCTGAACAAAGCTGGACCAATATTTTTCCCCTGGGGATGCATTACATATGAATCATGTCTTCATAGATGATGTGTGATGTTTACATATCTCTCCCTGTGTCTCATGTCAGGAAAAAGGATGAGGAAGCATGCTGCCAAATATGGACAAAGCACCAGGCACTGTGTGAAGCCTTTTACGTTATTTATCTCACTCAGTTCTTAACCATCTCAGAAGGTAGGTATTACTAATCTCGTGTTTTGGGCGAGAAAACAGAAGACCAGTGATGTTAGGTAACTCTTCCAAAGCCTCGAAGGGGGTAACATAGCAGAACTGCTATCCAGAGCCCCACTTGTCAGATCCCCAACATGGTGCTGATCCTGCCATCTCTCCCTCTCGGACTTTCAAAGGTAACTTTAATCACAGCATCAGTGCAATGGGCAGTGCATTGCAGGTTTTTCTTCAAACTGCCTTCTGGGACTGCGCATGAATTTCTAAAGAGCTGTATGTATGTAATTCTAGTCTTATAGGCTGGCCACCCTTGACAGAGAAGATGTTGAATAGATAGTCTCTGAACAGAACTGGTATTAAGTAACACTGAAAGACTTCAAATCTTGGACAGGATTTCCAATCAGGTGTTAACTGAATTATCTGGAAAAATGAACTGTCCTGTCAAGCAGACCTCCCTCCACCCATAGGTATCCATTTCCATTTGTTAAATAAAGTTCTATGTGAAATAGAGAGCAGGCTGTGCCATCTACCTGTAGGACCCGTTTGAGTGTTTGCATCTGAGTGTAACCTAAGGAGAGAAGAGGAAACTTGAGCCACATAGTAACAGAGTTGATAGGAGCAAAGGAAATTTCAATTTGTAGTATCACCAAGTGGGATTAAAAAGTTATGCCAGGGAGTTCCCATCGTGGCGCAGCAGTTAATGAATCCGACTAGGAACCATGAGGTTGCGGGTTCGATCCCTGCCCTTGCTCAGTGGGTTAAGGATCCGGCGTTGCCGTGAGCTGTGGTGTAGGTTGCAGACGCGGCTCGGATCCCGCGTTGTTGTGGCTCTGGTGTAGGCCGGCGGCTACAGCTCCGATTAGACCCCTAGCCTGGAACCTCCATGTGCCACGGGAGTGGCCCAAAAAAATAGCAAAAAGACAAAAAAAAAAAAAAAAAAAAAAAAAAAAAAAGTTATGCCAGGCAAGAAGAACGCGACCAGGAAGTTATTTAGATCAGTAAAAAACAAGCCTTTATGGCGTCTTGAGAGTAGACTGCTGAAAGAGGAAAGAATGAATGGGTTGGAACACAACACGCCGGTACTGCTGTTTTCAGGAAGATTGGGGCCCTCTTTTGTTTTCTCAGATGCCAACCATGCCTGCTTTGCTTGATAGTTTGTCCATACTCTTCCTTTAGGTCCTATAGTAAATCCTAGTTTGGATTTTACCTTTAATTTGTAAAATGTATAAAGATGCATGTGGGAAACCAAATTGTAAAGCACTACAGAATTTGAGCACTATAGAATTTTCATTCAATAAAAATTTTTACAAAATGTGTAAAGATGCAGAAAGGTATAGAAAATAATATCCATGTACTCACTAAATTAATTTTTTGTTAAATCTGCTTCAGATATTTTCTTGTTTAGGGAAACACAGCATTATCTGTTATGTAGAAGAGTCTTTAGTAGCCGTCCCCATTCCCATTCCCTCCCTAGAGGCAGCTGCTGAAGTGAGGGTGCATCCAATGCTGTTATATTGTATGCTTTGTGCTTTTTATTTAAATACTTGCATAATGGTAATGTATCTTTAGTAATTTGCTTTCTTCATTCTGTGTTCTTGAGAACCAGCCATGTGGCCCCATGTGCGTCTAGGTTACTCATCTTTTCTGCTGTTAGGTTTGCACATGTAGAAGAGTTGCCCCAAAGTATATACCCAGAAGTGGAATTGCTTGCTTTTATGGTGTGTGTGCTTTCAGTTTTACTAGAAAGTGCCTCTGTTTTTAAATTTCAAGTATTAATACACACCATTTCCACATCTAAATAAGACTACCTCCAACAGCACTAGGCTAAGAGAGAGGTTTTATAAAAATTTAACTGGGGTTCAATGAGTATCATCATTTTCTTCAAAAGACCACTTGGGTAATTCTTTGGTTTTAGATCTTTCCAGGACTGAATGTGCTTCCAAACTTTGGGCTAGGACCTGAGATGGATAATAAGAACCCTTGTTGTTCAGAGGTGTGTGCTGATTGCTTGGGGTCTGTGGACATCAGCTCATGCCAGCCGGGTAAGAACTGGTAAATGGCTCTTTTGAGGGAAAAGATAAACAGAAATAAAGAAATGCCAGAGCTAACTGGAAAATTGTTTTCATAATTCAATTTTGTTTTACATAACCTTGCTCCCCAAATGTTAGCAATTTAGCTCAAAGAGCTGTTAGTGTTATTAAATAGTCACTAAATGCTGCAAAGAGACAGCTCAGCAAAACTCACGAATCGAGAAACCATTTTATGACCATTGTTTCACCTCTGGGGGTGGCTTGCTGCATTTTGTTCCAGGTCCCTAGGGCCCAGAGGTAATAACATCTGTATTTTTAAGACCAGCTTTGCACCACACCTGCATATCAATTCCCTTCTTCGACTTCTGCTCTAAACCAAAGCCAAATGTTTGGCTACAGATTGGGTTTCCAGGGTTCGGCTGAGTATTAAATGCAGCAGCTCCAGGACTTCACTAGTCCCACAAAAAACTTTTTTTAAGTGATGTTAATTGAGTCCTGGGAAAGTTTAAAAAAATATAAATTCTTAGAGGAAAAGGAGATGAAAGGAAATGAAAGACAGGAAGAAGGAAAGGGGCAGACAATAAGAAATTTCTAATTAAAATAGAAGTGAAACCTAAAGGATGGTGGAAAAAACTTAAAGCAAAATTATTTAAGAAAAATGATTATAGTGTCATTTCACATATTTCCATTCATTTATTTCTGGCTTGAATCTGAATTTATTTAAAAAGCAGACAATTGCTATTAAATATTTAAAAAACAACTGGAGGAGAGGAATTAGAGATAGGGAATTGGAGGAATTCAAGAACTCTCCAACTGGAGTTCATGTTAATTGATTTATCACTAGAAACTTCTGCTGATATTTGCCATGATATTACACGACGTGATGTGTATCAATTCTCTAACTTACAAATTGGCTTCTAATAACTAGAAATAATCACAGACTGGCCACTCCCTGGTGACAGGTAGGAAGCTGCCTTAAACTAATACTAAACTCTTTTGAATCTCCATGACAGATAAGGGTTACTGTGAGCAGCTGACCTGGAAAATAATGTGAATGGAAGCTCTCAAGGGCTTTGCTGCACAGTGGCCCTCATCTGGAAAGGTTTCTTGTAGCCAGCACTCCTACTCATGATGAATGAAGGGGGACCGTCATGGATTCCTGGTGTTGAAGACCACCCAGTTCAAGCCTTTTGCCTAATGCAGGAATCCCATGTACACCTGCACCGAACAGGTTATCCAGGACCTTCTGTGGAACATTTGCTCTTTGCGTCTGGACACAGCACAAGTCTATTTTATAGGAAATTCTTCTTTATTATGAATTAAATTCAGGCCCCTTATTACTTCTACCCCTTGGTCCTGGTTTTGCCTTTGTGAATAGAACAAAAGAGATCTACACCTATTTTCCAGAGCTTTGGCGATGGCATTGCTGCTTCCTCCTGTCCACTTCCACTAGTATTCTCCAGAATAAATCATGCCAGCTCTCTCAACTGTGTTCATTTGATAGGGACCCTAATGAAGGGTCTCAGACATCCTCCCTTGGGTATGTTCTAGATTATCAGAGCCCCTTGAAAATGAGCTTCTCAGAACAGAATATAATGTGGTCTGATCAGCAGAGCACAAGAGGACTATGATTACTCAGGACCCTATATTTCTGTTAATGCAATATACAATTAGATTCGCTTTTGACATCTTTTCATTGCATGAGTGGTTTTTAATGAAAGTCAGCTCAAATTTCCTGATCATTTGTAGATGAACTGCAGATTTTAAAACCAGTTATTTAAGTCTGTTGCAGACTTGTTTTTTGGAACTACCATCACGCTTAGACATTTGTAGTTCCCCAATTTTATCCTTCTTCATTTTGAGAATGTAGACATTTGTCCATCTCTAGTGTTGGTACAGCCAAATGCCTCCTCTCTTCTGGTGCGAACCTAAGAAGAAGGTTCAAGAGGCTGGAGACAAAGTGGCTTCTGAAGCCTCCTTGCTTGGGGAGGCTTGAAGAAATTCCATTTCACTATCTTTTTCCATAGTTTAGTGAAATAAAATTCCATGCAAAAAAGAAAAAAAATATGTATATATATTTGAATTTTTGTATTTTTTTTGTATTGTGGGTCTATGCTGGGCCCGATGCTATCCTGGGAGCTGGGAATGGACAGTGAAGGAGATACAGTCTCTGCCCTCCCAGAGCCTCTATTCGGTGGGGAGAGTCACATGAGTAATGAGAAGGTGACAGCACCTGGGAGCAAGTTGCTGTGGGAACCCACATTCATCCACACTGAAGGGGCATCTCTCTCTGGGGTTCTGGGGTCAATCTACATACAATTAGTATTGGCCAGAAGCCCAAATTCATCTCAAGAGCTCCTCCTTACCTACCCTGGGCTGCAGGTGCCTCTTTACCCTGTTGTTTCCATTTTCTCCTATAAAGAGCAATGGCCACCCAGGAAAACACAGAATCCACATCAGAACAGTCCTTGTTTCTCTTCACTGTTTGATGACATTATTCTTGACCCAAAGGAATAGGCCAGGCCTCACCCTCTGTTCCTGTCTGCTCTAAAGGATGATGATGGTGACAATGAGGAGGAGAGCTTCTGCTTTCTGAACATTTACTCGGAATAAAGTACATGCTGTATATATTTCATATATACTCCTCTAATCCTTTCTAATTCTGGAACATATGGAAGTTCCCAGGCTAGGGGTTGAACTGGAGCTGCAGCTGCCAGCCTACGCCACAGCCACAGCAACACAAGATCCAAGCTGCATCTGTGACCTATACTGCAGCTCACAGCAACCCTGTCTCCTTTAACCCACTAAGCAAGGCCAGGGATTGAACCCACATCCTCATTGATACCAGTTGGGTTCCTTCCCACTGAGCCACAATGGGAGTTCAGTGGGTTCCCTACCAACATTTTAATTTATTCTTAGTCTTCCATCCCTGGGAAGCCATATTTATCCTTGGAATCTCTGACCAGGAGACCCTGTTTATCTTTTCTGAAAATAGAGATTCCGTGCATCACAGAAATCTCATTTCCATTTTTCCATTTATATTTAAAAGGGAAAAATGAACAAGCCTGAAGGCAGAAGTGGAGTGCTATAAACACTGGCCAATTGTTTTCATTTGCAAAAACAAATCTGTACAAGTTGTTGATTTACATTGAAGGTAGTGTAACCTAAGAACCACTCCAAAAGCCAGTCCTTTCTCAGGTCCTGTTTTTGAATTGAGAGCTGTGGTTTGGTATGAAGGGTGGCATCTTCCCATCCTGAGCTGGTGGGACGCCTCACATGCAGGCCTCATCTGATGGTTGGAAAAGTATCTAGCCCAGCACCCAACCCTGTATCAGTCTCAGTAAATGTCAACTTCTGGGGGATTCACCTACACTCATGAGGTATTGCTTCTTCCCCTGCCAGGTCTAGCTCATGGCCTCTCTTCATTTTTTTTCCTTTTTCAGCCACACCTATCGTATATGGAAGCCCAGGCCAAGGGATCGAATCTGAGCTGCAGCTGCAACGTATGCCACATCTGTGGCAACACCAGATCCTTAATCCACCGTGCCATAGTGGGAACTCCCCTCTCTCCTTTTTAAAAGGAGGCAGAAACAGTTCCTTGTCTCCAGTTGCTACTCTCTTCAAATATTACATATTCTTCATTTTCATGCAAAATCTTATTTTTCTAAACTTTCTACAATGATTCTAACCAACACTAACCTCTCTCTCTCTTCCTATACTTGAAGTATGTCTTCCAACTAAGCATTTCTGGATTTAATTAAATATTTTCAGAAAATGTTATTTACATCTTCCAGATTTATGGCTTTCCTGTCCAGTGAGATGATGCTTTATAAAGCTGGAACCAAATCTTACTCTTCCTCTTCTTTCCAAAAATCCTATACAGGGTTGAGCCAGGCAGGGAGTAAAATCTCTGATCTAGGCTTACAAAATCATTAACAGACATGACCATTCACCAGAAGACAGTCACCAGAACTGTAAATAAATAGAGGGCTCCCATAAAACATATACAGCTTTTAGATGACAATAACATACATACTAACAAAGCCAAGATGCGTTCTGAAGTAATGTACATGGATATCAGGGAGTAGGACAACTTCCCAGCATAAAAGAAAATGGGTTAAATGAATTCCATTTATCTGAGCAGGGCGCAGAAGAAATAAGTGTCTTTTACAGATCTGCTCTTGGGATCCCTAATTTATGACACGGTCACAGATGTCACAGGAGGTCAGGGACACAGGGAAGTCAAAGATAGTCCCAATGTTTTAAGTTCAATTGACTTGGGAGATATAGGATTTCATTTAGGGAAACAGAAATATCTGGAGGAAGCAAGAGGTTCAGTATACTTATTTATTCCTGCAGTATTATTCCAAAAGAATTGGAAAATAAGAAAAAAGACATAAACAGAATAAAATAAATATTATGAATAAAAATAAAATAATATAATACGAACTGGAATAAAATCGGAAGTGATAAATGAGATAAATGGATGGAAGCCTTCCCTATAGAAGATGGGGACTGGAAGGGCTGACCACAAGGGCCTGATGAAAACAAGGAGAATTCAGCATCTGACAAGTCAGACGGCTAGATTTCTCAAGAAGACCTTGAGGAGGTGGTAAAAACAAAGCTGACAGTGGCAACTGGACATCATAAGTAGGCAGTTACCAGTGTCCTCAGGGGTCAAAGGAAGTGGTT
Organism: Sus scrofa; assembly: GCF_054392235.1. NCBI lineage: Eukaryota > Metazoa > Chordata > Mammalia > Artiodactyla > Suidae > Sus > Sus scrofa. The sequence continues at coordinate 179,992,480 of NC_139383.1, read as the reverse complement.
GAATCTGGACCTGAACAGGTAACAGAATGAAGTGAATGGTAGCAAGGAAATGGAAGAAGTGGGTAGAATTCTCTCAAACATTTTTGGAAGTATTTGCTTGGGGGTATATAGAGAAATATTTAGCCAAAACAGAGCAGCTGAGTGTTGGAGAAAAAGAAGACAGGGTACTTGAGGGAGCAAGCCTTTCAATTCTACCATTCTGATGACCCAGCTCTAACCATAGAGCCTCCGTGTCTGGAGCTGACATCTATGGTTACAAGTTGAATTAATAAATATTCCCTGTAGTGAGGGGAGGACAGGGAAAAGGCTCTATTTATTCAGTGAGTTTATGGTCTGGTCAACAGGCAGCAAATCCCCATCAGACCACAGGTGGATATCAGTTACACACACTCAAAGTCCAGATGAGTTATATGTACACCCCACATAAAAGGGGGCATATTGCTCAACTGGGAATTTGGCCCAAATGTGATACCACATTCCACCTAATCAGGATTGGTTTATTGGAATACATGGGTTCTGCATGGATTTAGTGGCTTACATGGGATCTGGTCCCATGTGTGGACTGAAGAACCCTTCAGAGCACAGTAGTTTTTGTGGATATATGTTCATTAACAGGGTATAGAGGAAAGCTGACATCATCAGGCCAGTTTTGCTTGTGCAGATGTGCGGAGTGATGAAGACGAGAGGGTCTAGATAAGGAAGAGAGGTTTGGAGAGAGACCGTCACTCATTTCACATATGTGGCTCCGTGTACATTTCCAGGCTAAAGATTCACTGGCTCAAAATGGTCAAAAGTAAGAAAAGACAATTTAAATCAATAAATCCTATTCCTATTTATGTCTCAGTTCTCTAAAGCAGCATTTCCTAAAGATGTTCTGAATAGGTGGGATTTTAAAAGACGTTAAAACTTGAAACAAACAAACAAAAAACAAAACAAATAAGTCCATGGACAGTAAGTTTGGGAAATGCTAAATTATACAAAGTCAGCCAGGTTACCTTAGTGTTTTTACTGTGCCAGTGGGTCTTGTGAATCTCCAAGAGGACCATATAACACACGGCATTTCTTGAATTTATTCGCATATAAAACCTTTCCTGTGTAGGACTCTCGCAGGACTAAAGGTACTAGGACATGCTTTGGGAAAGGCTGCTCTCCACCAGCTCTGCTTGTGCAAACATGATGCATGTGACTGGCCATTAGCAAATGAAAATGCATTTGCTTTTCCTTAAGTCAAGGTGAATTTCACAATGCTCTTTCATCAAGGAAGCAGGCTCCACAAATGCTTCACCTTGGGTGTTCATGTGACCAAGTGACAAAGGCTTTTTATTAAATAAACAATACCCTTCAAGATAGAACTATTATCAAAAGCAGTCTGTGAAGTTGCTCGCTCCTTCCTACTGATGGCAAGACAGAAGCATTCTGTCTTCAGCCACATTTAGCAACGACCAGAAACTCCAGGAAAGCTCTGGCAATCATCCACCTTGCTCTAAGCTCAATTGGAGCATGCTGCACTGGGCCTTTGAAACGTATCAATGCATTGACTCTGTTGGGAAATCATTTCACAGCTGGGGCCTCTGTCCGAGTGTCTCCCTTTCAATTGCAGAATTCAGAAGGCAGAACAGACGTGAAAGGAAGTTGAATGGCCTCCCATTCTAGTCCCATAGTGATATGTCCAAAGTTTAGGCAGCTGCATATCCTTCTTTTCTCTGTCAACAGCTGCAGCCATGCAGCCCACCCCTTTTCATGGGTGTCGGCCCAGAAAACAGCTCTGGACAAACTTATACAGGTTCACATGCTAATAATCCAAGCAACCTCAGAGAGCCTGGGACACCATTCTGGCTTCCTGCAGTCTGCCCTTTGAATTCCAGATCCTCCACCTCCATGCAACCATTTTCTCTGTGAATTATCTGTTTTTAGAAATCCTTCAATTCAAGGCGCCGTCTTACAAAGAAGTTTGCAGAAGTCTGGTATCAACCCCCTTGTGAGCTCATCCAACCTTAGAAAGCCTCTTTTACAAAGGGCTTTAATTTCCCTTTAGTAATTACACTGACAAAAACACAAATGTATTGGTCATTCATGACGTTTTCCCCAAAGGTCTCCCAGCCTTCTGGCCCCTCCCTGACCACAGAGCTAGTGATTCCCAAGTCTTTGAGGGCTGTCCATTTCCATGGATCTGGCTAAAAGGGGATGTCTTTCAAATGACCCAGTACTCCTGGGGCCCCAAATACCTTAGCTACAAATGGTACACAATACTCACTGACTTAAATGCCTTTATACAGTAGCAATTCTCAGCAAAGAGCATTCATTAAACTTCTGCTCAGCTCCAAGCCTGCAAGACCTGACCCCCACTTAATTTTCCAACCTGATTTACAGCCATTTCCCATACCACAACTTACATGCTCAACCAGAACCCCTGCCAGGGATCCAGGCATTCCAGACTGTTCCCCATTCCTTAATCCTATCATGCAGCAGGCTCTGCCTTACCTGTCCCTTATGGGCCTGCCACACAAAAATCATCCCTTAAGTTCCAAGCAAAATGTCATTTCCTCTGAAGCCTTCCCTTATCTCCCCAGGCAGGATTAATCCTTTTCTCTCCTCTGCTTATTACACCTATTGCCCACCTGTCATATTATACAATGGTTAGTTGTTCGTGATCCTCTCTCCTATGTCTAGACTGTGAGCTCCCATGGCCCCCCCAGTACAGAGCACAGAGCAGGTATTCGGAGGGGCCCAATGAGGAAAGAGGAGATGTGTTGAGTTCCCACTGCAAATGGGCCCAGGGCTTTCTGAGGGGAGGTAGTTTCCACAGAGAACGTTGGCAATGGGGAGTATGCAGCAGCAGAACAGAAAAGGCTAGCCTGAGACCACCCTTAACCTATTTCTAGGAGGAAATGGCAATCAATACTTTCATTTCCAGTGAAAAACCCAGGACTCTCCAAATGCCAGACACAGAAAACAGGAGGTCAGACCAGAAATATTAGGACACTGATGGGATCAAGGAAACAGAAGGGAAATGGAATCCACTCACTGGAATGAACTACTGCTGATACATATTATATTGACTGATGTCACAGTGGGTAAGGTAGCGTAAGTGAGGTTTGGGCCCAAGCAGCCATAAGTGCAAAGCTTTCTCTATTAAGGCATCTAAATGCACATTAAAAATTGCCAAGGCCTGGAGTTCCCATCGTGGCTCAGTGGTTAACGAATCCGACTAGGAACCATGAGGTTGCGGGTTCCGTCCCTGCCCTTGCTCAGTGGGTTAACGATCTGGCATTGCCGTGAGCTGTGGTGTAGGTTGCAGACGCGGCTCGGATCCAGCGTTGCTGTGGCTCTGCCGTAGGCTGGCAGCTACAGCTCCAATTGGACCCCTAGCCTGGGAACCTCCATATGCCGCGGGAGTGGCCCAAAGAAATAGCAAAAAAGACAAAAAAAAAAAAAAAAAATTGCCAAGGCCTCTGCAAACAGTTGTATGCTAAGAGTAGAGGCCAGAATTCATGTAATCATCTCCACATTCCAGCCTGTCTGTCTCTTTGTACACACACACAAATAAATAAATGCACACATATACACACACATGCATGTATGTAGACATACATGCCAACTCGCCATGGGGCACCTCTCTAGTCCCCTTTGCTCCCGTGATATAACTGCCCTGTCTGCTCTATGCTCTGTTTGCCTCAATTTATATTTGAGGAATGACTGTCAGAGTGTTGCCTCCCCTTATGTCAGCAAAGAGGTATAAAAGCAGACATTCTATACAATCTGGGGAAGGAGAGTCTATTAATTATGAGTTTATTCCCATAAATCTATAAATGAGTGGATATAAATCACCCGAGTTCACACTTGAGCACAGAGAGTAAATTTTCTGGAACCAGGAATGTCCATCACATCGGTCCCTACTAAGTAGAACCCTGGCCCCTCTGCAGTCTTCTTCCTGTGGCAAGACAGGCTGTTTCTCAAAGGTCAGTCCCTTGCTGATATGAGCCCGAGTTCTCATAGGAGTTCTGTTGTGAAAAAATGAGCATTGCCTTGGGTCTGCCCCAGTGCCTTCCTGAGGATGCCATTCTCTGTATCCCAATGGATCTCTGCTTTGCACACAGGCTTATGAAAAGTGGTATTTCTCTCAGTGACAGAAGCAATGAATAGAAAACCAAGGGGGGGGGGAGTTCCCGTCATGGCTCAGGGGTTAACGAATCCGACTAGGAACCATGAGGTTGTGGGTTCGATCCCTGGCCTCGCTCAGTGGGTTAAGGATCCAGCATTGCCATGAGCTGTGGTGTAGGTTGCAGACAAGGCTCGGATCCCGTGCATTGCCGTGGCTCTGGCATAGGCCAGTGGCTATAGCTCCGATTCGACCCCTAGCCTGGGAACCTTCATATGCCAAGGGCGTGGCCCTAGAAAAGGCAAAACAACAATAACAACAACAACAGAAAACCAAGGCGGTAGATGGGAGAGGACAAAGGTGGATGGAGGGACCTGCTGCGGGGGTGACACACCCCACGAGGCAAAGTGCCAGACAGTTCCTTCCTCTCTGCAGCAAATATTTCCTCCAGGATGTGCCAGTGGTTTTCACTATCAACTGCTTGTTGATTTGATGCTTTCTCTTATTTAATATCAGTTTATTCCTTCAAATTAGGGAAGGGATGTGCATGACTCAATGTGCTTTAAAACAAATTATCTGAGAGTTCCCGCTGAGGCACAGTGGGTTAAGAATTGGTCTGTGGCAGCTGGGGTCACTGCAGAGGTGCGGGTTTGATCCCCAGGCTGCTGCAGTGAGTTAAAGGATCTGGTGTTGCTGCAGCTTTGGGTCGGGTTCAGTCCCTGGCCTGGGAACTTCCATACGCTGCGAGCGCAGCCATAAAACAAAAACAAAAACAAAAAACCAGATTATCTAAATCTGTTTTGCAAACAGTTTTCACCTCTTTATTGCTGATGACAGTGTTGAATTCCATGCCAGGGAGCCTGTCTTCAATTTCATTCTCTTACTGGGTCTCAAACGCGTCCAAGGGAGTTCATTTTCTCTAAGTACCTGGCATACAGTAAGCACTCAATAAATGGTAGTTCTGTTTGTTATTTTTCTTACACTCCCCATGTGTGGCCAGGAGAGATTATTGGCCAACTTGGGTCTTTAAAGAGAGCAAGTCAAACACATGTGGCTCATCGGGCCAGAGCCCGAGTTAAACCCGGAGGTACTCTGGATGTCACTACCTCTGACCTTCAGGTCTGAAAAGCTAAAGAGATGTGGGAGGTTTCAGAGATGTGGTCCAGCTGAGAACCGCTCAACTTTTATGCCAAGGGAAATGACCCCATCTACAATTACTAACTATATAGCACTGTTTAGAAATGACTGCAACGGGTCACATTTGTTAACTAATTTGTCTGAACTCATACATATGTTATCTGGTAACATTAATAACTTGCATTACATTTTTTGTTCTTTTTTTCACCCCTGTCCACATAATCAGTCTTCAGCTCCTGAATGCCCCAAAGAATAAGAAGTGGTGTGTTCAGAGAGGGTTCTCTCATGTCAGCTGGCAGATAATCTTCTTTAGTCTCATCACCAATATACAAGCCAGGGCAAAGAAGAGCAGGCCAAAAGGACCTCGTCCTTCATGTCTCTCTCTGGATTTAAAACCCTCCAGTGGGATCCGTTACCTTCCCAGAGGGAGAGCAATACAGTGCTCAAATTCTTAGCCTGAACCTGGTGTTAGGTCTGTCTCTGCACCTTGCTGGCTATGTGACTCCGAAGTGGTGAAATAACCTGTCGACATCAGTTCCTTATCTGTAAATTGGGAATAATACTCATTTTATGAGACTATCGTGAGGATTAAGTGATATCAAATTTTAAATTACAACGCTCACTTTTGGAGAGTTTGCACTGAAAAGCTGCCAGCTGAAACATAGATTGGAAGGATTTTTTGGAAAGCCATTTAGCAACAGGGATCAAGAGATTTAAAATGCTCATGCCCTTTGATCCAGTCATTCCAAATATGGGAGTTAATCCTGAAGGCATGATCGAAAACAAGGTCAAAGATTTATACCCAGGGATGCTGATCACAACTTTATTTGTATTTGTGTAAAACTGAAAACAAACCAAATGCATAGTGTTAGGAAAATGATTAAATAAATTATTGTGCATTCACATGGTGGAATATTAGATATTGCTTAAGATGACAGAATTTTTAACAATGTGGGGCATGCCCTTTAAAATGCTAAGTGATAAAAAAATGGAAGAGCAATTATATAATATGAGGAAGAAGTACATCAGGATGCTAACAATAGTTATTGTTTTCTTTCCTTTTATGCTTTACAATTTTTCTACAATGAGCACATTTTTAAAAAAAAAATTGAAAGATTACAACTAAACTTAAAAAAATGAAAACTTTAACCAAGGGGTTGTTATACAGTAGGCACTTAAGATTAAGTCCTATTCTCTCCCGCTTAACATTCCTAAGCAGATCTGCCCTGGTCCATTTCCTACCTCATTCTCTGCTCTCCTCTGGACTCCAAGCCTTTCCATACTTGTGAATTCCCTGTACCTCTCAGGACCTTTCACGCTCTTCTATGTACCATACTGTTTGTCCATGTTGAAAAAATCACAAGTCCCCTTCCCTAGACCTAGTTAAGCCCTATTCAGTATGCTATCTGCACACATGCACTGAGTCTCGGGTGGGTAAGGTTCAATCTCCTTCTTCCTCAATTACAGCCCTTACACTAGCACATACCGCTGTTTCACCACTATGCCAGGGAGGGCGATGACAGCAAGTGCAGACACGGTACCTTGCTCGCCTTTGAATTCTCAGGGCTAGGCATGATGCCTGGGTCTTAGCGGTAAGTCAAGTGAGTGCAGAAGTAAGAGACACTTACTCCAGCACCTTAACTCATAGCTGTCATCTCCTCAAAGGTCCAAATGCTGAAATGCTATCCTTCCTCACCTTTGAGCCATCTTGCAAACTGGATCATCTTCTGCCCATGACTTTCCCCATTACCACTTCTTCCCAAGACAGTCAAGCTGCCTTTCTCAAACATTTGCAATGCTCCTAAATCCCACCTCCTCTATGAAACATGACTCCCTCTGCCATTTTCCAGTCAGAGACTCCTGGATCCACATTTAGCCATACTAGCTTTCTCGTGTCCATTTCCAGCTAGTCATAGTTGATTTCCACGTGTAACTCCTACAAAGGTCCCAAACTGAACTTAACATGTTGCCCCCAGCTAGCCCCTCTTTTCCTACCACCACATTTCTGCTGAGCACTGTGGAGCTTTTGGCTCACTCCAAAGCCTTGACGAATTCTTTCTTCTCCCCTAATTCATCCCCCAAAGCCAAGCTGTCATCCAGCCCTGGCTTTCCCCACTTCTGCTCTGAAATGTTTTCAGATTTCATCTCCCAATTTTAAGGATAACCACATTACAATTGCCCGTAGAAATATGTTATTTCTGGGAGGTCTTATTCCTTTGAGCTCTCGATCCTGTCTCCTTGCTGCAGTTTGTGGCTCCCAAATTGCATTCACTTTGCCACAGGAGCTTAAGCAACAAGGGATATAAAATGAGCTATCCCACCACTCCCCAAAGCAGCCAGATGACAGCAAAAGAAAACCATCCAGCTTCTGTGATCTGTCTGCCCAGCCACTGTGCGAAGTATGTTGCAAGAAGTCTATTGGAGACATTTTCTTTGTCTTTTGCTTTTCACAAGGGCAGAGTAAGGAGAGTGTCTGAGAATGGAGGGAAGAAAGAAAGAAAGAAAGAAAGAAAGAAAGAAAGAAAGAAAGAAAGAAAGAAAGAAAGAAAGAAAGAAAGAAAGAGAGAAAGAAAGAAAAGAAGGAAAGAAAGAAAAGAAGGAAAGAAAGAAAAGGAAGGTAGGAAGGAAGGAAGAAAGAAAAGAGGAAATGAAAAGAAAAGAAAGGAAGGAAGGCAGGAAGGAAGAAACGACATCCCTCCCCTCCAAAAAGAAAAAGAAAAATAGAGACATTTTTCTCTTGAACTTGTTGTAGTCAGCCTTTACTGTATATAGACATCTCCATCATCACAGTTATCAATGACTGCCATGATACTGAATCCAAGGGCTAATTCTGCGTACTCATCCGGACCTAACAGGAACATCTAACCCAGCTGATTATCCCTTCCTCCTTGTAATACTTGGAGACAATATTCTGGCTTCTGGCATTGCACTCCTGTTTTATTCCTAACTCTCTCCTGGTGGCTGCTTCTCAGTCTTATCTGTGCGTCTCTGCATTACATTGACTTCAAGCATTGTAGCCTCCCAGGGCTCAGTTCTTTGAGCATCTTCTCTCCTCTATATTCACCAAACTCATCTTGTCTCTTGGAATTAAGTACCATGTTTACATCTCCAGCCTGAAGCTTCCCCTGAACCTCTGACTTTTATACCCATGGCTTCAACATCTCCACTTAGCTGTCCAAAAGGTGCCATAAACTTCACAATTGCATTCTTCCCATTGTTTAGACCAAAAGCCTTTTTTTTTTTTTTCTTTTTTTGCCTTTTAGGGCTGCATCCGAGGCATATGGAAGTTCCCAGGCTAGGGGTTAAATTGGGGCTGCAGCTGCTGGCCTATGCTATAGCAACAGTAATGCAGGATCTGAGCTACATCTTTGACCTATACCGCAGCTCACGGCAACGCAGGATCCCCATTGAGCGAGGTCAGGGATTGAACCTGCATTCTCATGGATACTAGTCGGATTTGTTTCAGCTGTGCCACAATGAGAACTCACTAGGCCCCAAACTTTGATGTCACCCTCTGCTCCTCTTTTCTCCTACACCCTGCATCCACTATGCCACTCTCCCTTCAAGGTACTTGTAGGATCCAGACACTTCTCATCATTTCCATTGCTGCCTTGTGACCCAAGACACCTCCCTTCTCACTGGGTTTGTTCAATAGTTAACTAATTGGCATCCTCTTTTAAGTTATGCCCACTTACTGTATATTCTTCACATGACAGTCCAAAGGTCATGTTAGAACCAAACCCCCAGGGGTTCCCACCTCAATACTCGTAAAGGCCAATGTCTTTACTTATTTATTTATTTTGCTTTTTACGGCCACACCTGGGATATATGAAAGTTCCCAGGCTAGGGGTCAAATCAGAGCTACAGCTGCAGTCTGCACCAAAACCACAGCAATACCAGATCTGAGCAACATCTGTGACCTACACCACAGCTTGTGGCAATGCCAGATCCTTAACCCAGCCCAGGGATCGAACCCACATCCTCACAGATACTATGCTGGGTTCTTAACCCAGTGAGCCACAATGGGAACTCCAAGGCCAAAGTCTTTAAATGACCTATACTTGAGATTACCATAAAGTTTCTCTCTAAACCAAGACATTAAAAAATAATAATAATATTGGGACAATAAGTATAATTTTGGATTACCCCAGGCAAACAAAATATATATTTATCCTTCCTATAAACTTCTACTCAAACTGGTCCCCCCTGTCAACTGTATGAATTCATCCCCTTCTCTTCTCTTCCTTGATTCTTCTGCTCCAAACACACTGGTCTCCTTGCTGTTACTTAAAACACAGCAGACATGCACACTTCTCAGAGCTTTTCTGCTTGTTATATCCTCTTCTCCCATCTGTTTACGTGGCTTTGCCTCTGATTTTCAGGCCTCTGAGCAACTGTCACTTTCCCAGAAAGGTCTTCCTTGACCATTCTGCTTAACACTGAGATCCCACTCCAACCCTGCATTTCCTACAGACATTTCTGGTTTTATTTTTCTCCATAGCATTTCTTCTGCTATTATATCTAAATAATATTTTCACTGGATATAGAATTTTAGGTTGACAGTTTTTTTTTTTTTCTTGCAGCACTTAAAGACATTATTCTACTGTCTCTATTACAATGGACATTTTATATACCTTGAAACAGTAAATAACTGACAGTGATTAATACATCTATATTTTCCTAGCACTTGGCTTGCATAACTTTTCTGGATCACTCCCCTCTCCTCAGTTTGAATGAGGTTTGTTGATTTGATGCAGATAATATATATTTTGCCAGGCACTGGTGAGAGTGTCTCATCTTATATCCAGATATTCAGGGTTTTCCACCTCAGGTGGAGTCCAGAATTGGTCTTTCTGTCTTCAAAGGCAGGATCTTGTATGTTACTTCCTACTAGAAACTTTATGACCCACTAGGTTCTACATTGTATCTGTCAGATTGCATTTGTAAAAATACATTTTACTTATTGATGCAATGTTGGTGACCAACCTCATGGCTCAGCCTTCATAGGTCCTAAAAGAACAGAAGACGGCATGACCTAGGGGTAAGATCACAAGCTATGGAATCAAAAAGTACTGCATTCAAATTCCAGTTTGTCAACTGACCACCAGCTTCATATCCTGGGAATGTCACTTGGTCTCTTTGTTCCCCAGTTTTCATTAATATTGTTGTTGTTATTATTAGAGATATAATTCACATACAACATATTTCACCCTTTCAAAGTGTTATAATTCAGTAGTATATTTGCAAAGTTGTACAAACATCACAATGATCCAATTCCGGAACATGCATCATCCCTCAAAGAAACTCCACACCCATTTGCAATTACTTCCTACTTTCCCCTCTCTCAGCCCCTGGCAACCACCAATCTGCTTTCCATCCTCTCTGGATCTACATGAGCCTCCGTTTTAATTAACTCTAAGCTGAATATAACACTTACCTTATGGACTAATGTGAGAATATAGGCAATTTTTGCTAAGCCTCTCTAGCTCAGAGTTTGGCATCTAAGAGGACTTTAATAAATTACTAACCCTGAGGAGTCCCCAGTATGAAACACTCAGCTCTAGTCAACCCAATTTATCACTGTCCTCACCCTACACTCTCTGTTCTTGCTTCTCTGCTCATTTCTGTTTCCTAGATGGCTGCCTCTTCAAACCTAACATTTAAGACCCAGATGAAATGCTATCTCCTTCATGTGAAACTTTTTCTCTGGTGTAATTTCGGTTTTTCCTATGATTTTCCTAAGCTACCCTGAAGAGACACAGGGAGAAAAAATTGCTCTTCAGCTTGATTTTAAACATTTCCAATATAATGAGATTTTGGCTGTAACTCCAGGCTAATTAAACTTGTGTTTATTCTAGATTTTGCTTTGTGACACATACAGGACTGCTCATACACACAGCTGCTTTGTTACAATAAAGAGAAAGAGTGTTACAATATTTTCAGGAGAGATTTTTCTTGATCTTGCCACCAAACCTCCATGACGAGATGACGTTGAAGCAATAAATAGTGACATTTCAGTAGCTCTCTACATGGCAGTTAATGTTTTTCTACATTCTTGTGATTTGCAAATTTAGAGCCATCAAAGATTACAGCCTCTTCAGAGTGTATTTGGTCTTGGAAAGCTTCTTAATGAGTTTGACATTTTCATTAGGCTCAAAGTCTTCCACCAAAGCCTGGTGCAATTATAGTCATTTATAAAGTAGCCAACATGAAAAGTGGCTTGGCAGGCCTGTGACAATGCCTCCCAAAGTCTGGCCGCCTGGGAATGCTCACCCAGTTTTCCATTGCCTTGTTCTGGAAGCACCATGGAGGCCAGGGGGGCAATGGCTGGAGCTGAGGTAAGCCTAGATGACTTGTAATGCTCTTTCTAGCCACAAAATGCTTTCATTCTAGGCTGATTTCACAAATTCATCAGTTCTCCCCACTCCCCTAGCCCAAGCCTTGTGGGAATAAAAGCAAAAAGACTACTCTTATACATAGCAGAAATTGCTCTTTAATGATACTATTTAGTAGAACATAACAGTCAATGGTTCTTGCTCCACAGTCAAATGGAGCTGGGTTCAAATCTCACTTCTATTATTTATTCATTGTGGGTGTTGGGCAAGTAATATACTCCCTCTATAACCACATTTCCTCATTATTAGTATGAGTATAGCAGCATGTAAAGGGCTGTTACTTTGTAGCACAGAGAATGTAACAACTGTTCAGTGAATGATGGCCACTCTATTTTAGCTGTCATCATCATCATCGTCATTACCATCATCAGACAACATTTATGAACTGATTATGGAGCCCATTAAAAATGGTTGAGTGTGGGCACAAACTTCTGGTTATAAGATAAATAAGTCCTGGGTTGTTAGGTAGTTAACTACACTGTATTATATGCTTGAAAGTTGTTCAGGGAGTAGATCTTAAAGGTTCTCACCACCAGAAAGATAATTGTAACTGTGTGAAGTGATGGATGTTAACTAAACATACTGTGGTAATCATTTCGCAATATACAGATAATATATCAAATCCTTATGTGGTATACCATACACTAATACACTGTTATATGACAACTATATTGCAATAAAACTGTAAAAAACAACAAAACCAAAAAATGGTTGAGTACAATTCATTCAAATAATTCCCAGTCATTCCTTTTCTACCTGCATACACCAAATACTTAGAAAGTGTCATGTATGTATACGGCACTGTACTAGATACTAAGGGAATTATAATGATTAAGACACAGATTCTTCCTTCAAGGATCATAGAGAAGAATACAAGTCACATATGCCCTTAATAAGATATGGCAAAGGAGAAAATAAAAAGAATTCCAAGAGAAGCAGAAACAAAGCCCTATGGGAATTTAGAAAAAAGACTAAAATCAGAGAAGGCTTCCTGGAGGAGGTGGTACCTGAGCTAATGAAGCGGTAATAGTGGAATGATTTGACGGTTGGAAGACTATGAGACAGGCATTCCAGGAAGAGGGCAAGGCTTGGAAATCCAGACAGAACCTTCTGTGTGAGTGAGTCTTACACAGAATACTTTCTAATCCACAGTATTAACTATAGCTAATTAGTGGTAATTTTCCAAGGCCACAGTGTATAAAATCTTAATTGCTGTTTCAGTCTTTAAAGAAAAAAAAAGTTTTTTTCCTATCAGTCACTTTGGAAGTGAAATTACATAGACTTCCATCAGATGGGGTCATAACAGAAAGATGACACTAACCAAGCCTGGATGTTTCAGAATATGAGACGTGAGAGCTTACAGAAAGGCAGAGAGCCAAAGTGCATCTCAGTGAGATTTGTGGCTCTGCTGCTGAAAAGGAACCTCTCATACTGGGGTGCATTGTGGGGAAGACATTGGGGCTTTATGCAGCTCCCAGTCTTTAGGCACAAAGCAAGCTCTCCACACAATGCAGGGAGATGACATTTGCCCTTGAGTGCACACACATTCCTCTGGGCCAGCAGCCAGGAGCCGCTGTAGTAGCTGAGTGGCAGAATGTAAGAGTCCTTACTTAAAAAAAAAAAATGCTCCTCATCAGGTTTTACAAAACAAATGGTGCAGGACTTTGCCAGAGGGGGTGGGGGGGTGGGGGGAGGGGGGAGGGGGTGGCGGGGGGTGCATGCCACTGGATTGATGGAGTCTAATTGCCCTGCATTATGATTTGGGCAGGGTTTCTGGTTTTAGGTCTGTTCCACCCTTGAGATACTTCACAGGATTTCCACGACCTCACTGGTGACCAAGGTCTGGTTAGAATAGCGAATAGCGTGCCTAAGTCTGAGCCTCAAATTCAGGCTCTAAGAGAAGACAGTATGATATGTATGGCAGGAGCTCAGTCTGTGTCTGGTGAGGATGTGACAACATGGATGAATATATTGATAGAAAGTGAGCTCCTTGGGTGACAGCAGCCCAGAGAACTTGGATCCTCCTCAGGGGACAAACATCTACATGTCCACTTGGATGGGAAAAACCACAGCAGTCCGTCAAGCATGTATCTTGTACACACTGTGTAACCAGCATTGCACCATGCTAAAGTCAGAGGGCTGGATTCAAAGAAATATAACACATGGCCCCTGATCTCAAAGGTTTACAATTTAGTTTGGGAGACAAAACTAAGCCACATGAAATAAATACTTGTGCCCAATATCGTTTAGGGTCTTACTAAGGTTTTCAAGTGGTCTCAACTGTAAATATTAACTGTAAGTGCAAGTGGAGTGCAGAGAAAATAAAAAGGCCAGAGCAAGTTTGAGTGGTTAAAAAAGGAGTCACAAAGGGGGGTGGAACTTTCCCTGGGTTGCTTCTAACATAGGTGACACATACCTTTGCCAATCTTTAAAAAATAACTTTTCAGTAAACCAGTAAGAATGTCCTCTATTAGATCTCTTAAAGTACTAAGCAATCTTGTGAGATAATTGTCATGAGAGGTTATCTGATTTGTCAAAGGTGGAGAGGGATATGAACCCAGAGTTGTTCTTGAGTACTGCATGAGTACAGCATGGGTATTGTGGAACTGTTCTCATTCTAAATATGATGTATATAAATAAAATGGTTCTTTCAGAAGCATATTCAAATAATATGGTTTTTCTGGATCCTGCATACCTTATGTGGCTGGGAGGGACTGAGAGTGAAAGTGCCTTCAATAGAATTAATCTATGGTGCAGCAGTATTAGCAAAAAAGCTAACAACCCAATAGAAAAATGGGTAAAGGACTCGAATAGACATTTCTCCAAAGAAGATATACAGATGGCCAATAAGAACATAAAAAAATGCTCATGACTGGTTATTAGAGAAATGCAAATCAAAACTACTATGAGATATCACCTCACACCAGTCAGAATGACCATCATTAATAAGTCCACAAATAACAAATGCTGGAGAGGGCATAGAGAAAAGGGAACCCTCCTGCACTGTTGATGGAACATGATAATGTGAGAAAAAATAATGTATACATGTATGTGTAATTGGGTCACCATGCTGTACAGTAGAAAATTGACACAACACTGTAAACCAGCTATAATAAAAAAAAACATTATTAAAACAAAAGAATTTAGGAGGGAGATTTGTTCTCCAACTTAATTATAGAAGTACTGTTCTTGGCATTAGCCAAGGGTGTCCGTTATCTTGGAGAATATGAGCAACTCCATTAGCAATGACATGGATTAGAGAGAAGCTTTCATGGCAAAGCATGTGCTGCTCCTCAGAGTACATGGTGGGGTCTCTCAGACACAAATCTGTGAGGCCTATTGGTTTGTGCCTTCAAGAACTGTCTTAGTTACCATTAACATCACTGCATCCTCAGCTGTGTGTGGAAACCTCCAGGACAAAGGCCAGGGGAGAGCAGAGGGGATGCTACAGGGCAGAGAGGAAATGGACTCAACCAAATAATGACCCTTCTCCACTGAAGTCAAATCCCAGTCTTTCCAATGAATCCTCTAGTGTGTTCATACCTGATACCACGTCTGTATCTCGTCTAGTCCTCTTCTCAACTCCCATCAAGGCTTTCAGGTCAAAGGTCAGATTCTTGGCCCTGGGATGTATGCTGGGTGAACCTTCAAGCCTCCTGAAGTAGCCCCATCAGCCAAGTTGGCATTTTCCAAACATGTCATGGGTTGGATATCTCCCGCCCTTGGTTTTTGTTTTTGCTCCACTGGTCTGGAAGACCCTTCTTGTTCACCCACCCAACCAGTGCTTACTAGTCCTTCAAGGTCCAATCTGAAAGTGACTGACTCTGTGAACCTTTGTTAACTCAGGACTCTACCCTCCAATACCTCCCTTCCTACACTTCTCCATTGCCATCCTCCTTACTCAGCTTAGCCTGCATGAGTGAGCACTTCTCTCTCCCACAGTCTGGGAGTACCTTTGAATTGTGGTTTATTCATCTGGGCAATAACAGGGCTCAGCACAGGATCTGGCTCACAGCAGGGACTCACTAAATGTCTGTGGGAAGAATGAAAAGCAATTCAAGGGGCTTGGACTCACTTCCCCTAGAGCTTACACACGTACATACCCTGATGAGATGCACTGTGCTTGGGGGCTGGGTGGTGGGATCTGCTTTCCCACTGCAGGAGGCCATGGATGGAGAGGCTTTTCATTGGGGTGTTGAGCTTGTTAAAAACCCACAAGTGCTATCCAGTGATTTGGGGTTGGGAAGAAGTATGCGGAAGAAATGAATCCATAAAAACTCAATGGTTTGACCAGAGAGATTCTTATCTTGTTTTCTTGAGTGAAATAAAAAGGTTGTGTTCTCTAGCAAACATGTTTTTTTAAGTGAAAAACTTTTTCTCTATAAATCTTTTTATTCTTCTAATGACTTCTGTTATTATGCTCTTTACAGTGTGTTTCTATAGGAAGAACTGGCATAAATATTCAGCATCAAGAAGTCCGAAAAAGCTGCATATGTTATAAATACATATAATCTATTTAGTAACTTTCTGAAAACTTACAAAATACCAGATGCTAAAGACCCTAACTGTCAGTTTTAGCCAGGCTGTCTTTACACATTCTTGCCTGTGTGAGAACGAAGATTCTGGGTTACACCAAAGAAGACCTATGACGGAAAGCATACCGAGGAATTTGAGAAATTCGATGCTGTGATTTAGAAATAATCTAAATAGTCTATGTTCCACCCCAAAAAACAAGATTAAAAGGACAATATTGTTGGAACATTAAGAAAAGAAACAACTTCAAAGCTAAACTTTCAGCAAAGAATTTGGACTGAAGGAAAAAAGTGAAATCTAGTCAAATATTTTGGTTTAGCAATAGTTCCTCTTTGCCTCACCCAGCTTTATTCCCTAAAGCTTGTGGCTTCAAGGCTTCAATGTTTCTTGGCTGCTTTCCTTTGTCCCCACCCCTATCTCTGGCTGTGGCTCTTAAACAATGGCATTCCAAGCCGGGAAAGCCAGGGTCACCCCAGGGCCCAGCAAACCACCATCACCCTTCCACCTCCCTCTGCTTCTGTGCTCCCCAAACAGGGCATCGCTGCCCAGCTAGGAAGCCCGCAAGGTTATCACCCCACCATGAATAACAGGAAATGAACAGTGGTCCCATCATTAACAGGTTGGCCAAATGGAGTCTGAAGAGCACTGTCCATGCAGGTAGCAACCCAGACCCCTTCCATACCAGGAAACTTTAGGATTCAAAGAGTCCCAACAGGTGTCTTGATCCGGAGTAACTAGATAAAAATAAAATAGCTTAATTTGTTCCCATGGGTCCAGTCTTGGGTTACCAAGGACAAGCTGAAGGATAACTCACTGTTTATAAAATATAAAACTCTCAGCAATAAGCTTTCATAGTGCCTCATGGGAAGGGGATGCTTGCTGCCTTTATTGGGTTGGAGAAACAGATGGCGAATTCTGGAATATGGTGGAAGATGGTTCTTTTAGCATAAAAACGAAAGAGCCTTTGGATAACGATCTTGCATTTGTACTTGGAACAAAGAGAGAAAGCCACAGTGATGTCATGGTTGTGACTGCATCTCTAACCACAGGGGGTGATACATGCCATGTCTTCTGTGCAGAGCTACTCTCTCCTCAAGCCAGTTGGCAAAATACAAGTTACCTCCATGTTTCACTCACCAGTCAGTGATTTCTCTAAAGACATGTTTTTAATAAAGGATGGAATGAACGCTTGTAAGGAACAAAAACACAAACAAAGAATACCTCAAGGACATTCTGGTGGTGGTTTAAAAAAACAAAGAAACCAAAGAGAACTTTTGCTGGGAAAGAAAAGTAATGATGAGGTTGGACAGAAGGACTCATGTCCTGACTTGAAGGGTTAGGAGATGCTGAAACAGTCACCCCTAAAAAGCTCTGCCATTACTCAGTGAAACCATGTGCAGTTACATAAACGCAGTTGGAAATATTTCTCTGCCACTTATGCTGATTTTGGGCAAGTGTCTTAACCTTTTTGAGTCTTGATTTACTCATTAGTAGAATGGGCATGATGGTATCTCCCATCTTTAAATGGATAGTATTGAACTAACTGATCCTGGGAGGTTTGGGGTAAAGGGATGCTTCTGCTCTAATAATTCAGGGACAAATGTTCTCTACTGCAGTACATTTGCAGTTAATTATTAACAGGTCTCTAGAAATACAACAGCCAGTAAAGGATGCTATCTGCATAGACATACATGCAATTTAAGGCCTTCTGAACTTCCCAAGCTCTACATATATTGCTTATTAAAATAAATTTTCAGGATGCACAGCATCTGACTTTTAGGATTTTCTGCCCATGGTGGCTTTCCAGCATCACTCAGTATCTACACAGAAGTACCACTACACAGCTTTTAATCCCAGCCTGACTAAAGAGAGAAGAAGCTCATACACTTAGTTTAGCAACAACATCACCCAACCTTCCAAACTCAGCTCATCCCTGGCCCCTATGCTCTGGCCAACTCAACTTCTCTTGATCATACTAAACACGCCCACTCAATTCCCACCACTGGGACTGCCCATCCCCCATATAACTGGTAAATGCTTCCTCCTTCTTCAATACCCAGCTCAGATGTCACCATCTCAGAGGTTTCCCTAATTCCCTAGTGCCAAGGATACTCATATGTGCACTGATCTCTACTCCCAAGCTTTTGGTGCATTCTTCATGCATAAAACATACTTGGTGTACATCTCTTTCTCTTTTTCTTTCTCCCTCTCAACTGTTAATCCCTTCAGACCAAGACTGTATCTCATTTTCCTTTATGCTCCAGTGTATCATGCAGCCTGAAGTATCATACTGTAGGTCAATACCTGCTGTGTAAATAGAGGCCAGAGTACAAGTGACCGAGCGACCTGGAGCATCGCCTTCACATGTTTGCTGCCAGTGCCAAGGAGACCCAAGGGCAGTGTGGGGAACCTCTTTGATTCAGGAAGTCTGAATTGCCCAGTCAACCCTGGTCAGGCTGGGTCCTCTGGGCTAGGGCATGGGCGGGCTCACAGGAGGTAGAAATCCCGGCCAGAAAGAGGTTCCTGCAGGCTTGGGAATGGATGGGAGCAAACGGTACCAGCAATCCAGTGCGTCCCTGGGCTGTAGGGCAGAAGGTGCAGAGAGAGGCACCTGGCAGGAAAAGCCACCCCCACACTATGCACTTAGTCCCCCCACCGGAACCCGCTTTCATCTGCTCCACCTCCCATCCTCTCAGGTCCCTCTTGTCCTTTGGCATCTTTCCCTCTTCCCTCTTTCCCATTGCTTTCCCTGCCCCCTTAGTGACTATAAGCAGCTACTGATTTGCTAGTAAGAATTTCCAGCCACAGACAAGAGACAGGAAGATGAGACAGCGGGTCAGGGAAAGGACAGGAGTAGCTATGAGGGGTATTATCACTCTATCGGTGTCACACAGTCTCCAGGGATTTAGTGTGTTTTTAAAAGGTCCCCCACGAGGCTTTCTTACGGGTTCTTTTTCTCACAACGATGCTAAGGGGCAAGGCTGGAGCAGGGAGAGAACCTCCATCAAGAGATTTGATCTCCTTCTGGAAAGAACTTGAGCTATATACCTCAGTTCTCCCTAGCTGTATAACCTTGGGAAAGTTAATTAATCTGAGAGTCTACTGCCCTTGCACAAAAATGAGGATGCACCTACTGACCTCCCAGGACTATACTTGGAATGAGATGAGAGGGTATATAGAACCCCAAGCACAGCAAATGGTACCTGTGAGAGCCCACTGCCTGTCTCCTCCCCCAGCCAGCACTGCAACCCTGTTGCTGAGCACCTCAAATCTCAACTTTCTTCCAAGGCAGGGTGTCCTCAACTTGAGCCAGGCTATGTTTCAAATGCCCATTTGAAAGCTGAACAGGAACACGTTTTCCCATAGAATGTATATTATACATGGTGACGGGGCTCCCAGACCTGCCCATAAAAGCCAATCCAGCCCACAGTGGAGTCTGTCACTGTTCTGCCGGCCAGAACAATACCAAGGAGGACATGGCTTCCATGAGGAAATGTATTCTGCACTCTGACTTGCGTCCCTGCAGTTCTGCAGGGAGGTATCTACTCAGGCTGGGGCAGCAGGGCCATGTGGTTGTTCTGTAGGGCTGGGAGGTCCTTGTGTGGGGGGAGTCTGTCAGCTGCCTCCCACTCTTTGCCCCTGCTGCTTATTGCTCCTGCCCATTGTGCGGGATGGAACATGTCAGAACAGAGCATTCACCTAGACAGTCATCTGCTCAAGAACCTCAAATAGTTTCCCAGCAAAGGCCCAAATTTCTTCTTCTGGTATTTCAGCACCTACCCCCCACCCCAAATCTACTTCTTTCCAGGTCACCAGGTGTTAGCTTATAAAGGTGTGTTCTTGCTCTATCTCAATTTTATTGTAGATGATATAGAGGAAACACTGTAAGCTATGAGGAAAAACCCAAGTTCAAATCCTGGCTACATCACTTAGCTAGGGACCTGGGGCAGACCAGCTAACGCCTTAGCTCTTGTTCCCCAGTTTTTAAATTGAGAGCTATTGGAGTTCCCGTTGTGGCGCAGTGCTTAACGAATCCCACTAGGAACCATGAGGTTTCAGGTTCGATCCCTGGCCTTGCTCAGTGGGTTAAGGATCTGGCATTGCCGTGAGCTGTGGTATAGGTTACAGACACGGCTTGGATCCCGCATTGCTGTGGCTCTGGTGTAGGCTGGTGGCTATGGTTCCGATTAGACCCCTAGCCTGGGAATCTCCATATGCCGTGGGAGCGGCCCTAGAAAAGGCAAAAAGACAATCAATCAGTCAATCAATCAATAAAGAGAGAGCTATTAACACCCGCCTCAGACAGTTGTTGGGAAAATTATATGAGGTCATGTTCATCAAAACCTGACACGGAGCCTATCACACTTCCCACCTGCAAACATTTTTTTTTCTCTCTTATCTTCTGTTATTTACAGAGTGAAATCGCTTCTGAACAACACCATCCATGGTTACTTGCTGCCTTCGTGTTATACACCCATGTTTTTGAGTGTTAGGAAGATGTCTGGGTTTGTTGCCGGTTTTTTTTTTTTTTTTGCTAAGGAGAACATCTGCTCTGGTCTAAACTTCTCTAGCCACTTCATGGGCCAGTTGCAAACCTCCAGAACGTTGCATAGACCTCATTCCCCCACCAGCTGCCCTCTGACACCCCCTGAAGCCCTGCCAACAGGAATCTACCAGGCATTCATCCTCAAAGTCTCTCTGTCAGTGTCATCTGTCACACAGGGAACATCTTCCAGGACCCTTGAAGATAAGAGTGAGTCACAGCAACGTTCTTGTTTCATGAGAGTGGAAGACATGTCCACAGCCACAGTCTTTATATCACATGCTCGTATGCTTATGACACGCAGAAATGAAAACCAGAGACTGAAGGAGCAACACTTGGACTTTGGTCAAAGGGGGGCCCAACATGCCTGTCTTGAAAGACTGAAAAAGAACATGGGCAGACTGGATTCCATTCCCCACTTCTCTACACCTTACTGTCTCAATCAACTCATTGAATTTCTCTAACTTTGAGCCTTCTGAGGTTCATCATAGTAAACAATGGCTCTGCCTCTCTGGTGACCAGAACGTGACAGGGTGTCTGGAGAAGTGTTTTTCTGTTTTGAAAAGCCCTTCTGAAATAAAGAGCATTATTGTCACTGCTATCACACAACTATTGTCTGAGAATGGCTTAGTCTTACCATCACCCTGGTCCAGGTTCATTGCCTGAGAGCTACACTATTGCAAGTCTCCAAATCAAGTCTCTGCCCAGTGCTGGCTCATGAATTATCCTATGGTTCTGCTCTAAGCAAACGTGCTATAGAATATTTCAAGTCTGCAGGCAAATATAGGGAATGATATCACAAACACTCGAGTTCCCATCACCCAATTTAACACAACAGATGCAGGGCTACGTCCCTCTCCCTGATGCCGGGTCCCCTCGCTCCTTCATCAGCCATCAGTACTATCTTCAATTTGCTGTTCTCACACTCATGTATGTTTATACCCTTAGTGATATATGTAGATCCATAAACAATGTATTTCATTGTGCTGTATTTCTTTTTTTGTCTTTTAAGGGTTGCACACACGGCATATGGAGGTTCCCAGGCTAGGGGTCAAAATCAGAGCTGCAGTCACTGGCCTATGCCACAGACACATCGATGTCAGATCCGATCCGTGTCTGTGACCTACATCACAGCTCATGGCAGTGCCAGAGCTTTAACCCACTGAGAGAGGCCAGGGATCGAACCTGTATCCTCAAGGATACTAGTCAGATTCGTTTCTGCTGAGCCACAACGGGAACTCCGTTTGGTATGTTTTAAAGATTTATATAATGATATAACATATTTAAAGTTCAGAAACCGTCTTTTCTCTTTCATCTTTGATATTTTTTGTCTGTAACGAAACACGTGGCTCTAGATTTTTTTCAAGTGTAACTCTGCACTTCATTACACACAAAACCCACAACTTACTTATCTATTCTCCTGAGGATGGACATTGAGGGGGTTTCCAATGATTGGCAATTATTTTTTTTTTCTTTTGTCTTTTTGCTATTTCTTGGGCCGCTCCCGCGGCATATGGAGGTTCCCAGGCTAGGGGTCTAATCAGAGCTGTAGCCACCGGCCAACGCCAGAGCCACAGCAACGCAGGATCCAAGCCGCGTCTGCTACCTACACCACAGCTCATGGCAACGCCGGATCCTTAACCCACTGAGCAAGGGCAGGGACCGAACCCGCAACCTCATGGTTCCTAGTCGGATTCGTTAACCACTGCGCCACGACGGGAACTCCGATTGGCAATTATAAACAGTGCTGCTACCACCATTATTGTACTTATGTACACATCTGCAAGAGTTTCTCTGGGAAGTCTTTTGCAAACTTTATTGACTGCGACCCACAGTAAGAAATACATTTCTATCATAGTATACTGCACAAAATACAAAATATGTACACATACCACACAAAGTGGAACTGCTTCAAGAAACAATACCTATTATCCTTCTTGCATCTTCTGTCCTTTAGTATATTCCATTCTATTCGATATTCTAACTGCTGTTCAAAATCCACCAAATTGATTTGGATCCATATATGGGCCTAGGGTATCTACCCAGATGTGGAACTGCTGAGTGAATGGGAGGCTACGTGAACCTTCAACTCCCTATTAAAACACTGCTATTTTAAATCACTTTCCAGCTACAAAAACACAACAGTTCCCTAGGGTCGAACGCCTCAAAACAAATTCCTGGGTCTCTTGACAGGTCATTAACCCTTTGACAGGTTCCCCCCCCCCGAACACATTTTGCTTGTTCCTGCCTTTACTCAGACTGTCCCCTCTGTCTGCCCCCTTCCTCCTGCCTTCTGCATACCTGTGCCCATTTCCCCACCAAGTATCTAAGGCCACCCCCAGCCTCCCCTTGCCCTTGAACTTAAGCTGCATTAAAAACACCACTAGGATATTTACACCTTAATTTGCCACTGCTTTCAGAGTCTCCCACTGTCTTGCAAATGATAAGATTCTTGAGGGTGGAAAAAAAACACAGTCAAGCTTCTGGTCTTAGAGCCAAAGTATCTCGAGTCTCACGTCTCAGCCCCAAGTCACTGGGTTCGTTGCCTTGAGTTAATCTTCTAACCTCGCTGAGCTCCAGTTTTCTCACACGTAAAATGAAAATATGGTAAAACTTTTTCTTTTAAGAGGAAACGAGATCGCAGCTGTGGAGATACTTTGCAAACTGTAAAGGGGCAGAGAAGGACTTATGTGTCTTTTACATCCTCCAGAGCAGGCAGGATGGTTGCTGCTCTGAAAAGCAGCTTCCCTCATAGCTAGGCAGAAGTCTAAGATGAGCCCCATGCCCTGGACAAATTCCAGGACTGCCAGTGTGATGGGTTTTAACCCCATAATTAAGTTATGTTAAAAGGCACAGTTGACCTTAAGATAGGGAGGTTACCTGCATGGCTGGACTGAGTCACATGAGCCTTTTAAAAGCAGACAAGTTTTCTCTGGTTGGTTGCTGACTGGAAACACAAGGATATGTCACGTTGTTTCTGGCTTGAAGATGGAACGGTCACGTGGCAAGGAGAAGTGGGCAGCCTCCCAGAGCCCAGAGGGCCCCCAGCCAACAGCCAGCAAGGCAGTGGGGACCTCAGCAATGAATTCTGCCAACAAGCAGGGAGCTGGGAACATCACCCCAGACTCCATCCGGATGAGGATGGCAGCTGTGGGGACATCATGATCTCAGCCTGGTGAGGCCCTGAGCAGAAAACCTCGCCATGCTGTGCCCAGACTTCTGACTTACCAAAATGATGATGTCATATATAATATATAGGAATTAATATAATATATATGCATTCCCTATATAATATAGAAACTATGAAAGAAGACACCTGTGTTGTTTTAAGCCACTCAGTTTGGAATATTCTGTTACAAAGCAATAGCAAACTAAGTGCACATAGACTTAGGCAGGTTTAGTTACCAGGTAGGTTTTCCACTTTTCTGTCTGTAAAACTGGCGTCTCTGGTTTCTGTTGTTTTACCTTCCAAATCATGATGGCTCAGATCCTTTAAATGCCATGAAAGGAAAATAAAAACCAAGGTTGAGGGTAGGGGGGATGAAGGAACTAAACGGAGAGGTAGGGACTAGTTACTGCTGAGTGGTTCAGGCTTATCCATCAAGGGTGTGGCAGCCATCTTTTCTGAGTGAAAGGACTTTGATAATAAAATAACAAACCTTCTGAACTACACCAAGTTTCAGAGTTTGAATTATTATTACTTCTCACACGTGTGCTTTCCCTCTTCTGGAAACTTGTTTACCCAGAGGTATTTCTAATTCCTTTTCTCATCAGAAGCTCCATAGACTTGCAATAGGCAGATCACCATGAGAATAGGCATGTTTTCAGAGAGACATGTTCTTTCAAATGCCAGCTGGCCTCAAGCAACTTAAAAAAAAAATAGGTATTAGACATCTGTAAAGGACCAGATCTTAAGGAGAACACAAAAGAAATAACATAATATCCCTTTACCTAAGGTCAGTTTATCCCCCCTTTATTATATTTTATTTATTTATTTATTTTAGGGCTGCACCCGGGCCATATGGAGGTTCCCAGGCTAGGGGTCTAATTAGAGCTGTAGCCACTGGCCTACACCACAGCCACAGCAATGCGGGATCCAAACTGCGTCTGCAACCTATACCACAGCTCACGGCAACTCTGGATCCTTAACCCACTGAGTGAGGCCAGGGATTGAACCTGCATCCTCATGGATACTAGTTGGGTTCATTCCCTCTGAGCCACAATGGGAAGCCCTATCGCCACTTTATAAAGTCAAATTGCCTTAAACTGAAAACATAATTACCACTAATTTCATGAAAAAAGTTAATAGAATCCAGAACTCCAAATTAAATCAATGTATCCAAAGACAAAACCGAATGTCACTAAAATGGTCTTAACTGCATCGGTATGGTGCTATAACCTAACCAAGTGTTTTCTCTTTATTATTTAGCTATCCAACAGCTATTTATCTGTCTCCTTAAGCTATGACCCCCTTGTGTTCCTAAGATTATACTAAAAAAACCTAGACGTTCTCACTGTGGTGCAGTGGGTTAAGAATCTGACTGCAGTGGCTTGGGTTGCTGTGGTGGTGCAGGTTCTATGTGCAGCCTGGCATAGTGTGTTAAAGGATCTGGCATTGCTGCAGCTATAGTGTGGGTTGCAGCTGCAGCTTGGATTTAATCCCTGGACCAGGAATTTCCATATGCTGTGCGTGTGGCCATTAAAAAAAAAAGAAGGCAATATTAAAAATACTAAACATAGATAATGACACTGAAAATTTAAATAATTCAACCTTTAATTAAAAAAATAGTGAAGTCAAAAGGAATCAATGGACACAGTGCAAATGACATCATACTCATCCAAGACGCTGATATTGGAATGAACAGCATCCCTGCTACAACTGGCAAACTCTGAGTCTTCTGAAAGAATCATGCCCAGCCAGGCACTGGTGTGACCTGCACCACTGCCCAGATGATCATCTGCTGCTCACAAGGTACACCAGTCCAAACCGGTTTTCATAAATACCAGGACAGTCCCCTCAGAGCTAAACCAGAGACACACAGAGAAAGCTGTAGTAAAGCTAAAATGGTTGTAAACCAAAGAGGCATAATTTCACTGTACTTTACAGTTTATAAAGCATTTTTCCCTCTTGAAAGCTTCTCCACAATACCACATTTATTTCTGCCTCCGTGATTCTGAAAACTGTCACACCAAATACCACCTTTAAAAAAAAACATGATTTCTAGTAGGAGCTGCACTGTAAGTGATATCAGATGATATTTTCTGTTAAGGGCCTGATATATATCCATGTATGGAGAAGGATTATATTTAATATTTTCGTATTGTTTCCCTCTCTTACACAATTGCAGGTTTTCTAGAATTTTGGATTTTTTAGGCCAAAATTTTTAAATTCCCCCAAGGAACTTCCAAGCCTCCATGGATTTATTCACTTTTTACTGTCAAGGAGGAATATTTTTTCCAAAAAAAAAAAAAAAAAAAAAAAGTGTCTGTCATCTATTCTTATGATCATTTCAGAAGAGACATTTTAACTCCAAAAAGGTAGAAGAACATTATCTTAGAGAAAAAGAACTTTTCATGTATTTAGCTTCATGTAAAGCTCTCTATGATAGCTGTCATTTTCACATTTTGCTGAGGGTCACTGATGAACTGCATTTAGGGGGTTAGGAAACCTCTAGCTTAGATTGAAGGTTTCTTGCAGGCAGGAGCTAGTCCACATACAGGGACAGTATCCCCTCAACCTTTTCCATTTCCATTGCCACATATTTGTACATCCAGCCCTATATAAAAAGAGATGCAGGTTTTATGCCTTAGAAGGGCCATGCAAAAATGTCCCACAGTCCTTACAGCAGAGTCCATACAGCATGATCACCTTAGTGCGGATAATGAGGGAGTGTCACCTAGTGGTAAGAAGGACAACTGCAGGCTCTCCAAAACAAAATCTTTCCGGAAAATGTAGTTTCCAGGGATAAATTTTCACTCAAAAGGAATTCATGTACCACTTATTAAAAACAAACAAAAAATATTCCAAAACGCCATGACTTTCAGTACATTTCTGGGTATAAGGAGGCACTCTGCTTGCTTATTCATTCAGTCATTTTATTTATTGCCTACTTTTATTCAAAACTTACCACTTACAAAAATATACAATTCAATCAAGCAAAATAAGACTTAAAGTAGGTAGGGAGGAGACCTGTTAAAAGGAACAATAATATGGAGGCAAAAGTGAAATCAGTGCCAAAATATTTATGTCACAAGGTCTCCAGTTTTGTTAGTAGTGGGTCACTACTCAGCTCTAAGCTTCCCAGAAGACAATTGGAGAGAGAAATTCACTCACTTCATGAGTCACACATCTGTAAGATTAAAAACCAGCCCAGCTCTAGAGAAGCCCAGGCATGCCTAGCACAGAGATAAGTCAGGAATCTCTTCACTGTGCATAAAATGTACAATGTCCCCGACAACAAACTGGGAGTAAATATGACAATGAGCTGAACAGCCTGGTTTCCTGTAACTTCCTTGCATTTGGGCTGATGCATCACTAAAGCCCCATTAGTACTGCTAATTCTCCTGAGGTCTATAATGCTGTGGTTCAGCCATGCAGCTTCTGCCAGTCTGGCTTAGCCTGAAGCTATTCTAGTCTCTCTAGGGAAATGGATTGATTATATCATTAGGGCTGCACTTGTTCATGTCTCTCTATATCCAAGCCCATGGCAACCTGATTTTGCAGCTCTTCCTGATGAAGGGATGGAGTCTATTTCCTTACCCCTTGAAAGTCTTGCATGTTTCTGCTCATAGTCTTGGAATTCCAATATGGTCATGTGACCAACCCTGGGCTAGCCTGGTAGAACATGAGAGATGTGTGCTCGCTCCATTCACACTTATTGCCCTGGTGGATAGCCAGGCAACTGCCAAACATGTGTGTGAAGCTCTCAGATCAGCCAGCTCCTGGCTGACCACAGATGCGGCCCAGCCATGCACAGCTCAG
This sequence comes from Sus scrofa, assembly GCF_054392235.1. Lineage (NCBI taxonomy): Eukaryota > Metazoa > Chordata > Mammalia > Artiodactyla > Suidae > Sus > Sus scrofa. The sequence goes on along the minus strand of NC_139383.1, from coordinate 179,964,791 downwards.
ATTGGCAGAACCACCCCAGCTGACCTGCAGACTTGGGAACAATAATAAATGGCTGTTATTTTTAGCCACTCTTTCCTGTCTCACTTTGCATCAATCATCACAGCCAGGTGATTTTCTCCTTAACATTCTTGTGTCCAGCTGCTCCTCTCCATCTGTTCTGGTGTCCTTCCGTTCATCACCTTTCACCTGGGTACTACAAACTGAGGGCCAAAGAGAGGAAGGAACTGCTCAGGGTCACAAAGCAGACAGGCAAGGAGCCAGGGATTCAAAACTTTTGACATCCTGACACCCTACTTCACAGCCCCTGATGCTCGCTTAGCTGGTAAAGGAGACCCAGAAACCAGGGTCTGGTACCATGAAGATGTTGGTGAGAGGGCCGGCTTCCCCTTTGATTACATCACCTTGGATGAGTAACTTAAGTGTTTCCAAATCTCATTTTGTTCATCTGCAAAAGGGACGCTGATATCTACCAGGGCGGTCTTGAGGTTCAAAATGAGAAAGCTCTTTGGAATCCAGGGAACACCATGAATGTCTGCTAATTGTGTTGGCACCTTGTAGGTGCTCCATAAAAGCTGAATGCATGCATGAAAGGTTGCATTACTGCCTAAGGCGCAGGCTTGACATAATGGCTGTGGCTCTCTGGAAGGGTTGATCAGCGAGCTAACATGCACTGAATGTCTCCAAAGTGCTGGGATAAAGTGGATAAAGCAAGTCTGTGTCACCATCTCAAGGACTGAATGCTGAATTCACCTCTCAAGTGAACACCTACCTGAACTGTAAGGCTTCTCTGACCTCCCTAAAATGCCCCCAAAGAGCGTTTTTAAAGGACTGAAAGCCCTCCTTCACTCAAAAGAAATTCACTAGGCTCCTTGCTTGTTCCAGGTATTCTAGGAGGTTCTGGGGATACAGTGAAAATCAAAGGTAATCAAAGTGACACAATTAGTATTAAGTCACCAAATGAAGTCACAACTACTGAGGTTTCAGGAAATCAATCAGAGCTCATATTGACATTAATTATAGCTCATAATCCTTTAGAAACAGTTGATTCATAACTTAACCCAACAGCAATATAGAACACGTGAATGGAGTACATTGTATAAGGGAAATTAGATTATCCTAGTCCCTAAAGAGTAATTAATTTATACAGTGGATTTGAGGAAATATTTTTACATTAAGACAGTATTGCGTTTAACTTATTTCACAGGTGGCATTTCAGGGGAAAAAGGGACCCATTGAATAGAACCAAACTATGTAATTCACAAAGCAGAGATTAGAGTTTCAAAAGGTCTAGAAACATTCCATTGGTCTATTGGCTCCTGAAGTCAAATGCCTTTTCAAAAGCCACATTCTAGTTTTTGTTTAGGGCTAAAAAATAAGGTCTGTTGGGATCTTTGGCCCTTAAATCAGTAAATCTCATCCATGTCTCTTCCTACATGTCTTTCTTTTTCCTTTCTTCCTTTCTTTTCCGCTTGCTTGCTTGCTTTCTGCTTTTTTAAGGGCCGCACTCGTGGCATATGGAGGGTCCCAGGCTACGGGTGGAATCAGAGCTACAGCTGCTGGCCTACGCCAGAGCCATAGCAATGCCAGACCTGAGCTGCATCTGCGACATACACCACAGCTCATGACAACGCCAGATCCTTAACTCACTGAACGAGGCCAGGGATCGAACCTGCAACCTCATGGTTCCTAGTCGGATCCATTTCCACTGTGCCATGAAGGGAACTCACTACATGTCTTTCTAAAAGGACCCCTCCTGGCCTTTGTCACTGCCGCCACTCTCAGTGTTCTCCTGGAATCTAGTAACAGCCTCTTTCAGATGTAACAAATACCGAGCACCTAATGTGTGCCGGGCAGTAATACACAAAAGTCACAATTCCTGTGCCAGGAGGCTCAGAGTCATCACCTGGTACCTCTCCCCAGAAACTCCCATGCCTCCTATGCCCCCTACAGATGCCACCATGACTTTTCTGGATGTGCACATCTGTTGAGCTCAGGCCTCTATTTGTAACCCTTAGAGGCTGGCTCGCCAAGTCTTTGGTTGAAGTGTGTCTCCCTGGGGAGGCATCAAAGACCTCTTAGCATGTGTCCCTTGCAGAGCTCTCCAGGGGCAGCCCCTGTCAGGCAGACACTGGCATCCTAAATTCAGGCCAGAACAAAGCCCTGGCACATACTCACCCCTGCCCAGCTCCCTTTCTTGGCATTGTCTGCCCCATCTCCACTCTCCGTCCCCTGTACCCCTAACCTTTCTTCCTTCTTCTGTGTTATTTTATCCTTCAAGAAGTAGCTGAAGGGTCAGCTTCTCTTGGGGCACTTTCTTTCCACCTCCATCCCCACCCCTCAAACCATGTTTCAGACGTAGAAAATAATGAAATACACATAACTCTGAGATGATACTGAATAGGACAGTTATTGGATGACTCAGCAAGCCCTTTCAGACTCTGTTATGCATCAAGGGGAGTCTAATATTAAGCATCATGTTAGGAGGCATGATGTAACGCCTGGCAACGGTGCTGGCCAGCCCTCTTCCTGGGGGCAAACAGGTGCCTTTTCCTTCCATATCCCCAGACCCAGCACAGTGCCAGACACGAGCTACACCCTCTATAAGTGGCTACCATGCTACAGCTACTACCTTAAAGGTGAGTTTGAACTAAAAAGGTAGAAACCACCTACAAGTCCAGCACAAAGGAAATCGTTAAGATGATGGCTTTGCCCATACAATTGAATATCATGTGCTACCTACAGATAAGGTTTTGAAGACTATTTAATGATAGAGGAAAATGGCTCATCATATCATATAATTATCCCCCAACCTTGAAAGAATTAAGGGTACACAACCGCAGGCAAACATACTTTTGCAAATCCAAAACATTAACAGCCCTAAGTTTGCTGTGGTGGGATTCTATTTTCTTTACTTTGTTTTTCTAAATTCCTCTCTGTACGCTCGTTCTGTTTCTATCTCTCTTTCTCTTTCAACAATGAATAGAAATTACTTTTAGGTAAAAAGGCGAACATTTTAGGAGGGCTGGCAGAAACAAGAGGCAAATGAAAAAAACCCCCAATCATCAAAGAGGCTGGAGGGAAGAAAATAACAACTCTTAGAGAAACCGCCAAGGCAGTTGCTAGATGTCAGGTTGGCTAGTGAGATAAACTGTGGCCAGTCCCAGGGCTGAACCTGCCTTCGTCAGGAAAGAGGACAGATGGCCACACAAAGGTTATATCACACAGTATGAAAGATCAACATGCAGGCATAAAGCTGGCCTACTGGCTAGAGCTGAAACTTCCTATAGATGCTAATGCAACCTTTACAACTAAATTACGGGGTGGGTAAGAGGTTCACTGGGGGAATCTACCTCCTACACGGCTCCGAGGAGAATCCTGTCCACAACAGGTACTCGAAATGGGTTCTAGGGGCTAAACCCAGGCATTTAAAAAAGGCTACCAGACATCTGGGGATTTGGTGAGTCAAACTTGCCTTAATGCAATGGGAACATGGAAATCACATTTTGAAATATAAACTCAGGGATCTCTTTTTTCCATTAAATAAGGAATTTCTTGGGATTTGCTAAACATTTCTGTTTTATTCAACACAGAAACTCTGAGGCAAAGGGACGCCAGAAGCAAACCTGGAGCCTATGGCTTAGGACAGGGTTTATTTATTTGGGCACAGGAAACTAACACACAACATTCTACCCCCTCCAGGGAAGCCCTCCATGGAGACAGGGCTGACTTCTAAGACTCCAAGATGTGTACATAAGATCTTTGGGCTCAGAAGAGACTTAAAAAGGAAAGGGGGTTGGGGGGAGTGAGTTCTTCTCCAGGCCTGGATTCAGCTTCAGGTGCTTTCCACCTTGAATCTTCCTCAGAAGATGCACGGAAGGTGAAGTAACAATTAGCAACAACAAAACCTGTCTTGGCAAAGCCATGGAGACACCCAGTGGGAGACCTCAGGCTGACAGGGAGTTCTGGCTTCTCTCAGCCTTTAACATGCAGCCTGCAAGTCCAGCCCGGCCCCGGAACAGGCTGGGACAATGGTGAAGGTTAAATGGCCCACAGAGGCGCAGCCAAGCCATACCAGAACAACTGCTAATGTGAAAATGACTAGGAACACCCTGGAGTGTAGTCTGGGAAACCGCCTGGAGCCACAGAAACCCAGAGATGAACAGGCTGTGGCAGCTGGAATGAATCTTCCCGGACAGTCATCAACCTTCTTATTTTCCAGCTGAAGAGACTGCAGCTCCCAGAAGAAAAGAGACTTGCCCAACACCCCATAGCCCATTCATGGCAGGCCTAGGAGTGGACACCTTGCACAAACTCAGCTGAAGATCCTAGAGCCAAATATCCTATTTCCATCACTATGGTTCTGCCTCCTCAATCACAAGGTAGTGGAAAAATCTGCAGTTGTATTCCAGGTCCACCAATCATTCCTTGCCTTCCTCATGGAAAAACCAATGTCCTCCTAGCCAATATCTCACAGGGGTATTGTGAGTAATTAAGGAAACACAAATGGGAAAGAATTAAAAAAAAATTTTTTTTGTGTGTATTTCTCTTAAATTTTTTTTATTAAAGTGTAATTGATTAACAATGTTGTGTCAATTTCTGCTGTACAGCAAAGTGACCCAATCCTACATATAATATACATCCCCTTTCTCATATTATCTTCCATCCTGGTCTATCCCAGGAGATTGGGAGACAAAGCCTTTTAACAACCATGAATTCCACTTTTACAGATATAAGTAGCTGTGCCTGATATGTGGAGTTCTCATGCCCTGAGGCTGTCAGTGGGATTGTGCTTGCCTATCAGAGGTGCTCGGTTGATGGGAGCTAGCACTATTTGTCCTCATAAGTAGTGGCATGGACTCCTTGAGTCTAAGGGCTAATATCTTTCATCTTCTTTGTCTGTTCTCCAAAATACTTACACAGTACCCCAGCCCAAACGCATTAGCTTTCTTTCCCTCCTGACCTATGAGTCACATATTTGATTGTGCTTCCTTCTTTGCTTTGGCCACTATGAAGCTCAGATTAATATCTCTGACCCATATCCAGTAGGACTTAATGCATGGATTTTAGACACTAGTCATCTTCCTGCCTTATTTTTCCTATCCCAAGTTTCCTCTTTACTTTATCTTCCTCCCTTGACTTGTTACCTTGTAGGTTACATTCACTGATTTTTTTTTAATGGTTGTTTTAAACCATAAAAGAGTCATAAATAAATACATTTCGAGAGATGTTCAATTAACATTGTTGACTGTTGAACAACAGAGAAAGGAACAGGAGTGGAGGCTAGGTGTGTAACTGATTTTCCTTCCTTCTTTCCTTCCTCCCTCCCTTCCTTCCTTTCTCCTTTCCTCCCTTCCTTTCCCTCCCCCCTTTTAACTGAAGTCTGGCTCAATGCTTTCCTTGAAACGTGAAACCAAATGGCAAAGGAAGATCAGCGTGGGTCTGTAGTCACATCCATGAATATCAGAGGGCAAAATCTTCATTTCTTCAGGGTTTCTGACCAGCAAAGAAAACAATCCAAACCTTAGATATCTGACCCGCAGGCTGCACTGTACCTTGGATGCTTTTAGCAAAACATATTTTTAGAAAACCAAAACATTTAAGGGGATGTCATAATAAAAATATTCTTAAAGACCTTCTCGTTTTCTCCCCATTTAAAAGTAATACCTGCTCCTTAAAGAAAATGTGTTATATACTGTAAGGATAAGCAGTAAAAATATTAATCGAAAAAATCATGCATGAGGGGTTCTCCGGTGGCTCAGTGGGCTAAAGATTTGGCATTGTCACTGTAGCCGCTTGGGTAGCTGCTGTGATATGGGTTCGATCCCTGGCCTGGGAACTTCCACATGCCATGGGTGTGGCAGAAAAAAATCATACATGCATGGGAAGAAATGTTTTAAATATTAGCCTAAAAAAAGAGAGGTAAGATCACAGCTATCAAGAGTTCTGGAGGGTGCTTCTCTTAGTACTTAACCTTCATTTCTTTTTCTATTTTTCATATTATCAAAAGGGTCCTGAATCCTGATTCAGCAAAACAGAATCATGGGTTCCAATGTGGCCTTCAGGGACCTCTGGTCACATCACCCATGTGATGTAGGAGTCCCCTATTTTATAACACTGTTTCTGTGGCCACTTTAAATAACCCATGCATTTTCCTTTATTTGCAGTTCTCTGGTGACTCACTACAAACTTGATGCATGGGCAGGAATTCTGCGGTTTGCCATGCAGTCCAGAAACTTAAGTGGAAACCAGGGATCCCAGATGAAAAAACAAAAACAAAACAAAACAAAAAAACTTCTTTAGGTGAAGCTAGAGACCAGCCAGCAGCTTGGCAGTCCAATTTGTCTCTTTTGACTGGGTAACCGGTTTTTGTATTTATTTGTACCCAACCTGTACCAACACAGAGATTCCAGGAGGATTTTAAAGGCAGACACACATAGGGTAAGAATAAATACACAAAGAAACTGGGGCAGAAGGAAAATAAATAAGAGAAGGGAAATGAAAAGGTAAGGTTGGTATAAGGATTGTATTTTTGTAAGGTCTTATCCAATAGCTAGAGATGGGTTGTAAATTGGTTCTGAGCTTCCAAATTGCCAAGACTGAGAAGCAAGCATGATGGGTCATCAAAATCAGTGTTTGTAAATCAAACACACGCACATATATACACACACATCTCAGATGTCCTGGCATTCCTGCTACTGGTGGCTGATGCACCTTCCTCATGTGGGTGCTTGTAAATGATGAAATAGAGTTGGTGGACAAATGCGCCAGCTTCCTTGCTCCTCTGCTGGATAATTCTGAGGGATGTGCTACAAATGACTACCAGAGACCTCCTTCCAGATGGAGCTCAGGTGCCCCCATGGTCACTGGCTTGATAACACACTTGTACTGGGTGCCTCCCTCCGCACCGTACTTCCCCGCTCCCCTCCTGGGGTATCCTGTGGCCACCTGCCAAATGGTCCCTGGCTCAGAGTCTGTGTCTGGGGAAACCCAAACCAAGACCTGGAAGCTGTGAGATCTAGTGAAAGGTGGTGAACACAATGATGACTGTCACATACTGCCTCTTCTAACGACCTCCAGCACAGCCAAGGGCAATTCCACAAAATGCCATGGCCACTTGCTTATACTGCTTTGGCTGAGGGGTCCACTTGATAGAGCTAACTTTTAGCATTGTTGTGTGAAGCTGAGCCAGTAACTTGGTCTGGCCTGCAGATTCCTAGTCTCTAACAAGAGGGGGTCGGTCTATTGGTCGCTTCTGATGCTAAGATTCCTTGACATCAAAGTTGCCACATCCATATGAGTTTACATTTGAAGAAAATCGCAGTGCTCTCTGCTGGAGTGTTTTTCAGAGAATCCCAGTCTGTCTGTCAGTGCCTTCAGGGCTGGAAGATGAGGAGGTGGCCCTGGAGCAGAGAAGAGCCAGGGTCTAGAGCAGACATTGGTTCTGTCCATGTGCTGACCAAGGAGGTGGGAGGGGCTGGGGGAGGGAGGAAGGGAAGCCCAAGAGCTAGGAGGACAGCTTGTAAACCAAGAGAAAACACCAGGGCTCTCTGGAGGCACAGTGAATCATCTGTAACCCATAAAATCTGGCTGCAGTGCAGAAAGAGATGAGGAATTATGGGGCAAAATGGTCCAAGAGATCAGGGTCTATACTGCAGAAACTTGGGGCGGGATGGTTTCACCCAGCATGGCTAAGGAACAAAGAGGAATCCCACCACCTTTAACATGTTACAATCAGTGTGTTACACATCTGTCTAGCTCAGTTTTATTCCTAAAAAAGGCATGATACTCCCTATCACAGGGGGCTCTGCTGGCCTGAGCACCTGAGCAGATGCTCCATCAATACTGGTGCTGGAATCTGTTGGCTGAGCCTGAATTAAAGATTTCTAAAGCAAACTTATGGTTACCAAAGCGGAAACATTGCGGGGGTGGGGGGAGGATAAATTGGGAGATTGGGATTGGCATATGTACATTACTACGTACAAAATCAATAAGTAACAAGGACCTACTGGACAGCACAGGGAACTCTACTCAGTATTCTGTGATAACCAGAGTTCCTGGTGTGGCTCAGTGGAAATTAAGCTGACTAGTATCCATGAAGATGCAGGTTTGATCCTTGGCCTTGCTCAGTGGGTTAAGGATCCAGTGTTGCTATGAGCTGTGGTGTAGGCCAGTGGCTACAGCTCCAATTCTACCCCTGGCCTGGGAACCTCCATATGTTGTGGGTGTGGCTCTAAAAGACAAAAAAACAAAACAAAACAAAACAAAACAAAACTTATATGGGAAAAGAATCTGAGAAAGAGTGGATATGTGTATATATCTAACTGGTTCATTTTGCTGTACACCTGAAACTAACACAACATTGTAAGTCAACTATACTCAAACATAATTTAAAAAAATGCATGGACACCTCTGACCACAAACTTCTCTGCATTCAGAAAGTGAGTATTTTGACTCATGGCTATTTCAAAACTAGTTTGCATTTTTATTGGATTAAACACACACAACATTCAAACTGTGCACTGTTACAGAATAACAATGCCTGAAGGGTACTTGAATTCGCTATTAAATTTCAGCCAGAATAAAAATCTAAAACAAAACCAAATGAAATGGTTTACTTGTTACTTTTCTTTAAGTACTAGCTATGACCTTATCTCGTTATTCCTCTCCCTGGACCTCAGATTTCCCATAACTAAAAATCAAGGGGCACTGGGCCAAATGCACTTATAGAGCCTTTTCAGATCTTTAGTCTGTTTCCATTCTATTGCCCCCCTGGGATTGAGTCATATATGTGGCTATAGAGTTACTTCTGTCTGCCATGGTCACACTTGTGTCCTGAGTACCTCGGAAGCTGGCTTAGAGCTTCTCAACCTTAATGACTCCTTTGTTTCTCTTCCCTTGTCAATAAATTACAGGGTGATATTTTTCCTCTCATTACTATACCCCTGTAATTTAGGTCCTTTGACCTCAGAGGTTCATTCAGGTCCCAGGAAAATCTGCCTGTTATTCCCTTTTCAATTCAATGTTTGTTTGCAGTTAAATTTACACAAGAGTCCCTGCAGCAGAAACTAGAGAGATAAGATCTCTCTATCATTTGCAAGGCATCCCATCACTAACAAATCAGGGCTGCTTTAGACCTGTATGACCAACTACAGCCTTGGGGACTGGTGTATGGTGGGGATGGGGGGAGCTTGATACATGTTTGCCACATGGGCTTAAGACTTTATTCATCAGTCGGATACATTTATGGGACATGGGAACAGTAAAAGGAGAAGGGAGCCTGGGTGGATAACAACCTTCTTTGAGGCCAGACAAAGCCATCTCTATTGAGGCTGCTGACAGACATATGATGAAACGAGAAAATCAGGGGCCATGTACATACCTAGAATTAGGTTATTTGAACCCAATAAAAATAAGTGGACTTTCTGAAAAAAAAATTTTTATCGTCTTTCTAGTTCAGTATGCTTTCTTTCTCAGGAACAAGAGCCAAAATGATTAAGTGTTATTTGGCTTAACCATTATGGTGTGTATCTGGCTTCAAGTCTTGGCCTCAAATTCTGTTCATCATCAAAATGCTTCATGATTAGAGAGCTCCCTTCATCTGACAATCCCATAGTGCTTACTCATAGTCTTAGAGGTTTGCAGTGGCATTTGGGATTTCAATTCCTTTTGAATGGGTTTTCCAGAGCATTTAGAGGATAAAGTTCCAAAGGAGCTGCCTCCAGGGCACTTGCTGGGTCTTCACTACCTGAGCCTCAGAGGGAAGGTTCCTGGAGAAGTTTTGCTAGTAGTGGGTCCCCTAGCAAGACTTTGCTAACCCCTGTCTCTGAAGGGTGTCTTCATCAGTCACACAGTTTTTCTGCCCCAGTCTGACATGCAGTCTCTAGAAATGTATGCCTCCTGCATGTAACCAGGGTCCAGGGCTGTGCAACACAGGATAATGTAGGATGTAGGTTTCCTGGCCTCGGATATTTACAGGCTCACTGTGAGACCAGAGGCTTATAGCAGGATAACTAGTAAGAGCAATGGAGGTCAAGTCAGCTCAAGGCTTGATGTTATGTTATGTGCCAAAGCAGAGGGCACTCTAGAATCAGCAATCAGGTGTGCTAGGGTGTCCCGGAAGTGGTGGAACTGGGATTGGGTGGGGAGGGGGAGGTGTGTTGCAACAGATGCCACACCACATCCAATGCCTGCTTTTCTGCTACACTCCAGGGGCAAGAAAGCTAGACCTTGAGGTAGCACGTTTGTCTGATTGGCTCACTGATGTATGCCAATTACATAGCTGGCACATAGCTGACCCTCCGTAAATGATGTGCTGATGAATGCAGTGGAGGCCTGGGTTCCACCCTTTCCCCTCCTTCCTCACCACCTTCCAATAGACTCCGATGGTTGATGCATAAATCTAACCATCCTACAGGGTCAGCATACTTGGGAAACAAACTGTACACAACTGAGGTCTCTTACAAATAGCTCTGAACACATTTATTGCATCTTGTTTAACCGTTGCTGTCATAAGATTTAAAGCCACAACCCTTCTCTTTCAAGTTACCCCAAGCTTTCATTTGCCCAAAGGTCTCAGATGCTACCACCAGGCCCATTGTGATTATGTTGTTTCCAGATCATTCCCCCTCCAGCTCTGAGTTGAGCAACTGTGTGGTCTTGGGCAAGCCCCATAACCTCTAAAAGGTTCATTTTCCTCCTATGCAAAATCAATGGGTTGGATTAGATCATTTCTAAGGGTCCTTCTCAAATAATGATTCAAGGGACTGGAATTTGGTGTTTAACACCACTTTTCGGCTCTGGGGACGACAGAGTGCTTTTTATCCACCCTTTGGCTGAGGAAACCACAGTGACTTCCTAGCCCTCTCCTTTACCCACTGGGAAGGTGTAACCGGTTTCTTCTCATTTTAAGAAACCTAGCTTTACTCTTTGTCCTCTTCAGTGGGCCATCCCCACTTTCCCATTTTAAAGCAACCTAGATAGTTTCTTCTTTCTCTCCCACTCAGAGCCTTTGTCTCCCTAAGACCTGACTGAGAAATCTGGAGCCACATTTTGGTGTCTTGACCCTAAACCTCCTCTCTCTGGGATCTTCTCTTTTTGCTTCCATGGATGCTACCCTCTAAATCCATATTCATTCCCTCTCATTCCTCTCATTTAATATTCTGCTTTACTTTGACAGATATCTCCTCAAAGCTTTAATGAAGAATCCTTTTCCATCAGTCTTGAGAGATCAAATATTTTTATGACCAGGAGAGAGCTGCCATCCATTGAGTATCTGCTGTATACCAAACACTCTATGGAAGTTACCTCCTTAATCTTCACTAAGACTCTATGATGTTGACTTGATCCTCCCCATTTTAAAGATGAGAAAAATGATTCTCAAGGAAGTCCCTCACCCTGCCCAAGAAACAAGCTGCAGGACTGGAGATTCAAGCTCAGGTTTGCATGCCTCAGAGCCCATGGGTCTTCTCTCATTCAACTAAAGACAGTAATGATATTCAGGGGTCTGCAATATGCATTTGTAGTTTAGCAGTCCCTTCTAGATACAGAGAATTTTCAAGTTGGAACATATTTCATAAATCATTTAGTTTTAGTTACTTCTAGTAGAACTTAAGAAATGTAAGAACATACCCACGCAGAGGAAAGGAATGATATAATTACATGGAAGAATGCACACATATTATATACATTTATATTTATAATAAAAATGTAAAGTATATCTTTACAAGCTTCCATGGAACATTTACAAAAATTGGTATATTTGGCCACAAAGAAAGCCTCCATCCTTTCTCTAAGACTGGAATTGTATTGAGTATAATAGTCCCTGAGGCGTCTTGCATGCATTAGCTCCCACTATGTGAATGTACTTGATGTTACAGCAAAAAGGGGAAAAAAAAGAATTATTTGCCATTGTCTAAATATGCCCTTACCTTTCCTAACTTAATACCTGTCTTTATTCATACCATTTCTGAGGCTTGGATTGGCTTCCTCCACTATCTGTCCATAGGATGCTCAAGCATTCTTGAATCTCATCGTGAATGCTATTTTTTTCCATAAGGCTGCTCCAGATCCTCACAGTAGGGTGTGATATGTTTATTACAGTAGCTTTTGTCTTCACTTTAACTAACCTATTTGTTCATGGCCACCTTTAGAGAACAGTGGCGGTGCTGGGAAGGGGGTTTCTCATTTCCTTATAAGTCTCACAATATGTAGCACAAACCTCATGCACAAAATAGCATTCTATACAGAGCTGTTGAATTTAATTGAGAGTTGCTTATTTTTGCCTTGGTGCTAGGAATGTGAAAGAAAAGGTAGATAGGCAGATTTCAGTGCATTCTAATACAAACCACTTGGTCTTTTACATCAATTACTCATTCTGTCTCTTAAATATGCCTGGGTTGAAATTTTAACATTCTTTCTGTCAATTCATATTAACATTCAAAGCTAAAGTAAATAAATGTATATAATACACCAAATCAGCAAATAAGTTTTTTTAAGTTAAAAAAAATTTTTTTAAAGGAAAAATGCCTGATTTGAATATGCATGCCAACAAAGCACAGGAAAATGGGGGGGGGGACATGCTCTGTGACCTTATTTATTTAAATTAAATAAACTTTTCCATGTATAAAATGTGTGACTTTCTATTAGGGCACCCAATAGTTTCTTCGCAAGTAATTTTCTCAAAAAGAGGCAGATAAAATTTTGTTTGAGCCTCTCAGGATATGCCAACCACAATGAATCACTTTCCTCTAATGTAGCTGAGGTGCTTTATAACACTGGCTATACAAAAGGAAAGGAAAGTTAAAGAAAGGTGCTAAAGGTCATCCTTGGCATGTGTATAGATCTTTACAGTTTGCAAAGCACTTACACTGACATTATCTTATTCATGTTCCTTATAAGGCTTTGCGATGACTATCTCCATTTCACAGATGAGGAAACAGAGGCTAGAAGAATTCTTTCCCCAAAAAACACATGTTGGGAGAAAAAAGGAAAAGGATGAAAAGAAGAAAGGAAAAAAAATGTATCTTACAAAGGAGCAAGATGGTAGACTGAGCAAAATTTTTTGTCTTCCCCTTTTCCTTCCAAAATTCCATTCAAATGGGAGAAGAAATACATGTGCTGTAAAAAACAACTATAAAATAAGCTAGGACACAATAATTTAGATAAAACATTTTGAGGAATTTGTGGATATTAGAAAGTTGTTGTTGGCAAAAAACCACAGCAGAAAAACTACCATAACAGACTGTTGTAAAGATGAAAAAATTCTAAACACAGAAACCACAGGTACAAAGAGCAGAAGGGGTCAATGAGCAAGAGTGGTCATTTAATATCAACGACAAGACTGCTTGAAGAATGAACAGTGAGGTCAGTCAAAACCTATCTCCTCTAGGCCAACAAAGCAGCTGGGAGGAGATTTCAACATCTCTCTCTCAAACACTGAAGATGAAGCAGGCAAATATTACAAAGATACAGAAGACTTGAAAAATTCAACCTACAATCTTGATTGAATAGATGTATAAAAAGTCCCCGTACCTAGTTATCGAGAATGAACATTTTTCTCAAGCACACATGAAATGTTTCCAAAGACTGTCCACATACTAGGCCGTAGGTTCCAACTAACTTAAAAGAATAAGCATTACAGATACCACATTCTCTGAGCACAATACAATCACGTTAGAAATGACCTCGGGCCACACTTTTGAAAACAGAATTATATAATGTATGGGCTAAAAAATATCATAATGACAATTTTAAAAACTACTTATACTGAATAAACAAAAAGAAAACTCAATGTCAAAACTTAAGTATGCAAAAAAGGTGATATTTCAAGAAAAAACTATCTTTAATGCTTATTTATATTAAAACAGACTAAAGGCTGAAAATTAATGAGCTAAAATAAATTTAAGGAGTTAAAGAAATAACAAAGAAAAAAGTCAAATGAATATATCCAAAGAAAGTAGAAGTAAAAAGCAGAACAGAACTAAATGGAACAGAAAACAAAGCTTTAGTATATAGGATCAACAAAGTCAAAAGTTGATTTTTCATAAAGAGTAATAAAATTGACAGACTTCTGGTGAGAAGAGTCAATAAAATAGAAGTCATAAAGGAACAATTCTAGAAGAAAAAAAAACAAAGGGCATCTGCAGCATCTGAAAAGATAGAGGCTAGAATGAGCATATTTATGTTAAATATTGGAAAAATTAAATGAAATGGACAAACTCCTAGACATACACAAATTTCAAACATTGTCAAGAAAGAAACAGGAAGTTTTCATTTTCCTATAACCATTCAATAAACTGAATCATTGGTTTAAAATTTCCCCACTGGGAAAAACAAAAACAAAATACCACACCAGTCTTATTAGCCCATTTTTCAGGTGACTTTCTAGAAATTTATTTAAAAATTTCCAGAAATTACAAAAAAGGAAATACTTTTTCAGTGAATTTATGACACTAGAATAGCCTTATAATGTAACCAAAAAGGATCATGTAATAAGGAAAAGTTTATTTCTTTATTTCAGTTCCATCTTGAACACAGATCATTTTTAAATCCTCTAAACAAAAGAGTCATATGTAGAATTAATTTAATAAAACCAAAAAAAATATATCATAACCAGGTCAGATTTATCCCTGGAATGAACAGATGGTTTAACATTATAAAATCTATTTCTGCAATTAGACAAATTAAAGGAGAACCACACAATCATCTCAATAGATAGAAGCAATGTCTTAGATAAAATTCAATACATAGTCATGATTAAAAAATAAATCTCTTGGCAAAGAGAAGAGAATTTATCAACCTGATACAGGCAAACACTTGCAACAAATTTCATTTTTAATAGCAAAATGTTAGAAGCAAGCATTTCCCTTAATCAGGAACAAAACAGCATTGCCTCTATTCATTTTATTGGAGGTTCTAACAAGTGCAATAAAAAGAAATAAAAGGTAAAAAGAATTGAAAAAGGAAAAATACTCAAATGGTCATTATTCACAGATGATGTGATTATGTACTTAGAAATCACAGAAGTTCCTAGACAACTGATTTAAATTAATAAAGGAATTTAGCAAGTTGCTCAGATCATTTGCATTTCTAAGTGCTAGCAAAAATAAAAAAAATGATTAAAAATATACATGATTTACAACAACAACAAAATAACAAGGTAGCTAGGAATAAATCTAAAATTAAAAGTGTGTAAGATTTTTTATGTAGAAAATTATACCTTATTGAAAAAGTTCAAATAAGACCTAAAGAAATGTAAGGCTTAGAGTACGTTCATGGATATAAGGGGCTCAATATTGGGATGACGTTAGTGGTCTCAAATTGATCTACAGATTCAATACAGTTTTTATAAAAATTCCTAAGTATTTTTCAAGGAAAACTGATGAGTTAACTTCAAATTTCATGAAGAATGTCTAAGAATAGCTAAGACACTCCCCTCAAAAAGGAATAAGGCAGAGAGCATTCAATTAATGGTCCTGCAACAATTGATCATCAATATGGGGAAAAATAAAATTATACCCCTTATTCACACTAAGCAGAAAAATCAATTCTAAGTGTATTAAAGACATAGATGTGAAATGTAAAATTTCAATAATTTTAGACAAGAACAAGGATAATATTTCCATAACCTTGGGGTCAATAATTTCTTAAACAAGACATAGAAAATGTTAACACAAAGAAATAAAAATTGATAAATTCAAATACTCTAAAACTGAAGACATCTGTTGATCTAAAGATTACAATAAAAACTTAAATACAAAGCACAAAGGTGGAAAAATAGTAACCCGGACTAACAAGCAAAGGATTCATATTTGAAATATATAAAGAATTCTTAAATCAGTAGTGAAAAAAATGAAAGGCCAAATGTAAAAACAGAAAATAGTCATGAAAAGGCATTTCATGGAAGAGAAAACATAAATACCTTGTATACATGTAAAAATTATACTATATTACAAGAGTTAGTGATCAGAGAAGTGTCAATCAACAAATACTAATAATATTTTCTACCTCATGTAGTAGCAAAAATTACCCTGTCTCATAATGCCAAACATTGACAAGGAGATAGATAATTGAGAACCCTTAAACACTGCTAAGGGAGGTGAAAACTGATAAACCACCTTATAAATCAACTTGACATTACAGTGTAGAGTTAAACGAGCACATACCTTATGACTCTAACTTAACTCCTAGGGTATATACACCCTCAGGAATCCCTGCACATAAATGTGAAAAGGCATGTTCCAAAATTTTCATAGTTGTCTCATTTATAATAGAAAAAAATAAAAACAAAAGTGGAAAGAACCCAAATATCTATCAACAGGGAAAAATATGGTACATTCACATAGAAAGGCACTATGTAGCAGTGAAAACGAATGGGCTACAGCTACATTCATCCTCCAGTTGAATAAAAAAACCAAGATACCATGTTTATGTAAGTCAAAACCAAAAAACAAAAGCAAATAATATATTCTTTAGAGATATATACATACATGGTAAAATTACTTTTAAAAAAGCAAAGAAATGATAATCATAAAATTCATGACAATGTTCCGCTCCGGGGAAGGGGAGAAGGGAAAAAGTGGGGAAGATGTTACTTGGGGAGCAGCATACAGTATTGAGAATGTTTTATTTCTTTAGCTGGGTGGTGGGCTCATAGGTGTTTGTTTTATTATTTTACTTCATAACTTGATTTATATTACATATACTCTCCTATATATATTAAATATCACACATTTTTTAAGAAATAAGAGAAAAGTAAAGAAGGAACTCAAAGACCACACTCCACAAAACGGCTGTTTTTACGACTGAGTCCAACAACCCTTCAAGAAAAGGCTAATTCTCTGTTGTTTAAACACACCCAAAGTAATATGTTTCAAAGTATGCAAAGTATGTAGTTGTTTCAAAGCTCGCTAAACTATGAGAAACTTTTGAATTTACTTTACTAAACTAGCAAAACCCCAGTCCAGTCCAATAAAAGAGAGTTGTGAACCAATAGTACTCATTTCTTTCAAAAAGAGACAAAATTCAAGATCAAATATTTATAAAATCAAATGTTAGCTAATTTAATGAATAAACTACCATAATTAAGAAAGTTAAGTTCCAAGAATGTGAGGAGAATCCAAGATTAAGAAACATATTTTTTTAAAAAGAAATCTATTAATATAATTCCCTATATAAGTAGGTTAAAGACACACAGCATATCAGCAATTCATGAAGGTAAACAAGGTTTGATAAAATTTAACAACCAGTCTCAATAAAAACTTAGAAGGGAAATAGTAACTGTTTAAAATTTATCTATCTAAAACATCTGGCAGGCATCACACTTAGTGATGACATATTAGAAGCTTTCCCATTTAAGTCTGGAAGAAGATAAGAATGTTCATTTCATTGCACTGATTTAATAACATATCCTGGAAATCCTAGCAATTGCATTGGATAAGAGGTATAAACAAGAGGCACTAGCTATCAGAAAAGAAGCAAAACTGTCATTATTTGCAAGTCTTAGAGATATACATGCATATATTCATAGACACACACATACATATGTACACACCCTTATGCCTAGAAATGTGTAGGAATGGTTCTAGAAGGACAAATGCCAAATTGTTATCAATAGTTTCATCTAGGTAGAAAAGAAGGATTGGGAAGGAAGTGAGGATAAAGAGGAACCTTTATTTTTTTATTCTTTGCATTTCTTTATTGCTCGAATTTGTTTTTACAACAATAACGGCTTTCATGTGAATTTATTATTATTATTGCTTTTTTTCTTTTTTGGCCACCCCCTTGACATATGGAAGTTTCTAGGCCAAGTTATAGCTGTGACCTATGCCACAGCTGTGGCAATGCTGGATCCTTAACCCACTGCACCTGGCAGGGAACTGAACCTGTGCTGCCCCAGAGACAGCGCCAGATCCTCAACTGCAGTGCCACAGCACGAACATCAACAACAGCCTTCACAATTAAAGAAGAAAACAATTTTAAGTGTCAAAATCATTGGAAAAGAAGAAGTAAAACTATCACTGCTTGCAGATGACATGATCCTATACACAAAAAATCCTAAAGATGCTACCAAAAAACTATTAGAGCTCATCAGTGAGTTTGGTAAAGTTGTAGGATACAAAACTAATACACAGAAATCGATTGTGTTTCTATATACTAACGATGAAATACCAGAAAGAGAAATTATGGAAACAATCCCATTTACCATCACATCAAAAAGAATAAAATATCCAGGAATAAACATACTTAGAGACAAAGGACCTTTACTCTGAAAACTATAAGATGCTGATGAAAGAAATCAAAGATGACACAAAAAGATGGAAAGATATACCATGCTCTTGGATTGGAAGAATCAATATTGTCAAAATTATTATACTTCCCAAGGCAATCTACAGATTCAATTCAATCCCTATCAAATTACCAATGGTGTTTTTCACAGAACTTAGAACAAAATATTTTGAAATTTGTTTGGAAACACAGAAGACCCAGAATAACCAAAGCAATCCTGAGAAAGAAAAATGGAGCTGGAGGAAGCAGGCTCCCTGACTTCAGACTATACTACAAAGCTAGTCATCAAAAGAGCATGGTACTGGCACAAAAGCAGAAATATAGATCAATGGAGCAGGATAGAAAGTCCCACACAACTATGGTCAACTAGTCTATGACAAAGAGGGAAGAACATACAATGGACAGAAGACAGTCCCTTCAATAAGTGGTGCTGGGAATACTGGACAGCTATATGTAAAAGCATGAAATTAGAACACTCTCTAACACCACAGAAAAAACTATACTCAAAATGGATTAAAGAACTAAAATATAAGACTGGATACTATAAAACTCTTAGAGGAAAATATAGGCCAAACACTCTCTGACATAAACCACAGCAGTATCTTCTCATATCCACCTCCTAGAGTAATGACAATAAAAACAAAAATAAACAAATGGGACCTAATGAAGCTTAAAAGTTTTTGCATACCAAAGGAAAACAAACAAAACAAAAAGACAAGTCACAGAATGGGAGAAAATATTTGCAAATGAAGTGACTGACAAGGGATTAATCTCCAAATTATATAAACACCTCCTGCAGGAGTTTATCAAATAAAAAAACAATCCCATCAAAAAAAATGGACAGAAGATCTAAATAGACATTGCTCTGAAAAAACATACAGATGGCCAAAAAACACATAAAAAGATGCTCAACATCACTAATTATTAGAGAAATGCAAATCTAAACTACTATGAGTTACCACCTTACACCAGTCAGAAGGGCTATCATCAAAAAGTCTATAAACAATAAATGCTAGAAAGGGTGTGGAGAAAAGCGAACCCTCTTACACTATTGGTGGGAATGTAAATTGGTGCAACCACTATGGAAATCAGTATGGAGGGTCCTCAAAAAACTAAAAATAGAACTATCATATTATCCAGCAACCCCATCCCTGGGCATCTATTTGGAGAAAACCATCATTTGAAAAGATATATGTACCCCAACATTCATTGCAGCACTATTTACAAGAGCCAGGACATGGCAGCAACCTAAATGTCCATCAACAGAGGAATGGATAAAGTAGATGTGGTACATATATATAATGGAATATTACTCAGCCATAAAAAAGAATGAAATAATGCCATTTGCAGCAACATGGATGGACCTAGAAATGATCATACTAAGTGAAGTTAGACAGTGAAAGATGAACATCATATGATATCACTTAAATGTGGAACTTTAAAAAAAGGATACAAATGAACTTATTTGCAGAACAGAAACAGATTCACAGACTTTGAAAAACTTAAGGTTACCAAAGGGTACAGGTAGCAGGGTAATGGACTGGGGTTTGGGATTAGCATATGCATACTGTGGAATATGGAATGACCGGCCAACTGGGACCTGTTGTATGATATAGGAAACTCTACCCAATATTCTGTGATAATCTATGTGGGAAAAGAATCTGAAGGAGAATGGGTGTGTGTACATGTATAACTGAATCACTTTGTCATATAGCAGAAATTATTACAACCTTGTGAATCAACCACACTTCAATAAAACTTTAAAAAAATAAAATGTCAAAATTATATGGCTAGACATGGTAGACCCAAAGCTCAAATTCAGGTCTTTCAGTATCAAGTTAGTTCCACATGGTTGGTTTTTTATTTTATTCTTAAGAAGGCAAAAGAAAGGTGGAGCCACTGAGAGCTGTGCACAAAGAATTAGTCACTCAGGACATTATATTGATCCTTCATTCTTATTTGCCACAAATAACACTCTAGGGATTAATAATTATGGCCAGCTTCTTTTTTTTTAAGTTATTCTTTTTTACACACATTTTATTGGGACTATAGTTGACTTAGAAAGTTGTGTCAGGGAGTTCCACATTGTGGCGCAGTGGTTAACGAATCTGACTAGGAACCATGAAGTTGCAGATTCTATCCCTGGCCTTGCTCAGTGGGTTAATGATCTGTCGATGCTGTGAACTGTGGTGTAGGTTGCAGACGCGGCTCGGATCCCGCATTGCTGTGGCTCTGGTGTAGGCTGGTGGCTACGGCTCAGATTAGATCCCTAGCCTGGGAACTCCACATGCCGCGGGAGTGGCCCTAGAAAAGGCAAAAAGACAAAAAAAAAAAAAAAAAAAAAAAAAAAAAAAAAAAAAAAAAGTTGTGTCTGTTTCAGGTGTACAGCAAAGTAAATCAGTCACACGTATACATATATCCATTCCTTTTCAGATTCTTTTCCCATAGAGCCTTTTTATAAAGGCTGTCACTGCTTACAAAGCAATGCTACCTTTACTATTTCATTCACTTTAATCCCTAGGAAATAATTTCAATAATCTATGACCAAGAAAACATTCTACAATGGTAACCTAAATGAGATGTCATCAAAAGATAATCCTAAGACTGTAGATGTAGAATTTCTGGAACTTCCAAAGACAAAGAAGTAAAACTCTGACTCTCAAGATCTGGGTAACTGAAAGATCTTCTCCTGACATATCCTTCATAAGATGCTTCTATAATCTGAACTGTTTCTTGAATAGGCCATATTCTTTCTTACTTCTTGGACTCTACAGCTATTTTCCCTCTGTGGAACATCCTCCCTCCTATTTTTCCTTTAAGATGCCTAACCATCTGTGCAGAAGAGTTAACACAGCAGACCTGACCCCTGTCTTTTAAAAATACCTGCTTATGTGGTTGGCCATAGGCTGGCGTCTCTGGGAACTTGGATTTTGGGTTGGTGCCCACCATTCCCAGAGCTAGTAAGAGTAGTTCACTTGCATATACTGCATGAACAATATCATTTATTCTACACAGCTGCCTCCATCTGGGAGTCTGTAATGTTTGTGCATGGCAGGCAGAGAGTACCTATGTGGCCAGCCCCCAGTAAAAACCCAAGGTGCTGATTCTCTACAAGCATCCCTGGCTGGCAACATTTGCCACGAGTCATCACAACTCATTGCTGGGGGAATGAAGCTGGTCTTGTGTGATTCCACTGGCAGAAGATCCTTGGGAGCTTTCTCCTGGTTTCCCCCAGCTTTGCTCCACGCACCTTTTGTTTTGTTGATTTTGCTCTGTATCCTGTCAATGTGATAACTCATAGCTGTGGGTACAACTATATGCTGAGTTATATAGAAGCACTGTAAATTGCTGAGTCTGGGTGTTGTCTTAAATATCCCCAATGCATAACTCTTTGAGTTTTTCAAATTGGCATTGTTTGTGGAGTCTTTCTTCACTTTCTTAGGCAGATTTCATTGCTTCTTTGCCTCTGTTCTTGCAGTTAAAGAGAGTGTCTTATTGCGTAATCATTAACTGCTAGCACTCTGAGCCCCCTTAAAGTATAAGCTCATCAAAGGTAAAGACCTTATCTTTTTACCTTCCTTTTTTCAGCACTGAGGTGACAATGCCACACACTTGTGGCTTTTGCAAAAGCAGTTGTAGTAATAGCCAATAAATTCCCTTGACATATCAAGCTAGAGCTTTACACATACTATCACATTTTAAAAATCTTTTTAAAGATTGAGATATAGTTGATTTACAATATTACATAATGGTCATGTGTACAACACAGTGATTCACAATTTTAAAGGTCCTATTCCATTTACAGTTATTGGTTATATTCCCTGTGCTGTACAATATATACTTGTAGCTTATTTATTTCATACAAAGTAGTTTTTATCTCTTACTCTCACCTCTATCTTGCCCATTCCCCTTCCTTCTCCCCACTGGTAACCACTAGTCTGTTCTCTATATTTGAGAGTCTGTTGGCTGGTGGTAATTCTTCCAGCCAACCCCCTAAACGAGCGATTGTTGTTATCCTCATTGCAAAATGAGAAAACAAAAGGGTAATAAGTAGGTGTTAAATGAGTGAATGAGCCACCTGAAAAACATCATTTTAGCCCTGAAGGAATCATTTCATTGAGCTATACTTCAGTTACCCTTATTAGCTCATGTATACCTCACCTAAGCAAATGTATGAGAAATTGTTGAGGGTGTTATCTATTATATCACATATTTTATTTGTTACCAAGGGATTTTTTTTATCACATATTTTATTATTTTTTTACTGGATAAGACATGCTTACTGCACACAATTCAAAAGATACCAAAAGTGTATAGTGAATCCTAAGTCTCAGTGGCTCTCCTCCCTCAGCCATGCTTTTTCTCCCCCATTTTCCCATCCTTCCTTCCTTCCTGCTTTCTTGCTTTTTAGAGCCACACCTGTGGCATATGGAAGTTCCCAGGATAGGGGTCAAATTGGAGCCTACGTCACAGCCACAGCCATGCAAGATCTGAGCCTCATCTGCGACCTATACCACAGCTTGCAGCAATACCAGATCCTTAACCCACCGAGCAGGACCAGATATGGAACATGAATATTCACGGATACTAGCTGAGTTCATTTCTGCTGAGCCACAATTGGAACGCCTCCTCCATTTTCTTATATTTCCTTCCAGAGAGGGTGGACAAACATATAAACACATTTAACACAAAGGGTAGCATTTTATATACTTTGTTCTTTTCTTACCTAACAACATATCGTGGTGGTCATTTCACATCAGTGCATGTAGAGCTCCCCCATTCTTTCTGAACACCTTGGTGATTGTCAGCCAGGGACAGAACAAACCAGGAAGGTATTGGTGCCTGGGTTTGAGAACAAACTCAGAGAAGAACTATCCCTTCTTTCATTTCTGGTTGCAGGAGCATCCAGTTAAGAGCACTGAGATCCCTAGAATGCTTTTGCCCTTGTCAAAATAGGACAGCACTGATTCACTTGTGTAGACTGTAGGCATCCCCTGAAAGAATGTAAAGGGCTGTGAGTCAGGCTGAACTTGGGGTGCATCTGTTCCCTACTGAAAGACATTTAGGTTGCTATAACAGCCACATAATGGAAAATGGTTCAGAGGGCATTTTGCGCATTCAGAGTAGATCCATATGATAAAGTATTAGAAATGGAAAAGCTTGCTCAAAGAGACATTTTTATTTATTTATTTTCAATTTAAAAAATTGAGATAGTGTTCACATGCCATAAAATTTGCTCTTTTAAATGGTATGACTCGGTACAATCACAAGATTGTGCAGCCATTTACCACTCTCTGAGTCTAAAACATTTTCATCACCATGAGAGATACCCTGTACCCGTTAGCAGCCAAGATATTAAAAAGATGTCCGGCTTAATTGTGACAGGTTTTGCCAAATGGGTTCATCAAAATTAAATCCGACATCTTTCTGGCTCACTTCTAGGAATCTGTCTTACTACACTCCACAGAACTGTATGGATTTCCAGTTGCCTCTTCCTCCCCCTCCCCACATATAATAGTATCTCATTGGTCTTATCTGAGAACTCAAGTCTGAGTTCAGGAAATGCACACACATATCCCCACACACCATTCTGCTGCATCCTGCAAAGAAACTGGATCCTGGAACACTTTCCACACTGACAAACACACCGAAGGTCCAGCCTGACTCATAGCCCTGTACATTCTTTCAGAGGGTGCATGCATTCCTATTGCTCTGACACCATCCTGGGTTGTTTCTGTCCTTGGTTGACAGTCACCAGTGCCAACAGTGCCAGCAACAGGATGCTATATACAGCTTGCTTTGAATCACACCCCTTCCTCCCACCACCTGCCAGCCCCTGCTCATCTGGAAGGACCTCGCAGCCTAGAAAGTAACTGATTCTGTGAGCTGCTGCCCACAGTTTGCTGCATGGAGACCAGCCACGCCGAGAACACAGCCAGCCAAGCACCACGAGGTGTAGGACACTCCCTTCCCCTTCCTTCCTTTTCCTCATGTGTTTTTATGAACATCCAGAGGGAAGATAATTAAAACCTGCAAGAGAACCAGCTGGCTGAGAAAATGAAAAGTTGGGTGACTCGGGGATGACGCAACATCACTTGGGTGAGTTTTGTAAGTAACATGGTATATAAAAAAGAGCCTCTTGTAAAGAAATGCCACATTCTCCAAAGCGCTGTACAAACGACTTTCTTTTTAGGGAGGGAGGGGGAGCAGTTCATACCCCTGGGCCCTCCTCATCATTTTATTTTCAACAAGGGGTAAGGAATCCTAATTGCACAATTCCCTAGGAGCACAGTAGTTATGGAGCCAAGAGTTTGGGGCAACTTGCGCGTGCAGACACACACACACACACACACACACACACACCCAGAAGGAAGGAAGAAAAACTAAAAGAAAAGAGGAAAAGGCACAGGAAGGTCTTTCTTAGCATAGTGAAGTAGAACAAAGGAAAAGACAGCAGGCATTCATCACCTCTGATAGGGTTTTCTGACTATTAAGCCCACACACTTTAACTCAAAAGACAGAAGTCCTGCCTTCCTCTCCTGAGTGCTGAATGCCGGCAAAACAGAGTCAAGATTTGGATGAGCCTGTGTAATCCCCTTTCATTTTTCATCTGCTGTGCAGATTGTAAAGTGAAACAGAGCTACTCGCCTCTCTGCATGTGACACAAGGCTTGAAGCACACGCAGCCCAGAGTGGCCTTCCCCAGGAGCCAGCTGTGTGCAGGTAACTGGAGCCTGCCCTCAGTCTCACTGTTAATAAGAGTAATTGGCACACCACTGAGGGGCTGCTGGGGCGCTGTGATTTGCTCTGCAAGGGGGTCTCCCCCGGCCATATGCGCATGCAGCGGTGATAGAAATATTTTCCATATGAGCTCTCCTCTCACATGCTTAAGTGCTCCAGGCTGAGTCAGGCCAACCCATTTGTCATTTACTCTACACAGTAAAAAATCAACAGAGAAGTTGTGAACTTCAATTGCAACGAGAGGTCCACTTTCAGCCTCCAGCATCACTAAGCCATTCAGTTTCTCCAGCTCCCATTCAAGACCTTGACAACTGCCCCATCCCCGCCTCACCCCCCACCTCCCCCCGCCACAGGCCCAGAAAATATCTGCAGAGTGGAGGACACAGGTAACTAATAGGCTAAAAGCCTCAAACAAATGACCCGTTGCTGCATGCCTCTGTACCACATGTTTGCTTTGAAAGGAGTAAGGACCCAGCTGCAACCACAGCTCACCTTGCAGCTTGGGTTTGGGAGCGCACTCACTTCCACTCCTCTTAGAAAAGGGAAAGTCATTAGAGGAAGCTTTCAGAGCCTGCTCCGTGCCCATAATGGTAACAAAAGGCAAGAGCTGCGAAGTGGCCCCATGGCCTTTTTAGGAGATGCACTTTTCGCTTGGCTTTTCAAAGAGGAAGCTGGATTCAGGCAAAAAGCCATCCTTTCATTGCTCAGCCATCAGTCTCTGAGACTTTTCATCAGAATGAGGAGTAAAAGAAGTGGACCAGGTAAATTTGTTGCAGGCTCATGTGCAGGTGAGGATGGATACACCTAAGTGCTTCCCTCGCCAGCCCATTTGATCATCCTTCTGATTTCTGCCTGTGTCAAAAACTGTGTCCTACAGGCATCTGTGATGTCAAAAAATGTATCCAGCAAGCACAGGCACTAAACCAGTAAGAATAAATCATCCTCATGAGTCTTAAACATGTCTCCCTTCTCTAGTAGACCTGGGACACGCTAAGCCCTGTCTGTATCACTAGCCCTCTTCAAACCTATGATACAAAATTAAGCACAGATTTTTTTCCCCCCAAGCACATCAAAGCAAAAAAGGAGAAAAAGGTGAAGCAAAAGGGGCAAAGAAAAGCAATTCCTCTAGTATGCATCCTTTAGCATGCATATGCAATACTAGAGGAAAATTCTCAAGAGGGAACAGTCCCTCTGGAATCCGACATGTACATTTTTCTTTTTTCTTTCTTTCTTTTTTTCTTTCTTTTTTTTTTTTTTTTTGCAAACGGCAGAAGAAGAAATGTACATGCTCTAAGCATCTGTCACCAAGGCCATGCCAATTCCCTGGTGTGGTGGCTGTGCCAGAATAAGATTTTAGAAATGACAGGATTTTTTTTTCAAGAAGTAAAGAAGTCTTCCTAGAAGAAAAGACAAGGGAAGCATTTAAAAGCAAAATAAAGCATTATTCTTTGCACACCATAAAAACCCCTTCCCTGATCCATCTTGGTAGATAGAAGAGGAAATATAATACTGACGAAAATACAACTTCTGACAAGATATTTTATTTGGCTTACCTCTCCCCCAGGTCTTGCTAACACTGCTGTTTGAACGTGGAGCAATGTTAATATCAGGTAGCTGACAAACATTATTACCCAAAGTTAGAACTACCCTAGAGGAGAACTCCGTCTGCCAAGTGCTAACAGCTAGCAGATGCACTTGTGTCTCGGGATTCCAGCCCTGGAGTTCCGCTAGGCACGGCGCTGGTTCCCTCGGCTCTCCTTCACTGTACTACCCGGAGCTCCGAGCTCAGCCTCTGCTCTGAAGAAAACTGGTAAGCTGATCTCTTCATGTAATAACTTCTCCCGACTGGGGGAGGGGACAGGAGCCAGCTGGGAGCTGGGGGGCTGCCTTTAACAGAAAGCAGAAAGGGGAGGGACAGAAATGATCAATGTGCAGTTCTGCATCTGGTCTCATTCATGAAAAGGGCTCCAAGGTAAGTGCTTCCCATGCAGGGGGACGGCCCCTGCTTCATCAACTGAGGCAGGCGGGAGGCAGTGAGCTGCTACAGAGTGAGCTCCAGACTGAGGCTGGAAGCCCCGGGGTCTTTCTAGTCCAGGATCTGCTGCTGACAAGCTGTGTGTGCCTGGATAAGCTGGCATTCCTCTCTGGGCTTTAGTTGCTTCTCTCCCTGGTACAGTTAAGGGCTAGGTAAATGAACTCAGTTTCCTTTTAGTTCTGATTTGATGGCTGCAAAAATCTAGGCAGTCAAAGGTTGTGCTATCAAGGGCAGCCTCGATGAGGAAAGAAGTCACAAGGGTGCTGTGTGTTTATGAGCTGATCATATGGACATGAACGGATGGGAACTGTAGGAAGGAAGCCATTATAACCCCCTCTTGCTGCCTCACCCTGTCACTGTGCCTAAGCAAGAGCTTCAGGATTATTGCAGGTGATATAAAAATAAATGCTAAGATGGGAACAAGTGAAGCCCAGGTATTAGATGGCACTGGTAGAGGGTATGCAAAGCAGGATGGTTTTAAAGAAATACCTCTGGGTAGAATCATATGATCATCAAAGTGGGGCTTGGAGGCAGAGCGAGCACACGAACAGGCTGGAGAGAGGGTCTTACTAAAGCCTAAGGTCTATGTGAGACATATCCTAAGCCATAAGTTCTTAGTGTGAAAAAGCAAAGCTTATGGCTTAAAATAGATTGAGAGCCCACGAAATATTAGATTCTGCTTAGAGAGGCTATAAAAAACCACTCTGAAGCTGAGGACAGGATGACTGCATGGTGCAGCGGAAACAGCCCAGGTTCCTGGAATCAGGTAGATGTCACTTCAAACCTCAATTCTATTACTCATGCCTGGTGGGTCCATAGGTGAGTATTTAACCCCAGTGAGCCCCAGTCACTCCACTGGTCAAATGAGGAAAGGCCATCTGCTGGTTTTGATGATTATCAATGAGGTCACCTAGGCACAAGACTTGGCATAGTTCCCGACACACAGTAAGTGCTAAAGACATCGGCTTTGTCTTTGATCTGAATAAATATTGGCACTCAGTCCCAGAAAGCAAATTAATAAACACTTGAAAAGCCTCAGGTTGTGGGCATTCTCTTGCATTAATGAGGAAACTTTAAACCAAACTGCAGTTTGTAGCCATTTCAGAACATTTATTATCACCAGTCATGTGACAATTTACTAGTAGGGAGATTTTTTTTGGGGGGGGGAGGGAGCACAGTGGGCAGAGGGACTTTCAATCCCTTCATCCAGGGCTGTAAGAGACAGAGGCATGGGGAAGACAAAACCTTGTTAAAGAAAGGAAGGAAGGAAGGAGTTTTTCCTCTTCCCTCTCTTCCTCCTCCTCTTTCTCCTTCTTATTCATTATTATTATTATTGTTTAGCATTGGGTCTGTTCTGCTAGGTGACTGAAGGGGCACTGTCATTTACTCAATAGTTTACTCAATTTCCCACCAGAAATGCAGGAACTGTCTAAAAAACTAAACTTCTTTAAAGACCAGGGGTCTTGTCTAGTCCAGGGGTTGGATAACTTTCCCCAAAATATTTCTGGCAGCTACTCAATCCTGCTGGGGTAGCACAAAAGAAACCAAAGGCAATACCTACATGAAGGTGCAGGGCTGTGTTCCAATAAAACTTTATTTACAGAAACAGGGACTGGGCCAGATTTGGACATAGTTTGCCAATCCCTGGTCAACACATTTCCCAATCATTCTTCAACCCACTACAATCTGACTTTCCGCCTCTCTGCTCCTCGACAAGGCTCTGGGAAATGTCACCAATTTGGTCTCTGTGTCACAAAATACAAAGGGTAATTTTTCAGAGCTTATCTTATTTAGCTTCTTTGCAACATTAACTACAATCTTTAAAAAATATTGTGGTAAGGTATATAACATAAAATTTTACAATTTTAACAGCTTTTAAGGGTATAATTCAGAGGCATTTTACTACATTTGAAATGTACCACCATTACCACTATCCTTTTCCAGAACTCTTTCATCTTCTCAAACAGAAACTCTGTATTCATTAAACAATATTTCCTCATTTCTCCCCCCCTCCCAACTTCTGGTAACCTATCTTCAACTTTCTGTCTTTATGAATCTGTCTGCTCTAGGTTCCTCAACTAAGTGGAATCATACAGTGTTTATCCTTTTGTATCTGATTTATTTCACTTTGCACAATGTTTTCAAGGTTCATCCACGCTGTAGGATGTATCAGAACTTCATTTCTTTTTAAAGTTGAATAATATTCCATTATATAGATATATCACATGTTGTTTATTTATCTGTTGATGGACACTTGGAGAGTTTACACCTTTTGGCCACTGTGAATAATGCTGCTATGAACGTGAGTGTATAAGTATCTGTTTCCCATCTTTAATTCTTTTGGGTAGATACCAAGGAGTGGAATTGCTGGATCACATGGTCATTCTATGTTCACCTTTTTGAGAGACCACCAATCCATTTTCCACAGTGGCAGTACCATGTTATGATCCCACCAGCAATGCATGATGATTCAAATCCTTGCTAACTCTTATTATTTTCCCCTTTCTAGACTACGGCCACCTTAAGAAGGGGTTTGACGCGCAGGTCCTTCTTTTCAAACCACCTTTCCCCCTTAGCTTCCATTCTCTTTTTCCTTTGCCTCCCATTAGTCAACATTCTTTTAGCACTGAGTCCTGTATTATTCTAAGAACTTTACATACAGTGTCTCATCCAATCCTGACAATAGCCTTAATATATTAAATAACTTTCCCCTGTCAGACAACAGGTAGGCTGGAAAGCCATTATTCTGGCCCTGGAAGCCTGCCTCTAGAACCTAGCTCCAAATAATTACACTGCACTGTCACTACTTCTGTGGACATGCCCCATGGTCCTTGCTATCTCCTGGCCTAGCCCCTAAATGCCCTAAGCCCTCCCTTTCCTATTCACTCTCCTTGGGTCACCTCATCATTTCATGGCTTCAACCATTCTACATGCCAGTGACTCTCCACCATGGCCTATAGCCAGCTCTTCCTCCTGACCTGCAGGTTCATATATCCAGCTGCCTAATGGATACTTGGGTCTATCAAATGTATTCCAAACTCAACAAGTCTAAAACGGAACTATGTTTCCCTGAAACTTGTTCTTCTTCCTGTTTTCTCCATCTCAGTGAACGACATCATTGCCCATCTAATTCCTGGAGGTTAAACACTGGGTGTTATCTTGAGTTCTTATACTTCTTCACTTCTTTACCAAATTATCACCAGGTCCAATGGAGTTTTCTTCTAGAGATCCCTCTAGTCTGTCCACAGCCGCAGACTCCTGCTGCCTCTACCCCCATCTGGGCCTCCACTATCCCTTCTTGACTTTTTGTAGCAAGACCATGTAACTTCCCTACTTTGGTCTTTCCCTTTCCAGCTTGTTTCCCCACTGCAGCCACTGGGATTCTTCTAAAACAGGAATCTAATCACGTTCACTCCAATGATTCACTCTTTTAAAAATTTCCTATTTTGAAATAATTTTATATCTACAGAACGTTTGCAAAGATAGCACAGAATATCATGGTTTATCTTCAACCACCTTCCTTCTAATGTTAACATCTTAAACAGCTATGGTACCTTTATGAAATTAAGACATTAACATCCATACAATAATATTAACTAAAACAAAGATTGTAGTCATATTTTCCAAGTTTTTCCCCCAAAGTTCTTTTTTTGTGCTCCAGGACCAATCCCAGGATCCCATATCGCATTTGATCAACACACCTCCTTAGTCTCTTTAGGTATGTGACAGTTTCTCAGCCTTTCTTTCTTTCTTTTTTTTTTTCTAGTAACCTTGACACTTTTTTTCCTGGCTGCGCCTGTTGCATGTGAAAGTTGCCAGGCCAGGGATCAAACTCTGGCCACAGTAGTGGCCAGATCCTCAACCCCTAGGCCACCAGGGAACTTTGACCTCGACACTCAAAGAATA
Organism: Sus scrofa; assembly: GCF_054392235.1. Taxonomy (NCBI): domain Eukaryota; kingdom Metazoa; phylum Chordata; class Mammalia; order Artiodactyla; family Suidae; genus Sus; species Sus scrofa. The sequence goes on along the minus strand of NC_139383.1, from coordinate 179,933,825 downwards.
TTGGTCAGGTGTTTGTTAGAGTGTCCCTCAATTTGGGTTTATCTGATGTCTTCTCATAATTAGACTGTGGTTATGGGTTTGGGGGAAGTATATCACAGAGGCAGTGCCCTTCTCATCCCATTTGGCAGGGGCACCTGATATCAACACTACTGGTGATGTAAATCTGGATCACTTGGTTGAGGTGGTGTCTGCCAGGTCCACTGTGAAGTTACTGTTTTTCTTTTTCCATACCCTACTCATTAGCCGTGAGTAAGCCTGGTAGAATTAAGCTCTCCTTCCTGGAGGGAGAGTATCAAAGAATGTTTGGACATATATTAAAACCATCACAATAATTAACACATATTTTGGGGGAGGTACTTGGAGGCTATGCAAATATCTTGTTTCTCAATGTTTTATCCACTAATTTGCATATTCAGCAGATGATCTTGCCTGTAGCAATTGTTACTGTGGTGCTTTAAGTGGAGATTTTCTGTTTCCCTTCTATATCTATTAATCAGAATTCATCAGTAGGGAAGATTTGTCCCTCTTTCCTCATTTATTTATTAATTCAATCATCTCTTAATTCTTCCCTGCTTCTTAAAATCTTTTGATTACTCTCCATTATGGATGAGGTCCAAATTCCTTAAAATGACACTTGTGTGGCTGTTTATAGTCTGGTCTCTTCCTGCCCTTCTAGCTTTCTTCTCTTTTCTGTTCATATACACTCCACTTTCCAGACATCTTGAATTGTAAGACGTTATCCTCAAATGCCAGGTGTCCTTGTGTCCCATGCCCTCCTTCATGCTGGTCCCTTTCTCTAGAATGTCATTCTCTCATCCTTACTGGGTTAGCTCCTATTGCACTCTGCTTCTTGGTAAATTCAGCTCGAATAGTGAACACATACTGGCAACCACCTATATGCCCATAGATAGGGATTAACTGGATTGTCTGTGACAGCAGTACAATAGAATATTCTGCAGTAGTAAAATAAAGATGGAGCTTGCTTCCTGTATAATGATGTGAAACATCTCCAAGACTTAATAAATGAAAAAAATAGAATGCACAATGGTGTAGTTATCATCCTATTATTTGTGCATATATGTTCACAATTGCTTGTAGACATATATTAATTATCTGTGGAAGAACACACTTGAAGCTACCAACAATAACTGCTTATCTAGGGAGGGGAACTCAGTAGCTTCAGGGTGGAAATGGGAGGGAAACTTATTACTACATAGCTACTTCACCATGTATGGACCCTTGAAAGGTGGTTTTTCCAAATTGTGATGTATTAAAAATGTAAGATATACTTTGTACCAATGTGAAGACTTGGTTTGAAAAAGAATGTAAAATATCTCTTTTTTTTTTCTGATTAGCTGTTGGACTGATAATTTTATATATATTGGATTAAATAAAGTATGCTATTACACAATTTCCTTTGTTTTGTTTTACTTTTTAAAAATGTGGCCACTAGAAAAATTTTAAATCACATGTTTCTGTTGGATAGCACTTCTATAATCCTCTCATACTTTACTGAATTGTCAAACTGTGAACGTATTGCTATTCCAAAAGTAAATAAAAATGAAATAATGGTAATAGTAACAGTTAATACTAGAAATAAATAAAAACACAAATCCCTCCCCACCAATAGTTCATTGAAATGTCACCCTTTCTGGGAGCTGTGCCTTGCCAGGCTCTCTACCAAGCAGAGGGCCGTGCCCTTGGCCTTTGTCCCCAGGCATCCCCTGATTTCCATCAGTGCAATATTTATTGCACAGTTGTGTAATTGTTAACAAACGTATCTGCCTTCATCAGTACAGACTGAGGCCTTGATGACAAGAGATGCGTCCTTCTGCATTTTCAAGGCTCCACACATAGCCTCCTTCAGTGTGCACTGCATTAGGGAATGAATTCAAAAGAGGGGCTGATAGGAAACTCTCGCCTGCATATGATGGGAGGAGAGGCCTTCTAATGACACATTTTAGATACCACAAAGGGGAAAATAAGAAGGAGAAATTTCCAGAAGGCCTTTCCCTCCGGGAAATGCAGAAAGTTTCCAACCTAACTTTTGTGTGACCTAGATGGGGAAAATATAAGTGAGTGGGGGAAATGTGAGTATCAAAAAAATAAGGAAAAACAGGAGTTCCCATCGTGGCTCAGTGGTTAACGAATCTGACTAGGAACCATGAGGTTGTGGGTTCGATCCCTGGCCTGGCTCAGTGGGTTAAGGATCTGGCATTGCTATGGCTGTTGTGTAGGCTGGTGGCTACAGCTCCGATTAGATTCCTAGCCTGGGAACCTTCATATGCCGCAGAAGTGGCCCTAGAAAAGGCAAAAAGACAAAAAAAAAAAAAAAAAAAAAAAAAGAAAGAAAAAGAAAAAAGGGAAAACCTAAACTCACCTATTTCATGGAAAATATCATCAAATGTTTCTGTCTTTCATGGAAAATATCATCAAATGTTTCTGTCTTAATAATAAAGAGGAAGCCCACAGCAGATAGTATCTCTAAGGCTATTGATTTCCTGCAAAGAATTTCTGACCCTTTATGAAGGAAGGAGCAAGATGGTATTTTCTCCAGAGAGGCATATCCTGTATGGCTAACCAGCTCAAATATGTGAATAGGCAGAAAAGAATCTCTGTCAAGGAGTGGGTTATTAGTCCGGGAGCAGGTGTTAGTAATTAACTCTCCCTTTGTGTGGACCATAGAGCCAATAAATAGCCAAGGAAGTGGGAATGAGGAAAGCAAAGGGGAGTTCTCTGGTCGATTCCCCTTAAACATAAAGAAAATCATGAGAAGCTAAAGCAGAGAGAGTCACAGATCCTTCCAGTTCCCCAGTGTTGGCCTGTAAGGGGCTGGAGCCTGGCTGCACCGGCACTTGTAACCGGTAAGGGCAGCAGTGTGGTTGCGCTGAGCATCTTTCCGGGTCACTGAAAGGGGAGCTGTGTTTCTTGGCCTGGCTTTGAATTTAAGCCAGGAGCAGAGCCAGAGACACGGTCAGGGAGATGCTCACATGAAGCACATGGGGAGACTCGTCCTAAGTCTGAGAGGGCTCTGGGGAGTGAACTCAGACATCAGGACCATTTGCATGTTGACCACATTCTTTATTTCAATCCTTTACCCTAAGGCAGAGGTTCTCAAATTTTAGTCCCTGGATCAGCAGCATCAGCATCACCATGAAACTTGCTAGAGATGCAAATACCTGGGCCTCCACTCTAGACCTACTGAGTCAGAAACTCTGGGGGTGGAGCCCATGGATTTGTGTTGCTCTAAGCAACAGTTCTCTGTTTAGTAATCTTAATTCAGACTGTATAACCTGGAAGTATTATTTTATTAAAAACACATTTTCTGGAGTTCTCTTCGTGGCTCAGTGGTTAATGAGCCTGACTAGGAACCATGAGGATGCGGGTTAGATCTCTGGCCTTGCTCAGTGGGTTAAGGATCCGGTGTTGCCATGAGCTGTGGTGTAGATTGCAGACATGGCTCAGATCCTGAGCTGCCACAGCTGTGGTGTAGGCTGGTAGCTGTAGCTCAAATTTGACCCCTAGCCTGGGAACTTCCATGTGCTGCGGGTGCGGCCCTAAAAAACAAACAAACAAAAGAAACAAAACACCAAAAACCCCCCCCAAATATATTTTCTTAGAAAATATGACTGTAAGATATTAAAATATAGCATAAAGCTATAATAATGAAAACAGTGGTGAATACTACCAGTGTGAGGACAGACCTTATTTACATAACTAAACATGGAAAAGGATTTAGTGTACAAACAAGAAGTCACTTTAGAACTGCAAGGAAAGGGTGGAAAAGGGTTAGGAAAATGGTTATTTGGGAAGTAAGTAAAGTTATTTCCCTAAATTATAATCATATTCCAAAAATAAACTGCAGGTAGATTCAAGATTTTAATGCAAACAACAGAAGTAGGAAAGAAGTAAAAAAAAAAAAAAAGTCAATATTTCTGTGGTCTTGGAGTGGGGGGGAGGACTTTTGATCATAGCTCTAACAAAGGGAGAAATGATAAAATATTTATATATATTATTAATATTCTGTAAATCAAAATTTTACACACCATTTAATACATTAAATACATACAATTAAAAACAAAATATGCAGTAGCAAATGTATTTCACTTGTTTACTTAGTTAAAATATCAATACTTATTGCATGCTGGGATGTGGAGATAAAGTGACCAGCAAAAGCAGGCTCAATTTCTGTCTTTATGGAGCTTGCTTTCTGGCACAAGAGGCCAACATTCATGAAACCCAATAAGTAAATTAAAAACTGCAATGTGAAAAGGGCTGCAAAGAAAAGATACGTGGTGATATAAGAGGCTTCTCCTCATTAGGGAGATTGGCTTGTGACAGGAGCAACAATGGCTTTCAGAGGACCTGAGAGGAAGCAGGTGTGGATGGAGACACAGTGGGCGTGCTGTGGGAGCAGAGCATCAAATGAGGCTGAAGACAAAGGGAGGGGCTGTGATAAAGTTTCATGCTTTTCCTAATGGGAATCTGTTTTAAGGGCAGAGGCAGAGGTTACACGACTAGAATTGTATTTTGCAAAGACCACTCTCTTTACAGAGAAGGAGCTGGAGAGGGGCAAGCATGGAGTCTGGGAGACCAGTGAGAAGATTTTGGCTGGGGTCCAGATGAAAAGGGATAACAGAACTTAAACCAGGATGGTGGAAAGAAGTGAATAATTTCAAAGATCATTTACAACATCTATAGCAGAAAACGGTTGGTGTTCATAATAATTTTTAAAAACCCACAAAGCAGATATTGCCAATTTTACTAGCGAAAGGCTAGAAGCAATGTCCAATAGCAGAGTTGCTAAAGTATAGTGTATCTACAATGAGATCCTGCTGTAGAGCACAGCGAACTATATCCTGCTGTAGAGCACAGGGAACTATATCTCATGATGGAAGATAAAGTGAGAAAAAGAAGGTGTGTGTGTGTGTGTGTGTGTGTGTGTGTGTGTGTATATGAATGACTGGGTCACTTTGCTGTACCACAGAAATTGACAGAACATGGTAAATCAACTATAATAGAAAAAATAAAAATGTGAAAAAAAATTTGTATTGAATTTTCAAAAAAAATAATAAAGTATGATAAATCCCCAAAGTAAAATCCTGTCCAATCCTTTAAAGTGACTGTGTCATATATTTATGGATATGGGTACTTTTCGATGTTACATTGTTTTAAGGCAAAAGTCGGCCACACCATTTATGCCTCTTCTCAAAACAGGGCTGGGATAACTGGAAATCCACAGGCAAAATAATGCAGTGGACCCTTACTTCACACCACACACAAGATTTAACTCCAAATGGATTACAGACTATGACAGACAGGGTGATACTCCCTCAAAGATGTCCATGTCCTAATTCTAAGAACCTGTGAATACATTACATTATATGGCAAAGGGTAATTAAGATAAACAGAATTAAGGTGGCTAATCAGACTACTTTAAAACAGGAATGGTATCTTGAATATTCAGATGGTTCCCAGTGCAATCACAAAGTTCCTTAAACACGGAAGAGTGAGGCAGAAGAGGAAATCTGAGTGCAGCTGACTTTCCCTCAGTATCCTTGGGGAGACTGATTCCAGCTTCCTGTGGATGTCAAAATCTATGGACGCTCAAGTCCCTTATATAAAATGGCTTAGTATTTCAATATAACTTATGCACATCCTCCTGTATACTTTAAATCATCTCTAGATTACTTATGACACCTAATATAATATAAATGCTATGTGAATAATTGCTGGCATGTGGCAAATTCAAATTTTACTTTTTGGAACTTTCTGGAATTTTTTCCCCAAATATTTTCTATCCTTAGTTGGTTGAATTGACAAACATTGAACCAGTGGATGCTGAAGGCCAACTGTAATTTGATGTAGGAAGAACTCAACCTGCCATTGCTGGCTTTAAAGATAAAAGGGAGTCTGAGTGGAGAAGATAAAAGGGAGTCTGAGTGGAGAAGATAAAAGGGAGTCTGAGTGGAGAAACACGGATGGCCTCTAGAAGCTGGAAAAGGCAAGAAGGTAGGGAGTCTTCTCTAGAGCCTCCACAGTAATGCAGGCTGCTGACACCTTGATTTTAGCCTAGTGAGACCCATTTCACACTTTGACCTCCAGAACTATAAAAAAATCAGTTCCTGTTACTTTAAGCCACTGTTTACAGCAGCCATAAGACACTAATATATAGATATAAATGTAAGCTCTAAAACTGTAAAACTCCTGGAAGAAACATAGGAATAACTGCATAACTTGGGTTAGGTGACAGTTTCTTAGACATGACACTTAAAGTACAAGTGACAAGGGAAGAAATAAATGGGACTTCATCAAAATTAAAGACTTTTGTGCTGCTAATGACATTAGAAAAGTGGAAGCAGAAACCGTAAGCTGGGGGAAAATATTTACAAGTCATATGTCTGAAAAAGGACTTGTATCCAGAATATTAAAAAATTCCTAAACTTAATAATAAAAATACAATCCAATTTAAAAATAGGAAAAGGACTTGAATTTCTCCTCCCCAATATACAAATGGCCATTAAGCACATACAAAGAAGCTCAGCATCACTCATCATCAGGGAAATGCAAATCAAAACCACAATAAGATACCACTTCACACTGGCTAATCAAAAATACAGGTAATAACAAATGTTGGTGAGGATGTGGAAAACTTGGAACCCTCATGGACTATTGGTGGGAATGTAAAATGGTGCAGCTGCTATAGAAAATAGTCTGGCAGTTGTACTATAAAGTTCAGTGCAGAATTACCATATGACCCAGCAATTCCAATCCCACTTCTACACCTAAGAAAAACAAAAACATATGTCCACACAAAACTTGTACATGGATGCTCATAGCAGCATTGTTCACAATAGCCAAAAAGTGGAAACAACTCAAATGTCCGTCACCTGATGAATGAATACATAGACCCAAACAATGGACTATTACTTGGCAATAGAGAGAAATGAAATACTGATATATGCTACAACATCTTGGCCCTTGAAAATATTAAGTAAAAGAAGCTGGTCGTGAAAGCCCACTGATTAAATGATTCCATTTACATGAAATGTTTTGGATAGGCAAATTTATAGCAATAGATGGGTAGTTTCCTAGGCCTGAGGAGGATGAGAAGAAATGGGTAGTACTTCTTTTTGGGGTGATGAAATTTTCTAAAAATTAGATTACAGTGATAGTTGAACAACTCTGAAAATACTAAAAATGTGGCATTATACACTTTAAATGGGTAAATAATATATGTGCGATATTCTTTTTTCTTTTCTTTCTTTCTTTTTTTTTTTTTTTTTGTCTGTGCCCATGGCATGCGGAAGTTCCCAGGCCAGGGATAGAACCTGCCTTACAGCAGCTACCCCAGCTATGGCAGTGACAATCCCGGATCCTTAACCCACTGAGACACCAGGGAATTCCATGCATTATTCTTAATAAAGCTGTTTCTAAAGAGTAGGCCATAATATGGGATCATTAATACCACTTTGGGTAAATAGAAGCGTGATTAGCACATTTTTGTTTTAAAAATTTTAGTTATTTTTTTCTACAGTTAGCAGCAGAAGAATAAATGTAGTAAGAAAAGCAAAACTATTTTCATGTGAAAAAAGTGGTGACTGTAACAATAAAAATGGGGACTACCATGAAATAGTCAATTCACAGATGAAGACATACAAGTGCAAAATGAAAATGGAAGATGAAAAGCAATCTAGCATCAGTGGTGATGGAAGAATTACAAAACCAAACTAATATCATACCATGTTCACCTGATACACTGGAACACTAAATACCCACTGTTGGCAAGAGTTTAGTAAAGTGGGTAGTTTAACATAAAGCTGGTGAGAATGTAAATCAGAGCAGGTGCTTTAAGAGGTAGGCTTCTCAAACTTTTTTTTTTTTTTTTTTGGCTGTGCCCGCAGCATGTGAAAGTTACCGGGCCAGGGATCAAGCTCACACCGCAGCAGTGACCCAAGTTGCTGAAATGACAATGCTGGATCCTTAACCCACATGCCACAAGTGAAGTCCTCATACTTTTAATGTGCACACAGAAGAGCCACCAAAGTTAACTTCTTACCCTCGACCAGCTTTCCCCCTTCAGCCCCAAGTCTTACTTTACCTTTTACCTCTTTTTCCTCTCTCCCTCCTCCCAGCATAAAAGCTGAACTGGCAGAAAGTGCAGCATGGCTGCACCTAGATGGGGACTTCTGACTTCTGGTAACCTCAACCTGCTGGAACCAGCAAGTATCTTGGCATTGAATGCAGTGGGCCCCCCAGGTGTTGAAACAGCCCTCTGAAGGCTGGTAATCAGTTCTGCTGGGCTAGTCCCTAGTTTGCATAAAGAGCTTGCTCATTTTTTAGTAATAATTTCTACTGGGATTTTTTTTTCTCCCCATAAAAAGGATTTGAAGAAGATAACGTGAAGGCTGTAGTTACCAGTAAAAAGCAGCCAGAAGCAGCCAATACAAATTGTGAAAGTAGGTACCATAACTAAAAGCGTTACTTTAAGCAACAACTGATATTGGGGAAAGGAACCACATACTTTACAAGTCTTTGATGGTGATAATTCATGTTCGTAAGCGTAGCTCCAAAGCAAAATCCAATAAATCACATCACTGAGAAAGAGGTCAAGGTTTTAACAGTTATTGTGTATATTAATTAATATTGTGTATATTTAATATTTATTGTGCTAGGCATTAGGCGGGAGGTTGACATGATCCCCATTTAATCCTCAAATCCTATGGATTAAGTATCCCTCATTTTATGGTTGATGAAGCTAAAGACTGGGAAAGGTGACATTATTTTTGGCGTAGCTTGTTTATGAAAACATGAAAGTATTTAGAATACTTCAGAACATTTTTTAGTTTTCTAATTTCTGGATTTCTAATAATTTAGAAAAAACAATTAACCTCTATTCCTCTTGTTTTACTAAGCTCTCCCTTCTCAGTCCAGCACCTGGCATCAGGAGTGTTTAATTTAAAATACAATAAATGTAGTTAATCACTAACCCTGGCTTTCAGCGGAGGCTGTTAGGTTAAAAACTCAAATAGACTACTTGCTGACAGAGAACCTTGTTCTATATTTCTTATGATCAACATACACAGCATATTTTGAATAGGCAGACCATATAGTTGGTTTTTAAGCAATTATGAAATATGTTTTCCTATGATAACAAAATATAAAACGGCACTGTCATCTGCAGAAGAACGTCAAGTGCCTTCATAAGGAGAAAGTTTTTAAAATTCACCTCTTGTTTCAAGTTTATTAGGTAAGGTAGTGGTAGCTGCTGTAATGATAAACCCTGAGATTTTTAATGGCTTGGTACAAAGAGAGTTTATTCCTTATTTGGGCAAAGTCCAGATGGTAGGGCAGATGGTGGGGCAGGCGGTATTTTGCTCTCCATGGCTACTTAGAGATCCAGGCTGCCCGAGGCTCTGCCTGCTCAACACGTGGTTTTCAGGGTCATCCTGGACACTGACATCCACCTGCCAGATGGGGACAGGAGAAAGTGGAGGGTGGGAGTTCCCATTGTGGCTCAGTGGGTTAAGAACCTGATGCAGTCTCCGTGAGGATGCAGGTTCAAACTTTGGCTTTGCTCATCGGGTTAAGGATCTGGTGTTGCTGTGCGCTGTCGTGTAGGTCACAGATGTGGCTTGGATCCTGCATTACAGTGGCTGTGGCGTAGACTCCAATTCAACCCTGAGCCTGGGAACTTCCATAATCCGTGGAGAATGGTCAGGACTGGCCCACCTTCCGGCCATATCCAACTGCAAGAAGGCTAGAAAATGTGATTGAAAATGTGATTGGATCCAAAAGAAAAGAATCATAGGTCTGGCATAGCAGTCAGGATCTTCCGAAGGGGAGAGTTCATTGTTGTAACCTGTGTTGTACAAGAATGTGATGTACATTTGTAGTGAGGTGACCATGGATAGACCAGACTTATTTCATATTATCTATGAGGTCTAAATGTCTGCTTTATATCCAGATTTCCCCTCTGCCTTTGCTTCATCTAAGATCAGCCAAGAAATCTGATGAATTCACCGAAGAAGCGTGTCTCACCATGCCACCATCAGTTGATGCTCAGATATTTCAATTCAGAAACAGAAGTTGCAGTTCAGTGAGTCACTACTTACACCATGGGTGCAGAGAGGCAAGGAAATGAACATTTATCAAGCGCCTGCTCCATGCTGGCACTTGACAGACATGGTGCTATTTGATTTTAATAACCACAGAGAAAGGAATTTTTTGAAAGTTACATAGTTGTAAAAAACGTAGCTCTTTTAATAGAGAAGACTTAGTTTTCTTAAATAATCAAAGACCTGATAAAGAAGACATGAAGCATGGGAAAGAATTTTGATAAAACAAAGAATCTTTCTGATTCTTAGCTGATTTCTTAGACGGTAAAGAAAGAGCTCTTTTACATATTAATTTTGGCAATCGATTTTGGCTCTTTTACATATTAATTTCTATCTGTGGAGGTAGAAAAAACATCACATATATGTAACATATATCCACAGACATGCATAAACATACAGATAGACACAGAGACCCCATAGTTTTTGTTCCGAAACTGTAACCGTGGATCAGGTAAAACAGTACAAAAATCACTAGTTTATAAATAACAGTTGAATCCAAATTGTGTCTCTGGCAGACAGAACAAGTTAAGGGTACTAAACCTTAACTAAATGGCTAAAGCTTTTTACTAGTATTTGTGAAGGCTTTAAAAAAAATGAAGTATAGCTGATTTACAACATTATATTAGTTTCAGGTGTATAATGTCGCGAGTCACTATTTTGATAGATTATACTCCATTTAAAGTCATTACAAAATATTGGTTATATTCCCTGTGCTGTACAATATATCCTTGTATAGCAGTTTGTACCTTTTATTTATTTATTTATTTTTGCTTTTGTCATTTTAGTGCCACACCCACAGCATATGGAGGTTCCCAGGCTAGGGGCCTAATCAGAGCTGTTGCTGTGGCTGCCGGCCTACGCCACAGCCACAGCAACACAGGATCCGAGCCGCATCTGCGACCTACACCACAGCTCACAGCAACACCAGATCCTTAACCCACTGAGTGAGGCCAGGGACTGAACCCGCATCCTCATGGTTCCCAGTTGGATTCGTTTCCACTGCGCCACGATGGGAACTCCACAGTTTGTACCTCTTAATCTCCTACCCCTCTCTCGCACCACCCCTTTCCCCTCTGCCCACTAGTAACCACTAGTTTGTTCTCTGTATTTGTGAATCTGTTTCTGTTCTGTCACACTCCTTTATTTTTTAAATTCCACTTATAAGTAGTAACATACAGTATTTCTCCAGAGAAGGGAGTTTTATTTCCATTTTCCAGATGAGAAGGCTGAGGCTCACAGAAATGGACAGCTCTGCCAAGAAGTAGTAAGAAGTGGACCCCGGATGGGGAGTGGTCCAATCCAAGTGCTTTCCACCCTACCACTGCTTCCCATGGAGCCAAGCACGCTCTGAGGTGACCCTAGGGGGTGCCAGGGATGGGAAGCTCCTGACAATGCCGTCTGTAGCAGCTCCTGACATTCTTCAGGGCCATGACTCCCAGGGGGTCAAGGAGCCTCACTTATCTCAAAAATACTCAACACAATGATAGGTTCCCTGGGGGACAGAGGCAGACACCCAACCCCCAAATGTGGCTGTTCACATTGGAGACCTGCTGTGGACACCCTCTCCCAGAATGTGGATGCTCAAGCCGGGCAGCAAGAAACAATGGCCTGCGGAAAACAACTGCCTGCATAGACTAACCTCCTACAGGGAGGATGTGTATTAGTCCTACGTGCCCTCTGTCATGGGACTCGACCCCCCACCCCTCCCTTGACCTTCCCCTCCTTCTTCGTTGTTCCTGCCACAAGCTCCTGCCATGAACTCCAACTGCAGATTCCTGCCACAGATCCTTTATAATCCTGGCACCCCTCACAGTCGGGGCTGGTTCCTTCTTGAGCTCAGCCCGTGCCCCTGTGATGCCTTAATAAACCTCTTTTGCTTTACTAACTTGGCCTTGAGCATTCCTCCCTCAGCAAACCTAACAACCCACAGGCGTGAGAGCATTTGCCTGAGTCCTTGTCACTGACCCCGACAATGGCAGAGATGGAGGGATGAGGAGATTTTCCAGCTTAGCTATTCTCCCTTTTCAGCTTTCATGGTTTCCAGTAATAATCACTTTGGAAAGTTGGGTATATATCTGACAGCAAGAGATTTCAAGAGATTTCTGACAGCAAGAGATTTTCAGGGCGATTTTCCTAGGTCTGAAACTAGGATGTGTCAAGCAAAATATGACCATATAAACAGAAACATGGGTGGAAATGAACAAAATCTGAATCATGTCCACGAAGCTACACAGAAAAATTTGAAGAATACTCAAAAGCAGAATCGTCACCATGAACCGAAGTGTGTGTCTGAGTGTATGTACCAGAGCCTAACTGATGTCACTGAGAAAAGATCGGGGGTCTGTCACCTTTTTGTGTGTGTCAATAGCACAATTTCAGATACTCAAATTTTTGACTCTACATGTGAAGGATTTTAAAGGTGAACACCGATTGTGAAAAAGAAAGCTTCAAGGCTTCCAAAAACTCCCCACGGTTGTCACATTATTCAATTTTGTTGTTTTCCATTCAAGAATTGTCTGCTGCCCTGACCACATGCTTTTTCATATTCACAAGAACCGTTTGCACGTTTTAATAAATGGCCTTTTTCCATATGTGCTAACTTGATGTGACATAGAAAACTGTGTCTCATTCTGGGCCACATCCCGTAATCTGCTCAGTTCAACACACTATCTGACAGACACTCTAAGCGAATCTAATCAGAGTTGAAGCAAAAACAAATCCATTATGTTCAAATCAAACTCTGGCAGAATACCCAGGTGCTACAGCGATGCAACGACCCATCCCTGACTGCAGGGATTCACACCACCTAATTAGAAATGTGTCAAATAAAAGTCACGACATTCACACAAATGAAATATTAAGCTCCCTTTCACATATACAGTCCTTCACCCAGCCGATAAATGTGCCAAGAGAGATTCAACTCATGTTTCAAGCACAGCCCTGAAGAAATAGTTTCTTTCAGGAACAGCAATAACAACCAAAAAACCAAACACAACTTTAGAAGAAAAAAAAAAAAACTATCAGTGAACTAAACCTAAGAACAGTGCAGTAAAATTGCCCAGAACGACAGCAATTGTATCTACTCAGTAGACCTTTAAGTGACTGTCTCCTAACAAATATTCTGCCTGTGCCAGTGATGTGTGATTTAAGAGAGGAAATACTTAGGGGCTTAAGAGACCTTTGCAGGGAGCCTGGAAGCTGGCTGCAAGTCTGAAGACATCTGCATTCTCTGAATCTAGGCTCATTTCTCTCTGGGAACCACCAGGATGTAGAGTTCGTAAAATGTGATTTTAGAAGGTCTCTGAAGTAGGCAGTGAATCAGAACAAAATGAAACTCAGTGCAAGTAGGTAGCAATTTATGGTGGTTTTGTCCCCAGTATATGCGGGAAAATGCAGACTTCAGCAATGGCATAGTAATGGGTCTGTGAAAACACTTTAAAATTAGATAACAATGTATGCAGGAGCAGAATGTAGCTGAATGGGGTTGGTTTTCATTTCCTTGGCTCTGTGACTATTTCCTGGGTGTCTGCAGTGTGCCTGGTGCTGGAAGCTTCTACATAAATGAGATGCAGTCCTGTGCTCTGGGGGCTCCAGTGAACGGGAGAGCGCTGAGTCTGTGGTAAGATGTCAAGTCAGAGCCGTGGTCTATCAGATCATCTCACTGGCTCTCTCTGAGGACCACGGTTTTCTACCGCACTTATAGGACCAGTGAGATTTCTCTGCTTCTCAAAAATCCCAACTGATTCTGACTTTTCAGCATGATTTAAGATGTCAACTTCTGTGTCTGGGTCTTGTTTCCTAACAGTTGGAATGTTCCATCCATGGACTGTGATAACAGTAGCCAGTTATTTCTAACTCATTTCTTGGAAAAACATCCTGCTAATACATAAAATCTTTGCATGGTGTCCTTTCTGCCTTGTAAATCTTATAACCAACTCTTGACCTCGTAGTTTGAATAAATGTATCCACGGGCAGTTTTCAGCCACCATCTGCCCTGATGGCTCTGAGCCCAGGCCTGACCTTGTCCAATTTTGTATCCTGCTTTCTGCATATTTCCATTTGCAAGTCTTACCAACATTTGAAATCCAAAACATCTACAATTAAATTCATAATCTGGTGGTTATGAACGTCAGATTTAACATGAGACTGCTTGAAGTCAAATTCTGGTAGTACCACAACCAGCTATGCATCCTTGGGCAAGTAACTTAATCTCTATATGTCTCCTTGTCTCTATCTATAAAATCTGATGATTGATGGTACCCATACTTTAAGGCTTTCATGAGAATAAAATCAGATACAATGCATGAAACACTTAATGTGATGAATAATGCATATTAAGAGTTCAGTAAACATTCACTCTTTTTACTATTCATTACAAAATTGGTGTTTCTCTCTCTCTCTCTACACACACACACACACACACACACATACATATACATGTATATTTTCCATACCCACAGCATTCAGAAGTTCCAGGACAGGGATCAAATCTGTGCCATGGGAGCCACCCGAGCCACAGCACTGACAATGCCAGATCCTTAACCCACTAGGCCACCAGGGAACTCCTGGTGTCTATATTCTTGTCATTGGTACCAACCATTCTTCTCTATGTGGGGCAGGGAGTGCTGAATATGGGAGGGTCCAGGGTCACTGCGGCAGTGTATGTGGGGGTTTGGCTGTGCTCTTGGATGTCCCCTTGCCTACATGAAGAGGGAGGCTGAGGGAAGGTAAGAAAGGTAGCTCTTGAAGGTATAAAGCAAGAAGGGCTCAAATCTCATCCCCACCTTCCTCCTGTGCTCATGGCAGACATCACTAATCATTTGCAACATCCTTCTCTAGGTCAAATGAGAGTCGCCATCCAAAGGATCAGAGTTGGCAGAATGGTTGAAATTGATGTGCCATACCTTCTCTTAAAGTAAAATCTTCTTCTGTAGAGAAGAAGGTACCAGAGAAGAAACCCAAACCACGGGACAGTCCCACAGACTATTCGAGTCAAAGAGGGTTGTATAAGCCTTTGAGTGGCTTCTGCCAACTGCTGTCAGTCCCTGTGGCTATCCTGGTTGCTGGAAGGGGTCTCAGGAAATAAACCTGGCCCTCACCAGACCACCTGACTCAGTTTTTCTTCATTCCATCCTTCTAACCCTCATGTTTTCTTTTCTCCCTCTTCCCTGTCTCCGAGGATGGGGAGCCTAAGAGCAATACTTTCTAGAGATGTGTGGCTCATTTGTCTTTCAAGATAATCTAGGTAAAACAGGGCCACAGTCAAGTACATTTGGGAAAGGCTGTCCCCAGCTCTAGAGAGTCTGCCAAAGGCTTGGAGAAGTGCTGCAGAGAAGCCTGTTCAACCCTGTTTGATCCAGTGTTTCCCAGACGTGTTTGTCTATAGAATCATTTCCCCGACATAATACCTATTGACATTCCAGGATCCAGTATTTTATAGCACATGGTTTTGGGAAACATGCTTTAGTCCCAAATGAAAACTTTCTCTTTCTCTGATTCACCGCACACAGAGTGATCAAGTCCTGGCAAACACTTTTCACCAAATGTCTCCTGGTTCACCACCTCTGCTTTATGCCCAAGGCTCCCTGCCCTGATCCAATTCCACAATTTCTCAGTCCTGGACTAAGGCCAGAGCAGTCAGCGAGCCCAGTGTCTCCACCCACCTTCACCATCCTGCTCCCCTCGTCAAATTATCTTCCCAATACATTGAAGTCAGTGTTATGGGTGGAATTGCATTTCCTCCAAAAGATACATCCATGTCCTAAACCCCAGAAACTGCGACTGTGAACAATGAATTCAGGACATGCTACCCCCAAATGCGGCACCTTGGCATATTTTAAGCTAAAGGAATTTGAGAAACGGCTCATGCAGGAAAGACTCTCTGATCGCCCCCTGAAGCAGGTCATAAGACTCTCATGTGAAAGGTGCCCGCCCCATACCTGGAGGAAAGAAGCACCTTTATCTTCAAGATGGAGAGATGCCAAGAGGAATCTGAATGAACAGGGCTGCTAAGTTTGCCCCAGTCTACAAGTCTCAGCTCAGACCTATTTTGGTCCTGTCCTTCCCACAACTCTCCACTTGTCATTAAACCCAATGCAAAGACACTTGAGTCTGTTCTTTGGGGTCTTCATTTCCTTAAAGGTTTCCTTGTCAAGTAAAATGTCTATTAAACAGACTTGCATGCTTTTCTCTTGTGAATCTGTCTTTTGTTACAGGGGCCCCAGCCAGGAACTTAGAAGGGAAGAAGGACAAAGATATTTTCCTCCCCATGTGACCTCATTTGGAAAAAGGGTTTTTGCAGGTGTAATTTAGTTAAGGATCTCACAAAGAGAACATTTTGGATTACCTGTGTGGGCCCTAAATCCAATGACAAATGTCCCTATAAGAGACTCACAGAGGACAGATAAAGAAAAGGAGAAGGCCACGTGAAGGTGGAGGCAGACAGCCACAAGCCAAGGAGCCAGGATCCACCAGAAGCTGGAAGAAGCAAGGATTAATCCTCCCCTCAAGCCTTTAGAGGGGGTACAGCCCTTCAGATACCTTGATTTTGGACGTCTGGTCTCCAGAACTGTGAGAGAATAAATTTCTCTTGGTGTAAGCCACCCAATTTGTGGTGATGTGTTACAGCAGTCACAGAAAACAGACAGTCATCACATCTTTACTCATCTCCAAACATGAAGCAACCTGAGCCACAAGCCATGGCTGATTTATCCTAAAGCATCAACTCCCCTGTTCCCATCACAGGGAAGATAACAAACTGTGGTCATTACGCAGTGGTGCATCCATGTGTGATACTGCCATGCATGGGAGGCTTCCATGCAGTATAGTCTGAAGTCAGGGAGCCTGATTCCTCCAGCTCCATTTTTCTTTCTCAGGATTGCTTTGGCTATTCAGGGTCTTTCATGTTTCTAAACAAATTTTAAAATATTTTGTTCCAGTTCTGTGAAAAATGCCATTGGTAATTTGAGAGGGATTGCATTGAAAACTTTCATTCAAGAAGATACATGCATCCCTATGTTCACTGCAGAGCTATTCACAATAGCCAAGATGTGGAAGGAACCTAAATGTTCATCGACAGATGAATGGATTAAGAAGGTGTGGTACATATATACAATGGAATCTACTCAGCCATAAAAAGAACAAAATAATGCCATTTTCAGCAACATGGATACAACTAGAGATTATCATACTAAATAAAGTAAGTTAGAAGGAGAAAGACAAATACCATATGATATGTGGAGTCTAAAATACGGCACAAATGGACCTATCTACAAAACAGAAACAGACTCATAGAGAAACTTTTGGTTTCCAAGGGGGAGAGGGGAGGGAGAAGCATGGAGTGGGAGGTTATGGTTAGTAGACACAAACTATTATATTTAGAATGGATAAGCAATGAGTTCCTGCTATATAGCACAGGGAACTATATCCACTCTCTTGGGATAGACCATGATGGAAGATAATATAAGAAAGGGAATGTATGTGTGTGTGTATACACACACACACACACACACACACACACACATGACTGGGTCACTTTGCTGTGCAGGAGAAATTGGCACAATTTGTAAATCAACTACACTTTAATTAAGAGAAAAGAATCTGTCACCCTACTTAGTAGTAGTCATGTCACATAGTAGCTGCACGTTTCTTAACTCTTCTGTGTCTCTGTTTCCTATGTGTAATGGGGCTACTAATAGCATCTGGGGTTTAGGATTATTGAGAGGACTAAAGAAAAGTACTCGGAATACCACTAGACGCACAGTACATGCTCAATAAACTAGCCATTGTTATTAAGATCTGCCACCATTGACACCAAAGCAGACTCTAGCTTCACCTTCTTTTCTGAATAGTCCCTTCCCTTTGGCCCACTAACTGGACCCAGCTGGCCCCAAGCTCCCTCCTCACATCTCGAATGTCTCAGGACCAAATGAAGGTAGAGTAAATACTCTCTGGCCCCCATCCTCTTGACTTCTTCCAAAGTCAAGGCTACTCCTTCAAAAACCTCCAGGCCCCTTGAAGTTCATGTTCTTCTAACCATTTCCCCCACTTCCTGTCTTTTCCTGTACCCACGTCCCCATACAGAAACCAAAGGGATAATTTAAAAACTTAACTCTGCTCATATGCTTCTCCTGCTTAGAATGCTTCTGTGATGTCCTGTTATACTTGGAACAAAACCCAAAGTCTGTCTACATGTCTGACATTATATCACTCACCCCCAATGGCTACGTAGCAAAATTGGCTTTTTTGCTGCTCCTGAAACACATGGCACTCACTCTCATCCCAGGGCCTTTGCACTGGCTGTTTCTACTGCCCTCAACATCTTCATTCTGCTGCCTTCATATTATTCAGGTCTGAGTTCAAAAGTCATCTCATAAAATCATTCAAAGAGCTCCCAACATAAGCAGCCCCATATGCACTATCACTTTACTTGGCCCATTGTTCTTATGGCATTACTAACTTCGAAAAGGACCGAAGTTAGATTCTTTTTTTAACTTTCTCTTTTCCTAGCTTTCCTCTTTAGTATATAAATTCCATAACAGCAGGGATCTCTCCCTTTATTGTTCATTGTAGAGCTCCCTGAGCCTGGAATAGTGGCTGGCCCATAGTAACCACCAGTAAACACTTCATGAAAGAATAAACGCAAAACTACAGAGTCCAAAAACAGCAGAGCTCCGGCATCGGACAGACCTAGGTTTGCAGTTGAGCTCTGCCACTCACTGGCTGCGTAATCTTGGACAAAGTATTCACCTCTCCCCAACTCAAATTCCTCAAACTAAAGTACGGGGTTGGGGAGGGTGGTGGTGGTCCCCACCATCACAGTTGTGATGAAGATTAAAGATATTGTGTCTACAGCACATGACACACGGATGGGAAAATCCCAAGCATTCAACAAATAGTCCTTATAGTTATTTTTTTTTTTTATTATTTTCCCACTGTACAGCAAGGGGGTCAGGTCATCCTTAGATGTATACATTGCAGTTACAGTTTTTTCCCCCACCCTTTCTTCTGTTGTGACATGAGTATCTAGACATAGTTCTCAATGCTATTCAGCGGGATCTCCTTGTAAATCTATTCTAGGTTGTGTCTGATAAGCCCAAGCTCCCGATCCCTCCCACTCCCTCCCCCTCCCATCAGGCAACCACAAGTCTCTTCTCCAAGTCCATGATTTTCTCTTCTGAGGAGATGTTCATTTGTGCTGGATATTAGATTCCAGTTATAAGTGATATCATATGGTATTTGTCTTTGTCTTTCTGGCTCATTTCACTCAGTATGAGATTCTCTAGTTCCATCCATGTTGCTGCAAATGGCATTATGGCATCCTTTTTTATGGCTGAGTAGTATTCCATTGTGTATATATACCACCTCTTCCAAATCCAATCATCTGTCGATGGACATTTGGGTTGTTTCCATGTCCTGGCTATTGTGAATAGGGCTGCAATGAACATGCGGGTGCATGTGTCTCTTTTAAGTAGAGCTTTGTCCGGATAGATGCCCAAGAGTGGGATTGCAGGGTCATATGGAAGTTCTATGTATAGATTTCTAAGGTATCTCCAAACTGTTCTCCATAGTGGCTGTACCAGTTTACATTCCCACCAGCAGTGCAGGAGGGTTCCCTTATAGTTATTATTATCTGGAGAGCCAAACAGACTCTAAACTTTGGTGAGATTAGGGTTAAACTTGGATCTGCTTCTCTTTTTCAGAGTGGAACAGAACGGAACCCTGCCAGAAGGATGTTTCTATCATTCCCACCCAGGTAGGGACTTCCCATTTTGGACAACTGCCTCCCTTTGTCTGAGAAAGAGAGCAGATCATCACATCACCTTCCTGAGAATAATCAATGCCATATTTCAGGTTTTAAAGCTGACAGATGAAGATCCCAAGGTATCCTAACTCCTTGTATAAATTAGCAAGAGGAACTAAATTTTCCATAGCCTAATTGAATGCATTTAGAATGGAAAAAAAAAGTAGAACACATTTTCCTGTGAGGAATAAGGGAAACTTTCAACTCTGTCCTTCTAAAGAAGGGTCTATTTCATGCAAATAAGGCATATATGTTCCCTAGAGCATTCTGCTCCTCTGAGAGCTCTTGGATCCAACTTCTCCTTTACCTTCCTGCCTGGGGACTCTGGATAATTAAAATACGGGTCTGGGAGGTCCTACTCCTGTTCATGGCCAACAGACAAAGCATACATATGTCTATATAGCACTTTCCTCCTCTGCAGATCCTCTGGAAACTTTTCATGTGCTAGCAGGGCCATTTTTTTAATTTTAAAAAAGGTTGCATCAAGTCTTTTTGGCAATTCTTGGTTTTTAGCCTGCTCAGTAAAGGCAACTAGTGCCATAGAGAGAGTTTTGGGCCCTTCTTCCATGGGCCTGAAGAGAAGCATGATCAATTTTCTTGCTCTTTTAAAGGTGGCTTTCAATGAGGGGTAGGTAAAGCAAGTAGTCTGGTACGGTTACACCAATGAGGGGTAGGCAGGGGTTTCAGTCTTAGGCACATTGACGCTAGAATGCCGGTAGAATTTCCAAGTAGAGACGTCCACTTGACCGCATCTCTAAGAATCCTATGAGAAGGCATCCCTTACTCAAGTTACAACTGAGAGTGTCCTTCTGGCCTGAAATTACTATGGCTAAAGAATAATTTACAAAACAAAATCCCAATGTACTCAGATTCTGAATTAGGGAGATTTTTGATTGAGAAGTTAAAAGGAACATAGGGAGAAAGGGAAAGAAAGGACTAAGGGCAAGAATGAAAGTGAGCAAGGAATGTTTATAGAAGCACTATTCACAATAGCCAAGACATGGACGCAACCTAAGCGTCCATCGACAGAGGGAGGGATAAAGAAGATGTGGTACATATACACAAAGGAAGACTGCTCAGCCATAAAAAGAATGAGTAAAGCCGTTTCAGCAATATGGATGCAACTAGAGATTAGTAAGTAAGAGAGAGAAAAACAAATATCATATGATATCACTTTTATGTGCATCAAAAAATGATATAAATGAACTTATTTACAAAATAGAAATAGACTCATAGACATAGAAAATAAACTTATGGTTACCAGAGGAGATAGAAAGGGTAGGGGGGATATAATTAGGAGTTTGGGATTAACATATACACACTATTAAATATAAAATAGGTAAATAACAAGGATGTAGTATATAGCACAGGGAATTATATTCGATGTCTTGTAATAACCTATAAGTTATTCATATATATATATATATATATATATCTGTGTGTATGCATATATATATATAAACTTGAAACTAAGACAACATTGTAAATTAACTATACTTTAAAAAAAGAAAGGAGCTGGGACACACAGGTGGAACGAGAGGAAGAGAAGCAAGAAAACAGAGGTCATATTTGGACACACACAGGAGGGAGAGAGATGGACAGGGAGAGGGGACATTTTTGCTGGCACTTCCTGAATTAATCGCTATTCACAATTCTTTTGGTAATGGTATCTTATATTAGTTTAGCTTTAGCCAATGAAAGCAGTCAATGTACCCTGGACAAACCTTAGACAGTTCCATCCAGTACAACTTTCTGGGATGATGGGCTGCTCTCTGTCTGCCTCGTTCAACATGGTAGCCGTTCATCACAGGGGCTATTATGCATTTAAAATGTGGCAAATTCAACCAAGGAACTCAATTTTAAATTTTATTTAATTTTGCATAATTCCTCAGAGTGTGACATGTATAATAAAGGGAGGAAAAGTGAAATATATCACACAGTGTTCAAATAAACACTTACAATAATTAATAGCTACATAGTTATTTTAAGGTATATTAGAAAACTATAGGCAGTACACTCAACTGATGATCTCACAGATATTGTATTGCTTAGATTAAGAAAAAACTGACCTAGTGCATTTGTTTGAAAACAAATATTAAGTAAATAATAGTACGCATGGTACACGAACATGGCATAAATCATGAAGGCTAAATGACTAAAATCTGGGAAATATTAGATTAGACATTGTCTTCCAAGTGTGTCTACTAAAGATTGGCAGTCAACTAAGGACTCACAGAGCCAGAAAGGAGAGTTGTTTTTCAACAGTTGTCAAAGAAAAGTAAGATGGAAGAGGAAGATGTGAGATGGCAAAATCTGCCAAGAAAGCAGAGACTTGAGGGCATTCAAGCCAGGCTCTGTGCTGGTTGGAGATGTGACTAGGCCATGTGCTCCCAGCACACCAGCTCTTGCATTTGCTTGCTGGGTGAATCAGGGCAAAATGGAGATGAAAAGATCCCAAAGATTCCATATGGAACAAACAAGAGTGATCAGCATAGGATGCAAACTGTAGAGAACCAAATGCAAATGGTACTCAATATTATTCCCTCCTCACCTTCCTTAGCTTCATCTCCCCTTCCAGGACACCACCTGGATCTCATTGCAGTGGATCACAGATACTTTACTAAGAAATACTGACCAACTTCTAGGTTTTTGGCTATCCTGTTTCCTGTGGCATGTTGATCAGAGTGTTTCCATTTGGTCCAGAAAATACTTCAGAGGCCAAGGATAAGTGACCCATGATAAAGCCTAGGTCTCGAACACAGGTCTGCTTTGGGTTATTCATGTAGGGTATGTGTCATCCTTCAAGGAGAGTAACCACCAGGTCATAGCATCTGCTAATCCTCTGAGAAAGCTGCCAGAATTTTGCCAGAGGATGCCTTGAAAAATAGCCAAGGCACAAATTAACACCCACTTTCCGGCAACGGTAACAATTCCTGAAAAAGCCACTTCCGTAAAACCCGAGGCAACCTGGAATAATCTGGGAGCCAAGACACAATTTATTGCTTCACAAAGAACACAGAATTCCGATCCAGCAGCAAACTAGCTGCTGGGTTTTTTCCTTTCCCACACTAGCTGCATTTTAAAGGCCTGACACTCTCAATTTACAAGACCTTAGAGAGGAATGCTATAAATAGCCAAAGATTTATAGAATGTCATAACTGAAGACAATGTAAAGATGGGGTCCTCCTTGACCCCTTATCTTAAAGATGAGGTCATGAGGCCCAGACAGGGTAGGCCAGTAACTTGCCAGATGTAACTAACATGTAGTGACAGATAATGATACCGGCAGTTCTGAAATCAAGGTATTCGGACCCCAGAATCACTTCCTTTCCACCTCCCCTATTTTTCTGCTACAGTCAAACATCAGTCATGTTCTCAAATTAACACCTTAAAAAAGAATATTTTTCATTACAAACTAGTAGAATCCAAAAGAGGATCCAGGCATTGCTTGGGAAATGGCGCTAAATACCATCTAGCTCCACATGCTAACACACGCCTGGCTATGTTTCCAGGAAGAGGCGGTACCTAACATGGGGCTCAAAGTTACAGTGTGTGTGTTAGGGTGACACTGCTGGTGAATATAAACTGGCAAAACCATTTTGCAAAGAAAAAAACAACAAGATGAATTAAATACCTTAGAGTTATCCAAACCTCAATTAAAAAAATTTTTTTAAAGTATAGTGGATTTACAATTTTGTCAATCTCTGTGCACAGCAAAGTAACCCAGTCATACACACACACACACACACACACTCTTTTTCTTATACTATCTTCCATCATGGTTTATCTCAAAAGACTGGATTTAGTTCCCTGTGTTGTACAGTTGGACCTCATTGCTTATCCATTTTAAATGTAATAGTTTGCATCTACCAACCCCAAGCTCCCATCCATCCCAGTCCCTCCCCCATCCCTCTTATAGCTACAAAACAGAAACAGACTCACAGACATAGAGAATGGACTTGTGGAAACCTCAATTTTGACCTAGAATTTTCACTTCTAGGAAATAACTAAGAAACAGAACAAATGTCATTTATAAGATGTTCTCTTGTAGGAAGTTAGTGGGTAGCAACAAAAAGCTACAAACAACTTGAATCTGTAACAGCAAGGCTTAGTTAAAGAAATTTGGATATAGCCATCCATGGAATGTTATGTCCTCAACAGAAATGACCATTTATGTCCTCTAACAGAGACATGTTCATAATATGTTGTTTAAAAAGGACATCATAAAACAGCATATTTCATATGATCCTCTTTTTGTTAAAGTCTTTTTATTTATTAGCAAGCAATAAAAAATATCTGAGATTATCATTGGATAATAGACACTAGGAAGTTTTACTTTTTTGTTATTTTCTATTTTTTGCAATGGAAATGTATTGATGAATTCATAAAGAATTTTTGAAAAGTCTGAAAAGTGAAACACATCTATTATTTACTACTCCAAGTGGATAGCAGTGAAAGAATAACCTTAATACCTTCTTTACTGGCAGGTTCCATGAGTCAGATGGTGATACTTATCTCTGCCGCAGTCTTTCAAGCCCTCCTAATTACTCTTGCAGGTGGCCAGATGGAATTGGTTCTTTCCATCATAGGCACTGTTATGAGCCTCACACCCAGGACAGAAATGTGACCTCTGTGACTCACTGCCCTTCCTTCCCCTGGTACAAGGGGGCCTCCCTTCTGCTCTTCTTCACTTTCCTTCTATGCTGAGAGAATGACATAGCCAAAGGGGTCCTGGCTCTGACATCAGTTGCCCTGAGTTCAAGTACTGGCTCTGCCATTAATTTGCTGCCCCACTTCAAGCAAAGGTCTTGACCTTTCTGAACCAGCTTTTCTTTTGTAAAGGTACAATTTACACATAAAATGCATAATCCTTAGGAGTATGGTTCACTGAATTTTGACATTTACAAATTTTATAGGTATTTACACTCATGTATCCACCACCTTAATCAAAAGATATAATACTTCCATTACCCCTGAAAGTTCCTTCCTGCCCCTGTCTCTGAACTGAAGCATCTAGTTTCTGATTTCTATTACCATAGCCTAGTCCCACCTGTCCTAGAACAACATATAAAGGAATCTGGAGGAGTGTGTCTGGCTTCTTTTGATCAATATAAAGTTTTTCTGAGACACATCGATGCTGTTGTGTCAGCAGTTTGCTCCATTTGTTGCTAAATATATCCATTGTACCCAATGTGTTTATCCATTCACATGTTGGTGGGTGTTTGGGTTGTTTCCAGTATGGGGCTACTGTGAAAAGCGGTGCTATTAACATTCATATTCAAGTTGTGTGTGTGTATGTGTGTGTGTGTGTTGCATCTGTGCATACATTTTGATTTCTCTTCAATAAATACCTAGGCATGGAATTGCTGGGATGTTCTGTGGGGTAAGAGGTGGATTCTGTTTTCTGGGATTAAAATATTAGCATTGGCTTTATCATTGAAGGTCTTTAACGACTAACTTCTTATCATCTTTCCCTGTAGAGTTTTTGTTGTTTTAAAAATAAATTTTCCAAGAGAAAAATGTATTTATATTTTCCCCTACTTAATTAAAAAAGTCATAGGAAACAATAAGCAAGGATCATAAAGTTGAAAATTCATTGCTAGTTCAATGAAAAATTCTTCCTAGCTAGAAGAGAGGCTCTGGGTTCATGTGATTTTTTTGACTCTTCTGTATGTTCACTCATTCATTCATTCATTTATTCAGCATTTACAGATCACTTGCTAAAAGTGAGTTTCTGTGCTTGGAGCTGAAAATATAAACAAGACTCAGACACAACACCTTACTCACTGACAGGTGAAGAAAGCCAAGAGGTAAAGAATTTTCTTTCTATTACATGGCCAGCATTGTAAGGCAGGTACGAGGGGTTCCATAAGTTCAGGGGAGAAAAGAAATACTTATTCCTGGAGGCTGTCAGGACTGACAGTGATGGTGATATTTCACAGAAAAGGTAATATTCAAGCAGTGCATTAAAGGATAAGTAGAAATATGACAGAAAGACAGGGAACAGCATCAACAGAAATGGGTTTCTCCAAAACCTTAACCTCCTGAGATGCTAGAAAAACTCAGTTATAGAATTTATACTAGCTAAAAAGATTGTTTAAAGGAGAGAGAGAAAGGGAACGAAAAGAAAGAAAGTGAAAACTATATAACAATAAGCAAAAACCTGACACCCAGGTAAGTGATGCTGGGATGGTGAGCCTCCCACTGCAGGACCGTCTGAGTTGAGTGCATGGAAAGCAGCAGACGGTCTTCATCACAGAGTGCTCTGGACTGTGCCTTCTTAACTCGGGCTGCTTTGACTGTTTGACTCATATCTTGAAAACAAAGACCAGGCCTATTTAGCTCACTGTTCCAACCCCAGAGCTGTGCCTGGCACATCAAGGCACTCAGTATTTATTAAAGAAATGGAGGCATGACGCCCTGAACACGAGGAGGCAGAGGGCGGTGTGACTCCTTCGGACAGACCGTCCACCCTGCCTGTTAGGACCTTCCACATCTGGACGTCCCTCTTTCCATTTTCATCCTGTGTCAGCATTTTGATGCTTGCTTGGTAGCATTTAAACCATGACAATTTGAAGGCTGATCTTAGACTATTCTGTGCCTGTTTTAAAAAGGACTACTGGGGAATCCTTTTGTAATAGGAAATTTTAAAAATCATCCCCCTAGAATTGACTCAACAACTTTTACTCACAGAGACTGTTTTGAGGGGAACAAGCCCTGCCTAGGAGTCTGATCCAGACTCCTATAAATGTATCCAACATCTAGCCAGGCATGAAATGGTTAAATACTATCACCCCAGGCTTCAGTCTATAACTGTGCCAGAGAAGTGACTTCTGTTATTTCTGAAGAAACACCTAAAATGGAACCTGCTCTTTTCTTGAAATCCTGCATTTCCCAGGGCAAATCTACCTGTAACGTGGGTCTGCATAGCATGTGAATGAATGGAGCAAAAAAGCAGCTGATTATCAGGAACTGCAAATCAAAACCCTGGTAGATACCATCTCACACCTGCTAGGATGGCTACAATAAAGAAGACCAATGATAACAAGTGTTGGCAAGGATGTGGAGAAACTGGACTGCTCACACATAGCTGATGGGGATGTTAAATGGTACACTTGCTTTGGAAAACAGTCTGGCAGTTCACAAAAGGTTAAACATAGAGTACCATATGAAATCAGCAATTTCATTCCTAGGAAAACTCCAGCAGGAATGAAAACACACATTCACACAAAACTCCATATTCATAGTAGTGTTATTTATAATAGTTGAAAAGTGAAAACCAACCAATGACCCTCAACTGGAGAATGGATAAACAAATTGACACATCTACACAATGGACTATTATTCAGCAACAAAAAGGGATGAAGTATTGCCAAGTGCTACAGCATGGATGAACTTGGGAAACATTTGGCTAGAGTGAAAGAAAGACACCAAAGACCATATGTTGTATGATTCTATTCATATGAAATATGCAAAGTAGGAAGGTCTATAGAGACAGAAAGTAGATGTGGTTGCCAGGGTTGGGAGGGTAAGAGTTTGAGGAGAAACCGGACGTGACTGCCAGTGGGTACAGGCTTTCTCTCTAGAGTAATGAAAATGTTATGAAATCGTTAGGGGTGATGGTTGCACACCCTTTTGAATATGAGACAGACTATTGAATTGTACACTTTCAAAACTTGAATTACATGATACACGAATTATATCTCAATGTATATTTTAAAGGTAGACTATAGAAGAGAAGCAAGGGCAAAGTTCAACCACAAAGGGAGGGCCAGACTGTTCCAGGACGTGCCATTTCCCAAGTGAGGTAGGGTTCGAGGTGACATCCAAACCA
The DNA here is from genome assembly GCF_054392235.1 of Sus scrofa. Lineage (NCBI taxonomy): Eukaryota > Metazoa > Chordata > Mammalia > Artiodactyla > Suidae > Sus > Sus scrofa. The sequence continues at coordinate 179,906,071 of NC_139383.1, read as the reverse complement.
CTTTTGCACTTTAGTTCTACTTTTGTTGTGCATGTGTGGGAGTATATATACTACTAAGCTAATTCTTGAGAAACTATAAATCTGTGATATCTAATAGAGTAGCCACTAGCCATATGGGACTATTTAAATTGAAATGATTAAAAATGAAATAAAACTGGGAGTTCCCATTGTGGCCCAGCGGTAGTGAACCCAACTAGTATGCATGAGGATGTGGGTTCAATCCCTGGCCTTGCTCAGTGGGTTAAGGATCTGGTGTTGCCACGAGCTGTGGTGTAGGTCCAAGATAAGGCTTGGATCCTGAGTTGCTTCAGCTGTGGCGTTGACTGGCAGCTGCAGCCCTGACTCTTCCCCTAGCTTGGGAACTTACATTTGGTGCAGGTGCAGCCCTAAAAAGACAAAAAAGAAGGGAAGGAAGGAAAGAAGGCAGGCAGGCAGGAGGGGAGGAAGGGAGAAAGGGAGGAAAGGAGGAAGGAAGAAAGAAAACTGAAAACTCAGTTCCTCAGTTGCACCAGCCCCATTTCAAGTGCTCAAGCCACAAGTTCATGGTAACTGCACAGCAATGAAGGATACTCTTCTATCAGCTCAGAGAATTCCCATCAGACAGTGCTGCTCTGGGTGTCTCACGTGGGTAACAGGGGTCCATCATTGACCACTAGTCTTTTCTGCTTTCTTTACAGCCTAGAGTTATAAGAACTTTATTAAGTATTGGAGCAGGGAAGAGTCAGGGCCAGGAAGAAAAGCAGATGCCTGTGAAGGATGGTGCCAGAGTGAGGGCTATTCCCACGTGGGTATGTCGTATGTCTCATATATACTTGCTCTGTCCTGCGAGGAGACTGGATACCTTTTATTTCTTAAAGAAAGAAAAAGAATGAAAGAAAGAAGGAAAAGAATTCCAGTATTGTTTTCATAATACTGCTGGAATAATAAACAATTGTTTAATGTTCTGTGCTGTGAGATTAAGCCCCTCAGGGAATAGGAGGGAAGATAGATCAATATTTACCAGTAGTCTTTATCCTACATTAAATATTAGCTTAAACTTGAAAACCCATGGTTTTTGTGGCTGCCTCTCCTTAAGCCCGCATTTCGCTAGTCTCTTGTTCTTGTAGAGAAATAATCACTTCAGAAGCTGCGGGAAATATTTGAACCATGACCATTATATACGTTTTACTGTCGTCTTTGTCTTTAATAGTTACAGTAAACATAGGGGTCACAGGAAAACATCGCCAGACTGAAATGGCTCGACTTTTGTAACACAGCAACCCATAAATGTCAGTGGAAGTCAACTGGTATTTTTAATAAAGCCGTGGGGGTGAGCAAAATTAAGGGTAATTTGTTAGAATTTTGGATAAAACCCTGTGAGCTGAACTAGGGGTCTTGCATTTCACCCTTGAAATTAGAGTCACTGGCAGTCACTGCTGGTCCTATGAAGACAAAATCAAGGCATACACACCAAAGGAAGACAATGCTGGGTGTAGAAGCTGCCCTGTGTTCAACTTGCGGCTACGTCCCTGATTCCTTAGCCGCTGGGAAAACAGCAAAACTCATTCTCCAGAGAAGTCAGAAGAAAGTCTCAGGAGGGAATGTAGAGCCAAAAAAACAGGTCATTACATAACAATGGTTAGACGGTCCAAAGCGCAGATTTCCCATTGCATATTAAAGTATTGCCCTCCCTGGGGTCTCCAATAAAGGTCCTTTATAAACACTAACTGAATAAAATTCCCAACACCATCTCCCTGGGGGATGTATATTAAGTATCAAGCTTTTGTTATCAACGCTAAGGCCAAGCTCTGAGAGGTGAAATAACTTGCCTTAAATCACGGCACGCCAGGAGGAGTCCAGGTGTGCTGGCATCTGAACCCGCTTTGGAAAACCTCATTATAATTGTACAGAATATGACAAGAAATACAATCATTATACAAAGAATTTTGGAAGTGAAGCAGTTATTTAATCAAAGTCACTTAAATGATTTATGGTTGGAAGGATCAAAGAATTAATGTTGCAAAATTAAGCAAAGGCCAAAATGAAAGCAGTGAGAGGGGGGAATATTTGGTTTTCCCACGTTTTAACTCTTTTGTGAAAAGGAACCCAACCAATGCTTCGATATTTGCAATGGAAGTATATTTTTTTCTTTTTCCGGGATGGAAGGAAAAACAATAACATTTATGTTGTTCAACTCAGTGAGAAGACCCAGGTCCTCAAAAATTCTCCTAATCCTTCCTCCTTTATTCCCAACTTCAGCTAAGAAGGGAAGAGAATCTATTCTTCCTACTTAGGTCCTTTTTAGCCAAAAGCTTAGATTGGTGTCTCCAATCCTTGTCTTTGTCCAGTATCAAATGTCTGCAAAAATGCCCATCGAGAACAACCTGGTCACCAGCTCCATGAACAGCCCACAATCAGAACAACTCTCTTTCCCCTTCCTCCTTGTTCCCTCTGCTTCCCATGATTTGGCACCTTATCCATGTGATCAGCTCCACTGGAAACAGAAGCCATGTTTGTTTTTTATTTCTTCTTATCCCCACTCACACTGCTCTCCACGCTTGTTCCCCTAACAAAACACAGCTTAATCTTAACACCACAAGCACAATCACACTCAGCCTCTGGGATCAGAGCCTGGCCTGTGGGAAACATCAATGTTTGTTCAGTTTAAATAAAAAGAAAAATTTCTACTTCAATGATGGCCGCCTGTGGTAAAGGATGGGCAGTCTGATCATCCACTTACGACGCAAAAAACTGCTTGCTGTCTTTAGGCACGGATGATCCCCAGACTACCGGTGAGTTGAGGTCCACAGAAAGACCACAGTCCAAGACAGGAAATATGGCTGGGCTGCAAAGAAACCTTTTAATGTGACTCTCCCATCTATTATTTTTTAATTTTTATTTTTAGGGCATATGGAGGTTCCTAGGCTAGGGGTCCAATAGGAGCTGTAGCTACTAGCCTACGCCACAGCAGAGCAACACAGGATCTGAGTCACGTCTGCAACCTACACCACAGCTCACGGCAACGCCGTGTCCTCAAACCACTGAGCAAGCCCAGGGATTGAACCCACAACCTCATGGTTCCTAGTTGGATTCATTTCCGCTGCGCCATGACAGGAACCCCTATCCCGTCTATTCTTAATCCAGGAAGCACTACCTATGTCTTCCCATAGTTTCTCCCATACCTTACTCAGGTTTCCACCAAAATATCATTTCCTTGCAAAGGCCTCCCCTGCCCACACGCACACCATCTCTCTCCAGCCTCTTCCTCCCATTTAACGTTTGTCAAAGCAGTTATCATCACTCACGTTCTACAGTTGGGTATCTGTTCATTATTGGTCTCCCCTCTAGAATATAAGCTCCATGAGGGCAGGAACGTCTGTCTGGTTCACAGCTGTATCTCCAGTGCACTTATGGAATACATGAATAGATGTATAAATAACTGTTATTTGCTGGGTTTTTTTTTTTGTTGTTGTTGTTTTGTTTTTGTTTTTTTTTGGCTGTCCCTCAGCATATGGAGTTCCCAGGCCAGGGATCAGATCTCAGCCACAGTTTGACCTACGCTGCAGCTGCGGCAAAGCCAAACTCTTTAACCCACTGTGCTGACTGGGGATCAAACCTGCATTCTGGCACTGCGGAGATGCTGCCAATCCCACTGTGCCACAGTGGGCACTCCTCACTGGGGGTTCTAGCAACACTATTTTTGTCAATGGACAATATTCTGTTTTAAGTCAATAAAAAGTCTCTTGCAGCAAACCCTAACTTAAACCACAGACTTTGGGTGATAATGATGTTGTCACTGTAGGTTCATCAGTTGTAACCAGCATACTATTTTGGTAGGGGATCTAAATCGGGGAGGCCATGCATGTGTGGGGGCGGGGTGAATATGAAAAATCTCTGTATCTTTCTCTCAATGTTTCTGGGAGCCTAAATCTTTCAAAAATTAAGTCTTAAAATAAGTCTCTTGCCCCTGGATAGCAGTGACACATGTCCTTAGGGTTCTTGATTAACTTTTCTTCCCTTCGGTGTGGAATGCTTATAACTTCTGCCAATATGTATATTAGAATGATTCCTACTGTGTTTATTTCATTTTTAAGAATACACATAATATTTATGAACTGGAGCCTGTTGGAGAAAAAAATTCTTTTTAAAACCAATAAAACACCACAACAACCAGATTTAAATGTTTTCATTTAATCTAAATAAACCAGTGGGGCAGTTTGGTAGATGAATCCTCCAAATAGGTAACAGATGGTAAGCTTTTCCAGGGAAAGTAGCTTCAGACTTAACATTAAGTTGGATCAACTATTTTTCTTAATGAAAAATCCATTTGACATTCTCATTAATTTCACATCAAGTGGTTTCCACTGACTAGAGGGTTAAATACGGTGACTGATTTGGTGAAAGAAGCCAATAAATTATGTGGGGGTTGGAGTTCCCTGGTGGATCCGTGGGGTTAAGGATCTGGTGTTGTCACTACAGCAGCTTGGGTCACGGCAGTGGCACAGGTTCTATCACTGGCCTGGGACCTTCTGCATGCTGTGGACACAGCCAAAAAAAACATGTGGGCTTTGGAGTCCAACAGACTCCGATTTGACTTCTAGCTCTGCCACTCATCAGTTGCGTAAAGTTAAGCAAGATGCCTTACTTCTTGGAGTCTAAATATTCTTGTTGCTCAACTGTCATTGTTCAACTAACATGTAATAATTGTTTGCTCTGAGGGTTGATTTTTACCCCACTTAGAACTTAATGAGTTAATTTATTACTGGCAGAAGAGATGAGATCCCTGGCTCAGAGGTGAAAGACCGTATTACTTACAGCACAGCAAGCAAGTAAATACGGATGCCAGTATTTACATCCACTACCCTTGTCCTCAAGTCCTTGAGGCCAATGCAGAGGGGTCCAGATAGGTGTTGCACATGTAGTGGGTTTGCAGTGCAGCTGAAGGACACTCAACTTGGGTGACGCCCTGCTTTCAAGCAAGCAATGAGCAAGACTGCACTTTGTTTTGGTGGTAGACCTTATTTATCATTTATTATGTAACCTCATTTATCAGGTTACATGCCAAAAAGACACCTTTGAAGAGTGGTTTGGTAAAAAGCAGTCATGGCCTCATATTCATGCCATAGTCAGGAAGACATGCAAGAGCACAAGAAACCCAGAGAGGACGTGTTTCAATAATAATATGATTCGATTATGCCCCACAGTGCCTACAATGTAAGAGCCAAACATGCTACCTGTCTCTCGCCAATCTTTCTCATAGAAAGATATCCCTTTAAATAAAATTTCATCCTTTCTTTTTATCATCATGCAAAGAATCCTAAAATGTTCAAAGGCATTTTGGAAACCAAACAGTTGTGAAGTTTTAATGACGACAGGATCAGGAGTTCCCACTGTGGCTCAGAGGAACCAAATTTGATTAGTACCCATTAGTTTGATCCCTGGCCTCGTTCAGTGGGTTAAGGATCCGGCATTGCCGTGAGCTGCTATAGCTCCAATTTGACCCCTAGCCTGGGAACCTCCATGTGCTGCAGATGCGGTCCTAAGGAAAAAAAAAAAAAAAAAAGACAGGATTACTTTAATGAATTGAGAAGTGCTTCCAATAATGTTAAGAGAAGCAGGATCCCAAATTGTATTTATAGTAGCTAAAATACTTTACATACAAAAGACATTATTTCTGTGTTTTACAAATTCTACTATGAAAATGTGCTGTATCACTTCTCTACTCAGAAAAAAACGCAGTGTTGTCGTTCAGCCCCTTCACTTCACAGATGAGGAACTAAGAAGCAGACAGGTTAAATGACCTCCCCCAGGTCCCCAGCAGGTCCTCTAGAGCTGGAATGCAAGCCCTCTGATTTCTAGTGCTGTGTCTTATGCCTTCTGCTCTAGGGATCTGCAAGGGGTAGCAGGGCAATGTGGGGTATGGAGGGTCTGGCCAAGGTAAGCATGACCCTATGAACTTGGGGGAAGCAGTTCTTTGCATTTTGAATGACTGGAAGCTGGACTCAAGGTCACCCACCCCTGACCACAGTGGACAAGAGGGAGAAGAAGAATTCCCCTGGGCATGAGCTTCTTTTGGTAAGCCACTCATTGTTAGTAGCTGGCAGCCAACCGCAATACGGCTTAACCCAGGGCAAAACAAAGCCCTGAGACTCCAGTAGGCAGGACAGAGGTTGGGCTCTGGCACAAACTCCTGAAGGGTTGGCTTCAGGCTGAGCTATCTGAATTGCTTGTCTAGACAGTGCCCATTTCACTGGATAATTAAGTAGCTCTCCTGTTCCCTTAGCAATGTTCACAACTCATGTCACATGTCTTTCTCAGTCAGGGCTGCCTCTCTCCTTCCCTCACTATTATTTTCAAGTGACATTATTGCACCATTGTACTAAAATTCTACTTTTTGGTAGCAATGACTTTGCTCTTCCCTGTTTCAGGAGAAGAGCCCAATACAAGGTATTCGAAGATCTAATTGGGGATGATAATAGGATAAAATGAATATAATATATGTCCAGATAACTGGGTCACTTTGCTGTACAGCAGAAATTGACAGAACATTGTAAATCAACTAGAATAAAAAGATGAAAAAAAATGAAAAAAAGAAGATCTAATTGGGGTTTTGGTCAATTAGTTCGGTAGAGTTAGAATGGACCCCCAGGGAGCATCATGGTATTTATCCCTAAAAGTCTTGCAGAATAATTTTGGCCCTGCTTCCACGGGAGTATATCTGGGGAGGACACCTGGCTTTTGGCACCTGTTATGGACAATTGGAGTTAACATCCTCACCCTTAGCCTAGGCTTTTCTCCAGGCCCAAGGGATATGGAGACCAAAGACGTGGTCTTTGTTTTCATGGAGTTTGGGGTCTAGAGGGAGGTAGATTGTGTGGTGGTCATACATTGAGATTGGGAACCTCCAAATGTGGGAACTACATGACTCCTCCCTTCTTCTCCCCAGCCCCCACCTCTCAAACTTAGGGACAATGAAGGGCGCCTGGTCCCCAGAAAAGACCTGAGTATGGCTGCAAGGAAATCACAGCTGAGCACAGGCCTTTCAATATGGACTCGCGAAAAGCCTTGTGCTCTGCAACATAGTGCCGTAAAAATAGTAGAGTTTGGGGTAAATACTAAGAGCCAACCATTTAGAACCTGTGCACCCTTGTAACCAGAGCCAAGCAGAAATAATAATTGGTTACTGGGATATAACTTAACACCCCAGGCAGGAAGCTTTTGAGTTCTGGAGTCAATCTCAGGGGATATTAAACATGTACAAAGACAAAAGAGTGGCAGCCCTGGCTTGCAGGTGCTGAGGCAAGATGAGGATGCAGAACTCTGAGCCACGGGGCAGCCATTAAAGGCACAGCAGGAAGCACAACTACCTGCAGTCCTAGGGCCCCATCAGGCAGGAGGGGCGTTTCTCCTGGAGGCTGGAGCCCTCATCTGTACTCATTTATAATTGGCTTAAAATGGATCTGCAAAGACTCCTGCCTATGCAGCACCCTACTGAGATCTTATTCTGTTTTGCTTCGTTTTGATGTCCTGTTGAAATCTGTAATTCTACTCCTGCTATCCCACCTCTCCCTGCCTTAGAACAATCACAGATGAATCAACTTAACTTCCACAGTCAATTGATCATTCCTCCTTTCAGCATTTGTAAACTAACCAACATCACAAGAACACAAGTTAGAACAGCACCTTACAGGACCAATGAGCCTAGAACACAAAGCCCAAGAAATTGGCAGAAAGATCCAGCCATGGCAGAGGCCCTGGGCCAATTCAGGCTGAGAAAGGCAACTGGCTCTTCAAGCAACCATAAGTGATGGAAATGATAAAACTGAAAACTAATGGGGATTGTGGAATATAGTAGGATCTTTGTTTCCCATATGAGACATGAAGGTTTAATGTGTTGTATAGTTGTGTATGGATTACATGGATTGTCATAACCTTGTGTTGACATTCTTATATGGAATGGAATGCCCAGTGTGTGGTGCTTGTGCTGGATGCGAAGAAAGGTCAGACAAGGCAGGCCACCTGTAAACAACCTGGGCTTGCTTGGCATGGCATTTACAAAGTAGAGTTAACCTATGAAAACAAATTTACTGTCTCTACCACATTCTTGGGTTACTCCTCTTGCACGCACATGGGGAAGAGAGTGAGGAAATCCATGCAAGCCACTACTTCATCTGGTCAGGCGGTAGAGGAGAGGTGCTAAAACAGGTCACTCACCCTCATGGGAAATGCATGTTCCTAAATGACATGGGGCATAGCCTGGACTACAGAAGGAAAAAAGCAAAAACCAAAGTCCTGCCTGCAAAAGAGAGCTGACTTCCAAGATCAAAACCAGCAAAAATGCAAATGGGAGGTAAGGAAATAAAATGGGCATATACTAGCTACACCACAAAGTCTTTGTGGGCAGGAACCAACTCCTGACCCTGTCTGAACAGAGACTATGTGCAATAACCTCTTGAGTGAAAGAAAATATTCTATATGACATTGTGGGCATAAGCCACGTTTAGAAAACATGTCATACCTTCTTTTTTCCCTCAAAAACAAACAAACAAAACAAAACCATTTTACCAACCTAAATTTTTTAAAAAGGACTTCAAATTCCCTTGGTGCTTGTCTCTCAAAACAAAATGACTCTGTTTATACAAAGAAAACAACAGGCTCCAAATCAAGCCTTTGGGACAGTCCTCCTCAGACCCAGCTAATAGCTATCAATCACTTAAGGGTCATCAAAAGCCTCTTGCAACTTTCCAAATTGTAATAGTTTCCTTTTGTAAGACCAGATAACCATATTATTTGGCTTTTCATTGAAATTTGCTTTACCTATTTGAGACATAGTTTTTGGTCTATGTTTCTTTTCCCATACAATCTTGAACCACTTACATTTCCTCTACTTTTGCAAAATTTTGTTTTATTTTATTTTTTTGCTTTTTAGGGCTGCACTTGCGGCATACAGAGATTCCCAGGCTAGGGGTGGAATCAGAGCTACAGCTGCTGGTCTCCACCACAGCCACAGCAATGCCAGATCACAGCCGAGTCGGCAACCCACACCACAGCTCATGGTAACACCAGATCCTCGACCCACCTGAGCGAGGCCAGGGATCAAACCCACAACCTCATGGTTCCCAGTTAGATTCGTTTCTGCTGCACCACAATGGGAACTCCACAAAATTTTAAAATTGGAAACTTTTGGGTTTTTTAAAAAAAACTTTTGTTTTTGACCACTATTTCATTTTGCATTTGCTATTTTCATCACACATTTTGCCCCTGTTTGATTTGGCTGTCTACTTTTGGCTGCCATCTCTCTCCTGTCTTATTCTTTGTTTATATCTCATTTTGCATTTCATTGCTTTCATCTCCTTCCTCAAGCCCTAAGAATGTCTTTTCAAAGTGCATGTCTGTTTTATGAACCCTCTTGGACAATTTTTTTAACAGATACTCAACAAAACACTGTAAAGGGAGAGATCGTTGCTGCTAAAGCAAAAGTATGGGACTAGGGTCTCAGACAAGGTATAAAGGAACAAGGTTCTGAGGATGTCTGAAAGGAGACTCCATGCTACTTAACATGAGCCTGGAAGGGTGGGAGATTGGCCATAAAGAGGGGTTATGTTGGGCTTAGGCAAGAACTGTGGTCAAAAAACTAATCAAGGTTAATACCCCTAGTGATGGCATATGGATATTATGTGCCTCCTGATACCAGGTAACAAGAGGGCACTTCGCCTTTGTGGTGGTCTTCCCCTAAACCAATAACCCCAGGCTAACCAAGAGAAAACCTCAGACAAACCCATTCTTGAGGGATGTCCTACAACATACCTGACCTCAAAACTGTCAAAAAATGTCAAGAGCATGAAAACCAGAAAACCAGAGGAGACCAAGAAGATGTGATGACCTAATATAACATGGGATCCTGGCTTGGATACTGGAAGAGAAGAATAGTGATTTGAAAACTGGTGATTCAAATGGAGTCTAGAGTTTAGGTAATAGTGATATCCCAATGTTGGCGTCTTAGTTTTGACAAATGTACCTTAGTAACCTACCATGTTAATGTCAGGCAAAACTGCCACTAACTAAAGCAGCACATAGAAATTCTCTGAACCATTTTTGCAATTTTTGTGTAAATTGAAAAATATTCCAAAATGAAAAATTTATTTTAAAAGTTAATCTAAATATGTTAGTATCAAATTTTTGTACTTGGGGCTTTAACTACTGGCTCTATTTTGGCATCTTTTCTTTTCTCTACTTTCATAAATATTTGTATGCCTTGTGAGATGAGTGTGTGACTTGAGTTTTTAAGCTTCTAAAACTGTTTCTTCTGAGGTCATCTGACTAAATTAAGAAGTCCTTTAGTCTTTCATCAATACTTCTGCACAAATCAAAAGTGGTGACTATCCATACCTTTAACCATCTCAGCTTCCATAACCTGCATGCACACATTTATTCATTCCCTCCTGCACACATTCAGCACACATACATTGAAAGCCCTGTAATAAGCCAGGCTCTGAGTTACCCCCTAAGATACACTGGTGACTTAGAGTCCCAGCCCTCAAGTCATCAAGATTAAGAAAGGTGAAATTCTTCGTGACTGGCTCATCATAGAACAAGAGCATGTCCCAGGGGCCTTGCTGAATTTGAAAGGTATGATTTACCCTGCTATTTGAAAAGCCTTAATTTTCTACCTCATTTTCACCACTCTTTTCCACCTCCTCCCTCCCCATCTAGGCTAAGACCATGCTATATGCCCCCCTAAAATCATAATTTACTGAGTAACTAGGTTCCCAAGGCTGTCTGCATAATGAGTGCCAGTATGAACTGGTTCTTCATGGTCACTTGAGTTAGAAAATTACAGCACAGACAAAGGCTCCATTTTCCTGTTTTGCGCCTGAGTTTCATCTATTGAAAAAGATGGGAGGGTTGTCTCCAGGGGGGAAATTGGTGCTTCTTTTGGCCCTACTGTCCTTCGAAACTTAATTCAGGACTCAAAAGCAAATAAGTTAGGCCATGACCCTGAAGGGTGACGCTCTCAGGGAGGGGAGTCAGGAGGTCAGCAGAGAGGTATCACTGCCACCCAGAGCCCCTTTGCTGCAAGACTCCTAGAGTGTACAGGTCCCAGGCAAGCTGGGGGTTTGCCTTGATTTGTTTTTATGTATGGACCAGACAAGCTCATAATGAGTGGGCTCAGAATCCCAAGGCAGAATGGCTCCATAGAAAAGCCAGGTCCAAGGAGAAGGTTTTATGAGAAAAGAGAAAGCCAGGTCCTCCATTAACCTGGTACATTCACACCAACACTGAACAGTAGAGCTCACCCAAGAACTAGTTTTGGGCTTTGGTTTAGCCTAATTTTTAGTAACACTTGAAAAGCACCCTTATGCTCTGCCCCCATCAGGTTGGGTGGGGTTTTGGTCACATCTCCTACAGTTATTTGGTACCTTGTGCTATTCTTATACTACATTGGCTCATATATATACACACACATACACACACACATGCATATACAGTGTAGCTGTATATGTATGTACTAACATGTATAGTAGATATATGCTGAATATATACAGTATATACTATATATCTCTATCCATATGGATATATATGGATATATACTATATACTGCATAAGTTCAACTGTACGTAAGATCACTGGACTGCAAATTCCCCGACTAAGATGGCAGCCCCTGCCAGCATTTGGCACACAGGAGGGCTGTAACAGCTTGTGTAGTGTCAGTAGTAAGGACTTCTATAGTTGACTGCGTCAGAAAGACCTCATTTAAATGATTTATTTTCTTTCTCCATATCTCACCTTTTTTTCTACCCTTTTTAGGATCTAAAGATGGATAAAGAGCCTGAAATAACTTCTGTAGAACATCTTGCCTCTATTCAATACACAATATATATTATGATCTAATCTATTGTTTTTCAAGTCAACTATTTCAATTCTTCTTACATTTTACTTTCCAATGCTTTGATCATATTTGAACTCTTTTGAATTCCTTCATTTCTCTAACTTGTGAAGCATAAAACTTGGTACATTATTACTGTATACAGTCAAGTTGGAAGATTTTTAATAGATTCTTTAATTGTTCAGACACCCTTTGTGCTTGCCTTTGGATAAGATACTGTGTTCCTATTCATCTGTGATCCATGATGACCTCTAAATTATTTTCTACAGAAGTTTACAAAGAAGCACATCCCATTGTTTTCCTTCATTTTCCCACCCTAATTTTGATCAACTTTTGTATTCTGGTTAACTTCAGTAGCCCATAAAAATGTTGAGATGTATTTTTAAATACTTTGAGAACTGACCCTGTATTATATACAAGCAGTTCCAAACATTTACAATATCTAATGCACCAACTTGCCCTGATTATGTGCCATTCTTTTCAGTAATGATATCAGCTCTTAGGATCATGCTATTTATCCCTGTACAATGGGGCTCTAATTAAGGTCCGGTTCCCACAAATGTTCTGGAATTTTGTAAAAATAGTTCTCTATGAGATTGGTATCATGGATTAGCTCTACTTTATTTCTAAAATCAATCAATGTCACAGGCCTCATTCTCAGTTTTATATTTAGACATGTTCTACATTCCTGGGCAGATCTTAAGCATAGTTAAATAGATGTGTTCTCTGCATGATTTGTTCTCTCTTTGGTGGCAGAAATTACGTAACGCTTACTAAATGGAAGAGGCAGAGATGGGAAAGGGAAGTCACAAAGATGACTCAATGATGCCAAAACAAAAATGGTCCTGGAGATTCACAAAGGTGTCAGAATAGATTTTTTACATTCACCCCAACTTCGACTGCTAGGTGTTCAAAAGACTCACAAGGTTAGTGAATTAAGCCAGAGCACAATGGGTTATTCCATCAATTCAGCCATGAAATTTCTTTGCTATATTGAAATACACTCATCAAAGGACAGCTACTAATGACCTTGGCATTACCTAGCCCTGGTATGCAGGCAGTCAAACTTAATGTTGGGAGAGTTGGAAAACACTGGCGTGGAGAGGAAGAAAGAAGAAGAGAGAGGAGGAGTGGAGAAAAGATGAGAATGTAGGAGAGATGGAGGATGAGCATAATTAAAACACAGGTTTAGAAGTCAGACAAGTCCACTCTGAGCAAACCCAGACTCTGCCATGTACTCTCTGCAGGAAGTTATCAAATGTGAGTCCCCGTTTCTTTCTTTGCAAAATATGGAAACCAACACTTACCTCATAAGTTTGTACTAATAGTAATCATATATAGAAAGTATTCTAAACAATGAAAGTGCCAAATATGTGTTCATTTCTTTCATTTACTCCTCCTACCTCCTCCAAAAGTAAAAAAAAAGAAAGAAAGAAAGAAAGAAGTACCCCATGGGGTGATTTTTTTAATACCCTTTCAGCATCAACAATCTTATTGTTATATATAAAGAATTGTGCTAAGCACCTAAGGCATATAATCCTAGCCTTCCAGTTGCTTAGAGGACAAATGTAAGGGAAATATAGTACCTGGCATCTTATGTGACATAGCAAAAGGGAGTCAGGGACAATAATGTGCTTTGAAAATCCATAGAGTAGTCAGAGGCAAGGTCCGGGTTTCTCCTGATCAGACTGAGTAAAGAGGGCCCTGTCAGTAGAGAGAAGAGTGTGAGGCAAAACTGCAAAGAGGGGTGGCATCTCTGAGCAACAGGAGTGGGATCAATTAGACCAAGGTGAAAGTTTGAGTCTGGAAATAATGAGAGACAGGGTGGGACAGGGAAGACCCGTTTGATCAGTGCCAAGCTATACGGTTCACCTGGCACCAACTCAACACTAATGAGCAACCTTCAGTGTGGTGATAAGACAACCTAAGTCACATCATCAGAAAATGAACCTGGCCTCTAGGTACAGGGTCGATGGAAAAGGTAGAAACAGAAGCAGGGGGAGCAGTCTTGGCGGCTACTTCAACATCTAGGAAACCAGTGGTGAAGCCTGGACTAGGGAGGTGGTCATGGTAGTGAGAGGAAGAAATGATTTTAGAGAGACCCTAAGGATGAGGGGCAGCCATGGGATTAGAAACAGAAAGAAAGAAAAGAAAGAGGGCAAGAAATAATAAAATACTGTTCTCCAACTACTATGTATCAGTAAGATATTAATAACAAGCACACCTGGGGTGAAAAATTTTAAATATTCTAAAATACATGTGAGGTACTTGCACACAGCAGGAAGGTTTTGAGTGTGTCAACCTTCAATGGGTCCTAAAATGTTAACATTTTAATCAGAGGAGAAATAATCAGCTTTCTCAAGAAGAATGAATTGTTTCCCTCATAAAGCATGATAAATGACGATACCGTATGGATTATTCCCATGGATTCTTTCTGATTAGACGGCATTACAGAACTTAACACTATTTTGAGTAATATAATTCAACAGCAGGGTTTCTATTAGTTAAAAATTACTCAGTCATTAAATTCAAGTATTAGATTTCTATCACCAACTCATGTTGGCTTCCAGCCACCCCCAGTTGGGACAAGCGCCTAAATCATCAGAAGACCCCACCTACACCCGAATCTTGTATTGCAAAGAATTGTTTCCTTTAAATATAATTTTCATCTGAACATGTTTTAACTCATTTTGAAAATGTTGGTGTGTATCAGACCGTCTATCCACCAAGTACATTGAAGTGACTGATGATCCTGATGCAATATTCTACTTTTAGGGCATTGAAAGCATTTATTTTGTTAGACCATGGCATTAAAAAACCATTGTGCCTATTTAACATATGAGAAATCTTTATAGTCTCATGGTTATATTCAAAGATGGACAATCATATGTTGATAAACAGAAAACAATTGCAACAGACTGCAGTAGCCTAGAGACCTTATAACCCAGTGAGGATTACTTGGTAAGTAATGCTTTTCCCAAGGAGATTTCTGTCTTAAGTGATTAAACTTTATCTTTACAGGCAGGATCCCTTGAACAAGGAAGCAATGTAATAAGCCCTCTAAGTTTAATTAAATATACTTTTAATACATTACTTATGTGCATATATATTATCTCATGCATGTATGTATTTTCCTACAATTGGCCATACTCCCTTTCTCTTCTCCTTGTTAACAGAGGATTCTGAAAAACATTCACATTTGTATAATTGCATTCTGGCTGCAGAAAAGATCTCCTATTCAGTGCAACAACTTCAGAATTTGTAAAACATCTTTCCTTTTGCAAAACACTCCTCGGGGGCTAGAGAGCAATGGCAGTGCTGGCATTCTTGTTTCTTGGATGGAAAAATCTGGAGTATGCCCAGTGTTCATGTATTTCCTTCTCTCTGTTGGAAAGTTAATGCATTACCCGGCTCAGGGTGCAAAGCTTCCAGCAAACATTCCCAGAGTGGTTTCTCTCATGTTTAGCTGCTTCCATCCCAAGTGGAAAGGAGTGAGGCTGTGCTGCAGTCTTTTCCTCTCTCAAGCATTGCTCATGGCAGAGACTATGAGTCACTTACTCATTCTCTCATTTTTCCTTAGGACAGACCCTGGTTTTAGCCCGCGTTTCAAGGTGCCCAACCAAATGACTATAGCTTCTACCTTTTCTTGTTGCCAGGGGGGTCCAATGAGATGTTAGCAGAAGCTATAGGGTGAGTTTCTGAGAAAGTTACTTAATAGAGGAGGGCAAGCAGTAGGATACTTTTTATCTTTCTCTCCTTCTTTCATGCCATTGCCTGGAACATGTTTCTATGGACAGGAGCTCCTGCAGTCCCTTGGATCCTGAGGCAACTTGGATGAAAACTATATGCTGAGAGCCTTGAACAAAAAGGCAAAGGAATTTAGGATCCTCACTGCCTGCATACAGATTTCGTTTGAGTGAAAGAAAGTAAAATCACCTTAGGGACACCACTACGGTTATTCTGAGTCTTCTGTTTGTGCAACAGATTCTAATCTTAATGGAATACTTCAAAGCAACAGCTTTCTACTACATGCTAAGCCAATTTTAATATCAAACAGTTTTTTTTTATACCATGAGATAATCTTAAGATGCAAAAGCTGTAGTTCAAGTAAGCTACAGACAGGTATCACTGTATTATCTCAGTGATTATCATATATTATCTCAGTTCAGCTTAATCAAGGAACATCTCAGATTCACACAGGACAGTGAGGTTCCAAACTGATTTGCAACTTAAGAAGCCAAAGGATGGCTATGCTCCATCATTTTCTCCAAGAGAGAAGCCTCTGCTCCAAGGCAGGATGGCACCTGAGCTGGCACTTTACCATGTAGGGAAGAGATAAATGTGAACCCAAGCTGCCTGAACTGAGTGCCACAGAGGAGGCTCTGTCCTGAATGCTTCCAAAGCCTGAAGTTGTAATTGGTCCCCCTAGTGACTCTACCATGGACTTAAACAAAATGCACACTCTTTTCCTGACATGAAGCCTCATGGAGAAGCTCAAAAGATGGACTGAGTGCTTGCAAGAGCCCCTGGGGGAAGTGAGATGTGTTTGTGACATATAGCTTTAGACTTCTTCCTCTATAGCCCACATGGGAAGTTTCTAAACTCAAATCCTTTTCTATTATGACAATAATAATATTGACCCTTATTTTAATCCTCCTCATCCTCTGCAGTCTGCAGTTTTCTTGACCCAACAGCTTGGGCATGTCCTCTTTGATTTGTTGGGTACCAAATCCCCTGAGCGAAGGAAAAAAAATGATTCATTTTCTCCTATGTTACTTTTCTAACTAACAAAGAGCAACTATGCTTTTAGTATTTTCGTTTTGTATAGTGTTATTATCTGGGGGCTGGATATTGGGGACCAAGAGCTAATCACAGGAAAACATGCAAAGTCCATTGCTCTGTGGAGACAGACATCACTCTGGGAGGGGCTGGCTTGTGGGCCATCTTTGTCTCTAGAAAAGGGACCTCCTTCAGTTCCTCGACCTTTGCATTTGTGGGTAGGGCTGGAACAGCTCCAAGAAGTAGGAGGGGGCACTTTATTTTGCATCCCTCCCCCAAATAACCCAATGATTCAAGTTTGTAAGGAGAAAAGCGAAGCTGGGTTGCTATCAGCAGTTGTCAACTTGAATTGTTAGCAGTTTCTACCTTTCGAGGAAACTGTGACTTAGGTCACTCGCGCCCTTTCTTTCTGAAAGGCAATAAATCGTCCCCATTTCCTCAGCCTCCCTCCTCTCACCCGCCATGGGCCTTAGCCAGGTCAGCTGTATCAATACTTTGGAAGGTGCGTGAACCATTAAGTGGGGATTTAGTGGAGGTCTTTCTACCAGCACTTCATCAGAGCACATAAATCGCTTCCTAGGCCCTGAAAGAGAAACATATGCCCCAAATATGTCGATTTACAAAATATTTTCATATCTTTAGGGTATTTTATTTCTCCGGCTTCTTGTGACACAAATAGCATGTAACCCTGACCCCGGGATTTTTTAATAACCAGCTGTGAAATTTCACTAGCACTGGCATAAAATCAAGAACCGAAAATAATTCATCCCAGTGTATGGGGGCTTCTGTCCTCCTGTGATGGGGCTTTGATTTGGTAATGGTTTATAAAGCCACTCTTCTTCCTGAACTGAAACAGAACTTAAAAGAAAAATATTGAATTCTCTAATGGGCAAGGATCCAGACAGTATTTCTTTTGGGGTCCATGGTGTGGTGGTGGGGGGGAGGGAGTTAGAATATAAGAGAGCAAAGAGGAAACTCTGTATAATACATACTTAGGCTGCTTGAAAGCTTTTGAAAATATTTAATTAAAGTCCAGTGTCCTGTTGGATCTGGAAGCTGCCTGTGTTTTTGCACCAGCCTTTGCAAGTCTCAAGACTCTGGGACTGACTGATCATGACCTGGGCCCTCTGTTGTATTGAGAGCACAAAGCTTAGAAAGGAAAAGATGGGAACAGAGATGAGCCCAACCCTTTCTTTTTATGTTGGTGTTCATCTATTTTACCATAATTAAAACCATTAATATCTCCCTCCCAACAAGTTTGGTTTGCAAATAAAAACTGTAGATGCAAGTTAAAAAATAGTTTTACCTAACTTTTTTTTTTTTTCATTAAGGTTCAGGTGTAAGTTTAAAAGCACCTCCCCTAAGCTGCTATGCATAATTTCCTTAACAAATTGATCCTTGCCGTCTTCAATCAAATTAAAGTTGGATTCCATCTGGGTGTTCCATACTCAGAGGCCACCTGAGAGATATGCTGTGAACATGAGGAAGAGCTGGGTCCAGGCTGCTAGGTACGGGATGCCCTTGTTGGCACCCACAGCCTGAGCCTCATATGTGCCAGGACAACTGCAGGTATGGGGGCCGCTAAGTAGGGCTGGGTTCACATCCAGCAACTCTGATGTGCTGCTGGGCAAGGTGACTACCTTGAGCCTCCCTTTCTGCAGCTCTAATGGATGACAGCAGCCCCTCCTTCACAAGGTAGCTGTGGCCGATTCGAGAGTATATGTAAAACATCTGGCAGGACGGACAAAACATAGTATGAGCTGGACAAATATTTACCCACTGGATGAAAGAAGCTGCTACCCCCAAGACAAAGAGAGCTCATGCAGGCACTTTCAGGGCAATCAAGTTGTGATTTCTGTCCACAATGAAATGTGTGGAGTTCTTGGAATAAAATAGAACCCACGTTCATAAACAAAAGTTGATGCATACTAGCTGTACGATGCATGCACAAGAATCCAATAAGCTTCCTGGACCCTCAGTTTACTCATCTATAAAATGGGGAGAATAATGAGCTACATTTCCTTCGCAGACGAGAAAGATCATGTGAAGGAAGCTCCTTGAACCTGTGGGGTGCCATACAGATATAGGTTTTTATTAAGTTTGAGATGGTTCCAGTCATAACTCAGGGGGGATGAGAAAATATTACAAAAATCAAAAGAATCTTAAGAGAGAGAGGTCCAGGGATGGAGGATGGATTTGTCAGTAAAGTTTCAGAAGATGCCACAGTCAGTCTCACAGTTAAATGTCAGACTCTCCAGCTGTCTCAAAAAACCTACCATCACCTCATTACCCCAGAGCACAGAGACGGCAGTGTGGGGCAAGCTGGCTTAGTGTTCATGCTTTGATGCCAACCTAAGGTTTCCCCAAACCATTTTACCCTAAGTAACCCAAGCGGGTTTGTTTATTTTAAGACATGAGGAACAATCTATGGTTCAGAGACCATCTTTTTGCTGCCTTCTCCCAGCCAAGACACCCACCTGAATGAACAAAATTTTATTTGGAAAGTGTGATGGCTGGTGTGGTTTTTTGAGTGGCTACTTTACGCATTATAGCGATTAACCCTTTTTCAACAGTTCATTACACAGTTTCTGAAAAACATAAAAGAGATTTCATGGAGGGCAAATGGTTTAAACATGGCATGCTTCAGGAATAATGCTTGCCACACACACTTTGATTCGTGCTACCAGGTTCCATGAGCATGGAATCAATTTAGGGGCTTTTACAGAAACATGAATGAATAAGGGGGGTTTCCACTTCGAAGAAGACCCGGGTTACCTCTGGGCCTGAGAAAAGAAAGGAAAGAGGGGTCTGCTTCCTAAACTGCTAGGTTTCTTCTTGGAAACTTTCTTCTCTCAGGCTCAGGGAGGAGAAGCCAGGTCTTTCGCTTTCCCACAAAAAGCTTCCCTTCAAAACAAAACCTAAGATGGAAAGAACTGACATACTACTTCAGACTCATGGTACACCATCCACTGGAGCCATGGACGCGGAGAGCACATTATTTTGAGAAAAAGTGAAGCCGCCAACATCCAAAGCATCAAGTGTACAATATCAGTAACATTTAAATATATCTGACAGATCATGAAGAAAAAGCAAACACTTCAATAGAAAAATGTGCAAAGGAGAGAAACAGGGAGTTCAGAAATGAAATGGAAGGGACAGTTATGGAAAAATGTTCCACCTCGCTAGCGACCAAAGGTAGGCAAACAAAAGTAAGGTATCATTCATCAACTCACAAAATTTGTAATGGTTACAAAATATAATAATGCTCAGTGTTGTCAAGGGTATAGGGATAAGGATAAACTTTCATCTTCTAG
Organism: Sus scrofa; assembly: GCF_054392235.1. Taxonomy (NCBI): domain Eukaryota; kingdom Metazoa; phylum Chordata; class Mammalia; order Artiodactyla; family Suidae; genus Sus; species Sus scrofa. Next base: position 179,886,112 of record NC_139383.1, on the reverse strand, counting down.
TAATGAAAGAGCAAATCTTACAGGAACGGGGAACTCTTCTGCGGACAATTTGTCAAGAGTCACAAAGATGTTCATTCCCCTTTGATCGAAATAGCTCCTTTGATTTATGTTGAGAAAATAAACATGTATATAAAAATGAACATGGAAAGATGTTCACTGTCGTACAACAGGGTTGGGAACTTTCTATAAAGGGCCAGACAGCGTATAACTTGGGCTTCACACACCAAACAGTCTCTGTGGCTATTCAACTCTACTACTGTAGGAGAAACCAGCCAAAGACAATAAATACATAGTGAAATGCGCATGGCTGCATTCCAACAAAACTTTATTTATAAAAACAGGGAGCCACAGACTGGATTTGGTCCATGAACTATAGTTGGCCAACCTGTATAGTACAATTGATAATAATAATAATTGTAGAATCGCCTAATGCGTATAATATGGAAATGGTAAAATAATTTATTTTACACAGGCTTTATTTATTTATTTATTTATTTTGCTTTTTAGGGTTGCATCTGTGGCATATGGAAGTTCCCAGGCCAGGGATCTAATCGGAGCTACAGCTGCAGGCCTACACTACAGCCACAGCAACATGGGATCCAAGCCTTGTCTGCAACCTACACCGCAGCTCACAGCAATGCCAGATCCCCAACCCACTGAGCAAGGCCAGAGATTGAACCCACATCCTCATGGATGCTAGTCAGATTGGTTTCCACTGTGCCACAATGAGAACTCCCTTATACAGCTTTTATAAAATTTTCTCTTTTAGTGATTTGGAAAAATGCTTGTGTGAAAAAAAATCAGGGTACAAAACTGTAGGTTTAGAATGATCTCAGTTTTTAAGGGAAAGAGAATGTGTGAGGATGGATAAAGGATTAGAAAGAAATACACAAGGATTTAACAGTGATAGTGGTTTTAATTTTCCTTTTATATACTTCTTGGGATATGAATTTTCTATAATGTATACATATTTGATTTTTAAAATAGAAAAAAAAAGTTTAAAATGACAGAAATGGTCTTCTGGTGTGAATATAGTGGACTGAGTCAGGATTCTCCCCCTCCAGCTTGTGGAAATAATCCAAAAATGAGGACAAAAGGGAGAAACTCACTATTCTTCATGCCTGGCAAAACCAAGAAGGATACATCAACTTTTTAAAGGGGTACAAAAGGCAAAGAAATTTTCTCTGGCACTCTAGAGGAGGAAGTGTAGAGAAGGGGAGGAGTGAGAGTATAGGGTCATCAGATCTCACAGAGCCCTAAAAAGCTGCACATCTGGAGGGCGAGAGACATACGCAGGTGACACAGGAAGATCTGCCTGCGGGAGAGGGTTCACAGATGCGGGTGAGCGGGGCAACAGCCAGAGGCAGATCTGAGGCTGTGGGCTTGAAGCCTATACCATTTGGGGGTCCTTTTGAGGATAAATAATACATTTTAAATACAAAATTAGGCACAATGCCTTTATTTAGAATGAACAAAGACAGGGTCATACACGTAAAAGTTTTAAGCTGATAAATTCTACACACACCACCAAGATACAGAAAAATAATGTTTCTAAAAACTAACTGCAACGATCTGCTGACCCACCTCTACCATATGGCTCTTCTATAATAGCCATCTCTCAATGTCTTTTTTCTTCATATTTTTTGGCTGCATAGTCCTTGATTACGTCTTCCCAGGACAATACTTTTTACAAGAACTGCAAGAGCTCAGGGAACACTGCTGCCACGAGCTTTCAGTGGAAATTTGTAGGAGGTGAACTACAGCCAACCACATGCTGACTGGGGAGACCATGGCAAAAGGACAAGAGGGGCCACTCTGAATACGCTAAGACCACAACAAATTGGAGTACTATAAGTTAGAAAAGGGAAAATAAACTGAAGAGGAGCAGAAGAAGAGATTAATAAAAATAAAAGCAGATATTAGTGAGTTAGAAGATTGAACATAGAATAAATAGAACTAAAAGCTTTTTTGGGAGAAAGACAGTTAATCTGCTGGCCGACTTAATCAGGAAAAGGGGGGAAACAGTAAATACACAAGAAAGAAATGTTTTAAGGAAATAACTACCAAATCGAAGCAAACTAAAAGAACCATAAAAGACTACTTTGCTAGACTCAAAATAAATACATTTGAAAACCTAGACGAATGAACAGTTTTTGAAGAAAATATAATTTACCTAAACTGACTCCAGAAAAAGAGATAATATAAACAGGCCAGTTTCCATGGGGGGAAAAATGAGGCAAGTTGGACAAAGAGCCTCATCTTCTAAAATCTACCACATCCAGCTGATTTCATATAGAATTTTCACCAAATTTCAAATAATCGAGAGTCCCAATGTAATTTAAATTATTCTAGAACACAGAAACAGAATAAAAGCTTCTACATTTTCTGATATGAACAGAAACAGAATGCTGCAAAGATGTCAGAAATAAAGTCACAGACCATCTCTTACAAACACCGATATGAAAATCCCAAATAAGATGTTAAACTGTTGAGAGTTTACCCAAGCGACTCCATGGTATTACTGCTTTGGCATCCATTTCGTTCTGCTAAGCAGTCTGCATGGACCTTAAACTGACACTAGCCCCCTCATGCAAGCACATGCCCTAGATAGCAGCTGCAGTCACATACAAATGTAAATTCCTGATATGACCTCCCTAATAGCCCTTGTGATCCATAGTCTCCCAAGGCCTGTCTGCCTTATGAGCCATTTCGATAAGCCCCCTGTGGGGCTTACCCAAACCCTACTCCTCTAAGCTGAATCAACAATCAGGCCCCAGCCTAAGAACCCCAAGCACTCTACCCACAGACCCTAATAAAGCCATGTGTCCCAGGTTCTGCCTCTCACTGTCTGGACTCTGCATTGACCTTGCCACATGGCCCCCTCAGGTATACTGTGTACTTCCACCAGGACCTGTGAGTAAATTACCTATCTATTCCAATTTCTCTTGCAGTCTGTTGTTGAACTATGCTCACCATCTAGCACCCTGTGCTCCACTTAACAAATTTAAAGAAGTCATAGCATAAACAGAATCCAGGTGGAGTTTATGCCAGGGATAGAGACAATTTAATATTAGGAAATACATTAATAGAATTCATCATGTTAACAAGTTTAAGAAGAAAAAGTACAGCAGTTCCTGCTGTGGCACAGTAGATTAATGATCTGGTGTTGCTGCAGCTGTAGCCTAGGTTGCAGCTGTGGTTCAGATTTGATCTCCGGCCTGGGAACTTTCACATGCCATGAGTGCAGCCAAAAAAGAAAAAGAAAGAAGAAGAAAAAGCACAATTCAACAGCTATTATTGATTAAAATAGTCAATGATGTAACAATAAATCTAAACCTACTAAAGAAATACAAGAAGCATCTTCAGCAAAGTTAAGAATAAGACAAACAGGAGTTCCCATTGTGGCTCAGCAGGAACGAACCCGACTAGTATCCATGAGGATGCCGGTTCACTCCCTGGCCTTGCTCAGTGGGTTTAGATCCAGCATTGCCATGAGCTGTGGGGTATGTCGCAGATGTGGCTTGTATTCTGAGTTGTTGTGGCTGTGGCTGTGGCCAGCAGCTGCAACTCTGATTTGACCCCTATACCGGGAAGTTCCATGTGCCAGGGGTGTGATCCTAAAAAAAAAAAAAAAAAAAAGAGGGAAAGAGGGAGACAAAGAAACACTGATTTTATTCTTATTTAAATTTGTACCAGGAGTAGTAGCCTATATAATTAGACAAGAAAAAGAAACTAGGGCTAAAAAGATTGATTAGGAGGAGGCAAAATTATCAGGTGATATGGTTACATACCTTGAACACCCAAAAGGAAGAAAAAGCTGCTAAAAGAGTAAAATAATTTAGAAAAATAATTAGGAAGAAAAATTATACAGAAGTCAGTGAATTTCATATTTATCAATAATAGCCAGATCAAAGATATAATGGAAGAACCCATTTACAATGGCAATGAAAAGATAAAATACACATAAATTATTTTGAGAAGTATAAAAGTTACTTATAAAAATATTTAAAATATTTCTAAAGGCTCCGAAAGAACACTTGAACAAATGTAAAGTCATGCTGTGTTCTTGGATTGTGTACATTTAACATGACCTGAATATAAGTATCAATAGTTTCACCTCCTTGGAACTAGACAAATACCTACTTCCAAGATTTCATGCTGGGCTTCAGGAGGAATGCAAACATTAGCCAAACAAGAATTGTTCTGTACCATATTACATGTGACCTCATATACTGGTTGAGAATCTCTTGCGATTACTATAAAAATACTCGAAAATTACATATATATATACATATATGTATATATATGGCTATTATTGATAAATATGAAATTTACCGACTTCTGAATAATTTTTCTTCCTAATTATTTTTCTAAATTATTTTACTATTTCAGCAGTTTTTTCTTCCTTTTGGGTGTTCAAGGTATGTAACCATATCACCTGATAATTTTGCCTCCTCCTAATCAATATATATGTATACTGAGACTCAGAAAAGGCAACTAGATTTACCAACAAAGAGGTTACTGCTGACCTTCAAGAAAGCAGTTTCCATAGAATAGTGAGTCTGAAAAACAGTCAGCAACTGTTACCAAAAGCCATTCATTTCAGTGCCAAAAGAGAGGCACAGAGCTTCTCACCTGATCACAGGGAGCTGAACTGATGAAAAAAACTGACCTTCCTGCTCCAAATATATAACTAAATTGGATGAAATACATCTAGACACAAAAAAATCCCACACAGCCACATTCAGAATAAGAAAGGGAAATCCTCAAGGCATCAGAAATAAAGAGGAAATACAAAGGGTGCTGGCATAAAGCTGAAAGTCTTATGCTGGTACAAGACCCTAATGAACCCTGCAAAGATGATACAAATGCAATTTTAAAACAGTCCACAATTGAGAGTATAGCTCACCCCCTTCTAGGCTGAAAGGGAGCTGGACCTGAGGAGTTTTCTTAGCAACAACCCAGAAGTTTTAGGAACTGGTGGGGACTACTCAGTTGATATTGTATTCAAAAACAAAAGTTAACATTAAGCTTGGCCCACCCCTGGAGAAACACGTAGCATCTCAGAAAGAAGAATTTAGAATCTCCCTGTCGGTACAAAAGAGTCCCATTGAACCAGCTACACTCCAAAATTGTAAAGCATGGGAGAAATACCGAACCATGAGCTGGCATCAGCAGTCAAAATAAACAAGGGAATTCACACCCAGGTACAGCAGATGAGAAAACGCTAGGAGAAAATAAAAACAAAAACCAGAAAGGAAGCTTGGCAGCAGGGAGATAGGCAACTGGTTCCAGTGAAGGTTTGGGTGAGATCTGAGTAATACCTGTATACCACACACCAAAATTGAAAAAAATTAAGTGGGAGAATGAACACAGACTGAGCTAACTATGTGCCAGCCACTCTCCTAAAATGTAGCTTTCTCATATCATTCCCACTACCACGCTGTGGGGTAAAAGTCATGATGCCCATTTTTTTTTTTTTTTTCACTAAGTCTGAGAGTTTCACTTCCCTAAGATCACATAACTGGAACTGGATCTGGAATCTCAAAACTAGTAAAGAGGGAGAAACCGTAGCTACTAAAGCATAAAAAAAAAAAAAAAAAAAAAACAAACCCACATGTAAAATCAAGGATTTAATATCACCCAGGAAGGGAGAATTAAAGAAAGTTGATTTAAATGGAAGATGGATCCACTTCAGCTCTGACTGAGAAAACATTTTGAGATGGAGAGAAGAGTGTGGAAGAGTGCAGAAGCCTCAATGTCATGCGATCTATAAAACTAGGAACATCCCCCAAACTGGGATCACCTTTTCCTCCTGCGATTATTTTAGCAGGAAAGGAAAAAATGAGCTGACTTCAATTTGTCCAGCGTTTATTTTCTAAAAAAAGGATATTTGCCACAAGTAATTACTGTGAGAGGGAAGCTATTCCCGGTTAGAAAAGTTTTTCATCATGAAGCGGTATTTGACGATGTAATTATTTCCACAGGCTGAAAAACGAACCTGTCACTGAACTGCAGTAGTAACTGACTTCGACCACAAAGAAAATGGTGTGCACTGCAGATACACATAGTCACTAATTTTATAGGAGGAATGCCAATGTAGATATTAATAAAGATTTGCCATTCTATGAGAGGCATTATAAAATAATGTCGACCACACGGTCCTTGCCAGCAGGGTGACCTTGGACCTGGCCTGGGGACTCCCCTTCGCAGAAGGTGGGAGGAGGAGTCTGGGATTTCTAGGCACTTCGGACTCCAAATTCCACTTTATTCAGGCCTCCTTCTGCCTGGCAAGGTTGGCGATGTCCAATGCTCTGGAGGCAACAGTGAGCTCCGTTTTCTGTTAGTGATCTCAAAACATTTTAAAGATGAATTTGCAATAAGTTCCTCTTCTGCCACTGAACCACAGTCCTTTTGAGCCAAAAATAGTTGGTGCTGGTGAACTGTAATTCTGCCCAGGCAGGAAAATGAATCACAGAAAAATTCCTGAGAGGGTTTCCAGTTTAATCTTGTCAGCTTAGGGATAAGGATCGGAGGTCCAGAGACGGAGAGAGAGAGGGCCACGAAGGGCAGACCTTGGCCTAGGTCCCCATCTAGGGCTCCACACCACGGTGATGAGAATCAGAATTATGGCAGAAATGTAGATATGTTGAACCAATCAGCCCTAGAGAGAGCCATTCACATTAATGAAGAGAGCAGGAGCTGCAGTGGTGGTTGCTTATCCAACACCCATCCTCAGCCCTGCCCTCCTTCTTCCAGATCTGGAAACACTAGCTTCTAGTGGAGCTGAGGAAAATAGCAGAGAAATGGCCCTATGTGAAGGCACAGACTGCTTTACACGTTTATTGAATGAAGGCCACCAAGAAAGTCAGTAAGGGTCAGGAGAGCAGAGGACACTGGGCAGATGTCTGCTTCTAAGAAGACGGAAACTCTTAAGTGAAATTCAACCAGAATGCATATTTTATCAACCAGCAAGGACCAAACGCTTCGTCAGAAACCCATGACCTCTTTTAAATCAGAATGTTTCTGGAGTTCCTGTCGTGGCTCAGTGGTTAACGAATCCGACTAGGAACCATGAAGTTGCAGGTTCGATCCCTGGCCTCGCTCAGTGGGTTAAGGATCCGGCATTGCCATGAGCTGTGGTGTAGGTTGCAGATGTGGCTGGGATCTGGCGTTGTGGTGGCTCTGGCACAGGCCAGTGGGAACAACTCCGATTAGGGTACAACTCCGATTAGGCACCTAGCCTGGGAACCTCCCTATGCCGTGGATGCAGCCCTAGAAAATATAAAAAGACAAAAATAAATAAATAAATAAATTAGAATGCTTCTAACTAGGAAGGAGAATCTTTTTTTTTTTTAATTTATTTTTTCCCACTGTACAGCAAGGGGATCAAGTTATCCTTACATGTACTCATTCTTTTTTCCCCACCCTTTGTTCTGTTGCAACATGAGTATCTAGACATAGTTCTCAATGGTACTCAGCAGGATCTCCTTGTAAATCTATTCTAAGTCGTATCTGATAACCCCAAGCTCCCACTCCCTCCCTCTCCCATCGGGCAGCCACAAGTCTATTTTCTAAGTCCATGATTTTCTTTTCTGTGGAAATGTTCATTTGTACTGGATATTAGATTCCAGTTATAAGTGATATCATATGGTATTTGTCTTTCTCTTTCTGACTCATTTCACTCAGTATGAGAGTCTCTAGTTCCATCCATGTTGCTGCAAATGGCATTATGTCGTTCTTCTTTATGGCTGAGTAATATTCCATTGCGTATATATACCACATCTTCCGAATCCAATCATCTGTCGATGGACATTTGGATTGTTTCCATGTCCTGGCTATTGTGAATAGTGCTGCAATGAACACGAGGGTGCATGTGTCTCTTTTAAGTAGAGTTTTGTCCGGATAGATGCCCAAGAGTGGGATTGTGGGGTCATATGGAAGTTCTATGTATAGATTTCTAAGGTATCTCCAAACTGTTCTCCATAGTGGCTGTACCAGTTTACATTCCCACCAACAGTGCAGGAGGGTTCCCTTTTCTCCACAGCCCCTCCAGCACTTGTTATTTGTGGATTTATTAATGATGGCCATTCTGACTGGTGTGAGGTGGTATCTCATGGTAGTTTTGATTTGCATTTCTCTAATAATCAGCGATGTTGAGCATTTTTTCATGTGTTTGCTGGCCATCTGTATATCTTCCTTGGAGAACAGTCTATTCAGGTCTTTTGCCCATTTTTCCATTGATTGATTGGCTTTTTTGCTGTGGAGTTGTATAAGCTGCTTATATATTCTAGAGATTAAGCCCTTGTCAGTTTCATCATTTGAAACTATTTTCTCCCATTCTGTAAGTTGTCTTTTTGTTTTCTTTTTGGTTTCCTTTGCTGTGCAAAAACTTTTCAGTTTGATGAGGTCCCATGGGTTTATTTTTGCTCTAGTTTCTATTGCTCTGGGAGACTGACCTGAGAAAATATTCATGATGTTGATGTCAGAGAGTGTTTTGCCTATGTTTTCTTCTAGGAGTTGGATGGTGTCCTGTCGTATATTTAAGTCTTTCAGCCATTTGGAGTTTATTTTTGTGCATGGTGTAAGGGTGTGTTCTAGTTTCATTGTTTTTTTTTTTTTTTTAATGATAAAAACAGGTATTTATTTGTATTTAATAAATGAACCAGTCACACTGGCAGGAGCATGGTGTGGCAAAATACGCAACTTCTTCCTACAAATACTAGGGTGATGAACAAATGAGGGGTTGGTCAGAGCAGAAGAAATCAGTGAAGCACACGGTAGGGTAAAATAAAAACCCTTTCCCTTAACAAGTGAAGCCTCTCCCTCCCAGAAACCGTGAATAATCCATCACACATCTTTGTACTTTTTATTTTACATCTTGGTATTTTTGCTTCCTGTTTTTGAGGGTTAGATTCTCAATCATAAAGACATCCAGCAAATAGTATTCTATCTAGTCGCTATAGCCAGACACTTCTTTTATCATGTTCTCCATGTAAGAAGCCAGTGCTACTCAAGCCTCTTTGATGAGACTTCAATTATACCTGCCCAGCCCCACCTCCAAATTAGCACAGAAGGCATGAGACCAGGTTTTATCAAGTCAGAGAAACAAACCTAAACAAAAGTTCTAGAAAATACTATCACTTCCCAGATTGAATAGAATCATCATACAGTGGATTACTACCCAGCCATAAAAAAACCCCAAATAATGCCATTTCCAATGACACGGATGCAACTAGATGCTTATACTAAGTGAAATCAGAAAGAGAATGACAAATTCTATATGATATCACCTACATGTGGAATCTAAAATATGACAAAAATGAACCTATCTACAAAACAGAAACAGAAGCACAGATGTAGAGAACAGACCTGTGGTTGCCAAGGCTGGGGGGGGGGGGGCGCAGAGGGATAGACAGGGATTTGAGGGTTGGTAGATGCAAACTATTACATTTAGAATGGAGAAACAATGAGGTCCCACTGTAGAGCACAGAGAACTATATTAAGTCCCTGGATGATGGAATATGAGAAAAAGAATGTATACCGGAGTCGCCTTTGTGGCTCAGCAGAAACGAATCTGACTAGCACCCATGAAGACGCAGGTTCAATCCCTGGCCTTTCTCAGTAGGTTAAGGATCCGGCGTTGCCATAAGCTGTGATGTAGGTCACAGATGCAGCTCAGATCCTGCATTGCTGTGATTGTGGCCTAGGCCAGCAGCTGTAGCTGCTCCGAATCAACCCCTAGCCCGAGAGCCTACATATGCCTAAAAAAAAAAAAAAAAAAAAAAATGTGTATATGTATGACTGGGTCACTTTACGGTGCAGCAGAAATTGACACAACATTGTAAATCAACTATACTCCAATAAAATTTTTTAAAAAAATAAAATGATCGTCACATATCTTCAGGCTGTATGTTCATGGAGTAATTTGGGAATAAATCCATGATTTGCTGCTGGGTACCGCAGTACTTTGAAGTCTGCTGTATTACATTATGATTTTCCCCAGCAGTTTCCAAGACGGCCTCCAAATCACTGATAGAATTTTGCTGAAACTGGAGCTGGGGCTGCAGGAATTCCTCAACATAGTTGTTGAGCTGGCTATTCCAAGTCTGGTTATTCCAGGCTTGGGGGCACCAGGTCTGGCTGTTCCAGGTTTGGTTGCTCCAAGACTGGCTGTTCCAGGTCTGGTTGCTCCATGATGGGTTATTCCAGCTCTGATTACCCCACACGGGCAGGTTTCCAGAAGCGTTCACCAGGCATCCTTGGTGATAGGAATAGAAGCCCGGGTATTCTGTACTGGCTGAGCCCTGAATCACACTGTTGCTATTCCTTGGCCAGTAGTTTTTCTGCCACCTCTTACATTTCATTCGCTGGTTCTGGAACCAGGTTTTAACCTGTTTGTAGCTAAGGTTCAGGATGTTGGAAAGTTCTTGCATCTGCTGGAGGCTGAGGTACTTCTGCCTCTGAAATCTGTCGTTGAGGACACAGAGCTGGGTCTGCGAGAACACAGTTCTGATCTTCTGCTTCTTGACTGGGACCTTTTCCTCCTTGTCTGTGCTCTTCTCTGCAGATGTGGGCAGTGGTTTTACTCTGGGGCTTGTGGAAGAATCAGGGCTGTCCTGAATAAGCAGATCCATGGAGGAAGGAAGAGGAGAGACAGTCTCGGTGTCGAGGGTCTCAGCAGCTGACATCTGCAAGGAGGCATAATTTTCTTCAGGCCCATAAACCTCAGGCATTGGTGAAGATTCGCTGGAAATGGATGCTTCGGGGCAAAGCAGGCTTTGGGGACAAGCTGGATCCACACTCATGTTGAGTTGAAGAGGGGGGAAAAAAAAAACAACAACCAAAGAGCTGGATTGTAGGAAAAGTCCAGGCTTAAGTGTCTAGATAGAAGAGCTTAGAATCATGAAGATCTCCTCCAGGTGTTAAAAGTATCAAAAAATGGGATGAAGTGAGTCACCCTTACGAGAACAGGAGCTAACCACCCCAATCTAGCAAAATCTAGTTTCATTGTTTTGCATGCATCTGTCCAGGTTTCCCAGCAATGCTTGCTGAATAGACTTTCTTTTTCCCATTTTATGTTCTTGCCTCCCTTGTCAAAGATTAATTGACTATAGGTGTCAGGGTTTATTTCCGGGTTCTCTATTCTGTTCCATTGGTCTGTCTGTCTGTTTTGATACCAGTACCACACTGTTTTCATGACTGTGGCTTTGTAATATTTTTTGAAGTCTGGGAGAGTTATGCCTCCTGCTTGGTTTTTGTTTCTCAGGATTGCTTTGGTGATTCTGGGTCTTTTGTTGTTCCATATAAATGTTTGGATTGTTTGTTCTAGTTCTGTGAAAAATGTCATGGGTAATTTGATAGGGATTGCATTGAATCTGTAGAGTGCTTTGGGTAGGATGGCCATTTTCACAATATTGATTTTTCCAATCCAGGAACATGGAATATCTTTCCATTTCTTTACATCTTCTTTGATTTCTTTGATTAAAGTTTTATAGTTCTCGGCATATAAGTCCTTTACCTCCTTGGTCAGGTGTATTCCGAGGTGTTTGATTTTGTGAGGTGCAATTTTAAAAGGTATTGTATTTACGTATTCCTTTTCTAACATTTCATTGCTGGTATACAGAAATGCCACTGACTTCTGAATGTTAATCTTATATCCTGCTACTTTGCTGAATTTATTAATCAGTTCAAGGAGTTTTTGGGTTGAGTCCTTAGGGTTTTCTATGTATAGTATCATGTCATCTGCATACAGTGACAGTTTGATCTCTTCTCTTCCTATATGGATGCCTTTTATTTCTTTTGTTTGCCTAATTGCTGTGGTTAGGACTTCTAAAACTATGTTGAAGAGCAGTGGGGAGAGTGGGCATCCCTGTCTTGTTCCAGATTTGAGTGAGAAGGCTTTCAGTTTTTCCCCATTGAGGATTATATTTGCTGTGGGTTTATCATAAATGGCTTTATGTTCAGGAATGTTCCCTCTATACCCACTTGGCGGGGGTCTTGATCATGAATGGATGTTGGACTTTGTCAAATGCTTTTTCTGCGTCTTTTGAGATGATCATATGGTTTTTGACTTTTTCATTTGTTAATGTGGTGTATGACGTTGATTGATTTGCGTATGTTGAAACATCCTTGTGAACCTGGGATGAACCCAACCTGGTCATGGTGTATAATTTTTTTGATATGTTGTTGGATTCGGTTGGCTAAGATTTTGTTGAGAATTTCTGCATCTATATTCATCAATGATATTGGGCGATAGTTTTCTTTTTTGGTGGTATCTCTGCCTGGTTTTGGAATGAGGGTGATGGTGGCATCATAGAATATCTTTGGGAGTATTCCTTCTTCTTCAACCTTTTGAAAGAGTTTAAGGAGGATGGGCATCAGTTCCTCTTTATACATTTGATAGAATTCACCTGTGAAGCCATCTGGTCCTGGACTTTTATTTGTAGGGAGTGTTTTTATGACATCTTCAATTTCATTTCCAGTGATTGGTCTGTTCAATTGGTCCTGTTTCTTCTTGATTCAGTTTTGGCAGGCTGTAAGGTTCTAGAAAATTGTCCATTTCTTCCAGATTGTCAAATTTGTTGGCATATAGTTGTTCATAGTATTCTCTTATGGTTTTTTGTATTTCTGCAGTATCCATTGTGATTTCTCCTTTTTCATTTATAATTTTGTTTATTTGAATTCTTTTTCTCCTCTTTTTAGTGAGTCTGGCCAGGGGTTTGTCAATTTTGTTCACCTTTTCAAAGAACCAGCTCTTGGTTTTATTAATTTTCTCTATTGTTTTTTGAGTCTCTATTTTATTGATTTCTTCTTTGATCTTTATAATTTCATTCCCTCTGCTGACTTTCGGTCTTTTTTGTTCTTCTTTTTCTAATTCGTTTAGGTGGAGGGTTAAGTTGTCAATTTGGGATCTTTCTTCTTTTTTGAGAAAGGCCTGTATTGCTATAAATTTCCCTCTGAGCACTGCTTTTGCGGCCTCCCATAGATTTTGAGAGGTTGTGTCTTCATTATCATTTGTTTCAAGGTATTTTTTAGGAAGGAGAATCTTAACTCTAAGTCTTACTCCATCACTAGGTCTCCCTAAACCATGAATTCCCTACAGCATCATAGGTGGGTCACTGCATGTCTCTAAGCTGCAGTTTCCTCACCTGTAAATTGGGAATAATAAATTCACAGTTCAACCAACCTTGGAGCTGAGAAAAGAGTTACATAAGCTTAAGAAGTGGACTTAAAGGATGATAAGGAGAAGGAGGAAAAGGAGAATTTTGATGTTGATATTGTTATCTTTGGCCCCTGGTTGGAGTTGAGGCTAAGAACTCTTCTTTCTGATATGACAGATCTGGTTTAAAGAACAGATCTTGGGCAAAACACATAGTTTTTCTGAGCCTTGGTTTCCACAAATTTAAATTGGTAATGGGGAGTTCCTGTCATGCCTCAGCAGTTAACAAACCTGACTAGTTGACTAGTATCCATGAGGCCTTGCTCAGTGGGTTACAGATCTGGTGTTGCTGTGAGCTGTGGTGTAGGTTGCAGACACAGCTTGGATCCTGCGTTGCTGTGGCTGTGGTGTAGGCCGGCAGCTGTAGCTCCTATTGGACACTTAGCTTGGGAACCTCCATGTGCCACAGGTGCGGCCCTAAAAAGACAAAAGACAAAAAAATAAACAAATAAATTTGTAATGATAATGGCAACTTTCATTGGGAAAATAATTTAGGGGAGATTCATGGCCAGTTTGTTCTTCTGATGATACTCATGGAAACAATAGCATGTGGACCTTTCTGAGAGCTAATGCAGAAAAGCAGAACCATTCTCCATGGACATTCTTCATGATTCAACTGTGCCGGTGGAGTCAGTAAGATCAGCAGACAGAACTTCCCTGGTGGTCAGGGCTTCAGAAGCTGTGTAGGAAAATATTTCAAAAGCTCCTTTTGGGGAATAATCTTGTCTTCATCATAGTTTCAAATCCTGAGAAAGTCCAGATCCAGAGAAAAGCTGTCTGATGGGCCCATTGAGAAAGAGACACTAACACACATTCAAAGGGCCTATTACTGTCTACAGTCTTCTTTCTCATGTGTTAAATTTTGCTCACAACCCTAAGAGGCAAGCAGAGTGTATGCAGTCTTCATTCCCCGGAGTAAGAAACAGAGGCTGTGAAAGTTCAAGTTCAAAATACTTTCCTAAGTAAACTGCCAACCAATCAGATGCTGGCCTCATGACACAGCACTGCCTCTCACTCCACTTCACCAAGTTCAAGAAGAGGACTCTCACTTAAGCAAAATGTCCAGTCAAAAGCCAAATATAAGTCATTAGTCATTAATAATATTTAGTCCGTTATAATTCCAATATATCAAAAAAGACATAAACCATACATTTACATATATTCAAATCTATGAAGTTTGGGGAAAGTTTAAGAAGAAGGGACTCAAGAAGAATGGGTGTCTGATACTTTGGAACCGAGCTGAAGGGCTCAAGGTTGCAGGCAGCCCTACTTGGCCTTGGACCTCCTTTCTTAGCTCTCTCACTATCCCTGCAGAGTGCTTTCATAGCTTGTTGATATTTTGTATTCCTGGTTGTGTAAGACTATTTTACTGGTAATCCAATATCCATTCTCACTCCCCTTCTTTTCTTGATGTCCTCATCAGAAATACTCACTTTCCCAACCTCCCTCATAGGCTAGGGATGGGCAGGCCAACAGTTCTGGCCAGTGACATATAAGCTGAGCTCAGTGGGAGGTAACGTAAGGGGAAAGTTTTGCTTTCCTATTAAAAGTTACTGTGCTGCCTTTCCATCATTCTGCCTTGAATTCAGATGTGATGGTCGGCCACCCCGTGACCATGTAGAAAAGGCCAAGGGAATCAGGAGAAAGGATGTTATTGTTAAAGTACTGAACAACAACTTTGGTCACTGCCCACTTCTAGACCTTCTGTTATGAGAGGAAACCAAATCCCTCTTGGTTTAAGTCACTGTAAGCTGGTTACTATTACTTGAAGCCAAACACATTACTAAATGATATGGCTGGGTATCTTAGGCCCTTTTGTGATGAGAGTGGGGTCAGAAGGAGCAGAGATCAGTTTTTTGTTTTTTGTTTTTTTTTAACCTCATGTTGATGTTGGATTTTGGGAAGGGTACCCATGGTTCTCAGCCACTTCTCTGGTGTTAAAAGCTAGAAGGATGTATTTTCAAGGAGTGGCTAGGAAACACCAAGAATCTCTACCTTCTTATGATCCACTTAGGGAAGTTCATTTATTAGAAACCATAGTGCTCTCATAAATGTCTACAGAATGAAAGACTGAATTAATGAGGTGAGAAAATAACATTTTAGTCAGCAGATACAATAAAATGATTGCTCTAACCAGCTATGGGCATCTTTTCTTCTTCCTTCCTTCCTCCCACCCTCCCTCCTTTCCTTCCTCCCTCCCTCCTTTCCTTCCATTGTAATTTAAAAACTCAGTGGATCAATGGAAAGAAGAAAGAGGCTAAAGTAAAGAGAGGAACAAAAAGATAGAGAGGGAGAGAAGGGAAAGAAAAAGTGACAAGAGTAAGGAAAAGAAAGGCTCGTCTTCTCTCTCTGAGCTGCATATACCTGAGAAAATCATTCTCTGGGTTGTCACTGCCTTTTGGAGTTGAATGGAGGTCCTGAGCTACTTAGAAAAATTAGCTTAGCTACTTCCTGTGCTGTGAAAAAATTACATCTATTTTTAAAAGTTTCATTTCCCCAGGAATTCTTAAGCTTAATAACTCAAATTGTATAAATATATTTAGAAGGTAGAGCTATCTTTCAGTACTTTCCATGCGAGTTTAACAATATGGTAATCCAAGTCATCAGACTATCTTGTCCTGGATCTTTGAGAATTAACTGGACCTTTTTTCTTTACAAAGTCTAAAAGTTATACTTAAAGCCCAAATTTGTCGTTATTGGAGGTTTTTTTCCCCTCAATCAAGTACAAATGTTTTGTTGTTGTTTTTTAGCTTAGTGAATATCCTCCTTTTTCCTCTCCCCAGACAATCTCACAAGTAGCAGTTAAACAAACAAACAAACAAACAAACAAATTCCTGAGCAACAGTTTTGTTTTTAAACAAGTCTAACAAAGGTAGTCTGGTCACATGTCTAAAAACCAAAATTTTATGTGTACTTTGATCTCTGACCAATTTTCACTTCCATGAATTTATCTTTAAACGTCAATCGTGTGCAATCTGTAAGCATGGGAGTGTTCACGGCATTGCTTCCAATAATGACAAAAGAAGGCCATGTGGTAGGTTAGATTCATGCTTGGAAATACGTATTCTTCCCAGGTCCCTCTCTGCGAAGCCTGTGTATATTCTGCCCCCCAAATTCAGGCTGGCCAATGATTTTTTTTGGCCAATGAAATATTCACAACCAAGATGCAACCCAAGGCTTGACAAGCATTTTGTGCAATAGGGCTTGCACTCATGCACATTTGCTGTCATATGAGAAAACACACAACACTGCTGGTAACAGTGTGAGAAAATCTCAGGAATGACAGACTCATGGGTCAGAGCATCACTATCTATCTCATAAGGTACTAGTGCTACCCCAGCCAGTCTGCAAACTCACGACCACAAATAAGAAGCACTGCTTATTTCTGCAGGGCACCGAGACTTTGTAGTTGTCTTTTTATGAGTGTTATTATGACCATAGGTGACTGATACACAACCTAAATGTCAAAAAATAGAGAATTTCATAAGTTCTGATATAAATAGCAAAGAATTCAACAGTCATCATCATTAATGACAGTGATCTATGTACATATTGACATGGAAAGCATCTAAAATATATTAAGGAAAAAGTAAGTTATAAACATTTTATGTATAGCACAAATCCTTTCTTATATTTTATATATATATATTTCTGTTTATATGAACAGGAAAGAGCCTGAAAGAAACACACCAAATGTTAGCAGTGTTTCCCTCTGAGCGGTAAGAATATAAATATTTTCACTTTCTTCTTTATGAGCATCTGTATTTTTTGTACCAATAAAAAAATAAGCTTGTAGCAATTTTCAGTCAGAATGAAAACAATATAGTTATTTCATTTAGAAAAAAATTAAAGCTTGAATAGAATTCTGGCTGTAATTTGCTGGGTATTCTTGGCCTTCCATAGGAAAAAGGTATTTATTTCCCTAAAGAGTTAGAAGTATGTCTTCTTAAAAATCTGGCAGCTAAAGGCTAAAGTATAATTAAATTAACATACCCTAAACAGGCCTGCCTACTGTTTCTCAAATTTATCCATCTCCTACCTCAACTGATAAAATGCCTTTGTTTCAGACTCTGATTAGCATATTTGTGAATTAGTCTTCATATCGTGTCCTAAAGGGAAGGTTAACCTTCTCTCCCACCTCAAACTCGGCTTGTCCTTGATCTACTCATAAAACCCCAAATCCAGAAACGATGATTGGGAAAGTGCAGACTCTAATAAAAATACGTTCATTAGTGTCAGGGGAAGAGAAAGTTTACCCAATTAAAGAGACTAAGACTTGCTATTAGAGACAGAAGCTGTGAACATAACAGATAACACTGACAAACAGATGTGGAGAATGATAGTTCAGCCTCCTGGGAATCTGTGCAAAATTCGTCCAGCTAATAACTTGCTCAGGTACAGGGAAGTCATTGAAAACATTTGACCAAAAAACAAACAAATAAAAAAACAAAACAAAACAAAACAAAAAAATCTGCCAGTGATCAGCTAGCATTTACAGATCCCAGACATGGCTTATGGCTTAAAAAAAAAAAAATGCCCTGCCTAATTTTCTTGCAGGTGTTTCTGCTCCCTTGGCCTGCCATGGTACTACTGGGGGCCCACTGCTCTCTGGTGTTAAGGATTATAGCTCTTTCAGTTACAAGACACGAAGCAGACCTGTGGTTTCAGGAAATATTAAAGACCTGTTCGCTTGCAGGAAAATGACAGAAACTTTCATCTCTGTTAACCAGTAAATAGTCCCTTTCTCTAATGGCCCATTAGGGAAGCCCGGGGAAGAACAGGTCTCAGAGCACTTCGCCACACTGCCTAGTGTCTGAAAGAAGATCCATATGGTTCACATTCCTTGAGATCACCTGTTTGGTTGCTAGGGACCTCCCATTATCAGAAAATGGCCTCCAATATTTTTGTTACATGTTAATAATTAGAGTGAGTGTCTGTGTTTTAAGCCACATGAAAGGGACTTGAATTTTGTTTGCTTCCTACAACTGACAGGCTCTCCAATTGCAGTTCAAGATCTAAATCTCTCCTCACAATGTTGCACTCTTTTATAGCAGGTTAGCAAAAGTGCCGTTACTTTGATTTTGGTTACTATTTAAAACACCCTTTGGGTAGAATCCACCAAATCATGTTCTCTACTAAACGGTGCATCTTTCTACTTAATCCATGTATCTTGTAGTGTTCATCTATAAAACTATGAGAATGGAGGGTATAATTCTTTATATTTCATATCCAATTTTAAAGGAGGCTTAAATAAATATTTATAACGATACAAGATCATGTAAATTAAATTAAGTAAATGAAGACATCACAAAGCCAGAAATGGAGTTAGCACACAACAGATATTGTTGTACCTTCTCAGCTTCTTGCCAGAGGTAAGCTCTGAACTTTCTGCTGTGAGCAGTAACGTGACACAGGATTCTTGGGACCAGAGTAGGCTGATTGCTCAGAACAAAGGCAGCTAATTGTACTCAGCTAAACCTGGGGGGAGTCTCTCCCTGGGGTCCTCATTAAGAGGCTGCTGTGGAATGTAACGAACAACATCTTCAAGAAAACGTTGCACAAAGCCAGAGAGGAGTTTCACGCGGCTGTTTCACAACAGCCCTCAAGCAGGCTGACAGTGTAACTGGGGACCAGAACAATTTGATCTGGACACACAGTTCTGCTGCATTGCACCTGATCCAGGGACAGATTTAGAAGCAAGCAGTATGATTGTTGATACTCATGTTTTAAGCTGCAGAATGCTGCCTTCAAATGAAGCCTCACTTGGGAGTAGGAAATAAATAGAGAGGAGCAGGTCTGGTGTGGGAGATGATGGGGGCAGGTTTCGGGATGAGGGTGGCAGGGCTCTGGAGGGAGATGTAGCGCAGGGGACTAGGAGGGAGATCTGGGCTAGTGATGAAGACTGGAGAGTCTCCAGCACGAAAGTGGAGGATGAGACAAAGGGAGAAGAACTGACCCAGCCATGGGGGTGAAAACTGAAGGGGCTGAGGACCCAGAGATGAGAGAGTTGCTCAGCAAGTAAAGGAAGCAGCAGCTTTTACTTCTTTCACTGTAACATGCAGTGCGAGGCTCCCAATGTGGCTTCCATACCCCTCAGCTCACTCCTGGAACTTTCAAGTGTCTCTTGCCATCCGCCCACCCTTTCATCCTCCCGGCACAAGAGCTGTGGGCAGGGCAGGGAAAATGAATTCAAGACCCAGGGCCTGCCGTGCAGCACACCCACTTCCTCCACCTCCAGACTCCTCTGGGCAACTTCTAACTGCCCTTTCCACACATGCTCACAGCTTCCCTGTGAAAGCTCACAGCTTTCCTTCTGCTCATGTTCTTCCTCAACTCCACATTACACAGAAGAATGAGGCAATGTTGAAGGAAGCCATTAGGCAGACAGGCAGGCAACTGGCTCTGGCTAGCTCTGTGCAGCTCTGAGCTTTCTTCTCAGAGCTGTGAGCTCAGGGATCTGGTTTTTGAAATGTTCTTTTGTAAACCAGGATTTGTGCTTCAAATGATTTGCATGTTTACGTTGGTGAACTGCGCTATTCTAGGGATCCATCTGCATATATATCCCCATGGGCTCTGGGTATCTGCAGGCAAGACTAGCTATGGCTAAATTCCCTAAAAAGCTGAGTCGAGATGTTGCCAGGAGGGAAGTGAGGTGCCCTACCCCCTACTCCAAAAGGGAGGAAGCCACTGGGAGTTCCATCAAGCTCATCCTAAAGAAAAGAAGGATCAGAGAACTTCCTAAAGGTTTGCATTAGGACTAAGATTGTTCTAAAGAAAAAGATGGATTAGATGTCTGCCTGGGGGACTGATGAGGCAGCTTCTGCTTCCTAAGGCTCACTTTTCTAAAAGCCAATGTTTCCAACATTTCTAGAGCTAGTGGAACAACTGCTCGGAAGAGGCTTTGGCAGTGACTGTGCCATAAGCTTCTTCTAGAGGTGGGGTGAAAGCAGTATTCTATTGTACTGGTTTCCAGTTATCACTTTGGACTCGGGGGCTGCCTTGAAGACAAGCAGGACCTTCTGGAGCGGCTGCCAATCTGAGACACTGGGAGCTGTTTGACGGGAGCTAAAGGCAGCTGAGTACCAGCAACAGACAGAGGATGGGGCATATAACCATCAGGAACAGACGGGGTGGGATGAGTAAGAATGTGAGTTACTCTGGTAAGGGCCCTCCCAGAACAAAGGGAAGGCAAAGTGGCATAACCAGCATCTGTGTGTGCATGTGTAACTCTGTGGCAGCAAGACATAATCAGTATCCATGTGCAACTTTGTAACATAGACCATCCAACTAGAATTTACAGAATGTATGTTATCATATAAGGGGGACAAAGGGACCAAAATGTAAAAGGGAAAATAACGGAGGGTATATAAGACAATGCCCTGCTGCATTTGGGGCTCAGCCTTTGGATGTGAATCTACTGAGCCAGTGCCGGCATGAATAAATGCTGCTTCCTGGCAAAAAGCCTCAGTGTCTGGTCTTTCTGCACAAGTATCCTGCAACACTACCATTTGTGGAATGTCATGATGTATCGACACTTTGCAAAATGCTTTATATGTGTTACATTGTCTGATGATGGTAAAACGCTATGATCCAATTCCTATTTCATAGATGGAACAACTGAGGCTCAAGAAGATTAAGAAACTTGTTGAAAGTCATGGTTAATATTTGAGTGGGGATTTGAACCAAAGCCTATTTCTTTTTTTTTTTTTTTAATTTTATTTTCCCACTGTACCGCAAGGGGGTCAGGTTATCCTTACATGTATACATTACAATTACAGTTTTTCCCCCACCATTTCTTCTGTTGCAACATGAGTATCTAGACATAGTTCTCAATGCTATTCAGCGGGATCTCCTTGTAAATCTATTCTAGGTTGTGTCTGATAAGCCCAAGCTCCCAATCCCTCCCACTCCCTCCCCCTCCCATCAGGCAACCACAAGTCTCTTCTCCAAGTCCATGATTTTCTCTTCTGAGGAGATGTTCATTTGTGCTGGATATTAGATTCCAGTTATAAGTGATATCATATGGTATTTGCCTTTGTCTTTCTGGCTCATTTCACTCAGGATGAGATTCTCTAGTTCCATCCATGTTGCTGCAAATGGCATTATGGCATCCTTTTTTATGGCTGAGTAATATTCCATTGTGTATATATACCACTTCTTCCGAATCCAATCCTCTGTCGATGGACATTTGGATTGTTTCCATGTCCTGGCTATTGTGAATAGTGCTGCAATGAACATGCGGGTGCATGTGTCTCTTTTAAGTAGAGCTTTGTCCGGATAGATGCCCAAGAGTGGGATTGCAGGGTCATATGGAAGTTCTATGTATAGATTTCTAAGGTATCTCCAAACTGTTCTCCATAGTGGCTGTACCAGTTTACATTCCCACCAACAGTGCAGGAGGGTTCCCTTTTCTCCACAGCCCCTCCAGCACTTGTTATTTGTGGATTTATTAATGATGGCCATTCTGACTGGTGTGAGGTGGTATCTCATGGTAGTTTTGATTTGCATTTCTCTAATAATCAGCGATGTTGAGCATTTTTTCATGTGTTTGCTGGCCATCTGTGTATCTTCTTTGGAGAAATGTCTATTCAGGTCTTTTGCCCATTTTTCCATTGATTGATTGGCTTTTTTGCTGTTGAGTTGTATAAGTTGCTTATATATTCTAGAGATTAAGCCCTTATCCGTTGCATCATTTGAAACTATTTTCTTCCATTCTGTAAGCTGTCTTTTTGTTTTCTTTTGGGTTTCCTTTGCTGTGCAAAAGCTTTTCAGTTTGATGAGGTCCCATGGGTTTATTTTTGCTCTAGTTTCTATTGCTTTGGGAGACTGACCTGAGAAAATATTCATGATGTTGATGTCAGAGAGTGTTTTGCCTATGTTTTCTTCTAGGAGTTGGATGGTGTCCTGTCGTATATTTAAGTCTTTCAGCCATTTGGAGTTTATTTTTGTGCATGGTGTGAGGGTGTGTTCTAGTTTCATTGCTTTGCATGCAGCTGTCCAGGTTTCCCAGCAATGCTTGCTGAATAGACTTTCCTTTTCCCATTTTATGTTCTTGCCTCCCTTGTCAAAGATTAATTGACCATAGGTGTCAGGGTTAATTTCCGGATTCTCTATTCTGTTCCATTGGTCTGTCTGTCTGTTTTGATACCAGTACCACACTGTTTTCATGACTGTGGCTTTGTAGGATTTCTTGAAGTCTGGGAGAGTTATGCCTCCTGCTTGGTTTTTGTTTCTCAGGATTGCTTTGGTGATTCTGGGTCTTTTGTGGCTCCATATAAATGTTTGGATTGTTTGTTCTAGTTCTGTGAAAAATGTCATGGGTAATTTGATAGGGATTGCATTGAATCTGTAGATTGCTTTGGGTAGGATGGCCATTTTCACAATATTGATTTTTCCAATCCAGGAACATGGAATATCTTTCCATTTCTTTACATCTTCTTTGATTTCTTTGATTAAAGTTTTATAGTTCTCGGCATATAGGTCCTTTACCTCTTTGGTCAGGTGTATTCTGAGGTATTTGATTTTGTGAGGTACAGTTTTAAAAGGTATAGTATTTTTGTATTCCTTTTCTAATGTTTCATTGCTGGTATACAGAAATGCCACTGACTTCTGAATGTTAATCTTATATCCTGCCACTTTGCTGAATTTATTAATCAGTTCAAGGAGTTTTGGGGTTGAGTCCTTAGGGTTTTCTAGATATAGAATCATGTCATCTGCATACAGTGACAGTTTGATCTCTTCTCTTCCTATATGGATGCCTTTTATTTCTTTTGTTTGTCTAATTGCTGTGGCTAAGACTTCCAAAACTATGTTGAAGAGCAGTGGTGAGAGTGGGCATCCCTGTCTTGTTCCAGATTTGAGTGAGAAGGCTTTCAGTTTTTCCCCATTGAGGATTATATTTGCTGTGGGTTTATCATAAATGGCTTTGATTATATTCAGGAATGTTCCCTCTATACCCACTTTGGCGAGGGTCTTGATCATGAATGGATGTTGAACTTTGTCAAATGCTTTTTCTGCGTCTATTGAGATGATCATATGATTTTTGACTTTTTTTTTGTTAATGTGGTGTATGACGTTGATTGATTTGCGTATGTTGAACCATCCTTGTGAACCTGGGATGAACCCAACCTGGTCATGGTGTATAATTTTTTTGATATGTTGTTGGATTCGGTTGGCTAAGATTTTGTTGAGAATTTTTGCATCTATATTCATCAAAGATATTGGGCGATAGTTTTCTTTTTTGGTGGTATCTCTGCCTGGTTTTGGAATGAGGGTGATGGTGGCCTCATAAAATGTCTTTGGGAGTATTCCTTCTTCTTCTACCTTTTGAAAGAGTTTAAGGAGGATGGGCACCAATTCCTCTTTATATGTTTGATAAAATTCACCTGTGAAGCCATCTGGTCCTGGGCTTTTATTTGTAGGGAGTGATTTTATGACCTCTTCAATTTCATTTCTAGTGATCGGTCTGTTCAGTTGGTCTGTTTCTGCTTGATTCAGTTTTGGCAGGCTGTAAGATTCTAGAAAATTGTCCATTTCTTCCAGATTGTCAAACTTATTGCCATATAGTTGTTCATAGTATTCTCTTATGGTTTTTTGTATTTCTGCTGTATCCGTTGTGATTTCTCCTTTTTCATTTATAATTTTGGTGATTTGGGTTCTTTCTCTCCTCTTTTTAGTGAGTCTGGCCAGGGGGTTGTCAATTTTGTTCACCTTTTCAAAGAACCAGCTCTTGGTTTTATTAATTTTCTCTATTGTTTTTTGAGTCTCTATTTTATGGATTTCTTCTTTGATCTTTATAATTTCCTTCCTTCTGCTGACTTTAGGACTTTTTTGTTCTTCTTTTTCTAATTCGTTTAGGTGGAGGGTTAAGTTGTCAATTTGGGATCTTTCTTCTTTTTTGAGAAAGGCCTGGATTGCTATAAATTTCCCTCTGAGCACTGTTTTCGCAGCATCCCATAGATTTTGAGAGGTTGTGTCTTCATTATCATTTGTTTCAAGGTAGTTTTTAATTTCCTTCTTGATTTCCTCATTGACCCATTGGTTTTTTAGTAGCATGTTGTTTAGTCTCCATGGAGTAGGTTTTTTCTCTTTGCTTTTCCCGTGGTTGATTTCTAATTTCATGGCATTGTGGTCAGAGAAGATACTTGAGATAATTTCTATGCTCCTAAATTTATTGAGATTCGCTTTATGTCCCAATATGTGGTCGATTCTTGAGAATGTTCCATGAGCATTTGAGAAGAATGTGTATTCTGATTTTTTTGGATGTAGTGTCCTGAAGATATCAATGAAGTCTAACTTTTCTATTGTTTCCTTTAGGATCTCTGTTGCTTTATTGGTTTTCTGTCTAGAGGATCTGTCCATTGATGTGAGGGGGGTATTTACGTCTCCTACTATGATTGTATTCTCATCAATATCTCCCTTTATGTCTGTTAATATTTGTTGTATGTATCTGGGTGCTCCTATGTTTGGGGCATATATGTTGATGATAGTAACATCCTCTCCTTGGATGGATCCCTTAATCATTAAATAGTGTCCTTCTTTGTCTTTCTTTATGTCTTTTGTTTTAAAGTCTATTTTGTCTGATATGAGCGTTGCGACTCCTGCTTTTCTGTCATGTCTATTGGCATGAAATACTTTTCCCCAGCCTTTCACTTTCAATCTATATGTATCTTTTGTCCTAAGGTGAGTTTCTTGTAGGCAGCATATTGAAGGTTTTTGCCTTTTTATCCACTCAGCCATTCTGTGTCTTTTGATTGGGGCATTCAGTCCATTGACATTTAAGGTGATAATTGATAGATGATTATTTATTGCCATTTGATCCTCGTGTTCCAGTTGATTCTATGGTTCTCCATTCTTCTTTTTTTTTTTTTTTTGGTTGGATGGTCTCCTGTTATTATCTGCTTGAGTGTATTTTTTTTTCATTTTTTGCAAATGCAATATTTGGTTTTGGCTTGTGGTTGCCCTGTTTTTTAAGTATGCTAACCCCTTCCCATAATTGTGTGTTTTAGCCTGATGGTCCTGTAAGTTCAAACACTTCATTATTATATTAAAATTAAGAAGAGAGACATACATACAAACAAAAAGGATTATTTACCTCCTAACATCCCTTGCCCACATTTTATGGTTTTGATGACTCTTTTATTTTTTTCTTTTTAATTTTATTTTGTTTGAAGCATGTTCATGATTAAATCTGTATGCTGGCTTATTTGAGTGACTGCTCTCTGATTGCGGTTTCCTCAGTCCTAGGTCTTCCTCTTCTTCTTCTTCTTTTTTTTTTTTTCTTTTCTTTTTTCTTCCCTTTCCTTCCTTTCTTTTTGGTTTAGAGAAGCCCTTTCAATATTTCCTTTAACCTGGGTTTTGTGTTGCTGTATTCTTTAAGTTTTTGTTTGTTGGGAAAAATTTTTATTTCCCCTTCTATTTTAAATGATATTCTTGCTGGATAAAGTATTCTAGGTTGCATATTTTTTCCTTTGAGCACTTTAAATATCTCTTGCCATTCCCTCCTGGCCTGTAGTGTTTCTGTAGAGAAATCAGCTGATATTCTTATGGGGGTTCCCTTGTAGGTAACATTCTGTTTTTCTCTTGCTGCCTTTAGGATCCTCTCTTTATCACTAACTTTTGCCATTTTTATTATGATGTGTCTTGGTGTGGGTCTGTTTGGGTTCAGTTTGTTTGGGGCCCTCTGTGCTTCTTGTATCTTGAATCCAGTATCCTTTAGATTTGGGAAGTTTCCAGCGATAATTTCTTCAAATATATTTTCCATTCCCTTATCTTTTTCTACCCCTTCTGGAATTCCTATTATGCGTAGATTGGCCCGCTTTATATTATCCCATAGGTCTCTTATATTGCTTTCCAGTTTTTTGATTCGGTTTTCTGTCTGTTGACCAGATTGAGTGATTTCCATTATTCTATCTTCCATATCACTGATTCGTTCTTCTGCATTATTCATTCTGGTTTTTACTGCCCCTAGTTCAGTTTGCATCTCTGCAAATCAATGTTCTAGTTTTTCTTGGCTCCTCCTTATATTTTCTAGCTCCTTTCTGAGGGTATCTGCATTACTGTTCATATCTTCTCTTAATTCCTTCAGTATTTTCAGTATTTCTCTTTTGAATTCCAGGTCTGTCTGACTGCAGAGATCTGTTTCATTGTTGACTGTTTTAGGTGAGTTCTCCTGTTGGTTTGACTGGGGGTGGTTTCTCAGCTTCTTCATCTTGCTTGTTGTCTTCTTTCTCCTGAGGGAGTTGTACTCTCCGTTATCGGGTAGTGTTTGCCTTGTCACTGCCGTGGAATATTTCCTGAGGGCTGGCGTTGTTGGTCAATCTTTTTTGAGGCAGTGTGGCTTTTCTGGAGTGTTGATGGGGCTAACAGTGTTTCTTTGAAGCAAAGGAGGACTTCCTGAGGGCAGACAGGACTGGGAGGTCCACCCCACGATGGTAGCAGATTTCACTTGGTTCTCAGCACCCCCTGGGGTCTTGGGCGGGTAGCAGGGCCTTTGGAGACTCAAGAGGCTCCTCCCCAGGGCAGCCCGATTCAGAAAGACCGTCTGAGATCTTTTCCCAACTCGGCCAGGCTTGTTGCAGCTTTTCTGGGCTGCAGGGGGTCCTGCCTGGAGCTGGCAGTCCTATGCAGCTGGTCCACTAGGTCTTAGCACCCCCTGGGGTCTTGGGCGGGTAGCAAGGCCCTTGGAGACCCAAGAGGCTCCTCCCCGGGGGAGCCCGTCTCAGAAAAACCGTCGGAGAATTAGGCCGATCTATTCACAGCCTGGCTAGGCTTGTTCTAGCTTTTCTGGGCTGCAGGCCTTTTCTGGGGGGCTGGTGGTGTTTGGTGCTGCTCTGTGGAAGTGTAGCCCCTCCAAAGGGCAAGCAGGCCTGTGCAGGGAGAGCCCCTGCGGTGGTAGGCTTCAGGCAATTGTTGAGGCCAGCCCTCCTGGATGGCAGGCAGCCCCAGGTTCGGCGAGAGCGTAGGGGGTGGCGGGGGTGGGGGGAGGGAATGCACTGGGAAGCACAGCTTTCTGCTAGCTAGCGGGCCTGTAAGCTTGCTGTGGTGTGGGGGGTATTCTATGGGAACCCACCCCTTCTCTCCCCTCCCCAGCACGGGCGCAGACCAGGCTCTTCTCCCAGGTTCCCTCTGAGGCGGCTTTCCACTTCCCCGCCCCTAGAGTATTGCTCCCTTCCTCTGCGACAGCTTTGTTTTCTAGTCTCCCAGGCAGTCTCTGCCCCGTCAAATGGTTTAGAGACCTCCCAAGCAGTTTCCGCTCTGCCCCGCCCCCCTAGCCCGGGGACTAATCTCTGGAGCCGAGGTCTCGGTGCCCAGCCCCCACCCAGGCGTCCCCCGGCCCTTTCTTGGGGACTAACCTTCGGAGGGGAGGTCTCAGTGCCCAGCCCCCACTCAGGCGTCCCCCGGCTCCCTCTCGGGGACCAACCTTCAGAGGAGAGGTCTCGGTGCCCAGCCTCCACCCAGGCGTCCCCCGGCCCTTTCACGGGGACTAACCTCTGGAGCCGAGGATTCGGTGCCCAGCCCCCACCCAGGCGTCTCAATTTTTGGTGACTGTGCCCGTAGTTCAGATGGTCCGTTGGGTTCTTGATCCGTTTTTCCGTACTCCGACTTACTGCTACACTCTTCTCTGCATCTGGGGATTCCTCCGGTTCATTTGATCTTTCGCCCGGTAGGTGACTTTCCAGGGTGCGGGATCCCTTTCTCCTCCGCAGTTCCCTTTCGGGAGCGCCCGTCCCGCTGGGATTCACCTTCTCTCACTCTCCTCTTTTCTCCCGTTCTGCCCAATAATGTCACGAACTTCTTGCCGTTATTGGAGTTTAGGTTCCTCTGCCAGCGATTGGTTGCTGTTCTGTGCGAGTCATTTCTTCTGTAGATGTGCTTTTTTTGTTGTGTTTGTGGGAGAGGGCGAGCGTGTCCCCCTACTCCTCCGCCATCTTGTCCTCTCCAAAGCCTATTTCTTAGCCGTTTCTTTTTTTTCTTTTTTTCTTTTTTTTTTTTTGTCTTTTGTTGTTGTTGTTGTTGCTATTTCTTTGGGCCGCTCCCGCGGCATATGGAGATTCCCAGGCTAGGGGTCGAATCGGAGCTGTAGCCACCAGCCTACGCCAGAGCCACAGCAACGCGGGATCCGAGCCGCGTCTGCAACCTACACCACAGCTCACGGCAACGCCGGATCGTTAACCCACTGAGCAAGGGCAGGGACCGAACCCACAACCTCATGGTTCCTAGTCGGATTCGTTAACCACTGCGCCACGACGGGAACTCCCTTAGCCGTTTCTTTATGTTTGCCCTCTAACCCCTTGTTATCTGAGGCCAGTATGGATCAGTATTACAGGAACTTATTAAAAATGGAGACTCTCAGGCTCCACCCTAGACCTCCCAAATCAGAATCTCCATTCAACAAGATTCCCAGGTGATCTTTGTGCACCCAAATCTGAGAGGTATGGCCCTGACATGCTGCTACTGTCTGGTCAACTAATAGTCATTGGAGAGGTATGACAATGTGAAATAACCAGGGACCAGTTTAGAAAATAGCAAATTGGGACAAACTTGTTGGGGAACAAGTTTGGCAATGCCTATTGAAATTTGAAATGCACATTCCCCTTAAAGGAGAACACTACTGCAAGGAATTTATTCTGCATATAAACTCATAAATATATGCCGAGATCTCTAAACAAAGATCACAACTGTGTGGAATAGCAAACCTAAATGTGTATCAACGGGTGCACTGGGCAGGGTCCCTAGAGGAAACTGATGGCAGGTTCAAATTGTGACAATTTGAGGAGGCTTGATAAAGGATTCTTAGCAAAGTTGAGGGTAAGGCCAAAGAAGAAGGCATAGTGTAGGGGTTCTCAAACTCAAGTGTGCCTCAGAAAAACCAGGGGGCCTGTTAAATCACCCACTGCTGGAGTCCATCCCCAGAGTGTCTGAGTCACTAGGTCTGAGGCTGGCCTGGGAGTCAACATTTTGAAGTTTCCAGGTGATGCTGGTTTTGCTGCTCCAGCAATCACACTTGGAGAATCACTTGCATAGTGAGGTAACCTAGGACTAGTGAGAGTGAAGGAAAGGCCCCCAGGCCCAATGCGAGAAGGGGAGGGAGAATTTTGCTGAAACCTGAAAGGAAGTGGTCATGTAGAAAAAGCACCCAAGAAGTAAGAAGTGAGGCAGGGAATAAATACCCCAAGCTCACTCTCCTCCCACCTTCCCTTTGCATGTTGGGCTTTCCTTGGCTGAACCCAGTGGGAAACCAGGAGAAAGGGAGGCCTGATGTTGCAGTCCATAGAGAGCCTCCTGCAGGCAGAGAGCAGGATGGAAAACGTGGCCCAAGGGTTTGGAGGGGCAAGAGGAAAATATCTGGCACAACAGTGGGCTGGTTGCATGAAGCCATGGAGAACTCTACAGTCGTGAGCAAGAACAAAGCAGCCACCCTGAATGAGGTGTACTATGATGCTGCAATTATGTCTAAATACCGCAGGATATCTCTGTAAGGGCCCAGGAGGCTATGAACTGTGGCTACCTCTGCCTTTGGGGCCCTGGAGTTCCAGGAGTAGGAGAACCACACGGGAAGGAGGAGTCAGCATCAAGAGACTGCCCAGCAAGTCACCAGAGGGACCTTACTGGGGATGGGTCTCGGCCTGGATGCACATCTGAACCCTTGGGAAGCTTTGAAAACAACCACACAGGCTCTATCCATAGAAATTCCTTTTGAACTGCTGTGGTGTAGCAGCCTGGGTGGAAAGTGAGGCTGTGCCAGGTGGTGCTGCACTGGGCTAGTTGCTTTCCGATGAGCACCTTTCACTGCTGGTGATGACCTGTGCATCCTATCATGTGAACAGGGATTTTGTTGGCCCCCTTCTGACTACTCTAGGCTTCAAGACCCTCATTTCCAACAGCCTCCCAAAACAGAGGGTGGAGTCCTTGACACCATTCTCCTGCCTCCCCACCCCCACCCAGAGCAGTGATGTTGGTAAGAAACACTCCCTGCCCCTCTTCTCTCCATAGGGTTGAGGGCACAGTGGTCAGACCACCTTGTTACAATGACATGAGTGTGCTGAGGCATTCATGTGGAGCCTATCACTATTATTAGAGAGAATAATAATTTACCAACAGTTTGCCTTGGGGATTGGAAGACTCAGAAACAGTAACAATCCTGAGTAATCTAGGCTGCAGAGTCCCAGCTGGGGCATGGCCTGGAGGTAAGATTGTGGCTGCTAATATAACACTGAATGAAGGAAAACAGATTAAGATTCACAAAGCTGCATATAGTCAATAAAAATTGCAAAAAGACTGGGTAACATCAGGAAACCAAACAACAACAACAATAAAAAACTCTTAAAAATGTGCTCTTCAAAACAGACCTCATCAACAACAGCATCTGCAACCAGTTTGTCTGCACAACCCAGGTATTCTTCCCACTAGAGTTACATAAAACAATTCCTGCTGCCTCCTCCACTGTTTCAAAAGTTACATTTCCTCCCAGTGCCATTTTTCTAAATTTAGAATGCAAAGTTTACCACTCACACAGTTTCAATTAAGACATGTGTTTTATGAGAATAACATACAGCCAACCTCCTGCAGATTCAACCTTTCTTAAAAAACACAAAAACACAAGATTCCTGTTTCCAAGCAGGTCAGCAAACAGGAGTTCCAAAGATGCTTCCAGAGAGAGTTGTTTCTGGAACATTCATCTTGGAATGAAGGAAGGTTCTCAGAGAAACAATCCTAGCTTGTCTGCTGTGGAACTCTGCCTGTTGGGGTAGCCAAGCCTCTGTCTGCTAAGAAAAGCAAAGAAACCTTTAGCTGGGGAGATTCTAACTGGGAACTTGGAGTGAGAGCAGAAGTAAGGCTTACAGAGTCTGAGCTGTGTTGGAAAGGATCCCCTCTCAGATGAGCCTTTTGCAGATACTTGAGATAATTTGTCCAGAATGAGTTAACTTTAACTAGTAGTCATGATGATAATTAACATCAAACAAGAGTAGTTAGTATTTCTTGAACACCCAAACTGTGCCAGACAGCCTGCTGTATTATAAGCACGAAATCTTTACGACAACCCGATAAGGTCGATACTACAATTATCCCCATGTTCCAGAGAAGGAGAAGCCACAGAGTTACTGGTCACATGGTTAGACAGTGACCAAGCTGGGATTCAAACGCACCCTGTGACTCCAGAGCCTGGCCTCTGGCACTGCATAGAGAGCCTCTGACAGCTGTTGTAACTGAGCACTATGGATTGTCTTACTTGAATCCTCATGACAACATCACCAGGAAAGTTCTATCACCCTCATTTTACACATTAGGAAATTGGGGAATAAACAGCTTAGGGGACTTTTGCCTAAGGTGACATACTTAGTATGATGTCTGAGCCAGGACTTGAACCCAGAAGTATCTGAGCAAAGCATCCTTGCTCCTGGCCACTAGCCTGTATTGCTCTCTTATGTCACAAAAGGCAAACATCCAACTGAGCTAATACAAAGGGGCAAGCGCCAGGCCAAAGGGGTAGCGGGGAGCAAAGGGCTAGACAGCCTCAGAGGGGCACCCTGCCCACTTCAGACCCAGTTTTCCACCACAGGGCTGCCTGGGTGAGCAAGAAGGGCCATGGACGAGGTGAGAGTGGTATACCCTGCTCTCAACGGATGAAACAGAAAGGACTAAGCACATTCACTGGGCAAGGCTTCCTATGAGAATATTCTGGACCTGTTACCTCCTCCTCCCTCCAAGGATCTGAGACTTGTACACCTCCACCTGCTTGGTCTAGTGACTGGTTCTGAACCTTACCATGCAGTGTGCCCACGTTCAGGGTCAGGGACAGGGCTCAGCCACAGAGGGAGTAGCCAGAGGAAGCTGCCATGCTGGAGAGAGGCCACACTACAGGAGGCGAAGGAATGCTGGGAGATGTGGGGGCACCAGGGGTCATCCAAAACACAGCAAATTCTTCCCAGTTTTCCTCATAAATATTTCCTTTGCCTAGCAGAGAAGCTCAACAAGTAAAATAATCAAAGAAACAGCCTGATAATTTAAATACACTGGGAAGCTTTTGACTTCTTGAAGCAGAAGAGTTTAAAATCCTGACTCAACCGCTTGAGTGACCTTGAGCAAGTCACTAAATCTTAGTGACTAGATT
Organism: Sus scrofa; assembly: GCF_054392235.1. NCBI lineage: Eukaryota > Metazoa > Chordata > Mammalia > Artiodactyla > Suidae > Sus > Sus scrofa. The sequence goes on along the minus strand of NC_139383.1, from coordinate 179,853,776 downwards.
TCCTCATCTATGAAATGGGGATAATACTAACACCTGCCTTATAAGGTTATTGTGAAAATTGAGTAAATATACATATATATATATATATATATATATATATTTGTGGTTAAAATAGCACCTGGCACTCTGTCACGTAAATATTAACAATTATTATTGTTGTCGTTACTATTTTCTAGCTGTCATTGATGGTTTTCCTTAAAATTTATTTTATGTTGATGGGGTTTTTAAACACCTTTCTATTGAGATTACAGAAGTGCTACAGTGCAGCATTCACATGGCTCCAAGTACTCAATATCTAGGAAAGAAAGCAAAAGTTTCAGTTTTACTGGTGCCCCCAGGTGGGGAGTGAATAGAACTCTAGCAAATTACCAGATCATGTTCTATAACATCTGGATGCAAATCATCATTCTAAATCAAAGCTGCGACTTTTGATAAAAAGGAGAATCTGGCTACCATTGTAGCTCAGTGGTAATGAACCCAACTAGTATCCACGAGGACACCGGTTCAATCCCTGGCCTTGCTCAGTGGGTTAAGGATCCGGCATTGCCGTGAGCTGTGTGGTGCATATCACAGATGCAACTCTGCTGTGGCTGTGGCATAGGCCAGTGGCTATAGCTCCAATTCAACCCCTAGTCTGGGAACTTTCATGTGCTGTGGGTATAGCCTTAAAAAGACAAAAGAAAAAAAAAGACCAAAAAAGGGGAGAAGTTTAGCTCTAAAAAAAAAAAAAAAAAGCTACTTTAAAAACTACAAGGTCTTTAAGTTAGGGGACTTCTTATACTTATTGGATAATATGTAAGGTTGTTTTGTGCCTTTACCCCTTGAACAAGTTGGTTTTTCTGCCTGGAATGACTCCATCTCTAATGCCATAAGCCTAGTGATACACAGGCCTCCTATTCATACAGCAAAATCCAGCTCAGGCATCTCCTGTGTGCTACTTCCACATTGTGCATGTATTTATACTGTATACTTTTCTCTATAGTATGACTGCTTATGTTTGGCTTCCCCCACTAGATTTTGAGCTCTGTGAGAACAAAGACCATGTTTCAATTATCTTCGCATTTTCATCATTTAGCACATGGTTCTTTCATCTATTCATTAAAAAAATATTTATTGAAAGCCTATTTCATGTCAGGCTCCACGTGAAACGCTGGAAAAGGATACGAGAGTAAGCAAGACCAGTGTAGTGGAGAACAAGGGAGGGAGATAACCAGATTACGAATTTCCTGCCTTCCTCCCTCTCAAAGGGCAGTCTTCCAAAGACATATTTGATGCAGATGTGTTGAGCATAAGTTGAATACATATCCAGCTAAATGTATTCATATGAGTGCTATTTAGTAGATAAATATCACCTGTGCCTCGCTTCACCAGAAGGGAGCTAGCAGAAGTTGGTGGGTAGCTTCTTAGCCTTGAAACCAGCCACTAGTGTCTGTCTGTGGACCCCCAGCTACAATAGAGTCAAATCAAGGACATCGTCACGTAGTTCTTTAAATGTTCACCATGGGTGTTGACTTGTGAATCTGCTGCTGCATTCTGAAAACTGGTAAATCTGAAAATTTTAGTGACCTGGGTGGACTGAAACTCTTATGTATGTGTGCAACCCAAGGAACCCTACTGGTACAGACCCATAACAACCACTGGAGGTCTGGACACCGCAGGACACAGAGAAGTCAGCATGGTTTGTAAGATGGAGAAATTTTTTTTCAGCATCATCCTCTTTGGAAGTGAGCTGTAGGTGTTTGGAAATATACCCAAACAGGTTCCTGGGTCAAATCTGAAGCCTGGAAAGAACCTGATCATTTGTCAAACTAGGTGAGGGAGGAAAAAGGGATGAGTGTTTCTTGTTAGAGTGTAACAGAGTCTGTGGGATGCCTCCCAATATTTATTCTCCCTTTCTTCTGTAGTAATAGAATGCCCAGGTTTTAGCTGGGCACATGTCTGCCTAGAAAAAGACTACATTTTCCAGCCTACCTTGTAAGTAGGTGTGGCCATGTGACTAAGTTCTGGCCAATAGGGTAGAGGCAGAAATACAACTGGGAAACATTCTTAAAGGTAGAGTGTATGCTCTCTTGCTGGCTGGAATGTACAAGTAATGGCTGGAGCTGCAGCTGTCATTTTGGATGGAGAGATGACCTTGGGAATAAAACCGAAGTATGAAGAAGTAAGATGAAAGAAAGACATACTGCGGACAAGAAAACTGCCCTGCCACCTTCCAATTTCTTTAATGTGAGACAGAAGTAGAATCCTTTTCATCCCTGCTATCATTATTATTTATATTCAAGTTAAACTTAATGTAAAGGGGAATACGAAAAAGGGAGTGGAATGAAGGTTGAGCCAGTGAAGGAACCCTTGGCCAATCACTTGTTAAGGTCACCGTTCACGCTCATCTAGTTTTTAGTAAAGACAGTCAATTCATGAAAGGAATCATACCATGTGAATTTTTGTGGAAAATGGATTTGGGGCTTGACTAATGAGGATAGAAACCAAGGCAGCACATGGGGATGTAGAAGTGGAGAGGTAAAGAGATGCATGAAAAAGCATGCCCCAGAAGTCTCTGGAAATCATGGAAAATGCTTTGGAGCTTCTAGGCTTTTCCCAGAATTTAATAAGATGCCTTGGAGGATAAACTTGGGGTTTGGTTCTAAATATGAAGCAATACCTCAGAGGGAACACTTGATTGAGGGGCTGGGTAAGGAAGGCTGTCTCAGCTGAGATCAGAGGGCTCTGAGGCATTAGGCCCAGAGGCAAGAAAGCTTGCGTCCAGCGCAGTGTCAGCTGAAACAGAGACTGGCAGAGCAAGAAGGGAGGAATGGGAGATAAGCAGAGGTCAGGTCATGAACCACCTCCAAGATCTGTTAGGGGAAGGAGATTTCATCGTAAAGGCAACAAGGATGGAATCCCTCCAGGTTTAGCCGGAGCAGCCAGAGATCAGCGCTGCCTTCTGGAAAGACAGCCCTGGCAGCAGCACAGAAATCGGGTCAGGGACAAGCCAGTATGAAGCCCAGGGGGTCTGTTTCCAAGCCATTGCAGCAATCTAAGCAAGAGGTAATGATGGCTTCTACTAGGGGAAGGAGGAGTGCATTTGAGAGAGCAGAACGAACACTCAAGGGGTGAAGAATGGAACTCAAGGAGAGATCCCCTTAGAGGCTTCTGCCACAGGGCCAAGGAGAGAGGCCTGACAGCACAAGGGCAGGACCTTTTAAAGCACAATAGGGCCTCAGACTGGGGGGCTTGGGGAGCAGGTGGCAGTGAGGATCTGCAGCCTATCTGGTCTAACTCTGGTTCAGCTTCTCCTCCTCAGCCCTCTGTTCCCCACGTTGAAGTAGAAGAAGGGCAGAAATGCTGCAAGAAGAAATGTCCTTCAGAATTCTCAAGGAAGTGTAGGTCAGACACCTTCCACCCCACATCAATTTTACCCTGGGCCCTGCTTCCTAGACTTCCCACTGTTGTCCTAGGAAACTTTAGCACCTGCTCCCACGGAACTGCCAATAAGCTGTGAATAGGCATTCTCCTACTTGCCACTATGTGAAAACACATGTAAAGGGACTTTCCAGTTCCTGTCCTCCTCCAGCTGATACTATATGCTTAACAAATAAGAAAGCAACAAAGCGAGTTTTGGGGAAATAACCCATTAGACTAAGCTTTTCTCAACAGGGGAGATGAATACCGACAATATAACTGATGAAGTTTGATTTACATGTAGGTAACTTAGGTTGCAGGAATAAAAAGTCCGGGCAAATACAAATCTTAAATTTAAATGCACGTCACCCAGATTTTAAAAAATGAGTCCGCTGTCCTTTGGGCTCATTGCATCTGAAGCCAAAGGAGGAGGCCAGGGAGAAAAATAAAGCATAAATCTATCATTTAGCTTTATCAAGTAAAAAGGACTTGAAACTCCCCAAAAGGTAGCAGGAACAGCTTTTAAATCCTGCCTTTTCTCTGCCTCTGTCTACCCCTCACAGCCACCCTAATTAACTGCAGCACAAGTGTCAAACTATGGAACCACAGCCAAGATACAGTAGGAGCCTGAACTGCTGAGTTCAAAGGGGTTCCTTTGTTTATTACTATTATGTAATGATGCAGCCAATCACATCGAACATCCTGTGGGAGATCCTGCTTCAATTAATAAAAACCTTGTTTTCTTCACAGTGAAATGTTAGAAGAGATTAATACATTTGAAAAGGAATAGAGACAGGCTCATTTCGTAAAGAATTTCAGTGGCTAAAAGCTCAGGTTTCCTAGTGATTAGGGAGAGAGAGCCCCAGTCTTGGATTCTATTATGAGTTACCCACCCACCAGAGAAAAATGACTCAGGTAAGGGCCACATACAAGTACAAATGTTAATTAATCTGAGAATTTTTCAGCGTTCGTTTCCACTTACCATTTAGGGGATATAAAGTGATATTTAAAGTGCATATATTCACTTTCCTAAGTAGGAAATTAAAGATTTAAGGAAAAGGGGAGGGAATGGGATGGACTATGAGTTTGGGGTTAGTAGATGCAAACTATTACATTCATAATGAATGGAAAATAAGGTCCTACTGTACAACAGAGCGAACTATATCCAGTCTCTTGGGATAGACCATGATGGAAGATAATATAAGAAGGGAATGTGTGTGTGTGTATATATATATATATACATGACTGGGTTACTTTGCTGTACAGCAGAAATTGGCACAACATTGTGAATCACCCATACTTTAATAAAACAAATACATAAAGATTTAAGGAAAGAGGTGATGTTTTCATCTCTTACTCCAACTGAAGGCCATAGCTCTGGAAGATCATGGAATAAAGGGGAAATTGGTAGCTGGCTACCTAAGTGGGGTTTATGAATACAGATTCTATGAATTCTTGGGCAGAAATAGTGTACGTATCACTTCTAGAAGAAAATATAGGATGTAAGCTCCTTAACGTCCATCTTGTTGATGATTTTTTTTGGGATTTGACACCAAAAGTAAAGACAACAGAAGCAAAAATAAACAAGTGAGGCTACACAAAACTAAAAAGCTTCTGCACAGCAAAGGAATATCAACGAAATGAAACGGGAACCTATGGAATGGGAGAAAATATTTGCAAATCATATATCTGATAAGGGGTTAATATCCAAAATAGCTAAAGAACTAGTAGAACGCAACAGCAAAAAATTCAAACACTCCAGTTAAAAAATTGGCAGAAGAACTAGAGAGACATCTTTCCCAAGAAGACATATCAGTGGCCAACAGGTACATGAAAAGATGTTCAACATCACTAGCCATCAAGAAAATGCAAATCAAAACCACAACGAGCTATCACCTCACACCTGTTAGAATGGCCATCATCCGAAAGACAAAAGATAACAAGTATGGACGAGAATGTGAGGAAAAGGGGACTCTCGTGTATGGCTGATGGGAATGTAAATTGGTATAGCCACTACAGAAAACAGTGTGGAGGTTCCTTAAAAAATAAAAAATAAAACTCCCATATGGTCTAGCAATTCCACTTGTGGATATATATCTGAAGAAAATGAAATCACCATCTTGAAAAGATATCTGCATCCTCATGTTCTTTGCAGTATTATTTACAACAGCCAGCACGTGGAAACAACCTATTGAGGGATGAATGGACAAAGACAGTGTGATGTATATGTAAAAGGGAATATTATTCAGCCACAAAAAGAAGGGAATCCTACCATTTGTGACAACACGGATGGACCTTGAGGGCATTATGCTAAGTTAAATAAATCAGACAGAGAAAGACAAATACTGTGTGATCTCACCTGTGTGTAGAATCTGAAAAAAAAAAAAAAAAAAACAGAGAATAGACTGCTGGTTGTCAGAGGCAGGGTGGTAGGAGTTGGGGGAAATGGGTGAAGATGGTTTAAAAGTACAAACTTGCAGATATAAGAATAATAAGTTCTGAGGATATAATGTACAGCATGGTGATTATAGTTAATATTGTATTCTATGCTGGAAAGCTTCTAAGAAAGTATATCTTAAAAGTTCTCATCATAAGAAAATTTAAAGTATATGAGGTGGTGGATGTTAACTTACTGTGATCATTTCACAATATATACGTATATCAAATCATACTGTTAGACACCTTTTTTGTTTTGTTTTGTTTTGTTTTTTTAGGGCCACACCTGTGGCATATGGAGGTTCTCAGGCTAGGGGTTGAATCCAAGCTGTAGCCACCGGTCTACACCACGGCCACAGCAATGTGGGATCCAAGCTGCATTTGTGACTTATACCATATCTCATGCAACACCGGATCCTTAACCCACTGAGCTAGGCCAGGGATCGAACCCACATCCTCATGGATGCTAGTCGGGTTCGTTAACCACTGAGCCATGACGGGAACTCCAAATCATAATGCTATACACCTTAAACTAATTCAATATTATATGTCAATTATATCTCAATAAAGTTAGGAAAAATAGGAGTTCCTGTTGTGGCTCAGTGAGTTAAGAACCCAACATAGTGTCCATGAGAATGGGGGTTCGATTTCTGGCTCGCTCAGTCGGTTAAGGACGTGGGTTTGCTGCAATCTGTGGTATAGGCCAGCAGCTGAAGCTCTGATTTGACTCTTAGCCCAGGAACTTTCATATGCTGCAGATGTGGCCATAAAAAGAAAAAAAAATTTTTTTTAATTAGGAAATACGAAAACTCTAAGAAATAAAAAGAAACAAGGTACATGACTCAAAACTGGAGAAAATATGGCAGAGGGAGTTCTGATCTAGAGGGTTTTAAACTTAAGCTTTAGAGGGGAAAATGTCCAAATGAGACCATAACTCTGTACTATGACAATGAATGTGTCCCAGAGAAAAGCACTGAAACACTATATTTTCCATGAAAAAATTAGGGCAAGCTTATTGAGTATGTTGTTCACAATTTAAAGGTCCCTCAAACCAAGAGACAGACTACAGGTAACACAGTTACCCTGAACTGTGATCTTTGATAGTAGGTACCTTTCCCTTCTTATCACCAAGAATGATACTCATTACTACAGTCAGTCCCCCAGCCAATATGCTTTATCTAAAAGTAACAGGCAATAAACAGTACTGGATTATCAGTACTGGATTGGGAACCGGAATCCAGGCTTTTCATCTATTTTTCCACCTGCTGCCTTTCTAATCTTGCAACAGGTAAAGGAGGTTCCAGGGTGGAGGCAGGGTAATATGCATCCTACCTACAATGCTTGATCCAATGGAAGTCATATCCTGATGAGAAACAAGGTCTGGGCAAGAGTGCGTTGTCTAAACCTAGTTACAAAATCTAATACCCAAAGAGAGGGTGCAAGTCAAGGCACGAAGCCAAAAAGAATGGAGAAACCATAGACCCTAACATGTAAGGCTGGACGCCCAGGATGGTGAGAATTGGTATGAATTTGCAGGCATTCCTAAGGTGGAGCAGAGCTGATCAGGGTGGCTTCTTATGGACTGCAGTTTGGGTATTTATGCAAGGCATATTAAAAGGTATGGACATGTAATGGACGTATCTTGCACAGGAACTTACACTAGGTACTCAAGTACTTAGTGATTTGCATTATGAAAACCCATGAACCTGAGGATGGAAGCAGGGTAGAGAACAGACAAATGAGGTCAAAAGGGTAGAGTAAGTGAACCCAAGAGAGCTAGAAAGAATAGCTGATCAAGAATTAAGAAATCTGGATTCTAATCAAGGTTATAACACTTTTAAGTAACAAGGTATCTCTTGGTCCTAAAGTGTTAGATACATTTTCATGAACTTGGCAGTCCCCTAGATTGACCCAAGACTTTGGAAGTTAGGGAGCTCTAACAGAGGACAGAACCATTCCCAGCTCACCCCATTCCCTTTCTTTCTCTGGATGAAGAAGCAGGTCACAATTGTGTCAGAGACCCAGAATGTATTGATTAATCAAGGCATTTGGCAAAGTCTTTCAGGAAATTCTTGTGGACAAGATGGAGAAATGCAGACCAGATGACAGCATAATTTGGGCAACTCATAGTTGGCTGAAAACCTGTTCTCAAAGAGCTGATGGGAGGGGGCAAGGGAGGGGCCTAATGACCTGCCAAATGGCTCTGTCACTGGTCCTATTCTATTTTTCATTACTAGGAGTGACTTGGATACAGAGCAAGAAGAAATGCTGATCAAAACTGCAGATGAATACGCAAAGCTGCAAGAAATACTAATACAGTGAAATCAAGATCTAAGAGTCAGCAAATATCAAAAGGACTTCAATGGACTGGAACGATGTGCTGGACCAATGAGATGTAACTGGATAGAGATAAATGTGAAGTCTTTCATTTGGGTTCAAAAAATCAACTATATGAATACATGGCAGTGAAGACCAGAACTGAGAAGAGTTTGCTTCAAAGAAAAACTGATCATTTTAGTTGATCCCAGCCCCAAATAATCCTATAGTATGACATGGCTATAATGAAAGCTAATGGAGTTCCCGTCGTGGCGCAGTGGTTAACGAATCCGACTAGGAACCATGAGGTTGCGGGTTCGATCCCTGCCCTTGCTCAGTGGGTTAACGATCCGGCGTTGCCGTGAGCTGTGGTGTAGGTTGTAGACGCGGCTCGGATCCTGCGTTGCTGTGGCTCTGGCGTAGGCGGGTGGCTACAGCTCCGATTCAACCCCTAGCCTGGGAACCTCCATATGCCGCTGGAGCGGTCCAAGAAATAGATAAAAAAAAAAAGAAAGCTAATGTAATATTTGTAATATTTGGTGACATCAACAGAAACATAACATCCGAATTAATCGGGAGAAACAGCTCCACGTGACTCTGTCCTTTTCAGACACCTGGACGGGCACAGTGCCTTGTCAATCAACAACATTCAACAAATACTTGTAGCAAAAATGAATGGATGCCACATTTTCAGATGGACCTTGAAACTAAGATGGCAAGGCATCTGGAGGCTAAACAAACATGGGCTATTTAACCTGGATGAGACTACATGAGAGCGATTTTCAAATATCTGGAGTAGTTTCACATTTGGTTTTGCTCCAGAGGTGAGGGAAAAGGTCAATGGTCAGAAGATACACAGAGATAAAAGTGGCTTAAGCACCAAAAAGAACTTTTTGACAATCAAATGTATGATAGTGAGCTTTTTATCCTTAAGATATCAAAGTAGAAGCAGGATGATCTTTAGTTCTGCAGAATATACACCTGCATTTATTGGAAGTTATGGAGGTCTCACAGATTCCCTCTAACCATGAGGCTGTAAGAGGTATGATTCTACAACACTTCTTCTGGTCTTATTCCTTTATCTCTGAATGTACTTCCAGCTCACTGGGGTTGGCTTGCCAACACACAAAGCTCCGTGCCAGGCAATCTTGGCTATGGATTTCAAAGCAGCAGCTAACAAAAGAAACTGGCCTGCACTCCAGGATGGCAAATTCATGAAATGGTAACTTTGTGAAAGGAGGTTCAGTTTTGATTTGTTTGTTTAACTTTCCTCAATGCAAACACTGGGAAGAAAAGAAAACTGACAGTGCCCATATGGCTTCATCATGGTGGAGGAAAATCCTGTTTGGAAAGTGTGATCAAAAGTGGACTCCAACCTTGACTTTTCTGGACCGTATTTTTGTTTCAAACATCAAATCAGATGTTTGGAAATAAATCCCTCTTTTAATAGGACTACATATAATATTGACACTGTTTGGTAACCCCATTTAATTCTGATGGAACCTACAGATCTCAACAGCACCTTTGGTTCTTTATTTGACATGACACTATAAGGATTTTCCACTAAAGGGGATTCAAATTTTAAAGTGATATAGAGAGTGTGGCAGTCCCTGTTGAAGACAGCCTCCAATAATCCTGGCCAACTGGTATTCATGCCTTTCTGTAGCTCCCTCGCCCCCTGAATAAGGCTGATCTGTGTAACCAACAAGACGTTACAGAAATGATGAGATGTGGCTTCTGAGGCTGGGTCATAAAATGCATTGGAGCTTCTATTTTGTGTTTTCTTTGATCATCTGGGGAAGTCGGCTGCCATATTGTAAAGACACTCTAGCAGACCTGTAGTGGCTCATCCATGAGAAACCCAGGCCTCCTCCCAAGAGCCATGTGAGTGAGCCATCTTGGAAGAAGATCTTCTAGCCCAGGTTGCACCTTTAGATGACAGCAGGCAGACCCAGCTAACATCTTGACTGCCATCTGAGAGGCCCCGAGTCAGAACCACCCAGTTAAGCTGCTCTGAATGCCTGACCCAAAGAAACTTTGTGGGATAATAGTAAGTGTTTATTATTATTTTCTAGGTCACTAAGTTTTGGAGTAATTTATTAAACAGCAAGAGACAATTATCATAAGGGAGTTAACACAGGGCTACAATGAGTAAAACTCAGTTTTTGTTTTTAGCACTTAAATAGTAGAGGGGGACCCCATGGATAAAATGAAGGCTTAGGAAGTCACACAGAAGACACAGCTTTTATCTGGTCTTTCCAGGACTGAGTACCCTGTGCAATGAATGATTAGTTAAGCAAACTGGGCTCTGGTAACTTCCAGTCCCATCTAGCTGGGTGGCAATGACTAGACATCAGCAAGAGAAAAAAAATGACCTTGGCCTTAAACACAAAAGGTGGCTGAGCTGTGTTCAAACAGGGAACATTCATCATTGTCACAATGTAGCCCTTTTCTATTTTCGATAAAGAGACAGCCACCAGCCCAGGGAGATAAAGAGCAGAATTCAGATAGTAAAAAGTATCTGCTGACTTTTCATGGTCTAGGATAAATCAGCTCCCATAAAGTTGTGGGCATTACTGTCAGATTCTAATGTGAGCTCAGGCCTTGAGGTATCATAAACCAGCTACTGTTTCCACAATGTGCAAATATGTCCACATGCCATCCAGCCCTGCTGGCAGGCCTCATAAATTCAGTGTGGAATGTACTCTGATCCATTCATTTTGTGAGAGCAGGCATGATACTTAAGTGCCTTTTAATATACCATTTAATCTGCTCCTGGAGTTCTCTGGGACCAACGGCATGCTTTAAAAAAAAATATAGGCGGCTTGTATTTCTCCTCTTTCTTGCTTACCTACCTATACATTTTTGAATGCTGGTAGGTGATTTATTTCTTCTATTAGCATGAGTCGGCTCAGCACCACTGGCCTAGGTTTCAACCTTTCAGTCATTTCCCTTAGGGATCCTTAGGGAATGTGCTCAAGAAAGAAAATTATCATCAGTATTGTAGGCCACAGGGATCAAGGGGGAGACAGAGGACAGCCCCAGAGAAACATGAAAAGGGGCCATGGCACTTCTCATGGGAGAGACATCCCCATGGATGCGGCTAGAGGAGAAACTTGGAGACAGGCCCAGAGGTATAGAATGTTGGTCACTCCAGGGCACAAAAGTTAGGGTTGAGTGTGGCAGAGGACAAGAGTAGATCCAGGTTGTGGGAGCCTGACCATAGCCATAAGAGGCAACAGAATCCAGAAAACTAAAGAGTATCAAGCTTACCGGCCTAATAATACCTCCGCAGGATTTATCAAGCCATTTGCCCTGTCTCTAGTTCCCAGGCACACACAATGGGTTAATCCTTCCGAGAGCGAAATGTTATTCTACAATTATACTTGTTCTAACACCTTAGTTTATATGTATTCTCTTCTCATTTTATTTCGATTTTGCTGTAGTTCAAGGATTATGTGTGATTTTCCACTTTAAAGGTATATGTATAGCTTTCTGAACTTTTCAAATTACAAAGGAAACTAAATAACCCTTGCTTCTAAAATATCCTATTTTATGCAAGAAATACAACTTTTGGAAGAAAACTTGCAGAAGAAATGTTTTTGTTTACTTTGAGCCAAGCAAGGTGAGCAATGATGGCACTGGTGTGCTTTGCTGAGTGACTAGCTCAGAAGCATGTTAACCAGACAGAAAACAAGAAGAAATGAAAAGCCTGACTAGTACTGAAGCTTCAAAGAGAGCTGACAAAGTTATAGTTAGGGATTCATGAGAAAGCTGTCTTAGAGAACAGACTTGTGTTTGCCAAAGAGGAGGGGTTTGGAGGAGGGATGGAGTGCGAGGCTGGGGTTAGCAGATGTAAACTATTATGTACATGCAGGGGATAAACAATAAAGTCCTACCATATAGCACAAAGAACTATATTCAATGTCCTATGATCAACTATAATGGAAAAGAATGTTTTAAAATATCTGTAAATCTATATATATCTGAATCACTTTGCTATACAGCAGAAATTAACATAACACTGTAAATCAACAATACTTCAAATTTTTAAAAAAAGAGAGAAAGCTGTCCTAGGAAGCCCTTCCAGTTCCCTCAAAGATAGCTTCCAACTCTTTAAAATAAAATATAAACCAGTAAATGGCAGTGGAGTCTAGGATTCAAGCAGAGAAGATCCCATCTGTGCATCTTGCAAATCACGGAACTTGCAAATGAGCTATCTACACTTGATACCATTATAAAAGAATAACGGAGTCAAGTTTTTTGAAGTTTCTTTAAAAGTTCTGTGCATGAGTAAACCATAAAGTTGTGGAAACCTCATAGGATAAGAAGAATGACTCTTAGTAATCCAAATGCCTTGAGTGGTTTTTCCAATAATATCTAAGAATGAAAAGAATATTTTCATGACAATTCTCTTTTAGGAAATTCTAGGATGCCCACTGTTTTGAAATATGACAATAACCTAGTCAGCTAACATTTGCATTATGCTGTTTATAGTTCATGAAGTATTTTTGCACATTGCTTAATTTGAGCTTAATAACAACCCCAAGAGGAGAGCATAGTTATTTTTCAGGTGAGGAAACAGGTGTGTATAAGCCAACCAATATTTATTGTGTGCCTAACAAATCTGCTGGACTCTGCTAAATACTAAATATGCCATCACAGGTAGTGTGTGAATGAAGTTCTATTTTTAAAGTTTATTACTCTCATTTACAGATAAGAACACTAATGCTCTTATCTCTAATGTCTCTTATCTCTAATGTCTTAACACTAATGTCTCTTATCTGTGACAATACTGTGATAAACATGCTAAAATGCAAACTAGGACAAAATATAACATATAAACCTTTTGACTCCAAAACCTAGGCTCTTTCCACTCTACAACAATAGAAATACAAATCAAATTTCCACATGTATTTTATCATAAAATTCTTGTTCAAAGCTTATATAGTTTTTGGCAAGTCAATACATTTCTCTGAGCTTCAGTTTTACTGTCTGTGAAAGAGAATAATTGATAACAATTAGAAAAATTTACTCATGACCATTAAAGAACTAAACCAATGCACACATAAAAGGAATCTATTATAACAAGATTACATTTTCACAGGATTGTGTCATTTTTAACCATTTATCCCAGAACTGCAAAAGCCCAGAAATCGTCTGGTAGAGGAATCTGACAGTTGCAGATGCAACCGACTCCCTGAATTTATTTGCTCATTCAACACATGTGTGCCAGGCACCCTAACAGTGCAGGGGATCTGGTGGTGAGCAAGGTGGACAAAGACCTTGCATTCACAGGGCTCACATTCTGGTGGGGACGGCAGGCCATGAACAAATAACTAAATAAATACCATCATCTCAGGTAACAGTGCTCTGGAGAAAGGAAGACATTCCAAGGGAGGGGGGTAGGATGGTGGAGGCAAGGATGGAGCTAGATGGTTAAAGGAGGAAACTTTCAAAGGAATATGAAAGAAGCAAAGGCGTGAGCCCTGCAAAGATCCCAGGGTCAAGCACTCCCAGCAGATGTCACAGCAAATGTCAGACCCCTGAGATGGGTAGAGCTTGGTAAGACCCAAGAACAAGAAGGGCCAGTGAGAGCAACAGAGAGGAGGACAGAGCAGTGAGGACAGGCCAGATCATGGAGACCCCTGTAGCTCACAGCAAGGAGTGTGGATTTTATTTCAGGTGATGAACCTCCACTTCCTAATCTCACCGTGAAGGTATAGGTTGGAGACCCCAGCATCATCATCATTCTGAGACCAGCTGCTTCATAGGCTGGGGTGGAATTCTACCCCACAGGGCCTTCATCCTTGTCTAAAGGATACTCACCAGGCTCTCTCCTCACCTACTACTGCTTCACCTCCCCATTCTACCCCAACCCTCTTCCAATTTTTAACAAGGGCCTGTTGAGAAAGAGGCAAATATTGGGAAGCAGCGCAGCCCCGGATGGGACTCTGGGACTCAGAAGGCCCTCAGATGAGGCGTGACTTCTGACTCAGTCATCAATGGAGCAAAAAACCTCCGTCCCGCTGCTGTGTGCATCAGGTCTGCCAGAGGTGAACCAAGGATCATGATGGAAGTTCCCTAGTAGGACTGCATGGACACTGGTTAAGATGGGCAGGTAATGTGCTGGCAGAGCACCTCACTCAGCTCCATGAGGCTTGACACTATACCATCTCTTTATTTCAGCAAGTACAAGCACTTCAGCGTTTCTACTATCTCACTAGTACTTGAAGGCTGCTCCTTTTGGCTACTGGCTAAAAATGCTCTCTGGAAATGGAAGAAATTATTCAGGAAAAAGAAATGCATAAGATTGCCTTAGAATCTGAGGTGAAAAGGAGTACACAGGGTGGAAAATATATGAATAAACATGGCATGCTGCCTTGGCACTCCTCAGATGCTTAGCTGGGGACATTTTCCTCTATTTATTTTAAGTAATCCAAACTGCAAGAGGAAAAGAAAGGAAGAGAAAATGTCTTTCCTCATTCCCAAACCAAACACCACCAAATAACACTGCCATTCATACTAGGGGATTCTAATTAAGGGAGGAAAAGGCTTGACCTCATTTACAAAAGGGACCCAGTCTAAAAAGTCAGCGGGTCAAACTGGGCTGAACTTGCCCCTCCACTCCCTGGCAGGCTCAAAAAGAGAGGAAGTGGCCTCCGTTGCTCAAGAGAAACAAGAGGACCCATGAGAACTGTGGGCAAAAGCACAAAGGACAGCACTCCTCCTTGCTGCAATCCTGGGCCGCCCAGAGGTCAAGAGGGCAATCTCGTCTCTGAGGCGTCCCACATCCTTTCCAGCATCCACTGACGATGTCAAATGTCTGTCCCCTTCCTCGGTGCCCCTCATTCCTCCCCCCTACCTCTCAACCAAACTGGGGTTCATCTGGAACGGATTACATCCATCAATTCATTTTCACGCTAGGCCCGGGTGTCATGCCGCAGAGGGACAAGAGCATTTGGTTCCAGACCAATTCCTTACGTCAAAGGAATGCATACCCAGTGCGGGGCATGGGGCTGAAGGCTTATGGACCCGCTGGAAGGGATGGGCTGACCTGGATGGTTGCAGGATGGCTGCTGGTTAAGAGGCAGACCGCCCCCATTCAGGAAGTATCAGGGTCAATGGGTGAGCCAGTGGGGATAACGGATGCTCACCTTCAAGTCTTGCCCACCCATCAAATGGCCAGTTCGGCAGAAAGGCCGAGCCCAAACCACAGGCTTCTCCATAAGTACATCTGCAAGATGAGCCCCGTAGCATCGCCTTCCAATCATTCTGCCCTAATCCCACTGTGGGGGCCCCATCCTCATGACCTCATGGAAACCCAATTTCCTCCCAAAGGACCCATCTAAAATACCAATGCGTTAGGGTTAGGGCTTCAACATATGAATGTGAGGGGAAAGGGGCAAAAATGCAGTCTAGAATAGGCATTCATGCCCTTGAGGCACCCAGGGACAGAGAGGATTTTTTTCCCAAAGAGACTGAGTTAGTCCGGAAGAGACTTCTAAGCCAGAAATGACCAGCTTTAACTGACAAGGTTAAGTGCCACCGTCCCCAGCCCTGGTACCTCTGCCTCCTGAGGGGAAATGGGGCCTTGGGAACAAGCTGAACTCGGTCATGAATAAAGTCACTCCCCTTTGTGGCTGTTTACTTTATTCTTGTCACACTATCCAAGCCCTTCTGATTTAGTCACGGTGGTGGTGGTGCCACCACTGCACCCATTATGAAAACGTGCCAGCCTGGAGAGGCCCAAGGCTTCGGCGGAGGGCAGAGATGGGGGGGACCCGGGGGGCGAACAAAGCCCTGCTTCCTTCTGGCTCTCCTCCCTCCTGCCCTGCACACAGGGCCATGGGAGATGCCTCAGCGCCAGGAATCCAGTTAGGAACTTACTGATGGTAGAAAAGCAGGCCCCAAATGATGGGGGGGGGCGGGCGGCGGAGGGATATTGTTTGGGTGGCAAAGGTGAGCATGGGAAGGGAGGGGAACCTTCTGTGACCTTTAAAGCAAACCCAAAGAGGATTCTGGCTTTGGAAGGAGAGCGTACCTCTGCCTCCTCCTGTCTTGATCCCTTCACCTGAGCACGGGAGTTTTTATTTCTTCAGTCAATTTAGCCTGTCTTAGTAACCAATCCTTGTTAATTTCCTTCCTCTTGGCAATGACCTTCATGTCAGGGAGAGATGATGGGAGACGGGGGCAGCGGGAAGGGGACCAGGCTGCCAACCTCGCAGTGAGAAAGCCTCCTTTCCAATTACCTTCCCGGCCACTTAGAATGAATTTTAACAGGCCGTGCTTTTCCTGGGACATTTTTCTTTGAACTCCCAGACTTCCCTTCCTTGAAAGTTGCCATAATATGAACCAGATTTTTTTTCCCTCCCTCTTGTTTGCTTAAAAGGCGTTAACTATAAATTAGAGTATCTTAAGAACGAGGTGTCACATGCGGGGCCTCGGGCTCCTCAGCCCTGGAGCCCCACAGCTGGGAGAGGCTGCCAGGCCGCCTCTTTCTCTGGCAGCCAGGCTCCAAGACCCAGGCCAGGGATGATCCCACCCTCCTTTTCAAAGCTATCCAGTTACATCAATGTACAGAAACGGCCTTGTCTGGCTTAAATACGCAGGTTTCTTTTTCTCCCCCCACCCCATTTCTTTCCTAGAAGAGCAAGGGAGAGAGTGTGGTTTGAAATCTACCTTTCTTCTGAGTTATTTTCCATGTGGTTCTTTCATTTTAAAGAGTATTTGGGAGTTTCCTGCTGGCCTAGCAGCTAAGGATCTGGTGTCGTCACTGCTGTGGCTTGGGTCACTGCTGCAGCATTGGTTTGATCCCTGCCTGGGAACTTATGCATGCTACAGGAACAGCCAAAAAAAAATTTTTTTTTTTAATTTTAATGAAAGGTTCACTTGCAACAAATATCCAACACTCCTAGCCCTGGAGTTCCTCACCTCTGGGAACTGCCAGTAGGTGGCTGTGATGGTAATGACACAAGAAGGTAATGACCTCCACGCTGGATTTTTTGATGTCCTATCCATCAAATTTCCATCAGAGAATCATCCTAACTGCACACAACCACATCTCTCTAGGTCTGAATAGCATGTCTCCAGGGGCCAAAGCTGCTAACAAGCAGACAACCATCATTTTAATGTAGCTTAGCTTTATTTATTTTTTGATTTGTATCATAGTTGATTTACAGTGTTGTATCAATTTCTGCTGTACAGCATAGTGACCCAGTCATACATACATATACATTCTTTTTCTCATACTATCTTCCATCATGTTCTATCCTGAGACTGTATATTGTTTAGGATACTTAAGTTCATAGCTGTTACTCAATGTCAAAATTTAGGAAACATTCATTGGGTACCAACCGTTTTACCAAGCAGAGTACTAAACAATCTCACACCTGCTCATATCACCAAATAGGATTCACAATCATTATCCAAGGCATCGCTCACTTGTGGTAGGTTACACCACGTTGCTCCACAGCCTCCAGGGAGGCACAAAGGAGACCACGGGTCAGTTCCTGAAGCCCATCTCAGACAGAAGAGCCTTTGATGCATAAGAAAAAGGTGCTTGAGAGTTAAAGAGTTTAGTTTTGAATTCTGAAAGGACTTGGTCTGCAAGGTCACCCCAAGCTGGGTCTGAGCACAGGCTGTGTGCGGAAATGACAGGGCAAGCTCTCACGTGGGCCGTGTCTTAGCACAAGGGGGCAGGGGCTGTGGGAGTCAGCTGGGGCTGCCACAGCAAATGCCACAGACCGGGTGGCTTAAACCACAGACAGGTATTGTCTCACAGTTCTGGAGGTGAGAAATCCCAGATCAAGGTCCCAGAGTTGATTTCTGGTGAGGACTCTCCTCCTGGCTATGTCCTCACACGGCCTTTCCTCCATGTGCTTATGTGGACCGAGGAGAGGGCGAGGGAGAGAGGGCTCTCTGGTGTCCCTTCTTAGAAAGGCACTAACCCCACTATGAGGGCCTCATCCTCATGACCTCGTGGAAACCCAATGTCCTCCCAAAGGACCCATCTCAAATATCATAACATTAGGGTCAGGGCTTCAACATATGAATTTGGGGAGAAAGAGGCAAAAATTCAGTCTAGAATAGGCATACAAGCCCCTGAGAGCTGGGAGAAGAGCAAAGACCAGGAGGGCAGGAGCTAAAATTTAAAGTGTGGGAAACATGTCTTTACCACATGCAGCCACCTCCCTCCATCCCAATTCCAGCCCAGGGTAGAAACACTGGAGGTGGGAATAGAAACCTCCAGAAAGATATGGGAACCCAAAGCCAAGGAGACTTGTGTTGTTCTTCCCATGTAGGAACGTGGGAGCCGGGAGACCCCCTCCCTGTGTGTCCCCAGCAACACAGGAAAGATGCAGGAGAGAAGAAACAGTGGCATGATGTGTCTAGGCAGAGAAGCAAGCTGAGGGTGTGGCCCTGAGTCTAGCTTGCGACTCCTCGAGGAGTCCAGGTGTGAGGTAGACGGCCCAGAGCTGGGAGCCTCAGGGGCATGCAGGGCTCCTGGGAGCCTCAGTGACCAAAATGGGCATGAGGGAAGACTGGAGTGCAAGAGCCTTCAACTGTGCTGCAAAAAGAGCCCAAGAGGTACCTCCGCTACCATTGGAGCAGATGTGGCAAGGATGGAAGGGCACCCAAACACCAGGCAATATGCTCGGCAATCAACCAGTCAGCAGGAGCCAGCAGGATGGCCCACAGGGGGCCAGACTCTCAGCCCCCAGCACCCAAGCACTTCCCACTTCCCACACATCCTCTTTCACCTTGACTCTCTCTGGTAGAACAGAGGATGAGAAGGGACCCTCGAGATAGTGGGAGTAGCCCAGAGAGAGAGAGAGAGAATTTTTTCCCAAAGAGACTGAGTTAGTCCAGAAGAGACTTCTAAGCCAGAAATGACCAGCTTTAATTGACAAGGTCATGTGCCACCCTCCCTGGCCCTGGTACCTCTGCCTCCTGAGTGGAAATGGGGCCTCAGGAACAAGTTGAACTCAGTCATAAATAAAGTTACTCCCCTTTGTGGCTGTTTACTTTATACTTATCACACTATCTTGGGTGCGGCAAGCTTTGCTCTTTCCATTGTGCAGGTGAGAAAACAGAAGCTCAGAAATCGGAAGCAATGTGTCGATGGGCACACAGCTTATAAGAGGGGGAAAAGCTGGGTGTGACCTTGAATCTTCTGAGCCCAAGTTCAAAGCGCTTTCGGTTTGTCCTGTGTTCTACTCTCATCCAACCCTCTGATCAGGCTCAGCTCTCCTGGCTGAAAAGGGGGCAAGACAAGAGATCCTCCACTGCCTGCCTTACTTCCACTCTGCCCACAGACTCAGGGCACCAACAGGGTGAGTCTACACTGGTTTCCCAACCAAGCCCATGACTTCTCCAGGCAGCACTGCCAACTAGTTAGTGGAGCAGATGAGGCCACCTGGATGGGCAACTGCCTAGTCATTAGCTACAATGCCCGGACCTGACCTGGTTTACAGATAAGTCAGCCATTCCCCTCAAGTGTTCACACGCACACCACTGGACCGAAACAGCTGTCCAGCACCAAAACCTTCCTTCCTCTGTCCCCTTTTAAAATTCCACCTGGATGTGCACCTCATGCCTCCCTTAGGGCCATCCGTGTCCACCCTAACTGGGTCATTCTACATTGGAGCCCTGATTTGCATTGTCATGTTGCTTTAATATGGAGAATAGTTTCTTGTCCACTTTTAAAACGGAATGTTTTGTTTTGTTTCTCTCTAAGTATCTACAAATCCTACCATGTATCTGTGGTGAAAGCTACCCAGAGAACTAGGCGTTGATATTGGCCAGCAAATATTACAGATACCAACTGAGCTTAAACTAGTTAAATGTAGGTTAAACCTGCTTTTTGTTTTCCAAGAGTTTGGGGGCCTGAATTTTTGTTGCAAATCAATTCCCCCCTATTTAAATCTACTTATTTCTAAAATGCTATTTTAAATTGAACCTAGTAATAGGCTTTGCTGTTAAACGTTATTGATTTTACTCTCAGCACTTTTTACAACTCAAGTTAAATTGTTTATGAAATGCCTGTATAGAAGGGGAACAACAGATAAACGTCACTGTCCTTCGTGACTTTCAATAATTTAGATTAATGGCAACAATAATAGCTTATTTGTTTTGAGCACGTACAGTGTAGCAGGTACTCTGCTGGGCAGTTTACATAGGATCATCTCATTCAGTCATCACAATGACTCTGGGAAGTAGATTCTAGTTATTACCTCCATTTCTCTGAGGCACAGAGAGGCTAATTCATCCACCCAGGGCCACACAGTAGAAAGTGACAAAATGTAAACTAGCACCCAGGTCATTCTAACTCCAAAGCCATGTTCTTCATCACGCTAAAGTGCTGCCACATAGAGACAGTGGCCAAAATCGCTCCAGATAACTTGGTCAGTCAGTTGCCCAAGGGTTTGACGCCAGTAGTATTGAATAATGACATAGATATTTATGTCTACAGGAGTAATTTCAAAGCCAATCCACCCTAGTTGCTACCTCAACCCAACAAATAAGCCTTCTCCATCTGAAGAGTAAAGACAGGGCTTGGTGGCCTCATTCTCCTCGGTGATAACCATCTTAGAGTATGCAACCGATGGTCAGACAGAGGCCACCTGCTGGTCAGACAGGCACCCAGGTGAGACCAGCCAGCCAGTTTCTGGGTTTGCTGGCGATGGCTGGCCCAGGAGAGACCTGAGATTTGAAGGAGAATGAACAGAAGGCCAGGAGATTTCTATGTAATCATCAAATGTGTTTACAGCCAGGCCCCAGTTTTCACCACCTCTCCTTTAACCAATCCACTCGCCTAGCCACTCCTGAAAGCCACCTACATTTAACTTTTCACCACCTTGATTCAAGAATTTGTCAGTTTCTACCAGGCAGTTAGTGTTACCAGTCAACCGTTTCCTGATCGATGTATGAGCGCCATCTAGGTGTGAATGGAGCTAACTGCAGCCACAGTCAGCAAATGTGTCCCTGCAAGGCTCTTTCACAGATTTCTCTAAGAGCCCTTGCAGCGAGAGCAGAAAGGGAGGACTACAAGAAGATCCCTGTTAAATGACTCAATACTGGGCAGTATACTTAGAAAATCATCTCGATTAGGTTTCTTCTTCTGAAGGCTTTGTTATGGAAGACTGGAAAAAGAGGTTAATAATTTTAATTCCCATTACTTCAGGATCGTACACACTACAATCACAAAATGCCCAGAATGTTAAGGGAGCCGAGGATAGGTTATTCCCCAAATAATCTCTGCCACCAAATTTCTGATGAAACTTGGTGAAATGACATCTCTCCGCGTTGTCTTCTTAATCTTCTCTTGAGCACTTTTTTTTTTTTTTTTTTTTTTTTTTTTTTTTTTTTTTTTTGTCACACCCGAAGTTCGCAGGCCTGGGATCAAACCTGAGCCACAGCAGTGACAACAGTGAATCCTTCACAGCTAGGCCCCCAGGAACTCCTGTCTTCTCAATATTCTCTCTCTCTCTATCTTTTTTTTTTTTTAAGTTGAGAGTTAAGTTTTATTTGGGGCAAAATTAGGACTTAAGCCCAGGAGACAGCATCTCAGGTAGCCTGAAGAAACAGCTCAGAGGAGGTGAGGGAAGAGCTAGGATATATAGGACTCTTTGCAACAAAGGACAGGTAGCAGGAACAAAAGAGGAATGGGCTCATGGCTCAATACTCTCAATGAGTATGTTGGATAATGTGATAGTAAACCCTTCTTACAAGGTCCACTTCCAGGATATTACAGGGTACTTCCTTGTGACAGCTTTAAATGGCTACTGTTTTGTTTCAGGCTGGCAAGTGGGACAAGATGTATACAATAAATTATCTGGAGACCCTTTGGAGGTGACTAAGGCAGGCACTACCTAAGCGCATTCATATCCTCCTGCTTCTCCTTTACCCTAAAAGAACCCTGACAGGGTTTGCATTGGGAATGTCCCCAGAAGACCAGACCCATTAGGTCTGGCTAATAGGATGTCACCAGGAGTCAACTAACTAGGTGTTGTTGCTGAGAAAGCTATTGTTTGAGGAAAAGACACAGACTCGGTTGACAAGTAGCCTCAGCCCTTCTACCTGCCTGGAATGTGGACTTGGTGAGCAGAGGGTCACCGGGTGCTCATGGGAACATGTAGTTACATGCTAAGGTGCCAGGAGGAGTCTTGGTCCTTGACAAGAGCATCTTTTCTGGCCTAGCGCCTCTTCCTCTGGGGTTGCTGGTCCATGGGAAAACACACCTGCATTTGGTTAAACCACTATTGTTGGATTTTTGTTACAAGCAGAAATTCATCCCTGACACAACAACTCAGGTTTTGTGAGTTAAACATGGGAGGAATTTGGCCCCATTTTCTTATTCAAAAAATATTAGAGCAGGTGCCTGGAACCATGTGCCAATAACTGCCAGGTATTAACCACCTCGAGGCACTTGTGGTCTGGTGGGGTAGTTCTATGAAAGTGGAACTCATCAGAAGGTCCTGGAAAGATGGGAGGTGGTCAGAGGCGTCTCCCTGCAGTGACTCCTTAGATGAGTGTTCAAGAATTAGCCTGGTAAAATTAACTTGCTAAAGAAGGGGAAAGAGGGCTATAGCAGACACTGTTGTTTGCCAACCCTATGGGCATTTCCCCATCCACCATACTGATGGTGCCTTTGTTTTTATTCCAGTGTCTTCCCCCCCTCCCCGCCCCCACCTCCCTTTAGTGGCTGTTAAATCCCTTTGTCTGTGACTGGTTTAGGATGGGCATGAGAATCGGTCCTGAATAATGAAAAAGGAGGCCAATTCTGCTGTCAGGGTGACTAGAAGAGCTTTCTTCACTCTTAAAACAAACATGCACAAGAAAGAATGGACTCTTCTCTCTTCTGTTGGACCTCATGTCTGCCTGTGATGCTCAGACCCATGGCAGATCTCCCTAATATGAGGGAAGTGAGCCAGAGGTGGCCAGGCAGGGTTTGGCAAAGAGCAAAGATGAAGGGAAGCTTGTCCTCAGTGGCATCACCAACTAGCTGTCTTAATCAACCCTGGAACCATAAGGCTCTCAGGCTTATGTTATGTGAATTGAAAAACTTATGGTTTCCAAGGGAGACAGTTCGGGGGCGGGGGGATGCACTGGGGTTGTGGGATGGAAATCCTATAAAATTGGAGTGTGATGATCATTGTACAACTATAAATGTAATAAATTCATTCAGCAATAAAAAAAATTAAAGAAAAAAAAAAGATCCTCTTAGAGCTTGAGTCTTTTGGATTGGATTGTCTGTTACCTGCAGCCAAAAATATCCTGCTACAAAGGCACTCTAGGCAGATGCAGTAGCACAGACTGAAGAAATGAGACATATGACAGACGATGACCTGTTTTAAGACCATTTTTGATGGGGAAGGCTGTACCACATGAAAATGACTCTTCCATTGGTGGAAAATTCTATTTCTTAGGAACTTTTTAAAAATGTTGACAGAAAGTCTGTTTTCTCAGAAAGTACCATCTCAGCCTTAGGAGAGGGAGATTTTCTTTCTTTTTTTTTTTTTTTTTTTTTGTCTTTTTTTTGCTATTTCTTTGGGCCGCTTCCGCGGCATATGGAGGCTTCCAGGCTAGGGGTCTAATCGGAGCTGTAGCCACAGGCCTACGCCAGAGCCACAGCAACGCTGGATCCGAGCCGCATCTGCAACCTACACCACAGCTCACGGCAACGCCGGATCGTTAACCCACTGAGCAAGGGCAGGGACCGAACCCGCAACCTCATGGTTCCTAGTCGGATTCGTTAACCACTGCGCCACGACGGGAACTCCAGGAGAGGGAGATTTTCAACTGAGAAAAAGCATCTGATCTTCAAGGAACCCACATAACAGAAAGTATGTATGACAGTCTTTACTTCTAGGAATTGTGTCTGGCCTTTTCTTCTAAAAAATAAAAGAGAAACATTTGAAGGGCATTTGCCGGCTTTTGTTTTGAAATGGCATTTGGGGCTGTACACAGCCAAATGTACAGAGCTTAACAGTTTAAGCAATGCTTGCTGCGGAAGGAAATAGGGTGGGACATAGCTTTTAAACAGGCACCTTTCATGCTTTTCAAAAGTACAGCCCGAGGAATGTTTTACAAGTGGTATGGGATGCCGCAATTCTGCAAATGCCCAGCAGAGGGAGCAAGAAGTGACAATTTACAGGTACCCACCCGGCCAGCAGAGACCGGATGGTGTTTTTTTGTTTTTGCTTCTGAAAACAACAAGCATTTTCAATGGGATGTTTCAATGCTTCCTCTTGGCAAAATTTAACATTCTCTCCCTCATCGAAAATTCTGAGGTACACCGTGGCTTCCAAGAAACATCAAGGGACATTTTCAGGTCTAGAAGGAGAGGGATCTGTTTTTCCGTTAATTACAGGTGGAACTCCAGTTGAGCAGAGCTAAGTCAGGAAAAGAGACTTGTGGGCAGGGGACAGCTTTGCCATTTAGATAAAAACAGTACTTATGAGCAGTCAGAGCAGCCCAGCGAGGTCAGGCGAGAGGCACACAGCAGATGGGTCCAATCTCCCCCAAAAGAAATGTTTTGAATGCAAAAAATGAAAACACTGCAAATCTTTCATCTTTCCCCCCTCCACTTTGTATTTTTAAGGGTTACAAACTAAAAGAAAAATTTGCAAGAATAGTTCCACTAACACCCACACACCCTTCCCCTAGATTCAGTGACCAATTTTCCACACTCGTTGCTTTCTCCCTCTGCTCCTCTTCTCTCCTCTCCCTCCCCGGTTCATCAATTCCATCAACATTTCTGAAATACCTGAAGTCGGTCAGACTGTTCTCGGCCACTCAGATCAAGGCAATCAGATGTGTAAACAATAACACCATGGTCTGAGAAGAGAGAGGGCATGGAGACAAGGCACTTGGGGGTGGGGGGAGGCACAGCACAAGGAGCGATAGCGCCCCCCAGAATCAGGGAATGTGCCCCAGAGGTGACCTATGTGGTTGACAGAGGAAGAAAGGATTTTGAGGGAGAGGAAAGGAAACAAGGTAGGAAGGCAAGGAGGACTCAGAGTCAGGGGCTGAATAGTTTTGTTTGTCCTGTTTCTATTCTCCCACTTCCATCTCCTCTCCTTAGATGGTCACGTGCTTACGGAGCATGCCGGGCTTTGTGCCAAGGACCATATATACATATATACACGTCTTCTCATTTAATCCTTTTATCTTTGCCAGATCTATACCGTTATCATCTCTAATTTACAGAGTGGAAAACAGGGCTCAGAAAAGTCAAGAAGTTTAACAAAGGAGACCTAGCTCATGCGTAACAGATAAGTAACAGATAAGTAATTGCTTATGCATTTTGTCATATCTTTTTAATGCTCTACAGGCAAAACACTCTCCTCCCAGGATGCCAGATGCTTCCTTCCATCCCCCGTCCCCAGCCCCTCCACCCCCTCTATCCCAAGTCAGTGGGACAGTACCTTTCTCAGCCCCATGGTTCCCTTCACATGAGCCTCATACAAGCCATATCTGTTCATATCATGACACGGCTCCTGTCGCTCTCTGTTCTTTGAATCCAATCACAATGTCCTAGATGATTACTGCACCTGGTGCCTGTTTAGTACATCAAGATCTACTACCCCTAGACATCAAGATACAGCAGTTGAGCCCCTGCCACATTACTGAACCTCCAGCACTGCCATTAGGGGTCATGGTGGAACCCACACTGACCTGAGATCTTTAGACAGAAAACGCCACCTCATTTAATTCTTCCAGAATTTTATGAGGTGGTCTCAGCATCTCTAATTTATATCGAAAGGGACTGAGTCTCAGGGTAAGGACATGATCCTCTCAAGGTAATTTGGTTAGTAAATTCACACTCACGCCTGGTTGGGGAAGGAACAAAGAGCGCTGAGCTGAAACAAATGATTCAGAACTAAACCGATAAGTAAGCAGTAGTTTACTTTGCAGGTCCACACACAACTGCCCCCAAGTGTTATTTACAGTACTCTGGTGTCATCAAGAAGAAATCACCCATCTAACTCACATTTTTCCCAGTTATTGCCCCTATTATTCTACTTCCACTTATTTTAATTTGGGCCTACTTAGTCCATCACCAGCACTGAATTAAACACTAATTTATGCCAGTTTCCTTAGGAGCTGCTTCTAAAACATACATGTAATTTCAATACTGAACACTAGATGTCACTATTACCCAGTTCTACAAAACCGCCCTTCCTAAGGTCTGGGGTGGGGGTGGGGGGGTTGTCATCACCAAGAAGTATTAGAGTCACATTACGTGATATTGTCTTACTTAATCTATAAAAACTGGAACACCAGCAATAAGACAGAATTCCATTAAAAATGCTGCCTGTGTTCTCTAGCTTCACTTTGAAGGGCTCAAGAAAAAAAAGACTATTTTTTTCCCCAAGTGAGAAATAATAGCAAGAACATATCCAGAACCACTGGAACACTAGGCATTGTCCTTTATTTACTTATTTGAAACCTCCCACTGCTCGTGTGAGGTATTTAGATTAGGCTTTTAGAAACTGATTTAAAATCCAAAGGATACAATGATTGTTCACCCAGGAAAAGCTCATCACAGCTCTCCCAAGAAGCAGCATGCTTTAAGGTTTTAAAGTACAGTTTTGATGAAACGAGGCCAGTTTTTGGAAACCACAATTTGAATTCAAAGTCTTTTACCTCCTGTGATTCTATTTAGCCCCTTGATAATCAAGGCCACTACTGACCTTCCTTCCTTACTCGTTCATTTGGATGAGTTTGGACGTAGGGCAAAAAAGAATCTTTTCTCCTGGCACGCTCCCAAGATTTGGTTAGGAAACTGGTCTAAAATATCCTTAATGCTACAGTTACTAGTATTATGCTTAAAAAAAAAAGTAAGAGAAATAAGTAGGAAAAATAGTAAATTTCAAGTCATCAGGAAATGAGTTGATAAACTTCAAGAAATGTATAGGAACCATACCCCTATTAAAAAAAAAAAACTTGTAGAAGGTACTGCCATTTGTCGAATAACAGAAAATAGTACCTCAAGAGCCGAGTTGCTTTTAGGGGTAAGATTTTTTCCCTCCCATCAAATCCAGTTTGTTCCAAAAGCAAATTGCTGCTAGAGCTTTTATTCTGTGCTTTTCAATAAATATTAATACATTTTCTAGTTCCTTTTTTTTTTTTTTTTTTTTTTTTTTTTGCTTTTTCCCAACCATGAATGAGACTTTGATCTGGCTTACCATCATGCTTTTGCCATCAGAGTAACTTTCTTTTTTTTAATTTTTTTTGTCTGTTTTTTGTGTGTAGGGGGCACATCCATGGCATAAGGAAGTTCCCAGGCTAGAGGGTGAATCAAAGCCATAGATAGCCTCAGGCCTATACCACAGCCACAGAAACACCAGATCTGAACCTCGTCTGTGACCTACACCATAGCTCATGCAATGCCTGATCCTAAACCCACTGAGTGAGGCTAGGAGTCGAACCCTTGTCCTCACGGATCCAAGTCAGGTTTGCTACCGCTGAGACACAAGGAGAACTCCTAGAGTACTTTTCATGATTGTTACTTAGGCTACTCCAGTACTAAAAATTATGGAACATTTGTTTTTCAATCAAGTAAAAGTGTATTGTAAATATAAGTCTTGCTAAGGCCCCTAAACAGAGATGGTTTTTCCAAGTGATAAACAAAGAAACCTTTCCATTCAGAGGCCATGAGTGCATTAACTCCAAGCAAAGAGCAAACTTACCTTTCCTAAGTTTAAACGCCAGTCCGTTTTATTTCTCTTTCAAAATGTATGTTCTGGTATTCATTTAGGAATAGATATACAGGCTAACGGAATACAACATAAAGCCCAAATACATACATATATGTGTGTGTGTGCTTGTGTGTGTATATATATATACATGTATATATATGCACACATACATATGGCAATGCAGAGGAAACCCCAAAATAGTGGGGGAAAGATTTATTCAATTATGGTGAGGGCATAACTGCATAGCCATCTGAAACAAAGTGAAATTGAATCCATACCTCACACGATACACTAGAATAAATTCCAAATGGATTAATATAAAATGTAAAAATAAATATAAAAGCATACAGTTATAAATTATAGAAAGAAGACACAGAAGAATTTTTTTTTAACTTGAAAGCATAGAAAGTCTTTCCACAATACAAAATCTAGAATCGGACAAGAGAGAATTACTAAATTCAACATTTAAAAAAGTTAAAACCCCTGCCTAGCAAACAAATAAATAAAACCCCATGAGCAAAGGCGTAAGTCAAAAGGCTACTTGGGGGAAAAAAAAAAACCCTTGCAACTTATACGATACAAAATTCTTTCATGTATAAAAGCTCCTATAAATTAAGGGAAAGCTCAACAACCCAACAGAAAAACAGATCACAGGAAAGGAATGTCAATGGTTCCCAGGTCAGAAGATCAAGGTGCAGCGCTGGGCTGGGACCGAAGCGCAGCAGGTTAGGTGTCTAAGTATAAGACCTTGAGAATTTCATTTTATCCAGTGTCTCCTAAAATTCTGTATCTGAGGCACCTTCTTCATCCTGCTCCAGGCCCGGAACAGATCTTAAACATATGAAAAGATGCACAGTCTCACTCAAAATAAATGCACATGAAAACTGCCCGACAAGCCATTTTTCACTTATCAGATTGGCAAAAATCCAAATGGTGGACAACACAGCACCCTCAGACCTTGCTGGTCCAAGGGTGAGTTGTTTCAACCACTCAGGAGAGCAAATCGCCACCCATCAGGCATGCAAATCACAAATACATATGGACTCTTAACTCACTTCTAAGACTTTATCCTACCAATCCAGGCAAATGTAAAATGATTCACGCACAGGAGTATTTATGGTGGTGCTGCTGGTGATGGTAGAAGGTTGGATTCGACCTAAACATGCCTCATGGTTAAATAAGGTATAGTTAGGTCATACGGTGCAGCATCAGGCCCCTGTCAAATGAAGGGGCATGTGCTGTAGAGACTGAAATGGAAAGTTCTCCAAGATAAGTTATGTAAGAAAAGCAAGGTCCAGGAGTTCCCGTCGTGGCTATGTGGGTAATGAACCCGACTAGGATCCATGAGGATGCAGGTTCGATCCCTGGTCTCACTCAGTGGGTTAAGGATCCGGCATTGCTGTGAGCTGTGGTGTAGGTCGCAGATGCAGCTCAGATCTGGCGTTGCTGTGGCTGTGGTGTAGGCCGGCTGCTACTGCTCTGATTAGACCCCTAGCCTGGGAACCTCCATATGCCGTGGATGCGGCCCTAGAAGACAAAAAAAGAAAGAAAGAAAGAGAGAGAGAGAAAGAAAAAAGAGAGAAAAAAGCAAGGTCCAGAGCTGTGTGTGTGTGATGTGTTACCACGTGGGTCAAGAATGGGAAGACAACATAAGACAAATTGGCAGGTAGGTACATAAAAGCATCTGCCTTGAAGAAGGGAACTAAAGGTGAGTGGTTATTTCCTGCCGGGGAATGGGAAACTTAACAGGTGGGGACAGTCACATTTTTGGCTATCAGAGCCATGTAAATAGATTATTATCTATTAAAAATATGACATAAAAAATGTAAGCGTTTTCAGCTGGCACTTTTGTCCTCAAATATCTATTTGTACCTGGGTGCACAATACCTCGGGATATTTTTCCATCACACCTTCAGTGCTCCTCACAACTGGGTTGGACCTGGCTTTTGGCAGAAAGGTAAACAAGATGTCCACACTTGGTGTCCGGCTGAGGGGCTTCCAGGCTCCACTGGAGTCCTCGTTAGGCTGGGAAGCCTACTTTTTTTTTTTTTTTTTTTGAAGTCTGATTCTATTGGTTAAGAGCATGAGCTGACTCAGCAAGAAGGAGCACAGGGACCAAAGGAGAAGCGGGACAGCTCTCCTTGACCTTGTTGGTCTGAGGAGAGACTGCCTGGGGATTCCACAGGCAACGGAGTTTTCCACATCCCTAAAATGTTTATTTGGTGCCTTGTGGAAGGGTATCTGCAGATGAGCTTTTATATACAACGAGTCCCGCAAAGCTCTGCAGCGTCTATATCGTAACAGATCGGACTGAGACAGTACTTCTAGCCTGTGCTGGTTCAGGAGCAGGAATAGGGTGGATGGGGGCAAAGGTAGACTCTTCGTCTGGCCCAGGGGACTTTGCTGAAGGTCTCCTCTCATTTCTCAGTTACAGGTGCAGACAGCACCCCTGCCAATTTAGATAGAATGGCTCTTTAGGTTCCCTTTGGGAAAGGCTGCCCATTCCTTCAGAAGCCCAGGGGAAAGGGACCTTAAAATCCTCTCTGTTCTGACTGACACTCCAGTAAAAGAGGGACCCCCCAGGGAAGGACAGCTTGTAGGCTCCAGACATCCTACCTCATCCTTACCCAAGCAGCCCCTTTGTCATCTGTTTTAATATTAGAGATCCTGGCAGACCTCCAAACCTATTCTTTGTTTTATTTTGTTTTTTGTCATTTTGCCTTTTCTAGGGCTGCTTCCGGCAGCATATGGAGGTTCCCAGGCTAGGGGTCGAATCGGAGCTGTAGCCACCGGCCTACGCCAGAGCCACAGCAACTCCAGATCCGAGCCGCGTCTGCGACCTACACCACAGCTCAAGGCAATGCCAGATCTTTAACCCACTGAGCTAGGCCAGGGATCGAACCCACAACCTCATGGTTCCTAGTCGGATTCATTAACCACTGTGCCACGATGGGAACTCCTATTCTTGACCCATTATATCATCCAGCTTCCAGAGCAATCTTTCTGGGCACAGAGAATGACTCAGTGGAGGGTTTTCTATTGCTAAAGACAACATGCATCCAGGAAGTTGTGCGGGTGCCTTGGAGGAAAGAAGAATGGTACCATCAGGAGGAGGCCAGTTCACACCCGAGGGCGAGAGCAGGAGAAAACACAGAACAATACCCTGGATGTCTGTCAGCTCCTGAGCACCACCTGAGCATTGGGTCCTGGCCACAGACCTGGCACACATCTTCTCCACTCTCTGGACCTTCATGGCCGGGAGCACTGCCCCCACTTGTCACCCCGACCCCGTCCCCGTCCCCCTCGGAGCCTTCCCTGACCCTCCGTCTAATATGTGCCTCTCACCGCTGTTCACTATTTCAGTTCCCTGTTAACTTCCTAGTGCTCATCAAAATTTGTCCTTCCTGTGTTAACAGACCTTTTTCTCTTTATTACTTTCTGCACCAGATTTTAAGCCCAAGGTGGGTCAGAGCCATGCTCATCTTTCCCACTGTTCTATCTCCAATACCTAGCCCTGTGTTAAAATTATTTGTTGAGCTAATTATGTACATTGCTTGGGTTGTTAATAATTAATAGGTATGTAGTAATTAAGAATTCCAAACAGTTTATGTTAGGTGTGTAATCTCAATGTTTGAAAATGAGAAAAACCATAGATAATGGAAAAGAAGTGCATATAGTCAGTCAAATTTCCTCAAGTTCACTTTAGGTTTCTGTTTAATTCTATCTCTCTCTCTCTGTTTTGTTTTGTTTTGTTTTCTTGTTTGTTTTTGGGGTTTTTTTGGCTGCAGTCGAGGTATGCAGAAGTTCCCAGGCCAGGGATTGAACCCATGCTACATCTATAACCAGGGCCACTGCAGTGTCAACACCACCCAGATCCTTAACCCACTGAGCCACAAGGGAACACCTAAGTTTCTGTTTAAGATTTCAGGAGGCCTTGACCACAAACAGGACCTGGGCTCTAAATTTTTTTATTTTTGGGCGGCTCCTGAGGCAATTGGAGGTTCCCAGGCTAGCAGCTGAATGGGGGCTACAGCTGCTGGCCTACACCACAGCCCATAGCAATGCTGGATCCTTAACCCACTGAGCAAGGCCAGGGATCGAACCTGCAACCTCATGGTTCCTAGTTGGATTTGTTTCCACTGCGCCACGATGGGAACTCCTAAAATTTTAATGCTTAGTTAATCCTATTCTTGATCATTTTTTGGAAAGGAGGTTAGGAAAGCCAGTTTCTAACTTATTCTTCGGTTCATTCATTTACACATTTTTAAAACATTTATTGAATAATCTTAATAACTTAAGCACTGTGGATATAAATATGTCTAACACTGATTGACTCTCTGCCTTAGCAGCTTAGACATATGTCAAAATAACTGTAACATAATATGATAAGCATTTTAATAGGCACAAGCAGAAAGTGCTTTTAGAATCCAGTTTGCTTGGGGAAGAGATACAAGAGGGAGTCCACTGAGGGTCACACAGCTCAGGATTCCGGCGAAGTAACAGCTCTCCACCCTATTTTCAGGCTTGAATCAGGCACACGTTTGGCACAGGCGAGAACGATTTACCCAATGCAACGATTCTCTTGGTTTCAGCAAGGAACCACAGAACTCTAAGCAAAAGCCCACAAAATAAAGCCCATAACCAAATGAAAAAAAAAAAAAAAAAAAAAAGGAACTTAGGGCAAAGGGCAGAGAAGCGAGCAGGGTGGTTTGGTTCAGGAGAGCACAAGAGCAGTTTAAAAAGGAACAGAACCCTGAATGCACAGGCACACACACCCAGTACGCCATCCTTCCGGTCAGGGTGACACATGGTCCAGAGCTTATCTCTGCACATGTGGAAAGAGTTACTTTGCTTAATCTACTGAATAAATATGAAACAATTTGACGATGTATTCTGATCAAAGCCTGAGAGCCAGCTGGGAGAGGAGGTGGGAAATCTCCACCAAGCGTGGGTGGAGTGTGGGCGCCGCATGGAAGGTGATAGAGATAAGGAGGGCAGGTGGGTGGCAGAAGGAGGTCTTTCCCCTCAACAGAAAGCACCACGGGAAACAGCACTCTGCTACTCGCTTAGCTTCTTCCTATCTTTAGCTCTGTCCGGACTCAAGAAATTCAGTGTGAGCAAAATTAAAAGCAAGATGAGGGACGCAGGAGGCTGGGGAGGTGCCACACACTCTCCTTGACCTTCCAGGCCTTATGTCCCTGGGATCTGGGCAAGAGGGCTTTACGGCCTTGTATTCTCAGCATCAACTACCCTGCCCATCTCAGCCAAAGTGGAAGAAGCTCTGTGTTGCATTCAGGACCCATTTCATTTGCTGAAAGCCAACAGATAGAGTCCCTCAATTCATTTACACATTGGTTTGAAGCACCTACTCACAAGCAAAGGGCCAGGAATTGCTCCTGGCCTGGACAGGTGGCAGGCCAGAGTGATGGGAACAAAGAGTCACAAGAAGTGGGAACAGAAGAACAGAAGCAGTGCTCCAGGGGACCAGCCAATGGCTTTTGAGCAGAGTCCACTGGGTGGCCCAAGAGTGGACATTAGAAGGGTTCTCTAGGATGCCAGGCAGTGCATACATTCTTGTGAAGGCACAGCCCTGCGAGTCTGCTAGGTCAGGGAGCAACATGTGCCAGCCCTGCCAGCACTGGGGCCCAGGAGGCCTGGCAGGAGACAGATGATGAAGGGCCTGGACTTTATTCCCTAGGCAATGGGGAGCCACTTTGCTGTACAGCAGAAATTAACACAGCATTGTAAATCAACTATATTTCAATTAAAAAAAAAAAGAGGGCTTCAAATGCACTCTTTCGCTTTAGGCAAAGTCGGGGATAGAGCACTTTCCCTTCAAAGCCTGGCTATCTATATGCAGTCTTTTGCCTAAGGCCAACATTTGGGATCCTTCACTCCCTGTCGAGAAGGAAGTGTCATCCAGGACTGCAGGATTGGAGAGGAATCCCCAAGCTCTCCAGCCCCCAGCCCAAGGACGTCTGCATTCTTCCTGCCTCTCTTCCAATTCTTGGATCTAAGACACCATAGGAGCTCCAGTAACAGGGTAAACAGGCTAGTGGGGGGAGCACTCAGCCGGGCGCTGGGATAAAACACTCCAGCTTGCTCTGGGAGGACCCGGGGGCTTTTCTGTGGCTTCGCATCCGGAGGACGCCCTTCTTCCCCAGCTACTCTTCTGTGGGTTGAGCTCATATCCTTATTTAACGCTTGTCACTTTTCATTAACTTTTGTTGCAGGCCTGGGTTTGCTTTCAACTCTCTGAGGCCAGCAGAGGCTTCCTGGAGCTATTGCAGATATAGACACCCCTGTGAGAGAGTAACAGCTGTCTCAGGCCCAAGTCAGAGAGAGATAGCAATTTGAATTCTGGGCTTCCAATCAAATATTCAGAAAAGGGCACTTTCCCCTTTGCAAGTTGCAAAGGAGACAGAATGTCAGTCTGGGAAGCAAATGTATTTCTGATTATTTAAAGTTCTAAGAGGATGGGACAGTCAGTGGTTCCAGCAGTGTCAATAAGCAAATTTCAGGCAAGTGAACAGAGAACAAATATGAAGTTAATATCAATGTCGTGCTTATAACAACAAATTCCTGTTCATTTGCTCACATCCTAGGGAATGTGCCTCAGTTTTTCAGCAATTATCATCTCCCACCTGTGCTGTCGTACACCACTGGTTTTCATCAATTACTAGCTAAGAATCCTTACCCTCGTCCTTGTAAATGTGTGTGTGTGTTTTTTTTTTTTTTTTTTTCATCTCCTCACCTCAAAGACAATGCAACACTAAGAAAAGAAGCTCCCCCAATGGAAAGAGATGATATTGCGTCTTCCTTCCAACCCATCTCACCTCTCTATATTTACATTTCTAGTTCTTTGTGGACTGTATTTTAATCAAAGCATCTTTTAAAACTTTGTGGCACAAAGTGTGATCCGTGGACCAGCAGCATCAGCATCACAGGGGAGCTTGTTAGAGACGTAGATGACTCAGACACTTTCCCAGACCTACCAATGCAGAGTCTGCCATGATTCACACTGCAGTGTGAGAACACAGCCTCAAAAGATAATGTGACTCTCACGAATTTGTAACCTGCCAAAAAACCTCTCAAATACTCTTGCATAGAAAATTCAAATACAACAGGTGTATGTAGACATAAAGAAACATCATATAAGAAAAGCCAGTGTCCTTTACTAGTGCCAGACCTGGGAGGAGGACCTTCCATGTATTAATTAGCTCATGACTCTTCACTACAATGCAGGAGGGAGGTATCATCCACCCTGTGTTCCTGACCTGGAGACTGGCCCTTGCCATCTGCCTCTACACAGACTGAATCATAAGCCACTGCAGCTGCCGACTCTCAACACCCCCTGAAAGAGCTCAGGGCGGGAATCAGGAGTGAGGCACTCTGTGCTTTGGGAAGACTAGTAGATAGTTAGATAGTTTCAGGAGAAGATTTTATGAGCCCAATTCTTACATCTCCTCATACCCAGAAAAGCACTAAAATCCTTCATGGTGATGTCTGCTTCTCTTGACTAGCAGTAATCTCACGAGACTAGCAGCAAACTTCCTGTAAAAATGTGTGCTTGGTTGCATGCACCTCCCTCTTCACCAAAATCACATATATTCTGACATTTCCCCCCTACCTCTTTGGAGCAGCCTTTCAGAGCCATCTGAAATTCTGCCTTCAGAGGCTGTTGCCCACAGTAGTGAAAGCTCTGAATCCTAACCACTAGACCACCAGGGAACTCCCAAGTTGTGCATATTTTGTAAGTCCACAGGTTGTAGATGATGCAGAGGTACAGAGAGCTTACAGAACTTATACGAGGTCACACTGTTAATCATGGATTGAACCCATGTCCTCATGGATACTAATTGGGTTCATTAACCACTGAGATATGAAGGGAACTCCCCCAAATGGTGCTTTCTATCAAAGGGCAGCATCCTGCAAGGATTCTCCCCAGCCCAGAGTGTTTGTAGAATGCAGGGTGGGGAGTTCCTGGAACAGACTTCAGAAATCCAAGGAGGCTGAGAACTTCCTGTTGAAAGTACAACTTCTGTCATAAAGGCGCTAGACAACTTTGATTTGGAAGCCTGCCCTAGCTGGTGGGAGGCGAGATAAAATATGCTGTGCCCTTAAAATGCCACCCTGACGATGCCAACTGTTTCTTGACTGATCCAGCAGTGACCTCTTCATAACCTCAACTCCAGAGGTAGGAGCTCCAGCCAACGAGGAAAGATCGGAGTTTGTTAGGATGCACATGATGTAAATGTAAATCACTTAATAAGCAAAATGCCATTGTGAGACTTGGCAATTCCCAGAGATCAAAACCACAGAGCAGAACAAGCCGACCCATCCTACCCCCTTTTCCCGGAGCTCACAATTCAGAGTAGGGGGGACCAAGGCTTGTGGGGAGAAAGCATGCCACAGCCTGGCAACCAGTGCAGTCGGAAGTCACAGATCAGACACCTCCGAGACCCACTCCAGATACC
This sequence comes from Sus scrofa, assembly GCF_054392235.1. Classification (NCBI taxonomy): domain Eukaryota; kingdom Metazoa; phylum Chordata; class Mammalia; order Artiodactyla; family Suidae; genus Sus; species Sus scrofa. The sequence continues at coordinate 179,817,439 of NC_139383.1, read as the reverse complement.
CCAGTTCTGGGGCACTCACCTTGCACTGCCCAGACACGCAGATGGCGGTGCCATTCTGGTCACAGGGGGTACCATCAATGACCTTCTCAGCTTGCCGGACGTAGAAGCGGTAGCCCATGGCCTGGCAATTCAGCTCACATTTCCGATTGCCCTTGACTACCAAAAGGAAAACAACCAAAATCAATCAGCATCTTTTTTCTTTCTGTATTTTTTATTGAGATAAAATTCACATAACATAAAATCAACCATTTTAACCAAAGGATGCAATTCAGTGGTTTTTAGTATATTCACAATGCTGTACAACATCCCCACTAACTGATTCCAGAACTTTTCCATCCCCCTAAAAGGAAATGCTGGACCTGTTAGCTGTCACTCCCAATTCCCTCCTCCTCCTGGACCTTGCCAACCACCAATCTATATTCTTTCTCTATGGATTTGCCTATTCTGGACATTTCATATCACTCACCTTTTAAAATGGCATGTAAGTTATTGGATCTTTCCCTACGTGATGGTAGAGAAAAGGGGTTGGATCTTTCTTTTCTGTTTCCTTTTTCTTTTCTATATATATTTTTTTGTCTTTTTGCCATTTCTTGGCCCGCACCTGTGGCATATGGAGGTTCCCAGGCTAGGGGTCGAATCAGAGCTGTAGCCGCTGGCCTACACCACAGCCAGAGCAAAACCAGATCCGAGCCGCCTCTGCGACCTACACCACAGCTCATGGCAACGCTGGATCCTTAACACACTGAGTGAGGCCAGGGATCAAACCCGCAACCTCATGATTCCTAGTCAGATTCCTTTCCACTGTGCCAAGACGGGAATTCCTATTTTCTTTTCATGGCCCCGCCTATGGCATTTGGAAGTTCCTGGGCCAGGGGTCAAATTGGAGCTGAGACCGCTGGCCTACGCCACAGCCACAGCAACACCAGATCCAAGCCTCATCTTTGACCTATACTGCAGCTTCTGGCAATGCTGGCTTCTTAACCCACTGAACAAGGCCAAGGATCAAACCCTTATCCTCACAGGGACTACATTGGGTCTTTAACCTGCTGAGCCACAACGGGAACTCTAAGAGCTGTATCTTGACCTACTGGCATACAGTAGAGATTCCATGCTAAGTGAATGTCCAGAAGGAATTCTTAAAGAATTTCACAATGCAAATAATAGACTCCACTTTTAGTCATCCTCCCATGCTATCCTCTCATAGTCACAACCATATCGTATAAATCAGCAATCACAGTGAGCATACAATGCTTATGTTCCACTTTTTTTATTACTTAAAATCTATGCGGTGATATCATTTTATGCTCTTTTAAATGGCTGAAGTTTCCTGTAATAATTCCTCCATTATGAGATATTAAAGTGGTTCTCTATCATCTGGGGTTGGAGTCCAAAATTCTCAGGAAGGGATAAAACATCTTTCAAGAGCTGAACCTCGCCTGCCTTTAAGGTCTCATTTCCTACTGCTCTGCCTTAAATCAGCGTTCTATCCCCACCTAAGCACTTCCTCTGTCCAGGCGTCACTTATCGGCTCCTCTGGCTTTGCTTCACTTGATGGTGCACCTGATTCTACTCTGCTCTAGGTCCCTGGTCACTCGCTCTGGGAAGCCCTCCATGGAAACTCATCTCCCCTATATGTCCATCCATCCCAGGCTGATCCAGCCTCCCCTACTGTAAGGTTAACCAAACTTCATCGGAAGCATGGCTTCGAGAGACCAACTCTGACTCACTTTTGTGTCCTTAGCACTCAGTAGAGAGCTGGGCACACAGCAAATGCTCAACAAATCTCTGAGGAATAAAAGGGGGATAGAGAAAGGAATATTGGCTTTTTTTTATTTTTTATTTTTTTTTGGTCTTTTTGCCTTTTCTGGGGCCGCTCCCGCGGCATATGGAGGTTCCCAGGCTAGGGGTCTAATCAGAGCTGTAGCCGCCGGCCTACGCCAGAGCCACAGCAACACGGGATCCGAGCCACATCTGTGACCTACACCACAGCTCATGGCAATGCCAGATCTTAACCCACTGAGCAAGGGCAGGGATCGAACCCACAATCTCATGGTTCCTAGTTGGATTCGTTAACCACTGCGCCATGACGGGAACTCCAGGAATATTGGCTTTTGGGTGTTGTTTTGTTTTGCTTCTGTTTTTACCTTTCTCTCCTCCCTCCCCACTAGATAGGTTCCCCTACCTCAGAGCTTTTCTTTATAATTTTGTAACTTCACACAGGGTCTGAGTTGGTGCTCAATCAATGCTAAATTAATTACTGCTACAATTAATATCTTCAGAGCAAGCTTGCTGCCTCCAAAATAAGAATGAGTAAAATTTTCAGGCGAGATATATTTCCATAATCCAAGGGAGAAATACAAGCCAAGTATGCACTGATTTTGTTTAACTGTTTTTGGAGACGAGACTAATGCTATGCTCAGCCATAGACAGCATGTTCCAGGGTCATGCCTCTGTCTGAAAATCTGATTATTGCATTGGATAATACTGACTTTTTCCTACACAACACAATACATCATATTTTCCCCAGTGTGGCTGCCTGACTGTCATAGCAATGAACTTCCTTCTTCTCCAAAGCCATTGAAAACCGCCAACAGGAAATCATAGGCAACCTCTGGGACCACATGGTTTAAGGAAGATTGAATCTTCTACAGACTCTGAGCTCTATTGGAGAAGTCAAGAGACTCGATTTCCTACCCTGGCTGCCCAAAAGATCTAAGAGATGATCTTGGAACAGTCAAAGACCAACATAGATGTAAGCACCTTTGGGAATTATTTAAAACCAAACATCGCTTTATAAACACATATACACACAATAGGCCTAAGAAAGGAAGTGACAAGTTACAGGGAAAATAGTCTACATCTTTCCCTCTCTTGTCATCCAGCTATCCAGACCCCATTTCCTCTCTCCCAGCATCTCGCTTTCTGAAGGGATAGCCAGAACTATCCAGGTGCGTTGCCTTTTATGTAATAAAAGGGTCTGAAAGGCAGCCTCATGGGGGCAAGGGTTTTGAGTTCTCACTTCTCTGGGCTTCCTCCCAGTTTCCTCTATCCTTTCCGATACTATCCTTGGCAGCCACAGCTTTATCTCACTATATTTGCAACCATACTACATACTATGAAGAACAACAACAATACAAAAACATGGCTGATTGTGAGACAATTTTGGCAGAATTCTCCAAATGGCTCCATGAAAATAACCCAGAGGAACAGCCTTAAGTCTGGGCTTCTCCTACCTGAGGCTCCAACCAGACACTAGGTCTGACCCTCTGCCTGAGCAGCTTAGGCAGTGCCCCTGCCTTCCAGACTTGCAACAGGGGAAAGAGGGATCCCAGGAAATAACTGAAACCTGGGGATGAGTGACCGCCTAACAAAACTGTCCAGAATCCTGCTGCCTTAGCAACACTCACCTAGAGCTTCTCATAAAATGGCATAAGCCCTGACTTCTCCAGACCCTGCCCATACTCCCCACCTACTTAAAAATGCCACATAAAAATACATTTGCAGGGCTTCACAAGGATAGTCACTTCATTCTCTTTTCTCTCCCTGAGCAGAACTGCAGTTCGGATACCAAGAGCCTCTTCTCAAAGCAGATTTTTGTCATGGTTATCTCTTTTCTTAAAATTATTTTTTGGCTGTTTTTTTTAGCATTCTTAAACATTTTTTAAAGTTATAGTTGGTTTACAATGCTCCATCAATTTCTGCTACACAGCAAAGTGACCCAGTCATATATACACGTGTGTGTGTGTGTGTGTGTGTGTGTGTGTGTGTGTGTGTATGTATTTCCTTTCTTATATTATCTTCCATCATGGTCTATCCCAAGAGACTGGATATAGTTCCCTGTTGTGTATAGTAGGACCTCATTGCAGAGAGAGGGACCAAACAGAAGAGCACAAGCTAGAACAATTGGATAAGAGCAAGTGAGCACATCCTTCTCCTCTGTGTTTCTCTCTCTCTTACCTCTCACCCTCTCTGCTCTCATCTGGTTCCTAAATGTCCTTCCCACCCCCAGGGGGAACACCTTTACATTCCACACAGCCAGGCAGTGATCCTCAGTGTGGTCTCCAGGCCAGAAGCATTAGCATCACCTGGGAACTTGTTGAAAACACGAATTCTTGGGCCTCACCTCCAACTCCTAAGTCAGAAACTCTGGGGATGGAGCCCAGCAGCCTGTATTTTGAAGTGCTCCAGGTGTTCTGGTACACCTCTGCTCTAAGCAAAATCAAGTAGTGGACAGACTTGGAAGCAGCTGGTTATTCTTACTTTGAATCAAAGATATCTAAATTCCATACCTAAATTTAAAAGATAATATTTTAACTTAGGATATTGCCAGTTATCTGGATCCCTGATAGTAAAAAAAAAAAAAAAAAAAAAAAGCCCTCTGATCATTATAAAATGCTGGAGAATATACAAGAAAATTCAGATTACTTAGAATAAAGTGACTAACAGCTAAGTGGTTTACTCTCAAATACAGGTTAAATCTTTAAATCACTCATTGAACTCTTCAATTGGAAAAATCCATTGACATAAGACTTAAGATATTTTTAAGTGACAAAGGACAAATAGAAAAGGAACTAAAAGTCACAAAATTTTAGAAGGTGGGAAGCAGAAGGATCCATGGAAATAACTTAGCAAACAGATCCAAGCAAACTGATCCTAAGCAGGAATTAAAGCAAGGAAGCTACCTATTATTGTATCATCTTCACAAGGTAACTTTGGAAATAGGGGAGAGAGGCCTAAAAACAAAAAAAAAAAAATATCTATAGGGTATTTAAGGATCAAAGGTTCAGAACACTGGAAAAAAGTGGCTATACTAACATCATACAAAATAGACTTTAAGGCAAATATTTTTACTAGAGACAACTAAGAGCTTTTTTTGCAATGATAAAAGGATCAATCCATCAGGAAAACAATGATGCCCCAAAATACATGAAGCAAAACATGACAGAATTGAAAGGAGAAACAGATAATTCAACAATAATAGTTTGAAACACTGACACCCCACTTTCGACAATGGATAGAACAACTATACAGAAGATGAGTAAGGAAATAGAAGACTTAAACAGTACCAAACCTCCTAGACTCAGTAGATATCTACAGAACCTTCCATCCAAGAAACACAGAATACACATTCTTCTCAAGTACACATGAAATATTCTCCAGAAGGGAACAAATGTTAGGTCATAAAGCAAACCTTAACAAACTTAAGAGGAGTGAAATCATACAAAGTATGCTTACTGATAAAAATGGAATGAAATCAGCCATCAGTAACAGAGAAATTTGGAAATTTCAGAAATATGTGGAAATTAATATACTTCTAAATCACTGATCAAGAAAAAATCAAAAGGAAAATGGGAAAAAACTTTGATATTAGTAAAAATAAAAATACATCATATCAAAACTTATGGAATGCAGTTATAGCTATCCTTGGAGGGAAATTTATAGCTATAAGCACCTATGTTAAAAAAGATCTCAAATTAATAACAACCTCCTGCCTTAAGCACTGAAAAAATAAGAGCACACTAAACAAGGCCGAAAGAAGGAAGGAAACTAGAATGGAAGTAAATTAAACACAGAAGGGAGAGACAACAGAAAAAAATCAATGAAACCAAAATTTTTTAAAAGATCAACAAAACTGACAAACTTTTAGGTAGAATAACTAAAAATAAAACATAGAAGACTCAAAATACTAAAATTAGGAACAAAGAGTGGACACAACTACTGATTTTACAGAAAAACAAAACAAAACCAACTCCCCCCCAACTTCTAGCCAGGACAATTAAAAGAGAAAAAGAAAATCATCCAAATTTTAAGAAAAGTAACAGTATCTCTATCTATAGTCACAGATGATATGATCTTGCGTATAGAAAAAAATTTAAATGCACCAATAAATAAGTTCATCAAAGATAAAGGATATAAGATCGATATGCGAAAATCAGTTATATTTCTATACAATATCAATGAAACAACCTTAAAATAAAATTAAGAAAACAATTTAATTTATAATAGCATCAAAAATTATGAAATACTTAGGAACAAATTTAACGGAAGAAGTATAAGACTTATACACTGAAAACAAAACATTGTTGAAAGAAATTAAGGAAGATCTAAATAAACAGAAAGACATTCTATGTTCATGGATCAAAAGACTTAATATTGTTACGATAGCAATGCTCCTCAAAATTGATCTACAGATTCAGTGTAATCCTAATCAAAATATCAACTGTATTTTTTTTTTGGCATAAATCAACAAGCTGATCCTAAAATGTATATGGAAATGCAGGGAACCATGTGCCTTGGCAACATGGCAGTGAAATTTCAAGACACTTGATGCAAAGAAAAGATAACACAGGCTACCAGAGAGGGAAAAAAACCAAGAAACAAAATGGTGTTGGATGTCTTAACAGCTTGGAAAGCTAGAAAATAATTGGGCCTCATGATTTTTGAAAATTCTGTATCGATTACTAGAATTCTCTATCTAGTCAAATTATCAGTCCTTAAGAAGCAATAAAGTCACTGTCAGAAATTCAATTCTCACACAATTTAGTGCTCATGTACTTTTACTAGAGGATGTATTCTACCACAGTGAAGGAATAAACCAAGAAAGTAGAAGGTGTGGGACACAAGGAATAGAAGATCTAACTCAGAAAAGAAGCAAAGAGAATGCCCAGGACTAGGGTGAAAGGAGACTCTGACAAGACAGATGTGCACTAGGGAAATATAAGAGCAGATCAGAAGGCTCCAGGAGAAATTTCTTCAAGAAAATGAAATGGATAAAATATCCAATAAAGTTTAAGATATTGAGATTTGAAAATATTGAGTTCTCGAGTTATAAAAAGAAGATTTGCACAATTTAGAGGGGCTTGGGTTGAATTAGTGTGAAGTACATAGAAGAGTTGACAAACTAAAAACAAAAAGGTATTTATTAACAACATAAAAAAAAAGGATTTCAGGAAAAGTCACACAGCATATGGAATGCAAGCTACAGGGTGATGCTCCCATTATCTATCATTACCATCCCAATTCAAGTCAGAGTTCCCTCAGCAGCTGCAAGTGTTGCTTGCTGGTAGCTCACAGCTTTGTCTTTCTGGATAGAACTGGCCCCCAGTCTAAGGGAGTTACCTCACCATCCTGCTTCCCAGGGATATCCCCTGTCTAAAGACTGGTCCATGTGGTTGTACAAAGGCCCATTCTGTCTCAATTGGGGTAACTGTGCAGGGCAATCCTAGCTCAGAACTAGCTCCAGATTTACTCCTTAAGAAACACTGGGCACAAATCTCTGCCTCAGGATTAGCATCCAAGAGATCTGACCTAAGCTAGCACACTACCTGGCTCAGCTGTGAAGAGCATGCACATAGTCATATTGTAGGTGATGGTTATTAATCTACCCAAAGTTAGAACATAATTACATTGAGAGCATGTGGGAGGGGAAGCGTGTATATGTGAGGTGAGGTAGAGGGAGAAGATGGTGAAAGAGGGCTACCTTCCTTTCAACAGAAAATATCTGAAACTGAAAAATCCAGAAGTTATGATATAAACATCATTCAGAGATAAGAAGGTAAATATCAAAAGATGAGGTACAATTGTTGGGTAGTAAGAAATATTGGAGGGGGGGAAGTTTGTAGAATTATTTGAGTCTGTAAGATATATGCATGCCTAACTTGAATGAAATAATAAAAATTTATTTTATAAAGAATGTCAAAAATAACCTTCCATATTCAAGTTCTAAGAAATGGCATCCTGCACAGTTACCATCAGTGGTAGGTCCCTCGCATTTACTCAGAACCATAAAACCCTTTGCTGTCTTTTCAGGAACGCAGCCTAAGTGAGAGGACAAAATCTTGCTTTCCAAGAAAGCAATATGTTACTGAAGAGTCTAGATTTTAGCCAGCTGTGCAACGCCCTAGGTTTGCCTTAGCTCTTAGTAAGCAAGAGGGAGACTCCCCAAAGTGGCAGGAAATGAGGTTCAAGCTGTTCTCACAAGAGCACATTCTCCTGCCCTCACTTAACAGGGAGAAAATTTCAGGTAAGTGAGAGAGAGCTCCTGTGAATAAACACGTGAGGCTGTTCTTGGAGGATGGATAACATCTGTGCTTAGTTTTGGATCCATTCAAATTTCACAAATTCACTCCAAGTTTAACACCGAAGTCCTCATTTCCCAGGCTCAAGTTCCATTTTTTGGGTAGAATATATGATATCCCTGTTCAAGAAAAGCAGCCTCCTAAACACAGGCAGCTCATAAAACTCGGAGGTGGCTGGGTGCTTACCCAACACATGCTGATGAGTGAAGTGTAAATGAATTCAAAACATGTGGATGCAATGTCTTAACTGTGTATGCAAGGGTTTAAATAAAAAAGGGGTTTGCTCAAAGTCCTAGCAATGGGCACAGAGTTTGCAGCATTTGGTCGGGGTGAATAATCCAGGGGCAACCAGAGCCGGGCTGGCTTGACCTTCGCCAACCACGTGCTATGTGCTATTTCTATATCTATGTGCCAGTCCTCCTGTTTTAGGATAAAGGATCTGCCTGCCCTTGTACTCCAAATTCTGCACTAGGCGCAAATGATTAGTATTTAAATTGCTTCCCCCCAGACTGCATTTTCCAGAACAAAGTTATGGAAAATAAGATGTGGAGAATGCTTCAAAGAGCCCAGACTCTTTTCTGGAATTAGAAAATTGCTGAAAAAGTCAGAAGAGAGGAAGGGCAAGACTATAATTCTTTGCTTTTCCTGTTCTGAAAAGGAAATTGTTTCAGGTACACTCCATTATTAAAATTTAAATATGGAGTTCCCATTGTGGCTCAGCAGTAAAGAACCCAACTAGTATGCATGAGGACTTGGGTTCAAACCCTGGCCTTGCTCAGTGGGTCAAAGATCCGGCACTGTCATGTGTTGTGGTGTAAGTTGCAGATACGGCTCAGATCTAACGTTCCTGAGGCTGTGGTGTACACTGGCAGCTGCAGCTCTGAATCGATCCTTCCATATGCCAAGGGTGTGGCCCTAAAAAGACAAACAAAACAAAACAAACCCTTAAATGCAAAAGCATACTGCTTATCAATTATGTAATATAATCTTCTATTCCACACTATGACTGTATAACTGAAACCTGAGAAGTTCCATGCTGTGCCCTACTGAATCTTACTTAATTTACAGTTTTAACAGGCTTGGAGATCCGGATTAGAAACAGTACACAAAGAATCTTTTTTAAATCCTGAAAAATCATTGGCTCCATGTTCCATAGATGTTAAATTCCTTACACATATTTCTAGTAGGTAACACTTTCATGCAGTGGTGCTCAAACTAGCGTACTCAGAATCACCTGGAAGTCTTGTTAAAACACAGATGAATGGACTCTACCTCTAAAATTTCTGATTCATTTGGTCTGGCATGGAGTCCAAGAATCTGCATTTCTCTTTCTTTTTGGGGGCACCCTGCAGCACATGGAGTTCCCAAGCCAAGGATCAGATCTGAGCCACAGTTGCAACCTATGCCGCAGTTGTGGCAACGCCAGGTTGTGGATCAAACCTGCATCCCAGGGCTCCAGTGATGCCGCTGATCCCATTGCACCACAGTGGGAATTCCCAGAATCTTCATTTCTAACAGGTTCCCAGGTGATGCCAATGCTGCTGGCCCAGGAACTGCACTTTGAGAAGCACTGCTCTAATTGGTGCTATTGAACGAGGAAGGAGAGAGGTGACCTACTCAGCAACCAGACCACTAGCTGGCACACTGGGAATGCACAGCCAAAGCTGATGCGCAAAGTGATGTTAGGCTAACTAAAAAAAGGTTATGGTTTTATATGTGCAAGCCAGCTAGTCCAGACTGCAATCATTAAGAGGCCGTGCAAGGAGGAAGTTCCCTTCTGAGCTGGCAGGTACTATCTATACTGTATAGGAAACAGAGAGAGAAAAGGAACTTCTCTTTCTTTAGCATCTGCAATTGCATCTGGCTGCCTAACCTCTTCTTGCCTTTTACAATTTTTATGTCTACTATATATTGAGCACCTCCCATGTGCCAGACTCCTTATATACATATGGAGGATGCAGGCACTGAGGCTCAGACAAGCTGAGTGACTTGCTCACCAACACTCGTAGCCCATTTGAGGGCGGAGAGACACCCTCCATGGCAGGGGCAGAGTGAGGGGAGATGCTACAGGATAAAGCTGTAAAGGCAGATCAGTAGCCAAGGGTGTTCAAGATCATCATTTCTGTTGGAAGAATGAACATCTGATCTCGAGTTCCATGAAGCACCACGGCTTGCATTCTTTGCACTTTTCCAGAGAGCAGAACATGGAATAGCAGTAGCTTCCCATTTGGAGAAAGTTCCTAGACACATAGTTTCATGGGAATTGGTTAATCCAACTTTGTCCGAGTTACCCAACCTTTTCCTGAAATGTGTTCTTTTTCTCTAATGTCATAGTAAATCCAAAGCTGGAAAAAGTGACTGAAAACAAATACCGTATGGAAAAAACACCATGCTGCTCAAAACTCTTCAAGCTGTGTGACATCTAGTGCTACAGCTTAAAATGTTACATTCAATCAAAAATAAAAGTTTGAAAGAGGTTCTGTCAGTAGAAAGCCAGGTTGGCCAACGGTCAGGAAAGCAGCTTGACAGCTTCAATAAGAAGCGGGAGGTCATAACCAGTTTCTTTTGGGAAAATATATATCTATCTGCGTGGATGTGGACATATTAAAATACGGAATATACACATATCCTCCAGAAAAACGATGTGTCTGGGCTTGTTAGGGACTCCTTATGGACTGAGGCTGTCAAGAGCTCTGGGAAGGAAGCTGGGGAAGGGACAAACTGCCATGTAAAGTCAAAGTCTCAGAGGCCAGAGAAGATCAGAGGCAGAGGAAATGGTACCATCTCTGCAGGTGACACCCAGAGGAGGGTGACTTGACTTCCCGTCTCCTGCTATTACCATAGAAAAATATATCCATATATAGGTATATATGTATATGTTTGTGTGTATATGAGTATATATGCATACAAGTGGGTATGTTTATAAGTGTCTAGTATGTATCTATTTTGCACATGTGTGAGTGTATGAATGCATGTGTGCATATATGCACATGTAGCCATGTACTTACATGTGTGCATTATGTGTAAGAGTGATGAGAGTATGTGTACATGTGCGTATTCATGTATATTACATGGGTATGGGCACCTGTATCTTCCAGAGCCTCTTGGCACCAAGCCAAAGCAATCAACACATATAAGAACACAGTATGAGCTGGTCCGTAAGGTGGCAAAACTCATGCATGAACATGTGGGCAGATGCAATCAATCCACCTACCTGAACACCAAGCAGTGGTTCTAACAAAGGCTCCCTCTTCTAAACATTTAAGAGCAGACACAGTAAGACACTAGCAAAAGGTTTTATCAGGATGGGTTTTGATGGCTTCAGGAAAAGAATTTTTTAGTATGACAAATTCTCAGAATTTAGGGGAAAATTTCAAGGAGTCCTAGCTAAACTTGGACTCAGCTCCCCCTCCTGGGGCTTAACAAAACCTGCTGAAGAATGATTTTACCGTGTCACCCCTCTTCCTGCAGCCATCCTGAATTCTTCACTCTCCTCAAAACATCTACATCCAACCCCTATGGGTTTCAAGGACACTGTCCTCTACAAGTGGGTCCCTCCCTTACTTTAACAACTCATCTGCTCTTGTCACTGTTCTGGAAACATACATGGGCACTCCCATCTCTGTGGCTCTATTTCTTTTGTTCACCTATTCAGAATGTCCTTGACATTCCAATCTACCTACACAAACCCTACCTTCATCATGTGGTTGTGAAATACACAATTGTAAAAATTGTGACAGTTACTGTGAAGGTGGTCTCCCAGGGAATTTGGAACATAGAAACTGACTCTGTGTAGGGTATGAGGAAAGGCGTTAAGGAAGAAGTGACTTTTGAACTGAAATCTGAAGAATGAATTCATTTTATGAGAGAGGGGATGGAGAAGAAGATGTCCCAAGCAGTGGTACCAGCCTGTGCAAAGGCCCTGTGGCAGGAGGAGTGGAAAGAAGGCCAGTGTAGCTAGAGAGACAGTCTGGAGAGAAAAGAAGTGAGCCTGGAGAGATGGTCCTTCCTTTTTTTTTTTTTTTTTTTTGGTTGCATCTACAGCATGCAGATGGCTCCTTGGGTCAGGGATTGAACCCATGCCACAGCAAGTGACTATACCAGATCCTTAACCTGCTGAGCCACCATGGAACTGGGTGGTCCTTCTTGAAGTCCACAGTTCTTGTGATCTCTCTGGGTCAGGGTTGCCAGATAAAGTGCAGGATGCCCAGTTAAATTTTTCATATATACAACATATGTTGTGTGGGACACACTTATACTAAACATTTACATTAAAAATATTTATCTGAAATGCAAATTTAACTGGACTTTCTCTTCATTTTTTAAAAAATTTATTTTCTAGTGACCTAACTCTGGATATAACCAAAGGACATATTTTTTACTCATAACTCATTTGTATTCTTTATCACAATGGGTCTTATTTTTTTAGCTGCCTTGATATCTCTCCGTCTCTCATGACCTCAATCTGAGAACCTCAGAGCAGGAAGAGTCCTAGAAATCAGCTAGCCTGACCTTCTAACCCCACAGACAAGAACAGGCGGCTAGAAAGGTTTGGAGCTGCTCAAGGTCACAGCTAAAGAGCCCATGGAGGCTTCTTTCATGCCCTCCTGCTGTGCCTAGGACAGCACTGAGCACATTAGAAAGCAGCCTAATCAATTGTTCAATTGAATTAACAAACTAATTTACATGCCTCTGAACAGAGGGGGAATGAATAGATACAATCCCAGACAGCCAGGAGCTTTCCAAACAAAATAAATAGCCAGCCAGACAGAGCAAGGGCCACCTGCACATGTACAAACACAGGGACAGACACAAAGAACCCCAGCCAGTGTCTGCTTTGACCAGCTAGGCTTTTTCCAGAGGTTCTACAGGAGGGGAGCACCAAGAAGGCTCTCCTCCTTGCTGGCTTGGTGAATTTACTCCTGCACAGTGGCCCATGGAATTGACATGGCAAGTGTGGAAAAAGATCATTTTTAACCTTAAAATGGACACTGTGACCCGGAAGGGACTCACCCAGCAGCCTCGTTTGTCCCTTTTGAGTCCTAGTTATTTGCTAAGGCAATGTTTTTTTTTCAGGCTCTCTCTGCAGGCAGAGCACGTTCCCGTCCAAATAGGCACAACCACTGGAAGAAAAAGGCCAGGGTGGGACCCTCCATCACTATTTACCAAACGAATGCAGCCCTTCACATTCAACCCCACTGAATACAGGGGGATAATCCCTGAGTAAGCCTGGCTTTCAGTCTTCTCCCGGACTTGAAAAGATGTCAATCCAGCCCAATCACAATCAAATGCACGCATTTCACTTCCCGAAGACAAACAAGGATTTGGACAAATGATAAACGGAGGCTCCCTTGTGGAGGCATGAAAAGGGAATTCAGCAGCCCCAGCTCCCTCTCAAAGGAAGCACCGGGAAGGATGTTCTTGGCGCGGCCACACAAAGCGTGGCATGAGCTCATCACGCCAGCACCTAATTGAAACCTCAGGCTGAAACAGGGTTTTGTGATATTTAGGGGAGAGGATGGGCAGAGACAAAAAGGAGAAACAAAGGATGTGTACAGAAGAGGCATGAAAAGCAGCCCACTTCTTGACTGCTGGGACAATTTGGATGGTGGCCATCGAGTTAAATGAGGTGCAGCCCTGCTTTCAAGCTCAGAGACCCAGAGCCGTTTTGCAGAACTAGCTGCTGCCAGAATTATGGCTCTATAGCCAAGGCCTTCCACATCCATTGGGACCTTCAAAATGCAACTGTATTGAAAGAAATGCAGCAGACAGGATGCTGGTTAGATTTTTAGACAAGCCACCTAGCATTTGCGAATCCACCGAAAGGCATTAGCTTAAAGAGAAAGAGCATGGTTTCCGTATGTCCTTACCTGGGTTTGCATCTGAGTTCTGCCACTTACTAAGTCCATGTCATTGAACTACTTAGCTCTCTGAACCTTTCTTTCCTTATCTGTTAAAACAGGTGTGCTAATGCTTATCTCACCGTCTTGTCTGAGAATAAGAAAATGCTTGTAGAAGTGCAGGTGTTCGATATATATGTTCACTTCCTTTCTTCTCTCTTGAAACTTGAGGCCCAGGGAAGTGAGGAAGTCTGAATTTGGAAGGTTTACTAAGAACTGCAGACATGGAAATATCTAACTTTATCAAAACGTAGCAACTCTTGGTGGTAAAAAAAGATGGGCTAGGTGGTAGTCCCCACTAGTTTTGAGGCTTTATTAAAACTTTTCCCCTGCCAGGAGGTAGTTATTGATGCGAGCCTGTCCCCAAAGCTCTACGGAGCTGCCTGTTCTTTTAATTTTCTTTGATAATTGCCGAAGCAGCGTGGCCAAGTTAAAATGCGCCTGGAAGAGGAGTAGGGAGAACAGTTCCATGGTGTTTTGGCTGCACTTCAGGACTCCAGCTGCTCAGTAGCCAAACCTTGGGAACACTGTTTAAGATCTCATTATTCTATTTTCTTTCTCCTTATGGTTCTTGCAAATAGCCACCTGCAAGTTTCATTTCGTTATTGGATCTGTTTAGAGACATGGCTTTAATCCTCCTTCTTCGGAACGTCTCCTGTGTTTGGAAGGGTCGTCATCTCTTGCAGTTCAACCATCAGCCACTGACAAATACAGGTCTTAGCAAGGGACTCGCTATTCTTTTCCTTCAGCAAAAGCTCCCGCCAGCAAGCATACCATGCTTCCATGCAAAACATGCAACGACAGACAGACTGGGAAGCCTGGAAAGATGGCATCCTGTCGCCACACTCCCAGCAATACAGTCACAGCCAGTTTACCTTTGTGAGATTACTGGCCCTTTTCCTAGACTCAGTCCCCTACTTCATCTTGCCTGTGGAGCTATAGCCTGATGCTCTGGATTCCGTTGGACAGATCTTTTTTCAGCTATAATTACCAAAGAAATTGGGGGAGGAGGGGCAGAAAAAGAGAGAATTCTCTTTAGATGCCCAACAGATCTGAGATAAGAGGACGTGATCTTTTTTGAGGGAGTCATCCAGCCTATTACCTGCTCCCCTTCTCACTGTACGAAGTAGATCAGGACCCAAGAACAGTTCCTGGATCATCCAATACAGGAAACTACTCTTCAGGGCACTTTGACAAAGGGGCAAGTGCACATTTCAACCAAGGACATTCAAGGTCTTTCTGTGGGGTCGGAGTGCTGGAGGTCGGGGGAAGGTTATATGACAGAGTAGACATGCAGAGATAGGAGATGCAAGGTAGGACTCAACCTTGTACACCTATGAAAGTCAAATTTTCCATAGCTGTGTATGCAATCCAGAAATCTTCCAAGAATTCTAACCATATTTCCATATCCTCTCTAATCCTTCCCCCTTTCCTTGTCCAGTTAAAGCCATACAAAGAATTCACCAAATACAAAGAGACCTATGAAAATCAAACTAGGAGTTTCTGTCATGGCTCAGTGGTTAACGAACCCGACTAGCATCCATGAGGACGTGGATTTGATCCCTGACCTCGCTCAGTGGGTTAAGGACCTGGCATGGCTGTGAGCTGTGGTGTAGGTCGCAGATGTGGCTCGGACCTGGCATTGCTGTGGCCGTGGTATAAGCCAGCAGCTATAGCTCCGACCCGACCCCTAGCCTGGGAACCTCCATAAGCCCTGGGTGCAGCCCTAAAAAGACAAAAAAAAAAAAAAAAAAAGAAATCAAACCAGATGACATAAACAGAGAGGAAATATCATAGGATCTCTTTTAAGTCTTTGGCCCAGATTCCACTGGGCCCATCCTGTTTGGTTTTAGATACTAGGTATAGAGCTACAAGTGTTGGCATTTCCTAATTTGTATCCTTTTATCTGAAAATGCAGGGATTGCTTAGGATACGTTGTTCATTCTGTTTATTATTTCATCCTTAAAAATGGAACCAACCACCTCACCACCATGACAATAGCTACTATCAAAAAAAACCAGAAAATAACAAGTGCTGGCTTGGATTGAAGAAACTGGAATCTTTGCACACTATTGGCAGGAATGTAAAATAGTGCAGTCACAGTGGAAAATGATAAGGCAGAGTCTCAAAAATAAAATACAATAAAATTACCATATGATCTACCAGTTTCTCTTCTGAGTGTATACAGTTGACACCCCCCCACACCACCACCCCACACAGTCAGAAATCTGCATACTGCTATCTCTGCCTAAAGAACAGAAACACTGATAAATGACTCACCCAAGGACAGGAAGCTGAAACAGTTTGGATGGAATCAGGACTCAAACCCTAGTTCTTTTGATTGCACATATTGTGATCTCTAACCAAACACAAACTTTTCCCCACAGTTAGATAATTTAAAGATCTGTAAAATGAAAATATAGGAACATATTGAAAAAAATCTATGTATGGGGACCTGCACAGTTTAAACCAATGTTGTTCAATGGTCAACTGTACATCCAAAACAAGTGAAAGCAGGGTCTTGAAGAGATGTTTGTACACCCATGTTCACAGCCGCGTTGTTCACAGCGCCAAAAAAGTGGAAGGAACCCAAATATTCATCCACAGATGAATGAATGAACACAATGTGGTATATACAATGGAGCATCATTCAACACTAAAAAGGAAGGACTTTTTTTTTTTTTTTTTTGGCCTCGCCCTTGGGACGTAGAGGTTCCCAGGCCAGGGCTCAAACCTGCACCATAGCAGGGACAAGGCAGGATCCTTAACCTGCTGAACCATCAGAAAACTCCTAAAGGGGAAGGAAATGCTGACACAGACTACAACATGCATGAACCTTGAGGACATTATGCTGTGTGAAATAAGTGAGTTGCAAGAAGATGCTGTATGATTCCACTCACATGCAGTACCTAGAGTTGTCAGATTCTTAGAGGCAGAAAGCAGAATGTGGTTGCCAGGGGTTAGGGGGAGAGGAAAATGAGCAACTACTATTTGATAGGTACAGAGTTTCAGTTTTGCAAGGATAAAAAAGTTCTGGAGATTATTGCACAGTTCATTTTGTAAGTGAATGTACTTACAAATGGACTGTATACTTAAAAACAATTTAGATGGTCAGTTTTACATGATGTGTATTTCTTGACAAAGTTTTAAGGATGGAGTCAGAGTCCTGGCAAACCTTCAAATGTCTGACCCTTCCCCACATTACAGTCTGAGGAATCAAACCAATACTGTAATGAAAATATGGCTAAAATCGGTGGCCAAATTACAGTAGTTGCGGGGATCTACCAGATCCCTGGGAGATGGAAATACAAGCCGTCCTTTGCAAACAAAGATGACATTACTGACCCCAAACTGACAAAGCCAGGGTGAAGGCTGCTGTGTTCCCCACTCCATGTCCATCACTTCACCCGTGTTCTCCTACTTTAAAGTGCCTGGCCTGGACTGGCTACTCCATTTGGATTTGGAGAGCAAATTAACAAATCAATCCAAGGTTCAGGGGAATGAACCAAGCAGCTCTATGGCAGAGAGCCCTCAAGAGTTTAAAAACGCAAACTGATTGCCTCTTTCTGGACAAATTCGAGGGATGATTTCTGTGAAATATGGTAAAGGAGGTTCTTGTGAAAGCCCCAGGTTTTACTGAGAATGTGTGATATCCTGAGCACAGTTTTGATTTGTCTTCTGTGTATGTGTATAAACCACAAAAGCAGTTAACTGTTGATGGCCAAATAACAAATGTCTCTGCCTCTCCCAGGAGAGATTAAATAGTTCTGGGTTGAGGGGAAAAAAATAGAAGATCAAAAGAAGATCCAGACATCCCCGGCTGGCAGGCAGCAAGAGGTCTCTTGGCCAAGGGAGGGTAACCTTTGCCTGAACTTAGAGGAATGTGGAAAACGGGTTCTGGGTTGAGAAGAAAATCTGTAAGATGCTTCACCTAAGGAAGGCAGACCAGGATTCTGAACTGCATGCCTGAAATGCTCTGACCTGGCCATGATATTTACTTCTAAGCCTTTGCCCTTTACACTTAAATTGAACGAAAAAGATGTTTTCTTTCTTGTTTGAAAATGATGGCACATAAAGCAAGTTTGAGGTGAAAGTAGTATCTTTGTATAATTGGTCCAATACCTGTGGGAAAATAAGGCAGATATCAGATGACGTAATTCATACCCGCTGACCTATTCATTCCCCTTCTCCAAGACTAAAATCGTAAAGAAGAGTAGCACATATTACGATTTTCCTGAAAACGTATTTGAACAAATTTTGAGTTCTTTAAAAAAGAAAAAAAAAAAAAACTCATTAGGAAAAAGACTTTGGAGGAGATAAAACATTATCCACATTACACCTAAGGCCGTACTAACCCCCTTCATAAGCCCTGATTCATGGGTACCACTTCGTGGTTTAGAGACAAATCACCAACCACAGCATCCTGAGCAGATCTGAAAATGCTTCTCTGACACCTGAGATCACCCAGACAACACTGTCTGTCAAAAAGATCTCATTCTATAGGCACCCAGACGGTTTTTTTTTTTTTAAATGTTAATGAGTTATGCCTAGCAGCTAGCTCACAGTGCACAGCTATTCAATTCTTCTAACGGGTAATAAAAGCATCCTGCTCCTGCCCTCAGAAGCCTCAAACAAAATGCAAGCAAGTTGTGAAAACAACTTGACCCCCATGCCCAGGGCTGCAAGAGAATCTCTAGGGCTCAGGAAAAAAAGAAAAGACAACAAAAACAAACAAACAAAAAAACCCTGAAACCTTGACCCCTAATACTATAATGCAAATGAATGTTGATTAGAAGGCAAACAAAACCTTTTTCTGCCTAAGGATTCTTTCCAAACACAAGGCTTAGAACACAAAGGATTTTTGCCAAATTCTTCCAAATGGAGAAGGAAATAACGGGGAAGTCTTTTGTCCTTTCCAAAGCTTACCCTCTGAATTCAGAACCTAAGTAATGCCTACACTTTCATTTAAAAAGTGTTACTTAGAAATCAATCTACCTATCTCAGGGTCCTCTCCTCTCACTCCTAAGAAAGGAACCATCCAGTTCTGCAAAATAGGAAGTCTGGGGCTGTGCCCACCTGTCAAACTTCTCTTTCACGTGGTAACATCTCCATCTGCTGGAAAGTTAGATGTCTGCATTAAAGGCAGATAATGTTAGTTTTATTTTCCTATCAATCTAGGTCAAATGTACATTTCCTCTTCCTCATTTACACGCATTTCCATGTTGTTCAAAATATCCAGCTTTCCCCCTTATTTCTGAGCCCCCCCTCAACAGTGGTCTTCATCTCTGTGGTGTTTGCAGGACCTCCCCTAACCCCTTCCTCAGTCCCCGCCCCACAGTTTCAGCAGGTCCCCATCAGTCTTTCCTTATAACACTGTACATCCTTAGGTTAGTCCAGAAACCCTTCTCTGAAGCTGGATATTGTTCACCTGGAGGTCAGGGGTTCCTGTCCCTCCACCACCACGGCTGGCATTCCTTTGAACTGTGATCTTAGCTGTTCACAGCACGAGGTCTTTTATTTGGCTGGGCAAACTGTTCAAGAACTGCCCGTTTTCGTCTTTGATTTTAAAAAGAAATAAACCTGCAAACACTTGGGCAGTGAGGATGAGGTTGTGGTTGCCTCTCTCTTGTTTCTGGTGTCTCCAAGGCTTTCAAAGTAAACCAACGTGCAATTCTATTTATAAATTATTGCTTCCTGGCAGTAAACGCCCAGCATGAACCTGAGCAGCTTTCTGGGCTTCCATCTCTTTATTTGTACAGTAAGGAAGTGTGGCTGATCTCTTAAGTCCATGCTATTTATGATGGTTAGAGGAAAATGAGGCCCAGACAAGAAAAGAAGCCATCTGCTTCGGGAGCCTCTCAAAGACAACAAACTTGATAGCATCGGGGGTTGGCAAGGAAATAAAAATGAGGCTAATCTTGTCCTCCTCTTTGGTGAAGGACCAGCTAGACACGAGAACATCGGACTATAAGAAAGCAGGAATCTTATAAGCCCGAGAGAACCCAATCCTCCTCCTCTTCCTAAAGAAAACTCAGAACTGAAGAGCTGGACAGGAAGATAGGTCCTCCTGTATCCTCCATAACAGCTAAAACATATCTGAGAAGGAGAAAATGAGAAAAGCTAAAGAAAAACATCCTCTCTTCCTCTGTCTCTCTCTCGACGGTCGCCTGATCCAGGAGGTAGAAGCCCTAAACATTTTTGATTTCACCAACTGGTTTAAAACATGTTATGTTTCACGTAGGAGAAAGAATTGGGTTTATTAAACAGTGACTCATAGCAATATAAGATATATTAAAAATGATGCTTTAATTATGCTAATATGTAAGTGAAGTCCATTAAAAGGAAAAGCATAAAGGAGTGGAACAGTGGCTATGACAGGACTAAATTTTGGGTCCCCAGCACTTTATACATATGATGACTGCATTATGGTGTTTTTCCTACTCATGCCCCACGTAGATTCTGAGTTCTTTGAGGATGATGGAACCTTGTTTTCTCAGCCTGGTAGCCTAGATAGAGGTCCTCTCACATTACAGGCAGTAAATGCTTATCAAATCGAAATGAACAGACCAGAGCCCATTCTAATGGTCCATCCACATGTGGAGAGCAGATGGCTGGTGATCTACTTGCCAAAGTGCTGGCCACTCATTCATCTGGTGGGAGCTCCCCAGGTCTCCGTCATGCAGCCTTTATAAGAATTAGAATAGGTATCCCTTCTACAACGTACTTTACTTTCTCCTGATAGAAAATCGTTGTCATGTATTGAGAGTGTTAGAAAAAAGCCACATTTTTGCTGTCTGCCAGAAAGTTGTCATAGAAAATATGCAAATCACTCATTGCTAGAGTCAACACAGTCTTAATAAAAATATGAAGAAAATCAAAACAATAAAGATACCTACAATATAAATACTGCCCCTGGAGATGCAGTCACCTGTGCAGTGCACAACCTGAACAACTGTGCAAGGCAGATGATTTCTTTCAAGCATCTTTATGCCTAGCCCTGAAAAACTGAGCCTCTGAGTTCATGGCAAATGGTCGAACCATTTATGTTCTGCTACTTTTATGTTGGTTTCAGAAAAGCCACTGATTGAAAGAGGCAGGAGTGTGTATGTGTATGTATGTATATTAGGGAGTTGGGAAGGGGGCAAGTGGTAATCACAAGTTAGATCACAAGAATTCTAAAGAATAACTTCTTTCCATCACAGCGTTCTTGGGTCCAGCAAGTTTGATCTGTAGACTTTTATGCCAAAGGATTTGCCTGGTGATAGACTGTTAGTTTAGGTACCATATAGCTGTGCTGACACATAATGTCCACAGCACTCTGGGTGTTGTCCATAAACCCACAGGCACACTCATCAGGTCTGTTCTCTTCCCTTATCCTCTCTGCAGATATACACTGCAGACCACCACCTCAGCGCTCTCCTGTCCCTTTACATCCCTACCACTGAAGTCTTGGGATTGACCTCCTCTTGGGCCATTCTTCTCTGGTTCTTTTCCCTCCACCCCTGATGTAGGCATCCTCCAAAGGTATGTCTCAGAGTCTGAAGCTCCTTCTCCACTCTCCTCTTTCCATGTGTCCCAGATAGAGAATGTCCACACGCCTCTGCATCCCAGTCTCTGCAGGACCTGCGGTCCTGGCTCTCCCTAAGCCTGCTCAGATTCCCACTGGCACAGCCTGTCTTCACCTCAAACTCACTTGATCACTAAACTCAAGCTCTCAACTTCCACCCACCTCTGTCCTTCCCCACTGGACTTCCTATTTTATGTCAAGGCTGCCGGGATTCTGGTCACACAGCTTCAAAACAGTGTCATCTTTAACTCTTCTCTGGTCTTAACTCCTACATGAAGTCAGCCATTCAGCCCAGTTTATTCCGCCTTGAGAATACCTCATTCATATGTCAATTTCCTTCCACTTCCGAAACCAGCCACCTCAAGCCTGAATAACTGTGCCAGCCTCCTATTGGTCCCTCCCCTGCTTATCACCCTGCTCACACTTGCTAGGTCACAACTCCTACAGATCTCTTTCAAGTGTCACCCCGTTTCCCAACTCAGAGCCATTGGTGGCTCCCGCCTACAGCACCAAGTCCAAAATCCAGAGCTGGGAAATTAAGACCCTCCAAAATCTGATTTTATTGATTGTTTCAGACTGGTATTCTTATGGGACCCAATCATTTTAAAAATTCTGACCTCTGTGCCTTTATTTATACTTGATGCCATCATCTAGAATCCCTTTCTTGGAATGGGGGGGGGGCAGGCTGAGGTGATGATAGGCAGGACTAGGTGTTTGTGAAGATTAGCTGGCTTTGATTGGGAGAGTGTTTGCAAACGTGAGAAAGGGGAGAAAGCTTTGTTTTTCTCAGGACAATCAAAATTTTGTATGTCCAAGGGCAGATCCAAGACATCTGACTCAGCCACCAGAGAAGGTCATGGGGGCAGCTAGAGAAAGGTCCTAATTCAGAACAAAGGGCTGAGAAGCTGGTCAAACTGTTATAGGCTTCGAGTCCCCTTCAGGGATATTAAACCCTTTTAAAAGCCTCTGGCCATGTCTCACTGTAATGTCCCTCCCCCCACCTTGACCAGCCTGGGCTGCTCACTCCCTGCTAGAGAAGGAATATCACCCATTCCTCACCTGGCTTTTCTATAACCTGTTCCCCATGCAAATAAGGTATCCTGCCCAAGACCAATCAGAAGATCAAATTGGGTCTCCACTCAGGCTGCATTGTGGGGGTATAAAGACTATTGCAGAGTGAGTCCGGCCCTCTTTTTAACCTGGGCGCATGCAAGGTCCTCTCTCTCCCTCTCTGAAAATGTACTTTAGCTTTAATAAATTTGTAAAACGTCCGCTGTTCTAATGCTTTGCTTTGACGAAACGAGGACCAAGGAAACTGTGATTCTATCACAACAGTGATAGGGCAGGCCATCATCCAAGAGCCAGAGGGGTGGTGATCACTACAGGGGAGCTCCAGTGACCTGTACTGAAGGCCCAGTTATAGCAAGACTAGTGTCAAGGGGCAGGACACCCAAATTGGGACATGAGAAAGGAGGGTGGGTCTTGGAAAACTAGAGCACAAGGTCGGAACAGAACCTGCAGCCAGACTGTCAGTCCAAGCAGGGCCTTCATCTTCATCTACATAAACTCAGGATTGGCTCCAGATCAGAGATGGTGGCACTGGGGACATGATTACGTCTTATTCCTACACACACTGCAGACATAGGTAATCGATCACAGCACTCTCACTCTGGGCCCAGCAATAGTTTCAGAATCCTTCATGCAAGATCTCCAAACAGCCACTGTCAGTCAGTTGAAACTAGCACATGAGATAAAATCTACTTGTCATGCCTGTCCCCAAGTCACAGCTAGAACCAAATCTGTATGTGAGAGTTCACTGGCTCAGCAGTAAGTAACAGGGAGACAGAGCTGCAGGGTGTTAGGTTAGTGGTTCCCTAACTTGTGCATCATAAGCACCTGGAAGGGTTATTAAAAGTCAGATTACTGGGTCCCACCTCCAGGGTCTCTAATTTTGCAGGTGTAGGGTGACGTCAGAATCTGCATTTCTAGCAAGTTCCCAGATGCTGCTGATGCTGCTGATCCAGGCACCACAGTTTGAGAAGCACTGCATCATTTCTCCTCCTATTCTCATCTCTCTGGTCCAGCTGGGGTCCTTTCTCCTTGACATAAGACGACCTTGTCCATATCCACTTTTGGAAAGCATTATCAGTACTGCTTATATAACCTATCAACAGACATGTACTGTGCTGGGAGTGACAGACAGGCAAAGTCCCTGTTTCTATAAAGTTACAAACAATGCAAGAGGCAATTACAATTCAGTGTGAGGAGTCCTATGATGGGGGAAGAACAGGCAGCTGTGGAAACACAGCCAGAGCACCTCACCCAGTCTTAGAAGGGCAGAGGAGGCTGCTCAGGGGAAGGTGAAGCTAAGGTAAGACCTAAAAGATGAAGAGAAGGTAGTTTGGAACAGGGAGTAGAAACTTACATATTGCCTGGGGTTATTTATCTTTTTCTTCTCTTTTTAAAAAAATTTTTACAGTCACACCTCTGGCATATGGAAGTTCCTGGGCCAGGGGTCAAATTGGAGCTGTAGCTGCAGGCCTATGCCACAGCCACAGCAACATGGGATCTGAGCTGCAGCTGCAACCTATGCTACAGCTTGCAGTAATGCCTAATCCTTAACCCACTGAGCGAGGCCAAGAATCGAACCTGCGTCCTCAGAGAGACAACATTGTGTCCTTAACCTGCTGAGCCACAACAGGAACTCCATTTACCTTTTTTTTTTTTGCCCCAAGAACTTCACTTTTAATTACATATCTCAGACAACCAAAACTCTTGTAATCATACAAAATGAGATGAAGAAAATAGTACCCAATTATGTTTACCTGTTACATACACACAGTGAACACACACAAACACACACACTCTGCCTTAACTCCATGTCTAGACAGTAACCTATCCAGATGAAGAACTAATATTTAATCTATAGAGACATTCCTTAGGATGCCTGGGCTCTAGCAGAGATGGACTTTTTGACTCATGGATGGAATGCATACATGTGCAATAGGCTGGAGTTGTTCTGTATTTAGGAAGGCACAGGAAAGGAGGAAGGGGGAATGTGAAGACATGGGTTTGACTGAAATCCCCCCCCTGGGATATGGTGAATTCTGTGGCTGTGAGGATTTCTCTAATTGCCAGCAGGACAAGGGGTTCGACCTCAAGCCCTATTAAACCCTGCCTCAGCTGGGTTTGCCGCTTCCAGCCGGCAGCATAATCTGCGGACAGTGATTAATGGCCCATAGTCCTAGCTTTTGCGTCCACTCCCAGCCTAAGACACCATCTGCGAACAGTCTCTTGCTTGAGTAATAGCTGTGTCTCGCAAATTGTTTTGCACATTTATAAACAGAGATGGGGCGTTTTCCCCTGCTGCCTTAATTTCAAGCGATTAGACTGAGCTCATTCCTGCAAACAACCTCATTCCTAGAATTCAATATTTGAGGGTTACCCTCAAGATTCATTCCCCAGTGCAGCCTCTGAGGAAGCTGGAGGGAGGCCCCCTCGCTCTGATGAAATCAAGGCAGCCTCTTCTGACCACCAGATGGGTAGACCATGCTGCTGCGTTCCCCACAAAACTGCCCCTTTCTGGCTCAGAAATTTAGATGGAACTTTTCTTAGCACATCCCCTATCTTCCCACACATATTTATTTGTATTTAGAACGTGGTTAGCTCATGCCTCCCTTTATGTGGGATAAGAGGTGACAGATATCCACTAAGCTCTTCTGGTCTCTTCTCCATCTTTGTTGCTGCAGAAGCTAGCACAACCGGACATGTACCAAGTGCTCGACAGAGGGAAAAATGGATGAAATAATTAAGATAGTTTCAATGAGACACGTGAAATAAAATGATCCACATGTTTTGCGTGGACAGTCACACTCCCCTCTGCGTCCCCCATTTGAGAGCTTCAGCTACCTCACAGTCGAGGGCATCTGGGAAGAAACCGTACAGCCGTGAGTGCTTGGAAGATGTGCTTGCATCCCCTTCAGGGAGTACACACATCCCGCAGCCCAAGTGCAGCTGTTCTAGACAAAGAAAACACAAGCCAGGATTGTACGTATCATTCCAGGTCTGCCCTCTGACCTAGTTTGTCATTGAACTCGGTCCAGCATTCATATAACATACCGAGGAAAGGGTTACCCCGGTGACTTTTACAATGGATTGCAGACCAGCAGTTCCAGCGTTTCTAAAATAATGATTTTGTAATTCCCAGGGACCCGCGTGTAGCATTTGCCTGTGTAAAATGCCTTCTCCAAGAAACATTCACTCTCGATGGGAACACTCTGTTTCATGAACTGCCTGTGACCCTCAGGATGGAAAGACAGAGGCCCGTGGTGCAGAGTCTCAGACTTTGAGAAGCAGAACTGACCATGAGAATGTCTGCCCCGATCCCCGTATCTCACACAGAGGCAATCGCCCACGGCAAGGTAGTGGCAGAGCTGGTTCAAGAACCCACACGATCTGCCTCACCATTCAAAGATGTTTTAGAAGTGGGAGAAAACCTCGCCACTAGATCTTATGGATCCACAAAAGACTTCCTGCTTGCTTGGGAATGAAATAACAAAGATGTAGTTGCGTTTGGGGTTCCATTGAAAGTTTGCTCTTTTGCTCATAAGCACCTTCAAAATGTTTCAGTCTCTGGGATCTCCTGTGTGTAAGACCCTGAACTAGGAGCCGTGAAAATCTGAGTTAAGAGAAAGCCACAGAACTCTGTACCCCACAATGAAAAAGCAAATGCATGCTTTTCAAGTTTCTATGGAACGATTACTAAAACCCCCCATGTGTTAGGCCACCATACAAACCTCGCCACAATCTAAAACTGAGAACTCATTCAGGGCTACATTTCTACCTCCCAAAGAAACAAACCATAACTCAAGAAATTGATTCTAAAAGAATTATTTGCAATCTCTCCACTTGCATGTTAAAGACATCCCTTGAAATAGCTCTTTGATTAGAGAGGCAATCAAAACGGAAATTACAAACTATTTAGAAGAATTGTTTCCAACCCCAGCCCTCACACTCTCGGAACACTCTTGGACAAATCCTATAATCACTCAATTCCCTTTTCTCGAGAAGGAGGTTGTTACAAGGATTAAGAGAGATAACATGAAAAGGGGTCTAGCACAGACAACAAATCTGATGCCAACTCTAAGGCCAAGCTTATATAACTGGATGTTAAGATGGGGCTGTTCTGTCTCCTTTTCAGCTATGGTATGAAGACAGTGGATGCTACATTTTGATGAGAATGTCCCACACAATTTCAAAGTTGAAGGGCAAAGACTAGTTACCTGACTCTTGAATCCCTTATTCACAGTGGGGATAGAAGAGTTTTGAGAAAATGGAGCTTAAGAGAGGATGTCTTGGAGTTCCCGTCGTGGCGCAGTGGTTAACGAATCCGACTAGGAACCATGAGATTGTGGGTTCAATCCCTGCCCTTGCTCAGTGGGTTAACGATCCGGCGTTGCCTTGAGCTGTGGTATAGGTTGCAGACGCGGATCGGATCCCTCATTGCTGTGGCTCTGGCGTAGGCCGGTGGCTACAGCTCCAGTTCGACCCCTAGCCTGGGAACCTCCATATGCCGTGGGAGCGGCCCAAAGAAATAGCAAAAAGACAAAAAAAAAAAAAAAAAAAAAAAAAAAAAGAGAAGATGTCTTTGCAGACAGTTCTGCTGGCATCTCCCCTTCCCCAAGGAAAGGGGTGAGGCTCTTCTTCAGGTGAAGAGAAAGGAGGTTCGGTGGGGGCATTGGAGGGTTTGATTTGGTCTCCTTAAAATTATGGGAACAAGCGGTGGGTCTAATTCCTGCCTGGAAAATCCAAAAGAGCAGATGTTCTCTTAGTACAAGAAAAGGGGAGGTGTCTGCTGGCCACTGTTCTCCTAGAGATCATCGGAGGCAGATGATCTGTAAGCGCATCTTATGGACCAGTTAGGAGGCATGTTGGGGTTAGAGTGAGTCTGGATCTATTCATTTTCTTTCTTTCTTCTTTTCTTTTTCTTTCTTCCTTCCTTCCTTCCTTTTTTGTTTTTTTACCACCCTAAACCACATGGAATTCCTGGACTAGAGATCAGATTCCAGCCACAGTTATGACTTAAGCTGCAGCTGCAGCAATGCCAGGTCCTTAACTCACTGTGCCTGACTGGGGATCAAACCTATGTCCCAGCACTCCCAAGATGCCGCTGATCCCGTTTCATCACAGCAGGAGCTCCTGGATCTACTTTAAATCCCACCTAAAAGGATTCCATAGGCAGGTGATGGAACCCCAATCGAATGAGACTGGGTGAGAGCTGATGAAAGGGCAGCCAGCTGGAGGAAAAGACAACACGTGTGTCTGGGAAGACATAGGTCAATGGTCCCATAAGGTTCCCAGAAGAGCCCACGGCAAAGTCTGCGAAGGAAGGAGTCAGCTCTACAAACCTCCCAGGCCCACCCAGTGAGGACCCCTCACAACAGGACTTGTCAAGGAAGGGCCTTCCTGCCTTTTCCTCTTCCCTGTCCGTGCACCCAGAAGAGCCAGAAACCTCAGTCACTGACGTGATTGAGGATGTGTGAAAGGAGAGCAAAAAGGAAACTCATCCTCTCACCTGCATCAGGTTCTAGTTTGGAGAGGGGGCAGATTTAACTTTAAGGCAGGTTGGATATTATTATGTAGACTGGACACCTAGCAGCCATTTTGAGACTGTGTGGTCAAATTCTAGTGGTCCCAGGATTTTACATTATTTAAGAGTGATCAGAAAAGTCATGGAGTTCCTGTGTGGCTCAGCGGAAACAAATCCGACAAGCATTCATGAGAACGTAAGTACAATCGCTGGTCTCTCTCAGTGGGTTAGGGATGTGGCGTTGCTGTGAGCTGTGTTGTAGGTTGCAGATTCGGCTCAGATCTGACATTGCTGTGGCTGTAGTATAGGCCAGTGGCTACAGCTCCAGTACGACCCCTAGCCTGGGAACCTCCATATGCCACAGGTGCAGCCCTTAAAAAAATAGACCAAACAAACAAACAAACAAACAAAAAAAAAAGTCATGGGACTACCTGAATTTTCAACCAAGGGCAGTGGAAAAACTTCTGAATTACTTTAAAAAGTTCAGTGAGAGAGAAAAAAAAAATTGATTGTAATTACATCCCATGAGTTTCTTGTTCAATTTACCGGCTGCACTTAACAAGTTATTATGTCCCCAAATAACCAGAACCCACTTCAGTATGCTGGGATACAAAGGGCTCCAAAGACAGTCAAAGAAAAAGAGACTTCCTTCCAATTTATAAAATCTCTTCCTTGTCCCCCTCCCCACTTCCCTATATTTCTATAAAGTATGGGCAGATTGTGCGGTTGAAAGCTATCCCTGGGAGAGAGGGAAATACATCGTAGAGGGGTTCTGGGGGACAGGAAAAGGATGGAAGGAGGCATTTTACTAGAAGGGGAGACAAAAGGGCAACCGCAGCTAAAGGAAGATAGGGTAGGAATCCCAGGCAGCTTGATGGAGTGGAGATAGTCCCCTGGGGTTAAGGCTCCTATCCTGGAGTCCTGCCTGAACCACCACCATTTTGGCAGCCTTGTTACTGTTACATCAGCAACAGTGACGTGAGCTACCGAAGACTGACAACCAGAAGGCAGGCCAGGAAAGTCGGAGCTAGAATGTTCTCTGCTTCCCTAGGACATCCTCATGCAAATGTCTTAGGCAGTGAACACCCAATCATGTGGGTCATGGCTGGTGGGCTTGCTCTTTCTCTCTTTACACACAAACACACACACACACACACACACACACACACACACAGGGGTGGGGGAGAAACAAATACCATTTCATAAACTGCAAGTTAAATGAGCATCATTTCCCATGATTTGATGGATGATTTTTGTATTGTTTCTGGGAGACATAGTTTAGGTGCCAAAATAATAGAATTCCTAAGATATTTCATTGTTTACGTAGCAGCAATGAATGAAAATATTTGTGATTAGGACTGTCCACCAAAATTAAAATTTAACAGGGCTTCAAATAACCATTCCTTCACATGCATGAAAAACGTTCCATTTATAATTCCTCTCCAAGGAAGCTTAAACAATGTCGTACTGTTCTATACTTGCTACAACCACAACGCATGCCCCATACCATGACACCCTTTTTATTAAAAAAGATTTTTTTAATTTTAGTTGATTTACAATGTTCTGTCAATTTCTGCTGTACAGCAAAGTGACCCAGTCATACATATATATATACACATTCTTTTTCTCACATTATCCTCCATCATTTTCCATCACAAGTGACTAGATATAGTTCCCTGTGCTGTACAGCAGGATTTTAAAATGCAGTGGTATACGATAGCTAAAAAGAAAACAAAAGTGGTCCAAAATGAAGGGATGAAAATAAATAAAACAGAGTTATATAAATGCCAGTTATTGTGCTGGGAAATCTTATGAAATCTGGAAATGCTGACATACAAAATTACGTACTCACCCATCAAGACCTGACTTGGCAGTCCTCTCTGTGAGGCCTTCCTGAACCCCCAAAAAGGAAACCAGTACTTTCTGGAACCACTATGTGCCAGTTCTTTTAGTAACTCTGCTAAAAGGTGGGTATCACTTTCTGTATTTGAAGAAATAAAGAAACCAAAGCTCGGGTTGCTAAAGCCACTTGCCCCAGAGCACACCGTTAGTGTCTAGGGAGCATTCCAGATGGAAGGTGGGAAACCAGCATTGTTACAAACTGCTAGGGCTAGGTAAAGTGCTTAAGTATTAGATACACGCGTTCTCATTTAATTCGATGGCCTCTGAGGCAGTTACTGTTACCTCCTAACCAGCCATGAGCAAACTGGTCCAGTCTTGTCCAAAGTCACAAGGGTGACAAGTGGCAGTGCTCAGACTCAAATGTGGGTTTTCAAACTCCAACACTGTGCGATTCCATGTCATCACGATGCCTCTTCTGAAATGGTCCCTGTAATGGTCCGCTTCATCCACTTCCACTGGTCAAATGACAGTCCTCACCTAGAGGATTGCTGGTAAATGTACATCCCTCCTGCACTCTCACCCTCTATTCCACAGGCTCAAGCACCTGCTGCAGCCACCTATCACTGTCAGACTGAGCTTCAAAACCTCAGGCCTAGATACCGAGATCTTCTATAATCTAGGATACCACGACCTCACTGAATGTTATTCTATCCCACAAAATTGGGAAAAACTGGAGTTCTCTTGTGGAAGAGCGGGTTAAATCTCAGCAGTGGCTTGGGCCATTGCTGTGGCATGGGTTTGAGCCCTGGTCCAGGAACTTCAATGTGCTGTGGGTATAGCCCCCCAAAATTGGGAAAAACTTTGAAAAGAGCAAAAAAGAAAAAAAAGAATATTCTGAATACCTTTTCCAGAGTATTATTAGGTGCTGTTTAATAACCATTTCTGGATCATCTAATTTTATGGGTCTGTGCCTTTCATTGTCTTTAGCTGAGCTCATTTACAACCCTATAAATTGTAGAAAACTGATAGTAATGCAAATAATTTTTGTCATTTGTGGAGACACAATTTATAAGCTTCCATGCTCCCCCAGATGCCAGTTTTTCTATCTGCAGCCAATTCCTTTCAACGCTCCTGATGGCCTTTGTGTATGTTTGCTCTTTCTTTTGAACCAGTTGTGACATCCTACTGGTTCCCTCATTAATTAAGGAGTTAAATAAAATCTTGGACACATGTTCATTTTATATTTGAAAGAGAGTCATGACTGTGCCTTTCCTAAAAAGATTAATCTTAAACATTTTTCCACTGGTACCTGAGATACTCAGCCTGGATTCCTCACTAATCATTAGGTGATAGCAAACCTGGATCAAATCGGACTTACCGCCTGCTTTTGTAAATAAAGTTTAATGGAACACAGGCACATCCATTCATTACCTTTGGCTGCTTTTGTAATACAAAAGTTGCAATAGAGACTGTTTAGTCCCCAAAGCCTGAAATATTGTCTGACCTTTAACAGAAAAAGTTTGCTGACTTCTCAATTAGACACCAGATTTACCCTCTAATAATAATCATGTGAAGGGATGTAATGAATACACATAGATGAGAATATTAAAAATGACAATAAAATAAAGTGAGTCCCTCCGGGGGGGGGGGGGCGGCGGTAAGGGGAGAAAAGAAACTAATATGGGAGTGTTGAGTATGGTTGAAAATGGAACTAATTAGCTTCAATAATTCCAAAGTAGAACATCAAAGCCATGCCATGCAAATTGTTAATTTGTTTATTTATTTACCTGTTAGAATTTTTCTATATTGTTGCAAAATACCCCAAGCACACAGAAAGGCAGTATGAAATGCTTATGTGCTCAACTCAACTCACTTTACTATGTTGTCATACTGGCTTCAGATTTTATTTTCAAAGTCTTTTTTCTTTTTGTTTTTTTCTTTTTAGGACTGCACCTGTGGCATTTGCAAGTTCCTGGGCCAGGGGTCAAATCAGAGCTGCAGCTGCCAGCTGAGGCCACAGCCACAGCAATGCCAGATCCAATCTGCATCTGTAACCTACACTGCAGTTTGCAGCAACACCAGGTCCTTAACCCACTGAGCGAACCCACTAAGTGAGTCCAGGGATTGAACCTGCATCCTCATGGATACTAGTCAGGTTCTTAACCCACTGAGCCACAATGGGAACTCCTCACAGTCTATAATTCGGGAAGGGTGGGCCAAGTTTCCCCTCTTATTAATTGACTGTGCAATGAAGACAGCCATGGAATATTGACTCTACTCTAGATCTGAAGACAGCCCCAATATTAATGGTTTACTTGTCTGAATTTTTTGCTTTTGTTTTGTCTCCTTTCCATTAAAAAAAAAAATAATAAGACTCATATGATTCCAAATTCAAAAGGTACAAAAAAAGTAAATAATAAAATATTTTCCTCCTACTTCTGTACCCCAGCCACTCATTATTATAAACAATATTATAAGTTTCTTACATTTCCTTCCAGAGATATTTTATGTATACTTGAGCAAATAAGTATGTGTATTTATTTTTCCGCTTTCGTTCTACAATTTTTTTTTTCTGTTCACCCAATACTTTGTTCTGGTAACCCCATCCAGATCAGCACATAAGAAATTCTCATTCTCTTTTTTTCAAGGTTTCTCAGCATTCTTTCATACGGATGAATTATAATTTGGCCAGTTTTCTTTCCATGACATTTGTTTCCAGTCCTTTAAAATTACAAACATGGCTAAAAAACAAATAATCATATGCATTTGTTTCATCTTCTAGATGTAATAAAAGCTGTATGCTGAGAAGTAGCACAGCTAGGTCAAATAATATGTGTATTTGTAATTTGGATAGATATTGCCAAGTTGTTTCCCATGGGGAAGGCACCAAAACTACACTTCCACCAGCAACATATGAGGAAACCCATACCCTCACCATCTCAGGTCTTTTTGATCTTTGCTGCTTGAAAAAGTGACTAATGGTATCTCAGTGTACCTTAAAACTGCATCTTGCTTATTATAATGAAAAAAAGAATCTTTTCATTTAGTTAAGTCATCTGTATTTGTATCTCTAATAACTATTTTTGGTCCACTGTCTTTTGGGCTATTAATGGTCCTTTTATGGGAAAAGAAGTGGCCCTTTATTTTTTTTCAATTTTTGCTTTTTAAGGCTACACCTGCGGCATATGGAATTTCCCACACCAGGTGTCGTATCGGAGCTACAGCTGCCAGCCTGTGCCCCAGCCACAGCAATGCAGGATCCAAGCCATATCCATGACTTACACCACAGCTTGGGGCCAGGGACTGAACTGTGTCCTCATGGATACTAGTCAAATTCTTAACCCACTGAGCTACAATGGGAACTCTAGAAGTTTTAAAATCCATCCAAGTGGCATGGCCATGATGGAGTCTGGGGACAGAGAAGTACATCAGTAAGTAAGCTTTTAAACTCTTTCCCAGATAAGCGGGACATGTTAAAGGGCTATGTTTAGGTCTTACCCTTCAAGGGCTCCCCATTACTTATAGAAACAAGTCCAGGCTCCTTAGTATGTCATCCAGGACCCTTCAGGCTCTAGAAACACCAAAAACCTTGTGCTAACACACACCCTGCCCTAATACCCACCTCTTTACCTCTGTCTCTCTGGCCAGTCCCTCTGCCCCGACATCCTCCCACATTTCTTTGGTTGGATAACTCTTTCTATAAACTTGAAGATTCAGTTCAAGGAAATCTTCCAAGGTATGGTCCCCGAAGCCCAAACTGTCACACACATCTCCTCTGATCCATTAAAATGATCTCTAAAGTATCATTCATCTCTGTTAGAGTGTAGGTCTCTTCAAGGTCAGGAAGTGGGTCTTCTCCCTCTTTGTTCTTTTGGCTTAAGGACATTTTGACAGTTTGCAGTGTTGACTGACCTGAAACTCCACAAAAAATTAACCACATGATTTTTTAAAAAATTTCATTGGAGTATCGCTGACTTACAATGTTGTGTTTCAGGTGTACCGCAAAGTAAATCTGTTATACATATACATGAATCCGTTCCTTTAATATGCTCACTTGGGGTCTTGGTTTTCTCTTCTGTAAAGTCAGAGTGTGAAACTGGATGACTCCTAAAGTCCTTGTTAGATCCATGAATACATGAGCCAATGGCTGAAAGAGGCATCCAATGAGGATGTGCAAAGTACACAATGGATTGGGAGCTAGAGTGTCAGAACCCAATTAGGAGACGGCTGCAGTGAACCAAAAAGGAAGCACAATAAAATAGGGCCCTACAAAGGTGGTAGCAGTAGAAGAGAACAGCTCAGAGGGACTTTGACTTTTTTTAAATATATCGGCCATGCCCTCGGCATGCAGAAGTTCCTGGGTCAGGGATTAAATCCACACCACAGCAGTGACCTGAGCCAGTGTAGGGACAACACTGGATCCTTAACCCACTGAGCTACCAGGAAACTCTGAGAGGGACTTTTTTTAAAGCAAAAACATTGATGGGTCTTGGTGGCTGATCGAATAAAGATGTTGACCGTCAATTCCTTCCTTCACTCCAACACGTCCCTTCTCATATCAAGAGATCATGCCTAATAACTCATCCCATTGAATCTGGACTGCCCTTATTAACTTGCTTGATCAATAAAATGTGGTGGCAGTGAAGGTTTGGAACTTCTAAAGCTAGGTCACAAGAAGCCTTGCAGCTCTCAATGGATTTTTTAGAATGTTTGCTCTGGGGAAAGTCACCTGCCATGTAGAAAATCTGACTGCTCTGAGACCACTAGGCTGTGAGAAAGCCCAAGCTACCCACGTGAAGGGGTCACACAGGGGAGAGAGATGGCGGATCAGCCCATAGCTTTTCCCAGCCCAGGTGCCAAATATGTGAGTGTAGGAGCCTTTATCTGACCCCAGCCTGGGTCACCATTTGAGTGTAAGTGCAAGAGAGACCAAGCAGGGATCATCCAGCTGAGTGCAGTCAACAACCAGGATAATGAGAGATAATAATATATAATAAGTAATAATGAGCTGTTGCTTTAAACCACTGAGTTTAGGGAGGTTCGTTGCACAGAAATAGAGGGCCAGAACGTAACGGAACCAGGAGACACAAAATAACAGAGTGGGAAGTACAGAAGATGGATTGTCACATGCCTGGGTTTCGATCGAAGCTTAATTTACTACAGAATGGTCTTCAGCAAGCTTCTTACCTTCACTAAGCCTCAGTTTGTTCACCTGTAAAATGGGATGATTGCAGTCCCTATCCACCAGGGTTACTGTGAAAATGAATGTGCTTTAGGCCTTTACTAAATGGAAGGCATGAGAACCATGGAGGAGGAACCAAAGGTCACTCACGATTAATGGGAGAGTGGTCATGTGAATGGGGGTCAGGAAAGAGTATTAGTCACTTGAGTCTGACATCCAAGGAGAAAGCCTTCCACCTCTTCAGTGAGTTCTGGACCTCCTGGCCCTGTCCTGGACATGTATAAGACTCTCATGACTAATTTTCCTGATTGATGCACAGCAGCAAAGAAGAATGCAAAGGAGAGAACTGGAGGATGGGGAAAGGAATTGACTTTTAGACTGAAGATGAGATGAATTTGGACCATATCTATCTATCTATCTATCTATCTATCTATCTATCTATATATATATATATTTTTTTTTTTTGTCTTTTTTAGGGCCGCACACATGGCATATGGAGGTTCCCAGGCTAGGGGGTCCAATCGGTGCTGTAGCTGCTGGCCTACGCCAGAGCCATAGCAACGCCAGATCCAAGCTGCGTCTGCAACCTACACCACAGCTCACAGCAACGCTGGATCCTTAACCCACTGAGCAAAGTGAGGGATGGAACCCACGTCCTTATGGATGCTAGTCGGGTTCATTAACCACTGCGCCACAATGGGAACAACGAATTTGGACCATATTAAAACAAGTACCAAGGATTATACTTAATATACATGGCCAGCCACACTATAATAAAATGGATCCTTCCATCCACATAGCTGACAGAGGGACAGGGGAACTCGTTTTTGCCAAAATTCCACCAGGTGTCAAGCCCTGGGGGCATGTCTTCCCATATATTCTCTCTTGGTCTTCTTGATTAAGAATTCCTATTAATGTTATAGCCATTTCACACACAAGGAAACCAAGGCTCAGAGAGCAAAAGTAACTTCTACCAGGCTGCCAGATGCTAAGTAAAGAGGATGATGATAATGGCACTGATGCTAAGGAATATTAGCTGAGCAGTCGCAGGCACTGTTCTTGGCACTTTCTGTCCGTTATTTCATTGAATCCTCACAGTAACTAGAGGCAAATACTATTTTTGCATCCATTCCACAGCTTGGGAAACTGAGGCATGTGAAATCATGTCCTTGTCCAAGGTCAGCCCATTGGTAAGTGGCTAAGGAGGGACATGAATTTATGAAATCTGGCTCCAGAGCTATAGCTCTTGAAAGCCCCATGCCTGTTCCTGCCTGTTACCTCGTGAGGCTGAATCTAAATGGACACCTATCTAATGGATTTTGGCTGAACAGATGCCTTAAGTCCTATCTAATCACATGCCACAATTCAAGTATAGTTACTAACACTTATTAAACACTTATTAAATATTCCCTGGACTGATAATAAAAGAGATTTCACAGTAAGGGCAACCCTGATGTGTGGGAATTTTCCTTAGGCCACCACCAAGAGAAGCCAGGCGTAGAATCCAAGGAACAGCTGGGAAAGAGGGGAGGGACATTCTGACAGGATATCACTAGGTGAGACAGACTCCTTAGAGGGTCTCCGGCCAAATGTGACTAAGCCCTTCAAAGCTCAGAGAAGAGGAAGGCTGTGCTGTGGGCATGTGTCTGGGTGAGTGAGAGGAGCCGGCCAGGACCTGACAAAGGGGATCTGGCCATCCCTCCCCTAAAAGGCCAGGCTTCCGGTTTTATTTCCATAGTGTTAACAGACAGCAGAGCCACTTCTTAGAATCTGGCTCAAGTTTGAGGTATTTGGTAGGAAGCACAGCACCGGGCCAAAATGAATGCTTCCCCCCCACCCCCACCCTTCAAATCAGTAAGACAATTGGTAGTATGACGGGGAGCGGGAAAAACCTCAAAACAGATTATTTTACAAAATAACATAACTCAATTATTTTCAGAAGGCAGAAAGGGAAAATCCATTTCTCGCCACATTTAATTCTCTCACTCTCTTTCCTTGATCCTTCCCAAATCTCCGTCCCTGCATCTGGAATGTGATCCTGATGTGCACTCCCCATCCTCAGCCAGAAAGGACTCCAGTTGCTGGATTCTGCCAAGACACTTAATCCAGCCCCCGCCCATATTAAAACTGCAGGCCCCAGAGCCAGGAGGGGAGAGGGAGCAAGGGCGTGGGGCCCTGCTCGGCCTCCATGCCTCAAATACTTTCTCAAAGCCTGGCAGCCACCCCCGCCGCCCTTGGAAGCACAGCCCACGCCCTCTTGGAGAAGCTGCTGGGACGCAGAGTCCCACCAGGTTGACTTGCTGAATCACACTGAAAGGTGTGTCAGCTCCCACCTGGGCCCTGAGTGGGAGCTAGGGAAATGCATGCCTCCCAGCCCAGCCCTCTTAGGGACGGCAACAGGGTCCTCACTGCATCAAAGATGTCCCACCACACACTGCCTGTTTCACTCATGGCAGCCACCAAATCCAGGGCCAATGAGCAGTGAGCCAGCTTGGGTGGGAGGCAGGAAGGCAGGAGGAGAGGCTATTCCTTTGCTTTCTCTCCACCTGCTACACAGTGATGAGCAAGAGCACGCTGGGAAGGAGTGGTCCTTGACCCAGATGCTACAGGACACAAACAGGGCAGCGATCATGTCCTATGCATCTACTAAGCATTGGAGGCCCTGACATGGATGTGCCCTTCTTACCCTCAATGCACAAGGAAAATGTTTTTCACACTCGTGAGGCAGAGAGAAGCAGAGGCTGAGCTGGGCGGCCCCTGTCTCCCTCTGCTGTCCCCCAGGCTAGACGGGACTGCATCCCTAGGCCCGGTCCCTTGGTGTCTTTGGGTGCACAGAGCTGCTAATGTCCTAGGAACAAAACTCCCCTTAGTGAAGGAGCTGTAAGGGCATTCCAGGCCCCTCGGTGCTGGAGTAGCCACAGCAGATGCCTATGTGGCTTAAGACTGTGCTGGGAGCCCCAGGGGTAATGAGCTGCATTCAGGGAGCAGGTGACCCCTTGTGAGCTTTGATGGCCATGACCCCCTCCAGCCCAGCTTGTTTAACACTAGAAGAGTTAGTATCCCTGCTGAAGTTTCCTTCCTTCTTCCCTTCCTTCCTCCCTTCCTTCCCTTCCTCCTCTCTGCTTTCTGTTCATTCTTTTAAGACATTTTCATGAAGCATCTATTATGCACCAAGTACTTTTTCTAGGCTCCAGGGACACGGGAGAAAATGAGGCTGCTAGGTCTCTACCTTCACCAAGTTACAATCTATTGAGGGTGGGGAGGTGACAGGCAATAAGTGGAGGAGCAACGGAAGAGCCCCCCAACTCCTTTCTGGATTATAATAAGTGTGAGGGAGAGAACCAGAATGGGGGACCAGGCAGGGGGTGACTGCATAGACAATCTGGGCTGGGCGCTCATGGAAGGGCTTTGGGCCCCAGAAACAACCACCAACAGAAAGCAGTCATCAACTTCATCGGAAGAAGAAGCCGAAGAGGATGTTCTGGGGAAGGAACAAACTAATTAGAACTAATTAGAAGAACCTAACTTAGACAACTTGGCCAAAGCTCCATTTTTGACACATGAAGAAAATACAGCATTGTGTCTTACTACGCGCGGCTGGGTCCTGCTGATGACACTCAGTCATGCACCAGCATCTTCCCTGGGCTCTGCCGTCCACTAACTCAGCTTCCCGAGGCCAGGCCTGGCTGCCCACACTGAGTAGGGCTGGGCCAGCAGCGTCCTTCCTCCCCTCCCTGTGCAACAGCCCAGATCAGTCCCCTCCACCTGCTGATCCTTCCTCTCCCCTCAGGGCACCACTGAACAACACAATCCAGGAATACCTGAGCTACTGGTCCACACTTGCCACCAAAAAACAAGAAAGAAACCTTTGGAACGTTAGGGCCATCAACTGAGACATTCATTTAGAACCTCTACTTTGTGCACATGTGTGTGTAAGCACATGCACATGCGTGCACACACACACACACACACACACACACACACACACAGGAAAGAGGCAAATTTCAAACCAGCTGGAGGAAAGCATGTCTTACTCAGAAAGTCAACAGGTCTGGAAGCCAATTTCAAATAAAGAAGAGCTCCTTGGTGAGTTGGGTGTAAGGAGGCCAGGATTAACACTCACCTTATACATTTAGCATGTTATATCACTCTTTTATTGCTTGCGGTTTTGCTCCAGGAAAAACCCTTTCTTTGAAACACTATTTGATCTGCAGTGCATTGTAATCTCCATAAAGAGCACTCTTACCCCAAACAAGGTCATGTACATGAAAGAATCTATCACAGGGCCTAGCGCATGGGTGGCATTTAGCAAGCATTATTTTTGTTTTATAGAACATCTGTACTGCTTTCATGTTAAAACACCAGGATTTCCTGGGAGGAAAAAAAATCCTGATGTGCATTACATTTATCCATCTACCAAACATGGGCAGAGGCACCACACAGGCACAGGAGATGCAAGGGAGAAAAGAGGACCTCAGAGTTGACAGAAGGACATGCTACAGGATGAAGTGTTCTGAGTGTCCCCAGAGTTCTGCATGTGAAAGGCATTCACTGATCACCACCTCCTGCTCCACCTTGACTGGGCATAAGATGCACTGCAGACTGGGGAAACTTTACAGATAATCTAGTCCCCCATCCCTTAGGCCTAGACATTCCAAGTGGCCTGCCCAAGGACACACAGTGGACCCCTTTCTTGTCTGGTCATTTCATCCAAGGCTTGTTAGCAACTGCTTGTTAGAAATCACGTGAGAACCTGAAGTTTCTAAAGGTGAGACCGCATGAAACAAGCTCCATGGCACCATGGCTTTGCCTGACACATAACAGACATTCACTAAACTGGATGTTGAATTAATAAAGAAGGAGTTTTGGGGGGTTTTTGTTTGTTTGTTTGTTTTTGTCTTTCTGTCTTTTCTAGGGCCGCACCCAAGGCATATGGAGGTTCCCAGGCTAGGGGTCGAATCGGAGCTGTAGCCTCCAGCCTATGCCAGAGCCACAGCAACACCAGATCTGAGCCACGTCTGTGACCTACACCACAGCTCATGGCAATGCCAGATCTTTAACCCACTGAGCGAGGCCAGGGATCGAATCCACAACCTCATGGCTCCTAGTCGGATTCGTTAACCACTGAGCCACGGCGGGAACTCCAGGAGGAGTCTTTACTTCATCAAATATTCCCTGAGCCTGGCATTAAAATGTAGAACCAGGAGGTGTCTTCTCTGTGCTTACCTAACTGGATTCGTCTAAGGTCGCTCTGACGGCTCCCTGCTGGATACTCTTTCCTGCTCCCCGGTTTTTCTCCTGGTCCCCTGGCCTCTCCTTCTCAGTCTCCTTCATCGGCCCCCTTTCTCCACAGCTCCTTGGATCCAGGCTCCCCAGGGTTCCATCCGCAGCACCTTCCCTCCTCAATCACCTGGCAATCTCATCTCCTCTCTTTATTACACGTGTGTGAATCTCATTATCGGCTCCCATATTACTTTCCACATTCACAAGGGAGGAAACGAAAGCTGAGGTCACACCAGCAGTGAACGGCTGAGGCAGGATTTGAATTCAGGTCTGTAGGATTCTCAAGCCCATGCCTCATGTGCAAAGAAGCTGGGATTTTATCATCCAGGCTTCAGAAAGGTAGTAGGGACATTACATTCTATAGATAACCTATACATTAGTGGCTCCTATTGTTTGGGGGCCTAACAGACCCTTTTTGGAATTGTATAAACGCAGGTACTTTCTCCATTGAACTTGAAATAGGTGTGTGTTAGTAGAGAAAACATTTTTTATGCAATCTAAAGGGCATCCTGGATCTCCTTGAAGCTCATCAATAACTCTGTCTGGATTTAAGAACCTATCCTGTAACAACACAGAAAACATCTTTGCCATACTTTAAATAAAACCACAGTTCAGAGGTCCTTTCTTATCTGCTCTGAATTGCCTCTTGAAAACAATCACATCATGGATTGTTCTGCAAGCAGATCAAGTGCTTCCTAATGAATAACTGGACCCTTTATTAAACAAGGGATTATTTACTGTCAAAAGTTGCACTGGGGAGTTCCTATCACGGCTCAGTGGTTAATGAATCTGACTAGCGTCCACAAGGACACAGGTTCAATCCCTGGCCTTACTCAGTGGGTTAAGGATCTGGCATTGCCTTGATCTATGCTGTAGGTCGCAGATGTGGCTCGGATCTGGTGTTGCTGTGGCTGTGGTATAGGTCGGCAGCTATAGCTCCGATTGTACCCCTAGTCTGGGAACCTCCATTCGCCGTGGGTGAGGCCCTAAAAAGCAAATTTAAAAAAGCTGCATGGGTCGCAAACCAATCAAAGGTGTTGTGCCCATGAAGATTT
Organism: Sus scrofa; assembly: GCF_054392235.1. Taxonomy (NCBI): domain Eukaryota; kingdom Metazoa; phylum Chordata; class Mammalia; order Artiodactyla; family Suidae; genus Sus; species Sus scrofa. The sequence goes on along the minus strand of NC_139383.1, from coordinate 179,775,943 downwards.
TACTTTCCTCATCCCCCACTGCTCTTCCAGGTGTGACATCCCTGGATGGAAGGAGAGAAACACTGCTTTTGTTTCACCTTGCCTGTACTATTGATATCAGAAGGGTTTCACGGGGATGATATGATGATTAAATGAAGCACCAAAGACAGAGTGCTCAGCAAAGGGCCTGGTGCATGAGATGGTGTTGAATGGGAATCATTGCCTGCAAGGTCCTTAGAAAGCTGGCCACAGCTGCCTTTATAGCCTCATCTCCTCATCTCCTACCTATTCAACCTCTAGACAAGTCATATGGACTAGGCAGCATTTTCCAGCATTTTCAGGCTTCTGGGCTTTCACTCATGCTGTTCCGTCCTCCTAGAATGCCCTTTCACTAATGTGTCCGTATGGAAAATTCCATCAACATTCAGCTTATAAATTCTCATCACAGGGGAAAAAAAATTGTAACTATGTGTGGTGATGGATGTTAACTAGACTTATTGTGGTGATCCTTTTGCAATATATACAAATATCAAATCATTAGGCTGTACACCTGAAACTAATATAATGTTATATGTCAATTATATCTCAAAAAAGAAAAAAAGATCCAGCTTAAATTGTTCAACTTTCCATTGCCCCCTCCTGCCAAAACACTGGTTGGAATTCCTTTTCCTTTCATGGGGGCTCATAAAACACAGTGGCTAAGCCTCTATCATAGCACATATGATGCTGTGTATCAAGTGTTCACTTCTTTCTCCTGGTATCTCAGAACTCCCCAGGACAGAACCCAAGTCTCCAACATTTGTATCCCTAGCAGGCCACAGAGGATCTCCATAAAGACTCTTTGGAATGAATTCAACTACACCAGCAAATCCTGTCAAAGTCTTTCTAAGTCCCAGGGTGTCTAGAAGCTTTCATAAAGTTCAAGTATGTTCCAATTTACTTGGTTTTAAAGACTCATACCTTTCAACCCCATTCATAACCGACTCAGCAGACACAGTAATGCCTGCTACTCTGTTATGGGGCCACAACTACATGAAACATCTTATAATTTATCTCCATACAAAGCTGTCACCAAGGGAAAGAAACACGTCTGCTTCTCAGAAAGAATGGCTGGCAACCATCAGGACTTTGGGTAAACTCAGGCCATGTGTCTTCAGTCAGAAGTTTACCTTGTGGGCCGATCATCAAGCCTTAACCTAGCGGAGAACTAAAAGTAATAGAAGTGGTAACACCAGGAGTGATGGTCCTGGAAGTTTCCGTGTTTCCAGATGAACATTCAATATGTTCCTGTTTGGGAAAGGATCCTTTTTTTTTTTGAAGAGAGAGAGAGAGAGAGAGAGAGAGAGAGAGAGAGGAGTTCCCTGGTGGCTCAGTGGGTTAAGGATCTGGCGTTGTCACAGTTGTGGCTTGGGTCACTGCTGTGGTGTGGGATAGATCCCTGGCCTGGGAACTTCCACATGCCACAGGTGTGGTCACAAACAAATAAACAAACAAACACTAGTTTATCTTTGGAGTTCTCGCTGTGGCACAATGGGATCATCAGCATCTCTGCAGCACCAAGAAGCAGGTTTGATTCCCGGGGTCAAAGTCGGGGGCACACTGGGTCAAATGAGCTGGATTTGCTCCATCTGCAGCGTACATTGCGACTGCAGCTCAATCTGATCCCTGGCCAGGGAACTCCACATGCCTCAGGGCAGCCAAAAAAGAAAAGAAAAAGAAAAAAAAAGAGCAAGAGCGAGAGTGAGAGCGAGAGAGAGAAATAGAGAACAGGAAAATACCAACTATCAACTCATTCAAGTCACCAACCACCAGGACAAGCATCGAGGTCCTACTGTACAGCACAGGGAACTATATCCAATCTCTTGGGAGAGAATATGATGGAAGATAATATGAGAAAAAGAATGTATGTATATGTATGACTGGGTCACTCCACTGTACAGAAGAAATTGGTACAACACTGTAAATCAACGATGCTTTAGAAAATTTCTTATCAAAAAGCCCAAAACAGACCAACACAAATCACCAACTACCAAAAAAGAGGGACACTGTAATCTTTTCTTTTGTTTAATTAATAGTCCCACTTTGGATGCCAAAGAGGGGTGATGTGAGAAATACAAGGCTCTCATGATCTTCAGAGGGGGTGTTTATTGGGTGGATAGCTGCACCCATGTATTGAGAAGTTTTCAAAAAGAACTAGGGCTGGCAAACTGTGGGTGGAAAAGCTAAATGGCAGAAAATAGTGGGTTTCCTAAAAGCACATCAGAGTCTGTAAGTTACCATTATTTGGTAATTGACTTCTGAATCAACATGGGCCCTGAAAGGGAGTAAGGTAACAGAAGCAAAGGCCAGGACTGAGCTGGGAGACATGTGGCAGAAAGGAAACTGGTCTCCATGCTATTTCTAGGCCAATCTGGGTATAAAGAAAACCATCCCAGCTCAGGAGAGGGACCAGGCAAATGCCATTTCCCCTCTCTGGTGAGATTCTGGAAATAGCTGTGGCCAAGAGCCACTGACACAGACAATGAGAACAAGAGCACATGTGAGAAGCATTTAGATATTATTTTGAGGTTATAAAAGGGTTGTTTAATTTTTGTACAAGGAGGAATTTAAGAGCAGATGGCTGGGAGAGGGAACGAGATTGGAAGTCTCATGAAATCCATAAGTTGGGAGAAAAAAAAGTATACAGAGGGTAAAATAAATCAACAGAAGTAATATAGTTTAAGGACCTATTGTATGTGTCTGTACTACTTAGGTATACTTTTTCTAAAGAAGGGATTTTTTTGGTAATAATGACATATATACAGTGTGTTACAGTGGGAAAGGCAGAAAGCTCAGCTCAGCACCAGGTAGCCGATTAGTCCAGCCCCTCACTAGCTGAGTATGGGCCTCTTGGCTTGGGCCAGATGATCTCTAATGCCTCTTGCAGTGCTCACGTCCCGTGATTGATCTACCATGCAATACCTAATTGTGATGGGGCTGGTTTCCTACAGAGTATACAGGGATGACTACTACTCCCCAGTGGTTCCCCAACCACTCACCTGATACCCCAGAACCACAGCTGGCCTTGGAAAGCATTTCCCAAACAGAGGTAATTGGTACCCCAGCTGGTGCTCAAGCAAAGCTGTTCCAACTGCATCTTGTTGAGAGACTTGTCTGAGCATATGCTCCTTGAACACATGCTCCTTGGATCTGAGTGGCCTCGCATATCAGCTCAGCTTACGGGTAATAAAACTACCCATCCTCCCAGTGGTGTTTCTTAGAAGAAGTACCAACAGGCTTAATACAATGAAGAGGTTAGAGGTGTGTCCACACGCTTTGCCTGCAACTTATAAAGAGGAGACTCCCCAAACCCGGGGGGGGGCACATCCTTTTCACCAACTCGGTTCCTTTTTCCACTTACCCTTTCCCTAGGCCTCAATTCATCTCCCTGGCTCCCCTCCCTGCCTTCCTCCTGATTGGCCAATGACTGTCTCAAGCTCCTTGGCCATTCTGTCTAGTTGAAGTTTTGGAACTGAAGAAATGAAACTTCAGAGTTGTGTAAGGGGCAATGCAGGGAGATTTTTATCTTAAGAAGGGAAGAAGGAAGAAGAAAAATCTGAGGTGTTCCTGCAGCACCAGGATGCATATTCCATCCCCAGACCCGCACAGTGAGTCAAAGATCAGTGTTGCCCAAGCTGCGGCATGGGTTGAGAGTGTGGCTCAGATCTGATTCCTGCCACGAGAACTGCATATGCTACAGCCCAGCCAAAAAAGACAAAAAAAAAAAAAAAAAAAAATTAAGTCACAAAATGTTCACTCTAGAAGTTACAGCACCTCGGCTCTTACATGACAGAGGCCCAGGCAGCCTCACAGCAGAGCTCAGGGCTCCTGATTCCCAGTGGAGAGCTGGTTCCTGTTCTACTCCTCTGCTAGGCAGGGGATAACTGAATTCTAGGGCACTCGGCTCCCCACCAAGAATGCAGGCTTCAAAGGGAAGGTGCCAAAAAGCAACATTGAACAGACCCCCAAATCCCCTCGTGTTAGATACTGGAAAGCATAACTTTGAGATATTTTTAGTGAGTGAGTGTGGTCAGACTTGAGGGCAAAACAAAGTTCGACTTAAAATAATGAAGCTCAAGTTAATACATCCCGCCTTGGTTTTGGCATCACAGTTCACTTTTTTTTTTCTTTTTTTGGTACTTTGCAGTTTATATAATTATAAGACTGGAAATCTATCACACCAGCTGGGCAAGGATACACTACGAATGTGCTAGAATAAAATATAGACGGAGATTTAATTATCATGCTACTCATGCTTTTTAAATAACAGTATGTCAGCACTTCCATAAACCGATTTGCATTACGTTAAAATTAATGGGCTGTAAACCTCTGCTCCTGGAGAAACGGACCATACCCTGTCTCTCCCTCCTGCGACCAGCTGCAGACTGACACCCAGGGCTGTGTCCACACTCAATCCCCCCCCCCAATTCCAAAGCCCCCCAAACTTCTAAGAGTAAGGACTCCTATCCTATTTCAAAGACATAAACACACACTCACCTCATCCCATTTCTCTAAAACACGTGAAAAACAAAACGAAACAAATATCCTTTCATTAATCTCTCACCCATCCTCCTCTTGCTGCAGTAGCTTTTGACCAATGCTGGGTATGGCCCACTTTTACCTGTGAAAATACCATCTAGTGAAGAGAAGATGGAGATGCCACCTCCCAGAGGCCAGAGAACATACAGGATTGTCAAAGCCAAGGACATGCAGTCCAGGGTAGGGGTCACTGAGAGCGGCAGGGCAGACAGGGGTATGGTGAGAGCAGCCATCGGCCATGTCTTCAGCCTGTTAGCAGAGGGAGGCAGGGAGATGGAAGAGCCTCTGAAGAAGGGAGAAGATTCGTGTCACTGCTTTCCCGGTAGCAGACATGTGCCACGACTGGATGAAGAAGGCAAGAGCTGAGCAAGGGAGGGGTCAATACTAAAGAGAAAAAAAAAACTAAGAAAGGGAAATAACATTTTGGGGGGGTGCTTCTCTGGGCTGGACACTTCTGTATCCAATTTTTCCTCTGTATATACTAGATTTAATTCAATCCCAACATGTCAGAATAACCTCATTTTAAATTAAAACCCTGAAGTGGAGAGACGTTAAATCATTTGTTTATGATCTCACTGCTAAGGAGAACTGACATGGGATGTGAACCCAGTTAGCTTGACTTTTATGTCCCAGTTTCTCCACTGCTCCATGCTGTCCAGCTCTGGGGATGGGACAGATTTGAGGACAGAGGGAGGGAGGCCATATAGAAGAAAGAGAACGTATGCCTGAAATCCAGAATGGATTGCTATAGAGATTGCAATACAAGATGTGCTTGTAAAGGAAAGTGAATTTCATAATAAAAGGTGAAAAACTGTTTATCCAAATAAGAGTACTGCTCCCCTTTCAAGGGGCTCACCCTGGAGACTTGGCACTTATCCCAAAGATGAAATACTGTTACTCAAAATGTTTATCCCTTATTAAAACAGAGCTATAGAACATGTGGCCCATTCATTTAAATAGGTTGGTGGTAATAGGTGTTTGTCCTTTGGAGCCAGATCTGAAGCTAAAGGTTGTATGGGGAAGTGTAAATTCTAATTAAAGGCTAAAACAGCCATACACATTAGTGTGAATATAAAATAGAGAGACTACATCTTCTATATCCCTGCCTGGCTCTGAATGCAAGCAAGGGCTAAGCTCTGAGCTGATTTCTGGAATGCTGGTATCACTGGAGTATAAACTCTTGAGCTATCTCTGTTGAAAGACAACATTCACCTAGATATCAGGTTTTGCTGAGCAGGTTTTCTGAGAGAAGACAAAGAAAAAAGAGAGGAGAGAGTTAGCACTTCTGGGACGCAGCATCTCAGACATCCAGGACCTGCTGGTGTGGTCCTTGGGCTAGTAACATCAGCACCCATTAAGGCTCATTAAATGGCAGAATCTCACCCATTCCAGACATTCCGAATCAGAATGTCAGCATTTTTACAACATTTCCATGTAGTTCTGCTGCATGTTAAGCTTGAGAAACACTGATCTGGAGGAAAAGGCCCAATACTATGGGTTGGGCACTGAGCCACTGAAAAGACAACCTGAAACCAAGGTTCCCAGGAATTACTTAAAAAGAAAATGTTCTTTGCAGCACTATTCACAACAGACAAGACATGGAAACAACCTAAATGTCTATCGACATTTGAATGGATTAAAAAGATGTGGTACATATGTACATTGGAATGCTACTCAGCTATAAAAAGGACAAAACAATGCCATCTCCAGCAACAGGGATGCAACTAGAGATTCTTATACTAAGTGAAATAAATCAGAAAGAGAAAGACAAATACCATATGATATCACTTATATGTGAAATCTAAAATATGGCACAAATGAACCTATCTACAAAACAGAAATAGACTCGGGGACATAGAGAACACACTTGTGGTTGTCAAGGGGTGGGGGAGGGAGTGGGATAGACTGGGAGTTTGGGGTTGGTAGATGCAAACTTTTACATTTAGAATGGATAAGCAATGAATTACTCTTGTATTGCACAGGCAACTATATCTAATCTCTTGGGATAGAACATGATGGAAGATAGTAAACATATGAGAAAAATATGTAAACATATGCATGACTGGGTCACTAGGCTGTACAGCAGAAATTGACACAACACTGTAAATCAAATATGCTTTAATAACAAATAAAAAAATAAAAATAAAAAAGAGGAGTTCCCATCGTGGCTCAGTGGTTAACAAACCCAACTAGTATTCATAAGGACGTGGGTTCAATTCCTGGCCCTGCTCAGTGGGTTAAGGCTCTGGCATTGCCATGAGCTGCGGTGTAGGTCGCAGATGCGGCTTGGATCCCACATTGCTGTGGCTGCGGTGTAGGCCGGCAGCTACAGCTCCGATTGGACCCCTAGCCTGCAAACCTCCATAAGCTGTGGTGCAGCCCTAAAAAAGATTTAAAAAAAAAAAAAAGCAAGCTTTTGAAAAGCTTGGACAAGCAGTACTTTGATCACACTCCTTTTATAATTACTGTAACTATAAGCCCATGAGTTTTGAAGACAGTCTCGGTTTCAAATATTTTGTTCCATTTGCAGATCACATACTAGGATAGATGGTCTGGGGCAATGGGGATGGACTGATGGATATTGCGAATGAGTACCCAGGGGTGAGATTAGTGGAATTGTTATCATGTGTGGAAGGAGATAGGCTAGTGAGCACGAAGGACAGCCAAGCATTTGGACGACCAAGCTGATCATCTGAAAATGAAAAATTTCAGCTAACTTCAGGATGAGGGGCAGTCAGGGAAGGATCAATGTCAAATTAGGAGGCAAAAAGAGTGGGTTTATGCAGTATGTGACAGAGCTATTCAATAGAACTTTCTGCAATAATGAAAATGTTCTATTTCAACACTGTCCAATATAGTAACTGCTAGCCACATGTGGCTATTGAGCACTTAAAATACAGCTGGCACAACTAAGAAAGTGAATTTTAAATTTTATTTAATTTTCATTAATTTAAATTTACAAGCTACATGTGACTACTGGCAACTGTATTGGACAGCACAGGTATATATAAACACCATGGATAGGAAACCAGCCCCCACGACACCCTCAGGTCCAAGGAGCACCAGCAGGAGTAGACTTAGACAAACAAATAAACTCAAACTCTTGGCCTTTAAAAGTGTGTGTTTAGGGAGCTGAGCAAGGAAGATGTCCATCTGGTGGTGGCCTGGAGCAAGGGGCCAAGCCCTAGTGGGAGAAAAAATGGCATTCACTTGGGAGGGTGATCTGGCACTGAGTGGACATCTACATAGGGCAGGGATAATGGTGGCAACAGAAAATTGATTACATGCAAGGTGGTTGACCCAATTAAATAAAAACATAAAGGATAATGGGAGCCACATTTCTCATCATCAGAAAAAACAGTTACAAATATGGAAAGAGAGGGAGTTCCTGTCGTGGCGCAGTGGTTAACGAATCCGACTAGGAACCATGAGGTCGTGGGTTCAGTCCCTGCCCTTGCTCAGTGGGTTAACGATCCGGCGTTGCCATGAGCTGTGGTGTAGGTTGCAGACGCGGCTCGGATCCCGCATTGCTATGGTTCTGGCGTAGGCCGGTGGCTACAGCTCCAATTCGACCCCTAGCCTGGGAACCTCCATATGCCGCGGGAGCAGCCCAAGAAATAGCAACAACAACAACAACAACAACAACAAAAGACAAAAGACAAAAAGACAAAAAAAAAAAAAAAAAAACAAAAAACAAATATGGAAAGAGAGAACTGGAATGAACAATATGATGTTGGATTGAAATCTGAGATATGAGTGGGAACTCACAATTATATATATATGGATACAGAAATTAATACATATGTAAATACATGCATATATACATATATATTGCCTAGCTCTATCCACCTTGAGGGCCTGGGAGCAGCAATGCCCCATAGCAATAAGCACACCTATTTTGCACATCTTGGCTTCTAATTTCCATTGCCCACTTAAATAAACCAGATCTCCTTGGGAAAATGGCTGATTCCAGGGCTTGGATTGGAAAAATACAGTATAAGCTTGGAACACCTTATTGTGCCAGAAAATGAGGAAGTGTTCAAAGAATGATGGGGCATGTCAAAAAAGACACAAGTTGACAGGACTCCCACTGACCAAATTAGGACAATTTGAGCCTCAAAATAAAGAATGACAGTAACAAATCATAATTCATTGAGTACAAGAGAAATCCATGTGTCCATATTGATATAAATAAATGATCAAATAAAGGAACAAATGGACATCCGATAATGCCTATTAGGATACAAGAAGAATACAACCATCCCTTCTGTAATTTTCCTACCAAAAATGGACAGCCTGAGTCTAATCATGAAGAAACATCAGACAAACCCAAACTGAGGGCCATCCTATGTAATAAATGGCCTGCACTCTTCAGATATGTCAAGGTCATGAAAGTCCAAGGAAGATAGAAATTACTCAAGATTGAAGGACACCAAAGAGATATGACAGCCAAATATAATGTGTAATTCTGAACAAGATACTTTCGTTATGAGAACATTCTTGGGACAACCGGTAAAATGTGAATGATGTTTGGTGGTAGTAACATATCAATATTAATTTGCTGATTGTGATGGACTTACTGTGATTACCTAGGAGAAGGTCTCTGTTTATAGGAAATACAGTATTCGGGGGTGATGGTACCTCACACTGGCAACTTATTCTCAAATACAGAAAAAAAAAAAATAACTGGGTACAGGACTTGATGCACCACAGCAGGAACTCCAGTAACTCTTTTGTTTGAGACTGTTTCAATGCAAAAAACAAAAGTAAGCCATGTTTATCTAGTCTGGGGCAGTGGACTGTAATGGGAACTCTTTGAAAATACTTCCAAAAGATGTTCTTTAGCAAAAAAAGAGAGAACAGCATACAAGAAATCTCTTCCCTTCCCCCTGACACAGACATTTACGTGTTATGGCTGATGCCTGGAGCTGTGGCCATCATCCTGCAAATAGGGAAAAGCCACTAGAAATTCAGAGAAACTGTCCCAGAGACTGATGCTGTTGAGCTGCTAAACTAGCAAGCCCACAAACTAGTGACTTCCAGATTTGTTTTTTTGTTTTTTTTTGTTTGTTTGTTTTTTGTCTTTTTGCCATTTTCTTGGGCTGCTCCTGTGGCATATGGAGGTTCCCAGGCTAGGGGTCGAATTGGAGCTGTAGCTGCTGGCCTATACCAGAGCCACAGCAACGCGGGATCCGAGCTGCGTCTGCGACCTACCCCACAGCTCACAGCAACTCCAGATCCTTAACCCACTGAGCAAGGCCAAGGATCAATCCCACAACCTCATGGTTCCTCGTCGGATTCGTTAACCACTGAGCCACGATGGGAACTCCAACTTCCAGATTTCTTATGCGTGATTTATTATCAAATCCAAATTGTTAAAGTTAAAAAGATCTGCCATTAGGCAGCAGTGGCTCTCCTGTTAGAAAAAAGAAGGCGGAGGGAGGACAAGATGGCGGAGGAGTAGGGGGACACGCTCGCCCTCTCCCACAAACACAACAAAAAAAGCACATCTACAGAAGAAATGACTCGCACAGAACAACAACCAATCGCTGGCAGAGGAACCTAAACTCCAATAACGGCAAGAAGTTCGTGACATTATTGGGCAGAACGGGAGAAAAGAGGAGAGTGAGAGAAGGTGAATCCGAGCGGGACGGGCGCTCCCGAAAGGGAACTGCGGAGGAGAAAGGGATCCCGCACCCTGGAAAGTCTCCTACCGGGGGAAAGATCAAACGAACCGGAGGAATCTCCAGATGCAGAGAAGAGTGTAGCAGTAAGTCGGAGTACGGAAAAACGATCAAGAACCCAACGGACCATCTGAACTACGGGCACAGTCACCAAAAATTGAGACGCCTGGGTGGGGGCTGGGCACCGAATCCTCGGCTCCAGAGGTTAGTCCCCGGGAAAGGGCCGGGGGACGCCTGGGTGGGGGCTGGGCACCGAGACCTCAGCTCTGAAGGTTGGTCCCCGAGAGGGGGCCGGGGGACGCCTGGGTTGGGGCTGGGCACCGAGACCTCGCCTCCGAAGGTTAGTCCCCAAGAAAGGGCCGGGGGCCGCCTGGGGGGGGGGGGCTGGGCACCGAGACCTCGGCTCCAGAGATTAGTCCCCGGGCTAGGGGGGCGGGGCAGAGCGGAAACTGCTTGGGAGGTCTCTAAACCATTTGACGGGGCAGAGACTGCCTGGGAGACTAGAAAACAAAGCTGTCGCAGAGGAAGGGAGCAATACTCTAGGGGCGGGGAAGTGGAAAGCCGCCTCAGAGGGAACCTGGGAGAAGAGCCTGGTCTGCGCCCGTGCTGGGGAGGGGAGAGAAGGGGTGGGTTCCCATAGAATACCCCCCACACCACAGCAAGCTTACAGGCCCGCTAGCTAGCAGAAAGCTGTGCTTCCCAGTGCATTCCCTCCCCCCACCCCCGCCACCCCCTACGCTCTCGCCGAACCTGGGGCTGCCTGCCATCCAGGAGGGCTGGCCTCAACAATTGCCTGAAGCCTACCACCGCAGGGGCTCTCCCTGCACAGGCCTGCTTGCCCTTTGGAGGGGCTACACTTCCACAGAGCAGCACCAAACACCACCAGCCCCCCAGAAAAGGCCTGCAGCCCAGAAAAGCTAGAACAAGCCTAGCCAGGCCGTGAATAGATCGGCCTAATTCTCCGACGGTTTTTCTGAGACGGGCTCCCCCGGGGAGGAGCCTCTTGGGTCTCCAAGGGCCTTGCTACCCGCCCAAGACCCCAGGGGGTGCTAAGACCTAGTGGACCAGCTGCATAGGACTGCCAGCTCCAGGCAGGACCCCCTGCAGCCCAGAAAAGCTGCAACAAGCCTGGCCGAATCGGGAAAAGATCTCAGACGGTCTTTCTGAGTCGGGCTGTCCTGGGGAGGAGCCTCTTGAGTCTCCAAGGGCCCTGCTACCCGCCCAAGACCCCAGGGGGTGCTGAGACCTAGTGGACCAGCTGCATAGGACTGCCAGCTCCAGGCAGGACCCCCTGCAGCCCAGAAAAGCTGCAACAAGCCTGGCGGAATCGGGAAAAGATCTCAGACGGTCTTTCTGAGTCGGGCTGTCCTGGGGAGGAGCCTCTTGAGCCTCCAAGGGCCCTGCTACCCGCCCAAGACCCCAGGGGGTGCTGAGACCTAGTGGACCAGCTGCATAGGACTGCCAGCTCCAGGCAGGACCCCCTGCAGCCCAGAAAAGCTGCAACAAGCCTGGCCGAATCGGGAAAAGATCTCAAACGGTCTTTCTGAATCGGGCTGCCCTGGGGAGGAGCCTCTTGAGTCTCCAAGGGCCCTGCTACCCGCCCAAGACCCCAAGGGGTGCTGAGACCTAGTGGACCAGCTGCATAGGACTGCCAGCTCCAGGCAGGACCCCCTGCAGCCCAGAAAAGCTGCAACAAGCCTGGCGGAATCGGGAAAAGATCTCAGACGGTCTTTCTGAGTCGGGCTGTTCTGGGGAGGAGCCTCTTGAGTCTCCAAGGGCCCTGCTACCCGCCCAAGACCCCAAGGGGTGCTGAGACCTAGTGGACCAGCTGCATAGGACTGCCAGCTCCAGGCAGGACCCCCTGCAGCCCAGAAAAGCTGCAACAAGCCTGGCGGAATCGGGAAAAGATCTCAGACGGTCTTTCTGAGTCGGGCTGCCCTGGGGAGGAGCCTCTTGAGTCTCCAAGGGCCCTGCTACCCGCCCAAGACCCCAGGGGGTGCTGAGAACCAAGTGAAATCTGCTACCATCGTGGGGTGGACCTCCCAGTCCTGTCTGCCCTCAGGAAGTCCTCCTTTGCTTCAAAGAAACACTGTTAGTCCCATCAACACTCCAGAAAAGCCACACTGCCTCAAAAAAAGATTGACCAACAACGACAGCCCTCAGGAAATATTCCAGGGCAGTGACAAGGCAAACACTACCCGATAACGGAGAGTACAACTCCCTCAGGAGAAAGAAGACAACAAGCAAGATGAAGAAGCTGAGAAACCACCCCCAGTCAAACCAACAGGAGAACTCACCTAAAACAGTCAACAATGAAACTGATCTCTGCAGTCTGACAGACCTGGAGTTCAAAAGAGAAATAGTGAAAATACTGAAGGAATTAAGAGAAGATATGAACAGCAATGCAGATACCCTCAGAAAGGAGCTAGAAAATATAAGGAGGAGCCAAGAAAAACTAGAACATTCATTTGCAGAGATGCAAACTGAACTAGGGGCAGTAAAAACCAGAATGAATAATGCAGAAGAACGAATCAGTGATATGGAAGATAGAATAATGGAAATCACTCAATCTGGTCAACAGACAGAAAACCGAATCAAAAAACTAGAAAGCAATATAAGAGACCTATGGGATAATATAAAACGGGCCAATCTACGCATAATAGGAATTCCAGAAGGAGTAGAAAAAGATAAGGGAATGGAAAATATATTTGAAGAAATTATCGCTGGAAACTTCCCAAATCTAAAGGATACTGGATTCAAGATACAAGAAGCACAGAGGGCCCCAAACAAACTGAACCCAAACAGACCCACACCAAGACACATCATAATAAAAATGGCAAAAGTTAGTGATAAAGAGAGGATCCTAAAGGCAGCAAGAGAAAAACAGAATGTTACCTACAAGGGAACCCCCATAAGAATATCAGCTGATTTCTCTACAGAAACACTACAGGCCAGGAGGGAATGGCAAGAGATATTTAAAGTGCTCAAAGGAAAAAATATGCAACCTAGAATACTTTATCCAGCAAGAATATCATTTAAAATAGAAGGGGAAATAAAAATTTTTCCCAACAAACAAAAACTTAAAGAATACAGCAACACAAAACCCGGGTTAAAGGAAATATTGAAAGGGCTTCTCTAAACCAAAAAGAAAGGAAGGAAAGGGAAGAAAAAAGAAAAGAAAAAAAAAAAAAAAAGAAGAAGAAGAATAGGAAGAACTAGGACTGAGGAAGATACAATCAGAGAGCAGTCACTCAAATAAGCCAGCATACAGATTTAATCATGAACATGCTTCAAACAAAATAAAATTAAAAAGAAAAAAATAAAAGAGTCATCAAAACCATAAAATGTGGGCAAGGGATGTTAGGAGGTAAATAATCCTTTTTGTTTGTATGTATGTCTCTCTTCTTAATTTTAATATAATAATGAAGTGTTTGAACTTACAGGACCATCAGGCTAAAACACACAATTATGGGAAGGGGTTAGCATACTTAAAAAACAGGGCAACCACAAGCCAAAACCAAATATTGCATTTGCAAAAAATGAAAAAAAAAAAATACACTCAAGCAGATAATAACAGGAGACCATCCAACCAAAAAAAAAAAAGAATGGAGAACCATAGAATCAACTGGAACACGAGGATCAAATGGCAATAAATAATCATCTATCAATTATCACCTTAAATGTCAATGGACTGAATGCCCCAATCAAAAGACACAGAATGGCTGAGTGGATAAAACGGCAAAAACCTTCAATATGCTGCCTACAAGAAACTCACCTTAGGACAAAAGATACATATAGATTGAAAGTGAAAGGCTGGGGAAAAGTATTTCATGCCAATAGACATGACAGAAAAGCAGGAGTTGCAACGCTCATATCAGACAAAATAGACTTTAAAACAAAAGACATAAAGAAAGACAAAGAAGGACACTATTTAATGATTAAGGGATCCATCCAAGGAGAGGATGTTACTATCATCAACATATATGCCCCAAACATAGGAGCACCCAGATACATACAACAAATATTAACAGACATAAAGGGAGATATTGATGAGAATACAATCATAGTAGGAGACCTAAATACCCCCCCTCACATCAATGGACAGATCCTCTAGACAGAAAACCAATAAAGCAACAGAGATCCTAAAGGAAACAATAGAAAAGTTAGACTTCATTGATATCTTCAGGACACTACATCCAAAAAAAGCAGAATACACATTCTTCTCAAATGCTCATGGAACATTCTCAAGAATCGACCACATATTGGGACACAAAGCGAATCTCAATAAATTTAGGAGCATAGAAATTATCTCAAGTATCTTCTCTGACCACAATGCCATGAAATTAGAAATCAACCATGGGAAAAGGAAAGAGAAAAAACCTAGTCCATGGAGACTAAACAACATGCTACTAAAAAACCAATGGGTCAATGAGGAAATCAAGAAGGAAATTAAAAACTATCTTGAAACAAATGATAATGAAGACACAACCTCTCAAAATCTATGGGATGCTGCGAAAGCAGTGCTCAGAGGGAAATTTATAGCAATCCAGGCCTTTCTCAAAAAAGAAGAAAGATCCCAAATTGACAACTTAACCCTCCACCTAAATGAATTAGAAAAAGAAGAACAAAGAAGTCCTAAAGTCAGCAGAAGGAAGGAAATTGTAAAGATCAAAGAAGAAATCAATAAAATAGAGACTCAAAAAACAATAGAGAAAATTAATAAAACCAAGAGCTGGTTCTTTGAAAAGGTGAACAAAATTGATAAACCCCTGGCCAGACTCACTAAAAAGAGGAGAGAAAGAACCCAAATCACCAAAATTATAAATGAAAAAGGAGAAATCACAACGGATACAGCAGAAATACAAAAAACCATAAGAGAATACTATGAACAACTATATGGCAATAAGTTTGACAATCTGGAAGAAATGGACAATTTTCTAGAATCTTACAGCCTGCCAAAACTGAATCAAGCAGAAACAGACCAACTGAACAGACCAATCACCAGAAATGAAATTGAAGAGGTCATAAAATCACTCCCTACAAATAAAAGCCCAGGACCAGATGGCTTCACAGGTGAATTCTATCAAACATATAAAGAGGAATTGGTGCCCATCCTCCTTAAACTCTTTCAAAAGGTTGAAGAAGAAGGAATACTCCCAAAGACATTCTATGAGGCCACCATCACCCTCATTCCAAAACCAGGCAGAGATACCACCAAAAAAGAAAACTATCGCCCAATATCATTGATGAATATAGATGCAAAAATTCTCAACAAAATCTTAGCCAACCGAATCCAACAACATATCAAAAAAATTATACACCATGACCAGGTTGGGTTCATCCCAGGTTCACAAGGATGGTTCAACATACGCAAATCAATCAACGTCATACACCACATTAACAAAAAAAAAGTCAAAAATCATATGATCATCTCAATAGATGCAGAAAAAGCATTTGACAAAGTTCAACATCCATTCATGATCAAGACCCTCGCCAAAGTGGGTATAGAGGGAACATTCCTGAATATAATCAAAGCCATTTATGATAAACCCACAGCAAATATAATCCTCAATGGGGAAAAACTGAAAGCCTTCTCACTCAAATCTGGAACAAGACAGGGATGCCCACTCTCACCACTGCTCTTCAACATAGTTTTGGAAGTCTTAGCCACAGCAATTAGACAAACAAAAGAAATCAAAGGCATCCATATAGGAAGAGAAGAGATCAAACTGTCACTGTATGCAGATGACATGATACTATACCTAGAAAACCCTAAGGACTCAACCCCAAAACTCCTTGAACTGATTAATAAATTCAGCAAAGTGGCAGGATATAAGATTAACATTCAGAAGTCAGTTGCATTTCTGTATACCAGCAATGAAGCATTAGAAAAGGAATACAAAAATACGATACCTTTTAAAATTGTACCTCACAAAATCAAATACCTCGGAATACACCTAACCAAAGAGGTAAAGGACCTATATGCCGAGAACTATAAAACCTTAATCAAAGAAACCAAAGAAGATGTAAAAAAATGGAAAGATATTCCATGTTCCTGGATTGGAAAAATCAATATTGTGAAAATGGCCATCCTACCCAAAGCAATCTACAGATTCAATGCAATCCCTATCAAATTACCCATGACATTTTTCACAGAACTAGAACAAACAATCCAAACATTTATATGGAACCACAAAAGACCCAGAATCGCCAAAGCAATCCTGAGAAACAAAAACCAAGCAGGAGGCATCACTCTCCCAGACTTCAAGAAATACTACAAAGCCACAGTCATCAAAACAGTGTGGTACTGGTATCAAAACAGACAGACAGACCAATGGAACAGAATAGAGAATCTGGAAATTAACCCTGACACCTATGGTCAATTAATCTTTGACAAGGGAGGCAAGAACATAAAATGGGAAAAGGAAAGTCTATTCAGCAAGCATTGCTGGGAAACCTGGACAGCTGTATGCAAAGCAATGAAACTAGAACACACCCTCACACCATGCACAAAAATAAACTCCAAATGGCTGAAAGACTTAAATATACGACAGGACACCATCCAACTCCTAGAAGAAAACATAGGCAAAACACTCTCTGACATCAACAGCATGAATATTTTCTCAGGTCAGTCTCCCAAAGCAATAGAAATTAGAGCAAAAATAAACCCATGGGACCTCATCAAACTGAAAAGCTTTTGCACAGCAAAGGAAACCCAAAAGAAAACAAAAAGACAACTTACAGAATGGGAGAAAATAGTTTCAAATGATGCAACTGACAAGGGCTTAATCTCTAGAATATACAAGCAACTTATACAACTCAACAGCAAAAAAACCAATCAATCAATGGAAAAATGGGCAAAAGACCTGAATAGACATTTCTCCAAGGAAGATATACAGATGGCCAACAAACACATGAAAAAATGCTCAACATCGCTGATTATAAGAGAAATGCAAATCAAAACTACCATGAGATACCACCTCACACCAGTCAGAATGGCCATCATTAATAAATCCACAAATAACAAGTGCTGGAGGGGCTGTGGAGAAAAGGGAACCCTCCTGCACTGCTGGTGGGAATGTCAACTGGTACAGCCACTATGGAGAACAGTTTGGAGATACCTTAGAAATCTATACATAGAACTTCCATATGACCCTGCAATCCCACTCTTGGGCATCTATCCGGACAAAGCTCTACTTAAAAGAGACACTTGCACCCGCATGTTCATTGCAGCACTATTCACAATAGCCAGGACATGGAAACAATCCAAATGTCCATCGACAGAGGATTGGATTCGGAAGATGTGGTATATATACACGATGGAATACTACTCAGCCATAAAAAAAGATGACATCATGCCATTTGCAGCAACATGGATGGAACTAGAGAATCTCATCCTGAGTGAAATGAGCCAGAAAGACAAAGACAAATACCATATGACATCACTTATAACTGGAATCTAATATCCAGCACAAATGAACATCTCCTCAGAAAAGAAAATCATGGACTTGGAGAAGAGACTTGTGGCTGCCTGATGGGAGGGGGAGGGAGTGGGAGGGATCGGGAGCTTGGGCTTATCAGACACAACTTAGAATAGATTTACAAGGAGATCCTGCTGAATAGCATTGAGAACTATGTCTAGATACTCATGTTGCAACAGAAGAAATGGTGGGGGAAAAACTGTAATTGTAATGTATACATGTAAGGATAACCTGACCCCCTTGCTGTACAGTGGGAAAATAAAATTAAAAAAAAATAATAATAAATAAATAAATAAATAAATATGTGAGATATTAAAAAAAAAAAAAAAAAAAAAAAGAAGGCCATCAAAGAGCTCAGAACCCTCTCCTACTGCAGGCTGCCCAGCTACCTTTGGCCCCTCCATGGCCTTCTGTATGTCAGCTTCCCATCCTCCACCTCCTCTGGCCCAGGACTGGCGTTGCTGACATGTGAAATGCCCTTCCTACTGGCAGGCTGCTAGTGCACAACTTCTCCTTACCCAAAGTCAGTCTCTCCCTTCACCACCAACCCCCAACACATAATCGCACACTGAAACAGAATCCAAGTACACCTTACGGAAACAAAAAATCACATATGTGTTTATAGCCAATGTCACAGACCTCGTCTAGACTAAGGAAGGTCAAGGATAAAGATGAAGAAACCTGAAAACACGTTTCCTTTGGACTTTAAGCCTCATGCTCTCCTCCTTGAATATTTCACCTAGTACAATCTGTACCCCTCTTTCCACACTTTTCCCTCATGACCACATACATACTCAGAATTCTTGGCTCACTTTCCTGCCATCACACTTAGAGGGCATCTCCCACCTGGGTTGTTCTCACTCGTTGGCCCTGAGACATAGATGATGATATCACACTGTTTTCAAATCCTTCCCACAGCCCTGAAGATCGTGGTGAGTAAGGACAATTTTTTTGGGTTGATCTCGTATGTATGAACACAGAATCCACGGAGGCAAGCATGAGAAATCCTTTCGAATGCTCACAACACAACCCCGTATTTCTAGGGCTAGTTTTTGAGTAGGAAAATAATGCTCCTACCCTAAGCTGAAAGAAACTGTCACACAATTTATGATTTTTTCTAAATTATCATGTCTGGGAGTTCCCGTTGTGGCGCAGTGGTTAACGAATCCGACTAGGAACCGTGAGGTTGCGGGTTCGACCCCTGGCCTGGCTAAGTGGGTTAACAATCTGGCATTGCCGTGAGCTGTGGTGTGGGTCGCAGACGCGGCTCGGATCCTGCGTTGCTGTGGCTGTGGTGTAGGCTGGCAGCTACAGCTCCGATTGGAACCCTAGCCTGGGAACCTTCATATGCCACGGGAGCGGCCCAAGAAATGGCAAAAAGACCAAAAAAAAAAATTATAAATTATCATGTCTGGCAAGAAAGTAAAGATAAGCCTACAGCACAGTGCTAGGTATTAAGGAAGACACAAAGAATAAAGGATGTGAGGGGTTTTTTGAGCAGACAGCCAGCTAGAACTTGCTCATGTGCCTAGAGAGGCAGTCAATGCTTCTCAATAAAGAGGGGATAGAGGTTAAATAGCAGAGGGTGCCCCACGCCAAAACAGACCCCAATCTAACCCTGGAAATTGTGAATGTAATTTTATTTGGGAAAAGGGTCGTTGGAGATGAAATTAAGGATGCTGGATTAAGATAATCCTGGATTTAGGGTGACCCTAAATCCAAAGGCAGCTGTCCTTATAACAGAGGCAGAGATAGATCAGAGCCACAGAAACACACAGAGAAAAGTACCATAACAAGACAGATGCAGAGACAAGAGTGTCACATCGACAAGCTAAGGACAGTCATGGATTATCGGCAGCTGCCAGAAGCCAGGAGAGAGGCACGGAACAATTTTCCCTCAGAGCCTCCAGAAGGAACCAACCCCATCAACTCCCTGATTTCAACCCTACCCTCTGAAACCACAAGAGAATAAATGTCTGCTGTTTCCAGCCACCAAGTCTGTGATCATTACAGCAACAAGGAAACTCATATAGTGGACAAGACAGGTTATTTAGGGGTGGGCTTTATCCAGAGAAGAAATCATTTTCCCTGCCAGTTATACTAACATAAGACCCACAGGTACAAAGGCTCCGGGATAGGGATAAAATGGAACTTTTTAGAGCATGGCAAAGGTTACTTCTCTAAAGACCCTGTTGCCTCCAGAACTGGACCGTGAGAGGAAATGAGCAGAGAGCCTCAGAGCAAACTGGGAGGGCAAACACCTCCTGAGACTTGGCACTTGACTCTGTCTGAGGGTCTGGGTGGGCCCAACATCAGAGGCCCAAGGAGGGCATTCCTACAAGGAAAGGGGCATCAGGTTGGTGTCTTGGGCCCCACCTATGATGCTGGCGGGCAGGACCACTTCAGCCCTGCTCAGGGCTGAGACTGGGCCCAAAGAGCCTAGTTTTTGAGAGTGAGATGAGTATGTGAGGATTAACCAAAGCGGCTCCCACCATGGAGTGCCCTCAGGGATGCTGTGGCCGTGCGGGGTCCATCCCCACCAGCAACTCAGGGCAGGGGCCAAAGGAAACACGGGGAGCCAGTTGGGGGCACCAGGAGAGTGGAAGATGCTGTACTGTCTGGAGGTCCGTTTAATGGGAGGTCAGAGAAGGGGAGAGACATGGCTGCTGAGATTGCACTTCTGTTGTTCCCTCCTGCTCAAAGGCTGCCCTGAGGTTCAGGGCATCCCTGGAGCGTCTGCAGGGAGAGGACCACAGGCCTGAGCAGGTCACACCCCACTTCCCCATTAGATCCATCATGTATACCATGGAGAGCTCACACTTCCCACAGCTGCCTCTGTAACACAAACAGCCTCTCCGTTACAGCTTCCCAAAGCATACTATAAAACCTCATCGGCTCTGTTATTTTTAAGCTCCAGAAAGAAAACGGAATTTAGATGTTGCTAAATAACACCTACTGCCCCATTTTTTATAAAAAATCATTTCAGTCAATTGATGTATCAGTTTCTCCATCAGGACATCCATCAATCAACCCACTCATCCACCCTTCTCTGAGTGTGTGTGTGTTGGGGGGGTGCATTAGAGATGTCTGGAATTATGTTCGCCCACTGTTAAAAAGAATTAGTTCTCAGTGGTGGGAAGTGAAATGATTTTTACTTTCTTCTTGGCTCTCATCTGGATTGTTTGAATTCTTTACATTGGACACATGCTACTTTTAGAAATGAATTAAGGCATAAAGGTCACTATTTTAAAAAATATAATAAAATTCCCATAAGTGAAAATAAACAGAAAAAAAGGAAGAAGAGGAAAGAGGAGGATACAAAATAAAGGGAACAAAAGAGAAAAGAAAAGGAAAAGAAAAGAAACGGGAGAGAGAGAGACTGAGACCCACTCAGAAGAGATGGCGAGGCCATTACCTGCACACCCACTTTAGAAACCAGGACGCGGTGTAGGACCTCCCCTCTCATTTTCACAAGTGAACCCCCTTGAAAAGCTTGTGGAAGAGTCTCTAGAGGCTCACTGAGGCCCCAAACTGGCTGCCTCTCCTACAAAGGAAAGCCTGGGAGATGGGATAGTGAGAGGCCACCACAGCCAAGGGCCATCGAGCAGGCAGGCAGCACAGCCAGCGTCCAGTGTGCATGGAAAGGGCCCCACACCCGGTTCCTCTAGCTCATCCCCTTGAGGTTTTGGTTTGAGGGGCCAGATCATTTTAGACTCTGGTTCAAGCTCCCACTGAGTTCCAGGACTTCTACCATATTTTGAACTTCAAAGTGACCTTCAACAAGTCCCTTAACCTCTACGAGCCTCAGGTTCCCCATCTATGGAGTGGGGATATAAGACCCATCCTAGCAATGGGCTGAACCCATCCTGTACAATAGCAGGCAGGTCACACTGCGCTTCTTCAGCAAACACACAGCCTGGTCAAGACTGACAATACAGAGCAGATTAGCACACATCTAGTGATTACATGCTAAGCCCCACAGCTGTAATGGAGCCTGGAGATTCAGGTCAACATCAACAATTATTAAGATACTGAGCAATTATGCTGTCTGATACACCTTTTCCATTTAGTCCTCATGACATCCCTAAGAGGTGGATTCTTTAATTATTTTCATTTTATAAATTAGGAAGGTGAGGCACCAGGAAGTTTAAGAACATGCCTCAAGCCACAGAGCTTGCAAACGGAAGTCCTGGGATTTTAATCTAAGCAATCCAGCTCTTAAACACTATACCTTATGCCTGCTTGGTAATAAACAGTATATGGCTCTCGTTTTTAATGAGGTTACATTTTTAGATAGGGATAAGGTATGTAAAAGTAAAATAATGCACTGTGATCAGTTTAACAGGATGTGTGCTAAGTAAAGACATGACCCAGGGGGGAAATAATAAAATATCTGAGAAGGTCGAGGAAGATTTCCTAGGATCGATGAAACTCAATCTGGGTTTTGAAGGATGAATGTAAGTTTTTCTGGGTTGAAATTAAAGGGAAGCCCAGGCAGAGGCAAGCATTTGGGTAGGCAGAGGTGAACAAAGGAAAAAAACATGCAGGAAACTCTATAGAACACTGAAAAAGTTTGAGACAAAACACACGAAGATTGCTAAAGTATGAAGAGCAGAGCACAGTGCAAAGAGGGAGTGATCTCCGAGGGCTGAAAACAAGGCTGACAGAAGATCTGGGACGAGGCCAGGACAAGACGGCCTGGGAGGAGACAAAGGGCAGAGACAGCCAGAGGCTGGATCCACACGGGGTGACTGATCTGCAAGGAGCTTACATTTCATCTGATAAACGCTGGCCATGCCCGCTGCTGTAGTTCTCTTCCTATGGGAACAGAGGTGACCCATCACACAGACAGGCAGCCGAGAACCCTGATCCTGGCTTCCAGAAACGGCTGCACTCTGGCCTTAGCTCGGCCACAGCAAACTGGAGGCTGGAGTCTTTGCCAGACCCACTCCGGTGGAGGGTTCAATTTGGAGGGTCTTTTCAATTTTGTCCCATTTCCCTCATCTCTTACCTCCCACCATGTCTGTTATTGCGAGAGGCTGGTTATGGGTGCCTTTTCCTTCTAGCAATCTCAGTTTTCAGTCCCAGATTAAGCAAACCCAAACAATAGAACTTGCTCAAAAACAAGAAGCTGAACTCCAGCCCTTTTGAGCCAGACACACGTGCCTCTGTAACTCCTCAGGCAGCGGCCCCCTAACCTCCCTGCCTTTCTCTGAAGACACCATAAAAGGAGAAATCAAAGCCAAAAGGACCTCACTGCTGAGCAGATCAGCACTTTAATTTATACAGCGTGCATACTCTGGGCATTACCTCATGGCCCGATGCTAGGTTCCACCAGTGAGGAGGGACCAGCACGAAGCTCCCTGACGTGTGAGGCTGGCTTAGACACAGGTCCAAAGAACACCGATCATGCAATGTGTAAGCAGACTCTGCTTTTCGATTCTCCTGTGCTACTGCGGAGAACTCAGGGGGGTCAGGGCCCAAGGACCAGAGCCTCCACCAAGGAATCCTGACACTTCAAAGCACTTCAAAATTGCAGGACTGGCTCAAGGCCGCTGAGCTAATGAGGGAAACTAGGATTCAAAGCCCAAATTTCTGATCCCTCAATGTTAAAAACCATAGCTTGAACCAAGTTCTTGGGGGAAATAAGGTCATAGCATTTGGGGAGGAGAAGTTGGGGGAGTTGAACAGCAGCACAGGGAGGGGAAATATGGACACCAGTCTTGGCTAGGTACCACTGGGTGATAAACTGTTTTAACACAGTTCTGTTAATCCTCACAATCCTACAAGGAGGTCATCAGTGCCCTGGTTTATTTATACAGGGAGGGAGCTGAGGTTGAGAAAGGCTCAGAAACTGGACCACAGGCAGCTACTGCATGAGAGTCCAGATTAGAACCAGGTCTTAGCTTCAAATGGGCATTCTGCCTACATCACACCACATCTGGGAGTCACTTTACTAACCCTTGAGCCTTCCAGGCACGTCTTCAGGTGTCTCACCCTCCAGAAGGCCCACATGCGGTACCCAAGGCCCAGAGCCTTATCTTGCAGCCTCTTGCCCAAGGCCCAGGCTTCTGAGACCTCCAGGGCTGAAGAGACTTGCAGTGGGGGATGGCCTGCTTGGGCAGAATATCCAAGGGCTCTCTCACCCGGTTCCTATCTGGGAAACCCTTTCACTATTTAGCAATCCAGACCAGTTTATCCAGTTCCAGTTTAGGATGACTTTTCACAAGTTAACTAGCTGATTCTTGTAAGGTTGAGCTCACAGGGCAAGTATTTGTGGTTTTTCTCCTGGGGCAACAGATTGAATAAATGGGGCCAGGCCTTCCAGGGCCATGTTTCCTCCCAGGTACCTTGGGCTCAGCCTGCCCTTCACTCCTAGATCCTCCAGGGGCCACAGGCTCTGGATCTTTTCATCTACCTGGACCCTAACACAGCCATCAGGTCCTCTGGACCTCCAGCCTGGGGCCACCATCCTTTCTTCCTCTGGTCTGGCTGCTGCAGAGACTACCGACTCCCACTGTGCACTTCTGGGTTGAGAAATGGCCACTCAGCTTTATAGCAGTTCTGATGGGTGGAACTAGAGAGCAATTTAATGCTGCCATCAAGCCACATCAATATCCACAGACGTCCTCTGCCTCACCCAGGACTAAGTGGTCCTCTCAGGCTTTCCCCTTCCTCCTTCTTCTCCCACCCAGGCACACCTGTACACACACCGTGACTTGTCCTAAGGTCTGGAAGGGCTGCGCAGATAACAAAAGGCCCTCAAACAAATGGCACCCATGCAAATAACACCCTTTGCTTCCCTAAAGCATAGGCTTAAATGTGATCAAAGTCACCTCCAGGTGATCTTAGTAAAATAGCATTTTCCCTGCTGAAGGTGTGAAGGCCGCACTCATTTTGACAGGTTTGACAGGTTTGTATATCATTTTCGGAATTTTGCCTGCTTCCTGCAGAAAAATCAGATTTCAGTCAAATCCCTTTGTTGCTTCAGATACTGTACCTGAATTACCAAATAAGAGAAAATAAGTTATGAATTAAAAAAAAATATTTTGAGAAAGGGAAATGATGAATTGATAGATTAGGGTTTTCAAAGCATATCTTACAGAAATTTAATACTCTATGCCTTTTTTAAAAGTCTAACTCTGTGATCTATTGTTTCTTTGTCCAGGAGATACATCAAAATTAACTGAGACGTGGTGTGATGTGGAATTTAATTAATGACCAGGAAACACCAACTATTCCCCACTCTGATCTTCAACATTCAGAAGAGCAATCACACCCAAATGAGCACTTTGCTTTGTTCCTTACATGTTAAACTGATCAAGCATAGAATTCCCTGCTTTAAATACTGCTAATTTGAAATTTTCACTTTCCAGCAACTTGCATTTGAATACGTTTTATGTTTAAATGGAAACCGAATTTCAGATTCAAAAAATATTACAAACTTATCATATAGGCTACTCAATGTATTTCTTAGATGCCTCTGCTTTCCATGTACTGTGCAAAGATACACCACTCAGACCAAGGCTGTGAAATTTATTTTTACATTAAAAGTTGAAAAGCAACTTCCCTAGATCACTTAACTGTTTAAATAGGTTCTAGAAGTGTGCGCATTGGTGGGAGACAGTGCATGTCTCACATGTGTTGGGGGTATGGCAGTTGTCACTCTAGCCCCCCTTCCCTAATGAATTAAAATAGAAAGACTTTCCACTGAGGTGATCTGTCCCAATGGGGGAATTTTTTAATTGAATTGTGCTTTGCTGCAGTCCAGCCCCTCAAGTCTGACCTTCCACCTCACTCCTCTACAACCTACCCCCTTGCCCTTCGGGAAGAAGGATGACCTCGAGTGGGAAACAATCTCTAGCATCTGCTTAGGGCTTTGATTTTGCAGGTTTATTTTACACATCCTAGTTCTGCAGGAAACTCCCTGCAGATGTGGAGGAGCCCTCAATCACTGACCTCTCGTTAAAAGACAAACAGCCAGAAACCAGAAACATGACCGGGAAGATAAACAGCTGTTCAGGTTTCAGCTGATTGCTAGAATGGCAATGTCCTCAGAAATGAGCCTCTTATTCCTCTTGATGGAGGTGGTCAGGTCTTGTTTAGTTAGAGATGGTAAAATCGTGGCACACACACTCTCCCACACACATGACAGACATCACTAATCAATCACCGTATCCTCTTCTTTTGAGCCTGAAATCAGCTCCAGAATTCTCAAAAAGAAGTCCAGCCGGACTCCATGGTACCAGATTAAACCTATTTGCCATCCTGGGGGGTCTAGGTTCTAAGGCATGATGATTATACAAAAATCCTCATGGGTACAGGGGGTATTTCCCTCAAGTTCTAAACTGAACAGGAAGTTCATTTCCATTGAAGTACTATCTCCAAACCGAATAACACTGATTTAAGGAAAGAGCCATGAGCTGAAAGATGCCAGTGTGGATGTGTCTGCATATACTGAACGTGAGCCGCGTGCCAGGCATTGCTCTGAGTACCTCACATGTACTGTCTCATTTAATTAATCAAAGATGACTCTGATGCTCACATGACCCAGGATCCAAGACTCATTTCTCAGATCCAACATGTTTCACAGATGAGTATAGCAAAAGTCACATAGGACAGCTGCATGCATGAGTACTCTCAGCCTCCCAGGACCTGAGCTCCATTAATTCTGCTCAAGAAGGAGGGCCCTGCTAAAATCCAGCACAGCCCTGGCCCATCTGTTCCAGTCTGTCACTTGGCCACATTCTATTTCTGAATGCACAGCTTCAAAAAGCAGCGTGCTTTGTAACATGGTCCACTTTTGCCCCAGATGGTCAGCACAGCTTCCAAGGAGAACATACATTTTCCTTCCCCCATCTACCATATCTGATGACATTTCTGAGAGCTGTGGGGGTGACAAATCTATCCAACAATCACATGATGCCAAAGGTTTCATCTCAGAGAACTGGAGATAGGAAGGCTGTTGTGTTTCTTTTCCTGGGCTTGGGTCAGACCCTGGCCCACTGAGTCATATGCCCGGATGGGATGGCATTCGGCTACAGACTTGGCCAATGCCCATTCCAGTGTTATCTGGCTCTTGGGAATTCTTTATGGATCCTGGGTGACAGCCTTGCACCAGCTGCTCCCAGAGATGGAGAGTGAGAAAATAATAAGAATGATGATGAAAATAGTAATAAAAATGGGAGCCACCAATTTTACTGGATGTTTGCTAAGCACTCTTGAAATGCTTCACATATACTCTCATGCTTAATGCGGCAACTCTCCTATCTCTCTTTTAGATAAACATCTATCTTGGAGTTCCTGTTGTGGCTCAGTGGTTAATGAATCCAACTAGGAACCATGAGGTTTCAGGCTCAATTCCTGGCCTTGTTCAGTGGGTTAAGGATCTGGCGTTGTCGTGAGCTGTGGTGTAGGTTGTAGACACGGCTCGGACCCCGCATTGCTGTGGCTCTAGTGTAGGCCGGCAGCTATGGCTCCGATTCGACCCCTAGCCTGGGAACCTCCATATGCTGCGAGAGCAGCCCAAGAAATGGCAAAAAAAAAAAAAAGGTAAACATCCTTCTCTTGGAGAAAAGGTTCTACAGAAATCATGGGTTGGTTTCAAAGCTAGGATTTTTAAGCAGTCCTTTAACTATTCTCATTTGCAAGAAGGAGAGAATTCTCCTTGTTTTTCCCATGTTATATGTCCTGAGGAAAAATGATCCGTGTGAACAAGCTTTGGACGATTTGGTGGAAAAGAGCTAGCTAAGTTTTCAGTTTATGACTTTTCTGGTTGTTGATATACTGCTCTGGCTCCCTGTTTGCTGGATGTTTCTCATCACACCGTCTTCCATAATGTGACTTCTAAATCTTAAAAACGGTCTTTCTTGAAATACTCTTATCAGCTGAACCAGCAACTAAAGCAGCAAGCTGGGAGGTGGTGAGTTTCTGGAGGGCAGAGGTTATGGCTTGCTCATCTCTGAGTTTCACATATTTGGCATAAAAGAGAAAAGATAGAAATGGGAGTTGAGGTTAAAGGACCGGAGAGTGGGAGAAGGAAGGAAGCCACAACCTTCTTAGTATTATCTTGTCAGCTGAAGTCCACACTTTGTCAACAGGCTCTTACTAAGCCCTGCAAGAGAGAAAGGTTTGTTCCTGCTTGGCACTGCTTTAAACATCGGATGTCTGACACAAATGTTACCTCTAATGAGAGGGAAAGAGTGTTGAGTATTAAGTCAAGTATTAAGGAAAGACAGCATGTCTCTTTCATGATAACCATGGACCTGAGTATCCTGGTCTGGCTGATCCTTGGGAGAATTAAAATGCCCACGCTGATGGCCTGGGACTGTCCTCTAACCTCATGACCCTTCTGCAGGGTACAGCTGCCAGCCCCTCAAATCCGTACTTTTCCTGTCCAAAACTGTAGATGCCAGAACAACAAGGCTCCTGGCCAAGAAAAAAGAGAGGCTTAGCCTAATTAGAGCAGGTCGAGGGTGAGAAAGCTCAAGTCTGAGGGGCCTACCCACCAGAAATGGGAAATAAAACAGACAGCTGTTTGGGGTCCTGATGGGTAATTCTCCACTTCCAGGACATATTAACGGTCACAGGGGCAGCGATGAGGGGGATTTCACTTGGCTAGGACCTATTCTGCAGAATGCATGCCTCATCCCCAGTGGGCTTTCAGCCCAGAGATTTCCAAAGGAAGGAAGCCCACTCTCTTGGGTTGAGCTGCTAAAGCTTGCATCACACCCCTCTTTTTCAAGCAGAAAGAACCGTGCCCAGGAGCTGCCTCCACCATGACCTTGCAGCCAGCAAAGAGGTCCTTCTCAGCACAGCACCCTAATCTCCCACAGGAGCACCACAGTTAGGGAAGCCTAATGGGGGGGAGCTCAAATGGAATCCGGGTGAGCTAGACTGGACATCAACCTAACAGTCTGACATTAATAGATCCATCCATCAAGTATTTACTGAGAGACTTCTGTGTACCAAACACAATTCTAGGTATTGATTACACAGCTTGGACAGAACAGACAGACTCAGCTGCCATCAGGAATAACAAAACCTACCTTGACCTTGTGACAGCCACTGGGTCATAAAATCTTAACGTCACAAGACTTGAACTAGGGTTCAAATCCCAGGCACAGTGCGTTTTAACTTTGCGACCTCAGATGCCCAGCTTTCCCAGGTTTATGGGGAGGACTAAACGAAGGCAGGAATTTGAAGGACCCTAAGCAGGATCCTTTCCTGCCCCCCACGTCTCCTGATTCCAAGCCTGGTGTTCCTCCCTCCATATTCTACAGCCAAGAATTGCCATGCGTACATGTTCTCACACCACACGTAACATCATCCTTAAAATAAGATGTCTCGTCTTCTACATCTTTGATCTCTCCTCCTCACAGTCACCTGCAGTGTAGGTATTTGTGGTGCCTCTGAGAACAAATGTCCTTTGCAGACCTCCAACTACAGGGAGAGTAACAGGCTGAGGGCCCCAGGAACCAGGCTCTGAAATCCATTACTGCCACAGCACTGTCTCTGAGCTGAGCTTCCCAGAGGCAACAACTAAACCCAGCAGGAGTAGGGAGACAAGTCCATTCCCAGGAGACAGGATTTTGACTTTGATATGGTCTTGTTGAGCCTTCCTGGAAATCTAGGACCCTCCCCAATATCCTTCCTCTGCATAACCCTCCTTCCCTCTCTCCCACTGAGGACAGACCTGCCTGGCTCTCTGACCCTTCTCCTAGCCTACACGTTTCCCCTGCTAAAATCTCTTCCCATTGAATCCTGTCGTGGTGTCTGCTTCTTGCAAGACCCTGAGAGACAGAATCTCATTATCTCTGTATTACAGATGGGGAGGCTGAAGTTCCAGAAACAAGTAACTGGCTCAGAGTCACAAAAGAGGCAAAAAAAGAGCTGCAAGTCGACATTAGCTCTTTGAGAATCCAAATGACAGAGACACGGCCCAGCCCTCCACAAAGACGCCCAGAGGTGGGCCCTGAAGTGTTTTCTGTGATGCTGGATGCCTTTCCCCAGGTCCCACAATTGATTAGCGGTGGGCCAAGACTAAGCCCAGGTTTTCAGCATCTAAATCTAGAAGTCTTCCTCCCGCCCCGCCGGGCTCCAGAGCCAGACCGCATCAGAGCCATTCCAGCGAGAGTGCGCCTCTGCGGTTCACCCCGCCCCGTGCTGCCTGCAGAGCCACAGCAGGTTTTTGCATTTAGTAAGTGTGTTTGGAGACAATCATTTCATAAAAGTTAATCCGCTCTGAGTCGGAGCCAGCTGAGACTGATAACTCCAAGTCTCCCCCGGTGTGGAGTTCAGAGGCAACGCCACATTTCTTTCCAGTGATCCGGCCGCCTGAGACCTGACTGTCTTCGGATGAAACCAGGGCGTTCATGTGTCCACATCCAAATATTCTCAGCCTGCCCCAGTTGGAGACTTCAGAGCTGCTTCCCCAATGCCAGGAGGGCCTGAGGAAGGGCAGCCACCACTCCGTCACCACTGCAGGCCAAACACCTAGGTGGCTGGAGGAGACGCCCAAACACCACCACAGGAAAACCAATCAGCACTGTCTAGATGACTGTAGCAGAAGACTGGAAGGGGAGACAAACAGCTTTGCCAGCCAAAGGCCACTGGGAGGAGTGCAGGAGAAAGGAGCTCCATTCTCTGTCCACACCAGGGGACCCTCACTGGTGGGAGAGCCAACGAGCAAGGCCTTCCTGTCCTCTCGTCAAGGCCGGTAAACAGGCTGGTTAGGGCCTGTGCCATTCAAACCTCTGAGGTGTCAATTGATGTCTGTTTTATTTTAAGTTCCTCACGGAACTACCCTCTCTCTTACTCTTGGCAGCCAACAGAGCCGTGGACCAGGGTCAGCCACAGCAGAGACAGAGGGAGAAAGTGAGAAAAAGTGAGTGGGTTTATAACACAGTATTTTAGGTCAGAAGAAACACAGTGCCGGAAAACTGCCTTCAGCTGGGACCTGGAAGAATTGAGGGCAGGAAGGAAAAAGGGCTGACGGTTATTGAAGGCTTTGCTGCATGCCAGGCACTGTGCTAATTGATTTATGTGCATTAGGTCATCTAATCCTCACCGTAACTCTAGACAGTTGGTACTATTATTATTTCCATTTTGCAGAAGAAGACACTGAAGTTCAGAGTGGTGAAGCAACTTTCCCGAAGCCTCCTGACTAATAATCCGGTAGAGCCTGAATTTCAACAAGTCGAAGGTTGGAGCTTACTCTATCCACCACAATAATGATTCCCTGTGTTTTCGGAATACCTACTGTGTGCCCAGTGTTTTAGTTCCATGACCTCACATAATCTGTACAATAAACTTCCAAGGTCTGTGTCATACCAATTTCTGAGATGTGAGAACAAAAACTTCAAAAGATGAGTTTAGTAAAGGTCACTGAGCTAGTAAGGGGGGAGGGGCACGGGTTGAAACCCAGTCTGAGTGGCTCCATTAATCCTTCTGGGTTGTTGGGGCTGGGGGGGACACCCAAGGGCAGTTGCAGCCACTTTTCATGCAGCCCAGGAAGGCACAATGATACTGGCCATGATACTGAGTACCGACGGAGCATGTATAATGGGCTCAGAAACAAGCCAAGCACTGTGCACATATTAACCTCATGTGATCATACCCGCAGCCCTGCCAGGTAAATGGCATGACCTCCATTTCACAATCCAAGGCTCAGACAGGGAGGACCACACAAGTGCTGTGAGCAGAGCTGCAGTTCGAACTCGGACCCACCACGCTGCCGGCCAACGTGGAGTCTCACGGGAACAGAGATCAGCTCAGTCTTCACCTTTCCACTCAATTAAAATATGCTTTTTGGCTGGAGAATCCCTTCAAAGCAAGCTGTTCAGGAATTGGTCAAGGACGTTTCAGGGTTTCATCCTGAAGAGGATTCCTTAAAAGAACCTTCTAGAAGTTACGGGCAGTGTGGGTCACCGGAAAACTGCCACCTTTCTTGCCAGCTTAAACTTTCTTCGGGCCCAGGCCTCCTCACTCTGCCTCCAGCTTCCCAAGACACAACTCTGGCCTTTCAAGTCTGTGAGAGTCCAGCTGAGGCCCGGCCCCTCCCTCCCTGTCGCCAGGCAGCCAGCTCCTTATTTTTCCTCCCATGATGATGGATACAACCTGTCAGGAAAGCTGGGAATATTTTTAGCTCCTAACTGATTTTTATCTAAATTTAACTTCGGGCCACAGCATCAGCAGAGTTCCGTCCAGAGGGCAGCCAACGTTTGCATGGTGACACATCATAATTAAGGCTCAGTATTGCTGATGCCCAGGCTGGGCCTGAAGCTAAAGGAAGGCAAATGGCTCTTCAGAAAAAAAGATCTTGATCTTGTAGGACTACGGTCGCTGGACTGCAGAGCTGAGGGAACTGTACCCCGCCCCCCATTTTACAGATGGGGAAACTGAGGCTCACTCAGCAAGCCTAAGTGACTGGAACCACAAAACTTGGTCTTGCTTTTTTTCCATGACATCGCATGGCCCCTAGGGAACACAGTGAACAAACCAGATGAGACATATGCAGAGGGCCATTCTTTCTTCTTTCATAAATCATAGAATCAAACACTCTGGGTCACGGAGCTAAACCCTGCTCTCCAGTCAGCAGCACTGACAGTCTGGTTCGGCATACTTAATAAGCCCATGGAAAATGGAATTCTTCCAAGGTTCAGAGTTTTTAAAAAGTTCCAATCTAAAAATGTCCGTGCAGTACGTTGTTCTGTCCTCTGCTAAATGCTGGTTTCTGGAGAGCAGGGCATTATCTGTTTAATTCACTGCTCTATCTCCAAAGCCCAGAATAGCACCTGGCACTTGGTGGACAAAGGATAAATATTTATTAAATGTAGACTGACTGACTGAACGAACAAATGAGTAAATACATGGAAGAGAATCATCAGGCCAAACTGATGCTTGGTAGGAAGAGGAGAGCAAAACCACGAGGGAAATAATGTGAAATTACCCTTTCCCCTTCCTGCCCACCAACGTATGCAACCACTGATATCTTTTAGGAGGAACAGAGGACAGGTTCTCACATTATCTTTCAGTAGTAAGCAGACTGAAACACCCAAATGGTTTTCAACACTACCATTCATATAACTGGATAGATTATATGATTGAAGCTTGAATTAAGAGAAAAAAAATAGCATGAAGGTTCCTTAAAAACCTAAAGACTGAGCCACCATATAATCGAGCAATCCCACTCCTGGCCATATATCTAGAAATGATGAAAATGCTAATTTATTTTTTTTTTTTTTTTTTTTTTTTTTTTTTTTTTTTTTTTTTTGTCTTTTGTCTTTTGTTGTTGTTGTTGTTGTTGTTGTTGTTGTTGTTGCTATTTGTTGGGCCACTCCCGCGGCATATGGAGGTTCCCAGGCTAGGGGTCTAATCGGAGCTGTAGCCACCGGCCTACGCCAGAGCCACAGCAACGCAGGATCCGAGCCGCGTCTGCAACCTACATCACAGCTCACGGCAACGCCAGATCGTTAACCCACTGAGCAAGGGCAGGGACCGAACCCGCAACCTCATGGTTCCTAGTCGGATTCGTTAACCACTGCGCCACGATGGGAACTCCGAAAATGCTAATTTAAAAAGATACATGCACCCCAATGTTCATCGCAGCACTATCTACAATAGGCAAGACATGGAAGCAACCTAAGTGTCTGCTGACAGATGAATAAAGAAGATGTGGTACATATGTACAATGGGATATTACTTTATTACTCAGCCATAACAAAGAATAAAATACTGCCTTTTGAAGCAACATGGATGAACCTACAGATTATCCTACTAAGGAAAGTCAGACAGAGAAAGACAAACATTATAAGATACCACTTATACATAGAATCTAAAAAATAATACAAATGACCTTATTTACAAAACAAACAGGCTCACAGGCATGGAATACAGACTTACAGTTATCAGAAAGGAAAGAGGGAAGGGCAAGATAAAAGAGGAGTTTGGGATTTATAGAAACATACAACTATACATAAAATAGATAAATAACAAGGACCTACTGTATAGCACAGCGAACTATCTTCAATACCATGTAATAACCTGTAATGGAAAAGAATCTGAAAGATATGTATCTAACTGAACTCTGCCGAATACCTGAATTTTCAATTTCATAAATCAACTATACTTCAATTTAAAAAGATGGAGAGAAAGAAATAGAAGAGAAAGACAAGAAGAGCACAAAAATACAGTGACACAACAATATACAAGTACAATAGCAGAGGGGCCATCATGGATCCTGCAACAGGATACAACACTAGTCCAGAGACCTCTCTTCTGAGCAAGGGTTTTTAATATTTTCAGAGTCCGATCACCCTGGGGTTTGGGAACAGAGGACACACAGCCCAGTCTGAGAGGTAATGGAGCAAATGGCTTTCCTTTTGTCCCATTCCTCACTTTAGTACCTCTGTGGGCAAAGATACAGACCTTCACTACAGTACGTTTATTTAAATTGAGAAATCACCATTCTCTTGAAGAAATCACCAACTTTACTGAATTAATTAATATATTCTGAGGCTCAAATGGTATCAGGTGTCCCAGGCCCCACAGGGTAACACATTTATTTTCACAAGCGGGCCACTAAATATATAAACATAAAGGGTTGTATTTGTGTATATTTGAAGGCGCACGATACGGGGACTGAGGTGAAGAAAAAGGAGCCAGAGAAAAAGCAGAATTTATAAAAAAAGAAATCCAAATACAGCTTTATTTATCGAATGCCCATTATATGTTCAGCACTGTATCATAAAGAATTTTTAGGAGGAGGGAATCTGGATAAGAGAAAGCAGATGAGATTCAAAAAATAAATACAGCAGAGATCTTGACTTCATAGAGCTTTCATTTTGTTTGCATTTCAAGACAAACACATTCATATATAAAATAAATATACATTCTTAGTGTAGTAAGGCATTAGTAAATTGTTTTATAAATTGCATGATTCAGAAGTCCCAAGAAAGGAGGCTCAAGGTGGGTTAGGTCCCTCAGGGAGGACTTCCTGAGGGAGTGACCACAATGTGGTGGATGGAGGCTAAGATTTAGACTGGTAGGTGCCATCTGAAGCAAAGGCTCAAACCCCGCCACAAGCATGGAAATTTATGCACTTCATGGGAGGAAAAAGACAACCATAAACAATTAAAAGGAGGGAAATGGAATAACATCGAGTAGTCTATTGGAGTGTTTCAGCTGTTAACTGAATCTCCTTTTCATAAACACAACTAATATTTACTGGGCCTGCTGCTTTCACACATACTGTCTCCTTTGATCATCACTACAGCCTGAGGGGAGGGGAAGGTCCTGTGCCCATTTCACAGGTAGTCAATCGAGGATCACCAAGATCAAACATCACTGAGCCCATAGGATCAGAGACAACCTGCTGCTCAGGCTGTTGGCTTCCCACCTCTGTTCTTTCTACTCACTGCTGAAATAATTTCAAACTGTCCACCCCAACCCCTCCAAATTCTCTTTCCCTGGCATTGCATCTCAGCTACTGTTTCATATTAGCAATTCATTTTTTCACTTTTCCATCAGCATCACCACCTCCACCATTGTCATTATCACTATCACCAAAAGTACCACCAGCATCATCAGCACCACAACCATCATCAATCACCATCACCGTTCTCATCACCACCACCACTATCATCACCTACCATTTATTGAGTGTTCACTCTGGGCCAGATATGGGCTCTGGATCAAGTATTAAATCTTTGACACACATTCACTTACAGAATCCTCGCAACCCTGTAAGATATGTATCATTTCTTATCTCCACTTTGTGGATGAGGAAACTGAGGCTTAAAGAAGTTAAACCCCTTGCCCCCTGTCACATCACTGGCCAAATCTGAGTTCAAAATGCAGCTTTCCCTCTCCCACGCCATCCGCTTCACGCTATACCCAACTGACTAAATTCTACCCCTGGCAGCTTTGCAGAGCAGTTACATGAAATTATTAAGCAGATGTTCTTCCTCTACTAGAATACAACATTTATTACTGAGACGGAAATTGTTAGAGGATTTGCCATAATGTATTTTACATGCATATCATTAGAATTACTCAGGGGTGAGAGGAAAAAACGTTCCCAGTAAAAATTTTTATTTCTTTCTGGCTTTGATGTCATCATAGTCACAGTGCCCCGCTGGCAAGCCATCCAGAGCTTCTGGAGATTCTTTTGTTTAATTAACGTCATACTCAGAAGTAAAATGGGCTCTAACTTAGCATTTCCTTGGATTCCTCTCTCATCCAGGCTTGGTAT
This sequence comes from Sus scrofa, assembly GCF_054392235.1. NCBI lineage: Eukaryota > Metazoa > Chordata > Mammalia > Artiodactyla > Suidae > Sus > Sus scrofa. The sequence continues at coordinate 179,739,968 of NC_139383.1, read as the reverse complement.
TCCTGCAGCTGAGCCCCAAAAGCAGAGGTTTGAAAAAAAAAATCTCTGTTGCAGTCAGTGTTGATAGCCCATGGCACAAATGTGGAAGCTGAGGTTTGCAACAATCAGAAATCATGTGATCTTGTGCCCTGACCTGAGTTCCAAGGAGGATGGGGGTTTTGCCATATCCCACCTTTGAACCCCTCCCTTAGACCAGCTGAGGACCCCTCTCGGTATCCAAGTTCCCTGCCTCCTTTCCATCCTCACATTTGCCTCCTTTCTTCCCGTGGGTGTGAGCGCTGCACAGATGAAAACAGGTTCCTCAGTCACCTATCTCCAGGGCCAGACTCAGGAGGGCTGGCATCAGCCTGGTACTTAGGGACCACTGAACTAAGGAATGGAGAAAGAACTCATGGTCCTTAAATCCAAGGGAAAGGAGGCAATCCAATCGATTCCTATGGATGAGAGAAACAATTCCTGGACATGTGTAAGGAGCTTGTTACAACATTGGGTATAACAAGCAAAACCTGGAAATAATCTACATTTTCGGTAATAGGGGCTGGTTACATAAATTGTTATATACTCCTATAGTGAAAACCGTAAGGCTATATAAAATGTTGCTAAAGTACATGCAGTGTCACAGGAGGCAAACATTTGTTCTTGGGAGGTAAAGAAAACTTTGATATTACAACTATTTGCAACCCTCCAAAGAACTACAATATATAATCAGAAATACAGTATATCTGTGGTATTAAAATTTCATGGTGGTACTAAACAGACTCCTTAGTGGAGCAATAATGAAAAGAAGGCCAAGAAGCACTGCTGTAGTAGAATCATTCACAACAGGGCTTGACATGAAAGATGCTACATAAGAAAAGCAGGTTAGAGTGACATGACACCACTTTGGCAAAACACAGGCACACTGAGACAGAGAGGGAGACATTTACTATCACTGGAAAAACAGAAGCCATAATTTTCAGTAGTCTTCTTTGAGATGTGGGGTCATGGAGTGCTTTTAAAATTTTTTTCTGCCTTTTCCAAAGTTCCTATCATCAATATTTTCCTTCTGTGTGTTTGTCAGATTCCTAGGTTAATGTTGTGCTAAACCCAAGGAGCGGCAGAGCCGTGGAGGCGGCCCTTCATTTCTGCTGCTTCATCCTTTACCTTTCTTCCTATCAATCGGCTTTTCTTTTGCCATCTCCAGACCTTCATTCGCCTTAACTGTAAGGAACTGCAATGGCACCTAAAGCTCTCAGCTCGAGATGATCTTTCTGGAACCCAAGGCAGTGAGAAGCTCTATAGCTAGTTTGCAGGAAATCTGAAACAGCTGAGTGAGCTCTACTCTCTGTCTCTCTCCTGCTATGCTCCCCCTTCAATGTCTCACTGGCTGTCTGAACAATCTTATCTCTCTTTTTTTTTTCCTGCTTTTCAGGGCCACACTTGCAGCGTTTGAAAGTTCCCAGGCTAGGGGTTGAATCGGAGCTGCAGCTGATGGCCTATGCCTACAGCCACAGCAATGCAGGATCCAAGCCGTGTCTGCCACCTACACCACAGCTCATGGCAATGCCAGATACTTAACCCACTGAGCAAGGCCAGGGATTGAACCGAGTCCTCATGGATACTGGCTGGGTTCCTTATCACTGAGCCATAATGGGAACTCCCCATCTCCTTTCTAATGAGCCTTACCAGGGTTCAGCTGATTCTTTCTCTTTTTAAGCTGTCACAGTTTGTCTCTTAGGCTTTCTTTTCCTACAAGGCTGGCTACAGGCAAACATGGGGTTTCTCTACTCTCTTCATGATCTTTAATTCTTTGTTGTCATAGTTAGCCTCCAAAATGGTCCACAAATGACCTGTGCCTTCAATGATTCACAACTCTATGTCCCCACCCCTACCCCCACACTGATAGGACTAGCCTTTGTAACCAACAGTGGGTGACAGAGGTAATAGTTTCTGACTTCCATTACTAAGTCATTAAGGATGTGGTACCTTCCACTTTGCCTCTTTGATTGCCTGCTTTGAGGAGAGCCAGCAACCATGTCAGGGACATTCTCAGCTGCCCTGTGGGGAGGCCAGGTGGAAAGGAACTGAGGCCTCCTGCCAACAGCCAAACAACTGGCTCTGTGAGTGAGTTATTTTGGACATTTATGCTCTAGCCCTGGTCAAGCCTTCAGATGACTGCAGCCACAGCCATATGAACACCACCAGCCACAACCACGCACCCAAGCCACTTCTGAATCCCTGAGCCACAGAAATTTTGTTAAGATAATAAATACTGTTTTTAAGTCATTCAGTTTTGAGATAATTTATTACACAGCAACTGACAACAAATACATTTGTGTTTTTAGAATGCTACTACTCCCCAATACCCTGCGAAAAAGACAGGGTTGAAAATTTTTAAATAGGAGGAAATCATAACCAATCAAAATTCTTAAGTTATGCTGGTCTTCTTCTTGGGCTAAACTTCCTCACTTTTTTTCTGATCCCTTTTTCTGGATGGTTCCTGATAACCAAATACCCTTCAGCAAGGGCTGAGTTTGTCCAATCGGCCTACCTACAATCTCAGCCTCCCGGTCTCATGGAAATTTACCTCATGGAAATCCTCTTTTCTAGCAAGTGAATGAGTAGGTATAAATCAGGCAGACAAAGGGGACATTTCTTCAAAGTTCTTAAAAAGTCACCCATCCTTTCCAGGCAGAATTCCACAACAATGTGTGACCTGCCATGGATTTTTTAAAACCATTAGTAGGTGCTTTTTAATATACTCCAAGCTTGATTTCAACGTAATTTGACCCATGTTAAAACCCCCAAAAGAAATCTATGTTATCATTTTACTCAGTTCTAAATTTGCCCTTTAGTTAGCATGGACTTAGATTGTTATTAACATTTGCAATTGTTGACTCTGGCTGTTATTTGTCTTAGCTGCTTTTCAGAGGTTTAAGAAAGTAATTTTTTTGGCCCCTATTAAATTGACTATTATATTTTAAGATTCTTCTCAACTTTGCTCACATTAGCCCATTTGTTGTTTTAACAGGTCTTAAGTTGTTTCAGCTGTTTTTCAGTTAAATATTTTAACTTAAAATTATCATCTGATGTTAGAGCAGTTTAAGAATGCAATTACATTTATTTCAGTGCTTTTACATTCATAACTGTTTTTCATATTTTAAGACCCTATTTGGTTCTAATCTATTCTTGGAATAGGATTTCAAAATATTGTGGGGAGAGGAGAAATGATTTAAAGAGACTATTTTAACCTTTTGTTTTAATACAAAGATCTGATATAAAAGTTTTAATGCAGAGCATTCATGAAGACTTGGAAGATCTCACTCCCAGCCCTGGCTGTCCCACTCAGATAACTGAGTCAAAGTCATTTCACCTTTTCAAGTCTCAGTTTACTCAACTGTAAAATGAGTCATCATGTATTTGGGGTCGACTTCAGAAGGTGGCATGGCAACTGTTATGACAGCAGTTCTGAACGTCATGGTTTTTGCCATCACATGGACTTCTGTGGGTTCAAATTTTTAAAAATGTATTTTCCAAAGAAATTTTATCTTCCCCTGATAAGTGGAAAACCCACATTAATTTCCATCAACAAAAGGTCACAGGAAAATAAACACAAAAGAAAACCAAGCATTGTTATTAAATTTGGGGTGGGTACTGTTGAAGGCTAGCTCAGTTTGAGAATTGCTGGAGATAACTAACACCCAACTGAGTCATTGTTCTTGAGATTAAAGAAAAAAAAATGTAACATGGGGTTGACAGAGAACTAACACAGAACAACTTTCTCATTCTATGATTCAGTGTTAGGTTTCCCAGTTCCACCTAAAGTCAAGGGATGGGTTACACCAGCAGTGTGAGTCTCGTACTTTCTGAAAAGCTGATGAAAGGTACGTGGTGGAGCAAAACATTGAATAATATTCCAGGAATAGGTTTCTGTGGCTATTCAATTCTTTTCTTTTATGTGTTGTCTGTCTCTTTACCAATCCAAGACGAACAGCATCATATTAAAAGGCCAGCAATGTAAGGTGACCTATTTGAAATCTTTGAGAAGGGGACTAATTTGTTATATAAAGGAGAGTCCTTTTTCTGGAAGGTGGTGTCCTCATGGCAAGAAGAGCTTGGGAGAAAGGGAGTTGCTGTAATACAGAGATGCTCAGCAAATAATTCCAAGGTTGTTTCAGTCTGGGTTAACTCGTGGTCTTCAGAATGTTCCAAATATGCAAAAGTGTTTCACTGAACTCCAGTCTTACAACAAACATAAAGCATTATTGAATTATCTCCTTAGAACTGTGATGTGGTTATTACAGGTGACAGCAGAACGACCTCATACAGTTCACCCTGATGTGGGACAATGATTCATTCAAAGGCCAACCTGGGGGGAGCAGAGGTTCACCCCAGCTTTGCTGGGATGACTCAGCAAACTCTGAGCTCAGCAACCACGAATGCCTGAGTCAGCATTTCCTAAAGCACTTTTTGAAGAATGTTAGTGCCAAGAGATTTCTGTCAAGAAAAAAAAAAAGCCCAATTAAAAAAAAGCCTCTGTGACCCTACTGGTAAAGTATGGCTACTATAACTTCCTTTTGAAAATTTATAATTCCCACTAGTAGAGTAAAAGCTCTGTGAAGTCCTGTAATAAAGAATATGCTTTCCTCTGTTTAATCACATGTTTGTAACTTGTTGGCTAAATAAGCTTTCATTAATAGCCTAGCAAGACTCATACTCAGGGCTGCCTTAACTGATTTCTAACAGGACACTACCACTGACAGGGGACTCTGGGATCAGGACAAAGAAAAAGACTGAGGAATAAGCAGTGTTCTCTTTTCCTGAGTGCTTTGAGGAAGAGTGTTTTCACTCTGGAATAAATGTAAGAGAGTATTTCCCAGACATTTCAGGGACTTTGGGACATTTTAGAGATTTTGGAATTCTTGTTTCATGTCAGCATTGTAGTGTTTCTTGTTTCCTTGATCAACCATAGCAGGAGTGTCCTAAAGTGACCAGTTATGACCATGGTGTGCTGAAAACATACCTGGACCAAATATCATTGAGTGTGATCCTTTAAGAGAGAGGGTTTTGCAAGCACTAACGTCAGGCACAAGTACTAACTGTGATCCCCTGAAGGTCTGGCTCCAATTCAGGTTCTGCCACTAACTGATATACGACCCAGGGCATGGTCACCCCCATTTTGCAGATGAAGAAACTGAGATTGAGAACCAAAGCACTTGCCCAAGGCCACATATCAAGCTAGGATAATCCCACTGGCACATAGAACTCTAGCTCCCAGCTCAGCGCTCTCCACACAGGCTGCACCCTGGTCCCTCTGCCTTACTGCTTCTCAGGTTCAGACTTGACACAATTTGGCCTTTTTCCAGTTAGCCTGGGTGTCTGTCTTCCTTCTGCCCTAAGTCTTAGATTTACTGCCCCAGGATCCTGACCTTGGTGGCTTCTACCTAGAATGAAATGATTCTGTGTGGTTCTACCCTCTCTGGGGGCCCTTCTGATACTGATGGGCTGAGCCCCAACCTCAGCCAGAGGCCCTTGGATCTGCACTTATCTTGGTCCAAATGACCTTATTGACTTTTGCCCCTCCAGGGACTCTGTGGCCAAACCCTGAGTGCCTTCCTAGGGCTTTGGCCTTCCCAACAGGATGCTTGCTCCAGGAGGCTTCATCTTGGAGTAAGATTTCAGCTCTCCATTAAGACTCCCTCACTCACTGTGGCTCAGGAACAAAAGACCCTGGTGGAGAAGACACTGAACTAGTCTGCTTCAAGCCACCCCTTGCTCCATCCCTACCAAGGCTCCTCGACTTCCTGTCTATCTCCACACCTGACCTTCCTGCCTTCATTCTGGTGGCCATCTATGGTGACTCCATCCCACTCCATGCTGACCAGGGTGCTTGGCTGTTTCGAGTCCTTGCCTCCCCTGATTCACTGCTTTGTCTCAGGCTCTTGGCATGCCTCCTGGGAAGGGCCTGGAACCTTATCCCCAAGAACTTTCCCCAAGGGTGGCCCAAGCAGATTAGCCACACATAAGTCCATGCTCTCCAAATCCTTCCTCTCTACACCCCTCTAAAAGCCAGTGGCAGGTGGATGTTGGGGCAAGAAGTACCCTACTCCTGGTATATATATACCCTAAGTGCCACTGTTTTCTCTCTTGATAAGAGCAATAGTGAGGATCACAGGGGTCAGTAACATCCACAGAGCACCGACCAAATATCAGGCATTTCGCTAATCCAGCCCTTGAGGTGGCCATCTTATCTGACATGAATAAAACTTATGAAAGCAGGTATTGTGGTTCCTCCCATGCTTACTGATGAGGAAACCAAAGCTTGAAGAGATTAAGTAATTTGTCACATATCAATATGAAATGGTGGATCCAGGGCTTGAAACCAGACTGTCCTCAATCCTCAAATATTCTGCTGCCCTCCTTCACCAGACACCCTCAAACTTTGAATCTTAAGGAAGAACAAATTTCCCAGTGGGCACATTTTACCATCTTCCAAAGAACTCCATTTTACGTCCACAGAGATGGGTTCCCAGGAGACAATCGCCCCTTTTCCTTTCATGGCCACTCCTTCTAACTCTCTCAATCATAAACCCCTTTCAGAAGTAAAGGGAATAGAGAGTTAGTCACTTTCATACCAACGATTTTAGATGCCAATAGCCAACTTTGACAATTATCCCTCGGCACTTTATTCAAACTATTCTTACACAAAGCAAACACTCAGGCAATCTAATCTGTCTAAACATTTATATCCCACCCAATCTTTTTAAAACTTTGGGTTCTGCCAGCACTTTCTGGAGGACCTTGGACGGCAGTTCCCATGGCTCACTTTGTGTTACATGGAAATATAAATGCCAGGATTGGCAATGGTTTATTAGGTCCCACTGATAACTACAAAGTATAATACTTTGGGTGTTTTTCCAACATGGGCTCTCCCAGAGCAGGCGAAATAAAATGTCTTACATGAGAGTCCCCAGATTTTGGCCCTGAAATCCATTACACTGTCTTCTAAGAATGCCACTAAGATGCTGGGAACATAACGCTTCCAGCCAGATCCTGCTGCTCACTGGGGTCCCAGCGTGCCCCAGGCCCAGGAGTCCCGTTCTGTTGAGTAGCTGGAATTGAAGAAGTTCATCTGCAGGCTCTGGTCTTTTCACTCCTACCAGCAAGGCTTAGGTTGAGGGTGTACTGCTTTTAAAGAGGCTAATGACATCCAGGTCCCTGCAGGGTTCTGTATCACTCAATAAAGGTAGAGCTGTGTTTGACTTATAGATTCAAACACACCTCAGCAGTGCCCTGGGCTTCCCCATTCATTCATTCGTTCACTCACTCTCTTGTCAATCTGCACCCTCTTCCATCTATCCTTCCCTCCCTCCTTCCTCCCTTTCTTCCTTCCTCCCCCTCTTAAGAATTCAGGCAGACAACTCTTTCCTAATAATGTAGTCCTTCATGGTATAAATCACTTTTCATAGACCATCCTAAAAACTAAAGCTAACCAAGTCTTTCTTACCTGTTTTGACCAACTTTCTGCCTTTTAAGGTGACTAGTGATTAATGTGGATCTCACTCATTTTTTGTATTGGTTCTACCAACTTATGCTCAGAGAGAACTTTACTTATAGTAATAAAAAAGTTACTGTAATAGCTACCATTTATTGAACAATTATGTGTTTGCATTATGCAAAATGCTTTATCTCATTTAACTCTCATAAAAAAACCTATGAGATAATACCTATCGAGATAATACCTATAAATATACTGTCTAGATAATACCTATAAAGATAATATCTATATTTTCAGAGTGATGAAAAGGAGACTGAGAGAGTTGAAATGACAGCTAGCAGGTAGCAGTAGCAGAGCTGATGTTATTTCAAAGCTACATACTTGGAAGTTTTAGGGATGTACTTATTTTGGCATCACAATTTGGTAGCTATATTTAGAAGGCTTATCCATTAGCAGTGATCTGGACCTTTTTGTACTTTTATATCATATTTAAATTAGAAAATGTCGCAACATGTCTAGATACTCATGTTGCAACAGAAGAAAGGGTGGGGGAAAAACTGTAATTGCAATGTATACATGTAAGGATAACCTGACCCCCTTGCTGTACAGTGGGAAAATAAAAAAAAAAAAAAAAAGAAAATGTCAAACATAGATAAAAGTTTAGAAAGTGATAAAACATGGTGTGCTCACTACTAGCATTTAATGTTTGCTACCATTCTGTCTTTTTTTTTTTTTTTTTTTTTTGTCTTTTTGCTATTTCTTTGGCCGCTCCCACGGCATATGGAGGTTCCCAGGCTAGGGGTCCAATTGGAGCTGTAGCCGCCAGCCCACTCCAGAGCCACAGCAACGCGAGATCCGAGCCATGTCTGCAACCTACACCACAGCTCACGGCAACGCCGGATCGTTAACCCACTGAGCAAGGGCAGGGACTGAACCTGCAACCTCATGGTTCCTAGTCGGATTCGTTAACCACTGCGCCATGACAGGAACTCCCATTCTGTCATATTTGATGCAAATTTTTAAAGATACAGAAATAATTGAAACCCAAATCTGATCATTTCTTCTTATTCCTTAATCTCCTTAGCAGAAATTAATATACTGAAGGCAATGAATAGCCATGGTACCGTACTGAATTATCTCCAGCTATACCCCAGGGAGAGCATAGCCTGGGTAAATTTGATGAGAGTCTATTTTTTGAACACATGCTTTCTGATTGTGAAAAAGGAAGCATTAGATTCTAAGACTTTAAGCCCTCTTAGACCTCCTCTGCTCAAATGGTCAAGTGTCCTTTTGATAAAAATACTGTTATATCAATAACTAACTGCTTGGAACTTACATATCACATCATGTAATCCTCACAATTCAGCAGAATGAATGATTACTGTCCTATTTTACAAATAAGAAAACTAAGGTTCCATGAACTTAGTAAGATTATACCAAATCTCATTCTGTAAGTGGGAGGGCTGAGTTAGCAATCTATGCTTAAGACGCCCTGTCCAGCCCAACAGCTTATGTTCATTACAGCATGTCATGGTAACAGCTCTTCATCTGGAATAATAACTGGCTTCCCCTATAGGTATCCCTCTGGGACCAGCTAACATGTGTCTCTACTCATGTATTACTCTTAATAATTTAGAGACTATGTAATTTAAGTCACTAACATCTAATATCTGATTTTGCAGGGGAGAACCAGACCCTAATGCTGGGTTCAGACAAGCGTCCCTGTTTTAGGGGAGCTGCCAGAGTGGCTACCGTCTCCTCTCCTATTCTGCATTGCTCCTTTTTTCACTTCAATTTCAGCACACTTGCTAGACAATTAAGACAACTGGATAAAGAACATGATCTATGCAAAAGCAGCTAGTCGCCAAAGGGAGTATGCCTGAGCATTATATGACACCATTATTTGGCCTCCATAAAGCATGCGATACCCCCTTAAACACTTCTAGATTACACTTGCAAACCTGGCAGAAGCCTGACTCAGCAAACCAAAGAGATGCTGGCACAAATTACTTAGCACAAGTATTTATGGGCACCTTTTATTTCTCCTTCAACAACTTCATAGGATCACTATTGATAGAGTAAAAGCAGAAAGGCCCCGTTCTGACACAGGCAATTTCTTCTAGCCAAGGTGTTAAGCAAAGGCTTTTTCTTAGTCTCGCTTCTATTTATTTTTTACCCTGATATCATAAGAAAAAGACAATTAAGGCCAGAAATTTTCAACAGGCTCTTGTTTACTGAAGAGAGAGTATCTGATTCTTTACTTTTTTTTCAACTTTTTAAAAATTAATTACATTTATTTTTTATTAGGGTATATTTGATTTATAGTGTTGAATCAATTTCTGCTGTACAGCAAAGTGACCCAGTTTTATTTATGTATATATATATATAAAATCTATACGTATATGTACACACACATTCTTTTTTTCATATTATCATCCATCACGTTCTGTCCCAAGAAACTAGATATACTTCCCCATGTTATACAGTAGGATCTGACTATCCATTCTAAACATAATAGCTGGCATCTACTCTTAAAAATCTATTAAAAAGCTATCACACAAACTCTGTGGTTATTACAAAAAAGGAGAATCTTTATTACAGTAACTATTCAAAAAACAAAATAAATGTTATGTCGCAAGATGTCCTGTAAGCTTTATTGTACATAAATATCAGCCAATCATGGCCGAACATGTAAATATTTAATATGAATTTCAATAAAATTCTTTCTTGAAAACTTATTCAGTGATAACAAGGGCTACATTATGATCTCCAAAAATATGGCACCATATTGAAACTGTACAAAGTCATGCATGGGGTATCATATGATTCTTGCTCTCAACTTTTTTCATAAGGATGCAGTAGCCTAAACTCCCACATAAAACAGAAAGGTGGTGCTGGAACTACATTGACACCCAACTTAGAAGTGAAATTTCAAAGTGAAAGTTGTTTTGAACACATCCCATAATGTTTCAGCACCGGATAAAGGCTGGATTCCTTTTTTTTTTTTTTAAACTACAGCCATGATCACACGTGTTATCAAATATTTTTAAAAACGAAGGTTCCAAGACCTCACGATGAAAGTAGTGTTCACAGAATGAAAACGTAACTTCTGTGTTGATTTCATGCTACTTTTTCTATGGACTCATGGGCCATTTTCGAGCCGGGACTAGTCTAGAAATGGGGATAAAACTCTCTGGGGACAACCAACAGATTTTCCACACCAGGCAGAAATCATCCTTGGTGGTATAAGTATTCATTGGTAAATCTTAAAGCACATTGCTTAAATTCTCAGGCCTAAAATCCAGCCTGTCTGGGAATCTGCTTCCGAGGCCGGCTCTTAGCCGTGACTGAAGTCACACACCACCTATTCTGCTACAGTGGTAATTTATCGCTGCTGCTGTTTCTGGCCTCTATCTTGCTCTTCTTCTCACTTCGACTTCTGCTCAACAACTCTCCCTTAATATCCCAACTTTACTGCCAATTGACTACATCTCAAACAAAATCCATCTTTTCAAATAAACACACAGGTAAGTCCTCCTTGCCCCCTACCCAAGGGCAGACATTCAACCTCTTTCTCAATAAGCCGTGACTGTTAATAAACTTTAAAAAAAAGCTGGACTATCTAACATGAACATTTCTAACTCACCCAGAAACATTCACAGGGTAAGTGTTCTCTAAACACTGGGCAAAGCTGTAGGGCTTTTGGCAAGTTTGTATTCAAAGCCCCTCCAGACAGAAGAAGCCCCCAAGAAAACCCTCAATATACCTAGTATCTGTATTAGGACAATAGAGCTCTTTTTTTATTTAATTTTATTGGAGTATAGGTGACTACAATGTTATTTGGTTTCAAGTGTACAGCAAAGTGAAGCAGTCAGGCATATAAATATATCCATCCTTTTCTCCCATATAGGTTATTTCAAACTATTGAGTAGATACCTCTGTGTAATACATTAGGTTCTCATTAATTACCTATTTTATACAGGAGTGTGTATATATTATTCCCACTCTCCCAGTTCTTTCCTCCTCTCAATGGTTTCACCTATGCTAACCATAAGATTGGTTTCGAAATCTGTGAGTTTGTTTCTGTTTTATAAATAAGGATAAAGAAGATGTGGTACCTAGAGCTCATTTAAATGACAGCTTTCATTTGCTTTTGTTAGTGGAAGCCTGGGCTGTGTTTTTTCTGATGACTCAAGTTCTTGCACTAATGGGAGAAAATTCAGCTAACAAGAGAGTCATATAGAAAAGAGATACTAGTAATAGTAATGATACCAGTCATACTGGTAATGATACTAGTACTGATACTAGTAAGGGCATGGGAGCTGGTCTTAGTACCACTCTTCAGAGATGGAAGGAGCCCATGTAGACAGATGACAGCCAGGACCTCAGCTGCATGGGGGCAGGAGTAACCACAAAAAATCAAAAGTCAAAATGACATGATTCTCCTAAGAATCTCTTCTCCAAAAAGTAAACTCTCCCCTCCCCTTAAAGCAGTATTCTTGAGTTCTCGCGGTGGTGCAATGGGATTGGCAGTGTCTTGGGAGCACTGGGACACAGGTTTGATCCCCGGTCTGATGCAGTGGGTTAAGGATCCAATATTGCCACAGCTGTGGCTTAGGTTGCAACTGCAGCTCGGATCTGATCCCTGGCCCAGGAACTCCATATGCCATGGAGCGGCCAAAAATAAAAAAAAAAACGAATAAAGCACACAAGTCAGTGTTTAAAAAATAAAAGCAGTATTCTTTTAAAGTCTGAAATTATCCACATCATCCACGCGAATGCATATTGACTGAGCCCCATTATGCACCAGGCACAGTTCTAGCAAGTGGAGATACCACGGTGAGCAAGACAGGGGAGGTCACTGTCGCATGGAGCTTCCAAGCCTAAGCTGGGAGGAGAGGCCTTTCCCAGTAGGACAGGCCCCATGGTTAGTAGCACATGTAAGCATCGCTCTGCTAGAAGAACAACAGCTTTTCCGATACCCACCTACTACTCCTGGATGACCAGCATCTCCATCTGCAGTAAACCTTGTTTATAAAGGTAATAAAGCTACAACATCTTAGGCACATCCTAGGTACTGGGCAGTTCATAATAACAACCTTGTTCATCCTCCCAGCAACTCAGAGTTAGCAAATAAAGGCAGTGACCTCAGAGAGGAAGAGTACCTTTGAAGGACACAAGATTGGAACCTGTTAACCACTGCCCTCAACTCACTATGAGCTCCATCCTCTCTCACAATGGGCCTCTTCTGCTTTCCAGCCCTGCAGCCAACCCCTGGGGGTGGTCCTGGTATGACGGCTCAGCATGTCAAGAACCTGGTGTTTAATGGTAATTGAATATGTCTCCTTCTTCCTATCATTCCATCCTTACACTGCCGATTGCACGGGGGCCTCTAGGACTCAAGTCTGTCTCTGATGACTGGTAATGTCTTGGGTTGGAATTTGTGCTTTGATGATTTCGGTGAGGAGAGGAATAGAGAAAAATGTTTTTTCCCGGGGTTGGTACATGATTGGCCATGTGATTTTCATTTCCCTTATCATCCATCAGCTCTGGGTCAGGGAGAGAAGTCTCCTACCTCCTTAAGGTTTCCTCCAGAATCCTTATCAGAAAACACTTGCCCCCCTTTCACCAGCAGCAGAGCAACTGGGGAAAGAGGATAAAAGAATATCTGTAGGACCACTGGCGATTGACAGAGAAGTGTTACAAACGAGCCTGGTATGTTTACTGCCCAAGCCAAGGAGAGAAGATAGTCTTCATTGGACACATGTATTTGACAGCATCTGGATTCACTTAGTAAGCATATTTATTTCATAACAACATGAGATCATGATGCCAGGATGATTAATGATCTTTTATATTCTACCACTCTCTGTGCATAAATCCCCAAGTCTGTTAGGAGATTAATTATCTGAGAGGGGGTGAATGTACATTTTGGTTAATTTTTAGGAGGGATCTCTTACATGGAAGACCCTTTACCATGGACAAGGTGGGAAACACTGGGAAACCCTTTCAGCATCTTCCAAATTAGCTGTACCTGAGTTAATGGAAAATAATGTCAAGGTTCTTAGGGAATTTTCTTGTGTTTTCCCAAGGAGAAAAACTGATAGAATCCTCAAATGGGACGAGAAACAGAAAAGAGGAAAGAGAATTTAGGTCAAAATTTTAGTGATGAGGCTGAAAATTTTACTGCCAAATGTATCTTTATTTTATTTTATCTTTTTAGGGCCTCACCCACACCATATGCAAGTTTTCAGGCTAGGGGTCAAATTGGAGCTGTAGCCACCAGCCTATGCCACAGCCACATTAACATGGGATCTGAGCTGAGTCTGTGACCTGCATCACAGCTCACAGCAACACCAGATCCTTAACCCACTAAGAAAGGCCAGCGATTGAACCTGCATCCTCATGGATGCTAATCAGATTTGCTTCTACTGAGCCACAACAGGAACTCCAGCAAATGTATTTTTAAATATGCAGGATAATACCTTACATTGTAACTGGTACTGGAATTAGAATTAATTGGAATTTCCTGGAGTATAAATGCTCGCATCTATATGGCAAACTTGTAAATAAGTGATGCCTCCCTTGAACTCTGCCTGGAGGATTTAGGGGCTGAAGGAACAATTATCAAAGCACCATCCAACCTCTGAAAGGAGGACAAGATTCCCTCTTTCCCCTTCACTGCTCACCTGGTGAGGGGAGAGACAGACAGTCCCCACCAAAGGCCCTGCCAGTCACAGTCAGATGGGACAGGTTTTTCACAACTCACAGGGAGTGACAGGTCCGGGCCTTTGATTAAGTCCTTTTGGTTTTCCTCCCAGGGCAAGTTCAACATCCTGGGTGGTTTCTGGGATGAGCTCCCACCTTGGGAAATCTCCTACGCACAAATGGAATAAATGGAACAGACAGCTAAGGCCCACTCTGCTCTTCAGCCCCTAGTGCCCTTCCTTGGGGGCACGTCCTCCTCTATTTTTGCCATCTGACCCTGAAGGTCACAACTAGGGTCAACCAGGGAAAGAGAGCCACAGGAGCTTGTTCTGGGAGGCAAAAGGGTCCTTGTGAACCAAAGTGGAGGGTTCCAGGCTCCTCTGGCAGGAAAAGCAATTCACAGGGGCTAGAGGCATAACACCCAGCGAATGTTGAAGGACCTATGCAGACCTGGTGCTGTTCTCTAAGTAAACATCCCTACAGGAACCCTACCAGTCACAAGGGCAGACTAGGACCAGCCTAGAACATTGGCAAAATGTCCTGCCTGAGGACCCCATGGGCCTGCACAGCACGCAGTTATGAGGAAGTATCACCCAGGCAAATGCCACTAAATGCAAGACCCCTGGAAAGGGGTCTCAGCAGCAATTTGGGGAAACCTGAAAGGGAAGATTCTGGAAGCAGAGACACATTCAAGACCCAATACCCAATTTCTATCAGGCCTACCAGCCTAGTTCTTCCTACAAAACCAATAATAAATTAGCAGAATCTTTATTTCAAATGCACTGTTCTACCCACAGAACTGGCTTGTGTGAGGTCCACATTTATAAGTGAACACACATCTCATTATTCTTTACAACTTTAGAGCCCATTTATCATTTGTCTCCCCATTCCGGCTTCAGCGAGAGCAAACATTGGCATCTGCCAGAGATTTGTAAAAGTTTAGCCCATGATGACGGCCCACTTCCTGCCCAACAGCTCCCTAATCGGAGTCTACACGGGCCTTGCCTGGAGCTTCGGCCACCATCCCCACACAGAGGATACACAGGTGCCCAGAGCTAGATGTGCTGACTGCCAGAATCATTTGGGGAGTTTTCATAAACACAAATTTGAGGGTTTCTCCGGACATGGCAAATCAGTCTCCTCCCAGGTGGAGGAGTTTTGGAATGAGAATGGTGAAGAGCTGTGAGAGGCACACAGGCACAAATGAAGACTTTGCATCAGAAGTCAGGAGACCCAGAGCTGCAAGTAGTGTTCTTTGGATGCAAGCTGTCAATTCTAGGGGCCAAACCAAGGCTTCAGGGAGGGCAGCCCCCCAAATCCCCAGCACACTGCAGAGTGGTAGGAAGAAGAAGGCTGAATGAACAGCCAGAAGGCATAGAGCTTGGGGGGCCATGGAGAGGAAGGAGGGGAAAATGGGTCTGACCTCCATCGGATGACATGAAGTGACTGATGAATCATTCATTACATGTCTTTTTGCACCAGCCAAGCAGACTTCCCCCTGCCTCCAAGAAGGGATGTGTCCACTGGGCTGAGGGTAGGTAGGAATGTGTTTGCAGACAGTAGCTCTAAATCTTCGTTTCCTGTTGCCTCAGCTCACTCCCCATGGATACCCCAACCATCCCATTTAGACCTGGGACGGGAGGATGCCCTTTGGCAGGTGGTGTGCACCAAGACAGAGGTGGGGTCTGCTCTCAGCAGCAGCCCAGCGCCTCTCTGCTGGGTGGAATCTGCCAGCCTTGCTCTTCTCAGCCCCCTGACTAGGGCCTTCCCAGCCCTAGTCAGGGGGCTGTGTTCTGGTTGCACTGCCTGTTTCTAGCTCCTTTGGTTCTGGTGACCCCCTGGCCTTCTCTCTGAGGGTCTACAGTTTGGTTTTTCTATTTGCATCTGAGCTCTGCTCTGCCTCCCCCCACCCTCTGCTCTTTCTGGTGTTCTCTCCAACCTGGGGTACAATATCACTGTGTAGCCCCAGGCCCATGGAATCCCACCAAACAGGGATGAACAACTCTGCCAGGGGAAGGAGACTCAGACAGTGACACTTGGCTCTTAGATGCAGCAAGATTTTTCTGGGTTTGAATCCACTACTTTAAATCTCGGTCTTCAGAAATATGTCCCCAAATAAACTAATCATAACTTCGCTCCTATGAGAGACCCTCCAGTTCTTGTCTGACCACAATCAGAACGTCCTGGAGTTGCTGTGGCAGAGCAGGGTGGGCATCAGGAAGCAGAGGTCAGATCCCAACAAGACCCTCCTGCAGGAGGGGGTCAAACAGAACCCCATCTTTCGAATGTCACAGAGTGAAAGACTGAGTGCTGTTTTCTGCCCTCCCAACAAGTTCCATGGGCATGAAGAGAGGAGAGTCACCTTGCAATATCCAAGCAGAGGGAGTTTCCCTCATGGCTCAGCGGAAACGAATCTGACTAGTATCCACAAGGATGCAGGTTCGATCCCTGGCCTTGCTCAGTTGGTCGGGGATCCCACATTGCCATGGCTGTGGCATAGGCTGGCAACTGTAGCTCTGATTAGACCCCTAGCTGGGGAATCTCCATATGCCACGGGTGCGGCACTAAAAAGCAAAAAAAAAAAAAAAAAAAAAAAAAAAAGTATCCAAACCGAATACAAGTTCAACTCCACTGAAGCACACTCAATTTAGAATCTCAGATTATTGGTGAAGATCTCCAGATAGCCCAGAAAAGATTGTTATAAAAGATATATTAAATTACTTCTCAAAAGAAAGCACAAGAATCACTCTAAGAGTCATCTGGAAAAAGGACAATAAAGAGAATCTTGGAAAAAGGCAGAGTAAATAAAAGGGAATCAGGCCTTCAGGATAATAACATAAATTATTAAGGAGTTTTAATGGAATCATATTAATACGATACAATAGACAGGTTAAATATATATCATAAAATATAAATATAAAAAATTGTAAGATATTTCAAAAAAATTACGTATCTTATGTCTTATTGGGTACTATAAGAGCTATTCTCAGAGATGTTTTATGGTATTTATTGATTACTTACTAACAGATAAACATTGGGCTAAAGGATTTATACATAGTCACAGCAATTGTATGAGGTAGGTGCTATTTTGTCACCCCCATTTACAGATAGGAACACTGAGGTCAAGAGAAGTTAAGCAACTTGTTCAAGGCCATATAGTCATAGAGATAGCAAGTCAAATCCAGACAGCCTAAAACCAGAGTCAGTGTCTGCACCCATTATACGCAGCTGTGTCTCTAGCAAAGCAACTGAAATGTTGACCGCAGGATACATTTTCAATAGGTTATTGTCAATAAATTTTAAACGGTACTGTATAGGCCCAAAGTGATGGTTATTAAACAAAGGAGGAATCTGGAAAACTGCTTATGAGGTAATAGGAAATTTTTTAAAATGCAGAATAAAAGATATACAGACACTCTGAGTAAAATTTAAAAATATATATATAAATGGGGCAAAATGGAAGGAAATATATATCTATGGAAGCAAGCCTTATGATTGATCTAGGCTAGAACAGTGGTCCCACTCCATTCCAACTAAATCAATGTCTGAGATTGGGAACCAGGCTCCAGGAGTTTTTAAAGATCCCCAGGAAATTGATTCCAATGCTCCATCATGTTGAGGAACCTCTAGTTGAGAGTTCAGAGCCAGGTAAAAGAGTCCAAAGAGAACCAGGCTTTTCTCTTACTCCCTGTAAATGAGGGTAAATAAGAGTTTTCTAGAAATCTAAAGTTATAATTAGCAAAAAAAATTAATAAACGATTCATAAAAGTAGAAATTCAAATGGCCAAAAGACCTGGAAAAGTACTCAAAAAGACCTTAGGAGATAGTAGTTTTTAGAAGAGCAAAGATGGAAAAGAAGGATTAGGCCCAATATACAAAGGTGTTTGTTGAAAGATGTTCACTGAAGCATTGTAAGCAATGTCTTACAAACAACCTAGAGAGTGATCAACAGGTGTTTGAGAGAATATATTATCATCTATCCATTACATAGGATACTTGAAGCCACTAAAAATCATGATCTAAGTCTTTGTTGGCCTAAAAGAGTGTTTACAACATATATTTTAAGTGCAGAAAGACATGCTAAGCAATACTACGTACAGCATAATCTCAGTTTTTATTAAAAAGTTAAATAATATGTAGAACAAGTTAATAGCAGTTATTTTTGAGTGATGCAAGCAGAGCTGATATTTTCTCTTTTGCCTTTAGTCCCTAGTTCTGCTTAAAAACCTACAAACAACAGTTAAACTCTCAAACTTTAATAAAGAAAAGTTTTAGGTAATTAGAGGAAAATGACCTTTGGGCAGACAAGTTTCCCTTATCTTGCAGCAAAGCACTGATTATTTTAAATAAGACATGTACTGCCCAGATTTTGCTTTTTCTTTAGCAAATTCTTAGGTCCTAAAAGAGACTGTTCAGGACAATGGTAAGATCTCAGAGCAAAGAGAGTCCCCCTGGTTCTGGTTTCAGAAGCTGGGAGTTGGTTCTTTGGAAAGAAGATGTTTACAGAGGCACTTTGATGCTCTCTTAGAACTTGCCAACACAGTCCGTTTGTTTCATTATGTGGCTTGTAATTTCTTAATTTGAAACTTAATCATGTTCTCATATACTGTTCTACTGCCAGATGTTACACAAAGAGTTTAAAATAGACAAGGCAATCAGAAGAAACACATTATATTCTCTGGATTTTTACTGGTACTTTTAAACTCTTAGACTAGTATCTTCATGGGTAATTTTGGAAAACTGATAAGTGTTAGGGCTTTTAAAAGCCTAACTCTGCCTAGGATAGGCACTGAGTGATTTAGCGAGAAAAGTGATGAGAAATTTCTATGAATGCAGCACCTGGCCCAGAAATAACAATTAAGCCAATCCCTAATAATCATCACTAACCAAATCACCCCAAGTTTCTAGCCATCCCTGTGCAGCTCTGAAAGCCTCTTCTAGACAAAAAGTCCTGGTCTTGGAGAGAGAGCCCTCTGATTCCCAGCTAAAGGTGCTGCTTACATTCTTCTGTTAATTTGAGTAGTTTTTGAGGAAAAAAAAAACTTACAGGAGCGGGGCACCCTTGAGGACAGAGTAAATAAACAGAACATTCGAGAAAAGGCTCAGTTTTGCTCGGTATTTGGAAGGAACACATCTATAGAAAGAAAACTGTTCTTTATATGAAGCCTTGACCCTCATTTTACAATAGGATGCTAATTTATCAGGATGTTCCAGATTGCTACAATTAAGAATATATTCCACACAATTTTTTTATAATTATCAGCAAGCACATTTACGAAAATTCCATTCCTTACCTCTCGTAGTGTGAGAGTTAACCATTTATTTAAGGCTTTCTGGGTCCAGGGAGCATATATGTTTACCAATTTTATCTTATTATAGAATCCATAACCGCCACCCAGGGCCCTTAGCTACAGTGTTTTTCAGGACTTGCTTTCGAAGAGGTTAGGGTCTCCTCCAGTGCCATATTAAGGGATAGGCCAGCAGGGAAACTATCAAGGTGCCAACATACAAGGAATACCTAATTAGAGAGAGAAAGTAGGATTTGCCAGAACTCCTTTCAAAGAGGGCTCTGTAAATGGTTGAAAGTCCTCTGATGCAGAGACCGTGGTAGTCATGACAACTGTAAGGGGTACGCTTGAGTGACAATAGCTGGTCACCAAAACGCTTTCTCAGGTAGGTGGTTCCCGTTAAGCACATCGTTTTTATTTTGCTCAGTGATGCTTGCAAGTTTGGGGCCAGAGGTGAAATGCCTAGAACTACAAAGGAGCTGCTGCCCCAGAGGTCCTCATTCCTCCCCATTACCCTGCACAGTTTCCCTAAACAGTGTGGAACAAATATTTGAAGAATATCAAAGTATCCACAGTGCTTAGCTTGTCCCTATCAAAAAGCCAGGCATTTGAAAAAAGAAATTACACGAGGACCTAAGTTTCAAAACCCTTCAAAGAGTTCCACTAAAGTCCTTCAACTCTAGCCCTCCTCTTTTTAATTATTGTTCTGCTGTGTTTCTCATTCCCACTGTCCAGCTCAGCAGGATGAAGTACAACTCAGACCAGAGACTCACAAAAGGCCTGGGAAGAATCTGAGAGCACCAGGCTGGTGCAGAAAGAAGGGACAACGGAGATGTCTGGCACCAGACTGGGTGGTCCCCAAGTTGAAGGCCATCTGAGAAGGAATGCAATAATCTGTGGGAGTTGCGCAGTCTGTGCAAAAAGCACCAGTATCAGGGCAGGTGAGGGAGGTAGAAGCTGTAACGCTGTGTGAGCTGAGCTGGATGGTCACAGGGGGAGAACAGAGGCCTGAAGCCAACAAAAAAATTTTTGCTTCTTCAACCAGGGAGGGTATTAAAATAAAAGGCCAGCATTGGACTAGGGGCTTAAAGAGAAATTAGCCATAAAACTCCAGATTGAGGAGAGAGGTAGAGTTAGTCATGACAAAGAAGGGACTATTCAGGGGAGCTTATAAAAGAAAAAAAAAATTAAACCTCATCAAGTGAAAAAAACAGTGAGATCAGACACATAGCTGATTTACAGTGTACTTAGCAGATACCCTGGTTCAGCAGCAAAATAATGCATGTATTTTGAGTACTACAGAACAGTAGGATGGTCAGTTAGTAATGGAAGAGGGTCTTGAGTTCCTGTAGTGGCTCAGCAGAAACAAATCCAACTAGTAACCATGAGGGTATGGGTTTGATCCCTGGCTTTGCTCAGTGGGTTAAGGATCTGGCATTGCTGTGAACTGTGGTATAGGTTGCTACAGCTCCGATTTGACCCCTAGCCTGGGAACAAAATCAGAACACTCAAACTTCCCAATTTTAAAACTTGCTACAAAGCTATGATAACAGAGACAGTGTGGTATTTTCATAAGTCTAGACGTATACACCAATGGAATAAAATTGAGAGTCCAAAAATAAACCTTTACATATCTGCTGTCAATTGCTTTTGGACAAGAGTACCAAGAAGAAAGAATAGACTGAACAAACGGTGCTTAAACAACCGAATAGCTGCAAAAGAATGAAGTTGGACTTCTATTCCATGCCATATACAAAAATCAACTCGAAATGGATCAAAGACCTAAAATTTAAGAGCTAAAACTATAAAACTCCTAAAAAAAGAACACAGGGTAAATCTTTATGTCCTTGGATCTGGCAAGTATTCTTAGCCATGACACCAAAATAATAAGTCAAGACTGAATCTTGAAGAAACAGAAAGTCTGACTACACCTATAACTAGTAAGGAGATTGAATCAAAATCAAAAACCTCCCAAGAAAAAAAAGCGCAGCCCCAGACAGCTTCACTCATGAATTCTACCAAACATTTAAGGAAGAATTAACATCAATCTTTCTCAGATTCCTCCAAAAACGGAAAAGAAAAGAGCACGTCCAAACATTTTATGAGGCTAGCATTACCTTGAAATCCAGAAAACGATACTATAAGAATAGAAAATTACAGACTGATAACTCTAAAGTATATAGATGCAAAAACCTTCACCAAATGGAGAAACTGGAACCTTTGCATGCTGCTGGTGGTAATGCAAAATAGAGTAGCCACTATGGAAAGCAATATGGAGATTCCACAAATACTAAAATAGAATCACGATATGATCCAGCAAGCCTACTTCTAGGGATATATCCAAAAGAACTGAAATCAAGATCTCAAAGATGTATCAGCACTCCTCTGTTCTTGTAGCACCATTGACAAGGGCCGCAATGTAGAAACAACCTAAATGTCCATTGACAGATGAATGGATAAAGACAATGTGGTAGATGGTGGGATAGTCCTCAGTCTTAAAAAAAGGAAACCCTGCAATAGGCAGTAACATAGATGAACTTTGAGGACATTATGCAAAGTGAAATAAGCCAGCCACAGAAGACAGATACTGCATGTCTGTGCTTATACGAGGTATCTAAACTAGTCAAACTCATAGAATCAGAGAGGAGAATGGTGGTTTCCAGGGGTTGGGAGGAGTGGGAAATGAGGAGTTGCTAATCCATGGGCATAAAGTCTCAAATGAGGCAAGATGAGTAAGTTCTAGAGGTCTGCTATACAACATTGTATATCTCTGACACTATATTGTATACTGAAAAATGTATTAAAAGAATAGATACGTTGTGTTTTTACTGCAATAAAATAAAACTTTAAATAAATAATGGAAGACATACGCGTGGCCAACAAGCACATGAAAACATGTATAATAATGAAACAGAGCACAGGGTCAGAAAGAGGGAGAAAAGAGGATTAAGGCCCATTCTGGTTACATTTTCCATGTCATTTAATCCTCACAAGAGACTCCAAGATGTGGATATTACTAATCTCATTTTGCAGCGAGGAAATGGAGGCTCAGGGTCATTGAGAAACTAGTCAGCGTTAATCAATAGCAAGGTTGGGATGAAACCTCTCAGTAAGTTAACATAATGGTAACAACCAAGATTATAACTTAAAGGAAGAGGATGCTTCCAGAGACACTGAAAACTAGGCCCTTGATTTTATGGCACATTTACAGTGTGATAACACATAAAAAGCTGTGATAAAATTTTATTTCTGTGAAGCCAGGGACACAAAGCCTTGGTCTGTGTCAAGGATAATGCAGGACAGGTGCTGCACAGATTTGTGAATGTTACTTGGCCAAGTCCCTCAACTTCGTGCTGCATAACTACTCTGATTCAAAGACAAACACCAAGAAAGACTTGGCAGGAACATGCATCTTGCCCTAGAGGCACAAACAAATAGAGACAACTGGCCTCAGGGAGGCGTCAGAGGTCACCTGGTCTTAGTGGGTCCAAACACACATCCACTGACCAGATGTATCTGAATCACCTGGTAAGCTTGTTAAATGCAAATTCTCCAAAAATGAGAATTTTGAAAAAGCTCCCCAGGAGAATGCTTATACACTGTTGATGGGAATGTATAATGGAATTTGTCACTTTAGAAAATAGCTTGGCAGTTTTCTAAAAAGTTAGCAGAATTAGCCTGTGATCCAGCAATTCCACTTCTAGGTATATACCTAAGAAAAATGAAAACATTCCGACAAAACCTTGTATGTGAATGTTCTTAGCAGCATTATGCATTGTCTGATAAGCCTATCTCTTGACCAAATATCTATTGACTTGCAAACAGACTAAATGTGGTACCTCTGTACAATAGAATACTACTGAAGCACAGAAAGGAAGCAACTGCTGATGCATAATACGATATTAATGAACTTCAAATACATTAAGTAAAAGAAGCCAGGTGCAAAATACCACATATTGTATGATTCTATTTATATGAAATCTCAGGAAAGATACACCTACAGAAATAGAAAGTATATATACATGTATTATTGGTTGTCTGTGACAGAGAGTGAGAATGGGATTAACTTGGGCTCAAGGAGTGAAATTGTTCTAAGACTGATTCACGGTGATGGTTTCACAACTGAAAAATCACTGAACTATACACTTGAAATGGGTAAGCTTTATGATATGTCAAATACGCTTTAATAGAGTTGTTTCTTTTTAAAGAAAAAAATGCTCTCTGGGTGGCTTTGAAGCACCAGCAGATTCTAATTCTATTGAATTCCAATACACTTATTTTGCGATGGCAACTGAAACCCAGAGAGGGAAATGATTCACCCAGGGTCACAAAGTGAATTCATCCAGAGCCAGGACGCCTCTGATCTGTGACCACGCAAAAGGAAACAGAGATCTGGGGAATGACCTGGTGAAATGAACCAAAGGGAACAGCCAACCTCCATGAGTCAGTCCCACTAAGCCCTTTCCCCCCTCAAATAGCAGGAAGCTGGCGTGTTTTGCTTGAGTGATCCAGGAAAGGGACTCAGGAAGCAGCTGGAGGACAGTGAAAGGACCCCAGACTTGGAGTCAAGAGGCCTGAGTTCAAATCCCCGCCTGGGAGTTAATGGTGACCCTGCTCAGGTCATCCCACCTCCCTGAGTCTCATCGTGTTCATCTGTCTGTAAACGGAGCTGATAACATCTCACTCCCAGGATCACCGTGACACCAGTAAGGAAGACATTGAGTAATCCGGGCAAGAGATGATTCCAAATGATTTCCTTTCCTGCCTAACTGAAACCACAGATGTCCAGTCCAATCTGCTTATCTAAACGCCACAACTAGAGCATCCCTTCCAGCCTGGAAGGCAGTCACAGGCCCTTCCAAGGTTCCCTGATGCAGGCACCACAAACCCATCCTGATCTTGGTCTTGGTCCTGACTTAATCCAAGTCCCCAGGTGTCATAAAACTCTGTAAATGGAAAAAAGGGATGGTATTTCTCTATAGATAAGACAGCTTCAGACCGAGAACAACACTTTAAAAAAAAAAACAACCTTCCAAGTGGCCACCAATGCATCAAACACTGGATTGGGCGTGGTGTTATTACAAGACCAGGGGAATGTAAAACATCCTGTAATATATCTCAGTAGAAAATCTTTGCCAAAGGAAAGAAATCTGTCTTCTATCTAAGAGGAATGTTTGGTAATTGTTTGGGTCTTGGATAAACTCAGGCCATACGTTTGGGGGCCATGCGTTTACATTACGCATAATCGTAGAGCCCTGATGTGAATATAGACATTGGAGACCAAGAATAGTGAGGGACGAGATGGCCATGGCAGCTTCAGCTCTTAGGGAGAGCCGTGCAGCCTGTGTCAGGATGGAGGAACATTTAGGCCAAGAGGCTTTCTGAGAAGGAAACATGTAAACTCTGGTATCTCCTGGGCTGAACCCTTCAAAGTGGATTCTGAGCTCTCAGCCTGTGCGTGCAGACTATCAGGAACACTGATGTGGCAGAGGCCAAGGTGAGAAGGAACCCAGAGGCCAAGGCTTGCTCAGATCACGTTTTGTTTGCTTTATTGGCTCCAAGGGAAACCTGACCTCTTGGAGGAACCTGCTTGTGTCGCTGACTGGTTAGCTCCTGATAACTGAACTAGACAGAGATTAACAGGCATTCTTTGCAAAAGGTCATTCCGGACCAACAAGAAGACAGAGGAAAGAGCTGCTCTGAGCTCATGACAGCAGAGCAGGCTCAGGCTGGGAGCAAGAAAGCTTAACCTGAGAGCATTTAGTTCAGAGACGTGTTAAAGACTTGCTAAAAACGAAATTTTCATAAATGAGCGTGGGAGGAGCTAGAAAGGGGAGAGAACTAAGGCAGGAAAAATGTGAAAAAAAAAGCAAAGGAGAGGAGGACAAACATGTAGAGTGAGGGTGACAAATGCTTAGCACAGCAGCTGCAAATGCCCCTGCCCCAGGATGCATCGTGGCCCCAGAATCCCCCATACAGCCCCCCAGGTTGCCCCTGGGAGGAAGTGGGCTCCACGGGCACTTCTCAGGTCTGAAGGGAAAACAGAGATGTTCCCGTGCAGTTAAACATGGAGGAGTGACTGGCTGCCTTTACCTCCCCCTGCCCCTAAATCCTACTAAAGTGTGAGTCAAGCAACTAAAAAGATTATAACCCACACAGAGGAAGGCAACAACAGGGAGACATCAGCAAATCAAAAGTTTCCACCAGCCTGGAGGAAAGTGGATGAAAGAGTTGTAGCACAGTACGCGCTGCAAACTCAGAATCTGCCGGTGAAGGATACTGACGACCAAGATCAAAGCCAACCGGCCTGACGACCCCAGCAGCTCAGGGCTTGGAGGCACATACTGCATGAAAGATAGGCATCAGGTAACTGGAGAAAACAGCGCTCCTGTGACTATGAAGCCAGATCACTTTGTACCCACCCCCTTCATCTTCCTCTCCACACAGGCAAGAGGTCGATGCTCTGGAAAAACTGAGGAGGGGCTACAGACTCAGGAAGCAGACATGGTGGAGAACAGAGGTGAGGGCTGAGGGGCTCCCAGAACACCAGCCACATGGCCACCTTTCCAGGCAGGAGAGTCAAGAATTCTTCTCTGGAGAAAAAGAACAACCTCAGGGAAAAGACATCCATATACTGACATTTGTGTGTGAGGTCCCAACAAAAAGCCCAGCTCAAAAATCTGTTCTTGCCAAAGAAAGCTCATCAGCCAACTACCCCTCCCATGCAAGTAGAACTTTCAATCCAGTTTTCAGTGCCTCACTGTCAAATAGAAATACCCACTAGAGACATTCAGGGAAAGTCTCTGACAGGAAAAGGCAGAGTCAAAACAAACAGAAAAATAACTTGGAAGTGAGGAGAGATGCATGGAGAAATAAAAACTTTTAAAATCCTATTATATTTTTAGAGAGTGAATACATTAAGATAGCACATACATGGAACAAGAACAGGATGCTGTGTTAAAAAAAAAAGTTATTAGAAAACAAGAGAGCCCTCTTAGAAATTAGATGGTCATAAATTTTTTTAAGTTCAGGAGTTACCTGGTGGACTAGCAGTCAAAGACTCAACATGCTCACTGATGTGGCTCAGGTTCAATCCCTTGCCTGGGAACTTGTGCAGAGCCAAAAAAAATTTTTTTAAAGTACAACAGAGAATATAGAAGATAGTCAAGCAAATACCCCAAAAAGTAGAACCAAAAAGCAGAATAGTAGAAAATAGGAGAGGAAAAATAAGACTTGAGACTCAAAAAAAAAAAAAAAAAAAAAAAGAGAGACTCTATTCAAAAAGGAGTTCCAGAAATTAAGAACAGAGAAAATACTAAGAAATTCATCAAAGAAATATTAAAAGAAACTATCCTGGAATGAAATTTGAGCTTGGAAGGTTCATCTTAAGGTAGGCATGAGACACAATGGACACACACGAAAGTCCTCCCCAAGGCATCTCGTTGTGAAGTATGGAGACATCAGAGATTAACAGAAGACCCTAAAAGCTTCCAGAGGCAAAACTCATATCCTACCCAAAGCAAGGAGAATCAGAGTGGCACTAGTCTTCTCTCAAGCAGAATGCTGGCAGACAATGGTAAAATACCTTCAGAATTTTCAGAGACCAATGATTTCCAACACTGATTTCTAAAGCTAGTTTAATTATAAGCCAAGCATGGGGTGGAATAAACAACTTTTTTACATATGCAAAAACTATAAATAAAATATTTCCCTCATACCTTTCTTTAGGAAGATGTTAGAGGATGTGCTTCAGCCAAGAAAAAGAATAAACCAAGAAAGCAGATATGGAACCTGGTACTCAGGGGCCATCACAAGAGAGGATGCTGGCTATGCCGCTGGCTATGCCCTCAGCCTAGAACACAACCAACCAGTCCAGACTGGGGCAGGAAGGTGGAGGGATAGGGGGGAGATCTTCAAGAGAAAGCAAAATGCAAATGGTAGGTTATTTTATATGTTTTAGCACTTTCAGAAAAATTGATAAATGTCAGGAAGATACTATTATTGCTAACTGCTAATTTTATGCACAGACCCACTGGGTTGTGGCATGCCCAGACATTTGGTCAAACATTATTCATGTGTATCTGTGAGGGTATTTCTGGACAAGATTAAAATGTGCAGCAATAGACTGAGGAAAGCAGATTGCACTCCCTAATGGGAGTGGGCCATATCAAATCAGTTGAAGGTGTAAATAGAACATACAGGCTGACCCTCCTGTGGTAGAAAGAATTCCTCTGGTCTGACTACCTTGATCCGGGACATTACGTTTTTCCTGCCTGCCTTTGCAGCAAAGGGAAATGTCAGCTTTTGCCTTTCAGGCTGAAACTACACTATCCGCAGTCCTGGGTCTCCAGATTGACAGCTGCAGATCTTGAGACTTGCCAGCCTCCAAAATCATGTGAGCCAATCCCTTATAATAAATAAATTAGTATACATATATATACACATATCCTATTGATGTGTTTCTCTGGAGAATTCTAACACAGATATTGAATTGTTTAGAAAGAAATATGGTTAAAAAAAAAAGAAAAGAAAAATATGGTAACACATGAAAGAACTGTAGTGAATTTCCACAGTCATAACATGTAAACTACAACCAATTTGAAGTTCAATTATAGGGAGTTCCCATTGTGGTTCAGGGGGTTACGAACCTGACTACCATCCATGAGGATGCAGGTTTGATCCCTGGCCTCACTCAGTGGTTTAAGGACACAGAGTTGCCATGAACTGTGCTGTAGGCCTGCAGCCGAAGCTCCGATTTGACCCATAGCCTGGGAACTTCCATGTGCCACAGGTATGTCCATAAAAAGCAAAAAAATAAAATACAAGTTCAATTATAACTACATGTGGAAGGTTATGGAGGGGAAGTAAGGCTGGGAGTGGCTGGTGTAGAATGCTAACTCCAGTTACCTTACAAGAAATCAAGAAGGAATATCCAAAATGGGTAACTCACATTGTCTAGAAATACAGAGGCAAATGCCAAAAGAAATAGCTCAAGAAGTTGAAGACAGCTGCCTCTGGAGAATGAATAGGATTTGGAGAGGGAATATTGTTTTTCATTATAAGCCTTTTAAGACTATTTGATTTTTAAATTATTTGCATATGTTCATAAATAAAAGTTAACTTAAAAAAGGAAGAAGAAAGGAAACCAGATTTTCAAGATAGATCAATAAGGGTGTGATCATACATGTTAAAAATAATTTAATTGGAACTGGCAGTAGAGACAAACCTTTCTACCACTTTTAACACGTGATGACAAGGTTACTTATTTGCAATCAACAACTTTTTATGCAGTTAAGTGTTTTATGGGTTATAAATAAGATTCAAAGATAACTAATGTATATGTTATGACCAAAATAGATATCTATATAATCTAAAGATTTTTTAAATTAAGCACTAGCGAATAAGGTTTCTCTGCTCTTCTTCATAACCAAAGCCTGAAATAAATCTAATTACCATGCATTCGGCTTCCTTGGAATTTAATTCTTGGAAGCAAAGAACTTTTCCAAGTGTTGGATGTTACTGTAAACAAGATCATTTTTAAAAGCAACTCAGTAAGTGGATAGTCGTGGGGATTCAAAGAGACACCAACAGGACAAAAGGCGGGGGGGAGTCTAAATGACACACAAATGAAAACTGGGGATTTATTTATTTATTTTGTCTTTTTGCCTTTTCTGGGGCCGCTCCTGCGGCATATGGAGGTTCCCAGGCTAGGGGTCCAATCAGAGCTGTAGCCGCTGGCCTACACCACAGCCACAGCAACGCCACTGAGCAAGGCCAGGGATCGAACCC
Source organism: Sus scrofa (assembly GCF_054392235.1). NCBI lineage: Eukaryota > Metazoa > Chordata > Mammalia > Artiodactyla > Suidae > Sus > Sus scrofa. The sequence continues at coordinate 179,710,706 of NC_139383.1, read as the reverse complement.
GCAATCTCATGGTTCTTAGCCAGATTTGTTAACCACTGAGCCACGATGGGAACTCCAAAAGCTGGGGATTTAGAATAAAATTTCCCAACAAGAGCATTATTCCTGGATTGTAAAAGTGTTCTACTGTGCTGTCACAAACACAGAATCCTAGCTGGTTTAAGCAGAAAATAAATGTAAAGGACATCAGGCAGCTCACAACCTCCCAGAGAGCCAGCTTGGAAGCCACTTAGCCAGGAACAGAGGGCATGCTGTCCCAGCGCCTGCCCCTGGGAAGCCCTAAGGTTCTGTATGACAAAAGTGCCGTCACCCACAGCCTGCACCATCAGTGCTACCAAGAGGACATGGTACAGGGCCCCAGGAAATTTGATCCAGAGCACAACTTTCAACACCTTCTCCCTATCATCATCTGCTGGGAAGAAAGAACTGCTAAACATTCTTTGGGGTCAGATGCCTATGTGCCCTGGGGAAAGATGGATGAAGAGGTGCTTAGCACATGGGTGCTCCTCCAAGGCTCTGGTAGCATCACCTCATTCCAGATTATTGGGCAGGGAGGGATCATCCAGCTAGAAAAATAGGCAAGTGAATCCCAGCCATGTCTCCCTTGTCAGGAGGAAGCCAGAGACATGTCCTGTAATGAAGGATGAGCCCCAAACAAAGTCTAAAAAGGTGTTAGGCTAAGGCAACATCAGGCAGTTTAGAACGCCACACTTTATTCTTTGCTCCCAAAATAGAGTATCGTTTCTTTGTCTTCTGAGTCAAATAGGTGCCCAGTTACTTATAATAATTAGATTACTGATTGGTTCACTTAATGTCCTCCACACTCACGGAACAGTTGTCTAATTCCTCTGAAAATCAGACCTCAAAAGGGAATCTACAAAGGCATGGCCTTGGTATCTACCCCAGTCTGGGTTCCCTGAAGCAGGGCTACTACTCTGGTGAGGATGAAGGGGATGGGGCACGAGGCAGGGAAGGACTCATCTCCCATGGAGTGAGAGGTTGGCCCCAGGTATGCTACCTTCCCACATTCCTGTGTGACATATGCATGAGTGCTCAAGGGTTCAGAGTCACCAGGAAAGCCCCAGGGCAGCAGAAGAGGCTGTTGGGTTGTGTCCACAGGGGGACAGATGCTGACTGAGCCAAGACTCTTCAGTGAGGGCCAGCCAAGAGGATCTGAGACACTTATGAGATATCGCATATGGTGTCTAGCTCATCGTGAAGACTATAATTCAACATTCTGATAATATTGAGCTATTTTCTTTAGAGAGAGAGTTGATTTCATTTTCAAAAAGTGGAACTAATAAATAGAAACCTCTGCTAGTTGGAGACCTGCCCACCCATTATTGGGTGTGTTCGTTGTTTCTTTATGCAGAAATCCACCAGGCACATCCCTAGAAGGTCCTGGTGTAACTGTGAGGGGAATCTGAAGACTGAAACTGCACCAAGGGTGGTCAAGAGGCTGTAGAAAGAAGTCGCACACATGTGCACAGGCGCCTTGTCAAATGCATGCGGATGCTGTTGTGATGAGTGAGATACGTTGGTTCACTAAATGGGCTGAATCACCATTCATGAGGACTCTCTTCATGATGGACATGATCGATGTGCTGGTCCTTCTCTGTCTGCCTTCCCTGACCCACTCTTGGCCTTTCTTTCCCTGCTCTATGTCTCAGGAGGGAGTCCTCATCCTTTGACTTCTAGTTGGACTTGACCCGCAGGAGATGAGACGGTGAGAGGAGTCCAGGTATTTATTTTGACTCTCCATTCCAACCCTCACCTGCCCTTTGACCCAAGCAGGTCATTCAATACCTCCATACCTCAGTTTCCCCATCCGTATAATGGGAGAATGACTTAGATAATCCCTCAGGTGGTTTTCAGTGCCTGTCCCATATTTTGACTTCTGGAATCTTCAGAAAGAATAGGGGTTTTTTGTTGTTGTTGTTTGCTTTCGGTTTTGTTTTGTTTTGTTTTGTCTTTTTAGGGCCGCACTCATGACACATGGAGGTTCCCAGGTTAGGGGTCGAATCTGAGCCATAGCCACTGGCCTATGCTACAGCCACAACAACATGCCAGATGCAAGCCACATTCACAACTTACACGGCAGCCTGGGGAACCTCCAGATCCTTTAACCCACTGAACCAGGGCAGGCCAGAGATCGAATCTGCATTCTCATGGTTACTAGTCAGGTTCCTAACCTGCTGAGCCACAAAGGGATCCTCAGAAAGAAGAGTTATTCACATCTGCCAAATCAAATAGCTATGCATTCCAAGCTGATATTTCCTTACTGTCAGGCTGCCTGCTTTCACAAAGGGACCAAGAGGACAGGGTAAACAAATTTTCCATTTGTCTTTATCTCTTGCCACCTGAGGGGTTTACTGTAGACTGATTCCTTTTTAGCATCTAGCTGCAGACTTAACTTTGCAAAGGCTTTTGAGTTTAATTAGGTCCCATTGGTTTATTTTTGTTTTTACTGGTCTTATTCTAGGAGTTGGGTCAAACAAAATGTTGCTGTGATTTATGTCAAAGAGTGTTCTGTCTATGTTTTCCTCTAGGAGTTTTAGAGTATCTGGCCTTATATTTATGTCTTTAATCCACAAAACATTCATTCAAAAAGATACATGCAACCCTATATTTATCGCAGCACTATTCGCAATAGCCAAGATATGGAAACAACCTAAATGTCCATTGTCAGATGAACGGATTAAGAAGTGGTGCATATATACAATGGAATACTACTCAGCCATAAAAAGGACACATAATGCCATTTGCAGCAACATGGATACAAGCAGAGATTCTGATACTAAGTGAAGTCAGTCAAATATCATATATCACTTTCATGTGAAATCTAAAACATGGCACAAATGATCCTATCTACAAAACAAAAACAGATCACAGCCATGGAGAGCACACTTGTGGTTCCCAGCGGGGAGAGGGGAGGGAGTGGGATGGACTGGGAGTTTGGGGTTGGTAGATGCAAGCTGTTACTTTTGGAATGATAAGCAAAGGAGTCCTACTATACAGCACAGGGAACCATGTCCAATCTCTTGAGTTGGAACATGATAGAAGATAGTATGAAAAAAAAAATAATGTACATATATGTATGACTGGGTCACTGTGCTGTACAACAGAAGTTGAAGAAACAGTGCAAATCAACTATAATAAAAATACATACATACATACATACATACAGGCTTGAATTCAATCAATAACAAGCAAATAGATATATGGGATGGAAAGATTCATTTTTTCCTAAATATTTTATATATCTCATTGGACATAAACTACGGTATCTGTAGCAGGAAGTATCACCCAGAGCACTTTGTAGGGGGGCTCTCCGTACTAACAGAGCATGCCGCACATATTGCACAAACTATACCGCACATACTATACAAAAAGACCCAAATGTGGAAAGGAGCTGATTTCTTCCTCAAACTTTTCCTCAGGTTGATCTTAAGAACTGTATTAGCCCTTGGCCATAGAAGTCATTCATTTTTAAACATAGAAGAGTTAAAAATTCCTTCTTGAACTCAACATCCCTTCACATAGTTTATCAACCCAAGAACTGCACCCAACTCCAGAGGCTCAGGATATCAAAAGCAAAATATGAAGTATCTGAAATATGCAAGTTCATCATCTTGGCATTTGACCCCATGGTGGTCCTTGGCTCCTGTGGGGCAGGAGGCTTGTCCTAGTTTCAAAAGCGTGCAAGATTATTTTCCACAAGTTATGCTTGCCTCATTCAAAGCTGTTTTTAAAGTCTTCATCTTCTGTTTCCCAGGAACATATTCCTATTTCTCTTCACCACATGAGGTTTGATTGCTTTTTCGGGTAGTGTCTGGAACTGCTCTGGATATAAAACATCTAAATTTAACAATATCCTCATGCATATCAAAGAAGACTGTAAGGACATTACTATTATCCCATAATGCTTATTACAGACAGTGCAATGGGTAAAAATCTAGATCTGTAGGCTTATATAAAAACACTATGGGATAATAGGCATATTATTTTCAGTTTTTCTTGGATGCTATTATGATTTTTCTAAATATTAAATATTAACACAATATTCTGTAAGATGATGAATTTTCTTCCATTTCCTTCTGTAAATACAAGCATCTGACACTGCTATATTCAACCACCCAAAAGGCTACTTCCGTACTTTTCCTTTGCTTCCTCAGTATTTCATTTTCTCTGGTGTATTTTCCAGGCAGTCACAGTTTTTAGTATTAACTTATTTGTGACTATGAGTTTAACTCAAACATCATGCTTCCCAAAAGGGCATTAGCATACTGCTAGGAACGGTAACCGTTTGTTAAAAACCGGAAGTTTTGACGTATAAACTTTAAACAATCAAAAATATGAGGCATAATTCAAAATAATTTGAAATCAGCCCAAGTTTTGACATTTCCTCACTCTAAGACTGACAACCAATAATGATAACAATATCAAAACCACAATAATAATAATGGGATAGGATGACTCCAAACCCAGTTAGAGAAAACTGGTCACAGTCTACCTAAATGCATACAAATTCATGTGTATGTCAATTTGAAAAAAAATGCATTCTATGTATATGTCAGAGTAAGAGTATACCACTGCAGAGTTCCTGTTGTGGCGCAGTGGAAACGAATCCAACTAGGAACCATGAGATTGTGGGTTCGATTCCTGGCCTCCCTCAGTGGGTTAAGGATCTGGCGTTGCTGTGACCTGTGATGTAGTTCAGGATCTGGCATGGCTGTGGCTGTGGCTGTGGCCGGCAGCTGTAGCTCTGATTAGACCCCTAGCCTGGGAATCTCCATATGCCACGAGTGTGGCCCTAAAAAGTAAAAAAAAAAAAACAAAAAAAACCCAGTCTACCATTGTAGAGATACAAAAGGGCCTAGCCCTGACTTTTTTTTTTTATTATGGTGGGGAAAAAAAATCTGAGGATTAGCTGCATGAAAAGTTTCCTGCAATGATATTTACTAAGAAACTATGCAAATTTTTGGAGAAAAATCACTAGGATCTTTTTCAATTTAAGAGAAAAGTTGGGATTTGGAACGCTCTATCAAAAGCATAATGAGTGAAGCCCTAAGTTGCTTGAAGCTTTCTTCAGGGTCAGTTTCAAAAATACCTGAGAAGATAAAAGTTCAGTCAAGAGCACATTTGGTGAAACCCTGATAGGTATATGTGAAGTTTTCTGGTTTGGATCAAAAAAAGATAGCCAAGCTAAAAAATCAATAATACTCCCAAGCCACACATTTTAAACTATTCAACAGACACAAGTGAAGGAGCAGCTAAGGGACTTTCCAGACAGTTGAGGAGTTTGGTATTAATCATTAGTCCACTTATGGTCTTTGCTTCTTCTGTTTGTGATATCGTTGTAAAGGCTTGTTCATGTGCAAAATACGTAGCTGTAAAATATCTGATGAAGTCATTTTTAATAAGGTATGATTATTCCATTCCATTCCACTCCATTCCAAGCATAATAATCATGGTGCGCACATCTCTGAAAATGTAGAGATAATGGCTAAGATTGAGAAGGACAGCCTGGATGGAGGCTGATAAAGGCACATAAAACTTCCGTAGCTTCAAAAGAGAACACACCTTAAAAGGAGAGAAGGACATGCAGGAGTGGCTGAACACTAGACTTTTTAGACATTTGAATAAAAAGTGCTTCTACAAGCTTGCTATATTACCTAGCTGAATACTGGCTGTGCACGGAGACTAGATCATGGCTAACGTTCTTCAATTACTATTGAACTGTTGTTTTTCTTTTTCTTTCTTTTTTAAAAGTTTTTTTAGGGCTGCACCTGCAGCATATGGAGGTTCCCAGACTAGGGTTGAACTGGAGCTGTAGCCGCCAGCCTACACCACAGCAACTCCATATCCGAGCCTTGTCTGTGACCTACACCACTGCTTGCAGCAACACCAGATCCTCAACCCACTAAATGAGGCCAGGGATCGAGCCCGCATCCTCATGGATGCTGGTCAGGTTTGTTTCCACTGAGCCACAATGGAAACTCAGAATTGTTGTTTTTCTTAAGGGAGGAACAACTGTTCTCAAAATAAAGGGGAAAGATCTGGATACCGAATTATTTTGATAGTCACAAGTTGACTTCTTTAGGAAACATTTTTTTTTAAACATGGCTGAAATCTTTCAACCCACCACTGCAAGGCAGAGCTGACTGCTGCAATAAAAATGTTTGAATTATATGAAGAGCTCAGATCCCAGGAATGATATGTCTTTCAGACAGTTTATTTACATTAATGGCCAAAACAAAGAACACCAGTTATTTTCATTACTAAAATCAGAAACGCTTTGGGCCCATCATATTACAGGAGTAACTTCGTCTCTCGGCAGGAAGAAATACTTAGTGAAATTTTCAGGGGCCTGAAAACGTAGCATGAAACCACTTCTCTGGCAACATTCTGAGCATCTTCCCACATACAATATCCCAACATGTATTTGTATGAGTTTATGTTTTCAAAATATTATAACACCAAGAAAGAGGGAAGCTGTCTGGACCCAGAACCTATTATCATGCAGCATTAGCACTCTTTTAACAACTCAATTTTTAAAATAGCCAAACAACATTATCTCACATTTTCCCTCAATGGTAAGTAATGTAAATACGTTTTTCTAATAAGACAAATACAGGAAGAGTTCCCGTCGTGGCTCAGCGATTAATGAATCTGACTAGCATCCATGAGTATGCAGGTTCGACCCCCAGTGGGTTAAGGATCTGGTGCTGCCGTGGGCTGTGGTGTAGGCTGCAGATGCTACTCTGATCTGACGTTGCTTTGGCTGTGGCGTAGGCCAGTAGCTACAGTTCCAGCTCAACCCCTAGCCTGGGACCTTCCATATGCCGCAGGTGCGGCCCTAAAAAAGCAAAAAAAGCAAAAAAAAAAAAAAAGGACAAATATATATATATATATATATATATATATATATATATATTATTGTGTAAATGAAAATCCCATATGCATTTATAAGAATGTACGGACACTTCTAGCCTTTCTTTGTATTACTTGGGGTCACATACCCAGGGTTCTCACTTATCCACTCTTCGATTAAATGCATTTAAGAGAAAAGGCATCAGAAGCACTGTACCTCCGGTTTAAGTAGAATATTATGATACTGACATAATTCAACCTGACTAAAATGTAAAATTCTAGTAAGAGATCAATGCTGTGCTCTTTTCTAAGATAAAAGTTCCAAACAGGACAGGAATGAAGGTCTTTTGCTCCCAAATTCTGCATTTACCATTCTCGTGCACTACGCTTTCAACAGAGCAGGCACAACACAACCATTTAGCCCACTTCTCTTCTGCCTCTGAATTTTAAGCTATATAGGAGTCTCTGTTTTAAAAGAAACAACACCAAAACAATCTCCCATGGTAATAAGCAATCTTTGTGATGACTTAAAGCTCTTTACTAGCTTTTTGATTTATCTGACCTTAGCAAGTTTCTAAACTTCTCTGAACCTAAACTGAATCTAAACCTAATAATGGCGCCTATATTATTAAGGCATTCTGAGGAGTGAATGAGATACTGCTGTAAAGAAACTCAGCATAATGCCTGTCACATAATAAGCAATCACTAACATTACTGCTGTTAGGCAACAAGTCTTTAGTGAGAGCCAGATACAGTGCCAAGTGCTATGGAGAGGTTCAGGGGTCAGAGACATTCCTCTCCAACATCAAGATTTTACAGCCTAGTTAAGGAGATGATATTAAGATACAAGAAACAACAAATGGTATAAAATCATATTTGGAAAATAGGGTAATAGACTTGGAAAATTCAAGTTCTTGGTCTTATGGGTTGTATGAACTTGACCAAGTAACCATGCATAGTAGGGTTAAAAATATCCTAACTACCTACCTCATAGGCTTGTTAGGAAAGTAGAAGAAATAATGTAAGTGAAAAAATCTAGGGGCTAGAGAATTTTATGTGTTTGTAATTATTACTGTGATTTTCATCACAGCTGACCCTTGCACAACAGGGGTTTTAACTGGGCAGGTCCACTTATACACAGATTTTTTTTTTCCCTCAAGAGTAAATTCCCCAGTGCTACACGTTGGTTGAATCCACGAATGTGGAACTGCAGATGTGAAGGAACTGCAAGCACAGAGGGCCAACTCTAGGTAACAGGCAGATTTGTGACTGTGCAGAAGTCAAACCCCCACCATTGCTCAAATGTCAACTGTAATGTTAACAGGGCACTCTGTGATGGGGCCCAGGCTGATAAGGATACAAAAGTTGAATGAGGAAGGAATCAGTGACAAGTAAGGCAGTCAGGGAAGTCTTCATGGATCTGATAAGCATTGAGTGGGTCCCCAAGACTAGCAGGATTTGGATAAATGAAAGGGAACTGGAGGAGGAGGAGGTCCTAGGCAGAACTGGTACATGAGCAAGTTCATGGGATGGGTCTGGTTAGAATGCAAAGTGTGTGAAGTGGATGAGTAAGGAAGCAAGTGTGGGTTAGTGTGAGCCTTGGACGATTTAGACCTTCAAAGCCAAGAAGCAGGAATTAGACTGGCTATGTCAGAAGTAAGGCACCATTGGACAAGCAAAGGGCTAGAGCTAGAAATAAGACGGTGACAATAATCAGGATCAAGGAAACACGTATATAAATGACACCTCTCCCTCCCCTTCTCCCTTTTCCTTTTTTTCCCCCCTTTTACTTCTTGCTTAGGCTATGGTACAGTTGGATAGGGCCATCATAAGTTGGTGACCCTTTAAAACAGTTTGATCTAAGCACCAGGAGTTCCCTGGTGGCTTAGTAGGTGAAGGACCTATGTTGTCACTGCTGTTATTCAGGTTACTGCTGAGGCACGGGTTCAGTTCCTGGCCGGGGAACTTGCACATGCCATGGGTGTGGACCAAAAAAAAAAAAAAAAAAAAAAAAAAAAAAAAAAAAAAGTCCCTAAGCACCAAATAAGGCAGAGTCTCCTGATATGTAGTTTAAGAAGTTAAGTTAGATGCCAGTCGTTTAAGTTAGATGCCAAACATTTTCTTATTTTGGAAAATGTACACCAGTTGAGATATTGAACAAAAGTGGAATAAAAAACATTCATATGGAAATAAAATACTACTTACCTTGAGTTAACTGACTTCACCTTTGGGACTGGAAAAATAATAATGGTAATAGTGGAATAGCTAAAATTTATTGAGCAACTATCAGGTACAAGGTGCATGAATTATTTCATTTAATCTTCCTCAAAGACTTGAGAGGATACTACAATTATCCCCATTTTATTGATGGAGGATCTGAGGCCTATGGTCTCAGAGCAAGTAAACATAAAAATCAGAGTTTTTAAGGCTATTTTATGTGGGCCTAAACCAAAGGGTACTGAATATGGTGATGACTGAACATAATAAAGAAGAACCTTTGTTATTAAACAGCTTTGAAAATTAGGAACATCTATAAGGTAAAATTCTTTGGGGTAAAACAAACCAAATCAATAATTACTGAATGAGTGCCCTTCATATGTGCAAATTAATTTTTCAAGTGGAGAAGTGATGATCTTAAAATTTCCTAGTGCCATGAAAAGGGGATTCTACACAACATAATACATATATTCAGAAACAGTTATACACACTGAATTTCTGTAAATCAAATACTATACTAGCTCTATTTACTTTAAGGGCTTCTCTAGGGTAAACATGCAGTAAATATTTAATAAAAGGAAAAATTGTTTCACAATTTGAATAGTCATCCAATAATTTATCTGTTTTGTGAATTTGGATTTACAGCAGACTCTCAACATTCCTGAGGCATACATCCGGAACCTTCCTGAATTCCCAGATTCACAAATACAAAAATGTTTACAGAAGCTCCCAGCTTTCTCGGGAATCACATTTCCATGGAGTGTTTCCTCTTCAGAGCCTTATGCTAAACACTGTGAGTCAGCCATACTTTCACATCTGTGATAGGTTTCTCTCACTTGATTGCCAATTTTCACGGAAATAAACAAAAATTTTCTAATTAATGAGCATAGTTGCAAAGGCACAAATAAGTAGAGACAAACGAAGTTAAATGATACTTTTCCACATACATATCTTGCAAAGCCGAACTTTCAGAGTCATAACTCAGTCAGGGCCTCTCATACAGAGTCAACAAACCTGCAAGTGAAATCCATAAACACCTGGGGTCTAAACACATTGATTAAGTTTGCTTGAGCAAGGGACATGGGCCCTTTGATAGAATACATAGCAATTCCATTGTCCTTGCTAACCCAAGAGTTACAGAAGTCGATTGAGCCTTGTGGTGATGAATCCAGAGAACTGGGTTAGAGAAACACTGGCTGCATGAATTATAGGAATTTGCCCACTTGCTCAAAATTACCTATATTTTTTATGGTCAGGGTTGGTGACAATCAAAGCTGGATGATTCCACTGCCTTCAGGAATGGAACCTTGTGACATGGGCACAGAGGCCACAAAGCTGGACCTTCTGGAAGTGTTGTGATGGAACCCTAAACATCTGGCTGGGTTTGCACCCCACAAAACACCACCAACCATGAAAGACAGGAGAAAAGCTAGGAGTGAGGAAATGAGTGAGTGAGAGAAACAAAGAAACAGAAAAAGGGAGGGAGGACTGCAGGAAAAAAAAGTGGGGGGGGAAGAGGGGATGAAAAAGGAATTTGGCTCTCTTGAGGGGAAAAAAAAGACCAAGAAAGACATTATCATTTCAAAATATATAGCTTATACATTTCAGAACGTATTTGAAAACACTCCTGCCAAATTTTCAAATTATTTATTTATTTATACCTCTTCTTGTTCCAAAGAGGTTTTGTAGCAATTTTGCTGCCAGATTAATTTTCCTGAAGCTCAGCTCTGATCATGTTACTCCCCTGCTTAAAAACCCCAATAGCTCCTCACTGCCTATAAAACAAGTCCAATTTCCTTAGCCTCCTATTTGAGGCCCTCCATAATCTGGCCCCAAACTTCCAGCCCAACCTTACCCTGCACTTCTTCCCTTTATACAGCCTGTGTTCCAGCCAAACAACACTCCCTGATGTTCCCCTAAAACACTCTGCAATTTCCACCGATGCACCTTTGTTTGCACTGTTCCCTCGTCTCAAATGCTTTTCCAGACATCTGCATATGCCTCATACTATTCACCCGTCTGGGTCCACCTGGAGGATGTAGGCACCTGGTCATCAACAGTGAAACTCACAACTTTTACACACATCACCTCACTGGGTCCTCACAACGGAAGGAAGTTATTTTGTACTGTGGTCCAAGGAGGCTGGGGCTGGCGCTCCTGGGGTTGTGTCCTCGTCCACTGTCCTTCCTTCTACCCCAAGGCTGCCCCTAACACAGAACAAAAGGTGGCCGTATAAATCAAAGCCAGTGTGTAGCCATCTTTTTTTATTTTCACTTTTGAAGAGGAAAAAGTGCACCTTTCCATTCTGTGTGACCTTAAATTCACCCGTCCAGTCCGGTGGCACAGTTTCATTGGGCAGCCAGCCCGTGTCAGGCTCCAGGAGGCAGGACAATACACTAGCTGATTCTGAGAGGCAGAGGCCTGCGAGGTCCAGGGAGTGAGAGTGGGAGCACATATCCTTGAGGCCCCGCCACATTCCCTGCCTGGAATGCATGAGAAAATACAGGGAAGAAGACTGATAACCATCGGAAACGTCAATGGATCAAGTTCTACTCCTTCGAATCCTAAGAACACACCGAAGAATTTTTCTGAAGGTGCCATTTATCACCAAGGGTAGGAGAGCAGGTTGCCAAAGCTATTTAGCCAACCTCCAAAGCTGGCTTAAACAAACAAGGCATCTGGGTGTGGGACCAGGCTTCCTGACTGATGGATGGGGGTCCATTAAGCACGCAAAAAACTGCCAATATCTACACGCTCACTGGACAAAGGCCAAAGCTATTACATGATGAGCAGTTACGTAACCTTAAGCACAAATGGAATTTGGGCTGGACCTATCTGATATGCTTCTCCTTTCTAATTTTTGGCATCAAGAGGTTACACGATTTCACTGGAAGGTCAGAGCCTTCCCTTGCATTTTCTCCTTTACCTAAAGACAGGCAGGCCAAGTGATCACAAGAAACATCTCTTGACAGTTACTGAAAGTTGTCCCCCCAAACCAAAAGCTCCACTGTCCTGTGTAAATCTGACCTATTTGTATTGTGCTGCGCAATTTTTTAAAGAACATCATTTGCTGGAGCATGCCTTTTGGTAAAGGCTGTTTTCAGGGATTAACCCAAACTTTGAACTGCTCCCCTGAACAAAACTTGATTCAGCCGAATAAATGATGGCTCCTTTGATAAAATTTTAGAGCAAAAATTAATTCAGTAACCATGTGAAATCGATGGTTTCTCTGCTAATCTCTTGCCCTATTCTGTTGGTGACTTCTGGCCTCACTAAGCTCCTGGCAAGGCTTGTCGGCCTCACATTTCTGACCCTGAAACACCTGGTTCTCTCCACCCCATTACCTGCTCTAGTTCAGTCTCTCCCAACTGCAACCCCTTCCCAGTCAGTGTCTACTCACCACTCTCCTCTTTGCCTCCATGAGGAAAACCTTTTGCAACCAGGTTTCAAAGAAAAAGATTAACTGAGTACACTGTAGAATGTTGTTTTCCTGAACCTTTCTTGTCATTAACTATTAAATAGCAATCTTGAGTTGTAAAGTCAGTTGACCAGCTCTGAAGCTGCTCATCAGCTACCAATCATTTCCCTCTGCAAAACCACTATTTGCTTTTAGCAGCCTTCAGTTCAAAACTAGAAATCATTGGAAGCCTCTCCTTGTTTTACTTCTGAACTTATTTAAACATATCCAGGAGGTCCCATCATGGCTCAGTGGTTAACGAATCCGACTAGGAACCATGAGGTTGTGGGTTCGATCGCTGCCCTTGCTCAGTGAGTTAAGTATCCGGCGTTGCTGTGAGCTGTGGTGTAGGTCACAGATGTGGCTCAGATCCCGAGTTGCTGTGGCTGTGGTGTAGGCCGGCAGCTACAGCTCCGATTAGACCCGTAGCCTGGGAACCTCCTTATGCCGTGGGAGCGGCCCAAGAAATGGCAAAAAGACAAAAAAACACAAAACAAAAAAACATATCCAGACACGTGTTTGTTGATAAGGTTATACAGTGGTTTCCTCACGGGGGTGGTGGTGGTGGTAGTGGTGTTGGGTGTGTGTGTGTATCCGGCAACCCCAAAAGAGAGAATTAAAAAAAATCCAGATAAAAAAGTAAGCACAACCCATGGAAGGGTGAGCTAAACAGAAGAAACTACTTATTAGCACTTTTGCTTTATCCCAGGGGCTACAGAATCTACATTATATTAGTCCCAGCACAGAAAGGGCCAGAAAGGTGTGTCTCCTTCAGTGGACTGTCCAAAGACCCCTGGATGCCACTGCAGCAAGTGTGGAGCAGTGACAGTCACAGAACAGGAAAGAAAAGGAAAAAGCAAAAGTCCAGAAATTTCTCCCACATGAACAGAAATGGTTGTGAACAAATGCCTTACATCTCAGGGTAATACACATCACAGTTAGTCATCTTAAAGACAAATATATAGACTAATATATAGTTAGTTACTAAGTATGTGGGTTCAAAAGGACCTCAAATAGTTAGCAGGTAGCATCACCTAGGTTTGCAGTAAAGAGCAAGTGAACTTGGACACAACAAGTGCTCCCCATGGTTCAGGCTGAAAAGAGCAGGGCTTGGAAGCAGGATAATTCAGATACAAATCACTGCCACTACTTCATTTTGTTTTGCTGCAGGAGATACAGGCTCAGAGGCAGAAAGAAAATACAATTCCAAAAGCAGAATGGACCCTATTTAATATAGAGATATTAGACAACCCAGTTTTTAGAAATGGTCCTTGATTTAGTTCCTCTACTTCTAGATACCTCTGGGCCCCTGAAAGAACCCTTCATGTAAAAGATCACTGTGGGAAACTAGACCTGCCCCTATTTCAGCCATGATTAAGTCCTCTCTTGGAAATTGCAACCAGTTACACATTGTTTGGGTTTTACTTATATTTTAAATGTGAACACATTTTAGACATAACTAGTAACTGATGTGTTCATTATATTTATTTGCATCATTTCCTTGATTGCTGTATTTTAAATTCAGAAGCTTTATATTTGCATTTGAAGCAAGACTGATGCAATGCTTGGTAAACTCTGTGAATCATTTAAGGGTCTCATCTCTCTCTGTTCAATAAAGAATAGGGACCCATCTCAAATTTTCAAACAACTAACCAGGTTAACTGGCACCTATGTGATCACAATGTAAAAGACTGAAACCTGTAAAGATGGAAAAGAGGCAGCATATGTGCTGCTATTTCCCTTCCCATACCTATGCAAGACATCACTAATCAATCCCAGTGACACTCTTTGTTCCTGAGCCCAGCACATCAGAGCCACACCCAACCAGATCTGCATGTTATGATTTATGAATTGTATTCTAAAGAGAACAGCCAGCATGATAAACAAATAGCATACTCCAATACTATTTGGGAATCAAGTGAGGACATAAATATTCAACAGGCTGGTGAAACAAGATTTAGGGTGACAAGGAGGTTGCTTTCAAATATCTGAAGGGGGAACCTGGACGTTTCATTCAATGTGGCTCCAAAGGGTAGCCAGGCAATAAATAATCATCCCAGGGTGGACCATAGTGGCATTATAAAAATGGCATTATTGCAAAGTGCAGGCAGTAAGAGCAGGTAGATGAAGCTGGCTGCTTGGGTAAACATGAGAGGGAGTGCATATGTGCTCTGCCTCTGCCCACCTGACCGTAAATATATAACAGATTTTTCCTTTAATCCCATATAAACAAGTCCCACTGACCCATGGAATTTCTCACTGAAAAGTTCTAAGAAATGGAGACTAACAGGTATGGTTGCTGTTAATAGCTCGTGGGGAGGGACTATGCAGATAAGGAAGAATGTCCTTGATAAACAGACAAAGGCTGGGCTGGATTTACAGTTTAAGTGTAAATTGCCTTTTCACTGATGTCTTTCTAGCTCCAAGCCTCTAACTCTAAAAATCTCTGGATGTTGGCCTGACACTGATTTCTCCATGTGAGTGCAAGTTACCACAAAATGTCCTGACCACTCATTCCAGACCCAGCCCTACCAATTTACAATCAGAGGCATCTGCTCAGAAGGTAGAACTGTGCTATAAGAGATTAAGACAGAGTCCCAGGATTTCCTGGAAAAGTCTTAGTCTTGATATAAAAACACATTTGTTTTTAAAGGTACCAAATTGGTCACAGCTTGGTTATGGGGAGGGAGAAATTCTTTTCTAGCCCCCAAGGCAAATGACTGCTCTGAAATCAGCAGGCTGTGGTTATGTAACTTCTCCTTTAATCTGATCCCTCTACTTTTTCCTGTGACCTGGGGCAGGTCATCCAACCTGGAGAGTCAGTTCCTGCGTCTGCAGAATAGGAACACTGGGGACATTTGACTTTGCCCACCCTGACCACACTTTGAGGACTCGGGCAACCGCTGAAAAAAGGTCAGCTTCTTAGAAGAGAGAAACACCAGGATTGGGTCTTGTTATTTAATATTTTGCAATGGGTTTAAGCTCTACCCTTGGTTTTAAATCCTCGAAATTATTCACATGTAGACTAATCTGTGTCTTAGATGTTGAAATACATCCTGAGGCTTTTCATGACTAATTAGCCAAAATGACATTGGGTCAAATGCCAGGAAAGAAATTGCTTTTACACGAATCATTTACACCTTCCAGAATACCCTCGAGCACAGGCGATGGTCCCCCTCAAACAATCTTTCCTGTTGCAAATGCTAAATTTCCCAGGGAAAAAGCCTTATAGAGACGTGACACCATATGCTCCATTCTCCATACTCTTCAGATACAGAGAACAATGCAGTGTGGATACAGGAAGGAGACGTGCTCTAGGTGTGCTTCACATGTAGAATCCCACGGGGGAGCAAAAGACCAGGAGCATGGAGATCAAGGGGAAGGAAGAGATCCATTACTGGCCCCCATCACTTCCCCTCCAGGTCATCCTCCACACCAAGTGCAGTAGGATGGTAACGGGTACTGCAGCACCTCCGCCTCTCTCCTCTGCCCCCGGGTAAATGCACACTGGTCAACCTGAATTATGCCAGATAATGTCTAAAAGCATAAAGGGGCCCACACAGTCCCATGCCATGCATGTAGAAGGACGTCTATCTGTAGAAATCTTCAGAAAGGTAAATACAAGGAGAACAAAAGAATGGCACACGTATATAATAATCCCAATAATCTCTCAAAGGTGTCAAGAAGCCCTGCGGGCCTACTGATGAAATGACAGTTGACAAACCTGGTGGGCACCCTTAACTTGCTGTGAGCTGCTGTCCTAGACACTGGTTGTTTTCGGCCATCTAAGACCCATGCATCCTTCTTTTGGTGCAGCACCCGAATCTTCTTTTTGGGAATTCATTCTTCCTCTCTGCATGCAGTGTGTGAGACTGCCAACAAGGACGCCCCCCACCCTTCCACTCCCAGCCCAGGGGTGGGCATGTGGCATGCACAAAGCCAACAGGGCTCTTATTTCCAGGGCTTTCAATTTTGGATGGAGAACCCGGCTGGAATTTATCCATTGCAGCAGCAGCACGCAAGTAAGACTACCTGGATTCCTAGAGCTTCTCCAGTTTCTGTTCTTTACCAAGCCTGGTCCTGCATATTTCCTGTTGATTTTCAGAGCTACTGGATATCCTTCCAATAAAATATTTTTGCAAAAACAAAAACAACAACAACAACAAAAAGGGAGTTGGCCCAGTTAAGGATCTGATACTGTCATTGCTGTGGCTTGGGTCACTGCTGTGGTGCAGTTTAATCCCTGGCTCAGGGATTTCTGTATGCCGCGGTCACAACCAAAATAAAGTTTTTTTAAAAAAGTCTTTTTGTATTTGACTTAGCCAAAATTGATGTCGGTGGTTCAAAAAAAAAAGAATGCTAACTTATACAGATATACAGCTTGCCAGCTTGCTTCCTCAGATTCTGGGTGTAACTGAGGATTTCTAGGCCCAACAAAGCTCTAAGATCCTAAATGAGTCCAAAAATGATATCCTGCATAGTAGCCCAGTCTCCTTAAAATCCTCTTGTTCCTCCATGGCCATTAATAAAGAGAATTTAAAATAAAGTAGAATAAGAGAGAGAGAGGCAAACTAGCAAGCCTTAAAAATAATTCTATAGGAGTTCCCGTCGTGGCTCTGCAGTTAGCGAAACTGACTAGTATCCATGAGGATGCGGCTTTGATGCCTGGCCTCGCTCAGTGGGTTAAGGATCCGCTGTTGCCTCAAGCTATGGTTTAGGTTGAAGATGTGGCTCGGATCCAGCATTGCTGTGGCTGTAGCGTAGGTCAGTGGCTAAACCTCCGATTGGATCTCTAGTCTGGGAAGCTCCATATGCTGCGGATGTGGCCCTACGGCCCTAAAAGACCAAAAAAAAAAAAAAAATATATATATATATATATATATACATATGTATATATTTAGTGCTATAACGGTGAAATTTATACTGGCTCTAAATTTCACTTTTAGGAACAGAGAGACAGAGACGGGGAGAAGGAAGGGAATCTAATGGGCTTTTTAAAGTATACTTTACAAACAATAAAATGCACAGATCACAAGAGTACCGTCATGGATTCTGACAACTACATTCACCTGTATAACAACCATGTCAATCATGATTTGGATCATTACCATCATTCCACGAAGTTCTATCATTTCCCTTTCCAGCTAATCCTTCCATGGGCAAACACTGATTTCCATCACCATAGCCTAATTTCTCCTGTTCTAAAATGTAATATAAATGGAATCAGACAGCATGTACTCTTGCATCTGGCTTATTTTGCTCAACATAATGTTTCTGAGATACATCCGGATTGTTATATGTATCAGTAGAGTGTTCCTTTTTATTGCTGAGTAATGCTCCATTGTATGAATACTACTGTTTGTTTATTCAGTCTCCCGTTGATGGGTAGTTGGGTTGTTTCCAGTTCGGAACTATTATGAAAAAAATCTGCTGTGACCATTCTTCAAGAAATATTTCTTATGGACATATGACTGCTTTCATTTCTCCTGACTAAATGAATTTTTATTTAATGGTGAATAAGCTTTCTATAATAGCAAGCAGAGAAGCAATAACACATTTTTCCAGGAGGAAAAAAAAATGTCTATTTTCTGTCTTTTCTTCTAGGGTAGGATAAGGTCAGAGGTACCATTCTAAAACCCCTTATTTGTCTTGATAAGTTTTATTCTCTCAATACACAGAATCATTTCTCTACTGTTCTAAACAAACCTTTCTCTCTTCCCTTAAACTAGAGAACACTCTCCATATGCCTCCTTCATGGTAACTTTTGAAAGAAAGAGTTAGTTCTATTCACTAGCAACCCTCTTTAATTTCTTTTCAGGGATCTTCCCAACAGTCCGTCCCCATCTTATTTTCTCAGTTCTCATTCTGTCCTTGACCTCTTGCTGTGTTAAGCTGTGTGGACTGCTTCTCTCCCTCTCTCCCTCTCCAACTGCCTCTCCTCAGTTTTTAGAAGGAAAACAGGTACCAAAAGACTGGTCTTAAATGCTCACAACTGGCCACATCTTTCTCCTGGCCTCCATACACATTGAGAGTACAGATTCTGTAGCCAGATTCTGAGGTTTGAACCTGGCTCTATCACTTACTAGCTAGGTGACCTTGGGCAAGTTATTTAATAACTATACCTCTTCTATACCTCTGTTTCTTCTGGAAAATGAGGCTGATAATAGTACCCATCTCACAGGTTTGTTGAGAGGATTAAATGGGTTCGCATTTAGAACAGTGCCTGGATTATAGTAAGTGCTCAATAAATACGAGCACTGTCTCTCTCATCTGTTCCTCATTGTGGGGCATGTAATAAGAGAACTTTATAAACCATAATACTTTATTGCTATATGAGGTGATATAAAGTATTATAATGCTTTGGTGCCACTTTTTCTCAGGCTCCTTTAATGGCTGAGTCTCTTCCCCTACTTCTTTAATGCAGACATCCCCCAAAGCTCCTTCCTTGATCCTCTGTCCTTGTGATTCTATGCTCTCTTGAAGGTCTTATCCATCACTGGAGCTTTAGTTATCACACCAAGGCCAATGACTTCAAATATAGGTCTATAACCCTGAGTTGTCTCCCTTAAACTTCAGAATTTCCCATCCTCAATTTCCTGCTGGGCATCTCCCTACCATTCATTTAAACTCAAAATCACTGTTTTGTTTTCAGGAAGAGGTTGCCTTCCTGATTTTGCTTTGTCCTCAGTGACATGCACAGATGCTAAGCAAACATGGCTGAGTCTTGCCAGGTCTTCTTAGGCAGGTATAAGAGAGCTTGTGGGGTATTACTGGAAAACTCTTTGCATTTCCCTGTCTACTCCAAAAGGTCTGTGAGGACTATCAACTGTGTGGAGTAGGATGGGCTGGGGGAATGAGTACCCCAGGTACCTGGGAATGAATGAAGCTGCTTCATTAAAACATGAACACCCTCATCCCAGGTCCACCAGCACCTGGTACTAAGTTTTCCTTCCTCATGTCATCTGTACAGTTTGGATGACACTCATGTCATCTGTACAGTTTGGATGACACTGTCCATGATTTTATCTAACAGCCCTTATCCCATGCACAAAATGGTGTCTGTCCAGGGCAGACTGCTGGACTGAGGGAGGAGTCAGCATTATACCTGGGCACCTGGGTGCCGGCATTCCATCTCTGCCCCTCAGAGCTTTAATCAAGGGGGAGAATTGGTCTAAGTGGCTGGGGCCCTGGCTATTAGAGACTGTGTGGCACCTTCAATATTCCCTGAGTAAAATCTGTTCCTCTTGCAAACAACGTAATAAAAGTCACCCGGACTAGGAAGGCATTCGAGGAATTCTGTCAGAGCTTCCCGCCTGGGCTAGTCTTTGGGTGGGTCACAGATATTCCATTTCTCCTCTTTTGAGCACACAGTGGGAGGGATACTGCTGCCCTTGAAGTTAAATGTGACACACCACTTTCATTGGCTTTGGCCAATGAGATGTGAGCAGAAACAATAGGGACCACTTCTGGAGGAAGCTTTAAGAACCTATGCATGATTCGCTTCTTCTCTTTCCCTGCCTCGGTGGAAGCAGAAGTTGAGATGCTGCTTCTATCAGCCTGGGTCCCCAAATGAGCAGAACACATACAACATTACACAGGTAGCATGAGCAAGGGACAAACTTTTTTCTGTTAAGTCATTAGGATTTGGGGACTCCTTGTTTCTGCAGCATAAGCTAACTCACTCCTGATAGATACGATGGCCTTGGTCATGTCACCAGTTGGCAACTTCTGATTTCTAACTCAGCCTCACCTCTGGCTTTTAGATTTCCACTCTATTTAGATCACTCTTAGAGACGCACAGTGCACTTGAGCTACCCTAGTCAGAGCAGTCCCCTGGTTTATGGATCAAGACTGACACCTGTGGTGACAGCCCACAGCAACCCAGCAAAACTCTAGATTCTAGTGCAGCCCAGCCCTAATACTCTAGGCATGAAAACATTTTTGGTATAATTTTCACCAATGTCAGCACGTAAAAGAGAGTCTTCCTATTAAAGTGCCCCATGCTAGCTAGGTTGACCATATAATGTATCACCCACAGTGATTTTGAGGGTGAAGGGTGACAGGCAAGAACCATCACTATTCCTGGTAAACAAGGATGCCTGGGCATCCTACTTCCATCGTCTTTGTGAATTAGGTCTAGGGCAATGAAAAAAATTCCTAGAAGCATCATCTTAGGATAGATCACCACATCCAGGAAATGCATTCAAAAGGCCTAAGAAGAAGCATGTGGTGAAAGTAATGTGTTTATCAGAGAGCATACTGTGCTTTTACTATTCTGTGTGGCATTGGACTGAATGAGTGCAGCTGTTCCCCTAAGTAGGCACATGCAAATAGCAGTAGACATCCAAACAAAACCAAGAGCCCAATGCAAAATCCAGCTGCAAAGTATGAACACCCTGCAGAAGCATTAATAGCATCTTCCTCCCACTGGTCAGCCTGGGAGTCATTTAAGAGGAAGGAGGACAAAATCAAGAAAACAATCTTAGCAGCAAGAAGAATTGTTTAGCGAAAGCCAAAGTAAATGCAACTTCACTGAGACCATGGGCTCCTCCTCTCCTAGGCATGTGAGACATATTCATGTCAGGAATTTTTTTTTTAAAGAATGCTGAATTTTCAAGGCAAAGTAACACAGTGTAGAAGATAGCTGATTTCGCCAATCTGCTGCTCTTCCACACTTTACTTGTAAATCACCAGGATTCTAATTAGTTCCCTCAAAATTTCAACTGATTACGGTCAAGTAGTAGATAATAATATTTGTGGAAGATTCTGTTTTTCTGTCTGTCCCAATCCCTCTTGCCCATCTCCGCTTCATGTGAGGTGGGTTGCCCCCCAGTGGGTTGGTCACATGACCTGCATTAGCTCAAAGACACCCAGCCCCCAAGCCCAGGCCCAGGGATAAGGAGACTATGATCCAAATGAGAGCACAGTGTGGTTTTGCTAAGACTGATATCATCCCTGGGCATGTTAGTTTCCTAGGCTGCCGTGACAAATGACCACAAACTGGGTGGTTTGAAACAACAGGAGAATATTCTCTCATAGTTCTGGAGGCTAGAACTTCACAATCAAGGTGTTGGCAGGGTCATGCTCCCTCTGGAGTTTCTGGGGGAAGAATCTTTTCATGCTCCTCCTCCTGGCTTCTTTAGTTTCCAGAAATCCTTGGTGTTCCTTGACTTGTAACTGCATCACCCTAATCTCTGCCTTGGTCATCACATGGCCATCTTCTCAGGTCTGTGCCTCTCTGTGCATGTCCCAGTGTCTCCCCTCTTCTTATAGGACACCAGTCACATTGGATTAAGGGCCCACCCTACTCCAGTATGACCTCTTAACTTACACCTTAATTACACCTGCAAAGACCTTATTCCAAATAAGCAAAGTCATAGGTCAGGGGCAGGACTGCAACACCTCTTTCTGGGGGGCATAATTCAACCTACAACACTGTATAAGAGAGAGTCTCACTACAACTGCACGTTCAAAGCCATGTAAGCCAGCCTATCCACCTGAGAATTAAGTAAACAGACCCATAAGACAGGGAATAGAGAAAAGGATCTTAATGATACTGGATCCTTGGAATGTAGCCATACCTGAACTCCTGGACCTCCCAGTAACATGACCAACAAAATATCTTTCTCATTTAAATATACACATATTTAAATATTCTGTCACAACCATGAGTTCTAATTATACATGCAGCAGTAAATAACACTGTATAATATGAATCCAAACAGTCCCCCATATCTGGATGGCGAAGTGGGCATGGAATATATATGAAAAGGTTGGCCATGCATGCGGTTGAAATTAAGTGACCAGTATATAGGAGCATATTATTATGTGATTATACTGCTCTATTTTTATATATGTTTGAAATTTACCAAAATAAAAAGTTAAATCAAATGTGCAAAGCCCCCCCCCCACCCCAGACTCACAATTAAAGTCCAGCACAAATCAGGGCAAACAAAAGAACAGAAAAGGTAGAATGCTAAGTAAATCCGACAATGGCAGGCATCCTCAGGGAATACCGATCACAGGTGAAAACATGAGCACAGGCTTCCTTTGTGGAACCCGTAGGGCTTTATGATACCGGACCTGAGTCTACCAGGCTGGACGGGGTCGGGCGGCTGGCAGGTGACCACCCTGAACTAAACAGAGAGGGTTGGGCAGTGCGGCTCCAGCTCCAGGGGAAACAATGAGAGCACAGTGACCGGCTGGAGGCATTGGCCTTTCCTCCTAGTGAGTCACCATAAAGCAGCTATTATTCACAGTCGGCAATAAAGTAAGGGTGTGGCTCAGACAAAGGACACGGTTACCACTTCTCTACAGGCTCACTGACAGGGGTTGCTGTTCTGACACAAGAATATATTTCACGGTTTATGAAACACCCATGATTCTGTACCTTAATTTGCGCCAGAGTCACCACCTTCTGAGATCCTGCCTCCCTTTTAAATTAGAGGTTCTCAACCCCAGCTGCCCATTAGAATGACTTGGATCTTTAAAAACAAA
Organism: Sus scrofa; assembly: GCF_054392235.1. Lineage (NCBI taxonomy): Eukaryota > Metazoa > Chordata > Mammalia > Artiodactyla > Suidae > Sus > Sus scrofa. Next base: position 179,687,665 of record NC_139383.1, on the reverse strand, counting down.
AAACAAATGAAACGAACAAACGAAAAAAAAAAACCCTCACACCCAGGCTGCACCTCAAACCAATGAAATCAATCGCTGGGAATGGCACACAGGTGTTGGTATTTCTAGAAGGCTCTTCAGTGATTCTAATGGGCAGTAATCATGAGGCAACTTTGAGAATCCAATCAGAGCTACAGACTATTCCAGGGGGGAAATGCACAGACAAAAATAACTTTGCATCCCATTTCAGAGCAGGCATCAACCCCACCTCCTCTTCTCCAAGGGCTTACACCTAGGCACAACCTTCCACTTTCAGACACTGATTCTTCAATACAACTCAACATTAAACTCTCCCCAGAACAACTTTTCCAGATCCTGGACTTAGCAGCAGTGCCCCAAACCCAGCTGCTCCAGCCACTGCCTTGGGCTGAGGCTGAGCAGAGGTCCTCAGCTGGATACTGAGGGCAGCTGGACTCTCCTTTCTGGCCAGCATGGCTGCCGGTATTGAGCCCCACAAGCTTTGCTTGACCCATCACCACTCTGGAGCCTACTTTCTCTGTGATGGGAAGACATATCTCAGAGTGTAACACCTCTCAGTCCAAAAGCCATGTTATTGTCTGGGTTTCAACAAAGGAATGTGACTCCAGGATCCAGAACAGCTCTACCAATATCAAATCTTCCATCATTTTGAAAGAGCAGAACCCTTGGTCCCAAGGCCAGTGGCTGCCTACCACACTTCATCTTTGGAAACAGTCTGCGAGCCTCCTCCAACACAAAAACCAAACAATTGTCAACCTGAAAACTCTATGTGCTCTCTTGATCCACCACACCAGCCCTTGTAGCAGAAACCAAGGAAAAGGGAAAGTCCAACCTTAGTTGAATCTCTTGCTCCAACCCATTTCTGGAACCCGGTTCTACCTCACCCTGTCTTCCTCAGATGCTGCTTGTTTTTATCAGTGCCTCATCCACCTGACTGATGATCCAGCTCTTGCCTGAGCTATACTACCTTTGGTAAAGGCCCCCATGGGCTTCCCCTTGCCCTGGAATCACGCTTTCTTCCTCATTGCCACGCTAGCCCAGATCACACCAATTCCTCGGTTAACAACCAAAAGACAACAGGGTTGGAGAAGAGACAAACACAATTCCTGTGGACAGGGCTGGGGCTATTCTTACCTTCTGCAAATGGTTCCCATTCATAAAACCGGCCCATGAACGGCTTGTTGTTGTAGGACGCACACTGTACCTCCCAGATACTTCTACTGCTTTCTGGACACACCTAATAAAGCAGATATTAAATATACAATTAGTGTCCATATCTTTTCTTGGCACCAGCTAAAGCCCAGGAGACCTCTCCAAGGTTAAATGCCAGTCCTCCTCCATTGAAACCAGGGTTTCTAAAAATGTACTGATACTGACATCAACAATTTTAGATGCAGATCCCAAAGCTTCAGTCCAAGTTTACTAAATTAGAACCTTTAGAAGGATACTAAATTTTTAGCAAGCTCCCACCGTTAAGTTTTTACATCCCGTAATTTGGAAAACACTGACCTAAACCTTCTGCTCCTGACAAATTGATCTGCTCGCCTTCCTCAAAGAGGTCATCCATTTCCATCTGTCTGACTTTGTTCCTGCTACTCCCATGCCTGGGGTAATATTCACAGCAAACACATACAGCGCTCTTACCCTGTGCAGGCACTATTTTAAGCGGATTTCACATGTTAGCTCATTTAATCCTCACGACAACCAATGCAATTAATAGGGTATTTTTTTCTTTTTTCTTTTTTTCTTTTTTTTTTTTTTTAACAGACGAACAAACTGAAGCACAGAGCAGCCACACAGCCAGGGAAGACAGAGGCTAGACTGAACCCTGGGAAGCCTAGTGCCCATCACCCCCTCTCAGTGTCCTGCCCATCTTTCTAAACGCCGATCTAAATTCTCCCCACCACCTAAGGCAGGAACACCCAGCCTTTAGCATGCATGCAAACAACTACCCAGAGACCCTGTGGGGAATGCAAACTCCTGGATCCCGCCCTCAAGGGTTCAGTAAGTCTGAACCCTCATTCCGTAAGGCTGGCATAAGGTCCAGGAACCTGTGCTTTGTCAAATTATCCAGGTGATTCTGATACCCTAGACTACTCAAAGAAAATATCCAGCTCTCTCTGCCTTCTCTCTTTCTTATTTATAAATTGGAATATGAACAAAATGTGGCATAAATGTGAAATAATATAAGATCAGAATCTCAATTCAATTGTGGATAAAGGAGGATCTAGCTTTTTTAAACCTAGCAACACTCTGTTCAACTGTGAGGGGTGTGTGTATGTGTGTTTTAATAATCAGAAGGGAAAGACCCCTTAAATATTAAAAGTTCTGAACAGGAGTTCCCGTCATGGCTCAGGGGAAATGAATCCCACCAGGAACCATGAGGTTGTGGGTTCGATCCCTGGCCTTGCTCAGTGGGTTAAGGATCCAGTGTTGCCGTGCTGTGGTGTAGGTTGCAGACATGGCTCGGAGCCAGTGTTGCTGTGGCTGTGGCGTAGGCCAGCAGCTGTAGCTCCAATTAGACCCCTAGCCTGGGAACCTCTGTATGTCACAAGGGCAGCCCTAAAAAAAAAAAAAAAAAAAGTCCTGTATAGAAAGAAGTCTCTGGAATAAACCACTAATATGCAAGCTCAAGTGCTGAAGGATTTAGAAAGAAATCTACTGTATGTTTCGGAAACACGAGGTCTCATGGATGATCAGGGAAGAGAGGAAGAAGTAAAACCCGGTAGAAGGAAAAACACCCCTTGCTTGATAAAAGGCAGTCAGGGAGGCGGCTGGGACAACACTCAGGGTGGTCATAGCCCTGTGCCGGCCTGAGCCAAACCATATGGAACAGGAAACCATGCGAAGCAGAATGCGATGGAAACTGTGGTTGCAGGGGGGAGAGCCGGATGGATGGGCAGGGTGAGCTGAAACTGGTGAGAAGCTGACAGGCTGGGGAAGGCTGCCTCCAAGGGCTGTGGGAGCTGAGCTGCCAGCGGTCCTGAAGCTGGAACAGTGTAGGCTTCCAGCAACACCACCCATCTCCATGACGGGCTTGGGGTTAAGATGCTTTTTACAACCCTTTGGCCAGAACCAAAGTTCGACTAGGATGGGATCAGCTGGGCAGTTTGGGAATAGGCTTCATCCTTGCAATGAGAAAGACTCTAAGGGGGTTGTTAAAAATACAGATTCTCGGGCTTTGCCCCACTGGAGGGTGGAGAAGAGGGCCAAGAAACACACTTGAAGTGCTCCCTCTGGTGCTTCTGGTGCAGCCAGCCTGGCACCAGACTGTGCCCAGCAATTAAGAGCCACTCCCATGCCTCAGTTACACTCCAAATTACTTACCGTGCAATCATAGTGTAAGAGCAGAAGAAAATCCAACCCCTTTAATTTACAGATGAGTAAACGGAGGCCTGGAGAAGTGGGGTACCTTGCCAAGGGTCTCACAGTGACATGGAGGCAGAGCCCAGAGTGCTGACCAGCCACCCGGCCATCATTAGAAACTAGAGATGTGGTGCTGGGTGGCAGGATTCATAATAGCAAGAGACCAGAACAAGTGGGCCAAATGTCCTATTCCTCAAACAACCACACCTATGTAAAGCTAAGCTGCTCGGAACACGGCCCCAGCCAGAAACCACCCTAATTAACCTGGTGGTGGCAGTTAACAGAACTGGAAGCTGTCAATCACAAATACTCAGCCAGTCTGTTTAACCTCTTTCTCTCCATCAGCAAAATAGCACCAATAGTCTGGACCACTAAACAACACTCCTTCAAAATCACTTTGAATTGCTCGATATTTAATGATATAAATGTCTATTTCATGACATGGAAGTCAGTCCACAATCCATTAAGTGTTAAAATGATTATGTGTGGGAGTTCCCATCGTGGCTCAGTGGTTAACGAATCCGACTAGGAACCATGAGGTTACAGGTTTGGTCCCTGGCCTTGCTCAGTGGGTTAAGGATCTGGTGTTGCTGTGAGCTGTGGTGTAGATCGCAGACGTGGCTCGGATCCCGAGTTGTTGTGACTCTGGTATAGGCCAGTGGCTACAGCTCTGATTGGACCCCTAGCCCAGGAACCTCCATATGCCGGGGAAGGGGCCCTAGAAAAGGCAAAAAGACAAAAAGACAAAAAAAAAAAAAAGATTTTGTGTGTGTAGGGGAGGAGAGAGAGAGAGGTAAAAAGTGTTATCTCTGGAAGGCGGGTTATAGCTATTTTCTTTTTACAATTAAATTTTAGTTTATTCATACTGTCTAATTTTTCTACAATAAATATGCAGTATTTATGTACTAAAAATATGTCATTATCGAGTTCTTCCAAACACATAGCCAGCTTGCACATGCTTACAATTTATAATCTTAGCGTGTGTTTTAATGCTAATGCCTGGTGCTTTTATTATATCCATAGGCATCTGTCAAGCCAACTCACCACCTGTGATGGGTCATTCAGAATACCCTGTATTGGTCATCACCAAGTTCTTTGTATTTGAGTGTGGCCCAGTTACTTCCTGAGGCCAGAGGGTTTAAGGTGGTATCAGACCCACAGTGAGGCATCAGGTGCTGAGACGGCAAATCTACCTACAGTTGCCAGGAGGCACGCAAGCCAAGAGGTTGACTATGATATCCAGCAAGCACCTAGCATGAAAAGGTGTGACAGGAGGTACAAGGTGCCCTGGAAGATGGGCACCACCCTGTGTATGACCCTGAGCAGGGACCCACATGATGCCAGGTGAGCTGCAGGTTAAAGGCCAGATACTACTTCCTGGGGAGGAGAAAGACCTGGTCAGAGAAACGCAAGCCTCCCAGGGTCCAGATATAGAAGTGGGTTACTGAGACAGAATTATGGTACAGACAAGGAAGGCAGACACCTGGGGTGATAATGACGACAATAACAGTATTGACGGTTTACTGACACTTACTAAATGTCAGATACTCCACATATGAATTATGTCTATTTGCTCATGTGATCTGCACAGCCACTACTACATCCATTTTACAGATGAGGAAGCCAGGGCAAAGAAAAGTTAAATGAGCTGCCCAAGGCTGCAGGGAAAGCAGTGAAGTCAGGATTTGAATCTAGAGCCCATGACAGTAACCACTCAGTCACCGTGCCCCTCGAGACTGTTCGGACAGCAAAGCTGATTTGCAATGGGTCCTCAGACAAGTGGGCCTTAAACTCCTTCCACATTCAGATTCAGCCTCTGAGGGTGACCCTTGCGACCCCAGCAACAGGGATCAGGGAGCCGTGGGTTGAGGATGAAAAAGCGGGAGAGCTGGGGAAATTCTGTTTCGTGTCCCTTTTGTAGATGACATCTGTTTGTACTTGTCATGCTATTATCAGTATAAGATCTCCTCTCATTTTGCCAGACTCTCTGAAGTTAAAACTTCCAGGTTACAGATCATTTTACATTCATTTTACTTAAAGTGGGTTGTTTCCTGATGCCACAGACTGAGTCACCCTCACCTTATCAGTAACTGTCTCTACATGACTGTGAGTTGGCTTTGGGCAGATTTCCTGCAGACAGCTGATCCTTTCCATGGGCACAGATTCTTGTCATCTTCAAGCCAGAAAACTGAAATAAGGGAAAAGCCATGCAGATAGAGATCAAGGTTTATTCAAGATGGGACCAGCTAAGACTGGAGTTCTACAGCCAAGGAATGGCCCTGGCAGATAACCTCCCTTCAAATGACTCCCTTCTACCCCAAAGAGGGAGGGATAGTCCCACTGGTCTCTTATGCGAAGAGGAATAAAGACTTTAAATATAATGAGCTGAATCCTTATAAAGCACTACGGGCCCTATCCTAAGTTCCATCTAGACAATTGCCTGGAGTTGCTATGAGTCACAAAGAATATTATGGAAACTCTGGCTATGCTTCTAGTGACTCTGATTAATCTGAGATGACAACTGCCCGTACCTAACCTTGTTGCTCATGAGGCCACTGGCAGAGACCACACAATTACCTTTCAGTAATTACTTACTTTCAGTTCCCCAGGAGACTGAAGTGTATCGTTCCCAGTGAAGATGACACCAGGGAACAGGACCCTGGGGTCTGCCTGGGTCCGATATGCACTTTTTTAATCCTTTGCATTGCTCTGGATGCAATAAAAAGACCAGCTACCATAGCAACACACAATGTATTTAACATCACCCCAGTGGAGACGTCTAAAAAAAGAAATCGAGAAAATGTCCCTGCACTGCCATGAGAAAGTGGCTATGTGACCTTGGGCAAAGCACTTTGCTCTTCAAATCCTAAATGACTGCATTTCAATAGCATGCCCTGCATTGCTCCCACACCCCCAGCCCCCAGGGATTTTTGTGAGGAGTAAATTAGTAATATATTAATGTTTCCAGTTCATAGTAATGCTCAATAAATGTTAGCTGAATTGGACTCTAAGACATCAAAGGTGAATGTAGCAGTTCCAGAAGTTGTAAGTGCCTAATAGGTTCCCTTCCTTTCTCTTCTGCAGATGGAAGATGGGCATTGTTTCCCAGCTGCAGAATCCTATAACCATGGACCAAAATTTCTTATAAGTTATCCAGCACATTTTTCAAATATGGTCAAAAGAGCTGGGTCAGGCTTTGGATTTAAAAAACAAGAACCAGGAATTCCTGTTGTGGCTCATCTCTGTGAGGATGTGGGTTCGATCCCTGGCCTGGCTCAGTGGGTTAAAGATCCAGGGTGGCTGTGGCTGTGGCTGTAGTGCAGGTCGCAGGTATAACTCCAATTCGACCCCTGGCCCAGGCATTTTCATATGCCATAGGTGTGGCCATAAAAATAAAATACATAAATAAATAAAAATAAAAAACAAAACCCAAATAACTTTTTTTAACCATCCAAGTTCTTACTGTTCTCCTAGAGAAAGGAGTTTCCTTCTCACCCAATAAATACATCAAAGACCCAAAGGATGTTAGTATAACTAAGCCTGTCCATTCACCCTGGTGAACCCTATTTGTTAAGTCTTCTGTACACATGTCTATACAAATCCAAGCCTATCCCAGGAATGCTTGTTTACTTCTCCCTCTTTATATAATTCATGTATTTCTATGCCTGTAAGAAGTTCTAAAAGAGAACATCATTTTTCTAACCAGAAAGCATATGGCAAAATGTAAACGTTCAACATTCAAATTTCCCACTCCCCCAAGGGGCATAAATTTCTTAGTGGCTACTTTAGGGATCACAGTAATAACCCTGGTTTCCTTCCCCTCTGCGCCCTGATGAGGCAGGATGTGACAGTCTTTGTGCCCCTACTATGTGTCAGGTGTTAGAACTATTGCGCATAGAGAGAAAAATACCTCATGATAGTCTCTTGCAGGGATTACACAGGCCAAGGAAATAAATACATAAATACACAAACCAAAACACATAATGCAATGAAAATATGGCAAAGTGGGCATTACATTTCTAAAGTTGCAAAATTAGGAGTTGATTGATCCTTCCCAATGCCGATAAATCAAAAAATCAAGAAAATAAGAGTTCCTGTTATGGCGCAGCAGAAACGAATCTGAGTAGGAACCATGAGGTTGTGGGTTCAATCCCTGGCCTCGCTCAGTGGGTTAAGGATCCAGTGTTGCCATGAGCTGTGGTGTAGGTCACAGACATGGCTCGAATTTGGCGTTGCTGTGGCTCTGGCATAGGCCGGGGCTACAGCTCCGGTTGGACCCCTAGCCTGGGAAACTCCATATGCTGTGGGTGTGGCCCTAAAAAGACCAAAAAAAAAAAAAAAAAAAGGAAAAGAAAAACTGTTAATATACTATGTATAATTTAAAATACAGCTGAAAATAAAATATGGCTAGCAGAGATGAGCAGAGTGGAAGGAAAGGGGGTCATTTTTTCCTCTTTCAGAGTGAAGACTAGATGGAGAAAATTTGAAGTTGATTTATCAAGAAGCAGAGGTATTGGTATACTATTTAGAGTTATGGTGAGAATGAGCATAAAAAATTTGAAATGATTGACTGTGATTATATCTTGGGAGAGGGTACTAGGATATACCTAGAAATAGGATGTTTCTTATTGTTTGTATCACATTTTATATTCATGAAAAGTGACAGTTGCAAATGTTCATACATATGTGATTCATATACTTCACATATGTATATTTATATGAAATTTTACTATTTATATCTAATATTTATATATTTAATATATTAATATTTATATGTTCAAAAAATGGCCACATACATATTTTTATATATTTCTACATATAGAAATCAATGGCCTTTCATATACATGTGGAAGGCCACTGATAAAATAAGAAAAAATCAAAAAGAGAACTTTCTATGGAAAACTCCAAGTGGTCTGAGAAGATGAAAAGCAGAATGATGCAAAAAGTGCAGACACTAGCATATATTTCCTGGCTAGGGAGGTTGGTGACAAGCTCATGATAGGAGAAATCTAAGCTGAGCCCTCCAGTTAGATCTGTCCCTCCTGTAACTGGCCCCACAGCTCCTGGCAAGTTTTACACCTTACAGAATCACACTGAATTCTTGACCTGGCCCATTTGCTAAGTCTCTCCTTAAAACTACACACAGGAAGTTGTTTGTCAGCTCCTCTCTCATTCCATATAAGCCTAGGAATGGGATAGAATTAGCATCTGCCTAAAGTGAGCTTAGCTGTGTTTGAGATCTGTCCAACATCTTCCCTGCATTTTCACTCACTTTGAGCCAGAAACAACTCCACATGGATAAATCCATTGTCAGAAGTCAGTCCCACCCCAGGGAAATTTACTGGGGAGTCACTGACACCAGAACTCATCACAGCCATTCTTTCCTAAAAGCAGCTTTTAGCCCCAGAGGTTTTTTTTCCCCCCAAAATGTTAAGTGCACTCTGTCTAAACTCAGGATCACTCCTTTTTTGGCAGCAAAGCCCTTTAAAAACTCACAGCCTTGTCCCCGCCCCACCCCAGGTGACTCACTCCAGCCTCCTGATGCAGAAGGAGCCTTCGTGTCTTCTCTCCAGGGAGGAAGCACTGAATTCACAGTGCTTAAGAGAAGAAGACAAGAGAGGGACACCTAGGTCTTCAGGACAAAGGCGTGAAGTGTCCTGGACTCAATAACAACACCAACCCTCCAAAACAACCACAAGAAAAGAGCTGTATTTTAACTGCCTCCCTACAGGCACTGAAGGGGCTGAGGTTGGGCTGTCCCCTTCCCTTGTGTCACTCTAGTTCCTTTGCTCCCAAGACTTGACATTCGGCGAACTTCTATGAAGAAGAAACTTCTATTTACTGGATTCCTTGAATACTTATTTCTAGCCACAGCTGAGAAAGCACAGGGCTGTGGATAAACCATGGACACCTCCCAGTGTTGCCCCTTCACTGCTGAAGACAAACTTTGCAGGTGAAGCCACTGCTCATTGCAAAAAATCTCATTCCACTGAGAGGTACTCCAAGGGCCAATTCTTGCACCGCGCCTCAGCCCTTATGGGAGCACAAAGGGGCTCTCGGATCCCTGTCGCTCCCTCTTCCTAGAACACTCTCCCCTCCACTGGACTGCCTGCATTTCCACTATCTGAAGATTTCAAAGTGCCTACACAGCGTGGATAGTGGCGCCTGTGCTCTGCACTTGTTATTCCTTATTTATGAGCCCCTTTCTCCCACTGGACTCCGAGCTGCTTAGGGTCAGAGCTTGCTCTAATTCCAGTGTCCCTGACCTTGCTCAGTCAATGTCAGGGCTGTGCTTATGGACTCCAAGCAAGAACCCACAATAGCCAGTGACTTGGAGTGTTGCATTAACAGACATCTAAGATTGATGCCTGCTCTAAAAGACCATAGATTCTTCATTTATACTGGAGTGTGTCACCTTAACTTCCTCATACACATTGTCGGCAAGGTGAAAGAAAAAAGAAAACCTGCCTTATTTTTAAAGTCTACATTCAGAGATCAAGAGTGCTGCATTCATTAGTGATTGGCAAAGGACATCTTATATGACTTGAACAATCCTAAAGACACACTAGTATGCTTAAAATTTCCAGATGAGGAGTTCCTATTGTGGCTCAGTAGTTACGAACCCGACTGGTATTCATGAGGATGCAGGATAAATTCCTGGCCTCACTCAGTGGGTAAAGGATCCTGTGTTGCTGTGTGAGCTGTGGTGTAACTCGCAGACGCTGCTTGGATCCCATGTTGCTGTGTCGACCCCTAGTCTGGGAACTTCCCATATGCCATGGATGCAGCCCTAAATGGCAAAAAAAAAAAAAAAATCCAGATGACATCATAAGGTAGGGCATAATATTAAAAATGCACATTTGAAGGTATAAAGACTTCATTGGCATGAAATTACCTGTAGATTGACTTTCTTCATCACTTCAAACATGACCCAAAGGTAATTACATTGTAACTACACCACAGCTGAATTGCTGGGTCTCTGAGCAATCTTGTTTTATTGTTGGGCAAGAGAAGGACTCTCAACCGTGCTAACCCAAAGGACAAAAGGGGACTGTGAGCAATCTGACCATTTCACCCTCAGTTCCAGGGCTATTTAGGAATTGGGAGCTGTTTAGATATGCAGTCACCTTAACTCCATTCTTATCTTCAAAGAGGCATGTAAGCCATGCTCACCTATCCAGGTTCAAATGGCTTATTTACTAACAACGTATCAGCACGTGCTAAGCTCCTTTTACTCATGACCTTGTCTACACCTCACATCAACCCTATGGAGTAGGTATTATTCTCCCCACTTTACAGATGGTCCTCAGAGAGCTAAGGAACTTGCCCAAGGAAACTCAGGTCTCTGGTGCTGGAGCTGGGATTTGCATCCAGCTCCTAAACCCACTATCCCACACTGCCTTGCAGACCTAACATCCAATTAAACCAGATGATTAGAACTGCTTTCTGACTTTTCACTCTGCTTAAAAAGTTTCTCATCCATCTACCATGTATGAAAGGTCAGCAAGACCATGTGATACTTTTGTATTCCAAGATGTTATAAATTTCCCATTAAGACTGTGATTATTTAAAGTGGATAGGAGGCAGCGAGGGAACGGAAGGAGGGGACCTACCACCTGGCAGGCATCGCAGCACCTGAGATCCTGACATACTCCTGCCTTCTTGTCTTTGACTAAGCTGCTTCTTTGCCCTCAACTGCTCTTTTCCCTTTTTTTGGCCACCCCTGAAAGCCCAGCTCAACTAGTCCCCCCTCAGCGGAGTCTTCGCCAACCCTGTGGCCTCCTGCCCTGTGCTCCCAAAGATCTCTGCCCTCCCGTAAGTGCTCTAGCACAAAGTGCAACAACTTACAAGTAGTGGCATTTAGCACATCTGCCAACGAACCATATTATGGTGTTGACAGAGGGATCGTGACCAGTGATAAGACAATGTTCTGAGATATGGAAGCCTGCAAAAGCACTTCATTTAATTCAGACACCCCCCCCCCCACCTCGTCATATGTATGACCTCACATCTCAGAACTGAGCCCTTTATTGTGGGGGTAGTCTTAGAAAGGGGGTATTCCATCAAGAACTGGAGTGGGATATACTAGGCAGTTAGTTTAAGGGATGAAGTTCTGAAATCAGTAGATATTTCTAACCCACCCTGGCTTACTTTCCCTTCTTTTTCTCTTCCCAGATAATAACTGGGAGAGAACTCTAAATGCAGGCTTTATGTTTTAGTCTTTGAAGAGGACTTAAGTGATAACTTGCATTCCCTATATTGCCCTTCGATGTACATAATTGGAGGATTGGTGTCACCTCTTCGGTTGGGCATTGGGGAGAATATGTACATGTCTACATAAAGTCATGGATGTTAAGATGCGGGACCACATGGGTCCACGTAGAGAATGTGCAAAGAAGACTGAACACAGCAGGACTGAGATGGCCCTCCTTAGAAAGGCCTGCTTGCAAAGCTGATCCTGGGAAACTGGATTTTGGAAGGGTTTGCACCTCACCACTCCAAAGAGATTGGAGTGATTCACCATGCCCCAACTATATGGACAAGCCATGTACGTTCTGCTAAGCACCTGCTTTCCTTTTAGGAGCCTGGGATGTTAGTATGTAGTAAGCAGAGGGAACTTATATGACTAGGCCCCTCCCCCCCAATTTAAAGCTTGGCCATGGAGTCGCTCATGAGCTTCCCCGGTAGACAGCACTTCATGTGTGTAACAACTCATTGCTGGGGAATGAAATACAGTCGGCATGACGCCACAGGAACTGTGCCTGCTTTCCTCTGGACTTGGACGCATGAGATGCCTTTCTCCTTGCTGATGGTCCCCTGTATCCCTTCATTGTACTACACCATAACTGTGCAGACCACTGGATGCTGAAGCTTCTGAGTCTTCCTATCAAATCATTAAACCTAGGAGTGGTTTAGGGACCATGAACACAGGGAATTTTAAAGTGTTCACGGGTATGGCCTAAGTCACAAGAAGCCATGGGCTTCTGAAAAGAAGATATGCAGTAATGGGACCTCGGAGGAAAGATGTCTCTCAAAAAAGGGAAGTAGGATGTGATTTGGGGTGATGGGCGCCAAATGCTACAATGAAAAGAAAGGAATTAAACCTGTACATTCCTTTGTCGACAATTACTTCTTTGTGTAAGAAAACGTGTGAGACATTGTTGTACCTACTTCCAAAATGCTGCAGACCTCATTAATTCACAAGAAGTTTTTAATATTCCTTGCCATTCAATCTCCTGGGTAGTGGGGTTACCACAGCTTCTACATGGCAGAGAGCCCTGCTGTGGGCAGCAGGAGTCTGGACAAAAGCACATGCTTTAAAAATGCAGGTTAAGTGAAAGAAATGCTAAGGACATATCAGGTCCACATATATGCCAAATGACTTCTCTCTTTTCCTTCTTCTCTATGGTTGACGTGGTCCTCGAAATTAAGATACATACTAGTCAATGAGAGAATGTGTTCTAAATTAGAAATGAATTCATTTCATTTTAAAAGAATCTCAATGGATATTCAAGAACAGGGGCCATGTCTCACCATGGACGTGAGTTTTTTTTGTTTTTGTTTTTTTCAATTTAGAAGGCACTTTCTCAACATCACCTTATTTGATGGTCATAACAATTCTATGAGGCAGATAATATGACTTTTATTTTCCAGGTAGTCTGATGGGTTACAAGACAAGCCATGATCCCTTAAGACTTACTGGTTGTCTGATTAGTAACAGCTTTAGAAAAATTACTGCTTTACAAAAATCAATAATTTCTGAAGTCTGTCAGTGGAGAAATAAACTGAAAGGCAATCCAGGCATTCAGAGGAATTATTAAAATCACAAATTAAGTCATTTCTATGGACTCTACGGCAGGAAATATATTTTTAATGAGGAAATTGAAGCTAATATATAACAGCTGTCCTGTTACCTAGTAACAGAATATTAAGGCAGATTAAATTATTAATGAAAAATATAGCAACTTGGAAATTTAACCCTTAAACATTCTCTTACTCCCTTTCTCTTTTCTATAAAGTCTTTAAACTGGTATTTTTTAAGAACACACTTGGTCATCTTATGTAGTTGCCATTTATAATCTGCTTGGCTGTGGAATCATTAGCTGTGGGATCTTTTGCAAGTTATTCACTATCAGACTCTGTCATGATACAATGTCCCAAAGACTTTACACTAAGAAAAGCAGGGAGCCTCCAGGAAACTTACTGGATGATACGCAGGCTGGTCAAACCTCCCTAAATTCCCACATCTTGGCACCACCACTGGTTGCCCTAAATTAGCCAAACTGCACTTGACTCACAGACCCATGAGCAAAGAAAACTATTTTGATATAAAGCCACTGAGAATATGCGAGTTGATAGACAGCAATAGCTATTGTCAATAAGTGATTCAAGAAGTTATGCATACATTGCTAAAGTAATAACTTTATAAAAAGAAAAGTATAAGAGAGAATAAATAAAGAGGAATGAGAGAGAAGATGAAAAGGTGCATCTACATGGCCTAAAAACAAAAAAATACCCTTGCTGTCTTCCCCCACATTTACTACCAACAGAGATAAGAGTAGCAGCTATTTCCAGGGCCGTCTGAGGCAGTGTGTACTTACATTCGTGTTGCATAGCTTGTACTGCCGATAGGCCCCAATGCAGGAGATGGCTGTAGATCGGGCAGGCTGGGAGAAGCTCTGAGCTGCCCTGTGGGCCCCCATGCCAGGGCTGCTGCTCGTTTCTGGGCTGTGGAAGAGACTGGAGGCTGCAGGAAAGCCTTGGTTGTGGGTCAAAGGCAGCTGGTAGATGGAGCTCTCTGAGGCTTGCAGTCCAGAACGAGGGCCATCATCACTCTGGTACAGAGGTCCATGTTGAGGGGTCCGGTGGGCTGCAGGGTTGTAGCTATGGCTAGAACCAGATGCCCCCTGGGACCTGGAATTCCGGGATGGGGGTCTCTGTCTCCGAAGCCTCTGCGGCGAGTGTGCAGAGTCCGTCTGCAGTGGTAAGATGTACGGGGCCTTACCATAGCCATACTTGCCAGGGCCAATGGGACCTCGAATCCTGCTCCTAAAGAGAGATACACAAGAGAGGGGATGAACAAGTCATAGGAATTTTCATGTTAATGCAGAAGCTTTGGTGGATGGCAGAGGGGACTGTGTAGGAACAGAAGCCTGGGGGAGAGCCTGGGGTGGAACAGGAAAGTAGAGGGAGGGATTCCCAGGAGAAGGGAACATCCTGGAGGCTGGAACAGAAACTCTACAGAGGCTGGGATGTAGGATGAAGACAGGAATCAACAGTAAGTGATGTGCTTGGTAGAAAATGAGGCCAGAATGGTAAGCTGTGGCCAGGACAAGACTTGTCAGGGAGTTTGGGTGTTCTTACAAGTTGTAGGGAGCCGCTGGAGGGTTTTTGAGAAGACTAAAGATAGAATTGTAATTTCAGTTATGCTAACGTCCTGTTCACTTTTTTTTTCTCATAACAGTTTGCGGAGGCGGGGCGGTTCTCACTCAGCTGTGCCTGGTATTTCAGACGGTGTTTCCACAACCATTCATGCCCAAATACCTTCTCCAGGTAAGTGGAATTGAACTAAGCAACCAATGTCTAATGCAGTCCTGAGGCTGAACTTGCCCTAGGTCAAACTCAATCCCTGTAGAAGCCGGAGGAGGTTGAACAACTGGCTCCTTCCTCACTCTTGAGTCACCCCACGTGAACAATGGGCAAACTGGTCATCTTCACGTTGGTATGGATCTTCAGATTTTGTCAAACCAGTTGCCTTGTGGAGTCTTATGAAAATCGCATAAACAATGATATGCTGGTAAATGTCTAACAACTGGCTTTCTGTGTGGAGAAAAAAAGCCCTGATCTGTAGCATTTGTCCAGTTCCATGGGGTAAATACTCCCACCATGGCCAGTTTTGAGCTACCAATGTGAAGACACAATCGGCTCTAGCAAGCAAGAAAAAGCTCGCTCAAGCACACCACTGCATGCAAAATTATTGTGCAACTACTGTTTGCAAAATACAGAACTAGGAATGGTGAAGAAGTATAAAAGTGAACCAGATAGGGTTCCCAAGACCCTGACTGTACAACGGAAAGTAACTAGAACATTACACATGATGGGGTAAGGACCTTGAAAGCAACACAATGAACAGTGAGTTTGGAATTCTGAGGCAAGAGGAAGCACTTCTATCTGGGGAGATCTGAGGTTTCATCCTCACTGGTCTGAGAGTTGGGAATCAAGTTGGGTTCCAATACTCTGTGGAAGGGTTTAAGTAAGTCATATAACTCTTACTTATTTGTAAAATGACTGAACTGGATTAAATGACCGCGAAGGTCGTTCCAGCTCTAAAATTATATGCTTCCATAATAATTAATTCTACATTTATGTAAAATTGGAAATGTGCCTAAGGGTTTCTACAGGATGGCCCCATTAAAATAAGTACATTAAAATAGCAATCAAGGTGAAACATTAATTTTTGCCCTCATGAGGAAATTCTTTCTTCACTCTACATAACCACTGAACATAAAATTTAACAGACCACAACTAATTATTAACATCTTTATCACTAATTGCACCTTCATTCTTAGCTGATATGGTTTTGAATTAAACTAGTGCTAGTGTTTATTTTGCCTTTAGGCGTTTCTCAATTAATCTTGGCAACACTTGGGACTTTTATTAATGATGGGTAATCCAGAATGCTGCTTTAAGAAATGCAATTAAGAAGTTAGTCTTAAATATGGTTTTACATATATGTATGTTGGATGTAATTTGCTTTTTTCTTCTTGTGGCAGGCCAGGTAAAATGAATGACATCATGCAAAGGCAAAGGAAGGAATTTCTGTGTGTCTTTTTTTTTTTTAAGATCTGAAAATCTCCCCAAAGTTCTAGCTTCAAAGTACTGGTGGAGACCCTAGCTGAAGATAATAAAGAAATGAACACATGTGGAGTGATGCTTCTCAAACTTGAATACGTGCACGAACCATCTAGAGCTTGCTGAGAGGCAGATTCTGATTCAGGAGGTGTGGGGTGGGGCCTAGAGTTCTGTATTTCCAATAAGCTCCCAGATGGTGCTGGTGATGCTAGTCCCACAACCTTGAGGGAAAAAGTCATAGAACAGAATTGAAATTCCAAACAAGAGTGAGAATGCAACAACAAAATCTGCATGTTAATGGAGAAAGACAGCTATAAAACTGTTTTAAAAACCTTTGAGTTTGTGATATATATAAAAATCTGCTGGTCTGGGCCAGGCTGCACTGCTGCAGCTCAGTCAGTGAGAGGACTGAACCCAGACTGACTTGACCTTGCTCTTGGGGAGTAGAGGAGGCGGAGGGAGAACCTACGGTTGGCGGATGACTTGTGTAAGTCTTTCCAGAGGCTGTCCATCACCCCTGAGGGGGTAACATACACACATGCAAATGTGTATTTTTGCCTTCCCACTGCCTTGTAGGAGGCTCTGCCTAAACCCAAGAACCATTCAAAATCCACCCAAACAGCAACACCACTGGAAAGAGGATGAGCCAGAAGCAAATGGCCAATTAATTCTGATAAACAGACTACAGAGAAGGAGCTGCCAATTAGGATGTTCCTATGAGAGAGATGATTTCTGAATACTTGACTCAGAACCCTTGGACAAAGGGCAGACTCATCCCTACTTGTCCGGGAGAATGTGTGTTTTCCTTATAGCCGGTCTGAGCTAATCATCCTGATGGTTCACAATGGCCTCTTTCCCACCAGGAGAGGGTCCATCTGGCCACTTGCAGGAGGGCCGACCTGAACCGGGCAGATGTATTCAGCTTTGGCATAATCAGCACAGATGTGGCTGAGGAGATCTGTGGCCAGTTAACCCTTCCAGGGGTGCATGTGGTGGGTGCTTGGGAGCTGTTAGGTTGGTTAGTTCAGCCTGGTCTCCCCATAACCCATCTCTGGGATTTTCCTTGGGGTTTCCCATATGTCTAAGTTCCTGCTAATTTTAGAAAGTTTGAGAAAGAAATGGAAAAAGCCTGACTTGGAGGTTGAGGATGTGGGTATTAGCATAGCTTAGTGACCAGTGACATGGGCTCAGAAACAAGGTTTCTTGGGTTTGAACCCCTGTGCTGCCACTTGTTAAGTATGAAACTCTGGGCAAGTCACTTGGCCTTTGGAAGTGCTTAGGATGCAACATTTAAGGAGACACTCACTCTCAGGGTTGTTATGCCTCCTTAAACATTGCACCCCAGGCCCAGATCTGGCCCTACATGCATTTCTAAATAAAGAGGATAATAGTGCCTTCCTTCCAGTTTGTTGAAAAGAGTAAACAACTCAAGAGCAAAGGACTTAGATAATATCTTGCACAGAGCATGCTTCATACAAGTATTTGTTTTTTTTTTTAAAAAAAAAAAAGTTAACATAAAAGTTTGGCCATTTACTAGCTCTACGGACTTTGGCAAAAAATGCACCCACATTTTTTTTTTGTACCTGCAAAATGAGAGTTACACCCACCAGAATGGCTATAACAAGTGTTGGAGAGGATGCAGAAAAGCTGGAACACTCATACATTCCTGGTGGGAATGTAAAATGGTGCAGTCACTTTGGAAAACTATCTGGAAGTTCCCCAAAATGTTAAATGTCGTATTACCATGTGACCCAGCGATTCCAATCCTAGGCGTACACCCTGGAGAAATGGAAACATAGGTCCACGCAAAGACTTGTACATGAACATTCATAATGGCTTTATTCGCAATAGCCAAGAGATGGCAACAACCCAGATGTCTACCAACTGATAAATGGAGAAACAAAACAGCATGTCCATACACTGGATTATTACCCAGCTGTAAAAGAGGCTAAGTGCTGATATATACTCCAACCCTGATGAACCTCAACAATATTGTAAGCGAAAAGAGCCAGAAACAAAAGGCCACATATTGCATGGTTCTATTTATGTGAAATGTTCAGAACAAGCAAATCCCTAGAGACAGAGAGCAGATTAGCAGTTTCCAGGGGCTGGGGGAGGGGAGAATAGGCAGTGACTACTAAAGGGTACATTTCTTTCTGGAGTGATGAAAATATTCTGTAACTAGATAGTGGTGATGGTTGCTCAACCTTGTGAATACACTAAAAACCACCAAATTATACCCTCAAAATGGTGATTTATGGTATGTTAATTATCTCAATAAAGCTGTTATTCTTTTTTTTCAAATGAGAGCACAAATAATTCCTGGCTTATCTATGTACAATGATATTGTGAAGATCAAATGGAGGTCACCAATAAACAAAAGCACTTTTTTTTAAATCTGAAAGCAGTTTTTATCATTCATTTTCCATCACTTGTTTTGACAACCTTTAACAAACTTTTATCAAGTGATATTTTTTCGGCTTGTTGACATTCACAAGCCTGACAACTTTAGTAAATGTGGAGCCTCCCTCCCCCACAGCGACAAGAACAGGACAGTAAGGGTTCTGACACCAAGTTCTGGTCCCAATCCTTCCAACAACCTACGACGGGTGGCTGCGGAAATTGTTTTTTCTTGAGAAAATGGCTGCAAAGAGCATTTTGGAAAGGATAATAAGACCATAAAACATTTTCCTTACAACAAGCTGGCTGCCATCCCGAAGCTCATTATGTGTGATGTTGTGCAGCTTGGCGACGTGAATCCTGACCAGTCTGTGATGATTCAAACAAAGATACCACATCAAGCCTCCCTCTTCCCGGCTCTACACACGAACTCTGGAAGTGTGTCTTCTACAACTGAGCACCTGAAACTGACAACACCCACATGTCTATTGCCTGCCAGACCCCTCTTTTGGGCATCAATCCCATGGATCCAACTAACCTCTAGACTAGCACCTGTTTCTCACCTGTGACATGCATGCAAATCACCCGGGGATCTCATTGAACTATAGCTTCTGATTCAGGAGGTCGGGGGTAGGGGGACACTCTGGTCCTGCATTTGTTAACAAGCTCCCAGCTGACACTGAGGCTGTGCATCCTCGGACTAGGCTTTCATCGCTCTACCTAGACCTTCCCCAGACATCTCAGACTCAACACATTCAAGCCCAAACTCATCTTCTTTACCCCAAAACACAAAAGTGTTCTAGTTCTTCCTATATTTTCCTTTTTAGTAGTTCTTAAACTTGAACGAGCATCAGAATCATCTGGAAGGCTTATTTAAACAGACCATTGAACCCCACCTGTAAAGAGGCTGATTCGGGAGATCTGGGCTGAGGTCTGAGAATTTGCTGATGCTGTTGGTCTGTGGCCACACTGCTCTGTTTCACTCTGTTTCACTCCCAAGTCAGCTGGTTCTTCCTTTCTCCTCACCTCTCTATATACTGAGGTCAAACTCCTCGGCTGAGCCACCCAGCCTGCACAGCACAGATCCTGTTGCACCTCTTGCCACAGGCCAGCACTGCATGGACCACCCACAGCGCATTTCTTGGAGTTCCCCATCAGAACCCAATTTATTTCTTCATGCTCTGGCCATGCTGATTTCTCCTCGAGGCTGCCTTCCTCAACACCATTTCCTACAATGACCACCTACTCGTCCTTTGGGACTTAGCTGAAGCATTCATTCCTCCATGAAGCACCTCCTGGTACAAACCCTACTCCAACCCTCCAGGCCATAGGATCAATACCCTTCTCTTTTGTCCTTCCACTGGGCCCCCTGTAACTGTCACAGCACAATAACCTTTTAATATGCCCATTTCTTCAGTCTGCCTTAGTTTACCAGAGTGCAGGCTCCCCCAGCAGAGAATATGTCTTCTTTGCCTATATCCCTAGAACCCAGTACAATGGCCAGCATAGAGTAGGCATTCGGTAGTGGTGAAAAACTGAAATAACGAATTAACAAATGGCTCAAACCATGATTTCTAAAGAAAGAAAAATCCCTCCTTCCTATTACTATCTGTGTTTAATTTCTATTATATGAAATACCCCTCTTCATAGGAATAAGTTTCATCTACTGGGTGAGACCATTTCTGTTCTCAAACACCTGGAGAAGAAATAGGTACTTGGAATGGAAAGGAGGACCCAGCAGAAGCTGGGACTCAGCTTCATTCTCAGAAGGAGGGAAGAATGAAGAGATCAAGGTGCTCTGTGCATGCGTGTCGGAGCCGGAGAGCCCCCCGGACCAGTCTGTCTGTCAGCAGCTTACGGCAGGAGGATGGCTTCCGACCTCTTGTCTTATTTCCCAGTTCAGAATGGAAGGGGCAGACACAGAACCCTGCCCTTGGAAAGCCAAGCTGTTTGTATTTCTTACACTCTCCATGTTTATTTCCCTTCGAGCTCAGTCAGGTCTCTGTGAGAGGTCCAGCCTGTTTCAGCTGTGCTAACATGAACCACACACGGGCCACAGCATCCAACAGAGCATCAGCCCCCGGGACCAGCCTGCGAGGACCCCCCAGGAGCCCGGGGGCTGGGCAGTGAGGTCAGCTGCCCCGGCTCAAGTGGAAAGTCTCCTTTCATGGCTTCATCTCGGAGGTTCCGGGTATTACAGCATTTAGGGAGGTGCATTCCTTGCAGCTAGCTACCTGAGTTGAGTTGTTAGGTAAACAGAAGTCAATCCTGACATAGGAAGATGGGAAGGAGGCTTGTGAGATGGAAGGTTACTGATTGCTGCAGGTGGCTCACAGAAGAGGGGTGGGTGGAAGCCCCTGTACTAGATGCTGTTGAGAAAATCTAAGATTCTGTTGAGTCTCTAATGAATAATCTCCATACCATTTAAAGGGATCCTTTGTGCCACCTCTGCACTTTGTGCTATTCTTACATACAAAAATTAAACTCTTACCAAGTCCATGTTTGAGGGCAAATGTACCTGGCCAGTCTCATCACTGAAGACAGGCTTGAGGAAGTAAGAAGCTAAAATCAAACTCCCAGTTACAGATGCAGGGAGGCTGCACCTGAGGGTTGCCTACACCAGCCTCCAGGATGTGCACGTTCTTCCTCCTTCCTCCTTCTCTCCTCTCACTGAGAAAACAAGACATTTTCCACTGGGCACTCTAAGCTTGGAGGGAAGAAGATGTGACTGCAATTGCTATCAAGTGAAAGGCTTTTTCCAAAATCCATTAGTATGACCAATCACAGTCTTTTATAAAAATAGAGCTGATTTACAATGTTGTGTTAGTTTCTGGTGTACAGCAACATGATTCAGTTATGTGTGTGTGTGTATGTGTGTGTTCTTTCTCATATTATTTTCCACTGTAGGTTATTGCAAGTTATTGAATATAGTTCCCTGTGTTATACAGTAGGGTCTTCTTATTATCTGTTTTATAGAGAGTAGTATGTATCTGTTAATCCCAAATTCCTAATTTATCCCCAAATGCATTTTTTAAAGAGGATTCAATAGATATTTTAAAAGCTACCAGGCAGCAGGGATCATAACTGGGAATTATCTTTTCCAGTGTTTACAGAAGTACAAGAGACAGGAGTTGAGGGGTTCTCGGTGCAGCCCTGTTGAATTGGCAGGACACCTGAAGTGACCCTCATAGGACAATGTTTTGAGGAATTAGCTAGTATCTGTCTCCCTCTCAGCAATCCCTTCTCTCCCCCCAGAGTGTTTCTAGAATGACCTTGAGGATCACAGCACCAGAGAAGACAAGACTTAAAGGTCAATGGGAGAAGAGGTTTCTTTAGAATTTGAAAAGCTGGGCTTTGTCTGGCAAGAACTGAAGTCTGGGGCATAGAGAGCAGAGGTATATATAGTGTACACTACAGAAGAGGAAGAAGAGGTCATGACCTTGGAATTATCTTCCCAAACCTAAGGTAATTAAGAGTTGGGCTGGTGGGCAGATGAGGGAGCAACTGAGAGGCAATAACCAGAGGGCAGGCCAGAATACTCTGCCTGGGGTGGGAAGTGATAGAAACTCTAGATTTGTTTAGTAACCTGAGAACAGAAGGGACCTTCAAGCTTTGCGGGGAAGCCCATGTCCAACATGGCACCTGAGGACATGGGAGGGAGGTGGGGGAGGGGCCCATCTGAGCACCAATGGGTCATCCCAAAGGGGTCTTTACGGTTCTTGAAAGGACGCTAAACACGTGGCCCTTGCTGACTAGAGGCCAGAAGAGCACACGTGGAGATTTCAGCAGCAGTTACTACAAAGGGTAGGAGGCAGCCAGGGAAGGAGGGCTTATATCCTGCTCCCTTCACCAAGACTGCACAGAAGCCTCTATCTGGAGACCCAGGTCGCCCCCAGGGAAAAGGGTAGAATTCCAGGAAGGGGGAGGAGAATCCTGACTGAACTGAGTATAAACTCCGAATTAATAATGCTTAATATGAAATATCTAAGCATCTGAGTTTCCTTGAGTTGGCAGATTTCCTGCAGCAGCAGAAACAGACTCCTGAACCAAACCCAGCTGTATAAAAATAAATTGCGTTTTGCATATCTGAGCTGTGACTGTAAATATGAAACTCAACCTAAGCATCTCAAACAGGAGAATAATGAGCTAGGGAAATTAGGGTAAATGTCAGAGTACATACTGGAGTTCAATGAAGCCGTTTAAGAGAATGAGGCAGATGCGTATATATTGATCCAGAATGGTCTCCAAAGTACAGTGAGATAAAAAAGAATAAGATACTGAAGACACTCAACATTCATGCTCTGGTTTATGTTTTAAAAGAAAACAGGGAAAAAATGTATATAATATATGAAAATACATATTAGTGTTGGATACATTTCTGAAATGATAGAAATGAAACTTGAGGCAATGATTTCCTCTGGGGAGCCAACTCTACAGGGTGGAGTTGAAACAGATTCCTTTGTCATTTCTTACCCTTTCGTAGTACCATAAAAATTTTTTTTTGCCTTCTGCACAGGTTTTCAATATAAGAAAGTGATATCAAAAAGAAAAACACTATGAAGTTCCTGTGTGGCACGGTAGGTTAAGGATGCACAGCTGTGGTGCAGGTCACACCTGCAGGCTCGGGTCCAATCCCTGGCCCAGGAACTTCCACATGCCAGGGGTGCGGCCAAAAAAACAAGATAAAAGAAAAACACTAAACTGTTTTCCACTGAATTTTTTAAAAATGTAGCTGTTTACAGATGTGGGGAGGATGGTAAGAAGCAAATGTTGAAGCCTCCGATCAGAACTGTCCCCAAGGTTTTGTCAGCTCTACACAGGAGAGAATCACAAGGAGAATCCAAGGAGCAACCAAGGAGAATCCAAGTCAGCAACCTTAATGTGTAAGTATGCAGACATGTCAACTGGACATAAAATACTCACTATAAATAGGTGGGAAGCCCCAAAGATGGAGGGGACAGAAAACAGGGAACAAAATATTCTTCTGAAATGTCACTGTCAATAACTGAAAAGCCAAATACTCCCAGAAAACTTTAGATCAAGAAAGGCCACCACCAGCCTCATGCCCAGCTTCTTTGCAGTCTGGACGTGCTTGGGGAACACAGCCTAGGTAAGCAATGGCACTGACACTCTGACATCCAATGCAGTATTTTTGACACCCCAGTGCATTTTCCCAGGTTGTCTACAGCATCCCCACCCATGAGGTCCCCAAGTCAGGGTCAGGCCTTTGACTTCTCTCTCCACCAGATTTGTTTTCATAATCCAAGCCCTTGGTCATCACCCTCTAGCTCAAAAGACCCTCATCTCTGCCTAGAAAATAAAGTTCAAACCTATATGTCTCTAAGGCACATTCTGTGTGATGCCTCGTGAAGTCCTTCACCCTCTGGTCTCCGTCTCTCTCCCCAGATTCGGCTACAGTCTTCATCCTCTCCCCGTCTCCTGCCGGCAACCCTACACTTTCCAGGCATAATAGATCACTCACCATTTCCCAAACATACTGAGCTCTTGTGCCTCCAAGGACCTGCCTGGAATTCTACCCTCCTGACTTCTGAACTGGGGCAGCCTTCCAGGCCCAAAATAAACATCAGCGCCCCACAGGCTTCCCCTACACCGCCCACACATGGTTAGTGCTCTGGAGGGGCAGTCCACACACCCCTCTGACACAGCGTTAACACTTTTTCTCAATAAGGTTGTTAAGTAAAAAGCCTGGCTCCTCCACAAGTCCTCTAGTTCTTTGGGGCAAGGCTTGTCAGCTTCTTGTTCCTGTGTGGATAATCCCTAAGACTAGCAGCGGGTCTGCCCCAGAGGCATTCTCTGAATGTTTGTTGAAATAACACCTGTGAAAGACCATGGCTTAATTGCTCAGTATTTCTTACCAATGGGTCAGTAAAGGTTATCTCTGTGGATCAATTAGTAGAGACATGGAGGCTCTGAGTTCCAATAAGCAAAAAGTCAAGGCAGCGTGGGAAGCAAAGAGGGCTGGTGAAATTAAAAATCAGTAGCCTTTGGCCACCTAGAGAGACCTTAATGCTCAAATTCAGGAGGAAGAATGGGAGGGAGCAACAGCTCAAGGGCAGAAACATGAGGCCATGTGATCCAAGGCAAGCTGGATGGAAAGGAGCAGCCAGCCTGAAACTGGCAAGAGAGCTCTGTGTTCCTAAAACACGCCCCATTCCATTGTGATCACCTGCCAAAGGGAGAAAGGATAGCATGTGCTAAGTTCAAAGAGGCTGTGAGCAAATGGTTTAGGTTGAGTGCATATGTCTTTTTAGAAGTTCAGAAGACTGAAAGTCCTGCCAGGGCTGTTCCAGGCAATAAATTCTCTGGTGTCTACAGAAGATAAGAGGCAAAACTCTGGCTACTTAGGGAAATAAAAATTAAGATGATGAAAACAAAAGCCTTCCTGACTGCCTACTGGGCGGTACACACTGTCACATGCATTAGCCAGTTTGACCAGATCTGCTCCCTGGAAAGTACTTAAGGTCTGGATCTAAAGACCAGCATGAGAATCAGCTGACAGGTTTGCTCTGAGCCTTTGGGGAACAAGGATCTCAGAGGCTTATATGTGGGGGAGGGGCAAGGGGGAGGGAGGAGGGACACAGGGGAAGTGACAAATCTGTTTTAACAAGAGAGAAGGGAAGAAGTGTTGGCATAAATGGACGCAGGGGTACTAGCAGGAGCCAAGAGGCAAGCAGTCTAGCAAGAGAAGCAGAAAGGTAGTTCTGGAGTGACTCTGAGTTTAAAAGGCCCTCTTTGCACTGGGAAGCCAAGCCTCAAGAAGACCTGAAATTCACTGACCCAAATGCTGACCTCCCAGAAGGTGAGGACTATAATACTGTTCCCGGACGCACACCCCCAAATATAAAACAGACTGCAGAACAGACTCAGTCCTGGGGCAAGGATACAGGGAGATGACTTAAAGACTCTGATCTAGATAACCGCCTTCGGGCTGCTTCTCCTTGCCTAGAGGATGATGTCTGAAAACCAGCCAAGCATCCCTAAGAACAAATCATCCCAGTGCCCACAGGTGCCACGGTGCATCTGAGTGGTACCCAGTTTCTAGGACGAATCTTTGGGTGCCTTGTTAGGTGTGGGCCTGGAGAGGTGGAACAAGGACAAGTGAGGGGTGATTAAGATCAACAGAAAGCCATAGTGTTCAGTGGCTGCAGGGGTCCACTTACAGTTGAGCAGGTTGTTCACTGCACCAGGACACCTAGGTGTTGAAATCTAGTGATTACACTTCCCACTTCCCAGTGGGAAGATGAATGGAGCCAGAGGAAGAGGTATCTTTTTTGGATTCACACAAAAGGCAAAAAAATGAGATCATGGAGGTCCGACAAAGAGGCATTTCCAGTTGAGGCTGAGTTAATATTTGACTGCTCAGAGCAAAGATGACAGCCCTACCCTATTTCAAGCTCGGCAGGGCATCCCGGAAGGTGAGGAGGCTAAGAGGTCCACTGGGACAGAGATGGTAACAGGGGATGGTAGAAAGATCCTGGGAATCAAACAGGCCATGTCAGTCACTCATTACCTGCATGATCAGTTAGGCAACATCTCCCATCTCCAGTGGCAAAATGGGGTAAAGGTGCCTTCTTCATCAATGGCTGTGGTTAGGGTTAAATGAAGGGAAAGGGCCTAGGGCAGGGCTTGGTCCTTGGGATTGCTCTGTAAATGGTGGTTACCATGACGGCTGCACTGTCCCCAGGGTGAGAAAAACAGAGCCTGCAACCTTGACACGCAAGGGTCACTGCAGAGGCAGACAGCCAAATGTGGGCTGAGAGGTCCAGTGCTGGCTTTGCATGAAAGAACAGTAAATGCATTCATTCCTCCAGTGCAACTGAGAGGGGCCCCCTTGGGAATCAAACCTGTTGCTGGTGTGTGTTGTGATCTGAACCGGAGCAGCCCTGCAGGACCCAAGGGCTTAGGGGAAACCAGATGAGATTACCTGTGGGGCAGAGTGCCTGGCCAGGCAGGTGCTAAGCAAACATGAGCTCCTAACCCCTCTCCCCAGGGGGACTCTCAGGGTCCTCTGCCCCCGAGGCTGGCCCGCAGCAGGTTGAAGCAAACTGAAGAACCCTTTTTGTGTAAGCACTGCTGAATTCATTAATGCAACAGTAATAACGATTATAAGCCCACTTACATTTCTTGAGCATCTTTTACATGAAAGGCCCTCAGAGGAAGCAATGGTATTTCTCTCATACACTGAATGTCTCCTCAGTCTAGACTTTTATACATTCTTCAGTATGACCATACCACTTGCTATGTACCCACTTAGCCAATATTCATTTTTGCTTTAATATAAATATGAAATATTTCAAGTACCACAGTCATGTGTGAAAAATGATGCTTTCTTTCCTGCATAAGAGGAAGTGATTTAGGTACAAGGTTGTCACCCTCAGTTAACTGAAGGAAAGGGGGATTTGTCCTAGATTTTACTCTATTCTCCCAAATATTTAGAATCATGTACTTATATAAATTCAGGATTCAATGGTCAGCAATTTATTGAACGTGAGCCAAATGTGTTATGCATGTTATCCCATTTAAGCATCATTGCAAACAGTAAAGTGGGTCATTACTCCTATTTTATAGATAAGGAAACTGAATCTAAAAGATACTAAACAACCTGCCCAAACTAGAAGTCTACGCGAAGGGATGTTACTGTGATATTAGCAAATGTTGCTGAATGAATGAATGAATGAATGGTAAGCTCATAAGGAGCTTAAACAGCTGCAGCAGAGCACAGCTTATAAACACCAAATGCCATGCACGAAGGATTACGGGGAGGGACTGTTTGAAACAAGAATTTACTGGAAAACAGGGAAAGGGAAATTACTGCTTCCAGAAAGAGAACATTTTCAGCACCAGCCCAGAAGCTCTAATCACTGAGGAAAAGGGAAATGTTAGCTAACTGCTCCTGGATCCACAACACCCCAGGGGACAAAATGCTTCTATAAGGAAAAAGACACATGAGGGAATAAAGAAAATAACGCATGCCTGGAGATCAAACCTTAAAGAGGGACAGGAGGGCTCTGGGACAAGCCCTGGTTTTGACCTTGGCCTGATGCAGAGGGCATAAGGCTGAGAAAGGAGTCAGGGGACAGGAGGAGAGGACAACACAGTGCTTAAGAGCAGAGGCTTAGAGCCAAACTCTGGTTCAAATCCCTGATCTACAACCTGATAGCTGTGGGCCCCAAGGCTCATCATGTCATCTGAGTGCAAAGCTCTTATTCTATCGAAAAACATGGATAATAGATTAATTCATGCATAAGAGCCCTTAAAGGTTTAGCTCAGAGCCTTCATCACCCTATGTGTGTTAGTTTCCTGTAGCTGCTGTACAAACTACCCCAAAAGTGGTGACTTAAAACAACAGAAACTTATTCTCTCATAGCTCTGGAGGCCACAGGTTTGAAATCAGTATCAAGGGGCCGAAATCAGGTTATTGTCAGGGTTGTGCTCCCTACAGAGGCTCCAGGGAAGAATCTGTTCCCTGCCTTTTCCAATTTACGGTGCCTGCTGGCATTCCTTGGCTTGTGGCCCCATTATTACCTTCAAATCTCTATTCTGTCTTCCTATCATCTTCTCCTCTGTGCGTCTGGATATCAAATCTCTGCCTGTCTCTTTTTTTCTTTTCTTTTCTTCCCCTTTGGCTGCAGCATGCAGGAGTCTGATGTGCCATCTCAGTTCCCAGATCAGGGATTGAACCCGGGCTGCAGCAGTGAAAGCACTGATTCCTAACCACTAGACCAGGGAACTCCCCATCTCTTTGTCTGTCTCTTGTAAGCACACTCATGAGCATTTAGGGCCCATTTCTATAATGTAGGATGAAGGCATTATCTCAACATCCTTCACACCACTACAAAGGCTTTTTTCCTAAATAAGTTAGCTCCAGGGATTAGAAATTAGTACCTTTGGTGGGGGGACCATTATTCAGCCTGTTATACACAGTAAACCCTCAGTAAATATCTGTTGTGGTAGCTCTTATTACTATTAATAGAGATGAGCCAAAACAATTCTAAGCCCAGGAAAGTGTCTAGGGACGGATAAGAGAGGGAAAACTCCAGAAGTCCTTCAGGAGCTGTTTGTACTTTACCACAAAAGCCAACAGTGGGGCCATAGCTTTTGTACCCTATGCTCTCACATACAGGTAAACTACCTGGCTCCATATTATAAGCTTCGAGTGGGAAAAGTGGGGGTGCAACCCTGCATTCAGATCCACTCTGCCCCTTCCCAGAGCAGGATGCTGGGGATTTTTCTACCTCAGCTCAGTGTTCCTAACTGTAAAATGGGACTGCTTAAGGCTCAAATATACATGTGAATGATGTAGCACACAGCAAGCGCAATAAAAAGGTTGTGTGCACTATGACTGAACCAGCGATGTGTGCAGGGGGTGGGGTGAGTAAACGAAATGACAATAACCTATACATACAGGCTGTGTCCCTGCTCCCATTCTTACTCAAAGACATCTCGGGCTGTCACCAAGCGTGCATCCAAGGAGAAGCCCTAGGGGATCCCAGATGCAAGGTTGAGATCCCCTTCTGGGACTGGCATATTATACAGGCTTTTCCAGAGCCCATCATCTGTCTCTTCTGGAACCAGGAGTTATGAATGACTTGGAGGGCGTTCAATGCAGCATTCTTATGGCAAATGTGATCTTTGTTCTGATAACTAATGAAATACTTCTGACACTTAATGAAATGCCACAAGAAAAGAACAAGGGCTCTTTGGAGCCTTGTCTGAGAGCAGAGTCACTCAAGCTTAAAATCTGGCTCCAATCTTTCCTAACGTACAGGTAGAGGTGTGCATACCAGTGAGCCCGGCTCCGCTACAAGCTCTCTCACCATAGAGAGCTAAGGTTTCAGATTTAGAGAGCAAAGCATCTTAAAACACTGCTTATCTGGTTAGCATCAACAGGTAACTTCTTGTCAAACAATTCAAGGACTAAGTGGAAATCCTGCTTCAACAGAGGGTAAGGAACAAAAGTTTCCTTGCAGGAGGAAAACCAAAAAAGACCAAAAATGTGGAGTATGCATTTCAAACAGTTGTACCTGCTTTCTCTGCGAACTGCCCAGGATTGTCACGGAGGTTTTCCAAGGAGAAACACAGACAAGGTCAAAGATACCCCTTCTTGCCGTGTAGTTTCTTCCTCCCTGTAGGTAACAAGACTCCGCAGGTAGCGACAGAAGGTCAGGAAGATGGCATGTGGCTTTCCAAAGTTTAATTAACAGCAAAAATTTCCTACCCAATGTCATGAAGCAGATCATTTGGTTTCTGGGGCCCTCAGGGCAGAAACAACACATTGCTCCAGAGTTATTAATGATGAAATGCAAATGGCCTATAAGAAAGTGGGCAGGAAAGGAGGAGCTGGAAAAACAAGTGATTTCTACCCGCAGCCAGAGACAGTTCACCGGGGAGGCGGGAAAGGGTGGGAGAGCTGTGATCTAGGCTCAATTCTGTTTGTCCTGTTTCAAAACAAAATGGACCTTTCAAGCAAAAGCACACACATACACATGCACACACATACTACAGCCACACATGCATATACATATATATACTACATACACACACACACGCACACACATACACATAAATGCACATACAAGAAATTACAGAAAAAGACACAAGTCTCTAAAACCCAAAGATGATCTGGCCCACGATAATAAAATAATCAAGCCATGTTGGTTTTGAACAGCATCTTATGCTTTTCGAAGCACTTTTACAGCTCTTACCTCATCTGACCCTCTCAGCACATCTCCGGGGTAGACAGAGGACAAATAACCATTCAGATTGTATAGATTAGATTAAGTGATTCCCGAAGGTCACCCAGCTAGCACTGACGGCGCTGAGACAGGAAGTGCGCTGGCCTAATGACTCCCGGCCCTGGGCTTCCCCGAGGTAAGAAATGTCACTGCTTCAGACAGAAAAGGGTTGAGGTCCAGGGGGAGACCAAGAACAGAACATCAGCTGTGTGGGCGGCAGTTTTAAGAAAAACCCATGTCAGGAGGTGGCAGCCTGAACAGAGGGTCGAGCTGTGGATACATCTGGAGAGGAAAAAAACCCAACACGTTCTAGAGCCAGTCGGAAAACTGGTTTGAGTGCTGTCTCCCAGCCACCAGCTTCCCACCACTCTGGATGGCAGGAGGGTAGTGGGGGCATTCAAAACAGAAATCGGGCCTCACTCACACATTGGTATTTGGCAAGAGACCTTAACGAACTTATAAAACCCCTTTATTTTACAAACACATAAACTAAGGCTCCAAGAAGCGAGGCGACTTCCCCAAGATCAAAGTGCTGGCGAGAGCTGGGGACTGGACCCTGGAAGGAAGGAGTACAAAGTTCCTCATTCCATGCCAGCCGCCTGGGGCATCTACTATCTTTAACTTCACTATCACTGCACGTCCAGAGAAGGGCACGTGAGGGTGGCGTAGGGAATGCATGGTTTTTCCTCTTCTTCTTTTTACTAGGAAACTTCAAGGTTGCATTTCCCATAGACAACTGCCAGACATGATGTGTCGAAGTGGCTGGTGCTCCTGCTAGTATAGAAACCGTCCTCTTACGAGGTTATTCTTAAGACCCCAAACACAAGTACGCTACAGTAGGCTGGATAAGGCTACCCCAGACCCCAAGATGCCAACACCCCAATCCCCAGAACCTGTGAGTGTTACCTTATGTGGCAAAGGGATTTTGCAGATATGGTTAAGGGTTTTGAGAGGAGAAGACTTTCCTGGATCATCTGAGTGGGTGTGATGTAATCACAAGGGTCCTTATAAGGAGGAGATGGGCAGATAAGAGTTAAAGACATACACACAAAAAGCTAGAGATGCAGATGAGCTGACAGAAGGAAGAGGCTGGAGTGAAGGAAGGAAAGGCCCTGGGACCAAGGAAGGCAGGGAAGCTCCAGAAGCTGGAAAGAGAAGGAAACAAATCCTCCCTTGAAGCCCCTAGAAGGAATGTAGCCCTACTGACAAACCTTGATTTTAGACTTTTTTTTCCTTTTTCTTTTTTCCTTGTTTACTGCAGCATCTGCAGCATGTAGAAGTTCCCGGGCTGGGGGTAGAATCAGAACCGCAGCTGCTGGCCTACACCACAGCCACAGCAACACGGGATCTGAGCTGCATTTGTGACCTATACCACAGCTCATGGCCAACACTGAGTCCTTAACCCACTGAGCAAAGCCAGGGATCAAACTTACGTCCTCACAGGGGCAATGTCAGGTCTTTAACCCACTGAGCCACAATGGGAAATCCTAGACTTCTGATTTCCAGACCATAAGAATAAATTCGTGCTGTTTTAAGCCACCAAATGTGGGATCAGTGTAACTGCATCAACAGGAAACTAATACATCCATTGCAAAACTAGAGGAGCAAGCCCAAGCTCCCAGGGAGTAATCCCTAGCTTCATGAGCTTTATGGAGATGGGGTGGGGGTGGGGGGCTGCAGAGTCAAATATTTTGAAAATCACAAGGGCATTAAGAAGAAATTTAGACCAACTTTACACTGGAGACATCATTTTGCCTTAAGAAGGAAAAGAGTCGGTTATCTATGTTTCCGGGGACTGTCTTTCTCAAAGAAATTCTATTTCAATCCCCCTTAAGACTGCTTGATAATCCCCCCTTGGAAAGGAGCCTGTGGACTTTCCCGGTCTCACCTGGATTCACTCTCATACACAGCCTGTCTTCCAGCCCCATCAGATCATTTAGAACTTTCAGATCATGACAGGCTCACCACACCTCCAAGACTCAGGCCCCCACCCCACCCTCATCTGCTTTTTGGGGAATGCCCGCCACACGCTTGGGCTCTGCTAAAATCCTTCTTCAAAGCGCAGCTCAGTCATCACTGCCTCTGTGAAGCTTTCCCTGGTCCTCTCTCTTCCCCTCCTGGGATCCTAGCTGCACCTAGGGTTGTGCTACCCAGAGTCCCGCCCTCGTGGACCAGACCTCATTTCTGGCTCCCTTGTCTTCCTCTGCAGTCCCAGGTCTCCACAGCCCAGTCTCTAAATCCCTAACAGGCCTTAGAGCTACAATTTATTGAGC